>NC_082676.1:69800000-72200000 GCF_025265405.1 Mesoplodon densirostris
AGCCGCAGGAAGCTGTCTCCCCAGAGGCCGGGGAGAGCATCCAGGTAATGGAGATCATCCCCCCAGCCTGGTGCTGCTTGTGCCGTTGGGGTCAGGGGTGTCCCTGGTGCTGGAGTCACTCCCGAGAAGGGAAAGATCTCACTGGCGTTAAGATCTGGGGGACAAGGGCGGGGAGGAAACAGGCTGCGTGTTTGTAACAAATCAGCCTCACAGCACCCTCAAGAATCCAGCTCAGGATGGAACCCCATCCCTTCTCCCCCTGCCTTCTCACTCATCCCCCGGCTTCAGGAGGCTGATGTGGATAAAGCAGCTCGCTTAAAGGCGGTTAGAAAGCTCACCTTGTCCACAGACTGAAACGAGGCAGCATTTTCCTTCCTGCCCCACTGGGCCCTGCAGGCTCTAGAAGCACCTGCCGCAGCTCCCTGGATTGCTCCTGGCCCACTGGCCCGGCCTGGCTTCAGCAGGGACCCCTTCTCACACCCTCCTGCTCTGTGAGTGCTGCCACCCTGACCTAAAGGGGGGCACACCCCCACTGAAGGAGGCCACAGTCAGCCACGTAATAGAGGACATAGGATTTGGGGGATGGGCCCGGGGATCCAGCCATTGTTCCATCTCTGCCACCCTCTGACCACTGATGGTTCACAGAAATACAAACGCCCATATTGACTGGGCTCTGGGTCCTCACCTGCTCCTATAGGACCTCAGGACATGTCCCTGTGTCCTCTGGAACTGGCCTCACCAAGGGGGCTGGGAGAATGAACGGGCTTACCTCTAGGCTACCGTTGGCAGCCTGGCCCTGCATCAGCACTGCGTGTGGCCAAGAGTCCCAGAACATGTTTCACTGCATGGACCCTTCTGCTTCTGGTCCTCCTGACTGTTCCATCCACCTGAGGCCAAGACGGGGGCTGGTGCAGTGCCATTGCTTCTTGGACTCCGGACTCCAGGCCCCATCTCTCTTTTTTTCTCCTTTCCAATCTTGGACAAAATAACATTCCCCCTGCCCATCAGCTCATGCAAAGAAGATCTTGGGAAGAAGAGGAGTCAGGGAGGACCTTTATCTTAGCATTAGGCCACCTGGCTCGTCCTGCTGCATCTTCACATTGTCTCTATGGAAAATGCCTTCTTATACTCCAAACCACAAAAGGACCCAACCTGTAGCTGGGTGGCTGTTGTATTTCGAGGGCTGATTTATTCTTTGCACAGAGGTTGGATGCTCACAATGGCCAGGCTCTCTGCTAGATGCTGAGGGTGCTCACGAGACCAAAACACAGCCACAGCCTTCAGGAGGTGGTGCACGGTGGGAAGAGGAAAGCCTCCTAATTTAGTATGTGGAAATGAGGGTGGAAAACATCCCAGAAGAGGGCACGAGGGACACCTGAAGCTTTTAAAGAAGGTTGTTTGGCATGGACTAGGTTGCGGGAAATGAAGCTGATGAATGGGATTAATAGAAAGAACTTAGCGCGAGGGATTTCTGCTTCTGGCAAAGATGGCTAGATTTACTTTCCTGCCTGAAAAAAACAAAAAAATGGCCAAAGCTTATGAAATAAGTTTTTAAGACACTGCTCATCAGGTAATAAAGGAGAGTGATGCCTGGGAGGTGGGAAACAAGCCAGGTAAGCCCTCCGAACATCGTGGCCTCCTGCTTTGAGAGAGTCCCTGACCATGGCACAGGGCGGGAGGAACCATGGAAGCCAAGTGGTACGTCCATGGAGACTAAAGCCACTAAGGTTTGCAGGACAGAGTACCAGAGAGGAGAGAGCTGTACAGAGAGATGGTTGACACCAGCGAGGGTCACTCTTGGGTATTCAGCTGAGTACTGATCAGCACATGCTGAGTACTGATGTGCACATGCACATCAGCCTGATCTTCAAAACTACTGAAGATCAGGCTGAGGAAAGAACTTCCTAAAAGAATTAGCATTAACAGTGCACAGTGCTCATACAAGGCTGGGAATAGTGCGTGTTCCATCAGCCAGACCAGGGAACCCTGTGACTCACGAGGCATTGGGAGAATGCACAGAAGGGTATTGCATCAGTAGTGAGGAATAATTAGCTCTGGAGAGAGCACTGCTCCAGTCCTATGTAACAAATCTTTAGAGCAAGATGCAAAAGGACCAAACTGCTTCCAAGTAATTTGAGTCCCAGAACAAAGTTCAAGAATATTTGTAGGAATACAAAATTATCCAGCACCCAAGTAGATTAAATCACAATGTTTGGAATTTTTTTTCTTAAAGACATAATGCTTTTGCACACTTAATGTCCTACAATATAGTATAACATAACTTTTATATGTACTGGTAAACCAAAAATTCACATGACTTGCTTTATTGCAATATTCACTTTATTGTGGTGAATGAACCTGGAATATGAACCTGCGATACCTCCAACGTATACCTGTAAAAACACCCCAAATAAACCTTCTAGCGATTAAAACTACAATTCTTGAGATGAAAAATACACTGGAAGGATTAACCACAGATTAGACATTGCAGAAAAAGGGATTAGTGAAACAGAAATGAGAACTTTTAAAAAAAATCAATGTATCAGTGAGCTGTGGGATAACTTTAAGTACCTAATATGTGTGTAATTGGAATTCATAAAGAAGAGGAGAAAGAGCTTGGAACAGAAAAAAATATTTGAAGAAATAATGACTTAAAAATTCCAAATTTTATGAAAACAGTAAACCCACAGACACAAAGCTCAACCAATAACAAGCATAAGAAACATGAAGAAAACTATACCAAAGCCCATCATAATCAAATGGTGGAAAACCAGTCATAAACAGAAAATCTTAAAAGTACCCAGAGGGAGAAAAAAAAAGGACAAGTTGGGAACAGAGGCCTAAAGATAAGGATGACAGCAGATTTCTTGTTGGAAACAATGTGAGCAAAAAAGACGGTGGAGTCACATCTTTAAGGAACTGGAAGAGAATAAACTGTCAACCGAGAATTTTACACCCATTGAATATCTTTCAAAAATAAAGGTGAAATAAAGACTCTGCCTACACGGAAAAGGGGAAAGAATTCATTACCAGTAGACCCAACTACAAGAAATGTGAAAGGAAGTCCTTCAGGCAGAAGGAAAATGATGCCAGACGGAAATCTGGATCTACACAGAGGGCGATGAACACTGGAATTGGTAACTCAATGGGTAAATGTGTAAGATTTTGTTTTTATTATTTATATCTCTTTAAAAGATAGTTGACGGCCTAAATAAAATAAAAACAACATAGTGTGGAGCTTTCAACATGTGTAAAAACATCTGACAAGAACAGCACAAAGGCCAAGAGGGCACAATGTCAGGACCCTATTTTAGGGTCCTTATACTACACCTGAAGTGATATTATATCACCTGGAGATAGACTTAAAGATGTATACTATAAACTAAAAGAACACGAAAGTTACAAATCAAATTCAGAAAGTTATATCTAATAAGCCTACAAAGAGGTAAAGTGGAATCATAAAAATAGACAAGTACTCCAAAAGAAGGCAAAAAGAGAGGAAAAGGGAAATAAAGAACAGATAGGACAAATAGAAAACAAACAGCAAGATAACAGACTTAAACCTAACCACATCAATAATTACATGAGGGGCCTCCCTGGTGGCGCAAGTGGTTGGGAGTCCGCCTGCCGATGCAGGGGATACGGGTTCGTGCCCCGGTCTGGGAGGATCCCATATGCCGCGGAGCGGCTGGGCCCGTGAGCCATGGCCGCTGAGCCTGCGCGTCCGGAGCCTGCGCGTCCGGAGCCTGTGCTCCGCAACGGGGGAGGCCACAACAGTGAGAGGCCCGCATACCGCAAAAAAAAAAAAAAAAATTACATGAAATGAAAAAAGGTCTAAATATCCCAATTAAAGAATGTATAAATCAGATATAGATTGGATTAAAAAGCAAAACAGTTACATGTGAATTACAAAAAAAAAAATGCACTTGAGTAGATACAATAGGTTCAAATGAAAAACATTCAAATAGATACATCATGGTAACACTAATCAAAAGAAAGCTGGAGTGGCTTTATACATTTCAGACAAAGTGGATTTCAGAAAAGGGAATATTACCAGGGATAACAAAGGTCAAGAGGACATAACAATCCTAAATATGTATGCACCTAAAAGTAGAACTTCAAAACACATGAAGCAAAAATGGATAGAAATGCAAAGACAAATAAATAAATTAATTAATTAATAAACAGCTATATTTGGAGATTTCAATATCCTTCCCTTAATCATTGATAGAACAAGTAGACAGTAAATCAGTAAGAATGTAGAAGATTCTAAGAATACTATTGACCAGTTTGACCTAACTCTACCCAACAATGGCAGAATACACCTTCCTACATCCACATGGAATATTTACCAAGTTAGATCATATTTCAAGCTAGAAAAGAAGTCTCAATACATTTAAAAGGATTCAGGTCATCTAAAGTATGTTCTTCCCCAACAAAAGACATCACAGGGAAATAAAACTTCAAATCAACAGCTCACATAAACATCGATGGATAAATTCAAATAAAACTTTTAATAAATTGAATCAATATATTGAAAGGACAATGTCATCAAGTTGGGTTTATTCTGAGAATGCAAGTTTGGTTTAACATAGGCAAATCAATGTAATTCACCATATTAACATTCTAAAAAAGAATACATATGTTTATCTCATAAATGCAGGAAAGGTATCTGAAAATTCACATTCATTCCTCATAAAAACTCTCAGAAAATTAGGAGTAGAAGGGAACTTCTTCAATTTGATACAGGTTATTGTTGAAAAACCCACAGCTAACATCATCCTTGGTAAAAGACTGAGTGCTTTTCCACCAAGATCAGAAACAAGACAAGAATGGCTGTTCTCACCACTTCTATTCAGAATTATTCTGGCGGTTCAAGCCAGTGAAAAAAGACAAGAAAAGAATTAAAAGAATATACACAAAATTAACATGCAAAGTTCAATTTTATCTCTGTATAATGGCAATGAACAATCAGAAATTTAAATAACTACTATTTACAACAGTACAAATACACAGAATACTTAAATCTGACAAAAGATGTTGTCAGATTTAAGTATTTTGTGTATGCTAAAAACTACAAAACATTTCTGAGAGAAATGAAATAAGACCTAAATAAATGGAGAGATATCCCCTGTACTTAATTTCAAGGACTCGATATTGTCAAGTTGTTGATTGATCAATGAAATACCAGTCAAAATTTCAGGAGGAACTGAAAAAGTGATTTCAAAATTCATGAGGAAGTGGGAAGGACCTAGCACAGACAAAGAAACTATGGAAAGAGATCAAGGTTGTAGGACTAATGCTACTGACTTCAAGATTTATTATAAGGTTCTTGTAACTGAGACAGTGTGGTAATGATGTCAAGGTCAACAAATAGATGAACAGAACAGAATAGAAGATCCAGAAATAGATCTTTCTATTTATCTTTCTATTTCTAGATCTAGAAAGATCTAGATCTTTCTAGATATTCAGCATATAATCTACAGTGACAAAGAGCAGATCATTGTTTGCCTGTGGTTGGCAGAGTGGCCCCGGGTGGGAGGAAGAGCCACACAGAAACACAGAAGCTTTGGGGAGTGATGTATATGTTCATTATTTTTATCGTGGTGATATTTTGTAGGTACCTATAGGTCAAAACTTTTCAAATGCTGCACTTTAAATATACGCTGTTTACTGTATGTCAATTATACCTCAATAAAGCAGTTTTTTAAAAAGCCCTAGTGCATCGTTTAAGTTACACAAAAGAATAAGAATAAAGGAGGAATAACTAACATCTACAGAGTCAGAAGATGCTAAGCATCTCTCCATCCACCTGTCCTTATTTTATCCTCAGGACAACCTTATGAGGTAGGTGCTGCTCTTAGCCCCTTTGTACAGATGAGGGAACTGGGGCTCCCTCACTTTCCCAACGCCACGTGCCCTGTAAGAAGGGAGGCCAGGATCTAACCCAGGCAGCTCATACAGAGCTCGAGCTCTGAACCACTGTGGGTGTTGATTAATTCTCATGTCTTGCCTTTGTCTTTTGCAGAGAAAAAGCACAGAAGAAGCCGCAATGGAGGAAGCTTTATCACCAGTCCAAAGTGGAAACACTAGTGAAACGGAGGTAGGGCTTGCGAGGGCCCTTCAGAGGGCCGGTGCGGCTCACTCCTCTCCACCTGCGTCTTCGTGCGCTTTCCTCACCAGGCCTCCTGCCTTCTTTCCCAGTTCAGAGCCGCCTCCTTACTTAGGACCTGCTCCACAAAGCATCCCTCGGTGAACTCTCACTCCACTGTCATTAGACCTTTATTCTATATCCCTTGCACAGCTCGGTCCTAGAAGTTAAACTTTCTACATCAATAATTTGCAACCATTTCAATAAATAGAATCTTTCTGTTCTTCCCATTGTCTAGAGAGAAAACATTTTGGAGGGGCAAACGTCTGTAAGAGTTTTCTCCTGCTCTACGTAGAGTACATTCATGTACACGCTTATGTGTCTGATGTGTCATCCACACACATCTCTGCTTCCAGGAACTGCTTCCTCCTGTTACAGATTCAGGCCAAGGGGTGGTAGCATCTTCCACCAGCTGCCAGGAGCAGGACGTGCTTCTGGAAGGAGTGGGCCCCAGGCGGGCACAGGTCCGCTTTCCGAGCCTCCCGTTAGCATGTGCTGCAGGTCCTCTACCAGCTCCTCTGGCACTGCTCACCCCCCAGCACCCTGAGGATGGGGGCTTCAGTGCCTGCTCTTTCCCTGGGGCTGTTCCTGCAGGCAGGTTGCCACCTCCGGGGGCAGTTGGAGAATCAGCCCCCAGCTCCTCTGCCTTTTGGGTAGGATGGCTCCCAGGGATGCTCTCCCCATCTCCCCGAGGTCTTGGCGGGATTGACAAGTAACCCACTTGTTCATTGCACCGCGTTAGGGTCCTCCTCTTCCCTCCTCACTCGCCCACTCGCCTCGCAGAATTTCCTGGCGTCGCTCCCTGCGTGAACTTAGCTCCTTTTGCTTCTGGGGAACCCACATTAGGGTGCCCACTCCTCGTGCCCCAGGGAGGAGGGAGCAGGGCATGCAGCAGAGGAGAGCAATCTCTCTCCAGTATTTCTAAGAGGGTAGCCATTCCTTTAGGGACCCAAACGAGGATGTGGAGCGGGTCAGGGTGGTCCATACTGCATTAGATGTACTGGCATCCCAGAGGGTATCCGGGTCAACAATGAGGATTGATCTCCCATGTTTATCTCCTCTCCCTTCTGGAAAAAAAACCACTGAAATAACCGTAAGGGGAGAATAAGGGCACAAATCCACACAGACAAGAAGACTGGGAGAGGAGATATTGGAACACGAGCACTTTAAAGGTGTTTAGAAAGAAGGAAATCGATGGTGGGGTTTGCACTGGCTCTTCACAGCTGGGGAAGGTGGAGGCCGGGCACCGTGATGAGGACAGATTCTCCACGTGTGCCCACAAAGAGCCCGGGCCCTGGGGCTTCTGCGGAAGGCGGGGCGAGGGCTCTGTGTGACAGTCTGCCGGGCGGTGTTGGGGGCAATAGATTCCCTGCAGAGGACACTTAGCTTGTCAACTACCCCCCAAGTGAAAGGACCAGGTGATAGTTCTCTGAAAGGTCGAGCAGAAGCAGCTCCTAATCCAGTGCACGGTGCGAGGCTGTGTGATGGGGAAAGACAGAGAATAGGCGGATCAGTGGGATTCTCCATTTCACGTGGAGGAACCCCTGCCCTGTCCTCCCGCCCTGTTTTCCAAATACAGAAGCCAGCATAATAGTATTCAGAAATATAGAGGTAAAGGCCAAAAGAAAGGAAAAAGTTGAAAATGCTAGTCAATGGGGGAGTAGGAGGCTCCTGATTTTCTTTATAACTTTTTAATGCTAATATTATTTTACTTTTTACTATACGCATGCGTTACTTCAATTTCAAAGAACTCCGAGGATCTCGGAGTGAATCATGTTCCTCTCACTGGGCTGTAACACCTCCTTCGATGAATGAGACCTGACAGGATTCAGCACTAACTCTCCAGGTGGCTATGGGCAATTGGCTCCCGGAGCTCCCGCTCACTAGCAAACCACCGGAACAGTCCCAAGATCCAAAAATTCTTGTAGCACAAAATCACAAGGAAAACTGGGGATAGAGGTGTTTTGCTTATGGAATTAATACGCATGTAATAGTCCCACGCTCTAACCTCTATCCAGCGATGCAGTTAAAATATGGATCCTGTATCAAAGACCAACTGAGACCGTTCGTTTTCTGACCTTCACATGAGAACCTGTTTCCATCCTCAACAATTTTGAAATCTCATTAAGAACACCTCCTTAAAACCGGGCCTGGCTCGGGATGGTTTGTTTCAGGTGAGGCAGTCACATCTGTCCTGGGAACGGTGTCCTGTGGAGACAAGACAGTGACTAGCCCATTAAATAGTAGAAAATAAATAGGATTCCCAGTTCAGTTCCTCCTCTCTCCTTGCTGTAGGGCACAGAAAAACTCACTCAAGAGTACAGTGTGGATTACACGGATTACTGCATCAGCAATACGAGCTCAGCATCCATCTCTCTGCCCGAAAAGACCAGCAACTTCCGCCCCATCTACAAGGGCGCCTCCACTGCCTTCTGCATCCAGCTGTTTTGTATTGACGAGAAGCACGAAGCAAGGCAAGTGCTGGTCCCCAGTGTGTCTGCCGCGCGAAGACCTTCTCCTGGCCTTGGTGGCCCAACACTTGAATCTCGCAGAGCCAGGGGTTTCCAAGCCTGGCTGCCCATCCTCATTTCTGGGGAGTTTTTAAAAACCACAGATTCCTGAGCCCCACTTCCAGACTCCAGCCCATAAAATTTGGGTCAGACCCACAGAACTGGGCTGCCCAGGGTCTGGAAAATCATCCCTTCCTTAGCCACATGCTGTTCCCCATTCTCTAGAGTTTGCATTTTGGGGGGACTTTGGGTTTAGGTTGCTGCTTGTCTGGAGTCTTTTAGTTGCAAGTAATAGAAAATCCAGCCGAAACTGGCTTTGGAAAAATGGAATAATTGCCTCACGTAAGAAAGGATAATCCAGTGGTGGGACCGATTTTCAATGTGGCTTGATCTAGGACTTATTAGATACCCCAATCACAGGCCAAGCTTCTCACTCTACCCTCTACCCTATTCCTGAGCTGATGGCGGGGGCCAGGCCAGGCCATGATGATGGCTTTGTCCCTTGCTTTGTGCTCCCCACTGAATCGGGGCTGGAGTCTATCTGAGAGGGTTGTTAGCAGGACACCAAACAACAATCCAGGGCAGCTGCCAGAGGTAGGAGGCCTGGTCCTGGGCAGACGAGGCTTCCTGTCCCTCCAGAACAACCCCGTGTTCAGTGCTCGCTGCCCCCTGTAGTCTGGATTGGACCCCTGCCCTCGGTACCTAGATTCCACAGCCCCTTTGGGATGCCCACATAGTCCACCATTCCATCCACAGAACAATGTTGAAGAGGAAAGTTTGGCCCATTTTGATAGACTGGAAGGTTCCAGAGTATCTTTAAGACAACCAAGACCACCGCTGGACACTCTCTTTTTAGAGGATGTATTTAATCACATTCACGATCTCCTAGCTTTCCTTAGAACCATGCTTTTCTTGGACGTTTTTCCTCTTGAGTTTTCAATTTCTTTGGAATTGAAATTCAATTGAAAGGTTGAAAAGGGAAATCTTTTTATTCTAATTATATTGTAGACATCTAAAAAGCCTGTAAACCCTTCTAGATCTGTCGTGTATATTTATTTTCCCCTGTGCATTTGGATAAGATTGTGCTTTTTGAATTTTCAAAAAGAAATTTGATGACCCATGATGGTTCGCCTATAAACATACACCTGCCGCTGGTCAGAAAATCTTTTGCATATAAAAGAGAAAAAGATCAGAGTAGCTTATAATATGCCCATGTCTCCCACCCAGCACCTCCTAAAAGGAAGGGAGGGATCATGTCCACAGAATGACTATCTGCTTTTAGAATGTGTAGAGATTTTTAATTGCTATAATAGTACTTTTAGTTCTAGAAAAACACTTCGTTACTGACATTTGAAGCTTATGCCTTCTGCAGCTGATTACTGTTCAGTTAGACACAAATTCTGGTTACTGGTTGGCTAATCACTGCCTAAGGGGGGAGGGCCATAGGTCTCTTTAAATGTGCACTGATGCTGCATTTGCTTGCAGATCAGTGACAGTTTTTACTGTCTTGTTTACAGGTCACTGGACTTCATGAATTTTGTTTTCAGTCTTTTTCCTGTAAGTACATGTTGAATTTTGAGTAATATAATTGGTTTTATAAGCTAGAAAAATTATAAAAAAGTAGGATGCCATATTCATTGTCCAAACATTTAATCTGCTATGAATGTTAAGGTTAGAACCACTTCTCTGTTCTGAAAAAAAAGGTTGAATGACATGTCCTGAACTCTTAAAAGTAGAAAAGATTGTCATTTTCAATAATTTTTCAGTCATGCTGTTGTAATAGTTTTCTTTCAATGCATAATTTATTTTAGAGATTGCTTCATCAGTGTCTTATTAGAACCAAATCATGAATAGAACGCTGGTAGTACATGCAAATGTCAGGAATTACTCTAAAGTGAGTTAGACTGTTGTATTACTTTATAGTTTGCTTTGGCTCAAAGAATGCTGACACCATTAGATTGCTTTTCTGAGGGTAGGAAAGTGGGAACTTGCAATTGATCTTCTGGTTGGTGTCGCCTGACACATGGGATTGACTTGACCCTCTACGGTTGGCTGGTGGATGGCCCCAGGCAGGCACCCAAGTGCAAACAAGGCTCTCCAATCTCAGGGTGTCCAGGCCACCTCCTCCACTTTTGTTTCATGGTTGTCAAGGGATAGAGATTCTGACCAACCTCTCATCACTTTATTGGAGGGAAGAAAGCGGGGCAGGAAGACAATTTAAGTTCCTTAATTGGATTTTTAAGACTTTTTCCATGGCTGGTCTATCAGTTTAGTCAAGTCAACAGCCGCACTTCTTCAGTTAGCTAATTATCGGCAAATTATCTATTGTTTTATTTTTCCTTGATGTTCTTTATACCAAGGCTAAAAAACAAAATAAGTTTAATTCTGTTGCCTGAAAGCTATGTGATCATAGGTTGTATTTCCTCATTTTGTTAAGATGATGAAGACTTGGCAATGATGTTCTCCATCGTAATTTTTTTGAATTAATTTTAAGGCATTTCGAAGCTCATAAAATACTGTAGATGACCCTGAGGGAGGGTTTGCAAAGCTGGCTTCCCTCCGAGATGCCCCAAAGTAAATTCAGTAAGTTCAATTCATTCCTATTTTGAAGTCCATGCAGAGACAGATCTTCAGTATTATTACAAAAGCAATGCTGGCTTTAAGATAGTAAAAGACATGTTTACTTTTTAATTAATTATTTCAGGATATGGGGAGACAGAAACAAAATCCCTTCGTTACTTCATCCTTAATCCTTCCCATCCATGTTGAAGCAACTCATTACGTTCATTCTCTTTTATGGCTGAGTAGTATTCCATTGTGTATATATACTACATCTCCTTTATCCATTCATCTGTCAATGGACATTTTGGTTGTTTCCATGTCTTGGCTATTGTGAATAGTGCTACGATGAACATTGAGGTGCATGTGTATTTTTGAATTAGAGTTTTGTCTGGGTATATGTCCAGGAGTGGGATTGCTGGATCATATGGTAGGAATTACATATTTCTCCCAAAGGAAGCCCCCCTCAAGGCTTGGCACTTAGTCCTTATTTTCAGCTTGAGTATTTCAACAACGTGACTCACAAGTTCCCCAGAAGGAGCTGTTATTTTGCTAGAAAGAAGGAAGATCAGGTCAAAGAGTGATTCACTCCTTTGGGTTGCACATGTGTCCCCAAGGTTTTGGATTCGCCCAGGCAAGGCCTTCACAGGGTTCAGGAGGAGGTGAGATCCCAAAGGGACAAATTAGCTCTGGGAAGAGCAGGCTGCTTCTGCAGGCACCTGGCAGAGGGTCACGGTGGACGTGAGGAGCACAGCCAGTCCACGGCAGCACTGTCCCATAGACAACAAACTCTAAATGTTCCAGCAGCCACATTATAAAAAAAAGTAAAAAGACACAGGTGAAATCAATTTTAATAATATATTTTACTTAATGCAATGTGTCCAGAATTTAATGATTTTAATATGTAATCAGTATGCAAAAGTATTAATATTAATGAGATCTTGTACATCCATTTTCTCAGTTTTTAACATCCAATGTGTATTTTACATTTAGGGCACATGTCAATACAAGCACTAAATTGTCATCAGAAATCCTCACTCTGCTTCTAGATTTTGTAAAATTTACAGTTGAATGAGTAGATTCACATACCCAAATTGTTCTAAACATACATAAAACTTTTCCAATAACTGAACTGAGTATCAGTTTTTATTTTATTGTTTTTTTCTTTTCCATTATGGTTTATTATAGGATATTGAATGTAGTTCCCTGTGCTATACAGTAGGACCTTGTTGTTTATCCATTCCATATGTAATAGTTTGCATCTACTAACCCCAAACTCCCTGTCCAACCTTCCCCCACACCCCCTTCTCCGTGGCAACCATAAGCCTGTTCTCCATGTCTGTGAGTCTGTTTCTGTTTCATACATAGGTTCATTTGTGTCACGTTTTAGATTCCACGTATAAGTGATATCACTTGGTATTTGTCTTTCTCTTTCTGACTTATTTCACTTAGTATGATAATATCTAGGTCCATCCATGTAGTTGCAAATGGCATTATTTCATTCTTTTTTATGGCTGAGTAGTATTCCACTGTGTATATATACCATGTCTCCTTTATCCATTCATCTGTCAATGGACATTTCGATTGTTTCTATGTCTTGGCTATTATGAAGAGTGCTGCAGTGAACATTGAGGTGCATGTGTGTTTTTGAATTAGAGTTTTGTCTGGGTATATGTCCAGGAGTGGGATTGCTGGGTCATATGATAGCTCTATGTTTAGTTTTTTGAGGAACCTCCATACTGTTATCCATAGTGGCTGTACCAATTTACATTCCCACCAACAATGTAGGAGGGTTCCCAAGTATCAGTTTTGAAATGTAAATTTAATCAAAATGAAATAAAATTAAAAATTCAGTTCCCCAGTCTCACTGGCCATATTCCAAATGCTCAGTGAATGACTGACTCAGCTCCTGGCCAGCATATTGGACAGCGCAGATACAGGTCAGGACACGCAGATCCCACTGCCCAGGTTAACCCGCCCTTAGATCTCATCACCCAAGTGGGACCGTGCCCTGATAAAATACACAGACATCCATTGATGTGTAATCACAGGACTTTAGAGCAGAGAAGGCCTGGAGCACCATGCTCTCATCTCACAGAGGTGGGGACCACGGCTGGCGGCTGGTACAGCATAACTTGATAAACCCAGGGCCTTTGCCATGATACTGCTCAGCCTCATCACTCCTGGATACAAGTGAATTTGCAAACGCAAACGTCCTTAGTTCAAAACTCTACTTCTGGAAGAGAGCTATGCTGAATGGGTCCTATAATTCACAATATTCCTTTATTTGGGTTTCAGTCAAACACAGATATTTTCTCCTTTTTTTTTTTTTTTTTTTTTTTTTTTTTGTGGTACACGGGCCTCTCACCGCTGTGGCCTCTCCCGTTGCGGAGCACAGGCTCCGGACGTGCAAGCTCAGCGGTCATGGCTCACGGGCCCAGCCGCTCCACAGCACGTGGGATCTTCCCGGACCGGGGCACGAACCCGTGTCCCCTGCATCGGCAGGCGGACCCTCAACCACTGTGCCACCAGGGAAGCCCTTCTCCATATTCTTGCAATTGCTTATCCCCTGAATTTTCTGATTACTTTCCAAATGATAGGAATCTTTAACTTGAATACCATCTCCTTTACACATTTTACTCCTATTTAGTGTTTTATGGCAGGAATTTGTTTAGTGATAAATGATTTTTATCTGGTCTTCAATCACACCAGGACAAGAACTTCTGCATCATTTCTCTGCCACATCTCACCCCTGAGTTTGTCCTCGTACAGAACTTCGTGAAGATTGTCCCCTTCAACAACTGCACCCTGGACCAGGACCTCTATGTCTTCCATCGGGCAGGATTGCTCAAGTAAGCAGATGCACGTTTGGCCAAAAGATAGTCCATGAAGTTCAAAAAAGAGAATGGAACAGGAGCTCCGTGACATTTTAATTTAATGATTTATTTTAAAAATTGTCTTATTGACAGAGGACTTGATCAAGTGACTTTAACCAGTCCATTTAGGGGAAGAGTCATGGTGAAAGTTGCTGGTCCAGTCAGATATTAGAGCATAATCTAACTCCAAAATAGTCAAAACAATAACCATGTTGACATCTCTATGGCTGGAACAAGGTAACACAAGAAAGAGTCCCACCGCAGACCCCAGTAGAGTAAGAATTGAGCATGTGTCTGTATGTAAAGGTATTAGAGACTGATGTATATGATGGCATTTGTGTTACAGTGAGAAAAGGAAGGATTATTTCGTAAATGGTGGGACAAAATAAAGACAGAAATGTTCTTCATATTCTACAGTAAAATAGATTCCCAAGTGATTGAAGAGTTAAATGTAGATATTGCAATAGTTAAAAATTAGAAACTGTTACCTACAGTGCTAGGTTCTGGGCCAGATTCTGAGAATACAGCAGTGTACAGACTACTGGTGTGTCCCACATCCTTTCAAAGCTTATAAACACTCCTGTAAAAGTAAAACTGCAGCTGTGATGGGTGTACCAGCAGTGGGTCTATGGGACTATGGAGACCTATCATTGGGAGATTCAGCCCAGTCAGAGGAAGCTTTCCTGAGGAAGAACGCTGAGTTCTAGACAAGGAGTGTGAGTGAAGATTGAACTTTATTGTGCCTCAGGATGGGGAGGGTCTTTTTAGAACATGGAAGAAAAAATTAAGATTTTTTTTTTTTTTACTATATGAAACTTCAGAACCACTCTAATTTAATTAAAATGCAGCTGACTAATGGAAGGATATTTTTAACAAACATAACAGACACAAGGTTGGTATATTTTATATATAAAGAGCTTTAATAAATCAATAAGAAGACTATTTAACACCAGAATAGAAAAACTAACCCCCCCCCCACAAATGGCCAGACTGTTTGCATATGAAAAAAATAAAAAATCAATGGGTATTAAAAAATCTTCAAACTTATTGCAAATAAGGGAAAAGAAACAAAAGCAAGAATGAGACATCATTTTTGGTCAATTGGCTAAAATTAGAATATAGAAACATTCAATTCTAATGAGAAAAATGTAACTCTTGTCAGAATGTAAATAGACATAAAATTTCAAAGGGCAATTTGGCCAGAACATTAAGGTAGTTTATATTCTTTCACTCTTTACTTCCACTCCTAGAAACATATCCTAGGAAACTTGTTGCAGAGATGCAAACAAAAATTTACATCTTAGGATTAAAGAACATTGGAAATACTCTAAACATCCAGTAGTAAGAGAATGTTTAAATACTTTATGGTACTTATAGGAAGTAATCTATAACTATGCTTACAGTTCATTTTAAGAATATCTAATGATTAGAAAATGCTCAGAATATAATGTTAGGGTAGAAAACCTATCAATAAATAAAACAGCATTTAAATATGACCAAAATTTCTAAAGAAGGAAAAAATGCATGAACAAAGTAGACTAAAAGGACACATGCAGATGTAGTTCATGCCGCCCAGGCCCCCTCCTTCAGGACTAATTTCACACCTGCGGGATGTGTGGGCGCCACCAGCTCGAAGCTGGGTCCCCTGCCAAGGAGACTGCCCTGGACAGAAGAGAGGGCTTTGCCCAAGGTCCGCCCTCCCGAGGGCAGCCTGCATCCAGCAACTAGTCTGTGTGTGTGGAGGCGGGGGAGGGACACCTCTGAAGGGTCTTCCCAGGGCCAGGATGCCCCAAGGTGTCAGCTGGGCATTTGTTGTGACCCCATGGCTCGCAGTCCGTCTTCACCTCTGCCCCGTCCTGCCCTGCCCCTCCCCATAGGTGTGGAGGGTCCCAGGAGCCACCCTCATCCCCCGCCAGCACGTGGATCTCTGTGTGAGGCTGCCTCCTGGGGAACCCAGCCAGCGGTGCTAGAGATGGCCCGTGGTTGCCTCGGGGTGGTAAGAGGACTGTCATGGGTGATTTTTAATTTCCTTTCTCACATTGCCTAAATTTCAGAATTTTCCTACACCAGTCTTGGACATAGCAAGTGGTTGAAACCCATCAAATAGGCTTAAGTAACTGGAGAATTTATTACTACACAGAACCAAGGGAAGACTCCGAGGGCAATTCTGGTTTCATACGTGGATTATTAGCCCAGTTGGATCTATCTCTTCCGAGTTGACACCTTCTCAGACACAGTGGTTGCAGGATGAGTGAGGTAGCTCCAGACCCTTTATCACTTAAGTCCACCAGGTGAAGAGTGGTGGGGATGCTTCTGTTCAGAAGCCCCAACACAGAAGTCTTACTGCATCTCAGTGGCTCAGATTGGCCCTCTGCTGGCTGACTTTGAACCCATCACCAGGTCAGAGGCTGCTGGTTGGCATCCTTGGGTCTGGTCCCAAAGCTCAGGGCTGGGTGGGGGAGGGGTGCATCACCTATACAAATGTGGAGGCTTTTCTGGAGAAATGGGCAATGGAGCTGCTCCCCACACTTCCATCTTGGGATAGGACCAACTCGATCAATAGAAAGTGAACAGTAGATCTATTACAGGAACAATGTCAATACCGTCCATTTTCTATAATTTAACTTTTTCAAGCTGTCTTATTCACATAGTCTCAGTCTTACAAAATATTATGGAGCTCATCAAACTGCACATTTAAAAATGGGTATATTTAATTGTATGAAAATTATGCCTCAGTAAAGCTGCTGCAAAATCTTGTGACAAAGGGATTGGTAGAGTAGTTTCAGAGAGCTTTCTCTATAATTGATATATTAGCCTTTTACGTGAAACTTTGAGAAACCTTCTAAATGATCACTTTGTAATTGGGGAATGGTTAAGTGAATCCTGGCATATTCATTCAGTACATTATCACGCAGATTTTGAAAAAATAAAAACAGGTCTGCATCATACTGTATGGAATGATATCTGGGATGGTGAGAAAAGTAAGGGTCAGATGATAATAGTAATAATCGTAATGGCAGCTTACATTTATGGAAGGTTTGTAGTGTTTCAGGGACTTTGTTAATCACTTTCCATGTGTCTTTACGCACAGTGACCTTATTAGCTAGATACTACTATTATTATCCCCATCTTACAGGTCAGGAAACTGAGACACAGAGAGGTTAAGTAACTAGTCCAAAAGGCACACAGCAGAAAGTAGCAGAGCTGGAACTGGAACGAAGGCAGCTGGCTTCCAGAGCCAACTCATAACTGCCTCACGTATTGCTTCCTATGCTGTGTTTTCAGCATAAAGCTGTTGTAGCAGAGAGACCCTAAAGCACAGTGGCTTGAGCCGGAGGACAGTTCCACCTCTACCACACAGTGGTCCAGACAGGAGCAGGTGGTCTAAGGAGAGTCGTGGCTTTTCCCCACGAAGCTGTGCAGGGACCCAGTTCCTTCTCTCATTGCTCCTCCATCTCATAGAGCAAGGGTCTCACCTACTGTCTGTGTGGAAAGTCAGGGGTCTGCGAATTTGGATGGGAAGAAAAATTACATCTTTCTGTTACTAACCTCTGATTGAAGTTTGATGTGTCCTTCCACTGTGAATGGAGGCAACAAACCTCAGAAGTGTCAGCGAAGTCGTGACTTTGTAGCCCATGGAAGTCACGGATATTCTCGTATCACCTTACGGTTGTTGCAGATGTCTCAAAATAGGGATGCTCATCGTACTTTGAAATTTCAGTAAATTTATTCTCAACCAAAACTTGTTACTTGATGCATTAATGAGGAGGCACAGGTATTACCAAAACACACATTTAAAAAAACATTTTGATAGCTCTACTTGATATAATTTGTTGTCTTTGATTTTACACGTTGAAAAGCATTAGTCTGAGAAGGGGTCCCGAGCATCCCCAGACTGTCAAGGGGCCCATGGGGCACACAAGTGTTAGACCGCCGTCAGAGTGAGCTCTTTTCCTCTTGATGCTGTGAGCTGGCTTAGGGCACCGTAGTCACATTTTCGCCACAGGGAAGGGTGCAAAGAGAAAGGGAGGGGAAGACTGTCCTCTTACAGAAGTTACATCACTTCTCGTCACAGTCTGTGCTCGGGAAGTTGGTTGCACGGCCCTGCCGAGCCGCGGGGGAGGCCGGGGGACAAGTTGCTGGAGGCTCAGGTGTGCGCCTGGCAAAAACTCAGTTGACTCAGTTACTAAAAGGGAGAAGGCGAGAGGGAAACTGGGGGGGCCATCGTATCTAGTTTTTATCTTGCATATCTAAAGATGTTCTAGAAGGGTCCACAGGACTTTATTAACCTTTTGTGCTTCTGGGGAGCAGGACGGCGACATGAGGGGTGTAGATGGCGACGTACTCTTTGCTTTATGTCTGTCGTTTCCGTTTGAGTTTTTTCATTAATAAACTTTATTTTTTAGAGCAGTTTTAGGCTCACAGCACAACTGAGCAGAAAGTGCAGAGGGTTCCTACAGACCCCTTCCCCAGGCCCCCCACAGACTCTCCCACAGTTAACATCCCACACCAGAGCTACACCATTTGTACCATCAAGGAACCTACAGGGACTCACCATTATCAACCAGAGTCCACGGTTTACATGAGGGCTCACTCTTCTGTTGTACACTCTCTGGGTCTGGACAAATGTGCAATGACGTAGCCACCACCATACTATCATACAGAGTAGTTTCTAAAAATGCCCTCTGCTCCCCCTATCCATCCCTCTCTCCTTCCCCACAGCCTCTGGCAACCACTGGTCTTTCTCCTGTCCCCATAGTTTTGCCTTTTCTAGAATGTCATAGGTGGAATCCTACAGTACGTGGCCTTTACAGATTGGCCTCTTTCAGTTAGTAATGAATAGTTTAAGGTTTCTCCATGTGTCTTCGTGGCTTGATAGCTTATTTCTTTTTAGCCCTGAATAATATTCCATTGTCTGGATGGACCACAGTTTATTTATCCAGTCACCTACTGAAGGACAGCTTGGTTGCGTCCAAGTTTTGGCAATTATGAATTTCAGCAATTATGAATCTATGTGCAGGTTTTTGTATGGGTGTAGGTTTACAGCTCATTTGGGTATATACCAAAGAGCACAACTTTAGATTGTATGGATGTAGGTTTTCAGCTCATTTGGGTATATACCAAAGAGCACAACTTTAGATTGTATGGTAAGAATATTGAGTTTTGTAAGAAACTGCCTCACTGTCTTCCAAAGTCCTCCGCCATTTTGCATTCCCGCCAGCAATGAAGGAGAGTTCCTGTTTCCTCACATCCTTGCCAGCGTTTGTCAGTGTTTTGAATTTTCACCATTCTCATAGGTGGGTAGCGGTATCTTGTTTTAATTTGCATTTCCATACTGACTTATGGTGTTGAGCATGTTTTCATTTGCTATTTGCCATCTGTATGTCTACTTTGGTGAGGTGTCTGTTCATATCTTCTGCCCTTTTTTAAGATTGGGTTGTTCATTTATGTTTGATTTTTTAAAAATTATGGGCATGCATTACTTCCATAATAGAAAGTGTAGTTAATTTTTTATCACTGAGATTTTAAATTTTATTATGACTCAGGTAAAACTTTCATTAGAATGTTCTTTATGCTCTCTGCATTCTTACGTAGAGTGTATTGGTGACATTTTCTTATGACTTGGGCTTCTCTTTATGAATAAATACATGCTGATGAGAGCAACCGGATGACAGGGGATCAGGATCGGGCCATGGGTCTGCCTGAGGTAGTGGCCTTGTTCTTAGTGGCTTAATTACTTAATTCACAGTCATATTCTTTTCTTGTACACTCTCTCTCTTATTTACTATGTACATGTATTGCTTTTATTAACAATTAAGTTTTTAAAACAATGAGACTTTCAACACTTGTCTGGAAATTAGTCCTGGTTGCAGCATGGCCCTAGTCTTTCTCTGTAACCATTTGCAGTGTCAGCTTTGTTTTTGCTTTTTTTAATCACTTACGTATAAAGTTGGAGCAAATCATGTACACCTGGGTTCTTTTCTGAAAAATTAAAGGCTCACAAACTGAAGAAGTTTCCTTGCCTTTAGAAAATCATGACCTTTGTCACCATTCCCATCTGAGCCCTCATTGGGAGCTTTCCTTTGTTGCTCTGAATTTTGTCGCCAGCCCACTGACAACTACACACCCGGTTTTCAGCGTGTCCAGTCTTGTAGTCCAGTCTTTGCACTTTTACTCTTGTTCCTGTCTCTCTTGTGGCCATGGCAGCGGGTCACTGTTCTCTAGAGCAAGCTTAGATTTTTAATTCTTTAAATTCTAAACACAAAGAGCTTTACAAATGTTAGGAATGGTAGTTTTGCCTGTAGGATCACTCAGCTCATAAAGGGAACACGATATCAGAACTGGCTTCTTCCCTCTGCTCTTTTTTTTTTTTTTTGAAAATCTATAAAAATTATTTTTTAACATCTTTATTGGAGTATAATTGCTTTACAATGGTGTGTTAGTTTCTGCTTTATAACAAAGTGAATCAGTTATACATATACATATGTTCCCATATCTCTTCCCTCTTGCATCTCCCTCCCTCCCACCCTCCCTCTCCCATCCCGCTAGGTGGTCATAAAGCGCCGAGCTGATCTCCCTGTGCTATGCAGCTGCTTCCCACTAGCTATCTATTTTACATTTGGTAGTGTATATATGTCCATGCCACTCTCTCACTTTGTCACAGCTTACCCTTCCCCCTCCCCATATCCTCAAGTCCATGCTCTAGTAGGTCTGCGTCTTTATTCCCGTCTTACCCCAACGTTCTTCATGACCTTTTGTTTTTTCTTTTTAGATTCCATATATATGTGTTAGCATACGGTATTTGTTTTTCTCTTTCTGACTGACTTCACTCTGTATGACAGACTCTAGGTCCATCCACCTCACTACAAATAACTCAATTTCGTTTCTTTTTATGGCTGAGTAATATTCCATTGTATATATGTGCCACATCTTCTTTATCCGTTCATCTGTTGATGGACACTTAGGTTGCTTCCATGTCCTGGCTATTGTAAATAGAGCTGCAATGAACATTTTGGTACATGACTCTTGTTGAATTATGGTTTTCTCAGGGTATATGCCCAGTAGTGGGATTGTGGGGTGTTATGGTAGTTCTATTTTTAGGTTTTTAAGGAACCTCCATTCTGTTCTCCATAGTGGCTATACCAATTTACATTCCCACCAACAGTGCAAAAGGGTTCCCTTTTCTCCACACCCTCTCCAGCATTTATTGTTTGTAGATTTCTTTGTTTTAAAGTCTATTTTGTCTGATATGAGAATTGCTACTCCAGCTTTCTTTTGATTTCCATTTGCATGGAATATCTTTTTCCATCCCCTCACTTTCAGTCTGTATGTGTCCCTAGGTCTGAGGTGGGTCTCTTGTAGACAGCATATATACAGGTCTTGTTTTTGTATCCATTCAGCCAGTCTATGTCTGTTGGTTGGAGCATTTAATCCATTTACATTTAAGGTAATTATCAATATGTATGTTCCTATTACCATTTTCTTAATTGTTTTGGGTTTGTTATTGTAGGTCTTTTCCTTCTCTTGTGTTTCCTGCCTAGAGAAGTTCCTTTAGCATTTTTTATAAAGCTGGTTTGGTGGTGCTGAACTCTCTCAGCTTTTGCTTGTCTGTAAAGGTTTTAATTTCTCCATCAAATCTGAATGAGGTCCTTGCTGGGTAGAATAATCTTCGTTGTAGGTTTTTCCCTTTCGTCACTTTAAATATGTCTTGCCACTCCCTTCTGGCTTGCAGAGTTTCTGCTGAAAAATCAGCTGTTAACCTGATGGGGATTCCCTTGTATGTTATTTGTTGTTTTTCCCTTGCTGCTTTTAATATTTTTTCTTTGTATTTAATTTTTGATAGTTTGATTAATATGTGTCCTGGCGTGTTTCTCCTTGGATTTATCCTGTATGGGACTCTCTGTGCTTCCTGGACTTGATTAACTATTTCCTTTCCCATATTAGGGAAGTTTTCAACTATAATCTCTTCAAATATTTTCTCAGTCCCTTTCTTTTTCTCTTTTTCTTCTGGGACCCCTATAATTCGAATGTGGATGTGTTTAATGTTGTCCCAGAGGTCTCTTAGACTGTCCTCAATTCTTCTCATTATTTTTTCTTTATTTTGCTCTGCAGTAGTTATTTCCACTATTTTATCTTCCAGGTCACTTACCCATTCTTCTGCCTCAGTTATTCTGCTATTGATCCCTTCTAGAGAATTTTTAATTTCATTTATTGTGTTGTTCATCACTGTCTGTTTGCTCTTTAGTTCTTCTAGGTCCTTGTTAAACGTTTCTTGTATTTTCTCCATTCTATTTCTATGATTTTGGATTATCTTTACTATCAATATTCTGAATTCTTTTTCAGGTAGACTGCCTATTTCCTCTTCATTTGTTAGGTCTGGTGGGTTTTTGCCTTGCTCCTTCATCTGCTGTGTGTTTCTCTGTCTTCTCACTTTGCTTAACTTACTGTGTTTGGGTTCTCCTTTTTGCAGGCTGCAGGTTCGTAGTTCCTGTTGTTTTTGGTGTCTGTCCCCAGTGGCTAAGGTTAGTTCAGTGGGTTGTGTAGCCTTCCTGGTGGAGGGGACTAGTGCCTGTGTTCTGGTGGATGAAGCTGGATCTTGTCTTTCTGGTGGGCAGGTCCACGTCTGGTGGTGTGTTTTGGGGTGTCTGTGGCCTTATTATGATTTTAGGCAGACTCACTGCTAATGGATGGGGTTGTGTTCCTGTCTTGCTAGTTGTTTGGCATAGGGTGTCCTGCACTGTAGCTTGCTGGTCATTGAGTGGAGCTGGGTCTTGACGTTGAGGTGAGATCTCTGGGAGATTTTCACCGTTTGATATCACGTAGAGCTGGGAGATCTCTTGTGGACCAGTGTCCTGAACTTGGCTCTCCCACCTCAGAGGCACAGACCTGATGCCTGGCTGGAGCACCAAAAGCCTGTCATCCACACGGCTCAGGATAAAAGGGAGAAAAAAAAAGAAAGAAAGAAAGAAGAAGATAAAATAAAATAAAATAAAGTAAAATAAAATAAAGTTACTAAAATAAAAAATAATTATTAAAACAATTTTTAAAGTAATAAAAAATTTTAAAGAAGAAAGAAGAGAGCAACCAAACCAAAAAACAAATCCACCAATGATAACAAGTGCTAAAAACTATACTAGAAAAAACAAAAACAAAAAAACGAACAGACAGAACCCTAGGACAAATGCTAAAAGCAAAGCTATACAGACAAAATCACACACAAGCATACACATACATACTCACAAAAAGTGAAAAGGGAAAATATATATATATATTGTTGCTCCCAAATTCCACCACCTCAATTTGGGATGATTTGTTGTCTATTCAGGTATTCCACAGATGCAGGGTACATCCAGTTGATTGTGGAGCTTTAATTCGCTGCTTCTGAGGCTGCTGGGAGGGATTTCCCTTTCTCTTCTTTGTTCTTACGGCTCCCGGGGCTCAGCTTTGGATTTGGCCCCGCCTCTGCGTGTAGGTCGCCTGAGGGCGCCTGTTCTTCGCTCAGACAGGACGGGTTTAAAGGAGCAGCTATTTCCGGGACTCTGGCTCACTCAGGCTGGGGGGAGGGAGGGGTACGTTGTGCAGGGCGAGCCTGCGCGGCAGAGGCCGGCGTGGCGTTCCACCAGCCCGAGGCGCGCCGTGCGTTCTCCTGGGGAAGTTATCCCTGGATCCCGGGACCCTGGCAGTGGCGGGCTGCACAGGCTCCCCGGAAGGGGGGTGTGGATAGTGACCTGTGCTCGCACACAGGCTTCTTGGTGGCGGCAGCAGCAGCAACCTTAGCATCTCATGCCCGTCTCTGCGGTCCCCGCTGATATCCGCGGCTCGCGCCCGTCTCTGGAGCTCCTTTAAGCGGCGCTCTTAATCCCCTCTCCTCGCGCACCAGGAAACAAAGAGGTAAGAAAAAGTCTCTTGCCTCTTCAGCAGGTCCAGACTTTTCCCCGGACTCCCTCCCGGCTAGCCGTGGTGCACTAACCCCTTCAGGCTGTGTTCACGCTGCCAGTCCTCTCCCTGCAATCCGACCGAAGCCCGAGCCTCAGCTCCCAGCCCCGCCCGCCCTGGCGGGTGAGCAGACAAGCCTCTCGGGCTGGTGAGTGCCGGTCGGCACCGATCCTCTGTGCGGGAATCTCTCTGCTTTGCCCTCCGCACCCCTGTTGCTGTGCTCTCCTCCGCGGCTCCGAAGCTTTTCCCTCTCTGCCACCCGCAGTCTCCTCCCGCGAAGGGGCTTCTAGTGTGTGGAAACCTTTCCTCCTTCACAGCTCCCTCCCACTGGTGCAGGTCCCGTCCCTATTCTTTTGTCTCTGTTTATTCTTTTTTCTTTAGCCCTACCCAGGTACGTGGGGAGTTTCTTGCCTTTTGGGAGGTCTGAGGTCTTCTGCTAGCGTTCAGTGGGTGTTCTGTAGGAGTCGTTCCACATGTAGATGTATTTCTGATGTATTTGTGGGGAGGAAAGTGATCTCCATGTTTTACTCTTCTGCCATCTTGAAGCTCTGCCAATCAATGTGATTTTTAGTACACAGTACAGGTATCTTCATGACTAAGAAAAAAAAAGAGTTATGGAGGTCAGAAATCCAGAACACCAAACACTGGGGCTTTAGGTGCTGCTGCAGTGGGCCGGCTGGGGCTTGCCTTCCCTCCGCTGCCTCCGCCGAGGCCGGGATGCTGCTGGTGGTGGCGGCGCTAGCGGGCGGCTGGACTGCTGTCTACCTGACAGACTTGGTGCTGAAAGTGACAACCTCGGGTCTAAGGCGCAAGCCCACGGTACTACTCAGGGTCGGGGCGCAAGGCCCGAGGCCTTTTCTCTTCCCCCACCTGCACTGGAGGCGGGCGGCCAGTTCCCACGTGCGGCCTTCCGTGGAGTAAATTAAGCAGAGCTGGTCGCAGGCGGGCTATGGCGTGTCCCACCCGGGAGGCAGGCGCCGCTAGCGGGCTCGGAAGTCCGCGCGCTGCCAAACCCCGCTCTGCACCTGGGAGGAAAATCAAATGTCCGCCTGGAAAGGCATTGTTTGCCTTCGTTGTCTGCCTTCGCTGTCAGCCTCTGTTGTCTTTAAGGCTGCAACCCTCCAGAGACTCTGGTATTGGAAAGAATCTAAATCAAGTTCCTATTGAGCTCTTAAGGTCCTTCTATAGTGCATAAATAGACCCCTGGGCTAGATTTTATAAGAATATTTGAACAATGGCAGTCTTGTGGATTTTTATCTAATACAAAGTAATGCTTTAATTTCTCTTATCTTTTTCTAATTCTTTTTTTTTAAATTGAAGTATAGGTGACTTACAATATTACATTAGTATCAGGTATACAACATAGTGATTCAATATTTTTATAGATTATACTCCATAAAAGTTATAAAATATTGGCTATATTCCCTGTGCTGTACATTGCATCTAATTCTTGTCTTTTCATAAACATGCTTCTCACAACATGAGTTCTTCTAAAACCATCTTTTGAAATTTTAAAACTTAGATTATCGGTGGAAATGTTTTCACTTGGAAATAAAAGAAACCCCAACTCAGAATGGCTTCAGCCATAGGGCAGTCATTGGCCTCCATAGCTGGGAGGTCTGGAGATGGGCAGGGCTTTGGGGTTTGAATCTTCAAGGTCCTGGCTTCTTTCCGTGTCCACTCTGCTTCCCCCGTGTCAGTTCCAGCCTGAAGTTGGCATCCCTCACGTCGGCCTGATGGCTGACACCTGTGACCGCCACAGGGGGGGAGCTGGCTGCAGGTGGGCTTTCTTTCCCAGAGGCCCCAGGCCCACGCCCCCCTCTTTCACCCTGTACTTGACGTTGAGTGTGCAGGGTGTGCCCGCCCCCATCCTAGGTGCTGGGGAAGCAAAAGTGACCCAAACCGACAAAAACCCTCGCCCTTATGGTGCCTGCACTCCAGGTGGAGGAGAAAGACGCAAAAGAAAGGAGAGCGAGAAGATACAGCGTGTGTAAGCGTGAGGGTGACCGCGAAGAGGGATGAGAGATGCAGGTGCGGGGTGGTGTGGGCGGGAAGGAGGCAGGGGAACAGCCAGGTGGGCACAGCCCTCCACACCCACGCTTTTCCTGCCGTGGCTTTTTTTTTTTTTTTTTTTTTTTAGTTTTTATTTATTTATTTATTTATGGCTGTGTTGGCTCTTCGTTTCTGTGTGAGGGCTTTCTCTAGTTGCGGCAAGCGGGGGCCACTCCTCATCGCGGTGCACGGGCCTCTCACTATCGCGGCCTCCCGTTGCGGAGCACCGGCTCCAGACGCGCAGGCTCAGTATTTGTGGCTCACGGGGCCAGCCGCTCCGCGGCACGTGGGATCCTCCCAGACCAGGGCTCGAACCCCTGTCCCCTGCATCGGCAGGCAGACTCTCAACCACTGCGCCACCAGGGAAGCCCTCCTGCCGTGGCTTTAAAATACATCATGTCCTTCCATTGTTTTTGTTTCACTTCTCTTGACATTTGGGATGGATCATTCATGCCCTTAAGTTTGATTACTCTAAATGTCATGACCTCGTGTCCTGGTCTCCCACCCGATCGTGTTCCTCTTCCCTTGGGAAGTTATATTTGTGTCTGTCACCTGCCCTTTGGCCATGCTGCTGAGCACGGGGACAAATCACTAACTCAGTCGCTAGCAATGCCACCTCTCTCGTCAACAGATTCCACGCGAGGGCCCCTCTCGTTTCCTTTGTGGTGGCTGGTCTTTGAGAGGACGGTTCTCAATATTTATGTTAGCTTTCATTTGGAATGTGCGTAAACTAAATGCTTTTTAACACTGTGCTTCACTGAGTGATCTCTGGGATGTTTCTGCATGTAACCTGAGGCTGGAGTGTGGTACAAGAACCTCTTTCCTTTTCTTTTTGCTGCCCGTCCTTCATCATCACCCCGGCTCTCCTCCTCCTTTATTCATGAGCAGAGGACACATTTGGGTGAACCAGCCACTTATTCCATCTTCCTGCCCTTCCAAACCATGTTTTTCTGAAATTTGCCATTTTTAATTTAGGGGACTATGTTTAGAACTTACTCATCCAACTGATATTTACTGTGCCAGAAATGATTTTCTGTGAATAAATATTGACAGCTAAGTTGAGTCATACCACCAATTGTCAACTTTGCTCAGCAAATAAAAATGCCCTTAGGTAGTTGGCTTTTAAATGTTTCCTTCCCTCAGTATTTTTGTTTTATGTGTTTTTCCGTGGGTGACTCACTCATGCCTGGTTGTCATCTTTTTCTAGGACGTCACCGTTATACCTATTTTGGGCTCATGTTGTCATGGAGGGTGTTTTAGGGATATCAGTCTTTCTGGTGCTTTTAATTGGCTTCCTTGAAGAGAAGGCAAGAGAAACTTGATTTTGTGGTTATTGTTTTGTTTTGTTGTTCGGATTAAACTGAAATGCTGATGGCTGTCGAATTATTTTATGTTTCTGTTACATAGATCACTCCTTTGGAATTCAGAAAGACTCAAATTACTTTTTCTTTCCATCATTTAGTTTTAATTTACTGGCATCAAAAAATTGCCCTATATTTTGCAAGGCCGAGGGACGACACACACATAGACTGCTAGGTGTCTAAAATCATTCATTCGTTCAACTTAGGGTCGAAAAATCAACTGTTAAATCTTTTCCCTTCTATTTTTATGTATGATTTTCTATTTTGTTATGCATGCAGTCTGATTAAATGCTATAAATTCTGACCTTTGAGGCCAGAGTCTGCCAAAAACAGGAGAAGAAAAACTCCTGGGAATCAGAACTTTCCAGACCCAAGAAGGGACCTGTGGGCAAGAGCGACATCATTTCTTTGCGGAGAGGCTAGATTTCCCGAGGCATCCAAACACATCAGAGGGAGGACGTGTGAGAGAGTAGTGCCGTGGGGAGGTGAAGGACCATGGGGAAGGGTCAGGAAACAAGGGAGCCCCACGCAGGACCCCTCAGGAGTCCTTGCTTTTTCTGGGGCTGGAGGAAGCCCTGTGGATGGATGAGGACAGCCACAGCAAAGTGCCTCTCTGATTCAAGGTGGCTTTAGAACCACATGTGAGCCCTTGAGGAAAGAATGGCTAAACCATCCTGGTGACTGAGCACGTGTTCACTTCCAGTAAGGTCGTGCAAGGCGACCTGTGTAACAGGTGGGAGCTGGGGGCGTGGTTTCCTTCCCGGTTCCGCACCTGGTTATGGGACAGAGGAAGGGGCTCAGTATAGAGGTTATAGTGAAAGAATGAAGATCAGAAACTCCTCATTCCAAACTTGTGGAGAGATGAAAGTGGGACCACTTTAGGTATATCTGGTGGGCCCGCCATCTGTTTCAGTCCCGCCAGGCCCCAATTCTGATATGTAAACATCAAAATGAACTTTGTCTCTTTGGATATTTATTTAGCACATTAAAAATTCATTCCACAGAAGGTCTTGACATCATTTTGTAAACCCTCAATTGACCATTCTTAATCTTTATGATTTATCTGAAAATATGGCAAGAAATAAAGATAGCTGCTCGATAATTTGACAGTAAATGCAGTCTCCTTTTGGTGTGTGCATGTGTGTGTGACATCCATGTATATTTCAAGAAAATTTCATTTTAATTAAGAATCACACATGTTAAGAATAAAACACTAAGCATCCTTACAACTTTTTTTTAACATCTTTATTGGAGTATAATTGCTTTACAATGTTGAGTTAGTTTCTGCTACAACTTTCTTTTGAAGTCATTTTATTTTTCCAGAGGCCCTCTATGGCTAAAACAGAGACTGAGGTCTGTGTAACTCCCGTCCATTTCTAACCTCATTCTCATCATTTAAAATTTGAAGGGATTTCAGAATTACTTCTCTGAAGATAGTTCTGGAACCAATAGTACGTCAGCTCCACGAGGGCAGGCCTTGTGGACTGTCTTGTTCCCAACACCCAGGACATGCTGGGCACACAGCGAATGTTGAGTCAGCGTCTGGCTGACTGAGTCAGAATGACTGACTGAGTCATTCTCAGTAAAGCTGCTTGAATCGTTGATTTTTAAGGCATGTATTTTAATTGAGGATCTGTTTCTTATGCATATTAATTTTTCTCTTTTTCTGGGTGCTCCTGTCAATTGCCACATAAAAGCAATTAGGACACATACCTATTGCCACAGTTTCCCTTTTGCCGTCTCCAGGTCCTCATCATCTTATTCCTGGTAAAAGCAGAACTAACAGGCTCCCGATGTGTAAGCAGGTCGTATCCACACCAGCCACTTGCCTTAGAGCCCTGGTGAAGAGGTCACTTGTGGAGCAAAACTACATTCTGCTTTTTGAGCTAAGCAGAAAACAATTGAAAAATAACATTCAGAGGCAAACACGAAGCAATAGAGAGCAGCCTTTTCCAATAGAACTATGGAGTGAGCGGCAGAGTATGTGATTTTAAGTGTTCTAATAGCCTCAGTAATTTAAAAATCAAAAAGTAGGCAAAACTAATTGTAATATTTATCAGTTAACTCTTTGTAGTCAAAATATTATTGCTTTCAAATATAATCAGTATAAAAAATTATCAATGAGATCGTGTACATTCTCGTTTGGGGCCAAGTCTGCAGAATTCAGTGGGTATCTTGCATGGACAGCACATCTGGATCCAGAGATGCTACCTTTCAACACTCAGCAGCCACGTGTGGCTTGTGGCCTCCAGACTGGACAGCATGGCCTTAGAGCAGGGCACAGACATGCCTCTGCTGCTCAGTCCTCCCCTGAAAGTCTAGGAACTTTCATGTAAATCGTGAAACACTCTTCTTTGGCAAATGTAAGTAGCAGAGATGAGAGCTTCACAATATAACACAAAATGGTTGTGTTCCCTAATCGACAGTAGATTTTCAAGGACAAACTAACGAAATAATATTTGAGTTTTTGTGATACTTGTCAGTAAAATGGCCCCTTTCCCTTTGAACATGTGAGCACTGCTGTGCGCTAGGAAGAGCCTTGGGCTTTCAGAGTGGACCATGATGTGTTCTGAGCTGTGAGCCTGGCTTGGGGAGGGGAGGGTGGAGGGGGACAATGCCCACAACCCAGAGAGCAAAGGCCAGCACAGTGGCTCCCCCAACACTCTTAATAACTCAGTTGTAGCATTTGTCACGCACAGAAGTCTGGGGGAAATGCTCTGGCCGTCTACATGCAAGCTGTATAATTCACTCATTCAACAGATGTTGCCTGAGCACCTACTATGTGCCAGGTGTTGGTCTGGCCAAGGGGAGGCAGCAGTGAGCAAACAGACCCAAATTCTTATCCTCATGAAGTTTTACTTTAGTGAGAATAAACGAATAAAATAAACAGAAGGTAGGAAGTACTATGGAGAAAAATACGAGATGAGTCAGAGGAGAGATCCCAGAGGAGGGGTGCTCAGCCATCCTAGGACTTTGGGAATCATTGCTGAGGCCCTTAACCTTGGTCCACGGGGAGAATTCAGGAGAAAACCGCATCTTTATTTTTATTAAGGCTTAACTGAAATCTAGCATTTCCTTCCATTGTAAAAGTAGGCAACAAACCACAATAGTATCAGTAGCACCTGTAACTTTCTCTTCCATTGTAACAACAGGTATTTTCCTATCCTGTCATATCATGGGATTTGCAGATATCTACAAATGTTGCTTAAGGCCTATGCTCATTTATACAGCAAAAGTATGGAGATTATTAGATCACTGCTGAGTCATGTCATTTAATGAGGCCATAGAGTGTAATCCTACATATTTTATTTTGTGCATTTAAAAACACTTTTCTGAGAGGGGTCCTTGGCATAAAAGAGCTTAAAACCCCTGCATTTACTGGGATTTGAGTAGAAGAGTGGTATGATCTGACTTAGCTTTTTATTTGTTTATTTATTTTTGCCTGCATTGGATCTTCGTTACTGCACTGGGGCTTTCTCTAGTTGCGGCAAGCGGGGGCTACTCTTCATTGTGGTGGCTTCTCTTATTGTGGAGCACGGGCTCTAGGCACATGGGCTTCTATAGTTGCAGCACACAGGCTCAGTAGTTGTGGCATGCAGGCCCTAGAGCTCACGGGCTTCAGTAGTTGCAGCTCGCGGGCTCTGGGGTGTGTGGCCTTCAGTAGTTGTGGCACACGGGCTCAGTAGTTGTGGCTTGCAGGCTCTAGAGCACAGGCTCAGTAGTTGTGGCGCACGGGCTTAGCTGCTCCACGACATGTGGGATCTTCCCAGACCAGGGATCGAACCCGTGTCCCCTGCCTTGGCAGGCGGGTTCTTAACCACTGCACCACCAGGGAAGTACTGACTTAGCATTTTATAAACGTCACTCTACCTGCTTTGTTGAGGATGGATTGTCGAGCGGCAGAGGTGGGAGTGAGGATAACCCATCACGGTGTTGCTGCAACAGCCCAGGCAAGAGGTACTGGTGGCTGCGCCAGCATCCGAGGTCACGAGAAGTGGTTGGGTTCTGGGCGCATTTTCAGGGCGAGCCAGCTGACGTGCTGCCGGGAAGTGAGGCGTGCGAGAAAGAGAACCAAGACTAAGCCAAGGGTTTGGGCCTGAACCACAGGAAGGATGGAGCAGCCATTGACTAAGGTAGCTGCCAGAGGCTCTGGGATGGTAAGAGCGAGATGACAGGTAGAGGGCCAGGTGTTTTCATCTGGGAGAAGCAAGATCCTTTAGATTAACTTTATCCAGAGCTTCAACAGTATTTTAAATCTTTTGCCCGATACCAATTTGTGAGCAAAGTGTCTCAAACTCTAGCAATATGATGGTGGAATTCGTCATATTCTTGTCATAGTTATGTCAGCTTTTTAATTCAGTATTCTGAAATTATATTGTTAGATCTCTACAGACTTGATATTGTTATATCTTCCTAGTGAACTTTTACTTTTATAGTTAAAGTCCCTCTTTCCCTCATAATCTTTTTGCCTTAGGGTCTAACTTACCTGGTATTATTTGCCACACCAGCGTATTTTTTTGGTTCTTCATTGCCATTCCCCTGTCTTTTTCCCTTCATCTTTCTTTGGTATTGTATATATGTGTATTTTGTTACAGCTGTATTGAGGTGTAATTCACACTATACAATTCACCCACTCAGAGTGTACAATTCTGTTGTTTTTAGTACATTCACAATTCATCACCCCAAAGGATACCCCTTACCCATGCTGCAGTCACCCCTGTCCCCTTGTCCACCCCCCCCCCCCCCGCCAGCCCCCAGCAGCTAATCTACATCCTGTCTCTATACACTTGCCTATTCTGGGCATTTCATATAAATGGGATGAAACAGTATGTGGCCTTCTTTCACTTTTCAAGGTTCAGCCCTGCTGTAGCCTGTGTCAGTACTTCATTCCCTTTTGTGGCTGAATAATATTCCAGTGTATGGATAGACCACATATTGTTCATCCCTTCAGAAGTTGATGGACATTTGGGTTCTTTCCATTTGGGGAACTATTATGGATAATGTTGCTACGAACATTCACGAACAGGGTTTCCTGTGAACATGTGGTCTTAATTCCCTTGGGTATTTTCCTAGTACTTTGTGGTCTTGTTTTTTACATTTATATCTTTACTTCATCTGAACTAGATTTTGGCATAAGGTGGCCATATCAGAATCAAGTTCTTACCTTACACTTAAAAATTGCTCATACTATTTGTATTATTAATGTGATAGTAAATTGATCATCTTTGTATCAGTTAGTTATAGATGTAGATTGTTCTTGGCAAATTTGCTGCTTTGTCCATAGAACGGAAGCATGCATTAAAATGTAGGCACAAATATTCACTACAAGTGAAAGCTAAGTAGGTTAGAGTATTTCACTTTATTAATAGTAGGAGGAGTAGCCCTGCTCTATTTGGTAATAACACCCCAATGACTGGAGAGCGTGCATTATATGAACCCTACATCGTATGCAAGATCCATTACAAAATGAAAATGTGGGACTCCAGCCTAAGGTGGAGAGGTCATCTCCCCCTCGCATGGGCCCACGGCTCCATCCTGTGGCAAACAGGCACCGGCATGTCCTACATACCTGGGCACGGGGTGGGCTAGAGTTCCACACTTGAGTTGCCGGCCGAACACAGCATGGCACTGCCTGCCCTGGGTGGGGACCCTGGGTAAGGACGGCCACCACCCTGCTCTGATTAGACTCCAGGGGCACACACCTGACCCCAATCCTCCCCATGCCCGTGTCCAGGACCCCAGTGAGGGTGGAGCGGGATGGTTCAACATGGGGCTCCCCGGTGCAACCCAGTCGTCACCCCTGGCAGAGGGTGTCAGCAGTCACAGGGCAGGGACGGGGAGGTGCCAGGGGCAATGTACAGATCGGGGAGAAACCATCACAGATGCTGGTGCGAGGTGGCTACCACGTGTGAACCAAGGCTCCAAGCCCCGGACATGCTCCACTGTCCTACTTGACTTCACGTAAAAATATGAAATAAAAAATAAAATTAGTAAGAATTTTGAGACTCATGAAGCCCGCCTGGGTTCAGTGTAATTTTTTTAACTTCTTAACATACTTTGAAAACTGGGGGAAGAATTTGGCTTTATGTACAATGTAAATATGACATAAAGCATGGTGCTGAACATTTTAAATTAAATAAATTTAAAGTGTGACATTGTGTTGTCTGGTTAATGGGTATAATCAGTGATTTTTTTAACCTTATTCTTTGCACTTAAAAAATTTTTATTTTAAAATTATTTTTTAATTTAATTTTTTTATTGTAGTAAAATTGATTTACAATGTTGTGTTAGTTTCTACTGTACAATGAAGTGAATCAGCTATGTGTATACCTATATCCCCACCCTATTGGACCTCCCTCCCACCCATCTAGGTTGTCACGGAGCACCAAGCTGAGCTCCCTGCACTGTATAGCAGATTCCCACTAGCTATCTATTTTACACATGGTAGTGTATTTATGTCAAACCTAATCTCCCAATTCATCACCCCACTGCTTCCCCCACTGTGTCCACATGTCTGTTCTCTGCATCTACGTCTGTATTCCTGCCCTACAAATAGGTTCATCTGTACCATTTTTCTAGATTCCACGTATATGTGTTAGTATACGATATTTGTTTTTCTCTTTCTGGCTTACTTCACTCTGTATGACCATCTCTAGGTCTATCCACATCTCTACAAATCACCCAATTTCCTTCCTTTATATGGCTGAGTAATACTCCATTGTATATATGTACCACATCTTCTTTATCCATTCATCTATCATTGGACATTTAGGTGGTTTCATGTCCTGGCTATTGTAAATAGCACTGCAGTGAACACTGGGGTACATGTGTCCTTTTGAATTATGGTTTTCTTAGGGTATATGTCCAGTAGTGGGATTGCTGGGTCATATGGTAGTTCTATTTTTAGATTTTTAAGGGAACTCCATACTGTTCTCCATAGTGGCTATACCAATTTACATTCCCACCAACAGTGCAAAAGGGTTCCCTTTTCTCCACACCCTCTCCAGCATTTATTGTTTGTAGATTTTTTGATGATGGCCATTCTGACTGGTGTGAGGTGATACCTCATTGTAGTTTTGATTTGCATTTCTCTAATAACTAAGTGATGTTGAACATCTTTTCATGTGCCTCTTGGCCATCTGTATGTCTTCTTTGGTGAAATGTCTATTTAGATCTTCCGCCCATTTATTAATTGGGTTTGTTTTTTTGATACTGAGCTCCATGAGCTGTTTGTATATTTTGGAGATTAATCCTTTGTTCGTTGCTTCATTTGCAAATATTTTCTCCCATTCTGAGGGTTGTCTTTTCATCTTGCTTATGGCTTCCTTTGCTGTGCAAAGCTTTTAAGTTTAATTAGGTTCCATTTGTTTATTTTTGGTTTTATTTTCATTACTCTAGGAGGTGGGTCAAAAAAGATCTTGCTGTAATTTATGTCAAAGAGTGTTTTTCCTATGTTTTCCTCTAAGAGTTTTATAGTGTCTGGTCTTACATTTAGGTCTTTAATCCATTTGGAGTTTATTTTTGTGTATGGTGTTAGGTAGTATTCTAATTTCATTCTTTTACATGTAGCTGTCCAGTTTTCCCAGCACTACTTATTGAAGAGGCTGTCTTTTCTCCATTGTGTGTTCTTGCCTCCTTAGTCATAAATTCGGTGACCATATGTGCATGGGTTTATCTCTGGGCTTTCTATCCCATACCATTGATCTATATTTCTGTTTATGTGCCAGTACCATACTGTCTTGATTACTGTAGCTTTGTAGTATAGTCTAAAGTTGGGGAACCTGATTCCTCCAGCTGCACTTTTCTTTCTCAAGATTGCTTTGGCTATTTGGAGTCTTTTGTGTTTCCATACACATTGTAAAATTTTTTGTTCTAATTCTGTGAAGAATGCCATTGGTTGTTTAATAGGGATTGCATTGAATCTGTAGATTGCTATGGGTAGTATAGTCATTTTCACAATATTGATTCTTCCAGTCCAAGAATATGGCATATTTCTCCATCTGTTTATGTCATCTTAGATTTCTTTCGTCAGTGTTTTATAGTTTTCTGAGTACAAGTCTTTTGCCTCCTTAGGTAGGTTATTCCTAGATATTTTATTCTTTTTTTTTGGCAGTGGTAAATGGGATTGTTTCCTTAATTTCTCTTTCTGATTTTTCATTGTTAGTGTATAGGAATGCAAGTGATTTCTGTGCATTAACTTTGTATCCCACAACCTTACCAAATTTCGTTGATTAGTTCTAGTAGTTTTATAATGGGATCTTTATGATTTTCTATGTAGAGTATCACGTCATCTGCAAACAGTGACAGTTTTACTTCTTCTTTTCCAATTTGTATTCCTTTTATTTCTTTTTCTTCTCTGATTTCCGTGGCTAGGACTTCCAAAACTATGTTGAATAAGAGTGGCAAGAGTAGACAGCCTTGTGCTGTTCCTGACCTTAGTGGAAATGCTTTCAGTTTTTCACCATTGAGTATGATGTTTGCTGTGTGTTTGCATATATGGCCTTTATTATGTTGAGGTAGATTCCCTCTATGCCCATTTTCTGGAGAGTTTTTATCATAAATGGGTGTTGTATTTTGTCAAAAGCTTTTTCCTTGTCTATTTAGATGATCATATGGTTTTATTCCTTAATTTGACAACATGGTGTATCATGTTGATTGGTTTGTGTATATTGAAGAATTGTTGCGTTCCTGGGATAAATCCCACTTGATCATGGTGTATGATCCTTTTAATGTGTTGTTGGATTCTGTTTGCTAGTATTCTGTTCACGATTTTTGCATCTATATTCATCAGTGGTATTGACCTGTAATTTTCATTTTTTGTGATATCTTTGTCTGGCTTTGGTATCAGGGTGATGGTGACTTTGTAGAACGAATTTAGGAGTGTTCCTCCTTCTGCAATTTTTGGGAAGGATGGGTTTTAGTTCTTCTCTAAATGTTTGATAGAATTCGTCTGTGAAACCATCTGGTCCTGGGCTTTTGTTTGTTGGAAGATTTTTACTCACAGTTTCACTTTCATTAGTTGTGATAGGTCGGCTTATATTTTCTAATTCTTCCTGGTTCAGTCTTGGAAAATTGTACCTTTCCAAAAATTTGTCCATTTCTTCCAGGTTGTCCATTTTATTGGTGTATAGTCGTTTTGTAGTAGTCTCTTATAATCCTTTGTATTTCTGCGGTGTCAGTTGTGATTTCTCCTTTTTCATTTATAATTTTATTGATTTCAGTCCTGTCCCTTTTTTCTTGATGAGTCTGGCTAAAGGTTTATCAATTTTGTTTATCTTCTCAAAGAACAAACTTTCAGTTTTATTGATATTTGCTATTGTTTTCTTCGTTTCTATTTCACTTATTTCTGCTCTGATCTTTATGATTTCCTTCCTTCTGCTGACTTTGGGTTTTCTTTGTTCTTCTTTCCCTTTTTTTAATTTTAATTTTTAAATTATTTTAAACATTTTAAAAATTGAAGTATAGTTGATTTACAATGTTTGCACTTTTTAAAATGTGTGTTTTCCAGGTTTTCTAGAATGAAGAATTACTTTAGTAGTTAATCAAACCCCAATGTTATATAAAAAATATTTTACCAGATATTATTTTATATGTGTGATCTGTTACTATTCTGTCTCCATTTGGGTGGAGGATGGAATACATATTTTAGTACTTTAACCTGAAAAAGAAAATGTGTCTCTCCTTACCCAGGACCATTAAAATAAGATTAGCCACTCTCTCGGATACTCCTGGTGTTGAAAATCTCGTCAGCACGCTCATGCTGAGTAAAAGCATATTGGAAGATTTACGGCAGTACAACGAGGCTCGCAGGGACCCTGTAAGTACCTGCTATGACCAGACTAGCTTCTTTTCCTCATGTTTTGGGACCATTATGACCCACGTACATTCAACCCCGAAGTTTCCTTGGGACTAGTTGGAGAATCGTGTGGTGGGGAGCGGCGGAGGTGGGGTTGGAACGTGGGAGGGAGAAGAAAAGAACAAGGAAACTGAGGTTTAAGGAAGTGGGGCTGTTCTTCTCACTAGTGGCCCTATGAGGGCTGATCTGATGCCCTAAATTCTTATCACGGGGCTAGAAAATTTGAACTTGGTCTAGACAAATATAACAAAATTAGATCTCAGTGCTTGGAATAGGCAAATATGACCAAGGTTAGTGGATCCTTGGGGTGCCTGGTGCCCATCCCAGCAGCACCCCATTTTGCCCTTCTGGCTGATGGGTATGTCCATACCCTTGAGGACGCTGGCTGCATCCTCATGGATTGGATTGACTGGGAAGATCCTGTATGACCAATGCTGGGTTCTCTTTCTAGTACAGCAACAGTACTGTACTTTTGCCATTGCAGAGGGCAAGCTAGCAGTGGTCCTTACATCATCGCTGCTTTCTTAAGGACCAGGCCAGTTAACTTCACCAGACATGGAACAATGCATGTAGCTAGGGAAATGCTTAATTACTTCTTGATGAATTGTATTAAAAAGTTTTTTTCACTGTAGCATAACCAATAAAAAGTTTGATGGCTTTCACAGTTTGAATACGCCACATAACGAGCACCTGTTTCAGGAAACAGACTGACCCCAGCCCACTGGAAGTCCCTTTCAAGCTCTCATTTAGTCACTCTTCCCCCAGTCAGTACCACCTTGACTTCTAAGATCATAGATGCCTGGCTTTTGAGCTTTATTTAAAGGGATCATACAGTGTGTTTTCTGACATCTAGCCTCTTTTGCTCAGCAATGATTGTGAGATTCATCCACATTGTGCTGTAAAGTATTGATACTTCATTGCATGAATATACCTCAATGTATTTCTTCATTCCACCTCTGGGGTCATCTGGTGAGTTCCCAGTTATGGGCTCTTTTGGATAAACCTCTCAGTTAATTTTAAATTCATCAAGAGGGAGACAACAAACACTAAACGTGGTGAGATGTTTAATATTTATAAAGGCATTGAATTAAAGTAAAACTTCCCTCCAGCACATGTTTTTTTTTTTGTTTTGATTTGTCTTGGTCTCTTTGTTTCTTTTTTTGTTTGTTCCTTCCCTCCTGGCTCACTGACACAGGGGTCTCCAAGACACATGCAAGGAGTCTATGAGGTAAAAACTATGCTCAAAGTAAGAGTAAGAAATTATTTTCCTTTTCTGCTGAGTTGATATTCAGCAGAAAGGCAATGGTGGGCAAAACCTCAGGGACCTCAATGTGGATCGAGGCAGTGTCACCAAACTTCCCAGGGGCCTTCGAGTTTGCTGCGATGCACTCACAGCAACAGAAACAGAAAACCCATGACGGGATGTCACTGTGCACCATGAGAATGGCTAAAAAAAGGAAGAGTGACACCACTCAGGTCTGGTGAAGGTGCAGGGAAATTGGATCGCTCCTATGTTGCTGCTGGGCATGTGAAATGGTACCCCTGCTCTGGAGAACGTTTTGGCTGTTTCTTAAAAAACAAACAAAAAAAATGCAACAATCATCTCTGAGCATTTATCGCAGAGAAATGAAGACTTGGTCACAAATGTTCATAGCAGCTGGAATCAACCCAGATGTCCTCCAACAGGGGAATGGGTAGGGTGAGCTGTGGTAATTCCATGCCATGGAATAGTGCTCAGCAGTGCAAAGGGACGCACCAGTTTTTTTTGTTTGTTTGTTTAAGTATAGTTGATTTATAATGTTGTGTTAGTTTCAGGTACAGCAAAGTGATTCAGATAAATATATGTGTATCTATACAGTAAGTCCTTGTTGTTTATATATTTTATATATAGTAAGTAGTGTGTATCTGTTAATCCCAGACTCTTAATTTATCCCTCCCTCCCCTTTCCCCTTTGGTAACCATAAGATTGTTTTCTATGTCTGTGAGTCTGTTTCTGTTTTGTAAATAAGTTCATTTGTATCATTTCTTTTAGATTCCACAAATAAGCGATATCATATGGTATTTGTCTTTCTCTGATTTACTTCACTTACTATGGTAATCTCTAGGTCCATCCATGTTGCTGCAAATGGCAAAATTTCATTCTTTTTATGGCTGAGTAATATTCCATTGTATATATGTACCACATCTCCATTCGTCTGTTGGTGGACATTTAGATTGCTTCCATGTCGTGGCTATTGTCAATAGTGCTGCTATGAACATTGGGGTGAATGTATCTTTTCAAATTAGAGTTTTCATCTTTTCTGGATATATGCCCAGAAGTGGGATTGCTGGATCATATGGTAGTTATACTTTTAGTTTTTTAGGGACCCTCCATACTATTCAGGAATGCACTGTTGATTCATACATCAGCTTGGGTGGACATCCAGAGAATTATGCTAAATGGAAAAATAAGCCAGTCCCTAGAGGTTACATACTGTATGATTTCACTTATATGACATATTTGAAATGACAACATTTTATAACTGGAGAAGAGATCGTTTGTTGCCAGGGTTAAGGATGGAAGTGGGGCAGGAGGCAGATAGGTGTGGTATAATAGGCAACCCACGATATCCTTGTGTTGGAACTGTTCAGTATCTTGACTGCCATGGCGGACATATGAACCTACACAGGGGATAAAATTGCATAGATCTTAATGCACACACACATACACACACACGCGCGTGCACGCGCGCACGCGAAATGGCATCAATGTGGGTTCCCTGCTTGTCATGTGATACTAGTGTTTTGCAAAGGTTACCATTATGGGATACTGGGCAAAGTGTAGAAGGAATCTCTCTGTATTGTTTTTACAACTGCTGGTGAATCTGCAACTATCTACATAGACATTTTAATTAAAATTCAAAAAAAAGGGAAAGCCAGTTTCCCTTGAAGCTGTAAACATTAACTTACTAAGTCTTAGCCCTCGAGTACATGTATTTGCAGTATTCTGTGTAGCAAAATGAGATGTGCGCACACTGCTCTTGGCTGCAGACTGAAGTATATTGGTTGTTTCAAGAAAAATGTTTCTGCAGTTGTTTGAATTGCAGGCTAAAGCAGCACCGTTGTCGCAGAATAGCTGGCAGACAAAATATGGTAATTCAGTCCTGGGGAGTTGGCAGACTTTTTCTTAAAAATGAGTGAGGTGAGAGTGTCACTCCAAAGAAACAACTGACAGCATGTGTTCCCCCATGATAAAGTCTATGCTTTCAAGAAAAAATTAGACTTTTAGAAAGTCAGTATCTGCCATCATGAGCTTGACAGCTTCCCAAAACTTAAAAAAACTTTTTCTGATGAGACTGGTGGTGATATTACCAAATGCAATGTTTTGATATTTTATAATGAAATAGGTCAACATTTGGAAAATCTGCATAAGCTTGGTGAATCAGTATTTTCCAGATAGACAGTACACGATGTTACAAAATCATGCATGGGTAAAAGATTCAAAGTGCAAAAGAGACCAATAAATTTTAATGTAATAGGGTATACAAAGTTCACTGACATGGTTTCAGAGCCACATTGCAACTTATCTTTAAAACACTACTTACTACATGTTGAGTTTTGGTGGCACATCAAAGGAGAATATCCATAATTATCTGAAAATATTATTTAGATACTTCTCCCTTTTCCAACTACGTATCTTTGTGAAGACAGACATTTTTTTGTATATATTTCAACCAAAATAACATGTTACAACAGATTGAATACAATACAGAAGTAGGTGTGAGAATCCAGCCGTCTTCCATTAAGCCAGATATTCAAGAGATTTGCAAAAATATGAAACAATGCTACTCTTCTCTCTAAATATTTTTATCAAACTAAAACATGTGCTTTAATTAATAAATTCAACAAAAATTAATAAAAGAATTCAAAATTTTCTCAGTTTTAATTTGTAATATAGAAAATAGTGGTAGACATTACATACATGAACCAAAGCTCTTTAGAATCCTCAGGACGCAGGGGGCCTGGGATGACAGTGTTTGAGAACCACTGATGTCATGCTAAAGAAAACAGATTCCCAGGGCCTCCCTGGTGGCGCAAGTGGATGAGAGTCCGCCTGCCGATGCAGGGGATACGGGTTCGTGCCCCGGTCTGGGAGGATCCCATATGCCGCGGAGCGGCTGGGCCCGTGAGCCATGGCCGCTGAGCCTGCGCGTCCGGAGCCTGCGCGTCTGGAGCCTGTGCTCCGCAACGGGGGAGGCCACAACAGTGAGAGGCCCGCATACCGCAAAAAAAAAAAAAAAGAAAGAAAGAAAACAGATTCCCAGTCAAAGGAATGTGGTTTGAATCAATAGATCCATCCCGTACCAGCTGGAGATCTTGGCAAGGCAGCCTCCCAGGCCTTATTTTCTTGTAAATGAAGTAGAGATGTAATGGTAATACTTACTTCAGAGGGTCGGGAGTGAGGGTTAAATGCATACAAAGAGGGCATTTCATCTATTACCTGGCCCAGAGGTAAGTGGTGATAGGATGGTGGCTTTATCATTGTCGTTCTGTGATCACTGTTGAAACCCTTTATTGACAGCTTACGGAAACACTAATAGCAATATTTTTTAGGGTCTTAAAATATCTGCTTCTCTTGTCAGGATGGAACACCACTGCAGGCATTTGTAGCCGAAGTTGCAGAACAAGTAGTTGGCATTGCAGTGATCAGAGACGAAATGGTAAATTGTGAAGTGGATACTACTTCCCTTGATCATGCCTTTTCCTCTCGTGAATTAGCACACAATGCCTCTTTTGAAGTTTCATTTTTACTTATTTAGGATGAATGTCTTCTTTTTCTGAAGGCTGTAGATCTGCTTGCATCCCACTGGGCAGCCTTTCAAGTCTCCATTTTTTTTCGGTTCAAGATGTTTAAAATATTACAAAGAGTACATGAAAACATTCACCATCTAAAAATTCATATAACCTTCCACCACCAAAAACAAGTCCCAGCTCCCTCCCCAAAGGATTACCACTATTGAGAGTTAGGCATTTATCCCTTCCAGCATTCTTCCTTGCACTTATTTTCATGCATCGTGTGTGTGCGTGCATGCGTGTGTGTGTGTAAGTGGACATCTAATTTTATTTTGTCCCAGTGCACAGCCAATTATTCCAAAGTATTTATTACTGAGTAGTCCATTCTTTCCCTACTGATTTAAAATGCTGCCTTTATATTATTAAATTTCCATGTGTCTGTGTCTATTTTTACTCTCTGTTCTGTTCCATGGATTTATTTGTTGATATCTATTGCACTGTCATGTGCTTTGGTATCTGGTGGGGAAGTCTTCTCTTATTTATATTTTTTGCCTAAAGTTTCTTGGTTAAACTTGGGTATTTTCTTTTCCAGATAAACCTTGTAATACTTACTATGAATTTATTTGTGGCTATGTAGATTTTACAGAACAATTTAGGCAGAACTGATAATTATAACATTGAGACTTCCCTTCTGGGAACATGGCTGTTGGAAGCTACCCTTTATCATGTTAAGGAACTTCTCTCCTATTTCTAGTTTACTAAAAGTTTTTGTTACGCATGGGTGTTGAATTTTATTAAGTGTGTTTCGGCATTTATTGAGATGTTCGTACGACTTTATTTCTCTAATGTGTTCAAACTATCCTTGTTCTTGGATTCATTTCTCTTTTGATTCAATATATCTTTAAGAATTCTTGGAGAGTGAGTGGAAGAGGGTAGGGTCTCTGAGTCCACACACATATACAAGTTTTCATCTGTCCTCACACTTGGACACTCATTCAGCTGTGAATAGAATTCTTATGCAAATTATTTCTCATCAGAGTGTTGATGTTTTTACTCTCATTATCTTCCAGCATCCAATGTTACGGATAAAATACAGTCTGATGTAAATAAATGTATGTATGTTTGCCTTCTCTCTTGAGAATTAGTTTTTCCCTTTTATTCCAAAAATTCTTATGAAGTATCTTATGCCTCTTTTGAGCTTGGGAACATCTTTCTTCTATGATTTCACTAATGATTTCTTCCCTTTCATTTTCTCTATTCTCCATTCCTTTTTGGATGGAAGTGACCCTTCACTGTCTCTTCCCTTTCTTCTTGTACTTTTTAATCTCTTGTACTTCTTACTCTTCATTCTAGGAGTTGTCTTTGATTTTATCTTCCAGATTCCTAATTTACTGTTCAGCCACATCTAGTCTATTATCCAGGCCTTCTACTGGAATTTTAATTTCAGAGTTCATGTGTTTAACTTCCAAGTCTCTTCCTTGTTCTCTTATTGTTCCTTTTTTGTAGGAGCTTGTTTGTTATGTTTTATGCGAGATCCTTTTTTGGTATCTCTGAGGACACTGAGTAGAATTTTTAAAAAATTCTCCTCCGTTTGCTGGATAGCCTCTGTTTCCCCTGGAGTGAGTTGTATGTTTCTCTAACTGGTCTTTTGCATTCGTCAGTTTTCCCCAAAAGTCTCTCCATGTCATGAATGAGAAATTATCAGTGTGGATGGTTGGCATGGGCTCTTTGATGGTAGTGTATATGTGCTTCTCCATTGCATTGCTCTGGCCACTGGGAGGCTGTCCATGAACAGGGACTCAAGGCTCTCCAGGTTTTTAGCACAGCTGTGAGGAGCAAATCCCAAAGCTCTGAGCCACCCTCCAGAAGTAAGCCATCGAAACAAGTGACTTTCAGGAAACATAAGTTTTAGCTTTTAAAAAATGAACACTGAAAATGAGATAGTAAATAATAGGAGGGAAAAACTCGTCTCTCCTTATTGTACCTAAAGTCATTTTTAAATGATGTTTCTCAGAAAGTGCATGCCGTTTGTTTAAAACCTTCTTAGGTGTCCTTTCTCACCTCTGTTTTTTAGGATATAGAGTACATACGATCCCACTACAATATTGAAGACTTCATATACTTTAGTCACCACCAACGCGAAGAGCATGGCCACCTGTATCACTTTGCCCTGAACCCCGTTTTTCAGCACTACACCAAGTTTTTTCTGAAGGAGATCCTCCGTTTAGGATATAAGTCCTGTCTCTACTACCCTGTTTACCCGCGAGCCAAGGAAGGCAAGGTAAAAGAATGTCTTAAGTCACTTTTCCAGCAGGTCTGTGTCACGGTGTCGCTTGTGTCGTGTGCCGTATTTTATTTCTTCTTTACTCCATGTATTTTGATTATAATGTGGCTCTGAATTTCAAATGGCCATATCGAGTTTGGTCCTTTTCTTACACTACAGTGAAAACCCAGAAGGCTTTGAATATCTGAAATCATCACAACCCATATAATTAGTAGAACAAATTGTTGGCTTTTCCATATCTACAAAGCAGACACTGAAAGCTATGGAAAAACACTCTAAGGGATGTGAAAATCAAATTATTTCTCATGTGAATTAGCGAATGCCAAAATGTCCTATGATGTTCTTCAAGCAAAGAATGTTCTAGGAGTGAACCCATAGAATAAATTAGCTCAGTCCTTAATACTGGTGTGCATCACGGCATTGCAAAACAGCAGTATAACATCCCTATAAAAGTGATGGATAAAAAGTGGAGGTATGTGTTACTAATGTAGCCTTTATGTAGTCGATACCTCTATGTCTGCATAATACTTATACTTACGTAGAGCAATACTTCTATAACAAACACGTGTCTACTGTGTATACGTTATGTTTATTGTGCACAAGTAGCAAGCTCTTGCTTCCTGCTTCCACGTATCCTGCTTCAGTCTCCTTCATAGCACTTCTCACTCACTCACATTGTCTTGTGACGTAAAGCTGGAGCTGTTTGTCCTGTTCAGAGCTGCAGCCCTGTTACATAGGAGAGTCCCACACAGTCACACGCGCTCACACATGCTCACACGCAGTGTCCTGCTTGCTCACAGGCAAGGGCTTCTCGGAGCTGGATCCCCAAGCAGTTCTTTCCTGCAAGATGGTCCCTCTGTCACTGACAGTGTTGATGCAGACTTGAGGGGTGTTGAGAACTGAACCCCCAGGTAGAAATTTCTACCCTCCTAGGTAGAAATTGTCCCATAAGATCCCATTCGTGACCAAAAACTTTCTTAGGCTCTGCCTAGAGTCTGACATTGTCACGTTTCTTCTTAGTTACCATGGTGAGCTAGGTGGGTTTTTTAAATGCTCTGAATTGTTAAACTTAAAAACAATCTAAGGTATATGGGTACATACACATAACAGTAATTTTACCAATGTATCTTATTTGACAAATGCCTTTTGGGGAAAAACAGAAGGAATGGAGGAGAAAGAAGAAAAAACATGGAAAAGATAGGTAGCGAATGTAGAATATGCTCTAGTGATGATTTTTTTCCTATCAAAATGCAGGCCTACAGCAATGTGAATGCCTCAGATTTGAACCTGGGACATGGGAAGTTTAACAGTTTTGCCTGAAAGTCCTGGTCCTGCACAATTTCTTTGTACTTCACATTTGGCCAAGTGCCAATTTGGTGACCTTTAAGGATGTGATATTACATTCTCAGTTTCTATTCCCAATGTTGCCTGCCTGTGCCCAGTTGGTAGAAAGTCCTCTTGCATGCATCCTAAAAAATGGTGACTTGAACTGAACTCATTGAGTGTTCACGTATTTCCCTCCATGGTGTGGAATTAGGACCATGTTACGAGCTATTGTATATATAACATAGAAACACACTTGGAAACAGATTTCCTCTCTGTCTGCACCTCTAGTTGATTTATACACGTACATTTAAATAAGTGCGAGAAGCAATACGAAATAGTACAGGTAAGAATCTCCAAATTCCGCTATAAATCCCCAGTTGACTGCAGTACAAGTGAGCTTTTGGCTGCCATGATGAAGACGGTTTTCTCCACACCCTCCTGCCAGGACATGTACTGAGAGCTCTTCCAGGCTTAAAAACACAGCTTTGGCTAGAGATCCCTGGGTTCTGTTTTTCAGTGTGTAAAATCAGGCAGTGAAGTTCAGTAGTGAAGGATTTTAGAAATCCCTTCCAGAAGCTCTTAGAAAGGCCTAGGGGCTATTTTTAGAACCACAAATAAGTCATGTGTAAACCACGTAATTTATTGAACTACAGCTACAGTTCCGTTTTACTTTCTTTGCTTTCCAGGTTAAATTCGGTAAATGTCTCGTTAAAAATTGTCGGTTTGACAGTTTAACTCTTGAGGTTTACACAGTTGAAATACCCAAAGCTTAGGGGTTTCACCAAAACCCCTAAGATTTCATAAACGTGAAAGAAATAAAGACCACCATATTCAGTTTTCTCTGCCAAGTCTAAAAATTGGATAAAATCAATATTTAAAGCATTCACCTAAAACATGATTTATTGTAGCCCATTTCAGTAAGCATAAATCCAGCTCATAATTTAGTATTAATATAAAGCAGAATAATCTGATCCAGCCCCCTTCCCCCTCCACTCCCCCACTCTCCGGTTTTATTCTTTTGTTTTAAAACACTTATCTGATCAACAAAGGTCCAGCTGAAGTAGCAGTGACTTTCACAAACATGAGGATTTTCACATCTGCGCCCTATTGCCCCTCAGATGACATTTTTATCTATGTGCCTTCTTAAAGCAGCTTGTGTGAAACACGCAAAGGTTACCAGGACGCAGATAACACAGCTTAATGGGGTCAAATCGAGCTGATTCATGATCACTACGGAGAAGAATATCCTCCTGGGGAAAATACTTGTGCTGAAAAATCCCATAAACCAAACCACTTGTTTATCTGTCATTCCCACAGAGATAGTAATGCAATTACTCCCGTAATTATCTTCATTAGTGTCAGGCATTATCTACAATTCATTCCTCTGGTCGAAGAGTATGTTTGTTTATTTGCTGGTTTCCCCCCCTCTCCGCTTTGGCCGGGTGGGGAGTTTTGTATTTGTCGAGGCACGCGCCGGCAAATGTGCGCGCGGCTCCCACGCCCTTCCCCCTAAAATCGAGGTCGCTGTCTCCCAGTTCCAGAGCTCCAGCGCCCACTCGCTGACGTCCGCCCTCCACTACTTGGTTCCCGTGCGGCCCCGACGACAGATTGTCTATCCCCTGGAAAAGCTTGGCATCAACGCCCCATCAAAGGAGGTCTCCAAGGACGCGGTGGGTAGCCGGCGGCAGCAGGCGGGGCGCAGTGCCAGCGCGGGCAGGCGAGCGGGCGGGCGGGCGTGGCAGATGGGGCGGCGCTGCATACGCAGAGCCGGAGCCCAACGGCTGCTCCTTCATCCCGTAGCCCAGGCTCCCTCCCACCGGCCCCTGCCCTAGGGTGGTGCCTCCGCAGCGAGCCCGGAGCAGAGCGGGCGCCACGTGGTCCCGCGTGACGCGCCACCCCCCCACACACGGGGAACGCCGCCGCGGGTTGCTGCGTCTCAGTACCAGTGGCTTGGGGTCCACCTCCCAGCATCTTTCTGGGTTTAGCCCCCTTGCTCCAAAGCAGACTCCCCTTTCCTTCATGCTCTGCTTTCTCAGTTTGAGATCCTAGGTCTGGCTGCGTGAGGACGTTTGGGGCTGAGTCCTGAGCTAGGTTTGTTCCCTCCTCCTGGGGGAGTCCGCGTAATGAACAGGAACTTCTCAGCTGTCCTGGGTGGCAGGGGCTTTGACCTTAGAGTGCACAGTCCTGGGACACTCTTAGTACCAAAACAGGAAAAGGGACCAAAGAGAACCTAGATTTCGCTTTCAGTGGAAGTGTACGCGTAAACAACCGTACACAGAGCCGTGTTCAGGAACTTGGCTGGAAGCGTGACTTTGTCAGGCTGACTTACATGTAAGCTTGTACTGTATGTGCACACTTCCACTTAAATACAGTAGAAAAACATCCCTCAGTGGGCCGACACTTGTTCTTTGTGAGAGAGAAAGTGGAAAGTTTAAACTCTCCAAACGTTTAGCAAAGGAGCTAAAAATTGTGCTGGAAATGGTGCTCAAATCAACACCCCAGTTTTGCAGGACATGCGTCACCCCACGGCCCCCAGCTCCTGCTTTACATATGGGGGAGTGGGTCCACCAAGACCCATCTTAGAGACAGCTGCTTACTGTGACCCAGGCTGCTCTAAGTCCTATGTAAAGTCCTAGGTCTTTATATTTGTAAAATAAAAAATAAATTTGTATTTATTTTCTAAGTTCTAACTTTGTATTTGAGACTAAAAACAAATAGCAATTCTTTTGCCCTCCCCAAATCTTCATTATGGAAAATGTGAAGCATGTACAAAAGTAGAGCAAGTTCTACGAAGCAGGGATTTTCCTTCTGTCTGTGCTGAGGGACCTCGTCTTCTTCTTTTTTAATGTACAATCCCTCATAGACTGATAGTTTTGTGAAGTGTGAATTCTTAGAAGGAGATTAAAAACAGAGACCAAATTCAGGTCCTATTATTTTATCACTAGGTTTAGCAGACACAGAATTACTCTGCCCACTTTCTCTAAAAGCTTCTGAAGGCAGATGGGCACGTGTTTCAGCCCACACGATGGGCTGTGCAGAAACAGCTCCAACAGGGTTCAACTCTTGGCCAGTTTTGCATCTTCTACAGCCCCACCCACTTCTCCTTTCTCCCTTATCGTCTTGCAACAGATACATGTCATCACTTCATCCAAGACCACAGGTGTGTCCTTAGGTAGCAGGGCCCCAGCATCACACTCTAGAGAGGAAGGGGCCCCAGGCAAATCTGCAGGACCGTGGGGTCGACCACCAGGTGGTCTGCTGGTCTGTGGAGATCCTGGGATTGGACTCTTGTGGAATGAGAGCCAAGAGAGTGTGTCGGGGTCAGGAAGGGTGACCTCATCTGTATCCATCACTGAAACACAGCTGATGTGACGTCCTGCTGATCCCAGGAGAAGGGGCCACAGGTTCAAAGTACAGAGATGTAGCTTCTGTGTGAGAGGTGCTGCCCTTTTGCAGCCACTGCTGAGATGCCTTTGAGTTGGGATAGACCACGTGGCCAGGCCGAGAGAAGCCCTCACACGTCGGCGGCAGCCCGCAGCCCCAGCACCTTCAGCTGGTCCTCAGGGGGGGTGAGTGGTATGGCTGGGGGGACGGGGAGCAGCACAGGGCTGCCACCTGGTATCAAGAGCCGTGTTCCTGAATCTCTGGAGCTTCCGCATCCTCACCCTACCCCCAACCCTGGGAATCTCCAGAACTGGATGACTTTGAGGTGAGCTGGAGCTCCTGGTGGGGAAAAAGCCAGAGAAAGCATTTTGTTTCACTTAAAACGACCCTACCAGGACTTCCCTGGTGGCACAGTGTTTGGGAGTCCACCTGCCAATGCAGGGGACACGAGTTTGAGCCCTGGTCCGGGAGGATCCCGCATGCCGCGGACCAGCTAGGCCCGTGCACCACAACTACCGAGCCTGCGCTCTAGAGCCCCACAAGCCACAACTGCTGAGCCCGCGTGCCACAACTGCTGAGGCCCGCGCACCTGGAGCCCGTGATCCGCAACAGGAAGGGCGTCCGTAGTGAGAGGCCCGCGCGCTGCACCGAAGAGTGACCCCCGCTCGCTGCAACTGGAGAAGGCCCACGCACAACAGTGAAGACCCAGCGTGGCCACAGATAAATAAATTTGTAAAAAATTAATTAATTAATTAATTAAATAAAACGATCCTATCATGACTTCCCAGGTTGTTATGAGTTGAAATCATTGCTTACATTTAATAAGCTTTTCCATGGCCGTCTCTCTGTGCTGTGTCCCCACAGAACCCCGGCTTATTTCAAGACATAGCAGAGGATGGATTTTGTTTAATTAATTAATTAATTGATTGATTTGGCTGCGCCGGGTCTTAGTTGCGGTACGCAGGATCTTTGTTGCGGCATGCATGTGGGATCTAGTTCCCCGACCACGGATCAAACCCAGGCCCCCTGCATTGGGAGCACAGAGTCTTACCCACTGGACCACCAGAGAAGTCCCCAAGGATGGGTTTTTAAATCCCTGCTCCAGGAAGACAACCGCTTACCAGATGGGTGGGGCTGATGCTGGTATCCGCCACTTTGTGCTGTGTTGTTTACTGTATCGGTGAATTCTGACTTTTTAAGAAGTACTTTACTGCTGCTTGTTATACTTATTCTTGAGAAGGGTTTAGTAAAGATTTAGATTTAGTAAACAAGGTTTAGTGAAAATGTTAGAAATCTTAAAGTTGGACCAGAGGATTATCGAGAGCATAATCCACATGGGATGAGCCTAGACGTTCAAACGTTAAAATACTACATTACATTATTTGAAATTTTAAAAAACATTGTAGGCGGATTTAATGTTTTAAGCTGATTGTCTGAGTCAAGGTGAGCCATCTGGAAAAATTTTTAGGAGGGCTTTCTATGGGGTCCTAAGCACATTGATTTCTTAGCAGAGCAAAGAGTATTGCAGCTGTTGAAGTTGAGCAATTGTCTTACTAAATGAATCTCTCTTTGTCCCTTTAAGTTTTACACTCCCCTCTGCCCGGAGCTACGAGCAACCCTCAGCACCCTCACATGTCCGCACCCTCAGACTGACCATCCGTTCCCTGGCTTTCACCTAGGAAGCCAGTCTTCAAGGGAACAGATCCCTTCAGGCATGAGTAATGGGATAGAAAGCGTTTCATCTCGGTGGGTTGCCAATTTGACTCTGGCACAAGCCAGCGGAGATTGAAATTCATCACTGCGTGGCAGGGTAGTGTGCTCCCCTCACCCCAAGGTCAGGTAGCTGCTGCCTGGTTTAGATGAGTCGGTGTCCCTGCCACCAAACTTTCCCTGTCATTCGTATCAATTGACAGTGTGCCCCGTGTCAGGTCACAAGAAAGGACCTGGAATACATGTGAATGGTTTTCATCACACATCACAGAGGTAGGCCCGGAAGATTCATCATGTCGCCACAGTCAACCAGCAGAGATATGTGGATAAGAGAAGGCTTTTTCCTAACCGTAATCCACGTGGCATGGACCGAGAAGATTCGTTTCTTAGCTTGAATGGGCTGGCTTGGCCTGTGCATTTGCACTCTGAGAATTATTCTGATGGGAATTTTTAAGGAAACGAATCAGTGTGGCCCACTTGCATGAGAACTATGATCAGGGAAGTTCTCAGAATTTGGCTGAATGAACTGATGGCCATATTAAGTAAAGACTGTGGACCATTTTGACCCACACTCACTTTCGGGTGGTTCCTTGGGCAAGCTGGCTTGCTGTCCTTCCTACCTCCCTGTAGGGATTCAAAGATGACCGTGACAGGGGCCCTGTCCTCGGGGAGCGTACAGCCCAGTGTCAGTATTAACGTGGGACTGCTCAGGGCTGTTTAAACCAGGGATGGGAGAGGGCTGCATGGGTCCCTGAGAGTGAGAGCCAGACTCGGGAGGAACAGACCCGCTGGGGTCAGACCTGTTCTGCGGAATCCGTTGGGAGGGAATGTGTCTGGTCGGAGGCATGGTTTCCTTTCCAAGACTGGGGTTTTAAATGACTCTTACTTGTCATATTAAACACCAGAAAATCTGCTTTGAACTTAAAACGCTCCTACCTTTGCTTCAGTATTAAGAGATGCTCCCCATCATCCACTTCAATCACTTTGGCTCTCTATGTTGATTTCTAGTATTCATAGAATTACAGTGTCAACTCACCTCTCCTTTTTTTTTTCAAAAAATTTTTGGACCAGATCAATCCATCATCTTTCAGATGACAGAATCATCTCAGGAATCAGACTTTCAGAGTGATCAACACCTGTTATTTTTTTTGTGGTTGTTTATTGGTGACGGTCTGTTTAAATCTCGACTAATGAATTATTTGAAGCCTCCGTTTTCCCTTTGTCCTTCTACAAAAGAAAAATGACGGTTTGTTTAACCCCCCTTCTCAGAGCTAAGTGCTGGCCCGATTTTTCCTAGTGTGTGATCTCTCAGGAAGATGTCACGCTCTGGCATTCGGTTACCCTTTGAATCGCCCCTTTCATCTGGGCTGTTCTTCCCCAGTTCAGCTATAATTACCATCTGATGGACTGTTGCTGGATACTGTTTCACTTGTACATCTGCTGCCCTAGGAAATTGCATTATTCTCCCAGCACCTGCTAGATTTTCCCCAGCTTAATTGTTTCTCCAACCCCTTCCTTAAACTTGGAAACTTTCACTGCCCACGTTAGACTTTCCTTGGTTGTACATGTGCGTGTGTGTGTGTGTGTGTGTGTGTGTTTAAATTAGCCCTTTAGAATCTCCTTGGTAGAAGTTTCTAAAAAGGCAAACCCATATTTTTCAACATCATACATGCACTGAACATTATTAATGTGACCATAGTGATATTTTCCTGAAATGAAATTAACCCACTTTAAATCACCGCCATGAGTCCAGTTTGCTTTTTCAAGCCACTTCCCCGCCATTTCCTACAGTTACCCTACCTATGGGAAATGCATTTCCTCCTATTTATGATGAACCCTTTTCTCTGACATTCTTAGAATAATTTACATAGATTCCTTTGTGAGCTTTTTTTTTTCAAACAAAGAATACAAGTTATATGGTCCTTTCTTTCCAATTCTTTGAATACTATCCAGTTTAGTATTGTACATAGTGTATACGTGTACATCAAAATGACTTATGCATCAGTGATTTATTCTCCTTGTTATCAAATTCCTCCCTCTTAGAAAGGTTACAGAGTAATAAACAACAACGACTACTACTATTACTAACATGCTGTCGCTAAAGGCTTCCCATGGCTCATCTCGTTTAATCCTCATATCAACACTTGTAAATAGTTACTGCTACTGTCGTCTTCAATGTACAGAAAGAATACAGGCTCGCAGGACGGAGAGTAAGTGACTTGTCCAAAAGCGAATTCTTGACAGAGCTTCAAACCCAGGCAGTTGGATGCCAAAACTCATACCAATATATATGCTCTCTTATCTAAAAAGTTAAAGCAGTGATACCATGGCTTATTGTAGGAAAACCAAACCGCAGAAAAGGAAGATGGCTTGACAGAGACCTTTTGGAATCTCCCAGATCTTTGGCACCAGCTACATAATCAAAAGATGACCCACAGATAATTGGCTTTCCTCCCGAACAGCTGGACTTTCCTCCTGGCTGAGCCATCCAGCCTTGGGTTTGTTCCTGTGCCAGCCTGACCCTGGCTGGGCTGGGAGCAGACACAGGGGTCCAGGATAGAGCCCTGGGGTCAGATCCGGGCTATCTCCATGTCTGTCTTTGTTGTGTCAGCTCGTTGTTATAAACCTTTCGAAATTATAGTGGCAGCTGCTGGGAAAGGTGGAAAAAAATAATAACCCCGTAGGTGGGTCACGTTATCCGTTTTTCAAGATTCACTTCCATGCTATGTGTGGCTTCACGGTGTTGTTAGAAAACCCTCGAGTAAATGCCCAGGATGAGCCACTGAAGGTTTACTCAGGAGGTGAGGGGTGGGTGGGGGTGCGCTGGCAGCGTGATGGACCCGCCTGGACACTGTTTAGAAATTGAGTAGCAAAATTGTAGAGTAGCAAAAGGAGGTCTCTGGGGTGTGATAAGAAATTGTGAAAAGTAAGGTTACTTCTTAACATCTCAGTATTGTCAAGAATCAATCCTATGTCTTAGCGTCGTTTTCTAGGACAGATATTATAGGAGAGTTGATCTCTTTCTCTCTCCCCCACCATCTTCCTCCATCTTTCCTCCCCCCCTTAACAGCTCTATTGACATATAAATCACCTACCGTACAATTCACCCACTTCAATTGAACAGTTTCTTGGTTCTTAGTATATTCACAGAGTTGGGCAACAATCACCATCTAATTTTAGAACATTTTTGTCACCCCTCCCCCAAAGACACCCATTAGTAGTCACTCCCTATCCCCCCACCCCGAGCCCTAGGCAGCTACTATTTTACTTTCTGTTTCTATGAATCTGCCTTTTCTGGGCATTTCATATAACCGAACTATACAATACATGGTATTTGTGATTGTCTTTTTTCATTGAGCATCTTTCCAAGGTTCAAGCAATTTGCAGTACGTATCAGTATTGGATTCCTTTGTTTTTGGCCGTGCTGCACGGCATGGGGGATCTTAGTTCCCCGACCAGAGATCGAGCACATGGAAGCACAGAGTCTTAACCACCGGACCACCGCCAGGGAAGTTCCCATTGATTCCTTTTTATGGCTGAATAATACTCTGTTGTGTGTACATACACCATTTTACTTGTCCATTCATCAGTTGATGGACATTTGAGTTGTTTCTACTGTTTGGTGACTATGGATAATGTTGCTGTGAACATTTGTGCACAAGTTTCTATGTGGATGTATGTTTTAATTTCTCTTGGGTATTATACCTAGGAGTAGAATTGCTTGGTCGTATGGTAACTCTAGGTTTAATATTTTGAGGAACTTCCAAACCATTTTCCCAAGTGATGGCACCATTTTGTACTCTCATTCTTAGATCAGGCTCAGCATCACTGCTAGTAAGTGGTGAGGTGCTGGCCAACTCAAGGCCATGGTTGAGCCGTGCACCTGACTGTTCCTTCAGTTTCAGGAGTGGAGCTTTCTCACCGCTTTGGGAGAGCATCATACACATATTTGGCAGTACACCACCAATCTAAGCTTCGTTTCTTTGGAAAGCAGAGATTTTTTCTAAAATAAAATCTCTCCTGCACTTATCTTCCCTGCCTCACCCTCTCTGGCCCATCAGCCTCCCAGGGACCTGCACGAACGTTTCAGAGAGCTCCTGCAGCACAGGGAATGCCCATCCAGACCCCAGGAGTGATGTGGAGGACTCTGTTTTTTACACCAGCACGTCCATCACTTCAGCCCACCTTTAATAATGTTATTGCTTTTAAAATAGCTACCAACAGAAAAAAAAAAAAAATTCTGAGGCTTTCTTAGATGCTGATGGGGTTCTCGCCACAGCCCAGTAGGGGGAAAAATGCATTCTGTTCCCTGCAGAGCCAGGGTAATGAAGGCCGCGGACGTCCAGAAGGGCCTCGGGATGCACCAGCTGCCGGCTGCAGAGCTCTGGACGCCACAGCCCAGCAAGGCTCCCGAGTGGACCCGAGCTACCAGGCAGGAGCTGGCCTTCGCAGCTAAGTGGCTTCTTCAGAATCCGCCTTCAGGGAGGAAAAGCACGCCCGCCAACAGGAAGCTTTGCTTTGTGTATTTTAAAGGAGCTGGGGATATAAAACGACAAAGGGGACAATTAGAGCTGCAGATGCCCACTAGGGAAGTTACATCTTTCCCTTTGATTAAAATAATATATGTGGTTACAAAAAAGCAGTGCATATTGATGGTAGAAATTTTAGGGGAAAAAAAAGTAAAGAGAAAATGGATGAAACCTGCAATCCGCTATAGATTACCTTTCTTAATATTTTGGTGTTTTTACTTCTAGATTTCTGTGAAAAAAAAATGCATGCAATTAAATATGGAGTCATACGCACATAGTGGGTTTTTTTGTTTGTTTGTTTGTTTTACCACCATCTCCTCCCCACCGTGGTTTTCCCCCCTTGGCATCCATACGTTTGTTCTCTACATCTGTGTCTCAACTTCTGCCCTGCAAACCAGTTCATCTGTACCATTTTTCTAGGTTTCACATACATGCGTTAATATACGATATTTGTTTTTCTCTTTCTGACTTACTTCACTCTGTATGACAGTCTCTAGATCCATCCAAGTCTCAACAAATGACTCAATTTCGTTCCTTTTTATGGCTGAGTAATATTCCATTGTATACATGTACCACAACTTCTTTATCCACTCATCTGTCAGTGGGCATTTAGGTTGCTTCCATGACCTGGCTATTGTAAATAGTGCTGCAATGAGCATTAGGGTGCATGTGCCTTTTTGAATTATGGTTTTCTCTGGGTATATGCCCAGTAGCGGGATTGCTGGGTCATATGGTAATTCGATTTTTAGTTTTCTAAGGAACCTCTATATTGTTCTCCATAGTGGCTGTATCAATTTACATTCCCACCAACAGTGCAAGAGGGTTCCCTTTTCTCCACACCCTCTCCAGCATTTGCTGTTTGTAGATTTTCTGATGATACCCATTCTAACTGGTGTGAGGTGATACCTCATTGTGGTTTTGATTTGCATGTCTCTAATAATTAGTGATGTTGAGCATCTTTTCAGCACATAGTGTTTTGAAACAAGCATTTTCACTTCTGATGTTGTGAACATCTTGCGTGTCACTGTGTATTCTAGAGCGTCGTTTGGGTGGCCTCCTTGTCTTCTGTGCCAGGCTCTGTGTTATGTGCCCACTTGGATTATCTTGCCATATTCTCAGAGAATTTTATGTGTTATTTTCTCCATTTTGCAGTGGGGGAAACTGAGGTTAGGAGAGGTCTGGTTATGTAACTGAACGTTAATCCAGCAGCACTTGTGGGAATAATCATGAGGCCCCTTGATCTCTGTCTCCCGTCAGTCCCCCTGAGAATACATTCCCTGGGGCCAGGTTTCCCATGGACCCGGACAGAGAGTGGGCAAGTCCTGTGACTTTTCTGGTCAGTTTTAGGTAGTTACAGTGGGTCACTCCAAATCACAAAACATGGTCTTAATTCCGTAAAATGTCCAGTTTTATTTTGTGTAATAATCAAAACTCGAACTCAGTTGTCATCTAAAGATTAGAGTCTGTCCTCCCCATATCCCCACTGAAGCCTGCAGCTGGGGAAGGAGGGCGGGGCCTCCTTGCTCTTTCTAACTCACTATGCCCTCTGCTTAGCATCTATTTTGCTTATTATTATTTAGCTTTTGGAAAGAAAGCCTGTTGGTTTCTTGTTCTTGTTTAGCTATATTTCTGGTCCTTCTGGAATTGGGACCAGGGCAGGGAAAGACAGTTGGGAGAGCAGGCATGTGTCAGAGGGTGGCTCCTGCCCCGTGGGCCGGGCGGCTCTTCTCATGTGTGTGCTTGGAGCTTCTTTAGAGATTCCTGTGCCTCAACCTCCCACCTGCATCCTGTAATGCAGGCAATGCACCCTCCCACTCTGCAGCCGGAGTCTGATTTGCCCCTGGAGGCAGCCCTACGGGAAGGACCTCCGAGAAAAGCCCAGGCTGTCTGGTCAGCAGATGCGCCCAGCACGGGCACCTTCCCTCCGGCCTTCCAGCAGCTGGCCGGCTCATCAGTTTCGTCAATATGGGTGGGAACCACATGCCACTGTGCTGTGTCCACTAACTGCGGGAACTCACTCCAGGGTCTCTGAGGCTCCCAAACCCTCGTCTTGTGACTTTCAGGACGAGACACCCCCCCCACAGCCCTCCTCCTAGGGGTGGAGTGGCATGCGGCCCACAGCACATCAACAGTTCTCATAGAGGAAATTTCCAGAAAAATCCTCTTCTCTCCATTCTTCCAACACTTTTGTATCTTCATTGTGAATAAGGCGTTTAAAAGTCACTTAACCAGTGCTTGCCCACCTGCTTTCCCATTTTCACGAGAGCAGCTCCTGTGGAATGCAGCATGCTTTGTCTTCCTGCTTCACATGTCCTTGGTGACATCAGCTTCCCCAGGCCGAGCAGCTGCTGGGCTGAGGCGCCGGGACACAGTGTAGGGATGCCAGATCCCGAGAGCCACCACTGCTGCTTGTAGCCAGTTCCCTAATGTACCTGACGAATTTTTATCATTATAAACAATGCCACCATGTCCATCCTTATTTTTTTTTTAGTACATTCATTATGAGTTCATTTCAGTAAATTCCTAGGAACGGTTTGCTAGGTCAAAGGTAAAGCTACTATCTCTTTAATCAAAAGGAATAACATTGTAGAATTTGAAAATGAAAGCTTGTGATTCCCAACTTTAAAAGATGATTTCTCCTTGCAGTGTGTTTGCGTTATCTAAGTAAACCGCCAGTGTGAGGAACCCTCTCTTTTATTGTGAGATGTAGATTTTTTTAATTCATTTTTTTTCTTTTCCATTATGGTTTGTCCCAGGATATTGAATATAGTTCCCTGTGCTATACAGTAGGACCTTGTTGTTTATCCGTTCTATATATAATACTTTGCATCTGTCAATCCCAAACTCCCAATCCATCCCTTCCCCACCCCCTCCCTCTTGGCAACCACAAGTCTATTCTCTATGTCTGTGAGTCTGTTTCTGTGTCTTAGATAATTTCACTTGTGTCGTATTTTAGATTCCATATATAACTGATATCATATGGTATTTGTCTTTCTCTTTCTGAGTTACTTCACTTAGTGTGATAATCTCTAGGTCCATCCATGTTGCTGCAAATGTCATTATTTCATTCTTTTTTATGGCTGAGTAGTATTCCATTGTATATACATATACTACAGTGAGATGTAGATTTTTTTAAGCAGATAATCAGGTGTGCAAATGGCCAACAGCCTTTCATTTCCCCGTTTTCCTTTAACTCAGCTGGATCTCTGCTTGGAGCCTCCATTCCACCTGACGGGAGGACAAGGAATCTCTATTGATTCCAGGCACATTTAGCCATTTACCATTTAAATGGAGTCCATTCAGGAGTGTTCCCTCCTCACAGGCATGCGCTCATTTTCAGAGCTTCAGCCTGTCTTCAGCCATCCCTCATTTTGGTATCCAGGCTCCCAGCCGGCCCTCAGGGCTCGCAGTGGGGTCCCCTTTTCGGGTCAGGACTCAGGTTCTGGAGCATGTGCGCCCTCTCTCCCTCCCTCCCTCCCTCGTGCACCATCCGGGCTTCGGAAAGCTCCTGGCCGGCCTCATCCTCTCTTGCCCTGGCTCCACCCTCAAGCAGCTCCACCTTCTTGGGAGAGGCAGCCGGGCGTCCCCATGAGGCTCAGGCCTCTCTACCCTCTGTGTTCTCCAGAACCCCCTTGGGGATCCTGCCCTCTCCTTCCGCTTTGCGGCCTTAACTGAGGGAAGGAGAGGGTGGGCTGCATTTATCTCTCTCTCTCTCTCCCTCTGACTGGCCTCCTCATCTGGTCTTGGGACAGCAGACTCTGCCATCACCACGTGTTCTTCTGAAATCTGTTGTTTGAAGCATCAACTCTGATTTTGGGGACTCAGAAGTCAGGCTCTCATGAGGCCCAAAAGCCTCTCAACCTGCTCTCTGCCTCGAAATGAAGAACATGTGTACGATGGCTGGTGTCTCCTGGCTGCTGCTTGAGGGTCAGGAGGGGCTGGGGACTTGGCAGGAATGAATTGCATCTGTTAATATGAAACAGTAGCTGACTATGATGATGACAGTGATGTACACATGGACTGCAGACACAGCAGGCTCCTTGCGGGGCTGGCCCACTCCCTCTAGCCCCTGGAGGAGTTATACAGGCATAGCCCCTTAGTTATGACGTGATTTTATGTCAATAGATGCCTGTAGTAGAAAGTGCGTAAGTCTGACTTTGAGGTCTTTTTGTGAAAGTTTTTAGATGGTACATCTTGTTAATAAATTCCAGTGGGAACAATGTAGGGTATGCTTTCTTGAAAGATGTGAAAGACTAGGAAAAACACCAAACAGACCAAGAGCCTAGGGAGGTTTTACATTCAAATTGAGCACAGGTGCATTAAAAGTCTTCCACATTTCAGTAATTTTCATGAAGCTGTCTGAGTTTATTTATCATTATTTACACACTCACTGAATCTGAAGGGAAAATGGCATTTGTGTTCATCGGAGGCAAAGGATTAAATGAGCCTTGGAAACTGAAGTGCCAGGTATCTGGGGGCGTGACCTTCCTGCCCATTCTGGCCGCATGGCTGGGGAGCTGCTGTGCCGTCCCCCATGATGTGCCCTCCCCCGTGCTCTGCCCACCCCCATGGTGTGCCCTCCGCCATCGTGTGCCCTCCCCCGTGGTGTGTTCTCTCCCATCGTGTGCCCTCCCCCATGTGCCCTCCCCTGTCAGAGAAGCAGCTTGAAGGCCTCAGGCCTCAGACCTCAGGCTACTGCTCTTGTCTGGGGTTGAACCTCTTTCAGGAAGAATAAAGACCTTTACCCCGTATGTTGCCTCAAGACCATTAAGCTTAGTCAAGATTACTGATGTCATGATCTCCATAGTAACCAACTTAATAAGCAAGAAGAAAACAAAAAGCATGACTTAAAAACAGGGGAAAAAAAAAAGAGAATAGATAAGGTGTGGAAGAAGCGTGGGAGCCAGAAAGGATTTTATGGCTGCTTCTTCGCAATATCAAACATGATTCAGCCACCGTGCAGCCGGCTCCTGCCCTCCAGGGCTGGGGACCTGTAGTGATAACCGAGAATTACACACTATACCCTGGCTCCTGCCTTGGCTATCTTCAATCATGTCCTAGCTTTTGTTTGTTTTGTTTTTTTTTAAATATAATTCAATGCATTGAAATGATCACTACGGTAGTTGTTATAATCGAGGGTTTCATGGTAGTTTATGTATTTAACCAAAAGGAGCCGTGCTTCCAGGGAGTCAGGCTCAGGCAGCACTTTCTGGTCACCATAGTGAAGCTCTGCTGGCCAAAAGCACCCCGATTTCACCTTAGTATGGTGCCTCCGTGAAACCAAAGGTGATTGCTGATTTTTAAAAGTGAGCCAGGTAAGGGCTTCCCTGGTGGCGCAGTGGTTGAGAGTCCGCCTGCCGATGCAGGGGACACGGGTTCGTGCCCTGGTCTGGGAAGATCCCACGTGCCGCGGAGCGGCTTGGGCCTGAGAGCCATGGCCGCTGAGCCTGCGCGTCCGGAGCCTGTGCTCCGCAACGGGAGAGGCCACAGCAGTGAGAGGCCCACGTACCGCAAAAAAAAAAAAAAAAAAAAAAAAAAGTGAGCCAGGTATTATTATCTTTCACAAGTTACAATTTGTGAGCAGGTCACAAAGATGGTCTGACCTGCTGTCTGACCTGATGGTCTGTCCCTCGGAATTATGTACAATTGACAACTATTTTAATTTGTTACTAGACGGCCTCCCTCCCCACCCCCTGGGTCTTGGGTCACTCTGGGTTGGTAGGACCGAGGCTACAGACAGACACACATACATACGCCAGTGATCTGATTCACCCCAAAGAGGGGAGCAAGTGCCAGAGGCGGAAGGAGTTTTGGCGGCTGGGCTCACATCTGCCCCTGCCCTTGGCTCTCCCTCCCCTTTGGCTTCTCAGGTGGAGGCGCCTGACCTACCCCTCATGGGGTTGTCCCCGCCATCTCCCCTCTCTCTGTGTCCTGCTCCCTGAGAGCTGTCTGCTCTGGGGGATGCTGCTTGGAGCCCGAGAACCCTTGACTCCACTCAAGGCAGCCACGCTGAGACCCGGGTTCCCCTGAGCACCAGGAGAGATGACCGGGCTTCTCCTTCCCAGCTGGGCTGCCCTCTGGGGACTCACCCCCACCAGAGAGCAGATGGGGGATGCACCCCGCCAAGCCCAGATTCCAAAAGAATCTCCAGGCCCTGAGTAATCAAATGCATTTGTGTGTGTGTGTGTGCCCGCACGTGTGTGTGTGTTATTTAACTATGGGTTTATTTCAACTTTCTAGAAATATGTATGCATAGGACATAAACAAGAAATATATACAAACAAAACTAGTTGTGTTTAGTGCTTGCGTTGGAAAATTAAAGTTTTTTTCTGAATGTTATTGACTTTGCAAAATAAAACATAACAAAGCACTTTGTAATTGAATGAGACTATTCAATTAGTCTCATTATATTTCTTTTCAAAATAAAAAAATATGCTAAAAGTAAGAACAACCAAGTAAAGTTAAGAGAAATGTCAATAATAGTTAACATTTGTCATGTGTTATGTGTGAAAGGCACTCTTCTATATTCCTTATAAGAATTAGTACATTTAATCCCAACAACCACCCATGGTCTAGAAACTCTCCTTATTGATAAAGCACATAGTTAGGTTTCAAACCCAAGTCTTCTCAAATGCTGCTTATGAACCAACCTCCCTCTCTCTCATTCTCATCCTCTCTCTCTTTCTCACACACATATACACACACACACACCCCACAATCACCATCCCTAGAGAAGTGCCCGAATTCCAAGCATGTCTACACCTAGTCAACTCTGAGAGCGCAGTGGGTGACCACAGCCTGATTCTGAGTTCTGTTCTTCACCAGCCTCCCCTGTCCAGGTCCTCCCCACTTGGAGCCTGAGCCCACTTCTCTACCTACGGCATCACTTGTCCTGGTGTTGTGTTCTTTGTCCCGACTCTGATGCACACCACAGCGTGGACCCCCCTTTCCCAGAGTCACCCCTGCCCCTGCGTGGACAGGACCAGTGCCCCAGGTCCTGTCTGAACCTTGGGCCCGGGTCCATCCTGCATGGATGGTTGGGAAGCTTGGAGGTGGACAGTTAATTTATGTCATTTGTTCCATCAGTGTTTATTGTGTGCTGACCACGTGGAGGGCCTGTTCTGGGCACTAGGGCTGCAGCAGTAAGAAAGTGGACAGATCCCTGCTGCCCTGGTGCCTGTGTCCAGTGGGGAGGTAGACAAGGGACAGATGGAAAAGGATGCTCTGTGCCAGGTGGGGCAAGAAGAGAACCCAGGCGGGGCTGGAGGGTGACGCCAGTGAGGGTCATTTAAGCAGAGGCCCGAACTGATGGGTCAGAGGGGTGGTGTGAGGGCCAGGAATGTTTCTCTTCTTTCTTTACACCCACAGAATGCAGCCTGGCTCTGAGCCCCGTGGACACACACCCAACGATGCAGCACTGATGCTTTGACTTCTAGTTCATGGTTATTTTAAAAGAATTTAGTTCCAGAAGTCCATCAGATGCAGTGGAAACATTTCAAATTATGTTCCCCCCGTTCCTTTTCAATCTTCCATAGCTTGCTCAAAGCAGAACTGGAGCTATGTGGGATTGTAACTCCCCTTGAAATGATTATTTCTATTTTTAAAAGGAGCAGGGGAAACCCATGGACTCAGATAAGAGTTTAGAATTTCACATGGCCAACTGTTTGGAAAAGGTTAAATATTTTACCTGGATGGCAGTTGGCCTCCCATGAATTCCTAGGAGGGCGTTGTATCTGGGTATGAAAAAATGACAAAGTAACTGCTATTTAGAAGGCTCTATTTAACAGATGTGCAGAGTATAGAAATCTATGTATTATTAAATAATTCTTTATAATATGCTCAAGAATAAGCAATTGGTAAGCTTGTTTACATTCTCACCATCTGGGTGCATTCTGTCACCCATCTGTTTCATGTAATTATGTAATTATCAATATAAGGAAAGAATAGGTGATATAATTAACAAAAAAACTGATCCTCGCTGCAGAGTAAAAATGACATGCATCTGTTGAATTGCTTTTTGTTTCTCTTTCTTCATTGTTAACTGTTTTTTTCATTTCACAGTTGCATTCAGGCTGTCACCTTGTGTCACACCCTCAGGAGAGCTGTTCTTGTCATGCTGCACGCTCTCCCTGTGTCTCTCTGTCTCTCTGTCCGTCTCACACACACACACACGTACACATGCACACACGTGTGCAGAGGCAGAGTGATTAATCAAGAACTAGAGGCACCAACGCCACTTTGAAAGAAAAGAGCAAGGCCTTCTGGGTCTTTCATCCGTCCTCAGCCCCTGAGAGAGACCTGAGAATCATTTCCAGAACATGCCATATAACAGCTAGAACTCTAGGAAGTATTTAAATTAATTAGTGACAGATGGAAGGACAGGGCGAGTGTGTGGTGCTTTCACAGGATATTGGATAGGAACACTGCTTGAGAAGAATCCCCCACTTGGTGCTTTTGTCTGAACGTTAAGGCTTAAGCAATACATGTTACATCATAATAGGACAACAGTCCCGGTGGTTGAGGTTCATGTCCACATAAGCTCACCAGAGTTAGTCGCTGGAGTGGCTCCTTTGTGCGGGAGAGACTCGTGGGCGTGTGCATGGAATTGGGCTGCTTCCACACGTGGTGTGCCTCGCCAGGCACTTAAGATGGCAGGGGACGTCGAGTGGCACCCCCGCCCCTCTGTCTGCCCAGGCTGGGCTCTGAAGTCCTCCATCAAAGGACGGATGGCTCTCCCTGGCAATCGAGGAAGCCGTCCTCTCAGACTCACTTGACAAAACTTGGGATTTCAGGGCCTCCCTGGTGGCGCAGTGGTTAAGAGTCCGCCTGCCGATGCAGGGGATACGGGTTCGTGCCCCAGTCTGGGAGGATCCCATATGCCGCGGAGCGGCTGGGCCCGTGAGCCATGGCCGCTGGGCCTGCGCATCCGGAGCCTGTGCTCCGCAACGGGAGAGGCCACAACAGTGAGAGGCCCGCATACCGCAAAAAGAAAAAAAAAAAAAAAAAAAAAAAACTTGGGATTTCAATCCTAGAGCGCGCAGAGGGGCGACCCCAGGAGCCACTGAGATGACAGTCAGCCCTGGGGATGAAGGCGTTGAAATCCTGACATTGAAGTCCTTCCACGGATTCAGTGATGGGAGCTGGGCTCCCAGGAGGGCGTCCTGACTCTCCTGCCCCGCCTGGTCCCCCTGCTACAGGGATGCCCTCCTCTGCCTCCTGTGCTGGGGCTGCGCCTGCAGGGGCGGGGGAGAGTGGACAGGGAAACCCACCTGTCACATAGGCCTGTAAACCTACACGTCAGCTCTCACCAAGGAGTTAAGCCAGACTCACAAACTGAGCTAGAAATCTCTAGTTCAGTCATCTCTTGACTTCTGCCTAAAACTATTTAAAAAAACAAAACAAAACAGTGCTGTTCACTAAAAACAGAGCTTCCCCTGTTTCCCCTTGATAAGTGATCCTTTTACATGTCGACGTGGTGTTATTTCAAGGATCCATCCTCCTCAGAGTATCCCGTGACAGAGCCTCGGTCCAGGCTGGGTCTGCTGGTTCCCCTCCCGCCTGCCGGGAGGCTTGTGTCAGGGCAGCCGGGGGCTCCCCACCTTCACTGTTCCGTGTCTAGGAAGAAGACAAGTAACTTGTTCCCACCATGTCTCTCTTTGTTCCTTTGAATCCAACAGTATTCTTTGATGAGTTCTCCATAAAGCCAATAACCGTCGCCCAATCTATCTATATTTTGAATTGTTATTTCCATGGATTTTTTTTAAAGCCGTGGATACCCATAAAACAAGAAAAAAGGAAAAAATGACCGGGCACCCTGTGGGGAGAGTATTTTAAAGGACTAAGTAATGGGGACACATGTGGCTCGATTACTCAAGGGATTTGGTTGGTTTTGACTTTATATTTACTTGTTTCCTTAATTCTAAGTTAAAATGATTTAATTGCAACCATAACTGACCAATCCATTAAGGATTTCAAAGGGAAGAATGCCATTTGAACCTTTCTTTTGTCATTTCTAGTTTTGAAAAGGTTTTAACATTGATTTCTTTTTTCAAGAAACATTTCAGTTTATATTTTTAAGTATTTTTTTTAACAAAAGAGCATAGACTGGTTGTTTCTCAAGAGAAAATTATTATAAAAGAGTTATTTACATGCATATATCATGCTCAACTAAAAAATTTAAAAATCCCTGTATTCTATACCAAACCATATTGAACATCATTAAAGCTTAGACTAAATGGTTTTCATTTAACCCGCAAAAGTGGCATTAATTTTTCAAGTGGTAACTGTTGCTTAAGATGCTATTGTGCCTGAGTGATAAATGTTTAATGATTTGGTAGTACATGCATGGCTTAAAATCCATTATTTATTGCACCTTCTCTTGCCTGGCAAAGGTGATGATTTTATAGCCCCAGCAGTCATGCAAACACATTTATACAAACCGACGGCGGATAATAAATTTCCTTACTGTAAATGTCAGTGGGTTTCATGTGTTGCTGCCATTACATCTTGTTTGGAAGCCGAACGCTACACAGTTATGGGAGCCGACAGATGGTGTCATTAACACGAACGCCGGGGCTGTTTACCGCTGATGTGCATGCGACAAATGAAAAGTTCTGGGCCTGTCTTTGCACTGAAGCGTGATGTCAGCCGTGCACAGGTGTAAAGACAGAGCAGTACGCTTGCCTCTGCCCTTCCGCCCCACCAAGAGCCATTTTAGTTGTTGTTGTTGTTATACTTTGTGTTTGAATACACAGCAGAGTGAGCAAAGGGGGACATTTTCCCCAGGTCTTCTGCTTGATTTGATACGTGGAGACTCAGACACCCTGCCAGTGACACCTGCCATCCCATGGGTGGTTCCCACAGGAGCGGCAAGCCAGCTCCCCTTTTAAGCCCTCCAGGCCTGGCCTGGCCTTTTGTGCTAATTAATTACAGCAGGATTGTTATTGCTGTGCGTGTGTGTGTATGTGTGTGTGTGTATGTGTGTGTGTGTTGTAACTTCAGATATTTAAAATACTTACTATCTTACTATGATGGGAAAGTTTCTGTTGAGAGCATGGAATTAGTGTCTCTCAAAAGTGCTGTCAAAATCATCAGGAATGGATTCAAAGAAAGAGGGGAAGGAGCGAAGTAGAAATCTTCTATACCGATGTCCTCTGTGCAGTGAGCTCTCCTTTTCATAAGAACGAGGAGCGGAACAAGGCTTTTGCTTTCCCCGATCTGATGTGAAATATCTGCGTGGCTGAAGTTAGCCTCCGTGTTTTATTCACACGTGTCCCCACCTTTGTTCAGCTCTGGCCACTCCCGTTTACGGTGGCCAGCGTCCTTCCTGTTGTGGTTCCTGCTTCGCTCTCTACCAAGCTCTCTTTTCATTTCAATTTAAAAATAAGCTTTGTTTCTTTCCCCACTGCGCGTCCTTCCCTCGAACTAAGAGGCTGGCCCACGGATTCTGATCAAGGTCCTTTGAACTTTGTTTTCAGCCTTAGCGTTCTCCATAGGAATTTTCAGAAAGGCTTATTCTTTCACAAGAGTCGTCGTGTGTTGCTCACACAAAAGCCGAGTGAACCTTTCATTTAAGTGTGCAGAAATGCCAAGTCGTGTGCAAGAGAGTACAAACCGTTGTTTGCATCGAGGTGAAAGAGATGATGTGCTTAATTTCTTCACAGCAGCTCTGAGTTACAGTTGGATGTCAACAGAAATACCGAGCCTGATTGAAAGACTAAAAGTGTGCATGAAGGCACGCTGTAGACGTGAACAGTGGAGCCCTGCTTACAGGACATGCAAGTGTGTGTTGAAAAGATCCAGGAGTGAAAATAAAGAAACGGCTGCGGGGAGACAGCCAGATTGAGAAGTTGTATCTATAGGATAGCACTCGCGTGGACAGGAGTTCTCAGGAAGGTGAGTTCTTTTTCCACTGCTGTCATTTTTCCGGCAAATGAACCCGAGACCTAAACCAGCAGTGCAAATAGCCAGGGGCCTGACCTTAGCAAACAGCTTGTTCCCGGGGGGAACAGAAAGTTCCCATCGTGCTCTGTGCCCAGAGATGCCAGGGTCTCTCCTGACCCTGCTCCTCCCCATGCAGCCCCTCTATGTCTGCCTCCCGTGTGGCCCACGCAGGACCACTCTGCCTTCTCAGGACATCATCTGAAAATGCACGTGTAGAGGCTAATTTGTTCTTCAGTGGGATGTGTCACCCTTCCAGACCCTTGCACTGGCTTTTCCTCCCATCCAGAAGGCTGTTCTCTCCCTCGCCCACCTGGGAAGGATCCTTCTAAACCCAGCTCAGCTGTCATTTTCTCCAAGAAGACCTTCCTGACATCCCTGCCATCATGAGTTCAGTGAACACTTCTTCTTTTAATCCACTCAATCTTGGACTGGTTTGTTACACAGCCGTAGCTTCCTGATACACTGCTGCATTTTATTTGTTTACATGTCTATCTCCTGACTTAATGAGAATTCCTTAAAGACAGGAGCTGTGCCTCATTCTTACCTCAGTGCTGAGGCCGGTGCTTGGCACATGGGAGATGCTCAATAAGTATCTGCTGGATTGAAATTGTTGAATTAAGGTCTGTGTTAAAGTTTTGATGGAAGAATATCAGGCATCGGGATTCTGGGTGGATAATCCCGGTGCCCTCAGAATCACTCCATGTATCCAACTGTTTTCTCTGCCAACAAGTCAGACTGACCTTGTTGCTAGAATGTTGATTTCATGCAAACAGTTTTTCCCAGAGTTGCTTCTCACGCTGAGGAAATGACTCTATGCCATAGAAACTCTTTGCTGTATATTTGTAAGTTGCTTCTATGGGAATAAGGGTGGATTCCAGTCTACTGGGATATTAAATGCAAGCCTGTGGCTAAATATCAACTGTTCATGCATCCTGATAAAGCACATGTCCCAGATCTGGGATGGAAATGGAAGGATGGCCTGAAGTCCTCTTTCTTGGATCAAATAATGTTCACACAGATGACACCTGACACATTTTCTTTAAACCTTCTTTTCTTAGCAAGCAGAAACAATTAGCAATACAACTTTTTCCACTTAACAAAAATCCTGAGAATATAAATTTATCACCGATCATTTCGTATATTTCTCTGATTCCTTACCTAATTTTTAAGACATTCAAATTTTATATTATAAACATACATATATGTATATTTTTAACATCTTTATTGGAGTATAATTGCTTTACAATGGTGTGTTACTTTCTGCTGTATAACAAAGTGAATCAGCTATACATATACATATACCCCCATATCCCCTCCCTCTTGCGTCTCCCTCCCAACCTCCCTATCCCACACCTCTAGGTGGACACAAAGCACCGAGCTGATCTCCCTGTGCTATGCGGCTGCTTCCCAGTAGCTATCTGTTTTACATTTGGCAGTGTATATAAGTCCATGCCACTCTCTCACTTCGTCCCAGCTTACCCTTCCCCCTCCCCGTGACCTCAAATCTATTCTCTATGTCTGCGTCTCTATTCCTGTCCTGCCCCTAGGTTCTTCAGAACCATTTTTTTTTTTTTTTAGATTCCATATATATGTGTTAGCATACGGTATTTGTTTTTCTCTTTCTGACTTACTTCATTCTGTATGACAGACTCCAGGTCCATCCACCTCACTACAAATAACTCCATTTCTTTTTATGGCTGAGTATTATTTCATTGTATATATATGCCACATCTCCTTTATCCATTCATCTGTCGATGGACACTTAGGTTGCTTCCAATTCCTGGCTATTGTAAATAGAGCTGCAATGAGCATTGTGGTACATGACTCTTTTTTTTTTTTTTTTTTTGCTGTACGCGGGCCTCTCACTGCTGTGGCCTCTCCCGTTGCGGAGCACAGGCTCCGGACACACAGGCTCCGCGGCCATGGCTCGCGGGCCCAGCCGCTCCGCGGCATGTGGGATCTTCCGGGATCGGGGCACGAACCCGTGTCCCCTGCATCGGCAGGCGGACTCTCAACCACTGCGCCACCAGGGAAGCCCCATGACTCTTTTTGAATTATGGTTTTCTCAGGGTATATGCCTAGTAGTGGGATTGCTGGGTCATATGGTAGTTCTATTTTTAGTTTTGAAGGAAGCTCCACACTGTTTTCCATAGTGGCTGTATCAATTTACATTACCACCAACAGTGCAAGAGGGTTCCCTTTTCTCCACACCCTGTCCAGCGTTTATTGTTTGTAGATTTTTTGATGTTGGCCATTCTGACAGGTGTGAGGTGATACCTCATTGTACTTTTGATGTGCATTTCTCTAATGATCAGTGATGTTGAGCATTCTTTCATGTGTTTGTTGGCAATCTGTATATGTTCTTTGGAGAAATGTTGATTTAGGTCTTCTGCACATTTTTGGATAGGATTGTTTGGTTTTTTTTTTGATATTGAGCTGCATGAGCTGCTTGCATATTTTGGAGGTTAATCCTTTTTCAGTTGCATCATTTGCAAATATTTTCTCCCATCCTGAGGGTTGTCTTTTCGTCTTGTTTATGGTTTCGTTTGCTGTGCAAAAGCTTTTAAGTTTCATTAGGTCCCATTTGTTTATTTTTGTTTTTATTTCCGTTTCTCTAGTAGGTGGGTCAAAAAGGATCTTGCTGTGATTTATGTCATACAGCGTTCTGCCTATGTTTTCCTCTAAGCATTTGATAGTGTCTGGCCTTACATTTAGGTCTTTAATCCATTTTGAGTTTATTTTTGTTTATGGTGTTAGGAAATGTTCTAATTTCATTCTTTTACATGTAGCTGTCCAGTTTTCCCAGCACCACTTACTGAAGAGACTGTCTCTTCTCCATTGTATATCCTTGCCTCCTTTGTCATAGATTAGTTAACCATAGGTGTGTGGGTTTATCTCTGGGCTTTCTATCCTGTTCCATTGATCTATATTTCTGTTTTTGTGCCAGTACCATACTGTCTTGATTACTGTAGCTTTGTAGTATAGTCTGAAGTCAGGGAGCCTGATTCCTCCAGCTTGGCTTTTCTTTCTCAAGATTGCTTTGGCTATTCGGCGTCTTCTCTGTTTCTATACAAACTGTGAAATTTTTTGTTCTAGTTCTGTGAAAAATGCCAGTGGTAGTTTGATAGGGATTGCATTGAATCTGTAGATTGCTTTGGGTAATGTAGTCATTTTCACTATGTTGATTTTCCAATCCAAGAACATGGTACATCTCTCCATCTGTTTGTATCATCTTTAATTTCTTTCATCAGTGTCTTATAATTTTCTGCATACAGGTCTTTTGTCTCCTTAGGTAGCTTTATTCCTAGGTATTTTATTCTTTTTGTTGCAGTGATAAATGGGAGTGTTTCCTTAATTGCTCTTTCAGATTTTTCATCATTAGTGAATGCAAAAGATTTCTGTGCATTACTTTTGTATCCTGCTACTTTACCAAATTCATTGATTAGTCTAGTAGTTTTCTGGGACCATCTTTAGGATTCTCTATGTATAGTATCATGTCATCTGCAAAGAGTGACAGTTTTACTACTTCTTTTCTGACTTGGATTCCTTTTATTTCTTTTTTTTCTCTGATTGCTGTGGCTAAAACTTCCAAAACTATGTTGAATAATAGTGGTGAGAGTGGGCAGCCTTGTCTTGTTCCTGATCTTAGTGGAAATGGTTTCAATTTTTCATCATTGATAAAGATGTTGGCTGTGGGTTTGTCATATATGGCCTTTATTATGTTGAGGTACGTTCCCTCTATGCCTGCTTTCTGGAGGGTTTTTATCATAAATCAGTGTTGAATTTTTTTGAAAGCATTTTCTGCATCTATTGAGATGATCATATGGTTTTTCTCCTTCAGTTTGTTAATATGGTTTATCACATTGATTGATTTTTGTATATTGAAGAATGCTTGCATTCCTGGGATAAACCCCACTTGATCGTGGTGTATGATCCTTTTAATGTGCTGTTGGATTCTGTTTGCTAGAATTTTGTTGAGGATTTTTGCATCTATATTCATCAGTGATATTGGCCTGTACTTTTCTTTTTTTGTGACATCTTTGTCTGGTTTTGGTATCAGAGTGATGGTGGCCTCGTAGAATGAGTTTGGGAGTGTTCCTCCCTCTGCTATGTTTTGGAAGAGTTTGAGAAGGATAGGTGTTAGCTCTTCTCTAAGTTCACCTGTGAAGCCATCTGGTCCTGAGCTTTTGTTTGTTGGAAGATTTTTAATCCCAGTTTCAATTTCAGTGCTTGTGATTGGTTTGTTTATATTTTCTATTTCTTCCTGGTTCAGTCTTGGAAGGTTGTGCTTTTCTAAGAATTTGTCCATTTCTTCCAGGTTGTCCATTTTATTGGCATAGAGTTGCTTGTAGTAATCTCTCATGATCTTTTGTATTTCTGCAGTGTCAGTTGTTACTTCTCCTTTTTCATTACTAATTCTATTGATTTGAGTCTCCTCCCTTTTTTTCTTGATGAGTCTGGCTAATGGTTTATCAACTTTGTTTATCTTCTAAAAGAACCAGCTTTTAGTTTTATTGATCTTTGCTATCGTTTCCTTCATTTCTTTTTCATTTATTTCTGATCTGATCTTTATGATTTATTTCCTTCTGCTAACCTTGGGGTTTTTTGTTGTTCTTCTTCTTCTTTCTCCAATTGATTTGTGTGTAAGGTTAGGTTGTTTATTTGAGATGTTTCTTGTTTCTTGAGGTAGGATTGTATTGCTATAAACTTCCCTCTTAGAACTGCCTTTGCTGCATCCCATAGGTTTTGGGTCATCGTGTTTGCATTGTCATTTGTTTCGAGGTATTTTTTGATTTCCTCTTTGATTTATTCAGTGATCTCTTGGTTATTTAGCAGTGTATTGTTTAGCCTCCATGTGTTTGTATTTTTTAGAGATTTTTTTCCCTGTAATTGATATCTAGGCTCATAGTGTTTGGTCAGAAAAGGTACTTGATATGATTTCAATTTTCTTAAATTTATGAAGGCTTGATTTGTGAGGAAGATATGATCTATCCAGTAGAATCCTCCATGAGCACTTGAGAAGAAAGTGTATTCTGTTGTTTTTGAATGGAATGTCCTATAAAATCAATTAAGTCCATCTTGTTTAATGTTTCATTTAAAGCTTGTGTTTCCTTATTTATTTTCAAATTGGATGATCTGTCCATTGGTGAAAGTGGGGTGTTTACGTCCCCTACTATTATCGTGTTACTGTTGATTTCCCCTTTTATGGATGTTAGTATTTGCCTTATGTATTGAGGTGCTCCTATGTTGGGTGCATAAATATTTACAATTGTTATATCTTCTTCTTCGATTGATCCCTTGATCATTATGAAGTGTCCTTCTTTGTCTCTTGTAATAGTCTTTATTTGAAAGTCTAATTTGTCTGATACGAGAATTACTACTCCAGCTTTCTTTTGATTTCTATTTGCATGGAATATGTTTTTCCTTCCCCTCACTTTCAGTCTGTATGTGTCCCTAGGTCTGAAGTGGGTCTCTTGTAGACAGCATACATAGGGGTCTTGTTTTTGTATCCATTTAGCCAGTCTATGTCTTTTGGTTGGAGCATTTAATCCATTTACGTTTAAGGTAATTATCGAAATGTATGTTCCTATTACCATTTTCTTTATTGTCTTGGGTTTATTATTGTAGGTCTCTTCCTTGTCTTGTGTTTCCTTTAGCATTTGTTGTAAAGCTGGTTTGGTGGTGCTGAATTCTCTTAGCTTTTGCTTGTCTGTAAAGGTTTTAATTTCTCTGTCGAATCTGAATGAGATCCTTGCTGGGTAGAATAATCTTGGTTGTAGGTTTTTCCCTTTCATCACTTTAAATATGTCCTGCCACACCCTTCTGGCTGGCAGAGTTTCTGCTGAAAGATCAGCTTTTGACCTTTTAGGGATTCCCTTGTATGTTATTTGTTGCTTTTCCCTTGCTGCTTTTAATATTTTTTCTGTGTATTTAATTTTTGATAGTTTGATTAATATGTGTCTTGGTGTGTTTCTCCTTGTATTTATCCTGTATGGGACTCTGTGCCTCCTGGACTTGATTGACTATTTCCTTTCCCATGTTAGGGAAGTTTTCAACTATAATCTCTTCAAATATTTTCTCAGTCCCTTTCTTTTTCTCTTCTTCTTCTGGGACCCCATAACTCGAATGTTGGTGCATTTAATGTTGTCTCAGAAGTCTCTGAGACTGTCCTCAATTCTTTTGATTCTGTTTTCTTTATTCTGGTCTGTGGTAGGTATTTCAACTATTTTATCTTCCTGGTCACTTATCCGTTCTTCTGCCTCAGTTATCCTCCTATTGGTTTCTTGTAGAGAATCTTTAATTTCATTTATTGTGTTGTTCATCATTGTTTGTTTGCTCTGTAGTTCTTCTAGGTCCTTGTTAAACGTTCCTTTTACTTCTTCCATTCTATTTCCAAGATTTTGGATCATCTTTACTATCATTACTCTGAATTCTTTTTTGGGTAGACTACCTATTTCGTCTTCATTTGTTTGGTCTGGTGGGTTTTTACCTTGCTCCTTTATCTGCTGTGTGTTTCTCTGTCTCCTCATTTTGCTTAATTTACTGTGTTTGGGGTTTCCTTTTCACAGGCTTCATGATCGTAGTTCCCATTGTTTTTGGTGTCTGCCCCCAGTGGGTAAGGTTGGTTCAGTGGGTTGTGTAGGCTTCCTGGTGGAGGGGACTGGTGCCTGTGTTCTGGCAGATGAGGCTGGATCTTGTTTTTCTGGTGGGCAGGACCACGTCTGGTGGTGTGTTTTGGTGTGTCTGTGAACTTACTGTGATTTTAGGCAGCCTCTCTGCTATTGGTGGGGTTGTGTTCCTGTTTTGCTAGTTGTTTGGCATAGGGTGTTCAGCACTGGACCTTGCTCTTCATTGAGTGGAGCTGGGTCTTAGCATTGAGATGGAGATCTCTGGAAGACCTCTCGCCAATTAATATTATGTGGGGCCGGGAGGTCTCTGGTGGACCAATGTCCTGAACTTGGCTCTCCCACCTCAGAGACTCAGGCCTCACACCCGGCCAGAGCACCAAGACCCTGTCAGCCACATGACTCAGAAGAAAAGGGAGAAAAAAAAAGAAAGAAAGAGAAAGAAGAAAGAAATAAAATAAATGAACTTATTAAAATAAAAAATAATTATTAAAATTAAAAAGTAATTTCAAAAAAGAAAGGAAAGAAGAGAGCAACCAAACCAATAAACAAATCCACCAATGTTAACAAGTGCTAAAAACTATACTAAAAAAAAAAACCAAAACAAAACACACACAAAAACCCAGACAGACAGAACCCTAGGATAAATGGTAAAAGCAAACCTATACAGACAAAATCACACAAAGAAGCATACATATACACACTCACAAAAGAAGAAAAAGGAAAAATATATATATATATAAAAATAAAGGAAGAGAGCAACCAAATTAATAAATCTACCAATGATAATAAGCTCTAAATACTAAACTGAGATAAACATAAAACCAGAAACAAATTATATGCAGAAAACAAACCCCAAGTCTACAGTTGCTCCCAAAGTCTGCCACCTCAAATTTTGGGGTGATTCATTGTCGATTCAGGTATTCCACAGATGCAGGGTATATCACGTTAATTGTGGAGATTTAACCCACTGTTCCTGAGGCTGCTGGGAGAGATTTCCCTTTCTCTTCTTTGTTCACACAGCTCCTGGGGTTCAGCTCTGGATTTGGCCCCGCCTCTGGGTGTAGGTCACCCTCTGGTGTCCTGTGCCCAGACAGGAGGGGGTTAAAGGCTGATTAGGGGGCTCTGGCTCACTCAGGCCTTCGGGGAGGGAAGGGTATGGAACGCGGAGCGAGCCTGCAGTGGTAGAGGCCAATGTGACGTTGCAAAAGTCTGAGGCGCGCCATTTGTTCTCCCGGGGAAGATGTCCCTGGATCATGGGACCCTGGCAGTGGCAGACTGCACAGGCTCCCAGGAGGGGAGGTGTGGATAGTGACCTGTGCTTGCACACAGGCTTCTTGGTGGCTGCAGCAGCAGCCTTAGTGTTTCATGCCCATCTCTGGTGTCCGTGCTGATAGCCGTGGCTTGCGCCCATTTCTGGAGCTCGTTTAGGCAGTGCTCTGAATCCCCTCTCCTCGTGCACCCTGAAATAATGGTCTCTTGCCTCTTAAGCAGTTCCAGACTTTTTCCCGACTGCCTACCGGCTAGCCGTGGCGCACTATCCCCCTTCAGGCTGTGTTCATGCCGCCCACCCCAGTCCTCTCCCTGGGATCTCACCTCCAAAGCCCAAGCCTCAGCTCCCAGCCCCTGCCCGCCCCGGTGGGTGAGCCCACAAGCCTCTCAGGCTGGTGAGTGCTGGTCGGTACCGATCCTCTGTGCGGGGAATCTCTCTGCTTTGCCCTCTTCACCTCTGTTGCTGTGCTCTTCTCTGTGGCTCCGAAGCTTCCCCCCTCCACCCCCCTCCGTCTCTGCCCACGAAGGGGCTTCCTAGTGTGTGGAAACTTTTCCTCCTTCACAGCTCCCTCGCAGAGGAGCAGGTCCTGTCCCTATTTTGTCTCTGTTTTTTCTTTTTTCTTTTGCTCTACCCAGGTATGTGGGGAGTTTCTTGCCTTTTGGGAAGTCTGAGGTCTTCTGCCAACGTTCAGTAGGTGTTCTGTAGGAGTTGTTCCACATGTAGATGTATTTCTGATGTATTTGTGGGGAGGAAGGTGATCTCCACGTCTTACTCCTCTGCCATCTTGAAGGTCCCCCCACCATATATGCATTTTGTATTTAATATATACAGGACCATTTTTATCCTTGGATACCTGTAGGAAAATGCCATCATTTTGGAAGGGCATTATTAAACAGGAAGAATGCCTTTCATCACTCTTGAATTTGAGTGTTTTCAAAACCTTTGAGGCCACACCTTCATTTTATTTCATTAAAAATGGGTCCTTCGTAGGGCTGTAGAAGTTGAGAATGATTAGGCAAGTACATGCTAAGTCAGTGAGCTTTTTTTAAGAGACACAGATATAACATAATAGTAATTTGTCATTGATTCTGCAAACCATTTCCCTGCCATGGATTTGCTTTCTCCCTGCCTTTTGCTGTCTGTTCACCCCAGAGAGGTCATTTCTCCGGTTTGTGGCTGACTCTGTATTGACAGTGATACCTGGAGGTAGCCAAGTAGCTGAACCCTGACAGACAGGATTTGCTGGGTGTGATGTGGGGCACAGAGGACATTTCTAAACACTTGGCACCACTCCAGGTGGGAAGAGGAGGGATGTGGAGCCACTTGAGGTTATCCTGGCACCTGTGCTAGCATCCCCACATTGGGAATCAGTGAGTCACTGTGTCCCTGAAAAGCCAACAGTGGGTCTCCCTTGCCCATGCTCAAGTATTGCATCAAATAACCATATTTTCAATGATTATATAACTACTTGTTCAGGCTGTTATCTAATTAAAAACAAGTGAATTTCATCACCCTTATCAAATCTAAGATGCTATTATGTACCATTAAGAAAAAAACATGGCCAATTAAACTGTGACACAATGTCTTAATAAGAGCCCTGAACAGAATATGAATCAATCATATAAGTCTTATTGCTTTGAAATTTCTTTTATCTATTCAGAGAGGAGAGCCAATTTACGTACCCTTCAATTGCATTGTTTGCTGTGTGATGGGAAAAAAACTTTTGCATGTGTCTCGGTAACAAAATGTGACACAGCTTCGTCTGCTTGTAGGTATCTATCATCCCTGATTTGTTCCTGTAAAGCATTCGATTGTTTCATTGCAAGAAAATATGGAATTACAGCCATTCCCTCCAATGACTAATATTTGCTTCATTAATATCAAATTTGCACCCTGCCACTCAGTTTCTGGGCCTTCATGGGAACATAGTAAGTGTTCATTTTGATGCCAAATCATGCTGTAATCTTTTTGAAAGTGTTGTCAGCAGCAGTTAAACTCAACACATGTTGTCCCATAATGCACATGACTCTCTGGAAATGATGACAGTGAACAGCCTTGACCAAGTCACCTGTGCCCAGGAAAGGACAACCGTGTCACTGCTGCTACCTGGCCAATCCCAACGGCTAAGGTGACGTTGACCGTGAGGCTGATTTCAGGGATGCTAATGTGGAAAAAATGTGCATCCTAGAACTGACGAAATTCAGTAAAGTCACTCAACTTCCAAAACACTTTTTTTTCCCACATATAAATGTATAAGAATGGTTGCCAGTGATTGTCATGGGGTGGCAATAATTTGAACTTTTAAAAACGTTTGCAAAATAATGATAATAGCCAGGTTGGGAATATGGGTGCAGGAGGGATTGGGACAGATGGAGTTGATAAGAAAAATATAAGGAAAATGCAAGTTAAAGAAAGGTACTCATTGAATTATAGAGGCTTAAGGAACAACAGCAAAGACCATGAGTTGCCCCCAATATCCATTCCTCCCTTTAGCCTTAGTAAAGAGATCTCAATTTTGTGCAAGGCAGCAATGCACCCAACTAAGAGAATATGTTTCCCAGCCTCCCTTGCATCTGCCATGACCATATGACTCAATTTTGGCCACTGAGCTGGAAGTTGAAGTGGTTGGAATGGGAATTCTGAGATGGCTGCTTAAAGGGTGTGGCTCACTGGGAGGAAGGCCCTTTTTTCTTTCCTTCCTTCCCCTTCCTCCTCCCTGGAATGAGGACGTGATATCTGGATCTCCGGCAGCCATCCTAGGCCATCCTTGAGGATGGAAGCCGTGCACTAGGGTGGGGAGTTAGGCAGGTAGAAGTCTGGTTCTGCCTCAGTAGACCTGGATTATGTATTTCCAGATTTCTTTTGCATAAGTGAGAAATTATCTTCTATCCTGTTAAAGCTACCGTTTTCTGTTTAAGCTGCATTTTCTGTTGTATGCAGCCAAGCCCAACCCTAACTGAAACAGGACCCTCTTCTTTAGCTAGGGTTCAAGCTCCCACTGTCTGCCGGGGATAATGTGAAGAATGTAAAGGAATTAAAGGTATTATAGTTCTTTAAAGAAATAAGAATTCTTCATGGGTAGGGTTACTAATAATTTTGCAGAGGCCAAATTAGTGCCTCATTCACTTCCCAAACTTTACTGTGTGCCTAGCTTGTGCCTGGTGCAATGGTGGGGATGCTGCAGGAACCCCAGCCCACCCTTTGGCCCACGTTGCACGGTTTTGAGTACACTCCTCCCCATGATAGGAGAGCAAGCCAGAAAGGGTCCTTGAGTCATTGTCACTCTCAGCAGATGCCAGAGACAGAACAGTGTGCATTTTCCCCATGTGCTGGAGCTGCAAGAAGTGTAAGGAGCTCCCCATACCCTAACAAAGAGGAAGGTTAAGGGAATCCTTCAGAAAATGAGGCTCAAAACCATGGCGTTGTCTTGACAGCCTCCTCATGCTCTGCTAGGACAGAGGTGATGGCATTCCTATCGTAGTTTTTTTTTCCTGCGGTACACAGGTCTCTCACTGCTGTGGCCTCTCCCGTTGTGGAGCACAGGCTCCGGACGTGCAGGCTCAGCGGCCATGGCTCACGGGCCCAGCCGCTCCGCGGCATGTGGGATCTTCCCGGACCGGGGCACGAACCCGTGTCCCCTGCATCGGCAGGCGAACTCTCAACCACTTTGCCACCAGGGAAGCCCCCTATCGTAGTTTTGAGCCCTTTAAATGATTTTAGCAGAAAGGTTTTTCAAAATTGCATTTTGTGTCTGTGGAAGAGATGCCCGACTTATTGGTTCTCGTTTACATGTCTGTATCTCCCTACTCTTTATGTATTTGGTAAATATTGCAATACTTTGACCCCAAGAAGTCAATTTGTTTACTTTGAACTCTGAAACTGACACTGATATTTATAGCGCTGTCAACCTGTCATTATTTGTTTTGATCAAATTGGGGAAAGAGGAGCTTCTCAAAAAGAAGAGAGAGAATGGAAAAGTGTAAGGAGAAAAAATTACATTCATAAAGCAAAAATAGGCTTATTAAGAATTTCAGAAACTCTATTTCTAATGGCTTTGAATCTCTCCATCTTCCATTTTCTTGCCTGGACAGAGCTCCCTTTGAAGTCTTTGGAAGCTTTCTAGAAGAAAAAATGTATACACATGGGTGTGGAGCTGAAAATGGAGCTCCTTGTTTCGCCCTTTTAAAACGTGCTTTTCGCAGATTTGCCTTTCATATTGCAGATGTGAGAGAGGATGTGCAATTTTACCTTGTGTAACATCTTTGCCTGAAAAGCTCCAAGTATTTGTAGACGTTTTTAATGAATAGTTCCCATGTTTGCCTGCTGAGGAAGGCAGAGGTTTTTGTAATTCACTTCCATTTTACACCTGAGCAAACTGATGTTTAAGGAAAAGAGGCTCAGAATTTCAACCAGTAGCAGAGTTAAGAAAACAGTCCCTTGTTTGGACTGGGCTAATGATGTCCAGTCCAATGATCCTGGAGGTTGAATGTGACCCCCAAACGAAAGGGTATCATTAGAAAAAATTCACCGTAGACGCTGTCATGTCCCATTTTAGTATGAATTGGGTTTATTATGTAGGATCATTTGTAGTTATTTTGACTGCTTTCTAGTTTAATGGCCTATTTGTAATTTTAGCAACTTCTGATTTTGGATCTATTATTGAAACCGAGTTTTAATACCGTTTTTGTTGTCATTTTAACTCATTCTAAGTGAATGAGAAAAACTAAACCAGATATAGAAACACAGAACTCAGGTCTGTGTGTATCAGATAAAATTACACTTTGACGAATTTTTCTTTTTGTACACACAGAACAGTTAACAAACATGCATAAAACTCAAAACTGTGTCTTTAAGGTCTCTTGATAAATGTATGTGAACCACAGCATAAACTCACCTGAGCATGTACATCAGTATCACTTTTACTAAAAAGATCAAATTTAATCCTAAGTACTTCTCATCATATCTAAATCATTTGTTTGTCATGTAAGCAACTGGAAAAGCACCAACAGAAATAACCTGAATCAGTAGAAATTACATCAACACCTTTTAAGAAGGGCTCATGGAACGCAAAGTCAGCATATCTGTCCTTTCATCATTTACCAGATGTCCAAAAATGTGTGGCAGGAATTGTTCAGATAAAACAAAACTAAACGAAAACTAAACGAATGCCTCAAAGAAAGAAAGACATAGCCCCTGACCTCAGAAAGCCAACAGTCTAGGTGGAGGGCGGCAGACAAACCAGATGAATTAATAAAGGGACCAAACTGCTCAATGACTCTCTCACGTGCACAAGGTATTCCAATTCAGAAGCTCATAGGAAATTACAGATAAATAGCTTAAAATTTAAACATGTGCTTGTTTCTGTTCCCTATGTTCTCATCTCAACAACCCCCTCACCTGACCTTTATCGTCACTTCCCTCTGAACCGTCCACACTCCCTCCCCTCCCCACACCTCAAGCCTGGCTCTAGAATTTCCAAATAGGGAGTCCCATTTTATCATTCTTCCTTCTTCCATCTCAGGGATGGAACTTAAGGCTTGTGTTTTAAACTTATTATGAGAGCCATGATCAATTTTAAGGAACATTTCTTTCAGCCTTGAAAGGTCAGCTTATACATGATATATGGCCTATTCCTTCTTGCTGGGGTACCTGTTGATCTATTTAAAATCATCCATTTGTCTAAAAATACTAACTTAGGGCTTCCCTGGTGGCGCAGTGGTTGAGAGTCCGCCTGCTGATGCAGGGGACGCGGGTTCGTGCCCCGGTCTGGGAGGATCCCACGTGCCGTGGAGCGGCTGGGCCCGTGAGCCATGGCCGCTGAGCCTGTGCGTCTGGAGCCTGTGCTCCACAACGGGAGAGGCCACAGCAGTGAGAGGCCCGCGTACCGCAAAAAAAAAAAAAAAAAAAAAATACTAACTTAGTGTCATTAGGAGAATAGAAGCATAAATGTCTCCAAAGAATATGGATGTAAGAATCTGATTTCTCACCTGTATTATCACTGGTATGATATGTAGTTCAATAGCTTACAGAGACTTCTCTGTTTCATCTTTGATAATTTACTATTACAAGGCACATTTAATTTCTGTCTATAAAATATGAGTCAGTAGATACAGCTTTTATTTTTACTTTGCTGTTAAGGAAATAAAAAACAAAAACAAACATCTAAAACAGGATCTCTAGTGCACGGGACATTTTTGGTAGATGTTCAGACCAAGAAAAGGAAGAGCTGGCTTGGCTCAGAGGGTCTTCCATACCTGTTTTTCTTTACTGGGAAAACCTGTAGTTTGAAGGAACATAAAGGAAGGACATATTCTGCTTTCTTCCAAAAATGCCTCGAGCTTTCAGCTTATGGGCAAAACAAACCCTTTGAAAGCAGAAGAAGCCGTCTTCATTTGCAGTTGTCACTGAAAGATATTTCCAGGCTGGAAAGAATTTCTTTTCAAGGTATTTAAAAACCATCTATCCTAACAAAAGAAAAATGTGGCTTTTTCAGGTCACTTCTTCATGCCCAATGATGAATATGTTTTTAATTAAAGCCTGGGCACAAAACTGGGTTTCGTGAGAACCATTGTGGTGCCTGATCACTCTCCTGAGACACCCACCACCGTTGGTACTGATGCTAACTCTTGACACCCGAGGCCACTTTGTGTATTCAGAGGTTAGAAAGGTGATTTCTGAGGCCTGGCAGCTGTTGGTGTTAAAGCTATTGTGTGGGAAACAAAAGCCATTCTGTTCTGTTCCCCGGGTGCCTTTGTATCATTGATTCAGGAACTGTTTCATAAATGGGGTATAATTCTTTACCAGGGAATTTCATTACTGCCCATGTTTCAGTGTTAGTATATGCTTCCGGACAGCAGAGGGGAATGTCTGAACATACCTCCTATGGAAGGAATCTTGGGTTCTGACCTCTGTGAAGATGCTTGCATCTTAAGTCTCTTAATTAGGCCTGTGACTACATGCCTTCATACCACCATTTATGCTTCCTATCTTCCTCACTCTAAACGACCAGACCCAATCTGCTGCTACCAGGCTTGTCTTGAAAGTTAATGGGAAAACAGTACACACTAGCGGCCAGATGTACCAGTGTTAACTAGTTTTCTCTCAGAATTCCTCACTGGCCTGTGCTGGGAAATTTTCATAGGGCAGATCAGAGTGATATTTATTTGAAGAACAGATACTCTTTCACCCAAATGATATATTCATTATTGTCATTTAGAAAGTCTATCAGTTTAGGAAGTTTTTAGTTGCATGTAGAAGAATCAAACTGGGCTGAACAATCAAGGAAACACAGTGGGTTGCAATCTTTCTCCCTGGCTCTTCCTCCCTCCCTGGGTTGTGCCCTTGCTGTGTGACCTTGAGGTTCCTCCCACTACAGGGAAGTCTGCTCCCCCACCTCATGGGTGTTGGGCTCCCCCGTGTGACTTGCTTTGGCCAGACTGAAGAAGTATTTCTTATTTTCACTTACCTTCTTGCACTTCTGCCTTGCCATGAGAAGAACAGACCCAACTCTCTCTCATCAAAAAAGATAGGAGAGATGTGAGGCTAAGCTGAAATCTGCAGAGTGGAGCCAAAGCCAGCTGAATCCCACCGACATCAGCCTTCTTTCAGCTGACTCAGAGTTACGAGGGTGAGGATAGATGGCAATTTTTTAAGCCAATGCATTTTGGGGTGGTTTGTTATGCAGCACTGTTTGGTGATAGCTGACTGATATTTATTGCTCATGTAACTGAAGGGTCCAAAGTTAGCATGGGCTTCAGGTAGGATTTGAAAGGAATTCCTGTTCTATTTCTTTGTGATTCTCTTGGGGCTTCATCCCAGAATGGTTTCCCTCTTGGTGGCATGATGACTGTACTATTTCAGGCTTCACAATCTACACCTCGTACCATCTGGAAGGCAAGAGACTTTTCTTCTTAAACCGTCACACAAAAGTCCTGGGCTTCACTCTGATTAGGCCAGCATAGGTCACGTGTCTATCCTGGGCCAATTGTTGAGCAAGGAGGGTGGGATTATGCAACTTGGTTTATGTCAACCAGAGCCCCCTCTTAAAGATGGGAGTGGGTTCAGTCTTTTCCAGAATCTCTGGTGTGTCTCATTAGAGGTGGGCGTGGGGGTGGAACAGATGCTGAGAGGCACTGGCAATGTTAATTATGGAGAGAGTCTAAAACCTCCAGACTTTGTTTTGAATTTCTATTAATACCTTATTTGGCTCAAGACATTTTTTTACCTCCATGTTGCTGGGCTAGCTCGAGCTAGAGAGAAGGGATTTATCCTCTAGGTCACACATGTTGCCAGGTAAATTGCAAAGTATGTGACCCCACCCATGCTGCCTTAGGCACTGGAAGGTGGGTGGGAGCCTAGCTTTCCATAGGACTTTACCATTAGCCTGTTGGACTTCCAGCTCCTGGTATCTCAGGATTTTAAGAAAATTAAAAAGGTTTGGTCTACTAGAATTTGAAGGTCTCTGACCTAGAGGGTGAGTTAATGCTAATGTAATGAGAACTTGAACGAGTGGGGCACATTGGTGTGGATGTCATTCCACTGACTCCTGTCCTCCATTGCTTATGATGAGAAGTCAGTAAACCCTGTTATTGTCCAGGCACACAGGAAGCATCAAATAAAAATGTGTGTTGGGCCTCCCTGGTGGCGCAGTGGTTGAGAGTCCGCCTGCCGATGCAGGGGACACGGGTTCGTGTCCCGATCCCGGAGGAACCCACATGCCGCGGAGCGGCTGGGCCCGCGAGCCATGGCCGCGGAGCCTGTGTGTCCGGAGCCTGTGCTCCGCAACGGGAGAGGCCACAGCAGTGAGAGGCCCGCGTACAGCAAAAAAAATAAAAAATAAAAAATAAAAAAAAAAATGTGTGTTGAATTTATGAATTAAAAAAGAGAATCAAGGTCTTCTGACCCAATCCAACGTTCTTTTAAGAGTACCCCAACTTCCCTGGCAGTCCAGTGGTTAAGAGTCCACACTCCCAATGCAAGGGGCATGGGTTCGATCCCTGGTCGGGAAACTCAGATCCCACATGCTGTGCATTGTGGGCAAAAAACAAACAAACAAACAAACCCCACCACCTCTTTGTAAAACCTTCCTTTGTACATTTCATGTTCCCACTGAAGCCTCTGCAGGAAAGTAACCAAACAAATCAATCCAGGTAATTTTTTCAAACATGGACATTAAAACGATCACCTGTTACTTTCTGTGCTTCTAAGAGTCCTCCCTGACCCTAAGTTATTTGAAAGACTAAACAATTCGTATCATCCAATATGCTTTTGTCATTCAACACATTTGTCATTCTATAAATATTACTGAACACCTACTGTGCTCCAGGTGTTGTGTGAGGGATACAGAATTGAATGAGAGTTAATACCTTCCATCAGGCACCCAGCTACTGTAATATAATTGTTCAAACCATGGACAGAAGGAAAGATTGGGACCTTTGATGAAACTACAGATTCTCAAGCAGCAACTTGCCTGTGTTCTTGGGGAATTATTTACCTTATCATCTCTAGTCATAGATGGCCTGGGTTCTATATGAACCGTCTGTCAACAATAAGATGAAAATGATCTAAATCAAGTATTTTGATGTAAACCAGCCTAGGTGTTAGGTATATTGCCATATTCTTACATTAATTTCTTAAAAATTACTTCCCATAAATTTCCTCAGGGCTGCACAGGGGCATTTTTCAGTTTGATTTGCTGGTAATATCCTGGTTAAGTAATTGCCAATTTGGGAATGCAGACTCAGCTACATTTTCCTCAAGTCCCTTTTTCTCTTTGTATTTCTTTCCAGTTGAGTTATGCCTTGAACCATACAAACAGAAAACTAACGTTGGAACCTAAAATAACTGTCAACGCCAAGATTGTTGTGGTTGGTGCGTCCAACGTTGGAATTTCCTTCCTAGAGACATTGATATTTTGGTGAGTTGTTTTACTTTACTTGTTTGTTTTTAAAGGGGCCTTTCTCTTCCTACACCTGAGAGGGTCGCTTGAAAGGACAGACCTGAGCTTTTTGCCACCTCACATACGTTGCCTATGTGGATAATGAATCAGTGGAATATTCTAGATCAGGGATTGGCAAACTCTAGCCCCCCAGGTCAAAACAGGTCCACCTGCTTTTGTAAATAAAGCTTTATGGGAACACAGTCGCGCTCATTTATTTATGTGTTGTCTCTGTTTTGTTGATACCGCGGCAGCTTTGAGTAGCTGTGACAGAGACCGTTTGGCTGGCAGTGCCTAGTATATGTCACTCTGACCCTTTCCAGAAGAAGTTTTCCAGCCCCTATTCTATACTGGTGCTTTTTTGGCTGGATTATAAGAATCACCTAGAGCATTTGTTAAAGATGCAGATTCCCAGACCTCACAGACACAGAGAAGCAGAAACTCCTATGGAGGGCCCTGGGAACCTGTATTTTAACAGGTGCTCTGTGTGATCAGGCAGGTTTGGGGACCAGTTTGACTGTATGAATCACAAATAGGCTTCAGAAGTGGCAGACAGTCCAGGACCTTTCCTTCAACACCTGCATTTCAGGTGCCAGGGAACAGAGTACATTTCCCCAGGACAACTGAGGTCTGTGCAGCTGTTTGATGTGTTTTCTATTATCCTCAAAGCACTGCACAGTTTCCTTGCAGAGCCCATTTTCCCGATAGGTGATTCCTGAGGGTTCTCAGCTCCCCCATTAGCTCTCCATCTGCTCAGCGAATTTCAGCCTCTCTTTTTTTTTTTTTTTTTTTTTTTTTTTTTTGCTGTACGCGGGCCTCTCACTGCTGTGGCCTCTCCCGTTGCGGAGCACAGGCTCCGGACACACAGGCTCCGCGGCCATGGCTCGCGGGCCCAGCCGCTCCGCGGCATGTGGGATCTTCCGGGATAGGGGCACGAACCCGTGTCCCCTGCATCGGCAGGCGGACTCCCAACCACTGCGCCACCAGGGAAGCCCTCAGCCTCTCTTTAACAGGAAGAGCCCTGGGTTACTGTCTAAGAACTTGGATTCATGGCCTGGCATTACCACCACTGGCATGGAACCTTCGATGTGTGCCTGACTTCTCTCAGACCTAGCTTCCTCATTCATTTCGTACAATGTCTCTAGATGTTTTCAAAGACCCAGGCTTTGGAGAACCACAGACTCCTAAGTTAGGAGAATCCAGTTTTTCCCAGACCTTTTGCTCAGGATCGCATGAGAAACTTTAGCTACCGTTCAAAGCTGTAGGTGCTAAGAGGAGAGTGGCAGATGGGGAAAGGCATCCCCACCATGACTCCTCCGGAGGCCAGATAAGTGGTGAGGGTCTAGACAAGGAAAAGGGTGGAGGAAATGACCCCTAGAAGGTGTTTGTCCCTGGTGGATATGGAGACGAACTAACCCAGATGGTTATTTTGCTCATTTGACATCATACGTAACCGAAGATTTTTTCACTTTCCAGCCAATTTGTTCAGTTATCCGGAACACACCCTTAGTTAACCAGAAATAAGTCGCCTGTCTTTATTGAAATTAGCAACAAAGTTCACAGGCTTTAAATACTGTGGTCAGTCTACAGCAATCTCTCATTGCAAGGAAGAAATCATGAGAAGCACCCAGGAATCTCCATTTTCCTGCCTATTCCTCTCTGTAGTTTGAGGGCTTTCCCTATTCTGACAGGTCTCTTCACCTCAGACTCTGAACAGCAATCTGTACAGCCACTTTTGAAAGATGAGTGATCAGGGTGAAGTTGTGAAATTACAGTAGTCAAGAAGTTATCGTAAACAGATCTTAAGTCTTAATTTAGCTATATATCTTGTCATTATGTCTTCTTTAAAATGATTACATTAAGATATACACATATAATTTTCTTTTTGTGGAATCAACTTAGATTTAATAAAGACAGGTATAAATTTTGATATAAGTACTTGGTTGATTAAATTCGTCAATCAGACCTTTTTAAAGCATTTTAAAGAACTCATAATTCTCTATCATCGTTATACGGATTACGTGCACTAAAAAGAGACTGGGATCAGTTTACGGATATCAAATCCTGGAGAGAGGAAATAGTTCTCTCATTATTTTCTCTAATTATTTCAAATCAGCAGTCGCCATAGTAACCTGCTGCAGATTTTACTTTACCAATTTAACTGCCATTTGAACTAGATTTTGTAAATGATTTGAGTTGGAATGAAATAGAAGAAACAGAGTTTTCACCAAACACTGACTTCCAGTGAGGATTAAATCCACATTTTGGAGGCAAGATTTAGGAAAATCGCCCTCCTACCCTCATGCCCTGCATTATTAAACTCCGTTGGGGCACTGTAGTTCCTGGAAAATCCATTTGAGGCCCAGTACAGCCGCCTCTTTTTCCAGAAAATCTGGTCATCCTGTCATCTGGTGACAAAACAAGCCCAACTCTCTGTTCTTATATTATTTACATGCAAAAAAAAATTTGCAAAGCACCTTTGGTCTCCTCTTCAAAGACACCAAAAGCAGTCCTTGCAGAAATTCTCTTCTTTCCACAAGTGCCCCGGTGCTACTAGGGGTGCTGACGTGATTTGCCCAAAGTCACCAACTAATACAGACACCAGGATATAAGCTCCATGTGAGGTGTGAGTGTTGAGGGGATATTTTGGGGTTTGTTTTTTAGTACCACCTTCTGTCTGGTCCTCAGCTGCTACCAGTCCACAGTTACACCTGCACGGAGGACACACTTTCTCTTCTGGTTGTGAGGCCTGTGGGTCACCCTGCATCTTCTTCTTGTCCTTACAAGGGCAAGACCTCCTGGGCCCTCCAGTGCCTGGTGACATGAGTGACAGGCATTTTCTAGGGACACACACCAGCCCCCCCTGTGGTTCTCCGTGTCCTCCTGGTCCTGGTGAATATTCCAGTGCTGGGCTGAGTGGCAGCCTTGCCCTTAGACTTCCTACAATCTCCATGGACACTCCTGAGGCCCCTGGCTAGCTGATGCAGAAGGGCGAGGGTGCAGGGTGATTCAGGGTGGAGGTGAGACTTGGCTAATTTGTTCCCCCCTCCCCGGGTCTTGTGCATCTGTCTTCTGAGGGTGCTGTGCCCAAGTAACTCCATGGAGGGCAGAGGAGGGAGCGTGTTCAGGCTCCCAGACCCCACCCTGCGGGCACACACATCCTGGCCTCCTTTCCCCTCATCACCTGCCTTGCCGGGCTGTGTGCCCCCTGGGTGGGGGCCAGGGGCTGCCAGGGGGAAGGACAGCAGGCACAGAACCAGGGCCGGGGAGCTTTCTTGGGGTGGGGGGCATAGAGGAGGAAACCCTCACTCATCCTATGGAATAGAGGGCAGTGAACTGGAGGGGAAAGGCAACTCTTAAGACACTTTGCTGTGAATTATCTGTGTTTCTCATCATGCCCAAGACATTCAGGTGACGGACCTGAGCTGTTTTTAAATTGTGGTTCTCATGTGTTTGTTCGGCTGCCTGGCTCTTCGGGACGGAAAGGTGTTGGGTTGGGCACCGTAGATGTTTCATGTACATTACCCTTCTTGGTACTTCTATTAATAAGACCTCTTTAAAACCCCGAACATTGGTTTTTGGCAGAAAGATCTTGGCCTCGGTCATCAGCCCACCTCTGCTACCAACCAGTGCTGTGGTCCCGCCCTCCTCCTCTGCTGAGGGAGGGTCATGACAGGGCTCCCCTGGCCCTGCCAGCCCTGGGCGCTGTCACACTAGGAACTCCACCGACCGGATCAGAGGTCTAAAGGGAACTCCCTATTCTTGGATCAACAGCCAAGGCCGGAGGGGAGCTTCTGTCATCTGTCAAGGAAATGCTTTTTCCCGAAGGAGAACTTTGCAATGAAGTCTGAAAGCTCTTTCCAGAAAGCAAGGGGCCTCTTTTCACACAGCTTAGCTGGTCATATTTTTACCAGTCCCCTTGTGTACCAGGTCTGGACCTGATGAACTCCCCAAATGTAATGCTTTGACTATGTCCCGCTTTCCACAGTAGTACTCCAAAATCATTTTTTAAAAAGAGATATGGATATGCTCTACCAAAAAAGGAGTAGGAACCGGGTCTATGGACTCATCCTACATCTTATGTCCTTTTTACTCAAAAGTTTGGTCTGGACTCCAGCAGGATTGGTATCGCCTGGGAGCTGATTAGAAACACAGAATCTCAGGCCCTGCCGCAGTCAGTGTCCCAAACAGACATTTTATTTTCCAGAATTATTCACAACAGCTTCTTCCCTATGTCTTGGGCGTCAAGTCACTGAGCTGAAGCAGTTACTATTTGATTCTGTTTCAGCTCGTACGTCTCTATGCTTTGTGTATTATATTATTTATTCCCAATTATGGAGCAGTTCCTTTTAATCCATTATTTAAAAACCTTTCCTAATTCAGTTCTGATGTAAAGAATCTCTCAAGGAGCCTATAACAGGGCTAGAAAAATTCACGAATGACTCCTGGGATGACAGTAAATGAAGGCAGCCCTGGGCAGCATCCCGCCGAGGCTGGGCGGTTAGAAGAAGATGCACTTTGGTTCACGGGAACCACCCACCATCACCTTGGCTTCCACTTCCACCCCCGGGAAGAGATGTCTCAAAACACCCACCAAGTCATCTCACCAAACGGTGAAGTTTCTGGTTTTCGACCTGGGCATTGATCCCTCATCTGGTGGGTGTGTCGAGGTAACTAAGACTAGCTGGGAACGACAGGGCACATTTGTGAAGCTGCAATTGTGGCTGGATGACCAGAACACATGTTATCAGGCCGCACAGGACCACACAGCATCCAGCCCAGCTGTGGGGTCTGGCGGCAGCAGCTGAGGGCTTGCAGCTTAATGAGGCTTCTTATCTTTACCTTTGAGGACATCTGAAGCCTTCGTTGTGGCTTGTCACTAATTAGGTGACTAATTAAGTAGTCAGTGCTTACGTGCTGATCTCAGAGCTAAACCCCATGAACAGGTTGGTGGCTGTCCATGCCGTCGGCCTCTGCCACATGAATTGAGGGCTGTGTGCTCGCCCCCATCACCCTTTGGGTACCAGGGAAATGCAGGGTGGCGGCCAGGCCCATGGCATGTGCCCAGGGCACAGGTGGAGATCCACGGGGCAGGTCACATCTCACCATCTTGTTATGTTGGCATTACAGTGGGGCCTGTCGGGGCTGATACAGAGGCCCTTCTGATGGCCTGGTAGGGGGGAAATAGAGGGGTGGGGCAGTATGTCAGGTTCAAAGGCTCAGCCTCCCCAGGCAGAAGGACCTGACATCCTGCCTCCAGAAAATACTGACCTGGAGCTGTCCCTGGTTCCTAATCACCATCCCATTTCCTAACCTGATTCCAGTATTTAAATGTACAGGCATACCTGGTTTTATTGTGTTTCACAGATACTGCGTTTTTTACAAATTGTCTTCACGATCGCACAGAACACAAACCGCGTACGCGGACCAGTAACAGACTCGCCTGTCAGCCTCTGTCCTCTACTACCAGGTCATTTTCTTTTTTTCTTTTTTTTTTTTTTTGTGCGGTACACGGGCCTCTCACTGTTGTGGCCTCTCCCGTTGCGGAGCACAGGCTCCGGACGCGCAGGCTCAGCGGCCATGGCTCATGGGCCCAGCTGCTCCGCGGCATGTGGGATCTTCCCGGACCGGGGCACCAACCTGTGTCCCCTGCATCAGCAGGCGGACTCTCAACCACTGCGCCACCAGGGAAGCCCTATCTGGTCATTTTCAAATGACAACATTGGCTCCGTCTTGGTTTGAGGTCCTGCAAAAGCTGAAAACAAAGAATTTGGTGCAAGTAGTTTATTTGGGGGTGATCCCTGGGAGCTACCCGAGTGAGCAGGTGAGTTGGGACCAGCAGGAATGCCAGCAAAGCCCCCAAATCATGTGCCTTTGGGTCACCATGGGCAACGAGGCTCGGTCCCGCTGGGACCCCCTCCGAGGACACAGCTGGGAACAGTCCCTCCGCGCCCGAGGATGTGGGGTATTTACCCAACAGTTCCTGTCCATCTGGTCACCCTGGGCTGTGCTTCCAGCCTGTCCCTCAAGCTGCCACAGTCAGGGGGAGACCCCGGGCAGAGGAGGCAGGAAACCATTGGGACGGGAGGACCCTTTGCAGGAGATGCGGGTGGGCCTGCTGCCGGCCCGGTTTCTTTCATTTGTTCTCCTTTTGTGATGTTCATACAGTTGCCCTTTAACGAAGGCGTGGGTCGAGACAAAGGCAGAGGGAAGCGAGGCCAGATGAGAAAACGGTGTCGGGAGCATCTCCGGATCTCCCTCCACCTCTGTTCCCGGGCGTCCTGGCAGCTCTAGAGAGAACCCAGGTGCTGTGCTCCGCCAGCAACCTCTGCTGGAACAAGGAGGGAGAGTGGGCCTGTCTTGGCAAATACTTGATTTCTCCTTCGGGATGGAGATGAAATTAGATCAGCAGTTTTCACCTTTAGCGCCGCCTGGGAACCTGTTGCAGGTGCCGATACAGGCCCCCCTGTAAGGACTGAATTGGAAACCCGGGGCCGGAGGCTGGGACCCGTGTTTTCACACCAGTTTTGGGAGCACGAGAACCACTGAGTTGGGGTAGAGTCAGCTCTCTGCCACTACTGCTGGGGCCCAGGTGGACCATCTGAACTCTCTGAACCTCCGTCGTTTCCACACCTGTGCAACAGGGAAAGCACCCAGCATCTCTCCTCCTCCACTGGCAAGAAGGCAAAGCACCTAGAAAGACCTAGCACTCAATTCTTGCTAGACTGACACCTCCCCGCTAATGCCATTTGCATGTCCAGATCCCGGTGGGAGCTGAGCATTAGGGGATTGCCTGGAGAGTCATGATGTGGGAGGTGCCCTCTTCCCCAAGGCCTGGGGATGAACCAGAGGCGTTTCCTGAGGTGTCCGCGCCTGCTTCCCCTCACTGAGGGAGTCAGGGGGTGTTAAGCCCCTCACCTGCTGCCTTAGAGCATCTGATGTTAGGTGGAAACATAGGCCAGGGCCCTTCTGTAGACGTGCCTGGAGCCGTGATCTTTGGGGAAAGGGAGCACCTGGAACCATTGTGTGAGACCCAGACCAGGCAAGGCTGCCTGCTGAGCAGAGACTTTATCTCTAAGTGTAGTTCTTTGAAGAGCGTTCCTTTCAAAGGAACACTCGCCACATGGTAAGGTGCTAGGGCTTGGAAAAAACTGCTTGCATTTCCCTTTTTTTTTTTCTTTGCGGTACACAGGCCTCTCACTGCTGTGGCCTCTCCCACTGCGGAGCACAGGCTCCGGACGCGCAGGCTCAGCGGCCATGGCTCACGGGCCCAGTCGCTCCGCAGCATGTGGGATCTTCCCGGACCGGGTCACGAACCCGTGTCCCCTGCATCAGCAGGTGGACTCTCAACCACTGCGCCACCAGGGAAGCCCTGCATTTCCCTTTTGATTTTAAGAATTGTGGTGAAGAAAAACGTTGTGGATCAACTTCCTAGACCTCGGGGTTAAGGTGGAGTAACTTTCCATATAAGCAACAGTTTGTGGAAGTTCCAGACTCTACCTTCCGGTACATCAGAGCTACTTTTGGGGGTGCGGGTAAGGGTGGGGAGGTGGTAGTTATAAAAAGACAGCTTCCTGGGCCCCTGTTCCTGTGAATTCACCAGGTTGGAGTGGGCCCCAGGAATTTGTATTTTTAAGACTCTCCAGGTAATTCTGACATGCAGCCGGGTTTAGTAACCATTTATGTAGACATTTCCTCAAACTTGGCAGTCTTATCTATGAGGAAACCTATTTCCCCCTCTGATTGCTCATTGTAACTGAGCTGTTTTTATGGGCTGTGTTTTCCAAACCATATTTTTAAATTCTCAACAAATCATAGAACTTCTAAGTCACATCATTACTTCAGGGCTTACCAGGCATAATTATTAATGTATCATTAAACATTGCATAGCTGAAGTCATTACCCTAAGTCCATAGAATTTACATGCTGAATCGGACCTAGTAGAAATCATTTCACAAAGCTTCATGCTTCAACTATTCACCATTGAGAATGCAGGTCCAAGGAGATACACCTGTCAAGCATGAGGAAACCTGCCCTGATGGTGTCAATAAAGCCTTCCTAACTGCCAGCATTTGCCCAAAGCATAAAACCTTTCCTCATCCTTCGAAACCAGAAGTGATCTCACTTGCTTTTGAATTCCCATAATGCTTGGTTTTTCCAGTCCCATGGGATGACCGATTTTGTCTTGTACTTGGCCATCTCTTGTGTACGCAGGCTTTCTGGCTTGTCTTTCATAGCTTCCATCTTGGTATTTACATCTTACATTTATATGCTCAAAGGATAAATGTATGACATTTTTACTTCACGTATATAGAGATGAAAACATCATAAATCATTTCCCCTAAATCATAAAGCAAAACTCAATTTCATTTTGGTCTTTTTTGCCAGAACTCCCAAATTTTATTCTTATTTTTTCAGTGGACATTTCAAACATTACACTCATTTTCTCTTTTTCAGTAAGGATTTATGTTTTCCTTTCATGCAGAGATACATAAGCTTTTCATCTGAAATCCTGAATCCCCAAATCTCCCTCCTCCAAGCCCCTTTACCCCGGCCACCAGCCCCCTCCCCTGCCAGGTCCCTGGAGACTCCACAGAGCACGGAGGTCCTGCCAGGCAAGCGATTTTACTTATTGTTGGATCCAGTGCTGATCAGAGATCCTTGCCCCAGGACACAAGGCTGGACTCAGGCAGGCTGAAGAGACTTGCTCCTTGGCCCCTTCCTCTGGGCTCTATCCCAGTTCCTACAGGGGCTTCCACAAGCAGGGGAGCCGTGGAAGATGGCACCCGCCCCATGAACACTGACTGCATCCCTTCTATCGATAGAGAGCTCAGAATCCTTGACCACACGCCCCTACCCCTCTGGTCTCCCCCAGAGGTCAGGGTGTGCTGTTACTGACAGCTTTGTGGCCACGCGTGCAGCTGCTGTGTCATTTTTACTCACACAACAAAAATGAAGTCAGTAGCCAAGGACATTGTCCAAAAGTCTCTTTTGTGATCTAAGCGGAAAAAATATTGCTGAAATTAAACATTTTTCAAGGAAAAACTGTAGATTCTCTTACCTGGTTCTCATAATAAATACTTTGTTTTGATTTGTTTTCCTCTCCTACTGGAAGTTCATATAACTCCTAACTTTTAAATCCCATCATTTTATCATTAATTTTGTGGAATTATGTGGTATCATTAAGACCAAATTAAGTCGGAGTTCTTCTTTGACAAGTCACATATGCAGTTAGGTTAAATATCTATCTTGAGCTGGCACTTACTGTCAGTTGGCAAATATTTTTGTCGTTGCTTGAGCAGTTCAGAAAGCAGAGATTTTAGTAAATTAAATTGTAACATTTAGATTGATATGGGATAATTAGTTTCCCTCTATATTATTTGTTCAAATAAAAGCATTAATGAAAACAGTTAATTAAATCCCTTGCTTTGGTTGTCCTTGTTATGTGCCCCCCCACAAAAAAAGGAAATCAGCAAAAACATAAAAATAAAAAATAATAAGCATTCACCTGGCAGGTTGACAGGTTTCTGCCGCTCAGAAGGGTAAGCAACGTGAGAAGTGTTATGTTTCTTTTACCATGTTCACCATAAATTGGCAATGTGACCCTCTTTATTTGAAGGATAAGAATGCTCAGACCTAATTTTTTAGCTGTCCTCCCGAAGCATGGAATGAAACACAATAGCTTTTACTTATTTCCCTGGATACTCTAATCCCTCCCTGCTTTACAAGTATCTTTGAGCTGGTCCTCCCTCTGTATCCACAGCAACGTGAAATCCCGCCGGAATTATCTGCTGTGGAAATGCAGGTGCACTTGTTTAATGTTTCATTGGCCTGAGCGCTTCACTTGAACTTTTTTTGGTTCCACAGCATGGTGACCTTTGATTTTGGAGTGGAAGGCTCACAATGATGCTAGATTTCATTTCTATACGTTAAGCCTATACCACTAGACCTGAGATCGTGCTTTTCCCGAGGTGCTGCTGCTTCTGCCATCTCATCTAACACGTGTCCAAACCAGGATGCACCCCGTGATCCACTTCCATGTGCAGGAACTTTTTTTTTAAATTCATTAATTAATTTATTTTTGGCTGTGTTGGGTCTTCGTTGCTGCATGCGGGCTTTCTCTAGTTGCAGCGAGCAGGGGCTACTCTTCGTTGCAGTGCGTGGGCTTCTCATTGCGGGGGCTTCTCGCTGTGGCACACGGGCTGTGTTGCTCCATGGCATGTGGGATCTTCCCAGACCAGGGCTCGAACCCGTGTCCCCTGCATTGGCAGGCAGATTCCTAACCACTGCACCACCAGGGAAGTCCCTGCAGGAACTTTTTGAATATTCATAGGTAATCAGAATAAAAGCCTTAACTGTTTTATATCCATATTTCATCCTCAGAAGGACTAAGATCTATTTGTACATTATAAATAGTATAATGACTTTGGACTGATACTCTTAGATAGTTATAAATTTAAGAAATCAAATATTTGGATGTTTCTAAATCAGATGACAGAGATAACTATCACAGCAAAATATGAGGTTGAAGATAAAATGGAAATGCTGATGGTAATTTCATATAAAGTCATAAAAGAGACAGGGAACCTTCATGGAATAGCAAAAAGGTTGATGTTACAAAGAAGGGTGAAGAGGCTAGGTTAGGCCCCAACCATAAGGGCCTGAGATACCATGCTCATGAATTTGGACTTAGTATTTTGGTTATAAAAATAGGTAACATTGGGCCTCCCTGGTGGCGCAAGTGGTTGAGAGTCCGCCTGCCGATGCAGGGGATACGGGTTTGTGCCCCGGTCTGGGAGGATCCCATATGCTGCGGAGCGGCTGGGCCCGTGAGCCATGGCCGCTGAGCCTGCGCGTCCGGAGCCTGTGCTCCGCAACGGGGGAGGCCACAACAGTGAGAGGCCCGCATACCGCAAAAAAAAAAAAAAAAAAAAATAGGTAACATTCATTGAAATTGTTTTGTGCAGCAGGCAATAGTCTAAGCATTTTACAGATACTATTTCATCTCATCCTCACAGCACCCCTGGAGGAGCTAGGTTCTATTCCCATTTTACCGCCTAGCAACTGAGCCACAGAGAGGTTGAATAACTTGCTCAAAGTCAAAGGGCTAGAAAGTGCTCGGGCCAGGAGTCCAGTGAGGCAATCTGACCCCTGAGCCCATGGTCTTAGCTGCGCTGCTCTGCATCTACCAAAGCGGTGAGCAGACATAGACGTGAGATGGGATTTAACTAAAAAGAGTTTTCCAGTAGCAATGTGGAAGATGGGCAGGAGAGAGGCTTGTGCCGGGAGGACTAACCCTGAGACTGTTTTCTCTGGGCAAGAAGGTAAGCGAAGGCAGTGTGTCCTGGGAATGGCAGGTGTTGGGCATTCAAGAGATGTGGACAACGTAGACATGACTGGACATGGTGACCAATTGTGGGAAGGGAGAGAGAGGGTAGGAGTTTGAGGTTGGCTCCCAAATTCCTAACTTGAGAGGCAGTCTGTTGACCATGGCTTTGATGAAGTTAAAAGAGGAGTGGGATGGGGCCACATGGACCTTTGTTTGGACACATTGAATTTGGGATGCCTGTGGAAGGGCCACATTAGGACTGATGGGCGTCTGGAAATTAGGTTTCTAGCTCAGAAGAAAACTATAATGTAAAGATGTAAGATGAAGTTGTGGTGTCAATCACATCACCCAGGGAGCTGGGCATGGAGACTGGGAAGTTTGGCAAAGGATAGATGGGGCACGGAGGAGGAGCTGGCGAGGAAAGCAGTCTTCAAAGAGAGCCTTAAGACAGTGCTCTCTCAGACTGCTTGTTCTATGGCGGTAGCTCCTGGGTGGGGCCTCCTGCATGGTCCCAGCTGTCCACATGTCCTCCAGCACTTCTTCCTCAGGATTCCCACCAGCAGTGGCACCCCACCCACCATGGCTAGTCCCTGAATGAGCCCCAGGACCCTGCCCACACCTCTGCCTTCACTCAGTCAAACCCTGTGGAGTCGGCTGTCTACTTCCTGCTCAGACCCTGACTGATGCAAGCATCTTCCCTCATCACCCCCCAACCTTTCCTTTAGGAGTCAATGCATAGAGATTTCTAGTTGCTTTCCAGTGTTTATTCTGTACTTTGTCCTTGACAACAGAACCCTGAGCAGTGTGGTTCTTGGAAAACCCATTGTGTTTCTCTTTGAAAAGCCACATTTCTCAGCCTCCCTTGCTGCTATATATGGCCATGTCACTAAGTTCTCCCACGTCAGCAGAAATGTCCTGTGAGACTTTCAGGGAAGCTCTTTAATAGGCAGCCCTTTCTACCCATTCCTCCTCCCTTCTGCCTGTAATGTGGATGTGGGGTGTGATGGCTGGAGCTCCAGGAGCCACCTTGGACCTGAGGTGACCTTGAGAATGGAAGGCACACATTGAGAAGTGGAGAAGCAGGGCCTGCTGACAGCGTGGCTCCACCTGTCAGCACTAGACAGGTCACTTCCAGGTTTCTTAAGTGCAGTTGTAAGAGAAACTTGCTGGGATAGGGAGAGGGAGAGACAGGAGAGGAACTTGAAGAGGAGACAGGGTTAATGGGACACCCCTCCCTTCTGAATGGGGGGAATGGAAGATGGCTCTTGTAGTTGTATCTGGAGGTGGCAAGAAGGGAAATGGAGGGAGGGGTCTTGCCAAGGGACTAGTTTCTGTTTTCCTTATGATGTGGGAGATGTTCCCACTTGAGAATGAGAAAGGGGGATAGTCGGGAGAACAAGAAAGGGTCAAGTAGGGACCTTGAAGATTGGATATAGAACCAGAACAGCCACAATGAAGAACGCAAAAAGAATTTGGCTAAGGCTAGAGAAGAAGAGTGGGAAGCTGGTTCCTTAATAGATTAAAAAAAAAGAAAATGCCCCTCCCCCAATCTTTTGGCGGAATCTTTAATTGTACAATAGCATAATTCAGGGTAATACAGTGTGGTAATTCGGCAATTTGCAAGTCATTTTACAAGTGATCCATGTTGTTAGATAGTTCAAACTGTTCAGTGCCAAAGAGATTGTTTCTTTAGTAAAAAATACCGCTGGATAATTACTAATCCACTTATTCACATAGAGATGTAAAAAAGGCCTGCATATAATTGTATTATTAGTACAACATAAACCACATTTTAGTCACATAGGCTCCAAAGCCCAAATAAATTTTGACCACGTGTGAGTATAAACACGTATCATTATTTGCATTTTCCGTTAAATGGTAATAAATCAAAGGCCTGTAATTGGTGTGTTTGCAGACTGCAGCCATAAGTAGTCGGGGTTAATTGTGACCTTTATGTTATTTGAACGTATTTAGAAGTTTTATTCTTATTATTAGGGGATAAAATGTGCTTGGTTTTCTTTGTATCAAATAAGAATATTCATTCTTAAATGACACACATCCTTAGAGACTTCAAAGCAAAACCTTTCCTAATATTTAGCTATTTTTAAATGTCAGGTGCAGTTGAGTTTATTCCATTGCCTGCCGTGCCATCACCAAAAGTCTCCTGCTTTTAATGGTACTTCACAGATTGTCCGCAAATTGATAGCATTTCCACGTTTGGAAATTTTCCAGTTTCCTCCTGGGAAAAGAGGGCAGGTGTTTTCCTCTAACTTGGAGAAGGTTTCTTTTTCTGCATTTGGTTGGTCTAAGGGGAGGGGTGAACCAAAAAGAGATTTTTAGGGTAAAAAAAATGTTTTTCTCATCCTGCTGAAGCGCAGGAGATCAGCCCACCCCTAAGATGTTGCTGACTGTAGCTGGAAGGCAGATCTGCAGCAGGAGGATCTTAAATATTTCAGGGAGACACGGAGGGAGCACTGAGGAGCGTCCGCTTAGTGAGCTGGGCACGCTGCTCACCGTACCTGGGGGACTGGTCCCTGGGCCGCCTGGGTGAGTGCAGAGGGCACTCCTTGGGGTCAGAAGATGTGGCTTTCATTTCCGGCCCTGCTGCTTCTGAGCTTCGTGACCGTGAACAAATTACCTACGGTTTCCAACCTGGATTTTCTTCTGTCTGAAATACAGAGAATACAAACCTGCACCGCCCCGCTGCCACCACCCCCAGCAGAAATTGTCCTGAGGATTAATCTCTATGACGACGCCCATAATCATGCCTCGGGCCCTGGAAAGCCTGATGCAAATAAATATAAGGCAGCTTTGCTCTTGAAAGGAATCTTCTAGAATTCTCTCCTCTGTAATGCTGTGCTCTCCTGATCTGAGTAGTGACATATATCTGAAAGTCATAAAGCTAATGTTGAGTATGGGAATTAGATGATCTTTGCATCCCTGTCCACAGTTTGGCGGTCTACAGGGCAGTGAAGAACAAGGTTAGATGAGAAGATGCTAAAGCCAGATGGCCTGGGTTCACACCCAGCCTCCAGATTTCCTGGCTGCACCGTCTTAGGCAAATCACTTTGCCTCTGTTCCGCATAATAAAATCGGGGTAATAATAGTACTGACCTCATCGTACTGCTTCTAGGACTCAATGAGGGCCTTGCAGAGCCCTTGAGTGTAAGCGCTCAGCAAGTTTCACCATGGTGGTTAGAATTCCAGGCCATCTCTCAGAAGGAGTCTGAAACTCAAACTTTGCGTTGACTTATACTAAATTTACCGGCTTCTTCCCAGTTTGGGGTTTTATTTTGTTTTACTCTGAGAAGCAAGTTTTAAAAAGTTAAATGGCACCTGCCTTCACAAGGTCACAGCTTCTGGAAGTTTCTGCCATTAGCTGCTCCGGCACCCTCTCGCTTCTTTCATTTAAATGGTCAGTTCTCTTGGGAGGTTTGTGCAAAAAGAGTTGCTGCGTTCAAAGAAAGACTCAACAATTGGAAGACACGTGAAATAAGGTTAATTTGAATTGTAATAAACTTTCACTGAATTGTGCTTTACCTCAATTTTTTTTCTTTCTCCTTAGCTCTCACCTGAAGTTCAGTAATCTCACCCTGATTTCAACCCACGGACTCCCAGGAAAAAACCTTCTGGGCACTGAACAAAGGAAGTTTTTAGCAAGCGAGTATGAATTCTATTTTCTTTTTTATAAATTTTATTTTATATTGGATTATAGTTGATTTACAATGTTGTGTTAGTTTCAGGTGTACAGCAAACTGTCTCAGTTATACATATACATATATCTCCTCTTTTTCAGATTCTTTTCCCATATAGGTTATTACAGAATATTGAGTAGAGTTCCCAATCCCATATAGTAGGTCCTTGTTGATTATCTATTTAATATATAGTAGTGTGTGTATGTTAATCCCAATCTCCTAATTTATCCCTCCCCTGCTTTTTCATTCTGAAGCCTAAATGTCCTCATTTGTGTGCAGTCCTTTTTCTGCTAAATGGTAGAAAAGGGAAGTAGCAGCCTTTTCTCCTGAGTTCAGATGTTCCTTAAGAGATACAAATGCAAGTTAAGAGTAAATAGCAGGTCTGGGAGGATGCCGGCCCTGTTCCAAACAACTGGGACGGGTCTGTGACCCAGACCCCACCTGCTTTTGGGTTCTGAGTGACACTCCAGGGAATGGGAGCTTGGTGACTGTATTTGCATCAGACCAGGCAACTTGCCGGAAGGAGCTAAAGTCTGGGCACCTCCGTGGGGTGAGGGTCTCAGGCCCACCTGGCCCTTTGTCATCAGGGCTGATGAGGCAGAGCCCTTCTGAGTCCTCTGAGTCTGTCATTGTTTCTGTCCCAGTAGAATCAGTCTTTGACAACGCCGCTTCTAGAAAATGCCACTTCATTATCACACAGCTTCCATTCATTTTAATTTCCTGTAGCAAAGCATGAGTACAAGAATGATTAGGCTCCCTGCCTCTAGAAACAATGTCCCAATTTTTCCAACAAGGAGGGAGGAAATTGTTCTCTCTCGGGGGGTTTTCATTTTAGATCCACAACGAAGGACCCTCTTTCCTCTGTGAAAAAGGCTGACTTTGCCTTCAAACTGTGAGAAAAATGGCAGTCTCCTTGCCAGCAGAACTAGGCCCATTTTGACCTAATACTTTTATCAGACTATAAACTTTGGGGTTTGGGGAAGGACATCATCAGGGTGCAGTCAAAAAGATGTGGGTTTGTTTTGGTTTTTTTTAATTTATTTTTGGCTGTGTTCGGTCTTCGTTTCTGTGCGAGGGCTTTCTCCAGTTGCACCGAGCGGGGGCCACTCTTCATCGAGGTGCGCGGGCCTCTCACTATCGCGGCCTCTCTTGTTGTGGAGCACAGGCTCCAGACGCGCAGGCTCAGTAGTTGTGGCTCACGGGCCTAGTTGCTCCGCGGCATGTGGGATCCTCCCAGACCAGGGCTCAAATCCGTGTCCCCTGCACTGGCAGGTGGATTCTCCACCACTGCACCACCAGGGAAGCCTCAAGATGTGGGTTTTGAGCCAGGTCGATGAATTCAGATCCTGCTCCCATCGCAAAGGAGATTTCATCTCTCTGAGCTTTGGAGGTTTTGACTGGAAATGTGTATGATAAGCCAGCCTTGCTGGAGTTTTTGGTTAAAATTAGCCTAACACCAAGTTCTGGCTGAGCATGGAGGATCAACCCACGTACACCCCCTTCCCTCACTTTCCCTTCTTTCCAAGTGACATAATTCCCAGGAAATGCTGGTGTTCCTGATAAATGTCTCATGAGGAATGTCATTCAGTCGGCCTGGCAAAGGTTCTATCAGTCCAGGTCAGCTGTGTTCCAGGAGAGATGGGCTAGCAAGTGATGCTCTGCTGGCCTGATTCTGTGGGGACCTGCGTGTGGCTGGGTGCACGGTCACCTGGGGTCTCTGCCTCTGTCCTTCCCCCTCCACACTCCCAACCCAGGAGCCAGAGCAAGGCTGCAGAAACGTGAATCAGATCCTGTCAACTCCCGAGTGGCCTGGAGCTGCTCTGTCCAGTGTGGCGGCGGTGAGCCACATGTGGCTGCTTAAATTTCAATTAATTACAGTTAAAGGGGATTAAAATTCAGCTCGTTGATTACATGAGCCACATTTGAAGTGGGCGGCTAGCCACGTGTGACTCGCAGCTGCCCTATCAGACAGCCCAGCTGCAGAAGGATTCTGTAGTCACAGAAATTTCCAGATGCTCCAGTCTGTTCTGCTGGCTCCTCCGACCCCCTCTTTTACTGTTTTTGCCCTTGTTCTCTCTGCTGTCACCACACCAGCCTACTTGATGTCCCTCGAACACAACAGGCAAGTCCTCACCTTGGGGGTCTTAGCTTTTCTCTCTTCAAGTCTTTGCTGAAATGTCAGCTTTTCCATGAGACCTCCTCTGACCATCCAGTCGTCTGCAGCGAACTCTCCAACACACTCTAATCCTCCTTCTCTGCTCCTTTTCTTGCTACTGAAATCCTTGTAAATATTATACAATTTGCCTTTTAAAATTGTTTATTCTGAATCCTTCAACTATGATGTAAACTCCACAAGGGCAGGAAGTTTTTGCCTTTTGTTCACGGATGGGTTCCCAGCATCTGGGACAGTGCTTGGCACTTAGCAGGTGCTCAGTAAATAATGTCAAATAGATGACAGTTACCTCCGAAAGTACCTGAAGAAGTCCTCTCCATCAGGGTGTAGACAGGGACTAAATAACACAGCCATATAAGATGTCTCTGGATGAGTACCTGCATGTTATCCTCTTAGAAACCACAAATTGAAACATCAACAGGATGTTGCCTTTCAAATGTTCCTCAGACCTCAATACAGGAAATTATGTCTGGTCATGGAGTTTAGAAAGAACAAGTGCATGGATATCCAAAAATTTAATGATTCGAATTCCTCACGCTAAATACAAATTCTGAACTTTGCTGTAACTAGTGTTTTGATTGATTATTGCTGTTACTAGTTTTTGAAAAGCCATGTTTTGTCTCTCTACCTCCCCTGCCCGAACCCGGCCCTGTCCAGCCTCTGGTGGACGTGCTAATGATGTGCCCGGGATGCAACAGAAAGGAGGGCGGAGGGAGGGGAGGAGGAACCGGCGATGGGAGAAATCCACTAATTGGACAATCAGATCTGAATAACTGAAGGTTAATTATGATGCTCCTTCTTCTGGGAGCGTCACGATAAACCCTTGCTGGAAACCTCTGAGGTTCTTTCCGGTCCTACAGGGTTCTGATTCCATGAAGTGCAGGTCTTCACCACACTTACATTTATTCCTCTGGAGTTTGCTCTTAATTTTGTACCTGGAACTTTGGGCTAAGTCTTCCCATCACTAGATTTGGGGTCACTGCAACTTTGAGCAAGCTGGCCACTCTCCACATATGTCCTGTTCCAGCAATTCCCCCATCCTGCATTTCTACTTTTTTTCTCCTCCTTATTACCTGCCTCCAGAATGTTCTGTGAAGACAAGCTTTCACATTATTTTTGTGTCAGAGTCAAGGTCACTTGAGAAACAAAAAGTTTCATTGACCTACCTTCTTTGGTTCCTTCTCTCTCTTCCAGAGGACTCTAGTGGAGATATTTCTCTTGTCCTCAAGCCTGGAGATGGTCCCTGCCCTGTGGGAATCTTAATGCTCATTAACTCTGCTTAGGAAATAATTTTGGAGAAATATCACTTACAGTCTCCAATATCTAGTCTCACTGCCTCATGGGTAAATTAAAGAAGGTCCAGAATGGATTCTAATATCCGAAACAGATAGGCATCAGCTACACACAGTGTAAATCTCTCAGTTTCTAAACTGAGAAATGTCATTCCATGTGGTCACAGGCTGTAAAAGCAAGCACCCCATATTTTTCAGTGCTTCCTAAGGTCCTTGCAACCCCAGCGTTCCCGAGTGCCAGTTCCCACTGGACAGAGCTTCAGATTTTATCTCTGAAGTATGCATTCTGAAATTATCAACACCGCTGGCCTACAGTCATTAGAAATAACATTGTCTTAGCCTTCCCCAAATTTCCCCTGAGAACTTTCATCTTTGAGCAAATCCTCATATGACGAATCCCTGTGCATTAACTATATTTAATGTTTCCTCATCTTGGACAGCTGACAGTACTGCTCCTGTTAGGAATGGATCACATCCCAAGTAAGAAGAATCCCTCGTGGGTCTCTCACAGATGTATGAAATCAGTGAAGCCTCCTGTTTTCCTGTAAAGCTACCAAAATGGCTTTTTATAAGTGAATTTCATCTCACTATCTGTTATTTTCCTGTGATAGACCAGCCCCCGATTTTCTTTTCTTATTAAGAAGAAATTTTCTTGTTTTTAAGTGTCATTGTGTGGAGAGATACAAAGCCCAGACTCCGTTCTCTTTCACAGGCCCTATAACAGGGTCTAATGTGCATCCATTACCAGGATTCTTTTTGTGTGGTGAGAGCAGACTCATGCGTGGATCAAAAAGAAAAAATGTTCTCCCATTACCACTTCAGAATCCTGTTTGCCTCCAAGGAGAGTAAACAGGATTGTGTATCATTAATATTATTTGGAATAATACCCTTCACATATGCATCCCACTTGACAGACAGCATCTCTTACATTCTCGTGTCCACCCCTTGCAATGCTCGAGGCATGTGAGGAGGGGTCGTTATCTCCTGCTGAGAGGTGAGGAAACTGAAGTTCTAAAAAGGGATGCAGAGTCCCCAGGGTCCATTTTCATTGGCGACACAGCAGGGACACAGACCCTGGCACGGGGAAGCCTCGATTTAAACAGACTCTCACTGTTCTGCTGCCCTACACTCTGCATCTTCAGAACAGGGTTATTAAAACGTCATGTACATGAGGTCAAACCTTCCAGAAAATTCTGGAAACAGCCCTCACAGAACTCTAAGTAAACCCAAAGCCACAGGAAACCCACTTTTCTCCCATTACAGTATTGTGTTCACCCTCGAATAGAACCCAGAGAACAAAACCCTGGGCCTGCTCTTATGGAAGCAGTGGTCCCCGTAAATCACCTTTACCCTGAGAAGTAACCCCCACCCCCCAGAGTCCCCAGGGATTGTACTGGATGCAAACATAATTCCCTAATGGACATTTTCTCTAAATAAAATGCGTTTTGTTGTTTTGGCATGAATCCATACATTAATTCTAAGAATGAATCATTTATTGAAAAGCCTTAGCAAATAGGCAGGGTTCTCGATATTCTGGACCTTGACCCCTGCCTGTGGGAATCCTCAGATGTCAGCTTTCTTCATCCTCATTCGCTCTGAGTCTGTGGTCAATATAACAGTTGTCAATGACAGATCAACCACTAAGGTGAATTTACACTCGCCATGAAATGGAAGCAAAAGTATATATGAATGATGACACACACACACACACACACACACACACACACACACACACACACACACACACACACACACACCCTCCCTCCCTCCCTCCCTGTTGTGGACTGCCTGGAACAATTTAGCTTTAATGGGAAGATGTCAATTTGCGACTAAGTGTCTCATAAGGACAAATCTCCTGGCTAGCCTGGGTCCCGGTAAAATCCCAGCAAGAGCACAGGCTCGGCCCACCGGGGGACTTGAACCAGCTCAGCAGATGTCTAATTAATGCCTGCTGTCAGCTGCTCAAATGTCACTGATGGAGCCTCTCTCTCCGCAGCCACTGTTATACTGACAAAGATCACGCGTTGATGTCGCTGTGCTCCTGGGTCAACGTGGTGGTTGGTAAAATGACTGCCATAGACCGAGCAGCTAAGCAGGTCATTGTTTCCAGAGAAGAAGTCGTGCTCTATGACCACCTTGTCCTCTGCACGGGGCAACAGTACCAGGTGAGCCCTTGGGGGATGGCAGGGGTCATGTGCTGACCAGGCCCATGTCTCAGGGTCAAGAGCATGCCTCCCACCTGCACATGTGACCGGAACCGGGTCCAAAATCCTCCTGGAAACCCATTCCAAGAAAAACATTCTGCTCAAGGATAAGAATCACAGCAAGTTGGAGAAGTGTCATCCTTGAAGCTGTAGTCCAAAAGTCTAACACGTACTGCTCACCAGAGCAGAATCCAGACGCAGCCCGGCGTGCATCTGTGGAAAATTAATTTATGCTTCAAGAGGCTAACATTTGGCGGTAGCGATGGGCTTGCGAGAAAGTATTTCAAACATGCGCACCTTCTGTCAGCCTTAGTTTATTTTGTCTCTCGGTTACAAAGCTAGGAAGTGTGGCTGGTTGCTTACCTGGTGACCCTGCTTTACAACTCGATTAAATTCTCGAGCCACATTCCAGGGAAGTGTTGCAGGATGTGACCTATTCAACGTCCAACAGAAGCGAATTTGAACGTTCTTGCTTTGCAACGCTGGAGCATTTCATGCAGAAATGCCACAGAAATAGGGCACCTCTTGGATGAAAAGAGATTTAAATGATGGAGTCTTTTCATTACATTTTCTCTCAGGGACTGGATAGGCCTCCAAGTTGGGTTTGTAGGGAGTTATCCACTCTCCACCCCAGGCACGGGTCATGTTTTTCTGTTCCTGTCCTAGGCCACCTTGGGGATGTGCTCAGGCCTGCTTCCCACAGATGAGCCAGGGGAGGCCGGCCTGGTGGGGATAGACAGCCCAGCAACTGCAAGCATCACTGACTTCGAGCGCTGAGCCTGGGCTACCCACTGAGAGCACCTGGGGCACTTTTGAAATAAACCCAGGCCAGAGCCCCACCCCCAGAGGCTCTGTTTTAATTATTCTGGGGATGAGTGGGGTCCAGTCATCAGTATTTTTTTGAAGCTCCCAGGTGATTCTAAGCTAAGGCGGAGAAACACAGACTTGAACTTTCTCGACCTAGAACCTCATCTGTACCTTAGAGCAGCACTTCTCAAACTGCCATGTGCACACACATCCCCTGTGCATCTCGTTAAAATGTAGATGCTGAGCAGGGGGTGGGAGTGGGGGGCTGTGGCTGAGATACCTCGGTTCTAACACGTTTCTGGGTAAGGCCAAGGCCGCTAGTGAGGGGACCACCTGAGGACCCAGCTTGGATCAGCGTCTGAGTGATTCCTTTTCTTTCTTCCCCTCCCTCCTCCCCTCCTTCCTCTTCTCCTTCTCCTTCGTCTTCTTTTAAAGCAATCCAATTCTCAAAGTGTAGGAAAGGATTTTTTTTTCTGGATAAAGGAGAAAAATAAACTGGTTACTTAAGTACTCCTCTTTTTCAAACGTGAAACCAGAAGAAAACACCAAGCACCCCTTTGTCCCCCCTCACCTGCCCCTCCGAGTTCCAGCTGCTGCCTGCGACCGTGGACTTGGGAAAATGTGACAGGAAGGCCCGGCCAGCTGTCCAGAGACTCGGGCGTCTGCCCATGTGTGCCCAGCTGCCCCTGCGGCTTTAGTCTGTGGCACATTAAGCTCTTGCCCTTTTAACAATGGGAAACACGAAATGAAGTGATAAAGAGAGTTTCAATTTAATTTTTCCAGAAGGACATAAAGATTAAAAGTACGTAGACTGATATAAAAAAGGCAGCTTGATTCACTAGGAGCTTCCGGCTCTTATTTCTTTCCCTATTTCCCTTCTCCTCCACTCTCACAGTTTTGCCCCAATTTTGTGATTTAAAAAAATACCAACAAGTTAAAATGATGAAAATAAGCAAGAAGACTACCTGTTATAAAATATAATTACAAATCTTAACCTCTAATCTGACCTGTAAATGGCATGTACCAGTCTAAAATACCGTGCAATATTTTTGATATCCAAATCCATAGCACTTATTTTTTAATCAGAAAATCCATGCACAAGATACAGTGTGCTGCAGGGCTGTGTGTGAGGGGCCCTGGTCTCTACTTCCAAGCCTTCTCGCCAGGGTCAGCCATTCTGAGGCATTTCTGTTGTTCGTTCTTCATTGGTTACCCCCCAGAACTACAAACAATGTGTTTATAGAAGCTTTCCCCTTGATCGGTCAACTTCCGACATTACCTATGACCTTTCCGCTTTGGACGATGAAGGTTTTTCTAGCTCACGTCCAGTACCCTCTAAGCCCCTCCCCAACCCCACGGATGGATTTGATTATTTTTATTGGTGAGCACATGCCGGTTCTGAAAAGCTGTCTGCAAGACCTTATAACCAGGGTCCCTGAGCCCCCTCCCTGGCTCATGGAGCATTGAGCAGAGACGTAGAGATGCCCACTCCCACGCGCCTGGGTGTGGGTCATCTCAGAGAGAGGAGGGATAAAAATCTGTCAGCCTGAAGTCAGATGGGTTGGCGTGGGCCATGAGAAAACCGTGGCTGGGACTCCCACGGGGTGGCACTCGGGGAAAGCCAGCAGGGGGGGCGAGAGCGTGCAGCCAGGCGAGGGCAAGTGGGGTGTGAGCTCTGGTGAGCTTGGTGTGGGTGAGCAACGGATGTGGTCTCCAAGGAGGCGACTTATGTCTCAGATGGGAGATAGAAGAACTTGGCGTCGGGACAGTGCAGGCCCAGGCGAGAGCCTGCTGCAGAGGGTGGACAGAGCTGCATGCATCAAGGTGCCACCCCTTGTCATTTGGCAGTGCCCAGCATGAAGAGACCTCCCTGTGTTGGGGCGGATTAAAGGGGAAAATAACAGCATGAGGCCAAAGAAAAGAGGCCCGTTTTAAATCAAGATTTCAGATTCCCTGAGGCTTCTCCCATCAGAGCCAACATCTCCTCCCCTTGAATCTGGGCAGGCTTGTGACAGCCTTGACCGGCAGAGTACAAAGGAAGTGACATGGCGTGAATTTAAGTCCAAGTCAAAGGCTAGGCAGCTTCTCTTTGTTTGTGGGAACAGTGGCTCCTGGAGCCCTGAGCTGCCACATAAGGATTCCAGATACCCTATGACCGCTGTGCTGGAAATGCCATACATGGGTTCTCCAATTGAGGGTTCCAGCCGAGCCCAGGCTCTCAGCCATCCCTGCCAAGGCCCCAGACATGTGAGTGAAGCCATCATGGACCCTCCAGACCAGACCATCCATACACTGAATGCCACCAAGTGCCCTCTGTCGATAACATGTGGAATAAAAGATTGCCCAGCCAAGCTCTACCCAAACTTCTGGCCACAAAATCATGAAAGGTGATAAAACAGTGGTGGTTTAAACCACTAAGTTTTGGTGTGAGTTTGTTGCAGAGCAAGAAACAATTAGAACAAAAAGATAACACAGACTAAGAGAAAAGAGAACAACATCTAGAAAAATCAGAGCAAGAACATACTTTTGAAAATATTCCAGAAGGCAGGAATGCAGGATCCATTCTCTCTCTCTCTCTCTCTCTCTCTCTCTCTCTGTGTGTGTGTGTCTCTGTCTCTGTCTCTCTCTCTCTCTCTCTCTCTCTCTCTGCCCCTCTTTCTCTGTCTCTGTCTCTGTCTCTCTCCCCAGGACACTGTGTATCATCCTCATTACGGCCTCCATCACAGGAGCCAAAGACATTCGAAGAGCAGAGGCTGAGCTGAGAAGGCCACAGGGTGAGATGAAAAGGGAGATGGGGAGTAAGAAAGGATTGATGTTAAATCTCCATCAAGAGACAGACCTGCTTCTGTACAAGTTGGTGATGTCAGCTGAAGACCAATCACAAAATTCCCCTGGAGGGTGGAGGCAAAGGGCAAAGTGATACACTGGGTGCCAGAGACAAGAAGATATGCTAGAGGTGGCGGCCATGCCTGGACAGTGCTTCTCCCAAAGAAGAGGCCCAAATACATGGAATAGAGACAATAAAGATATGCTAGAAGAAAACTTTCCTTACCTGAAAACATCATCCAGTTGACCACATTCTTGGCAAAATCAAGGAAGAATTTTCTCAGCTAGTTACATTCTGATGAAATTTTGGTTCTATGAGAACGATAGGGAAAACAATGAACAAACTTCAAGAGAAAAATAGCAGATTACCTCCCCCCACCCTGCCTAAAAACGAACAAAAATAAGGCAGGGCAAATAAGGCAAAAAATTACCTCTCCAGCCTTCAGTGGTTTAAGAAAATGAAACTCAGAATTTTGAAGAAAATGGGCAATTCAGTCATCACATGCTCGCCTAAGTGTGTCCTATTGGAGGATGGCAAAAAGTGTTCTTTATGGGCCAGGCCTGAGAAAGAAGATCTTCTGTGGTCTTTAATTCGCACTCTGGATAATGGAGACAGAAAAGAACTGGATACAGTAGTATAAAAGGACACATGGCAACACCACAAACAATTTAAAAGGTAATCCAAATCATTTTTATAAATCTGAGAATAAATCCAAGATGGGCAATAATGAATCTTACTCTAAAGTAATCTAATCAAAGCCGAGTTCTTGAAAATAGGGAGAGAGGTGGCCAAGGAGGACTATGCAGTGTCTTAAATGGGGAGGCACAAAGGCAATGTTTCATTCTTGACTCTTAGAGGAAATTTAGAGGAAATAAGGTTAAAGAATGCTTTTGAGCAGCCTAAGTAAATTCACCTTTCAAAAACTGGAGAAGATAAAAAGGAAGAAAACATCCTTCATGTAACCAGAGGCAAGAAAAGAAAGAAAATAGCCACAATGCTTACACTTGAAAGTATGAACCAGAATGGCATAAAGAAAAAAACGTAACAGTTGTAACAGCAAGTGTCATGGTTTTAAATTGCCCCCATTACAAGACCAAGGATCTGTTTTTACAGGGACGTTGAAATACAAGAGGAATACAAAACAAACCACACTCAGAGTTTAAGAGTGAAAAGATAGTTCCAGGGGCACCAGCAAAAGATGTCAAGCAAATTCAAACAGCTGTTACAAGCAGCAGCAATAGCCATATCCGGTGAAGCAGAATCAGCTGGAGAAAAAAGAGCACTGATCCTGACAAAGGGTGAAATTCGTGACGATGACGTGGAGGTCACGAGACTGTTATGTGGCACAATGTGGTTGTGTCACAGAGTGTATCACAGGACAGAAGTGCACCTGCAGCATGACGTGCATTTCTTGGTGTCACACGTAAGGGAAGGAACCAGCTGAAGCACCTCCAGAGATAAGAGGTCACCCTGGATGTTTAGCCAGAGGGGCAAAGAGTCCGATGGCTGAGAGTGTTCGTGTAGAAATGAATTCGACTCAGACACTGTGGCCTGGGAAGCAGATAACGACAGACATCAGAAGCCATGGGACTACAGCACACATCCATCCTAAGAAACTACCTCCTAAGGGTCAGAGCCTCCGCCAAGAGGGACTGTCTGGCCCCTGGGTACAGCGGGCAGCCGGCAGGAGAGGTCAGAGCACCTGACCTAGATCGAGCACTGGCCTTACACCACACCAGTGCTCCCTGAGGTCACCCTTGTGATAACACCCTGAGCTCCCTGCCACTCCCACCCCCATTTCGCAGGTGAGGGAACCAAGCTGCAGTGGGGCTGAGGTCAAAGGTCAGACAAGACAACTTGTCCAAGGTCGCACGAGGGTGGCAGACTAGGGGCTAGGGTTTGAGCGCAGGTGGTCTGGCTCCAGTTCTTCGCCGCTGCCTGTCTCTCTCCTCCCTCCCTCTCTCCCTGTCTCCTTCCCCGTGCCTCCTCCTTCCCTCCTGCCCTCTCCCATCCATGTGCTGCAGAGGTTACACTGGATGGCTTTAAAAGTCTTCACAACTCACAAATTCTAGAACTTACCGTTTATAGCTAGAGTCAAATAAACAGTTCTTTTTTAGGTTTTTTTTTTCTCTCTCTTTAAAAATATCTGGGGCTTCCCTGGTGGCGCAGTGGTTGAGAATCTGCCTGCCAATGCAGGGGACACAGGTTCGAGCCCTGGTCTGGGAGGATCCCACGTGCCATAGAGCAACTGGGCCTGTGAGCCACAACTACTGAGCCTGCGTGTCTGGATCCTGTGCTCCGCAACAAGAGAGGCCGCGATAGTGAGAGGCCTGTGCACCGCGATGAAGAGTGGCCCACGCTTGCCACAACTAGAGAAAGGCCTCACACAGAAACGAAGACCCAACACAACAAAAATAAATAAATTAATTAATAAACTCCTACCCCCAACGTCTTAAAAAAAAAAATCTGGAGAAAAGCAACCTCAATTCTGGTAAGGTGGCTTCCTGGTGCCCTCAAGAACCCAGGCCCTTCTGTCTTTTGTTCTCCCATCTTTGGAATGTGGCTTCCATCCTCAGCATCTTGTGGTGACTGCTGTGGTTCCAGCCATTTCATGTGCAAGAAGCAGGAAGGAGGAAAGACTAGAGCAAAATGACTTTTCGAGTTGCCCTCCTCCTGCCCCCGTAAGGACACCTGCTTATCACTCTTGACCTCTCAGGTCATGAGTTGGAAAATGTTCCAACTGGGCATATGTCCCAGGAGTCTGTTACTAAGAAAGAAAGGGAGACAGGATATTGGTTAGGCCAGCAGCACCCCTGCTGCCGTGAGGAGAACGGGGTGGCCAAGGGGCTCCCACCAGCAGGTGATGCTCCGTCCCAAATCATCTGGAATGGTTGAGAAGTGTCTGCTCCCCTCCAATCACGAGTCAGTGCCAGTTCAGTGGTGGTAGAGAACGCTCTGCTTTGGGGAGCCAGCGCTGATGGTGCGTCTTCGGTACATGTGCCCAGGCCTCCTGTTGAACTCCACTCCCTCCTTTTGTTGATGACATAATATGATTTTCCCCATAGATCCTTCTTGATGTACTGAGGTTTGCTAAACTCTGTGTGGACAAATTAATTAGCTTTGGGATTTAAAATTCTAGCTCCAGTTTTACCTATTTTGTGAAATCCCACCGTGCGAACATGAAAATATATTATCCCTTTAATTTCTCTGATTCTTTATAGTTAAAAATGTGCAAAAACAACTCCACCCACTTAAGTGCATGGAAGAATTATATGGATTATCAGAATGCAGTTACATTTCCAGATTGTAGCAAACTAATTCTCGTTTTTGACCTTCTTTCTTCCCCCCCCCCTTTTCCTTGTTTTTTCATCTGAACACCCACTATTTGGAATGATACGTCATTGAAAGTTTTATAAATTGAATGGCTCTCAGTTTGTTCTTCAGCCCTGCCTTTTCCTGCTAAGGATTTTTCCTGACTTGTTAAAGCATGATTTACTAAACTGGTATAATGTTACCCCAATTTCATTTTCTCTTATACTATAATGCTTGTTGTCGTTCTGGTAAAGTTTCAAAGCTCCAAAGCACAGTATTCAGTATTGTGCACTTTAAACCATTCACCAAAGCCCTCAGTGGACTGCTTTATGATAACCATGAATATACGAATGCCAAAATTTTAGTGTGATATTGCTAAATAAATTACATTGCTAATAAGAGCTTTCCTCCACAATTTTAGTTGTAGTAAATGACCACAGCTTATTGGGTTGTTCCTTTTTACTAAATATCATTTTACTGCAGGCTGTTCATGGAGAAAGGACATCCAGCTTTAAAAATAGATTCTGGTTTTTTGTTTTTTGTTTTAGTCCAGCCTGAAATTGAATTAAATACATCACAGCAGTGTGCCAAGGCTTTACCACTTCTCTTGAGGAAGGATATACCCGAAAGTTTCCTAAATGTCATCTGGAGTTTAGTGAAGCCCCACATGTCCCGGCACCAGCCGGCATTCACATCCCCCAGCACAGCAGGCATTGCCCGCGGTTGTCGGGGGAGGAGGAGCCTCCCGAGAGCCCGTGTTAGTCTCCGCTGCCAGTGAATGTTTTGCCCTTCGTAGCTGTAGAAGGAGTCTGGCCTCACATCCTTAGGCCTCACGCCACAAATGTGCAGGACGGCTGGTGCGGGGCCTCTAACAGCAGCCGAGCTGCCTGGGAGTCTTGCCCTAGGTTCCGGCCTCGTTATCTCCCATAATCTCCACCTGCCGCCAAATGAACCTCGGAGGGGCAGCATGGGGGCCCACTGGGCACACCCGCCCCACTGTGCCGTTTGACTTGGCTTCCACAATGGCGTCTGTTTGCTCGATTTTAATTGAACCAAAGTAATGAACAAATCAGGAGTCCACATAAAAAACCCAAGTATCTGGCACTTCTTGAGTGATCAGATCTGGCCACCCTGAACCCCTACTCTACCCTGACAATGACCGGATGGAGTTGAGTCACGGCTGAACGCTCTGGCCAGGGCCTGGGCGTCCAGCTTGTCACAGCATCCTGGACACCAAGGACAAGAGTTGGCCATCATCCGTTATTGGGTTTCCTACAGCAGAGGAAAGCGTCTGTCTTCACCCACGTCTATGTCAAAAGCGAGGGAGCAGGAGCTGTACTGGGAGGGCTCAGTGTTGAGAGAGAGAGAGAGAGAGAGCACTTCTTTGACAAAGTGAAAGATAATCCTATAATTTTCACAAGTAAGTAGTAGCCCACTTCCCTCATTTTGTGGGTAGACCCTCTACGTGCTTGAATTTCAATCCCTTGATATAATTGCCTCAGTGCAGATTGTTTTTACCAAAAACAGCGACATCAAATCCAGTACTACGTGCTCTTCCATGGCCCCGCCCCCCTTGCAGGAACAACAGGGTCCTGGGTTCCCTCCCCTTGACCCTGGCCAGGCCTCTGTGAAGACCTCTGTGACTGAACGTGGCAAGAGAGGCCCTGCTGGGCTCTCAGGACCAGGGAAGAGAAGAATGTAGAGCTCGCTGGACTGCTACCCTCTCCCAGGACATGAGCCCCAGAACTCAACCCCCCGGCCCACCAGCTGTGAGGAAGCTCAGGCCACAGGGAGAGGCCCCACGTGGAGTTCCGGCCGACAACCCCAGCTGGGATCACAGCCAGCACCAACTGCTAGACATAGAGTGATGACTTGTCATCTTTTTAAATACCCACCATGTTTTCTTGGGGAAAGAAAAAGGATTGAGAGAGTTTATCTCCAGGTGATTCCAGCCCCCGGCCATCAGGTCACCACCCCCAGCCTTCAGGTCTTCCCAGCTGAGGCCTCCAACATTGCTAAACAAACTGTCCCCCACCATTCCCTGGCTGCATGGCTGACCTACAGAATCTGTGAGCCTATTGAATGGGGGTTTTGCACTACCGAGCCTTGGAATAACTTGTTACGCAGCATCAGATGACTAGGGCAGCTCCTTCTGAGAATTAGCTCCAAGTGGTCATTTCACCTGTTTTTTGGGTTTTTTTAAAATTAAGACCTGATTATATCTTGAGACAGCAAAAGGCACACCTGTACTGGGTATTGCTTTGTTTATTTTAATAATCAATCAATCAATGAATTAACTCATTACTTGTGAGTGCTTCACCTGTTACCACTGAAATAAGCATCTCTCTGTAATGTATCTCAGGTCCCACGCCCTACAGGGGCCGACATTAGTCAACACCCGACAAACAGAGAAGTTCTGAACAGCAGTCTGCAGCAGTACACGGGCCCAGTTCCCTGCAATCATTTCACCCTCAACGACGAAGAAGATTGCTTGAAGGCCCTGACTTGGATCAGGAACAACTCCATTGCTGCAGAAGGTAAGGATGCTGGTAACTGTGCATCTTTTCAGAACAGCATTTTATCTTTATAATGAGTCTTATTCTTCGTCTAGTTCCAGTATATAATTAGTGCCTAATTAATTCCAACCAAATCATTCATCTGCCATGCTTTGTTTTCCAGATTAATTTACAACTTGTCATTTTTGGATACCCAGCATGTTTTCTAGGGGAAAGAAAAAGGCTTGAGATAGTTTAATTATCTATAATTATTTTATTACACAAAAATGAATATCCAAAGAGCAAAGCATGGCTAAAATCATTAACTAATTAAAGAATAATTTAATAAGCAAACATGTTTAGCAATTATATGGAAAATATGACTCCTTTTGTGAAGCTGAAAAGACCTCGGAAGAAAAAGAAAGGTCTGAGTTGGAAGGGCTCTTTTCTTTCACAACCCATTGTTCTCCTTCGTGGTTGCCTGCACAGTCCTTCCCACAAATGAACATATTCGAGTTGCCTGCCACTTCCTGAAGCCAAATGAGAGAGTAAAACATTTGTACAAATTGTTTTCTCAAGCATCTTCCTCTCTATTGCTTGGGTTAATGGAAATTGTTTGACTAGTAGAATAACTAGAGCAGGGCCTGGCTGCCTATTTGTCTTTAATTGAAACCTGGGGAGTCAAGTTTTAGAGATGACTTAGTGCAGCCCCTTCAGTTTACCGAAAGCACAGGGAGGATCAGGGACTTGGTTGGGTTATACAACCACCTGGGATGGGCTGGGCTTCTAACCCAGACCTTTGATTCAGTCCCGGGATGGAAAAATCAGTAAGTGACTGGAGTGTGGAGATCAGTATATAAAATTAAATATATGAGTTTATTGAATGTATTTGTTTAAATATAATTTCATTATGTTAGTTAATATAATTAATATATTAAAATTAAATATAGTTTCTTCCGATTTTTGGTGGAAGATTTAGGTGTTAGTTAACTTTTTGTCAAGTTTCTACATTTACTTCATTAAAAATCAAAAATAGGTATCAAAGGATATTCGATACATTGCTGAAATCAATTTGTTAGTACTTAGAGGCTATTTGCATCTAAACTCATGAGTAAGATTGGCCTGTTTTCTCTTTTATGCTTTACTTGGCAAGTTTTTGGAATGAAGGGTATGCTAGTCTTATAAAGTGTTTTGGGGAAGTTTTCCATATTTTTGGTGGGTCAGAAATACTTTGTATAACCTAAAAATTGGACAGGAATCACCCATAAAACCAACTGGGTCTGGAACCTTTGGGCAGAGGTGGGATATATAGATATATACTGGGGACCCAGAATAAAAACTTGTCAAAGTATTCAATATTTTAATTTTTGCATTAAAACTCGGTATTATTTTCAGTTTTGCATCTGTATGTGTTTAAACCTGTTTCAATATTTTAGTCATTCTTTAATCATTGCCCTATGACCTAAGTACACTTAGGGAATTCTCTTATCTGGGGGTCAGCAAACTTTTACTGTAAAGGGCCAGGTAGTAAAAATCTTAGGTTTAGCAGGCCATACGGTCTCTGTCCCAACCACCCAACTCTGCTGCTACGGCAAGAAAGCAGCCACAGACAATATGTCAATGAATAGGCATGGCTGTGTTCCAATAAAACTTTATTTACAAAAATAGGGGATGAGTCATAGTTTGCAGAACCCTGCTTTTATCCATACAATTTGTGACAACTCATTACCGTTTCTTCAAGTCCAGACCTCAAGTTGTAACTTAAGCTTGCTGAAAACACAAAAGCCAATGGTTCAATACAAAATATACATTATGTCTTAGGAATGTGCCCAGTCCTGTTATAATGCAGTGTTTTAATCGAACTGTTGGCTGTTTTGAACGTTAGGATTCAGGAGCCTTTTGACCAAGAAAAGGGCCTTTGAACGTGGCAATGCAAGTTCTTAAGGTTGAATGCTTATGGCAGAGAACTTAGAAATTCCAATGTAAGAAGCTCTTGGTTTTCAGGTGAGGGAATAGCATCCAGCTATCGTGTTGCCTTGACTAGCGGTCGAAGATGGTGATACTCTGGTGCCCACCTAAAGGGAAATAAATGCTTTTGCAAGAGTTAAGAATGTCTCCCATTAACGGTTGCATAAAACCCCTGCGTGCCTGCTTTTGTCCACTGAACGGCCAGGTTAGGGAGTTTATAGACGTTAGTTTCTTGTCCTAAAAGTAGGCTGTTTTCCCCAGGTCCAGTGCTTAATGATACCCCCAGGGCAGTGCATCTCCCAGGTAGGTAGTCCAAACACTCAGATGCTGGGCCTAGGCTCTGGGAGGCATCTGAGAAACAGACCCAGCCAAGTTCATTCGACTTAGGGTAGTGACCCTTTTCAAATGACTATAAGAAAAGTTGGAAAGAAAAATGTTAACCTCCTGCCTTGAGGAAGCTCTTTCTCTTTGTAGTTTTTCCATAATTAGAGTCATATTCAGACTTGAATTTAATTAGTGCCATTCCAGATATCTTCCTCACATGGGCTGCTATGAGGATTAAATGAGATAAGATATTACATGTCCAGCTCAGGGCAGCACAGTAGGAGTTCAATCATATGGGCTGTTGTTAGCCTTCGTACTAATACTATTGCTACATGTGATAGGGTTGTTTCTCCAGGGTGTAGGTCTCAGACCCTGCCATCCTGGTGATGGTGCAGCCTAGCACAGTCTCTACACAAAAGATGGGGAGCTGTGTACACCAGGTACCAGTCTGGTTGTAGAGAGGCATCATGACCTTCATGAGAGCCCTGGAGGCTGTGAAGTTTAGAGAAGGTTTCCTCAAGAAAGGAGGATTTGAGTTCAGCCTTAAAGGGCAGGATAGGGGCTTCTCTGGTGGCGCAGTGGTTAAGAATCCGCCTGCCAATGCAGGGGACATGGCTTCGAGCCCTGGTCTGGGAAGATCCCACATGCTGTGAAGCAACCAAGCCCATGCGCCACAACTGCTGAGCCTGCGCTCTAGAGCCCGCGAGCCACAACTACGGAGCCCGTGTGCCACAACTACTGAAGCCCACGCGCCTAGAGCCCATGCTCTGCAACAAGAGAAGCCACCGCAATGAGAAGCCTGCACACCACAACGAAGAATAGTCCCCGCTTGACGCAACTGGAGAGAGCCTTCGCGCAGCAACGAAGACCCAACACAGCCAAAAATAAAAAAAAAATTTTTAATAAAAATTTTTTAAAAGACTGAAATTGCTGGAAAAAAAAAAGAAGAAGAAGAGCAGGATAAGCAAAGGAAGAGAGAGGTTGGGGGAGTTTGATTCGTATCCAAAGACCATGACCCAACAACTCAGGCCGGGCAGACTCCGTGACGGGCAGCAGTGGGAGGGGAAGGGGGAGGGTCCAGGGGAGTCCAGGTTTAACTGGTTACTTTTTAGAGGCTGGGGAACCAGGGGTGATGCTGTGTACAAAACAGCACTGCAGGAAGGCGAACTCCTATCTCTGGCGCCCAGGGCGGCAGAGAGAAAGCCCTCGGGGAAGGATGGGTCAGGGCTGGAGCGGGGCAGCCGTTCAGGCAGGGGCGGGCTGGAAGCAGCCATCTCTGATCCATTTGAGGTCCTCCTGGCACCGCCGCATCTAGCTTATTTCCAAGTCAGTTATGGGCTGATGGTATTTGAAGCTGGAAACTGGAAGTTGGCACTTCATGAAAACGAGGAGCAGGGCTTTGTTCCCGCATCCATTACGGTCGCTCCGCCTGTCAGCCCTTGGTTTCTAATAACACCAGAAAGAATGTGGACATTTTTCATGATAGTTAGCTTTCGCTCCCTCAGTGCTAATTTTCCTTTTTCTCAATAGTTCAGGCTGGGGTTGGAGGGAGGGAGCTGAGGATAGGGCCCTTCTCCCAAGAGCCTGAGAAAAAAACTCCTGTGTCTCACGGGCTGTGATTGGGTCAAATGTCCTTCCAGGAAGCACACCCAGAATCCTGGGAAACTCCAGGCCTAACTTTGAAGTACGCAGACTCGAGAGGAGGGGCTTGTTTGCTGAGGACGGTGGAGGGATTGTTCTAGAAGGACAGAAGGATGCTACGTAGCAGAAACAATGGATTTTATTTTTTTTTAAATAGGAGGAGGTTAGCTTTCCTCTGAATTTCTGCCCCTTGAAAATGCACAGGTATCTCCCCCAAAGCATCACCACTCTCCCCTGCCCCTGTCTCTGTTTTATCATGTCTTCCTCTGCTTCCAAAGGAGAAACAGTTGTTCTGTGATGGAATTAGTCCAGTCTGAAGGAAATTGTTTATTGGCCTCTGGAGTTGGATGAGTTGATAGATGTAAATTATCCTAAACTATTAGAACTGCTCCAGTATCCTGGAGAATAGCTGACATCACTGGCTTTCAGCTGCAAAAAAACCTGGAGGGTTTAGCCGGGGGCGGCGGGGGGTTTCAGATAGAACCTAGCAACCTAATACATTATAACAGTTTATGGCATTAATTGAAACTAATTGAAATTCATCTGCTATTACCTCTGTACTTTCCATGAAAATGAAAAGTAGGATGAAAGTAAAGTGCAAAAAAATACACCGCCTTGATGGCCCGAAGTGGATCAATTATTTTCATCTTTAGCTAAATACAGTTTATGCCTTATTAAAAGCATGTTTGTAAGAAAAGTATAACATTAAAATTCCAGTGCATGAATCACCGAACAAAGCCTTTGTTATGCTATATCTAATATATTCTTCCCTTTTTATTTGACAGAGCAAAATGAGACGTGTCATAGAAATCTTATGCTTTGACGTCTAAAAAGTAAAAAGAGTATTTAACGGTCTATTCATGAACATAATATGTTTTTTAAGTGTGTGTTTATTTCACAATTTATTAATATTCTAGGGTATCTATTTAAAATGCTTTCATTATCTGGTTATTCCCTAAAGTTAATAATACAGATACAATGCTAATTAGAGGGGTTTTTAAAGAACATGTTATATATCCGTCTGCAAATATAGTGCAGTGGTGTGAGCACTGGTTCTGAAATCAGACCTGGAAGGTCTGAGTTCTGATGAACCATCTACTGCTGTGTGACCTTGTGAGCTTGTTACTTAACCTCTCTGTCCTCAGTTTTCTGGAGAGCATAATAAAACTTTTCTCATGGGCCTGTTCTGATCTTACATAATCTCTGTTTCTTTTGAAGTGGAAAGGAACCATAATTCTTCATTAAAATACAATGGAATATGTAAATATACATACAATAATAAAATAACTTAAAATACGTACATTATAAAATGTAGCATATAATTCTTATTTTCTCTGGTCTTAAAAATGCAATAACTGTAAAGAAAAATTCTTATTAATATCTATGTGCATAAATCTTGAATTTATTTCTTATCCTCTTGAGATGTGACTTCCTGGCCAGAATGCCAGATCAGAAAATCCTTCCCTTTTCTCCTTTCCAAGTGATGGTTTCCTTCCTGGAGAATCCTTCCTCTTTACATCTTGTGTGGGCTTGCCTTATTTTGGTGGTCACACAATCAGAGTTGCTGGTGTATTCATTTACACCTTCAACAAGAGGGCATCAGAAAGCAAAAGCATCACCTTTACGTTCATGCCAACATTTCAGACGGCTGGTCTTAGTGCTTTTTCAGCCTGAGGTGGAGAAGTGACGGCTCACCCAGGTGGTGATAGGAATCATCACGCCCCCTCTTCCCCCCCAGCTGGGCCCCTCTTTCCTTTGGAAGCTCCCTTGCACATTCTGTCCCAAAGGTCCTTGCAAGCGAGCGTGAGAGAGAGACTGGGTGCTCCTTCCCGCCAACTTCAATTCCAGGGGCTTTCACAAGGTCGTCTTTTCACCACCGTGCCCTGCTTGTACTCTGCCTTCCGATTCTGCTCTGTACTCTCAGTAATGCATAATGTATCCCCTAGAAGGAGCAACAAAGATCGGCCTCCCATGAAAACTGGTATAGTTCTATTCCACTGCCCCTATTGAAAATCCACCCAGACTGTTCGAATCGTGAGTTATCATTTGCCAGTTCAAAGTAGGGCCGCCTACCACTTCCCCTCTGCCACCCATCAGGTCAAGTGCAAAGACTGGTTGTTTCTTATCTGTTAAGTAAACTGAGCTGCTGCGAAGAAGACAGTGGCCAGATCTCTTAGCATAAAACTGAAATCCAGGGGGAAATCCTCAGCTTTGCCACTCTGTTTCTTCCACGTATGCATAGAAACTTCCAGAGAATATATGCGAAATCCCAACAAGATCAAGGAAGCCCCTGCAATGTGTCACCTCCTTCAAAATATTTGCAAAGACTCCGTGCGTTACAGAGTACCTAAGTGGTGGAAATGCATGAGCTGAATGGATCTTTAATGAACTGGGGTTGTCTGACCTCTTAAGCCGGCTGTGGATGACAGATGCCGTGGGTTCCACATACCCTGGGGCTGCCCCCCCTCCTCCACCAGCCGTCAGGATGTTCTGCGCCAGCAGGACCCCAGCCACCCGCGTGGTCCCCTTGGGACACACCGTCAGACCCAGCATCGCCCTCACAAAGCCCTTTGCAGTGTTGTTATTCACGGCCCAGTTGCCCCACCCCTCCCCCACCTCACAACCACTTTTCTCACCTGTTTTTTTTTTTTACATCTTTATTGGAGTATAATTGCTTTGCTTGCTTCTAACTCAGCCAGCCATTTCTCTGAGGCATTCTAGGTTCTTCTCTCTCTCTGCCCCCTCCCTTTCTTTCTCTGTTTCCTTCCCTCTCCATCTTCCCTCTTTGATTTGGCCCCAAATTCACCCAGCTGTCCGCAGCGTGATAGTTACACAAGGGCTCACCTCCCTGGAAAATATCCTTGGTCCCTTGGTTTAAACTGCACCAACATGGCAGGAGTATTATTTTATACTGTTGTGCTGGAGGCACACACAGTTTTGGTTACATTTAGGATCGTGTAGGATTTCGTGGGCTAGAAGGGAAACCTAATAGCCAGATCTAACATGTTTCTGTGTTACAAATCTCAGGTATACAACCCATCCTGTGGCTGGACTGGTCTTGCAGTGCCAACTTAATAGTGAACACCCGGTCGAAATACGTAGTAGGAAAACCTGGCCAGAGTGAGGGTGTTCTGCAGTAAATATTGAAAGGGCACAAAAGGAAAGCCCAGTTAGTTTTGGATCAGCAAGCTGATAAAGCTCAAACACTCATCCGTGCATCTGGTCGGGAAACGTTTTGTCACACCCATTGCAGGCCAGGCTCTGTGTGAGGCCCCAGGGTGGGCAGGGTGGGCAAGGTGAGCCTGAAGTCCTCTCCTCCCCCAGGTAAGCCAGGGAGTGTAGACTGCCGATGCAAGGAAGGCAAGGCAGAGACGGCCTCGGGCCTGCAGGGACCTCACCTGCCTGGGGCTGGACCTTCTGCTGGGGCCCAGGTACAACCACAAGCATAGCCCAGTCCAGGGGGCTTCAAAAACCCTAGTTCCACCCCATCCATGCTGGTAACATTACTCTGATAAGTGTAAGTAATCATATTTTTATACCTAGATTGATTTGTCCCGAAACACGTACATTAATAATAAAAATCTTTGGGCTTCCTTGGTGGCGCAGTGGTTAAAGAGTCCGCCTGCCGATGCAGGGAACATGGGTTCGTGTCCCGGTCCGGGAAGATCCCACATGCCGCGGAGTGGCTGGGCCCGTGAGCCATGGCCGCTGAGCCTGCGCGTCTGGAGCCTGTGCTCCGCAACGGGAGAGGCCACAACAGTGAGAGGCCCGCGTACCACAAAAATAAATAAATAAATAAATAAATAAATAAATAAATAAATTAAATAATAATAAAAATCTTTGTCTGCTAGCTTTTGTCCTGGGGACTCCCCTAAATATGACTTTGCTTATCCTATGAATTATCTTCATGCTTATATTTTTACTGTCAGTTTCTGAAAAAATTACTTATGGCATTTGCGTGAAGCCAATGTTATTGATAACAGTTCTAAATGTTATTGTTACTGGTAATAATAATAATAATAATGATGGATTGTGTATTTTTTTTTAAGAATTTAGATAGGGGGCCTGGCCCAGAAAGAGAGCTGTTACCAGAGGTAACTTTTTATTTTCTTTTGGCCACACTGCGCAGCTTGCTGGATCCCCGACCAGGGCTCGAACTCAGGTCCCTAGCAGCGAGAGCTTGGAGTCCTAACCACTGGACCACCAGGGAGTTCCTGGGATTGTGTATTAAAGTGCCTGGCTTTAGGCCAGGTATATAAGAGTCACGAGATAAACAGGAATTGAATCTAAAAACTCTTCACAAAGAAAAAGTGGGAAATGATGTAGAAAGAACTTACAATTGCACAAAGATAATGGAAAGAATAATCCCCCCCAGAGTGGAAACATGTAAAAGGCAAGGGATCAAACTGGCAAAGAGTAACAGGCTGACTTTGTAACATTGGGTCTTGTTATGTATATGGAGGAATGTGATTTGACCTGTGACATGTTCTTATTTAGGTAGTAAAAAAATTATAATGAGATTTTATTCTGTTTTGTGGGTAATGAGACAATGTAAGTAAATAATCATATAAAACACATTTAGATGAAAAATTTTAGATGACATCACATAGGCATGATTTACTATGTGCCCAATATGACTGTGATTTTGGACCGTTGTTCAGCAAATATGCACACACGCACATCCCCGCTGTGGGCAGAGTGTGCTTCACCCCCTTGGGCGGGTGCGGGTGTGGCCGCATAACTTGCTTTGGTCAATGGAACATTAGTGGATGTCTTGCAAGGAGAGGCTTAGAAAGTGTCTGAGCAGTTGTGCTTGCCCGCCTGTGCTCCTGCACAGCTCCCGAAAGAGAATAGGCCTCAGGTCACTGTTGGTCCAAAGAGGATGAGAGAGACGTGGTGCAGATCTGACCCCAACCACAGCTTGGAGCCACATCAGCCAACATTAGCCAGGACACAGACGTGTAGGCCAACCTGCAACAGGCTTATTGTTGTTTGGCATTGATTTTTGGGATAGTTTGTCATGCAGCATTATCGTGACAATAGCTGACAGTTAGAATAACTGAAGTCTCATATTTGGGGGAGGCGTTTCAAATTAAAAGAGAGACAAAACTATTTAGAAGTTAGCATATCTATAAATAAACGTCTAATTTAAATAGTAGAGGTTTTCTGAAATGTATGGAAGTCCTCATCCTCTCCAGCTGCCTACAATCTGTGGGCAACCCTGGCTAAATAACCCTGCATTGCTGGGGCTTCCATGAGCCTGTAATGAAAAAGCCCATCTCACAGAATAGTTACTAGAAGCCAAGATGAAGGAGAGACTGGAAAAATATTCAACTCTGAGTTGCATGGGGCCTAAGCACTGAAATCTGTTTCACTGAAAATGAATATTGTTTTTGCGTGCATATTTTAAAGGAGCAGAAAACCTCAAACCTATGACAGTTTGAGGTTCAAGTTTTGGCTCTCCTGGCAGGCTAGTTCTTTGTTGTGTCAGACCGCCAGGATTCATGTTGCACAGCAGGTGGGAGCCTCAATAATTTAAGCAAAATGTTGGCTCTTTCAGCCAAGGAAAAGGCAGCTCACCCAGGAATGCTGCACTAGCGCGTCTGAATAGGGCGGCAATCAGAGCCCCCAAATCGGAGCATCCTAGGGAAGCCGGGAAGGAAGGACCCTGCCCCTGGCTTCCTTGGCCCCTTGGCATTCCACGTTTGAGCAACAGGAAGTAGGGGAGGACTTTCCAGAAGCTCTTAACCTTAGGGAAGCCATCTGAAAGCTATTCTAGTTCTTTTCCTTCTAAACAAGTAAGACAAGCCGTTGTACGTCCTCTCAATTTTGGATAGAAATAGATTTTTGCATAATTTATTCCACCAAATTGAGTAAGTACACTTGCCATGTATTTTGTCTCATAAAATTCCTCTTCATATCATTTTATACACAGGAGGAAAAAGAGAGGTAGGTTCACAAATCTATCATTTTGTGGTAAAATGGTTACAGCTTGCCTGAAATGTGAACCTACGGCAGTTTCTGTCTTTGTGAAGAGGTAATAATGCCAATTCAGTGTCAGAAACAGCACATACATAGCATATAATACATCTCACTCATGTAATAGGATCATTGGTCTTAAAACTTATATCATTAGTAGAAGAGCATATGTACTTCTATAATATTTTTAAGAAATATAAATAAATCGTATAGACTGTTACCATCAAAATGCTCTTACACAGGGGAAATCTCTCAAAGGTATTTTGTGATTTTATTTTTCCTCACCAAAAGAATACCTGCCAATCTCTTTTGCTAGGTCTTGACACATTAAGTCCTAAAAATCAGAATTTGAATCTTTATAAAATTATCTGTTGCAAAGCAGAATGTTCTAGTCTTTAGTTCTCAAAGAAGGAAAAATGTCCTTGAAATCAACACGATTCAACAATTAAGTATTAAAGTATCCGTACCATCACGCACATGACAATTATTTTCACCATTGTCCTTTTCATCACTCAGGAAGAACTTGCATTTATTGCAAACTTTAGCCATTTTTCCCCTTAATAAGTGTAGCAAATAGGGAACAAAAACAAGGTAAAAGGTTTTATTCTCACCAGTTTCATTTAGCATAATTTCAGCTTTCAAATTATAGGAACATAAATGAATGTCCTACTTCTGTGTTAAAAGTACTTGACTACTTTGTGGGATGTTGTGTGCCCATTCTTTACTAAATTTTCTTGGTCGCTGTTGCTAGGTAACACCGCTGACCTCCCACAGCTGAAAAAAGATGAGAGGGTTGGAGGGAGCAATTCGGCATTATTAGCATTTGACTAATAAGGTTGTTGGTTTTTTTTTTTTTAAACTATGTATCTAAGCATTTGTCCCCTTCTGTAGGGAATGTCATCGTCTATGGGAACACAATTGACACATACACCACGGTGGAGACGCTCTTGAACTTGGGTGTGAGGGGCTCCTACATCCACCTGGTGCAGCACCCACCCACCTCCATCGTCACCTGCATCAACAACTACGCAGTGGAGGGCGCAGTGGAGGATGCGCTCCGAGCCGCGGGGGTGACCATCTACCGGGACGCAGTCCTGGCTCAGTGGAACGATGGCCTGAACCCAGACCCCATCCACAGCGCCAGCTTCACCACACCCACCAAGCCCTTCCAGCTCCCCTGCTCCGTAAGTAGGTCCCCAGAACCTCACTCACCACCTTTGGGGGATTTGGGGTCTGAAAAGTGGTAGGTGATGAATTTATAGTCACAGCGTTCTTTTTCCCCTAAACGTTCAGATTTTCTATTGCTGAGAAATGAGCCACCCAAACTGAGTGGCCTAAAACAACAACAGCCGTTTAATATTCTCTCTCGTGATCCTGGGGTTGGACCGGGCTCCCCCAGCAGTTCTCCCTGGAGGTCTCTCCTGGGGCTGACGTCAGACTGGGGTTGGGGCTGGAATCGTCTAGAAGGTATGTTCACCCACTTGTCCATCTGCTGGTGTCAGGTCAGCTTCAGGTGAGATTTTGACCTGAACACTTACAAGCGGCCCCTTCATGGGACTGAGCTTCCCTGGGTTCCGAAAACAATGAGACAGAGACAGAGAGAGAGACACAGAGAGAAAGAGAGAGAGAGATAGCATATCTCCTTTCGTGACCTAGCCTCAGAAGTCAAGCTGCACCCTTCCACCGCATTCTGTACCCTAGAAGCAGGTCACTAAGGCAGCCCACACTCAAGGGGAAGGGAACTGGACCCCGCCTGTCCCTGGGCAGAGTGTCAGGGAGGCAGCTTTGAAGAGGCCCAGCCCCACTGAGAGCTCCCCGTGTCCCGGGTACCATGCTGCACACTGGCAGTGCATTCTACCCCCTCCTCACAACAGCTCTTTCAAGGGAAGCATCCCCACCTTACAGATGAGAACACCGTGACTCCACGTCAGCTGAGATCCCAACCCAGGCCAGCAGGGCCTCAAAGTCCATGCTGTGTCGACCTCCTAAGATTCTGGAAATAGCAATAGGGGATCTTCCCCCATGATGTATGGAGAGAGTACTTTGCTTTGAGGCTTGTCACAGCTCAGCTCACACCCTGTTCAGGAGATGAGCAGAAGCCAGGAGGGAAGAAGAGAGGAAAGGGGCCAGTTGATGTGATGGAGAAGCAGGAGACCCCTCAGAGAGAGGGGGCTGTGGTCTGAGTGAGTGCTGGAGCTATGGGGGTCAAGGGTTGTGTTGGCGGTTGGGATAAAGGATGCCAGCAGCATCTAGTGGGCAAGCCAGCTGGGGACCCCTGTGCGGGCTCATAGTAGTCCCTCACCTGGCAGTGGGGGTGGGTCAACCTAAGTCAGGGCTTCTCACCCAAGGGCCCTTATGGGCCACCCTCATCCCCCCAGAGTCTGGACTGGAGCTCAAGGCAGACCCCCCGCACAGAGGGGGTTTCCCTGCCACCTCTCATTTCCTCCTGATAACCCAGGAGGGTTTTGCATTCTGCTCTTCAGTACCTTCATTTATTCCTTCACTCCACAAACATTTATTGGACACCTACTAGGTCTCAGGCTTAGTCCTAAGTGTGAGGGATATAGCAGTGAAAAAGACAGAAAAAGTTCATTTTATTTTAACATAAAAGGGACACCATCTACACATGTATGTCACAATACCTGTATAAGATAGGGAAAATCAACATCTTTTCACCAAAAGTTTCCTCCCAAAATGATGATCATGGAAGATGCATGCCCAGGTTATCCTGGGCAACTCTGGGGGTGAACACATACCCTGCTTAGGGCGCATGGGTGCAAGAAAACTTCCCCCAATATCCAACTGAATACAGATTCTGTAGCAGCCCCTGCTGGCCTTCACTCTCCTGTCCAGGTCAGAATTGGAATCATGGCAAAGACATCTTGCAGATGCTCTCAACTGCCTTGATCCAACACACCTTCCTACCCGAACTTCACCCTAAATGGATGAGTCGGACATTGGCCTGCTGTCCTCAGGTCCTGTCTCCGGCTCCCCCTGCTCAGCTCTGCCCCATGACGAGGGGCCTCTACAGAGGACCCTCCCAGCTCCAGTTTCCCCTGATTCTCATCTGTGTTTGGCCAACAGTAGGTTGGCCAAACTGTCAGGAGATTAGAAACTGGAAGAAGGGAACAGTCAGGGTATTTATTGTCAGCTTTGGGTGGCATCTCTGCCAGGGAATTAAGAGACTTTTGATGGGCACGAATATATTCACGATCTCCACTGTGGCCGTGTGGTCATGGTGTCATGGGCTGAATTATGTCCCCCCAGAGAGATATGGTCCTAAGAACCAGTACCTGTGGATGTGACCTTATTTGGAAATAGGATCTTGGCAGTTGTAGTCAAGTACAGAGACGGTCATCCTGGTTTGGGGTGGGTCCTAACTCTAATGATTGGTGCCCTTACATGGAGAGAGAGACTTGATGACAGAAAGGAGGCCCATGAGGAAGAAGGCCCTGTGCTGATGGAGGCAGAGATGGAGTGATGGCACCCACAGGTCCTGGAGCAGCAGGGATGGCCAGCGACCACCAGCAGCTAAGGAGAGACGAGGACCTCTCTCAAGTTCTCTGTCTAGCTAGACATTTGTCAATTTTATTGATTTTTTTTTCCCCCCAGAGAACCGGCTTTTGAGTTTCTTAATTGTCTCCGTCGTCTGTCAGTTTTCTCTCGCATTGATTTCCGCTCTTAACAATTATGTTCTTTTTTCTGCTTGCTTTGGATCTACTTTGCCTTTCTTTTTCTAGTTCCTTAAGGTAGACCCTTAGGTCATTATTTATAGAAGCATTTAAAGCAGATGTTTCTACTTCATATTTTCATCCACTATGTACTATTCAGTTGGCATTACAGGAGCACGTGAGTTGTGTTTGAGAGGTCTGAGTGGCCTGTAACTCAGAACACGTGCTCCCACGGACAGTGTTGGATTTGCTGATCCAGCGTTCATTCTATTCCACAAACCCCTATGTCCCAAATGTAACCATAGCATCAATGCCTACGCCAAAACCGTATAAAATAATATGATAGAGGTACTGATAGTCTTTAAAACGCAGTAAAACAAGGGCTAGTATATGTATGTGCCCCTTAATAAAAGAGTCGTTTTAAGTAGGAGAAAAACTGGGTAGGTAGAAGAACTTTGCGGGGATGCTGAAGGGAGCTGCTGAGCATTAATGGTCCTGTTTTTCATGCATAATTTCAATTCAAATCAAATGTCTTTCCTATTTTTCTGTGAGTGGGAAGTCTGTTTCTATAGAGATGGGAAAGGAGTAGAGAGGGAAAAAAAAGAGGAGAAGAGAGACAGAAAGTGTCAGAGTCAGGGACTCAGAGAAATATATTTTCCTGTGGTCACTGAGCAGGGTTATAAAACAGAAAACATTTTAAAGAGGTTTGAAAGAAAGAAGCTGCCTGGATGGGAGTAATTGGGATAGGATTAGACATCTGAGTGAACAGAGACAGGGAGAAGGGCAAAGGCCCTGCCGGTTCCCTGAGGGAGAAGAAAGGACATCATAGGGATGGTGGATCTGAGTCCAGTGCTGTCCAATAGAACTGTCTGTGATGGTGGAAATGGTCCATGTCTGTGCAGTCTAACATGGCAGCCACCGCCACCTGTAGCTTTTGGGCATTTGAAATAGGTCACCACAACTGAGGGTCTGGATTTTAAATTGTTTGATTTTAATTAATTTAGAGTTAAAAGTATATAGTCACCCGTGACTAGTGGCTACTACAGGCCCATTTGTGGCTCATTCCTCATTGGCGCGCCATTCCTAGGTGTAGGGAAGGGCATGACCTCTGGCTCAGGACAGCTGATTTCTGTACGTAAGGGGGCAAGTGAGGTGGGTAGAGCTGGCGTGTGAAGGAAGCAGGGATTGTGGTATCCACCAGTATGAGGACACAGGTCATATGTTCATTTCTTAACATGCTTTTAATAAGGTGGCAAACTGTGTTTAGGTAAAGATAAAAATGATTCAACTTAGCTACTTCAATGACAACTGAAGACTTAAAAACAGCTAACTTGGACTGCTTTAATGACTTAACATCAATATGGAAGATGATCTCCAGATAAGTACGAGAACGCATTAAAATGTGGGCAGAGAATGGAGGCCTGCAGGTACCTTGTAAATCTTCACTGAATCAGCATCTGCTGACCCAGGGCAGGAAGTAACAAGGCAGGAGCCCAAACCTGGTGGGTACCAAGGCAGACGGGGCTTGCATTCTCTCTGGGGCATCCTGCAGGGAGTGACAGGCTTTCTGGGTTTAAAGGGGGCAGGAAAGGGGCAGCCTGAAGACTCAAAACTGGACGAAGTGACCCCAAGAAGGAACCTGGAGAGACCTAAGTGTCAGACGCAGGAGAGGAAAATGGAAGGAGGCTGAGAAGGAGCGATTCGAAATGTCCGAGAATGAGGGGAAGGTGGTGTTTATGAATGTAAACCTCCTTACGGGAAAGAACGTGCTCTTGTGGGAGATATTCCACCATGTGGCACCCTCGCCCCTGGATGTCTAGATTGAGCAATTAAAAAAAAAAAAAAGAGTGACCTTGAGTGATCTTAATTTCTTCTGCGTACCAAAGATACACACCATTATGGCATACTGTTCGTAGATTTAGGTTTTCTTGTGTGCCCCAAGTAATAAAATAGAGACTCTTCACCCTGTTGGGAAGGTACAGTGAAGAATGATAACTAGAAATAATGTGATTGTTCACTTTGTAGATGTTCTTCAGCTTCTGTGAGAAGAACGTGGATTACGAAACATTCAGAGCCTTCAATGACGCATGCCTTGTCTACGACGGCCGACTTGTGATAGACGCCAACTTCCACACCAATGACATAGCCATCAGAGCTGCCGGCTCCCTCACCAAGTTCTCCAACAGGTATCACTCAAATGAGTGGACTCACAGCAACTTCAATTCCAAGGAAATTGGCTTCCAGCTGGCAGCAGTGATGCTCAGCCTCTTTGACCCGACCCTCGAGCCTGTGACTGAGCCGCCGGCTGACCTTGACCGACTCATCCCCATGTACAGGGGAGCCAAGATCAAAGGTATGTAGTGGGCCACCTTCATCCCTGTGATGGAGCCACTGGTTGGATCTGGACCAGCCAGCCCTCCGTTTCCTGTAGGTTTGGTGAGGAGGCGCCCGTGTCCCTCAGTGGGTTTGCACAGAGACACGGGAGGGCTCTCTCTTATGTTTAACTATTTATTATGGACTTGATTTTATCACATCAGAACTGATGTGATAAAATTTTTCACATCAGAATGTGATTCTCACTTTACATATAAGGAAACTGAGACTAGGGGATGATCAGTAACTTGCCCAGAGGTCCCTCACAACTGGTGTATGGTTTGATGCCCTGACATCTTACCAAACTTTCATTCTCAATATAAGTTGAGAGGTAAGGAGAACTTCCAAGCCTCCCAGGCTTTGGTCTGCTGTCTGGATGGATAAGCTAGGCCATTACCAGCTGTAAAACGGTCCAGTTTTATCCCCTCAGCTTTATTGACCCCTAAGGAGATCATCATATGAGTGACACAGAACTTTCTTATATTTGGGAGGTGGGAGTTACCCTTGAAAACAGTATCTTTGAATGTTGTGGATCTTCTACCAGAAAAATGCACATGTTTACAAAACTGTATGTTTATTTGCAGAAGGTTGATGGACCAACCCCCATAGTCATCCATGGACCCCTAGGGGGTCTGTGGACCCTAATCCAGTAAACAAAACATCAGGCTAAAGAGACAAAAGCCCTGTATTGCAGTCCTTGTGTTTATCTACCCAACTAAATGGCCTCCGAGAGGTTGTGATCTCCTTCTCACTCTGGATGAGACCTTAAGAAAGGTGGTGGATGTGGGAAAGAAAGACAAGGCATGGGTGTCAGAGGCTGATCAGAGCTAGACCAGGCTCGGGCTTCTAGGGCAAGCTAGAGATAGTAACAGTTTCATAATACGAGTTTTCTAAAGCATTGAACAAGAACTTTGTTGATTTTCCTTATAACATTTACTTTCTTAGTATTTTGATTACATAGTGGAGGAGGATGGAGAATGGGAACACCACGGCAACATTTGTAGACCAAAGTCTTGGTTGGCTTTAGCAGGCAGAGATTAGAATGCCACAAGTTATGGGAAATCAGGATGCACAGGATCAGCTTGGCACCTCTTGGAACATTGGTGGCTATATTATGGGTTATAACGGCACATTCATGTTGATTTTATTAAATAAAATAAATCACAGAGTGTTCCTTGCTAATAGAGGTACTTGAGTGGGAAAATTTGAGTAGCATACACCACGGCAGGCATCTCTGGTTGTCCTGTGGTACAGACGTAAGCCCTGTTACCCAGTTGTTACCCGACTGAATTAAAATGTGGAAAACTTGTCATTTCCACCAGGAGGCATCCTCCCTGGGTCATACCATTATCTGCATATCGCCAAACCCGCCATCCCAACCCCATTGGAGGTACAAATGGCCCAGTCTGATTTTGTAAGTATTATTCCTGAATTTCATTTTACTTTCAAATATAACACTTTATTTATGGGGGTAGGGGTGAAATTCTTAATTCAGTCTTTAGTGTAATGTATTGGTTCATGCATCAGAAAGCCAAGTGGCAGCTTGGTCCCCAAAACGGCCCCCACTGACTCCCACCCCTCAGTATTCATGTCCTTGTATGGTCCTCTCCCACACTGACTAGGGCTGACCTGTGTGGCCAGCAGAATATTGTGGAAATGATAGTGTGTGACTTCCAAGGCCAGGTCCTGAAAGATAATACAGCTTCCAACTTGCACCCTCCTGGGTCACTGCCGCCATATTGTAAGGTCACCCAGGTGGCCCTTTGGGAGGTTCACGTGGGGAGGGATTGAGGATTTCTGCGCCAGCCAGTCGTGTGATGGAGCCACTGTGGAAGTGGTCCTCCAGCTCTAATCCAGCCTTCAGACGATGCAGCCCTGGCCAACATCTTGACTAAAACGTACAGGAGACCATGAGCCAGAATCCCCCAGATAAGCGATTCCCAATTTCTGACTCCCAAAGACTGAGGTTATAAAAATGTATTGTCATTTTAAGCCATTTATTTTTTAGAGAAGTTTTAGGTTCACATCAAAAGTGAGAGGAAAGTACAGAGATTTCCCATATACCCCCTGCCCCCATTCATGCACAGCCTCCCCCATTGTCAACATCCCCACCAGGGCGGTACATTTTTTACAATTGATGAACCTACATTGATGCATCATTATCACCTAAAGCCCACAGTTCACATTGCGGTCCACTCTTGGTGTTGTACATTCTATGGACAACTGTATAATTCTATTGGACAAATGTATAATGACATGTACCCACAATTACGGTATCATGCAGAGTAGTGTCACTGCCCTAAAAATCCCTCTGCTCCACCTATTCATCCCTCCCTCCCTCCCCTGCAACTCCTGGTAACCACTGATCTTTTTACTGTCTCCATACTTTTGCCTTTTCCAGAATGTCATAGAGTTGGAATCATACAGCATGTGGCCTTTTCAGATTGGCTTCCTTCACTTAATAATTTGCATTTCACTTCCCTCCATGTCTTTTCATGGCATGATAACCCATTTCTTTTTAGCCCTGAATAGTATTCCACTGTGTGGATGGACCACAGTTTATGCATCCACCTCCTGAAGGACATTAAGCCACTAGGTTTTGAGGTAGCCTGTGATGAATCCATAGATAATTAAAATAACCACCTCTGTGGCAATAGCAAGTAAATTGCTTAGGGTCTGGGATGTCTGTCCAGGTCCCCCTGTTCTCCTGCCCTCCCTGGATGACACAGGAAGGGCCAGCGAGCTGAAGCTGAAGCTGCATGTGCTTGGGGGTTGGGAGGGGCGTTCCCTGTGTTCAAGGTAACTAGAAAGGACACAGCGTGGTTGGTCGGTTGGTGAGCTTCTCAGGTAAGATTATCGGACAGTTGGTCCCAACTGGTGTTTGTTGTCAACTGGGGTTTCCTTTCTGGTGCGTCGTGTTTGCTTTTTCATCAGTGAGGAAGACACTGGAGGTTGCCTGCTTCCACTCCCATTTTCTCATCCTGAATTTTTTTGAGGGTTAATGATCTAAGTTAAAATAAGCACATCTCCCAGATTTCCTTGAGAATGAGGTCAGCCATGTGGCAGGTCCTGGCCAATGAGATGTAGTAGAAGCTGCTGGAAAATTCCGTAAGGGGGAGCAGACTCCAGATGTCCCAGGCTCCTGGCCCCTCACCCTCTCTCTTCGGGAAGTCAGAATCCCAGCTCTTCCATTGACTTCCCATGGACTTTGGACAAGTTATCAACTGCTCTGCATTTCTGGGGTTATTAGGGGTCCCATATAAAGTAACACTGCCTTCAAGGAATCAAACAGGTGACCCATCAGTGGTGGATGTTGTTAATTATAGTTCCAGAAAAATAATGAAACCTGGTTCTTCCAGGGAAAGGATGGATGCTATGTGTTTAAAACTTATTTCCTTTGGGCCTTTCCCAGATTCTTTCAGGTGTGTCCTGTATCCACAGTCTGATGCAAAATGTTCTTACAAGTAAAGAAAGGACCATAGCGAATAGTGCTCCAGTCTCTACTGCTGTGTAACAAAACTTAGGGACATGAAGCAGCCACTGGATTCCGCTCACAGATTCGGTGGGTTAGGAATTCGGACAGTACACGGTGGGAATGGCTTCAAAAGCTAGGAAATACTGGACTTGGTTTCACACTGAACCAGATTCTTCAAGGACGGTGTGTGATTTCTGACATGCAGTGTCATTTATTTATGAAGCACTGGTTCTCTCTCGGAATAAAGTCAGAGGAGGAGCGAAAGGGAGTTTTAGATAATGAGAGTTTTAATAAGAATGGAACTTGAATAGCTTCTTTGGCTGGTGCTGTGACAGTATTTGAGCAGGAACCCTGACTGTAATTAACCATTTTGCCAGGTGGGCCTCCTTTTTAATTAGTACAGAAGATCTAAACAGATTTTTTTTCCCCATTTTATTCACCAAGAAAAAAAATGTAGGATGGTTCCATGGCAATCTTTTGGATTTGGAATTAATTTGATTAAGTAAAATTGTTGCCAAAATGGTCAGGCAGTCGCCTAAATATGGCCAGTGGATCGAGAATGGAGCCCATGGAGCAGTATTTCACTAGAGAAACTAAATTACTGTTCTCACAGCAAATGTAGTAAGATGAATCTCATCAGACTCTTGTAGCACTCACGCATCGAGATATTTAAGTAAGGAGATGCTTTAGTAATTCATGAGGTAACCCGACAAAAGGAAGACAGGGGACCCCAAGTCGTCTACATAATGAACTAATCTGCAGATTCCAGTCCACATGCTTTGTTGGCTTATACTCCACAGAATAAAGAAATTTGTCACAACAAACTCTGCCTGGGTACCATTAAATTTAAAATTGTGTATTCATCGTGGGAGCTGGGAACCTGGTTTCTTGCACGCCGAGTCTGATTACCCCTGGGTCTTTCATTTGGCGTGAATTCCAGAGCCATATTCCAATCTTTGTCAAAATCATAAAGGAGCTCAAAAGGATAATTATATTCAGGAAAAAAGGAAGAGAAAAAAAAACCCACATCAGAACCTGTTACTCTGTCAAAATTTTAAACTCGACACCCAAATCTCCTAACAATTTATTCATATTCTTAAAGGAAGAAACTAGCCACCTCCCACAGAATTGGAAAGTGTATGAAATCATCATCGTCGTTAGCCCAGAATCCCTCACCGGGTGGCAAGGCTGGAAGCTGCCTTAAGTCCTTGTTTAGTGGAGTGATTTTCCGGGAAGATAAGCAGAAAGGGTCCTGGACTTCACTGGATTTTCCCATCTGTCAGCAACAGTGACTAGGAATGACCTCAGAAATTTAGATAAGTCTGCCCAGCCCCACAGGGGTAACTTGTGTCTGAGAAACCCATCTGTAGGTGACTTACCTTTCATGTCAATGCAAACTATTTTGATGCTGCATGCCCAGGACGGCCCCCTGGTTATGTGATCGCAGTGCCAGATCTCATTAACGATGGTCATGGTCACTTCCAGAGTCAAGATGTGCTGTCTTTGCACCACTGGGCACTTTTTTCCTCCATGTGCCTTTAAATTCAACCTTTAAATTAAAAAGTAAGGCCAACTCCCCTCCACCAAATAAACAGACCCATGATGACACATCACTGGAAACAATGCTGACGACACAGCCCTTGTGGAACAGGGTGACCTCAGAGGGCACGTGATGCTGAGAAACCAGCCATGGAGTCACCATGGCCCTCGAGTTGAGGTGCTCAGTATCCACTGAATCAGCCCCCAAATACAGGTGCTTGTGAGCAGAGAGTGGGATATTCAGTGAAACTCTTTGCCAAGTCAAAAATATTGTCAGCCACGTGGGTGGATCCTGAGATGTAGCCCTCTGATGCCTGAGTTCCCTTCCTTAATCACTCAGCATAAAGAAACTTCAAAGAGGAAGAGGAGAGTCCACAATCTTGTGGGATCTGCTGTCCACTGAGGCCAGGGAAACTTGGTGCTAAAACTATGCCAGAGCTGTGGCCAGTGCCCGCTCTCCCGGATCCCCAGCCGCCCTACCAGCAAGGCCAGGGAGCAGCCCCTCCCCCAGACACTCATTCAACTTCACCAAGGCACCCCTGACTGCGAAGAGGCCTCCCCAGGGTCAACTTCACTTGGTGGCTCATCATAGCAAACGCTATTTCTGAATTAAATACACACAGAGCTATGAGAGTGACGAACGCTCCCGTTGTGAGCATCTCTAAGAATAAATACAAGACTTTAAAGACCATTTGAGTTTGGCACCAGCAGCTTTAGTCTTAGCCCTCTCCATTAACATTTTGTTAAAATGTTGACACAAAAACAAATAATGATACCGCTTATTTTTATGAAAATAGAATGATTCTCTACAAATTATAAGACATTATAAATTTTTATACTATACTTCTATAGTATAAAATGTATTGGGAACATATTTTCCTGTTATGAAATAACTCACCAGTAATTTCTGTTGGATGCATTGCATCCAGTTTTGTGCATATACCATTGTTGCGTTAGATAATACCCTACTGGGTGTTTTTTTAAACACTTTGCTATGGAGGTAGATTTCCTCTCTGTATCCATCCATCTCTATGATGCTGGACCTCGTGCACCTCCCTGGGGCACTGTCCCCCACCCCCTTCCTAAGCTGTGTTTGTTTTGTCCCCCAATCTCGTGCATATCCTTGGGGCTGGCCCAGGACTTACCTGGCATCCCTCCTGTATGTCTCACCTTGTGCCTTTATAGTTGGCTGGTTCCTCCTCAGGGCTTAGTCACGTGATACACAAACATCCACCAGTTGCTTCAATTTACTTAAAAATCCAGTTAATCCGTGTGTCCTTGTTTAGACAAAGTCCCCAGGGGATGTCCGGGACTCAGTAAATGTTTGGGATCAGTGCAGTTCAACTTGCCCTGGTTTTCTAAATGCCACATTCAAGTTCAGAGCAAAAGCTTAAATCTATATGCACTCAGGAGAGATTTACTGAGTGTTACTGTGTACTGAGTTCAGAGTCCAGGGGCAAAGTCTGTGGGTTCAGCCACCACCAGCCAAACCCAGGTTTGTCCACGGAGGTTCTGTTTGTTGCTGGAGCCAGTGGGAAGCATGTCTCTGGCTGGTCAGTCAGTGGCCATCAGGGGCTGAAATAGAAAAAGTGGTCGTGACTGGGGTAGAGGGGCATCTTTCCTTGTCATCTGGGTTCACATGGTGGTTTAGCCAGTTTCTAGGGGACATAAAGCCATGAATCTACACCTTTCACTATTTACAAACTAACAAGTAGCCCACAGAACGGTATGTGTATTTTCCGTGATCTTGAACCTTCTTCCCAGGAACAGACCCTACCAAACCATTGAACCTCTGCAAACCCAGCTGTCAGGGATTCACCTTTTTCCTTGTTTCCTTCGTTCGAGTAGAACTTTAAAAACTGAAATTCCTTTTGCGCACCTTTGACTAGGAGGTTTTTCTCAAAATGGTGCTGTGAAAAACTTAGAGTTAACAGTCTTATGACGCCGCGCAGGAGAGAATAGACCCAGTTCCACCTACTGGCTGTGCCAGGTATTGAATAACGGAGAATTGACCGTAACCTAGCAACTAATTTAGAAACGTGGAGCGATATAATCACAGTGTCAAATACCCTGAGGAACTTTCAGTCATCAGATTCAAACACATGGTTTCTGACACGCACTTATCTACAGTCAAGTTTGGTCAATATCTACTACTGTGATTTGCAACAGGCAATAAGCTCTAACCCATCCATTATGTTTGAAAAATAAATTGCTATGATAAAGTTCCCAAAGTCCAGAAATGTTTCTAACGTTGTTTTTCTGATGCACTCCTCGGCCAGGGTTCAGAAATAGTAACGGGTAACGTGAAGAACGGGACTTACTTCCGAATCCACACCAACAAGTACAAGATGGTGGAAACCATCACGTGCCTTTCCAAAGTGCCTTTCCCTGCCTCCAACTACATCCGCCTGTTTGGCCAGCACGAGCAAGTCCTCAACAACCTGTGCTCTCGGTACAAGGACGGGCTGGTCCCAGACCTCTACAGGTGAGCTGGGCGTTGCCCTTTCCCGGGGGTTATGGGGTGGGGGGAATGCAGACACAGGCCATGGATGCCTTGTGAATGAGGGAGGGGTTTTGTGATGCACCAGGAAGTACACGGGAAGCCCTGGGAGAAGCTAGAGCTTCTCAACAGTGAAGAGTATCAGACCCACCCGCACTGGAGAGGCCCACGGAGAAGAGCACAGGCTCGTGTGTACACAAGTGGCCACACGGCCACGCGCAGGCCTGGGTCCCAGACGCATCCATGCACAGCCTTCACACCACAGATGATATTCAAGTCTCTCTTGAGACACAGGCTGCTAAGAGCAGTGGTCAGAAACATAAGAGGTCGATTTGGGGGCTGGATGGAGGTACCTGGTCCTGGGGGGAGTTCCAGCACCACAGACAGGATGTCTGTGACCCCAGCCTCCCCCTCATGGCACGTGCTCAAGCAGAGGGGGTGACCGTTTGCCTAAGACGTTGGGAAGGAATTCTGCTCCAGCAGGTTGGTTAGACTGGGGGCTCTAGATCCCAGTCTTTCAAGTTCAGAGACACTCTCTTGTCCAATACCTCTAGGAAGGCTAGAACTGTAGAGTAGAAATCCACTTCTGGATGCAGTCTGCTGCTTAGAAAGGTTAAGAGAGTTTCCTTCGATCCACAAAACAAGATGGTGACAAATAGAGACATAGGACGTAAGTCATAGAATTCAGGGTCCTCAGTACCCAGGGCGGGGGGACTGTCAGAAGCAATCTCTCTTCCCTCTTAAAAATGCTTTTAAATTGTAGACTACATCATAGAAACAAAACAAATAAATAAAACATGTACGTACACTTTAAAGGATAATAGTACTGGAAATCTATGTGCCTTACTTCAAAACCCCTGTCTGATCACACCCCCTCCGTCTGCTTGGAGGTCACCACTGCCCTGCAGTTTAGGTTAATCATTCCCTTTCTTTCCTGTAAAGGAGGGATCAGCAAACTTTCCCTGTAAAGGTCCGGATGGTAAATACCTTGGGGACCACAGGACTTCTGTCACATGTACTAAAGTCTGCCACTGCGCCGTGAAAGCTGCCACAGATGATCCATAAACAAAGGGGGTGGCTGCATGCCAGTAAAACTTTGTACTGAAACAGGTACCAGGCCAACCCTTGTTTCAAAGGTGTGCCACGTACAGTATATGGTTTCCTAAATGATGTACTGGTTTGTTCTGCTTACTTTTGAATCAGTTCTGTGGCCCCTGGAGAAAGTCAGCACTCCGTTTGGGGCCCTGTTTGCGAGCCTGCTCATGGCAATGCGTGTAGCTGGAGTTTGTGTGTTTTCCCTGCTGTATGGTATTCCGTGTATAAGATAACTGTGTCACAGCTCATCCGTCCATTTTCCTGTTGATTGATGTTCATATTGTTCCAGTTTGGTGCCATTGGCATCGTGGGCACACCTCCTGTGCAGGAATTTCTCTCGGGTGTACTAGGTGATGCCCAAATGTTCCCCACGGTAGTGCTGTCTGTTACCCTCCCTCCAGCCAGCTGTGAGAGCCCTCCGCAGCCCTGACAGTCCTCGGCACTGTTCAGCTTGAACATTTGGCCACCCTGGTGGTGTGGAAAGGTGTCTACCCAGGGTTTCAGTGTTCCCTTTCCTGATTTCTAATGCGGTTTAGTGCCTTTTCATTTGTTTGTGGGCCATTCATGGTAGTTTCTGGGGAAATGCCTGTTTATGACATTTGTCCCTTTTGGGGGGGCGGGGGTCGTCTTCTCTTACTAACTTACAGGAATTGTTTGTATATTCTGGATACAAACTTGGTTGTTTACATTTCCTTCAAATGTCTTCTTCCATTCTGAGGCTTGTCTTTTCACTTTCTCTATGGTGTCAGTTAACAGATATTCTTCATTTTAAAGTCATCTGTCTTTTTCCGGATTTTTGTCCCTTTGCTCTTCTAATAGTTTTATAGTAAACTTGTGACGCTCCATGAAAAGCCCCACTGGATTTGATAGGAAATGCATTAAACCTTAGATCAATTATGTAAGAGTTGACATCTTGGATATTAATTTTAGTATCATAACATACTAGTTAACCCTTGAACTATAGTGTCAATATAGTCAAAAGTCGAAAGTCTGAGTATAACTCACCTTCTGCCCTCTGTGTCTGTGGTTCCACATCCTCGGATTCAACTCAGGGCCAATCAACCAAGCATGGATCGTGTAGTACTATAGAATTTACTGTTGAAAAAAATTTGTGTGTAAGTGGACCCACGCGGTTCAAACCACAATTGTTCAAGGGTCAACTGTGTAGATCTTGATTTATGTGGGTCTGTTTAATATCTTTCGATAAAAATTTATCATTTTCTCCATCAATGGCTTGCTTAATTTTTGTTTGATATGATCCAAAGTTCTTTATATTTTTATTGCTGTTGTAAATATCATTTTCTTACTGATTGCTTCTATATAGTGTATAGAAATGCGCTTTTTTATGGTTTTGAATTCTGCACATTTGCTAAACTCCCTCATTCATTCAAATAATTTACCTGTAGATTCTTTTAGATTTTCCACGCAAAAAAATTATATCATCTGCAAATAATGACAGTTTTGTTTGTTTCTTCTTTTTAAATCTTTGTAACTTTTATTTCTTTTTCCTGTCTTACTTCACTGGCTAAGATTTGTGGTAAAATTTGGGATAGAAGTAGTGAGGGATGACACCCTGGCTTCGTTCTTAATTTTAAAGTGAATTCGTTCAATATTAAGTGTGTGACGTTTACCATACATATTTTTGTAGACATCCTTTATCAGGATAAGGAAGTTTCTTTTTATTACTGGCTTGCTAAGCATTTTTATCATGCACGGATTTTTATTTTTTCCCAGAAAGAGTACTTAACTTTTGAAACCTTTTATGTGTGAGGATATCTTCCTATATGTTTCCCATTATAAACTACATTTTGATAAAGTACCAAATTCCTTAATCATAGGCTTCCCCTCCTCAGATCTTTGTAGACATGACTCCAATATTTATTTAAAATAAAGAAAAATACAAGTATTTAGAAAGTGAATTCATTTGTTCCTCAGCTTGTGGGTAGGATTTTATTGTTGGTCTCAATCTTATGCAAAATATTTGAGTTAGAGGGGAATCAGTTGTTCATCAAAGAACATTTTTATGGGAGCTATGTATTAAGAGTCTTCTCTGAAAAGAAAATGTTTTCACGTTTGACCAAATTCAGTTTGTTTTCCCTGAGAAGAAGAGATGCTGAAAGAGACAGACTTTGTGAGCTTGAGACCACGGGTCTGAGCACAGCTGTTAGCTGAGGACAGTAATAGATTTAAAAGTGAATTTGATTTGCTAGGAGTGAATATTGGGGATGGCAAAATGGGACAACACTGGCTATTAGGACGTGCCAAGTGACATCTGTAAGAAAGGGGACAGGGGGATGGTGGCTGATCATGTTCTAGTGTGGTACCCAGGGCACCGCCAGGCCCCGTCCGTCCCTCCCGGATGCCTGTTAGTGCACGAGCAGCTGTGGCCACGTTCTTTTCAAGTGCCACGAAATGCTGCCAGGGCCCGTGCTGACTCTTGGCCCAGCACTGCTCGCCCTGTCTGTTGTCAGACCAACTGGCGAGGCTCTTTCCAAGCAGGCAGGGTGAATGGTTTAGCTGATTTTGGCCGAGATATGATTACCGATTGTTTCCCTGACCTCGGCAGCACCAGCAACATCTCTTGTTCAAATCTGGGCGCATTTCCATCTGTTGCGTCTGGGGGTACCTTCCTCCAGGCTGGGAGGGCTGACCGTTAACCAGCCGCTCTGTCTTCTGCAAGACAGACGTGACCTCAAGATCAAGTTCCTCTCCGGGTTCAAAGAAACCCTCTGGATCCTTTCTCTCCACTTCCCTCAATCTATTCTCACCCCATCAAGGGCCAGGACAGAGGAGGTGCTGGTGGCCCCAGTGGGAATTGTGGCAGCCATGCAGGCAGACGCTGTAGCAATCAAAGCCTCACCAGCCGTGGCTCTGGCTGCCTGCGGACAGGCTCACTTGGAGCCATTTGGGGACACGTGGTGGCTGCCGAGCAGTCAGCCGCTGTGATACCCAGGCCGACAGCTGTCACAGGACAGCAGTGCCACTGAGGGTCTGGAGCCAGGCTGGCTTGGATTCTACCTCTGTTTCATCCTTTGTCTTCCCCTTGGCGCTCCAGTGCAAACCACTGGTGATGGAGAGAATAAATTCACCACTGGTGACTGTGTGTGCGTGCGTGTGAGTGTGTGCCTGTGAACATGTGTGCCTTTGTGTGTGAGTGTGTCTGTTAGTGTGTGTGAAAGAGAGTGAAATAAATTGATGGGTTGACGGATTTATCACTTTGGAAAAAGAATGGAGTCCCTGTTCCTTTCTGAACCAACCAGCATTTGAAAGTCACATAACAAGTGTGTTACAAAATGGGCTTTTCCGCAGTCTTCCCCTTGGAGCACCGGTGCCCTGCAGTGTCCCACGCACGCATGCACACGCCTGTCACAGTCCCTGCAGCTCCCGCCCAGCCCCTCTGATGATGTCTAGAAGGAGCCGCTCCTTCCCTCCACCTGCTGGGCTGCTTTGCCCTCAGACACTGGGGCAGAAGCAGCTTCCCTGGGGGTGCCAGGAAGTCAGAGATGGGAACCGTGCGTGGAGAGGAAGCGGGGGCGGAGGCGGGGCCGTGCGAAGTCCCCATCACGGGGCTCTAACAAGGCCCGTCCCGTGTCCTCCCTGCTTCCTTGCCTCTTCCTCATCTTCATGTACGCCGCTTAGCGGTGGCCCTGCAAAGAAAAGCTCCTGCCTACCGACTTCCCCGCACCATGGCCTTAATTAACAGTCTATAGCATCCTTTATCCTCGCGGCGTGAATAGGTCTTGCCCCGGCTTCTTTGTGTGAGCCCATCAGATACTCATAAACCTTGATTGAAATCACCTCTTCTCACATCTGAACGTGCTCAGCTCTCAAGGCTGCCCTCGCCCGGCCCTCTCCTCCTGCGAGCGCCGCGTCCCCCTCCATGCTTCCCAAATGCTCGGATGCCTATTTTTAATGGCTAAGTGCTGCTGTGCACAGCGTTCTAAATGGGATTTGAGCAGGCCCTTTAAAAGGCTGCCGTTACCTTTTTGAACCACGAAGCCCAAGGAGTGACTCCCTCAGGAAAGCTGCCGTGCGCCATCTCTGTCTTCAGAGAAGCCAGGTAGGGTGCTGCCAGCCTGCGCAGCCTCCTAATTCCCTTATTAGACTCAATTGGAATCATTTAATCATGACTTACATGTTTTTCAGTTCCCCTGTAGTCAGTGGCCTTGTGCTATGCCCGGTAGGCTATCACACACTAAATACTAGGTGCCCATTTTTCCAGACTTATCAAAATTTTATTGAGCTATGGCTGCCCACTCCAACTTGTCAGTTTTTGGGTGCATACCTAAAATTTGTTGGATAATAGTTCTCCCAAGATGCAACTTTCCCTGTTGGCTGCTTACTGAGTCACCCACCTGCCTTTCTGGAGACCCTTTAGATCAGTGTTCCTGTCCATCTTTCATTTCAGATAATGCCAATTCCATTTCATAGCCTTATAAAGAATCCTTTTTCAAGTGATTTGCTAAAATCAAAATCCACCCTCTTGGGACTTCCCTGGTGGTCCAGTGGTTAAGACTCCATGCTCCCAATGCAGGGGGCCCAGTTTCGATCCTTGTTCGGGGAACTAGATCCTGCATGCCACAACTAAAGATCCCACATGCCACAATGAAGATCCCTCGTGCCATGACTAAGACCTGGCACAGCCAAATAAATAAGTAAATAAATAGATAAATCTTTTTTAAAATCCATCCTCTTCATTTTGCTTCCCCGTTATTTAACTCTATTTCTCCACCCTTGTGCATGTTCACACACTTTCACCTGGGGCTCCTCACTGGTCATTCCCTGGCCTCCTTGATCCAAGAGGCATCTCCTCGCCCACTGGTTTTCTCATACAATCACATTGCGGGTGAGGCTGAACCCATATTTTGAAACATCCCTCATTACTGAGACGGTCAGCCTTAGGTCTCAAAGTATAGACCAATGAAGGGGCCAAATTCCATTTAACACAACCTATGTCCATTTTTATTTGTAATATTGCTCTGACTAAAAGACTAGGATTCTTTTTTTCTAGTATATGTCATCTCCCTCCTTCCCACAGTGCCATTGTATGGCATTAACCTTTCCTGAGATGAAGGGCAAGATTGTTTTAAGTGGTCCTGAAGTCATGGCCAGAACGTGTCCCTTCAGACATTCATCCCAAGATGATAACATGCAGGAAAAACAAACGCAGGCGTACACACGGTCAGGGCTGAATGTTAAGGTAATGACCCTGGAGCAGTGCTTTGAGTCTGGAGCTTTTCTTTTTCATCTCTTATCCAATGTGTTCCAATAATTTGCCTCATTCGTCATGAAATTATAGTTTGGCATATTATCTCAACATTTATCAGAAAGGCCTGGATTGAGATTTTTTTATGGTTTTGAGGTACCTGGAAGGTACATTTTCTTATTTCAAGTGCCTCAGTCTCATTCGTGTTAGTGAGAATCTTTGCCTTGAGGACAGTGCCCATAAGTGAGTGAAAGAAAAGTGCGTATCCCATCTCACAGCCAAGATTCATTTCAATGTTAAAGGCTTTTACTAACGAGAATGTGTAAAGACTCATCAAGCACATGCAGTGCCCATTCCCATCAGTCTAAAGCGAAGGATGGGCTTCCCTGATGGTTCAGTGGTTAAGAATCCACCTGCCAATGCAGGGGACACGGGTTCAAGCCCTGGTCTGGGAAGATCCCACATGCCATGGAGCAACAAAGCCCGTGAGCCACAACTACTGAGCCCGCATGCCACAACTACTGAAGCCCACACGCCTAGAGCCCGTGCTCTGCAACAAGAGAAGCCACCGCAATGAGAAGCCTGTGCACCACAGCAAACAGTAGCCTCTGCTCGCCGCAACTAGAGAAAGCCTGCACAGCAACAAAGACCCAATGCAGCCGGAAATAAATAAGTAAATAAATTACTTAAAAAAATAAATAAAGTGAAGGATGAGGGATAGGAACGCACATTTCTTCACCTGCCTGGTTCCATGTGAATGCCCGTGTCCTTACGTCACTGCCTCTGAGCAGGCATGACCATCTCCTGCAACGGAGGAGCTTGACAGTCTCCCTACTATAAAAGAAAACGATTGCTTTCAGTATCTGAAGGGAAACAGGGATATTTAAATCACAGCTTAGTACCTGGGGGAGATGCCTGCAGCGCAGGGATCCAGCATCCTAGACACCGTGCTGCAGTGTGACCCGTACGTGGGACACTTCACGTGATGTGGGACACGTAACTCACATATGCATCTGTTGGACCACATCTACAATATTATGAAAAATTTCAAACTTTTCACCTAGCTGTATAAAAATAAACAAACACTTCATGGCGAAACCACCTCTGCCATCTGTAAGCTCTAGATGGCCCCCCATCTCCACAGCTGCCGAACCAGCCACGTTCCTGTCACGCTCGCGTGTACACTCGTGGAATATATCCTAAGGTAATTTGGTGTGAAAACCCAACAGTGCGTAAGAGTGAATCCTGACTTCTCCTTCCTAGAGTGGAAAGGACGCTAGACTGAGACGGGTTCAATTTCTGCGCTGTTGTTTATTAGCCTTGCAAACTTGGGCAAGACATTTAATCTCACTGAGCATCCTCTTCCTCACTTCTGAAGTGGAGATATCACCAATGATCAAACTGCCCACATCACAGGATAAAAGCAGATGATGGTGCAGAAGTATTTAAAGACGTAAAGTAATGTACAAGCGCCAAGTTTCGTCATTACTTTAGCTCAAGTGTTCACGTTCCCTCTAAGTCCATACTAGCCTTCATGGAGAGGCAGACTCTTTCAGCCTTTTACACAGTTTTCCTTCTCCCTCCCAAGTTAATGCAAATTTAAGGAAATACGGTGCTTCTTTTAAAATCAAGTAAGCAAACGTTTTAAAATTGCATTTATATATGTGCTTGCTATGTCCTGTTTTAAAAATTGTCTTATTAGAGGTACTCATGAAATTTCACGTGCTTTTTTTTTTCTCACAGTCATGCTCTGAGGAAAAAAAAAACCTGGGGAGAGGTCGTTACCAAGAATTAAATATGTGTGAAATCAGGTGCTTTATTCAGAGTTAGTGATGTATGAAGACTGTACCTCCCAGGGCACTAAGAGCAAAGGAATGGGTCACACGTTTCTGTATAAGCAACACTTAAAGACGATTTCATTTCAAGACACTGCCACCAAAAGCAACCACGTAGGCTCTGAATAACATCTAAAAGTTGGAATTATGAGCTGTTTGAGTTATAAAGTACATCTAGAATCTAATATCATATAGTTTTAAAAATTGCTTCGGAAAATTGTTTCATGCATTGTGAAGAGTTACCAACACCTTAGATCTGCACTGTCCCAATATGACAGCCAATTGCCAGGTGTGACTTTTAAGTTTTAATTAGGATTAAAAAAAATTAAAAGCTCAGCTCCTTGGTCACACTTGCCATGGCTTGTGTACTCAACAGCCACACGTGGCTAGTGGCTACCATATTGGATAGCACAGAATAGATGACATCCATCATGGCAGAAAGTTCTACGGGACCGTGGTGGTGTAGGCCAGTCACATTCGTGGGCGTGGTAATGAGTGGTGTAGGGCAGAGCATCTCTGGACAATCATTTCCTAAAATGCTAATCACCAGGCCCATTTGGTTCTGAATCCCTGACTTGCAGATGTGGTAGCTCAGAGATGGGTGCTCAGTGAAAGCCCCGGTGGGGAGAAGGAAGATGTGATTTCTCTCTATTCCTGCTTTTGTGGGGTCAACTGGAAAGGAGATTCTCCCCAGGTCACATGCCAAGGGTGGACAGAGGGGGAGCAAGAAGGGGCGGGGCAGTCGAGCTCTCTGGGGCCCTTGGTCACACTAGGGGCTTCCTTGTGTACAGTTCAGCTGACCCACCCCAGCCAGCCCGCACTTCCTCACCAGTTATCCTCAGCAGACTCAGTTACTAACATTCTAGCCCTTGTCAGACCCCAGGTCTTGATCTGGGGCTCAGCAGATCTGACTGGTATGTTCAGAACTGACTTCTGGCCCTCTGAGCATCTTTTCAAACTTTTGCTGCAGGAACTAAAGTCCTTTATAGATTTTCTTCCTCCTTTTCACCTGGTGGCCTGTGAGTCAAAGGTATTATTTATGAGTCTGAAATAATAGCTGATGAGCCAATGGTTATCTCCAAGGCTACCAAGTTGCTTTAATATAAATGTCTCTTTACCAAGCTCCAAGAAACAACAGAATTGTCCTATTGTTATTGGAATTATCAACATAAACACATTTCAGAAATCCTGTTTTCAGTCTACTGAACCATGAGAAGAAACTGGCCTGCCTGCCTACATTTTTTATGGCCCAATAACGCAAAAAGATGCTCCAAAGCCACCCGGGCAGAGTGGAGCATCACGCACGCGATGCTCTCATCCCCCTCCCCCTAGGCCTGGATCTTTATATGTTTCTTTTTGAGGATTATTTGGTACATTTTTTTACTCTTTAGCATTTCCATTACAAAATCAATACATGTTTGTTATATAAAATTTAGAAAAATATTTTAAAAGCTAAGTAGAATACAAAGTCCATACCTAATCCCACTACCCAGAACCTATTTCAGATGACTGAGCTATACGAGATGAGAAGAGTTGAAGGGTCACTGCTATCGGCTCCCAGAATTAAGACCTGCAACAAGCTTGTGGACGGTCCACAGACCCTGTCCTGTGACCAGGTGCTAGGAAGGACCTTAACTGCGGTCCAGCACACTCACCTCGGAGATGAGAAAACCAAAACGGCAGGGCTGGCCATGGCTCACAGCCACGAGGGTGGCATCAGGAACATAAGAATCAGAGTCCCCTGCCTCCGAGTCCAGTTCCCTTCATACAGGACCAGAGGAGCACATTTCCCGTTGTGCAGTGACATCATTTAGAGAAAGCACCTGCTAGGAACATGAGAATAATTTTGCTTCTCTGACAAAATACCTCAGGGGATGACCAGGATGATTCACATGTGGAGGAGGAAAACATTAGAACTTCTGTTTGTATTTTTATTTTAAGAAAAAAGGAGAGCAATCAGGCTTTATTCGTACTTGAAGCACAAATACTGGCACCCTCTTGGGCCAGATGAAAGACAGATGTGTGTTCTACATGGACTCAACACATAGAGTGTTACAGGGGGATGTCACAGCTTAGAGGGGTCAACCTTATTAGTGAACTTGGAATTACTGCAGTTTTTGTGTGTCTGGTTTTGTGGATTTATAAATAATGATCTGGTTTTAACTAAACTAACCTCCACAGCATGGGCAAGATCATTTAAAGGACTCTTCCAAAGAATCCACAGATTGAAAATCCTGGGAAAGCATGCATGCATAAACCAGGAAAAGGCAGAGCTGACCTGTCTCCAAGTCCTCAGACAGGATCTTTACCGGCCATATTATGAGTAGGCACAATGATGAATCCTCAGTCAGGGTTCAGTTGCAGACAACAGAATCCTCTCTGGCTAGTTCAAACAGAACGTGACGTACTGCCAGTGATAGGTGGTTTATAAAATTCCTTGAATGGGCTGGAGGAGCAGGCTTTAAACTGGCTTCCAGGGAAGATTCAGAAAGCAGCTCTACAGACCTGGCCAACCTCTGCCACAGTGAGGAATGTGTAGAGTCAGGAAACTGCCAGCTCCACAACCACACCTTCTCTGCCACAGTCCACACCAGCAGAATGGGTCCCCTAAGCCCTGCCTCTCACTGCCCATGGGATTCTGGTACAGCCAACACCAAACGCTACCAGGACCAGGCTTGCCAGCAAAGGAAGAAAAACAGTGGAAACACGGTCTCCGCCTCATGGTACTCATGCCCACCTTCCAACTCCTCCATGAGGGTGTCTCTTTGGAGGATGCTTGGTCTCCTGTAGAACCTACACCCGAGACTCAGTCCCAGGTAGAACCCACATTTCCACTGCCTGGAAAATGTAGTCTTTCCCTTTCCTACCTGGTGTTTTGGGTAAGTCATGCTACCAGGGGTCTGGAATGCAGCTGGATGAACTAGTCTGTAATATCTCCCACAACTAATCAAATCTGACCAGAAATCAGCACCACCACCCCCAAATGCAAAACCATCAAGAAGAACAATTGAAATTTGAATTTACATCTGTTATCAATAAAGATGAACTTTGTCCTAATTTACAGGTTGACAAACCCTTATCCAACATCCTAGGAGCAGATATTACATTTTTTAAAAAGTTGTTTGGGGAGTAGATTTATCCTCTCACCTGAAATAACTAAAAAACTTTAGAAAATGTCAAAAAACATTTAAAAATAAATATTGGACATAAGACAATGAAGGACAGTGATCTCTGAGAGTCTGGAAAGAAATAAGGTGAACCCTGAAATTACTCCAGCTTGCTGCCTTAGAATTTCCAAGCCGTGGCAAAGGGACAGGAACCCAGCAGACTCCCTGAGTTGAGGACTGGAACTGTGAGTCTGCAGAGGCCAAGGCAGCTAGTGTTCTCAGGACAAGGAACTGGAGAGGAGGTCGCTGCTCAGAGAGAGGAGTGTGGGGATCAGCAGGAGGTGCCCCTTGAAAATTCAGTCTAGTACTGATCAGTGCATGCAGGAGAGGAAACCCCACAAGTCTGGGAAAGAATCACTCAAAGGATTAGAGGTTATGTTTCCTGGCACTCACACAGGGCTGGGAACAGTGTGTATTTCCACCAGCCAGCCTAGAGAACCTCAAGATTCATCAGTGGGTAGAGTATACACTTATGGTCTCCCCTCAGTGGTGAGAAAAATGAACATGCATCCAAAGACTCAGGAAAATACAACCCATAATGAGGAGAAGAATCAGTCAATTTAAACCAACCTAGAACTGACACAGTTGTTAGAATTAGCAGACAAGCATATTGAAACAGTTATTATAACTCTATTCCACATGATCAAAAAGTTAAGTAGAGATGTAGAAGGTATATGAAAGACCCAGATAAAACTTCTAGAGATGGAAACTACAATGTCTGAGATGAAAAAATACACTGGATGGGATTAATGGAAGATTAGACCTTGCTGAAGAAAAGATTAGTGAATTTGAAGGCATACTAGTTGAAACTACCCAAAATGAAACACAAAGAGAAAAAAAGAATTTAAAGCAACGAGCAGAGTGTCAGCTACGAGGCAACTTCAAGCAGCCTAAAGAAATAATGACCAATTTTTTTTCCAAATTTGATGTAAACCATAAACCCACAAATCCAAGAAACTCAGTGAATGTCAAGCATCAAAAACATGAAGAGGAAATCAGTATGGCGGTTTCTCAAAAAGCTAAAAATAGAACCACCATATGACCCAGCATTTCCATTCCTGGATATATATCTGAAAGAAACAAAAATACTAATTCAAGGGACTTCCCTGCTGGTCCAGTGGCAAAGATTCCATGCTCCCAGTGCAGGGGCCCTGGGTTCAATCCCTGGTCAGGGAACTAGAGCCCACATACTACAACTAAGAGTTCGCCACAACTGAAGATCCCACATGCTGCAACTAAAGATCTCACATGCTGCAACTAAGACCCAGAGAAGCCAAATAAATAAATTTTAAAAAAACCCACTAATTCAAAAAGATACATGTACCCCAATGTTCAAAGCAGCATTATTTACAATTACCAAGACATGGAAGCAACCTGAGTATCCATCAACAGATGAATGGATAAAGAAGATGTGATATATAGATATATACAATGGAATACTACTCAGCCATAAAAAAGAATGAACTTTTGCCATTTGTAGCAACATGGATGAACTTGGAGGGCATTATGCTAAGTGAAATAAGTCAGAGAAAGACAAATACTATATGATGTCACTTATATGTGTAATGTAAAAAAAATAAAACTAGTGAATATAACAAAAAAGAAACAGACTCACAGATATAGAGAACAAACTAGTGTTTACCAGTAGGGGGAGGGAAGGGGGAGCAATATAGGGATAGGAGAGTAAGAGGTACAAACTACTAAGTATAAAATAAGCTACAAGGATATATTGTACAACACAGGGATATAGCCAATATTTTATAATAACTATAAATAGAGTATAAGCTTTAAAAATTGTGAATCACTATATTGTATACCTGTAACATATAATATTGTACAATAAAAAAAGAAAAAATTACACCAAGGCATATCATAAGCAGACTGCTCAAAACCAGTGATAAAGAGAACGTCAAGAAGGAACAAGAGAAAACATTGTTTTCAGAGGAATAAAGATAAGAATGACAACAGATTCCTCATCAGAAACAATGCAAGTGAGAAGTCAGTGGACTAACATCTTTAAAATACTGAAATTTTTTTCAAATTTGAGAACAAGTTTATTACATATTATATAACATCTCCAGCCTAGTACATAGCATAACATCCCCTTATATTACATAGATTACCCTACCTACCCCCAACCAGCATCTGAGTCATTTTCTATCCCATTACCCTGTTTAACTCCTCTATTGGTTTGTTCTCTCAATTGATAACACCACCATGACCCCAGAATTCATATGTTGAATCACTAATCCCCAGTGTGACTATATCTGGAGATAGAGTCTTTAGGAGGTAATTAAGGTAAAATGAGGTCACAAAAGTGGGGCCCTAATCCTGTAGGACTGTAGCCTTATAAGAACAGGAAGAGAGAGAGGGACATCTCTGTTTCTCTCCTCCATCTGAGGACACAGTGAGAAGGCAGCCACCTACAAGCCAGGAAGAGAGTCCTCACCAGAACCTGACCATACAGGCACTCTGATCTTGGACTTGCAGCCTCCAGAACTGTGTGAATAAATGTCTATTATTTAAGCCGCCCAGTCTGGGGTATTTTGTTATGACAGCCTGAGCTAGGCCAGATTTACATCCCAAGTTTGGTGCTGCTTTAACTCCCCACAAAGGCAGAGGGTATTTTGCGGCTTCCAACAGCTGCCCGCTGTGCTGCACAAGGCACATGGTACCCCCCAGGCACTCCCATTCAGCCACCATGGGAACGACCTCCATGTCAGCTTGTCCTGGGTTTGACCTCTACTTCTGACATTATACCAGCCTCAAGTTCCTTATCGGGAACTTGCTTCTCACTCGGTGGTGATAAGGTGTGAAAAGGAGAGTGCACATCTCAGAAAACACCTGGGAGTCCCTCAGACCTCACTTACCGGTGTTGTCTTAGGCAGGTAATTCTGTTCCTGTAAGCTTCGTTTCCCTTACCTGTAAATGGGGCTTATACCAGCTTCCAGGGCTTGCCGTGAAGACTAAACGAGATGACCTGCAGTAAGTATTCGGCTCAGAGCCTGTCCTGGAGGTCACGGCACAAACACTCTCTTTGCTGCACTTCTGCTTCAGGCGGGGCTGTTGGCTGCCCTGGGGTCGCCCCGCCTCAGGCCCTGTGCATCCCCGAACCTGGCACCCACCCAGAATCCCTTGCAGAGTGACAGATGGCATAGCCCCAAGTTCCTTCTCTCCAAAGACACTTTTTGTCACCTACCCAGCAAACTCCGAGCTGGGTTTTGTGACTTATTATTCCCTCTATCTGGTAATTTGGGGAGAAGAGAACTCCAAATGCCACCAGCGACACACCCGCAGCTGCTAATAGGAGCCGCTGTTTGCATCCCACGGCCCTGTCTTGGCCCCAGCGGCTCCGACAGCTGCCGGAGCACTGTCTGCCAGGCCAGGATACGTGCCGAAGGCTCTGAGGGCAGAATAGAGCCCAGCACAGTCACGCTGGGATCTCGGAGGCTCGCAGCATTAATAATCTATAGTTCAATCATTAGGAGCAAATCCAAGTGAAATAGGAAGATATACACCACGCTGGAGGCTGGGAGGCTGCTGGGAGGTTGCTCCGTGGCGGGCTTAACGATCCGCTCCCGGCCACCAGCAGCCCCAGCTGACAAGCGGCGCCTGCAAGCTGCAGGCTTTCTGCACGTGATAATTGAACAAAGCCAGGCCGCCTTCAAGATGTTAACACGGATTCGCCACCAAGGATCTGCCAGGCTTGTCAGGCCCCCGAATCGAAACCTCTCCAGGGCACCCCGAAGGGTGTCCATGGGGTCAGTCATTGCCCTCTGGACAGACCTGCAAGTGGACCTTTCTGGATGCAGGTCTGAGGCTCCTGGGGTCCTGGCAAGGATTTAGTATATGAACTTATATAGCCCCACCCTGATTTCTCCAATTACAAACCGGACCAAAGTGCTAACCTAGGGCTTTTTTTGCACCGGGTCAGGCTGTAGCACATGGAGTAGGAAGATAGCTGAGGCAGAGAAGCATTTTTAATTGCAGGGTTTTCTTTTAAAAAACCAGTCATTTCAAGTTGGATAAAATCTTAAAATTTTTTGTTGTTGTTGATTTCCTGGTCATAACCATTAGTCGGGAACCTCTGTCTGCAAGTGACAGAACTGAAACCCCAGGAGAGACTGTAATGTCACCCCCCAAAGCACCCCCCACCTCCTGCAACAGCCAGGCACCCCCTCCTCCCTGTCACCCTCCGTAAGAGACTGGAGGCTTGTTCTTTGGAAAGTGTGAACTGGAGAGACTCAGATGGGAGGGCAACAGACCCAGGAGAGGAAAAGTGTGAAGAGAGAAGGAATCAGATGAACGTCCCGATACTGGCCGGTAGAGTCCCTGGTCCCCCTCTGCTGCCCTGTCCCCAGCATGGCAGTAGTCGGAACAGAGGTATCGGAAGATGAAGTCAAGGAAACTTCATGAAAAAGAGAACAAGGCCTTTTATCTGACTAATAGGAATTCCTGAGACAGCAGAGAAAACTCAGTTGGGCAGAAGGTAAAAAAAAATGCCCAGAACTGAAAGATATCAATCTCCAGATTGAAAAATGCACAATAAATGATAAACAGCCCGAGGCTCTCTGTGATGAAATTCCAGACACCAGGGATAATGAGAAGCTCCTACAAGTGTCTGGTGAGTAAAGCACGTCACTTAGAAAAGAACAAGGGTCAAAATAGCACCAGGTTTCTCAATAGCAACCCCAGAACCAAACAAACGATGGGCAACGTCCTCATCCTTCTGAAAGGAAATATTTCCAGCAGTAATTCTATGACCATCCTTCAAGGACGTACCAAGGACAGAGAACTGTTCCTGCCCATTCGTGAAGGAGGAACAGCACGGTTAGAATGTCACCATTTTGCAACCCCTCCTGAATGAAAGGACATGGGCATGTGGCTGCTGACACAGAAAAGGACACAGCCAGACACTGTGCTACTTGTCGGGAAAACACACCACCTTTAAAAAAAAAGTTGAACCTGAACCTGTCCAGAACCTTAGGTCTACCACCAGTTTATGGGAAATAGAGGCGACAGAGCAGCATATTCACGAAAACCACAGAGCTTCTGTCCGCCAAATTCAGAGCGTAGGAAACTCTACGGAGCAAACAGTGACTCCTTCCACAAATAAACTGCAAAAAATGAAAGAGAGATGGGGCTGGGAGCCTGTGGGTTAAAATAGACTTTATAAGCATGTCAACTGATTTGGATCCTGATTCAGATAGGCTGTAAAAAAATTATGCCCTTTATGACATTATTGGAAAGTTGAACGCTGGATGTTTGTTTGTTGATGTTAAGGAATTATTCGTTTTTAAATGTGAAAATGATATTGTAGTTACACATATTTTAAGAGAAGTATCTTTACCTTTCAGAGATACATGTTGAAATATCTGGGATATTCTTCAAAATAACCCTGGAGGGAGAAGAGTAGATGGGGCTAGAAATGAAACAAGATTGGCCATGAGTTGATAGCTGTTGGAACTGGGTGTCCTTCTAATTTAAAAATATTTTAAAATTCTGCATAATGAAGAGTTATTTTTTAAAGATTATACTCCACTTATAGTAATTATAAAATATTGGCTATATTCCCTGTGTTGTACAGTATATCCTTGTAGCTTATTTTATACCTAATTGTTTGTACCTGTTACTCCCCTGTCCCTATATTGCCCCTCCCCCCTTCCCTCTCCCCACTGGTAACCACTAATTTTTCCTTGATATAAGAGTTATTTTTAAGAAGCAACCCAAGGACCTACTGTATAGCACAGGGAACTCTACTCAGTATCTTATCATAACCTATAATGGAAAAGAATTTTAAAAAGAATATACAGGGCTTCCCTGGTGGCGCAGTGGTTGAGAGTCCGCCTGCCGATGCAGGGGACACGGGTTCGTGCCCCGGTCCGGGAAGATCCCACATGCCGCGGAGCGGCTGGGCCCATGAGCCATGGCCGCTGAGCCTGCGCGTCTGGAGCCTGTACTCCACAACAGGAGAGGCCACAGCAGTGAGAGGCCCGCATACCGCAAAAAAAAAAAAAAAAAAAAAAAAAAAGAATATACATATGTGTATATATGTGTGTATGTATGTGGATATATATATATGTGGAGATATATATATACATATTTGAATCACTTTGTTGTACTCCTAAAACTAACATTAAAAATTTTTTTTAAATGTGAAAAGAATATTACCAGCAAAAAAAAAAAAGAGGAAGCAACCAAAGTTGTAAGTGAAGAGGTTCCAACACTAGAGAACAGTGTGGAGAAGTCCCCATGGGCCCAGGGGACAACTGGGCCAGGCCAGGCCAGACAGGAGCATAGAGACAATAACATAGAGGGATCCTGAGGAAAAAATAATTATTTTGATTATTTGACATGTTTATGTGGAAAATAATATTGAAGGGCATTTTACATACCTGCTGGAACATTAAAAAAAAAAAACCTATGCTAGATACATTGAAAGCTAAGAAAAAAAACAGGGCCATCATTATTTCTAAGAAAAGCAAAAAGTTACACAAGAAAGAAATGTAGTTAATATTTGCATTGTTAAAATAACATAATCACAGATACTAATTTAACCAAGAATTGCCATACAAACTGTTTGGAAAGTTTGGGATAGGGAGAACTGGGGGTTTGTGTTTAAAAAGATAAGTCCTCATTTACCATAACAAGGAGTCGATAGGTATACTTAAATTAATAAGTACTAATTTGTATCATACATATAACCAAGCACATTTATATCAGTAATCACAGGAAAAATCAGCTGATGCTCTGTCTGAGCCACTTAGGACTCTGGCTGCAAGCAGCAGAAACCAACCAAAGCTAGATGTAAGCTAAAAAGGAGAATTCCTCTTAAGGATTCATGGTTGTATCTCATAGGAACAAAGGCCATCAAGATGGCTCCATCTCAGGATGGAGACTACAGTCAGGAAGGCTAAAGCAGGTAGAAGCCAAGCAGTGGTGGCTGCTTTCTCTCTGCAGGTCGGCTTTCTCAGCTTGCCCCTGCCACAGCCCCAAACCCACAGAGAATAACCAGATGCATCTCAGTCCCAGCTCCAGATTTCCCACAGAGTGACTGGCATGGCTTGGGTGGGGGGCGCAGCTTCAAATTATTTGGCACTCTTCCAAGAGAGATGGGGTCTGTGCCCCCTCCCTTGAATCTGGGCGAGCTTGTGATGGCTTTGACCAGTGGAGTGCAGCAGAAACGGGGCTGTGTGACTTTGGAGGCTGAGTTCTAGAAGGCCCCATAGTTCCAGCTTCTTTGCTGGAACATTTGCTCTTAGAGTCCTGACCTGTCAGGTCAGAAGTCCAAGCATCCTGAGGCTGCCATGCTCTGAGGAAGCCCAAGCTGTTTGGAAGGACCAAGTAGACACTCCAGCAAGAGTCCCAGCTGAGCCAAGCTTTCAAGTCATCCTAGCACAGGTGCCAGATGTGTAGGTGAAGAAGCCTCCAGATGATTCCAGCCCCGGCCATCAGAGTGGCCCCGAGGCATTTGTCTTCCCATGTGAAACCCCTGCAGTCACGAAGCAGAGCCAGTCCACCATGAGCATCATAAAATGGCTTTCCCTCTGTGCCACTAAGTTTGGGTGTGGTTTTTGCACATCAGCATGTAACTAGAAGGCTTACATCAGAAGCCATCTCGGATCCATGGAATCATGAAGTCACAACATGACTGCTGGGGACCTACCCCCCAGAGAGGTAGGGATGCCAGGAGCAGAACAGAGTCCAGCAAATTATGGCTAAACAGAAACCCCTCCAGGTGTCCACTCCATTGCCTGTCCTGGTCTCCCGGCAGCCTGTTGCCTACCTAAGCAGAGGTAGATTGACCTCTCTTGAGCCTACTTCTAGTTCTTGCTCTCCCACCAGTAAAGCTGTGGAAAGAAGGGAAGAGGAAGGAGGTATATGTGACATGGCGACACGGTAAATGGTATCATTCATTCCTTCCCCTCCCAGCCCCATGGTGGTCTTCCAACAGAAACAGTTGCCAAGAAGTGGGGAAGAGCCTCAGAGCTCTGGCATCTTCCCTCCATCTCCAGTACAGAGGAGATCATTAGAGGGCCCTCATGTTGCCTAGCAACCCGTGAATGCTGTTTGCTATCATGTCATTAATATGATATGAAAGTGTTTCATAGAAGACATTCATCTTGAATTAATGAAAATCACATTTGCTAATATGACACAAAATCTGTTCTTGCTTGTAACTTTCTGTACTTAAGTAGCTTATTTATTGAATTAGACCGTGAGTGGTTTTAAGCTTGAGACTGTTAAAGGATCATAATAATGACTTTGTTTTCAATCACATCAGATGGCTTTTAATGATGTGATTACACACCTATAACCCTGTGATCACCATCCCAGACCAAGCCCCCTCCCCCGAGGTCCAGCCCCACTGCCAGTTAACTGTCTGCCACCCAACTTCTTACTGTTGAAACCTCAGCTAGGAGAGGATTCTGGTTTGAGCTGGTATACTTTCCAGACTATCCACATCTTTCTTTGGAGCTCAGAGAACTGAAGAAGCACCTGTGGCCTAAAGAAGGCTCCAGTGAATAAATGGATCTCATGTCATGTAAGCATGAAAGGAGCTACCAGAATCTATTTAGCCATCCTCTTCTTTCTAAAAAATGATAACAAAAAACCTTAAATATACCAGGCACTAAACAGAGGATAACACAGACAGTCCCCTACTTTCAAACACAATTTACTCTTGAGAAAACAAGAATGGAGTTCAAATGTGCAAAAGCCAGTAATAGACTAATATCTTATAAGGAGAATTCCCTTTCCATAGAGTCAGAGGGTGATCGCTCAAAGTGTCCTTTAGTACCTTTAGCAGATGAGGCTTTGAATTCAGCACTCAGGAAGGAGTTTGTGGGGCATCAGTGGCTAAGATGTGCACAGGCAAGTGGTATTACAGTCAAATACACGGAGCTGACATCCGTAAGTCAAGGGCAGCCTCTAAAGGCATCCGGAAAGAAAATTTCCAAAAATCTAAATTGCAGCACTCTATTTCTACAAGTATTTTTTAACAAACCTTTTTTTTCTCTATTTACAAACGTAATATATAATCGCTGCATAACCCAAAGGAAACAGGGATATAAAACAGAGAAGTGCGAAGAAGAAACCAAAAGTCCGTAAGCAATCACCCAGAGACAACCATGGGACATTTTTTGATGTATGTCCTTCCAGGAAGGACATTTTATCCTATGAATATATAAATATTTATATATATTTAATAATATTTTCAATGCTGATTTATAGCTTGCTAATTTGGTTTATCAGGATAGTCTGAACATTTTTTCACTTCTTGGAATATTATTTTAATGGCATGACTTTTCAATGCCTGAAAAGTGTTCTACCATACCAACGTGTCTTCCTTCGTTAATCAGGTTGCTTCCGGCTTTCTGTTTTGATAATTAACACTGCAATAAACATCCTTAATGATACATCTTTTGGCCCTGTGATTATTTCCATTATAGTTTTTTAAGCATTGCTAATTCGTGTTCACTCAGTGTATATTTATTGAACACCAGTGCGCTGGGTACTTGGGACATAGCCACCAAACAGAAAGACACACTGGCTTCTTTCCTTCACAGTGCTTGGAATTAAATAGCAAAGATAGAAATGTTTCAATGGAGGTTAAACAAATTCTACCATCGCCCAAATGAATGTCTGTCCTTCTTCTCAATCCGCTCCTCTCCCCAGCACAGACCACATCGTAGAGGCGTGAATGTGTGTGTTTCTCAAATATACTGTACGTATTTTTCTTCATTTTTCTTTTTTTCCATTAATAATACATATTGAATGTCTTTCCCTGTTAGTACACATAGGTCTCATTCTTTTTCATGGCTTCTTTATATCCCATAGCATGACTAAATCCCAATTTACTTAGCTATTTTCCTATTAATGAATATTTAGGTTATTTGCTATTATTTTTCTGTTATTGTAAGTAACATTCCCATCTTTATTGGCATTAGTAGAATTTCTGGATTGAAGGGTATGCATATTTACTTTTTGATCAAGACATTAGCTTAGGGACTTCCCTGGTGGTCCAGTGGTTAAGACTCTGCATTCCGATGCAGGGGGTGCCGGTTTGATCCCTGGTCAGGGAGCTAAGATCCCACATGCCTCATGGCCAAAAAAACAAAAAACGTGAAACAGAGGCAATATTGTAACAAATTCAATAAAGTCTTTAAAAATGGTCCACATCAAAAAATCTTAAAAAAAAAAAGACATTAGCTTAAATTATCCTCAAAAAGGGTTACTCCAATGTATACCCCCCCAATAGCTATGAGAGGGTGTGTTTCTCCCCACCCTCACCAACTCTGATATAGTCCACATTTTAATTTTTGTCAATCTGCAGGAGGAGGAAAAAGTAAGAGAACTATCTTGTACTTTCAGCTTGCATTTCCTCAAATTCCTTGTTTCTATCCTTTGCCTGTTTTCTAATGATTGCCTTTTTCTTTTTGATTTATATATTTATGATAAAATAGGACTAATAATTCTCATGGTACACATGGCAAATATTTTCCTGTATATTGTTTTTTTTAGTTAATAGACTTTTTTTTTTTTAAGAGCAGGTCTAAGTTTTCAGAAAAACTGATGGGCAAGGTCAGCATTCCTACATACCCTCCCCTCCACACACACAGTTTTCCCTGCTATTTACGTCTTGAATTCCTGTGGTCTATTTGTTACAATTGATGAACCAATACTGACACTTTATCATTAACTAAAGTCCATAGTTTGTTACAGTTGATTCTTTCTGTTGTACATTCTGTGGGTGTCTTGACAAACATATAATAAGGGGTCCATCATTATTGTGTCACTGCCCTAAAAATCTCCTGTGCTCCGCCTATTCAGCCCTCCCCACCCCATCCCACCCCCACCAAAAAAAAAAAAAAAGAAAAAGAGAAAACCCTGGCAACCACTGATCCTTTTACTGCCTCAATAGTTTGGCCTTTTCCAGATGTCATATACTTGGACTCATACAATATGTAGCCCTTCAGGTTAGTTTCCTTCACTTAACAATATCCGTGTAAGTTTCTTCCATGTCTTTTCAGAGCTTGATAGCTCATCCTTTTTATTGATGAATAATATTCTATTGTCTGGATGGACCACAGATTGTTTATCCACTCATCTACTGAAGGACATCTTGGTTGCTTCCAAGTTTTGGCAATTAAGAATAAAGCTGCTGTAAACATTTGTGTGCAGGTTTTTGCGTGGGCATAGGTTTTCAACTCATTGGGGTGTACACCAAGGGGCATGATTTGGGATCCTATGGTAACAATGTTTTTTGTTTTGTAAGAAACTGCCAAACTGTCTTCCAAGGTGGCTGTAGCATTTTGCATTCCCATCAGCAATGAATGAGAGCGCCTGTTGGTCCACATCCTCGCCAGCATTTGGTGTCAGTGTTTGCGATTTTAGCTATTCTAATAGGTGTGTAATGCTATCTCATTTTTGTTTTAATTTACATTTCCCTGATGACAAATGATGTGGAGCATCTTTTTCTATGCTTATTTTCTCTCTATATATCTTCTTTGGTGAGGTGTCTGTTAAGATCTTCTGTCCATCTTTTAATTGCATTGTATGTTCTTTTATTGGTGAGCTTTAAGAGTTCTGGATATTTTGGATATTAGTCCTTTATCACATATGTATTTTGCAAAGATTTTCTCCCAAGTCTGTGACTAGTCTTTTCATTCTCTTATATCATTTGTTGATGATTTTCTTCATATAAATGTTTTAATTTTTACCTAATCACATCTTCTTTAGAGCTTCTGAATTTTGTCTCCTACTTAGGAAAATCTCTTCCAACTGACAGTTATAAAGTATTCTATTTTATTTTTTCACTTTTGTAGCTTTTTTTCACATTGACAGCTTTAATTCATCTGGAATTTTTTTCATGCTTGTGTATAGTTTAACATGAGACTCTAATTTTACTTTTTCTAAGAAACAACTTTCCCAATAACTTTTAAAATGGTCTGTGTTTTTTTCCTATTTAATTGATATGCTACCAATATCATATACTGAGCTAAATTCTTTCATACAGATGAGTCCATTTCTGGACTTGCTATCCTGTTATTTGCTATCCTGTTAAATGAAATGTTATTTCATTTCTGTTTCTGGATTCTGCCACACTCTTTTAATTACTATCACATTACAGTTTGTTTTGATCTCTTTGATGTGCAGTTTTCTTAGCTATTCTTATACTTTTCCAAATGAATACCATGTCTAATTTCATTAAAAATTAATTTTGGGATTTTAACTGCATTTTTGAATTTAATTTTTAGGTTAGTTTGGAACATATTTATAAAATTGAATATTACCATTCATATCTTTGTTTGCTGTCTTCAGTTTGGTTGTTTTCTTCTGATAGGTCTCTTCACAGAGCTTGCACATTTGCTTTTAGATTTATTTTAGTATTGTTTATTGTTTTGTTGCTATTGTAAATGGGATCATTTTATTCTATTACATTTTCTAATTTAAAAAATATTGGTAGATAGGGAAAATATTGGTTTTTGTAAGTTGCTCTAGTCCTGAATTCTTTTTGTTTAAATGTGTTTTAGTAGGTTATCTTCATATTTCTAGGTAGATGATTATCAGCTTAAAATAATGACAGCTTTTCTTCTTTCCTTTCCAGTAGCTATACTTCCAATTAATTTTTCTTGTTTTATTGACTTCCCTAGAATAACTGGTGTAATATTAAATCATAGTGGAGATAGTTGCCACTATTGTCTTTCTCTTGCCTTTCATGAAAAAGAGACAATGAACAAGTGATTTTTTTTTTAAGAGAAACTAAATCAAGGACTTGGAAGGCTAGTCCAATATTTCATAGATTGGGGTCAAATAACATTGATGTACCTTCTCATTATAAGTTTTATTCCCTCAGAAAAATTAAAGTGTCCCCAGTGAATATAGATATGCTCCATTTTACATAATGATGTGTCTCCAAAATGGTTGGTGTGGGCTCTCATCTTGATTTTAGTGGACTCTCCTGTGGCTAAGGTCACGTGTTTATATCTTTGGACTGCCATTATCTTAAACTTCGGGTAAGAAAAACATTTTTAGTTTATGTTATAACCAAGACCTTCCCTAAAGAGGAAATGGGTTAACTCTCCCAGCTTAGGAAGGTAATTTAAGGAAGAAGGGAAATGACCAAATATACTTTATGAGTGAATCACTAAATTTCATCCCAAAAATGGAAAGCAGAAGATGCAGGAGCATTTGAATCCCCTGAAGGTCCCTCTTCCCCGTAGTTTCCTACATCTTTCTTCCTGCTGGATGAGATCTCTGTGTAGCATGAGTCTCTGGGCAGTTGCCAGGGGTGAGGTCAGGTCTCCTCTGCCTGGAGAGAGAGCTCACAGTCTTGGGTGGTCCTCCCACCCTACTCCCAGGCACCGCCCGTCTTGCCGGAGGCCATGCTGAAGCCATGTCCATGGTCCAGCTGACACAAGCAGACCCAACTGGTTTCACTGCTTCTTCATTTTGAGAAGTGAGCAAGCCTGTTTTAAAACCTGGGCTTTAAATAGTCACTTGATATTTTAACTTGCTGGATTAAACCTGCTGAATAATCAAAGGCAGTTTGCTTATGTTGATAGAACCCATGTTACAAAACAATATTCCAAATTGCCTGTGTGCCTGAAACAGCTATCTGTTGATGGTGCTCATGAGGCGAAGCAAAGTGACCCTGACCTTGGGCCCCTGAGCTGGCTACGTTCCAGCTCACACACCACTGTGTTTTCCTGGTGGCTGAGTGCCTCAGAACAAGGCACATCTTCACCTGTGGATCCTCAGCAGTTGGCATGGTGCTTGGCACATAGGGACAGTCATCAGATGGACATGTGACTGTCCATCTGTCTGTCTGTCTGTCTCTGAAGGAGTAAACTACACTCAGCTCATTTTCTCTGCAACACACCCCTCCCAATTAAGATTTTGATGGTCTCCTAATTGCAAACCCAGCATAGTTTTTGATCTATGCTTTTTATTTACTCATTCATTCAATCAACATTTATTAAGCACCTGCTGTGTACTATGTTCTGAAGATACAGTTGAGAATAAGACTGAAAAAAGCCAGCCCTTCTGGATTTTATATTCCAGAGAACCAAGGCAGGCCACAAGCAAGCAAGTAAATATGGAAAAAAGACCATTTCAAATGGCGCTAAAGGCTACGAAACAAAGTCAAAAAGAAAATATGGCAAAGCAGCACTGGGCAGGAGCCGAGGTGTGCGGGGCAGACCGTGAGCCAGTCCTGGACGCTGAGACACAGCCAGGCCTGCAAGATGTGAGGGAGAGGAGTCCAGAGGGGACAGTGGGTGCAGAGGCCCGTGAGTGGGAGAGGTCTTGGTACGTCTGGGGAACAAAAGCTGTAGCGGAGTGAACGAGGGTCAGAGGAGCTACACTGTGTGGATCTCTGGAGGCGGAGGTTTGGGCTGAGATGCTTGTTTCCACAAAGGAAGGGCAGTTATCTGCCAAATCGCGCTTTAAAGTTCACCGCAGCTGCCACGGAGAATGGACGGTAGCAGCTATTAGGAGGCTCCTGCTGGTTTCCCAGGTGAGAGACGGGGGGTTGGACCGGATGGATACAGGGTGAAGCATTTGGATTTGAGATGTGTTTTAGCGGCAGGGTGTGCGAGACATGCTCTAAGCTCCGGCAAAACACCCAACTGCTCACTTGACTCTCAGACTTACCCAGAGAGGACTTGTGGCCCTCCACCTCTGTCGTGGGCACTGCCGGGGCCCACCTCCCCAGCCCTTACTGGTCCAGTGCCCCCATCCTCCCATCCACCCCTCCACCCCCCCCCCACACACACACACCCCGGGGTGAATGTGGGCTTATAACTCACAGCTGCCCCCTGGAGGTAATGAGCTGGGAGCCACCTTGCCCGGAGCTTCCAGTCTGCCTGGTCCTGAGGAGCCCATGGCCGGTGACAGGCACGGCCTCCAGAAGCCCCTGCCTCAAGGTCCGGCCAACCCTGTGATGCAGTTCACGCCCAGAACCCCCCCGGGTCCAGGCATGGGCCAGACTCCAGTTCAGATCCGTTCCCGCTCAGCTCCTAGAGAAAAGGGCCAAGAGGATCCCAGTGTTCCCATGTCCAGAGATATGGCTCAGAAAGGAGGAGAGGACGTGGGTTTTGGCAGAAGCTAAGAGGAGGACGTGTTTGCAGAGCGAAGCAGTGGCCACCTGTATCGTCTCCACGGAGGGGCCGCATCGAGGCCAGAGAGCTGGCTGGTGGGTTTGGCTTTCATAAGAGCTGCTTCAGAGCAGGTGGGGAGGTGGAAATAGCCCAGGAGGGAGTTTATGACCTGAGGAACTGAAGATGCTGCAGAGTCCAGTTTGGAGAAGTTTTCTGCGAAGTGGAGAGAGATCCGGGGAATACTTTGCAAGGGGGAAACGGAGTCAGGAGAGGACTTGTTAAAGAGGGGAGGTGGTGAGTCTTGTCTGTAAACAAGTAAAAGATGCAAGAGAGAGAGAGGACAGTGGCAGAGCCGGGACAACTTTCTATCCTAACAGCCACAGGGTCAGGGTCACAGGAGAAAATCAGGTCTCGGGGTGAGAAGACAAGGCAGTGCTTGACCGCTCCTATTTTCTCAATAAAGCATGAGGCAAGGTCATCGGCTGAGAGCAGAGTAAAGCAGAAAGGGGCGTTGGATGTTTGAGAAGGAAAAGTCATCTCAGAGAGCAGAAAAGTGTATTCACTCAGGCAGTGTCTGGATGGCCAGGCAACGCTGCGTGCCCGTTAGAATCTGCGTGGATGAATGGGCATGAGATCCAGTTTGGCAGCATGGTCGCATGGGGTTCCTTCCATCTATGTTCTGCTGCTTGGGTGCAGGAGAGAAGTAGGCAGACAACTGGGTTGAATGGGGGGTGAGAGGGTGTTTGCAGGGGAGGTTCCTGGAGCTTCACCTCCAGGCAGCCGCTGATGGGAGGCACTCTCTCTTCCTTCCCCGTCTCAGCCTCCTGGGTCCATTCTGAGAAAGTGAAAAATGGTCCCAGAAGCCCGCAGCGAGGCCGTGATACCCAGTGCTCACAGAATGCCGCCGTGATCAGAGCACGCCCCCACCGTGACCCGGTCTGAGACGGGACAGGGAGGGGACACAGCGACAAGAACCCTGTGACACCCCTCTTCTGCAAACACGAGTGACCAGGGATGGCTCTGGCCCTGTGTTAATCCTCCCGCCTCCTGGACAGAAACTATCCTGTCATCAGACTGCCCGCCGCTAACACAGACCTGCCGCCTTTCACCTCTACCCTCTGCAAAACCACCGCCCAAGCCCACACCCTGTTCTAGGACCCTCCCAGCTCCATCTTATCCAGACCCCCGGACTCCCTCCTCCGCCACTGCAGAGCTGCACACTTACTCTGCTTTACCACCTGCGCCCCTGGGTCTGTACCTGGAGGGGATCCGCGGTTCCCTCCTACCCTCCCAGGCACTCGTGATGCTGCTTTGCTCCAGCTTCTCCCTCCGCTCCCCCACCCCACCAGTCCCCATGAGATACTGGTGTTTCCCCGGCTTCTCATCAATCCTCTTGTCAACTCTTTCTTGTGTCTCCATCATTGCCTCCCATCTGGGACGGCTCCTCAGCCCTTTTCTTTTTTTTTTTTTTTTAATTTTTATTTATTTATTTATGGCTGTGTTGGGTCTTCGTTTCTGTGCGAGGGCTTTCTCTAGTTGCGGCAAGCGGGGGCCACTCTTCATCGCGGTGCGCGGGCCTCTCACTATCGCGGCCTCTCTTGTTGCGGAGCACAGGCTCCAGACGCGCAGGCTCAGTAATTGTGGCGCACGGGGCTAGCTGCTCCGCGGCATGTGGGATCTTCCCAGACCAGGGCTCGAACCCATGTCCCCTGCATTGGCAGGCAGATTCTCAACCACTGCACCACCAGGGAAGCCCTCCTCAGCCCTTTTCTGTCGGGAGCCTTCACTTGTGAATACGCAGGCCAGGTATTTTGTAGACGTCTGCCCATTGGGGTCTGTCTGACGGTTCCTCGTTATTCATTTTGGACTGTGCCTTCTTGGCAGGCACTGCGGGAGCGGTGCTCTCTCCCCCTCTGTGCATCGTGTGCAGATTTGTCCTTCTACTTGCGTTGTTAACTGTGGTCATTTGTAAACTGGAGGATGCAGGCTTCTCTGTGTTTACCTTCATCATCAATTAGTGATACTTTGAGACTATAAATATCCTATTTTCGATCGCCCTTTTTTCCAATTATTTTAGCATTCATAAACAATTCTTGCCTGAAACAACTGTTACTGTGTTGTTTGCCAACGGGTGCTTTTTGTCTAGCTCCAGCATTCACTCCACATTTATTACTTGGCTTTCGACGGTAAGGAAGAGTTGTCCCTTCTCCTCCGTTTATTTATTTATTCACTTATCTATATCAGCATGCACGTATGGATTCTTATAGACATGGTCGTATCCATTCCCCTCATTATTATGCTGTAGGGAAATAAGAACTGGGAATAGGTTAGCTTAATTTTATTATTATTTTTTTTTTTTTTTTTTTTTTTGCGGTATGCGGGCCTCTCACTGTTGTGGCCTCTCCCGTTGCGGAGCACAGGCTCCGGACGCGCAGGCTCAGCGGCCATGGCTCACGGGCCCAGCCGCTCCGCGGCATATGGGATCCTCCCAGACCGGGGCACGAACCCGTATCCCCTGCATCGGCAGGCGGACTCTCAACCACTTGCGCCACCAGGGAGGCCCGCTAGCTTAATTTTAATACGTGATTTTTGGAAACTACAAACCTGAAAGCATAAAAGTGACAAAGAAAGTGAAGGAACAGTTTGTGGTTTGTCATCGTCTCTATAAAAGCTTTATCAGTTAAAAAAACATATTAATTAGAAAAACTGATGTTATGAAAGGCAATTATTTTAAATATGTACTAATCACAATTATTGTAAACATATATCAAACATGTTGTATATATTCTGTACTAGTGAATGATATTTCTACTAAGCCGTCCTTTAGAATCTAAAGAGCAGTTCATCTAACCAGAGGACTTGTGAGGTAGCAAAATATCTTGCTTTCTGGGGTTTGCTAGCTCCTGTGGCCTCGGTCTCACAAAAGGTAATTCCACTGATTCCTTTGTTCCGCCCCCCCAAGACTTCTGGGGGGGTTATGTGTGCATATATACACTTTTTTTTTTCTTTTCCTACGGAAAATAGATAGGAAATGGCCATGGCTGTGAGCATGGCTGAGTGGCTGAGTGGCCTAATGCTAGCCTGTGCTCTCTGCAGCCTAATTAAAGGAAAATGGTTGTGCTTTCTATGAAGAGAGGCACAGAATAGGATGAGGGGGCACAGGAAGGGAAGCTGAGCACTGAGAGCTTGCCTTTCTTCACGGAATTAAACGCTAACCTCGCCCCCTCCTCTGAGTCCTGAATGTATCAAACAAATCAGTGTAAATAGCTGGACAACTTCCAGGGCACTAGATTTCTCGTCAAAATTCAATTAATGCAGCCCCTAAGAAACCAGCAACATGCAAGGAAATACCGCAGATGGGCTGAAAGGGCAGGTACGTGGAGCTGGATGTCAACTGGTCCCCGGGCTCTGGGCTTAGAGGGCGGCCGGCCAGCTCCCCACTGCAGCCAAAGGTCTGGGCAGGTGATGTCACAACTTCAATGAGAATGGAAAGGTCAACTTAAATAGAAACAAAATTCTTAGCTATATAAAAATCATGCTATTTCTATGAGAAGACTGTTTTGCCCTGGCAAACAGTCAGGCAAAAAAGCAGGTCAGAAGATAATCTTGTCCAGCTGGGTGTTGGGGGGGGGCCTGTGTCCTCACCCCACTAGTTTCCTCTCTGCTTCTGCATACGTCCTACCAAGGGCTGGGTTAACCATTGTGACTGATTGGCTCACTCTTCATTATAAACAGGCAAAAAGAGGGAACTCCACGTAAAACACCTTTTATTTAACTTCCATCAGCTCGGACCAAAATAAGCAATCGAGGCCACAGTTTATTTATTCCCACGTAACTCTCCAGTGCACGACAGAACTTCATGAAGGCTTGTCGTGAAGTCCCTCTTACCTTGATCGCAGCTAAAACGAATTGCTACTCTAAAACTGCAGCTACGTGAATTTATGCAGACACCCTGGAGTGGAACAAAAGCAGTCCCCAAGAAGAACTGCAGAATTATGCCAGAGAAAGACTTTCAATTACATGGCAAACAAAAAGTGTTTATTTTAATCATTTATTTGGTCTCTAACTCACGCCAGAAAGGGTCTGAGGCAGCTTATACAAAATATATGAAATAGGATCATTGAACAACAACAGCAGTAATAATAATAACAAGAAGAAGAAGAAGAACACAATGCACAGGTCCTCCGCCCTGCGCCAGGCACACAGCCAGACCTCTTTCCTGCAGTGTCTCCGAGAATTCTGATAGTCATCCTTTGCAGTAAGGACCATCATTATCCCCATTTTACAGCTATGAAGACTGAGGCTGGGAGGTTAAAGCAACCCAGCTCAAGATTACATAAGCTAACAAGTGGCAGAGCTGGGATAAAAAGAAAGGCCATCAGTAAAAGGGCAGCTATGGGCAGGCCAGCAACGTGAAACTGAGCCCAGGTGGAGAGGCTGCGCCCTCCACAGCACAGGTGCTTCTGCAGTGAACCCGAACACTTAGCTTTGGGTTCCTTCCAGGACAAAGCAAGGAGGGAAATGTGTATCGGTGGCTAGATTTGCAGGGTGTCTGAGAGAAATGTATTCCATTTTCTAAGTTGAAGCACAGCTTTTCCTGGGCTAAGTGTCCAGGATTCAGAAAAACAAATGGTCAGCAGACAGATCTTTCAGAGAATTGTGTAGGAATAGCACTTCTGGAAACCAAGACTCCGGAGGCAGTCAGGCAGGACCTCAACCTCAGCACGATCTGGGCACCGACACAGACTCAGGACAAATGTGCTCTGGGATTCTGTGTTCTTACAGACTCGTGCTTAAGAGATAGCACGGCCTCCTGGCACCTCGGCTCGGGGCCGAGGGTGCATCCACTCACAGGCAAATAAATCACACTGATTCCAGTGCATCCAGCAGACAGCAGCCTTCACACTCCAAGCCGCTCAAGACTGTCTCTCCTGGCACCTCTGCAGCCAGGCGGGGGCTCCCAGGGTGCCCAGCCGTAGGCAGTGTCAGCTTCTGGTTCCTGGCACACCAGGGTAACTGGCCAAACACCAGCTCTGCAGAGCCACGAGCTGACCAGCAGTAAGAGAGTGGTTGCTTACAAGCCGGTCAGAAGATGGTGACTTCTGCCAAAGATCAGAATTTTGCTTTTAGCGCCAGGGCATCGAGGCATTTTTCCTTAGAGCAGTAAACATCCTTTATCTGGTGATGCCTGTTGTAGATTATGACAACAACACTGTAGCCGAATTATATTCAGAGGAGACTTGGTTTTCTGTTATCTAGATCTTGTGCAGGTGACAGTTACAACTGATCTCAAATAACTAGTTGGTTTTGCTTTGAAAATCATTCATCTTACCTTTCTAGATCTGCCTCGAAGCAATAAATGAGCTAGATAACGATTCTGGCAAACTTGAGTTGGACAGGAAATAGTCACATCAAACTTCCATTTTTGTATTCTGGGTTTTTTTGTCACAGTGTGTCACGGGGCTGTGTCTGCTTGTGTAATATGTGGCATCCTTGAGTAAACCCACCACCCCAGAAACGTGTAATTTAATTTCCAAGCAAACCTAGGGCTAACTGGAAATGCTTATTTGTTCCTATTCTTATTTTTGAAAACTGTTTTGAAATGCATGAATCCACTTTCTTTTATGGGCAGAATAAAATGACCAGAATGTAACCTCACAGTGGGAACACAAATTGTTCTCTCCTCTCCTCTGCATTTAAGCCAACTCAGGCCAGATGGGGATGTGGAAGACACCAGGGCTTTCCCATGGACTTGGAGGTGACTGTCACATACAGAAAGTAGTGTGTGTGTGTGTGTGTGTGTGTGTGTGTGTTTCCACAAGGCTTACTTTGGGGACAGGTTTAAATCTAGTTAAAGATATGTTCTCATTCTGGGAACTTCAACTAAACACACTCTCCCAATTTATGTAGATTTAACTTTAAGAAAAGATTGTTAAGTAGATGTTGTGGAGTCTATTGGGTATCATGGCAGACAATGTCTATTCTCTCTTTGCTCTTCAGAATCCTGAGTTATAGGATGTTATTTTGTACCTAAAATAAATGGCAATGATCCCCAGACTCCCCTGCAGCCAAGGAAGCCATTTGACCAAACTTGGCCAGTAAGATATCAATAGAAGTACTGTGTGAGATTTCTAGGAATTGTTCCTAAAATAAAGAATAAGGACCCTCATTTTCCCTTTTTCCATCCAAGAACATATTTATGATGACTGGAGCTCAGCAGCCATTTTGCTCTGTGAGGCCAAGGGCCCTATGGTTAGTGCTATGATCTGATGTCAATGGAACCACCATGCCAATCCTGGACACCCCACCTAGACTTTCTTTATATGAAAAAAGTACCGCTGTGCCTTTTTAAAGCCAGGGTTATTTTGAATTTTTTGGCAAACACTTGCCCGAGAGGGGTGGACATAGAAATGCAGCAACAGAAAGGATGCAGATGTGAGGGCAGCCGCCCCACCCGGCCCTCCGCCCCGCCCCCGGCCCTCCACTCCACCACATCCACCCTTGTGTGTGCACTTTGGGGGTGGGGACCACAGTGCCCAGCAAAGCATCTGCCAGCAAAGAATCAGCAAAGAATCGCCCCCTAGGTCGTCCCCCTCGTTGCCACTTTGCAGCCACTGAGGTCAGCTCTGGCTGACGCCTCAGACAGAGAGGAGGGGAGAGCACGGCGGAGAAGGAGCAACATTTGCTGAGGGGTGGGCGGAGGCAGCAGAGAACAGAGGACCAGACCAAAATGGGTGTCGGAGGGAAAGACAGAGGGCTTTGAAAGGCCTCACGGAACCTATTAGGAAGGATGGACAAATGGACAGAGGATGGAAGAAGAAAGGAAGACAGAGCAGCGTATGTGTTTTGGGCACACATCCTGGCCTGGAGAAGGGGACGGGGGCAGGCGGCTTCAGACAACATGTTTACACACCTGCTTCTGTTACCAACCCTTCGAGTCAAGTCCCAGCAAGGGTCCTCCGGCCCCGTGTTACTTGTGCCAATAGAACAAGATGGAGATGGGCTCAGAGCAGAGGAAAGGTTTCTTCTCTGATCACAGAAGGGAGGGGTGCAAGCTCCTGCGCTAGAGCACAGGCTCTCTGGGACAGGCCTTGGACAGGACAGAGATGGGGATGGGACTGCTTTACAGGGATCTCACCGGCAGGAGGGACGGGGTTCTGGGGGGGTGGCGGGGTAGCTGTGCTGCTCTGGCTCCGGGCCCAGAGCTGGGCACAGCCTCTCTGCACACACCCAGCTCAGCTAGGGTGTCGGTTCTATAGCTGGGAACTCTAATCCAGCACGTTAGGTGCGAGGCATCTGCACACAGTCCCCCTCCGGGCAAGTGAAACTAGACTGAGCACAAAAGAAGAGTTAGACCTTATCACCCAGATTCCAGCTCATTTTTCCTGGGTACCCCAGTGGGCTTTGCTGGTGACACCTCCATGTCACCCAAACCACCTAACCAGGACTGGTGGACATACCACATGCCCACCGTGGCCCCATAGGTGAAGGATGCTGGCCGGGCTGGTGGATGGACCACAAGGGACTGCAGGGGCATCTGTCCATGGAGCTGGTTGCTGCCATAGAACGAGGACCCAACGTGGCCAAATCTGACCTTTTAGAGAAAGGCCGAAAATCCAATTTCCAAATGCTGTTCAGGCCAAAGCAAAGACGTCTCTAGGTCACACCTGGCCCCCAGGGTGTCTGTTTGCAACCTGGATGATGGATGCTGTCGTCTGTCACTTCCTTTCTTCTGCATGTGGAGTGTCCACAGGAGGGCCGAGGCCCCCCAGCCATGCTGCAGCCCAAAGGCTGAGGCTTCCTGCTGGGTGTCACCTACCCCCAGGCCTGGCAGGAGGAGAATGTCTGTCCTCCACCATGAGTCTGTGGTGCTGTCAGTACAAGAAAGGGCTTGGACCACGAGAACATCATGCTCCCGGGAAGGCCTGTGGGCCCCCCAGCTGCAGTGCCCCCCACCCCCCAGGAGAAAAGGCAACTCTTGGGTGAGTTTCCAGCTTGAATAAACCTCTGTGCAGGTGTGAGGGGCAGCTGGGGACCCTCTGATCAGGTCCAAAAGCAAAAACTGACTATTATCACACTAAGATAAAATCAGAATGCTTTTCACTAAAAAAAAAAAAAAAAAAAAAAAAAGATCTTGGAGGGCAAGGTGTGTTTCTTCTCTGCCACTCTCTGCCTTTTCCAACTGTTGTGTAGTTTAGCATTTCCAGTTGAGCCTTGCTCTTCTGAAACTCTCTCTCCTTCCCTACCTGCTGCTGAAGGGCCCTGGCCTTGGGCTTGAGATCCAGGACCTGAAAGAACGGCATTTATCCACCTGTCTTTCCCCTTAGACACGTCCTGCTTCTCCCGTGGCTGGCGAGTACAGCCTTACCGGCGTGTCTTGTCCATTTGCTTTTCTCAGCATCCAGCGTGGCCAGTGGCGGAGCTGGTTACCACATCCCTACCCTGTTTGTGTGATGGTGTCGGTCAACTAGGCCCAATGACCAGACGAGGGTGAGCTCTGGAGAAGTCTGATCGATTCCTTAATGACTGCACCACATCGACCAGAATGGTTAATTCACTTCCACAAGTTGACATTTCTTGGGCCTTCTGAGAGCAGTGTATCATTTGCAAAAGTCACGGAGAATCTAAGTCCCCCCAGATAAACCAGGCCAGCCGTGGCAAAATGAACAGAGACAGTCACGTCTTCTGTTTGGGTCCTGGAGCGTTTGTGTAAGCTTTTTCTCATGGCTGTTTAGAAATGAATTTCATGATGCGAACACCCAAGTCTACACAGGCACTTAGAAACCACACGCAGCCGTGCTCTTACCAGACAGTGTCTCCTGAAGATTGCGGGGCCACCAACTATGGAGGTCTTCCATTTTGAATGTAAACTTGGAAAGAAGTTATTGTTTTCTATTTTTTAAATTCACAGTGTTCACGGAAATATACATTTCCCCAAAGCTCAGCACGAATGCCAGCTATCCATAGCACCCAGGGCCGTTAATGCAGACCTGCCCCCCACCCCACCAGCCTTGGCAAGGATTCCAGAAGCCCCTCTCCTTTCTATGGAGAAGGAAAGAAACTAAAGCACAGGAGCCATTCAGTTTGGGGGAAAAACTAGACCTAAAGCTTTTCCTAAAGTAAAACTTCTTTCTAACATTATATCAAAAGGAAATGATCTTCACTTGACTAAATGTTCTCATCCATTGCAAAATGAGTTCTGTTAAATTCAGAGCTCTTCCAATTTTAAGAATGAAGGCTGCCATGTTTCCAGAATGATTTCAAGGAGGCCCACAGGGGTCCATGCCACTCCAAACCCCCTCTTGCCCACCCTAAACGGGGTCACCGCACCAGCACAGAAGCTCTCCACAGAGCGGGGGAGAAGCAGGCCCAGGTATCCTCACCGGCTCCTCCAGTCTCCTGAGAACCAGCCTGTGCTGGACGCCGTGGGGATGGCTGTCCCCAGATGAATCCTGGGCATGTGCACAGCCAACAGTTTGCAGAGATTGTGAGCTTCTGGACAAGAATCCCCAAACACTTGACCCCAGGAGGCAGTGGTGGGAGAGTGGAAGCAATGAAACTTCAGGTCCCCTGAATTACTGTCTGCAAACAGCTCGACAGGCTGTGATGAGAATGGCAGGCGTCGAATTCCAGGTGAGAGGCCGTGAGTCCAAAGCACCAGAAGATAGAATCTGCAGGAACCTCGGCTTCCTCTTTGACACCCCAGGCCCTGTGCAGACGGGCATAGCAGATACATTTTCAGAGGATTAAGGCTTCTCCAGCCATCTGTACTCAGCCTCCTGAGTGGAGGCGATGGGGATGTGGGCACAGACGATGGGCCAGGGCCCAGGGTGGGCTGCACTCATTCTAAGAGAAGTGGGTTTCCCCGGAGCCCCCTCTTGGAAGCACACGATGCAGCGTCACTGGTGGTAACACAGAGGCCCGGACCGTGAAGGTGCTGGGTGGGGAAGACGTCTGAACAGCACCTGGGTAGTTGGAACAGGGCCGTGCTGGCGCCAGGAAAGCAGAGACAGAAGCTATGCCGCCTAGAAGGCTGTGACTGTAGACCCCGAAACCAAGAGGGTGGAAACTCCTGATGCTGCCGTGGAAACACACACGGGAGGACTGGGCATCTGAGCAGTGCAGGAAAGATGGCGACAAACATAAAAGCGCCCACTGGTCTCTAACTCAGGCATTTTAGTGGTTTCAAGATTTGCAAGTCCACAATTCCCTGAAGCTTTTCTAGAAGCTGCTGAGACCTAAGAGGCAGGGACCATCCTAGCACAGCTGCGCTTGAGTGTCTGGGCTTAGGCATTACTGATGCTTTGGTCCAAGAAGCTACCGTCTGAGGAGATGTGTCAAAACATCACCCCGCTGAGTTGATGCCTCCCAAGGTGGTCGGCTCCACGTCAGTGCCTTTGCTCCAGGAATTAGATGGGTATTAGATGTCAGCCTGGGTTTGTCGGGGCCCAGAACCCCAGCCAGAACCCCCATCAACTCCATTCATTCAGGATTCAGCAGCCTTGAGTCACTCACAGCTCTGACAGGTTTCCACAAGTGCCCCCCAGACCCCCTCTGCCCTCCCTCCGGGCCTCAGGGCTCAGGCAGACCACCCTTCAAGCCTGGGCTCACCCACGGCTCTCCCCCTGTTCCCGTGAGGCTCGCTCTTTGGTACTACTGCCCATCTTGGGGCACTTTGCAGTGTTTTATCACCTATTTATTTAGCAGAACTTTATTCTATACTAATGAAAGACCAATCAGGGCCAGGCAGTATGGAGTGTATACCATGCTGTGTGTAGTTCACGCGTTCATTATTCCTTCCTTGCTTCAGTGAACATCATCTATAGGACGCCTGTTGCACACAGGTGCTGAGCTAGACAGCCGTGGAGCTATTACACAGCACGTGTGAGTGAACTCCTGCCTCCAGGATCATCCTTCCTGCCCATCACCTTCCTAAGCTCAACCCCTACCATCCCCCACCCTGCTTATCTGTACTGTGCCTCCTTGAGGGCCAGGCACATTCCTGCCTCTGGGCCTTTGCACCTGCTGTCCCCGGAAGGCTCTTTCCCCAGAGCCCCACGTGGCTCACTCTCTCCCATCTCTGTCCCTCGGGCTTTACTCACTAAGTCACTGTCTTAGGGGAGAGCCTTGCTCTGTGTCTCCCGTCCTCGCTTGATTTATGTTTCCTCCTAAGCAGTTCTCATTCGCATACTGAACATGGACCTATTTATCGCTTGGATATAAGCTCCACGGTGGCAGGGATGTTTGTCTGTGTTGGTCCCTGCTGTTTCCCCAGTACCCAGAACAGTGCTGGTCACAGAATGGGTATGGAACCCACATTAGTGGAATTAATAGTTGGATGAAAATATGACCTGAACAACAAAGTAGGTAGTTAAGGATGAAATTAGGTCATATTCTGGTCAGGCGAACAGGTGATAGGTACTGAGCGGTGTGGCTGAGTGCCAGGTTGATTGTACGCATGCTTGTCACCGCCCCGGTCCTTTAATGCCTCGGTGTCCCTGGGGCTCGTTACCTCCTTCCCAAGAATTAACTTGTCTTGGAAAACAGAAGGTGCTCATCTGCACGTGGGCACCGGTTTTTCTTCCCCTGGACACACACGTGACATCCACTAACAGTCCCAGGAACGACAAACTCACATCCAGAGGTGCTCACATCACCCACGTGTCTCTAACCGTGAAGGAGTGAAGTTTCCTGTTCCGAGACACTGAGCATTAAGACAAAGTAAGAGTTAAAATACCAGTAAATGGGGCCTCCCTGGTGGCGCAGTGGTTGAGAGTCCGCCTGCCGATGCAGGGGATACGGGTTCGTGCCCCGGTCTGGGAGGATCCCATATGCCGCGGAGCGGCTGGGCCCGTGAGCCGTGGCCGCTGGGCCTGCGCATCCGGAGCCTGTGCTCCGCAACGGGAGAGGCCACAACAGTGAGAGGCCCGCATACCACAAAAAAAAAAAAAAAAAAAAAACCAGTAAATGTTCCTGGTTCTTCCAAGAATGCATCAGATATTCAGCAATCCCCTGTAGATAAAGGATGGCCATACTGTCTTCCACATAGGAAAGCATGTGTTCAGACAGTTTTCAGGGCAAAGTTAGCAAATAGGGCCACCAACAGAACTGCTCTCCGAAGAAAGATTCAATTAGGCGTCCGTGCAGTTGCACGAAGGCCGTGTTGCAACACCGAGGTGGCCTGTTTTTCTGGTCATTATTAATCCAGAAACCTTAATGACAAACAACATTTGTGTTATTGTCTCCCCAAATTTAATTTGTTTATGCAGCAGTTCAGTTAATCCTGCAATCTGTTTTTCTCAAACGAGGGCAGATAATGGAGACACCCGTTCTTTACAAGTCTTCAGGCTTTTAAATTCTGATAAAATCAGGGTTCTTCACTGGGTCTTGCCCCAGCTCTGAATTAAACCACTTTAAATGTAATTATGGAAGCTGGCCTTACATCAGGGACATCCATTTACAAAATTGATTGGCCATGCTGTTCCACGAGCCATTTCATGAGCAAACGATTGCAAAAGGGCCAGAACCGTAATTTATAAAGGCAAAAAAGCAGGTAAATACTTTATTAGTGGTAATGAGAAAGTTTCCAACTAACTGAATCTTTTTCTTCCCTCACCAGCTACTTCACGGAGCCGTGGTGCATGGCCCTCTTTCACGATCGTTTTATTGATCTCCGGAAAGAGTTACGCCAGATCTTATCCTCCAAGGAGGTAAGGGTGATTAACGGATATGTAGGTTATTCCTTGCAAATTAGAAGCAGTTACAGTTGTTGATCATTTAGACTTTTCCCTGCATTCCCACTTTACGGTTTCACTTTGAAAATCAACTGTCCCTCACAGAAACAAACTACGGAGTAGGTAAACATAGATGGTGATATTTCAGGGAATGTGAATTGTTCAAATCTTTTATGCGGGGCACGTTTGTTTTCCCCTTTGACAAGTACCTGTACTTTCATTATCCGCTGACAGTGAGGGCTGAAAGCGCGGTGTGGGTGGTATCTCCTTGCCCTCGAGCATGAAGGCTGCGTTCCTATAGTTTCTGTCCGCATTTGCCAGCTGTTCGCTAACCATTCGTGTGTGTGCGCGTGTTGTTCCAAAGGTGTCAGGGGACTCAACAGGTGTCCACATGCACTCCTTTTATAACCGAAACTTCTTTCTCCAAGCAGCGTAGGATTAACTGGAAGTGAGGCTGTACACCCCACAGGCTCTGTACTCGGCAGGAAATTTGACTCTGCCATGTACGTAGTAAAATATTTGTGAAACTTTATTTTTTTCAACACCTAGAGTCCTTACCAGAGTTGCGGGGAGTTTACGTCTTTGGTCAAACGTGCATGCTAGACTCCTCTTCGATTCACTCAGACGAGGGCTGGGGCTCAGCTGAGCTTCCGCCTCGTCCGACTGTCTAGACGGGCAGGTTCTGCGTCTCTGTGTCGCCTCCTCGTGGGTCCCCGGGGTGTGGGCTGCCACACCGGATGCACAGATGCAGCCCAGGTCCCCAGGCCCCTCGTTCTAGCCGCTGCACACGCCCCACCTCACCGAACCACACAGGGACCCTCCGAGGTGGGCGGAGGCACTGTTTTCACCCCCTCCACTTCACCCATGAGGAAGCTGAAGCCGAGCGACTTCACGCAATTCAAGGGTCTCCCGCTCCAAAGCCAGGGTTGTCAGCCCTGGACCACAGTGGTGGCGTGGTACCCTCTCCTCAATGCCCCGCCCCTGTTCAGTTTCATCCCTGGGGGTCCAAGCTGGGAAACTGACGTAATTTTACTAATCTGAAGTAGATTCAGATCGGGAAACATAGGTTTAAAGTTTAAAATTTTAAATTCAGTTCTCTTTGGTGCCCACAAAGATAGGAACCAGGCGGGGAAGCGTACCCAAGGGAAGCAGAGGGGCCGACGGCTAAAGGCCCAGGTCAGCCACGGCGAGAGCCATTCGAATTGGAAATGAGAACAGTAATGAGGTAGAGAGAGAGATTTAGGATGTTTCAGGTCAGCCAGGTGCCTGCACTTCATTCGGGGCTGTGAGGAAGTCGGTCCACATTAAAACATGGCCCCGAGCTGGAAGCCTGGTGCTTACTGAGCTTTGCTCAGCTCCCTCCCTCCTTCCCTCCCAAAACAACCTGCAGCTCACCGCTGCCCCATAAGAAGGAGTCATCAGTCTTCTCGCTATTCCATCAACACTCTATGCCTAAACCTTCTAAACCGCAGATCTAAACTCCTCAGTTACCCTTTTGCACAGAGCCACGCGGTTTTTGGTGTCAAGTTTAAAAGGGAAACTTTCCCTTCGTTTTCCCAAGCACACATCCTCAAACGCAATGGTGGCTGCTTCTCATGGCACCCACTGAGACTCCCGAAACCTTTTAGGCAGGAGAACATGTTTGCCGTGGGTCAGTCTGCAGTGCCTAAACTCGGCCTAGCAGTGGGCCCTGGCAGGAGAGCAAGGAGACTGCAAGTGGCCTTTGCAGAAGATGCTCTAAGGCTTCCCCAACCATCCTCGTGGGTTCTCTACATTTCCAGAAAGGGGAACCTCTGCAAGAAGAGCCTCCACTAGGGGACTGTTCTGACATCTGTCAAGTGCAAAGGCCACAGGAGGTGTTGGGGCCTATAGTGGTGTCTGCCTGTAGCTCAGATACACATGGAACAGGGACTCAGAGAGCTGGGGTTGGAGAAAGGGAGGGTTTGTGTGCGAGCACTGGGCACAGAAGAATGGCCCCAAGGAAGTGCCGGCCACCAAAAGCCAGGGTGACTGTGACAGGTATGGTGGAGACAGGCCAACAGTGGAAGTGGTAGTCATACAAACAGACATGCAGGAATTTCACTGAGGAGTCTGGTAATAGGAAAACAAAGAAGATAGCCTTCACTACAAAATAACAGTAAGTCCTTTTATCAAATATTAGATGATATAACCCACTTAATTTCACTTTCTACCTTGTCTTCAGGGAAGTACAGAAGTTCACTCCCATTAACTATGATGTCCTAGCACTCAGTTTATCAATTTTCCCCTCCCTCCACGTGTGGAGAAAGAAATAAATGACTATTATCTAGGACTTTTATAAGTCATATGTAGATTTTAAATGTGTATATGATTTATTTTGAAAACAAGATCATTATAAGACATCTCAAATCCTTTTGTGGAAGTCAAAAGGGGAATGGCTTGTAAACCCTCTGGTCATGCATCTAGCCAAAGAGTCACTGACCAAGGTGAAATTCTGTACAGTCAAAATCATCCTTCAGAAAGATGGATATTGATAGAGTTGGGAAAAAATAGTTTGAAAATAATAGAGACTTTAATATCTCACTTTCAGTAATGGATAGAACCAGGTAGAAGATTAACAAGAAAATAGAGGACCTGAATAGCACTATAAACCAACCAGACCTAACAGATTTATACAGAGCATTCGACCCAGCAACAGCAGGATGCATGGTCTTCTCAAGTGCGTGTGGAACATTCTCCAGGACAGGCCACCAAACAAGTGTCAATAAATTTTAAAAGACTTAAACCATACAAAGTATATTCCCCAACCACAATGAAATGAGACTAGAAATCAACTAGAAAGTGAACAACAGATTCTTAAGCAACTTCTTTGGTTTCAAAGAAGAAGCCAAATGGGATGTTAGAAGTACTTAGAGACAAATGAAAATGAAAACACAACCGACCAAAATTTATGGGATGCAAAGAGAAAACAGTTTTCAGAGGGAAGTTTATAGCTGTAAATGCTTACATTTAAAAAACAGGAAAGCCCTCAAATCAGTAACTTAATTCTACTCCTTAAGGAACTAGAAGAAAGAAAACCAAACTAGAAAAAGAAAACCAAACTAAACCCAATGCAAGCAGAAGGAAGGACATAATAAACATTCGAGTGGAGATAAATGAAATAAAGAATTTTTAAAAACAGAGAAAACTGATGAAACCAAAAGCTGGTTCTTTTAAAAGATCAACAAAATAAACCTTTAGCTAGATTAATCAAGAAAAAAAAGACTCAAATCCCTAATGAAATGAAAATGGGGACATTTGCCAACCTTAAATAATAAAGGTTTAAAAGAGAATATTATGAACAATTGTATGCCAACCAAACAGATAACCTAGATGAATCAGAGAAATTCCTAGATACACACAAACTACAAAAACTGACTCAAGAAGAAATAGAAAATCTCAAGAGACCTATATAACAAGTAAAGGTATTGAATCAGTAATCTAAAACCTCCCAACAAAGAGAATCCCAAGACCGATGGTTTCACTGCTGAATTCTACCAGACATTTGAATAAGAATTAACACTGATCCTTCTCAAACTCCTCAGACAAATAGGAGAGGAAGGAACACTTCCTAGCCCATTCCATGAGGCCAGCATTACCCTGATCCCAGAGCCAGACAAAGACATCAAAAGAAAAATACAGAACAATATCCCTTATGAAGTTAGGATCCAAAAATCTTCAGCAGAATACTAGCAAACTAAATCCAGTAGCACATTAAAAGGATTATGCACCACGACCAAGATTTACGCCAGGAATGTAAGAGTGGTTCAACATATGAAAATTAATCCATGTAATACACCACATTAATAAAATGAAAGAGGGGGAGACGTGCTATGATCTCAATTGATGCAGAAAAAGCATTTGACTAAAGCACACATGCTTTCATAGTAAAAACACTAAAAAGCCAGGAACAGAAGGAAACTGACCCAACCTGATAAAGAGTATTTATGAAAAGCCCTCAGCTAACATCACACTCAATAGTGAAGGACTGAAAGTTTTACCTCAGAGATCTGGAACTAGACAAGAATGCCTGCTTTCACCACTTACATTCAATATTGTACTGGAAGGTCTAGCCACAGCAATTAGGCAGGAAAAAGAAATAAAAGGCATCCACGTTTGAAAGGAAAACTATCTCTATTCTCAAAGGACATGATCTTATATAAAGAAAACTTTAAAGAATCACAAAAGAATATTAGAGCTAATAGATGGATTTGGCAAAGTCACAGGATATAAGATCAACGTACAATAATCAGTTGTCTACATGAGCAATCAATAATCCAAAATGAAATTAAGAAAACAATTCCATTTACAATAGCATCAAAAATATTAAAATACTTGGGAATGAATTTAAGCAAGGAGGTACAAGACTTGTACACTGCAAACCACAAAACATTTCTGAAAGAAATTAAAGAAGACCTTAATAATGAAAATACATCTGTGTTCATGGATTTGAATATTTAATATTGTCAGGATAACCTAAATGGGAAAAGAATCTGAAAAAGAATAGATATATGTATATGTATAACAATCACTTTGCTGTATACTGAAACTAACACAACATTGTAAATCAACTATACTCCAATATAAAATAAAAATTTTAAAAACCAAAGTGCCAAGTTTTCAACTAAAAAAAAATATTGTTAAGATAGGAATACTATACAAAGCAATCTACAGGTTCAATGCAATCCTATAAAAATCCCCATGGTTTTTTTTTAGAAATGGAAAAGCCAATCCTAAAGTTCAGATGAAAATACAAGCTAAAACAATTTGAGAAAATTTTTTAAAAGTTGAAGGATACACACTTTGCAATTTCAAAACTTAATACAAATCAAGAGTAAGCAAGACAGTACGGTACTTGCATAAGGATAGACATATAGATCAATGGAGTAAAATTAAGAGCCAAAGTAAACCCATTTATATGAAAAGATGTTAACATCATTAATCATTAGGGAAATGCAAACCAGGGCCACAATGAGATACCACTTCACGCCCACTGGGATGGCTATAGTTAAAAAAAAAAAAAAGAGGAAATAATGATTGTTGGCAAAGATGTGGAGAAATTGGAACTCACACATTGCTAGTGGGAATGTAAAATTATTACGCAGTTGCTGTGAAAAAAAATGGTTTGATGGCTCCTAAAAACTTACAAACAGAATTACTATATGACCTAGCCATTGCACTCCTAGGTATATACCCAAAGGAATTGAAAATCAGTGTCCAAACGAATACTTGTATATGAACGTTCATAGCAGCACTATTCAGAATTACAAGATGGAAGAAAGAACCCAAATGTCCATCAAGGGACAGGTGGATCAACAAATGTGGTCTATCCACACTATGGAACGTTATTCTGCCATAAAAGAAATGAAGTGCTGATACAGTCTAGAAAGTGGATGAACCTCAAAGCACTGAGTTAACTGAAAGAAGCCAGACACAAAAGGTCATGTGTCATCTGTGGCATTGTGAGGTGAGCTGCTCACAGATGAGCATGTTGGGAGGGGGGGTGGTCACCCTGGGTGGGGGTGGTCACAGTGTCGGGGGGAGGTGATCACACTGAGAAAAGGTCACACCAGGAGAGGCGAATGTACAAAAATGAGTTTACGATCTAGAGCAGTATTTGTGTTCCATCAATTTAAAAGCTCCATTGTGTGACTTTACACCATTTCCCCTGATGTTAGAACAGCATCATGCAACATGAGCCCCAAATCTTCTCTAATTTTTGTATATTCACTGCTTATGTTTGATACATTTTTTCCTGAAAAATTAAGGGAGAAAGAATCAATCTCAGATATACTGCATATGTGCTTGGGCACTCAAATGTCTCAGTGCCTCTAATATTTAGTTCTGGGCATCCCTTGCCATTTTCTCTCTCACCGTCTTTGTTGAGCCGATTTGGAGTCCTGGCCCCCCACTGACTGTACTTCCAAGTGATGTGTGTGTAATCTGCCACACCTGGCAGTGTCTCTTACATAACCAAGTGATAATTACCTTATGTCTCCATATAGTTTGAACCTAGTTTTCTAAGTTCTTACTATTAATAAATTAATGATCCAGTAGAACTCTGCAAGTTATCTGCTTTTTTTGTGTGGTTTTTTTTTGCTGTTAAAAAAAAAGAATTATTGGAAGGTCAAATAAATATACCATCAAAGTCCATCTTCCTTTAGGGTAATTTTCAATTATTGTGGTGTTCAGAAAGCACACAGCTCAAATCTCAGTGAAGTGCTTTTTTATTTTGGCCACACCACATGGCCTGTGGGATCTTAGTTCCCTGGCCAGGGATCGAACCTGTGCCCCCTGCATTGGAAGCACAGAGTCTTAACCACTGGACCACCAGGGAAGTCCCTTTTTAAAAACGTTTTTTAATTTTTTGAGTGAAGTGCTTTTTATAACAACCCTCCTATAGATGGGCAGATAGGTGATGAAGCAAGTATGGTAGCTGTAGAAACCAGGTAGTGTGTATGCAGGTGCCAAGCGCACCGTTCTGTCAACTTGCCTCTGTGTTTGAATCCTTTTATTTTATAATAAAGTGTTGGAAAAATCTCTACTGTATTGTAAACATGCACAGCATATGCTTCTCAACTTCAAATAACTTTATTCCCTCTCATTCCCATCTTTAAAGATATCAACGAAATTTGCCTGTACTCAGAATTTATTCCAGGGCTTTAAAAATCCCATTTCTTGGGGACTGTAACCAAGGAAAGTAACCATCTCGGAGTTTTCATGTAAAAATCTTTAATCACCTCCTTTCTTATTTTTAAAACAAGCCTGATATACAGATCTTTTCTATCTGTATCTTAAGAGCTTAAAATTAAGAGCTTACAATTACTACCCTTGCTGAACCTTGAAGACATTATGCTACGTGAAGTAAGACAGTCACAAAAAGACAGATAGTGTTTGGTTCCATTTACACGAGATGCCTAAAGTCAAGTCCTAGAGAAAGGAGAAGGGTGGTCGCCAGGGGCTGGGAGGAGAGGGATGGGGAGTCAGGGGTTAAATTAAAGAGTTACAATTTGGGAGGATGCGGACATTCTGGAGATGATGGTGGTCATTGCTGCCCAATGTGAAAGCCCCTAACACCTTTGAATCTTACACTTAAAAATGGTTAAAGTGGTAAATTTTATGCTATGTGTGTTTTGCCACAGTTTTAAAAAAATTGTTTTTTAATCTAGAAAAAAAAAATGACCAACCTTGGGGAGTTTGAGTGAAACTGCCCTCTTACTGTGGAGCTAAGCCCAAGTAATTTCAGTATCTGGCCTCTTACCGTATTTTCCAGGAGGAAAACCTTCCTTCCATAGAAGAGTTAGCCCGTCAGATCGAAGATGAGGAAATTAACCTGCCCGAGAAGCCCAAGAATTACCTCAGAAGAGTTTTCCAGGAAACCATCTACAGGCCTCTGGTTGAGAAGAGCATCCTTGACTATCTGCGCTATAATCATTACCACCTGCCCATGTACGCGTGGCCGGGCATCATTTAGCGGTGGCCACGGCCTCCACTTGATTGCTTCCACTCGTGTCGTTCCGGGAAGTGCTCCGTAAAAGCAGGAAACCTCTCTGAAGCCTGGCTGGACCGCCAGGCACCGTCGTGGTTCCGTCCTTTCTTTTCCGTGTCCACCGATGCCTGTGGTTTCCTATCGTCCCAGTAGGTGGCGCACGGCGGTGCGTCTCGATTCTGGGGCAAGGAGACGCTTTACCAACACCAGGCGTGTTCCTGGGCAGAATAACCCATTTTAGCAATAAAATGAGGCCGTACCGTGTAAAACTTGTTTTTTAACCTTGGGCGTGGTTCTGTTTGATTTCCTGAAAAGTCCTGCCGCCAACGCTGTTAGTCCTTTACATGTTTACCCGGTCATACTCGTGGGCGATAAAAAAGAAAATCGTGTGCGCAGGATGGAAAATGAGTAAAACAGATGACAGGAAATTGTAATTTAACATCAGAAGGACTGATTGCACAGACAAGTTTACAGGAACTTTTGAAACGAGGAGGCTGCTCTCACGGCCCCAGTATTTCTACTTCCGGTTCCAGATCAGGAGCATAAATGCACCGAAAAACTGGAAGATCAGCTCAGGTTCACACACAGGTTTTAGACTAGAAAACGGTGGTGGGAAACTAATCTAGGTCATTTCCTTTGACCCTCAGCGCTGTTGCTTTGCATCGGCCCCCTCTGGTACCTGTCACCTGTAATGTGGGTCAGTAGCCTTCTTTCTTGTAAATAAAGCAAATTAAGTGCCTAGCACAAAATATGGATGGGTTCAGGAACAACACACAAGACTGTTTTCATTTATTTGAATCTCTTTTAAGCAGATAGTGTGACACAATTTGTGTCTGAATTTTTGACCAGTAGGGCTTAAAAAAGTGTCTTTCATGGACAGAATTACAGTTTTCGTTCTTTTTTTTTTTGGCATTTATGTTAATATTTAGCAAAAATTGGCTCAATTACAATGACTACACAGTAATTTGGAGGATGTCATAGTTGGCATTACAGAATTATCCACCCATTAACAAACTGATACCTCTCAAAAATAAAATGGTTTTGGAACACTAGACTCTGATTTTTCTAAGGCAGGCAAAAGCAAGCAATAAACTCCATTAATTCCTGCACACGTATGTTTTACACAAGCACATGGGTCATTCAGAGGGAGGGCCCAGCTCCCACCATATGGTACAAACTGTGTAACTCCTGTGGAGAACAATTGCTACTGGTCCCCTCTTCAAACTGCAAGCCCAACACATATGGAACCATATTTCAGGGCCTGCAAATGAGTCAGCTCAAGAAACTCTCCTTCCCCCACCCCCTTCCTCTGAGAGGCCCTGGATTAAATTCATCAGCAAATGGAGTGAGTTTCTGTGACAGGCTCTGGGACCTTGGGTGGAGATTAACAGTACAACCAGTTAGAGGATCAACAGTTATGATTTCTGTGACTAAGTACTACCATCAAAAAGTTTCTGGTCACATAAAAGTGACCCCATATGACAGTGCCAACCTTAATATCAAATCATGCATACACTTCATAGTCAGTTTTCCTTTGCTGCCTTTTTAAAAGTAGTCTTGGGCCCCCATAAGTATCATGGCAGATTTGAAAATGTCTAGAATATAATTTAGTCTACATAGTGTATTGGAGGAAGTTACTGATCACTGTCCTATGTTCAGAAAGTGAGTCATTTCCTGAATCTAGGCAGGAATTTTAGCATATATGTGCAGACAAGCATTTTGTCACTAAGGAACCACTTTTCTAATAAGAGACGAACCCAAGAGTTGTTGATCATAGCTTGAAACTGGGTGTTTTAAGGGCTCTAGGAAAATAAAGATATTTATTCCTCAATGATGATGAGCCCTGGCAGAAGAAAGGGCTTCAGAAAGACCAAGATTTGGACTTCTCTTGAGGAGCCCTGGCGTGGCTTCTGTAAGAGACATGAGTGCCAGGAAGTCCCCAGGCATTTCAGGGTGTGCTGCTCAGCAGGGAGTCTTGAACTCTAAGCCCAATCTTACTGACAGGAAAACACCAAAGTTAAATTTCCCACGTTGTATTCCCCCCAAATCACATGTAACAACCATGCCTCACAGTTGCCTCTAATGATCTTCTGACATAAGTCGGTTTTTACTAGCACGTGGCCACCTCCTTCCCCAAAATGGCTCCTGAGATGCCACCGAAATATCCCAGGAAGGCGAGAGAAAAAGAGAAGATGATGTGGGAGAGGAAAGAGAACACTGTACGGAGAAAATGTGAAGCCAGCCAATCAATATTTACCCTCAGAAGAGGGTGAGTGTGTGTCTGTGTGTCTGTGTCTGCGCGTGAGAGAGAGAGAGCGCGCGCACACGGGTGCACGGCTGAGTGTTAGCCAAGGCGCAGGGAGAGGGGCTCGAAAGTCGCCGTGAGCGAGGAGCTGTTGATTGTTTTCTGGTTGAGAGAAGAGGTGATGATAAGGCTGGGATACAGTGCGCGCCGGGCCGGGCGGAGCGACAGCTGTATGCTAATACTCGCAGAAACCAGCCTCCGCGTCCCCCATTAAAGCAGGCGGCCAGGAGGCCACACATCACTGAACAAATAGGCTCTCTCTAGACAAATAAAATAACACACGTTGGCCTGCGGGGAGTGGGGAGAGCCACAGGGGGAGAGGAGCGGGAGGAGAGGGAGGGAGGGGGAGGGAGGGGAGGGGAGAGAGGGAGACCCTGAAGGAGAGAGGATGGACGGGGAGAGAGGGGAGGGGAGACGAGGTGATGTGGGGCAGGGAGGGAGACCAGGGAAAAGAATGAGAGGGAGAGTCCGAGGGGGAGAGGGTCGGGGGTGGGCGAGACCGTGAGGAGGAGAGAGATGGGGGAGTGAAACATGCGAAGAGAGAGGGAGAGGTGGGACGGGGTGGGCAGAGAGGGGCAGGGGAGAAAGAAGGGAGCGCCCGGGAAGGAGGAGGGGAGGGGTGGGGGAGGGGTGGGGGAGGGAAGGTGGGAGAGAGAAGGAGGCGGGGGTGGGGGGCAGAGAAGGAGGGCGAGAGGAGGAACACGGACACCTAAACCCAATAGCAGCAGCAGGACGGACGGAGTGGCGGGGGCGGGGGGACAGAGGCCCAGGCGGACAGCGCGCCCCTCCAGCCCCCAGGCGCCTGGCTGCCTCTCCGTCCGCCCCCCGGGGCTGGCGAGGACTGGGGACGTTCGGAGTCGCCGTGGCCTTTCTGGTCAATTTTGCTGGGGCTTCATCGCTGAGACTGGGGCGCGCGGGGAGCCGGGCCGCCCCTCACAGGTGGGAGCCGCCCCCTGCGCGCCCCATGCTCGGTGCCCTCCCAGCTCTTCCTGGCCTCATCCTCTGCTTAGGACTTTCCCACACTTCCTGGCTTCTCCTTCGCCCGCTTTGGCCAACATCGCCCTTCCCGTCTCCCGGCCCGGGGACCGTCCGGCTCGCCTCCCCTGCCCGGCCCGCGACAGTCCCACCCGAGGCGAAAACAAACAGCCCCGAGGGCACTTCAAGGAGCGTGCGGAGGCCCGACGGCACACTCGGGAGATGAAAGGGGCGGCCGGCCACCCCGTGGGCCCCGGCGAATAATGGGCGCGCGGCAGATTGCCGGGGGCACTTGAAACTCGAGGGGAGGGAACTGCTGGAGCGCGGTCCCTCCCCGCGCCCGGCGGACGGCGCAGCCTCGCGGATTCGCCCTCGTCTGCCCTCTTTCATGCGCTCTCCTTTTGTGTGGAATTATTTAAACGGGAGATCCATGGCAGCTTTATGCTAATGTGCCGAACAAAGGCGACGGCCCGCCGGCGGGGGCCCGGAAGGTGCCTGGAGGCCGGAGCGGGACGGGCGGGGAGGCAGCGGGCTGCGCGTGGCTCTCGCGTGCCCCGGGGCCAGACACGGCCGCCCCTCATTCCTGCAAACACAAAGCCTCTCCGGCTCGGGCCGGCGCGCGCGGCGCACGGGGAGCTGGGCCCCTCCGGGACCTGACGGCGGGCTCTGCGCCTGGAACGCTTGGTCCAGGCCCGGCCGTGGCTCGCGGGCCGGGAGGGCCTCTGCGAATCCGGCAGAGGCGTCCGCAGCCGGCCCGGGACAGCGATGGGGGCGCTGACCACTCCCTCTCGCGCCTCCCGAGCGTCTCCAAACGCGCCGCGTGCCGCGGGGTGAGACTGCGGACCCTCCTGTCCTCTCCTCTTAGGAGCTTAGGGGCTGCCTAGTGCCGGCGACATCCCACAGGGCAATTCCTGAGCCGAAATTCCTCGCTCTGGCGCTTATCTCCAAGCTTTGCGCTTCCAGCAACTCCCTGGCGCTAAACTCGGGAGCCGGGGTGGGAGGTCACAGTGAACCCCACTGCGTTCCCCGACGGCAACCTAGGACTCCAGGACAGGAGGGCTTAGAGCGGCCGCGGCCTCCAGCTCTGCAGCGGTCAGAGGAAGAATCCACCGCGGGGTCCGCAAGGACGAGAGGCGAAGAGGCCTCTGGATTTTTCCCAAGCGCCGGCCAGGACCCCACAGGAAGGGGAGGAGTCGCTTGGGGCCCGGGAAGGGCACTTCGGGACCCTGCCTGGGATCCCTCTGCTCGCCTCTTCCTGTGAAGCTCCCCAGGAGGGGGCAAGTCAGCGCTCAGTGTTTCCCCAGCCCAACTCCACGCGACCCCTATCCGGAATCGCAATGCGCAAAGGCCCGCCGCCGCGGCGCAGCGTGGTAGCGCTTCGCTCTCTTCCAAGAGGAAGGCAAATATCTCGACTCACTGTCCAAATGCCCGCGGGCGGGCAGGTTCTGAGAAATAAAATCACGCAGAAGACGCAAACCCACGGCCGGGTGCAAGGGTGCACGTCCTTGGAGGTTGCCGGTGTGTGCGTGAGCGCAACTTAATTCTTCCTCAGCCCTGGGTTATGAAATTAGTTTCTAATACTCGGACCTTTCAAGTTTCCATTTGTTTTTGACGGTACCTGTCTGAAAGCAGATTTCATTTTCGCTGGCAAGACTAGAAACCACAAAGAAAAAGAAATGGATCCATTGAATCTCAGTATTTCAATAGTGTTCAATAGATTCTCTTGGCTTAATTCAGAGCCCTATTTGAATTCGCTGCATTCAGGCAGGGGTTTTGTTTTGTTTTGTTTTGTTTTTTGCCTCCCACCCCCGCCCTCTTCACAATTATGGGTGTTGTTATTTTTAAAGGATTCACAAGGTGACTAACTCTCCCTGTTATCTGTTCAATGAAAGGAGTGTTACACATGTAAGACCAAATACCCCGCCGTCAGTTGGGGATGGCGGGCTGAGCCCCCGCCCTATTATTCCACAATCCAGATGGGATTCGTGATTAGAAAATAAAATTGGCCAAAGCTGTCCCGGAATCCCTTTCCCACTTCTAATTTCATCAGCAGTATCAATCAGCGCTCAAAAGAGCAAGGAAATAACATCAGTTACTTTTAGACTGAAAGATATATATAAATTTTAGATAAACTCATTTTAGAATTTCTAACTTTTTTCAGGACTAGCATTCATCGTAGTTAGCATTTTTAAAACGAGGATGAGAGTTTTCAAAATATATTCCATTATGTGTATTCTTCTCTTTCCAGTCTGTGAGTTAAAAAAGAAATTACAAACATAAAATCACCAAATATTTTCCCCTTGATTAGTCAACTTGATTAACCCCTTGATTAATTAATTCTAACAACTGTCCCCATTACAACTTATTACTCATGTGGACTTTTTTTTAATCTTTCATTTCCACGCCAGGGTATTTTCACAGGGAAAATCCAAAACAATGAAATACCTTCAGTGGAATCAGACGCAAGCAAAACTCAGCAAAGTCTATCTGAGTGCACAGAGCTTTTCAGAAAAGTGTCCGTTTCCTTCTCTTTCAATAAAGTGACATTTTCTTCCAACATATGACATTTTCTGTGGTTTTGCAATTTGTTCCCTAGTGATGGGTTATCAGGGCCACTACGCACTCTTGGGGTTCTGCCCCCGTCCCCCGGAGATTCTGCCTTTTGTGTTTCCTTGGGGCAGGTCTGGGAAGAGGTTGGAGGCAAAGGGCCCGCTCTGGGGTCCAATCGGGGTGGCGGGGCTGGGGGGTGGATTTTCACTGTTGTCCTTTCCTGGTGGCATCGGGGGGGGGGGGCGGGGGGAGGCGGCCTGTCCTCTCCGAGGCCGCAGCCTGCCTCAGAGGACAGATTGCCCCCCTCTCCCCCCGGCCGGCAGCACGCGCCTCTTTTGAGTCCAGATTGGCCGCGACCGGCGCTCAATAGCGGGAGGTTAATTTCCTTCACAAAGGTGAAGGGGGCACGGCTCCGGGGGGCCCCGCGCCCAGACAGGCGGCCCCTTTATTCCGCAGCGCCTTGATTGGAGCCCTTGATTTAGCATCTGATGTCAACCGACAGACAAAATGCCCGCTCGGAATGAAAATGCATGAGGCCGCGCAAGGAGAGCGGAAACCAACTTCACTGGGGCGCACGCGGCTGGCCGCGCGTTTCGGACTTTGGCCAAGTCCACCCGAATCAACCCGGCCCTGGGCGGCGCGGAGGCTCCGAGCAGCCTGGACCGGGCCCCTCCAACGATGCCAATCCCGGAGCCTCCGGGAACTTTAAAAAAAAAAAAAAAAAGTTCAGAAATTCAAGGTTTTTGGAACACAGCCCAGCCTGCCCCCTCCCCCATCCAGCGCTGCGTCTGCTGGCGATTGAAGAAGTGAGGTGCCAACTGTTTCTCAAACTCGAGAGAAACCTTCCCGAGGCCCGAGAGTGCGCGGCGGCTGCGGACACAAACATCGCCCTCAGCTGCAGCCAGAAGGCCAGACCCTCCACCCAAACTTGGAACTCCAGGGTCCCAATTTCGCTTAGACCCTGGGTCCCCCAGCCCATCAGTCCGAGGCCCGGGCGGGGCTCTGGGCGGCCCGGGCTTTGCAGCTATTTTCGATTCCGGATTATTTCCCAAACACCAGGAGGAGTTCCTGCGCCTCCCCCAACCCCACTCCCGCCCCGGCCGCCTAGCTCAGATCTCCCCCGCGCCTGCTGCTGCCCACCGCCGCCCCTACCCAATCAGCGAGCACAACTTCCCCCTCCGCTTCGGCTCGCGGATTGAACCCTCCTGACATATTTGGGGCCATTCTTCTCCTTTGTTGCTATTTTGCTCGCGACCCGCGGGTAATCCCAGCGCGGGAGGGGGGCGAGCATTGTCGTGCTGATGGACGGGCCCATTTGGCGGCTCCGCGCCCCCGGGAGGAGAGACACAAAGCCCAGGCACGTGCGCCTCCCCATAGAGGAGCAGCCGACCGTGAAGGGAGGCGGGGCCGGGCGTGTGCCTGGGCCGGGCGGGGCGGTGGCGCCGGGCGGGGCGGCGGCGAGGCGCGCGCGGGGGCCCCGCGCCCTCAGGTACATCTGCCGCACCTACCGTGCGACCCCCGAGTCCCGGCCCCCTCTTGGCCGCCGCGTCGCCCTCCCAACCCGACCGGGCGGAGGAGCTGCGGGCGCGCTGATTGGCTCCGGGGGAAGCGGGAGGCGAGAACAATGGCCCCCTCCCCCAGTTAAAAGGGAGCGGCTCCCCGGCCCGGGGACAGGGACGCGCGTGCAGGGCGCAGAGCCGGGCCGAGCTGCCGCCGGCGCCACGCGAGTCCCGCCGCCGCGCCCGGGCCATGGGCCGGGGGCACTGAGGGCCGCCAGGGCCGAGCGCGAAGGTGGGACCGAGCCAGCGCCTCGCCCTCGCGCCGCGCCAACATGCCCCGCGGCTTCCTGGTGAAGCGCAGCAAGAAGTCCACGCCCGTGTCCTACCGGGTCCGCGGCGGCGAGGACGGCGACCGCGCGCTGCTGCTCTCGCCGGTCTGCGGGGGCGCCCGCGCCTCGCCCCCGGCGCCGAGCCCCGGGCCGGGCCCTCTGCCGCCGCCGCCCGCCGAGCGCGCCCATGCGACGCTCGCCGCCGCGCTCGCCTGCGCGCCGGGCCCGCCGCCACCCCCGCCGGGGCCGCGGGCCGCGCACTTCGGCAACCCCGAGGCCGCGCACCCCGCGCCGCTCTACAGCCCCACGCGGCCCGTGAGCCGGGAGCACGAGAAGCACAAGTACTTCGAGCGCAGCTTCAACCTCGGCTCGCCCGTCTCGGCCGAGTCCTTCCCCACGCCCGCCGCGCTGCTCGTTGGAGGCGGCGGCGGCGGCGGCGGGGCCAATGGCGCGGGCGGCGGCGGCACCTGCGGCGGCGACCCGCTGCTCTTCGCGCCCGCCGAGCTCAAGATGGGCACGGCGTTCTCGGCAGGCGCCGAGGCGGCCCGCGGCCCGGGGCCCGGCCCCCCGCTACCCCCCGCCGCCTCCCTGCGGCCCCCAGGCAAGCGACCCGCGCCCCCCGCCGCCGCCGCCGAGCCTCCCGCCAAGGTAGCCAAGGCCCCAGGCGCCAAGAAGCCCAAAGCCATCCGCAAGCTGCACTTCGAGGACGAGGTGACCACGTCGCCCGTGCTGGGGCTCAAGATCAAGGAAGGCCCGGTGGAGGCGCCGCGGGGCCGCGCGGGGAGCGCGGCGCGGCCGCTGGGCGAGTTCATCTGCCAGCTCTGCAAGGAGGAGTACGCCGACCCGTTTGCGCTGGCGCAGCACAAGTGCTCGCGCATCGTGCGCGTGGAGTACCGCTGCCCCGAGTGCGCCAAGGTCTTCAGCTGCCCGGCCAACCTGGCCTCGCACCGCCGCTGGCACAAACCGCGGCCTGCGCCCGCCGCCGCCCGCGCGTCCGAGCCCGAAACCGCTGCCAGGGCTGAGGCGCGGGAGGCGACGGGCGGCGGCAGCGACCGCGACACGCCGAGCCCCGGCGGCGTGTCCGAGTCGGGCTCGGAGGACGGGCTCTACGAGTGCCACCACTGCGCCAAGAAGTTCCGCCGCCAGGCCTATCTGCGCAAGCACCTGCTGGCGCACCACCAGGCGCTGCAGGCCAAGGGCGCGCCGCCGGCGCCCCCCGCCGAGGACCTATTGGCCTTGTACCCCGGGCCCGACGAGAAGGCGCCCCAGGAGGCGGCCGGCGACGGCGAGGCGGCCGGTGTGCTGGGCCTGAGTGCGTCCGCCGAGTGCCACCTGTGCCCAGTGTGCGGGGAGACGTTCCCCAGCAAGGGCGCCCAGGAGCGCCACCTGCGCCTGCTGCACGCCGCCCAGGTGTTCCCCTGCAAGTACTGCCCGGCCACCTTCTACAGCTCGCCCGGCCTCACGCGGCACATCAACAAGTGCCACCCATCCGAGAACAGACAAGTGATCCTCCTGCAGGTGCCCGTGCGTCCGGCCTGCTAGAGCGCGCCCTCCACCCCGGCCCCCCGAACCGTGCCTTCGCTTGGAGACCCACGAAGAGAGCGCGCCCCGACCCCGCGTCCGCGCCGGGGGCACCCACCCCCGGTGAAAGTGTCGTCTCTGCTTCTCTCGGTGTAGCGTGACGGTAACCCCGATCCTCTCGTTGTGACTCCTTTTGGACCCCTCGCCCCCTTTGCGTTGTGTCCCCTTCCCCCCCCCCCGCCATGGCGCAACAGGAGCCAATCTCTTTCTGTACAAGGGAGAAAAGCTGTACGCGTTTGTCTCGTGGTTGGAAGCCTCCCCTTGGAGGGGAGATGTTTTTCTTGCTAGTATTCTCTGTGTTCATGGTCTAGAAACGCGGTTTGCTCTCGCCTACCAATCTCTGCTCTCTATGTATGTAGCGTACGGGTTGTTTTGGGTGAATCTTGAGGAATAAATGCCTTTATATTTCACAGGCTGTAAATTGAACTTCCCACACGATTAGCTTTATTATGGCTTGTGAACTGCTGGAGTCTGGCTTTACCTTTTTGTATGTGAACAAATCAAATTGCTTAAAAAAGAGTTTTCTTTAGTCTAGCCACAAATGCCTTGAACTGTTGTCTGTTTGGGATTGTTTTTGTGGGGGGGAGGGAAGGGAATTTTCAGAAGATGCTGTAGAAGCTGCCTCAATATTTCACGTGAGACTTTTCGGTTTGATCATCTTTGTTGAGGTAGGACTATATGAGTTCCCTCTAAATGTATATGTTGATTTATGAGTAATTGTTATTTATTCTTTATTTATTTATATTAATTATGAAGATTATGATATTATTTGATTGCAGATTTTTTTTTGGTGCGCTTCCCCCCTTCCCCGCCACTCTTGACATTCCACTGTGCATTTTAGAAGAGAGCCTTTTTCTAAAGGGATCTGTTAAAAGTTTTAACTTTTATACCTATCTGAGCGAATTACAGACAACCTACCATTTTATTCTGCTTGGAGCGCCCCCAGGGCCCTCGTACAAACGACAGCTCTTACTTTTAAATGCAATCTCTTTTCTACATACATTATTTTCTTAATTGTTAGCTATTTATAGAAAGCTTCAATAGAACTGTTTCAACTGTATAACTATTTGCTATTCAAATAAAATATTTTCAAAGTCAAAGTAAGGTGGACTTATTTCTGCATCACGTGGTTTCCACAAGGATTTAAAATAGAGCTTCCAATGATTTCTTAAATGTGTGTCTATTGTTTATTAAGAAAACCCACCACCATCACTAGGATCGTGGATTTTTAGAGCTGAGCCTGAGCTGCCAGATTCTACCCTTCTGGTACTTCAAGGGTATAGGCTCAAAACAGCTAAACTGGAGCCAAAGGCTTGTTAGGGGTCCTTAGGAATGTACTGGAAGGTGGGGGTTAGAAGGGAAGCTGTGCAAGTCTTTTTCAGAGAAATCTAGATAAATGTCCACACAAACCTATCCTTTTAACCAAGGGGATATAAGAACACCACTTTAATTTAGCAGATCCTTCATTTCCTGACAGTTTGGGGCACAGTGTAACCGTAATTCCTCAAGTAAAACGGGTAATTTCTGATCCTTAAGTAACAACTAGGAGAAAGTAGAAACGATTTTATGGTCAGATTTTCAAAATAAGGGAAGCAGACCAATTCTCATTTGGATGCAAAAGAAGTTAAGCAACTGGGTTTGGGGTAAGGGCTCAGAAATAATTTTCCAATCAGGTAGCAGTCCATTTTTTGGGACAAAACTGGAACACCATCTGTTTGGGGTATTAAATTTAATAACGGTAATTACAGTGTTTTCCGTTATGTGTCACAAAGCTCTTTGAAGAACAATCCTGACACTCACCAGTTAATATTTTGAGTTGTTTTCCTCTGCCTCTGGAACACTTGATCACGGAGCCGAGCTAAACATCACAATTGTGCACGCCCTTCCCTTCCTGATGTGTGTCTGCTGCTTTTCTCCCGTGGCACACTAAATCTAAGATTTGCCTAGCAAAAGGATTTTAGAAATCTGTACAGTAGGAGCTGCATTTCCAAAAGGTGTAGCTGGCGTGATGGTGGGAAGGGGGCAGTACGTGAGAAACGAGGAAGGAAAATGTGACGAAAGAGATCGTTTTCAGATTTTGAACCTAAAGTTTTATGTGGGAAAGGGTTTACTAAAAGGCTCAGCTATCAGGACGCTGGAGTATTCCTCCCTTTGTGAGGGTCTTGAAATAGACTCAATAACAATGATGGAGCAGCCAGCACAGGTGAGTTGCCTCCAGGACAAACTGCCCCTCCTCTTATTATTTTTATTATTTACCAGTTTGGAAAATACAAGAAGACAGAAGCTTGGTGCAGCACAACATGAAAGCATAGGGACAAAGCTGTGTTTATAACATCCTGAAAAGTTGGAATGAAACAAAGAAAAATTCAGATTTGTGGCCTGATGATTGCTCCCTCTAAGCAATAATGTGAGACTTTTAAAAGGTTCTCTCTGAATTACACCTCACAATAAAAGATCCTGCATCCTGAGGGTCAGCGTACCCCCTATGCCAATAAAAAGTACCCTTAAAACCCTGGTGGTTGGCCTGCAGGGATGTCGTCTTGGCATCTATGTTTGGCTTACTTTTTCTTGTCCAGAATCATAAATCACAAACCCTTATGTCCATCTTCATCATGGTCAATAAGATTTGGTTGTTTGCAAATGTGCTCTTGCATCCCCTGTGGAAATTTATTTCCATTGACCAAATATACCTTTTCTCAAAAATAGCCCAAAATTTCATTTATGTGAGAGACTAAGTGAAATCATATAGTGAAGGGAGCACACTGAAGGTGACTAAAATGTATAGAAGAAATAGAAAACCTTGGTCAATTTGTTTCAAAGTAATGCAATGTGAGTCAGCAGAATATTCCACAGGAAAGACATCAGATTCTCTCTCTTTTTTTCTCCCTCCCTGGATAATAAGTTCGCAAGAGCTCCTATTGTAAAATATCAAGTGGAAATGCACCCACCTTCTTCACAAGTGTGCAAAGGATGTGGAGGACATTCCCCTGCGTCTGAGGCTGCTCCAAACTTGGATGCCCACGGGTGGAAACCGGCCACGCTGGGACATTTTGCACTGGGTAAGGGGGGCGGGGTCCGAGGCCTACCCTGGGGGCGCTGTTCCTTCCGTGTAGCACCATCACTACAGGTGATCCCTGGGCCCTTTGGCTTCCTTCTGGGAGCCCAGGTCACGCGGTGGAGGCAGCCGCGCCAGGGTGACGCGTGAGCACGTGGAGCAAGGCCCAGCCTCCACAGCTGTGCGTGATGACAGCGTCGTGGTGCAGAGCGGAGCAAGGCTGGAGGCTGGCTGCACTCCGGCTCCTCGGTGGCACGTGTGGGTATACCGGGGTGCCCTGCAGAGATCTGGGTGCACAAGGTTGGGCTGGGCAATGCCAGTCACCGGGCTCCTCTTGCCCAGCGTGTCTGCGCCCAGAGGCCACCGGTGAGGGGCCCGGTCCTCACGTGCCACCATTGCTCTGCAGGAGGCTCCCTGGGGCAGCTGTCTCCTTCCACCAGCCACCCCTCCATCTCCTTGGACTTCATTCCACAACGTCTCCAAGACGAAGGAAGCAGAAGAATCTCTTAACAGTCTTGTATGACATCATAGGAATTCTTCACCCACCAAATATCTTGTGGAAGGGAAAGGTCTAGAAGTAGCTTGGGCAACTCCAGGGCTTCCTGCAGGCCTGTCTCCTCATCTTTAAACCAGAGGGAATGGGCTTCTGGGAGACACGGTGAGACACTGGAGAGGACTTCCTAGACTGTGAGAGGAAAGGCAGTCGGGACGCCAAAGGGAGCAGGTAGGAGAAAAGCTCCATCCGGGGAGTGTGTCCTATGGTGTTTAGGATTAGTTATAAACCCATTGGCCTGGGGCAGGCAGGCTTTGAGCAGAACTTGCTATCTTTTTGCAGAAGGGACGTTTTGGTCTTGTGGAGAAGTTTTCTGGCAAATAGACCCTAGTGTATGGGGTCAGACTGTCATCCACACATACTGTGTGTGTGCCACCCATGTAGCCTGTTACAGGGCCAGGTTAAGTTATAGTCTTTTGGTGGCTAGGCTAGAGAAAGCTGTGTGTTTGGTAGTTAAAAGCCCATGCTGTGGGATTTAGAGAAGATCAAGCAAGGGACTGACTTGTAGAGAGAGACCCACGAGGTAGCAAAACATGCCAGAGTGAGAGGATCAACTGAACAGCACCAAGCAAGGATGTTGGTTCCATTGGACTGCCGAGGTGGACCAAGACATGGAGTACAATATGGCAGTCCAGAGACACCTAGGATTCTAATCCTAAATCCTGGAAACATCCAAATCATGTTTTGGCAATATAACCTGAAAGTAAGAGCCTGAGAATCCCATTGGGTGGAGAAAGAAGCAGCCTCATCATCTTCAAGTTATACACATCTTATATGGTGAAGCTTAGTGTGTCTTTATGACCAACCTGCAGCATCAAACAACCCATACTCATGGGGAAAGGCTGGGATATGCATCACTCCTGCATTGTAATATGGCGACCAGCTCTATCAGGCCCGTCAGCATCACAGAGAGCAGTTCGGATGTGAAGCCTGGTCACAGGACTCACAAGAATGTCCCCACCAAGTGGCCCTAGGAGAAAGAAGTAGTCCCAGACACCCAGATGAGAAGGCCACCCTCTGAAGGGCTGCTCCTCATCCGGGCACTTTCTCCCATCCCCTCGGCCCCTCAGTCGACCAAGGCTCCCGGGTGAGGCCAGGGACCTTGAGTCCACAGGAAGAAGGGGCCAGAGAAGAGAGCACCCACCTGCCCAAGGATGTACAGGAAGAGGGAAATCTTTTTTCACCAGGAGCACTAGGGAACTCCTGAGGTTGCTAAGGAAACCTGAATAATTTCCAGTGGATTCATCAGCATCTCCTTGCCTTGTGCAAACAACCAGCTACGGGTTTTGGTGTCATCAAGGCAATTTCCCACTCGAGGATTTTCTGAAGACAAATGCGTCCTGTTTCTCTGGACAGTTAGGAGGAACTGCAGGGGTAATTGCTACGAGCCAGACTGGGTCTCGAAAGTGACCGAGCCTGCTGGGAGGTATGACGGACCTTCCTGGTGAAGTGGAACTGAGTTCTCAGGGTTGCGTGAGAGAAACACCTTGGCTGCCACGTTGACCACTCCCCGCTGGTTTTGGGGCATCATGAAGGCCTGATATGCTTCTTAGAATCACTGAACATTTTTGAGCATCTGATTTGAAGTCAGTTACCATATTTTCACTGACCCAAATACACATCCCTTCATCTCTTAAACCCCAGCTGTCATCATTTGTCTGCGACACACTTTTTATTACTGTGGGCTTGTTCTATCGCATCTGGAAAGTGGAATGTTGAGGACAGGCATGCTTCCTCTGGCAGCATATATGGTGAGCAGATGGCTTGTGGGGTAAACGTGTTCATATTTGTCTTGTTTGAAGATTTCTAGAATGTATGGTCTTCCTGGTGGAATTTCCACCCAAAGCATCAATATCCATGTTTTTTCTTCAGCTCATCTCACAAGCTCACACCCCTGAGATAAACTGGTCTTAGAATATTCTCCATATTGAAATGATACCTATACAGTGTTTACCACCAGTCAGAGCACATTCAGGAGCATGATTATTGAGATCCAGTGTTTCACACGTCATACTCACGCTGTGCATTTTCACCAATGTCTATAAGAAGCTTGTCCACACCATTTGCGTTCATGGTTCACCTGTAGTGCCTCCCCTTCATCAGAACCCAGGTGTTCACTGTTCCCTCCACTTGGCTTAAACCAGTAGACTGAGCATTGCCCCAGGGGAAACAGTAATGGCAGAACCTTCCCCCTGAATCCACCCCTCTCCTCCTTCACTCATCAAAGAAGGCCCTTGTATTTGAAGACAACATCTGCTCCATCTGTTGTTCCGGATAGGAGCCTTGATGCAATGCCCCTTCTCAAACGCCACAGCCAGGTGACGGTCACACCTGACGGTGACGGGATGGACCAAGTGAGCCAGGAGGTTATTGTCTGTGGGATCTGATAGGAGACAGAGGAGGCGTTAGGGCACGGAAGGCTTCACAGGACGCTCTTTCTACGGGAGAAAGAAAATTAGGCTAGAATTTCCTCTGAACACAAAGGACAGAAAAGCCTGGGGAACTTGGGCTGAAACACACGTGTACAATATTGTTGTTGAAAAGCTCGTAACACCAATGGATGGCCATTCTTTTCTACTGTGATCTGTCCTACTGTATAATGTAAGATGAGTCTTTAGCATTTTAGAATACAGCTACAAAGGGGTTATTATTAGGTGATAGGCAGAAACCGACAGGAATAAGGTACATGAAAATGATGTAATTGAGAACTGTCAGGCATAAAAGGAGATGGACGAATCGCCATCTCTGGGTGTCTAAATCTGAACAGAATCATCTTAGAGCTCATCAAATATTTTACACCACAAAGGAACATACTCTTTTTTCACTCATCTCTTGAAAAGAAGACCTTTATTGATCCTTTGAACACTATTATTATCCTTGATATCTTCTTGAAGGTTTTCACATGAAAATTTTAAATCATTTTAGTGAAATACTTATTACATAATTAAGATTTCAGATTTGCATACCCAAAACTTTTTGCTCTGTTAACCATAGAGAAAATCATGAACTTTCCCCTTTGTATTTTCAAAATGTGATCATCGATATTAAAGAGAACTCAAAATATAATTAACCACATATTATACCATCTGGCCTTCTTTGTTGCAGCAACTGTGATTTTATCTTCTAAGTTTATACTGAGAATCCAGAATTATTGCCACCATTGCAGTATTTCACCATCTCTGTCATTGTAACAGAAAAGGCTAAATCAGAGGTTGGCAAACTAAGGCCCATGGCCAAATCTAGCCCTGAGCCTGATTTTGTAAATAAAGTTTTATTAGAGCATAGCCATGCGCATTTACTTACTTACTGTCTATGGCTACTTTCATACCGAAGTGGCAGAATTTAGTCATGAACGTAGAAATTATATGGCCCACAAAACCTAAAATATTTATGATTGGGCCCTTTATAGAAAAAGTTTACCAAGCCTCAGGGCTAGACAATAAAATCGTGTGGTTTTATAGATCATGCAGATTTAAAGAAAATATGGTATAGATCGCCCACATTCCTGCCCTTGATGAGATGGAAACTTGGTCCTTAGGAAAACCTGTGCTTTTCTCAGTTGTGTGGTGAGTGCCACAAACTCCAGGACTCAGCACACATACTCCTGAAAATTGCAAAACTGAGTCCTACGGATTTTCACAGGTGTTAACCTCTCAGGCACCACTTTAAAAGCCCTGATCATTTAAATGAGAATGTTAGCTAGGTAGGAAGCTGCCTCCACATGGTGTTATTCATACTGTTTGTCATGTCAACTGCAGTGGCTCACAGAAATCTAAATGGAAGAAGCAGCATCTCCTGGTTTGAACGTTGTTTTCTTCTTCACTGCAACAGTGGCTGCATTTACCAAGTGACATCGCAACTGTTCAGCTGAATCGTAAGAGATTGTCATTTTTATAGGTAAAATGAAAAGTTTAATATCAACAAGTTTGCATGGTTCTACCTAACCTTTCAAGGACTTTTGGTAACTATTAGCTTAACAATTGAATTAAAGAGAAGACAACTTTAATTCAACATTGATCAGTTTTAAAATAATATGAATTCAAAAGCAACAAGCACCTTTCTGACATCTCCCAACCTCATTCAATTGTGCAAATATTTGATCATTGGGGGCATGTAGATCAATGTCCAGCAGGGAGAAGTCAGCTCTGATTTGAAGTTTCCAACCTAGAGTGTAAGTTGGTGCAGTCACTGTGGAAACAGTATGGAAGTTCCTCAGAAAACTAAAAATAGAATTAACATAAGATCCAGCAATCCCACTCCTGGGCATATATCTGGACAAAACTATAATTCAAAAAGATACATGCACTCCCTATGTTCATAGCAGCACTATTCACAATAGCCAAGACATGAAAATAACCTAAATGCCCATCAACAGATGAATGGAAGAAAAGATGTACAGTAATGGAATATTACTCAGCCATAAAAAAGAACAAACTAATGCCATTTGCAGCAACATGGATGGACCTGGAGATTATCATACTAAGCAAAGTAAGTCAGAAAGAGAAAGACAAATACTGTACAATATCACTTATATGTGGAATCTAAAATCTGACCCAAATGAACCTATCTACAAAACAGGAACAGACTCACAGACATAGAGAACAGACTTGTGTTTGCTGAAGGGTGGGGGCAGGCAGGGATGGAGCGTGAGTTTGGGATGAGCAGATGCAAAACTAGTACATATAAGATGGATAAACATCAAGGTCCTACTGTATAGCACAGGGAACTGTATTCAATATCCTATGATAAACCATGATGGAAAAGAATATTAAAGTATGCATATATGTGTATAACTGAATCACTTTGCTGTACAGCAGTAATTAACACAATATTGTAAATCAACTATACTTCAATTTTAAAAAAAATTTAAAAAAGAAGTTCCCAATCTCTTCTTGAAATTTTTTCTGGGGCAGGTTTCTGACCCAGTCTCACAAGTGAGTCAATTATGGCAACAATAGTGGAGAACTTGTACTTTCCTAGCATGTATTTTTCAGAGCCTTGTTACTCAAAGTGTGGGCCACCAACCTGTAGCATCTGTATCCCTGGGGGCTGGTTAGGAATGCAGAATTGCAGACTGCACTGCAGACCTACCAGATGAGAAGAACCTGCATTTTCACAAGATCCCCGGGGGCCTGTGCGCCTGCTGGTGTTTAATGTGCGCTGGTGGAGTTTGGGGGCCTCCATCACACACAGAGTGTTCCCAGCTGTTGCTGCCAACAGGAAGTTTGGCCTGAGAAGAGTTGACGGCTTGAAGTCTTAACCAGAGGCCACTAACCCTGACTAATGATGGATTGATTTGTCACAATCCTATCAGTGAAAAGTCATTGAGCCCTTATCACTGACATGAATTACTCACTGATTTCTCACAATTACTCTGTGAGGCTGTACTGATGGGGAAATGGAAGGCCCTAAGAGGTGACATGACCAGGAAGTGGGGAAAATTAGTTGAGAGCAAGGACACTGGTTTATAGAGATAAACCCTCGGGGGTAGGGAGGTGGGGGCAGATGTGCTCGTATGGGAGAATTCAACTGGAGAGTAAAATCCAAGAGTCTTGCCTCCATCTCCTTGTCAAGGGGCTACCTAGGCATGGAGCGTGATATGACAGCATAAGGACATACATGGTTCTAATCCCACATCGTGGAAACAACGGATTTGTGTTTTGGCAATCTGACTCCAAAATAATAGCCTGAAAATTCCACCCGCTGAGAGGGAGAGAGAGAAGCCGAGTATGTCATCCTTTCAAGTCACCTCCTATCTTGTCCATTGGAGAAATTGCTGATTTCTATACTGCCCAACCTGCAAGCTCAAATCACTGACACTCCTGAGACACAGGTTAAGGTAGCCCTCCACGGCAGCAACTAAGGCTATCACGCTGGCATGATCGCAGTACCAAATTCGCAGATTCTGGACCATGTTCACTTTGCTCTAACGTGCTCCAGGTGCAAACCGTAAGACAGTGAAATGCATGAGTCCCTTGTGAAGGATGGAGTCTGAAGCAGCACCGCAGCGAAGACATCACCCAGCGCCAGCACGCCCCAGCCGCCTCCACTCCGGCTCTAAAAGCACACGGTTGTGGAAACCACTTACTAGTTGACACCTGCAGGCAAGTTAACAGGCCAGCCCAGAACCATGGCAACCGGCAAAAGTGAGAGAAGGAAAAATCCCTGAGCCCAGGGCGCCAGGCATCCCTGCTCAGCCTCAAGCAAGGGCGATGCCCAGGCTGGGGAAAGAGGGGCCAGTCCAACCCCGAATCTGAGACTCACAGTTGAGGCACCGTGAAGTGGCGGATTCTGATCTCACTAGCAGGCCCCTGCCTTGATCCTTGTTTCTCGGAGGTGGCTGTGGGGAAGGCGGCCCAGCACCCTGGTGTGAGCTGCAGTGGGACTTGTCTGGCAGGGTAGTTTGGGTGTTGTTCCTGGCTCTTTTAGCCCCAAAGTCTGATCGTGCGGCTCCCCGGCACAGTCTGTGAGATAGTCAAGAGCCCGGAGTAAATTATTTCCTTCAGCTGGCCAGGGTGCATCTGGCCATCTGCATCCAAGTACCGCCCACGCTGCTGTGGAGATTGTGTTATTCAGGTCAAGTGCTGGTGAGAACTTGCTCATGATCATTGTCATTTGAAGTTCTTTGATCTCCATCAGCTCCATCCGCTGGATGGGAGAGAATACCGATTTAAAATTGTATAGAATGTTAATGCTCGCTGATGTAGGTCTTAAAAATATTTCTGCAAACTCTTTGATGCACCTTCCACTGAGAGGTGGAGTCTGGGTCCCTCCCTTGAAGCTGAGCAGACCTTTGTGACTGCTTCCTTGAATCAAATGCAATGGGAGTGACACTGTGTGACTCTGAGACCAGGATAGGAAAGGGCATCAGCTTCTCCCTGGGGAGCCCTTGGTGCTCACAGACTCCAAGCTATGCGGAAGCCCAAGCTGCACACAGAGGCCGCACTGCTGGGCTGACGGCCCAAGATGAGATCCCAGTCAACAGCCAGGATCGACCCCAGACACACAGGGAGGAGGTGAGCCCCTGACTCTGGTCCCTCCATCGCCTGGGAACACCTGCGTGAGAGAGCCCAGGGCAGAGCAGCCCAGCTGGGCCCCATCACCCCAGAACCATGAGAGAGGAATAAAGTGAGTGTTGTTTTAAGTCACTAAGTTTTAAGGTGATGTGTTGTATAGCAGCAGATAACTGGAATACACCTTTCATTTTTAGAGCATGGTCTGGTTTCCAGGTGCTTGAATGTGTTGTTTCTATTCGGTCTTCACATCAACTCTGTATGGAAAGTATTCAGATTCACTAATCTGGACGTGAGGAAAATGCTTGTGAATGTTGAATGCCTTGCCCTACATCACAAGGCTCATTGTCTGAGACGTAGGGAGACCAGAACCTGGGTCTCTGGCTCCCTGGTCCAGCAGTCTTCCTGTGCAGTGACGTGGTCAGGGTCCAGAGGAATGGGGCTCTCATCTCACCCATCGCACCATTTAAAGCACCATCAGAATGTGTCCTATGTACACGTCTTCTGTACGTTAGCATCTTCCAAACACCCACTAGGTCAATGTCCCAGTTACTACAATGGTGGAACAACAAATCACCCCAAAACTTAGTGGCTTAGAACAACAATAGTCATTTATTATATTTCATTGTTTCAGTAGGTCAGGAATTCAGAAGCAGCCCGGCTGGGTGGTTCTGGCTTGGGGTCCCTCAGGAAGTTACCATTAGATGTCGCCTGGGGCTGTAGTCAAGTGAGGGCTGGATGGACTGGAGGGTTCACTTCCAGAATGGCCACCTTCCACGGTTGTCGATCTCCCCAGCACTGCCCGAGTGTCCTCCCCTCACCGTGCCTTCCTCCAGAGTAAGCCATCCAAGGGGCCAAGGTGGAAGCTGCAATATTTTATGATCTGAACTTGGGAGACTCACACCATCACTTGTACTGTGATCTCTTGGTCCCACTGGTCCACTCTGAATCAGTGTGGGAGGGACCACACAGGGTGTGATCACTAGCGGTGATGGTCCCTGGGGCCATCTTTGAGGCTGGCCACCATGGTCAGTATTATTACCCTAATTCACAGGTGAGGAAACAAAAGTCAGAATGGTTGGGATTCAAGGGCTCGAGGTCACGCAGGGAGCATGCCGTAGGAATTTGAAGGCAGTGCTATCTGACTCCCAGGCTTGTGTTCCTCTCCATCTACAATAAAAGGTGAATTCATGGTGTGTTTTGATGCATATATGTTAGTATCTTCAGAAACATCTTCAAAGTCAGGAAATTCCTTGGAGCACCCCATGGAAGGAAACATGCGGCGTGTGGGGGGCAGTAAGCCGAAGGGAGGCCTCACTTTCTTTAGTCAATAAAGGCCTCATTTTATCGCGGCTGAAATCCTGCCTTTTACCTGGGTGTCCCCTTTAAAACAGCGTTTCCTTTTCTTAAGCAGGTGGGTAACTTAATGAGTTCCCCCCTGCAAACATGGGAAGACACTGGTCTCCGCTTTGCTTTTTTATAGACCCCCAAAGCTGACGTTATAGAATTCTAAAATGACCAAATAGTCTATTAGGGCTAAAATTACGTCTACTTTCTTTAATTTTAATTTTTTGCATACTTTACATTTTTTACTTGAAAAAATAGTGAACACTAAGAGCTAATGATGAAAAAGTATGTTTTGCTACAAACTTAATTACATAAAAGCTCATAAAAACTGAGAAGAAAAACATAAAGATTGTAACAGATTAATAGAAGTAAATGCACAATTCACAAATATGGACCTATAGTTAGTAAAGAAACGTGAGAAAATATTTAGCTCCACTAAAAATCAACAGGAAGCTAAAGATAAATAATTTTATAAAATTCACAAAGAAATTACATCTACCTTCTGCCTCAGTCATTTCACATTTGGGAATTTAACTTACAGAAATAAAAGCAGCGGCTATATTTTAACTGTAAGGTGAGATGGTGTTGATCACAGGTGCACTTGTTATAACAAACATTGGAGACCACCCACATGTCCACAGATGGTTGAGTAAAGAAAGGTGTGTCTACACTAAGGAATAATATGCAACTATTTGTTCTTAATTAATAATAATAATAATTATTTTTTCTGCATTGGGTCTTCACTGCTGCGCGGGCTTTCTCTAGTTGTGGCGAGTGGGGGCTACTCTTCGTTGTGGTGCCCGGGCTTCTCATTGTGGTGGCTTCTCTTGTTGCGGAGCACGGGCTCTAGGCGCATGGGCTTCAGTAGCTGTGGCATGCGGGCTCTAGGTGCACGGGCTTCAGTAGTTGTGGCATACGGGCTCAGTAGTTGTGGCTTGTGGACTCTAGAGTGCAGGCTCAGTAGTTGTGGCGCACGGGCTGAGTTGCTCCGTGGCATGTGGGATCTTCCTGGACCAGGGGTCGAACGCGTGTCCCCTGCACTGGCAGGCAGAATCTTAACCACTGCTCCACCAGGGAAGTCCCGCAACTATTAAAAGGGTAAATTAACGGAGGGGTGCCCATGACATATTGCAAAGCTTAAAGAGAAAGCTACAGAATGATGTGTGTTGTCAAATGCTATTTCTGTAAAAAGGAAAGCCTGTGTCTTTGCATTAATCTGCAGAGGATCTGTTTATTGATCAGGGGTTTGACAGGCGGCGGGCAGATGTTTAGTTTTAGAAGGAAAAAAGTATAGAACCCACGGTGTAAAGTCCAAATCTATACTTTGGCTATTTCATTAAAATCTCAATGCTGATCAGTAATCAATCTTCCTTGATTAGGAGAAGCCACCGTTTTGCATTTTCTTCCCGGCACTGCCCTCTCCTTCAGGGGGTACAGCGGCAGGCCTTCCTTTTCCTGGTGCCTAAAATGAAGATGCCACAATTTCCCTGGAGGAAGGGGATGGACATAGCTGTTTCCAGTGGCCCATCATCAGCCATCAACATGGAGGACAAGACGAGGTGACGGTTTTTAAAGGGAGGGGGAGGTGATGCCATTCACGTGCCACCCTCGCTGGTTCCAAGTGTTGCGGGCGCGTGGCGGGGGAGAGCTTTGCTGCGGGTGCCCTGCCTGCTGGGAGGGAGGGAGGCCTGCTGGGAGCCCTCTGCCTGCACTTAGCCCAGCGGCCTCTTCTGAGGGAATATTGATCACAAGTGCTCACCTCTGCCATCGGAGCAGCAGAGGGCAGTCCCCGAGTATTCATGGAAAAAAGCTTTTCTTTGCCAGGCTCTTTTCCGAAGTCAGAAAGATCCTTCCAGGAGCTCTAATAGCAAGCCCCTGCCCACTTCACACCCGCCCAAGAGCCACACTCCAATTTTCAGGCCCCCAGGACCCCGCTTCAAGGTGGAAGCTGGTGAGCGTGACCTCTTTATAGAAAAGATTTCTCCGTCAAACCCAACACATGTCTTGCTAGAGGGTGAGGTGGGACATATAAGTGGAAGATTGAAAATTACACCGGAATGCACAGGGAGCTGTATTCTTGTCCCAGACAGAATTTATTCATTTTTTTCTTTATTTCCTAAAATAATGTTAAAAATAGAATTTTGATCACATATGCAATGCCATCTGATATTTGTGGTGGGAATATTTTGGTTTGAATGTTTTAAGAAAGAATCTAGTCAGTGTTTTTATATCTGACATGGTCCAGAAGGGAGGCTGCTGAGAATTTCTAATTTTTTTTTTTTTTTTGGCCCCAACGTGCAGCTCGTGGGATCTTAGTTCCCCGACCAGGGATCGAACCCGTGCCCTTGGCAGTGAAAGCACGGAGTCCTAACCACTGGACCGCCAGGGAGAATTCCTAATTTCTCCCCTGTTCTGTAAGAGGCAGACTCTTCCAGACAAATATTTCTTACCATGACAGCTGGTTATAAATTCTCACCCCTTTCATCTCATCCAATTTAACATAGGCTAGTGGAGACTTAGGTAGCAGAAGTATTTTTCAATTAAAATGTTGATGACAAAAAAGAAGTAATCTCCAATTCCAGAAAATTCTTTAATATTACTCAGAAAGTATCATTTTAGCGCTCCTGCTGCTTTTGTTGCTGCTGTTGGATTGTAGTGGAGGGCGAATTGGAGAGCATTTGATTTGGGGAAGAGAGTATTCCTATGATTATAGATGCCCCTGACTCCCTGGGGTGTCAGCTGGCCATGCTTTGTTATCTGGGGCAGGAGGTGTGGCTGGAGCCGAGTACAAAGAACCTCTGATGTAGGTGTTGGGAGCAGGCTTCTTTCCACTGCACTCGAGGGCCACCCTAAGGGCATGTGAGGCCATTGATGTGTCTTTCCCTCCTTTCCCTTGAACTCCTGAACATAGAACTTTTTTCAGGAGACAATGAACAGAAAATTTTGGCCAAACTTCCCCAAGTGCTCAATGACTCTGAGGATATGTGTGTTCAGAGAGCAGAGTGCCCTTCCAGAGGGTGGCAGGCCTGCCCGGGCATCACCGCCGCCAAGCGTGGGAAGCCTGCTCCCGCGCCGGTTCTTCGCCAGAAGCCCACTGTTCAGATCTGAAGATATGAGCAATTCGTCTTTCCAGAGAGGTACCATCCAGCAGTTCCTGGGGGGCCCCAGAGAAAGGCCAGGCCCGGAGTCCTCTTCTCTGCCCACGGGGAGGGTCTCCCAGGAAACAATTTCCCTGGTCTTCGTTGGGCCTGGTCTGCGTGAGGACTGCCAGGTGGCTTCAGACTTGGCCTCAGGGAAACGTGCCTGGTGGCTGAAAGGAACATGAAGCTACATTTTCACGAAGCCGAAAGGAACGTGTACACTGGTTGAGAACAGCGACTGCTGCTGAGAGAGGTGTCATCAAGAAATGGGGCCCCTGCCTGGAGTCCCACTTTCCAGCTCCGGGGCCCCAGGGAGCCTGGGTTTCAACAGCTGTAGAAGGAGGAGGTGGTGGGAGTGGAGGGATGGCCCTTCCCACTAGACAGCTGGGCCTCGGTGAGCCAGCTGCATCAGAGCACGTCCATTGGGCTCCACAGTCATGACGTCCACTTGTTTTTGTTTGCGGTACGCGGGCCTCTCACTGTTGTGGCCTCTCCCGTGGCGGAGCACAGGCTCCGGACGCGCAGGCTCAGCGGCCATGGCTCACGGGCCCAGCCGCTCCGCGGCATGTGGGATCTTCCCGGACCGGGGCACGAACCCGTGTCCCCTGCATCGGCAGGCGGACTCCCAACCACTGCGCCACCAGGGGAGCCCCCATGACTTCCACTTTTTGATTTGAAAAATGAAAGGCAATTAAAACCATTGCCATCTATAGAAAGAAGGTGAACGGTAATAGTTCCCCTTGACATAAACTGCTTCATAAATCAAGTGGCCCCGATTTAGTTTATACACAGACACAGGACCATAGCACTACCTCAAAGGTGTATAGAAGTGAACAAATACAAACATCTGCATCTAGAGAGGAGGGCGGGTGCTGCCCTGAGCCAGCCGCTCTCGGTCTCCCCAATGCCTCACACTCCTGGCCCCTCCAAGATGCACATGCGGGAGGGACTGCAGGTGAGGGCTGCCCAATGCATCTCGATGGGGCTGGTCCAAGCGCCTCAACCCCAATCCTTCTGCAGCTCAGAATGCTTGGGGGGCTTGAAAAAAACAGGCGATGGGTTTCTACCGAGACCTGATGATCAGAATCTAGGTGGGGGGTTGGGTAGGACTCAGCATCTTACAAAGCCTCTGTAACGAAGAAAATCATCCAGCTTCCTTTTATGAGGGACCAAGTATTAAAGGCACAACATACCTTCAAGGGAGCTCTTGCTAACAGTCAAAAGGTAAAAAAAGCCAAATGGATTCAGGCTCTACTCGGCTCCCAGGAAGGCAGCTGGATCCCTGTGGAGGTCACTAAATGTCTTGTAAGTAATAGGTACTCAACAAATATTTGCAGATGGACAAATGGATGCTTTTTACAAAGCTTGACTGTCTAATGTCCTGGAAGTTCCCTGCTGTCCAGAGCATGGGAGTAGCTCAGGATGCTGGCAGGGGCCACCTGGCCAGGTGGTCCGAATGTGGCTGGAGTCCTGAGTTGGGGCCACAACCGGGCTTCAGCACACCAACAGGAGGCGTTATTACATCCTTCCTACCACTTCTTCACAAGACAAACCCTCAAAGCTGGCCTCTTGCTCAGCAGGGTCAAGGACTCCAGACCTCTGGAAGGGTGGCTGGTGCAGAGGCTGTCCTGGAGAGATGGGAGCCCAGGCCGGGGGCTCACTGTGGGCTTTGATACACACCTGGCTATTTAATCACGAAAACAGGAGGGACTTGGATATAGGAGATCAATGATGCTTGGTCTTGGCATTCCAGGGTATGAACTGAGAGGTCAATTTTCACATGAATACATTGGCAAACCCCCCTGTATCCATACTGGCTACCATTCTGGATATGTATTAAGGCTTTGGTTCAAAAAAATGCTTTTGAACAACTTCGTCTGATAAAAATGTAAACCATCTTTTGTTAGATGCCAGGATAAACTTTATTTTCCTACAAACTATAATGGAAATAAGAGAAACATGTGGCACATGAGTACTGCGTTTCTACTTTATTAAGTCGTCACAGTAAATCAGAATTAAAGGGCAAACTGGAGAGTCAGGTAGTGGCCATCGGTGAGCCGTGTGCTTCTCCAGGCGAGGGGCACCCCTTGCCACGGGGCACCATGCCTGCCAAGTGGGTTACAGGCAAAGTCTACACCAATGGAGGTATAAGCCCGGATGTGGAGCATCAGGAAAATTAAATAACAAGAGACAGCAAGATAGAAATCAAATGACAGCCTATAACTTAATTTACCACGTTTATCAAATTTCATCCTCATTCACATGTACTAAATATTGTAGACCTGAAAACATAAGAAAACATTCACTTAATGTGTCTGTCATACACAGGTACTGAGCGCAACTGAAACATGGCTGTTTCCTGCTGAATTTCCCTTCGGATGTGGACATTCCCCTTCAGTAGCTATGAAGGTAGCACAGTGACATCTACGACATCACAGTAAACAGGAAAGCATCCTTCAAACCTCCAGATGATACAGGTATGACAGTAAATGAAGCACGGGTGGTCACACCTGAGGAAGTTCAGGAAGATGTGATTTGCATTGTCTACCGATCCACATGATCTTGTTGGTAAGGCTAAGGTCCCATAAGCCAGACTCTCTCACAGGGTCAAGGCTGAAACCCCCTCCTTCCCAGTGGCCGTTGGAAACTGCAGCCTTAACTGCAGGAAGACGCTGTGACAGTCGCTTACCCGAGCTACAAGTCCTCACTGTTCTCTACTTAAGGCTTTACCACTTAAAATGTCATCATTTTGTGGAATGACTATTTTTTTAAGTACAAAAACCTACTCAGTGAGACTATAGAACAACATCTTTGCTTCAGATGGAAATCAGCGTGCAGAGAAGTGAGGGGACTGGCCTGGCCCTGCCTGGAAGCCAGCAAGTCTTATCTATTTTGGGCCACTTAGGGCCACTTTTGTTTACAGATGGCTGACCTACTGATGTGACGAGTCAGCACTGTGACTCAGGTGGGGTCCCCACCGGATGAGTGATCCTCGGCAATTTTGCTGAAAGGCATTTATTACAGAAGCTCAATATTTGCTTTGCTAAGTGAAAAAAAAAAAAAAACTTGATCATTTCAATTTTCCACCCCAAATAACAAGAACGATTCAAGTGCATATGGGTGCAAGCAAAACTGGTCGCTAGAGTTCCTGTCTCCCGGTTTTCCACATCTCCAAACCAAAGCTGTCACTGCTAAGAGCCATAAACCTTCTGGCTGTCTTCTAGGGTCACGGGGCTGCCAAAAATCATTAGGGATTATAGGAAGGTCAACCTATTTTCTACCTACAACCGGATTTCCCACTCCAGGTCAGGACTGGTTCCTGGAGATGAAATGGAATCATGGTGCAGGAGTCGGGCGGGGGGGTGGGTGGTTCAATACGATTCTGAATCCTGACACTGACTAAATCCAAGAATTCTGCCACAGGGGTATTCCAGAGCCTGAAGGTGACACATTCTCCCAGAAGCTAGAGCTTACGTGGCACTTGGGAGCCCAGGAGCATGTGATGCCCTACCCGCAGGAACGAGGTGCCACGTGGAGCCGCGGCAAGAGTGCTGAATCCAGAGCTGCGTGGGCCAAAGCGCACCAAGCAAACAGCCCACATCACTTACGGTCGGGGAGGGGGTGCCCGGGAAGATAAGAATCGTGACAGCTGCTAACACAGCAGAAAAGCCTGTCACTTCCAGTCACCCTTTATGTTGCCACTAAGCCCCCAATAAAGCAACAAATCGGCCCCGTTGACAGGCCAGCCCGGAGCGCGGCTTCTGTTTGGGATGAAGCTGGTTCTCTCGGGTCCCAGCAGTGCTCGAGCTGCTCTTTTCTGTGGGCCTGGCCTCAAGTCCACCTGCAATCCTCTGTAAAACAGATGAACAAGCTCCCTCGAGAATTAGAAGTCCCCTCCTTCCAGGAAAGTCTTTCTCCGCTGTCCCCACACCAAGGCTGGCTCCTGGGTCTGCCCACCTCTCCTGCCAACGTCGGTACCAGCCCAGCCACCTGGACCTGGGTGGTCAGGGAAAACGGCAGCTCTGCGGGAGAGTGGGCTCAGCAGGAAGGTGGCCAAGGTAGGCTGGGGGTGTGCACAGGGGGGGCAAGGGTGGAGGGGCGGAGGGCAGGGGAGGGCGGGGAAGCACGTGCACAGAGACCTTTCCAAGCCCTTAGCTGGCGGCTCCCCTGTTGAGCCCTGGGCTTACTCCGCAGATGGCCCGAGGGCCTGGATGACTAGCAGAGGGCCTGCACCCAACACGATGACCCCAGCAAGAGCGCCCGGCAAGCACACACGGAAGGTGGGGCTTTCTTTCTTTCTTTTTTTTTTTTTTTAAAAAAAGATGCAACAGGCCTTCCTTGGGGAGGCAAATGGGTACAAAGTAGGGATCACACACCCTCTGCTCGGGATCTGTCACCCTAAAGCTCTGTGTGTCAGGAAACGTGTGTGAGGCCCCTACCGGCAGGGTGTGAGGCCCCTGCCGGCAGGGCGCCACAGGGCAAAGCCTTTGGAGGTGCCTGAGCGGGAGCTTTGCAGGGACAGGACCCTGTGTTTCTAGAATCACGTGAGCACTCTGTGATAGAAGCTTCACTGTCATCACCTGGAGGGCCTCCAGCAGGGCCGGGGGCAGACAACCTCTCCCCAGTAAGCGGGCATCAGGAACCAGATGGAATACACACAGCAACACAGGTAAAACTTCTCCCGGGCTCGAGACTCTAGGGAAAGCCAATTTCTATGATGATGAAATTTTGGACTAACCATAAATCCTAACAGAAGAATGAGCAAAATCAAGGCAGGGAACATTCCTCCAACAACCTGAGAGGCATTTGGCCGGCCCCTCGGTGAGACATGATGGGTTTATAAATGACCGGGGGACAGAGGCACCTGCCCCCCGCCCTCCCGGAAAGCCCGGAACCTTCTCCTTTTTCCTCTGCTAGGGCAGCCCCACCGGCGCCGCGTGACAGTGCGCCAGTCTCTGGTTGTTGGCGACCTTTTCTTTTCTTCTTTCGAAGCCCAAGGTTCCTGAGATGCCACCGCCTAGTTTGAAAGTCCGATTCACAGCATTTCGGTGGGATTCCTCTTCAACCTCAGAAGACGGTGAACGGGGAGACCGGCTGAGGGCACCAGCAGGGCAGCTATGTTCCCGGAGTCTGGGTTTGGGGATTCGGGTGGGGAAGTGGGGGACTCTCAACCGTCTCCCCCTCCCCGAGAGGCGCCGTGCAGGAGGCTCAGCCTGGCGGCCAGGGCCCTGGAAGGAAGCAGAGGGAGGCCCACGTGGGCACAGGTTGGAGGGAGGATGTGCCACGGCCCCTGGAAGAGGGCTGGACCCCCGCCCGGAGCTGTGTGTGCAGGGGTGTTTGCTGAATGAACCCACAGACCAAGGTCTTTCTTTCCAGCCTTTGCTCTGGACTTCCCTGCAGCATAAAAGGAGCTATGAATCTTTTTGAACTTCACTGGGTCTTACCGTCCAATCTGCAATAAAGAATGAAGAGAAAAGCTACTGATGACAGTGCGGGGAACGGGGGGAGCCAAAGGAGAAGCACTGCCCAGAGTCGATGAAAGAGCAAGAAAAACGTCAGGGGTAGCTTGTGGATCAGTCGGTGTTATTGTTTACACGGATCTACATGCTGATACTTTACACCACGAGTTACAACTCGATTATTCCCCAAGGGGTCTGAGACAGGAGGTCAGGACTAATTGAATGCGTCCAGAAGCGCCTACAGCTGTTTAGCTCCAGAGGGAAAAAGGAATGAAGCTGAAGCCTGCGCGCCCGCCGCGCCCCCTGTCCCCAGGGCTGCTCGGAGGAACCCAGGCGCCCGCTGCTGCAACACCGGGCCGCTGTTGCCGAGGCAGGTCCCCTGGGCAGTGCTTCGAGGGAGGACCGTGTCGTCACCCTCTTAATAACCTATTTTTAAACCCTGCTGGGCTGCGCCCCAGCTTCCTCAAAAGCAGGCTTTCTAACCTTCTCCCGACATCCTTCACTTCTGGGGCTTTGGCTTCTGCCATTTCTATCATTACTGGCCTTTGAAATTAATGTACGCAGTGACCTTATTCACAGCATCTTCTGTCATTTTCGGACCTGACCTCATTGTTTCCACGGACAGCCTCTGGAATCAATACCTGCAAACGCGCCTGGACCCAAGGAGACCACCTTCCCCAGTGCTGTTCCGAAATTCAGCTTTAAGGTCCCCCAGCCTGGGCTTCTGTCTCCCCCCTCTGGTCCCAGGAAGGTTGCGGCAGAGAGAAGAGTTGTGGGTCTCTCTCCTGCTGTTTTCGTCTTTGAAAACAGGCTGCTTTCGCTGCAGAGCTGTACTGCCATCCGAGGCGGAGACGGTGTTGGTTACATCGCCCCATCACCCTGGAGCCAGGGGTGGGCATCGCATCAGCATGTAGTCCAGGGGAGCGGGCCGCAGGGCAAACAGCCCTGACTGAATCCCAGGTACGACTCTAGTTTGAATACCTTCACTTCGAATTGTGTGAGACTTCACGTTATTAACTAGGCACCACCCCACCCACTTTGTAATCAGATCGATTGGGAGAGGGACCCCCCTTCCCCCCAAAAAGCAAGTAAATGAAAGAGATAAAGTGATGTGCAGAGACCTGATATTAAGTGAGAGTACTTCTGGACCAGAAGGGAAACATTTAACCCTCCACCCCTACCAGGGAGGCAGGAGGGGGCCCCTCTCGGTCCTGCACTGCGGCGTGGCGGGTGGGCAGGGTGATGCCGACTTTGACGAGCTGCGAAGCTCTTGCAGCAAAGCGGCCTTCGTGCATCTGAGGGCAGTGGACCCACCACCGGGGGCCCCGGGAAGGTCACGCCCGAGCAGGAGCCTGCCCTGCACGCCCCCGGCATTCCTCCAGTCCCCACCTTTCCGTTGGCCCGTCCCCTGGCTCCTGTCGTGCCCACCGCACCCCGTGATTGATGGGGAGGCGGCAGCTGCGGACCGAGCAGGCCGGCCGCAAAGGGGGCGATTCCACTCCTGGCTGCTGACAGCCGCTGCCCCCGCCTGGCCTTTCCTTGTGCTGGAGGCCGGGGGTCTGTTCAAAGGACACTGGAGCCCCACTTGGCCACCTTTGTGGAGGGGCAGGAGGACACGTGTGGCTATGAGGTCCCAGCAAATAAAGGCTTTTGCATGAATCCCCACTGCTGGAGGGGACTGTACAGCTGCTCTGCCTGGCCGACATGGGCATCTGGGCTTTGTGGCTCGTGTCGCCCTGGGGGATGGCCCCAGTGAGCCCGGGGTTGGGGCAATTCCGTGGCTGAGGGGCTAAGAAAGGGCAGCTGGGTTGGAGGGTCAGCTCCCTGTGGCAGTGGCCCTGCCTGCGGAAGGCGGGCGGTGCTTTGGCTAAACCAAGAAATCTAGACCCCAACTTCCCCCTCCACATCTACTCAGGCAGTGATGGCGTCTGTGCTGCGGTTCCACTGTGGGTGACGCGGTTGATAAATGACACCTCGCTCCCTGACCTGCCCCATCATCTTCCTCCTCCTCCTCCTCCTCATCTGGTCTCCCTTCCACCTATGAGCCCATGAGTGGGTACAGCCCAGGCCACGAGAGGCTTTTCTGCAGCACTGCTGCGGGGTATCTGCCGTCCATCGGGGCACACAGGAAGGACCTGGACCCCAGACCAGGGCAGAAAGGGGAGGCACACGGAGGTCACACCTGCCGTGGCTGGCCTGCCCTCTGGGTCCTAAACCACAGCAATCCCGGGGTTCTCCACCCTCTGAGATCCCCCAGCTTTTGTCTGCTCTTCCTTTCCCAGCTGTTCCATTCAGCAGACCCGGGACGACCTGCCCTCCCCAGCCCAGGCCTCGGAGGCCCCATTAAGCCCAGCGGTCAAAGGCCAGCCCGCACGTGCTGCATCTTATTGGCCCATCTCGAGACCCTGCTCCTCCTGGCTCGGCGATAAAAAAGGGGGCGGCCCCGGGTCCACTGGCTCCCCGAGGCCCCGCACACAAAAGGGCGGGTGACAAAGACATTTTTCTGGGATGGCAGGTGTTGGTATGGGATTCCACCCGGAGTACAGGGGCCGAAGAAAGGCCAGGCTGGGTTTCCCAGGTGGGCAGGCAGCGCAGACACGCAGGGGAGAGCCCCTGTGGAGGAGAGCAGGAGGCAGGAGCCTGTGGGCATCTCAGCGTTGAGTCAGCCACGGAGGGAGGTGGGTTAGTGGATGAGCAGGGTGGTTGGCAAATCCGCTGAAGTGTCGGTCTTACCTTGTACAAATACCGCGCTGAGGCCTTTACGTATCTGAAGGGAAAGAACATAAAATGAAGTGAATGCAAGCCTGGCACACGCACAGCCCAACTTGATATGAGCGCAGTGCTAAAAATACGTTTATTCCTGGGCGGCCTGAGTGTTCTTGCAGTTTCAGAGATCATTACGAATTGGAAATTCCCCTACAAGTCCCTCGGCAGGACAGAATTCTAGCCGGTGTCACCCAGATAGATGTGAAACGAAGGTAACGTTAGCTCTCCCAGGATGTGTGACAGATGCTCTTGGGAGCCCCACAGACACTGGGTGGCATTGACCTTGGTATCCTGTCCCTGCTGCCTGACGTTTCCTAAATATTTGGTTTAAGATACAGTCAAAGAGAAGAGTTTTCAAGACCAGCAGTTGGAATTCTATGGATGCCTTGAAAAAATAACTGACACCCTGTAAGTGTACAAGTTTACACGTCTCCAAGTTTCATTTTACAGGTTTTGAGTGGTACGCAGTGTGTTTGTTCAGCACGGGTGGCACCTGCGGTGTGACAGTCCCCAGGGGGGAAGCACGCAGTGTGCTGTGCAGAGTGTGGCTGCGAAAGGGACCCTGCAGAGGCCACGTCGGACCCTCGCGCACAGAGTAGCAGGACCCCAGCAGTCCTGCCAGACCCCAGAGAGGCTCTGAGCTCTTTCGTGTTTGTGATAGTTTTTCTTAACTACCCCAACTCCCCCCTCACCACGGCCATCCTATCTCCCACGTGGGTTTCCTTAGCAAAAACGCAGCCTCTTTCCGCGTCAGGTGACAGCTCCTCCCCCTAACCGCCACAATGCTCCTGAATTCAGTGTCACTAGACCACCATCCTATCTGGACAAAGGACATTTATCAATGACACGGACTGCTGTCTGTCCGGCCACCGTTGTAAACTTGGATTGTCTGCTGACCTCGCCAGCAAGGCAGGCACGGTGACCAGGGCCAGTTTCTAAGACGGATGCCGTCGGAGGAGGGACCACCGACAGATCTTAGGTGGGGCTCTCCGGAAGAAATCTGGGCTTCTCTGAAGCTGTACTGTACAATCTATCAATGAAAATTTCACTCCTCCCCACCCCCCAAAGTTATGTGGGGTTGGGAACTTCAGGATAAATAACTGATCGTGATGAGGCACTAGGCTTCTCTGTCTTCCTTGATTTCTAGCCACTGTTAATGGCTCCTTCTTTACACGGTGATCGAGCTCTAGGGGCACAGGAAGTTCTTGGGCAGTGCTGCTTCCTGGCGCTGGACTGGTATGTTTCCGAGGGACCTTTAGACGATGCGATGATCTAGGTTGCCTGTCTTCCCCCAGTGTGCCATGTGCTCCTGGAAGACGGCAATCGTGGGACATCTCTGGGTGGGTCTTCCTCCAGTGGAGGGGCTTGGATTCCCAGGGCTGACCCTCTCCCCACGAAGGGGCTTCTCGGTCCCCCTCCCCTGCAGCCCCTCGGCCCTGGTGATGCTGGGCGTACAGGCACCCGATTGGTGGAAGCAAGCAAACAGATGGTGCGTCTGACAATGGAGGGCTTGTTTGTAATTGCTGATGAGGACAGCCTGCCCCTCTCCCGGTGTGTCCCCAGATGCAGCCTGGTGCGCTGTGCTGGACCAGACAGAACGTCTCGGGAACTGCCAATCCATGGGCGAGTTAAGGAGATGCAAAGACAGAGGCAGTTGGGGGCTGCCGTAATTACTCCATGGGGCTCAAATGTCACTTGCCCTTGACAAACAGACAGTGCTACCAAAGGGCGGGGCCCCTGTGCGTGGCACAGAGGAGCAGGCTGTCAGCTTCCTGACGCCTCCTTGGGGGTCAGCAAGAGGCACCCCACCACCCTGGGCAGTGGTGGAGATACCAGAAGAGACCATGGTGCTTGGAGCTGCGTGATGCCCAGGGGCATGAGAGACACCAACCCTAATGATTTCATCAACCGGGTGCCTGGTATGTGCCAGGTACTGTTCTAGGCTCCAGGTGACAGCGGTGAACAGAGCAGATGAAACCCCTGCCTTTGGAAGCTTTGGCGGCAAAGTTAACGGCACGCCATTGGGGGGCAAAAATATCTTACTCTTTATTTGTATAAAGCGCAGATAGAAGTACAGAGAATATACAGGTAAACGGTATTTCTGTGGTGTTTCATGGGAGGAGACAAATTAGGAAGTAAAAATGTCTTAGAAGCCTCCCTGGTGCGGCAGGAAGAATAAAAGGTGGAGAAACACCGACTGTACGGGTTAATATGCATCTTAAATTCAGAGTTTTCTTACACGTGAGTGGTGCCGGGAATCAGGAGTCGGCCCCGCTCACATCTGAGAGCAGCTGAGCGAGACGGCCCTGGGGAGACCCTTCACGGGTAACCTGGATGCCAGCGGGCCAACTGCGGCCACTCAGCGGCTCAGACACAGAGCGGGCGTCTGGAGACTCCAGAAGTCGCTTTTAGAGAAAGATGTCCTACTTCTTGGGCCTTGTGAGACTCCTTTGACACCTGGATATCCACAAGGGTTTCCAGAGACACAGGAAGCCACCGTCTTGGTTGGAGATTTGCTGTGCTCTACGCAGCTCTGTCGGAGGCTTTCCGAGAACCGGTGGGCCTTTCTGTGGCCTGTTTCCTCTGGCTGTACTCACCGGAGAGCAAAAGAACAAGGATTTGCACCAGGCGTCTTACCTCCGAGGCAAGGCTGCCGTCCAGGACCGTCCCCTGGGATAACGCTGGGCAGGGTCAGAGAAGCAAAGTGGCTGCTCTCCCTGGGTCCTTGTTACTGAGCCGTCAGGGTGGGAAATGATGAGCTGGTTGAGGATAATTAGCGAAGGGAATGGTTTTGAGAGCTGCCATGGTGAGGGAGAGAAACAGTGGGCTGGGGCTCCAGCTTTAGGCGAGCGCTAAATACCCTCCCAGCAGGACGGCGGACTGAGCGGGAGATCAGAGAGCTGTCTGGGCTATTCAGGCCCCTTGGAATGGCTCTGAGGACCAGGAACAGGTGCAGCAGTAGACGGGGTAAGCCTGCACACTCAACACTGGCAACCCAGGGCCAGTGGGCACTAGCCAGCCTAATTACCACTTCCAAATGGCCCAAGGATGGCTTCCAGAATTTCCAACCCAGCAGAAGGGGCTGTGTCCTGGCCCCGGACCTGGCTCTGGGCTCGGCTTCCTCTTTTTGGTCGTTGGTCTGGCCCATCAACTTGGGTTCTGAAGCAGAAAGCTAGGGCAGCTGGACCGAGACAGACGGGCAGAGAAAGTGCATGCGTTGTGCCCGCCCACCTGTGCGGGGGCCTGGCCAGCGGGTGGAACGTTCTTGAAAACGCTTGTCTGGCATTGTTCTCTCCCCCTTCCATGACTATAATGTACATTTATGCATCTATGACTGAATTTAACTAAACATTGAGAATTAATGTCTTGTGAGGCCCTCGTGGAGAAAGATGTTTCCAGACCCTCCTGCTGGTTCAGGGAGCGTGAACACGGAGATCTCAGTCCATCCCGGCCATGGAGAGACTGCTCATTTTACCAGATTGAATTATTCACACCTCAAAATGGAAAAACAGTACAGAAATGTTCATAGCAGCAATATTCACAATAGCTAAAAAGTGGAAATAGCCCAAATGTCTGCCACATGATGAATGGAACCAAAGTGTGGTCTGCCCTTACAATGGGATATTATTTAGCAACAAAAACATGTAAAATAGTGATACAGGCTACAATGTGGATGACCCTTGAGGACATGCTAAGTGAAAGAAGCCAGTCAGTAAAGACCACGTATCGTCTGATTCCATGTACACGAAATGCCCAGAGTAGCCAGATCCAGACAGACAGAAAGTGGACTAGTGGTTGCTTAGGGCTGGGGGTGGGGGGAATGGGGATTGACTACTAGTGGGTTTATGTTTTTGTTTTTCAGGAGGGATAAAAAGGTTCTAAAATTAGATGGTGGCGATGCTTGCACAACTTTGTGAATATACTAAAAATACCGAGTAGCATACTTTAAATGGATGAATTGTATGGTATGCAAATTCCATTTCAATAACGTTGTTTTTCAAAAATGACAAAAAGGAATAGAAGTTGGCCTGGGCACTACTACTGCCAGAGCCTTTCCAAGAGGGAAACGACAGAAGTGGCTCCAAGTTCTAGGGAGGAATCCCCCATGGGACCCGGGGAGGCAAGGGGCCGGGGGCAGCTGTGGGGTTCAGCTGGAGCCCCAGCCAGGGTCCTCCCGAGCCACGCCACATGCCGCGAACCATCCTCAAAGCAGAGCAAACGGCGCCACCCCTCGGGTGACACAGTGCTCTCCCTGCAAGGTTGTCTCCCAGCTTTATTCTAACTTCGTCTGTTTTATAAAAACTCAGGAGTGAGGGCTTCCCTGGTGGCGCAGTGGTTGCGAGTCTGCCTGACGATGCGGGGGACACGGGTTCGTGACCCGGTCTGGGAAGATCCCACATGCCGTGCAGCGGCGGGGCCCGTGAGCCATGGCCGCTGAGCCTGCGCGTCCGGAGCCTGTGCTCCGCAACGGGAGAGGCCACAACAGTGAGAGGCCCGCGTACCGCAAAAAAACAAAAACAAACAAAGAAAAAACTCAGGAATGGCCTTGGGCGGTGAGGCGGGATTACACCGGGATTCTGTGTGCTGCTGGGCACTGGTTTTAAATTCCCCAGTAATCAACAGCTCCAGGAAACACAGCAGTTACGTCTGTGGTGACACGCGGGAGGACGGTGAGTTCTCCGTATTGGTCTGAGGAAAAGCAGTAAGGGTGCAGTGGGCTGTCTGGGTCCTACGGAGGATAAAAGCTGTCCTTTGGTCTTCAGATGTGAAGGAAGCTGCTTTAGCCCACAGCTGAGATGTTTCCTACACGTGAAGTCTTCCTGCGCTGCCCGCTTCTAACGTAGGAATACTTTGGTGAGCTTTCAGTTGGATTTCTCAGTTATCCGTGCCGAAGAGGGGGTGCATTTGCCACCTTACACCCTGTGTAGACCATAAAGCCTCCGAGATCGTCCTCTCTGCCTGTGGGGAGGAACATTTTGCCTTTGCCTCTAAGGCAGGGCTCCTCCCCGCACCCCGCTTTTCACTTCTGTGAGCGTGTTCCCCACGCAGGGGTCCTTTCAGGGTGGGTGATGAGTCTCGTTTGGGAGAAACTTAAGCCGTGACCCTGGCCTTGACACAACAAAAACCACACAAGGCTGAGAACAGCTCCAAACTGCCGAAGGGCTCACTCTTGCTCTGCTGAGGGCAGACGGTGGGGAGCATGTGCAGGAAGCTACAAATCCCCACGGGGATGTAAAGAATTACTGTCCATGGATTGTTCTAGAGACCATTTCTATCAGAAATGCCAGGGAAGCTCACCCCACGTCCCAGCCCTTCTGGGTAACTGGGAGTCATGTTAAGTCTCTCCAGACAATGGAGAGGTACCCACCGTGGTCCTTCATGCAAGCTCGTGGGTTCTGGTGTGAGTCTGGGGGTCTTAAAGGGGTGAGCACAGGTCAGAATCCCGCCCAGTTCCCCTGAAGGAGGGGTGTCACTGTGCTCCCTCCACCTGTGCTGGCTGGGTTAGGGCTGCGTTCCATGGCACCGGGCTGAGGGGGCTTCTTTGGGGGCCTCTCTTGTGGGCCCACAGTGAAGGTCCGGGGAGAACAGCCTTTGAACCACCCACGTTTACTCCTTAGTCACGCATGCACCATGTGCCTGCTGCGTGCCAGGTGATGGGCAGGCATTTTACCTGGCTGGTCTTCCGCTCACCCCTCCTGAGGAATATGCCCTGCAGAAGCCAGAGTGATCTTTTCAAACAAGAATCACAACATGTCATCCACTGTCTCACACGCCCAGGGAGCTGCCAGTCTCACCAGAGGAACAGCTGAGGTCTGTGCCTGGGTTGAGGGCCACTCTGACCATCCTCCTCCTCTTCCGTCCCCACCTCGCTGGGCTGCTCCTCACATGGGCCAGGAGAGCTCCCGTCTCAGGGCCTTTGCTCTTGCTGTTCCCTCTGCCCGGACTGCTTCCCCCAAATTCCAAATGGCTCCCTCTCCCTTGTCTCCCTCAAGGCTTCCCGCAAACGTCACCATCTTGGGGAGGCTGCCGCTGCCACCCCATTTCAAGTGCACCCCACCCCTGTTTTATGTGTCCGTAGCACTCCTGGCCCTCCTTCGTGTTTTTCCTCCTCAGCACCCCTCACTATCCCCAATCTTTATGGAATGTGTGTGGAGGCCCCAGCCCCGTGGGGTTTGTGTGACGATCAAGCAGAACTGTTGCCCCATCTACTGAAGCTGCATCAAAGGTGTGCGGGTCCTGGGACCCAAGCTGGACCCGAGTATCTAAATATGGCCTCTAGCAAGTCACCGACTTTGGGTAATGGGATAGAGAGTAGAGTCAGCCTAGTGGCCTGAGAACTCTTATTTCTGGCTGCTTCCTTTCTTCAGTGGTGACCTCTATCCTCCGGGACCCTTGTCCCTGATGCTCCTGGGTCAGCAGACACCCCTGGTCAGGAGTGCCCGGCCTCAGAGAGCCGCATGTCATGCCTGATGTCACACAGGGCCCTGCTGTTATGTGGCACCGGGCTGCTCCCAGCCTTGGGGACGCAGCTAGGGAGCAGGGTTGCAGGGCTGGGAACACGCCAGCTGCAGCGTCTGCCTGGGCGCACTTCTGCAGCCACGCAAGGCAGTGTGTGCTTCATGGTCCCGCCCAGGATTGGGGCTGCGGGGCAGAACCTTGCCAGAGGGTCCTGGAAGACCCAGTGGCTTCCCTCACCCCCAGATGACCACACGGATCAGCCGATCCCGCTCAGGAGGAGAGATGCTGGGTGGCCCGCGTGGGGGCCCAGGTAGGTGGAGTGTGTCCTGTGCAGCTGGGATTCATATTCTGGAAGTGGTCAGAGGATAGGTTCTGCCTGTTCATTCTCAACACTCTGCACTGATGCTACTAGGTTTCTCAGGTGCTGAGAAATGAATTCTGGCCACGTCAATCTTGTCTGCTTCATGCAATCTTTTTTTTTTTTTAATTTTTTACAAAGTTGACTGGCATGTTTCCCTTTTTTTTTTTTTTTTTTTTTGCGGTACGCGGGCCTCTCCCTGTTGTGGCCTCTCCCGTTGCGGGGCACAGGCTCCAGACGCGCAGGCTCAGCAGCCATGGCTCACGGGCCCAGCCGCTCTGCAGCATGTGGGATCTTCCCGGACCGGGTCATGAACTCGTGTCCCCTGCATCGGCAGGCGGACTCTCAACCACTGCGCCACCAGGGAAGTCCACATGTTTCCCATTTTAAGGGACTTCTTTAAAGCCTTTCGAGGGACTTTAAAGGCCAATGGGAAAAGAGGAACCAGTTTTTCTCTTTACTATGCTATTCAGAGGTTTATTTCCTGGTTATCATCATATAGTCTTCAGGAAAAGGAGGGTATCAAATAGTCTTCCTTTTTATCTTCAGCTGTCTGCAACGTTACTAAGAGAGGTCCCATTTGGCCTCTGCTTTGGTTGTTGCTAAATAGAAATTCAGGCAAAACCATCGAGGCTTCCAGGAACCCACGCTGACGGCCGAGGCTGTCTGTGTCCCACCTGCTACAACCTTCTGGAGGTGAGGGCCCCAGCCATGGCTCACAAGGCATGTGAACCTGTGATGTCAGGAGCTCCAGACTCTTCCGAAACAATTTCTCAAGGTTATTTCAAATAAGCTTTGAGAGTTTTTTCCAAAAACTGTCTGTGAGGAAAATTCTTGGTACCTGCCGGCCATCTCCTGGCAACTGCTGTGTGTCCCCGGGGCCGTATTTAACAGTGAGGCAGGAGGAGGGTGCCACTCACACTTAAAACCCTGCAAGACTGAGAAACCAGGGCAAACCTAAGGTAGCATTTCACAGAAAAAGTAGCAGCTTCAAGTTCTTCCAAAGGAACACATTAAATGTCATGTCGGTACTCTGGAATGAATCGTCTCAGGTCCCGCCTTTTCCCAGGAACCTGGGACCAGCCTCCGTGCCTGCCTGCCCGGGGCAGGAGGGTCCCCCCGCTGCCTCTGAAGGACTGGTTTCTTCCTCTCTGCATCTCATTCTCTTGTCCACGGGCCTTCCAGTTCTCAGAGTCCCCATCTCAGCCAGCGTGGGAAACTTACAGGCTGACCAGCAGGACGCTGAGTGGGACAACTGACACACATCAGGCAAGTTTCCATTCTCTCCAGGCTCACGAAGCAGACGGCAAGGCCGGCTCAGGGAAATCTCAACAACGGACCCAAACCACTGACTAAATGTCTTTTTTTTTTTTTTTTTTTTTTGATAAACCTTTGTGACATGTAGTTGTGGTTTGGAGCTAACTGATCTGCGCTTATTAATAAGTAGCCAATTTTGGTGATTCATGAGTGTCTGCTTTTCCCTAACAAGAGTTCAAGCTCCAGGAGGGAAGGGGAGAGACAGGGTGCAGGGTCTCCAGAGCCCTCTGTGCTCCCCTGAAACGCCCAGCAGAGTCCTGCTCAGGGGCGGCTGCGAGACGGTAACATTGTTTTCTATCCGATCAAGTGGAGCAGATGTTTGTCTCATCTCTTGCTTCCCTCTTCCGGAGCTGACACCAGGGAGAGTAAAGCAGTTTTAGAGAGAGGGGGTGGCGCAGTGGCTGAGAATCTGCCTGCTAATGCAGAGGACATGGGTTCGAGCCCTGGTCTGGGAGGATCCCACATGCCGCGGAGCAACTAGGCCCGTGAGCCACAACTACCGAGCCTGCGCGTCTGGAGCCTGTGCTCCGCAACAAGAGAGGCCGCGATAGTGAGAGGCCCGCGCACCGCGATGAAGAGTGGCCCCTGCTCGCCACAACTAGAGAAAGCCCTCGCACAGAAACGAAGACCCAACACAGCAAAAATAAATAAATTAATTAATAAACTCCTACCCCCAACATCTTCTTAAAAAAAAAAAAAAATATATATATATATATATCCACAGGATGTTTCAAATCACAGCCCAGATGTCTCTCTACACTTCAGATCCATTTATTCAAAAAAAAAAAAAAAAAAGAAGAAGTTTTAGAGGAAAAAGGGATGAATAAGCACGAGGCAAAATGTGGTGCGAAAACAGGGTAGTCGAAAATTCTCTTTAAAACCCTCAATATCAAGACAGGAATAAAGACACAGACCTACTAGAGAATGGACTTGAGGATATGGGGAGGGGGAAGGGTAAGCTGGCACAAAGTGAGAGAGTGGCATGGACATATATACACTACCAAATGTAAAATAGCTAGCTAGTGGGAAGCAGCTGCATAGCACAGGGAGATCAGCTCGGTGCTTTGTGACCGCCTGGAGGGGTGGGATAGGGAGGGTGGGAGGGAGACGCAAGAGGGAGGAGATATGGGGACATATGTATATGTATAACTGATTCACTTTGTTATAAAGCAGAAACTAACACACCATTGTAAAGCAATTATATTCCAAGAAAGATGTTAAAAAAAAAAAAGAACCCTCAATATCACTTAGGAAAGCATCCTAACCAAGTCTCAGTTATTCCAGCTGCATTACCCAGTCTGTGGAGTAACCAGGCTGCTGGCTGCCCTGACTGCTCCACACCCGGGTTGGGCCCTGGTGCTCTTCACTGGTCCACTTTCACTAGGAGACCAGGAAGGTTGGGGGGAGGAGAATGACAGCCGATTACAGGTGTTTGTCTGGCTCCTGCATCAGGCCTCACACACATCTGTGGTCTAGAGACACCTGGACCCCTTAAAGCAACAGCCAGACTCCATCCTGCCTGCATTTCTACCGCAATCCTGTTGCATATGACATAAGAAAGAAACTTATGCATCATTCTTTAAAGAAATTACAGCCCATTATAGATAGAAGAAACACAAGACAAAGGCTTCCTTCCATGTGCTAAGAAAAATCAAGAAGTGAGATAAGTTAAAGGGAGCTAGACCGAGGATGGAAATATCACTGAATTGCCTTCATGCGGGACAGTGGTTCTCAGCACTGCTTAGTTTTTAAAAGCAAGTCCCCATGCCCAGACCAAAAAATCCAAATCTCTGGTGGAGGGACCATCTGGATGGTATGGCTTCAAGGGTGACCCAGTGCACAGCTGAACCAGCACCACCGGGTTCGGGTATGGGATTACAGGTTAAAAAAATTCCTATGGATGCTTTATCATCTTTCCAAGAAGATACATTTTAAGTTTTTTAAAGAAGTGTCCTATGTACAGGGGTCAGGCTGAGCCAACTGGTGACGTGGGAGGGAGGGAGGGGCTGGGTCTCACAGCCCTTGCGGGGTGGTCGGTGGTTCTCAGGCCAGGTGGCAACGCGGCTCAGATGCAGCCCAGCGCGCTGCGGGCAGAGTGGGTGGCCCAGAGCTCATGAACGGACAGCAACATCAGAGAACTTGTATTTGGGGGACACTTGTGGATGGCCTGAGTATAGTTCTGGGCTGTCCTGCTCTGTAGCTGTGGTTCTGACGTCTGGGATGGTCCCCACAGGCAGGATGTGTGGCCAGCATCTCATGGGTAGTGGCCCCGTTTGCACGCACCCCCAAGAGACGGGCCAACGCAGGCGGAGGGGACTCCAGGACAAGGGGAGGAACCAGGAGGCACAAGTGCCACGTGGAAACAGGAGGGAAGAGGGTGGCACAGGATGGAGTGAGGAAAAACCCAGACTGGCGGGGTGGTGAGGGGACCGCCCAGGGGACGTCTGTGGAGGGCTCCTACGTGCCGGGCGCTATCCTCAGCCCCTTACACATACTAACTTGCTGAGCCTTATGAATGCCCTTCAGTTCGTATTATTGGGTACTGTGTAGAAGGTACTGCTGTTAGACCCATTTTACAGAATTGGACTACGGGCTGCAGAGCAACATGAACTTGACCGAGGCCACAGGCTGCACAAAGAGGACATCAGAGCCTGGCCCTCTGATAGGACACATCCCCCTTACAGCTGGGGAGGCTGGCTCCAGGCTAGAACTGGAAGGTTCTGGCCAGTGTTGAGCAATGGGTCGGGGGACAGGAAGACAGTGGGATCTGAGGCTGGAGCAAGGGCAGGCCAGGCCGCACTGTATCCAGCACCAAGGGAGGAAAATACAAACCCCGGGACACGAAGGTTGGCCCGAGGCTTGCTGACGGCTCCGCCTTCTCCCTCCACTCCAGTACTCGGGGCCCGGATCCTGCTGTGTTCCTAGCACCCCCAGAACGTTGAAGCCCCTCGCGGCCTTGGGACGGCCCCCTGGAGCCCTGGAGCTTGACCTACCCGGGCACCTGGGAGCATCTGATGTGCGTCTGTTGACTACATGAAGTCGGGGCGTACTCTGGGTTTCAGTTCCCTGATCTGTTCGATGTGGTCAGTTAGAAGGATTCTGTAGCTACAGCTGCTAGGCGACCCCACAGACCTTCACGGTCCCATGGGCGTACTGGCCAACAAACGCAGAAACTGCCACCGTGACAGGAACGAGCAGAACCCACAGCAGCACAGAGCATGCGCTGGGAGCCCCAGTTCCTGCGGTCCTGTCAACGTCTTTCCCAAACCCCACTCTTATCTCATGAAGACTTCTTGAAGGACCACAAAGAGGGAGAAATAGCTTTCCCCAGCAGACTCGGTTCCAAAAGACACTGAGACAGTGTTCGCTTCTCTACTCCCAGAGGGGCTGCACAGGTTGTTTAAACTGAAAAACTCCCTTCTCACTGGCTGGTCAGGAGCTCTATGACCAAGGTCAACAACGACCAGTGTTAGGTGACAAACTACCCAGGGCAGCGGGGGCCGAGGGAAACGGTCACCCTCTGAGCCTGGGATGCTGTCCTGACACATGTGCTGACCTCACAGCGAGGAGAAGAGGGTGGAGGGGCTGAGGCTGGTGCCCCGGGTCATTCCTCATTGGTGGTGCAGCTTATCAGAATGTGAGGGGCTGGACGTGGGGTCTCCTGAAGCCCCTTCTAGCTTCACGGTCTACGATGCTCTTGGCTGGTTTCAGCAAATTTATGAGGAAGGTGAATACATAAGAAGTGCCATCCAGCAAAACCTTATTCAGACCGCTTTTGCAGGGAGGGAGGGAGGGAAAGAGGGGGACACATCGAATGAATCTGTGAAGTGACCACCCTCATCGAACAGGGAAATCCTTTCACCTTTGGGGGTTTAGAGTTAGTTCCACCTTGTGCTGTTTCTGCCGACTGACTTGATGGCTTACCGCCCAGCAAATGGCCGTGACGGGGTCACTGCAGAAGGGCTAGGACACCTGCCATCGGGGTTCTTAGCAAGTGAGAGATGGGTGCGGCTTCCTCCTCGAGCCAAAGGCTGGTGGGCTATGTGGCTGTGTAGCATCCACATGCCAGGTTCACTTTGGGGCCAATGTGTAACACATCTGCAGTCTCACGGGGACACTTGCCACCAGAATGACCCAGTGATCCCAGGCAGGATCTTCTGATAGCTTCTGCGAACTTAAAACAGTGATTTTGTTGTAGACAAGTATGACAAATCTTTTTCGTCAGGTAGGTGAGCACAATAAGCCTTTCCAAGAGTGCACCCTCCTGGGCGTGCAGATGCAAGTCTGCCGTTCTTGCACAGTAGCTGCAGTGGTGGCACCAGCCTGACACCGACTCAGGCTAATCTGGTTTAAGCTCCAAATATGACCTACATGAAAAGTGGCAGAGTCTGATGGGGCCTGGTGAGGAATTTCCTTCCACTTGCTCTAAATCCTGGAGCCTTTACAATCCAGCCCTATTGTGAAGGAGGAATTGCTTCCGACCAGATCTGGAGAAATCAGATGTGTTTATGCAGGGCTAACAAATAAACAAAGATCTGTGCTCCCTCTGCTGGCTCTCGACAGCACCATTAAAGCAGAAAGCCATCTTCAGCAAACGCGGTCAATTCACGTTTCCGGAGAAGGACCCCTCGTTTAACCTGGTTTTAGGCATTCTTTGAGAAAAACCCATCTTTGTCAACTTCTGAGCAAGGTACTTGAAAATGCTTACAATCAGACATCAAAGTACACATGCCAATAGTTCTCCACTCCCAAATTGCTAGCTGTGACTGTAATAGTGATTTGGGGATTCATTTATCAACAGACGTAAGTGGATTCCTCCAAGACTTTAAGGTCCAGACACGATCTTTAAAGCAGTTCTGGAAAAAAAAAAATCTCAAGTCCAAGCTAAAGTCCCTCTTGTTTTTGTTTTCTCCTTTAGTTTATAAGAGCAGCTTCCAAAAAGTAAAGATTTGTACTATTTATAGCCTTTCCGATAATGTCAAGCATTAGACTTGATTTTCCAAATCATTAGCATGCAGAAGAATGACCTCATGGTGAACAGATGCACTTGGCTATGAGCTGCAGTGATTACATCAGCCCCTCCCCTTCCAGTTAACTCTTTAAAGGCCTCTCTGCCACCCCCTTGCCTGGAAACATGCTTGAAAACACAAACTTAGTCTCTCACCCCCGTGTATCCGTGTATGTGTGTGTGTGTGTGTGTGAAATGCACATATACATACACGCATAAAACATAGATATGTACTTATATGTGTGTGTGTGTGTGTGTGTGTGTGTGTGTGTGTGTGTTTACTGCAGCCCGTATTTTATCACTGGCCACCTTTTAGAAATTGCTGGTCAATAAGGAAGGAGTCAAAAGAGATGCAAACTACAGAGCTGGGTGGAAAGTCAGCTCAAGTACCTTTTATGCTCTGGGCATTACCAACATGAGTAATGGGCAGAAGAGATATAGGGCAGGAGGTGTTTAAAGTAACATTTTTCTGACTGGGAAAATAGTTGTTCTGAACCTCTTTTAATAAGCTGAGCGCCCACCTGTTAGCCTAACAATAGAAGATCCTACGTGAGTCCAGATGCCCCTCTGGGCTGCCCTGGGTGACAGGCGGCAGTGCTGAGGTAGGGGAGCCTGGGGAGCAGGGGAGGCATTTCCCAGGGTACAGTGTGGGACGAACACAGTGTTCAGGCCACTGTCCCTGTGCTTGACCACAGGGCCCTGTTGCAAGGACACAAAGAAGATCTGAGCCCCGAGTTCCGCAGACGGTGCCTGTGAGCGGGGGCCTGAGGCCCTGCTCTGAAGACACCGCTGCCGAGATGGTGTGATCGGATCCTAAGAGCGCTGTGGGAGCTTAAGCCGCTCAGGGTCAATTTTTCCAGCTGGCTTGTCGCTTGGAAGAGCAGACCTCACCTCAATTTCTTAGTTTAAGCTGCCTGGCTCATCTGGGTTTGCCTGTACTTGTCCCACGAAAATAAAACACGGTGAAAAATGTTTTCATCTGTCGAAGTGGTAACTGACAGGGAACAGGGATTCCTCAAAAGCAAAACTGGTCTGAAAATGAGGATGTGGTTCTGAAAGTGGGCCTGTAAATGGGACAGAAATGTACCCCTCAGATTCCTGGGCAAACCAAGTTCATTTCTAGCTCTTTCCTGATGGTTGTCGTGGGCAGATACGCAAAGCGTTGAAAGAGAACATTAAGCCCAGACTTATGATCGCGCTCGTGGGTTGGGGCTGTATGCATAGAAAATGTTATCACTCCACATGGAATACCCTGAACCCTGCGTGTTATGACATGTGATACTGCTGTCAATAATTTGAAAAGAGGAAGGACTGGCATTTGTCTTGATATCTCATCTTTGGTTTCATGTCCCTTTCATACAGGTTCCCATGCCCACTCTTAACGAGCCGTCAGAACTTTTATCTGTTCAGTGACGTTCTTATAGCAGCCCGTCTCCAAACGGCAAGTCTTAAAACCCCCAAATCACTCCTAGAGGCTCACTTAAGATGTTGCCTACACATGGACTCATTTGAACTGCTTTAAATAATTATGAACTTCTGGGAAAGAGCAAATTAATTTATATAGAGACTAAAATATACATAGAAAATAAAGTTCCTCAATATTGGTTTCAATAACATCTTAATCAAGAGCCTTAAGAACATAACAGTTAAGAAGTGGAAACATCTAGTTATGACTTAATTTCATTTAATTTTAAAAAACAAAAAGCCTTCTCGAGATTAAAAAAAAAAAAAACTACGCTGCACTAAAAACTTCAGTCCCAGTACTTCAGGAGGATGGGAAAAAGCTGAATGAGATCTTTAAAAAACTAGCTTTGCTGTAGACCCTTCCTGTTCTCTCACCTATAAATTAGAAGTGATTTTAAACCTCTAGCCAGACTGGGTATGAAATCTTCATTTCCCTTGAAACTGATTTTTGTGTTTTTTTTTGGTTGTAGATAGAATGTTGGCAGTGTATAAAAGAATTCAATTCACAGCTGTTCTACTTTTTTAATGTAAGAAACATTAATCAAAGCTTTAAGTTATACGCTTTTCTCATGTTGCTTAGTATTCCAGTTCAACAAAGATCAATAGAGGCCATCCCTGTGTTTCTGGACGCCTCGCCAGGGAAGCAGAGGCGTGATTATGTTAATCTCGCAGCTCCCGCACCTCCGTGGCCGCTTATCTCCCAGGCCTTCTGCCTGCTGCTCCCGGCTCCCCGTGCGGGGCCAGCCTCTCCCTCTTATCTCCCGACAAAGCTCGGGGAGGCCAGGACTGGAGCCAGCGATGCTCAACAATGATGCATGGCTGATTTTATTTGTAAGTGATTTATTTCACCGAATTTAATTTTTTTCACTTTGAGTGTAAGATATTTGTTAACAAGTCAGAATGGGAGAAGCCAGGCAGCGATCAGAGGCAACGGACACAGGGCAGAAATCTAGTAGGCCCTCTAACAGTTGTGCCCGCCCTAGTGGAAGAGGAAGGAAGCCCCTCATCAAGGATTTCAACATGCATTGACTCCATATCCTATTTGCTTTCTGAAAGGCAATTAATCTGTAATTATATACAGAAATTTACAAGTCATTCTACTCTTTGGGAAAAAAAAAACCCCCACAGTAATCACATCACCAGTTTAAGTGCCAGCACATATTTTTTTTTCTTTCCTAAATTGGAAATATAAAAAGAGGTAAACCTAAAACCAACATTTAAAAAAAATTTCCACTGGCCTAATAAGTGAAAGTGATTGTGAGCCAGTGTTGGAGCAGGTCCACACCAGGTGCTGCTCTCGGCGGATGGTCCCTGGGACGCCGACCGCTCCAGAAGGAAAGCGAGCTCGTCACGCTGCCGTCACCATGGCCAAGGGACACTGTCCTCTCACTGCTCCCGCATTAATCCCTGACCCGAGCATCTCAGCAGCCTAAGCCCCATTAAGCATCGGTGGCAACGGCTTCGACGGCGCGGAACTCTTTTTTGACAAGTAAGCACTGATTCGGGGGTCGCTCTGAAACAACCCACACCCCCAAGTGAACCGGAGCACATGACTGACAACAAGTGCATTAACCTCGCTGGATGCGGAGGTTAACAGGATGGCGGGGGCAAAGGACGGGGCGAACAGCTTGGATACAAAACAAATCAGAATGAATGTCATCCCTCCTTTTGATATTCATTAGTGGATTCAGGGGGAGAATGCGCGGCTTCATACATTCGCGAGCATTTATCTGTGAAAAACGGGCGTACATCTGCGGTGCGAGCGTGTGGAGGGCACGAGGGGAGAATAAAGCGGCCACTCACCAGTTCCGCTGACGGAGTAGCTGGAAGACGGGGAGAAGACCTGGGCTGTGAAATCCTCAAACGTCATGACTTCGCGATGGTTCTGGATTACTGCTTCGAGATACAGGGCTCGCTCCTCGTAGCTGCAGGAGTCGGTTAAGGAAACAAGTGCTCATGCAGAATGACACGCAGAACAGCGACAGAGTTCACTTTGTGTTAAATACAATCATGCGTCTCTTACACTTGTGTGGGAAGAGGTACCTTGCAAGTTCGTGAACATCCTGTTGGAGAATTAAATATGAGTCATGATTCATGAGAAGTCATGATTCATGAGAACATTCCAATTTGGAGGCCCAAGTTTCCCTTAGATTTCAACTGCACCCAAACTAGTATCACTGAAAAAAAAATATATAAACCAATAGTTCCAGAATCACAGCAAAAGGTCATCAACCGGATTGGAACAAACAAAAACAGAGACATTGGTAGCGGCCTCATCCCTTTCTATCCACAACCGTGGGACAGAGCTGGATCGCCCCTTCTTAGTTCTGTGGATGAAACGTCCTTCTCAGCCTACTGATAAAATGAATCGATACTCCAAGCAATAATTGGTGACACACACTTAAAAAATAAGACCACTGGGCAGAGGGAAGGCCAGGAAGGTATGCTCTGAAGGGCACCAGAGCCTCAAGCCGAGATAAGCCACGAGCATTAGAAAATAAGAATAAGTGGGGAGAATCTAGCAGGGAGCGTACAATGCAATATTAAAAAAAGAAGACTATTGCCTTTTAATTAAAACTGCAGTCTGGAACACACGCATTCAAATGTGTAATCAAAAACCAGTCACCAATAAAACTTAGAAGCGTAACACGCTGAAGCAACTTTCCAGCTGTCTTAATAGGACCCCTGCGTGTGGCAGCCTTTCACAGGGCAGAAAGCAAATCTTCCCCTTTTGTGTGTGGCTTCTGTTTCCTCGGAAGGTGAATCATGCCTCCCCATAACAGGATAACGTCAGGACAATCTGACAGCGGATGGAGGTGCCACATGTAGGGTTTTATGAATTAACACTCGGGGGAGTCGGCGTGATGTCTTAGCCCCCCTTCCTGTGATCAACACAAAAGTTAAGAGACATGTTTTAGTTGTTTTGAAAATCGTGCTAATTCTCCAGGAACAGGGGGAATGAGGGTCACCGCCAGTTTATTATGTGCAGCTCCAGAAGGGCAAAAGTAATTCTAGCATTTCTCACCATATTTTAAAGCGATCTTTTCAAAATGGCCTCTTTTAAAAATGTAAGTTGGGGAAAATTATGCCCTTCCAATAAGCTGTCGATAAGCATGTGTTTTAAAAGAGGAGAATATTTTTCTATTCTTTTGGCAGAGGATGCTCACGAGCTTCCCGGGAGAGGCTCTTCCCCTCCTCCTCCTCCTTTTATTACATTCAGGGAAGGGTTTTCACCCTGGGAGGAGACCAGAGACATTCTAGGGCTGGCTGTGCATACGTGGTAGCCACGAGCCGTAGGTGCCTAGCTACACTGAAATTTAAACTAATAAATACAAAGAAATAGAAATTCGGTTCTTCTGTCCTACTCGTCGTATTTCAAGCATGCACAGCCACGTGTGGCCAGGGGCCACCGGCCTGGATTGTGCAGATACAGGACACGCCCATCACTGGGGAAAGCTTTCCTGGGCTGCGCTATTCCAGAATTTCTCTGCAGGCCGGCTCTATGCAACTTTTAAAGAGGAACATGAGTTTAAAGGTTCAAAAGTGGCCCCTCCGATGATATATGATGGTTTACAGAGATGGTCACAGCATCCTGAGGCCTGGCTGCGTGAGCCTGCATGGCGGGCTGAACTCCGGGTGACTCGCCTTCCCGGACAGGCTGCCCAGGCCTGGAGGGACCTGCTAATGCCATTCACGTCTCATTATGAACACGCTTATTCTGCACAGCACTTGGCTGTCACTGAGTGCGGCCCTCCGAGCCGCTGGGCCGCGAACAGCAGGACGCTAGGCCTGGACGGCCGGCTGGCGGACAGGCACTGTGACACTGAACTGGCACGTGCGGGCCCAGCAGGGGCCAAGCCAGGCGTGACAAATGACTCAAAAAGCTGAGCTCAACTTACGGCTGAAGACCACCTGAGCCTGTGGCCCTGTCAGCGCCCCTTCCCGGCCCCCTCTCAATGCAGTCTGCTCTCGGCCTCTGCAGGCCCGTCCTGCTGGGTCCCGAGGCCCCGCTGAGCCCAGACACCCACACACAGTGCTCGGATGTGAGGATGCTCTGGGCTGAAGACACGGCGGAGGCCACACATCTGGAGGGGGGGGCCGCGACGCTGACCGAGCTCACCGTCCACCACAAAGGGACGCCGTGTACACCACCACCTACAGGACCCGCAGGGTGGCCTGGCAGCCCCGTCCTGAGCGACACTCTCCTATTGTCCATAAATTTGTCCCTTGTCAAGGCTGAGAGATCTAGGCTCCTGAGGGCAAATCCAGCACTGGACTCTCAGGTTAATAATCCAGTTTTGAGATTCTCAGGTGCAATAAATATTTATGGTCTGACTCCTCAATGGAGGTACCATGGGAGCCAGAGCACAGAAGGGTGTGTTCAGGACAGGGTCCTCGAGGAAGGGGTGCTTCCTAGAAGGTTCCCTGGCTGTCACGTGGAGCAGACACTCCCCACCCCAGGCTGGGCTACACTGTGCTGAACTGGGTGTCGTCTCTCAGACAAACATCTGTTAGGGAATGGGGTGAGACCCGGAGAGCATGAAATGCGTTTGCACTCACAGCCCAAGCCAGGGCATGTAAACGCCATGACAAAGAGAAAACAAACATCACCCCAACTCTGGCACCATTTAGAAACAGCCAAGGAGCTCACGCATGCCAAAATCTTTTTTTTTTTTTTTTTTAAGTAGCTTTAAGAAAATGTAGCTCTGGGATCTTAACGGAATTTGTTAGTAGCACTACTATTAAGGGCAACTAACCAGGAGCAGTGTCTTCCATCATTTTCTTACCTAACATCCTTAGGGCTTCAATGCTGGTTGCTTTCTATTCAAAAAGGCATTTATAATTTAGACATCAAAGGCTTTATAAGGTTTGTCTCTTCACGTGTAAGACATGTTAAGACATGAACTGAATGCTGAAGTAATGCCAGGCAGTGGATGATTAGTGACCTCTGACCGGAAGCAGGTGGCTACGGAGGCACCTGGTCACACATCCAACACCTGTTTCAATACCAGCCTTTGCCCTTCTGCTCTCAGCAAGTTCACTAACAAATGTGAAACTTATATTCTCTCCTGAATTATTACCTCATTAAATAACACACACAGTACTTTTTAAAGAGAAAATTTCCCCTTGATTCCTCAATTCAGAGAACATTCAAATTACTAACTAGAAATCCATCTCGGTTTCCGGATAATTTTGAGTTTTTAGTGACCTACTCTGTCTACTCAATATTCCTCCACTTGAATAAAGAAGCCATATGTCTTCACTGGTTACATTTTCCCAAAAACCTCCAAGAGAACTTTCCTAAACCCTCAAGATAAACTCTGCTGGGCTGCAAGAGCCTGAAAATCCAAAGCCAAGTCCCCAAATTTATTCTGATTATTATTTGTTTTAATTTTTAGCAATGACAGTAGCAGCATGACAGTAAGAAAGGAGCTTGCTCTTCTCAGGAGGATGGGCTGGAGCTTGAACCCCACCCGCCAACTCCTCCCCAGTCCCCAGCCTCGGCTGCCTTCTGTGTACGGTGGGGATGCTGACGCTGACATCAGCTCTCGGGGCTGTGGGAAGATTAGATAGATTGGATAGAATCATCAGAGGAAGCATTGACCCAGGTCCCATCACACAAGAGAAGCACCATAAATGTGGATTTCCTGTTCCCCCTCATCTCCAATGTGGGTTTATGAGTTTGTCTTCCAGAAAGAACATGGTGGATAAATGAGGGGGTCTTCTATGTCAGGCTTTAGGCAACAGCCTCCTTTATGCTAGACCCACGTGAGCTGGGGTGAGTCCTGTGGTCTCCGTGTTACTGATCAAGAATGGATGCTCAAAGAGCTCAAGTGATTTCTCTAGAGCCACAGTCACTCAGGGGTGCAACTGGGACTAGAACTCGGGTCTTCTAATTTTACTGCTTTCAGCTAATATACTAAATTCTAAAACACATAAATTCTAAGTTCATGATCTTATGCAAGGTTGGGAATTAAACTCCAAATGAGAATAAATCAACTGACTTAAATATATATGGGCATAAAAGTCAACCTATAACTGAAACTTGAGTACATAGGTTTAAGCTGCATTGATACCCACAGACCACGCTGACTTTATACATTCATAAAAATAACAATTACTTCAGTTTTTGGCTTATTCAAAGCCAAAAGGTTATCTGGGAATAAATCTTGGGATAACTCCATTTTTTTTTTTTTTTAATTCAAGGAGTAAAGAGAACTGTTTGAAAGAGGCCATGTTGCAGATGGTACTTTTTCCCAAACCTTGAAACCCTTCTTTCCTGGACCTTCTCTGTACTTCCCAAGAGTGGACAGGGCCTTGGAGGAAGCGGCCTCTGGACACCCACTGATAAATGCAGCTGCACGGTGGAATACTATACAGCACTATACAGAAAATAATACATATACAGAAAATAAACTACAGGTCTGTGTATTAGCATGAATGAAACTCAAAACTACATTCAATGAAAAAAGCAAGTTACTGAAGAACACACATGGTGAAACTCTATTTACATAAAATTTAAAAACAGGCAGGGCTTCCCTGGTGGCATAGTGGTTGGGAGTCCGCCTGCCGATGTGGGGGACACGGGTTCGTGCCCCGGTCCGGGAGGATCCCACATGCCGCAGAACGGCTGGGCCTGTGGGCCATGGCCGCTGAGCCTGCACACCCAGAGCCTGTGCTCCACAGCGGGAGAGGCCACAGCGGTGAGAGGCCCGCGTACTGCAAAAAAAACAAAAACAAAAACAAAAAAACAGGCAAAGTGAAACATATTGCTGAGGGATGCACACATACGCAGTGAAACTCTAACAAGTGTTATCTCAGGGGCGGGGGTGGAGGTGGCCCATGGGAGGGTCTCAAACACATCGGTTGGTGAACATGGGGGGGTAAATGTTATATGTTTTCTAGTATGTATAAAACAGTTCATAATAAAAATAAGCATCTGGTGACAATGGAATACAGCACAAATCAAGTGGATCCTTTCTTACCCACGGAAAGGACAGAATGAGCTTCTTTAAGCCAAAGTGGGGGGATAGGAAAGGTATGTTGGTTGTTAGGGATAATGATGGTAGAAAAGTCCATTTGATTCAGACACGGAGAAAGCAGAAAACAGCCAGTGCCATTTTTAGTTAGTTTTTTACTATTAGCTAAAAATATTAGCTATTTTTGTTGTTGTTTTTTGGCTGCAGTGCGTGGCTTGAGGGATCTCAGTTCCCTGACCAGGGACTGAACCCGGGCCATGGCAGTGAAAGTCCAGAATCCTAACCATTAGGCCACCAGGGAACTCCCTAGCTATTTTTATTAGTTCCAGAAATAGGCCAAAATATTAGAGCTCAACATTTTCAGAATGTCATGGAGAACTTTGACAGGTGGGATTTAAAGAGCTTGCCTCAAACATGGATACACACACCATTCAGGGGGCCGGGGGTGCGACTGCGAAAAAAATACGTTTTCCTACAGAAATTCTTTGCTAGACTTGCTATGCACCAAGGATGAACTAGAGAGCGGTCAAAATCTTACAGATATCCGCGGACCCAGGCGTATGATCTCTGCGTATGATCTCACTCTGCTTCGAAAACCTGATCTCCAGTGACTTTGTCCTTTCCAAAAAGCAAGTCCACCTTCACACAAGTGTTCACCCATTCAAGAAACGAGTACTGAGCACCCACGTGAGCCCGGTGATGGGCACGCAACTGGGAGAAGGTCAGAGATGCTGTCCCCGCCCTCACCAAGCCTGCGTTCCAGCAGGGACAAGCCTGCAGGCTAAGGCTCACTGTCCTCACGTTAGTGTCAGGTAGGACATAGGGACAAGAGGGGCAGGCTTTCTGAATAGGTGGCAGGGAAGGGGTTAACCACTGTGAGGGCCTGGAGGGGGGATGATAAGAGCATATCTGGAGCCAGGAGTCAGGAGCTGGAAGCGGGGAGTTTCAGGGGAAGGAGGCTGGAGCCACAGGGCAGCAGGAAGGGCGGGGTTGGGTCACTGGAGGCCTGCATGGTCTGAGGCACGGGAGCAGTAGTGTCTTCCCGAGGTGTTTTGCTCACCCTTAGAAGATCTGCCAGCACTGAGGCAAGTCCAGAGCGCCCTCGAGGTTTGGAGAGGCTGATGCTGACTTGCATCTCTATGTTCAAGCAACGGGCTTCTACAAACGTCTTAATATTTTAGACTTATTCTTCACCTAATTTCAGAAGTGAATGACATATATATGGTCAGGTTGGTTGACGGCCCTGACTTGGAAGGAAAAGGGTGTGGAGCAGAGGCAGGGGAGGAAGCAGCCTCCCCGGGTGACCGTGGGAGGAAGAGGTATAGGTGAGAAGAGCGGACGCTCCTCACACAAGGACAGACCCCAGGCTCACAGAAACCCGGGGAGAAGGACATTACTTAGGACAGCTGTGGATGCAGGAAAGCACCCCTGAATATATCCACAGATACACTTTAAACCTAGGAAGATGATAAGCCCACAGTGGCAGACCCTGAGCTCTGAGAAGGAACGGCTAAGGATAGTTTACAAAACTAGGAAATGAATGAGCTGATGTCTTCTGTTGGGCCCACGACCAGGAGCTTTTGGAATAGATGCAGAGGGTGATAATAACACATTTTCATTTCTCAGGTGATGTTTTGAATATTGACCGAAGGATAAACCTTTAAAATGCTACTGGTCTTAGGTATGACACCAAAAGCACAAGCAACCAAAATAAAAATAGGAAAATGAGAGTTTATCAAAATAAGAACTTCTGTACTTCAAAGGACTCTATCAAGTGAGTGAAGACACAACCCACAGAATGAGGGAATGTATTTGCAAATCATTGACCCAATAGGCATCTCATATTCAGAATATATAAAAATACTTATAACTCAATAATAAAATACAGCACAATTAAATAGACATTTCTCCAAAGAAGATATCTACATGACTGACAAACACATGAACAGATGCTCAGCATCCTTTAGTCATCAGGGCAATGGAAATCCAACCACAGTGAGAAAGCACGTCACACCTACTGGGATGGTTATGATCAAAAGGACAAGGATGAACAAGTGTCGGTGAGGATGCAGAGACACTGGAGGGAAAGTAAAAGGGTGCAGCCACTGTAGGAAAGTTTGGAAGTTTCCCATAAAGTTACACATATGATCCAGAAAATCCACTTCTAGGTATGTACCCAAGAGAACTGAAAATATACCTTCACACAAAAATGTGTACACAAATGTTCACAGCAGTATTATTCGTAATTGCCCCTAAGTGGAAACAGCCCAACTGTCCATAAACTGACGACAATGTAATATTGTTCGTATATTCATAAAAAAGGAATAAAATACTGAACATGCTACAACATGAGTGAAACTTGAGAAGGGAACTATGCTATGCGAAAGAAGCCAGATACAAAAGGCCTCGCACTGTGTGAACTGATTCCTATAAATGTCCAGAATAAGAAAACCCATAGACAGAAAAGAAATTAGTGATTGCCAGGGACTGGGGGGAGGAGGGGATGAGGAGTGACTACTGATGGGGATGGGGGCACAAAAATGCTCTGGAATCGGACAATCTGGTGAAGAGACTAAAAACCACTGAATTTTAGGTATGTGAATTATACCTCAATGAAAAACTGTCCCCCCAAATGCCTCTGAGTACACGGTACATGCGATGCATTGTGGGGAAGGTCTTCTGATTAAAAGGTCCTCACTGACCACAATCCAGAACAAGTGGAAAGGTGGCCTGGCCATGCTAAAATGTGGCGTTTATTCACGGAAGATCCCTGAACCGTGTGCCAGGGGTTCTTCTAGGAGTTGGAGAGACCAGGATCAAAAAGAGACAGCTTTGTCCCTCACGGTACCCACAGCTTATCTGAAAAGACAGCCACAAACTCATCATTTGCCAGGCGGGCAGGACCTGCATAGGGCACAGGGACCCAGTGGGTGGAGGGGCTCCCTGAGGGCCTGTGGTAATGGGAGGAGCGCAGGGTCTCTAGCCCCTGAGAGAACCACCGCTGGAGGTTCTGCAACAGCAGACAGGTCTACTCTGTACTTGAGAGGTCATGGGGCGGGGCGGGGCGGTGGGGATGGAACAAGGGGAGGGACGTGTGTGAAAGGGCCCAGAGGAAGGGCCACTAGTCAGAAAGAGGGAGGAGAGACGGGCCTCTGGAGAGCAGAGGTGGAGGGGAATGGAGGTGCTGTGGACCGCAGGATGCTCTGGTGGGCGTGGGGACACTCGCTCTGGCCAGACCGCAGGGCTGTGGCTTAGGTTCAGAGGTGGATGCAGAGGATGGAGAGGGGATGGGAGTGTGCAGGGTCTGAAGGCGTCAGGGAAGTAGTGCTGGGGAAGAGGCTCGGTCGAGGCCTGGGCTGGAGATGAATGGCCCCGAGTCACGGACTTGGAGCCGGTCCTGGAGGAGACCAGGGGAGGACGCACACTGGGAACTCCCTCCTCCCCACTGCGGATTGGGGGCAGAAGCCCGCGGAGGAGGGAACAAGACAGCAGGAGAGGGAGGGCAGGAGCCTGGGGCCATGTGTTTCTGGAGGGAGGGGCCTCCGCTCACGTGTCTCAGGTCTGCTCCCTTAACCTCTTCCCTGGTACCTGCCACCCGGAGGGAGAGATACTCCACAGGTGGGCTGGGCTGGCGTTTGATAATCCGAAATAAATGGATGAAATTCCATAATAAATCAAGACAGGAGCAGGTGCCAGGTACAGCCTAAAGCCATACATCATTTTTTACAAAGATTTTGTTTGTCTTTCAAATATAATGCAAATTTAAATTCTAGGACTCTTTAAGACCCCAAATAAATGAATCATTCAAACTAAATGTCACAGCCTGGAAACGGATAAAGAGGACGACTTCACTGAACAATGTAGCCAAAGAGATAGATGTCTGGGAAAAGGAAATTAAACACATAAGATATTAGATTAGGTTTCAGACCCTAATGGTACACTCCTGGAGAGGAAACAGCGCACCACTGCTAAGAAAGGAGAAAAGACACATTTAACCAAGTTTAAGAATAATTCTGAGGAAATGACCAGAGTAAATGGAAATGGGGAAAAATAGATTTTCTTCAGGCTATTAAATTACAGACTTTTGGAGAAGGTCTGCTCTCATAGGCATAGGGAAAGGAAGGTCTTGCTCTTAGGATGGGAGGAGCTCCGAGGGTGCGAGGGACTGATGTCCGGTTTGATTAGGAACGTTCGCATCAGCTCTTCGCAGGCATCTATGTGGGAGGAGCACACCCTCAGTCACGCGCTTTTTTTCCATTTCCAACCTCCCCAGCGCCCCGCGTGTCTCACCTTCCGTAAATCACCAGGCAAGAAAGGGCCCTGTGACACCGTCCCTCCAAGCCTCACCTCAGTAAAAACATAAGTGATGAGAAAAACAGGCGTTTGGCCTCTTTCCCATCTAGAGGCTGCACTGTCGAGTGAATGAGCAGAGACAGCAGAGACCCCGCTGGCTGCTTTGCTGATGAAACGACCCAAGAAGTGACTGATGAGGACCACGGTCGGCCAGGCTGATGCCAATACCTTGGTTTCTGGGTGGAAGGGACTCAGTGTCACCTGAACTGTTTCTCTTTCACAGATTCTCACTCATCCCAGAGCTACGGTGTGTTAGGAGCTAACAAATGGGCTCTCAACGTCAGTTAAAGAGATGACCACTGCTGACAATTTGTTGGCGTTTAATATCCACGAAGTTACAACCAAGTGGAAAACAATTAGAAATGCGGAACTGTCTCTAACTGTCTTAGACTCTCTTTGTGGCAAGGAATAAAAAGGGTCGACAATTAAATAGCAGTACATGTGGATTTTAAACTCTATCATCGCTGACTGTAAGGGACAAGTTATTAAATAATATATGTGAGGGCTTCCCTGGTGGCGCAGCGGTTGAGAGTCCGCCTGCCGATGCAGGGGACATGGGTTCGTGCCCTGGTCCGGGAGGATCCCACATGTCGCAGAGCGGCTGGGCCCGTGAGCCATGGCCGCTAGGCCTGCACGTCCGGAGCCTGTGCTCCGCAACGGGAGAGGCCACAACGTTGAGAGGCCCGCGTACCGAAAAAAAAAAAAAAGTGACAGGTATTATTTAGTGCAACGTAATTTGAAGTAAATCATCCTATATTTAGTCCTCAACCACTCTCACTATGGAGAAGAAAGCCAGTTCCATGTGACCTATGGATTGGTTTCTATCCGGGTTGATTCTAAAAGTAAAATGGATTCATGATGGTACATGATAGATAAGAGAACAAAATCCAAAAGGCCAAGAAAAGTCTTCTGTGGCAGATGTTCTGGTTATAATTTTCTTGAAATATTCTCAACTGTTGTCCATCACCAGCCCACTAGGCCCAGATGAAGTCAGGGTAGGCTCAGGCAGAATTATATTTTGCAGTCCCAAGTACTTGCACCAAGCTCTGTACAGATTTTCTTGAGTTTTCATTTCCAAAAACAATTTTGAGGAAATACTCCTTTTTACGATGTTTCAAAACTTTGAGCTGTATTTAAAAACGATAAATAAGACTGCATCTGAAAACAGAAAATAGTATTTCTATATTTCTGTGAAATAATTCTAGCTTAATGGCATCTTGAGTTTTCCAGGAAGATACTCATCTTAATACCAAATTATCAAATGACAAGAAGTAACTCCAAGAAAAGTTAGGGGTTTACCAAATGCAAGCGACCTGGAAACTGAGGACAGCAGCGCCTGTGAAGGGGGCAAACGGGCCTCCCGGGGCCCATCCAGACTCAGTTCTAGTGGGTAAAACAGGGCGTCACTCACAGCACACCTGAGTGATAACCACAGCAGCCGACCCGTACCTGAAACTCAATACATCCACAGACTTATCACTTAGAGTGAAAAAATACTGCCCAAGTGATCAAAACCTAACTGGAAATTTGGGGGAATTCTAATAACGCAAAGCTCCTCCGTGATCAGGAGTAGCAAAACTGTGTTTGCCACATAATGTTAAAGCAGCTAATTTCTGGCAATTAGAAACAATGTGTGATGCCAGGGGCTCATGTAGGTTACGCTAAGCAGACACAAGGGTTGAGCTGTCCTGCCGAGTGGCCCCAGAGGCAGCCCTCTGAAGGGCTGCTCATCTGTGGACACGGCCGGGCCTGTCAATGGATCTGGGCCCCGAGCTGACCACAGGGGCCAGAGAAGCCCTGAGAACCCCAGCCTTGTTCGTTCTGTGACCAGGAAAGGGGTTTTGAGCAGCTGGAGGGCAAAAAGCATCTCTTTTACTCTTTTTACACCTGTCTCAGCATTTGGATCAGTGTTAGGTTAAAACAAAGCGATGATCAGGAAGCATACAAAGTCACTTAAATAATGTAGTGGGAAATTGTTGTGCTTTGCCTTCAAGGTTGGCCAGACTTCCCAGGGGTTACTGGAATGACTCTGGTTTCACAGGGACTCAATATGGGGTTCTACGACCTCTGCTTATCTTAGTTCTAGGCTGTGCAGAGAAAACAAAATACATACACACAGTTCTGTCATAAACAGTTTGTCTAGAGGAGAGTCTAGGTGCTTGAGTGGTCCTTCCAGCACCTTCCAAAAAAAGGAGGAGAGAAATGGCACTTCCTCACGAGGCCCCAGTGAAGAGCGCTGGGTAAGGACCCGCCTGTGGCCATGTGTTCCTGGCGGGGGAGGGACACGCTGTCTGATGAAGCCGAGGAGGCCTGGGGGACGCCCGGTGCCAGCATCCAGCACGGATGCTGCAGGTTCTCAGAGACAGGAGGCACCTCACAGAGTACAGGACTCGCTTTCACGAACTCAGACAAGTCCTGTTCTGACAGCCCTTCAGGTGAGGTGCCTGTGGGTGGCACAGAAATCCAAAGGTGCCCCGAGTGTGAGCGCCCCCGTCACAGGCTCTGTTTAGACGGTGAGACTGATGGAAACAGTCAAGTGCTTTGCAGGGTCCAGCACTGTGCGAGGCCTTTTAGAGGCCGTTATCTGCCTCACTTATCCTCATGACCCCGTGTATGGTCTGTACTGTTACTGTCTTTTCATAGAGGAGCAGGTTGGAGAGCAGGAGAGTGTTTGGCTCCAGGCCCCGAGATGGTAAATGGCAACGCCTGGACCCCAACCCAGCGCCTGACGCAGGGCCCCAGCTCCCAGACGCGGCCCTGTCTCTCAACCTCAGAATTCTCCCCTGAAGAGAAGAGACTGGTGTAGCCACAGCCAACAGAAGGCCCAGTTCCATCCATGAAGGACAACAGATTCAACAACTACACTACATCTTAAAAGGTAACTTTGAGTATCTAGAAATTTCTCTTTTTTTTTTTTGCGGTACGCGGGCCTCTCACTGTTGTGGCCTCTCCCGTTGCGGAGCACAGGCTCCGGACGCGCAGGCTCAGCGGCCATGGCTCACGGGCCCAGCCGCCCTGCGGCATGTGGGATCTTCCCGGACCGGGGCACGAACCCGTGTCTCCTGCATCGGCAGGCGGACTCTCAACCACTGCGCCACCAGGGAAGCCCGAAATTTCCCATTTTTAAGATTAATGCAGAAGGAAATAAAGAAACAAGGCTGTCCGTCCCGGTGGGAACAAAGATCAGAATTAGAAAAATCCCTCACAGTAACATACACTTTAAAAAGAAGATATACAGATGAAAAAGGATGGGTGTTTACATCTTGATTTTATATGGTTTTATATGTTGGGGTAATTCTACTTTATACTTTAAATGAAAACTGCCTGCTTTTATATTTTATATTCAAAATTCCCTGTCAAAGAGCCCGTTCATTCTGACTAAAATATACTCGTCACATTACACACAGAAACAACCCAGAATGCCGTTAAAGATAAAATTCCCAACTCACACAATTCTCTGGGACTTTCCACATTTGAGTCTCATAGAGTCACTCGATATCATCTTCGTGACTAAAAATATAACTGCAGTATTACTTAAAATTATAATCAAATCATTCTCTTGCAAATTAAGACACTTACTCTTGGAAAAATAGCAAAATTGAATTAGGTGTGTCTTTTCTTGACAGATCAAAAGCAACTCCATTAAGCCATCAGTTTTATATTAATGGCACGAGACATGGCCCAGATGAGGAAAATGTCCTTTGGAGCCATTTTGTACTTTATTTAAAGAGAGATGGAGATGTTCCTCACAATTCAAACGTGAAGCAGAACTGTATCACAGGTCCCCAGACCAAGAGGCCAATATGATCCCCATGAGGTAGCCATGCACAGCAGAGAGCCCAGGTCTATCTTCCCTCAATTTCTTATTTCTTCCAATTACTGTGTCTGCCACCCACCCATCCATTCATCCATCCATCCACCCACCCATCCACGCATCCATCCATCCATCCATACGATATTTACTAAGTGCCTCCTATGTATCCATTCTTCTTCCTTCAGCTGTAAGAAAACTACTTCCTTGCTGCTCAACTCTCTTCTAAGTCTTGGCTTCTACAATACCTGACCATCACACTGAGTGTTATAGTATTATTCTGGGGGGATTCTAAAACACATTGTGGTGAGGTTACATTACCATCAGCCTGAGCTCTGTTGGAATGATAGCTCTCTTAGAATAAAAGATATACTCTTTATGTAATAAGTAAGAACAACCTACCCAGTGTTGGTATAACGCTCTGCCCTTTTGTAGCCATGAGCCATTGGATCCTCCTGGAAACCTCCGTCCACAGATGATAAGGTGGAGATGGAACGGAAATGATTCTGCTGAGACCATCCAGCTAGTAGTGAGTGCGGCTCGAACTCAAGCCCAGGCCAGTCTGTTCCCAGCGCTGGTCTCTGCTTCTCTCTTACACTGTCTCAGTTTAGTATGAATGTTAGTTCAGAGTTTGCAATGTTCAAGCTAAGTTAATTCACAAATACTGTTGTTTGGTGCTGACAGGAAGGTAAGAACAGACAAATTAGATCCTTCTCTCTCCCTCCAGAACCAAGAGTAGCACAAAAGAAACTGGCAAGTTTTATAGCTAATCTGGCATAAATGGTGACTTCCTAGCTGAATTATTATCTATAGGACTGACCTAGGAAGCCGGGATACAGAGTGATAAACTATGTTAATTCAGTCTTTTCATTTATGTGTCAGAGTTTGTTTAAGCCAAATTGATCTTACTGTGTTTATTTCTGGTCACATTTTGAAGATAACCAGTGCTATTTCGAGTGGACATTTTCGAGGAGAGGATGGCTGAGCACTGTCGGGCAGGGGTGACAGGTCAGGACACTGGACACGGCAGCACTGTCCGCTGGGTGGTCCGTTTGGCTTCTGCTTCACAGTTAGAACACTGAGCCACAATGAGAATGGATTGTTCTTCCTCAACTGCTATCTTCCAAGGGTCATAAAGCTTCTTGGCAAATCCTTATCTTTAATTACGTGCCATTTGGTGTCATTCGAAAACACTGGAGAGGTTTAAAGCATCTGTGCAATGACTTGGACTAGAAACGCAGGCCCTGCATCCGTGCGGTGGTGGGCAGCAAGGTCAAGGTCAGCCCCACCTGGGATGTCGCCCCAGGCAAGCAGCCTGCCTCCTGGGATCTCGGTCCTTCCTCCGGAAAAGGGGGTTCCGGGGTGACCTGCAGGAACAGAGGCCATGTGTGCCGAGTCTAGGCGGGCAGAGTACCTGCCCATGAGAGCACACGGCCCCTGCAGCGCCCACACCGGGGTGTGTGGAACCCGGCGTCTCGGAGCGGAGGGTGGAAGGCAGGATGGGCTTGGAGCTGCAGGCTGATCCATCGCCTACTGGCCGCTGGTGCTCAGGCGACTGGCCCAGAGTCGTAGCCCTGCCGAGGGCTGAGGCATCAGGTCCCCCGTGTGTGGGAAAGCTCCTCCGTCCTCAGTCTGAAATCGCTTCCTCCAACAGGCAAAAGGAAACACTTCAGGGGAGATGTTTTTCTCCATTAAAAATGGAAACAGGAGGACCAGGGACTAGGGGGGCAGTCACTCTAAATGATGGAAACTTGGTTCCCCCCTACAGCGGATCCTGAACCGCGTCAAGCATGCTGGGGATTTACTTTGTAAACTGAGGTTTCTGACAGTTTTCACTACAGAAGGAAATGCCTGGGTCATTTTCTACAGAGACGGTTGGAGGATGTGACTGTCCTCTTGAACCTGGCAACGAGTGACTGCCAGGGCTTTCCTTTGGTGATAGACTTAGCTGCCTGGTGTCACAAGCCAGGTGATCGTGTGAGACAAAAATTGGGGGAAGGGTCAGAAGTTACCCCGCGGTGGTCCCCCGAGCTTTGTGACAACGCTAATCTTATTAAAGTTGAGTGATGTCACCTAATGAGCTTTATTTTTTAACTTTTTGGAGGACAAATTAGAGGCAACTACCTGGACTTTTTAATCACTTAGTAATGCCAAACAATTCCCTTGATTGGAGAGAATCAAAAATAAAGGCCACAGTAAATCCTTGTTGTTTACCTATTTTATATATAGTGCTGTGCATCTGTTAATCCCATACTCCTAATTCCATCCCCCCTTGTCCTTTGGTACCCAAAAGTTTGTTTTCTATGTCTGTGAGTCTGTTTCTGTCTTATAAGTAAGTTCCTTTGTACTATTTTTTAGATTCCACATATAAGTGATATCATATAATATCTGTCTTTCTCTGTCTGACTTACTTCACTTAGTGTGATTATCTCTAGGTCCATCCATGTTGCTGCAAATGGCATTTTCATTCTTTTTTATGGTTGAGTAATATTCCACTGTGTATATGGTGTGTGTGTGTGTGTGTGTGTGTATATATATATATATATATACACACACACACACACACACACACCACATCTTTTACTGTATAGCACAGGGAACTATATTCAATATCTTGTAATAGACTATAATGGAAAAGAAAAGAAAAAAGAATATACATATATATGTATAACCGAATCACTTTGCTGTACACCTGAAACTAACACAATATTGTAAATCGACTATACTTCAGTAAAAAAATAAATAAATAAAATTTAAAAATAAGAGAAAAAAGTAAAGGCCACAGCATATCTTTTGAAAACAGTTATGTAAAGTTAATTATTTAAGGGAGACCAGCGGACTAATTCAATGTTGGGAAAACAGATTCTGCCATGTTGTATGCACATGAGAAGGCAAGTAATTATTTTTTACTTCAAATTATTTATTTTGAAAGAACAAATTCTGATCTCCCTCCAAATAGCTTTGTATCTGGCTTTTGTTGTTGTTGTTTTAAAACTAGCTGGCCTCCTCTTTTTGCCAGGGAGATTCTCTGTCATTGTTAAATACACGAAGTCCTGAAATTGCCCATCTTGGAGTTGCCCATATGAGAAGCAGCTGCTCTCTGCCAGCCTCTCCATCAGGGCAGAATCTCCACTCCAGCTCCCTGGAGGCCCACATCTGGCTGGTCGCTATGCCCCCAGCATCTCCTAGGTGTATCCTGCCTGCGCTGATTTAAGAAAGACCATTCAAATTTATTGACAATCCGTTAGCCATTGTCACTTCATGCCACAAACACAAACATTTTTATCCATCCATCCATCCATCATCCATCCATCCATCTGTCCATCCATCTGTCCATTTACAAACATAATTATTAATCCTATTATGTGCCAACCATGAGCCAAGATTATTAGAATAATTCTTGGAAAATTCTATGAAGAGAAAGTATTGCGATTTTCACTTTAAAGCTGGAGAAACTGAGTCTCTAATAAGTTAAATATTAGCTGAACATTGGTATTTTCATGGTTCAACGTAATAAACTGCCCAGAGCCGGGGTGGGTGGGAGGTTGGGGGGGGTACTGCATTCCTCCCACAAAATATTTGGAAAGAGGTGGAAGAAACTAGGAAAGGGACCTAAACCCAGCTTGGGGTGGAGTGTTTGCAGAGGCTGGGCCATGCACCTCTGGAGGCTGCTCATCTATGACAAATCAAGAATAAGCCCTCTGACGGAAGTAATAAACACAAATTCAATCTAAAAACGTAGTACGTTTCTGAAAAACTGTATCACCAACAGTTCGACTTATATCACAAGATTGAAATATTTCTCTGATGAGGTCTAACGTTAAACTGTAAATATTCATGCACAAACACACTCAGCTCACTTAAAGCAAGCTCTTAAATTAACGTGTTCTCACTTTGGTCAGCATCGTGCACCCAAAGGACTACAGAGACAAGCTTGCCTGACAAGTTACACAGTCGGGATATTTTCTTGAGAATGAAGACAACATCCACACAGAACTAGGCTGGGAACCTCAGCTTCAAAGCGCAACAGATTAAGGGCTAAAATGGTTTAGAAATGCAGTCCACAGTGATGGAATTCTGACACTTTCCAGAACAGAACGTAGATCAAATAAGAAATACAATATTCCGTAACGTGTATTTCATATAGTGAAGAGAACTGCACTTAACATAAATGTAGATAAAGATTTTGATTACATTTTTGTACCATCATAAGCCCTCGGTTTTAACCATAGCATCTGATACACGGCACATAGCCGCAGAGCATCTGCAGTGGAAGGAAGAGAGAACAAAGGGGAGTGGGAATGCACGGGGTGACTGTGACTTGGTATCTGAGAAAAACCCTGGAGAACGGAACCTCAGTCACTTAGCAGGCCAGGCAGTGAGGAATGAGGTGTATATAAGCACAAGGAAAGCAAAAAGTAAAGCAAATTTTAATTACATGGTTAGCTGTGGAACGTATCCACAGCTGTCCTGGAATATATCCAACAGCAAAGTTTATATTAACTGACTATTAGGTATTTATACCATTTTTTTTCATACTTCAGTTAGTTTTGGGATCTGCCTTGTACCTAATATTTAATTAACTTATTTATTCACACTCATAAGCATCAAATATTTAGTACTCTCAGTGATAAATTTTAGCTGTGTCTTGGGCTTAAATTCAATGGAGTCTAATATTTCCTTTTTTAACTAATCCGTGTAAAATGTTAGATCACCCAAGGAAAGGGGGGAAATAGCAGTAGTTGCTCTTAAGGTATTACTTGCCTTCCACATCTTCCTAAAGAACAGGATTTGGAGTTTCTCCTTTATATAGAAGTGTAACTTAGGGTATTCATATTTGCAATTAAATATTCATCAGTTTAGGAAGCCCGTGTTTACCTGGAATGGAATATGTTTATTATCAAAGAGTCCTTTTTTCCAATCCTGCACATTAAATATATATATTTTTAAAGAAAAAAACCAAACAAACAGCTGTCCCCACACACCAGCCTCACACGAGGATTCGGGAGAAGCACCAGCATCTTCTCTTAGTGATGCTTCTGGGGAAGGCGCTGGGTTAAGACTGACGTCCACAGGGCCTGGGCTTTGAAAGCAGTAAGTTCAAGGCCAGAGTGGATGGGAAAGCGCAAGAGCATTTCAGCCACGAGCGCAGATGCTCCCCCTGCACCCCACCGAGTTCTGCAGGCTCTGTTTCAGCAATACCCAGAAACTGCTGAGGGCAAGTCATGGACATCCCAACACTAGAACACAGAGGTGTTTTCAGCTAAATGCTCTGAGGTGAAGACAAGGCAGGGGAAGGCCGTCCCCCCGATGGGGCACGCTCGTTCTGAAGTGGTGTGACATCATCTTTCATCGCTTCGAGTCAGAGGACCGTATTTAAATTCCTTCTAGAGAGATGCATTCAAAGTAAACTTAGGACAGGTATACTCTATATAAAATAGCGAAAACTACCAGGACCTGCTGTATAGCACAGGCGGCTATATTCAGTATTTTATAATAACCTATAATGGAAAAGAATCTTAAAAAAATGTATGTATAACTGAATCACATTACTGTACATCTGAAACGCTGTAAATCAACTATACTTCAATAAAAAAAAAACCCGAGGTGAACTTAGGAACAATTACACAAGTTATTCTTACGTGTTCCACCCCTATGCCCTGAAATCAGATAGGATGTCCCAGAGAGGTGGCTCCTTTGGGGAATCTCCACCTGCAGTCCCAGAATCCGATCTGTCCCAACACTTGAGGTGTAGGGGGCTCACCTGATACCAGGAGCCGGGGACACTGCAGCCCCGGTCCGTGCAGGAGGCCCTGCACAGTGCCCTGCGTGCTGACGCCAGCCTGCTGTGTATCGATGAGATGCTCTCCAGATGCTGCTGGAGACGCCTGGTCCTCAGCTCAGCCCTCGGTGAAGGGCATGGCCATGGGAGGCAGCGGGAGGGAGAGAAGAACCAAGCAAAAATACGAAACTCAATTCCACGATGGAAAGGTGGGGGCGGGCAGTGAGACTGTTAATTTAGCGTGTTCTGTCATCCCTGAGACCAGCGGGTGCCGCTGGGGAGGGAGGAGAGAGGGGCGCACAAGGGCTCCTGCTTCCCCCGGCTCCACCTTGACGGAGGAAAATATACACAGATGCAGCTGATGTGGAGCAGAAAAGGAAGGAGAGTAAAGAATACGCTCTGCAATCAAATGCAAGCTCACTAAATTATATCTGAGGGAGAAGAGGAAGCAACAGGGCCGTCCTCTTACTATTAATATAAAGGTCGTTGGTGCGGAGCTGAGGACGCTGCCCCCGCAGGCAGGGGTAGGGGAGGGCAGGGGAGCCGAGACGGGGCAGCTCCGTTCTCAGCAAAGGAGGAGCTGGGCTGACGGTGGGCTTGTTGGGAGACCGCCCAGAGCCCTGTGGTGAAACGAGGGGGCTCCGTTCTCTCCATTAGGGGAACGAGGGACCCAACGAGGGGGCAGGTCTGTGGCAGCCCCGCGCCCCGCCCCGCCCAAAAGGCAGGAGCTGCGTTCCATTCCCTTTTCAGGGACTGTTCTAGGCTGAACACTCACGGACCGGAATTGAGATCAGGTCTGTGGACAGGATTAGTAGAAGTTTTCAGAGATTCCTTGCTCCAAATTCTGTTGAAATGAACCATCCTAGAAATACCGTAGCTGCTGAAAATGGGTCGAATGACGCATTAGGTTGAATCATGCAAAACTGCTGGCTTCTGACCTACAAAAGTGGCAGTTCCACACGGTCTAACCTGATTCAGAGTCTTGGATGGCTTTGGAAGGCCCACGGCCCACGACGCTCCCCCTGAGCTGGCCTGGCCACAGTCTCACCTGTGGCCGCTTCTTCATTGTCAGGCCACAGGCCACTTGCTCGCCAGGGAACTCGGCGGCCTGCAGCATGTAGTGCCCTCAGAGCCCTTCCAACAAACCCCACAGAGGAACCACTGAGAGACTGAACCCTTGGTGCCGTTATGTCCCAGCCCCGCAATTCAAGGCCTTTACAGATAGGTTTCACCTGAGTTTCCTGAGAAGCTCTCAGTGGATGTGTAAACATTGCTCCTACTAAGTCAAACATCTTAATAAGATACATCTTTCCTTTCTCGAAGGTGTCACCTAGTCGCCCTCCTAACACAGTTCCTACCAGGAAGGAAGAACAGACTGGTGGCTGATGGAGAAGGTGTACTTAGGTGCTACAGCCGTAAGCCAGTAATGAGGCCCGTGTCCCGGCCGGGCAGCCAGGGCCAGGTCAGGCCTGGGCATAGAGGTACAGAAACAGCAGCACGGCAGCGAGGGCCGGGAGGCAGGCACTGGGATGGCTCTGAAAGGTGACAACAAGATGACACTGTTGACTCTGCCGCCCTAAAAGTGGAGGCGGGAGAGCCGTCTAAACAGAAGGAACAGAGCCCTGGCCGTGTTAGGGCCATCGGGTCCTGGGGAAGGAGACGCTGTGCTCAACGACCCGGAGGGCAGGAAGCAGAGTTACCGTCCTGACGGCCCTGCCCCACCTCCATCCTGCCAGGAGCCCGCGGCCTCAAAGCCTGTGCATCAGCCGGCGCTGGGCAGGGCCCTGGGCGCACCAGACCCCCAGCTCCAGGATGACTGCGGGGGTGGTGCTCGGAGATCCAATGCTGCCTGCAGGACCCTGGCAAGTTCTCGCCCTCCCTGAGACGTGGCCGCCTCTGTAAAATGGGTGCATTACAGAACCCATCCTTTAGAACATGTGTTATATGTAATACCTATAATGAAAAGGTAGCTAAACAAATGCTGTTCTCCAACAACTACATTCATATATATTCCCTTTGTCCTTACAGAGTACTTTTTGTAAAGTGGGGTCTGAAAAATACATCCTTTGGGCAAGAACGGCACGATACGGGGTCATTTTCCACTGGAAAATACCCCATGTGTGAGCAGGAGGAACGGGATTACTTTTATGAAGCCAGCGTCCTTGCAGACTCTGCTGCACTGGTAGCTTTTATGGACCATTGCATTGACCCTCCCTTTTCACAGATATGGCAACTGAGCCAGGACACATGACCTGACGTGGCTCAAGCCCCTCTCCCAATTTATAATTTAGAGGCCTGACTACCATTGGATTAAGAAGCATTGAAAACATCGCAGAGCTGGCACCCGCCCTTAAGCAATCCTGATAACTCTTTATAATTAGGTGCCCCTGGCCAGACTAGATGCCCGACTGGAAACACTTTTCTCATTTCTGTTTTCTAATGATAGAGACTGACCTGGGTGGGGGATTAACCCACAGAAAAGCTACCAGCAACAGTTAAAGTCCCTCTGAATCAACAGCCACATGCACGGCTTCAGAGCAATGCAGCACAGGTAATTTAATTTCATAAAAGGATCTTTCCAGAGTTTGTTTTTTTCCTCCCAGCGTATTGAAATGTACACATCATGAGTACAAAGTACAAGGCAGCGTCAGGCTGTAATTTTACTTCTGCACATACTTAACGTGCTGCTGGGGATGAACCATTTCATGGTTCCTGTGCTTTAGCAAATGAAATAAATCAATGTGTTAAGAGAGAGTGATTTTTTTTTCTGGCCATTTGGGGGAAGTGCTCTTTACTTGTCTATTAACATGAACTTAATGAGCCGTTTCACATTCACAACCCCTTAGAAAGGTCGTAATGCTTATTTCTTAATTAAATTTTTTGAAGTCCAATAATGCTAATTTTCTTTTATACCTCCGTGCAGGGAGCAGTGCTTTAAAGAAATTACTGAGGATAAACAACAGCACAGAATGAGGACTATTTCAGTTGGTTAAACATAGATGCTTGTAGGGCTCTATAAAGGAAGATAAAGAGAAACGACCGGCTGTTTACTAAGGATAATCAAAGAACCAGGGATTTGGGGTTGCCATGGAATTCGGACCTAAATAAAGTTTATCATTTGGCGATGGCTTGGTGCGAGGCTTGCAAACAGGCAGCATCATCAAGCCAACATGCCTTAAGAAACAGGGGTCACTCAGGATGTAAGTTCCTTTCCAGAATTTCTCCTACACGTTGATGCTGAAACTTGCCAGCCTGTGCTGAAAGGCTGAGGCTCCCTATGATGCAGAGACAGGTACTTGAGGCTCACTGCTGCCTTATTCTCAACGGTCTGATTTTTTTTCCCGTCCTAATTACAGCGGACAGCATCGCAGCTTTGTCAGCATTACCTGCTCTCAATAGAGGCACTCTCAGGCCCCTGGTCGCCGAGCCGGGAAGAAAGCAGGCTCCCCAGTTGGCAGGAGTCTTGGATCCTCGCCCCCAGCCACACTGTGCAATCACACTGTTTATTCCACAGTAACAATCAGACGGCGCGGACACAGCACCTGGTCCTCCGGGCTGCCCCTTCCTTGGCAGCTGATGGGCAACCTCCCTGCCAGGTGGTCGTGCTTCAATGACATGCGCTAGCCATTCTAGGGTTAACGAGGACCCACTTTCTTCAGAACGCCCCGGGAAAACCAGTTATTCATAAAGGACACTATGCCTTTTGTTGATGGCTGAACAATGTTGCTGAAAACCCATTAAATTAAATTCTCTTTATTGGACTGAATAATGCAATAGCGATAGCCCCAGTGAGAAGTTTGCCCGTTTATTTACCAAATTTCTGAATAATTTATACACGGATCCTGGCTCTTTTTTACTGAGTGGCCAAATGCTTCTTCCGGACAGAACAGGGTAGCGTTGCCTTCATTTTAATGTGGGTTAATGCTCACTCGCAGATAAAAAACAAACAAAAGCAGCATTTGAGTGGCCAGAGAGTGAAGTCTCTCTCATTTTAACGGAGAATTCACATTCCCCCTTTTTTTTTGCAGGAGGACGTTCATATATATTGGCATGAATTTACATCAGATGCTTTTTCTTTCTTTTTCTTCTTTTTGGGTCTCTCATATGATCACCGTTTCCATGATAGAAAACGGAAGAGAAGGAAACAAGAGTAAGACGTGTGAAGGGTCGAGAATCTGTAAGTTGGGGAAAGGCTTAGGTGGGAGGGGGTCCTGGGGAGGTGAGTGTGGGTGGAATTTGACGGTGGCTCGGACGTCCCCTCCCGCCCCACCTAGAGCTGCTCGCGGAGGCCTCAGTGGGCAGCGGCGGGTCACAGCGGGACGGCAGTAGAAAGGAGCCCCCTCCCCTCCTCCCCCTCTGTTTCTCCCCTCCAGGGGTTGACCGGGGGGGGGGGATCCCCGAAGGGGCCGTCTCTTCCCTTCCCGAGCCGGCTTTAGTGTCCTATGGTTAGATGTCCAGGCCAGTCTCACGGATTGAATGTGCAGACAAAGCTTAAAGTGGAGGGAACGTAAGGGAAACAAAGGTGAACAGAGATCCAACAGTTGGTTAAATAACCTTGTCCTAGGGATTTAGCCTTAGCTGTTTGGAAGGTTGTTTTAAAACAGAATTTTTTTTTGAAATTTGGAGGTAGCATTAACAAAAACATTACAGAAAGTTAGATTATCCTAAAGTACATATTGGTTATCAAAAAGAATATAAAAACTTCTATTGGATTTCACTTTCATTTAAGGAAAACAACCCTGCCTTTTCTCAGAGATGAAGGAGAGGGTCTGAGCAAATTTAAACAAATTTAGGGAGACAGGTGTCAATTTTAGTTGATAGGCAAAGTCAAAGTCCTGCGTGTGAGTATTTTTAGCAATTAGCGACAGTGCACTTGGGAAGTTGAGGACGTGGGTGAGGACGGGGGTGAGCACGGGGGCTAAGGCTGTGGATTCCTCTCCGCCAATGGCCCAGAGGCTCGGCCAATTCACCCCAACTCCCTCTGTGCAGCAACCCCACTGTGAGTCGTGACTGACTGTGTCCCCACACCCCAAGGTCTCGCCGAGGGTGGCTGCTCAGAGGATGTTTTGCGGCAGCTGACCAACCCCCAGCATCTCCACCCTGCTCCCCTGGTCTTGGCCTGACCCGGGCTGGGAGCACGCGCTCTGGCCCCTGGGCCCCATCATGCAACCACTTCACTGGTTTCCTCTGCAGTAAAACCTCAAAGGCAAAACCAGACTGGAACCCAGGGCCAGAACAAAGCCAGCACCAGAGAGCAACTTTCTGTTATGTGGCTGATGAAACACCAAGAGCCCTGACTACAGTCGGACACTGAGAAATAAATGTTTTAGTTTTGCTTCCTGATCATTTTCGATAAGCGCTTTGGCTTTGCCTTGGCATTTATCTTCCCGAGGCAGCCTGCTGCCTGGTCACAGTGTATGGCTCTCATGACATTATCTCTGAATTATGAGACCCACCTGGAATGAGGCTCCCACACAAAGGTATGAGGATGTGCCGGTGACAAGCAGACGCTCTTTTGCAGCTCAAAAACAATGTCTGACACTTCTGCGTGAATAGACAGAAAGCACATCAAAGGCAGCCTTTTATGGAGAAAAATTGTGTGATGCCCACTTTAATCTCTCTGAAAAATCTATGCACAAACTGAACCCAATTTCATTTTTCACATAAATGCTGAGGCTTGATACAAGGACATTTCTTCCTTTGCAGTTAAAAGATGAGGTGACAAAGAGGCGCTAGTATAGCCTTTGGCCTTTTTAAAGCTATTTCAATGGGCCAGGACACTTCACCACTGATACAAGGGCAGGGACTTGACAATAGATGCATTTGAAGCGTTCTGACTAAAACCAGTCTTTGTTAGAGATTAAAGAAAGGCATTAAGATCTACATTTTCCTTAAAGCTGCATACTTTTTATACCTTAACCCTTTGATCAACTGTCAAAGGTCTGAAAAGGTAAGATGGTGATACCGCAAGGGCTTGCACAATTACAGTGGCACAGGGAGGTGATCTGAAGGGGATGAGACTCGGCCCCTGGGTGAGGAAGGGTGCAGAAGCACCTTTCTGGGTAGGGATGGGGAGTCAGTTCTCCAGCAAGCAGATGCCTAAAACTGAGGCCACCCAGGCAGTGAGTCTTCCAATGTTGCGTTATTTTGGGGCGACTAGGAAAGGGTGTCTCCGGATGCCTCCTGCCCTCCACCTTCCTCTCCTTGTACCTCTGGGTCCCTCTCCAGCCTCGGGTGCCCTAGACCAGGTGCCCTAGTTGTGAAGCTGGTGCTGTTTGCCCTTCACGGTTTCCAGCCACCTTCCCGGCGTCCCTGCCTCCCGGCCGGGCTGCTAGTCTAAGTCCCACTGCGGGACATCCTCGTGCAGTGGAGTCTCTGTCTGCGGTCACACTGCCCGTGCCGCGGGTCCACCCCCGCCACTCAGGCAGCTGCGTGCTCCACAGCACGGCAGCCACCACTTCGGGCCTCGGGTTCCTCGTGGGTGAGGAATGAACGCAGCGGTCCCATAGGAGGAGTGAGTCCAGCACCCAGCACAAACTGAGCCCTGAGCCCCAGAGAGATGCGAGCTCCTGGCCACCACTCCTGGTGCTGAAGGAAACCGGGGAGCTTCCTGACCCTAACCCCCATGAGCAGCACAGGCCTTCCCTCCCATTCCTTGGGCATCCGTGAACTCCTGAGAAGGGTGTTGCCTGAGGCCTGGCTGTGCATTACAATTGCCTGGGCATTGATTCATCCCCACTCCAAGCCCAGGGAACCAGAATCTGGGGAGCGGGTCCTGGCCATCAGGGTATGTTGCAATTCTCCCAGCGGGTCTAGGGTTGAGAACCGTGGCTGAAGGCAATGCAGACGAGCATTTGCCCTGAGCCCTTCTCTGGCACAGGGTACAGGACCGGAAGGCAGGACCTCCAGGGGCCTGGGAGCTGGGCCCCGAGAGGCCTGCAAGCAAGCAAAGTTTCTTATCTTAAAAATAATGCAAATTCATGGCTTGTGTTTACTTTAATAAAAAATGTTGTGAATGATTAACCACCAAGTACTGCTGCTGTTCTGCAGCTTAGCTTCTCGCTGGACTTGCCTGCACCCTGGCTCACCACCGGGTTCCCAACTGGAGACATTCTAACATAACGTCGGCCTATCCCAGGAGTGTCTGAGTCTTGAAAGGAGATTCCTAAAGGCAGAGAAGCCTTCACGCCCACAGGGCTGAAGTCAGGAGGGCGGGAGGGCAGAGGTCAGGAAAAATATATTGGTCCCAGGTTGGCTCCGGGTATGAGGGCCACTCAGTGAGGTTTGCTGAGCCACTGTATTCGGAAGCTCAGGGGAGCCTTTAACCTCATCCTGGCTTTGGCTCAGCTTGTGGCCTTGCCGGGCGAACATCTCCCGGAAAGGACTGCTCCTGCAATATCTTGTTTCAAAAACAAACCAAAAGCAGAAAAGCCCAATCACCTCCTCCCTGCCACCCTAGACAAGGCCATCTTCCCCAGGGCCACCTGGCCAGGATGATCTCAAAAGTGCCTTCCCTGGGGCTTTCCTGGTGGCGCAGTGGTTGAGAGTCCGCCTGCCGATGCAGGGGACACGGGTTCATGCCCCGGTCCGGGAAGATCCCACATGTTGCGGAGCGGCTGGGCCCGTGAGCCATGGCTGCTGAGCCTGCGTGTCCGGAGCCTGTGCTCCGCAGCGGGAGAGGCCACAGCAGTGAGAGGCCCGCGTACCACAAAAAAAAAAAAAAAAAAAAGTAAATAAATAAAAGTGCCTCCCCTGCCTAGCACCAGACACTCGCATTACCTTGAACTGTCAAACAGGCCTTAAGACTCACATTTCGATGTGACCTTAATTATAAATAGACTTTATCAGCTTGTCCAAAGTGTTTACCCTCTGAGAACCAGCCTGTAAAGAAGTATACTCTTAAAAAGAAAAGTAGCACAATCCAGCAACTGCTCTGAAAGCACTCTAAGATCTGAATTTGTAAGCATTTCCTGAAAAGCTGAAATCACGACCTAGCCAATGCTAACACAGTCACTAGCATGGAACAATGCCTGCCTGTTTTGAAAAAAACAATGACTGAATTTATAAATACAGTCGATTTTCTTCTTAGAGCCAAAAACATCACTTCCTCTGCTGGATGACCTGTTCCCCTCGTTCTAACAGAAGCTGTGGTCAGCAACATTTTTTATTCTTACTGAACTACCTGTTCTTTACAGAGATCAAAACTGTGACCTCCTTGGATTGTCGAGTGAATATATACGCTTCTAGTTAGTAGGTGTGTACAGTTAAAAACTGAAAGTTGTAAAACAGAAAAATTTGGGATTTGTCTCCTCTCAGTTTCTCCATGTTGAGAGTTTCACTTAAAAACAAGTGAACATCATTTAGAGAACTAAAAAACAATTCTAAATGAATTCTACATTAGTTAAACACATAGGGTGGCAAGTTATCAACCTTTTTTTGGAAAGCATCACATCTTCTGACAGTGAGAGATGCACATTTCAAGCCAGGTTTTGAAATTTAATGAGACGGGGGAGAGGAGGGGCAGGAGGGAGGGGAGAGAGAAGGAAGAGCAGCGGGATTGACAGTTACAGCGCCGTGAGGTCACAAGACCACCGTGGAAACTACCTGAATTCATGCAGCAAGGAGCAAGGCTGCGTCATGTCCCAGGTGACACAGAACGCAGCTGACGTGGGCTGCCATGGGTACAGCGCAGAGGCCCAACATGTCATAGTGCCCGATGGTTTTATGTATAAATGATAACGTGACTTATTAGACTGGACTTATAGGTCCTGAGACTTCAAAACGTCTGGGCCAGGATGGGGTTGGGAACACTGCGTAACCTCCCTGGAGTGACAAGTCACTGATCAGCTGGGCTGGCTGTGATCAACTGCTCACTCTGGGGCTGAATCCTGCTCTGAAGCCCTCTGGCTGCCACGGTTCTGCTGGACTTTGGTTTGATGGCTCATTTGCCATGATTCAAAATCCACTTAAACTGGTCTCCCAGCTGATTGGCAGGCATAGTATTTTAATTACCTCACTCATAGATTTTTAATATTTTTACTAAAAATTGCGTATAAAGCAGAGGTACTTTTTTCCATTTACAATTTTGATTGCAGTGATATACAGGTGGTTTGAGTCCCCATTTTATGGGTTGGTAAATGAAGGAGGACTATCCACTGCCCAGCACCAGAAGGGGGTTAGCTGTTGGGGTCTTTGTCAGTCTTGAGAGTTTGTAACCTGGCAGGCCATTCCAAAGTGTCCCAGGTGAAGACGTATTTCAACTGTTAACTGATTTTTAAAGCCCTTAACAAAACAGGGTTGGAGGCACTGCATATAACAACAATAATGAAACACCATTCATTGGGCACAGGGCCCCTAAAAACCAGCCACACAAACAGAAGGTTAAAGGAAAATGATGGTTTCAGAGAGAGAGACCAAGAAGGTTCAAGATGTAGCTACCTCAACAGCTGGGGGTTCCAGGAACGAGCAGCCTCTCAGACACGGCCCTGGGCTCCGGGAGGTGTCCTGGCAGGTGGTCAAACCCTCCTCACAGCCCCCCGTGCACACGGAATTCTCTGCACAGTTAATGGAGTTGATGTTCATGTGTAATACACGTTTTGGGAATCAAAAAATCAGGTCGAATTGTTTGACAATGCCTTTTTTCACTAGTCCAAAAAATGTCAAAGGTCAACAATTTCATGTATTTCAACCCAATTTAAAACAAGGCGTGGAGCTCACCTTGTAACCTGTCTCTCTGTCATCATGCAGCTATTTTCCCAGGCACCTTTAGAGAGACGAGGCGGGATGGCTCTGGATGTGGCCACGTGGACAGGGCCTCAGGGCCTCCCCCAATCCCCGTCAAGGACATCGCCAAGGAGGGTGCCATGCCCCCAACCACATGTTGCTCAACGGACGCTGGGGGAGGAAGAGCCAAGTGGGCCCCCTTCTGGATAATAGTCCCACTTCATCCACACGTGAGCATTTCCTGGCACCGTTCTAGCTGCCTTGACCCCACGTACTCTTGCAGCTCTTCAATCCCTTTTGCTTTTATGCTCATGTACAGGGGTACTTAGTTTGGAACAACTTTAACATTGATTTTCAAACTTATTAACTTTATAATGATTAAGTGAGAACACAAATATAGTTTTCCCTCTAATTCTGGTGGAGGTAGGTAAAAATGCTTTTTTGAAGAAATGAATCTTCAGACATATTTTTTTGCCATTATAGGAATAGGAGCTAATACTGTAAAGAAGAAAACTGAAATACAATATGAATGTGGGACTCTCATATATCAGGTTGGAAAGAAATTCTAGGATTTGAGGGCTCTTGACAGGGTAGATCAGAGTTTAATCCCTATATTAAATAGACTTTAAGAAATGGCACATGAATCACAGGTATGGTTTTAATTTTTAATTTTTAAATAAATTTATTTATTTTATTTTTGGCCGCGTTTGGTCTTCATTGCTGTGCGCGAGCTTCCTCTACTTGCGGTGAGCAGGGACTACTCTTATTTGCAGTGTGTGGGCTTCTCATCGTGCTGGCTTCTCTTGTTGTAGAGCACGGGCTCTAGGCACGCGGTCTTCAGTAGTTGTGGCGCACGGGCTTCAGTAGTTGTGGCTCGCAGGCTCTAGAGCGCAGCCTCAGTAGTTGTGGCTCACGGGTTTAGTTGCTCCACGGCATGTGGGATCTTCCTGGACCAGGGCTCGAACCCGTGTCCCCTGCGTTAGCAGGCGGATTCTTAACCACTGCACCAGGAGGGCAGTCCACAGGTATATGTTTTTTTTTTGTTTTTTTGGTTTTTTTTTTAAGTCAAGATTAGGGCTTCCCTGGTGGCGCAGTGGTTGAGAATCTGCCTGCCAATGCAGGGGACATGGGTTTGAGCCCTGGTCTGGGAAGATCCCACATGCCGTGGAGCAACTAGGCCCGTGAGCCACAACTACTGAGCCTGCGCGTCTGGAGCCTGTGCTCCGCAACAAGAGAGGCCGTGATAGTGAGAGGCCCGTGCACCGCGATGAAGAATGGGCCCCGCTTGCCACAACTAGAGAAAGCCCTCGCACAGAAACGAAGACCCAACACAGCCAAAAGTAAATAAATAAATTAAAAAAAAAAGTAACAAATGTTCAAGTACAATTGGTGTCTTTAAAAAAAAAGATATTATGCTGTCTCTCAAATAATATGCATTGAATAAAATTAAATTAATATTAAAAAAATCAAGATTAAACCCCAGGTCTTAGTTTGTAAAGGATGTTTTAAATAAATGAACATAGCTAGGTTCATACCTTTTGTTGTATTTATCAAATTTATCAGGTCTTTGAATAGATGCTCACAAAACACCTCTAAATCCAGACAGAATTTTATAATATACTAAAAATAAAAGGTAATGAATTATTTGTGTTTTTTTGAAGAGTTTTTTGACGTGGACCATTTTTAAAGTCTTTATTGAATTTGTTACAATATTGTTTCTGTTTTCTGTTTTATTTTTTTTTGGCCACAAGGCATGTGGGATCTTAGCTCCTGACAAGGGATTGAACCTGCACCCCCTGCATTGGAAGGCGAAGTCTTAACCACTGGACCACCAGGGAAGTCTCAAGGTAATGAAGTTTTAAAAATGTTTTACTTGAGTCTTACCATTTTCCCAGAAGAAATGGATTCAGTTTTTATTCTATTACTTTTAATAAAATCTATGCTACAAAGTTTCTTAGGCAATTCCATAAAACAGAGATACTGGAAAACAGTATTGACATTTTTGGTATTTGGGCATTTCTCTAACTTTAATCTCAGAAGGGGAAATCTCAAACTAACAAGTATATTTTCACTGCACTGAAAGGAAATAGAGCTTTTATGTGTGTTTTTTTACTCTCACCGAAGAGCAAGACATTATAAACATTGATTAATAATTTACTTACTCAAAAAGCGATCTGCCTTTGGGTTTATGAATATATAATGAAAGAAAAAGTAAATGTACTTTCAAGTCCAGACTAACAGAAGTGAGTGAGTCCACAGCCAGCACCAAGCACGACGGGCTTTCTAGAATCTCACCAGGGGAACCTGGAACGTAGGTCCCATTCAACAACCTGAGAAGACAGAGAGCTTTTCACAGGCAATGAGCACATGACAAAGTTCATTAATTAAACAGCGCGGGTGGAGCAGATGGATGCTACCTACGCTCCAACGACGCTAAATTGGGACAGAGGTTTGTAGTCCTTAATGAGGCTCCATAAAATGAATGATTACATAGGAATCACAAGTAAACAAGCCTGCCCAAGCGCTGGATTATCAGGCAACAAGTCCTGCAACATGGTAACGAGAAGACCAGTGTGAGTCCAAGTATCTGATACACAAAACCTCTGAGGCCATTCAAGCCCAGCTTGTCCCTGGAGGCTGAGGAAAGCAGTCTGGTCTACAAAGGGTTAAGCACGAAATGACAGTGGTGCAATACTACGAAAATGCCTGGTCATGGAAATGAAGGGAACAGAACACTTTTTGTCACATATTCAGTGCATTATTGAGAATGAGACACTCAAGTTTCCTTTTATCTTTACAGAAAAACAGAGACGCAAAATGTCAGGTGCTTGGGCTAGCAGTTATCCAGAAAATGTGGGCATTAAGATGGTTTTTTTAATGATACTTTTTTCCATATCACTAATTAATTCTTTACTTTTTCAGCTATGTCAAACTCTCAACTTTTTTTTTTTCCTTTTAGGGTCCTAATTAGCCTTTGCTGCATGCACGTGGACTTGTGTATCAACTCAAAAGATATTGTTTGGAATCATGGGTAGAATAGAAATTATTTTCATGGGAAAAATTTGCTCTAAATATATGTTACCGTCTGGAACATAAAATTTTGAAACTAAGGATATATTTCTTTAGAATGATCTACAGTATTATGTTTTGCAATGTAGACAATATAATCTCATTAACAGAAACTGAAAACTATTCATTAGAGTGCAGCTGTAGAGGTCACAGTAGTTAACGGGGACCCCTGTTTCTGTCACCACAGCCCCCACTGGGATGCCCCATGTCGTGGTGCTGGGCCCTTACTTCTTTGATTTTCTCTTTCTCAGGACACATGACCTTTACTGCAAATTAAAACTTATTTTTGAAAGAGGTAGAATATAAATAGAGTCAGCCTATAGAAATAAATGTCTTGCTTGCAAGACCCAATATCACCTTGATAGAACTGTGTTCTCAATCATTTATCAAGGCAAAAGCACAATGAGTCATGCCAATCAGGTCCTTCTTTTGAGCTAGACTCTGTTGTGAGGTAGGTCACTGAGGATATTTACACTTAATGTTTTCTTTGCTTTTTAATTTGGAAGCCACATGTACTTAGGTACAAGGGATGTACATATGGTATCAGAATGGGTCCATTCGAATTTATGATAGTTTTGTTGTCGTCTTTATTCCACAAAATCAAGATTTAAAGGGCTAAGACCTCTTGTTAACAATAATGATGAAATAGGCTAAAACTGAGTGGAACTGCTTCATTTTTTAAAAGCGATATACTTTTCCTCCAGTTTTACTGAGAAATAATTGGTATACATCACGGTACAAGTTTAAGGCATACAGTATGACAGTTTGATTTACATGTATTGTGAAATGATTATCACAAAGGTCCAGCTAACATCCATTTTTTATATAGATAAAAGAAAAAGAAAAAAAGGAAAAGAAAAAAGGAAAAGAATTTCTCCTTGTGATGAGAGCTTTTAAGATTTATTCTCTTAGCAACTTTCAAATATACAACATAATATTTTTAACTATAGTCACCATGCTGTACACTACATCCCTGGAACTTATGTATCTCATAACTGAAAGTTTGTTCCTTTGACCACCTTCCTCCAGTTCCCCCTCCGCCCACCCCCTGCCTTTGTTAATAAGTCTGATATCTTTTTGTACGAGTTTTTTTTTCTTTTTTCTTTTTTAAGATTCCACCTGAAAGTGAGATCATATAGTATTTGTCTTTCTCTATCCAACTTATTTCACTTAGCATAATGCCTTCAAAGTCCATCCGTGTTGTCATAAATGGCAGAATTTGTTCGTTTTTAAAAGTCTGAGTAGGACTTCCCTGGTGGCACAGTGGTTAAGAATCTGCCTGCCAACGCAGGGGACACAGGTTTGAGCCCTGGCCAGGAAGAGCCCACATGCTGCGGAGCAACTAAGCCCGTGCACCACAACTACTGGGTCTGCACTCTAGAGCCTACGAGCCACAACGACTGAGCCCGCGTGCCACAACTATTGAAGTCCACGCACCTAGAGCCCGTGCTCCGCAACAAGAGAAGGCACCGCAATGAGAAGCTCATGCACCGCAGCGAAGAGTAGCCCCCGCTCACTGCAATTAGAGAAAGCCCGCGCGCAGCAACGAAGACCCAACACAGCCAAAATAAAATAAATAAATAAATAAATAAAAAAAATTTAAATTAAAAAAAGGCTGAGTAACATTCCAGTGTGTGTGTGTGTGTATATATATATATATATATATATATATATATATATATATATATGCCACCACTTCTTTATCCACTCATCCATCGATGGACACTTGGGTTGTTTCCATGTCTTGGCTGTTGTGAATAATGCTGCTATGAACATGGGGGTACATGTATCCTTCTGAGTTAGTGTTTTTATTTCCTTTGGATGTATTCCCAGAAGGAGAACTGCTAGATGATACGGTAGTTCTATTTTCAATTTTTTGAAGATCAAAGCTATATAATTTTGATGGCCTCTTGTTCTTAGGTCAAAAGTGTGGACCACTGAGAAACAGCAGGGAGGCCTCAGAGTCAGGCTGGCCTGGGCTCCCATCCTGGCCCTGCCCAGGCTGTGGGGCCTTTGCCAAGACTCCTGCATCTCCAGCTTCACTCTCTCCATCTGGATGGATGAACACGGCCCTATTCTGCAGGGCTGTCACTAAGAGCGGAACAGTGGACCAGTGGTCCTCGTCTTATGCACCTTTGATCAGGCTGTGCTTCTGCACATTACCTTCCGCCGTCCCAAACTGCCCTCTGGTTCTGCATATGCTTCTGGCCCCTCAGCTGATGGGAGAACATTTTATTGGTCACCTGCAGATACAAACTAGTGACCAACAGTTCAGTCTTAGCAGTGTCCCTGTTTCTATCCCTATGCAATGATTTGGATATTCCATTGCATTGCACCCACATTTCATAAAAATGAGTGGAAACAGGAAAAAAACTGAAGTACTGGCACTATTAATGACAAACATAGCTCTCAAACTCCAGGCAGTAGAAGCAAAAGTGGAAATCCTTTCTTTGGTAAACTCAAGGAAAATATTTTTAAAACTTCAGTACCTGTTTAGTTTTAATTTCACTGTCATGGTGAATTTTAAGTGTCTAATGAATTTTTGGGTTCACAGAACACACACCAGCTCATTTCCAACGGTGAGGGCAAGAATGCTAGAAACACGCTTGAAAAACCACATCCAATACTAAGATCTAGAAAGCGAAGCACATTTAGGAAGTTTATATATTCTGTTTCATTTTCTGAAAACAGAATGCCTTTTATAGGAAGTCAGATGCACATCTGAACTCCCATCTGTAGAAAAGAAAGCAAAAATTTTGGATTTCAAAATATAACCAAAAGGAAATATTGATAAGGAGAATACGAGTCTCCAGTCCCCTCCCCCAAAGAAATCTTTTGGGGTTGCAAAAAGTAATCAATTAAAAAAAAATCTGTATTATCCTCCTAGGGTGAAGTTCCTTTAAAAATTCATGCATTCGCCAAATTCTGACTGCAAAAGCTCTCATGTGCCAGACTGACTACAAAACACTCAGTGATTCCGTCCATAATTAGAAACTGTCTAATCATTTCTGTTGGCCATTCTTGACTCTGAAATGTTTAAATAAAATGTTCCATGAAGGATTATTTGTAAAAGAACCAATATTTTGATCATTCATTCAAAGGGGGTCCTGATTGTATAAATGCAAATAACTTCCTTATTTTAGTACATAAAATCTCAGATTACATTGAGACATCTATTAGCACAACTGATCCTAAATAATTTAGTAGGAACATTTTTTTAGACTATCCCCACATATTTATATTATAGTTTGAAAAAATGTTCTAATGTAAATTTACAACCTAAATTTGTTTTGGTAGAATTTGATTATTTAAATGAGCTGTGCATTTTGTACACTAGAGACTGCAATACCATATTCGACAAAAGAACCAACATTCTCTTGTAACTTAGAGACATTCTAATGTGGAATGCTCCATACACAGAGTCGACACAAGATCAGCCATAGTTTCCATGGAACTTTTAAACGAGAAAGTTAATTTAGAAACAGTTTCTAGTGTTCTACCAATATGGTGCCTTTGGACTGGTTTTCTAATAAACAGCTTCAAAAAAAATCAATCAACCAAACTGTTAGACTCTTCCATTGTGAGAAAGGAACAGAATTTAAGCTTAAAAATTTCCTTTCTCTGGAGGAAAGAAAAAAGGTCCAGAAATTTAAAATTAACCTCAACCCAAAGCAAAGCAAGACATTCAGATGCTTTCAGTAAGTGTAACACATTTTACATAGCGGTCCAGAAGCCACCTTTCTAGAGCTTTGCAACTGAAGACTTTTTAGCTGCAGGGGTTAAAAGCATGGGTGTGGAAGTCAGCTTTTGTCTGAAAAATTAGCAATGCTATGAGTCATCGTGCATTAGCAGCAGAAGAGTTGTGCATCTTGTACGAATCCAGACACCATATGCCATGCGAAGGCCTATTACTTTATTCGGTGCCACCGCTGACAGGCAGCCACGTGGGTATCCCCAGTGGAAAGGCTGTCTCCTCCGGCGGTGAGGACAGGGACCCAGTGAGCTGAACACATCCAACATTGTGCGGAGCAGCAGGAACAGCTGGTAAGCCAGCCAGCTCCACGGCCGGCCGCGCGCGGATGCTAATGAGCCTGGCCTGGCGACAATGCCGGCCTTCAGAGGGGCGACAGCGGCGTCCTGTGTCTCCACAACAGCCTCGAGAGCGGGTCTGCTCTCTCATGCCTTCAGTCTCATTAAAACATAATCCTGGTGTTTGTGGTTTATCAAAATCAGTTGTAAGTCGCAGCTTAGAAATCCACCCAACGCACCCGACGTGCCCTACAAAGTTGCACTGAAATGTCTGCACGATTCCACGGGCATCTATAGGGACCGCGGGGAACGGCGGCAGCCACTGTGGGGTCCAGGTCCTGGCTCACCACTAACACAACTGCGTGGCCTCGGGCGTGTTAGTTAACCTCTCTGGGCCTCAGTGCCCTCAACTACATTTTCAAATAAAATCAGATACATAACAGACTTTACTAAATAAGACACTGTACTATGTTTGCATAATGTACTAAAGCAGGATGATAACTGTACCTTCTGCACAGCACTGCTGTAGGGACCAAACGATGGTACATAGGTGTGACGCTGGTAGTGCCCGGGACAGAGCAAGGTGGGGAAGCTCTTCCCGGAACCAAGGCGGCAGTTGCTTCACCTCCTAGCTGTGTTTTTCCCGATGTCTAACACAGCAGCGCATCCCGTCATCAGGGGTTGGAAGGCAACTGGCAGGCGCGGCAAGATGGGTTGGCAGTGATGAGGGGAGTAGGGGTGGAGCCCTGGGGACCCCGTGTGATGAGTGGTGATGGGTGGGTATGCCCTCCCAGTGGCATGTGGGGTCCCCAGCCCACTATGTTCCCTGAAGGTCCCAGGTTTCCTGAAAGCTCAGTTCTGCTGGAGGCGTTTACTCCTTCCTTTGATCAAGTCCCCTGACTCCTAGTCGCCCACCAAATGCCAGGTGTGAGACCCCTCCTAGGGACGCCTTCCACTTTGGGCTCCGGGCTGAATTCCGGCATAGCCATTAGGAAACTCTACTCCTCTTTTCCCTGATGTTTTCCACACTCATCAAGGAGCCGTGAGGATGGGTCCTGGTCCCCTGCCTTCCACTTGTGACCTTCAGCAAGAGCACAGGAAATGGCCAACGGATATTTTGTTGAACGAGTAAACTGATGAAAACAACTGCGTTTTAGACTTGTCATTTTCAGACTTGGGGCCTGGGAGTGTGAATGAGATGCTCAGAATCTGTTGATCACTTTTTCAGCAAGATTCTTTTTTTTTTAAAGCTCTTAAGTAAAAGACATTTAATGGACAGATCAGCTCCTGCAGCAAATGCACTTCCGTCTCTTTTTCCTAGGGTTGGGGGTGTGTAAATACGATGAGGGAACTGCCTGGTACTCAGAGCAAACCTGGTTTCCCCCGAGCCTTCCTGCAAGTCAGCCAGCTCAGGGGGTCTCCCAAGGTGACGTCGGTACTTTCTGAAAAATAGAAAGCACGCGTTTGCCCATGGCGTGCAGATCTGTGACAAGACCTGCCGCAGTTTCAGAGGCTATAGAGACTGAAACAAGGATTCATGCCAGGAGAGTTAAATTTAAGGAAGTACAGTGATAAATATCCTCAGGAACTCTGTGTAAAGTACGGTGTGGAACTCACTGATGAGTTCAAGCATGTTTTAATTTGGAAAGCTGCATTCCTGGAGGAGGTCTCTGTCCGCTCTGACTGGCAGCAGCAGCAGACCCTGGGCTCTGCCTGCCACTGCGGCTGCTCCTCGAAGGCTGGGCTGGCACAGCAGCCAGTGCTGTACCTGGTTCAAATTCGTTATCTCCCTTCTATTGGCTTGTCTTTACATCCAGCCCTTAATTTCTTAGCATCCAGAACTCCACAGACAAAATCAGGATAACTAGATATGGAAGTGAGGGCTGGAAGGGGCTCTTTCTGACTTCCCGCTGCTTACAGAGGATGCACAGTCAGCTGCAGTTCAAGAGCCAGTCCCCTGGCGGGGGCTCCTGAGGCATCAGCGGTCCTGGAAGAGCCGCGCCTTCAACCCTCAGTTTTTCTCTTGGTCACAGCCATTCAGAGATGGGAGTGACACACAATGTTCATTATCTTCTAATGATCTTTTGTGGGAAAGCAGTTGCTGGAATAAGAATGCTCTTTACTCACTGGGATTTTAAAGATTAAAAAAAGAAAACTTTAATATTTAAAAAATACCCAGAGGGCTTTCCTGATGGCACAGTGGTTAAGAATCTGCCTGCCAATGCAGGGGACACGGGTTTGAGCCCTGGTCTGGGAAGATCCCGCATGCTGCGGAGCAACTAAGCCCGTGAGCCACAACTACTAAGCCTGTGCTCTAGAGCCCGCGAGCCACAGCTACCGAGCCCACGTGCCACAACTATTGAAGCCCATGCGCCTAGAGCCTGTGCTCCACAACTAGAAAAGCCACTGCAATGAGAAGCCCGCACACTGCAACTAGAGAAGGACCATGCGCAGCAACGAAGACCCAACACAGCCAAAAATGAAAAAAAAAGAAAAGAAAATCTTTAGTTGTGTTTTTCAAAGGAAAAAAAAAAGAAAAAAATACCCACGATAGAAATAATTACAGCACAAGGCTTAAGACTAGAAAACACAGACCAGGATGCAGTTATGATCCGGAGCAACAGAGAGTGAGCTGGTAGAGTTTGGGAAGGGGGCGAAATGTGTGTCTGAAATTCACATACACATGCTCCCAGCAGCCCACGACCTTGATAAGCTTCAGCGGAATGCAGATCCATGGGCGAGAGTATACGGGGCACACATGCCACGTGGAACGTGGTCCTAGGAAGGATGCTGTGAATCTGAGCCACAAGCTGTGGCCTCCACAGTCCCAGGACTGTCACCTGAGCGCCTCCTCGCATGACCTGCTGCAGGCTGCCTCTTATTAGAGCTATCGACCCTCTCGCAGAAGGGTCTCGCCGTGCACAAGGAAGGTGAGCGGCAGAGCAGACAGCTCCGGTATTGACCGGCGCAGCCCAGGGCTGCGCTTCCAGACAAAGGTCAGCGCTCCTTCACAGCACCTGGAAGAGTTCCTGTGCCGTGTGCATTGGGGCACACGGAGCGGGGGGGAGCCGGGCCAAAACACCAGGGCCTGGGGCCACCTCCTCTCGTGTCGGCTGTCACAGTACCTCTCAGAGAAGCCGAAGATGCCAAGTGAAATCTTGGGATTTATAAAAAACATGGCCACGGAAGCCTAGGATGGGCATTTGTGCATTCCTTCAAGGCAGACAGACCAGGGCCACAGAGAACTGCCAGAGGCCACGTCCAGAAGCTGTCAGAGCAATGTGCACGTTCCTCAAGAATATCCGTCTAACGTCTGAGAGGTTCGCAAAGCCAGGAGGACAACTCTTATTAGAAAACACAAAACCCTTTTCCCCACTCCAAGTTGATCCCTCCCCCCTACTTAGAGCAGAACATTTAAAAATTGGCCCAAACGGACATTCTCCTTAAGGGCATCTCAATGATATAAACGGCTTTCAAAATATTTTTGTGAAGACAAACGTCCACAGGCATAAACACATAAAATCATCTAAAAAAGTCAAGTAAAATTATGAAGTACTTCACAATTCGTGATTCTTGGAGGCAATATAAAATTAAATAAAGGATTAATGAGAGCAGATTAAAATGAAAATAAGGAGCCCAAAGAAATTAAGCTAAGAACAAAATGCACCCTTTAAATGTGTGTTTCTGTGGACAGGAAAGCAGAGTGAACTCAGTTTTATTGCTTTTTGATTAAATTCTTTGGATCAAGAGGTCATTTATAATCATTTATCTCTCTTTGGGATCCATTATAAGTCATTTCCTCCTTGTCAGCATAAGGACATCTAGTGTCATGAAATAGATGGTACTAGAGTCCACTTTCCCCTATTAGAAATTCCTTAAAGTGTTTGCATTTCAGATTTTAATTGATCTAACACCTCCTGAGTTCTTATCAGGTTGGATGCTGGAGACTAAAAGACCAGGAAGATGTGGTCTTTGTCCAGCGTGGGGGGCAGGTGCATCAGGACGCGCCCTGGCCCAGGTGGTCAGACCACACTTTCTGTGGAAGCCAGGAGGGGGTGCCCACTGGCCGACCCCCTCCCTGCATGGCAGGCTACTGCTGCCCTCGGCAGGTTGACCCTCCTCCCTTGAGTCTGGGCTGGCCTGGGGACCTGCCTTGGCCAACAGCTCCGGAACTTCCAAAGTTAGATGGTGAAAAACCTCGTGCCTTCCCCTGCCTGGGTCTCTGGGAGCCCTGGGCAGCCATGTGTTCAGTCTGGTTGCTGGGAGGTCACTTTGCTGTGAGGCGATCCCAGCTTGCCAAGTGGGGAGGCTGCCAGAGAGCGAGGACGCCTGGCCAGCCCGCAGCTGGTCCAGCTGTGCCAGCGCAGGCACCAGGCCCATGTGCAAACCACCCAGCTGAGCCCAGCCAGGCCGGCGGACGCGCAAGTTCCCCTCCACTACCACCCTTTCAAGCCTCTGCAGATGACCTGACTTTATCCCACAGGCCTCCAAAGCGAGGACAGGCTAGGACTTGTATTAAAACTCTAAAATTCTGCTAAAATTAAAATCTTTTGATCTAAAATTGAGAAGGAAATTTAGCTTCACTGAGATTTAACACACGTCCGGAGTGAGGCACTCTTCCTGCCCTGTCATCTGCAGTCGGCCGGGTCAGGACCGGTCCTGAGGGTGAGCGGGCGGGGCTGAGCCCGGCTCCCTCATTCACCACACGGGGCTGTATCGAGGTTCACATGATCCTCCATGCTGAAGTTTTGAATTTTTTTTTTTTTTTTTTTGGCCATGCTGCACGGCATGCGGGATCTTAGTTTTCTGACCAAGGGTTGAACCCACGCCCACTGCAGTGGAAGTGCGGAGTCCTAACCACGGGACCGAAGTCCCGGAAGTTTTGAATTTTATTCTTACAGAGTATCATCCCTCCCATCTAGTGTATGGAGGCAGGGTGGGAGATGCAAATCTTTTGTACCATGTGATGGTTTGATCTTTATCTCCCAGGAAAGTTCTTATAAAAGCTCTTGAACACAAAGATGAATTACTCATCTTTCTTTTTTTTTTTTGCGGTACGCGGGCCTCTCACTGTTGTGGCCTCTCCCGTTGCGGAGCACAGGCTCCGGACACGCAGGCTCAGTGGCCATGGCTCACCGGCCCAGCCGCTCCGCGGCATGTGGGATCTTCCCGGACTGGGGCACGAACCCGTGTCCCCTGCATCGACAGGCGGACTCTCAACCACTGCACCACCAGGGAAGCCCACTCATCTTTCTTTTTGATGGAAAGACAAATGTTCTAAATTTGGCAACCTTTTCTGTGATGACAAGGGGCTGACTTTATTCATTCAACAATTATTTACGGAACAAAATGTGGATGCTGTGACAGGTGGGGAGGCCACACCCAGGGCTGGTATTCACCTGGAGAGTGCCCGCATGGGTGGCCTCCTGGCCTGCGCCCCACTGGTGCCCTCGAGGTCCCTGAGGTTGGATATTTCAACCCTCGGAAGCTTCAGTGAACACAAAAGACGAAACCCCTGCCCTCACGTGCAGGGGCGGGACGTGAGACAAATGAGTGAAGTGAATTAGTAAATTTACATAGTAAATAGGGTGCAGGTGAGCACGGGAGGGGGTGGAGGTGTGTGCACAGGCGGAGGAGGTCCTGGCGCGGGGGGAGGCTGAGCCAGTGGACATCTGGAGAACAGCGTTCTCGGCCGAGGGCACTGGGCACTCAGGCCTCGCGGGAGGACTCTGGCCTTGACTCTGAGTGAGGCGGAGCCCCTGGAGAGTGTGGGCAGGGCCGCCACGTGGTCTGACCCACATTTTAGCAGGCTGGCTGAGTGCAGACGGGGGCAGACGCGGGGCAGAAGCCAGACACAGTCAGGAGGCTGTGCTTGGCACCACAGCCTTAGCTGTTACCTCAGGGAAACGGGGGAAGTAATTGGAGGTTTCTGAACTGTGACACGCTCTCATGTCTATTTTAGAGGAAAACTCTGGCTGCTCGTGAGTTTTCCAGGGAGACAGGGACTGGCTGTGGCACCAGCCCAGGGAGAGATGAGTGATGAGGACACCCAACCCGGGGTGGGGTGAAGCAGCCGGATTGGGGTTATGTTTTGTGGATTGATTCATTTTATGTATACTTCATTCCACACATCCTTACGATAATCTGTCTGTGAGGAATTACTACCCTCATTTTACAGAGAAGGAAACTGATCGAGGTAAAGATACTTGGGAAAAGCCAAAGAACTTTCCACTGAAACTGAAACCCGAGGTCTGTGCGAGGCCAGCCCCCAGGCATCACCTGCTAGTTTGAGCACTACATCAAAAAGACGCACTTGACAACACACCTGGCCCTGGTAGGAACAGCACTGCTGAGGAGGGAAGAGAAGGTCCCCGAAAGCTTCTTAGTCAGAATTGAGACTTGACTGGGAGGGTCCACTGTGATGCTCAGGGATACTGTCCAACATGAGAGCTAGCAACAGGTTTTAAATGTGTCGTCTCAAAAAAAAAAAAAGTTTACTCTCCTGCTGAGTTGTCATTCGAAGCACAGCATTCAAAGTACTCATTTTAGGGACTTCCCTGGTGGCGCAGTGGTTAAGAATCTGCCCACCAATGCTGGGGACACGGGTTCGATCCCTGGTCTGGGAAGATCCCACATGCCGCGGAGCAACTAAGCCCGTGCGCCACAACTACTGAGCCCACAGGCCACAACTACTGAAGCCCGTGTGCCACAACTACTGAGGAAATTGGGGGACCCCAGTACGTGTACCTCATGGTCGGTCGCTCAAGCAGCTTGGGGACCCCCCAAAGAACAGCTGATCTGCCACCCTGTGCACTCTTGACGGCCAAAAGTGCAATAATTGGGGCAAATGAATCCAGGGAAAGGAGTGATTGAAGAGGAGGGACGTTTATCTCAGAGAAAGCCAATAAATTAAAAGGAAAGCACATCCCATCCTGATCTGAGCTAAAACCAACAGTTAGAGAAGTCTGAAATTCCACAAAAGGTAGAGGAGTTTATGTGCGGTGTTTATGCACAAATATATAAGCCTTTGGGGGACAAAATTATAGCACAAAAACACAGAAATAATCTGTTTTCTTCATTAAGATAATTTAAATGCTGTTTTCTGATGTAGACTTCTGATGTGCACATATGTGGTTATATGCAGAGAATGTTTATCCTGTCAGAGAGGCGTAAATTCTATTTTCCCAAATTAATGAGTAGACAGTATTTCCAAGACATTCGAAAGAGGCTCTCCTTTACTTAAAGGGGTCAAAAATCCTCTGAAAATATTCCTTAAACTTAAAGCGAATTTCCATTTCTTCCTCATATTAAAACCGCATATTGATTTCTTGGGAGTATGAATTCAATTTATCTCAGTTCAGTTCATATCATTTTAAAAATGTGAAGGAAACACACATCCTACTTATTTTCCCCCAGCCAAGCTGAACTCTCCTCAGGAGGAACAGCATGATGATGACTGTCATCTTCTGGGAGAAAGTTCTGGTTCTCGGGTGTCGAAGGCAGAACACAATGGTGAGTGGCAGAGGCTCCTATCGAGTCTTTGCCTTCTTTAAATTCCACTGAGGATGGCAGTTTGGATGGAGACCCCAAAATCTATTCTGTCCATCTGTTTTATTATTCTTAGAACAACTGTCAAAAGTTGCCCAGGGATCAAGTTGCAAACATACTAATTTGCCTTTGAAAAGTAGGCCCTGGGGGAGTTCTGGAACTCTGCTTATAAATTCAGAATCCCATCAGCGCTCAGGCCTGCTTCCCTTTGTGGAGGTATGAGCCTGCACTTCCAGGCTCACAGCTGCTTCCAAGCCAGGATGTGCCCATAGACTCACATCCCACTTCATAGGCAAATGAAGGCAGAACCAAAGGGACTTGGCATCTTAAGGGCTGGCTTAAGATGACTAGCAGACCCCATTTTTTAGGAGGCAGCGTCTACATCGATCACGGATGGATTAAGGACGAAAGCTTTGCACTGGAGAGTTTAAACGGGTGGACACAGCAGAGGGACACATTTGGTGCTCTTTTACAACCTAGGACTGAATTAGGAAGCTCAGAGACTGGAATGAAGCATTAGAAGAAATAAGCTGAAGAAAGAAAAAAATATCATAAACCACTAAATACTGTATAGTTTCATTCTTGTGATTCTGATGAAAATGATGAGAAGATCATTTGGACATCTGTGATACGAGACGTGTGTTTGTAAGTAATAACGAGCAATGTCCAAGGACGTGTCAGGTTAAAACACTGTGGCATTTTGAACTGAGGCAGCTGTGTATTTCTCAAGTTAAAGGCGTGTGCAAAATACAACACAGAGTCCATCGTGATCACGGTGGAGGAGGGAGTGGTGCAGGCACTGGTGCTGATCCTCAGAGCTTCCACCTCCCCCCACCGGCCCCAAGGGTCTCTGTCAAGCCTCAGGGAAGAAAGTCAAAATGCTTTCAAAGCACAGGACCCCAGAAACATTCAAAGCACAGCATTCAAAGTACTCAGTTTAGGGACTTCCCTGGTGGCGCAGTGGTTAAGAATCTGCCCACCAATGCTGGGGACACGGGTTCGATCCCTGGTCTGGGAAGATCCCACATGCCGCGGAGCCACTAAGCCCGTGCGCCACAACTACTGAGCCTGCCCTCTAGAGCCTGCAAGCCACAACTACTGAGCCCACAGGCCACAACTACTGAAGCCCGTGTGCCACAACTACTGAAGCCCGCCTGCCTAGAGCCCGTGCTCCATAACAAGAGAGGCTACCACAATGAGAAGCCTGCACACTGCAATGAAGAGTAGCCCCTGTTCGCGGCAACCAGAGGAAGCCTGTGCACAGCAATGGGGACGCAATGCAGACAAAAATAAATAAACAAATTTATTGATTTATTTATTTAAAAAAACCCAAAACAATGTACTCATTCCACAGACTGAACTAGAAAGGACACCGTTTCAAGGCTAACATGATGGCATTTAGGTTGTTCTCACCTACAGATTACCAAAGGACTATTCCGCTTTGATTAAAAAATTTACTGGAGTGTGCTGCAAATTACTCCAGCGCTGAAACCTGCTGGGACCTCACTGCAGACACGAAGGCAGACGGGCCCAGAAGGGTCACCATTTGGACCTGCTGCTCTGTCCTTCTTCGGCTTTGCACAACCTCTTATTATAACAAGACATGTGTTATCCTTTTTGGAGATGTAAATAACAGAAAGTCTCACTTTCAAATATATTGCTTACAACTGCAGAGTCAACTTAATGTTCTGGGATGCTGTTTATGGCATGATGTTCCTTTTCAAATGGGACCGATAATTAGTAAACTGAAATCTGATTAATGTTGGATTAAGAGGTTCTGACGTCTCGCTGTGATGTATTATTTCAGTCTGTGGGCACTGGAAGAGACTGTCCTTAGGAAGCTCCTGTCTTCCCCTCTCCAAGATGGGAGGATGAAATTAAAACCCTGATTTTTTAAAAAAAGAAGTTCAGTTTGGATGCAACAGTTTATAATGTAGGATTCAGTTTTTTCTCACTCTGTTGTTTTCTCACTTTGAAGCTGAAACCAATGAATTAACTATTTGAGAGAGAACAAAATTGGCTAGAAATAAAAGTCCTCCTCCAGGGACTTCCCTGGAGGTCCAGTGGTTAAGACTCTGCACTTCCAGTGCAGGGGGTATGGGTTCGATCCCTGGTCAGGGTACTAAGATCCCACATGCTGCATTGTGAGGCCAAGAATATTTTTTAAATTAAAAAAAAATAGTCTTCCTCCAAAAACGCCAAGGGTGAGCCCCCTGGTTCTGGCAGAGGCACTTGACGTGTTAGATGGCTCAGGCGGGCTCAGCTCTCACCAAGCTCAAGCACAGAATTCTGAGCCCCAGGAGACCTTCTCTGAAAGGTACAGATATCAAAGGCTATGAAAATGACTACTAGATAATACATGAAGGAAAAATTTTAAATTAATACCACTTTGTGTTCTTTACAGTTAAGGTTAGGGATACCTCTTGTTGTTTGGCTAGGATTATAAAAAAACCTGTAACGGCCAAAATTTTTTCCATGCTCCATGGCAAGAAGAGTCCATATTTCTTCCTCACCTGCATTTTAAAATTCATACTCTTGTTTGCCTACTGCTGAAGAGTGTGGCCGAATCAGGAATAATGGCTCCCTTTGAAGCTGTGCCAGTCCCAAAATAACCATCCGGATGCTAAGGAAACCTCGTCCTCTATGGAATGACCTTTCACTCTCTGGATATTCAGACATTAAGAAATGTGAAATGCCCAGAAATCCTAGCGGCACTATGAAAAAAGGTGGGTAGGGGTCAGCAAATACCCTCTTGCCTGCTTTGGCCAGGATGACCATTTCCACTTTTCTAACATCTTTCTAATAGCAAAATGTATTTGGGAACAACAGTGGAATTTGTGTCATCATGACCAAATGATTACGGTGCAAACCGAGGTTCTTGCGGGGCCCAGCAGGCTTCTGGTCCCTATGGAAACGCAACTCAATATTGTCCTCCACTCAGCTGGAGGACAGGCGGCCAGGCTTTTGTGCTTGGTGAGATTTCTTCCACAACCTTCCAGCACCAGACCCTAGTGCTTCCTCCCGACTCTTTTCTAATTGAGATGCAAATTAATCTCTCTGGCTGATTACACTTCCCTTAAAGCTACTGACACACGCAGCTGTAACCAGAGTTTGCAGACTCCCCAACAAGTGACTTCAGCTGACAGCCTTGCCCATGCGGCCTGGCCAGTGGCCGAGGCTGGACTTGCGAGGGCTTCCCCGGGGCTCACAACAACCCTATGACTACGGCCCTGTCCCTAGGATTTAGAAACAGACTCTGAGGCCTGCGTTATTTAAGGCCTCCAGACTGAAGGGCCACTCCCCTCCCCGCAGACCCGGGCTTTCCTGACTGTGCCTTTCCTCCTTTCCTTCCTACTTCCTTCCCAGCTGCCGTTCTCTGACCTTAACACTGTTTGAATCCATCTCTCCCTCTAGCTAACTAAACGTACGGCTCTAAGAATGTGGGATTACTGAATAGCCGTCACTTACATTTCATGGCTCTCAATAAAATTCTATTAATTTAAAAATCAAATATAAAGTCGTCATTCTAATTGTCGGGATTTCCACCTAAATGTCCTTCAATAACTTTTTGGGGTGGTGATGGAAGCATTATTATTTAGAACGCAAAAGAAAAGCAAGATGCCCCAAATACTCTATTGTTCAACATAAAGAAAAATACACACAAAATCCAATTTTTCAGTAAAAATGCTAACATGTTTTTCTTTTGACTACTACCATCTATGTGTTTTTGCCAACGAGATTCACTCAGGAACTGTGCATTGAGCACCTACTATGTGCCAGGCACGCTGTTCCAAGTGTTGGGGATCCGGCTGTAAACTAAGCACTCAAAAATGAGCAAAAAGGACTTAAAAATGTATCTATCTATACATAAAGAGATACATACTCTGTAGAGCTATATTTCTTGGATAATAAAGGTTTTCAATTTTGAAAAAAATGCAGTTTTACAAAATATGAGTTGTTTTTGCCTTCTGCTTTCCAAAATGTTTTTTAAATTAATTAATAAATTATTTTTTGGGGGGGCTACATTGGGTCTTCGTTACCATGCACAGACTTTCTCTAGTTGCGGCGAGCGGGGGCTACTCTTTGCTGCGGTGTGCAGGCTCCTCATCGTGGTGGCTTCTCTTGTTGTGGAGCACAGGCTCTAGGTGTGCGGGCTTCAGTAGTTGTGTCATGTGGGCTCAGTAGTTGTGGCATGTGGGCTCAGCAGTTGTGGCTGGCAGGCTCTAGGCACACAGGCTTAGCTGCTCCGTGGCATGTGGGATCTTCCAAGACCAGGGATAGAACCCGTGTCCCCTGCATTGGCAGGCGGATTCTTAACCACTGCGCCACCAGGGAAGTCCTTGTTTTTGTTTTTACACCAAATCAATCTCTTTCCCTCTGTCTCTCCCTTCACACACATACATATTCATAATGTCCTAGCAGGAATATGTGGGAGGGACAGCAACAGGATGGGCAGCTTCTGGTACAATCAGGAGAGAGAAGAGGCAGGAGGCGGCCGGGTCTGGCAGGGAGCGCGTGGAGGGCGTGCACGGCTGCGGGAGGGGAAGCAACTGGGTCACAGCAGAGACCCGGGGGCAGCCGCTGGGGGCGGAGGCCACCAGCGTGGCCAGGAGGGGAATCCTGGGGGGCGGTCCCATGCCCAAAGGCCCGGAGATGGGGCAGCGTAGCCACGGATCTGAGTGGGAAGCAAAGCGGCAGCCTGCCTTCTGCACAGATTGTTAGATTTACACTGACTTTTCCAGAAGGGATGGCTTTTTGTCTAACAGTGATAAGTCACAAATCTGCAGCAAAAACGGAAAAGCAAAGTTGCGTGTTCCTCTCCCTCCTTGAAGGTTCCCCTGCACAAACACGTGCTTCTCACAGGCCTGGTTCTCAGGCCCCAAGGGTGGAGGCACCCCCCCCTCCCCCTTTGCCCCCACCCAGGGGGCACCTTCTACACGTTGGGAGAGCGGAGCGGTCTCCAGCCTTCGTCTGAGCACCTGCGATGCTGAAAAGTACTTCCGAGACCTAACTCCACAGACGGGCACTCCCACATTTTACAACAGAGGTCTGAAACTCTGATATTTACGGGCGCCAGGCTGGCAGCTAGACAGTCACAACTGCGGTGACACTTACTGGGCTCTCACCCAGGACCGGGCACTATTCCCCCTGCGTGGCCCACTAACCACCTCCTCTCCCTCCGAGGGGGACCAGCTGGGGCTCCGGGCCCCAGCGCCGGGGAGCCGTGGTCCAGGGGGCTGTGGTGAACGGGGGCGGGGGGCCCGTGGCCAGCGGGTCAGGAGGCTGACTGCTGCCTTTGTTGCCAACAGCAAAGGAGGCCCAGTGGGGTCAGAGGTTCTGACTCTTCAAGAAATATCAGAAATCTAGATTTCGACGTGGCTGACAAACTCAATTTTTATGAGCAATGCTGGAGGCCAGCACAGCTCAAAGGAAGTCCATCTGGGGGCTGGATTCAGCCTGCAGGCAGCTCGTTTGTGGGCTCTGGTTTTGCATGTTTGCTTTGACAGTGAGCTAAAACCTGATTCCCGGCTGTGTCTGTTCACTGCTCCCCATTCTGCAGTCTTGTCTCCTCTTTGAACCCCCGAAGCTCCTGAGACCTCTCCTCCCTGGTTTTATGGGCTCCCTGAGCTGTAAGGCCCCTCTGTACCTGCTGCAGGTTGGTGGGGCTCTCTTATGATGTGGTCCTGGAGTGGCACCCCGTTTAAGATGTGACTCGAGGCTGTAGGGGCACAGGGACCGTGCCTTTGCCCCTCCTGGTCGCGTCCCTCATCTCAGATCTGTGCTCCACCACGGTCCTCGGGTGTTTGTCGCAGACACCGCCTGCTGCCACGCTGAGCACCCTCAGCTTGTAGGGACCCAGCTACACCCAAGGTGTGGCTTTTCAGGCTATGGCCTCGGTCTCATCTGGTTGGTTTGGGTCTGGAAGTCTCGTCTGTTGAGATAATCCTCATTTCTGATTTTGCCTTGGGTCAAGTGAGTTAGCCCTCTCAGCTCTCCTTAAACATGGTGTTTATTTTGATAAACAGGGGCTCTAGACCTTTGTGGAAGTTGTTAGATGGAAGAGGGTTTGAGCCAAGCCGTGGCCCACACGGGACCAGAGGCACGGGCCCCAGTTGATCGCTGTCTGTGAATGAATGCATTTAGGTTTGGCTGCAGTGAAGTCACTCAGCTCCCAGGGGCCCAAACCCTCTCCCATCTGCCAGCTGATTATGATACTTTATCTTGTGTTTTACCAAAATTAAGATTTATATTTACAAGTTTTCTCTAACCTCTGAAAATAGTGATCTTATCAAACATCATGAGTGTGTCTGAGATACTTTATTCTATGTGAACTCATTCTTTTCTTGAGGCTCACAAGCTATTTATTATTTATCAAGTCTAACAATTTTACAAGGGACCCAGGCAACATTCCAAAGTTCACCCTTAATTCTATTTAAAAACAAGGAAAATCTTTTCCTGTTTTCAGTTCTGGGTGCCTCCTTAATTTACATGACTTCTGATGAAACAGTTCTTATGGTTCTGAGATCGCTGTTGTAAATTTGTTCTACAACCTGGGGTATGGTTACTTGCAGGGGCCAATTCTGGTTTTTTATTATTATTATTATTATTGTGTTCTCAGTACTTTGAGTTTTAACTGATACACAGTGACACTTTTCTGCCACCTCCCAGAGGAAGAAGCTGGAGGACAAGTGGGATGGGGTCCACGGTGAGGGCCTCACGCAGCACCGCTCAGAGCGACCCTCTTAACCCGATGTTCCGCAGACCGCACGCCCTGCGGCTCCACCTTTTCTATCTCACAGAAAGTTTTCCTCTGTCTTCTGAGAGAGGGTCTGATAACCAAGAATTTATCAAACGCTTGCTGCCTTTATTAGGATGTACCTTGGAGCCGATATCGAGCCGCCGAAGTCCCCATCACAGCTCTAGTTTACCTTGGGGCAGCTCAGAAGGTGGATTAGAAAAGCACGGCGCACGCCCCCACGTGGACTGCGACTCCCCACCCGGCGCATTCTCCATCCCCGGCACTCTGACCCCACCTGGGAGTGTTTTCTTTCTCGGAGGTACTGCTGTTATCTGGTATGTTTTTGCCTCTTTCCTGAAGTGATTCTGCTCTGGGTCCTGCTTTACCCAGTTCTCCAGGTGAAGACTGGGCACTCCGGTACCAGTCATGGCTGAGCCCCTCAGGGACATGCGTCCTGCTTGACTGCCCTGCCGAGGTGACCACCCTCCGGTTCCCTACTCCTCGATTTTCTGGGAAACTGTTCTCTCCTTTTCCTCCACCGACCTCTCTCTCTCCCCCTCCTCCCAAGCCTCCTCTTCAAAGGTGATGCTCCAGGGAGTCTGGCCTTAATCCTCTTCCCACTGCCCTCCACACCCGCACATCTAGCAGACCCCACCCCAATCAGTCCACCTGCCTGGTGGAGGCACCCATCCTCCCCCGATGAGGCCACAGACCAGGCCCTCACTTCCCCTCAGGACCCCTTCTGCTGCCCCTGCAATGCCTTCATCACCTCTATCTTTCCCAGGAGTGTGTGTGCATGTGCACATGCGTGTATGCATGTGTGTGTATGTATGCATATGTGCATGCGTGTTTGTATATGTGTATGTGTGTGGGTATGTATGTGTGCATGCACATACACGTGTGCTTGTGCATATGCACGTGTTTGTGCATGTGCGTATACGTGTGTGTGTGCGTGCGTGTGTGCGTGTCCGTCCCACACTCTGCCGTACAGAAGCATCCGTGGTTCTCAAACATGATGCGTTCTCCCAGAGCTTGGTCCGAGCAAATGCTGTCTTCTCACTTGGAATATCGTGTTTATATTCCTATTCCGGGCGGCCAGGACAGTGCCTGGCATGTGGGAGAGCACAGTAAATGCTGACAGATGCGTAACTCGCTCTGTGCTGTCCCGTCTGAGTCCTTCTCCTACACTTAAGTGTGTGAAGACAAATGGAGGAACGTAAGGTCTTCCCAGGAGAAAGAACCAAAAGCCCAGGGGAGAGGGAAGAAACAGGATGGTTACAGCTTTAGGAAGAGGGGCCATTTTTGAAAGTGTGTAAATTGAGAACACGACTGAGCAAAGATATGAAGTCATGAGTCTAAGAGAGATGCTCTGGAATCATCAAGTCTATCTGCTAATTGAAAATGAAACTAACTTTCACCTGTGAAAGAGTGGAGGCCAACTACCTTCTTGAGGCTGCTGGGTCCTCCCCGTCAATGAAGACAGTTCCAGGGAGGAGGCGGGGGACATCATTGAGACCACTGTGCCCCCGGAGGGGACGTGCACTTTCAAAGGTCACCATCTGTGTGGTTCCAGGAGAACCCCTCCTAATGGGCACACCGCGGACCGCGGCAACCTCTCGTGACACAAGCTCTCCGAGCAGGAGCACGGAGCCCTGGCCTGATGGTTCTGGAAACCTCTCTCAGCGGACCATGGTCTGATTTTGGAATCTCGAGTTGGCTTGGGACCTGTAAACACCACACGTGTGGCAAGTTCCCCATCCACAGCCCTCCAGACACAGGCCTGGGCCCTCTGATTGCCCACGAGGGGCAGGGAAAGCTGATGGCAGGTGAGCTGGCCCTCATCGCTCTGGAGGGCGGGGGCCGCAGGATGAAGGCTCCACTCGATGGACTGGACTTGGCCCACGGAGGGGGTGACTAGGAACCCCCCATGGAGGAGGTGACCAGGGACCTGGGAGGCACAGGGGTCCGGCTGAGACGTCACTGAGGGTGCTTTCCAAACAGTCCTACCGCCTTCACTTTCTTTTTGGGTCACGTAAGACAATGGTATTTTTCAGTCTCCTATGAGCCTTCAACACACACTTGCGACTGTGTGATCACTTAGGCGAGGGTACCCCAAATGAGAACTCCTCTGATATTGACTTTAAGCTGGAGTTACTGTTTGAGAAAAGATCTCCAAAAGGCAAATTCATTCCAACAACGCCCCCAGTCCTCAGCTTAATAACGAACATTGTATTTTCTTGAACATTACTGAACAAAGTTGATATAGAAGTAGTTAAATATTATACAGAACTGAATCTCAGTGGACAGTATTTGAAGGCAGCTGAGTATCAGTCACTAGCTGGGGTCGGGGGCTGGCTCCCTGGAGAGGCCATGCTCCCCATCTGAACCAGAACTCGCAGTGAACGCAGAAAGGCGGCTAAGGTGTCCTAAGAAACGTGAACAGCCAAGGAACCCTGTGTGTCCTTAGCTGTGTTACTTCCCTGTATTAGCCAACAATTTACTCTAAGAATGATGACATAGAAGGAAAGGGGAAAACGGCATGTGGTTCCCTTTCCGGTCAGTCCTTCCTGACTTGTCCGTAAACTGAGGGTAAGTTTTAGCGTGTAGGAAGAGTGAAATAAAACCAGGTAAGTTAGTTTTGTGCCGTGTTTCCACCGTCCTAGTCAAAACAAAATATATCCACGTACAAGTTATGAAGTATGAACGGGTGATTTTGGTGATTTCATACATGAGTTAAATGCTTTTATATTTGCATATTAAACGGGCACTGCACAATATAAAGAATGATAAAATTAATGCTAATAATCTAAATTTTTTGTATTTCTTTACTTAAACTGATAATAAATAGCAAATTAAAAAACACCATGACAAGTCAGAGAAAAACTGCAGGAGAATGGAAAAAGCTTTATATTTTAGCATCTTTAAAGGCACTTTCCCTGCTTTTTGAATAAAGGACCCCACATTTTCATTCTGCACTGGGACCCAGAGGTTATACAGCCAGCCATGGCTGCAGGGGTGTCTCAGGTATCACTGATTTCTCAGCCCTTGGGAGGGCTTGCAGGGGCTTAGGGTAGTGGACCCTACACCCACTCCTGACCTCTTCCCCTGGCGTCAGGCGGCTGTGATGCTGTCCTAGGATGTGAACTTTCAAGGTGGCCATGAGGTGAAAGTTAGGGTCCCCTCAGCTCCCCTGGTCCCGCTCAGAAGACCATCTCTGCTGGAAGCTCACTCCTACGGCTGACCACTTGAGAACACTCTGAGTCCCTGTGTTTGCTCTTGTGCCCTCCGCCTGGGACCCGCCCCTGCTCCCTGGGGACAGAGCCTCTTGCATCCCCCCAGCTCGGCCACCAGCTCTCTCCCTGGCCATCTCAGCCCCGTTCCCCAGTTGCCCTGGAACTTGACTAGTTTGCCTCTCTTCTCAGGGTAGCACGGGGCAAGGACCATGCCTGCCTGTTTCCCATGGATCTCGAGCCCAGCACTGGGCTGGGCAGATCCTGAGTCCACACTGACTATTTGTTTGGTAAATGAATCAGTGCAAGAAGACACCCATGCTAGGATGTGTTAGGTTATTCAGTGTTTTTCAAAATTCAAATCTAGGGCTTATCTCAGTGAAGCAACGAATTCCAGACATTAGTTGTGACACCAACTAGCTTAGACTTTTGCTAAAGCATGTGAGGACCAGGATGTTATAACAAAATGTTAAAAGAGCAATTCATTATTAATAGCCTAGGCAGATATCTATAAATATTTTAAAAATTTTAAATTAGTAATTTTTTAAAGAACAAAAATACAAACAGTCCCACCTTCCTTTTCTCTTATTTTTTCCACTTCTCCTAACTTTTCTTCTTCTCATACCTTTGGATTCTAGCCTGAATATTAGCTCTTTTGCAGGCAGAAATTAAAGAATAGAGTAGTTAAGTGATTGCAAAGCTTTCCCCATTAATTACATCTCTATAAAGATTTATAATATTTTATTTCTTGTTTCAAATAATTTATTAGTACCAATTACATCTTCTCAAGGCATAATGCAAAAGAAAAATGTTTAACATTTTATATTGATCAACAAAGTAAGTTTTGTTACTTTCTTTTTCCTGATTTCTGTACTAAGTCATCCTCCAAGATGTCGACCTGGCTATTTTATGAGTGATTTTGGAATACAGCATTTTCTAACTCACGTTGGCATCAGTAGCCCTAAGCCAGCACCCACTTTAGTCAAGTGTGGTTGCTTAGAGAGTTTTTAAAGTGATGCTGAATCCTATCCTTTGAACTTTTAAAAATATCGTTTTCCCTTAAACCTGATTATTCTGAAGCCACGTTAATTCTGACTTGAGAAAGCAATGTCCAACAACACAACAAAGCGTGGCTCTTATAACAAGCAGTTCCATAAGTGGAGAAGGTGGCGTGACAAAAATCACAATGGGCTTACACAAGATGGAATTTTCCTGTTTGCAAATGGCTTTTTCATGCCTTGGTCCAACGTCCCTGACTGATGAGTGTCCAGCTCATCATGCAAACCGACAAGCCAATTGCTAAAAAGGTCTTTCTCATTTCTGCCAAGAACCTCTCTCTTAGAGTCTGTGAAATAAAAACGCCACGCGGAAGGCTGAATCGACACCAGCCGTAAGATTAAGTCCAGAGTGCCGTGGAGATCACTGCACAGAACGCCTTCTCCCAAACACCACCACCACTGGACAAAGCAGGAGGGAACAGGCCGAGGGGATAATGCTGCCTAGGCCCCCGGGGAGGGACCAGATGGGACCTAATAGCTCTTTTCTACTACTAATTTCTATGATAATTCCGAGTTGCCACATGGCATATGTATTTTTTTTTTAACCTAAAGACAGAATATCTGTCAATGAAGTGACCAGGATTTTAATGAAAGGTATTTTTCATGAACTGTATCTATTCACACGTTATATTTCTCACCCACCCCTCATCCCCACTCTCCAGCAACATGTCACTGATGGTAAGGTTGCAAGAAGTACAGAGACAGAGGTCAAACACAATACGCTTATCATCATTACCAATACTAATTAGAAACAGAGATCCTGAGTTTTATTAGGAGGTCGGATGCCTTTCGCAGCGATTTTTTTTTTTTTTTGCAGCGATTTTATGAAGTTGCCTTAATTTCTTTTTCTTATGGTCAGGGATCATGCCTGAATTTAAAGATGACAGCATGCCAACTAATGTCAGAGAAAAAAAAATTACACTAGTGAAATTTCTTCTGTTTTTAGAGAGAAGACCAGAAATGAGAGGAGATATTAACAATTTGGGAAAATGACAAAAGGATTTCCAGCCATTCTTACTGATGAGTTCAAGTACAACTTTGTTGAGGGTGTCTTTCCCTGTGTCCTCCCGACCAGACGCAATGTCCCCCTTCCCCGACCTCCTGCAACACCATTTGTGCTTCTCTGGTGGCACTTGCCACGTTCTTTGATTTATTAGCGTCATTTCTGGTAGGCACTTGGAGTGACCCCGTTGCATTTTCTCAGCACCCCACCTTACACACAACAGACTGCAGCAAACAGGGAGGGAGGGAGGAGGAGACCGAACCTGGGGAGAAATACCCCAGGAGGAATGAGCATCTTGTCATAGGCACCACTTCTTAGCCTAAACATATGTGACTTGATTATGAAAATCAACTCTTGTAAGTTTGATGTAGCACAAAATTATTATATTTAACATAAACTAAGGAATGGTATGAAAATCACAGTTTTCTTCAACCCAGATTGAAAAAAATTCCCTCTTCCCTCTTCCACCCAGTTGTTAAGACTTACCTCTCGCAAGAAGGTGCCTGGAAGCTGGATGCTGGGACGGTTAATACATTACACACTTAGCGCAAAAAGATACAAGCTCTGGTAGAGGGGGATGAGGCACTTCACGGCCCTGCTGGCATTGATGCAAGTGGCACAGATAAGGCTTGGCAGGAGCTGCCCACTCACGATTGCTCCGTCAAACAGGGGCCCAAAAAACGGAACCTGTTGATTCAAGACAAAACAAAACCAAAAATCAAAACCACTTAATTAAAAAAAAAAACAACCAGTAAAAGTCAAACCAAAGACATGAGAACAGCTGCTTGATGTCTCGCACCTGTCACAACTGCACAGGCTGCCACCCACAGACTGGAGGCCAGACCTGGACCCAGTTCCAGGGCTTTCGGATCAAGCCAAGCAGGATTGTTCCACGACGCTCCTCTATGGCGAACTCTTTGGCTAAAGTTCTCATGGCAGATTGTCACCAAGTTCTTCTTTTCCTTCTTGCGTTGTCATTCACGGGAGTGGCACTGTTCTTTCTAAGCATCTCCACTGTGTGGATTACGCACAGTACACAGCCAGGCCTCACTGTACACCCCTAGCCTGGCAACCTTCTGAAACCAGTTTTGGAACTGGCAATATTTTTGCATGAATCCCGATGCATGTTAACTCTTAAAGGAGATGACAACTGTCCCCACAAAGTCCTTCTCCTTCTTGAACCTTCTTTCCCTCTGCTTCTGAGACACTGCATTATCCACATTTCCTTCTACTTCCTTAATAGAGACTCGGCTTTCCTTCATGCCTGGGCCACCCACAAGGTTTTGGTGCCTGTCTTTTTTGGATTTCTTTTTTCTCTCTCTCACTGTTTGTTTGTTGGTTGGTTTGTTTCGTTAGAATTTCATCTAATCCATTCACTACTATGGAGATTGGCAGCTCCATGTGGTCAACGACTGGGTCTTCCTTATAACTCTTGTATTTATTCCTATCACTTACTTATTCATTTATTCAAAAATATTTATTATGTGACAGACACTGTTTTATTGACTGGGGACAGCAGCAAATAACAAAAAAAATTCCTGATTTCATTGAGCTTAGAATTTATTGGAGGTTTCAGAGAATAAACAGTTTAAATACATAAAATATGCAATATGTCAGGCAGTAAAGTGCTAAGGTGAAAAACAAAGGAGGGAAGAGCAATAGGACTCTTTCTCGGGGGGTGGGGTCCTCCAGTTAGAGGTCGCACAGCCAGGGGCACTGCAAGCAAAGGACTGGACAGAGGGAGGCGTGACCTCAAGCTTCGAGGACGGCTGGCGGGAGAGCATCCCAAGCAGGGCAACAGCAAGTAAGATGCCCTGGGTGGGAGCAGAATCCGTATGTTTCAGCAACAGTAAGGAAGCCACGGTGCTGAAGTCGAGTGAGCGAGAGAAAGCACGGAAGGAGATAAAGTCAGACAGGTAATAAGAGGGGCTGTGAGGGGAATTTTATAGATCTGGATTTCTGCTCTGAGTGAGGCAAACACCTTCTGGAGGGTTTAGGAAGTGAGGGATATGATCTACCCTGCATTTTTTTTTTTTTTTTCGCACTGCACAGCTTGTGAGATCTTAGTTCCCCGACCAGGGATCGAACCCACACCCTTGGCTGTGAAAGCATGGAGTCCTAACCACCGGACCACCAGGGAAGTCCCAAACCTGCACTTCAAAGGTATTGCTCTGGCTGCTATGTTGGGAAAACTGCGAAGAGTGAGCATTATGGAAACCAGTTAGGGAACTACTGTGTGATCCAGGCGAGGCGTGATGCTGGCTTGGATGCCAGTGGTAGCAGGGGAAGTGGGGAGGTAGAGCTGAGAGGATTTGCAGAAAATTACTAATGAAGTGGGAGAGAAAAAGAGGCACGGATGATGCCACAGTGTGTGGCCTGACGACCGGAAGGTTGGAGCCACCTTGTCCTGAAAGACTGGCGGGGAGGGCCATGAGCTCAGTGTTAGACGTGCTAAGCTTGAGATGCCTTTTAACTGCCCAGTGGTGATGCTCGAGGGCAGCAGTGGACACATCGAGTGGGAAGCCAAGGGGGAGGCTCAGGCTGGAGATTTGTAAGAGTTATTCACTGACACCTGGTGCTCACAGCCATGAGGCTGGATGTTCAGACAAGATAGGGCACGTACAGGGTGGTATGGCCATAGCCCAGGATGGGTATTCAGATGAGCAAGAAAAGAGGTTCAAGTACTACATCCTGTGGCCCTCCAATGCTTAGAGGTTGGAGACATGAGGAAGAATTATCGAATAACACTGAGGAGTGGCTGCACGTGGAGGAGAAAAACCTCCAATGAGCAGCACTGACCCTGGTACACGGCTGGAATGCAAATGAGTAAAATTCATTAATATTTGAAATAATTTAAATAAACTAATAAATGTGGGTCTCCAGCCTAGGTCTTTTGACTCATGTCAAAGACTATTTATCTGTAGAACACCTTTTCTGTGGTTAGAATTGGGGGAGGGGCTTGGCATACACAGTGAATGAAAGACTATCTTTGCCCGTAGGAACTGACATGAGGAGCTGACACAAGAAAACTATGCGCTAATATCCTTCAACAAAAATGCAAGAACCCTTTACAAATTTTTAGCAAATTAAACCCAGCAATATATAAAAAGGACACTGTATCTTGGCCAAGGGGTACTTTCCATAAAAAAAAACCCAAGGTTGGTTCAATATCCATAAATCCATCAATGCAATTTACTACATTAATAGAATAAAGAAGAAAAACCATATGACCTTCTTAATAGAAACACGAAAAGCATAGATAAAATTCAACACTCATTCATGGTAAAAAAAAATAATTCCCAGCAAACTGGGAATAGAAGGGAACTTCCTCAATTTGATGAAACCTTCGGGGGAAAAAAATTATGGGATAATTCATGGTAAAACAATAAATGTTTTTTACCTAAAGACCTGAAAAGGCAAGGATGTCTACGCTCACCTCTTTTAGTCAACATTTTTAAAGGTCCTACTCATTACAACAAAGAAAAATAAAAGAGAGGAAGAAAAACGAAAGGAGCATAAAGATTAAAAAGAAGTAAAGTAATTTTTATTCACAGATAACATGATTATGTACATGAGAAATCCAAAGGACTTTAACTAGAACTAATAAGTGAATTGTGAAAGGTCACTGTATACAATATACCCTCCAAATAATTGTATTTTTGAATGTTAGCAACCAATAATTGGAAAATGACATTTAAAAATACTATTCATAATGGCATCAAAAACGTCAAATACCTAGAAATAAACTTGACAAAAGATATGCAAAACAACTATACTTAAAACTACCAAACATTGCTGAGATAAATTAAAGGCAACCAAAACAAACAGAAAGATGTACAATGTACATCGATAGGAAGTTTCCATATTATAAAAAAGTCAAGTCTTCTGAAACTGAATTACAGATTCAGTACAAAACAAATAAAAATTCCAACAAGCTGCTTTTATAGATATGGACAAGCTGATTTTAAATTTACATGGAAATGAAAATACATAGATTAGCCAAGACAATAATAATAAGACATATTACCTGATTTCAAGAAATACTATAAAACTATAATAATGACTATAACATAATATTGGAACCAGGATAGACAAATATATCAACAGAACAAAATATAGAGTCCAAGAATAGAATCACACATATATGATAATTGATTTGCAATAAAGGCAACATACCAATTTTATGGGGAAGAAAAGTCTGTTTCAATAAAGACACTGAAACAACTGCATAGACATATTGAAAAGTGAACCTTGACCTCTACCTCGTACTACACACAAAACCGAGATGGATTATAGGTTGAAATATTAAAGCGAAAACCACAACGTTTCTAGAAGGAAACATGAAAAAATCTTTGCAACCTTGGGTGAGGCAATGATTTTTTAGGGTACAAAAGGTACCAACCAGGGACTTCCCTGGTGGTCCGGTGGGTAACACTCTGAACTCTCAATGCAGGGGGCCCAGGTTCGATCCCTGGTCGGGGAACTAGATCCCACATGCTGCAAGTAAGAAGTCCGCAGGCTGCAACTAAAAGATCCAACGTGCCGTAACTAAGACCTGGCACAGCCAAAAAAAATAAAAATAAAAAAATAAAAGTACCAATCATGAAAGAAAAAAATAAATTGGACAATAAAAATTTTAAAAATTCTGCTCATCATGAAAGCGAAAAGGCAAGCCACACATATTCCACCAAAGTGGATATATCCTAAATGTTCATCAACAAGAGCATGAATCAAAATTTGTGGCATGTTGACTCAATAGAATAGTCCACAGTAATGAAAGGAACAAATCTATAACATCATGGGAATGACCCCAATATAATGCTGAGTGAAAGAAACAGACACAAAGAAGTTCATACTATATAATACTATTCAAAAGCAGGTAGAACTAATCAATGTTGACAGAAATCAGAATAGCGGCCACTTTTTGGGAGGATTGGTGATTTCTGGGGGTTGGTAATATCCTGTGTTTACATCTGGGTAATTGTCTACTTTGAGGGGCTTCCCTGGTGGTCCAGTGGTTAAGACTCCATGCTCCCAATGCAGGGGGCGTGGGTTCGATCCCTGGTTGAGGAAGTTCTGCATACTGCATGGTGTGGCCAAAATAAATAAATAAATAAATCGGCTGCTTTGAAGACATTCATCAGGCTGTGCATTTACAATGTGTGCTCTTTTCCTTATGTTACATTTCAAAGAAAATATTTTTTAAAAGACAAGTAAGAACATAGACGATTCCAACAACACAACTGACAAACTCATCCTAATGGATACATACAAAATACAGTTGCAGAAGACATATTCTCTTCAAGCATGCACAGAATTTTTTTTTTCAATTGACCATATTCTAGGCCAAGGATATAGCCCGTGGGGCTTAATTCCAGCCTGGTGCCTTTTTTGAATGGCCTGCAAACTTAAGAATGGTTTTTACTTTTTCAAATGGTTGGAAAAAAATATTTTGTGACATGACATTATATGAAACTCAAAATCAGTCCAAAATACAGTCTTACTGGAACATGGCCACTCTCTTCACCTGTGTCTGCTTTCACACAGCAATGGCAAAGGCGAGTAGTTGTGACAGACACTGCATGGGCAACAAACCCTAAAATGTTTACTACCTGGTCCTTTAAAGAAAAAGTTAGCTGGGCCCTGTTCTAGGTCACAGAGCAAGTCTCAAAAAATGTGAAGGGGCTGAACTCATAAGATCCGTATTTTGTGCCCAAAGAGCTATTAGTTAAAAATCCACAGCACAAGGAAAACCAGAACAAATCTCTATGTTTAGAAATGAAGAAATACTTCAAAATAACTCAGGGGTCAACAAAAATACTGAAATGAATATTTTAAAATATGTTAAGCTAAATAATAATGAAAATAGTGGATATCATAACTTACGTGTTGAAACAGTACTCAGAGGAAATGTGTAGGATTAAATGCTTATACTAGAAAGAATAAAGGCTGCAACTGAATGAGACAGGCATCCATCTCAAGAAATACTGGAAAGCCAAAAGAATAAAATAAACTCGAAGAGTAAAGGGAAAGAAAAAAAAGGCAAAACTAGGCATTAATGAAATAGAAACACAATAGAGAGAATAACCAAGATCAAAAGTTGGTTCTTTGAAAAAAGTCTAATACAATTAATTGATAGGTCTTTGGCAAGATGAATCAAGAAAAGAAGAAAGTACAAATAAATAATATTAAAAATAAAAGGGGGACACGACCACAGATGCTTAGAAAATGTGTATAGCTTTTTATGCCTATTAATTTGGAAATTTAGACGAAATTGCTAACTTTCCAGTAACATACAACTTAGCTAATATAGATACAAGATGATATATAAAAACCATAATTCTATAAGCTTTAAAGTAATTGAATCACAGTGGAAAAAAAAACTATTTTAAAGAGGAAAAGCCATCCCAGATAGCTTTACTGGCAAATTCTACAAAACCTTTAAAGAACAAATTATTATTTTAGAGACAATTCCAGTGTATAGGAAAAGGGAAACCAAACCCATTCATTTTATTAGGCTAGTGTAATCTTAATAACAAAATCATGAGCCAATCTCACTCATGAACATGCATGCAAAAATCCCAGCAAACTTCTAGCAAACCAATTCAATAATGTGCAAAAAATAATAAAACATCATGACCAAGTTGAGTATATCCCAGGAATATGTGTGGGTTTTCATTAAAAATCAATCTATGTACTTAACTACATTAGTAGTAGAAATGAGAAAAGTCAGAGGATAACCTCAACAGATGTTGAAAACAGTGTTGCATAAAATTCAAAATTCATTTATGATAAAAAAAATTCTTAGCCATCTTGGAATAGACGGGAACTTCCTTAATCTGTTAAAGAATATCTACTAAACCCTACAGAAACCACTAAACTTAAGGGTAAAACATTAAAAGCTTTATGTATGTAAGAGAGAAGAATGTCCCCTTGATCACATCTATCAACATCTGTGCTGGAGATCCTTGCCAATACAGTAATGCAAGAAATAAAAACAGGAGATTATGAATTAGAAATGAAGAGGCAAAACGGTCATTATTTCAGATGACATGATTATATTCACAGAATCTCCAAAAGAATCTACAGAAAATGCTCCAAATTCATAAGAGGGTTTATCAAGGTCAATGGACACAGCATAAACAGAAAAATCCTACTGCATTTCTATCTACCAGCAACCAATGATTAGAAAATGAAATGAAGAGATTCTATTTACAACTGCATAAAAATATGAAGTCCATAGGAATAGATCTAACAAGGAAAGTATACAGAAATCTTTAAAACTTCACTGAGAGACGTTCCAGTAGTCTAAATATAATAAGTGGAAGGATGTATCTGTTCATGGACTAGAAGACTCAGCATTTGTTATTTCCCATCCCAGACTGATCTGTGGATTCAACACACCATATCTGATGAGCTGATTCTAAAATGTAGATGGGAATCAGAGAGGCCAGGAAAACCTAAGACATTCTTGAGGAAGAACAGGGTAGGGGCTGGCCTCATTTTATAGCAAGTTACATCATAAGCTGTAGGAAGCAAGACAGTGTGACAGAGGTCCCCTGGACCCAGTGGAGCTGAGTGGAGGGGCTTACATGCAGGAAGATTGTTGAAAACTCATTTCCCATGCTCACTGGGACATACTGCCATGTGAGGGTGGGATACTGACTTATAAGATATGGTATGTCCTTGGAACCAGGGACCTAAACATGGTGGCCTTTCTTCCATAATCAGAATACTCACATCTAGGTATAGCGGGGGAAGGAGAGTGCCTCTCCCTTTACTCCTCCTGACCCACATGTAAGTTTTATTTATTTATTTATTTTATTATTATTTTTTTTTTTGCGTTACGCGGGCCTCTCACTGTTGTGGCCTCTCCCGTTGTGGAGCACAGGCTCCGGACGTGCAGACTCAGCGGCCATGGCTCACGGGCCCAGCCACTCCGTGGCATGTGGGATCTTCCCGGACCGGGGCACGAACCCGTGTCCCCTGCATCGGCAGGCGGACTCTCAACCACTGCGCCACCAGGGAAGCCCCACATGTAAGTTTTTTCTTTTGCTCCTACAATGCTGGTCTCTGATGTTAGTTTTTAGTATGGAAGGGAGCAGCAACCCTACCAGAAGAAGGCACTGTGGTTCCCCTCAGTTGGAAGAGGAAACTGCCCCTGGTTATCAGGCTCCCCAGATCACTGGACAGCAAGGTGGTACAGGGAGTTCTGGGGTGGCCTGGGTGAGTGGCTCTGCTACACAATGGGGACGGGGAAAAGGGAATCTCCTGTGCACCCCGTCCTGCTCCCACGCCCAACGGGAAATTTAATGGAAGACTACATCAAGTATTAGGCCTAATCATAACCTCAATTCATCACTTCGTCCCTGTTGAGCATGTATATTCACAACCAACTAAAGCTTCTGCATGATGACCAAATCCTGGAGATTAATAAGATTTTCCAAGACCGCTGACAAACTAGATTTCCTTTCCAGCTGTAAATTAGGAGATGCATGTGGAGCCCCTCTCATGTGCTCCGTGTTGAAAGGAAGAACAGCCGTGAGAGGAAGCACAAAGCTAGAAAGTACAGCCCCAATGATTTTCTCCTCATCCGGCCCGGGTCTAGTCCAAGGCACTTTCACAGCCAGGTTCTCTTGGCCAGATCCCGTGAAAGCAGAGAAGACTCGCATCTGCAGAGAAGTTCCTGCTGCAACACTGTGCAGCCTAACAGCACAGGGAGGCACCCAGTTGCTGGAGCAAGGACAAGGGAGAATCCTTGGGACACACAAAGTGATCGGAAATCTCCATTTGATTTGTGGACATTAATCTTTCAAGGACTCAGTCGAGACATTTTGGATAATCAACAACTGAGTTCTGTTCCAGTTCCTCATGGATGACCTCTAGCTTTCAGAACTGGAACACTGCCAGGAGATCTAGGCCTGCTGAGCCCCAGGCTGTGCTGGAAGCTGTAAATGCAGAGTCTGGGTGGTATGACTTACCCAGTTTGGTCAGTTATGCATCCCTTTTTAAAAACTAAAGGCATCTGTTCATAACAAAGATATGGCCACGATTTTTGTGCCCAGCTCTTTGACACTGCTTTTCTCATGTAAGAGGTGGGTGACTTAATCAAAGGTCTAGGATTCAGCACATATGCCTGGAAAGTGTACACAGTCCTTCATTAATAAGCCTCTGCACACAGGTGTGACAACTAACACTCTTCTACTCAGAAAGAGATCGACGCTACTGGGATTCAAATTCTGGACTTGGTTTGGCTACCCAGAAACCACGTTTGCTACACTTGCACGTCCACAACTGTGGACGTATTTGGAGCCCAGGGGCAGTGTGGTCTGCTCTACTGCCCTCACAGACTGGCTGAAAGGTTCAAATGCTATATTAGTAAGTGTGGTGCAAACAGTACTGTCCTAATGAGAGGGAATGTAGAAGAATCATATACTTTTGAGATAAGGGTGAAAACTTTAAAAGAAATATAAGGTATGTTTCTGAGGCGAATGTTTATTTCCAAATATTTTAATCTCTGTATATGTATAAATATGTTCTCTAAATATCAGAAGATAATATTTGGAAAAAATGGATAATCAGAGGACTCTCAAATTTTGCCTGAAACTTCTGAAGAGCACACAGAACCTTTCTAGGCTGAAAGGGGCAGGGAGATCAGATTTCATCTGTTTCATAGTTACGTATTTGCCTGCTTTGAGGGCTATAGAGGAATACAGAGAAATAAGTCACGGCTCTTGCCCACAGGCAGTTTGCACGGAAGATAAAAATATGTATTCAAGAAGGCAAAAAGATGAAGAGAAAAAAAGAGCTTTAGGTTGAGTACAGACATAACGCTCTATAGCCAGAGAGAGTCCTCTTCTAGCTGAGAGAAGCCTCAGAAACCTTCATGTAGAAGGCGGACATGACCGTGGGCATCAGCAGAGACTAGTGGTGGGAGGGGAGGTACACCCCAGGCAAACGGTGTAAGACGGGAAGGAAAGGGTGAGGGGGACACTGGCTCTTTTGCTAAGGCATCTTCCCCACCACATACGTCAGGAGGTGTTAATCCAGCTGAGCATTAGTTGGTGTTGTGTGAAAAGATGTGCCTAAAAGGTTACAGATAAATAAAGAGCAAGGGTGTCAACAGAACCCGGCAACGGCCCGCACGCTGCTGCCGAGGGGCTTCCTGGGTAAGTCAGAGGCTGGGCACTAAAGGAGGTAAGGCAGGAGGGAAGCCTAGACTGTGGACTTGAGAAGACTGTAAAGCTCTGGAATTGGTACCTTGGGAAATGCATGGAGCATCAGAATCACTGAGAGATACAGGAAAATACTGAAGAACAGCCGGGGGACCCAGCTGACAGCAGACTCCGTGAATGCCCAGCAGAAATAACCAGCTCGTTTTCACAACTCGTTGCTGCTATATTTGCCCACCTGCAGCCTCTCCACCCACCTAATGTCCCGGGAAACCAAATGCAGGCAACACACAGCACCAGGTAAATTTTCTACGTTTATTCATGAGATGAAAAGGCCACGATGAAAGCATGCTCTTCAAGTCTGTGCGTGTCGCTAGGAGATACAACCTGGTAGAGGCCACAGAGCTAACCTGGAGATGGTCTTTGCAAACTAAGTGGTCAGGAACCAAACGCAGAAGTCAGGTAGGGAAGAACGCATGTTTTTATACTCGGAGGGAAAAGCCACATTACAAAAAGATGGGAGTAAAGCAAAGGCCTGTGAAGTGAAGAGTAATGTCAATAATGACCACAGTCTCTATGAACAGACCTTTGTGAGCTGGAAAATAATGTTAGAATAAGAGGTCAGGAAGGAAAGACACGGAAGAAAAGAGCTTCTACACATGGGCAACTAGGCATGTGGGGAGATGCCCATCCCCCCCAGAGAAGCCGTCTGGTTACCTACCCCGAAATCAGAACCGCCTCATCACCGATGCGGACGGGGACCATCCCTGGAGATGTGGTCCTACAAGGCTCACATTGAGGGGCAGGCCTTCACGTCCACCAACCAAGGCACCAGGGCGGAGCAGTCCCACCACCGGGGACACCATGTGCCTTGCCCCGAATCCTGCCTTACGAACCGAGGAGAACAGAACCTATTTGGGGGTGTTTCATGAAAATTGCAAACAACACAGTTTCTCACGTTTCTGACCAGATCCCCAAAGTCAACCTAAAACAACCAAAAAGTTATAATGAACAAAGAGAGAATCAAGTGCCAGACTGGAACTAACGAAGGGCCAAAATGAGAGGCCAAAGGGAAAGGAGTGATTTCTGGGTGTGGTTATTCACAGGGCTGTAGGCACCGGGGATGCTGGCTGCACAGACAGGCTGACCCTCACAGGGTCATCTGTGCGTGAGTGAGGTCAGAACCGGTGGTTTCTCAGGGCACTTCTACCCCCCGTGTCTAGGATTCCAGGACCTGCCAGTTTCTCCCTCTGGGAAGCTCAGGATCCCACGATATGAACTTCTGAACTGAGAGGGTGTGTTCTGGCCCTGCATTTGTGCCTGAGATGCCAAAGTGGGTGACAGATACATCGGTTAAAAAATTGCATTCAAGTATAACAACTTTTCCGTTGGAAAAAAGAAATATCAGTTACGTTATTTGTCAGAAAGACTGAGAAGTCCACGGACTGAAAATTTTATAAAAAGTTAAAATGTGTTAAATTCCAAGCACTTCTCATGTGCTCCATGGTCCAGGGTGGGATGTGGAGGGGGAGGCATGGCCCTGTCCTCCAGACATGCACATACGTGTGTGTGTGTGTGTGTGTGTGTATTTTATATACATTTTACTTCTTTTAGTGTTTGCCCTTGAGTTTGACATATACATTTATAACTAATCCAAGTCCTCTTTCAAATAACACTTACTGCTTCACAGGTAGTGCAAGTACCACGTAACAGAATATTTCTAATTCTTCCCCCATCCTTATAACAGTGCTGTCATTCATTACTTATCCATAAGTTATAATCACTGAATACATCGTTGCTATTATTGTTCGGAACAAAATGTTATTCGTTAGATCAATTAAGAATAAGAAAATAAAAGATTTCATTTTACCTTCATTTATTTCTTCTCTAAAGCTCTTCCTTTGTAAAGTAGATCTGTGTTTCTGTTCTGTAACATTTTCTCTCTTTTTGATGAACTTATTGTAATATTTCTTGCAAGGCAGGTCTACTGGTTACAGATTTCCTAATTTTTGTTTGAGAAAGTCTTCATTTCTTCTTTCACTTTTGAAGAATACAGAATTCCATGCTGGTGGTTTTTTTCTTTCAACACTTGAAATATTTTACTTCGCTTGCTTCTAACTTGAATGATTTCTGGCTAGGAGTCCAATGTAATACCTATCCTTGAACCTCTATAGTTGTTATTTTTTTTCCTCTGGCTTCTTTTAAGATTTTCCCATTGTTTTTGATTTTTGGTAGTGTCTGTTTGGGCTGCTTTAACAGAGTACTATAGACTGGCTGGCTTATAAACAACAGAAATTTATTTCTCACAGTTCTGGAGGCTGGAAAGTCCCAGAAGAAGACGTCAGAAGATGGCTGGTACATGGACGGCTGTCTTCTCTCTGTGTTCTCACACGCAGTAAGGGGTAAGGGAGCTCTCTGGGGCCTCTTTTATAAGGTCACCAATCCTACTCCTCAGGGCCCCACCCTTATGACCTAATCACCTCTCTATCCCTACCCCTAAATACCATCACACTGACGGTTAGATTTCAAAATATGAATTCTGGGGGGTGGGGGGACACAAACATTCAGTCTGCAACGTGCAGTTTGAATGTGATATGTCTAGGTGTAGACACTTTGGTATTATCCTCCTGGGTGTTGTCTACGCTTCCTGGATCTGTGGTTTGGTGTCTGTCATCAACTTGGAAATTTTTCACATATTATAATTATATATTAAAATATATGTTATATAAAAATATCTTTAAGTTATAATTTCAACTATTTCTTGTTTCTTTCTCTTTCTTTTCCTTCTAGTATTCTCATTAGGGGTATATAACACTTTATAATTATCCCATAGGTCTTGAATGCTCTGTTCAGTTTTCTTATCATTTTTTCCCTTTGCATTTCAGTTTTGATATTTCTATTGACATGTCTTCAAGCTCACAGCTCCTCTCCTCACCCGTCCAGTTTATTGGTGAACCCATCAAAGGCATTCTTCATTTCTGCGACAGTGTTTATGATTTCTAGCATTTCCTTTTAATTCTTTCTTGGAGTTTGCATCTCTCTGCTTCCATTACTCATCTCTTCTTGCATGTTGTCCATTTTTTTCTATTAGAGTCTTTAGCATATTAATCATAGTTCTTTTAAATTCCTGATTTGATCATTTCAAAATCTTTGCCGTATCTGAGTCTGATTTTGATGCTTGGTCTGTCTCTTCAAACTGTGGGGGTTGTTTTGCCTTTTAGTATGACTTGTAATGTTTTTGTTGATAGCTGGACATGATATACCAGGTAAAAGGAACTGAAGTCAATAGGCCTTTAGTGTAAGGCTTTATGTTTGTCTGGCCAGGAGTCAGGCTGTGTTTATGGTTTGCTGAAGTTGCAGATGAAGGAGTCACAGGCTAAAGCTTCCTTGGATGCCTCCGTTTTTGACTCCCCTGTTGTGTCTGGGTTTCTCTAGAGACTTCATGGATAAAGTCTCAGATGTGCAGCTCTTTTGGTTGTTTCCTGTTACTATACAAAAGTCTGGCTGATGCCATGGTGAGGTGTGGGGGAGAAGTGCTCCACGGACCTGTCATGAGGTCCCTAACCCTAATCCTAACCCTAACCCTAAAAAGCAGTCCCGTAATCAGTGAGATGGAGCTGTGGTAAATGAATTCATGAAGAAAACTAGACAACAAAAAACCCAACTACAACAAACAACAAACTAATGAACTTCAAGTACAGCACAGAAAGTACGCCTCTTGTTCTGGGGGCGGTGGGCCTGTGTCCTGCTTACGGAGGAGTTCTCTACACTCCTGACACCCCAGCCTGCCTTGCCCAGCTTTGGCCGAGGGTGCGTGCAGCCGCGTGCCGGAGATTTGAAAGGCACATGCGTGTCTGCCGAGGGGTCAGAGAGCGGGCATCGTGGGCCCGAAGGCCCTTCCTGCTGAGGTCACTTGGGGCAGAGGATGAGAACTGTCCTACTTTCTGACACAAAGCGGGCTCTTCCACTGGCCACTCAGAATACATTTACACAGGCTGGCTCTGGCCAAAGGAGGAGGATAAGGCAAAAGCAGGAAGATATATTATCAAAGACCAACTGAAAAAAAGGGAAAACAATGGCAACTTTTGAGGAAAATCAATTGAGAAGGAATTCTTAATAGCCAAATTGTTGTGAAAGATAAAACAGGAGCTATGAGTTAATAATAGGCTATAGATTTTTTTCCATCTGTACTGAGGCTTATCTTATAAATAAATGTTCCTTATTATTCTTTGGCAACTGTTTGTGGGTGACTCAGATAGTCTTTCAAAACTGGACAAAAGGAATAATATAGATCTCTTGTATCCAGGGAATTCCTCAAATTAGGAGTGGCCATGAATTAGAGAAGAAATTTGATTTTGATATAACATCTGCAAATGACAGCTGCCTTTTCACAAAGTTCCCAGTGTCATTCCTCTACTTTAAAAACTCCCAATAACGATAATAATAAATTACCAAAACAGAACATGTTGCAGTAATCCACTTCATAACATATTTAGTGAATTCTGGTTATTCAGTATTCTCAGTTATCTTTTCAAAATAAATGATTCTTTACATTTTCAAAAACTAACAACTTCCTTTCCCTGAGAATGTCCCAAGGTATTTTAAAATGTATGACTTAATCTCAAAAAGATTATTTGGTTGGCGTTGAGATAAATAAGAGAATTGAACATTTGAAATAAGAGAAAATTTACATAACCATGTTGCAGTCAAACGCACTCCCTTTCTAATAAAGCCACGCGAGGAAAAGATTTCCTTCCAAACACAGGTGCCAACACTGGCTCCTCTTGGCCTCAAATGTGCAGATGCTCTTGTGGCTTCTGGTGCATCAGCCCTAACTAGCATTTTGAGCACTTACTCCAGGGAAAGGTCCTGGGCTAGGTGTCATTCTGGAGAGATACACACACACACACACACGCACACACACACACACACAACAGCTGCTGAGCCTGCAAGGGAGCCAGAAACTACCTCAACGGCAGCTTCGGGGCAACTTAGGGAAAGGATGGGCATCTAGGAACACGAGGACCCAAGGAGGGCCCATCCTCTTAAAAGGGTGCTTAGAATCCCCGGAAAGACTGTAGATACCCTGGTCCCCAAGCTGAATGTTACACCTGAGGAAGTTAAGGTCCAAAGACATTAAGAGACTTGCCCAAGACAGCCCCCACTGTGGCAGCACAGGAACTGGAACTCTGGGGTCCCCAGCTCCTATCCTATTACTCTCTCCTGCCTGTGCTTCTTAGAAAGGACTGAATCATCACCCGTTTTCCTTCCAGGCCCATTACTACCATGGCCAAGTAAGGAGAGTCTAGAGGATGTTAACGTGTTTTTCCTTTACAAAATGGACACTGGTTGGGGTGACAAAGAGGACACTTTCCCACAGCTTCCTCTTGTCTTAACTGCTCCCGGTCAAGGCTTCTTCCGCTCATCTACCCTTTGGTCAGATAGTCACCAGCCAGTCACTCATGTGCCTGGAGAGAAACATGACAAAAATGCTAAAACGTACCTTCACAAATTCATACAAGCCAATGTGCTGAGTACCCCTACTGTTTCCAATTACTGGAAGAAGGAAAGTAACACGGGTACCTCCTGCAGTTTGGAGGCTTTATGAATCACTTTTCTGCAGGACAAACTGGGCGCTTTAACAAACCCTGTAAATCACTCACGTTCTGCCCCATGTGTACGTCTTCTCTGACTACTGACTTAGTAATACAAGTAGGAAAACCCACAAGTCTGACAACAGCACATTTCTTTTCCGTGACCAAAGGCTACGCTATCCACATTTATGGAGACAGACTTATCTTGAAAGTAACCTAACAATGATATTACATTGCTCAGCACACTGATTTTTTTAAAATGTATCTTTTAAAAAGTTCAATGAAAAGCTCAAGAAGGGAGCAGACCCTCTCAGATGCCTGCCTGACACGAGCGCAGCCGTGGTCCTTCGACATACCGTTTTGCAAAGGCTGTATTATGAAGAGGAGGCGGATTCTGCCAGGCACATAATTTGTATATTTAAGGGAGGTGTATGGATGAAAAAGCGAAATATGTTAAATTTCAAAGGCCTTGGAAGCAGTGCTGTCTGTGAGCTTGTATTACAAACAGCCTCACATTATTACACAGGCTATTAATGAGGCCCAGTGAATGAAAGTACAATTTGAATATGCATGACTCTATCCAGTGAGCAGGACTTTTGTGTACTGATGAGGTTTGTTTTTTTTTTTTCCCCTCCTAAAGAAGGATTAAAATTATTCTTAGAGAAGTATGGCTACCCAGAGGCTGGTAAAGTGTACTCAGACCACAAAGTCACACCACGTTCAGATAAAAGATACAGGTCTTCCACGGACAGCTCTGATGCTACCTATCATTTTGGAAACTCGTGCACAGCCTGCCCTCCCGAGAAGGAGCTTCCTCAACTTCAAGCAGCTGCGTCATGACCATTTCTAAGCAAACATACTGATTTTGGTGGCGATCGCTAAAAGTAGGCAAGGTTAAATAAACCTTTCAAGTACAAAGCCTTCCCTTCCGTGGTAAGGCGCTCTGGTTAAAATACTGGGGAATGGGTAAATTATTGCACCAAATGGCTGAGAATTAATCTCTGCTGACTAGCTGTAATCTAACGAGGCGTCTGTGTCCCCGGGAGCCCGCGGCGCGTCCCTGGCGGTATGCGCAGTGTGTCGAGTCTGCGTGGCACCCTTTGTCCCCGCTCCCAGGCGGCCTTTCCCCTCATTGTTCATAATATCCTCATGCATCTGGGACGCGTGGAATGCATTCATACTAACAGACTTACCATTGTTTTCTCTCCGAAGCTTTGTTGAGCAAAGGCTGCATCGTGGTTACTGATAATTATATTGCTTAATTAATCAAGACAAAAAAAATTTGCAAATCATTGCCTGGTTGCCAAGCAGGGAGATAAAAAATGACAACAATACAAGCTGAAGCAATATAACAAAAGTAACAGCTATCTGATCAGAAATTCTTATATAATGAAGCTATTAATGCTAAATCGGTTAATGTTAACATTGCTCCAGGTGTCTCTACTTAGATGCGAACAAAAAGGCTAACATTATGGATATAAAAGGCCAAATGTTGCCATGGATTCTGTAACCTGATAGAGAGGACAGCCTTTTCATTTGATTAGGGAATGCAATTTAAATACCAGGGACCGAAGCCAAACAAACAGACTTTCCCTCCACAAGCCTCTCGCATTCACCCTGGGGTCAGTGGTTGGTGAACAAAAGGTCAGCCACACTTGCCCTGGAAATGTCTGGATTAATTTTATTACATTGTAATGGTTTGTCCTTTAAATGTGGGGATAACACTAAATTTCCAGTTGGCCATTATTCTCTTCTTCCCTTTAGGCTTTTTGAATTGAAATATTAAGAAAACGCTTTGCTCGATTCATCTTGTCAGAATTTATGGCCAAATTTATAAAACGTACACGTTTTTTAAAGAAACTTGTTTTCCTGCATTATAATACCTTTTCAAAAATCACTTTGACACTATGAAGTGAACTCAAATACCTTTTACGTTCTTAATTTACTATAAAAATAAAAGTGACATTTTTAGGACATTAAATGACATTTTAGAGGGCCGTGCTGAAAATGAACTAATAAAGCCAGTTAATCCATACTAAATATTAAAGAAACACATTCTCCAGTTGTGAAAGCTACAGGATACTAAATTTATTGGTTGTCTAATATTAAAATTTTCAGTCTAATTTTTTAAATTAATGTCCTTCATGGACACACGCAAATGTTATTAGCACTAAGCGCCATCTTCTTATACAAACGTGAACACTTCGCACGCACAGAGACTTGAACCAAAGATAACACAAATATTTAACATGAAGAACTTTGGCATCTTTGCTCCCTGAATAGAAAAGAGGGTTCCCTTTATGTCAGGCTTCTCACCAGCCAGAGTAGGGGCTTTTCTGAGTTCAGGAGTTGACTAGCACTGTCATTATTTATTCTATTTTCATGGTAGTAACAATAACAAAAAAAATAATAGCAATAATAATAATAATAATTATTATTATTATTTTTATCATTAACACTTAAGTAGCTTTTCCTCTGGACCAGGCACTGTTTGAAGCACCTTTCATTTCTTAGCTCATTTAATCCTCACAACTTGAACACTTTAGATTAGGTTATAAATCCCAGGAAATCTTTACCTACTATTTTTAAAGCTTAAAAATAGCGAGTATTTAGAACAGTAACTTTTAGCTCCTGCAGGAGGACAATTTGGAATGGAAATGAAGGTTGTATTTAATACCAAGCTGAAACACACAAAGTCATTTTCTTGAGGAGAGACTTAATACACTAAATGTCTAATTAAAAAACTAAACCCCCCCCCCAAAAAAAAACTCGCCTTGTATTAGTAGCTGCAAATAAGATCAAGTCACTGTATCAAGCACTGTTAAACCACCACTAAAGGCAGGGCAAGGACAGAAACGGAAGCCAATCCAGGTCCCGGCACTCAGGCCCTGGATGGTTCCGGCTCTCAGGCCCTGGATGGTTCCGGCTGTTCCCGTGATCGATGCCAATGGACCCTGCTGAACTGATGGGTGGCAAGGCACGTCCACTGTTAGAAGCCCCGACACGGGCCGAGCCATGGAGGCCCAGCTCTTTAGGACTTTTCCGCGATCCTTCAGGACTGACCCCCGTTAGCAGCGGCAGAGGCAAGGCTGGATCCCATACCCACAGCTACCCACAAAATGCTAGATGTGACAAGGGGCTCATTCAACTCTTATTGTTATTAATCAACATGCCCCAAGTTCTAAATGACAATTTCTTTAAATTATAAAATCTTAAAAATTAAAAACATTTAAAAAACCATACGTGTCTTTACATTATAATTTTCAGAGTCTCAGTAATAAAATACAGAATTCTGTGCTCCTGATGAAAGATTCTTTGAAAATCCCAATTCATATTTAATTCCTATTTAGCATGTGTAATTCACATACATGTAAAGTGGCCCCTTTAGCATACTGGTATCACTGTTTTTCAGTAACAGTGAATCACATGGCAAATGCCTGTACGAGCCAGAAGAATAACGAGGTGAAAACATACCTCGGGTTTCTTCGTTATCGCGATAAAGAACATGTGATTCTTCATGGGGTAGATGATGATTGAAACGTCTCCAAAGGCGGTGGGGATGATCCCCCTGCGGTAGTCCCGGGAGTGTTCAGACCAGATGATGTGGACCTCGTCATTCCCCAAGTGACGGAGCTGCAACGGCAAATTGGTTCCTTATTAATCAGAGCGATCACAGCACTTTAGGAGGGGTCGTGGCTTACAAATTGAATTATTATACTCAGAGGCAAAAATAATTCACCACCGAAAGAGGCTACAACACCAATGCCTTCTGTGGGGATTTTAAAAAAGCACAAGTACACGAAAAAAACACAGCTCGCCCTTCTATGAAACACACTGGAACCGAGAGAGAGGCACGTAAGCATCGCAGGTACAAGACCTTTTCTAGGATTTGTTAAAAAATTTAGTTTTACTCCTGCAGCAAAGCCTTATGCAGTATGTGGCTGAGCACGTTTCTACACAGTGGACGGTGTGAGACTTTTATTCCATATTACAGTAGAGCTTCATTAGGCTCTGAATTCAATGGTTATTAAGAAAAACAGAAGATGAGTGTAAGAGAACAGAAGCCATTATAATACAATCCTTACCAAATGCATAAAAACTAGATTTATGACAAACCTTTAAGGAAAAGTATGTATAACACTATCTTTGTCTAAGAAACTAATGTGTTACTTAAATTTCATAAAAGACTAATACCAAGCACTAGTACCTAGCATTTGAAGAGTACCTTACTGTAGAGAAAGTCTGTTCACACATACATTTTGTTCAGTCTTTCCACTAACTCTCTGAGGTAGGCCACATTATCTTTATGTTGTCTGATAAGGAGGGGATGGGGCTCAGGAAGGCGGGGCACACCCCTGCCAAGGTGTAGGAGGCAGGGTGGCCTGGAAGCTGGCTGGGGCTTCTGACCCACCTGGCCTCCACTGCCCATGGCCATCTAAGTTGTAGCCAGGGCAACTGCGCTGTCACAGCTCAACTCCCCCAGCCGTCTCGTGTATCACTTTATACACAAGAGGTCACATGGTCCAAAAACAAGTCTGAGACTCCTGTGGCCTCTCTGAGGAGGGCTTCCCATGCCTCCAAGGAAGGGAACCTGTGAGCATCCCTCAGGGCCCAGCTGGGTCCAATGCAAGAACACCCTCGACAAAGCTCCTGCACAGTGACTGTGTGTCCCAGGCTGGAGAAAGTGCAGGTGAGCTCATCTGGGCAGGCCTGGCAGTGTGACTCAAGCAAACTCGATTATGAAGGTTAAAATGCTGGCTGAAATTGAAGTCCTAAACCCACAAAGGCTGACTGGTGAAGGCCCTTGGACGCCTCCTAAGGATGTGAGGTACCGGCCCTGCACCCACTGCAGAAGGAGGCCATCTACCACCATGACAAAGTGTGTCTTGCTTCCTAGCTTATTTAACAGGTGAACCCTAAAAGTGACTAAATTCGGAGGCACTTTAGTACAGCAGAGATGTTATGTCAAAGCTAAAGCTTTGGTTTTGTCTTAAAGTATAAAAAAGGATGCTCTGAAGTACTATGCATTTAAAACACTTTAATATAAATACAATTTCTTTATAGACTCTCTGACCACAAAGGGAAAACCTGAGATCACCCCAATAGGTCTTCTTTCTGTTTACAAGGTCACAAAGGAGGCTGGTTTGCTGCAATGCCTGCTTCTCCCTCCCTCTGTCACACCTCTGGGGACCACTGTACCTCTGCACCTACGGTGAGGTGCGAGCTCAGGTGGCTCCTAGGTGAGGCGCTCTATTCAGCTGAGTCTGAACCTGGGCTCTGGGACACACGCCACTGCAGGCGTTGAGCACGAGGCACGACAGTGCAGAAAAATTCAATGGCGTCTACAACTTTCTAAACGCAAAATCACCCAGTACATGTCTTTTTCCTTCTCCTCCTCTCTTACGTATAAACACTAAAAGGGTAGCAGGCAAAAGGTGTACCAACCCGTTACATAAATAGTTAAAAAAGAAGACCCCGGATTTTCACAGTAACACTAGGCATCTATCTCTCTCTTTCTCTATTTCCATTTTTCTTTCTTTTTCCTTTTCAATAAAGCATGCAAGGAGTTCACAACGCACTCCTGAAATTCAATCCTTTTGGAGTCAAATATGCGGTAGCAGCTCACCAGCAGCACAATAAAGGCATGTTTTTGAGGGAAATAGGAGTAGTTTCAGATGGAAACTTTGGGAGGAATTTAGAGTAGCAGAAGGGGACTGTGAGAGCCGGGGCCGCCCCGGGGTGCAAACCCACTCTCCTCGCCCCGCAGAGAGACCCAGCCTTCTGGGTAGTTTTGTGCCCCTTGATGCAGGGCTGGCATGAACTTCTGAATGGCACCAATACACCTAGGGAACAGCCTTCCTGTGTGGCTGTCCCGCCACAGGCCAGCACCCCAGAACCTGGGACAGCTCCCTGGCCAGACGTGTAAGTGGCAAGGCATTAGCTCTGAGGTAATACGGTGACTATTGAAATTTTGCAGTTATCCTCCCTTTTCTAAATTAGGTAACTCGATTACATAACCCAATGAAGTCTCTCCTAATTCTGTTTGCAACTATATCCTCAGGACTGGGGCAAGGGAGGACGTTATCACAGGAATGGGCCCACCCTCCCAGTGTGGCGATTCTGCAGGTGGTGATAACACGAGATTCATCATCTGAGAGCTGCTTTCAGGGTCACATGCCTCAGACCTCCGCACACGTCAGTTTAATTAGGCAACGCACAGAACTAAGAGCTGAGGCCACGGGACCGGGACCGGTTGTTGAGCAAAGAGCAAGGACACACCCTCTTGTGCCCACGACAAGAACACAGGCAGGTAAAACAAGTAAGATCAACCCGGCCAAACTGTCAACCACATCAGAACACACGGAAATACTCTGGAAGCTTCCAAGTGTCACTCGATTTAAAGGGGGTTTCATTACGGAGACGTTTTGTGAGTTTTGGAGAATCCTGACGACAGGCCCTCAAGTGAGAAACCCGTGCACACAAGTCACGTTGACCAGAGTCGTGTGTCATCTGGACGGAGCCGTCCTTCACGCTAGCTACTGCTTCAAACGCACAAGAGGCTCGGAACGAGCGCCCAGGGCTTAAGCCTTAAGAAATGAGCTCGCGTGCTGCCCCTCCTCATCCTGACAGAGTTTTGCAGTCCCTCTGCCCGGGCCTTTCTGCCCGCCGCTGCCAGGCGGCGCGCACTGTGACACTGGCCCTGGGACACACCTAATGGGCTGACCCCCTTTCCCGACTAATTGCATTACGGCGCCAGCTGGCTCCAGAAGGAGTCGTCTGTGTGATTGAAGAATTCCTGCTCCTCAGTGGGCCCGGCTGCTACTTTTAACTAAGTAACAGGCAGGCCTGACATCCCCATTGTTCAGCTGACAGTGTGCCCATCCTAAAATCTAAGTTTTATTTGTAAATTAACCAAGAAACTTCCTGCCAGAACAGTGCTGCCTGCAGTCTGATAATGTGGGCCTTTCATCCCATCCACTCGCAGTGTATCACTGCCAATTTGTTTTTTATGTGGCTGGGCAGCCTGAGGCTATAAAAGCCTTGTAAGACATAAGTGCAATTATAGTCCTGGAGTCAAATGAATTGGACAAATCCAATAGCACAGCTCTGTCCCCACTCTGCAAACCCCTACAGCAGTTAGATTAGCTGTGAAAAACCTAATCTAGCTGGAGCTAACAAATTTCTGCAGTGAAGGATCAAGAGTTCAGGGTGGGGTTGCAACCAGACTGCAGGGTTGAAAAAGTGCCCCCGTGATGGGGGCAGGGGAGAGCAGGCATCACTTTAGAATTTTGCAGCTCATTTTTAAGCTGTTAGGGACAATTTAGTCAGAATAAGTCAAGGAACTGTGGGGCTGCTTTTCCTGTGACTGATTTTTAGTTGAGCTGTGAGACATCCTGACAGAGAGAGTTTGTCACTAATGATGCTAAATTTGGAGCTGCAAAAGGTATCAGCTGCATTTTGATTATTACAGTAGGGAACCTTACAACCCGGCCAAGCCCCGAAAAAGTATTCATAACATGGTGTTTTATCAAGAAAACACTGTCTTTTCTCAAAAAAAAAAAAAAAAAAAAAGTCAATCCTACTTAGGAAATAATTTTTTTAAATGTTTAAAATATAAAGCTGTCTTTTAACAAAATAGTTTTCAGTCATATGAAAATCATAGAATATGGTGACACATTTGCAGATTAGCAGCGATTTACAAGGTACGGACAATAAAAAGGAGGTGTGAGTCTTGCCTAGGGTCTTGGTAATCTGAGGTCGCATGCCTGCGGGCAGGGTCCCCTTCACTAAGAACACCACCGCCACCAAAACCTAAGACGTGGAGGCAGCTCCCCAGGCCCTCGGGAGCCAGCATGTGGCCACCGAGTGAAAGCCTGTCGTGCTCTGTCCATCCGATACCCTTGGTCGCTGTGACAGGGATCTGCTCATGCTGTGACCCAACTTCTCAGGTCCCACTAGCTCTGTTGCCCACCGCGTACATGGTCCAGGCGTCCGTGGCTGCAGTGATGAAAGAGCAAAACCACGGAGGAGAGAAATGAGGCAGGTGCAGTGAGGCCCCCTGGCCAGTATCAATCACCTGCCTAACAGGCCGGGAGGAAAGAGTCCATCAGACCAGTCAGCAACAACGGGGGCTGCCGGGTAGGGATGCTACCAGCCCCACGCTCAGCCATTTCACAGGCATTGTTCACCTACTGCCCAGCGACCCTGGGATGTGGGCTGTGTTTTTAATCTCATTTAATAGATCGGAAAACTGAGGCACGGGCTGGTGAAGTACCTGGAGACACACTTGAACCCTGGCTACAGCCACTATGCTAGACCCCCCCACCCCGTCCCCCTACCACCGCCCATCAGGCATGGGAATGGCCTGCTTTCCACCCACCAGTTACTGCCCTAGGTTCCTGGCATCCTTGCAGGAAGAGAGTGGGTGTGAGGCAGGGATTCCGGACTCTGCCCCCCACCAGCAGGCGAGGCCCAGATGTTCTCATCTGCAAACGGAGACGTGGGTCAGATTCCTAGGCTTCCTCCCCAGGGTAAAATGTCCTCTTCTCTTAGGATGTCCCTCACTTCCTGCAAGTCACCTGAGGTGGACATCCTGCAGGTTAGAAAGCATAGGGGGAACCCTGCAGAGCTTTCTCAGAGGTGGAAGATGTTTCCTTTGAACTCTGGAGAACAAGAGGTGGGGGCCCGAGAGGAGGGCAGCCAGGCAGCAGCGCACCTGCACTTGCCATTTTGACAGTCATTTGCTAAGCTGCACCCCCGGCAGTCCTGGTTGGGGGTGCCTGCTTTCTCTGACCCCATCAGTACAGGGTCCTTACGTCAGATGACCTTGGCCAACCCGAGAGGTTGACAGCATCAGTTTCTCTCAGTTAACAGTCATGTGAGAGAAGATCCAAAGTTAACAACATTTAAGACCCTTCCTTTTCCTAAATCTTAATCTCAGGATTTAAGACTTAAATGACTGATTGCTTTTCATGCATTTCTTTATCTAGTTTGTGCCAAGCTGGATATTTCAGACTCATGACAAGTGTAGCTTGAGGAGAGCGACCCCAAGGTCGCATCCAAAGGAAACCGGTCTCCGTGTACATCAGGCCATGGCCTTCACTCTGTCCCAGGTGTGCCTCACCTACAAACCAGGGCTGCCAAGCATGGTCCCCAAGGAGGCCTTTTACCTTTTTGGTGAGCGAATCATCTGAGTCTGATGGCATCCGAGTTGAAACGTGGAAAATCACTTCCACGGTCGAGGTAGCGTAGTAGGGGGCAGTCTGGCCCGTGCTGCCGTTGCGTTGAAGTCCGCCCATGAACCCGCAGTGGGTTGAGAGGTCCACCTGACACAGTCACGAGGGAAAGGAGTGGAGGTCAAACGGGAGCCGCTCTTATTCACTTAGCAGGAATGCAGAGTTTTTAAAAAATCTAAGTATGTTCATTTTTATAGTTTTCTGATTATAAGCAAATGTAATACAAAGTTAGATGACATTAAATATTAAAGAAACATTAACAATGAAAGGCCTGCAAAATCCTACCAACTTAAGAAAACCACTATCAAAAGTTTGGTGCATATTTCTCCAACTTTATCCCCTCCTATACCTAAATATGTATATATGTATAGACACACACGGAGCTCCCCTATTGCTGGATTTGTGGGATTTTCTGTTTTCTCAAACCAGAAGGAGCATTCAAAGCAGTGTTTCAGGTCATGGGGTACAAAAGTTTCCAAACTTAACAGCCATTCCTAGACTGCCTTTCAAAAGGGTTGTTCCAATTTATACCACTGCCAAAAGTTTCTGAGTTATAATTCTTTTTCAAGCTATGTGTGAATGTTCACTTAGTCAGTGCTTAGATTCCATTTTGGTATTTTCTTTTTTTTTTTCTTTACTTTTCATAAACTATTATTCTTTCAGTAAAGCACCTGTGGTAACACAATTGGAAAAAGAAAAAGAAATGGAAGAATTTCTTCTGTGCTAAAGACAATCAATACATACACTGAATTAATGTTCTAATCTTTTCTTAGAACTCTAGTTAAGAAATGTATGGTTTAAAAATGTTGGTTAGGACTTCCCTGGTGGTGCAGTGGTTAAGAATCCACCTGTCAATGCAGGGGACACGGGTTCGAGTCCTGGTCTGGGAAGATCCCACATGCTGCGGAGCAACTAAGCCCATGTGCCACAACTACTGAAGCCTGCACGCCTAGAGTCCATGCTCTGCAACAAGAGAAGCCACTGCAATGAGAAGCCCGCACACTACAACGAAGAGTAGCCCCGCTCACCGCAACTAGAGAAAGCCCGCGCGCAGCAACGAAGACCCAAGGCAGCCAAAAATAAAAATAAATAATTAACTAATTTAAAAAAATGTTGGTTAAATAATAAGTATATTCTATGACAAGTAAGAAGTCATCTTATCGGTAAGAAAAACAGTTTATTGAAAGTTCAGTAACTCTTTTAGACTAAAACTGACTTGACATTTCAGAAGTATATGGTCTTGACCTTGATGTACCCTTACCCTGTCCCCACCTCCACATCGGTCCCTGCGCTAACACTCAGTTCTCAGAGTTAAGTCTTGCTTAGGCACCCAGAGAGCTTCCCCCAGCATAGATAACCCAGAAATCAAAACAAAAGTAATAAAAAGTAAGAAAATTATTTCAGATATGCTGATTTCCATTTTAACTACTCTGAATTCTTTTAGATTCTGGGAATATGTTCTGGAGACAGATATATGTGTGTGTATGTGTGCATGTGTATAAATGTATAGATGTCTTTTGGTCAGACTATGACTTAGTAAAGAAAAAACAAAATTTTAAAATATCAATCATCCTGGGATCTACCTTAGGGAAACAGGTTGAGAGCTAAACCATCATGGCTACCGTCAAGTCAACTTTTTACTTCATCCAACTCTTCATTTTTCACCATTGATTTCTTTTCCAACCTCCATGTAGGGACCAAAGCCATTGCTTCTCTGCCCACTGTCCTCTCTTACTACACACTGTCTATAGCTGGGAGAGCCGATCTGACTATTCAGTTCTGATGAAAAGCAAATGAAATCATATTAAGAAGAAAGTTAAGGGGAAACAAAAGTTGGTGTATAAAGTACAAAAATAACTGATAGAAGATGTCAAATTCGATATATTCTTCAACTCCAGAACTCTACCCATGCTATATTTGAATGTAAAAACATACGTAAAAATTTAGACCATCAAGGACTAGTTTACATACATCCTTAAATAGCACTGATGGATAAATGCCTCCTGAATGAAATGAATTACCTCCCATCCCAGTCCAGCAACAAAGTCTTCGTACGCTCGGCTTCCTCTTTCATTGGAAAGGATCGAGCACTTGTCTTCTTGGCCGTCAGCAACGTAAAACACCGCGATTTTGTGCGTTTCACGGCTGTAATTTTTAGATTTAAAGGAGTTAGAATACTTAGATACAAAAGTTTGTTTCACTGCTGCCACCTATGCTTCTACTATACAGCTTCCACTTGCTGAGAACCTACAAGGGGTCAGGCACTGTTCCAAGGGGGCTCGACACACGTCTCATCTATCCTTGCAGACGCCCTAATGAGACAGGTCTGATCATCACCTCCTCGCGGACACGGCGGAAAGGAGGCACAGAAAGTGACAGAAAAGCACTTGTAGCAAGCAGGACACTGGGAGCTGAGACAGGGCAGCCTGGGCTCCTGAGACCACTCTCTCAGAGGTATGATGTACGAACAGCATGTAAGAGCACATGGCTTGACAAATTCTCTCCAACTCTGGTAAAAATATACCTTGGAAAGCATTTCAGAGAGCTATCAGTTGTGAACAGATCCTTGTGACCACACATACTTCACTTCCCACACTTTGAGATAAGGAAACCGGGGAGCTCCCTGATTGGAACTGTAAAATTGGCCGAGACTTTGTGAGAAACGGAAACTACTTCTTCAAAGCAGAACACACTTAGGTACTTTCTTTGTGAGGGGTGGCACCCGCAGGGTGGACAGCTGTCCAGGGAAACTTCTTTGGACATATAAACTGTTCGTCCACTTCCTCCATGATAGATTTGGGGCACTTTGCTGTTAAATCAGGTAAATGTGACACCACGTTGAGGAAAGCAGCCCTGCTTCTTAAACTTTTGTGCATCTAGCAAGGTCCTTGGTGCATAGAAGTTGCTCAGTTAAAACTCTGTTGAATTGACCAGAGATACGATGATATATTTGAACATGTCAATAACCATTTCTATTATCTATACCCTGGAGTAAAGTGTCAAAGTCACTAGACCTACACCAAGTGATCTGGAGACAGTTCAGAGGCAAAGACACCGCTCTTATTGGACCAGAGCTTTAATCAAGAACCATTCCGCAGTTCCATCACCCAAGACCTTGACTCCAGTCTCTACGTTCTAAAATTTTAGATTATCATTTCCAGAGCAGTTCTACTCTTCTCCTGATTTTTACCATACACTTTGAAAAAATCTCATAGGAAAAACTACCAAGCACTTAAACAACGTGGAAATGTTTCTGTTGCCTTATCATTCAATACCTCAACATTATAATCCGATTAGACATCAACAGTGGTGGAATCTGGGCTCTGTATTTTAACATATTATCCAATGTCTCCTTCTGCAGGAATATTATTTTTCTACTTAATTAGCAGAATGAAATGAAACTCAACCGGAAAGTCATAAAAATAAATCAAGGAGGAGAGTACGCTCCTTTTATTTGTCTAGATAGCTTATTCATGTCCCTCCATAGTTTACATGCAATTACCATACTTAAAGGAGAAATTAGAAAATATAGAAAGGAAAAAGAAGAATTAAAAAAACCCACTAATGTTCTTTGCTTCTATGTTGAAATGATAACTGTTACTACTTCAGGATGCATTTTTGCACACAAAATGAGAAGCTACTATCTTGTGTTCTGCCACTGATTTTTTCACTTAAAATATCTGTGAACACTTTTTTAAATTATGTAAAATATATATAACCGAAAAGTCACCATTTAAACTGTGTTGGAGTGCAAACATTTCTATACCGTGTGCTTGTATAACAAAGTTACTAATAATGGTTGTGTGACATTCCATTATATTAATATTCCATATACTCAGCCCTTGCTATTGGACATTTAGGTTGCTTCCATTTGAAAGACGTTTTCACATTATCTTTGGTATGTCCTTAAAATCAATTCATGGACATGGAGCCTCGGTCATTGTCCACTTTTAAGGCTTTTGAAGTGTACTGTCCTGCTGCCAATGGGGAAGGTGGGTGTCCTGAAGGCCCTGACAGACACGCTGGTGGGGTGCTGCTCTCAGGGGAACAGATGTAGGGGGTGACGGATGCTAGTGGGTGGTGCTCTAGCAGAGACCTTGTGCTCTCAGCCTGTTGGAAAGCTTGTCCTCAGGCACATGGAGCCCAAAACTGTGACATCATTTCCTTCCAGACTGCAGGCAGGGCTGGCCAGCAGTCTGGACTCTGACTAGCTTATTCTAAGAGCTGTAATCATGTGGGGGCTTGGATGGTAAGAGAGGTCATAACCTATGAACTAAAAGACAGTCTCTTTCAACAAATGGAGAGAAAAGGATAGTCACTCAATTCCTTTCTGCAGCTCTGTCTATATATTTAAAAGTCCTCAGCATTTAATTTTTCTCTATTCTATACACTTCACACATAAAACATCTCAGGTTTATCTGAAATGATTCTGTTTGTTCTCCTTAAAGTCCAAGCTTTTTACGTTGTAGCTGCTTACAGATCCTCGTCAACTCAATGTGGAGCAGAGAGGGCTCGGCCCGGTGACTGTGTGACTGATGGAGGTGTGAGCAAAGGTGACCTTTAGCTGTAAACACTCATCAAATTTCACAGCCTCCAAAATGTTAGCACCGCGGAGAGCCTGGGAGGATGCAGACGCTGTGTCTGGCCTTATTAGAGCCAGGCTTTTGAAAGGACAATTAGCAACATCAACAGCACTTCATATCCACAAGCTGCAGGACCAGTGCTCGAAGGAGCAGGTAATTCAGGGGCACACGTACAGAAAAGCAACCATTTCCTCTTCCTCATCAGAACGCAGTTTTCTTTCTTATTACGAATAGACCAGGATCGCTCAGTTTCCTTGTGCTGTCACATTAAAAAGCCAAACAAAGAAACACAACTGTAACTTTCACTTTACCGTGTGGTGGCAAGAGGTGTTAATATTGAAAAGGGGAGCCTTCTTTAATTTGTAAGTATGTTCATCACACCATTTACAGCTCTGCTAACTTCACAGTATACAAATCGTAGCTGTGAGGTGGTCTCTCCTTTTCCTCAGAACGTGCTAAGCAGAAACTCTGCCTTGACAACAGGGAAATAAATTGATGCCAGAAATAAATAGAAACATCTTGACTGGAAGTTGAGGGCCGAGGTTATGTCCTTACCTGCTAACTGACTGGTACACGGGATCTCAGAGCTAAAGAGCCCTCGACTTATTTCTGGGTTTTTTTTTTTTTTTCTAAAAAGAACCTTGAAAACACCCTTTACCATAAAGTAAGTGGATACCTTTTTAGATGTTGAGAAGACACTAAATCCAGGAGTTGGGGTTTTAGGTGAAGGTTAATCGGCGGGGAGAGGACTTGCCAATCAGCTCTCCAAACGTATTATACTGCAACAGCCCTGCCAGGGAGCTACTTCGATTGTACCTCATGCAACTAAAGTGCGTTAACACTCAACAAATTGTCCACAATCACAAGATACCAATGTCTTCACTTAATACGAAGGAGCATGAAATAATTCAGCATACGTTTGAAAAGCTGAGTTTGGAACCCAAGTGACCACTTGTTTCCTACTGGAGGACAAGAGGGAAGGGGCAGTGAATCCCTGAGCCCTTCAGCAAAAATCCACCCCCCCAAATTTCCACAGAGAACTCGGTCTCTTCCTCTGGAGAAAAAGCAGCACAACAACTATTAGGAAACTGAACGTGGGGAAGGACAGTGTGAGGAGTAACGGCTTCAGGTTTTCTTCTCTAATGAGATGCCTAATGATGCTCCTAAAGGGAATACAAGAGGAACAGAAAGCTTTTTTTTTTTTTAAAATGAGTTTTAAAAACTCAAGATTAAGGCAGCAGTGTATTCATTTCTTCCAAGCACCTGTTATGTACCCGGTACAACACCAGCTCCGGACTGAGATGTTTTCAGAAGCACACATTTCCCCAGATCAAACACTGGTCAGAGCTCATCTTTGGAACTGCTTCTAAGAGTGTACGGAAAAGAGGTAGATCTGAGATCCGACCTGCTTTGGAGAATGAGGTTTAGGGCTAGAGAGTGCCTTATTACAGCACCGGGGTCTTAACCTTGCCTACCCTGCAGAACAGAGACCACTGCACGCCGGCCCATGGAGTCAGACTCACAGGCTCCAAACCACGAGGTCCGTGAACATGGGTGGCTATGTGACCTGGGCCGGCAGGACAAGAGGGGCTGCAGAGATGAAATGAGAACCAGTGTCCACTGGCTGAAAGGCTCTCAATCAAGGCAGAGGTTAGGGGACCTCTTCCTTGTGTAGCAAACATGTAAGTTTACTGCTCAGAGTAAAACTACCAAAGGTATGGCCTGTGCAAATGCCACCAGCTGCTAGGTCTCTGCAGGGGTATCACTTCTGCAGCCATATCTGGCACCCCCACACACAAAGACAGACAGGAATAAGGTGGTTTGATATACTTTCACATACCACTGTCGGGAGTCCAGATTTTTTAACTCTCTCAATAATTTTGAATTTTTCTTCAACAGATGGAAATTCTTCCTATAAAGGAAAAGGAATGGAAGAAAAGTCGTGCGATCACAGATCAATTTTGCCCTTTCCAATCAGTCAATGAACAAACCTACCGATTCATCCAACCATCTGTCTACCCATCCACAACTACATCATTCATCAAAGATTTGTGGCCGAAGCCTGTAGAATGAACTTCATTCTTAAGATATTCGAAGGCATCATGACTCCACTGCATCAGGTTACTGTCCAGGGACAACGGGTGCCTGTGGTCCATGAGTGTGTGACTTGTGTGTGTGCCTGTATCTCTGTTTCCACTGTCAGCTCTGCCATGAGACTCTTCCCCATCTCTGCAGCTCAAACCCAGCCCTTCCGCAGAGTCTGCTCCACTGCCCCCTACTTCTGGATGGCCTGGCGGTTCTTCTAGAGGTCCTGAGTCACACTGTCTTTCATCAGAGTTGTATCGGGTACTATGGTACAGAAAAACCCAAACAAACTTTTTGGCCAACTCAATATTAAGTCTTCTTTCCTCACCAGAGCTAAGGAGAGACTGTGGCTTATTCATCTCTGTAGTCCACTGGCATCTTTAATGAAGGCAGAAGCAACAATGGACAGAGCAGTAATTAAAACACACACACAGAGTAAATGCTCGATACCCTTTAAAATACACAACAGATGTTTGGAATTCAATCTGTGCATCAGTACAGCCCAATTAGTTTCATTTCTAGCTTTAATTTAGCAGTAGAAAATAAGCTATAAATGCTGAAATAGAGAAAAATCTCCACTTCTGTTCTGTTTCCCAAACCTGAAACTGATAAGAACTGTCACACAAAAATAATAAGACAGTTGAAGGCCTAGAGTGGATTGTTACCTTCTGTCCCAAGAATTCATTCCCAAGTCATCGAGCAGCAACCTGCAGAAGTAAAAGGCTCCCCGGGGCTCCACCGGTGATGGCGGCTCCTGGCTGGCAACCTTCATGGCCACGTCCAAGTCGCACCTCTGGACATACTCGTCTTCCTGTGCGCTCTGGCGCAGGAGGACCTCGGTGATTTCCTTCTCTTGGGCACGGCTCATTCCACACGGGGGTGGGGAAGGCTCGTTGAGATGGAGCTGTGACGGTAAAAGGCATTCGGGACTCGTGTGGCCAATGTTTTCAAGTAATTTGTTGAGGACATCCTCCCCCTCCTCAGTCTGAGAAAGATCCCTCTGAGGTCCAGGTGTTTGGTGATGCCAGCCCGAGATCAGGAACGAGGGACTTCTACCCTTTGGGGCTAAGCAGCCTTCCAGAGGTCCATAGAGCACCTTCCCGTCCCAGGAGTACTTCCCCGAGATGTCCCTCACGATCACTCTCACGTCCGAGGGGGCGCCCTCTGGCGACCCACCGGGAGGACCTGCCGTGGGTGTCTGCAGGTAGGAGATGAGGGTGCTGTCATTGAACACAAACAACTGTAGGTTCGGGCTCCTGAACACGTCGGGGGAGAGCTCGGCAGCGTCGGCGTGTGTGTTGTCGTGGTGCTCACTGACCAAGCTGTGCAGCACGGCGGGGCCCCCGCGCAGGGGGAAGTGTCCCAGGTGGTTCACCAGGTGCGCCATCACCATCCGCGCAGTCAGCGGGATCAGCTCTATGCTCCTTCGCCTCCTCTCTGCCGACAGCAGGACGACAGCAGGACGGGGACACCGAGAGACGGAGAATGAAAGTGAAAACGGACCACCACCGGATTGCAATCCGTCCCTAGCACGGTGGAATTTTTTTTTTTTAGTCTGGGGATTTTTTCCACCCGTTTTCTTTTTTTGACATTCATTCTACTTGAATTTAAAAGCACACGTTAGATAGATGGCTGAAAGAACCAACTTAATGTGAAGATCTCATTCGGAAAGGGACATTTAAAAATGTGTAGATACAGACAAACCAGAGACAGATCCCGGTCCTGAAGGGGTGACAGTTCTAGGAGCTCCAGGAGGTGGACATCTGCCGTTGGACAGGACGGCAGCGCGGAGGGCTGGGGGCTGGGGAGGTGGCCTCGCTCCCCTCAGTGGGTGACGGGAGACATTCCTAAGGGATGAACTGAGCCTGGGACTGCTGAAATATATTTGAAGCAATTTGCTTTAGGATTATTGTGGCTATTTATGTTTTGCTGTGAGGTCATTTTAAATATTTAACAGAATCTGATATATTAATAATTCATGGAATTACTTAGAAGGCTTTCACTGAATTTGTAGTTGATGATTAAATGCCCAGGAGCAACTAATTTATAAAATTTTTAAGACTTCAGATGTATTCAAGGACTTTGACAATATCACGTTTGAAAGGGGGCTGTGTGAAATGTTTGCGATATGAGGGAGAAGCAGATGAAATCCACAAGTAGGGACTGAAACGATTACTTAAGCCTGAGAGCAGTTAGGGAAATCTTCATCCACCAAATTTACAAGGGAACTGTGCATTAATCTAAGAACAGGTCAAAATAAAACCTTTTAATAAAAAAAATCACTAGACATTTAAATAAACTAAGATTTCTAATTTGGGCTTAAAGGTTTAGGAAATACTTGATTTCTAAATTCACAGCATGAAAAATCAAATATTAATTAAAACATCAATAACTATAAATATGCTTTCTCATGCTAACCATCCTCCCTCTCAGACAGCAGAAATCTAACTGACTTATTTATACATCATCAATATTATGATGTAAAAATCCTAGAAACAATCAAATCCTAGAATCTAGGAAATTCTGTGTGATGAGTGAGAACCAGACTGTCCTCACTTTTCTTGGATTTCTTCTTAATTTTTTCTTTTTGAGGAACAGGAAATAACCTGTATTCAACAATGAAAAATAAAACTTCATTTAAAAATTGTAACTTTCTAGAAGCAGAGGAGGTCATCTACACCTGTTTCTGAAATGAAATGCTTCTTCCCGACCCTCTGAAGTGCGCATGATTTCCATACAGCTGAGAAATTTAAACACCTCAACTCATTCCCTTGAAATCACAGTTATGAATGCCTTTGCTTTTGTGTCCATATTAACTTTTTCAAAAGTTACAGATGCTTTTTATTCATGCTTATCATCCCATATGAATACACGCTCCATCAGAAATGTTAATGCTGCAACAACAAAGGTGCAGCCAGCTGGGGGCTCAGGAGGCCATAATGTAAGACACCGCATGGTGATGACACGGTAGCACAGGCTACGAAACTAACAAGAAAGGTCCAACTGGATAAAGGCCATGGCAGAAAACAACAACTGGAAAAGCAACTTTCCTCTACTTTTACTTACATAGGTTGTACTTTCAATTTGCAGTAAATACAAATTTGTATTTTAATGCATGTGCTTGAATTCTACAATGGGAAATTAACCTGGAGTCACATTAATCAAGTCATAAACCATGACACACCCAATAAAAACCCCAAATATCCTTGGTACTGAAAAGTAAGGAAGGGAGTATTTTTGAAATAAGAACTGTTCTTCCCTGGCAGACTTCAGCTGCATCAACCGCCTGGGGCTGCCGTGAAAAATAAAGAGGAAGTCTAGACTCCATCTATGAAAAAACAAGCTTGTGACTTCCAAAATGTATGCAAAAATATATTCCAAATATTTATTTTATTTTTCTAAATTTAGAGATGAAATATAAAAACAGTAATGTTAGGTTGGCCTTTAACTTTCATTTTTTAAAAGCTCCTCCCTTCCCTTCTTTTTAAGCACTTAGGTATTAATGATGAGAAAAGTGAGCAGGTGTCATGACATTGATGGTTCCTCCCCAAGCTGGGCCAGCAGCCGCCTCAGCTGTAGGTGGTTGGGTCTCTCACGCTTGTAACTCTATTTGAAAGTAGTAATTATATCAAATGTGGGAAATGGTCTATGAAAGAATCATCTGAAAATAATAGATAAAAATATAACATTGCTTATCAGAAACATTATCTGAGTAGAAATAGTGTGGTTATAAATGATGAATTAATGACACTGAATGAAAAAAAAACCCTCAAATATGAGCACATTTTGTTTAACCTAAAATACCTATCTTTATTTTTCCTCTTCATTCTTAACAAGGATGTACTTACTTGGCAAGAGAGTGTGGGTGCTAGTATGTTTTTAAGCTTCTTTGTTTTTTTACTTAGTAAAAGTGTTAGAGAATTTTAAAACTCCTCTGCCATAGAAGTTTAAACCTCATTTTGAGTAACACAGAGCTGTGTTAGGACAAGTTTGCATAAGGTCCTGAGGTGTTCTGGAGAATGAATGGTCAAGTCAAAGAGTGTTGGACATTGAAAGAAAGTGGTACAAAAATTTAAATGTGCATTTTTATTACCTATTTTCATTACCCTATTAATCTTCTGCCATTTTTCTGTGAAGAGTCAAAATCAGCAGTGAACCTATTTTTGGACTACAAGGTAGGAAACAGCAAAAGAAATAGATCAAAGGTCATTTTACTGAAAAAAAAGTTTTGAATTTACAACTGTGGGAAAAAAATGTCAAGAAAAGATTGCAACTGGAAAGAACAGGGGACTCCAGAAGGAGACCCACAAATGACGAAGCAAACGGAGGGCAAAAGGGCGACACAACGTGATGAGGTGCCTCGTGCTGCCAGCCAGCAACACAGCCCTGATCAGTCTTCCGTCTCCACTACGCAAAACCCCGCGTGAAGAATTTGCTGTTCCAGGACCCTGTGGATAAACCTTAAGTCCACATTCCACCTCTGTTACTTCTGACCTGTATACCCTTGGGAAAATCCCTTTGCCTTGGTCTGCTCGTCTATAAAAGGAGCTAAAATGAGGCCTCGCTCCTGACTGGCACCCCACGCCTGTCCCCACCTCCCAGCTAGAAGCACACTCCGGACTCTGCAGTCTTGCAAACACAGCCCTGGACCTGAACCCTCACTGGCTAATGCTGCTGTGTCCTTCCTCCCTTCCCAGGAGGCCCCACGGGGGACTGTCTTGGGGCCCCAAACAGTCATGCCCCAGGTCACCTGCTCATGCTGTCTGGCTGCAGACCAACCACGCTGTGCAAAGTATTCAGCAAAACCCACCACCAAACACTTGGTTGGGAAATAAAACAGCTGCTGTTCTGGTCTCACCCTCCCCGAGCTTCTGGAAGCCTGTGACCCTGCTGACCTTCTTCAGCGCCTTGCCTGCTTTCTTCCCTTGACCTCCTAGAAATGACTCCTTTTGGTTCTTTGTCCATTTCCCTGACTTTGTTTTCCTCGTGACATGCCCTCGCTCCTCTTTCTTTAAGGAAGTTTTACCCACAAGGTTCTGTTCTTAGGCCTAGGTTTTTAACTTGCAAAGTCCATAACATTTTCATGGATGATCTAACACTTTATACCCACATTTTTTTTTAACTTTTAATTTTTGAGACAATTGAAGATTCACACGCACTTGTAAGAAGTAATACAGAGAGAGCCCAGATATCCTTCACCCGAATGGTAACGTCTTGAGTAACAATAGTACAATATCACATTTGTCACCGAAAGAATTCATCAGTCTTCAGAGTTCACTAGTTTTAGTGCGTGTGTGTATGTGAGGCATATAGATGGCATATATCACACATACAGATGACACATCCACATGCTGACTCACATTCCAAGGCCTAGAGATGGGCTCTTGTCATTTGGGGAGAAGGTGGTTAGGGGGGTAAGCACAGCCCCGAGGTCCTGACACACCCACATGTCTACGATGGGCCCTCCGCTGGGAGAAGAGTGGCCTCACACCATCCCTTTGTGATGCCCGCCTGGTCCCGACACTGTACCAGCTCCCGCAAAGTCAGCCCGTCCTTCCAAGTCTGGCTTAGGTCCTTCTCCGTGGGAAGCCCCTATGGTGCTACCGGGTCACACACGAGTCCTTCTGCCTGAATCCTGTCGCCCCACCCACCCCGCCACCATGAGATGAAAAGCTCCTTGGGGACAGAAAATGGAGTGTGTTTGTGGGTTTGTGGGTCCCGTGGGTCCTCGATAATACAAAATTTAACTCAGATGGGAAAAGAAAGGGGAGGAGAACAGAAAAAGAGAGGAAACGAGGAAGGAAGGACTTGCTATCACAGAACCCTCTAGAAACCTGGATTTCAACCACCGGATTCTTAAAAAGTAACACAGCGAGTATTAACAAAAGGCTACCGTCTTTCCTTTTCCTGCCAACTGGAATGACTATTCTGAAGAATCTTACCCTCTTCGACAGTAAGCAGGTTGCCCAGTTCTGCTGATGAATGAAATTGGACTGGCTCGGAATTCTTCACGTTTGCCAGTGGGAGGAAGGGGTCGTAATCCGCGGACGACAGGTCAGCCAGGGTCAGGGTGTAGCGGCTCTGCTGGGTGTACGTGCTTGAGCCGCAAACACAGCAGTGCAGAACCTGTGAAGCACGGAAGGGATTGTGTGCCAGGGATGCCCCCAACCTCCTGCCCCCTGACGACCTGTCAAACTACAACAGCACTGAGGAGATAACTGGGACCATTATACTTTTTCTTCCTTTGATAAACAGATTTTGTCCAACTAAGGCTGTGGATATTCCTACAACAGAAACAGTTCTTTTCATAACGAAGCAGATACAGACCACGTCCCATGAACACTGGGGGATTCTGACCAAACTGCAGTTGTTTGACGATAACAGTCGGGTAAGATGCGCGCATCCTGAACTGGGTAACCACTGCTTCTCTATAATCATAACTGTTCTGCTCTCACTCATTTCTTTTAAAATGTTGAACCCCCATAAATCCTTGTCAAAAGGGCACAGATAAGTATGTGAATGCCTAAAACCTGTTTTGGTGATTCTCTGATGCTGCAGTCCACGCTCCATGCCCCGAGGCCTGGGGGAGACTCACCCTGTAGATGTAATCCAGCAAGGGGGTCCGGGCCGCGGGCTGCTCGTCCAGGGCCGCCGTGGACACGGGGTGGAGGAGGGCGCCCGCCGGCAGCGCCATGCACCAGTCCAGGAGGCAGAGCAGCAGGGACACGAGGAACTGGAGGAGGAAGCAGACCCAGAGCCTCAGGCTGCGGCCCCGCACACTCCACCCCAAGTGACAGCAAACTGCAGAACCTTCCCGGCATTGCAGCCATTGTCCAGGGACACAGGAATGAAGGAGGTTTTCGCAGAGAGGCTGTTAGGACCAGTCCTAACAGGGGATATTATAGATATCCTTGTTTTTTCTTTTTTTTTTTTGCGGTACCCGGACCTCTCACCGTGTGGCCTCTCCCGTTGCGGAGCACAGGCTCCGGACGCGCAGGCTCAGTGGCCATGGCTCACGGGCCCAGCCGCTCCGCGGCATGTGGGGTCCTCCTGGACCGGGGCACGAACCCGTGTCCCCTGCATTGGCAGGCGGACTCTCAACCACTGCGTCACCCGGGAAGCCCCTAACAGGGGATATTATAAAGGATAGCCCTGCATGTGATAGTATTTGCCATCTGTCCTATTACATTCTTAAAAAACAAATTCTAGAGGGCTTCCCTGGTGGCGCAGTGGTTGAGAGTCCGCCTGCCAATGCAGGGGACACGGGTTCGTGCCCCGGTCCGGGAAGACCCCACATGCCGCGGAGCGGCTGGGCCCGTGAGCCATGGCCGCTGAGCCTGCGCGTCCGGAGCCTGTGCTCCACAACAGTGAGAGGCCCGCGTACTGCAAAACAAACAAACAAACAAAAAAAAACAAACTCTAGAGATTGGAATTGACATATATACACTAATATGTATATAATGGATGACTAGTAAGAACCTGCTATATAAAAAAATAAATAAAATTCTAAAAAAAAACAAAAGAAGAGCCATTCTCTAAAAAAAAACAAAAACAAACTCTAAGGAGGACTTGGCTGATGTGCCACTTACCTTCTTATCTGTTTCCACAGAGGAGTACTCTGCACTTGGTAAAAGAAAAGCAATTGTGGCCACGAGGATCTGCAGAGAAGACAAATTCCCAATCAAACAGACCCTAGTAACAGTTCTGGAAGCCATGTGAAAGGAGACCCAGGACTGCCTTGCCACTAAAGCCAGCCTGGTGCCAACTCCCAGAGGAAGGTGACATCAAGCGAAGAGTCACCTCAGAGATTTGTGTGACCTGAAAACCAGAAGGCGATGGCCACACCTGTTTCCACTCTGCTGGCAGTGAAATCGGGGGCCCAGAGGAAGGAGTATTTCTGTCTGCAGTCACACAATCTCCATTATCTGTCTCCACACTTCTCACAAGGAAAGCAACAAACACTTGCAAAAGTAATTATGAAGATGCTCCCATTTACTTTTCTTATAAATTACCCCAGGTCTCCCCACACCTGCAGCTGCAGGGTAACAGCACCACTTTCATTCTCAAAGGTATTCCCGTTTAGGTGATAAATTATACGGTTGCCCTAAAACCCAACTTTACATTTTGCAGCAGCTTATATGCCTATCGTCCAAAGTTCTGTTTCACTCTAGGTCCCTTGAGGTTGAAAATCACTTGTGATTTCTGCTGTATCTCTGAGAGAACAAAGTGACCTCACGGGTGAAATTTGTCTAGGGCCGAGAGAAAATAAATCATATCCCTTCCTCTGCACTGGGTGTGTACAGAACAGGGCATGTTTAAAGTAGGGCAGCTACAAAACCTGGCAGGAACAGCCGAGCCTTACCAACCACACCTACAGGGTGAGGGTACCTGCCCCTGTGCAAGCCGGCACCTTCACATGCCACTGACGTCCGGGGTGTTTTCGTGCAGAAGGTTCTTCCTGTTCCTCTTGCCCCCGTCCTCCACCAGTGACCCCACGGAGGGTATTACAGTCGTAATCTCATTACAGCCGGGGGATCACGCTATGGCAGAAAACTCAGTCCGGGCCTTCGGTCTGGGAGAGGCCCCCATACCCCGCCCACACACACAGGGCATCACAACCAGCTGCCGACTCCTTGTTGGCACCATCCAAATTACTCTGGATGAATGAAGCCCAATCGACAAAAGGTCTCTTTGTTGTGGTCGTGTTTGCCTTTCAAACTCCCCAAGCGTAAGGCTGCCCTGGAACACTGGTGGCTTCTTACGTGGTGCCTGAAATCGCAGCTGAGAAGAACCAGCGCAATTTACTCTGAAAATGGGTGACTCACGCGGCAGTTTAATGGTTGGTTCTCCAACCATTATTTGAGTATCTAGAATTAATTAAATATCCAGTGTAATAAAAGGGAAACGCTGATGTTTGAGCATTATGGGAAAAAGACTTACTTCTGCAATTTTCCGAGGCAGAGAGGTTTCAAACATCTGAAGCTTTTCCCAGTAGGAAACCAGCAACTGAAGCACATCACAAGCTACCTGGGCCACGATTTTGTTAGGAAACTAGAAAAGGAAACAAAACCCCAAACGAAATAACCTCACTTCACGTGTGCAGTATTCCTAAAGAAGAACACAACAACGATTTCCTTCCAGCTCCATTTGGGAATCCATGTCCCTGTTCTGCATTAAATATATGAAAAATGTATCTTATCACCAGACAGTTTGTATGCGGTCACCGTCCTGTAACTGCCTTCTGTCTAGACTAGCTGTACTAATTTACATAACATTCTATAGAAACAAGTAGTTGTCATTTAATAATTTGGAAATTAAAACCATAAATTCAAACGCCTTATGCAGATCACACAAATGACAGTTTTGCCGACTGGAGGAAACGGAAATGTAGTACATTATTGAGTATCCCCTGTGTACTGAACCTTTTACAAGAATTGTACTCATTTTCACCTTGATAACTCTTCATTAACAGTTCCATAAGGCAGACGTTATCTTCATTTTACACTTGGAGAAACAAGGATTGATCAAAAGCTTTTCTATCCGATGACACTAAACTTAACCTGCACATATAACATTCTAAGAAATGTGAAAAATGTGGAGCTAGGAGAACATAATTCAAAGTTATGGGATATTCAATTATTGAGTCTGTTTTCTGCTTCTGGCGTGTGTTCAGGGTCCTCTAGGTGCCCCTGTTTCTTGAGAGACGGCACAGCAATGGGTCAGTTCCCGCAGGGACTGTGGGCTGGGGGTATGTGAGAGGGATGAGGACTACCGGTGCTCCCTCCCTGGCCAGACCCTGGGCCACACTGCCATCCACACCCCATCATCTAGGGCAGAACGCTTTGTCACCAAATCTGTGTCCCTGTCTAGGGAGACCTCTGGACTTGCGTCTCAGCTATTTCCACCCCAGGAGCTCCAGGTTGCAGGAAGCAGATGCCAACTGACCAGAGGGCCACAAAAACAACAGAGAGAAGTCAACATTTAGCACCTCAGTGACAAATCACAGTATGAGAAGGGAAAGGTGGCCAGTTTTACTTCTACAGAACAGTTACTGACTGCTCCCCTCTTGACAGGCACAAGGAAACCTGGGGTGAGAGCATCTGCCCCAAGGGGCTCTGCATAGCCTCCTCTGGCCACCCAGATCTCCCGCCCCCTGACCCTCATGGCCTCTGTCCACTCCTCAAACACTCTGACTTATTTCTGCCCCAGGGCCTTTGCACCTGCTCCTTGCTCTGCCCGGGACACTCATTCCCCAGGTCTGCACTCAGCAGGTGCTGCCACATTTTTCAGATCACGGCTCAAGATGTCATCTCCCCCATGAGGCCACCAAGCCTGTCCAAAGGCGTGGAGCCCACCCCCTCCAGCTCTTCCGTTCCATCCTCCTCCCCTGCTGTAATTTCTGGACGGCATTAAGGGCTATCAGAGCTGATCCTCTGTGTTTGTTTGCTTGTTGTTTTGTGTGTTTATCTTCTGGCATCTTATTCTCTGTCATATTCCTAATGCCGAGCACAGCCCCAAGGAGGTCTGAGGGGACGTCGGAATGTGGAGGGAGAGGAAGAGTAAGAGTGGGCACCGGGGGCGTTTCTGTTGCGTCCCGCTGGTCGGGTCACGTGGTAGAAACGTAAGGTTGGCATGGCTCTTGCATTATGGCCGGAGACAGACAAGGTGACAATGGTGAAATGAGGGACATGGCAGACAAGAGGGCAGAGAGGGTTGAGGTGTGAGAGGTGAGGGCAGATGGCAGAGAGAAGACACTGGGGCCGGGGTGGGGGGAAGGGAGGGGGAGAGCTGCACTGAGCCGGGAAGAACGCGGGGTCGGGCAGGGGCCAGTTTCCTTCCAGGCAGCGGGCCCAGGGCCCAGGGTGCAGGCAGCAAGGCAAGAAGAGCCAAGAAGAGTCGCTATGGAGGGCTGCGAGGGCGGTGGCATTCCTGACATGTGGAGGGCTGCAGAATGTGGGGATGAAACATATCACCCGCTTGCTCACCAGCACGTGCCCACGGGGTACCAACGATGTACCCGGCACTGAATTAGCAGCACAGAGGACAAGACGTACAGGGTGACACAGTCCCCGCTCTGAAGGAACTGGCGGCTTGGTGCAGCACGCAGGGGCCCACTCACGGACGTCCCTCTCGGGCAGCAGCACGGAGGGCAGATCTGCAGGTCCAGGCTCGGGCCATGGGGGTCGGGGGTGGGGTGGGGTGGGGAGGAGGCCGAGGGAGCCAGCTGTGGGAGGGGTGGCCCCGGGCAGCAGGCGGGAGTGATCGAAGGCCGTTCAGGACCATGGTGGTGAGGAAGGGAGAGTCGACCATGGCTCCTAAGATGGGCAAGAGAAGGAGGACAGTGGGGCTGAGGGCAGGAACGCAGGGCCCGAGCCCGAGCTGATGCTGCTACTTGCCCATGAGGACGCCGGAGTCTGTAAGTCTGGCTCTGGCTTAGCAGAGTCCCACCCTGCTGCCCACACGAGGTCCCACGCGCAACGAACGAGTAGCCGAGTGGAGTTCTCCAGAGGCTGCACAGCACTTTGTTCCCATCGCTGTCGTGGCCAGAGGCTGGTTTTTATCGACACCCCCTGGAGGGCGCTTCCCTAGCTTTGCTGCCCATGCCCTTCCCGTGCCCGAGGGGACACCTATGTCCACCTCGCCAAGAGCTCCTGGAGGGCACGGTTCCAGCAGAGCAGAGCCTGGAGACGGAGCCATGCAAAGCCCACAGGCAGAACTCGTGCTCCCTGCTGCCGACAGGGCAGGTAGGGCCGGGCCTCCTCCTCCCCGCAACCCCTGTTCCTTCTCCTCCCCTTCTCCCCCTCCTCACCTCTCCCTCCTTCTCCCCTCCCCTCCCCTTCTTCCCCCTCCTCTCCCCTGCGCTCTCCTCCCCCTGGTAGAGCCCCAAGCCCCCTAAGGCCCTCTTCCCAGAGTGGCCGCTCACCGTCCCCCGTGTTCCTTGAGGCTGCTCTTTCCTCTCTGGCCCTCGGTTCTCTTATACTGATGTGCTCCCCCTTCCAACCAGCACAGCGACACAGGCACTGAAAGGTGAGGGAGCTGCCCCAGGGACCAGGACTTCTGCCCAGGAGTTCTCCTCTGTTATTTACAATGTTTAAAGGGAGGCCAATCTGGCTGATCCTGGCCCTCTGATCTCTCGGCAATTCAAGCTGGAGCAAGTTCCTTGGCCTTTCCCTTAGTCGCCTTCTCTTTTATTTCTAAAATGGGGGAAGCAGCAGTGTCCACAGGGGTGGCGGGGTTCCATGGCTCAGTCCGTGCACTGCGCTGGGACGTCCCTGACAGGGCAAGGGCTCGACACGGCAGGTACATTCTCTTCTGCTGCCTTAATGTTTCTCCTCATAATTATAGAAAAATTAAAGAACTTTTTGAAAAATTACAGAAATACTAAGAAATATCTGGTCCAGCATGAGGTGAACACACAGCACATGGCAGCTCTTCTTACTAACAAAGCCAAGGAAGAAAGACACCCTCAAAGTGCCCCAGGCCCCACTGACATGAAGCACTCAGGCTGTTGCCCAGGAGCTGTCCGGTCTCTCTTGGTCCTGCCGAGGAGGCCAGGGCATGAAACCCCACTTTCTTGTCACTCCAACCCACAGGTGACAGGCATCCTGCTTGCCCCAGGAGCTGCCCAGCCACCAGAGGAACCCACTGGGCCGGTCTATGAAGCTCAGGCTATGGACAGCCAGGCTGTAGCCGCCAGGGGGTAAGCAGCCATCGGTGGCTTTGCCAGGACCCCTCACAGAACGTTCAACGTGGCTCTGAGAGAAAAGATTTCTGAATCAAAACTTCTCTGTAATGTAGGGGGAAATAGAAATGGGGCTAATTCAAACTAAAACGGGTTGAATACCTGGGAAACAGCTTAATGTCAAATATACACGACAAACTGGCAATACCTTCAAAGTGACGCCGATCACGTTGACGGCCTCTCTCAGCTGAGGATGGTTCGTGCCCTGTGCAAGCTCTTCACAGATCCAGACCCCAAGGGAGCAAATGGCAATGCACCTTTTGAAAAAGAAGGAGACAAGGAGGAAAACTCTCAAGAAGAGATGCATTTTCTTGGTATTTTCAAATGACAAAATATTTTAAGCCTTGTTTACAAAGTACAAAAGTTACAGACACATTAACAAAATGTCTTCTTGAGAAAAAAGATAAGGTATCCTCAATAGACCAGTTTTCAGGACAAATAGAAATATTCATAATGGTTAATAATTAAATATTTAATGAAATAAATGGTATATTTTCTGTTAATTGTCACAGCACATGTATGACTTATTTTTGCTGAAACTAATTTTTTTATTACAATTTCTTGCTTCAGGATATTTCTGAGGAAGAATCAAAAACATGAATCTTAGAAGATTGTTGGAAATTGAGTTTGTAATTGTTTTCCTTACAATAAAATACACACTTACCAAAAACAGAGGACAAATCCTATATTTTATCGTAAAGAATACCTGAGTACAACTTTCAAAATAAGTTTCACTGTTACTTCTTTTAAATAATGTGTTAAGACCAAATATTCTTTAAGTTGCATACTCCTTTAAAAATTACCTTTCTCAATTATAAATCAAGATTGGATGGTAGGGCTTCCCTGGTGGCACAGTGGTTGAGAGTCTGCCTGCCAAGGCAGGGGACACGGCTTCGAGCCCTGGTCTGGGAAGATCCCACATGCCACGGAGCAACTAGGCCCGTGAGCCACAATTACTGAGCCTGCGTGTCTGGAGCCTGTGCTCTGCAACAAGAGAGGCCGCGATAGTGAGAGGCCCGCGCACCGCGATGAAGAGTGGCCCCCGCTTGCCACAACTGGAGAAAGCCCTCACACAGAAACAAAGACCCAACACAGCCATAAATAAAAAATAAAATTAAAAAAAAAAAGATTGGACAGTAATTCTCTTTGGAATTGATACACTCTACTATCTTTTGCAATGATCAAAAAGTCACATTCTTCTGAATGTTTCCTGAATGCATGTATATGAAATTTAAATGCTTGCCCTCCAACCTGCTCACTTTCTGAACAAAAAGGGGCTTCAAACCACTACTTGGAACCAGATGCTTGCTGTGATATGTAATATGCTGTTCTCTGTAGCAGGAGGTCACATCCAGGGCCAGTCAAACCGGACACACTGCCCATCCCTCTGCACTGAACGTCCCTTTGCCATCAGTATAATTCAGCAATTAAAATCAAGCTATTTTGAGGTTTTAAAACCACCATACTTCACTGGATTCTCACCTCTTTCGATGAGAATGGACTAAGTGCTTCCGAACCAGTTCATTAAAACCCCTTTGGCGACCATGTCACCTTCTACCAAAACTCCCTCGGTAACAGCTGTGCTTTTACCTCGGTTACAAGGTGTGTGCCGGGCCTTTCTTGTTTCTCCGGCACTGGCGTGAGACGGAGCTCCACACCTTCCTGACTGTCTGGAATTGTCTACATGTCTCTCTTCTCTTGCCCAATTCCTAGAAATTGCCCTTTGCATCTTAGTCCATAGTTATTCCCAAGAACTCTATAATCTGTCCCAAAGCCTCTTTATCTTCCCTCAGCCAAACCCAGACTGATTGTTTGACCCATGAAAACTATACCACTTGGGATTATGCCCCAAATCATACTGTTACCATTTTAAGAGCTGCTCTTCCTTTGAGTGCATGTGTGTATATATATGTGTGTGTATTCTTTTTTTTTTTTTATGACCCATTAACCTATTTGTTAAGTGTAATTTGTTAAGAGCAAAGAGCTCCCGTTTCTAGGAACACCTGCATGTCTCTGTAACTATTAGCCTTGCACTATGGAGAAGACTGCGACCTGTAAAATGGTTGTATAACCTAAGCTACTCTCACCTGCCTTGAGGTTTAAGCCACACTGGCTTATAACAGCTCTTCCTGCTGTTGTCTCTCTTTGAAACTCATCATTTAACATCCTCTTTAGCATCTTCCTATTCTTACACTCCCAGGGACTCCTCATGTTCTCTATATCCCCAGGATGTCCTTTGTGATTGTGAATGAGTCTTATCTATCAAGACTCTTTTTTAAGCTAATGGCAGTACTACCTTACTCTCAGTCTGTATTCCGATACACTCTTTTTTTAAAATTAATTAATTAATTAATTTATTTATTTATTTTGGCTGTTGGGTCTTTGTTGCTGTGCTCGGGTCCTCTCTAGCTGTGGTGAGCAGGGGCTACTCTTAGCGGTGCACAGGCCTCTCACTGTCATGGCCTCTCCTGCTGCAGAGCACAGGCTCTAGGCAAGCAGGCTTCAGTAGTTGTGGCACACGGGCTCAGCAGTTGTGGCTCGTGGGCTCCAGAGCTCAGGCTCAGTAGCTGTGGCGCACGGGCCCAGCTGCTCCGCAGCATGTGGGATCCTCCCAGGCCAGGTCTCGAACCCGTGTCCCCTGCACCGGCAGGCAGATTCCCAACCACAGCGCCACCAGGGAAGCCCCCCGATACACTCTTAATACTGTTTGCTACTATGCCATCTCATACCACTCCAATTTACATAACAAAACCTTCTTGTTTTTTCTTAATTTTTCTGAATTACTATCACTCACAATTATAACTATATTCTCTCTCAATTCTCCTCCATTTATTTGAAATCTTGATCATATTTCAGTCTGCTTGCTTATCTACACTCATATGACCTTAATTTCATTGCCTAACTCCTTTGACACACAACTAAGAAAGACTGACCATATTATACATATTTCTATTCCACTTTTAACTCCACAGGAATTTGGCTTTCTCCACTAAAGGAAAAGAGGGAAGAAAGATACTTCCAAGACTTGTTGAAGGTCTGAAGGTAGCAGGTGCAGGTAAAGGAGAAATCAAGGATTTTCCCAAGTTTCTGAATTGACATTCTGGGCAGATGATGGTGACAAGTACTGAGATGATGTCTGAGGACAGTTAGGCTCTGGGGCAGACGGCAGACTCAAGGCTTCAGTTATGGTTGTGTTAAGTTTACATGTGTTAAGACAGCCAAGTTGAGATATCAAGTAGGCAGTTTAATATATAAGCCTGAATATTTAAGGGGTTGACAGAAGGGGCCAGGAAAATAAATTCAGTATCATCAGCAAGCAGATGCTGTTAAAAATCTGGTGAAATGAATAAGAGCACCTAGGAACGTCATGGAGAGGGAAGACAGCCAGCCCTAAACCCCGAGTCACTCTAACTCCCAGAGGTAGGTAGAGAAGGCAGACAGGAGAGGAACAACTACAGTGACAGAGGAGCAAAATCAGAAGATTACATTCTAAGGAACTGGCATCGTCCCGGAGGAGGCTAAAGACAGACTAAGAACTAGTAAGATAAGTATGCATATTAAAATTTGTAAGGCAGCCTCTAAAAGAACTGAAAGTCTATGACTTTTAAGAAAATAGAGGTAATAAATGGAATGTGACAAAAACACAATCAGTCCAAAAACAAAGGAAGGAAGGAAGGAAGAAAAGGTGAGTGAAAAAAAATGAAGGTTAAAAAAAAAAGGAGAAAATGAAAGAAATATTGAAAAAGACAAATAGCAAAGTATAAAATAAGATGAAAGAATTACATCCAAATATATCAGTAACTACAGTAAATGCAAATGAACTAAAGCTTCAGTTAAAAGCTAAAGATCAGACAGGATAAACACATAAAATCAAGCACGTACAGTTTTTGCAAAGACATTTAAAAGAGAAGAATATAGAAAGGTTAAATTTAAAAGAAAATATTATTTAAAAATATAGCTGAATCAATAGCAGACAACTGGTCTTTAAGATAAAAATATCACCCTTAAAGATAAAGAGGTCACTACATAAATATAAAAGATTTGATTAACTATAGAGATAGGATAATTTTACACTTCTGTGCAGCTAATAACATAGCTTCAAAATATATAAAACAAAAATTGACAGAAATATGAAGAGAAATATATAAATGCACCATAAATTGGGAGATTTTTAACATCTCCTCAGTAAATGATCTAGATGATGAAAAAATAGAAAGAATATATAATATTTGAAACACATGATTAAAACAATTAATCTAACGGACACATCTAGAACACTACACCCAACAACTGAAGAATAGTATATACATTCTTTCAAGCATATATGGGACATTTGCAAAAACTGACTACATATTGGGCCATAAAGCAAATCTCAACAATTCCAAAGACCAACAACATTTTTGATCCACAATGCAATTAACTAAGACATGAGCAGCATAAAGATAAATAGAAATAACCATATTTTTGGAAATTAAGAAATATATTGCTCAATAAATCATGACTCAATAGAGGAATCATAACAGAAATTGGAAAAACTTTGTAATGCAAAAATATTACATATCAAAACTTAAAGAACTCAGACAAAGTAGCACCTAGAAATAAACATATGGACTTAACTGTTCATATTTGTATAAAAGAAAGGCTGAGAATTAATATACTAAGTATACAACTTCAAAAGTGAGAAAAAGAATTATAGAATGTAAAGAAAGTAGAATGAACATTAAAAAAAGAGCAGAGAGTAGGAAATTAAAAACAAATATAGAATAGAGAGGTTGAACAAAGACAAAAGTCTCTTCTTTGAAAAGACCAATAAAATTGACAGATATTTGGTAAGACTAGTGAGAAAAATCAGAGAACACACAAAAAGTGTCAGAGATGAAAAAGTGCTTATAGCTATAGAAGTGAAAGAGATAAAAGATAGCAAAGGGATAATGGAAACACCATGGATGCCACAATGTTTCAAAACTTGGAATGGACAAGTTTTTAGAAAATTTTAGTTTATCTAAACTGTCAAAAAAAAACCTTTTTCTTAAAATCACTGAAGAAAATGAGTCCGTGGTGAACCTTCTTATAAAGAAAATACCTTGATAGCTTTACTATCAAGGTCTATTAAATAAATACACAAGACTGTCAACTCCAATTTTACAAAAACTCTTGCTGACTAAACAGAATGAAGCAGCACTTTGCTCATTTTGTAAGACTATCTAACCTTGTAATCAAACCTGACAAGGACAGGATGGGGAAAGAAAATTAAAAGCCATGAATATAAATGCAACTTTCCTGAACAAAATGTTAGTCAAATCAGATCCAGTGCCGTGTAAACCAAGTTGGGTTTATCCCCAAATGCAGGGTTACTTAATATTATCAAATTGATCATGAATTTACAGCTTCTGGTAGTGGCAGACTAGAAAATTGTGACTAAACCATCCACTGAAGATAAGTGAAGAAGTTAGACAAAATACAAAAGAAAAAGCTCTTGAAAATTATCGGAGAGCTAACAAGACAGTGCAAGTGCCCGCTGCTATCTTGGAACCGGCCCGGAGGGAGCAGGACATGAGCAAGAGGCGGAGCTGGGCTTCTGGTGACCTTACAAGCTTGGAGGTGGAGGATCAGAAACTGGTGTGCCCTCCACCAGTACTCCCAGCTCCTGGCCTCACCTGGGGAGAACAGGTAGGAACTTTTCACTCTGTACGTGCCCCAGAAAACCTCCTATCTTGGCCACAGACTGCCAGCAATCTCAGATGCCTGGTGGAAGCAACCAAAATGTTTCCAGACATTGCTGAATGTTTCCTGGGGTACAAAATCACTGCCAATTGAGAATCACTATCCTGTAAGTATATCATTTTTATAAGTTTTGGTTTATCCTTCCATTTTCTTCCTTGTTAAAAATATCGGGGAATACACCTATGTATTCACAGTCTTGCTTTTTCTTACACAACAGGTAGCACGTGCTACACACAATCATCTACACTTTGTGCTTCTCACTTAATAATGGCACCTTTTAAAAAATTAATAAAGCATTTTCCCCACATAATTCTTACTGTACTTTTTAGTGTAAGAGTAATGTGAAAGAATAAGCATTTTTAACATTAACTGGTTACACATGAATGTGTATCTTAAAATTCTAAACTAGTTTACCTTTTATTTAGCATTTACCTTGCACACTCATTTGGTTCCTCTGTGGCATTCTTCAGTAAAGTACTTATGAGGTAGTGCTAAAAACACAAAATGAAGTAAAATAAAAACCTTGTTTAGTAGTTGATTTCCCACATGCTCTGTCCTCATTCTAGGCAGTGAGGGGCCACTGAAGGACTGGGGGAAGGACACAGGGGGCTCAGCGGAGCAGCATGGTGGTCTCAGCCGGGGGCTCGCAGGGCTTTGAGCCTGCCTAGGGAAGAGCGTTTCTGTGTATACAATAAAAACCAAGCAGAGCAAATGACTCTTCGTCATAGGAAAAATCTTGGTTTTCTTTTACTTCAACTGGATTATACATCGTACACTGAATTACACGTTGTACTTGTGTACTATAGATAGATAAATTAATGGATTGATTTGAAAAGCATTTTTCTTTGCCCCAAAGTCAGCTGAGGAGAGACTGTTTAATTTTACTCTCCAAGGATTAAATTAGAACCTCAAATAGTAGTAGTATTTAATCAGGCCAACAATGGGATTGAATGTTTAGCTTATTTCAATTATTTCTTATAAATTCATTTGATGCACTAATGCAGCATAGTTAAACTAATAAAATTATTACAAAGAATGATTCATTACATAATCATGATCCATAGGCATGATAAACAGATCTAATAAAAAACACCCGAGGAACCTAACCATCACTCTCCATCTAGTTCATTTAATCCCCCCAAAACCAGCCTTCTAAAAAAACAACTGATACATCTAAACGATATAGCAAAACTTTCAGGGATAAGCAGCTCAATGCATAATAATGGAAGAGAGAACCACACAGCTCGAGTTAGAAGATGCTAACCAGGGCTTCCCTGGTGGCGCAGTGGTTAAGAATCTGCCTGCCAATACAGGGGGACATGGGTTCGATCCCTGGCCCGGGAAATTCCCACATGCCGCGGAGCAGCTAGGCCCATGAGCCACAGCTACTGAAGCCTGCACGCCTAGAGCCCGTGCTCTGCAACAAGAGAAGCCACTGCAATGAGAAGCCCGCGCACCGCAACGAAGAGTAGCCCCCGCTCGCCTCAACTAGAGGAAGCCCGTGCACAGCAGCAAAGACCCAACACAGTCAAAAATAAAAAATAATAAATAAATAAATAAATTTATAGAAGATGCTAACCTGAGATTCAGTCACTGCATCACGTACCTTGACATCTTCTGTTCCCCTGGTGACTTCAGTAACTTCGGGCACCGGCTGCCACAGAGGGATCTCGCGGTAGGTGTTGGGAAAGCAGACCAGAGACCCGAGAATGGTGAGGGCTTCCAAACGAGGGGGCTGCATACGGCAAAGGGAAGTGAGACACACATTTTCCTTCTGGTTATAAACGTTAGATAAGCAACAACGTGTTTTACTTTTTCATGATTTTGAGGCAGCCCTGCTGGGGCAACGGCATCAGGGGTGAAGTTTACTCTTTACTGTTTTACTTCATTTTTTAAATACAAAGATTTGAAACTACTAACACCAAAAGGTTCAGGTTTTTCAAAGTTGGTCAGTGAGCACACAGCTTCTCGTTACATGACCTCCACAACACAAGACCCACCAGTTCCCATCCAGGCCTGGTCTCACCCGACCCTGCAAGGCAGGGGATGCAGCTGACAACTCCCATGCACCTGGGAGCCCGTCCATCACTTGGACACCTTTCTTGGTTCCCGAGGGGACCTGACAGTCTCCTTGCTGGGACCCCTCGCTTCCTCAGGATACAGACTCCAGGGTGCTGAGTGCAGTTCTTGGCCCTCTTCCCTCCGAGATCTACACTCAACTCATCCGGGGTGTCCAGACCCCAGGGTTTAAATGCCTCCTACATGTCGCCGACCCCTCAACACCTCTCGGTAGCCCTGGCTTCCTTCCTCAGTCCAGATCTGTAGATCCGACTACCTGTCTGCCATCTCCACTCGGGGTCCAGAAGGTGTCTCCCCTGACAAGCTCCCCCTCGCCACAGGGTCCTATGATTCTGTGTGACACCACCCAGCCTCCATCACTGCCCTCTTACCTGCTGCCTTTACCTTCCTCTACTTTCCTGTTAAGAAAATCTCTAAATGTAAAAGTAGACAGAATGTTATATCCATGCACCCGATGCCTAGACTCAAGATGTTACCACTCCTGCCTCATTTATCTCCTTTTCGTTTTTTTCATTTCAATATTTAAAATTTGTTTAAAAGTTTTCCACTTTCAGTTTTAAAGCAAATTCAAGACATCGTGTCATTCCACCTCTGTGTCGTCCAGCATCCGTGCTTTGGGTTTTCCCTTGGTATGTATCACTTCCTGACGACGTGTTATGTATTCATTTGATGTTTGCATTCCCCATGAAGACAGAGGGCAGACAGTCTTCGTCACTTCTCTCCCCCGAGGATGCCCAGTAAACACCACCCGGGGACAAGGTGGTGGCCGTGGTCCTCATTCACGGACGGACAGGGACCACCCTGCAGGTCTCTGCATCAGCTTTGCTTCTTCCATGAAGACTTTTCTAACAGATGCCTTCCCTTCCAGCTCTCATCACGCAGAATTAACTGGTCCCACACTGGCACCCTTCTGGGCTCTGGAGGTGCTTCTACTGTGGCTGCTAGAAACTTATGTGCAAATATTAACGCTTAGTTTACCTGTCCGATTCCTGGAGGATGGGTGCCCTGTCACATTTACGCAGGCCAGGTCCTGGCATATAGTATGTCCGCAGTCAGTGTTTCTCCCACAGACTTGTTTTTTTGGCCTTCACTAACGGTTGCCTTGACCCACCAGATAGTCTTGGTTTGAACCTCGCTGAGGCTGATTTTTTCCCCTGAGTCGTGTGTGACTCTGTAACCACTGGATACAAAACAATAGCTTCTACATAAAATAAAGAGCTGTTACACAGCTTTATTCAAAGAACGGAGTAACTCTAGATAATTTTTTTGCCTGGGTTCTGGGCCTGTGGTGAGCCCCAATTTACACACAGAAGAGTGAGGCCTGTGAGTCTGTTGCCCCAGGATGGATGACGAGTACCCGCAATGCTGGGAAGGACCCTGGGCCTGGCTGGGCAGGGCTGCAGGACGGAGAACGGGAAGAGAATTACATGTAATATCCCACGCTGTGTGCACATCAGGATGCATCCACTCTGCCGCTGGTGGACTTCCGGATCGTCTCTAGTTTGGAGCTGTGATAACAATGTTTGCTGGGCACGATCTTCCCCTACCTCCTGGGTACCTGTGCACGTGTTTCTCTTTCCCTCGTGGCCTCAGCAGGCAGATCTACGTAGCAGGAGTCCTCCAGGCTTGTAAGTAACTTGTGTTAACGGAAAATTCTGACTGGGTAGGTGTGTCCCTATCCGAACACCTCTCACTAGTTCTCCTACAGTTAGTTAGTTAGTTAGTTAGTTAGTTAGTTAGTTATGTATTTATGTATGTATGTATGTATGTATGTTTTATTTATTTATTTACTTATTTACTTATTTATGGCTGTATTGGGTCTTCATTTCTGTGCGAGGGCTTTCTCTAGTTGCGGCGAGCGGGGTCCACTCTTCATCGCAGTGCGCGGGCCTCTTACTATCGCGGCCTCTCTTGTTGCGGAGCACAGGCTCCAGACGCGCAGGCTCAGTAATTGTGGCTCACGGGCCCAGTTGCTCTGCGGCATGTGGGATCTTCCCAGACCAGGGCTCGAACCCATGTCCCCTGCATTGGCAGGCAGATTCTCAACCACTGCGCCACCAGGGAAGCCCTCTCCTACAGTTTTAAACCTCAAGTTTAAACTCAGAGAGTGATTCAAAGTAATTCAGAGTTATTGTTCCTTTATGTAATATAAATCTTACACTCACATTCTCCTATTTTTTCTCTCTCTCTCTTTCTCTTTAAACGAATGTTTTGGAAGGCCACTTTAATAGCTCATCTAGCCGAAAGATAAATTTTCACAGAGAATGACCACTGTGCATGATATTATCACTAGAAAGGGTGCCAGCATTTTCACAGGAAACTCTCAGAGCAAGTAAGGAAAACTTCAATGAAGTACTTTCCTTCCTATATCCTGTTTTTTCAATGTTTTTTCCAAAGTTTTTCCATTTTTTTCCCAAAGTTTTTTCAATGTTGACTTGAATGGTTAAAAGTAAATTAGAAGGTTCCTTGAGAATGATTATCCTACAAAGATTTTCAGAAATAAGTATGAAAAGTTGTCATAGTCTTTACAAAAAAGAAAAACAGTTGAACAAATTCAACATTTTCCTTCTTCCTTCCTTCTTTTCACTCATCCATCCCTTTTGCTCCTGTCTCTCTTCCCTCCCCTTTGCTTTTTAATTTACCCCTAGGAGAAAAAGCCCACGAAACACCAGCTATACAAAGTATTAAAAAACAATTTTATTCAAAACCCAGAGTTGGAGTTTGAATTTGCCCTGCAGTGAAGAAATAAGTAGAATAAGAAAGTAACAACGTGTCAAACAAAATTTAGGTAGCTAGATACTCACACTGATTTCAATACAAGTGCCTGTCAAACCGTAAAGCTAGTTTTATTTACACCATTTAAAGAAGGGAAAACTGACTCTGAACAGGTAACGGCTGTACAGAGCACAACTGTGAGAGCCCTTTAAATTGAAATGGGTGACAGTGTCCTCTCAAAGGCGTTAATACATTGCCCTAATAGTGGAGGTAAAGGTGGAGACTACAAATCAATTCTTTTCGTAGCCCTTAGTGCTCACTTAGTCCACTTGCTTCTAATTTCTTAGTACAAGAATTCTGCCAGAGTTTTATGGAATATGAATACAAAGATATATATTAATTTTCTGGTTAAAAATTTTAGTGTTCTAACATTTTAAGAAAATATTTTCTATTAGACTTATAATAACTAAGACGTAATAATAGAAAAAAAAAAAACCTTATTGATGATGTACACTTAAAATTCTCTCTTGGGCTTCCCTGGTGGCGCAGTGGTTGAGAATCTGCCTGCCGATGCAGGGGACACGGGTTCGTGCCCCGGTCCGGGAAGATCCCACATGCTGCGGACTGGCTGGGTCCGTGAGCCATGGCTGCTGAGCCTGTGCATCCGGAGCCTGTGCTCCACAACGGGAGAGGCCACAACAGTGACAGGCCCGCGTACCGGGAAAAAAAAAAAAAAAAAATTTTCTCTTAACCACAGACATTAGTGTCTGTGCCACCATTTACTGAAAAACGCTAATAAGATTCTAGGAGACCAGTCCTACCTCTGACTGTGTAAATGTACTGCAATATTAGTGAGGACATGATTTCTCACACTCTGGCCTTTTGATGAAACGCCTTTCCACTACCAGTGTGTCATCTTATCCTACAATTTCACACATCAGCTGCCAGGGCATCTACCCGAGAGCCCGGTTTCACGTTGCACTAATGAGTCAACACCTGTTAGGAGTGGAGAAATCTGAACCTTGTTAGCCGCTGTGAAGCCTCCTGGGAGCTGGGAGGCTGAGCATTGTCACACTCACCGCCAGCGTGTCTGCACTGAGGACCCTGGCAGCGGCCGTGATGAAGTCCCCCACCAGCATGGAGAAGCCGGGCAAACCCAGGGAGAAAAAGCGGGGTGGGCAGTGCCCTACAATGGTATTTAAGATATCCTAGAAGGGGAGAAAAGAAAACACAACTGTAAATTTCCAGACCAAAATTCCAAAGTCATCGGTTCGTCTGTACATATGACTACTGTGAGATGATCTGAAAGAACACAGACCACGGAACTTTTTCAGTGAAAAGGGTTCCAGGAGATGAGCTAGTCCAGGGGCTATTGTACTCATTTTACACGTAAGAGGATGGAGACCCTAAACTGTAGGGTGACTTGTCCAAGACCTGAATTGTGGCATTGGGACTAGACATAGACACTCTTCCATCTTCCATGTAGAGGTGGGCTCCTCGGACAAGCTACAGGAGTGTTGAGGTAGATAAATAAATGAAACCTGCAAGCAGCTATCACTTCCCATCGTCTTCAATTTTCAAAAGTCAAAGCACACTGTTCTAGTACAAACTCCTGAAGTAGGCAGAGATGGAAACTTGCATTCTTCGGGCGACTCCCGTGTGAAACAATGGGAGTGTGGGTCCCGCTGGGATGGGTCACACGCCAAGGTCAGGTGGTCAGTGGGGCTCCAGGTAGAAGTGGGTGGCAGGGCACGTGTGCCCAGTGCTGCGTGTGGACCATCTCCCCCCAGACACCTGGTGTCCCTGGGTCTGGAAGGGCCTCTCCCTGGTGGGTGGCCAGCTGGTCCCTGCCTGCCTGGCCCCTGCCCGCCAGCTCTGTTCTGAGGCGTTGCCTCATTCCAGCCCGTGGAAGCCCAGGGCTCTTCTCCTGGACGGCGTTCGTGCCATCCACGGCCAGGCCGCGTCTCTGAAGCCATCTGTGCGAGTGTGTGCAAAGGGGATTAGTAAGAAAACCACAAACGGCTTTTATGCAGTTCTAGGCCAAGTGCATTCATCAAATGCACTGAAGTGCTATAGTTATGGGACTTGTAGTTATATAACCTAGAGTTAGTCGCAAAATACAAGAAGCAAAATACCAAAAAACAAAAGTCCCCCAAAACCTCTGGTTTGTTTTCTCAAATTTCAGTGTAGCTATTTGAAAATCTTTTAAAATAATCCTGATTTAACTTGATTAAATTAGGGCAAGGGATAGCAGTGTGCTCGATTCTAACACATTAAGTCCTTTTTCATAAAAATAACCTTATTGAACAGCTTGGAATCTTAAAAGAGAACTTTTAGGTGTTCACAAAACGTTTTTTCTAAGACTTCTTCCTCACATAGCAGGCTCATTTAGTGTCTACAAATCATGCTGTTTGTGTCCTTAAAATGACGGCGCAGTGCTTTACCCTATTAGAACTCTTATATGGTAACTTATTTAGCAAGTACTAGCTTAAGGTTTTAGCATTTCAGCAGACTTTTTCCTACACCAAAAATAAACAGAGAGACAAACAGATAAATAGACAGATAAAAGGGAGGAAGGAAGGAGGAAAGGAAAGAAAAACCCTAACCACACTTCCCCCGGGTTAATGTTTAAACCTGCTGTAATCAGGTCCTTTGATACATTTCAGTGTCCACATCAGCCAAGGCAAACATTCTAGGGGCTGAGCAGATGGACACTGCAGTTTAGAAAGTGTGTGGTCAACTCCCGCTCTGAGCTCAGAACAAAAGATCCACCTTTTTCATAATGAAGCCTCTGATTAATGCCCTGGACTCCTCACCACACACCTGTAATTACTCACAGAGGTACGCTCTGTGCTGGGCCTCGTCTCGGGGTATCAGGCATCAAGGTCTCGGGCAGCAGATGGAAGCACGCTTCTGTTGACATCTGCTGCCACGAAAGGATTCGTGCAAACCTGGCTCGCAAGGTAGTAGAATGCCGTGCGTGGGAAGATTAATAATGCAAACAACCATGATGTTAAGTTTGTTAGGTTTGTGTTAATTCCATCTGTTGAGAGGAGGAACTGAGCCTTGGACCGTGTGGGTTTTTAACATCTTTAGCACATACTTAAATCACAGATTTTTCACCACTGGAATTGAGAGGTTTAATTTTATTTTTAAAAAGGGTTTTCTGGGATACGTTTATGGGAATTATGAACTAAATCCTTTCACAAGCTGAAGCCAGAATTTATACATGAAATCCATTTTGCTTCACAAGATTCAGACGCGTCAAGGCAATGAGCGGGAAATGGGGCATTCCCAGAAATGACTAAGTTGCCACTGATGCTGAAGGCAGCAGAAATGTGTGCAGCGAGAGAAAGTCACAGGCTCCCCACCCCCTGGACCTCAGCCAGTCTCTTCAACGGAACCTGTTTCTACGGGCGAGAAGGTTGGAAAGAGAAGGCAAAATAACAGATGGCTGGCCTAGCCTGCCCGCCACCCACGGAAGGCGGCCCCCAGGAGAAGTGAGGCCGCCAGTTATAGCAGCTCTGGGCTGGGGTTAATATGGGGGTTAAAGAGGGGGCTGTATGGCCAGTCGGCCAAGTTAGGGCCATATGCTTGCTTATTTTGCTTATCCACACTGAAATGGAACAACCCAAAGATGACAATCTTTGTGACAACATTTTGAAATTAGGAATAACCGTGGTGCTCGAAGGAGAGCAGCTGCATCTTCCCAGCAGAGGGACATCCACAAAGGGCGGCCGGTACTTCTGGTAGGAGCCTTCCTGTCCACACACTGAGACCACGGCGATAGCCGGAATCCTTGCGAAAATGAAAAATCTTGAGACTGAAGCTTTCTCCTGGGTCCCTGGGGTTTCAGGGAGACCGAACAGGATGGTGCTTCCCAAACACAAATTATTCACGTACAACCCTCATGCTTTTTGTCCTATTCAAGTCCAAAGTGAACATGATTTGTCTGTTTTTCAAAGTAACTCACTTTTTTTTTCATGTAAATAAGAGTATTCTGGAAAACTCGTATCCTGTCATAAGTAGAAAATAACCCTTCAATCAGTACAATTATGGTAAACCAAGGCTACTGAGTTTTTGCTAAACATCCCCATCAGATGGAGGCTCTCCTTGTTAACAGCGTGGTTTGCATCCTGGATGGAGAGAGAAGTTCTGTGCCCGCTCCAGCCACCTGCCTGGGAGTCTCAGGGCTGGCAGAGCCAGGGCCATGGATCCCCGGGTTCGACTTAGCCCTGAGTCGATCCCCAAAGGTCCCCAAAGCCTTTGTGATCATGGTGGAAAATGCCCCTGTACTCAAGTCAGACTCTGGCAGAGTGAAAAGAGCCCCAGGCCTGGGGTCAAGACCTCGTGTATGTGACCGTGGACAGGTCACGTCAAGCTTAGAGCTCCTCGTTTCTCTTCCAGAGAAGGGACTGATTCCCCCTGGACTTGTGGGTAACGGGAGAGATGTGAACACATGCCTTGTAAACGGAAGAGGGTCACACAGAAGTAAACAGAGTAAAAATAAAAGGGAAGGACTATGAAGGATTTTTACTTTCTAGAATTTACTTTGTAGAGTTCCGTGAACTACTATTTTGCTGATACTCAGAAAGAGCTTTTTAAAACATTTCAAAGGTGGTCCCCAACGCCTCTTAGATTACATTCTCCCAGAAGTTAAAAAACCCTAAAAACTAATTCTCTCCAATAACATTCTTAGCAAAGTGTTACAGCAATTAGCCATAGTGTATATAATTTATAGGGCAAAGAATGAAATAAAAACCGGAAAATGCTCTGTTTTAGATATTCAAGAGTCCATTCTTCTAAGGAGTTCTAGAATGTACCCAATCAAGTGAGTCTGGTAGCAAAAATTAGTTTCTTTTCCACGTTCTAAACAGACTGAAAATAATAAGCAAAACTATAAGCTCAAGGAAAAGATGGACTCTAAAACAGGAATTAAGCTTATTCTTGAAAACTGACCAGCATGGAACTCTTTCGCATGCTTTTGGTTCAGAGGAAATAAAATTCAATCCGCAAAATGCTGTAATATGAGGAACGGACCACCAAACTAGTATTTTCCTCTCATTTTTGGTTACAAGTCCACATGCATGCTACACACTGAGTGTGAAAACTGGATTGTAAGATGATAGCTGTGAATTTGCAGCTTATCCAGAGATTCAGGTTTATGAGAAAGTAACTGGTGAGAACATCTGTCTCTTATCACTGATCTTACAAAAAAATCAGGTAATTCAAATAGAGGCATGTTGTTTCCTCCCCTCCAAAGCACAGTTCTATAAACACAAACCACATTCAGCCTAGTAAATGAATCGCTTTAATTGAATGCTATGTACACAGTAACTGGAAAAACCATAAGTGATAAGAAAAACATATGGCGATGGCAACAGAAATTGGTTTATTCATTTTGCATAGTGTTGTTTCTTTAGTTCTCTTATAATTGACCTTTAGAACGATAAATGTGTAAAATAATTTTGTTTATTACGGCTCCAAACCTTCCAACAATTACACAAAATGAAAAGTTAAAAGGAAGGATTCATTCTGGAAGCATTTCCATTGTTTACATAATTGCACAGCTATAATTCAGTGCTCATGTTGTTATGGAAAATAAAAAAGGGCCATTACGGGCCATTTCAATTCAAAATATTGCACAGTGGTGTCAAAAATGGGGGAAAATGTTCACTTTAAAGCAGTTTAAAATGGATTAACCCTGTAAACAGAAACATTTAAATATAGTATTCTATGAAATACAAATGTTCAAGAAGTAGCCATCCTTCAGACGGAATTAGAAATGTTGCGACTGTACTTTCACACCAATTACATATATATTATTCACTTAATATTTGCTCACGGCCCAGCAGATGATGGTGGTAACACAATAGCTGGCCATCTGTCTCCCTGCTTCCTCAGAGGACTTGCGCCCGCTCGTCGGAGCAAACAGATCCGGTTATTCCACGGAAAGTCACTCAGACCTTCCATGAGGCCACATGGAATTGTTCAGAAATAGAACCCCTGTGTGCAGAGTCACTGGACTCCTCCTTTCACTTTGAAGAAAACAAAAATGTTAAACAATTAATGATTTCATTGCTATTTTTCAGAAGATACCTTGTATCTAGAATATTCTACAGGAAGTTCTTTTGTTTGGGAAGATAGGGACTGTTCGGATCTGGTTATCCCATTAATCTAGTTAACAGAAAGATCCCGTTCATTCCACACCCAAGTGAAATTACTAATAAGCAGAAGATGTGAAGGCAGGGGGATACTTTTAACACTACCCCTGGATATAATCGAAGCTTTCTTTAACAATTAAATAGGCAGACGTGATCCTGCAGGACCTCGAAGACGAATCTGTAAGTATCAGTTATCGCCTTATTGGCGAGGCTCAGATACGCTGAGTGACAAAAAAGTCTTAGTTACAGGAAGGACAGATCTGAAGAGCCCTCCAAGTCCAAGGCCTGGGGTTCTCTCTTCTGCTGCTGGGTCTCTGCTCCTTCAGAAGTGGCACAGACCTCCTCTACACAGCATGAGCTGCGACCTGGTCTGTCCAGGCTCTACACTGGTTCAGGGAGGGGTTTTTGTTGATAAAAGGAAAGGCTTTATGATTATGGCCCTTAAGAAAAGCACAACAGATCATGTCACAGGCACTGCCCCTCCAGAAAAGCCACTGGAAATAAAAACATAGCAAGACAAGCTTAAAAATTACTTTCAAGATCTGGGCCAAGGCATACGGGATACCTGCGATACATTCTCTGTTCAAAAGGCCAAGTGTGGTGTAATCCGTTTGGAGAAAAGGCAGAGATTTTTATATGTGCTGGACAAATGTTACTTCTCTGGGTGTAACTATGTTACCAAGGCCGGAAGAAATATGACAGGACAGAGTAATTGGGTTCTGCAGCTGGAGAAACAAAATCACCTCGCACTTCTCGCCATGAGGAATGCTCTGGAGAAGACATGGCAGCATGCAAAGGAGGGAGTGACAAACACAAAACAAACTTCTGACGGTCGCAGGAGCTGCTGCTTTGACCTTGTGCATGGGATCAGTGACAGAACAAGCGGGCAGATGGCAGAGAAAATCACTGCAACCCTCAAGCCCTAAAGGAGAGCCTCAAATATTTTTTTATGATTGTTTTACAATTAATCCCTCATCTGAGAAGAAAAACTCAGCTTGCCTTTAAACTGATGAAGACTGGCTGACTGCTTCAGGAAAGGGGGGAGACTGATTGGTTAACTGATTTTAAGAAACACTATATGAATTTTATCTGATACTGGAGTTGATAAGTTACTGGGTTGTCTTAACTGCTTCTTTTTCTTTTTGTTATTTGTAAAAGCTTTAGATGTAATTTACCTATAATAAAATTCACGCTTTAAAGTGTACAGCGCGGTAGTTTTTAATGTATTCATAGAATTGTGCACTGTCACCACGATCTAGGGGAGACAGGCAGGGAGGTGGCAAACCCATCAGGAAATCCTGGCACATTTATGATTCCATAAGACGAGGGACACTGTCAGAGGGTCACAGAGAGAAGTGACTTGCCAGCTGCCACCCGCCCCCCACCGCCCCAGGCCCTGGAGATGCCTCGACCTGCCTCTGTAAGGACTGTCTTAGCCGTGACCCTGATAAGCTTCAAATCTGAAACATGACAGTTTGCACAACAGGCCGGCCTAATGAGGCTGGTGCAGATGCTCCAGAGCAGTGATTAACCCCTCGCGACAAGACTTTAGCAAGTGAGGGCTTCAAGGAGCTGCTGCTGGTAAGTGGCGGGGGCTTGCGGGGGGGCGGCCTGGAGGCTGCGTTAGACATCGCGTGTGCACAGACCGCGTGCTCAGCTCGCCGGACATGGACTCCATGCTCTGGAAGAGGATCCACCGCCCCTGACAGCCAAGTCTGCGTAGAAAGGCATCTGTGCATCCTAAGAATTTACCAGGGCACGGGGGTGGGGTAGAGGAGGGGGCTGGAGGATACTAAACTCTGCTTTCTCTGCGGCAATTGGCTGCTCATCTCAGAAGAGGCCAAACTGAATCGGGTCTCTCCACTGTCTCCTCCGCCCCATCCTCTACAGCTCTGACCACGCTCTGCAGCAGAAGCAGAAGCAGGGAGTCACGGCATCATCAATAACAAGATGGTTAGCAACGAACGGACGGCGCCTAATCACGCGAGTACCTACAGAATCATTAAGGTAGTAATTACCCCATTGAGTGAACCAAGCACACATCTAATTCATGTAGGTACCAAAGAGTCGGGCAGCCATACTGTTCCCAGGTTCACTGTTCATCCTGCCTCAGGACTACATCAGCTAGAAATATATTCTTCTTAGGATACTGAAAAGAAATTCTTGGAGGAAACCATAGGCTTAACACACTCAGGCGCCGCCCAAGGCCGCGGCAAAGGCGCAGGGCAGGTATAATCGACATCCCCCCTGATGCCAAGCAGAATAGTTCCTCACCCTCACGCTGGCACCCGCTAGAACCCAACCCACACTCCTGTTATCTTAGGACAAAGTACAGAAATCCAGGAGGGAAAACACATCTCTAATGAATCTGGGCGACAGTGTGTTTACCTTGTTCCTCTGGCACCATAAAAACTTAGAGAAGATCTAAAAGGTCATCATTCGATCTTTCCATTTCACAGACATGGAGTAGGAGGTCGATCAAGGCCAGAAAGTGCCCAAGGTTTGGACACAAATCCAGGTGCGCTCCTTGTCTTTACTGGAAGAGAAACTGTGAGCCTGTGGTCCACGAGGCACCAGTGGACACCCGTGAGCAGCGAGACTCACACGTGGAGCACAGCACCACGTGGAGGGCAACACTCAGCTCTCCAGTGCAAATTATTCTTCCGTCTCATTCACTTTGCCCACGAATCGTTGAAAAACACACATGTATTTTTAAAGCTATACTTGAAAGTGAAATCAACAAATGGCTGCCGTGGCTTAAAGATGTGCTTCTGGAATGTATACAGTAGACATGCAGCCCTGACTGGCACGGAAGTGCAATCACAGGATGGAACCACGTCAGAGAGTGCGACCTTCTGAATAACAAGGAGACTTTGCCAAGCATTCTTCCTAGGAAACTGCTAGAAACGAACTCTGTGCCCGTGTGTGCGTGCACAGGCACGGGTGTGGGGAGCGGGTGGTTGGAAATATTCTATGGAAAGACACCAAGAAATTGCCTAGGGTTGCAACAAGAAATCGAGATTTGTATTTTTCCCTGAAAATGCAGAGAACCTACAACATGTGTGGCTTCTGTGTTCATTTACCTGTAGCTTCAACTCTGCTTACAAGACCCAGGGCTTCTGGCACTGTTAAAGCCCAGCATCCAGTGCGTCGACCCCCGCCCCCTCCTCACCTGCTGGAGTTGAGATGCCTGGTTCTCAGGCCTGCCTGGTGCTGCTGAGATCTGCTGGCTGTCTCCCAGCCCACGGCCAGGAACAAGTTAAAGACGAAAAACTATTTCTGTTGGAGCTTCCAGGTCTTCTGGTGTGTTCTCACACCAGAAAATAAAAAAACTTTGGAATGTGATGATTACTCATTCTATGATAACACAAAATGCATGTTTCTTTAATTTGCTTCCTTAAAAGTAAAATTATTCCACATGCACATAGGAGCACAAATGAGGCTTTCCACATTTTTGTGTTCTGTTAAAAAAAAAAAAAAAGACGAGGACAACCCGGTGGTGGTTCAATTCCGGGAGCCTACAGACCATCCCGCCAGCGCTGGACAGAGGACAAGAGCTGTCCAAATTGGTACCATTTTCGGTTTCTGCTTGGGCAACAGAAGTTCAACTGCTACTCCTTCTGGACAAAGAGCTCCCAAGAATAGCTGAGATTTGAGAGAAAAATCACCAGAGGAGCCAGCTCCGTCAACCCGATTCTGAAGAAACCTCAGGCCAGAACCACTGACAAAGAAGCAGTATCAACGACCCTGAGACCCAGCCCGGCTGCCCAGCCTGCGACGGAGACCATTTGGCACAAATCCCAGCAGAGCAGAACGGGAGGGAATCAGGCCACCCGGAATAATTAACTGACCTCTAAAGAGTCGACACAGGACTCATCGCTTCAAATTCCAGGAATACCCGATTAACATTTAAAAATAAATGTAAAAAGAGAAAGCGTTTTGTAAATTCTAAAGTCTCATACATCATGGCTATTATTAAATTACAGCAGCATTTTGAATCATAATCTCATTAAAATATTAGTTTTTGAAGGATCGATTGAAAATTGACTTGAAGTAGACTGGATTAAAAACCTATTCATTAAAAAAAGAGTCTGAAATGAAAGCCAAGTCATTCTGATAATTCCATACAAAAACAGCTAACAGTAAGTTGACAAATTTCTCGAGTGCACACTGGGCTTGAAGGTACATGGCAGCCGCTGTGAGGGGCCTGAGGCGGAGTAAAGCATGGCCCCTGCCTCCCAGCAATGTCCTCTAAGAGGCAGGGGACAGTGATGCACAGTTGAGAGTGAAGCCAGACCAAGAGCACAGGGATCCTCTGGGGAACAGCCAGTGCTCCAGGGGGACCCAGGAGGGGAAGCAAATTGGTGACACAAAGGCACTGGGTCTTGACAGGAGCACCACACTGCACACACTCAACCCAAGACTCAAGTAAGAGAAGGAAAAAAAAAAAGGTAGGTATTTTATTTTAATGTCTTATTACTATAAGGGTCTCTCGTGCTAATATTTCTCTAGCCCACATATACCTACCAAAGGATATTTTTCCATGGAAGAACGAAAGAAAACGGTTGTTTATTGTCTCTTTAGAAAACAATGTTCTCTCTGAAATGTGTTCCAGTAAATGGCATTAATAGCTGAACAATCTGCAATTATTACCCTGCCACTTATTGTTATGTGTTAAAAAGAAATCAACAGACAAAAAGAGATTATTCCCCACAAGGAGAGCACTTTCTCAAAGAAACAAAACTTGCCATTTAAAATGCTCTTCTTGACGTTATTTCCTCGTATCCAAACCCAACCTTGATGGATCACAAATCACAGTCATGATTTAAAATCTCTTACATTCAAAAATCACTCCCTTCCAAATGGGAGTTAAAGCACCCCTCGCCGGAAGTAACCATTTAGTACTTGAAATGGTAGAAACCATCTCTTTCTCGACCTCTGATTTCTTCTCTGCCTAAAGAAAAAATGTGAATTTTCTTAAAAATCTTTGTCAAATTCTAAATGGGAAAAGATGATCTTGTAGGTCAACAAGCGATATTCCAACCACAGGGAACCCCTTCTGCCATCCAGCACCAGGGCCTCACCATGCTCACCTTTCCAAGGCCCCTGAGAGAGTCATAAGGACCCCACTTCACAGGACAAGAACCTCAAGCCAGAAAAGCCCGTGTGGTCACCGACGGAAGGAAACAGGGACCTACACACAAGGTCAGGGCTCAAGCTCCACAGTGGACGTCCCTCTCCCCAGGCTGCCCGTGTGGCGGCCAGGCCAGGTGGCCTTGGAAAGACTCCCCAGAGCGTGAGAGCAAACCCCAAGTCGGCCACCTGCCCTGACTGAATTGGGGCCCCAGACATTAGGAGAAAGTGATCATCTGTGCCCGTGGGCTGACTCTGCACCACGTAGCCTGTGCTCTGGTCACCTGTTCCCTGTTGGCTCCTGGGTGGCCTGCGTGGGTGAGCAGAGGACCCCACCGAGCCCCCAGCCCCTCCACTCACGCCTGCAGCGCCACCCCTCATTCAGACTGGGCTCTGGGCAAAACACATTGCAGATATTTTTCGTTGACTCTGAATTAATCAGCTCACTCCATGTTGTACTTCTTCAAAGTAAAAAATAAATGGGGCGGGGGGCTTCCCTGGTGGCGCAGTGGTTGAGAGTCCGCCTGCCGATGCGGGGGACATGGGTTCGTGCCCCGGTCCGGGAGGATCCCACATGCCGCGGAGCGGCTGGGCCCGTGAGCCATGGCTGCCGAGCCTGTGCGTCCGGAGCCTGTGCTCCACAACGGGAGAGGCCACAACAGTGAGAGGCCCGCGTACCGCAAAAAAATAAAATTAAATTAAAATAAATGGGGGGGCTTCCGTGGTGGCACAGTGGTTAAGAATCCATCTGCCAAGGCAGGGGACACAGGTTCGAGCCCTGGTCCAGGAAGATCCCACATGCCGCAAAGCAGCTAAGCCCGCGCGCCACAACTACTGAGCCTGCGCTCTAGAGCCCGCGAGCCACAACCACTGAAGCCCGTGAGCCACAACTACTGAAGCCCACGTGCCACAACTACTGAAGCCTGCATGCCTAGAGCCCATGCTCGCAACAAGAGAAGCCACCGCAATGAGAAGCCTGTGCACCGCAACGAAGACCCAACACAGCCAAATATAAATTAATTAATTAATGAAAAACTAAATAAATGGGGAACTTTACCAGCTCAACCATAGGAAACTGCACCGCCCTCTTTTGAGAAACAGTCTCATGTTGGCAATTTCCATACAGTTCAACCTACAACACTTGCCTCTCTTGCTTTAGTCTCCCTGGTTAAACCTTGGTGTGCTTTCATATCCTGGGTTACACTGAGAGCTGCCTTTCATCCTCTGATGCCTGCTGACCTTTGTGGGTTAATTCACAGGGCCTGGTGGCACCTGAACAACTTCTCTTCGAGGACAGGGTTTCCCAACCTCAGCAATGCTGACACTTCAGGCTGTGAAGTCTCGGATGTGGTCCTGGGTGCCTTAGGGTATGTGCCATCCCCAGCCTCTACCCACTAGATGCCAGTGCAGCCCCCGCCCACTGTGACAAAGAGAACGTCTCCAGACACGCCCAATGTACCCGGAGTCCCCACGCATCTCAGGAATCACTGTTCTCCCGTCAACGTGGGTGAGCTCCCCACCGCGCAAGGTCAACGCCGGCTTTGAACTTGACGGAGCCGGAAGCTCAACCGAAAGGTCCAGCTCAGCTGCCACGGTCACCACTCCTCCCCGGGACGCATGCGGGTTAACGAGCTCTCCTGTTAGTCCTTTGATGCTCCGTCAATTGACACATTGATGGAGTGCCCACTCTGTCTGGGAAGAGTCTCCGAAGGAAGATTCTGGTGACTTGGGCTGCAAGAGACCACAGCAGAGTCTCTTCCAGAGAGACCTCAGGGCCAAAGAACGTTTTCCCTGCTGAAAAATGCAGGCCAGCTTATACATTACATGATAAGTGTATTTAGTAGGAATAAAATCTTTTCATTTTCCACATATATTGAGTTGCTATTATATTGCATTTTTATTTAATGTCTTTCACACAGTACGTGCTTATTAGACTCTGATGGCTAAACAGAGATAATTCGTACCCTTCACTGACAGCATTTACTTGAAAGAAAGTCCTGACATCTTCAGCTCCGAAAGGGAAATCAAACAAAACTCTAGTGTCCGCCTCTCAGGTAGACTTCTCCTCTCTGGACCACCCCCCATGCTATCAACTTACACCTTTTAAAGCTGTGGAACAAGTTCGCTGCACACGTGTTACCCTCATAACCGAAGCCTCCGCCATCTGTTACCTTTCACATATTTCCACTTTCCTTACTTAGGTGTCAGTGGGTTCGGTCTGCAGCTTTATGAAAATAATTACTGGTTTTACAGATGAAAAGAAAAGGAAAAAGCTCTCCAGCCTGTTATTTGGGTGCAGTCATCTATCTTAAGTCCCCATGGCCACTGAGAGCTGAACAAAGTTATAATAAAATCTTCTTTGATGAAACCTGACTAATCTATGGCTTGTCCATTCTCACGAAACCTTCTGGGAAACACTCAGGAACCAGTGGATGTTACTTGATGATACAAGACTAACTCTATGATACAGGCTATATTTCATCACTCTGAGTTTGTACAACAAGCACATGATAAGAATTATTATTCACTTAACAATACATGTCAAGAGAGAACTGACATACACTGCCTATCCTTATATATAGTCTTCTTCCATCAAACCTAAGTAAAACTTGAAAGTTTTGTTTATTGCCACAGTACACTCTTATTTCAATAAAAGATCATTTAATTTGACTAAACTAAATTCAAACTAATAGGAATTATATGTTTAGAAAAATAAAAGAGTTTGCTTTTAAGTGTCTAATTACTTTCAAAAACAAACAGTAGCAAAACTGGCTAACGTAACACAAAATAACTGAGACTTTTAGAAGTTCTAGTTTAATAACTGTAAATGAATCTACAGTTTGCACATCATCTATCTGAATTCCGACAGGATTAGAAAACACGTTCTCTTAAGTGGAGAGAAAATGTGCCTGGAAATCTTTCCCGTACATTTCTACTTCCCAACAGGTGAGAATTCTTTGGGGACACCCCTGGCTGTATCCTGACACACCTGTGGTGCCTACCCTGGTGCTGCGATGTCCATGGTGAGGAGGGGGTCCCGTCCTACCCTGCCTTCACCTTTTCTCAATTCATCACCTTGCCTTTCTGAACGAATGTTTGCTTTGAGAGATCATGAGAATAAGCGTCAGGAGACCCTGCCTTCTCGGGGCACTTACCACTCAGTGCGACACCCCACTGGTCCATGCTATTCCACACACAAAATACACAAAGCGCAGGTGCACACAAGTGTATATATATGTGCACACAGACAGGTATACACACACATAAATAAGTAAATTCACACACGCACATAAACCCTTGTTGGGCCGCGTTACCTGGTCGCTTTCTGTGCCTGTTGCCATCACTTTCTCCTGACCCTGATCCATCCTACAGAACCACTGTGCCTTAAACTTCTTAAAATGCTTTTTGGTCATGTTGAGTGTTGTGCTCAGCTCCCCGTTATCTGTGGGATGAACATGGCTCTGAACCAAGGCTCTCTCCAGTGCTGCCTGGATCCTCGTCCATGCATTATGTCCATATACGTATCTGGCACTAAATCAAAACCACTCTGGTCCCTGTTCCTTCAATACAGCCTGTGAAATCCCATCCTGCTTCTTGTCATCCTAACCATCGTTGAAAGTCCCACTCAAATCCCATCTCCCAGGGCTTCCCTGGTGGTGCAGTGGTTGAGAGTCCGCCTGCCAATGCAGGACACATGGGTTCGAGCCCTGGTCTGGGAAGATCCCACATGCCACGGAGCAGCTGGCCCCGTGAGCCACAATTACTGAGCCTGTGCCTCTGGAGCCTGTGCTCCGCAACAAGAGAGGCCGCGATAGTGAGAGGCCCATGCACCGCGATGAGGAGTGGCCCCCACTTGCCACAGCTAGAGAAAGCCCTCGCACAGAAACGAAGACCCAACATAGCCATAAATTAAAAAAAAAAAAAAATCCCATCTCCCCTGTGAGCTGCCTTCAAGCCAACTGAGCTCGAGGGGTGTTAAGCACAGTTCCCTCCCTACAGTGTGTGTGTGTCACTCACTTGGCCCTTTTCACAAGTGGATGGATATTACGGATACTCATTATTTGTGGGTCTCATACCACTGGATATGCCCTCAGAACCGGACTAGATCTTTATTGTGGTGGGGAAAAATATTCAACAGGAAAAGATCATTCAAGTTTTTACTGTATTTAGGAAAGGACAATGTGACCCTAATAATAAAATGCCTAACAATAAATCAGAGGACCCAATAATGCTCAAGAGAGGGCCTCCGAGGTCCTCCAGTCCATCTCATCCACTTGACCACCTGTGGTCAGGCAAGGTCCCCGTGGCCGGCAGGGTACAGAGCCCAGGTCTGTGAGTTGCCGGTACGAGGCTTGTCCTCCATTAAAATCAAAGTTGAATATATTTTGAAGCCATAGGATATCCTGAAGTCTTGGAATATACATTTCCCCATTCTTAAAAACCTTAGGAATAAGACCTGGAATTAGTCTTTTTTTTTACTCATTGTACAACCCTACAGTTTTTTAAAATTGTGTTTCAGTAAAGCTTTTAAGGTAGACTTCTAAAGTTCCTCTACGGATACACATTAAGGTTATTATTTAATCCTCTAAATATCAGTTGGACCTTTAAATTTATAAATATGCACTTTGTCCTGCTAGCATTGAATTAAAACCCCATGAATTCAAACCTTGGTAAAAATCACTCACTGTACAGAAGTACTTCAGAAATGTATTAGAATTATTTCCTTGGATAGGAGACAAATCAGGTCCTTAATCTGACATGTGAATTCTTCACTTTTTCTGAAGCTGAATGCTCATTTATGTTTAGCTTTCAATATATTTATAAATTTATGTATATCTAACATACATGGTTCTAGTTATATCTAAATTTCCAGCAAAGAACAACTCTCTGTCTGAGAAAAGGTGATGCAATTATTACGTATCACTGCATGATACAGGCTGTCTGGGGTTATTAAAAGAGTCAGGTATGGCCAATTTACGAGGGCCACCCCTGCACCTTGCTTTCATGGCTCACCGCTGAGTCTTATTCTCACTGAGGGCCCCCTTGGGATCTTTTTACAAATGGCTGTTTATTATTATATTATTCCATCACATACCTCATGAGAGGAGGTTGTAACATCCGCTAAGAAAATCACAAACTATTTTGACTTCCGTGATAGAATATCACTCTATACGTGATGTTTAGAATTATGTTTTCTGTAACATTGGTATGGAAAAGGTTCATTAAATATAAAGTCGAATGAAAAGTTGAATTAAAGTTGAATTGAAATGTAAAGTTGAATGAAAGCAAAATGTTCCTAAAACAAGTTAAATATTCTCGGCTACAAAACAAATTAAAGAGGAAAACAAGAAATGCAGCAAGTGCCTTTAGTGCCTGAAATATGGAGCCGTGTAGAACCTGTACCCCTGGTGCCTTGCAGGGCATCACTGGTAAAGCCAAGTCCTTACTTGCAGACGACAGATTCCCCTCGCTGAGACTGAGATGAGGGGGGTTTCTACCAGGGTGTTAGAGGGTTCACAGGATGCTGGAGGACCCACTCGGGAACCCTGCACAGCCAGGCACCCAGCCACTGGGAGTGGTTCCCACGGGGTCTCGGCTGCCAGTGATGCAGGTGCCCAAGCAGCAGCCCCAGCACAACTGTCCCACCCCCGCCCGCTGTCCAGAGCCACACCGGGGCCCCTGTTGGGCCGGAACCTGGCTGGATGTCGACTGGGCTGCAAGGGTCCAGCTTTCCGGCCTCCATCCCACAGAGGGCACGCTGCCTGGGGCGGGAAGCAGGTGGAAGCGGAGCCAACGGCCAAGGACACACAAGAAACGGCCGAGTCACAAAAGGGTCACTGGAGATGCCATTCCTTGTGTCTGACCCATGGCAGGGGGAGAGGTTACTTCTCCCCATGGTCTGAGATTCCACGATGCCTAGTTACATTTTTTTACTCAAATTATTATGTTCAAAAGTAAGAAAATATATGGCGACGGGGAAAAAAATCAACACCCTAAGATATCGGAAAAATAAAACGGGCTTGGTTGGTCAAGGGGTTGCTGCCCCCTCCTTGTCCTCAGCGTCACTGCGAGGGCTCGTGCTCACTGAGCGCTGTCGCATCCAGGCCCTGAACTGAGCGCGGTACACGCTCCACTCCCTCAAAGTCTCCCGACGGCCCTCCAAGGCGGCGCTCTAATTACCTACATTTGCAGATAAGGGAGCCCAGGCACAGTGAGGTCAGGTCACCTGGCTCATCAGAGGGACACCAAGCCTGGTGCTCAGAAAGGCTCGAAGCCCAGGCTCTTTTTTTTTTTTTTTTAATTTAATTTATTTATTTTTTAAAGAGCAGGTTCTTATTAGTGGTCCATTTTATACATATGTCAATCCCAATCTCCCAATTCATCACACCACCACCCCCCTGTCACTTTCCCCCCTTGGTGTCCATACATTTGTTCTCTACACCTGTGTCTCTATTTCTGACCTGCAAACCAGTTCATCTGTACCATTTTTCTAGGTTCCACATATATGCGTTAATATACGACATTTGTTTTTCTCTTTCTGACTTACTTCACTCTGTATGACAGTCTCTAGGTCCATCCACGTCTCTACAAATGACCCAATTTCGTTCCTTTTTATGGTTGAGTAATATTCCATTGTATATATGTACCACATCTTCTTTATCCATTCGTCTGTTGAGGGGCATTTAGGTTGCTTCCATGGCCTGGCTATTGTAAATAGTGCTGTGATGAACATTGGGGTGCATGTGTCTTTCTGAATTATGGTTTTCTCTGGGTATACACCCAGGAGTGGGATTGCTGGGTCATATGGTAATTCTATTTTTAGTTTTTTAAGGAACCTCCATACTGTTCTCCATAGTGGCTGTATCAATTTACATTCCCACCAACAGTGCAAGAGGGTTCCCTTTTCTCCACACCCACTCCAGCATTTGTTGTTTTTAGATTTTCTGATGATGCCCATTCTCACTGGTGTGAGGTGATACCTCACTGTAGTCTTGATTTGCATTTCTCTAATAATTAGTGATGTTGAGCAGCTTTTCATGTGCCTCTTGGCCATCTGTATGTCTTCTTTGGAAAAATGTCTATTTAGGTCTTCTGCCCATTTTTAGATTGGGTTTTTTTTTTCTTTAATGTTGAGCTGCATGAGATTTTGGAGATTAATCCTTTGCCAGTTGGTTCCTTTGCAAATATTTTCTCCCTTTCTGAGGATTGTCTTTTCGTCTTGTTTGTAGTTTCGTTTGCTTTGCAAAAGCTTTTAAGTTTCAATAGGTCTCATTTGTTGATTTTTGTTTTTATTTCCATTACTCTAGGAAGTGGATCAAAAAAGATCTTGCTGTGATTTATGTCAAAGAGTGTTCTTCCTATGTTTTCCTCTAAGAGTTTTATAGTGTCATCTTACATTTAGGTCTCTAATCCATTTTGAGTTTATTTTTGTGTATGGCGTTAGGGAGTGTTCTAATTTCATTCTTTTACATGTAGCTGTCCAGTTTTCCCAGCACCACTTATTGAAGAGACTGTCTTTTCTCCATTCTATATCTTTGCCTCCTTTGTCACAGATTAGTTGACCATAGGTGCGTGGGTTTATCTCTGGAAGCCCACGCTCTTAACTGTCACCTGAGAGTATCATGACTTCACATGGTAAGGGCTCAAGTCTGTAGCTGGATGGTCACCTCGGGGTGGAACAAAACCTATTTCCCCACCTGAGAGAGGCCTCGTGCTTTTTGGTTTGTTGAAAGACACGATAATACAACACCATAGGTGAAAACGACATAGACCCACATTTCCCAAAATTTCTATATGCAAATTTGCAACAATAATTTTGCATTGATGTAAACTTTGCACTTAAAAGTGAACTTAACTTTGATGTATTTAACAGACAAATCGCATTAAGACATTAAATCTGTAAGTCATTGTTAAACAATAGTTTACTTATTTTAAGCAAAGAAAACTTTCCAGTCTTTGATATATGTTCTCAGAAACATAAAAATAAAATTCCTTTCCTCAGCTGTCCTTTTCCATTTCACACATATTGATCTTTCCATATGTTTTAAATAACGATGAAATTAATAGGACCTGTATTTAATAAATCCAAATCCTTTCATGTCCAAATATTTTGGGGGAGACTGAGGTGAAAAAGCTGCTTAAGTATTAGGACAAACTAAGCAGAACCGGGAACAGCTTTGGAAGAGAAGCAGAAGGCGGTGGGGAGCCGGGCGGGCCACTGGGGAAGGTGTTTGCAGGCTGGGGTGGGAGGAGAGTCTGGTTAGGAGGATTCGGAGGTGGGGCAGGACTGAGGCCAAAGCCCAGGGGAGGCAAGAAGGAGAAGGAATACGACCAGGGCCTGTTTGTTTGCACAATGTGAGTCGGGTGAGCTTATCTGTTCGGTGTGAGTCAATGGGCAAGGCAGACCGTGTGGAATAAGCCGGGCTGCCTGTGAATTCTCACAGCCCTTTTTATGTGTGGCACTGGGCAGACGTCCTCAATATCTTTTGAGCCTTAGCTATTTATACAGTGGGTTGTGATATTTATTTAACTGAACTGCAGAGAAGAATTGATGGGACAACATCATGAGTTCCCAGCACACAGTCTGGCACTGGGGTGCTGGGGAAATTAAGACCCTCCACGCACCCCCCTGCCCAGTCCCCCCCCCAGATACAAAGCAGCAGGACGGAATGAAGCCAGCTGGAAGACCCCTTCACAGGCAGGCTGGGCAGTCCTGCACGTCATCTTCAATCTTATTCATAATTTATAGTTATTTCCGAAAGTTTTTATGATCCTAAATATTTTCTAAATCAGTAACAGAATCAAATTTTTAAAAGTTCATAGTCAAGGAAAAATAAAGCTATTTCAAAGCGTTTTCTCAATCATACTAATAAACTGTAAACTTCCACCGTACACGTACTGTGGGAAATATTACTCGGTAAGGCCCCTGTTTTATCTATGACACTGTGGAGTGATTGGAATAGCTAAAACTGGTCCAAGCAACATTGAGAACAGTTGGCTTGGAACATGCTACATTTTGAATTCTGGCTGTTTGCTGTATGTATTATTACTTTCTAAAATATAGAAATAACTGTATTTGTTTAAATAATTAATTTGCTATTACATTAGATGAAATTTTGATTTTATATGATTGTAACACAGAACACAATCATACCTGTTTTACAATTTTTTTTTTTTTAACGAGAAGAAATCTTCAATTACTATAAGCACTCTTATGTTTGGAAAAAAGATATTTCACATTTTAGATGTTACTTCTAATTCAACACTTTATTAGTCACTACTGGCATGATTTTGCTACTCTCAGATCTAGGAAAGCATCTGTAAAGCGGCCAGGCCACAGCACCGAGCTCCCACAGCGCTGGGTCTCCCAGCAGTTCTAAGGCTCAGTGTGGTCCATGAACCAGGCAGCCGAGAGCCCTGCAGACAAGGGTGCCACCCAGAGGCCAAAGGAGGAACTTCACCTTGGATTTTGTTGGAAGACAAAACTATAAATATTAAAAATCTAAAAATGATTTGCTATTACTTATTTAAAAATAAGGAATATTTTTACAAGGTTCCCTCTGCAGGAACGAAGGCTTTTAGTGCCAGGCTACGTAGAAGTGTAGTTCTTTGAAAACTCTAACAAGATGGAAACAGCCCTGAGATGGTCCGAGTCGCAGGTGCACAGTGCGTCAACTAAAGCATTGAATTTAACTCTACTCTCTAGAGCAAACGCTTTATTTTCTTATAATTAATATAACGTGTGTTTCCAGAAGTCATGTAAGTTCTGGAGCAACCACCATGACCTGTTTAGACATGTGGACCAAAAGTTAAACTAATTACCGGAGACATTTCTTACTTAAATGAGAAAAGTTTCTTTCATTAGAAAGCCTTCTGTGTAATTTTCTTCTGGCAAAGGAATAAAGTTTATTTAGAGTAATTCTGTTTGGCAGACAGTCAGGGCTTCTAAAACATATACCAATAATTGTTAAGGTTAAAGCAAAACAGTCAATTCTATGAAACGCATAACAACTCAAGCTTCTAATGGTCGAAACAGTAGGCTGATTATAAAATAGAGATTTATGATATCCCCGTTTTCTCTTAGAAGTCTGGATGTTGGGATTACTGCTAGCAATGGGCCATCATTTAAGACTGACATATTTTACAATGAACTACAAAAGATCAAACTTAACCAAAAATAAGGCATACATTAAATGTGAAAATTATTTTAAGTATAAAATTTGAAAACTCCTTTTTCTACACTGTAAAATCCCATTTAAAAAAATTTGTTTAGGTCTTTATTTAATTTGTTACAATATTGCTTCTGTTTTTTCTAAGTTTTGGGTTTTGGGCCGTGAGGCATGTGGGATCTTCTTAGCTCCCCGACCAGGGATCAAACCTGCATCCCCTGCATTGGAAGGCGAAGTCTTAGCCAGTGGACTGCCAGGGATGTCCCCAAATCCCATTTTTGAAATAATGTTTTGGGTACTCAAATGTTATACAGATTTCATCCCATTTTATTGTCTCATTTTCACTACAACGCAATTTAAAACAGAAAGAGGATTCTAAACACACCTACTTATGTGAGTTTCTGGAAAGCTCATTCTAGAAATACTAAGTGTTTACAGCTGACTTCAAATTTTTTTAAAATTTAATTAAATTTATTTTTTATACAGCAGGTTCTTATTAGTTATCTATTTTATACATATTAGTGTATAATGTCAATCCCAATCTCCCAATTCTGACTTCAAATTCGTTTTTATTAAATAAGAAGATTCTACAGTTGATTATCATTTCCAAGTAGATGTTTTTCCTGCAAATCTTAGCAAAATACTGCTTTAAAGTACAGCGTGGTTAACTAAACCTTCCTCTCTTGGTTCTGTCACCGAGGGATCTCATTATTATCTGTGAGTTAATTCTCTTCCCTATTTCTACCCCGTAATCTTCCACATGCCCTGAGTCGCATCATTCTGTAAAACATGCTTCCGTCCGCAATGATGGCTGCAAAATATCTGAGCAAGGAGTACAAACAGGTCTACTTATGTGTCTCTATTTCTACATTTGTTTAGGAAATAAACGAGCCTGCGCATCTAAGTCCAGCCTCTGCTCTACAGATGTCCATTGCACACTGCTGGAATTGGAGTGAATATGACAGAGACAACTCAGTAGGACAGTATGGCTATTACTTCAGAAGAAAAGCTCAGTGACTGAAGCATGAAGTGTTTATCAAGGAATATTTTACAAGAGTTTTAAACAGGGCCCAAGGTAAGGCTGGCAAATCCAGGGGATGACCTCTTACATGTATCAAAAGGTCCGTGAGTCTGCATCATATATTCAAAGCATCAAATAAAGACTGAAAGGATGGCTACTTGGTAGTTCACGAATGATTCAAGTTCACTGGTAAGTATCTACAATTTAAAGGGTAAATTCTGAAACACTCCTCAAATCTCTAATCAGTCAAGAAGACTTAGTGATAAAATTAAATGCCTTCAAACTTCTTAAACCTTTCCCTTTCCTTCTTCCCATCTCCAATGCTACCATCTTAGTTCTCGCCATTTAAAAAAAAATCCATATTTGTTTAATCACTTCCTAATTAACCTCCAGGCCCAGCCTCCTACTCTATCCCACCGCTGTCACATCTCTAAATCCATCCTCCAGATAGTGTCCAGAATAACCTCAGGCTTCACAAATCAACCTCTTCACTTGCCTGCTTGATATTCAGACAGCAGGTCAGAAGTCAGTGTTCCTGCCCATCCAGGTCCTCTGCCCACCACCAGGGAGGGGACTTCCAGAGGGGGAAGGCCAAGGGCTACAGGCTGATTGCTAGTGGTTCCTTTGGCCCTTCTGTTTCAACTTAACTACCAATCACATTGCTTTGAGAGACATTCGCTCCTTATCAAGAGATGTCAGGATCCCTAATTCATAGGTGAGGTTGTTCACAAAAACATCCTAACTCCTACAACAGTAGCTTTCCAACATTTTTAAATGACCCAAATCATTTTCTTCATACAATAGCTAATGTAGAACCCCAACAAAAAGTGGGTGAGATAAGTATTTTTGAGGCTGACAACAGGCAGACGTTAAATCATACAGAACTGGACAGGCCAAGGGGTAAAATTCAAATTTGGCTGGTGAAATGCAGAGTCAGGGGGGAGAAGCAGCTCCGGTGAGACAAGTCAGACTCACATTTCTGAAAGGGTGCTGGTGCTGCTGGGTGTAGAAGACGCGGAACTAATGAGGATTTCAACACTTTGGAGGTACTTTCATAAACCCCAATTTCACCTGCAAAGAGTGACATGCACTTTCCGAACGACAGGCCACCGCGATGGCGGAGTCCCAGATACCTGGTCCTCGCAGGTTAGTCCCAGGTGCATGACGAGGTAAAAATGCACCAGGAAGTCCGAGTTGGGCAGCACGTCCTGGCGTCGGGTCATCATGGCGCAGATCAGCTTGTAGGCTTGGAGTTTGCCTTCCTTATATGCATCGGGCAGCGTTGTCGCCTGCCAAGGAGACGTTTAGAGATTTAATCAACTCCAGATGCAGATGCATTTTGTCCTTTCACTTACTTTTCAGTTTTCCATAAAGTTGCTTATGGAGATGTGGGATGAGCTGGCTGGAGTGAGACCCAGCCTGTCTTCAAAACATGCAGTCTTGGGCAATTACATTTTTTAAACTCAATTTCAGGAAGGAAGAGGAAATTACAATAAAGGAATAAACACATATTCACTTGCCTTAAATAGCCATGATGCAAACATTCTGAGGGGTGGGATCAAGGCAGGAGGAGACGGAGAAGACTGGTTATCCAGGCTTATTGCTAGGTTATCCCGTATCTAATTCACAAAGAGGAGACATTTAGGGAAGGCAACACACAGTTTATCCCAATGATACTTCAGAAACGTGCGCCATGGTCAAACAGCTGCTCCCAATTAAATCTCTGTAAGTTGAGTGAAAAGCTACAACATTTACAAGTGTTTCTTTTATCATGAGGTCTACTGTCTTTTTGAACTGTGTGGTGGTTTTAGATCTAATACAAAACTAGGGCATTGTTTTTCCTTCAATCTTAAAGCCTGGAGGGGCTTCCCTGAACTCCAAATGATAAGGAATGGTTTCACAGGTTATACTGTACAAACACGAACTGTGTTTTCGGGAAAAAAAAAAAAAAAAGTACTAACATGGGGAAAATGTATGTTGTAAACAAAAACAAAAACCAGAATGAAAATTGTATGGACTCTAAGACAGTACTTTTATAAAAATATGTTTATCCACAGAAATAAGATTATATATTAATATTGGTTTTCTCTGTGGATGGTGAGATTGTCTTCTTAGCATTTTTCTACATTCTTCAAATTTTGTACAATAAAACCAGTATCACTTTATAAAGAGAGTAACTAAAAGTAGTGTATACTATCCCATTCTTTAATATCCCATAGTAACAGTCTACTTGCACATTAAACGAGATAACTCTTAGGCATTTATAAAATGACCAAACTATAAGTATTATTATTTATTCTTGGGTCATCAAACGTACTTTGTCTAAACATCTAAACTTCTGTTCAGAAGTTACGTGCAACACAGTTTTTATGTCAAGTGATAAAGCTATGTTCCCGTATTAGAATAAAAGGTGATGGGAGGACTCACCTTCGCTAGCTTGTACCAGAGTTCATAGAGATAGCCGAACACTCTGGCATGGATCTTGGGTGACTGGATATTATTCACGTCTCCTAGGATTCCCAAGATTCTTCGCCATAACACGGCGGCCGAGTCTGCGTGCCAACCCGTGAGGGTCCCCCCAGCGATTATGCTACAGTCATCAGCAAGGCATTCGCTGCTATCTGTGGGGAAAGATGTGTGTTAACCCTGTAAATGCAATTTTGATTTCATTGTTACAGCCTTTTTCTTCTGTAATGCAAATTACCTGTGCTTGAAAATTTACGTGTTCAGAGTAAAATAAGATCAAGTGTGAAATGGCTGACAACTTGGAAGGACAGAAAAGTGGGCTCCATGAGGACAGGTTAGATGATTCTGCTCCTTTCCAACTAAAAGGACAACAGCCCAGAGATGACAGAACAGTTCCTGGAGACCCTGTGAAGGGCTTTATAAAGCAGCAGGGGGGTGGGGAGGAGAACTTGAGCAGGATAGGTAGGGAACAGGGCCATGAAAAAAGGTGGCCGGGGAGGCCTCATGGCTGGAGTGACATTTGTGGTGGCTGTTACTATTCACTCAGGTTTATGGGGGGGGGGTATAATTTGCTTATAATAAATTTTACCCTTCTTGGATTCAAGGACTTGTAGGAAAGGTACACGATGGTGTAACTGTCACCACACACTGCCACCGTAATTGATACGAAATAGCCCCTTCACTCCACAAGTGCCCCTTCACAGTCAGTCCCCTCCCCGAACCTCTGTTCCAGACAAGCACTGCCGTTTTTTGTCCCTACAGTGTCCCTACATTCTGCAGTTTCCAGAATGTCTGATAAATGGAATCCTATAGTAAGCAGCTTTTCTATCTGGTTCCTTTCACTTAGCATAATGCGTTTATTTGAGAGATTCATCCATGGGGTTGTGTATCCACAGGTATCATAGTTTATCCATTGACCTGACGAAGGACACTGGAGAGTTTCCTGGTTTTGGTGATTATAAATAAAGCTACAATTGCATACAGGCTTTCGTGTGAACACGTTTACATTTCTTGTTTAAGACCAGAATCACAAATGGCACACGTTATTTCTCTGCTTGCTTCTCGCTTTTAGTGGACCATGTCTTCCTGTGGCTGCCTGAGGAAGGCGCACGTCCTCATGTCTGAAAGTCTTGGGTCCGTGACTTGTAATTCATACTTCGGCTGGGTACAGAATTCTGTGTTGGAAAAGTGCTCACTTTCCTGTAGTTTCCTTTGTAATTTTAGAGTCAGCAGCGTTCCAATACTTGAAATTTTTTTGTGTGAAAAATTATTAACTCTGGAGAGTTTCAACCTGTCTGAAACAGGTTGAAAAAGAGAGTTTCTCTTTTATTTGAAGCTTCAGTAAAGCTAGCAATTGTCCTCTTAATTTTAAATAACTCTATTAGAATTAACCTATTGTATTATTTTTTCATTTTATATTGTTTTTGTAGCTCTGTTCCCTTTTTCAACCCCAATATTTTTTCCTTGATCAATCTTGCCTATTTGTCTATTTTATTCATGTTTTTAAAGAGTGGTCTTTGGGCTTCCCTGGTGGCACAGTGGTTGAGAGTCCGCCTGCCGATGCAGGAGACACGGGTTCGTGCCCCGGTCTGGGAAGATCCCACATGCCGTGGAGCGGCTGGGCCCGTGAGCCATGGCCACTGAGCCTGCGCGTCCAGAGCCTGTGCTCCGCAACGGGAGAGGCCACAACAGTGAGAGGCCCGCGTACCGCAAAAAAAAAAAAAAAAAAAAGAGTGGTCTTTGTTTTCTATATTGCTTTCTAGTATATGTTATGTACTTAGCTTTATTAGTTCCTTTTTTGTCAACTTCTGTATATTATTCTGCTGCCATTCTTTTCCTAATTTTTTGAATAAGACTTTGAATAAATTAGTGTTTTTCGCTTCTAGTGTACACACCGAAGGCCACATATTTTCCTCCATATCAGTACTCAGCTACATTTCGTTGTAGTCAATTTGAAATATTTTCCAGTTCACAATTTGATTTCTTTTTGGACTTAATTTATTTGAAATGCAGTTTTAGTTTCTTAATGTCGTTTTCTTTTTGTTCTTCTGAATTTATTTCATCACATTCATGGAATGTAATATAGTTTCAAATCATGGACATTTGTTGAGGCTTGCTTAATGATCTAACTGGTCAATTTCTGTAAATGTTCCATGTGCTTTAAAAAAAAATCTCAGGTATTTTTAAATTAAGTTCAAAAAATTTTATACATATAGATCTACATTCAATCAAGATTAATTGTATTGTGTAAATCTCTATTTTAATATTTTTTCTGCTTAACTCATCTGTTAATGAGAGCTGATATTAAAATTTCCTACTATGATTATGGTTTTATCAGTAGCTCCTAGTAATTCTGTCAAATTTTGCTTCATATATAATCTGGAGGCTATGAAGTTCATATAAATTCAGAATTATTGCTGTCACTAATAAATGACTTCTGCTTTAAAGTTTATGTGACTGACATACACAGAGCTACACCCCTGGTCCGCCTTTCTTCCTATGTATCAATGTGTTTATTTATTTACTTAGGATCTCCCTGTACATTATGTATTACGGGTACCTCTGGTAAACATCATATGGCTGGATTTGATGTCTTCAACCTAACCCAAGAGTTTCTGAATTGAAGTGCAAGTTTAAATTGTTTATTTTTATTGTAGTTGCTGATTTATTTGATTTTTATCTCTCACATCTTACTTCTGGCTTTCCGTTTAAGTCACCTCTGCTTTGCTTCTCTTTTGAATCTTTGGAGGGGGTTTAAAGAGCTGTGTCCCACCCAGACACAGTGGCAACCATTATCCACCGCTGAGCATCATCTTGGGTGCGTATATATTATTGTTGGGGCCTAACCATAGAAATGGGAGCACAGTCTAGGGATGCGAGGAGCTCAAGGAGAGGGATGAGCAGAGCCGGCGAGGACCAGCAGGAGTGGGTGGAGGAGGGGCCGGGGCAAATCCAGGGCGGGCTCCGTGCGCTTCCCGCACTGTGCCCGAGACAGCTGCTGACAGCTTATTATCAATATATTCGTTATGGAAAGATGCCAAGACCCTGAAACAGAGGATTTGATACGGATGGTACATGTTGTCATGGAAAGATCTTCCCAAATCCAGGAGCACTGTTCCTTCTTAGAGCAAAACACATCTGTATTTCCCACATCCGTATCGTACAATCAACTGAGGTGACACAGATAATCCAAGCCGGAATCCCACACAGTGAGCCTGCATAGACAGCAAAAGCCTAATTACGGGCCTTCTGGGCTCTCAGACTGACTTTTACAAAACCTCAGAAGACAGGCTCGTCCTCCTCACATTTACTCTGTAAAATGCGTGCAGTGTCAAGCATCTGTCAGTCCAAGAAGGTTTGCTGAAGCTTCAAATGAACCTTATAAACCAACCTAAGTTCCCAAGTGAACAAGCAGCATAATACAGCATTTATTTTTCTCAAGAAGAATGCCATGAGTCTTTAATTCCTTGAGGGGTAAACAAAGTAAGGGGACTCAGTGACTTAGAGCTTTGCTCCATCCCCAACCATCACCCCCAAAATGTAGCCATCTGAGGTGGAGATTAGCCTCCAGCCTTCTAGTCAGGCTGGGACTTCCCTTGAGTGACAGCTCCAAGGAAACAGAGTTCAGGTGTCTTATCACCTACACCTCCCTGCTACCTGCCAGCAAACACATTCTCAGTTATGGAAGGATCCCCCCCCTCCAAAAAAAAGAATGTTTCAATACTGCTTTGCTCTCAGAAAAATGTATTCCTCAGTGATAAAATTCTAGGTAGCGTCCCCCATCACATTATCAAAACACAGGGAGTCTTTTCGAGGTATGTGAAACTATTACATGCTCAATATTACTGTGAAAAAAAATTTTTAATGAGTTGAAATGTTTTTACCCAAAATTATTCCACTCACGGCATAAGTAACAGAACAGGTGCTGACATTTTGCATGTAGATGGTTCCTCAGTGAAGCAGCACTTAATTAAGAATCGGGATTTGAGAGATTTCTGAAAATTTCATGTTCACCTTAAAAAACACCAAACACTTAGTTCATTTTCTTTTTCATGAGCAAGCTAGTATGCTAGCCTAGCATCTTTTTGTTCCATTATTACTAAATGCTATAGAGACATTAACATTTTGTTGTTGTTGTTAAAGTAGGGAGTCTTGCAAACAAGTAAAAGTTATATCGTCTTTCTCCCAACAGATACAGGACTTTAATACAGGAGCAATCTAAAGTTCAGAACTTTGCAAATATGCAAAGGATTTTAGCCACGAGATAAGTCTTGGTAATCAGTAAAACAGGCACTTAGGACCCAAGGGCGACTTCACACAGCAGCAGTCTCGTGTAGGTTTGGTGGAGGGTTGATGAAACATAGCTGGTGCTTTGGAAATGATTTTCCCTTTTGAGTTGAAAACTTAACCAAAGGCACAAACCCAAAGGCTCAACAGAAACACCTTAATTCTGGGACCAGAAAAATTAGGCCTAGACTTTGATGATTAAAAGCGGAGAAGACACAGGCTGGCGCTCTGCTGACCGTCACTGCGGCCTGACCCTCTTTCTCCTTCCTCATCTGCTTCCCAGGCACACGCAACATTCATGTTAAAGATTACAAAGGTGAGCAAGCAACCCCACGGTACTTCTCATCGTTATTTTTCTTTAGAATGTTTTATGTTTTCAAAATAGATCAAAGCCTGGTGGAAATGCCAAAAATGTCTGCAACGGCAGAGGATGCTGACAGACTATTCCTGTGAATGGTTTTGGTGGCAGGTAACAGTGATAATTAAAAGCAGAAGTTATAATTAAAAGCAGAAATGGTCAAAGGATTTTGATAACAACATCTAGAGGCAGGGCTGTGACAAATATACTAAACAAGAGAGACTTGGAAACGCAATCGTACATATTTTTTATTATCAAAAAAAGGTTAAAATTTCATTGCTGTTTTTAGCTAAATCAAACAACAGCCTGCAGCTTAAAGCTTATTCATTCACTGATTCAAGTATTTACTGGCTATTCCTCTCCTGCTATGTACTGTCCTGGGAGCCAAGAATCAGCTGTGAACAGGACCAGTGACCAACGACCAACGACAATCCCGCCCCTGAAGCTTACCTTGCAGCGGGGGGTGGGGAGGACACCACTGACCCTTCCCCAACTAAAGCAAAATGTTGAAAACCACTTCTTTCGGAACTTTATCTTAAAACCTATCAGCGATTTGACAGGCACCTGGAAAGGAAGGAGCACCAGAGCTGGCCCTTGCCCTGCAGCGTTCTGCTAACCCTGAGTTCTTAAAGTTTCTCTGACAATGAAAAGAAAGTTTTCCTTATGCTGAAGTTGAATTAATGACTGACACGTTTCTTACGGTTAGCATTTTCTTTTTCATCCCATTTAAGAAGGCCTTCCCTACCCCAAGGTCTTAGACATATTTTTAGAGGATATTTTCTTCCAAAAGCTCTTAAGTTTTCCTTTTCACATTTAAGTATTTTATCCATAGGGACCTGGCTGTGGGCAAGGTGGGAGGTAGGGAATCTGTCCCATTTTCTGCCCTGGGGCTAAATATGGTCCCGCAGGCCTTTGTGGGGCAGTCCATTCGTCCCTTGGCAGACCTGGAATGCTGTCTCTTTCGTGTATCAGGATGCCGTGCCTGCGTGGATCCAGTGTGTATTTTATACTCCATTCCCTTAGTCTATTTGTCTATCCCTGTGATTAAAACTCCTTTTAAGTAAATCACATAGCACTTATTGCGTTATTTGTCCTTATCAGGATAAATGTCTTATTTTTGGTAAGCTCGTAAGTCAGTCATGGCTATGACTTATTCATCTTTTTATTTCTTATAGCATCAAATTCAGTATTTCTAGACTATAAGCTTATTTGCTAATAAATAAGAGATGAGGTCAACAGCAATACTGATTCTTACCTATAGAGTCAAAAATACTCCCCCCTAGGGCTTCCCTGGTGGCGCAGTGGTTGAGAGTCCGCCTGCTGATGCAGGGGACACGGGTTTGTGCCCCTGTCCGGGAAGATCCCACATGCCGCGGAGCGGCTGGGCCCGTGAGCCATGGCCACTGAGCCTGCGCGTCCGGAGCCTGTGCTCCACAACAGGAGAGGCCACAGCAGTGAGAGGCCCACGTACAGCAAAAAAAACAAACAAAAAAAACCCTAGAAAATCATAAGCTCAACAGAACAAAACTTATGCATGAGTCAACTCTAATTTCTTGTTTTTGGTATTCTTGATGCTCTGGCATCTGGGGCCTCCTTGACCAGGAAGGGACTGCCCATCCCAGGGTTAGCTAATTCCTAGAGATAGCAAACAACTCCCCAGGGAGTGTGTCTCCCACATGCAAACCCCACAGTCCCAAACCCAGGCCTCCCACCTACCTCCTCTGTCCAGCTCTTGCCTTGCCATCAAGGGGATGTCCCTGTGCCCTCATCACCATGGGGTCCAGCACCAGGCAACCAGGGCCAGTGTCTGTGCTCTAGTGTCTGCTGAAATTATCCCAACTAGCCGCTCCTGAGTCTGCATAGCCTGCCTTGCCTTCCCTTTCCCGTGCAAACGACAGTAAAGGCCGTTGCCCACGTCTTCCCCTCTCTTCCTGCCCCTAACCCTGGTGCCTCCCCATGTGCCCCCCTGCATGGCATGTCGTGCCCCTATTTCTATAAACTTCTTCCTTCATGACAATCATCTCCATGTCTCCATGTCTTGCCATACAAATCCCAGACACATTGTGAAACAGTGCACCATAAATTTAGCTGTTATTCTCAGAAAACATGAAATGATTTAACTACGAAAGCAAATATAAAACTGAACTGTTAGCTTGCCAATGATAAAGGAATTTAAGATTTTAGAAGCAGTTTATTATTCTAAGCATTTGACAACTGGTAGGATTATTCAACGAGAAACAGAGACACACTCAAATTGTTGGACCACTCTCTTTGTGTGTCCTGGAGATCAGGGTAACATGAGTTTTATTTTGTCCATTTATGAAGAAATTGTTCTCCTAAGAACAGAAAGTTAAATTCAGAACTGCGATAATCCTTAAACCTTATCATATTACGGTTTGTCCTTTTCACAGATGACAAGATGAACTATTGAACTGAGTGTACTGATTCTCGATATTAGAATTTCAAAGAAGAACTAAGTATTTGTAGGAGTTAATCACAACAGAGAGTGCATCATATAAAATTACCTCACACGAGTTTATTAAATTGAGCGGTCCCATGCACACTCTGAAATGGGATCAGAACTAATCTTTCCAGAGGACAGACAAAAGATGTAATCACCCAATTTTCTTTCCTTTCAATAAAACTAATTAAACTAGTCCTTGTTTAAGTAAATTCAACTTACTGAAAATTCAGTATTGCCTTTGATAGTACCACGATGATGATTTCCGTTGGACAATCTGTATATTGGACCCAAAGAAGCCATTTATTCCATAAATGTATTAATAATTCTCAAATAGTTCAGAGGGGTTTACAGCTGTAATTTTAACAGCAGCGTAGAAGAAAGGAATAGGCACAGCGCTGCATTTGGAGTCAGAACACTATGGAAGCCAGTTCCAACTCTGGACTTACGTCCCAGCGAGACAACACGATTCTCTGGGTCTCAGCTTCTCCATCCCTAGAAAAGAATTTGTATGACTTGGCCTGCTTACCATAAAAACCAAAGAGGATGCCTCAAAGTTCCTTGTAAACTGTTAAATCCCTTATAAGTTTATGGTATTATTATTCAAAATCATTACACATGTCATTACACATTACACATGTATCACTATATATATGAAGAATTTTAAACCATTTCCAAAAGAACCACACATTTGAGAAGCACAAATTATCAATACTACCCAATAATTTATAAAAGTCAGCACATGGCTTTGCCAATCATTCTTTCATTGATTTTGCAAGGCTTCTACCACTGGCAGGTGTGAATATTTAGACCAAAAATGTCCACTATCTCTTAAGGATGGCATATACAGCATTATAAGGCAATGCGTTACTCATTTACAGTTAACTGGTTTGGTTTTCTTTGCTCGTTTTTCTAGTCTTAATTAAGATACACATTAAATACACATTAAGATATTCTCCTTGGTCTTATCTACCTCATAGATAAAAGATTTTATCCAACACTAAGTTTTACCCAAAACTAAATTTTATGAAGTTTTTATGTTACTCTGTTAGGAATTTCCAAAAACATCTGGGACTGGTTAAATTTTATATCGTAATTAGTGAAAACCAGTTTGCTTGGTTAAAAAAAACAAAAACGAAGTTAAAAGTTTTGCCTTTACTTCTAATTTTAAAATGATTTTTAGCATTTTTTTTTTTTTTTTTTTTTTTTTTTTTGCTGTACGCGGGCCTCTCACTGCTGTGGCCTCTCCCGTTGCGGAGCACAGGCTCCGGACACACAGGCTCCGCGGCCATGGCTCGCGGGCCCAGCCGCTCCGCGGCATGTAGGATCTTCCGGGATCGGGGCACGAACCCGTGTCCCCTGCATCGGCAGGCGGACTCTCAACCACTGCGCCACCAGGGAAGCCCGATTTTTAGCATTTTAATACCACTTTTTACTCAACACGTGCTTTGTGGTTTGCTGTGTTGTTCTCATCAAGGACGCCTATGGATGCAGGAACGCAGCGGGCCAGGAGGGAAGTGGCCGTGGTCGGCAGCGCCCTCACTGAGCTCCTCAGAACGCTAGTCACTCCTGACACTTAGCAAAACAAAGCAAAACAAAAACCCAACTTCTCTTGGTGTCCCCGTCCTCACCTGTCACAAGGGACAGCCTTTAGAGGTTCACTTTCCCAGGGTCACAGGACGTGTGTGCGTGTGTGTGAATAGCTAAAACTGCAGAGTGCTTCCACACACACTGCTCTGTGCTCCTGACTCAGATGCTCACGCACTGATTCCTGCAACAACCCATAATACGGACTATTACTATACCCACTCTACAGAAAAGGAACTGAAGGACAGAGAGATTCACTGGCTCAAGGCCACCCCGCAATTCCTTGGCAGAGCCTGGATGCAGACCCAGAAAGTTCGGCTCTGGAATCTATTCATGAATCTTAGAAATACAGATACTCAAGGGGAAAAAGTTGCAAAAAATACAGAATATGACAACATTTTTCAAAAGCTTAAAACCAGAATTAAATGATATAGTGTTTGAGGAGACAGATATTGTGGTAAAATTATAAAGAAGTTAAGGGCATGATTTTAAGAAGAATTGGGGACAGGGTCACAGGAGGACGGGAGGGGAAGGACTTGAGAAGGGCCTGCTGGGGCCTCACTGGTGGGGCAGCTGTTCTACTTCTTACACGGGGTGCAGGTTGGCTGGTGTTCATTTGATTACTACAGTCCATAACTTACACATGCCTCACAACTTATCCTGTATATATCAAACATTCTACAGTCAAGTTAAAGAAAATAGTAATCAATGAGCTATCCAAATTCTTTAACTTATCCTGGATTTAGGACACATGTCAGTTGGAGAAATCACTCTTCTCTGTTTCCAGAGTAAATCACATTTGGTCACGGATCGCAAAGCCTTGGCATGAATATCAGAGACCTCCTCCCACGGTGGACAGTGGGTGTCGGCATGGCAGGCCTCCTCCTTTTTTGGCCACTGATTCAGCACACAAGACTCTGCGAATTCACGACTGATTATGAACAGGGGGTTGGGGCCGGCACACCCATGTGGGAGGAGGGAACCCCCATCATTGTGCTGAGGGACCCCTAGAGTTCTTGCAACTGGCAAACCCTGGGATCTCCCAACCGGTGTTAGCACCGGCACCTCTTCTCAAAGACGCAGTTGGTTACCTGTGAGGTTGGAAGCATCCGTGGGACTGAGTTGTAACCAGTGGCGGGCATCGGAGTCAGTCACAGCATCCGTGGGCGTGTTCAGTTCCGGGTCTTCCTCGCACATCTGCCACGGGCTCAGGGACGGCTCTGCCTCGGTGTTGCAGCCCAGAGCAGGGTCACTGCTGACACTGTCACCTGGCACAATGGGAGACACAGTCGGAGACAGCCAAGAGCAGGGAACCGGCACGTCCACAATCCCAGCACACAGGGAACTAAGCAGCTGTCCCAGCAGGAATCGTTCTCAGGACAGGGGCTCAAAAGGTGCCTGCGTGGGGCTCCTGGTCAATGAAACAGAGGTTCCAGGCGTGGGGCACGAGCAGTCCTTATGGGCCGTGCCACCTACAGCCCAAGCAGCACTCTATTCAGGGGTCTTAACTGAGTTCCCCCAGGTATGGAGAAGATCACCTCAAGTTCTTACGCTTTCGACCGTGACTTATTCAACTACAAAACGGGGGTGGGTGGAGGAGGGGAGGGGAATTGATTCCACCACAGAAGTGAGCTTATTCTGGCAGGATGCCTTCTACCTCATGCCCGATGTCTAGACTTGAACCTGGGGTGAATCAACCAGGATCACCGGGGGATGAGGTGTCCCACACAAAAGGTTTTCTTCAATAGAGACTCTCCCCTTTAAACACTAAAAAGTTCTAATTTGTCATGAAACAAGGATGCTTTCAAAGGCTGTGAAGCCTCACAGGGCTATTCAGTCTGACGCAGAACAGACCCAGCCAGCCTGCCCCCCAAATCCTCTGTCTGCTCCACAAGGACTCAGGGTGTCCGCCCTCTCTGCCTGCAGCTCTGCCGGCTGCGTTTCGATCTGCCGCTGACGGTCCCCCAGCCCTGCTGCTTCTAATCTGCTGTCCGTTCTTCACCTGCAGAAAACTGACAGCTGTCCCAGGCACCAACCTGCTAGGTCCCTAACTTTGACTGCCCCAGGACTCTAGAAGGTGGAGCCTAAGAGGCCCTGCTCCGCCCTCCACCAGGATCCGCCAAGAAGGAGGGGGCCTGGCAGTGGACCTCAGGGAAGTGGAGTATCAGGGACTGCATTTCACAGTTCTGTGATGGTACGTCTCAGCATCCCAGTCAGATTTTATTTTTTAAATACTTATGCCACTGACTTCAAGGTACTTCGGAAGCTTTTGCTCCTAACCTGGGGAAACTTTCTGGGGAAGGCCATTTTTCCTTCTGGGTCTGTCTGCTCACCCAGACATCAACCTTGGCTGTGCTTCTCACCTGGAGAAAGGCCCAGGGCTGGAAAGACAGGCCTCGAAGGTACAGGTAACTGACTGGATCTATTCAACTGTATGTGCACACTAACCACCCATCCATCCTGGGATCCCAGGAACAAAGATGTCCCATTTCACAACCACTGTCTTCAGATGATAAGATATCATTCGAGTTAGAAAGTCAAAAGGGAACAAAATGCAGCCTCGCCGAAGCTGGATGAACACAGACCACTTACTCTTCTGTCTCCCCCTGTATCTCCCTTGCGTCTGCTGCAAATCATCCTTCAAGTCCAATTCAGCGGGGCTGCTGCTTCTTCGTACTAAGATCTTCAGACAGAAAGAAATATTGCATTTGGTACAGGGAAGTTTTCATTTTTATAAGACTGGTAAGTTTCTAGGCCACATTTCTAAAGAAAAAGAAACAAACAATAATAACGGGCAACAAAAAAACTGAATGACGTTTTGCATGGGAAGGATACGGGTTCACAAATTACTGTAACTGAATTGTAAATTATACAAGATCTGAAATTTAAGCCTTCTACTTTGTCAGTTGACATCCAATTAAAATGGTCTACTGCGGAGGGGTGCCAAGTTATATGGAAATCGTTTATTTTGAAATTCTACTCGTACTTCTGCTCTGGCACACATGGATAACGGATACAATCCTCCAGGAAGCCTAAGTCCCCGTGGATGGCCAGGGTGCTGGCAGGGAAGGCAGAAACTCCACCCAGACTCCCAAAGGTCATTCAGTGCTTCCCTTGTTATGTGTGCAGCAGGCTTTCCTGAGCACCGTTCAGCACTGGACCGTGGTTTAAAAACAGGGGACTAGAACACTGTGAGGCAGTTCGCATCCTCTAAAATTTACATAACTGGCTTGGAAAGACAAAACATACACAAATTACACAAAATGGTTACAACGTAGAGTAGCAAAATATGCGAGTCAACTCTCTCTAAAAGGTTTGCAGAATAAAGCATTACCTTGATCGGCTCACAGTGACAGTAGCTGTTCAAGAAGCAACAGACATGAGGTGGTAGAGAGAAGGCAGGAGGGGACTCAGGGCAGGAAGCACTGAGGAATCAGCAAGTTCTATGTGCAGGAAAAGAAGCCGATTATAGCAGGCCATGCAGGGCAGTCAGGTGAAAATGGTAGGAAGAAAATGCGACCACCTTCTACAAGAGGCAGCTGCCGGGGGGCCGCCAACATCAGGCTTAGGAATTTCAACCCAGTATTGACAAAATGAGCAACTGTCTGTTCCAGACAATAGCTTATTGTGATTAAAAACATAACCAGAAAGGTAAGTCGAGTAGCTTATCTGCAGGACAGAGTTAAGAAGTTGCTATGGAACTGTTACAGTGACTCAGGAGTGAGCAGATATGGCTTTTGATGGTAGAAAAGGAGAAGAAAAGATAAATTTAAAAATGCTGCAGAATGACAGTCAAGAGCTTATATGAGAGCTTATATAAGAGTTGTACATGGGAGTGGACGTTTCATCACAAAAGGATATGAATCTAGGGGACCATGAGAATGACGGTGACGAAGGAAAGAAGGAAAGAAGGGAGAGAGCGAGGGAGGGAGGGAAGGAGGGAGGATGGACGGATGGACAGACAATGGATAGAGGAACTTGAGAAAGTTTCTGATATTTTAATTTTCATCTTTGGGCTGAATATCTAAAGAGAATGTGCTATAAGCGTGCAACAAAAATCCACAACTGGTGAGATGGAGGATACAGCCAAAAATGAAGATATGTATTTAAGGCCCTCCAGTTCAGAGTATACAAAAAACATGGGATTCCATGAGCCAACTAAAGGAATGAATATTAAACAAGCAAACACATGAAAAGGGGGGACTAAGATGTATAATTAAAGGACAGAATAATTATTAAGCTAAAACACAGAAGTAGGTCATAAATAAGAGATTTAGAAGATTAACAGTATATGAAAAAAATATTACTCAGCCTTAAGGAAGGATGATCTATGTCTAATATGACAGTGGAAATACACCCAGGATACTTCCTGAATTGAAAAGCAGAATGTGGGCTCTTCTGCTTCTGATTCTCTGAGAGATGAAATGTCCTCCAACTACAGAACTGGAACCTATATAAAAATTTGGGGCTCACAGGAAGTAAAATAAACCTCCAAGTGATCCATACCCTCTCCCTACCCCCCAAAGCAAACTGAAACCAGGGCAGTGAAATGGGGCTACTTTAGGGGTAAATCTAATGTTACCACTCCCTGTGGCAAAAGGACCAAGAGTCCAGGATTAAAGTAGCACTCCCTGTTTCCTGGAAGAAACAAATGCAAATGTTGCCCTGGTGAAACTTCATCACTTCAGATATCCAGGTTTTCTGTAGATTCAGATGAGCCAGGTAGGAACTCACAACCAAAGATCACCAAACAGCAAAGGAAATAAATAAACCACCATGCACAAGAGTCTCAGAAACAACAAATATCAGATTGATTTCAGATAATGATAAAGAATTTAGAATTGCAATCTGTGATTATTTTGAAGGAATAAAAGATGGCAATCACAAAAATGAGCAAGCAACAGAGATTATGAGAGATTGCAAGATATACTTGAAAAGAATTAACCTGAACTTGCAGAAGCAAAAGGTATAACTGTTGAACCAAAATACTGAATGAAAGTATTAAACAGAAGACTATTTATGAGTAAGGAGAGAATTATTGAACTGAGTGAAAGATCTGATGAACTACCCAGAATGCACCCACATAGCCAAGGAGAATGGAAAATATGAAAGGGGGCTTGAGAGACATGGAAGACAGAATGAGAAGGTCTAAATATATTTCTACCCAGAATTCCAGAAGGAAAGAGCAGAGAGAACAAAAAAGAGGCAATATTTGAAGAAATGGTTACCAAGAATTTTCCAGAAGCAATGGAAGAACAAGTATTCAAAGGCACATGGCACACATACCATATCCAAAACAGGACAAACGTATAGACCAAAAGAAAATGCATCTAAATATACTGTAGTGAAACTGAAGGACAAGGATGAAGAACAACAAGGAACAACAAATAGGATGAAGAGAAGACCTCTCAACAGCAACAATGAAAGACAAAAGACAGTAGAAGAATAGCTTCCATTAGAAGGGGTGGGAGGAAGGAAGAAGGAAGTGGGGGGACTACGGTAATTAAGACAGAAAGACAAAGAAACCAATGATTCAAGAAGCACCAAAATAAAGCCTTACACATCTGGGAAGCAGTATATATGAGAGAAAGGTAGCATTCAGATTAATAAAGGAAAAATGAATTCAATATATGGGACCCAGAAATGGTTATCCATGTGGGGAAAGAAAAATGAAATTGGATCCCCACCTCACTCCATAAATATCAACTCTAGGTAGCTGAAAGACTTAAATGTATAAAGCAAAACTGAAACACTTATAAATACAAGGTAAATATTTTTATCCCTGTGCAGTTGATATTTTAAATTTTTCATAAAACATAACCACAAAAATGATAACCAAGAATATCAAAATTAAGAACTTCTGTTCATCAAAAGACAACATAGAGAAAGTGAAAATATATGCCAGACACTGGAAGAAGATATTCGCCAGAAACATAACCAACATAGGGTCAATATTCAGATTATATAAAGAATTAGTACAAATAAAAGAGAAGAAGACAAGGAAATCAATAGGAAAATGGAAAAGACATCAGTAGGCATTCGACAGATGAAAGACATATGGCCAATCAACATAAGGAAAGATTTTAAACTTTATTAGTAATTTGAGAAATGCAAAATAAAATGAGATCCCATTTCCACCCACTTGACTCAAAAGATTTCAAATCTGACAATAGTAAGTGTTGACAAGAATGTGGATGAATGGTAACTCTACACACTGCTGGTACATAAGTGGCACAATCACTTTGGAAAAAGACACATTCTTTTGTAAAGAACAACATTATGCTGCTCTGTGACTCATCAATTCCACTCACATTCTTGATGAAGAATGTACATAGCTTCATTTTTCATTTAAAAAAAAGTGAAACAATCTAAATGTCTGTCAACAAGACAATGGGAAAGTAGGCTGTGGTCTATTCACAGTGGAGTATCATACAGCAAAGAAAGCAGTGAACTAGGGCTACGTGCTGCAATGTGGACTTAGAAATACATAATAGTGAGTGAACAAAGCAATAACACCACTTTTATAAAGTTTAAAAATAAGGAAAACTAAAGGACATATTGTTTGGAGATACATACATTTTGAGCAAAACTATAGAGCAAAGCAAGGACACAATAAACACAAAGCCAACAGAAAGCTGCTCTCTGAGGGACCAGGATGAAGCCCACAGGCCACGGCAACAACACTGCAGATATTCTAGTTCCTAAGCTGGTGGTGAGCCTCTGGGTGTTTATCTGATTATTGAAATATACATATATAATATACATATACATATGGAATGTGCAAGCTGGTATATGTCCTTTACAGAAATGAAGACAGAGGAAATTTAACACTCATTAGCTTCCAGGCAGGGCAGAGTAGGGAGAGACTTTCTTTGTTTATTTTGTACCTTTCAGTGATGTCTGAGTTGTCTATTCATATATACTAATTTTAAAAAATGAATAAATAGGAATTATCTGCATGAATGAGTTAGGGCTACTTTTTTTTTTTTTTTTTTTTTTTTTTTTTTGCGTTACGCGGGCCTCTCACTGTTGTGGCCTCTCCCGTTGCGGAGCACAGGCTCTGGACACGCAGGCTCAGCAGCCATGGCTCACGGGCCTAGCCGTTCCGTGGCATGTGGGATCTTCCCGGACCGGGACACGAACCCGTGTCCCCTGCATCAGCAGGTGGACTCTCAACTACTGTGCCACCAGGGAAGCCCAGGGCTACTTTTTTTTTTTTTTTTTTTTTTTTTTCTTTTTGCGGTATGTGGGCCTCTCACTGTTGTGGCCTCTCCCGTTGCGGAGCACAGGCTCCGGATGCGCAGGCCCAGCGGCCATGGCTCACGGGCCCAGCCGCTCCGCGGCATATGGGATCCTCCCAGACCGGGGCACGAACCCGTATCCCCTGCATCGGCAGGCGGACTCTTAATCACTGCGCCACCAGGGAGGCCCCCAGGGCTACTTTTTAATTTTCTTCTTTATACTTTAAATTTGTGTTTTAAAAAAATAATAAATGCTATTTTAGATTTTAAAAAAAAAGAAACTGTAACAGATCTTGGCAGCATCTCACTTATCTAGGAACTCATGTCAGGTGGAGGCTACAACCTAAAGTGATATCAGGAATAGGGAATCTGAACATTTGTTTGACAGGTAAGGACACTCCTTAAAAATAGAAAGGGCACATACAGACCAGATGGTAAATTCTGTTTTCATGTTTATTTTTTCCCTATTTTTGTAATTTGACTGTAATTTTACATAGAAAGTAGGCAAGACTTTAAAAGGCCTCAAGGTCATTTGGCCCTAAAACACATCCAAATGGAAAAAAGTTTTAAAAGACAGCATCGCACCACTAATAAATTTATGCATTGTGCCAATAATTTGTTTATTTTTAATGACAAATGGATATATTTTGAAAAGATCTTACTGTTATTCCTTCATGTTCTTTCTTCTCATGTCCTTTGTTCTCCTGAACAGACCTGGGCTCTGAGGAACTCAAATTCTGTGCATTTTCTACCTTTTGACCTAGAGATGTGGGAGAGGGGAGAATCAACAGCAGTAATATTTCAGATGGTAAAATTGGAAAAGGTTTTTATACGTAGGTAATTATTAAATTTAAGTATCCTAAGATGTACAAAAGAGAGAGATGTGGGCCCAGCACACTGGTAGCCTATGGATCACGTCTGCTCCATAGACCTGGTCTCTGACGCACAGACAGCTTCACTGTCTTGGGTTACGTCACCCAGGGGTCAGGCAACAAGGCCTGTCCCGGAGCCTTGGGGAAGGGGTCTCAGACAAGAGCTGAGTCAGCCAGGCAAGCTGACTGGGAAAGGAAGCAGTGAGGTGGCTCAGCGTTGCTGGCGAGAGAAATAACCAGTGTCAGTAATAAAAAAGGGAATATCACCACCAAGCCTGCAAAAGGTAATTTAAAAGATAACATTCTATGAGTAGTCTACTACTACTGAGGAGCCTACTCATTCTATGAGTAGGCCAATACATTTGAAAAAAAATACATGAATTGAACAAATTCCTAGGAAAAAAACACAACTTATCCAAAAGAAAACAGGAAAAAGAAAATATGAATAGTCTTATAGTGATTTAAAAATTGGAATAGTACTTTAAAATCTTCCTAGAAGAAAACTCCAAGCAACCGATGGATTCTACCAAGTATTTAAGGGGGAAAAATAAGTCATAATGATCTTACACAAAAACTTTGAAAATCTTTCAGATAATACATTTCTCAAATTATTTTTCTTGTATTTTCTGATTTCAAGAGGATTTCTAAGAGGGGATACTTCCTACGCGTTTGATGAGGTTGGCATGACCCTGACGTTAAGGACTAGGGGATGGCTGGGTTGATTTCTTCTCTAACCCATGAAACTAAATAAGTGTGTTCACTGTTGCCAGATACGTTTAAACATGTGCTTTCACTGTAAAATACATTAGTCACTGTTTACAGGTCTGACCATCTGCCTCTTTGCCCTCCACACCAGTTGCTGCTAAAAGCTGTTGGGAGAAACTGTGTGGGTTAATGCTATTACAAGTTATCATCTTCAACCTCAGCAGACTCTGCACACTGCTAATAAACTTCTTCACAAGTCTGGTCAGCCTTCCATTCTCACGGTCGACGTTCCTCCTCGCAGCCCTTTCCTCACCCCTCACACCTCTCCTCCCTGCCTCTGCCCAAACTTGCTGCCCTCCCTCACCTGTGGTGAATCTTCTCTACCTCCCACCCACTCCAGCCACTCTGGACTTTTTTCCTAGTCCTCAAACATGCCACACTTGAAAAAAGTACACATACACACACACTCACACACACACACACACACACTCACATAATTTGGATAAATAGATTAAAATAAGTAGTTAAAATATTTCATTGCCAGAAATCACATCCTTGCAAATCAACTTATAAATTCCCTTGAAATAAATAGAGTTAGGATAAATGTAGAAAGCCACACGACATGCAGCCTCTTCCCGGCCAGAATCTACGGTCCCGTGTGAGTAAGGGAAGCTGCTGGTACCCGGAGGGGCCTCTGAGCACAGTGGCTCCGTGACGTCAGGGCTGCTGCTGCTCCGAACCATTGGCTGCTGCTCGGCTGCTGCCAGGGGGCCGGATTCGGCTGCAGCTGCATTTTCCGGCTGCAGGCATTCTTCCACTTCTGTGGGCATTGACACAGAACATGCAGGGATGTATTTCAAGATTTTAAAAAATAATTTCACTACTTAAAACAACTAATTCTCAAAATCATAGTTTTAGATACTATCTTTTCCACAAAAATTGTGCAGTAAGATCATTGTCTTTCACATCATAAAGTTTTCTACACTTGTTAACAGTAATATTCCACTCCAAGTGTACATCTGCCTTTTAAGTTCTACAAAGCATTTTCTTTCAATCAAAGTGAAGAAAAAAAGAAGGGAGAGCGAGCAGAATGGTTGAGAACTGCGAAAGTCACTGGAGTTTCAGGGACAGGCATGTCAAGGGAAGAGGGATCCGGGAGATGCAGGGGAAGGTCACTTACATGTGAAAGAGTGGGACATCACGCACGCACGTGCGCACGCGCACACACACACACACACACACATGCCCTAAAGGAAGATAAAAAGAAATGGGGATTTCAACTTGATTATTCTTTTTAACAGATAAATGTACAACTGTCTAAAATAAAATACTGTAATTATTTAATGATATTTCACCAAATGCAAGGTTGAATTAATCACTGAAGTACGAAAACGACCCACTGGTGTTTTTAGAGAATCAATAAATATATGTCATAAAATAGAAAACCACAACTGAGCACTGACCACTGGGTGATCCCAGCTAGGATATCTATGAACCATATTCCCCTAAAGAAGGGAAGTCCCTCCGAGCTCGTTTCTAAACTTCACGGTTCATTTTAATCTCCAAAGACAACCCAAGGTGCGGAAGAGTCACCCCACCACTTCTCTGCAGCTCCGGGGTTCTATCATCCCTCTGCTCTGGCATCACCATCAGACTCCTAACTTGCGGCCTCAGAGAGGTCCCGCTACGAGAGAGATGCGACCGCGCCACTCCTCCTGCGGAGGCCCGAGGCCCCCATCACTGTCCGTCAGGCTTGCGCTCCAGGGCCCCTAGAGGTCACCCCACAGGCTTGATCCCCCACCAGGAGCTCTCCCTCACTTTAGTCTTGAGCAGGCCCCGCCCACACATCCCTTGCAGCTCCCACCTCGAGGCTGACCTCCCCCGGGCCGCCCAGGCGCCCCTCCTGTAGGACCTGCCGCGTGGTCCTGCGTGTGACCCCCACCGCTGCCTGCCCCCCAGGCTCCATGCTCCCTCGTGCAGTCACGGAACTCTACACCCATATTTTCCCCAAATTTTCATTAGCTGAAGTTTCAGTCCTTCTAAAAAGGAACTCATCAAAATTCAGCCTGTACCCTCTTACCTGGAAGTGTCACCTGATTCCTCACCTGAAATGCAACTCGCCACCAAGGTGCCCCCATTCTGTGTAGCCCTTTCACCAGAGCCACAATCCAAAGGGCTGGTCGGCCCCAACCAGGAAGGTGTATGTAGGAAGGTTCTAAATATAACACAGAGGATTTCACCGAAGGACTGCTGCTTTTATTTTTACTCTCCACATAAAAACTCCATTTTTAAGTACACTGATACAAGTTACCAGGCCTCAAAACCGCGAAATGTGTGTGATCCCTCACTTAGAATGCAAAGTCCTGGGCCACATTCTCCATTCAGATACTGATGGGAAGCTGGGCTTAGGGGACAAGCAGAGTAAGGGAAGGTGGCAGGAACAGACAGACCCGTTACAGCCTCGTCTTTCCAGGCTGTCTCTGCTCTTCCCTGCTCCTGAATAGCCACGAGAAACTCCGGACGTCCTAAGTGCTCTGGGATGCTCCGCCCAGCATCCAGGAGCAGAAACCAGCCCCCTCGGCTGTACTCCCAGGCTCCTCAGCCGCAGGCAACAGAAGCCAGATGACCCACGGACCATCCTTCCCGCTGTCTTCTTTCATTGTTTATTCTAGTTATGCAAGATCCTAACACCTTCTGGGAAGGGTTTCTACTTGTTAATGAACCTGCTTGTAAATCCCCGTCAGCAGGTCAGCAGAGGGAGCCCAAGAGCTTCCTACGTCTCTAAAAGATAACTGGCACCCGCTGGTCTTGACGGACCGTGGGAAGAGTGGGTTTTATTCCCTTAAACGTGATGCCAAGAACTGGTAGATGTTGGTGTCTGGCCTCTGAGCAGAAACAAGTAAGAGCGGGGCCAACAGTGGCAGAATCATTTTCAAGATAAAGAACGACGCCATCTGGTGGGATGCGACAGAGCCACGGGACCACGGCTTAGTGTCCCCGCTGGTCCTCAGACAACAGACGGACGAAGAGCCTGCCGTGGCCAGCTGGTCTGCCTTCCCAACAGGCTGGCCTGATGTGGCTTTAACGCTCTGTTTTTGTAAACCTGTTGGTAGGGCCTTCTCAGATGGAGGAAGTCCAAGCCTGAAGAAACCATGGGAAGAGGTGGGACGGGAACCGCCGAGAAGAATGGGAGGGAAGAGGAGAACCATGGGTCCGGGGATCTGTCAGGCTGTGTGGGGACGGTGCCCTGAGCTGTCCCTGTACTTGGCTGTTATGTTGACAGAGTGTGAAAAAAAGGATGTAAATTCTCCTTACCCCACAAGTGAAACCCAATTCCCTGATTTGTATATGTACACTTTTTGGCCTTTTCTCATACTTTGTACTAAGTATATACTCAAGATTTGTTTTGTATAGATGAACAAATGAATATCAGAAACATTTTCTTAATACCTTTTTCCTTTTTCTTTTTTAAACAGTTCTCGAGCTCCCTCTGCTGGCTTTTGATTTTTGTTAAGGCTGCGCCCCTTCTGCAGGGTCAGCTGTAGCAAATGCTTCCATAACAGATTAAAACCATTGAACACTGATATGCAAATATCAAGGTAGAGGATTATCTGATATGCAAAATATAAAAAGGACAGTCTAGGTTATATAAAAATTGCGTTATAAATTCTGGGAGGTCTAATGCATTCTCTGTGTTGACTATCACACAATTTGAATCACTTCAAAGAGCTGAATTCTATGTCAGATTCACCGAATCATTCACTTTCTCTCAAGCAGAGCTAACCCAATAACCCAAACTCTGAAAGCACCAACTTTCTAGCTTCTTGATAGTGTAAGTGACACAACACAAACACCATTACTAAATCATTGCTTTCTAAAGCGCATTCAAAGCACCAGAAAAATGATCGAATAAGGATCAACTTCATTTTTTCCCACACTGAAAGAAGAATCGGCATGATTAAATCAAGTGTGTAAACTCTTCAGAAACTTCTATTTATTCAGGAATCTGACTACTTTTCAAAAGAAATTTCATTCACTCTTTAATCTAAGGCTTCCTTAATCCATCTTATTAAACATACTGAGACTCATTCTTCAATCATCAAAATTCTGGGTTCCATTTACCCCTCATACGAGGTTGCACAAAAGCAAAATGAATTGTGCCATTTCCTAACTTTTCAAGCACTGTGCACAAACCAAGTTGACCCTATGAAAAGCACAAGAGACATAAATCAACTCAACATCTTGACGTGTCCCAAGAGGACCACAGGTGAATCAGCCCAAACCCTGCCCACAAGCACATCCTGATAACTGGGCGCTACCTGGAAGCCGGAGAACCAGATGCAGATGCCACAAAGTGAGACTTTCAGTCAGGTCCCGTTAAGCCTCTTTTGGAACGAGGGAAGACCACTGATCCTCTAATTACTACTATTACAATATTCCCCAAAGAAAAATAAAATCTACTGTCTGCATGGCCTGTAAGTGTGACAGACTGATAAATGTCCCAACATAAAAGCAGTTAAAATTGCAAAACAGCTAGAAAGAATTGTTTCCACAAAGGAGAAAAAAAGGAAATCGCTGAAACTGCCAGTTCCACCCCCACGTGTTCAGTTATGCAGCTATTCATACTAATTAACGGAATATAGGTGGTTGTGACTGTCCCAAAGTTCTGCTGCCACCAAATAGAGAGCCCCAAAGGGATCAGAATAAGACATCATAGTGGGTGAAGGTAAGTACCTCTCTATAGTTTCGGTTATTAAAACAATTTTGGTGGGTTGAATAATCATATAGACAAGCAACAAAACCAAGAAATGTTAACTTAAATGAAAACAAAATTAGCTATCATCTTATAGTAAAGAACGTGTGGCCAGAAGGTCAACATTGAAATTGCCTGTGTATTATGCACATGCGGATGTACGCCTACTACATCTGTATTTAGCAAAAGGTTAGCAAGATATGCTAACACCAGAATTCAAACTGGAGCACACATTTAATTCTCTCGTGTGCCAGTCAGTGGCAGATATACAATCTCAGACTGGGGACTGACGTGCATCACTCTGGGCCCAGACTCTTGATAGGACAGTTACACGGGACCATGGCTCACTTTTCTGATAAAGAAGAAATGGCTTCAGATGAGGGAGGAGCTTGCGACTGTGGTTTTCAGATGAAACAGATCAGCAGATCGTCCTCAAAGTCACCATAGTGCTAGGTCCCTGCACCCTTTGTTCTGTAAAACCAGTAGCGAGGATGGCAGAGGCAGAGAAGCACAGACCAAGCACGGCCTGCTTCACTCCACGCTAAGTCAGGGTCTCTCAAACCTCAGCATCACTGATGTTTTGGGTCAGATGGTTCTCTGTGGCGGCTGTCTTTTCCATTGTAGGACAGTTAGCAGCATCCATCCACTGGATGCTGGTGGCACGACCCCAGCTGTGACAACCACAGATGTCTCCCGACATTGCCAAGTGTTCCCCGGGGGGCAAATCATCCCCAGTTGAGAACCCCTGCTCTAAATCATATTCTGCTTCTGTTGGAACTGTGTATGTAAATATAGGAATCAAGAATCTGAGTCAACTAAAATATAATAATGAATGAGAAAAAAGCTTCCAAGATGAAATTACTAACAGGAAGAGATTTCTTGTGAGAACACATTCTGGACAAAGTAGTTAAAAAAACTTAAACAAAATGGAAAAAAATGGGTTGTGAAAAAAGAAAACTTTTCACCATGCAAAAAGTTCCTTATGGGTGTATATCAGCCAAGTAGAAAGCCAAAGTATTTTAAATACTTTATTAATCATCTCCAGGCAGGAGTATTTTTTGGAAAACCAAATTATGAAGCAGTTAAGGCTCATCAGTAATTTAACTGACTGGTGGCCATCTTCTCCTGTACCATCCTCACTATTTTCCAACTTCAGTATTTACTAGGGAAAAAGAGCTTTCTAAGAAACACAGTCCTTAGTCTTCCCTCATATTCTAGAAATTAAATAATATGATATTTTAGATTCTCATCAGGGGAATGAAGCTGATTTTGCTTTGCTAAACCACAGTATGACATGATTTAGTGCCACTCAAAGCCACAAGTAAGCTATCTCCAGTATTAAATAAATACTAGTCTATAATACCTTCTTTTGGAAAATAAAAAGAACATGGAAATATTTCCCGCTTTAGCAAGAAGATTCAGTTCATCTTAGGATCATTGAAAAATAAGTAGACATAGACCTAATTATTCACCGTAGAGCAAAGTAAATCCTTTTGTTGAGGTGTTCACGCCAAAAATTTCTTCTGGTGCTGTAACATCTTAATAAACCAGAAAGTGCACTGTATATAAGCAACAGGTAGCTAAACTCAATTTTAACTGGCTGAAGGCCAGGAATAACATTTCTTTGTTTTGAAAATTAGCAATTTTTATCTTTTTTTTTTACTCTAAGCTCAATAATCAGTATGAATCTGTATAAACTGATCATTCCTTTAAACATGAATTATTACATGATTTACTAACTCCAAGGAAGTCTAGCCTGCAGAATTTTTCCAGTTTATTCATTTTGGGGGGGAGGCCCAGCAAACATGCTAACATTGGCACACTCAGAACTGTTGCAGAATTTTATGAAGACCTCCTTCCTCTCTGTAGGCTCCCTGTTGAAGGCACACGAGGCAGGCATCGCTGTTTTCCCCTTGTAAAAACTATCGTGCTCAGCTGGGAATGCAAAGACCAGTGGTGTTACAGAAATTCTGCCTGACTATCTAATTGCTACTAAGCGTCTTAACTGCACAGAAACAATTGATATTCGTTGAAAATAAAGGCAAAGTGCAATGGCCAGGTAGGCATGCATGACGTGGGGAAATTAACAAAGGAAGCCAGGCGCAGAGGCAAGCGGGAGCAGCCCAGGGACATGGGGGGGCCACATGAGACAGCATTACAGTACCTGACAGCCTGTGAGAGCAAGAGGTGTAAGATAGACCAGGGAAGAGAGCGCTCACGGTGTGGAGGAGAAGCGGGACGCTTTTAGTGGCGGGCAAAGCCTCAGAGAGGTGGGCACAGCTGCTGATAGACTGGCTTCGCTTAGCTTCCAGGAGAGAGATAAAGCAACAATCATGTCAGAAGAACCGCGGGATCTTTCACTTCCTTTTCATTATTATTAACTTTTCTGGTCTCTCTTTAAATATTCAAAGGAGGTCATTTCAAACTTTAAAGGAAGTTAGCACAAAGCACAGTATTTAATGATAGTCTCTAAATATAGCCAACTTTCAGTCATTCTGATGGCACGGGAGCACAGGCCTTGCACAAATAATCGATCTCATTTTATAATGCTTTGTATGTTGAGCCTTTCCCTTTTTTCTGCTGTGTATCAGATTCACATTTAGCTTGCTTGTTTACTTGGGCAGACATTACAACCAGTTTTCTCTTCCTAATGGGTCCAAACAAAAAGGCCATGGTGAGGGAGGGAAAATCTAACCTAAGATTAAAATGGTTTCATAAATAATCAATAATTCAAAAATTGGTTTACTGAGAGACGACTGTATTCAAAAGCAAATCATTTAGTAAACTGAATAGCCTAAAAGCTTCAGAACACATAAAAGTCAAGTTGAACATTCAAGGATCTGATATTTGGGAAAAAGGTAAAAAATCTCCATGAAACCCATCCTTTTAAATCACATTTCATGCTTACTAAATCCACAATTTCTTAGTACAAAATTTATGGTGTTCTTAAGTTTCTATGTACTGCTAGTCAAAACCATTTGAGAAAATGGATGGACACAGGAAGAGGATAGGCCTCATACATACGAAACCACCATCAGTAAAACCAGTTTTATCCTTCAAACAAAAATATGGAGGTTTACATGCTGTATTATTTTCACGTGATTTTATTTAACATTAACGGAATACAACTACAAACGGTAGTGACACATTTGCAAAAAGCAAAACAACCTTTTTACTTTCCTGTCTTCCCCACTCTCTGACTATCAGAATTCCCAGCTCTATAGAACTGTCTGCAGAACTGATTACAGCGTAATCACAAACGTATAAGATACTATTTAGGTGAAAACGACTTCCGTGTAAACATCAAACTGATTGACTTCAAATTTCTTAAAAGATTTGTCTAACGCTCAATGTCAGGGACATTTCATTTGAGTGTTGCTTTAAAACGTTTTCCTCTTATAATTCAAATAATTGTGCATTTTTCCAAAATTGATCACTAGATATTTTAGAGATAATAAAATATAGATTATTTTGTGTGAAAATTAATTGACTTGCTTTAACCATTCACTTGAGACATGTAAAGTTTTAGCATCATTCATACTCAGGAATGGAGGCTGACTCTGTCATTCTTAAGACTCCCCCTGAGTACATTCTCTGTTAAACTACTTGTCACTCCCCTACTCCACAATTGCTGATTTTATATTTCCCTCTTGCCACCATCGCTGACATTTTCTCAGTCTAAGTGTAGTCTGTGGGGCAAATTAGAATAGAATAATCTTAAAATATTCTCTTACTGGGATTAGGAAAAAAAGTCACTTTCAAATGGGTCTTCCATAATAAACATCTTCATGATAACAGTGCACAAACTAATGTCATGAGCTGCTTCCTCTTCCCTCATTAAAAGGTGGCCTCAACACAACCAAAATCTACCATGAAAATGTTCTGGGCCTTCTTCAAAGACTAAAAATATGTAAAAATAATAGAAGTGAGTAAAAGCTCATGTAGTCTATGTAGATTACATTTATAAAACAGCATGATATAATAAAATATTCAAAAACCACTGTTTTCACAGGCAACAAGAGTCATAATATTTTATAATATTAAAAAATATAAAATAGGAAATACATATATACGTATCCATACATGTATGTGTGTAGAATACATGAAGATAATAGATATGTCCTACTCAATAGCTCTCATCTTCATTATCTTGTAAAGGTTATGCTTCCAAGTGTTTTTAATTGAATGAATCCTACAAAGGCCAGGTTTATGGTGTTGAAGTGACATACTCTACAAGGACCTTTACATGACTTTGTATTGGGTTGGCCAAAAACTTCGTTTGGGTTTTTCTGTAAGATGTTACTTTCTGGCCAACCCAATAAAAGCTCTTAGCTTTGCATGACTTTTCAGGCCCCTGAGAACACTGATAAACAGAACCGCACGGGCATAAAGGCACAGAAGATTTTCTAAAACCTATTGGCGCCTCTACCGTATTGCTGGTCTAGAATACCTCTTGAAAAACAGAGATGCAATCTCTCCTATGGCTGTGTTTTGGGCAAGTAGTGGCATATGGAACATGCAGTATACAATCATTTGCTGCTCGTTAAAATGTGAGAATAGGGCCTCCCTGGTGGCGCAAGTGGTTGAGAGTCCGCCTGCCGATGCAGGGGATACGGGTTCGTGCCCCGGTCTGGGAGGATCCCATATGCCGCGGAGCGGCTGGGCCCGTGAGCCATGGCCGCTGAGCCTGTGCGTCCGGAGCCTGCGCGTCCGGAGCCTGTGCTCCGCGACGGGGGAGGCCACAACAGTGAGAGGCCCGCGTACCGCAAAAAAAAAAAATGTGAGAATAAAGTTTTAAAAAGTGCTTTGAATGAACACTTTTATCACCTCTGCAATTCAGGGGTTGTGAGGACCAGCAGGAAGTCTGGGCGGCTCAGGCATAATGCCACCTTTGTCACAAACTTCTCTTCTGATCCCTTTTAAGGATCCAGTGATGGAGGAAAGGTATTTTAGGAGCTGGGATGAGAAAGGAAATGCGTGAATAAGCCTCCCCCAAAGCTGCCTGCTACCAGAAACTAGGTCTCTCCTCAGGGAGAGGAGGAAGCAAGAAGGAGGGTATAAATAAGGTGACAGTGACAAACAAATACTATGGTAAAAACAAGGAGGAGTTAGGGTTAAGGCGTAATATATTTTCATTAAAACTCCAACAGGATTCTAAGCCGTCTGTAGTAAGCCTTTACTAATAAGCATTGGAAAAAATGTTGAGTGTCCATGAATCTTTGATTTATGACCAGAGGAAACTGGGACCTTCTCTCTGCGGTCAACATGCTGAATATCAATTACAACTGCTTGGTATTATTGATGTGAAAAACTACAGGAATCTGAGAAAAACTCACAGGAATCTGTTTTAAACGTAAGTTACAGCCTCAAAGTCACTGGGAAGGTTCGGGGCTTTATTTGTTCTTATTAAAAACTATATACAAGCTTAATTAAAGAGTTCTCTCTTTTTAAGAGTCAACTGTAGCAACAGTTTGATTAACTGGAGGTTCCCGGTCAAGTTCTTCTTAATTCTAACAGCCTGTAAGGTCAACATCTACAGGCATGTAAAGCTCCATTTTCCAAAGAAGCAAAAAATGTCAATGTCTCCTTCCAGTCCTGAAAACTAAGCCCTTATTCTCCTTTTCTTTGCTGGAATAAGTTTCCACCCTCTCTTCAGATCAGCATTGTTCAACAATAACAACAATGCAACTGGTTGTGTGATTACTAAGAATGTATTTTCTTCAAGGGTCAAACAAAACATCTATTTTCTCTCTTTTGCACAAATATCTCACTCGATATTAACATCTCAAGTTCTTTTTCACAATGAAGGATTTAGAAATAAATGTCACAAACTGATTCAGAAAGTAGTTAGACAGAAAGTTGAAAAGATACAGAGACATCTCAGTTAATAAAAGCCCTGGTGTTTTAAGTTCTGCGTGGAATTTTAAAACTTTAAAAACATTTGATTCCTATAAATCCATTCCTTTGAGAAATACTAGAAGGTGTGCTTACCGGTTGCTTTCTGGCGGACGATGTTTCTCGCTTTCTCAACTCCTGGCGCCCCGGATGTGGTGGCACTCCTGAATCTCATGGGCTCGGCCACATCGGGGTGGCTCCGCCAGCTCAGAGAAAACGATCTCCCCACGGTGGTTCCTTTCTGAGAATCTGGAACACAGCCTACGAGACAAGAAAAATAATCCAGAGACTGAATTCATTATTATTCCTTTCATAGCCTGTGCTGCTCAGCAAACGTCATACATAGAATGATATATAAGTCAGCAGATTCTCTTGTTGCAGATTAGGTACCAGTTCCTTATACTACTATTTAGGGAGTTATTCATATATCTAAAAATTCCTGTTGCCAAAGTATTTTTCAAGCATCTTCAACAGTCTCATGAAAATTCATATATCTTCACAGTACTCATTCCAATATACAAAAAAACATGAATAAATCTTCCTCAACATAAGCAAATGAAGTTACACCACTGCTCCCAGGATACTCCAAAAACTGCTTCTATAAACCAGTAAATTAGAGATGCTGATTTTAGAACAGTATTCCATCCTGTAGATGCCAACCTCTCCATGAATCCCCGAAAGAAACTTATGCCCATAAACTCTAATTATACTCAAATAAGCAAAGTTAATGAAATTCTACAAACAATACAAAATCCTATTTTAAGCGAAGCTCCAAATAGTAAAATATTGCAGATCTGTGAATCACCTTTTTTCTCCTCTCGTACTGCTCTGGACAAGTATTTTAAGTAAGTAGTCAAGGATCAAAAGAAATACAGAAGAAAAGAGAATGAGGCACTTAGAGGTTTCTGCACGTGTACGATGTGGCTGGTGGTTGCCACCTGTGGCTCGTTGTCACACCCAGATTCTTCTGAGAGTGTACTTTGTTTCCACAAATCTAGTGCTTGTACAGCAAGTATTTCTATAATGGATATTTAAATGTGTTTTTAGAATAAGGCAATATAATAAATAAATCAGAAATATTTGCCATGGTCATTAATAGTTAAATTTGTTCTGTATCTTTCCTGAAAATAGCATTTTTTGAAGTTGTTTACCTTCCTAAGACAAGCCTATCTCTCCCTTTGAATCTGTGTTCGCATAGTGGGAAGGAAGAGAATATTTTGGGGGCTGAAGGGGAGGGTGGATTATAAGAATTCCAGGAGGCAGGGAACATGGTTAGTTTGAGAAAGTCCTTACTTTCTGTCTCAGCCACTCCCCTCCATCCTGAAAGGCGCCCCAGTCAGGTAGACTCTTCTGGACTGAGAGCCACAGTCCAGGGAGCCAAGTTCCTGGCTGGAAGCACCTAGACCCTCCCAGACTCTGGGTTTACACAGAGGCCCTCAGAGCTGCTACGGAGGACACTACAGAGGCCCAGGGCTCCCGGCCCTGATTTCAATCCCAAATCTGCATCTAATATATTTTTTTAGGAAGGGTCTCCTTACAACTTCAACTGGGGAGAAAAAAGGATCTTCTGCTAAAGTATGTGAGAACATTGCATTAGACAGTCTAAATCTAAACTGGGATTAGACAATTCCACTGGAACGCCCCATGCGTCAACTAGTTAGTTTTGGTTTCTCACTGACTTGCTTTTACTAATTGGTGCCCTGGCAAGCCACTCACAGACTGCAATGAAGACATTCTAGGAATCAGTCACATTAACTACATGGCTCTGCAGTGAACTAATCACTAAAATTGGTTCACACTTCCCCGTTATCCACATCCTCTGTCATCCTCTCCCACATTAACTCTGGGCTTCAGCACATGACTTCTGGTTGCAAAACTGAGCAAGCAGAGATCTGAAATGTACCTGAAAATCTGAGTGTGTCCTCCTCTGCTCCTGGAACCCTAAGCCATTAGGTGAACAGCCTGAGCTAGCCTGCTGGGTGATGCAAGGTGTACGGCCCCGTCACCCCTACTGCGCAGCCGACAGCCGGCTAACCCCTAGCAGTGGAGCTGCCGCTCACTGAGCGTGTCACAGCCCGGCTGACTGCGAACGCAGCTGTGAGGCCAGCACAACTGCCAACCCATAAAATCATGATCTGAATAAATGGTGTTATTTGAAGCCGCTATATTTTGGGGTGCTTTGTCACACAGCGAAGCTAACTGACACCATCTACACTAAGACCACTGTCGAGGTTGTAGTCGGCCACAGCAAGTAACGTGCTTTTTGTAAGTCTCTGGAGGAAAAATTCCTCGCAGGTCCCAGGACCAGGACAAGCCAAGCAAGTAGCTTGTTTACACCTTTTGCACTCTGTGATCCTCCCGTGTTACTCTGTGATGATCAGAGTTGAATCTGCGGTGGCCCCCTTCCGCCTCCCCAGCAGCACCGAGGCTCTTCACCGTGCATCCTGGCATTTTATCCATGCACGGAGCTCCACCCCTGTTCATTCCGCCCCAGTGTCCTTATGTATTTTATCCATTGTATTATGTGTATTTGTATGAGTGGCCTCAAAATCTTTACACAATAAGCTGGAGTACAGGGAATTAATCCAAGGACTGCGTCACAGCCTTAAAAACAGTAATGAAGATGGGCTGCAGAGTGTCATCCCCAACAGAGACCAGCACTGAGGTTTCCCGCCTTGATCTGACTCCAGGTCTCACAACAATTTTCACCCAGAAACACAAAAAAGCCAAAATGACTCCATGTGAAACATTCAGAACTTCTCCACCTTCCCAAGGTGGGGCAGCAGAATAGATGATAAAGAGCGGGGCGCCTTGAGTGGGACTTGCCTGGCTTTGATTTCCGGCTTTACCGCTTCTTAGCTGTGTGACCCTGAGTGAGCCAACCCCTGTGGACTCTGTCCTTGAGTTTCTTGGTCTGTGATGTGGGGAGAGTGGCATGGACCTCACAGGCTCCCGTGAGGGTGAAGGCAGAGAAGGTGCACCCGGCCCCCGCCGCTATCACTACTGTGCACAATCCTCCTTCTTCCTTCTTCCCAGCCTGTCCCGTCATCCTCACTAAGGGGACACAGTGCTAGGAGATGCGATCGAACACCACCGTTAAAAGATACTGTCCGTACAGCTGGTTCAGCTGACTATGAAATTCCATGCGTCGACTGCCTGCTGTTTAATACACACTCCTCCCCAGACTCAGATACGCCCGGTGCCACCCAGCCAGGCAGGAAATACCTTTGCCTCGCTGCTTCTTCTCCTTCTGTTCACTTAATTTGTCCAGAGGTAGGTTTGTCATCTCAACTCCGTACACAGTCCTGGCAAGCACCACCGTCAAGGAGTCCATGATGCTGGTCCACTCGTGGATGAGTTCCTCCCAGTCTGTGAGGGAGGACAGCACCCCGAGGAAGTCGTCCCAGAGCTCCCGAGAGATGTACACGCAGAGGTTTGCGCGGATCCAGGCCACTATGAGCGTCTGAAAACAACCAATCAACAGGAGAATTCAATCATCTCCATTTGGAAGAAGTGTACTTTCGACAAAACATTGAAAATCACTATTAGTAAAATGAATTTTAACATAAAAAGTGCTTGGGGATACTGTGTTTAATTTCTCAAAATGCATCTGATCCACTGCAATCAAGATTTGAGCTACTGTGAAATTAGTTATCATTTTGAACAGACACTGATCAAAATGATCCTAGTGTCTGTGGCTGGTCCTGGCGGGACCTGGGGAGCCTATTCGCTCCCTCACTCCCTGCAGGGGCCACTCCGAGGCTTGTCTTCTGCAGGTAAACCTCCACCTCCACCAGCTCCTGCCTGACTGGCAGCAGATGAGCTCAAAGCAGACTTCAGAGCACAGACCCCAGGAAACAATGCCCTGGACCTCTGCCCACCAGGCCTGCATCTGCCTGGCTCCTCCCCGACTGCAGGCCATGCAGGGAGGGGGCCCTGCTCTCCTGTGTGTCCCCCGACCCTGACCCCTGCTCCCGGCCTCCTCCTCAGACTCTGCATTTCTGTTAACCCCACCTCACCTTGACCCCCTGCCCATCCTATTTCCCCAGCTCCTACCTATCAGCATGCAAACATGGTCCAATTCTTCCTTATCTCAAAAAAAACCCACAGAAGTTCCCTTGAGCCCTGATGTCCCTTTCGAGCTGCAGCCCCCTCTTCCCCTTTCAAAGCCAAATTTCTTGAAAGAATGGCCCACACTCGCTCCATCGTCCACACTCACTCCATCCTCTGCCACCCCACCTTCTGCTTAGTTTTGGTCCCCGTTCTCATGGCTCCAGTGACCATCTGCTCACTGTCCACGTTCAACCCAGACCTCTCGAAATGCTGGTTTCCTGACCCTTCTCTCTGCTCACTCGTAGCCCACGTGCCACGTCCTGCAGGCACCTGCCATGCAGCGTAGTTGTGAAAAGAACTGTTTCCTCCACTGAGAGCCCTCCAGGCCCTCCAGGCCCTCCACCTGGCCTCTCCTGCTCCCGGCCTCTGCACATACCCTTTCCTCCCTCTCTTTCCTCATTTTGCTTCTTTAACCTCTGCCCACTCTTCAGGTCACAACTTGGACGTCAGTTCCTCCTGGGTGTCCCTGATGTCACCCATCCCCAACCTCCAGGAAGCAGCCTGCATTTCCCGCATCGGAGTTCGTTTCCCTAAGAGTCCCTCAGTCCCCCTGGTCTCACGGTGCACAGTACTACAGCTGCTCGCAGGGGCAACCCTACAAGACAATTATGCATGTATTCTGGGTATTTCCTTACCTCCAAGGTGCCCAGCTCCTTACCTCTGCCAAAATATTCCGCATCCTTTAAAATTCAACTCAAAATGTATCTCCCGGGACTTCCCTGGTGGTCCAGTGGTAAAGAATTCGCCTTCCAAAGCAGGGGACGAGGGTTCAATCCGTGGTTGGGGAACTAAGCCCGCGCTCCACAACTACTGAGCTCATGCACCTCAACTAGAGAGCCCGCGTGCTGCAAACTACAGAGCCCACGCACCCTGGAGCCTGCACGCCACACTAGAGAAGAGAAAACCCGCACACCACTAGAAAGAAGACTGCACACCACAACAAAAGATCCCGCATGCCTCAACGAAGATCCCGCGTGCCTCAACTAAGACCTGACACAGCCTAAAACTAAAATAAATTAAAAAATAAATCTTAAAAAAAAAACCAAACAACAACCAAAAAACAAAATGTATCTCCCTTGAAAGAAGTGCCAAGTCCATCTCAGATGAGCCCCAGATGCTTTCCTAATCTTAGTAGAGAGAATCTTTATAGCCAAAGTCTGGGTAACCTCCCTGATCTTTTGTCAGAGCTAAATGCCAGGTAAGGTGCCAACTCGCCAATGTCTCTGCCCAACCCAGATGCAAATAGGCTCCCACTGCTGTCAGGAGTTGTACTGTGCATGGGATGGGGGTGAATTTGCTTTTTAATTTAGATGAGATTAGGCAGGTTCAGGGTGGTATGGTCGTAGACTGCTTTTTAATTAAAAGAGAAATTTTTCTAATATAGACCTAGGAAAACTTTGAGAAAAAGAAAGGAGTCTGTACCTAGACAAGCCATCTCTGACCACCTGAAAAATCATATATAAAGTGACCCTCATGACAATGTACCTGTTCTCTGTTTCAATTCATGTTAACTACACTTTTTTTTTTTTTTTTTTTTTGCGGTACGCGGGCCTCTCACTGTTGTGGCCTCTCCCGTTGCGGAGCACAGGCTCCGGACACGCAGGCTCAGCGGCCATGGCTCACGGGCCCAGCCGCTCCGCGGCATGTGGGATCTTCCCGAACCGGGGCACGAACCCGTGTCCCCTGCATCGGCAGGCGGACTCTCAACCACTGCGCCACCAGGGAAGCCCGTATGTTAACTACACTTTTTAAAGGGGTAAAAATGTTAAAGTTGAGCTAAAATAGTTGAGTATATTGAAAACAAGGTTCTAAACACTCATATTTAAAATCTGGTTCTAAGATGAATTAATTTTTTAAAAATTAAGGACAATGCAAAAGGAAAAATTAAAATGTTACCATTTATTGTTATTAGTACTTTATTATACATTTTTATTCTGACTAAAATGCCAGCTTCTATTTATTCATTTTTCACACTCCTGTTTTCAAAATGAGTTTCAGGTCATTACCATAAAGTGCATATAAACAATAAAATTAATAAATGGTAGATCAAAAATATAATCTTCCAGGGGCTTCCCTGGTGGCACACTGGTTAAGAATCCTCCTGCCAATGCAGGGGACGCGGGTTCAAGCCCTGGTCCGGGAAGATCCCACGTGCCGTGGAGCAATTAAGCCTGTGCACCACAACTACTGAGCCTGTGCTCTAGAGCCCGTGAGCCACAACTACTGAGCCCACACGCCACAACTACTGAAGCCCACGCACCTAGAGCCCGTGCTCCGCAACAAGAGAAGCCACCGCAATGAGAAGCCCGCGCACGACAACGAAGAGTAGCCCCCACTTGACGCAGCTAGAGAAAGCCCGCACACAGCAATGAAGACCCAACACAGCCAGAAATAAAATAAAATAAAATAAAAAATATACGTATCACCTTCCAGAGTAGGAGAATGCAGAGACTGGCCGAGTCGCCAGGACTCAGCCTCACATGTGGTCACGGAGCTGGCTTCAGGTTTAAAAGCAGAGGAGTGTGTATAAGATGCCCACTGGGTCCTGCACTGGCCTCGCTTTATTGACTAATTATTAAACAAGGACTGAACCATGACTTCCTGCATCTTATAGGCTTCACCTCCGCAAATCTCACAAACACGTGCATCATCACACATCACACCTCATTCTCGTTCACAGCTGAGGACAGTCAGCAGACGTAAGCCCAGGGCCCCCGCTGCACAGGTTTCCCTTTTCTAACAGGAAGAGGGAAAGAGAGGGCCGCAGACTCGGTTGTCACTAACCTGGTTTGTGACCTGGACAATTTACGTGGCTTTTCTGGAGTCCTATTTCTCTCTAAAGATAAAAAGCTGAATAAGAGCATCCCTAATGTCATCCTTCGGCACTAAAAGGCATGTTTTATCAAGTATGTCTTGGCACACAAGACGTATAGAAGACACCTTCATTGGGAAATCACTTCTTTTCTTACAAAGTTTCCTAACCAACCACTTTCTATGTCTCTCTACCCACCTCACTTAGGGGATGACCTAATTTTAAGGTACTGGCTCAGGCTATACACAGAAGGACCGAAGTCCAAGTTTCCTTATAGACTTCCGAGCTTCAAGCAGGAGGTACAGTTAGCACTGACGGAAGTATGTGAAGCATCATTTATGGCAAAATCAGCATTACTTGGTAAGTATTTAAAACTAAGTAAACCTCAACTATCATTTCAAGAAAATTTGCCAACCCAACTTATCTACTGACAGAGAAAAAAGCTAAACGCTAAAGGAAAAACTAGAAAAAGATAAAAGGATAATGGCAACTTAAAGTTCCCCGTCCCCGTCAACAGTCTCTTTATTCAAAAATTTAAAAATCAAGTATCTGGCAATGGTAGACCGGCTGCATGACCACACAAATAATGATCAGACAGTACTTTTTTTTTTTTTTTTTTTGCGGTACGCAGGCCTCTCACTGTTGTGGCCTCTCCCGTTGTGGAGCACAGGCTCTGGACGCGCAGGCTCAGAGGCCATGGCTCACGGGCCCAGCTGCTCCGCGGCATGTGGGATCTTCCCGGACCGGGGCACGAACCCGTGTCCCCTGCATCGGCAGGTAGACTCTCAACCACTGCGCCACCAGGGAAGCCCCAGACAGCACATTTTAATTGTAGGATGGGACTAAGATGGAGCCGCTTGACTGCCTGGCAGATCTGCCCTGACCTTTCACATTTCCCTCCTCCTGGGGTCTCACAAAAGGACTTGGGAGGTCAACAGATGACCATAAATCCCAGGTTCATCCTCTCTGATTCTTCCAACAACCCTGGAAGGTAGGAAGGAGCCCTTTCCTGATTGTGGCAGATTAGGGACAAGATTCAGAAAGATGAAGTGATTTGCTCAAGGCCCCACAAGCCAGGAAGTACCAGAGCTGGGGTCAGAACCCAGAATCTGTCTAAGTCTAAAAAGTACACCTTCTCTCTGCTACTTTATGGTTAGCTCTTAATGAATGTAAGCATTCCTCTGGATGCACTGAACCACTGCCAAAATAATAACAACAACGACATCAAAATCATTAATAATCATGGACTCAAAACTAATCTTCGAGTAAGATCTGACAAGACTTCTCCATTAATGAGGAGGATTCTGCCCCCCTCCCCAAACCCAAACCAAACAAACAGAAACCACACTCCACGATACACTCTTGCTTAGTTTAGTGACAAGTTCTCACTCTAATTCCAAGACCCACGATAGATGTGGGACTAGACAACTGGTGAGAAGCGGGGCCCAGGCACCCACCGGCCTAAGCCCGGCCCCCGTCCATGTCACATGGCAGCTCCAGTCCCGTCAAGAAGGGGAGGTCAGGAAGGTCAAACAGTGAGATGCTCCAGAGTCAGAGCAAGGTGAGCGGAGGGTCTGTCTGTCCAGGCAGACCGCAAGGCAGGTGGTCAGTGCCACCCTACAGGCAAGAGCACAGCAAAGCTGGACACACAGAAGGGCGTGCAGACCACTTCACCCATCCAGTGAAGGCAAGGTAATCAGACTAAAGGTGCTTATACCATGAGGAGCTAACTGAGTTCATGCCAATTATTTCTGCAGCCTTTCATACGTTTCTCATCAGGTCAAGATCATTCAGTCATAGTAAAGTGTTCAAAATTAATATGAACAGCTGGGTTCTCTTGTGTTACAAAGGGAATATTTGGCTTTATTTAGAGTACAAATTTCTCTTTTTTGGCACTTTCACCTACAGAACCTACCTGTGTTCTGGATATGCTCTTAACACATCACCTCCAAAACCACCTTCCAGTCCCCGAGGAGGGCAGCCACCTCTCTCCCTGCAGTGTCACTCCCAGCTCATGGTCCACCCTCGTTCTCCTGTTGGATTACTCAAAGTCAGGCCCATCCACTGGACCACGGCCTTTATTGGATAGAACGTCACATTCTTTCACACTGCTCTCTTCCAGAAATATTTCATAACTACTATGCATTCCATAAATGTCAGTGATTCTAGGAAAGAGCAATGCGGCAACAGGCTGCCGCCCTCAGGACCCTTTCGACTTCTTCCCAGGCCGCCAGTTCCTCCCCTGCCTTCTCCTCTCTGCCCCTCAGGGTGACGTCAGAGACCCCTGCGCTGGACCCTTCTCGCCATGAGATGCAGGAACCGCAGCCACCTCCTTGACTCTCCGCTCCCATTGGGGGCCAACCCGGCTTGTCACCTGGTCCAGGACTTCATCTCCGAGGTTCTCTCTGCCCCAGACGATGCTACTCTCCCTCCCTGGATCATCCCCACTGGTGAGCGAGCATACTTTACCGCCACCTTCCTGAAACCCTGCTCCCCACACCCCCGCTGGCTCCAGCTCACCTCCTCCTCCCCCCTCCCTTCCACACCATTCCCTCTGCAAAGCCGTGACTCTAGCTGGGACCTCCACTGCCCAGCTCTCACTTTCTCCTCTATCCACTCCAGGTGGGCCTCATTCCCCTAGAACATTCTCAGCCACCAGCATCTTGGCAAAGCCAACGGTCGACTGGCTGTCTCCTCTTACTCAGCACTGCTCTCAGGGCATCCAGGACACATGCACCCCTAGTTACCCTCCCAGCTCACTGGCCACCATTCCTCAGCATCTCTGGCTGGCCCTCTTCTCTCTGACACACTCTCCCTCCCCAGGTGGTCCCACCCAGCCCTGTGGCTTTAATCACAATCGCTCAGCACATCAATGGCCCTCACACGTTTATCTCTAGCCCGAACCTCTCCCATCCTATTCCTATTCCCATGCTCTGTCCATCCTTCACCTCTTCAAATCTATCTGGCCCAACACCAAGGGCATCAGCTCTTGTCATCTTCCTAATTTCTAGCAACCTTAAGCAAATCAAAAGAGGAAGTAGATGGCAGAAAGGTGGGAAGGACTAAAAGAAGACCAGCACTAATTGTAAAGACAAGATTACAACCTTCAAGACAAAGCTAAGAAGGAAATTTTCTAATTAAATTTCTAGAAATTTAAAGTCAGTCTAATTTTACTCTTGAAATTCTCAGTGATTAAAACGAATTTGCTGTAAAATCTAATTCATTTCTTGCATTTGCAGTGTTTTAATAAAAAAGACTTACCCTAAACAGTAACCCTGCCAAGCTCTGGGCAAACAAGTCCTTTATTTGTTTATCCTTTGGCTTCTGCATGACAGCTTCTGTTATCCTGAGTAGTATTTGCAACATCTGTTCCCTGGGCCACCCAAAATAAAAGCTCATATTATTAATCACATCTCCAAAGCACTTACATTTATAGGTACAAGAAATTCTCTTAAGGATTCAGCAAAATTGATAATCACATATCATTCAGAAGTATCTGAATGCCCATTACATAATGAATACCATACTTATCAAAATAAGCTAGCTTATGTTACCACAGTTCTAAAAATATGCCTCTAGTGCCCACATCAGCAGACAGGACAACCCAGGTTTCATCCCAGCTTGACCCCTGCCTTGTAAAAATGGAGGCAACGCGTTTTCTCCACCTGTGCCAGCAGCTAACGGCACACGGGGAGAGCTGTGCCTACTGAACTTACACAGCACTCTCAGACTTTCACATCCATTATTTTACTTAAACTGAGTGGCCTCCCTATCTCTCTGTGTGACAGTAAACAACATGGACTTTCTGGTCCTCGTCCTGGGGAGGTCTGCCGTCAGCAGTGGCGGGTGGCCGTGCTCCACAGCACTCCTACAGGTAGGAGGGCTGGGAAAGGTCACCACTGGATGCTTAGGGCACGGAGCTTTGTGCCTGGAAGATCCTGACTCTGCAAACAGGGCACCCCTCGGAACCGCGGTCACAACGTCTCCATCACAGCACTCCTCGGACCGTGGTTTTTTTTTTTTTTTTTTTTTGGCTGTGTTGGGTCTTCGTTGCAACGAGCAGGGGCTACTCTTCGTTGCGGTGCACGGGCTTCTCATTGCGGTGGCTTCTCTTGTTGCAGAGCATGGATCTAGGCGCAGGGGCTTCAGTAGCTATGGCAAGTGGGCTCAGTAGTTGTGGCACACGGGCTTAGTTGCTCCGCGGCATTTGGGATCTTCCCGGACCAGGGCTCGAACCCGTGTCCCCTGCATTGGCAGGTGGATTCTTAACCACTGCACCACCAGGGAAGTCCCGGAGATGGCGTTTTATGTAAAAAGTCTTTAAAGAGTATAAAACACTAGAGACACAAAATAGCACCGCTAATTGTGCTGATGATGGTAAGTTCTCTAGCACAGGCAAAGGGCATTCTTCTCTCAGAGCTGAGTTACATTCTTCATATCTCCCCCCAGATGCCATGGAAATGGAGAACACGTTATCTTCGGTTAATGGAGGGAAATCACCCCGTTCCCTTTAACTACTTCTTCGAGGTCTTGAGCACGAACCGTTCGTTCATCTCTGTAACTTCCTCCTTGGCCTGGCTCTTCAGTGATAAAACCAAGAAGTGGACAAAGTAATCTGGTCCAGGTTGAATAATGAGATCTCAAATCATGGTTCCTTTATAGTTTTCTCACATTTCTGAGAACAATGTTTTCTCTTAACACGATGCTGGATCTCATTAAACTTCTCCAGGGTCTCCTGCCCTCCTGGTGGCTGACCCTGTCTGACCTCCGTCCTGGTTTCTGCGGGTGCCCGTTCCCACTGTGCTCTGCTCTGCCTGCCCGCCCGGCCCCCCTACCCACGGACCCTGCAGGCTCAGGACTAGAGCTGTGCGGCCAGAGGATCGGGGCATGCACGCCTGGAGCAGCCGGCGACTTTGGGGAGGATGAGGGGAGAAATGGCTCAGGGCTGGGACAGCCTGTGCTCGCCCCGGTCAGCGTCCCCCGGGCCCTGTCACAGGGGGAGGGGAAGGCTGCACCCAGGGTCGCCTCTGCTGCGCACCTTGTGTGATGCTCAAGACAAGGAAAAACAGCCCCTTCCACACCCATCATGCGAACATGAGAACAAGAAACGTAGTAACTTTCAAGTAAAACCTCAGTCATGGGAACTGTTATAAAAAATGCAGACCTGACGGAGGCAAAGACCGACACAGACACAGGGCAGGTTTAACTTCTGAACCTAAGAAAGCTTGGGAACCACAACATTCCCACACGGAGTCTTCTGGAAGAGAATGCAGGGGGGAAAACTACCTCCAGTTTGGAAAAATCTTTGCTAACAGTTCTGACCTCCGCTTGTTCCTTTGTGTTTTGTGAAACATTAACTCTGGTCACTCCTCTCAAAGGGGACCTGCCTGAAGAGCAAGCCCAGGACGGCCCATGTGTGCTGCCCGAGTGGCGGAGGAGCGGCTCTTGCTGCCTCTTTGTTCTCTACTTTGCCCCCATCTCCTTGCACACCTACTCACTAACACCGGCTAGCCCCTCTTTGGGGGCCACTACTCGGCACCTGCCGGGCTACAGCCTGGTCTCAGCCACCGTCAACCACCGCCACAGAGTCTGCGCTCCAGGCACTGTCTCTCTCCGCTCGGCAGCCAGAGATCTTTTGGAAACATAAATCGGGTCGTGTCACACTCTTGCGCACAAGCAGAGGTAGCGGGGACCTTCCTGCAGCCCGCAGGGCCCTGTGTCCCCTGGCCTGGGGTGCCCCCCATTGCACTGGCTGCCATCTCGTCCTACCCGGAGCCCACCAGCTGTGACCTGCAGTTCCTCCTCATGGGGATGCTCTTCCCTCTGGGCTCCGCTCAGAGAGGTCTTCCCACCCTGCGCACTCCCACCCCAACCAGCTCCACGGTTCTTAGCGCTGAACCCCACCTGACCCCACTTCTGTGTTCATCACGTCTCTCAGGCCTATGAGGACGGATGCCTTGGGAGGGCAGGGACCCTGTCTGTCTAGTTTACCCTCTATCCTCACAGTAGAAGCTCCCTAGTTATTTACCAGATGAAAGAAGGGAGGGAGGGAATTCACTGATCATCTGGTACTTCACTACACAGGAAAATCTGCTAGGGAAATAGATCACATCCCTGGTCTATGCTCTACTGACTTTATTTTTTTTTTTTCAGTGAGTATTTTCATCTATTCCTATATTTTGATTTTTTATAGTTTTACCTGGAAATCTCTGAATTATTAAAGAAACAGAGAAGCATTGTTTAATTTTATTTCCTAGAATTTTCAGCCCAAAAAAGATTATCAAAAATATCAAAATATTACTGATACACTGGTATATAGAATTCATATAGAGTTTTCAAAGGGGAAAAAAAGCATCAAAAACACTTGATACAACTGGTATGAGGAGCAGATATTTCAGTTGAAAGCTTCCAGCATTTCTCATGGCTTTCAACATTACTGACACAGCTTTTAACTTTGTTTAAATTGCCTTGTTCATCCCTGTGATGCTTTAGCAACAGCTTCTCGGCAAGTTAAAAGTCTGGGAAAGATGACACCGGAAGGTACAGCTTCAAATGATCATGTTGACATTTGTGGTTCCTGTATTTGTGCACCTTCTGCCCGCCAGCTTCCTCTGGGCCCGCTCCCCCTCATCTGAGAAAGAAAAGGGCTGGACGCAAGGCCCTGGAGGCCCTGCGGGCTCAGTCCCACCTCACCCCAACGGCTCCCTGAGCGCCGGCTCCAGCCTCCAGAGCACAGGCCTGGGAACGGGGACCCCGAGCATTTCCGGGAGGCAGGTGCCACAAGCCCGGGTCTGAGGGTGCTGACCACTGCCAAGCAGGTAGGGAGGGTGCTGCCTGGGCGGGAGGAACCTGCAAGGACCAGACTGGAGAAGCAGAAGGGAGAGGCTGCCCCCCACCCCCCAAACCTTAGGAGCTGGAGGGATGTGCAGACACTCATCACGGGAAACTCTAATGCACTGCTTACCTCTGGGACATTATAAACACAAAGACACCAAACAAAAATGAACGACCAGGAGGAAAACACTTCACATAAGTGTATTTTAATGACGCCACTATATTTTTCACTGCACTCTGACAATTTATCACTTAAAATAATTGTTTTTTCTAAAATGAATTTAAAACTTCAAGTTTAAAACAATCAAATCAGTTAAAAGTATTCTGGAGCAATTAACCAACCCTCCTGGGATTATGAAGAATGATATTATGAAACGTCAGCTACTGCTTTTCCAAAAACTGTCTGAGGACAGTTTAAAATGGAAAAATCTACTATTAAGTAATATGACTACTTACTCTTAATTTGAGAACTTTTTTTAAAACCAATAATGAAAATAAATGAACTATCAAAGTACTGGATACTTACCTTCATAATTCTGTTACAAAAGACTGATTATCATCTCATCGTTCATTTTGTAGAGCTATTTAATAAACGGAGGCTTTAGCATTTTAATTATTACGTTGAAAACAGAAACATCTGTTTTAGAATGTTAATTAATTGAAAAGATACTCACCATGTCTTTTTATTCATTGTAAGCTCCATTATCATGCGCCTAAAAGTAATCAGAACAGCTTTACATGCATCAACTTGCTCCTTCAAGAGCATGGGAACTTCCACACACGGTTCCAACAAAAAGACGTTTGCAGCGTTTGTCAAAAATACCTTAGAATCAACAAATTTTACATGAGAAGATATAATTAAACAGATAAACCTGAACAAATTTTGTTTAAAGGGAATGATATTAATTTCACCTTTGAGCTATTTCAATAAGACAAGTGGTACCAACACATACTCAAATTTATTCTAGTTCACCCCTTAGAATTACTAAAATACTGATCCTTGAAAGACCTTTTCTAGAAAAATAATTGCTATTACATATTAATATTGCAGATTTGGAAATTTATGAATCAGAAAGGCTTCTGCAGATTTCTTTTTGACACCCCCTCAAAAATTTTTTATAAAGATAAGACAGGATCCTTGCCTGTGGGTGAGGAACCTTTGGGGGCCGGCAGAGAGGGCAGGGGCCCTGGGTCAGACAGCGGCTGGAAAGAATGACCTGGCTCTTGTTGAGTCTCCAGCTTTGCCGACATGAAGCCCTTGCTGACAGGAGGCAGGCAGTACCACCCAAAGGGCAGCCAGCAAAGGGGCAAAGGCATGTGGCCAACACTGCACACCTTCCAGGAGCATGGGTTTTCAATATGAGAAATACAATATGCAGCAGAATACAAAACCTAAGGAAATTCTTAGGATAAAAACTGAGATTTCCAACAAAATTTAGAAAGTACACCAACTGCTCTACACTCTGCCTTTAGGATACAAGTCCCCTGTCCTGTACCATCGTTAGAGAATTGTGGGGAGCACGGATCCAGGCTACCCTGTAGGGAGTTACTGCCCGGAGGCACTGCTGCGGCATAACAACGTGTCATCATTTACACAGAGTCAGGACATTCTGGGCTGTCAACCCACTGACAAGGGTGGAGCTTCTCCACCTTCTAGACCTACAGCCCCTCTTAGCTCTCCTCTCCATTCAACAGCACAGACACCAATGATCTGGGGACAAACAGAGCTGGCTCACTTGTGGACGAAATCCATTAACACAGCATCTCAAAACAGATGCACAAACTGACCAGAGGAACTGAAATGAGCACACTCAAAAGTCAAGTGGGCGAACTAAAATGTTGACAGCCTCTGAGATCGTTTTATGCAAGATTAAAAATGTATCGTGTCCCAATTTTCTAGGAAGAATCACAAAATCAGCACTATAATAGTTGATAACAGATGATAACAGCACTTGTGAAGATTTACTAAGCTTCGAGTAAGAAAAATGAAAATGAAGAACCTCTTGACTAGCGAACTATAGCTGTAGTGACTGTGTCTTTTAAAGAAGTATGCCATAGATGATGTACTACAATACAGATACTTTTTTTTTTTTTTTTTTTTTTGCAGTACGCAGGCCTCTCACCACTGTGGCCTCTCCTGTCGCGGAGCACAGGCTCCGGATGCGCAGGCTCAGCGGCCATGGCTCACGGGCCCAGCCGCTCCGCGGCATGTGGGATCCTCCCGGACTGGGGCACGAACCCGTGTCCCCTGCATCGGCAGGCGGACTCTCAACCACTGCGCCACCAGGGAAGCCCAATACAGATACTTTTTAATTCAATGTACTTGCCTCCTTGATTTAATTTTAAACCTTTGCATACTCCAAAGTAAAAGTGAGGAGTCTTCATATATTATACTTCTTTCATTTTACTTTCAAAACAACATCAAAAATGTTGACTCCATGACTATTTATTACCATGTTAGTATCAGTTAGGATAAAAATAAATCAACAAAATGAATATGTCCAAATTGTACCTGTCAGAAGTAACTAACTATAAAACAGTACTATCTTATCAAACCTCCATTTGGCCACGTTTTCCTCATTAACCAAATCAAGGACCAAGGTACTCAATAAAATGAGAACAAAAACAGCTATCTAAATCCAAACTAAATATTTTTTATAACTGTAGAGCTATAATCAAGTAGAAATTCTTTTTCTTGGCTCAGCCAAGGGGACGTGAGTTCTCCTTCTAGAGAATAAATAACTCACCTGAACTCAGGGAATTAACAGGCGCCTGCAACCCCCACTAGCTGACTACAGGATGCTCTGCGGGGAGGGGGCGGGGCGGGGACTCCTGCAACCATTGCTCTGGTGGGCGCACAGGTGACATTTAGGAGCTGCGCCAAAGTTCTCTGAAGCTATTCAGGTAAAATCATCTTGAGTTTTTTAAAGCTAAAATTATTTGCTGATTTTCAATGAAAAATTAGAAAATTCATTAATTACAGTATATTAAACTGCCAATTAACTTGAAAACAAAAAGGATCCCACAATAAGGAATCCTCTCAAGAGACAGATGACAGAAACACGGCATCACTGAAAACTGGGTACCATGCCTTCCTGCCCCAGACCCTATGCCCAGCCTCTGTGTGGGAGGCCTAACTGGACACAGATGAACGTGGTATGGATATGGGGAGGAGGGTGGGGTGCCAGGGATCAGGGTAAAGAGAGGGACCCTGTGTTTTCACTTATACTTCTAACAACCTTCACACTGGGTGCAACCCAAGAGGTAATCTCCCAATCTCCATTTTTGAGATAAAATCCTGAGATCTGGGGAGACTGAGTGATAAGCCAAAGCTGCTCCTTCCAATGTTCCCAAATGGTATTTCATATATTCATTCAGATAAATATCTAAAAATTACTGCATTAAGCATCATTCTTCATAAACACAGGCAATTTTTAAGAGGAATATTACTTATAAGATTATATAATCACCAAGTTTGTCTTACAAATTAGAATCCAGGTAACTCACTACCCATATGTGTTCAGAATGTGGCACATATATACAATGGAATATTACTCAGCCGTAAAAAGAAAAGAAATTGAGTTATTTGTAGTGAGGTGGATGGACCTAGAGTCTATCATACAGAGTGAAGTCAGTCAGAAAGAGAAAAACAAATACTGTATGCTAACACATATACATGGAATCTAAAAAAAAAAAAATGGTTCTGAAGAACCTAGGGGCAGGACAGGAATAAAGACGCAGACGTAGAGAATGGACTTGAGGATATGGGGAGGGGGAAGGGTAAGCTGGCACAAAGTGAGAGAGTGGCATGGACATATATACACTACCAAATGCAAAATAGATAGCTACTGGGAAGCAGCCGCATAGCACAGGGAGATCAGCTCGGTGCTTTGTGACCACCTAGAGGGGTGGGATAGGGAGGGTGGGAGGGAGATGCAAGAGGGAAGAGATGTGGGGACATATGTATATGTATAGCTGATTCACTTTGTTATAAAGCAGAAACTAACACACCATTGTAAAGTAATTATACTCCAATAAAGATGTTAAGTAAATAAATAAATAAATAAAAAGAAGATACTTTTAAGGTTGAAATCTCAGTCATATATTCACTGTATAACAATCCCTCTCAAAAAACTGCAACTAGTTCAGATGTCTTCTCTGACCAAAAAAAAAAAAAATCTTTATAAACTGAAGGTGGGCAAGCAGAAAGAAAACTTAGCATGAGAATTTAAGGGCTGCTTACTGATGGATAGCTAAAAACATCACCATACTTTATATGATGTTACCCCCAATAAACAAAATGTTCAAGCTGACTCCATCCGGGAGCCTTCCTGTCTGTGGCCGGCGCATACCTGCAGCATAGCCTGGGCCCCAGCCTTCACGTTTTTATTCTCCTCTTCGGTCACACACCCTCTGCTCACAGCACTCGTGAAGGAATAAGTTCGTCCCCAACTGGAAGATCGCTTGTGACCAGAACTTTCAGATGAGGTCTTTAGAAAATAACAATCAGTCAGCAGAGTGGGGAGAAGCACATGTTGTGTATTTAGTTCCTTACGCTCACCAGAATTCATGAGATTACACGTTCTAGAAGGCAAGTCTCTCTTCTATTGTGTTCACCCTTCTACCTCCATCACCTAAAATGGTGCTTAGCACTTAGTATGTGCTGAAGAAATGGATAACGTTTGTCCAATGACCCAGTGAACATGACTGTTGATTTGTTTTGATCTCATGACTAGTTATGAAGATGACTTCACCAATATTGAAAAATCAAATTAGGGAATTAATATAGATATTTAAAAGTGATATACCTTTGGTTACAAGTATTTTTTAATGTTTGGTGTTAATTGCCATGACAAACACCCACTTTTAGAAATAATTCTCAGACTAGATGTCAAAATAGCATGCCAGAAATATAAATACGACCTAAGTTATTTTGTGCATCAAGTAGAGGCCCACTCACACCTGTGGCTTTATCTAACATGGAATGAAAGGTCCATCCTGATAGCACCCCTCTCTGAGAACAGCACCCAGCCCTGAAGCGAGGCTCACTTCACTTATTAATATTGTGTGTCACATTGGACTGTTGCTGGTATGTGTGTCACACTGGACTGTTGCTGGTATGGCCACTGTACAAGGAAAGTCTGCCAAAACATTCTAAATTTAGTTAAGTGAATATTACTTATTTAAGCATATCAATGATACGGCAGTGACATTTTTAGTCTCATACAGAGACGTGCAAAGTATCTTGGCTTATTCAAAGACTCTCATGCAGTAGTGAATAAAGAAGCTGCCACGCACATGTGGCCAAGCCTGAGCTTAGGATGTGGCAGAGGACCTTGAACAGAGAACAGAAGCAGCCTCCCTGAGGCAGGCGCTCATGGAACTCAGCAACCCGAGAGCAACAGAGCTGACAACAAAGAGGTGGCCTGACTGCGACCCTTGACTGAGCAGAATACTTTGCTTTATATTTTAATATAGATGCTCCCAACTCAAACAATAAGTGATAAAATATCACCTGCTTGTTATCAGTCTCTGAAAATCCTAATTTCTCAGCATCTTCTTGGGCAACTTCTTTTATGTCTGGTTCCTCCATGAACACAGGTTTGTCCTGGAGGATCCACTTTCTGTACACTTGAACTACTTTTCTGGTTACAGCTATGTCACAGGAAGGCAGCAAAAATGCCTAAAATGATAAGAGAAACTCCCTTTAACACAAGCTCAGGTCACCAAAGAGCCCAACAGACATTTTCAACACCCAGCACCCATCTCAGACTTTCCTTTGAAACACAGACTACACAGGGCCACATGTTCCTGTGCACACCAAACTCACCTGAGGAAAAAAGACAATTGTGTTTAGGGCAGTTGCTTCAATTGGGCCAATTGTGTAATTGGGCCAGAAAACAAAATGCAATTTTTTTTCCACAAAATAACCAAAATGCATACCTATAGAGATATATTAATTGGCTGTATGAAAAATAATAATTGTACAACTGAGAACTTTTCCCCACAAATGAGAAATAGATGATGAGATGGTAGAGATTATAGTACAGCCAGTTGTCATGTCTCTTCCCAAGTTCACATTCAGGGACGCTGTGTTGGTAACTTGAATTGGCCATAGTGGGTGTAGTGGCAACACAGAAGTTGGCAAATGTTACCAACCAGGGCTTTTGTTTTCTTTCGTCTTTTTTTTGCCTTTCCTTTTCCTTTCCTTTCTCTTTCTTCCTTTCCCTTCCTTCTTTCTTCCTTCCTTCCTTCCCTCCCTTCCTTTTTTGAGAGTCAGTTGTCCAACTGGCCAGTTGTAGCATTATGCATACTTACGTGAACTTTTTAACATTAAAGAATCCCCTTACGCGTCTGCACATAGAATTTTTGTTTAAGGTGATCAGAATCCAAACGTAGACAACTATGTAACCCAAATTCAGTATTACCTTCCTCCCAGAAAGCAAATATAAATCCCCTCTGGAGGAAAATAAAAGCATAGTAAAACCAAAATTATTTGCACAGTCTGATTAATATGATATAGAGCACATTAATAAAAAAATCAGAAATGTGAGAAAAGAAGTCAACATTAATAAAATCACATTAACAATAGATAATTTAAACATATAAGAGATCTAGGTAAAGTATCAGAAAAAGATGTATATGAAATTGAAAAATAAAATAACCCAAATTAAAAGCCCAATGTAAATGGCTGACAATAGGATGGATGTAGCTGAAGAGTAAACTGGAAAAAAAAAATCCAATGAAAATATACAGAATGAAGCACAGAGAGACAAAGGATGGCTCCATCAGAAGAGAGGTGAGAGGGAATGCAATGCAAAGGTTATCCTTTCCATGGCTGGAGATGCAGAAGGAAAGAATGAGTCAAAAGCAGCAGAAACAACATCTGAAGATAGAATGGCTGAGAATTTCACCCCAAATGATAAAACACATCAAGCCACAGATTCAAGAACCACAAAGAAACACAAGCAGGATACATTCAAAGTATATTACACTAAGACTGCTGAAAACCAAAGACAATCTGAAAATCTTAAAAGGAGCCAGGGGGAAAAAAGACACATTTCTTCCAAAGGAATAACCACATGACTTAGCCTAACTTCTCAAAGAAACAATGAAAGCCAAAAACCAATGGAACAAAATATTCAATGTGCAGAAAGAAAACAGCTGCCAAAGTAGAATCTGACATCCGTAAAGAAATATTTCAAAAATAAAAGCAAAACAAAGACATTTTCAGATAAGAAAATGAGAGAATTTTTACCAAGAGACCTAATCTAAGGGAAATACTAAAAGTTATTCTTTAAGCAGAAGGAAAATAATTCCAGGTCAGAGATTTGGGAAGAAATAAAGTGCAACAAAAATGGTAATTATTTGGATAAATCTAAATGAATAATATATATATATGAATATATATGAATAAAAAGAATAAAACTGGATAAAATAATTATAGTAGTTCTGAAAGAGATGATATATATGTATATATATATATTTGCATATATATAATACATATTATATATTCATAATATGGCATTAAATGGCATACACACACATAACAGTGGTATATAAACTGAGAAGGAGTAAATGGAACTAAAATGCATACCGAGAGGTAAAAGTTGAAATTAATGCTAGATTTTAAGTTAGGGATGCATATTGTTAATGCTTAAAGTATTACAAATGAGTGTAAAAATACTTATCTAGAGGAGAAAAATAGGATGCTAAATGTAATGAGTCTGAAAAAATTAAGACAGAAAGTAGAATAGTAGATGTAAAGACAATTATAGCAGTTGTTACATTAAATGTAAATGCAATAATGCTCCAATCAAAAGATGGAGATTATAAGGTTGGATTTTGAAAACTATTAGAAAGACAACATGCCATTTATAAGAGGACAACCAAAACATATGAAAAGGGGACGCTGAAAGCAAAAAGTTAGAAAAAGATCACCATGAAAATACTAACCAAAAGAAAACTGGAGAGCTATATTCAGAACAGGCAAGAACAACTTTGAGGCAAAAAAAAAAAAAAAAAGGCATTACTAGAGAAAAAGAAAGTTCTTAATGATAAAAGATTCAATTCAAAGGAACATATAATAATTCTAAATCTGTATTGCAACTAAGAATTTTACTTAGTACAATTCATATTCATATATATCAAATACTGATAAACTGTGAACACAGACAAACCCACAGTCAGAGTAGGATATTTCTCAGCTGAGAAAAGAGCAGACAAAAATAACAAGGGTAGGGCTTCCCTGGTGGCGCAGTGGTTGAGAGTCCGCCTGCCAATGCAGGGGACACGGGTTCGTGCCCCGGGCCGGGAAGATCCCACATGCCACGGAGTGGCTGGGCCCGTGAGCCATGGCCACTGAGCCTGTGCTCCGCAACGGGAGAGGCCACAACAGTGAGAGGCCCGCGTACCGCAAAAAAAAAAAAAAAAGAGAGAGAAAAAAAGAATGATAAAATGTAAACGTTTTTGAATTTCATGATACCAAGATGGCTCATAACTTCAGACCTAAGTAGTCTGCAGTTACCTCAATGATGCAGTTTCTACTTCAAAACTGAATTTACACTGGATTTAGGATTTTGGCTGAATCTAGAACTTAGAACATACTATTGCCAGGGGTGGAATGCCAATAATGGATGCAAATGGCACTATGTGTATAATAAATAAATAAATATGCAATATAGGTAGAACCACATCAATTTAGCACTTGTCTCTTGTGCAAAATTTAAAGGCTTTGTTAATGATATCTGATTTTAAGTATTTGTATCCAAGGGTTTAAAACATTACTATAGATCAGGATCAGCAAACTATGATCCACAAAACAAATCCAGCCTGCCACTTAATTTTTGTAAGTAAGGCTTTACGGGAAAACAGCCATGCTTGCTTGTTCCATGTTATCCATGGCCACTTTCTTTTTTTTTTTTTTTTTTTCTTTTTGTGGTATGCGGGCCTCTCACTGTTGTGGCCTCCCCCGTTGCGGAGCACAGGCTCCGGATGCGCAGGCTCCGGATGCGCAGGCCCAGCGGCCACGGCTCACGGGCCCAGCCGCTCCGCGGCATATGGGATCCTCCCAGACCGGGGCACGAACCCGTATCCCCTGCATCGGCAGGCGGACTCTCAACCACTGCGCCACCAGGGAGGCATGGCCACTTTCTCACCATTTCCTTAAGTAGAAATAGTTTATTGATTAAAAAACAAAATACAGTAAAACCTCTAGACTGCTGTGGATTGTGCTGGGACTGTCACTCTTGGTGGAGGTTTCTTTCCTGTAAGTCTCAGAGGTGAAGGTTTCTTCATTCCCCATGCGGATCTCGCCTCCGCGGGAAGCTCTTGGCGGTGCACATGCATCGCTCCTGTGTGAACAGGCTCCTCCCTCTTCTCCCCCCAACATGTTTCTGCCATCCGAGGGCCTCCCCCTCTGCTCGGGGCACAGACTGAACGACCATCCGCTCATCACATACAAGCTCTCCATTTCCCGGGGCACCGGTTCCAAGACACAGGTGGCCAACGGCTGCTCCCATGTGCCAGGCCATTGTCTCACCCCATCAAGGCCCTGCTTCCTATGTCCGAAGCTGCAGCTGAGGGTTTCTGCCCAGCAGCACTACTGCCTTGTGGGCACACATGTCACGGGCGGGGGGGTTGGGGGGATGCTGTCCTCTGCACCACAGATGTTTAAAATCATCCAGGCTCCCTCCCACTAGATGCCAGTAGCAGCCCCTCCCTCCCCACTGTGACAGTCACACGTGTCCACAGTCACACACATGTCCAGACAATGAATCAGCTGCAGCGGTGGGCAGGCTGCTCGGGGCTGCTCTGACCTCTCCAGCATCCTCCCTTGCTGCACCTGTTTTCTTGTCTGCACTTCTGCTCATCCCGACACCTTCTCACCCACCAGTTTCCACCAAAGGTCAATGATTTCAACGTCTTGGCCTCGGCTCCTTTCCTTCCTCTGAATACCCTCCCTAGCCTCCTTTTTCCTCTCAGGCCATAAATACCTCTACTAGAGGTGCCTGCCATATGCCCCTGTGGGCAAAGTCCAACTGTGCAGGAACCTGCAGCTCGTGAGCTCCTACAGCCCTGGAACAATCCAGCCTCGGGCCGTCTCGGCTGTGCTCACATGCCGCGGTGGTTCAGTGCCGCGGGGGTTCAGGAGCGGCTTTCTCCCCGCCTCCCTCTGGGTTTAAAGTTTGTTATGGAAACACGAGGTATTTGCAGGATGATTTTGTTCAAATATAAAATCTTCCCACCCCGTGTAGGAATTTTACAAAAACCAAAGTCATAAAAACAAAATAAAAAATTACCAAAAATCCCAAATCACACCCCTCCACATGACACATTAAATGTGGGATTAGAGAAATCATTATGGAGTTGTGTGATGGAGCCCAACTTGTCGATTATATTTCTTGGAGTAGTATTAGTAAAAGAACAAGAACAAAAACCTCTTCAGCTTCGTGACCCGCCCCCCCCCCACTCTCTCTCTCTCTCTCTCTCTCTCTCTCTCTCTCACCTGGCGGAACACTTCGTTCACAAAGTTGACGTAGCCACGCGTAGACAGGAGGATGCGCTGGACCATCTCGTACACGGCGCGGTGCTCCTCCTCAACGCCACAGATGCTGCAGCTGCTGAGCCGGCGCTCGGACAGGGTGCTGCTGTCCAAGTGGCTTCTGTCCTGCTCGGCTGCCCCGCCGCCCTCCAGCTCTGGCGCCCGCTCCGGCACCGCACCTCCACCCCCGACGGTCTGCAAGAAAGGCACCCGCTCCTGAGTGATCCTCCCAGACTCCAGAACACCTGGCAAGACTGAAGGCTTGCCTTGTTTTCAGGGACTCCAGTCACCACGCACTTGAAGAGCAGCTGAAACGCAGCCCTGCTCGGAGCACAAGGGACTCCAGGACCTGCACTTACCCACTTGCTAATTCACCAACTAACTCCTCCCCAACTAAGTTATTTTCATGGGAAAAGTATTGCAGGGAGGGAGGCTGCGAAATGTTATCAGCCTAAAACGTTTGGTTTATATCTGTAAAATCACAGAATAAATTAATGTGTAAATGAATTTATATTATCCTTACCTCTCGTCTCCACTCTTCAGCACTTAATCTACAGTCACAGAGATTTGAAAATTTGGTGGATTTTTTGCAGCCACAAAAAATGGGAAGCTTCATCTGATTCACATGAGTAAGTGACACCTTGATCAGAGGAGTGTCAATATCTTTAAAGGGTATTTTATGAGAAGGACCTTGATCTAAGTTTTATATTCAGAATCTCGGATCAAACTTAACTAAAATATTTATAAAGCTTTAAATATTTAGAGGCTTTAGGAGCTCAAAGAAATAAAATAATCTATGTAATCATTCACAAAGTTTAATTTGATTTTTGCTCTCACTTCCCCCAGAATTAAAGATTTCCTCCAAACACAACATACATGTTATTTTGTTTCAATCTTTGTGAATTACAGTATTATTCTTTTGGGTCAAAAATATATAACCCAAATACCACTAAAATTCTACCTACTGTGAATATTTTTTATAAGAAGTGACAAGAAATGTCGTACAAAATAACTTCAGTAACTACCAAGGATAGTTTGAAAGCAAAGCAGATATCCAAATAATAATCTCCAGAGAAAATTAATAGAAAATTATATTGATAGTAATTTTTCTCTTCATGCCTGGGATATTAAGCCTGTGTGGCTTATCAAAGGCACTGCCACACCGTGCAGTGAGCTACCCTACAGAAATTATTTCATCTTTTTGATGGGTCAACGACCTTGCAGAGAAAAATAAAATTTTACTCATTTTTACTGATATACATACATTTTTAATCTGTAAAGCATGGAGGTTGGATTAAATCTAATGTCCTTTATGGCTTAATAAACTGTGACTTTTTGATCAATAACTTTCATTTTCCCAACAGGCCAAAAAAAAAAAAAAAAGTACTTACATAGAAAATTTTAAATGGCCACAAATTCTTTGGCACTCCCTCTGCAGAAGGGGGAAATCTGTGTCCCCTCCTTTGGATCCCCACTGGCTGGGGGACAGCGTTAACCAGCAGAATGGAAGGGTGGAGGGGACCTGTGCCTTCTCGGGCCCCGGGCCCAGGAGGCTGACCACTCCCGCTTGGCATCTCTGTGAACTTTTGCTCTCGGAGCCCTAAGCAGCCAGGGAAGAAGTCCAACTGCCTCGCTAGAGGGGCTACGTGGAAAGGGAGGCCCAGTAGAGCCCAGCCTTCCAGCTGCACCCACCAGAGTAACAGGCACGGGAATGAAGTCATCCTGGACCCTCCAGACCCACCAGCCATTGACCACCGCCCACTGACCTCAGCTAATGTCACATGAAGCACACAGATTGTCCAACCAAATCCCACCCAAATTCCTAGTCCAAAAAGGGAAATAAGTAATATGATTAAAGGGTTGTTGTTTTAAGCCACTCCATTTTGAGGTAATTAGATAACGAATTAGATAACACAGCAATTAGATAACTAAAACCATGTACGTAAAGAATTATGTTTAAAGGCACCACATTGTTTTTAAAAAGTGAGCTCTGTGATCCAAAGAGAACATAATGATAACATAGATGAACTTCCCATCATGCCATAAATTGAAAACTACTTCTCTTTTTTTTTTTTTTTTTTTTTTTTTTTTGGCGGTACGCGGGCCTCTCACTGTTGTGGCCTCTCCCGTTGCAGAGCACAGGCTCCGGATGCGCAGGCTCAGCGGCCATGGCTCACGGGCCCAGCCGCTCCGTGGCATATGGGACCCTCCCGGACCGGGGCACGAACCCGTATCCCCTGCATCGGCAGGCGGACTCTCAACCACTGTGCCACCAGGGAGGCCCTGAAAACTACTTCTCTTGATAAAACAGTCTTTTCTCAGCCTCCTCTAGTTCACACCAGCAAAAGGCTGCTTTCCAATAACATCTGCATGATTTAACAGACGTTTATAATTATAGTAAGTGATGAGAGTGGAAACAAACTGGTAATTCAAGTTTATTCATTTCTTGCCTCTTTTCTGAAGATTAACAATAAAAGCATGAATACGAATTAACTACAGAGAGAGGTCCATTTTCTGCCCACTACAGTCAAGCTGGAATTCTCAACTATAATTTAGTATTAGTTGATTCTGGTGGTAAATATAAAGATGCTTTTTACCTCTTTGCCATATGATGAAGGCTTAGCCAGTGAAACAGACATATCTGCTTGGACTAGGTCTGTGCTGTCAGGGCTCAGGAAATTGCATGATACAGGCTTCCACTTAATCCCTCCCCTCCCCACCCTGGTTTCCTCTCAACCCATGGCTCATACTGAGACTCGCTCACCCTCAGGGTCAGGCCAGATGAGGACACCCACAAAGCAGGTGTGAAACGAGGATGCAGCTGCCGTTCTGCTGGTGATGCCTGATGCCACTCAATTCCCTGTCATGATTTGCCCACGGGGTTGGAGGCAGCCTACGCGTGCCTTGATAGAAGTAAGAACACAGAGCACTAGAGTGGCAGTCAACAGACAAGTGGGTCTGTGTGATACCCAAGCTTCCACCAGGGGTGTCAAGTTGTGTGATTCATCTTTTCTAACTGTTCACCCCATAAGATACAACAATTTCGGGAAACCCATAGCCCATGAATCATTATTGAAGGGCTGGCTCAGAATTAGTAAAAGTGGTACTTTAACACTGTAACTAAAGAGTTATCATACAAATAAGTGTGATCAACTGTCTTAGTATCGCACACTTTTTTTCATTCCCTCATGGACTTCTTTGGGTTTTAATGCTTAATTAATGTGCTACTGAAATTTTAAAATCACTACTCCGTTTTCTCTAATACATGCTGAAGTACTTCTATATCATACAAAAATGAATTACCAAGGAATAAATAATAGTTCACTGAAAACACTTTCGGCTGAGATGAAGCACCAAGAATGTTCAGGTTTGAAGGGGGGATTTGTGGTCATTGTTGCCAACATGGTACCAGATTTCCAAGCAACTGTATTCTCGCTCTCCCATGAATGATGCCACCAAACAAGAATATCTGTCAAACCAGATTCTCCGAGGGCTAAGTGAGCTAATTCCTTTCCTCCCTGGTGAAAAATACTGTCAAAGTTATTAGTTCTAGATCAAAAGGAAGTAAATTCACTTTGGAAAAACACACACACAAAAATCCCCATACAATCTCCAAAATTTATAAGCAGCTCATGCAGCTCAATAGCAAAAAAACAAACAACCCAATCCAAAAATGGGCAGAAGACCTAAATAGACATTTCTCCACAGAAGATATACAGACAGCCAACAAACACATGAAAGGATGCTCAACATCTTTACTCATTAGAGAAATGCAAATCAAAACTACAATGAGATATCATCTCACACCAGTCAGAATGGCCATCATCAAAAAATCTAGAAACAATAAATGCTGGAGAGGGTGTGGAAAAAAGGGAACACTCTTGCACTGCTGGTGGGAATGTGAATTGGTACAGCCACTATGGAGAACGGTATGGAGGTTCCTTAAAAAACTACAAATAGAACTACCATATGACCCAGCAATCCCACTACTGGGCATATACCCTGAGAAAACCATAATTCAAAAAGAGACATGTACCAAAATGTTCATAGCAGCCCTATTTACAATAGCCCGGAGATGGAAACAACCTAAGTGTCCATCATCGGATGAATGGATAAAGAAGATGTGGCACATATATACAATGGAATATTACTCAGCCATGAAAAGAAATGAAATTGAGCTATTTGTAATGAGGTGGATGGACCTAGAGTCTGTCATACAGAGTGAAGTAAGTCAGAAAGAGAAAGACAAATACTGTATGCTGACACATATATATGGAATTTAAGAAAAAAAAATGTCATCAAGAACATAGGGGTAAGACAGGAATAAAGACACAGACCTACTAGAGCATGGACTTGAGGATATGGGGAGGGGGAAGGGTAAGCTGTGACAAAGTGAAAGAGCGGCATGGACATATATACACTACCAAACGTAAGGTAGATAGATAGTGGGAAGCGGCCGCATAGCACAGGGAGGTCAGCTTGGTGCTTTGTGACCGCCTGGAGGGGTGGGATAGGGAGGGTGGGAGGGAGACGCAAAAGGGAGGGGATATGGGAACATATGTATATGTATAACTGATTAAATTTGTAAAATAAAAAAAAAAATCCCCATACATGACCTTTAACACAGTAATAGTGGCAAAAGTGTGAACTCTATTTGGAAGCAGCATTTAAAATACTGTTTTAAATGGCTCTTATAAGAGCAGTACATTCTTTGAAAAGAGATTCTGGATCACCTGACTTAGACAGTGATGTTCACTTTACACGGGTAAAATTATCTTAAACTTGAAACTCCAAACAAAAACTTTCAGGAGATAAATACAATTACATGTGCTTTTATTCCTGCAACTCCATTTCCAAAATTTAATATTCAGTTGTTTAAATGGCTTTTTCTCCTGTATGATGTAAGTGAGGAGCAGAACATACGGCAGACACACGTGAGATGAGAGGGAAAACAGAACTATAAGGCAGAAACAGAAACACAAGGAGACAGGTCGGCTGAATAATGACCAAGATGTCCATGCGCCCGGAATCCCGGAACCTTTGACTGCGCTGCCTTACGTGGCAGAAGGGACTGAGCAGATGTGACTAAATTAAGGATACTGAGATAGGGAGAGGACCCTGAATTACCTGGGTGGTCCCAATGTAACCACAAGGATCCACAAGGAGGCAGGAGGAGCAGACACAGAGAAGGTGATGTAAAGATGGAAACCGAGGGAGAAATGATGTGATGAGGGGCAGTGAGCTGGGGAATGCAGCAGCTTCTGGAGGCCAGGTAAGGCAAGAGCATGGACCCCCTCCCCGCCCCGGAACCTCCAGGGGGAACACAGAGCTGGCCACACCTTGATTTTAGCCCACTGAGACCGATTTTGGCTTTCTGGCTTCCAGAGCTGTAAGATAATACATTTGTGGTGATTAGCTACAGCAGCAGCAGGAAACTAACATAACAACTGACTGCAAGGTGTATTAACAGCCTGGACCACGGCAGTGGCCATGTCTGGGCATGGCCACCTTCAGGGCACAGTAGCCGTGGGCCTGAGTGGTGTCTGCCCAGCATCCCTTCCCGCCTCACGGAACCCCAGCGCTCTGCACCTCACCCCTTGCATGCAGTGCACCTGCCTCACAGGAAGCTGACCCCCTGCACCAGGGGACCCTTCTGCTTCCTGGAAGCTGGTCGCTGCCCCCCTGGGCTGTTCACACCCCCAGATCTGAGCCAGTCAGCAACTTATTTTTGTCCTCAGAGCGCACAGGTAACCTAAATCGTTCCCAAAGACAAAAGGGAAGGGCTCTGCACTTCTGGACTGTCTTTAAACATGAACTAGGAAAGCAGGGCCCCAGCTGCTGCTGCAACCTTCAGGGAGGAGCAGAGGGAAAGGGTGAAGGAGAGAACAAGGGAGAGGGCAGGCACCAGCCACAGCCTCGGCCAGCCTCACCTCGAGCTGCTCTTTTATGAGATTGAAACATTTCTTTTATGGATATGACAGTTTGAGTTCTGGTGCCTCTTTCCTGTTAGGGTGATAAAACTCTCCTAACCGATTCAGGCGGTCAGAACCTTATGACACTTTTAGCTATAAAATAAAAGGAAATGAGTCACAAGTGTGAAGAGTCAACAGGAAAAAAATTAGAACCTGGAAGCAGTGGTTAACTTGCTAGTCTTGCTACTTCTCATCCTCCAAATGTATTTTTCAAGAATGAGCAACTTATTTTCAATAAGTACAGGTGATGATTTCTGAAATTTTGAAAATAGGCAGGAAAAATTACATCCTTTCTACGATAGTGTTTTGAATTGCCTGCATAACCACATTAAGATGCCATGAAAAATTTATCAGAGTGTGACTGAGTTTCTTATATTTCCTACAGATTTTTGTCTACCTGAGGATTTTTAGTTTTTGTCTACCTGATGGGTGAATAAAGGCCTCTCATCGTGGCTCAGAACTGTGATTTCCTGACTACTGGAGAGATCCAGGGCCATTTTTATTTCCTCTTCTGTGAATTGCCTTTCACCTCCTTTGTCCATTTTCAGTTAACTTATTTGTCTTCATGTCTATTCATAGGTGCTCTTTATACAACAGAGACTATGAACAGTCATGATGTGACCAATGTTTTCACAGTCTATTGCTTGGGCCTGGCTTTATGTTGTCTTTTGACATTAGAAATCTTTTTCTATTTATTTTTTTATTTTATTTTATTTTATCTTTTGCGGTACGCGGGCCTCTCACTGTTGTGGCCTCTCCCGCTGCAGAGCACAGGCTCCGGACGTGCAGGCTCAGCAGCCATGGCTCATGGGCCTAGCCGCTCCACGGCATGTGGGATCTTCCCGGAACGGGGCACGAACCCGTGTCCCCTGCATCAGCAGGCGGACTCTCAACCACTGCACCACCAGGGAAGCCCTATTTTTTAAAATAAAGTCAAACCTCGATTAGTCTTTGGTTTGTGGGTTTCATCTCTACCAAAGGTGGTCTCCCACTTCCCAAATTTATACATTCTCCTAGATTTTTTCCTAAGCTCTTTATCACTTTGTTTTTCTATTTAGACCTTAAGTCAACTTAGGCCTTAAACCAATGTGACCAAGTGCTTATGTACGTGATATGAAGTGAGACTCTGAGAAAGGGACAGACCGAGGGACAGACAGACAGTTTCCTCTGGCTTCCAGCGCTGCAGATTTCATTAGATATTTGGTGCTAATCTCAGTGTCATTCCTTTGAAATAACTGCAGTTCCTGTTTGGAAGTCTGTAGCATTTTTCCTTAATCCCTGAAAGTCAAATGTCTGTTTAGTTTGGTGTCTGTTTTGCTAATTCTTCCTGGGACTCGAAGGCCCTTTCAGTTTAAGGCATGACTTTTTTCTTTAGCTTAGGTAAACGTCTGTTACTGTTCGTTCAATTATTACTTCTCATTCTTTTCTCCTTCTATCCTCACAATATCTGCAAGGTAGGTCTGCACCTAAGGTATCTATTAGTTTCTATTTCCATCTCTGATTTTTTTATCAGTGTTGTGGGATATTTCGTCAGAAAACCACTTTTGTTCTCAGCAGTGATCATTACCATTTTGAGTTTACCTACTAAATTTTTAAATTCACAAATTGAGGGGTTTTTAAAACTTTCTTTTAGCGAGTCTTTTGTTGTTCTTATTACGGAGCCTGTGCTCTGGACCGGCTCGGTGCTCTGTCATCAGGGTACCGAGGGGGCCCCTCGGGAAGTGCACCCTCCAGCCCAGGCCGACGTCACACATCTGGGAACTGCAGAGCATCGGCCGACCGGCACTAAGTGGACCACACTTCCTGCTCCCGTTCTTGGCACCAGTGAAACAAAGCACACGAAACCATGTCTCCTCCACACAGCGGCCTCTCTGACTTCCACAAGTGGTCCTGCTCTGCCTGCACAAAGGCTCGAAGCCACACAGCCTGCCGGGAAAGCCCCACGTGTCTGACCAATGCCACTGAGAGAGGGAAGCCCCGCAGCCCCCAGGTGAGAAGAGGGTTTCACCCAGGCCTCAGGGAGACACAGCCCTCTCTTCTGGGGACCCCACAGTGGCTCAACAACCACCCAAAATCCTGAGCTGCTGACCCACCTCTTCTCTCCCTGAGATCCCAGAGGGCACCTGGCAGTCTCAGGGGTCCTCTCCATGGACCACCTCACAGTTCCTGAGGACCTTGCTGGGGCTGGGAGGAACAAGGCAAGAGAGGCCCTCGGCATCATGCTCAAGGTCACTGGGGCCCGAGTGAAGCATGGGAGGTGAGAGGGAGCCAGGAGTGCACAGGTCAGCCACCTGCTCAGAAGGCCTCCCTCGGCCTCAGGGTCGTGTCATGGCAACACCAACAGAGCACAGCAAGTGCTTCCAACTCACGGCTTCCTCTGAAACCTCAGCAGTACAGACAGAGGAGCCTATGACCAACAACCTGTGAGAGCCAATAACCCTGATAGGCAATTACTTTGGTGTTAGTATAGGTTATGACACCAGAATTGAAAGATAAAAAAGTGATGAATGACATACCTGAGTGATTTTGGGCAATACATCAACTCCATTCTTAGCGTTTTGTGTTGCAGTTAGATACTTTTTTTCCAAAAAGAAAGTCACGATCCACTTAATAAAAACAACACGAGCTGCCATGTATGGGGTTTTTGTGCTGTAAGTGTTCTCACTGTCTCGAGTTGTAGCAATATACATGGGCTTTGGTCTCAAGTGGGGGATGTCTGCAAGACAAAAGAACACATGATCAGGTTAGTGAGTTGTAACATCATGTAACCCCTACAAATGTTTCAGTTTCTAATTAAATAGACAGGGCCTCCCTGGTGGCGCAAGTGGTTGAGAGTCCGCCTGCCGATGCAGGGGATACGGGTTCGTGCCCCGGTCTGGGAGGATCCCATGTGCCGCGGAGCGGCTGGGCCCGTGGGCCATGGCCGCTGAGCCTGCGCGTCCGGAGCCTGCGCGTCCGGAGCCTGTGCTCCGCAGCGGGGGAGGCCACAGCAGTGAGAGGCCCGCATACCGCAAAAAAAATAAAAAATAAAAAAATAAATAAATAGACATATATCTGGTTGTTTAAACAGCAGCTGAGATTTAAAAACCCAACTGATTAAAAATGGCATCTGGGTCTGCCTTGCAGTCTGACCAACGCGGGGTGGTGGTTGCTATTATCTACATACAACTGTGTATACAGCTGTGGAAAAACAAAGGTCATAACTCTTTTTAACGAATTTGAGAAATTACGTGAGATTATAATAGTGAAAATCTTTTCACATATAACTAATTTAATCTTATTTTATGACTAGAATAGACGTAAAAGCATATATAGACATTTTTATTGCATTAGGTATTTTACCATCTAACGTTACACTGATCAAATCTACTAATCTTTAGTTTTATATCCTTCTCCCTTTAGATGCATCCAAAGACATAGAATTAGTATAATCTACTTTATGTCTAAAAGAATTCAGACAGTCATGTTTCATCTTGGAGATATCAGACACCACCATTTCCAAAGAATTAATAAGAAGTCCACTTCTCATTCTTTAAATACCATAATTAATATGAAAGCGATATGGTATTAAATCTGAGATACCATTTGCTTTAAGTTCAACTCTCTTACTGAAATACCTGCAGCAGAAAAGTTCTCAACAGATCCCTTTTGATCTAAGGATAGTAACAATACACCATGTTTTCTACAATGAAATGGAGGACTTATAAAATCAGAAACAATTTTTGAAAAAATTACCCACAAATATATAGCTAACAAAATACATACCCTGGTACCACTAAAAGTCAGCACTTCTACCACTTTCCAAGTGAGCCGAGCTTCAGCTGCTTCTCCTTGCCCAGGTGTGTGGGTGAACACACAGACACCCAAAGATAACTGAATTAGCTGTCCACACTCCCCAGATGTGTTAACGGTTGTTGTGGCCTTTTCCCTTCCAAAACTGTTCTTGATCATTTATTTGAACTATTTTCACTCATTTTAAAATAATAGGGAGAGAAAGATTTGTCCACCACCCCACTTCCTCCGCCACCACTGCAAGGGATGCTTCTGTCCTATGCGTCCTCACCTCTTATAGAAGGAAAACCCTGGAAGCTAAATTAGAAATCCCCTTACGTTTCCTATCTCTCGGGCGCTCACCGTCCCTCGGTTCCCCAGTCACCCAAACATCTGTCCCTCCATTAGAAGCTGTGGAGTAGCACCTGCTGGATGAAGGATCCAGTGCTGAAAAAGCCATACTGAGGGCAGCTCTGTGGCCTGTGCTGGCCTCATCCCTGGGCAAGGTCTGGGGTCTCCACACCCCACCACCCATAAGAGTATACTTCAGGAAATTCAGGCTTTTTTTACATTAAAAAATTTATTAAATGTAACTACACCAAAAATACCATGATACATATCAAATTACTTCTAAGTAAAGGAGCCACAGATTCCCTTTATTGCTGTGAACTGAGGTAAATCTTAGTTTGTACAAATAGTTAAAATCATTCATTAGGAAACTGTAAACTTCTTACAACAAAGTTACCATTAAACATAAGAAAGAATGATTATTTGATTTAAAAATAATCAAAGGCCACTTTGGAAGTGGCGGGACACACAGCCCACTCAGTACTTACCAAGCACAGGCTTGTAGATGTTTGTTAACTTGGTAAATGATGGAAACAAATGAGGAAGGTAATACTTTCTAAACAATGTAAAAAGAAATTTAAAACCAGTCTCTTGATTCTCCTTGTGCTTCCACTCCAAGCTTGCGGCCTTCAGATAACACATGGGAAAAACATGTATATAGTTACATTTCAGGTTAATGAATACTCAACTGAAATGCTGCTATGTTATTAAAATCCCTATCCTAAATAAAAAATGTGAGAAATAGCAGTGACAATTATGTAATAACATCTTAAAACTCAAAAGATGACAAGAAGGAATACTTCAAAACAAAACAGTAACTAGGTTAAAAACAGAATTTTTACCAGATATTAAAAAAAAATACCATATCTTTTTAAACTTGTCCTACCACATCATGCCCATATTTTTTTCTACATGTTCTCTGTAATGATTTAATGTTCTTTGTGCCCTTAAAATGTTCTGTCAGAAGTAATCAGGTGGTTTTTTTTAATTCAAAAAATGCCATTTACAATAAACAAGAATTAAGGAAACAATCCCTTGCAAGAATTTTATCCAATGTTACCTACATGCAAAATCATTATCAAAACGCAAAGCTATGGAATCTTGGAAAGGGCGTGAAAAGCAATCCATAGGCTACATGTATAACTGAATCACTTCGCTGTACACCTGAAACTTACACAGTATTGTAAAGCAACTGTATCTCAATTGAAAAAAAAGAGCAATCCACAGGCTGGGATAAACCTGGCTCGCCAGCCCAGCTACAGATTAAGTTTAACCCTCTCACAGTGTCGAGACACTGCTTCCCCCTCAAATAACCAGTGCCGCATCCCCCAGTGGGAGCACTGCAAACAGCTCCCCCGCAGGGAGAGGCCCACACAGGCCAGTAGCCCAGATGGTGACGGGGTGGGGGCGGTCCTCGCAGGACTGAGGGAAACGTGGCGTGAACAGGCCCTTAGGGAATGCTTGCCACTGGCCGTCACACTTGTGAGACCACAGCACGCTCTAGAGCAGAGCTTCCTGGCACCTTCCTGACTCGGCCCCCCCGGGGCACCTGCAGTCCAGGGAGGAGGGGCCGTGGCCGACCTGGGGCAGAGGGGCCCATGTCTCCCACCTGTCAGAAGCCCCCTGGGGTGAGGCAAGGGCGAAGCTTTGCTCCGAGGACCCACCCACCCAACAGGCCGAGGGAGGGAGGGGGCGGGCGGACACGCAAACACAATCCTGCACACAGTGGAGGGGGGGGTCACCTCCATCCTCTACCAATCCTTCCTCTGATGGGGTCCCAGGGGCTACAGGACTCATCTGAGGTCACACGTCTAGAATGAAACCCAAGTCCCCCAGCACATCCGGGTTCTGGCTACTCTGCTGCTCTCCTGGGATGGACGGAAAGCCCGACCCAACCACTCCTGACATGTGGGGCTGAGAGGCGTGCAGGAGGGGCCGCACAGCTAGGACGTGGGGCTCCCCGACGGCGACAGAACCCAGGCCAGGCGCTCAGGATGTGGGAGTCATGTGCCTGCGGTGCTGCTAAAGCAATCGGGGAGAGGAGAGCACACAAGGTCGCCCCGGGGGACACGGTGGGCAGAAAGGGCAGCGAGAAACACAGTCTCCTAGAGAAAGGAGGAAAGAACGGGAGGGGAAGCCAGCGGAAGCATCCCAGGAGGACAGACCCTGACAAAGAAGGGGGTCCCCTGGAATTACCCGGAAGGTCAAGGACAACAAACACTCAAGTGTCCTTCTCTGGACCTGACACTAGAACCCTGTGCATCCCAGGCCCCTGATTTCGCGGTGACGGGGCAGACTCAGGCGACAGTGGGTGTCAAAGGCCCATTGGGTGAGGAAGCGGACATGGCAGAGGTTACACGTCAAGAAACCAGGTTGTGACGGGAAGGACAGAGCCTGGACGACACCCCGGAGGAGCTCAGGGACCAGGGACGTGTTTGCTGAGAGAAAAGAAGCAGTAGCCTTTTCCAAACCTCATCACTGTTCAGAAATACAGACCAAGAGACATAAATCCCCTAGTTTAGTTCTGTATTCAGCTGGTCAATTTCAGAGAAAGGACCACGCACCCTAAAGCAGGCCATGCTGACAGCAGGACGAGATCATTCCACGGGTTTCCTTCAGGGCCCATACCCGCTCTACCCAATCATTCTGGACCCTCCCATCAGCCCCAGGCCTGCTCCTCCCCCATCTCCTCTCACCAGCACAGAGAACAGGGGCAAGAAAGGAGGAAACAGACAAAAATCATCAGATACTTGGAGATAACAGAAATACCTGTGCTGGTCTCTGCCCCTGGCTCGGAGATAACGGAAATACCTATGCTGGTCTCTGCCCCTGGCTCAGAGATAACAGAAATACCTATACTGGTCTCTGCCCCTGGCTCTGAGATAACGGAAATACCTATGCTGGTCTCTGCCCCTGGCTCTGAGATAACGGAAATACCTATGCTGGTCTCTGCCCTGGCTCGGAGATAACAGAAATACCTATGCTGGTCTCTGCCCCTGGCTCTGAGATAACGGAAATACCCATGCTGGTCTCTGCCCCTGGCTCTGAGATAACGGAAATACCCATGCTGGTCTCTGCCCCTGGCTCTGAGATAACGGAAATACCCATGCTGGTCTCTGCCCCTGGCTCTGAGATAACAGAAATACCCATGCTGGTCTCTGCCCCTGGCTCTGAGATAACAGAAATACCTATGCTGGTCTCTGCCCCTGGCCCTGACATAACAGAGATACCTATGCTGGTCTCTGCCCCTGGCCCTGAGATAACAGAGATACCTATGCTGGTCTCTGCCCCTGGCTCTGAGATAACGGAGATACCTATGCTGGTCTCTGCCCCTGGCTCTGACATAACAGAGATACCTATGCTGTTCTCTGCCCCTGGCTCTGACATAACAGAGATACCTATGCTGGTCTCTGCCCCTGGCCCTGAGATAACAGAGATACCTATGCTGGTCTCTGCCCCTGGCTCTGAGATAATGGAAATACCTATGCTGGTCTCTGCCCCTGGCTCTGAGATAACGGAAATACCTATGCTGGTCTCTGCCCCTGGCCCTGAGATAACAGAGATACCTATGCTGGTCTCTGCCCCTGGCTCTGAGATAACGGAAATACCTATACTGGTCTCTGCCCCTGGCCCTGAGATAACGGAAATACCTATGCTGGTCTCTGACCCTGGCTCGGAGATAACGGAAATACCTATGCTGGTCTCTGCCCCTGGCTCTGAGATAATGGAAATACCTATGCTGGTCTCTAACCCTGGCTCTGAGATAATGGAAATACCTATGCTGGTCTCTGCCCCTGGCTCTGAGATAACAGAAATACCTATGCTGGTCTCTGCCCCTGGCTAGGAGATAACAGAAATACCTATGCTGGTCTCTGCCCCTGGCTCTGAGATAACGGAGATACCTATGCTGGTCTCTGCCCCTGGCTCTGAGATAATGGAGATACCTATGCTGGTCTCTGCCCCTGGCCCGGAGATAACGGAGATACCTATGCTGGTCTCTGCCCCTGGCTCTGAGACAACGGAGATACCTATGCTGGTCTCTGCCCCTGGCTCTGAGATAACGGAGATACCTATGCTGGTCTCTGCCCCTGGCTCTGAGACAACGGAGATACCTATGCTGGTCTCTGCCCCTGGCTCTGAGATAACGGAGATACCTATGCTGGTCTCTGCCCCTGGCCTGGAGATGACAGAGATACCTATGCTGGTCTCTGCCCCTGGCCTGGAGATGACGGAGATACCTATGCTGGTCTCTGCCCCTGGCCTGGAGATGACAGAGATACCTATGCTGGTCTCTGCCCCTGGCTCAGAGATAACGGAGATACCTATGCTGGTCTCTGCCCCTGGCTCTGAGACAACGGAGATACCTATGCTGGTCTCTGCCCCTGGCCCGGAGATAACGGAGATACCTATGCTGGTCTCTGCCCCTGGCTCTGAGATAATGGAGATACCTATGCTGGTCTCTGCCCCTGGCCCGGAGATGATGGAGATACCTATGCTGGTCTCTGCCCCTGGCTCGGAGATAACAGAGATACCCATGCTGGTCTCTGCCCCTGGCTCTGAGATAACAGAAATACCCATACTGGTCTCTGCCCCTGGCTCCTGGCACAGAGTCCCTAACACCCTGGTCATTTCTAAGTGACAAGAGCTCTAGGCAACTCTGAACGGGCTCCTGGACGGGGCTGGTCACCAGGAGGACAAGCCGCGGTCTGAAGCTTGGAATTTTCAACCTCTCCCCGCCCCCTGCCCCATTGTTCCAGAGGCGGGAGGGGGGCTGGAAATGGAGTCAATAATTGATCATGTCCCCGTGAAGAAGCTGCCAGAAAAATCCCAACAGCCTGGGTTTCAGGGAGTGTCCAGGCTGAACACATGGACACTCCAGGAGGGGGACGCACCCCCATCCACAGGGACAGAAGCCCCTGCGCCCAGGACGCCCCCAGACCTCACCCTGTGTGTGTCTTCATCGGTTGTTCATCCGTGTCCTCTATCCTATCCTTTCATGAACTGGGAAATGTAAATCAATGTTTCCCGGAGTTCTGTGAGCCACTCAGAAAAGGAATTGAACCTGAGGAGTGAGTCATGTGAACCTCTGATTTGTAGGCAGATTGGACAGAAGTCGTGGGCAACCTGGGGACCGACTCCCCGCGACTGGCATCTGAGGGGGTGGGGGCACATTAGAGGACTGAGTCCCTTCCTGTGAGACCTGAGGCCGCCTCCAGGTAGAGAGTGTGGAAGTGAGTTCAATTGTAGGACACCTGGCTAGTGTCGCAGAGAATTACTAGGTGATTCAAATCCCACACGTTTGCTGAGCAGAAGAGTCACAAGTGAAGTGTTCTGTGTGAATAATATGAAACCATATGAAAGTAAAGGAGACATATGAGGACGGAATTGGTCCTTTACACACACACACACACACACACACACACACGTATGTAGGCCTGGTCTCTGCTGAACTGTCCTGGCACGCATTCTATGTTTAGTGAAATACCAAATAAAATCACCTCAAAGAAAAAGCAAAAATATAAAATATGAACAAAGAGGAAGAAAAGAGGCAATGTTTCCTCTTTCCTACTGAGAATATGACCATCACTGAATTATCCACGATTTTGCTCATACCTGAGTAACCATATATTTCAACAGTATTTGAAGAAAAAAGCACGTTTGGTCCTCGGTGATCTTTTCCCCTGATATGGCTGGCAGGAGTGGCGTGATTTCTTCTGGATATATCTTTGCTGCAGAGTGGAAAATAAGGAAACCTCTTTCACCAAAGTTAAATTTCAAACAGGGCTTTGAAAAATGGCCTCTATTAAAATACATGTACCTCACTTTGCTGTACAGCAGAAACTAGCACAACATTGTAAATCAACTACACTCCAATAAAAACTTCAAAAAAATAAAATAAAATATATGTACCAACCGCTGGAACTGCTCACACTTCAGGCCAGGCCCATCTGACACAGGGGACAGATGCCCATGAAGCCACCTCCCTCACGGGACCATTCTTTTCCCTTTCACATTCTGCTCTGGCCAGCCCAAGATCAAATGGGCAATAAAGTGATAGGCAGTAATAATCAGTGGCCCTAACGGGCAAGTTCCTTGAAAACTCACTGGGCACAAACCGCTGGCATTAATAGTCCGGTGAGGCCACCACTGTCCTTCCATGAACGCTGCATGAAAATACACAGCTGGCAACAAAGAGCCTGGGGGAGCAGGTGAACGCCCACTTATAGAACAATCGCGATGAGGGCAACAGGCAGCAGTTTGGGAGGCGGATTTAAATCTCATTAACAGCAACAAAAGCACTCACTCCGGACGTACCATGTGTCTCTGCTCCTGCCAAGAGCCGTCCCCTCCCTTCCGTTCCTGTTTCCACCACTCCAGTAAATTTCTCCTGTCATCATTTCATACAAAACAGGCTCCAACTCTGTCAGTTCTAATGTTTGTAAGAATCTACTGTGAGTACGAAACACGACTACGCATCTGTGAAACCAAGGTTTCTATTCAGGAAAAGGACAGACCAAGGAATTCCTCAACACAACTTGGAGGGTTGTTTCCACCTGTAAGATGTGCCACCGTCGCTCACCGTCAGCTGCGCTGGGGCCAGGATTGATGAGTGTCTCCAGTGTACAGGGCCCCCTGGACGACATGATGGCTGGGAAACCGGGCACCAGGCAAGCAAAGATCAGCACCTGCTCTTCTGCACAGTTTGTCTGAAGTGCTTGAAGCCACAGGAGAAACAGCCTGATTCCTTCACATCTTATCTAAAAACAATATCAAAGGCAACAAAAGTAAATATGTACATGTATTTGCAGAAATGCATTGCAATGTAGCATTGGTTCTGGGGGGAAATAAACTAGAAGCTAAAAGCATTACTGAAGTCCTGCACCAAGTCCTTCCCTGAGTGACCAGGAAGCAAGGGCACTGCAACCCAGCACGAGGGCCAGAGTGCCTGAGCTCCAGTACAGCCTCAGCCACTTTCTAGCTTTAGCTGTGAGCCGTGGAGGACCACTTAACTCCTCTGTGCCTCGGCGCCCCCATCTGCAAAACAGGGATGATGACAGAGTTTACCACAAAGTTCTGGTATGGGGTGGAGTGAGTTAGAATTGCCCAGCTCACATAAGTGCTACCTAAGCATTTCCTATAAGCAGTATTTCATTCTTTATGGCAACAGCACCCATACCATCAACGCTTGAATACTCATGAGAACAATGCAAAGAGAATCGTCCTCCAAACTTACACTGTGCTTTGGATAGAATTTTTGTCGTGTCACTACCTTATGCACATGTATGATGTTCTTGAAAATCAGAACACTTAGAGCTGAATAGGACCCTGAAGACCTGGCTCCCCTGTCTGTGTCCCTACTCTAGTCTCTCCTACCCTTTGCCATGCGCCGAATCGTTGGCATCACTCGTAGAAAATATCAATATAGGCAGATGTGCCCTTTTTCCTCCTCTGCACTTACTTTCAACTTCCCATTCCTAGAATTCATAAACACAGGTAACTCCATTTTTATATTCCTAAATGGCTGGGAAGATGATGTCAATAAAAGAGGTTAAACGAGCAAAGGAGATGAAAAAAATGTCAGACGCAGCTGAAAGATAGAGTGAGCTCCAAATACAGGCAACTGGGGTGCTGCCTGATCTCCTTTCAGTGACACCAAAGTGGTGCTGATTCCTCCACAGCAAGTGTTCAAGCCAAGCCCCAGGCTCTGCAGGAAAGGTAAGAGGAGGAGGAGAGACAGGAAGGAACGGAGGGAGGGAGGGAGGGAGAGAGGGAGAGAGGGAGAGAGAAAAGCTTGGCTGACCCCCCAGAGAAGTCAAATACACCAAGACAGATACTCCATCAACAATGATCCCATGACACCCTTCCAGACATGCCCTGGACTCAGCACGGCTCTGCTCTGCTCAGCCGCTCACACCTGCCCAGCAGGTAAGATGGGTGGTGACGATGCTGAATACATAATGCTATTCAGCGCCCAACAAAAAATGACAGGGCTCTATGTATATCTAACCTAATTATATCAAATTTAACAAGAGAAAATTTTCTACATACTTCGATCACAAATGTCCAATTTTTTATGTTAACTGTATTAAGATAATTAAATATAAATGAGTCCAATAATAAACAGAAGATAAGCTGGTAAGTTTTAGCTATAAGGCCATTAATTAAAATAGGAGGGACAAAATATGGAACAATCATGAAACTAGGGACAGCTCATCTCTTTTTTTCCAACAGGTAAGAGGGAGTGAACCAGTTTGAGTGGCTAGGATTGTTTAAACTGATATAAAACCAAAAATGTATTAGCTTATTAAAGGCACACACATAAATTAAATAGCTATGAAGTGAATTATCTTCCATAAAACATACATCCCAGGCTGGCTTCTTTTGCCACTTATGTTTTAGGGTCATCTTATTCCAGCATCAAATGCTATACTTTTAATAAAGGCACATTCATTTTAAAATAAGCCAATTTTAACCTAAATTACAAGATCATTCTGCTGCAAATGAACATTCAAGAGTAAGCCTCTGCTGCTCTTTTTCCCCACAAGCGTTCTCAAAAATAGCAAAAGATAATTGAGAGACAACTATAATTTTTAACAACAAGATTACTGGGGTGAACAGAATCAGGCACATTAGCTCTGAAGCTTAGGGAGGATCTGGTTCAACTTCTCTTTTCTGATGATAAAGCTGAAGCAGTCAGCACCTCGCCGGTGGTCCCCTGGCTGCACACGGCAGAATCGAAATTAGAACGCAGGATTCCAAACTCCGAATCCCAAGCCACTTTCTCCTAATAATGTTTAAAATGTCTAGCACAATAAATTATGATATAAGTATAAAAACTCTAATATATGTCATATCATTTCTCAATTAAAATGAAAATTAAGTTAAATGGCTTTTGAAGATTTTTTTTTCAAAATGGCCTAATTTTGTCACTTTATGGCATGAATAAGTTTAAGAGTAATGAAAAAAGCCATTACACGTTCATCTAAAATAAATACCTTAATAGAATTTCCAGTGTGTAGAAGCTTCTTTAACGTTGAGCCTGAAAGTTTAAAACAATGAATTAGAAATGGAGTATGTGAATGCATATCTAAGGCCTATTTTTTAAAAATTAGTTTTAGAAAGAAAAAATGTACTTATGACAAAATATATCATTTTTAAAAATAAAAGGAAGAAGGCTGACCTTCAGAAGCAAAGCAATGTCACAGAAGGAGAGATATTGTTAGGATAAAAATACTTTAAGTATGAACCTCTTCAAAATTCTTTTAAAAGAGTCAAAGCGATTGATATTAAGGTAACCCAAATGCCCACAGTGGATTATGTGCAAATGTCTCTGTCAGGCACAAAATGAATGATTTCTTTAAATCTCTAAAGGAAAACATAATATAAAACTACCACTTACAAAACATTTTTACAAGACCATTTTGCAAATATTCAGGACAGCATGTCTCTCTCTTTGAAATGACAACCACATTTATGGGTTCTGTCCATCAATAAATCATCTAGCAGCGCACTTAGGTCACTGTTGAGGAAAGGAATTCAAGGTTTCCTCAGAACTACACCAGCTGGTGCTGCAGCCCACTTGGGGGAGAAGTCTCCCTCATGAGGACGGAGACATAGTACCTATTACTCGCTAGATGTGTTCATGCCTTTAGCAGAGATGGCTTGGCAACCACACGTCAGTATCACATGTAGCCCCTAAATGAGATCTCAACCTCAAAAAGGAAGGAATCTTTTAAAATAAAAATAAATTGGAAGTCTTAAGCGAGAGAACCTTTTTTCCCAATTTTTTTGAGAAAAAAAATTATTTAGATTTCCTGATGGAAAGTTTTGTGCAATATTTTAAAATTGGATATCAAGTCACTTTACACCGCCAACATATTTTGAAGAAATAGAGCCAGTGCCTCGACAACTGCTACGGGTTGTATCTATGTGGACAGATACATGTATGTCGGTTAAATGCATACACTTTAGGAATTCATTACCTGGAATGGAATCATTGGCTTTCTGAAGGAACCTTGTACAGCTATCTGCTGTACTGTTGATAACACCTAATGCTGGGCTCGGTGGGGACTCACCATCGTCGTGACTAGGTTGCAGCACTGAATTACTAATGGTTTGTGATGAAGTAGGAAGTTAAAACGCCCACTTCCCTCCACATCTGTCACCAAAGCATGTCCAGTGATTTGGGGTCCAGAGTCAGCATTGACTAGGCTGGGCTCTCTCACAGCCGAGCCCTGAGTGCCTGTGCTCACGGGACTACTTATCCCACACCTGTCCTCCACCTGGTCCTTGTCCCTCGCCTCCCTGTTCATCCATTCTTGGACCAAGTCCACCCTGCCTCAGCTTAGTATTTGCTCCATTATGCCCATGAGGACCTCCCGAGGCTTGGCAGAGCCGGCAGAACCTCACCTCCCGGGAGACTTGGGATAAAGTCTGCGCAGACAGCTCTCTTCCCAGACATCTGGCAAATCCATCATCTTGCAACACATTCTCGGAAACACTTTCTCCTGCTCATTGTGTGTGACCACGGGGGCGCTGTCAGTCCTTCCTTCCCCTTCTTGAAATGGGCTCAACATTTTTATTTTAAACTCTCAGTCTACCCATAGTTGCCTATAGCCACACTTCCCTACACAGGGAGGAGAAAATACATACTTTACATACTTTACAAAGAGACATAGAGAATCTATGCCCCATATCTGTCAACAGTACCCTACTTTTTGAAATGATTCTGTTAATTCGTTACAGCAGCAATAGAAAACTAATACATATATATTTGATCTATTCCATCCTGCTGTATTCAGAAACTCTCAGATGTGTGAGGCACTGCAGCTTAGCAGTTGCAAGACAGATTCAGGAGCCAGACTGCTAGGGTTCAAATCCAGGTTCTGTGCTTACTGTGTAACCTGGGTCACTTACTTACTTTCACCATGCCTGAGTTTTCTCATCTGTATAATGGTATAATAACGGTGCCTACCAGAGAGCACTGTAATGAGGCTTAAATGAGTTTATATACATGCTTAGAACAGTGTCTGGTACATGCGAAGCACATTCCCCCCGAAAGACAGGGCATCAGCTATTCTCTAAGGACCTCTTTTTAAATAAGATCAACATTATAAAGAAAAATGTGTGCAGTGCAGGCACATGTCAGAGGGTTTCAACATGAGAACTGGTGATGAGTACCTGAGAGCCTTCCCTGGTCACATTAGGTATTTCTTAAAGACCCTAAGTTTACAAAGATATTTCTACTTTTACTTTACCATTATGAAATCCATTTCATTTTAATTTCAAAAAGTTTCTCTCTGTATATCATTCCTGTTTGGATTTTTAAACTCCTCAACCAAACTGTGATTATACCCACCTCCATCTCTTTTATGTGCCTCTTCAACCCTACTGATTACCACTATATTGACTCATGTGAAAAAAGAATAAATGAATAAGTACAGTAAAGTAGTTGAAAAATATTGAAAAATCAAAAAGCTCAATATTGAAAAATGAAAAACTACTATGAAAAATCACACTAGTTTAAATATTTATAACACAGAATGTATTATAATTTTACTTTCCTGGCTTTAATGGAAGCAAATTAATCAATGTTTTCAAAGTCTACTTCTTTGCTTATCTCACTGATAAGAATTGCAGTGCTTGAAGATTTCTCCTGATAAAGTGGCAATCTTTTCAAGATCTTTTAAAGATATTTTTAAGGCCACAATTTCACAAAGCCATGTCAAATCTAACTTTAACATTACAAAATTCTTTCTTATTTATTTTTAATTAAAAAAAAACCTCCCTCTGTGTATGCATCATGCCTCAAGCCAATTAATAAGCAATGGCAGTATGACATCAGAGAAGGGGCAAGAACATGGAGAAATGCCAAGTGGGTGCTGGTGTACAAGCTCTGCTGAAAGTGCCAGCGGAGCAGTAGCACATGACTTTCTGGCACTACAACATCTAAGCACAGGGGAGCAGCAGTCTACTGAAGGAAGCTGAAATTAACAACGAGTATCTCAAAATGAATCAAGGGCCTAAATGTGAAATATATAACGATAAAACTTCTAGAAGGGAACACGGGAGAAGATCTTTGCGATGTGGGGTTAGGCAAAGATTCCTTAGACATGACACCAGAAGCACAATCCATAAAAGCAAAATTGATAAACTGGATTTCATCAAAAGTAAAAACTTCTACTCTTTGAAGGACACTATTAAAGAAATGAAAAGATGAGCCAGAGCCAGGAAGACAGTAGTTTCAAATCATATATTTGATTGAAACACTTATAACTAGAATATGTGAAGAATTCTTAAAATTCAGTATTAGGGGGGAAAACCCTCAATTTAAAAATAAGCAACAGGTTCAAAGATACACTTCACCAAAGACATACAGGTAGCAAACAGCACATGAAAAGATGCTCAAGGTCATTAGTCGTTAGAGAAATGCAAATTACAACCACAACGAGATACCACTACCGCTAAAATTAAAAGACTGATAAGACTGACCGTTGATGAGAATGTGGAGTAATCGGAACTTTCACACTGCTGGCAGGAATGTAAAATGGTACAACCACTTGGGAAAATAATCTGGCAGTTAAACGTATGTCTTTATTTGATTCAGCCATTCCATTCTCAAGAGACTGGAAAGCACATGTCCACACACAAAGACTTGTACACAAATGTTTACAGTAGCTTTATTTGTAGCCACAGACTAGAAACAACCCAAAGGCCCATCATCAAATGAATGGATAAAAAAACTATGGTATATCCATTCAATGGACTCCTGTACAACTTAGAAATAAAAAGGAATGAACTATTAATATATGCACCAACACAGATGACTCTCAAAATAATTATATTGAGTGAAAGAAGCCAAACAAAAAAGAGTACACTGCATGATTCTATTTCTATAAGACTCTAAAAAATCAAACTATAAGGACAAAAAGCAGATCTGTGGTTGCCTGGGGACTGGGGGGGTGAGCTGGGGAAGGGTGGAATGGGGCAGGAGGAAACTTTTGGGAGTGATGGCTATGTTCATTATCTTGATTGCAGCAATGGCTGCACAGGTGTATACCTATGCTTAAACTTATGAAAATGTATATTTTAAACATGTACAATTTGTTTTATGTCAATTATACTTTTAAAAAGCTGTATTTTAAAAAAAGAAAAAACAGAGCAGGTAGCCTGGAAATGACTGAGTGAAAGATCAGGGATGGAGATTGTGGTCAGACAGAGATCTGCATCACGACAAGGGTTGGAAGAGAAGTCAGGAAGCCACAGAAGGCGAGGGGGTCAAGGGGCTGATGGGTAGCTATGGCTGCCTTGAAGGAAAAGGACTGGGAGAGAGTAAAGCCATTAAAAAAGAAAAGCAAGTGAGCAGAAGATCAGAGGACATGGCAACAACAAGGGGAAGAAGGCAGCATCGTCAAGGGAGAGAGGTTTCCGTAGAGGGGGTGGTGGATGAGGTCTGGAATGGGCCTTGAAGGAAAAAAGACCGTGGTCTCACCCCCATACCCCTGAGGGAGACAGAGAAGCACCAGAGAAAACCCAGGTTTCTGCAGCCACGGAGGTGAAAGCAAGAGGCCGAGGCTGTAGGGTTGTCACTTAACCCAAGAAGAGGGCTTCCAGAGGGCAGAGCACAGAGGCAAAGGAGGGGAAGAAATGCAGAGCAGGGATGGGGGAAGCACCCGAGGGAGGATGCTGGGAGGACACCAGGTGAGCTGACAGGGCATCAGGCCCAGCCAGCCCTTGGTGGGCACGAGGCACACAGGGCCCCGGACTTAGCCCAGCCTGGCTGCGATGCACCCTGAGGGAGTCCTGGTGTGAAGTGCCTGGGGAGCCCCCGCTCCCTCGGGAAGAGTGGGCTGACGGGGAGGGGCCCTGGGAGGGCTGTCAGACTCAGATTCCTGAAGAGTGAGCAGCAGAAGCTATGAGAAATGAGCCTCAGAGAGTGTGTTCACATCCCAGGCAATGTGAGCCCACTGGGTAGCCCGGGGTATACCCAATGCAAGGATATTCTTTAAAAGCCATAAACATATTTGCAGTTTAGTTATGCACCTGGTTTTTATACTGTGTATAAGAAAAACCTAGTTGAACAAACTAGATTCAGTGACTCATATAAAAAACCATGTATAAAGTTTTGTACATGTGTGAACTTTCATTAATTGAGCCTGCTCCTTTAAGCCCAAAGGTTATTTATTTTTTAAACATTTTTAATATAAAACATCTCTAATACAAAATATATACTTTCATCCACTCGGCAAACATTTACCGAGTACAGACGCAGCACTATACACTGAATGGGACAGAAAATCTTCTTTATAGAAGCTTCTTAAAGCGAACACATGTATAACTTGAGTCCTGTACTAAGACACATGGGCACATGAAGGGGCGCCACAGCCTGCCCTTGCACCAAATATCCCTGGTTTGCTGCTGTGCCATTCTTTATCATCATCTCACTCCCTGTCAGTTCTCAGTATTACTCTCAGATAAGGCTTCAGCAGCCACGTTTACCCACCATGATTTACTACTTGCCTAAAATGGACTTCAAGAAAAATCTAATAAACAAATTTTTTTCCATTTGTAATTAGTAACGGAAATTTGCAAATAGTTGAGTAACGGGCCAGCATGTATCACAGAGTTCATAAGTGTTGTGTCAGTCACTTCCTTAATCTCCTTACTCTCCAAACATCACTTGAATCAGTATCTCCAGATGCTCAGAATAATGACGCAGTGTTCATTTCACACTGCAAGCCTTAGAGTTCAAATATGTTCCTTGTTCACAGACTTACAGCAAGGAGCCAGCCTTAAAAACCTTACAGACGGGCGTCCCTGGTGGCGCAGTGGTTGAGAGTCTGCCTGCCGATGCAGGGGACATGGGTTCGTGCCCCAGTCCAGGAAGATCCCACATGCCGCAGAGCGGCTGGGCCCGTGAGCCATGGCCGCTGAGCCTGCGCGTCCGGAGCCTGTGCTCCGCAACGGGAGAGGCCACAACAGTGAGAGGCCCGCGTACCGCAAAAAAAAAAAAACCAAAAAAACCTTACAGACTATTTTTTCCCTCTAAAAACACTTTTAAGAGAAATAGAATGTCTCTCTTTGCTACAGACAAAACATGATGACAAGATAAGAAGCCGAATTCAAACACTGTGGCAATTGATGTTTCGAATTATCTCCTTCCTTCTCAGGATAAAATGTGGCTATCGGGTAGGTCTGAGAGCTTCTAAGACTTGCAGATACAGGAGTTGCTCATATTTTCGGCTTCTGTGCCTAGTAACATTGTCACTTGTACTGTGGGGCAGGAAGCATGCTGTGTCAGTGGTGTGAAAACCAAACTCCAAGGTGCTAACCCAATATTTCAGAGTACCTTGGCCCCTACCAGGCCCAATTAACATTTAATTAAGAGGTTTACACAGCAGTGTTCTTCTTATTAGGTAAGGAATACCAGATATCTATATAGAATGCAAAAACCTGCAATAAGGGAGCTTAGGTCCCTAAACTGTCAGGCGCTGGGAAAAGCCTCCTGCCCTGACCCCGGAGGTTTTGCACACGTCAAGATGTCAGTGCTAAGGAGAGATCCAAGGCACATTCCTTCCCTTTGAAATCTGGTATTTCCCTACAGTTTCTTACTTTCTATAACGAACTTGGTCAAGATCTTGAGTGACAAATAGCAACAGTTTTAACAGGTCCAAACAAATTGGGAAGAATGCAAGAAGTACAGCTGAGGTATTAAAAAAAAATGTGTAGAAGTACAAATCCACAGTCACTTACTGGCGATTTCAAAATCCAAAAAGCTATGAAAACAGAAACTTTTCTGTGTAACTCTTTTTTGTTTTTACATTTTCATTTTTTTTTATTGGAGTATAGTTGCTTTACAATGTTGTGTTAGTTTCCACCGTACAGCAAAGTGGATCAGCTACACGTATACATATATCCCCTCTTTTTTGGATTTCCTTCCCATTTAGGTCACCACAGGGTACTGAGTAGAGTTCCCTGTGCTGTGCGGTACAGCAGGTTCTCATTAGATATCTATTTTATACATAGTATCCATAGTGTATATATATCAATCCCCATCTCCCAATTCATCCCACCCCCCTCTTACCCCCTTGGTATCCATACGTTTGTTCTCTATGTCTGTGTCTCTATTTCTGCTTTGCAAATAAGATCATTTATACCATTTTTTTAGATTCCACATATATGTATTATATTCGATATTTGTTCTTCTCTTTCTGTGTAATTCTTTAGTGGACAAGACCTGACGTGACCTGAACTCATGCGGTGGCAACACCAGGCTAGCCTGAGGCTATCTGGGGTGTAGTTATCTCACAATGATGAGCACTTACACCTCAGGCTACAAAAAACCTGACACTCTGGGTTACAGGGTGCTGCCCAGGCCCCTGGGGGTTACTTACAGACACTAATGTTGACTCGATGGTCGTTATACACCCACGCACCACATTGCCATTCTGAAATCTGAGAAACTCTGATTCAACCCACATCTAGCCTGAAGAGCATCAGAAAAGGGATGTGGGCCCGTCGCAACACCAACTTCTACCCACTTCGATAAATCGTGCAAAAATTTACTTATCTGAAAAGAGCCTGTTTGATTCAAGCATTAAGTATACAACTGTCAATAATAAGGATGATTTGATACACAAATGCTCATACTTGAACGTCCTTAGACATGATGCATTCTGACTGAATTACAGAGCCGGCTTATTCTATACAACGGACAAAGACAACACCTGCTCTCCCGGGGGCTCAGGAGACCTGGCGCTCTGCAGCTCCCCCGAGCCAGAAGTCACTGTTCTCAGAATGATACTCTTAAACTGGGTACCAACGCTACTTGTACCAGCAATTGTAACCAGCCCACAAGGTCCTGGGCAGAGTTGAAGTGATACTACACACTGCCTAATGGGTGCCTAAAGTTTCACAACACAAGTGGCAAGTTAATTTCCACACATAGTTCTAGTAAGTTCATTCATGCTGAGGGGAGCCTACTAGTCTTCAGACATTGTAAAGTATTATTGAAGAAAATGAGGGTGGTTTTCACACAGACAACATAAACAACATTGAAGGATTATAGGGAGCACAGATAAACACCGCATGCAGGTATTTTTCATTGTCATCCATTCCCGCTGTACCGCAGAGCATCACAAATCCCCATGATGTCACTCTAACTTATACTTAATGTTTAATTTTTTTAATTTTTACCTTAATTTAAATACAGAAAGTCAAAGCATCCGTTAAACAGAAAGGCTATCAACAACTCTAAAATTTAAAGAAAAACTTTCTTTGTGTGTTTGAAAGCTTGAAAGACCAAGGCACGATCTTAAGATAACGATTTATTCATTCAGTTCAATAGTGTGCTTAGTATATATACTTTACTTTCTTTACATTTATAACATTTATAACATATAACTTTAAATAATTCAGTTTATATAAAGATCGGTTACAGTTTTCACATAAATAATCCTAAATTAAGTTTAGGATCCTGAATTTTGGAACATCCCCTGACTGTGCCACGTTCTTTCAGGTTCCCTATCATTTTCCTATTGATCTCTCACGTGGAAAGCCCTTCCCACACTCACCTTTCAAGGCTCAGATTGAAATGACCTCTTTCAAAGGCTTCCTCAATCCCTCTGAGTAGGATTATTCAACTTTTCTTCTTTGCTCCCACTACACTTCTGGTAGAGCAATGATCATACTGTACTCGTTTTTTCTCACCTAATCCCCATTAGGCAATCAGCTTACATAATACAACACGGTGAGATGCTCTGTTTTTGTCCCTGAACTTTGCACACAAAAGTCTCTCCCTCAATTAAATACCTGAATGAATGAATGATCTAATAGTTAAGATTCCACTATAAGGTCATGCTCTCCTCAAATATGACCACCTGGTAAGGCAGGAGAGTTATAGGAAATGTCAGAGTCCTCTAAGGCAGAAGGACTGAACCGGACACTCTTTAAAGATAAGGTAGAGAGGGCTTCCCTGGTGGCGCAGTGGTTGAGAGTCCACCTGACGATGCAGGGGACACGGGTTCATGCCCCGGTCTGGGAGGATCCCACATGCTGCGGAGCGGCTGGGCCCGTGAGCCATGGCCGCTGAGCCTGCGCATCCGGAGCCTGTGCTCCACAACGGGAGAGGCCACAACAGTGAGAGGCCTGCGTACCGCAAAAAAATAAATAAATAAAAATAAATAAAGATAAGGTAGAATTCACAATCAATGCCACGAATTACTCTTGTACTGTGAACAGTAAATTGAGAGTAAACTGTGAGATGTCGAGAACTGGACAGAAGGTGGTAACTTGCTTTATTTCAAGTTCCCTCTTGCTGCCACTTTCTAAAACGGTCAAACAAAATAATTCTGAGTCCATGATAAAGGCCTGAAGAACAAGATATTCTTGCAAGAAAAAAATGTAAAATTATTTAAGTAAAATACTCCAGATCAACTTTACGTGCACAGGAATCCCCTGGGACTCTTGTTGGAAACGCAGGCTGTAACTCAAGAGGTCTGGCTGGGGCCTGAGATGCTGCATTTTCTAACAAGCTCTCAGGTGAGGTTGAGGCTGCTGGTCTGTGAACCACTTTTAGAGCAGGAGACAGAGGATGCACTTCCCTCTGAAGTCCAGGTGGGACTGTCTCAGCTTTAATTGGCACACTTATTAATATTCCTTGCTGTAATCTATCTTGATGGTGCTGATTATATAAAACAGTACTGAAAATACTATTGGAAGAAATCTATATTACCTAAAATTTTTGTGATTGTTCTTACCTATACTCTGGTAATGCCATCGAAAGAAAATTCGTTCAGGTAGAAACTGCAGTATTTTCTATAAAACAAACAAACAAAAATTGATAAGATATAAAGAGAAAATAAACAACAAATGAAATTACACATTTTCATGTTAGCCCATAGTACCTGCTGTATATCTATATAGATATATTTCAGAAAAGAAAAAAAAACTTCGTAATAAGATAAATATTGCACTTTATCTTGGACCCCAACGGGACAGTCTCTTTTACTTGCCCCAAGCAAACTTCCTTCCCTGAATGTTTTAAAGAGATTACTGTCCCAACTTGAATTCTCCCTATAAGAAAGAAAAGAAAAAAAAAAAAAACCCTGAAGTGATTATTTTATCTTAGTTAAATCACAGCCATTGCTTAAATATTATAATAAGCTCTCAAATGCCAGATACTCTAGGTGTCTTCTTTTTCACCTTCCACTTCCCATTTTCATTAAAATTCTCACTGGTCTCTGGACAAGAAACAGAATTGGGAAGAAAGATGAACAACAAAGAGGGTAAGACCTTACTCTGTGGAATAAGGAAATGAAATTGGTGGCAAGAATTCCTTGAAATTAATAGTTAAATATTAGTTTTAGGATTGTAGTTATGAATCCCCCCACCGCCGCCTCTGGTAGATACAATAAAGAACAAACTTACAATATACAAGAGTATTTGGAGAATGAAAGCAGCTTTTCCCGAAAGACCCAAACAAATGAGAACGACTTTTTTTTCACTCTACAACAAGTATTGGCAAGTTACTCTTGGGCAATAAAAGTCCTTGTATTCTATCTGTAACTGCCTTTTAAAAAAATGTAGAAAATCCAAACACTGGTTAAAATTCATTCCTTGGTATTGATAATATATTTCTATTTTACTACGAAAATCCTCATTCTAGGTTTATCTAGCCTAACAGTCTAACATTTTGAAAGATTAAGGTAGGGACTTCCCTGGTGGTCCAGTGGCTAAGACTCTGCACGCTCCCAATGCAGGGGGCTCGGGTTCGATCCCTGGTCAGGGAACTAGACCCCAAATTCTGCAACTAAAGATCTCGCACGCTGCAACAAAGATCCCAAGTGCCGCAACTAAGATCTGGCACAGCAAATAAATAAATAAACAAATATTTAAAAAAATATATCATATTCCTATGATTAAAAAATAGAAAAAAAAGATTAAGGCAAAAAACTTAATGATATATTCAGACCTCCGGAATAAGTATATTTCCAGGCGGCTATCGACACACTACCTCTTCCATTCAAGCCAGCTTGGGGTTTGGTTTGGTTTTCTTGTTGTAACTTTCCAACTGGGTCAGCAACATACACGTGTGTTTACCTCATTTGTTCCCACCTGACAATAAAGCAATGTGTAAGAACGTCTACTGGGAAAGCCACCACAGGTAAACCTGATCCAATGTGGGTGACTATCAAGGGCACGACTTGTCCCAGCCTGGATGTCTTTCCCAGCAGCTGGGCCTCACTGTAAATGTCACCTCCTCCATCACCTGTCCCATCGTCCCTGGCACAGTCCTCACCCCTGGCTGACTGGAAGCCCCATGAAGGCCAGAACACCCTGAAATATCCCCAGTGCCTGGAGCATGCCTGGCACACAGTCGGTACTCAATAAATATTCAGTAAAAGAATTCTGAATGTTTTTTACTTGTGAAATTGTGAATTTTATAGGTAATCCTGATCTTTGCTATGGTCTTATATTCACATTGACATAATATGTACCTTATATTTCCTTAAACATCACTGAATTAGTGATGGCATTTACATTAAAATACATTAAAATGTGTGGGCGTTTTTTAGCCCTGAACCTAGTAAAGAAAACCCAGACGAAAAATAAAAGCCGTATCATTTAAAAGAACTAAGTTTTTCAAAATCTGATAAACCTAAAATATAAATGTATTTAGTTACATAATTTGTCATAAATTCTACATGCTACACATCTACAAAGATGAAAATGCTACACAGACCATCAAAGATTATTTCTGATTATATATTAAAAGCTGTACATAGTTGATCACATGCTGAAAATCAGTAAATTCTCTCCTCCATTTTTCCACTTCAGACTTCCCCTAGAACATGTTGGTTTGTTATCTTTAAACCCCATAATTCTAAAGGGTATCTTAAATCTGTTTTACTATGTGATAATACTGACATACTCTCAAACATACCTACACACACACACACACACACACACACACACACACAGCAGATCTACACACACACACACACACACACACGCCAGATCCCACTAAGTGAAAAATATCTACAAGGCTTGGCATTTGAAATGCAGAAATAAAATAACTATGAATAAAATACTTTGTCTTTACTTCCAAGGGTTTCATGATTCATGGGCAAGAGAGACGGTAAGGAAAATATCATTCAGGGAAAAAAAGAAGCCTGAAAGAAATTTGTATGACGTGCTACACGGGTGAGGGGAAAGCACCTCCCATTAGTGGGGACTTCATGGATTGCTTCCTGGAAAAGACAACACTTGGGCTAAGACTTACAGATTAATTAAATTAGCCAAGTGGAGGGCAGGAACAGAGGAGGAGCGTGTGTGAAGGTTCAGAGGCAGACAGCAGCAGGCAGTAAGCGTAGCGGGCAGGCGGCTGAGAAGGGAGGAGACGGGCCTGGAGAGGCAGGCGAGGCCGGGGTTGATGCTCTCCCTGGAGCAGGTTCTGTAAGATGGCTGAGAAGAAAGGCAGGGGCGTGCAGGACGAAGCAGTGGTAGTACTTCAGACAGGGAGTGAAATGGCCTGGACCAGGGGCAGCAGGGTAAGAGGAGAAGCTGGCACAGTGACATTCAGAAGGGGAAACTGTCACGGTGGACAGGTCGAGTAGTTGGGGTAAATGGAGGACTCAAGAACGGCCCCCCCACCAGCCAGAGGGCTCGGTAGATGGCAATAATTTTATCCAAGATGTCAAATCCAGAAGGAATTCCGTAATTGAAGCATGTCAGGTTTGGTTCTGGACATCCTGGAATTTGAGGTGTCAGTGGACCACCTTACTGAAGATGTTCTCATAGGCAATCTGGTATATGGGTCTAGAATATAGAAATGGGATCTGGATGGTAACAGAAAACAGGCAGCAGTTAAAGGTGTGTGTATATGAGACCCTTCTGGGAGAGAGCTTGAAATGAAATGAGATAAAACCCAAGCACTAACAGTTTCCTGAAGTTCTGCTAAGGAGGTAAGGATGTGGGGGGCCGGACAGAGGAACAGAAGTTAGAAGCAAGCGTGCACAAGTCAAAGGAGAAACTCTGGATGTGCCAGGTGTTTGTAGGCTTATTGTTAAAGATTAGAAATACTTATGACTAATTGATATGACAACTAGTTAGAAAAAGCTAAAGATGCTGGAAATGTGGGGGAATCGATGCCACATAACAAAGTGACTTCAGCGTTAAATCAAGTGAGCTCAATGGTTTCCCTTGCCCAGAGAACCCACAACATTTGTCGGCCAAACACCAAGTGCCAGGCAGGATGGATCTATCAGTCTATAAACTGTATGAAGGCAAGTGGCTCTCTGGGGGAAAAAAATCAAAAAAGGTCTTCACTTTGCAATTATACCAACATGCATTTTAGATGGATAACACACAAAAGGAACTAAATGTAAAAACTGGGTTATGTCTTGTTAAGTTCCATTACATTAAAAGAGAATCACAAGAAGAAAAAAAAAAAGTCACATTTCTACAGAACATTTTAACAGGATCCAATGCAAGCATTGTCCTACCATCAGAATGTAAACCTGAATGTCCCCATGAGCTGCAGAAGACACGACAGCAGAGAAAACCCAGAGAGAGGTCTATGGGTTGCGGGAAAACATCACAAGCAAGGAGGTGAGTACAAGAAAACCACCTACTCTGGAACCAAGGATACAAATGAGGGTATCAGCAGTTGGGCTGCTGTCCAGCCAAACAAGCAGCTCTGGAGCCCACAACAAGCACATCTGGGGGTGGGCTGGGGGCTCTCCAGACTCAAGAGAGAAAGACAGCTTCCATTTGTGCCTAAGTTTTATGATTCTTTTTTTTTCAGTCAATATTTATTCATTTATTTATTTTTAATTTTTATTAAATGAGTCTTTAAATTCTATAGTACTTTACAATTTTCAAAAGTTTCGCACACGACTTCATACAATCTCATAATAACCCTTTCCCCCCCCCAACTCCAATATTGCCCCTCCCCCCTTTCCTCATCCCACTGGTAACCACTAGTTTGTTCTCTATATCTGTGAGTCGGCTTCTTTTTTGTTTTATTCACTAGTTTGTTGTATTTTTTAGATCCCACATATGAGTGATATCAGACAGTATTTGTCTTTCTCTGTCTGACTTATTTCGCCCAGCATAATGCCCTCCAAGTTCATCCATGCTGCTGCAAATGGCAATATTTCATTCTTTTTTATGGCTGAGTAGTATTCCATTGTTTATATATTCCACATCTTCTTTATCTATCACCTGTTGGTGGACATTTAGGTTGCTTCCATACCTTGGCAACTGTAAATAATGCTGTTAAGTTTTAGGATTCTTTAACTCATCCCTTCTCTTTACCGAAAAATTTACTACAGAGGCTATTTCAATATGTTTGCTACCAAATGAATAATAATGGTTGCAGGTTGAGTTCTCTGGGAAACAGACCCTGCGTGCAGTTAGAAGCCCTAGTGGTTTATGGGGAATAGCATCTGTGAAAGAGAAACAGACCCCCACACAGAGCTCACAGTCCGTTAGAGGAGCCCCACATGCCTGAGGACGGCCAGGCCACTGTATCGCTGCCTCGCTCAGTCACTGGCTGGGGTCATGATGGGAAGAGCATGGCCGTGGCTGGAAAGGTGAAGATGGCGCTGACAGCCGGGGGCTGGGGTGACCCCACTCCTTGCAGCCAGGCTGGAGGGGATTCGAGCTGCACTCGTCTCTGTCTGCCACAGTCACCTTCCAATGACTAATGAGGATATTCTCATATCAAGAGGCTGAAGTCCTAAAGAAGTGCACCCTACTTCGGGGACAGGGTCTCTGCTGGCTTCACGTCTCATCGGCTGGCTGCAGCCTCAAGGGGATGGGAGCTGCACAGCTGAGTCGTCCCTGCACGTCTTCTGCCCCCTTGCACCCAGCCCGCTCTCCCAGAGTGAGCGGCACAGCAGCGACTCGGTGTCCTCCTCTGTCACGCTTCCCTCCAGGGGGATGTGGCACCCCGCCTACATTCCGGGGTCATCTTCGGGGCCCATCTTGCTACTTACTCTAAAAATTTCGAACAGCCGAGGCTGAGAAAATTACTCTAAAGAGTTAGGATAGAGCTCATCTTGGACAAGACGAATGCCTGGCATGCCCACTGGCTCTTCAGATCTTCACTGTAGTCAGGAAACCAAGTTGGCACTGAATCATGCTCTTCAGCTTGCCAAAATACAGATTGGTCTTCTTGATTTAGGTTTCTTTTCTTAGTACGCAACAAAGACAAATGTCTTTTTAATATAAAGAAGGACAAAGGATACAGCAAGATGGCGTGCATCGGGATGCTTGGATGCTGTCAGTTGGCCACAAGTAGACTCAACTTGTTCTGAGGACAGGTCTATATCATCATCACCACTTTTGGGTAAAAGTTTTCAGATTTACAAAATGGATGGACTTTAAAGAGACTCAAAAATAAACTCAGTAAGGTTTGGATAGAAAACACCATGCCCAATATCTGAGCTACTAAGAATATTCCCAAATGGATGTAATCTTATACAACAACTAGAAGGCTGAAACTACCCACACAGATGCTTTCTGCACTCAAATATGGCAAGGGCCATTTTTTATGCATTAAAGTCTATGAGGTCAATAAAAATAAAGCCCCAAACAACCATCTGTGTCTAAATGCTAAGCCTGTCCCTCAGAGAGCCCCAGATGAAGCCTACCTCTACGGAGGCAAATACAATAAGGTATTGCTATTGCAGCCCACATTCCAAGCTACACTACTGCGAATGCCACATAAGCTACTGACATCTTGTGTGTAGTTTCGCTGGAGAGTAAAATTTAAAAAGCACAGGAAAGCCACACAGTGTGAATAAATATTACTTTTCTGAAAAGCACATGGCTGTAGTTAATGCTCAGTGCTCAGCTGCATCTGTATGGTAATCCATTATAGCACACTCGAAATCGAAATTAGGTATTACTACTGCTCAGCACATCGGGGAATCTGTCATTCTTTTAACGGATTATCCATAGTCCTTTTTTCTCCAGAACCTACTGCATGACCAGGAATAATGTGAAAGGGAAGCTGTAGTTTATACAACATGCTATCGTGTACTTTAAAACTGTTGATCTTCATTTAATTTGTGTGGGCAACTTTTTTTTTTTTTCAAATTATTCCCAGATGATTGCAACATATCCCAGTAGATTCACATTTGATTTCGATTCCACTTAGAAGGGTAGGTCAGTGAAGAAGAAGGAAAACATGACATACTCACTGATGCAAGGTAACGTCCGTAAACGATGACCAACGAAACCTGGTATGCCCACAAGTACAGCACGTGGGAGCAACTCTCCCTGAAACCAGCCACGTGGCACAAGGGTGCCAAGTATAGCAATCACTGACCAGGGAGAAAACAGGAAGTTCAGTTTGGAAGAACGGAAGTCTTCATCGCTTGGCCTTTTGAATAATAAATGTTCGGAAAACTTATGAGGAGACAGGGCAGATGGGTTTACAGGAAAAATCCTGTGAATGCCTGGGCCACGTGGGAGGTGGTCTCAGAAGGACCCCTGTGAGCAGGAGTCCGCCGGCCTGGACACTCCCGGGGTGGGCTCTGGACACAGCAACCTGTCCTTCCGCTGTCCTGGGCCTGGCCACTCCTCTCTCACTAAAAATGACCCAACTATCTAATGTGGACAAAACCTTCTCATTGAATTTTGAGTGTCAACATTTGGGACTTCAAAATGTAAGAGAAATAGAGCTAAAATAACGAACTGCATAATCTTAAAAATAAGGTGACTATATTTTTAAGTAAAAAAGTAATGCTTTTTTTCTTATCTCATGTCCCCTTCTAGCTGATCGCTCACCATGCTGTTACTGAGCCGGGAAAGCACAGCTCCATCTTCTTACATCCTTTTCAGTCTTTAGGACCGAACTCAAACTTCACCTCTTGAGAAGGGCCCACTGCCACCTCCCCTCCAACACATCCCTCCCCAGTGAGATAGGCACTGGGCCCGCTCCACCAGCAGCTGCTGGATTCCTTGAGAGAAGAGACCCCTGGGAGCCACCTGGTACCCCTAACACCCAGAACAGTGGCTGGCAATAATGTTTCTTAATGAGCACTGCATGCACAAATAGATGAAAGAATGGAAAATGAAAAAAAAAAAAAAGAAAGGAAGACAAAGGGGATTCTAATTTTGCGCATGTGTACGAGCAGACACAAGAAAATGCCCACGTTTAAGGAAGGTGCTCATACTCTGGCATCACAGAAACACAGAACCTGGAGGGCAGGCATTTATTTGATAAAGACAAATGAGAATACAACTGTGCTTACAACCTTATAGTAAATCTTGATACTTGATTAGATCGTCATTCAAAAGGCAAGACTTTTCTTGGCTAATGAGAAAAAAAAATATTTCAAAAGACTTAAAAGACAAGGCAAAGACATCTAAAGGAAATACGGAATGTAAAAAAAAAAAGAGAGGGGGGCATCTAATTTCACCCTCCTGTATTCTAGAAATCGACCAATATAAAAATGTTAGAAAACCTCATTAAATAATGAAAACCCAGAAAGGGTAAAGGATCCCATCTACAAGCAAAACACTCAGAGGAATTACTGCTTAAAGCATAAAGGACACTGCAAAGAGGTGTGGTGGGTGGGGGCCCCCTCCCGTGAAAGCAGAACATACCTAGAGTACGCAGCAAAGGAGGAGACCACCCTCAAGAGGAACGGGTTCCTCCTGAAATAGATTTGCTGCAAGAGGAGGATACTTTTTTAGAAATTCTGATTCACATTCTTAAGAAACCCAAGTAGACACTGAATCTTCTTTAAGATCTAGGTAAATAAAAGCAGCAGATGCACAAGTAAGTGACATTTGAAATCAGAAAATATCACGTGCAGATGAAAACCCGGACAACACGGATCTAGAGTCTGCCATGGTTTCCCACCATAACCTCACGCTGAGACGATGCACATCCCAAGGCCTCCCTAGAACTAAATAAGCTGAACATAGATAAATGTCTAGACGTAGCACGTTCCAAGCTGCAAATTGAAAATAAAATTTAAAATCCTACACAAATCTAAAAAGGACAAATGGATTATCCACAAAGGAACAAAACTCGGGCTGACCTCAGTCTTTCTCTCTGCAACATTAAGCTTCAGAAGACAGCGCGGTCAGCTGCTCACTGCAGGCCAGGCCGAGAAGAAGGGGCACCAGAACACAGACACACGTGGAGGACGGGAGTCCCACAGCAAACCAGATGCCTACATGTGACTCCGGCATGTGATACAGAGAACTAGAGTAAACTACAGCTCTTTTGAAAAGCAAATAAAATTCAAAGTATTGAGAAAAAAAGATGATTCGAAAAGCGCAGAGCCAGCTGTATGTGTTTGAAGTTAAAAAAAAAAAGATATTCTAGAGCTGGGAGTTTATCAGCCACACACCTCACTTCCTCAACATACTAAGTGAGTCATGTTCCAGCAAATAAGGAGATTAGTTAAAATAAACAATCCCAAAACAAGGATGCAGGTGCATAAACACTATGAACAATGAGCTCTATTTATATAATTGGAATTAATGTGGGTATGAAAAATAGAGTAAATTCTCAAACTCATTAACATAAGAGAAATAAATTCTAAAAAACATTAAAATAATCTGGATATAAAATGCTTAAAATAGGTGAAAAGTAAGAAGTACGAAAGATATGTGGTGTTAAAGTAAAAGTACCACCAAACACTGCTTTATTCTTGATACGGACAACAAAAAGAAAAAGGTTCAAATAGCATTTTGTTAATGTAAAGACAATTATTGGAATGATAGAAAAGTGAAAGTATATCTCCCAAATTGCAAAGCATTGAAAGTCAGTAACCTCTCCCCCAAAAAACAAAAGTAGAAAAAAAAAAGTTTAATGTTAATTATCACATAAAAATAATAAATATAAATAAGTTAAATTCCTCTACCAAAGACCAAGTCAATCAGAACTGGCTTCCAAACACAGAAAGATGAACAATAAAATACAGAAAATGACATCGTAGCACGGAATTCTACCCATAATATGTGGTCTTGCCCTGAATAACACACTCACTGGAACACACCCAAGAGGAGTCTTCTTTTCACACAAGGATCTGACACAGGAAACCTCAGTCACAATCCAATCTGCTGAGCTCTTCTTCAATTCCAGCTTCTATTTTCTGGCTAAAAACTGTATTTTTCACATCTTTTCAATTTTGATACCAACACAACCAGTTGTCTGTCTTTTCTGTGCCATTTTTCACAAAATGGAAAAAAAAAAAATCACTTCCAGAGCGTTTCCAGGTAAGTGGCAAGTAGAGAAATAACAACCCCCCAGTGAGATGCCAGCACGTGGTCCCCACCCTCCCAGAACCTTTGAGGATTTAAACGCCCGCTTCCCCACAGTTACAAAGGGTCGCAGACCTGCAGTTGGCTCACGACTAGCCCCTCTGCCAAGTTCACCCGGCGAACGCCAGGGTCTGCGGGAGCAGCTGGTGCTCAGCAGGTTTACAGCCTATCCTGTGTCGGGAGCACATCACACACCGGGTGTCACTCTGTGATGGCCACCGCGCCATATCCAAGCAAAACAAGCCACAGAAAACTGACAACACAGCAAGTCTGTGTACAACTATCTCCTAAACTGACAAAGAAACCAACTCGTCCAAACTGTGTTCCCATATGAATTCCAATCAACTTAAAGGGAGAGAAAAAGCTCTTTACGTATCTCCTGCTGTTCTAACAGTAAATACAATGTGCTCGAGTTTCACTGTGAGGTTTCCATACGTGTAATCCTGATGCAGTTTCTACCCTCTGCCCTTTGCAGGATTCCTGGAAGCATCTGCTGGTGCTGCTTTTGGGCGACCCACTCCTGAAGGTGTCAGCTACCCAGGAGAGCGGGGCCAGGGCACCCGGGCTGCGGCAGAGGAAAGGGGGAATGTAATTTCACACGGCCGCAAACAGCTCCAGACATCTCCAGTTTCCCTTCCTCCGAGGTAAACTGAGTAATTCAGTATATCCTGTTGGGTCAATCCCAAGTTTCTCACCTGGAAGTCACAAGGCATAAGGAAAACTGTAGTCTTGGTATTAAATTTAGAGTTAAAATGTCCATTGAAAATGGCTCCTTTCAACTCAGACACTCATCTCAAATTATTAACACGCTGTAATAAGATAATCAAATTGTAACTGCAAACAACGCATTCACAGAATTCTAGAAAGGACTCGACGTTTATGCTTTGCTTCCATCTTCCAGTCTGCAGAGATCATAAACATTTCATGATCAAAAGCAGACACCAGAATAACCGTGTGCTACAGAAAGAGAAGACCTGGGCCCTGTGTTCTGTTATGTCCCCAGCATCCCGTACAGGACCCGGCACTGAGGGGCGATTACTGAGCTAACTCACCACCACAAACAACACCTGAGACCAGGGAGAAAGGGCACGACAAGCCACCCAGCCTCCACTGCAACCCCGGCCGAGGAAGTCTCAGGGGGTGTCAGGGAGCAGGTCACACTCTGCCGTGACACGAACGCCACCACCTGGAGTTGTCCCCAACCAAGGGCCCAATGTTGATAAAAACAGCAAGCGTGACTAATGCTATGAAGAAAGCCAGAGCAATTCTATGTCTCTATATGATCACTTTAAGTACATGTAACACATGAAAGTAAACGCCAATGTCAGAAAGATGACCAAGTATCCTGGTCATGCTTGCCCACCGGAACTCAGGGCAGCTCTGGGGATGGAGAGGAGTATCTGTCGGCCCAGTTCTCCGGGAACTGTGAGCTGACCCTGACTTTTCTCAGCTGCAATCAGTCATTTAGAATTACAGCAATGACCCAGGAGCTGCATTCAAAGTTGGAATCATTCCTTTAAAAAAACAAGCAAAAAAGTCCACTGAAGCATCCAAATCTTTGAAATTCTCAATAAGTACTTAGATTCCAAGAATTTAAGAGGAATCTGTTTTTCGTGTTCATTTTATTTGTTCTTGTCCCTCCTCCTCTCACCAGCAGTAAAGTGGTCCTTACGGGAAAAAGAAATAAAAAGCACTAACAGTGTGAGAGGCCTGCGAAGGCCTTCCCCTCGGCGTGGGGTGGGGAGCAGCCCTGGAGATTTTCTGCACGCTGGACAGGCTGGAATAACTAATGACAAATAAAGCAGGGGCGAGCAGGGCTGTGGAAACTAGTTAATTGTAAAACTACAATTCTGCGGCCTTGCTCTGTGTTATTTGCTCAGAAGAAAAGAGGGCCGTGACTTAATATCCTGCAGGTCATCTGCCCTGAATGCACAGACCTGGCCATGATTCAGTCCAAGCGTTTCCCCTGAACCTCCACAGGAGCTTCTAATTTGTTTTCATTTTCAAAGAGTTAGAAAAGATAAGCAGTTCCACCAAAAGAAGAAGGATGGTGGGGGAGGCGGAGAGAGGTTGGGAGGACAAACACCTCAGAATTGCTTATAATCCTATTATATCCATAATTCTAGTTTCTCTTCAGGCAATTCTTCTTCACTGTTAATATCTGGAGCAGAATGAGGTAATTAAGTGTGAAAAGATAAATAAATGCGTGTGTATGGTAAATACAGTTAATCCTCAAATCACTGGCTGGCACAGGGAAAGCAACTGCACAGGGTGAAGACCAGCACATCATGTCACCTCCTCTCGCACAACCCCAGGCACCTCACCAGTCCAGCTGAATTATCATCATCTGGAAAGCTATTAAAAGTCCTTTCCCCTATTTTGAGGAAAAGAATCTGAGGCTAAACCCACTTCTGTATAAGCTCCCTTGGAACACTGAAGAACCGGAGAGCCTGGGCTGAATTCCATTAAAGTCAGACAGAGATTCCACTAGAGCCCTGGATTCCCAGCCGATCAGTAACAATTCCCCAACGTCAGCGCGCCCAGCAAGGCTGCCACCCACGAGTCCCCTCCAAGCCAGCATCACTCCCACAGACGCTAGGTAGGAGGCTTGTCAGACAAACTGTCATTTTTGCTGGTAACGGAAAAATAAAACCTAAGGACCCCAGTATCACCCCTCCTCCTCTGCTGGCCCCTGAAGAAGCCCCATGTCACCTGCGCTCTCTGGGCAGCTCACCGCTGGCTCTGATGTCCAGTCCTCTCCAACCAGAACCTCCCACCGCAGGAAGGGTGAGGAGGACCAGCGGGCACTGCCCTGGGAGGACACCGACAGTGTTTTCTTGATCTCGATGGGTGGCTGGAGGGAAGGGGCGAGATGAAGTACAAACCCATTTGACTGGCCCTGGTTAATACTATTATATTCATCTTAAAATAAGCATGAAAAAAGTAGGATGAAATCTGGTGTGGCTTTTCAACCCTGTGTCTGCAGAACGCCACTCTGGGGTCCTGCTCCCCCACCCAAGGAGGCAGGTGCGCGTGCCCCTCGGCCAAAGGCGTGTTCCAGTAAAACCCTAAACCTGCAGTGAAGTCCCCTCCCCACGAGGAGAGGGACAGGCCACATGCTGAGGACTTAACCAGGTGTCTGGAAACAAGTCTTCCAGACAAGGTCGCCAGGCTCCGCTGGAAGACGCCACGGCCTCTCTGTCTAATCGGCAGCCACTAGCACACGTGTGGCTATTTAAGTTTAAAATCTAAATCAAATCAAACTACTTACAATTAAAATTTATGTTGCCCAGTCACACCAGCCACATTCCCAGCACGAAGTAGCCCATGTAGCGAGTGGTCACCTAGCTGCATGTAGAATATTCCCATCGTCCCAGAAAGCTCTAGTGAACAGAGCTGCTTGAGAGAAGAAAGCAACTGAGGTGTTTAGATACTCAAAGGCTGATCAAAGTGATTTGATATTAAAACTAAATAAAAGCATGAAACTAAATTTCATGCTGAAAAAGACTCCCCCGTGAACTTCTTATTTTGAAGATGTCTTGTTTGGAGACTTCCATCAAAGCTACCTTTGTGGGACCCTAGGCTGCTGGCAGAGCTGAAGAGCCCCCAGACCTCATCTGATCCCATCCCTGCCGCAGGGACGTGGACCCCAAGGCAAAGGAAGGTTCATTGCCTCAGTCAGGGCTGCACGGCGCACTGTGCCAAAGCCAGATCCAAACCTCGCCAGCCCTTCTGCTATCTTTCTCTCATCCCCTTTGTCCAGGGAGTTATAGGCGAGAAAAGAAAATATTTTTAATATAAAAATACCACATAAACCCCATGGGAGATAATCGAGAATTTAAGAGGCTTTAATCCCACAATAAATATTGTGCCAATCGGTGTGGGGCACACAAAGGATTACAAGGGGCCCCAGGAACTTCCTAGGCTCCGTAGGAATCTAAGACACCTGGAGGGAAAACCAGGAACATCCGGCTGTAATGCAACAGTAACAAGTGGGGAGTGCATTACACAAGTTGACAGAAGAGAACGGGCACCTCTAGCTGGAGCTGCCAGGAGAAACGAGGGGTCTGAACACAGCCTGAGAGACGGCCGGAAGAGCAGGAGAGCAAAGGGCAGGCCCTGAAAAGACAGCTGCATAAACCAAGAGGTAGGAGTGAAACTGTGGGCAGAGAGGCCAGGGGGCGGCAAGCCAAGTGCAGGTGACAGTGCTCTCACAGGATGACCCCAACAGCCACACAGGGAGCCCCAGGGGCTCCGAGGGTGAGACCAGCTCCCGCCACACTTCACAGGATAACAAGAACCCGTTCAGCCTCTAGGAAGGAAAAAAACAGGGTTTATTTAATCTGGTGGGGTAATTTAGATAAATTCAAAATAAGGGATCTAGAAATCAAATGTCCGTGTATCTGTGATTTCTAACCCTGTGATATTTGAAAAACAGATGAATAAGTAGCATTCTGAGGCCAGGATATGTGTAAGTTTTAATATGAAACCTCCTCTGCTGATGCACATTTTAATTGGGGACTGGGAGGCTGGGGAAATGCCTTGCTATCAAACTCTATCCAAACTACCCCACTTCTCTACCAAAGTGGGGATGACATATAGCATGGCAGACGGCCTGAAACAACATCTAAGAACTGTATCTTCTTGTTTTCTGTATTCTTTTTTTTAACATCTTTATTGGAGTATAATTGCTTTACAGTGGTGTGTTAGTTTCTGCTTTATAACAAAGTGAATCAGTTATACATATACATCTGTTCCCATATCTCTCCCCTCTTGCATCTCCCTCCCTCCCACCCTCCCTATCCCGCCCCTCTAGGTCATCGCAAAGCACCAAGCTGATCTCCCTGTGCTCTGCGGCTGCTTCCCATTAGCCATCTACCTTACGTTTGGTCGTGTGTATATGTCGATGCCTCTCTCTCACTTTGTCGATGCTCTGACACCTGGGGCCTTGCTGCACTGGCAGGAGCTGCCCTCCCAGGTTAGTGAATTCCTGGGAGTACCCGCCAGCACACCTTTGATATGCAAAGCAGCCAAGCCCAAATCCACACCTCAGCCACCTCCTTTAATGGGGTCTCACACTCTGGGACACTATCCCCTGCCCGCATCGCCTGGAGACCAGGTACTGAAAGCTGGGGACCGCTCCCAGAGCCCAGAGCCCGCAGCAATTATTCACACTATCCAATCCTAACCTGCTCAGCCTGCTGGCGACCTCGCCTGGCCCATTCCTTCCTGCAGAAACCACCTCTCAGACAGAGATTCCACTAGAGCCCTGGATTCCCTCTCTGCCTGCTCTTTTCACCTTGGAGCTCCTCTTTATGGCCCTACCTGACGCGCCATGCCTCCTGCTTCTAAGGCACTGGATGCACTGTAATAACGTCTTCCTTCATGCCAATCATTTTCAGGTCTGTGTGTCTTACCACACCTGATTAAAACAAATCCCAGGAACCATGAACACCTCTCAACTGCTGAATGTAGAAGGTGCTCAAAGTCAAGTGAATTATTTGATCTTGAAACCCATTCACCAGGTGCCTTACATTTTTACACCAACCCTCCTTTCCCACTATGTAGGCAGCCACCTCAAGGGCCACCATCTAAGTGTCACTTCTGAAAAGGGCCTTTCAGAATTTTCTGACTCATAAGGTGGTTACTGGAGCACTGACATATCCATTCTCACCAGTGGACTGTTCAGTTTGCCGTGAAACGTTAAGACGTGCTCCATGAGAGCAGGGCGTTCCATCCATCCCACTGCCCACTGCCATACCTCCATCACCTAGAAGTGTGCCTGATGAACCTGGGATGCCAGTAATGAACCAGGACCCTCAAGTGGAGCCAAAGTGATGCCAAACAAGAGCACTCCCAGACCCCTGCAAAAGCAAAGACAAACCGTCCAGAAAAAAATGGGATTCAAACCAGACCCCCAGCAAAAGCAAAGACAAACCCTCTGGAAAAACAGGATTCAAGCAGATTAAATCTGCATCCAATGAAATCTGATCTCAAAATCATATCACAAAACATATAAGAAAAGAAGCCATCGTGAGAGATGGTAGAAATAACCAACAGCTTTTGACAACCAAAGACAGACTTCAGATAGAAGAATGATCAGATACAGAGCCTGAACTCTTCCATGATGAATGTTTCAGAAAATAAAAGATGTCTAAAAATGAACAAGGATCAAGAGACCATCAAAAGCAACCAGCCACATATGAATATCAAACCAAAAGAAGTTAAAACACAGAAATTAAAAGCTCAATAGCACAGTGAAGCAGCAGATTAGACCCAAATGGAGAAAGTGCCCTGGGGAGAGATAGCCGAGGCCACCTGGCAGGGCACAAGGCCAGGAGACAGGGTGGGGAGGCCAGAGGTGAGCCTGAGGGATGCGGAGGACAGACCAAGAAGTTTGCGTGGGAATCCTAGAAAGTACAGCCAGAAAGAAGAGGGAAGGGTCAATATTTGAGAAGAAAGTAGCAGAGAGTTTTACAGACATTATAAAAGATTTGAATCCAGAAATAGAGGAAGCACACAGATACAAAGCAAGAAATTTTCAACTAGACATTTCGTGGTGAGACTGCAGAACCAAGGAGTAAGTTAAGACAAGAATGTTAAGATAAGCCAGAGAGAAAAGGCGTTTAAAGGAACAGCAATTAGACTGAGAACAGAGCTTAAAACTGCTGCGACGGCAACTGAAAGATAGTAAAATCATACCTGTAAAGTGTAACATAAATGCTTTTATTACTACTACTACTTCTAGTAATAAGAAAGAGCAACAGTTTGGAGACAGCGAAGATTAATCGAAAGCAGATAAAACTGAAGGGATTATGTATGACTCTTAAAAGAAAAACTGTGCCCATAAGTTTTAAAACTGGTGATAAGACCAAGTTCCTTGAATTCTTAGAAAAATATATAATTTACCAAACCAGAATCAAGAAGAAATATAAAACCTGATCATCAATAGAGTAATCCAAAAACTATTAAAGAAATGGAAGTAGTTAAAGCCCTCCCACTAAAAAAAACAAAACCAAAAAAGCACCAGTTTCAGATGGTTTTTACAGGGAAGACTAAAAAAATTTCCAGGGGCAGATGAGTCCAATCTTATACAAACTATTTTATATAATAGAAAAAGAACAGACACTTGACAACAGGTCCTGTAACCTTTGTAACAGGATCATTCAAAACAGTATGAGGAAAGGAAATCCAGACCAACCTCAGTTGTGAACATAGATCCAAAAATGCAAACATAATACTAGCCTTCCCAAAACTCAGAACTGGAATTCACCACATTCATATTCATGAAGAATCGTCTCAATCAATGCAGAAAAAAACTTTTGAAAACTTCAAAACCCATCTATGATTTTTTTTTTTTTGCGGTACACGGGCCTCTCACTGTTGTGGTCTCTCCCGTTGTGGAGCACAGGCTCCGGAAGCGCAGGCTCAGCGGCCATGGCTCATGGGCCCAGCTGCTCCGCGGCATGTGGGATCTTCCCGGGCAGGGGCACGAACCCGCGCCCCCTGCATCGGCAGGCGGACTCTCAACCACTGCGCCACCACGGAAGACCCCATCTATGATTTTTTATAAATCTTACCAACCTAGGAATAGAAACAAACTTCCTTATTATGATAAAGAGTATCTACCAAAAATTTACAGAAAACATTATTCTTAATGATGAAACATTAACAAAACTCTCTTTAAATCAGAAACAGGAAGACCACCTTTATCATTCCCATTTACCAGCGCGCTGCAGGGCCGAGCCAGTGGAGGAAGACAAGGAGACCAGAGTCACCTTTATTCCCAGACGATCTACCTACCTACCAAGAAAACCAAAACCATCTACAGACAAAATGTTGGAATTAAATCATACATCCACCTGACCCAGTGGGAATGGAATGAACGAACCAGCACTAGATTCAAACACACAGATAAAGGTTAGAAATAACGTTGACTGTGCTCCAGATGAGACTATGTTTATGACACTCAAAACCAAACAAAACCCCGTGGTGCATTGTTTAGGGGTACAAATGCTTGTGGAAAATCATCTTTGAAAAGAAAGGGAATGGCACAAAGGGCAGGGCATGGCTGCCTTTGGAGCAGAGAAGGGATGGGGTTGGGGAGAGGCAACTGCCGCTTCTGGATCTTAAACTGGGGGGAGGGCAAGCATGCAAGCTTTACCCTCACGCTTCAGAACTTGCATATGGGGACTTCCCTGGTGGTCCAGTGGGTAAGACTCCACGCTCCCAATGCAGGGGGCCTGGGTTCGATCCCTGGTCAGGGAACTAGATCCCACACACATGCCACAACTAAGATCCCACACGCGGCAACGAAGATCCTGCGTGCAGCAACTAAGACCGGGTGCAGCCAAATAAATATTTAAAAAAATAAATAAGTTTACATGACCTGTGCGAAGAGCAATTTGGCAATATCGATATTTAAAAGGTGCATACAACTTCCCATCTAGGTACCCATACAGGAAAAATTCTCCCACAAGGAAAACAAATCAGAAGAACATTCTTAGCAGCACTGTTTGTAAAAGAGGAAGGAAGGGTATACATGTCCATCATTTTTACTTATCTTCAAATTAAAGATCTAAAATGCCATATTTTTGACAAGAATCTTAAAAGCTAAATGAATTAATAAAAACTTACTAAAATACCATATTTTTGACAAGAATCTTAAAAGCTAAATGAATTAATAAAAACTTACTTCAAAAAGAAAGAGGATGGAGTCCAGCTCCTCCCTTTGTGACTTATTATTCCCTGGAATATAAAAAAAGAATCAGTTATCATGACAATGTACACATTTTAGGATATTAAAAATTATGCTAAAAGGTATCTTAAAACATTCAAGCCTCAACATACAGACATTCAGTCAAAGATCCCGGGAGGTGCTGTGCAGCCTGCGTTAGGGATGCAGGTGCGTGATGGAGCCAGACTGCCCGGGGCCACGTTCAGCAGAGCTACTCCTTGCTAGCTGGTGACACACAGCTTCCAGGCTTTCTAAGTTGTAATCAACCGTGGAGCATCTTCCCCCGCAACAAGAGGGGTCCCCTTCCCCAGCCCTTGAACCTGAGAGGCCCTGTGACCTGCTCTGCCCTGATGACAGCAAATGTGAAGCAAGCTTGAAAAGCCTTCCGCACCTGTGAGCGCAGAGCCCTAAGGCCACCGTGTGAAGAAGCCCAAGAGAGCCTGCCAGCTGGGGAAGAGGGGCCACATGGAGGAGCACTAAGGCACCCTGGGCAGTGGCTTGCTAACCAGGACACGTGTGAATGAGGCCACCCGCCACCAGCTGGTCAGAGGCGTGAGCCAGCCCAAACCAGAGGAACTGTCCAGCAGACCCAGAAAATCAGAAGCTAAATGACTGGTAGCTGTTTTAAGGTGCTCAGTGTTGGGATGGTCTGTTGTGCCATTTGTTACGCAGGACAAACTGACTGATGGTCTTGAACCGCTACATGTTCCTAAAGGATAGAAGGAGCAAAGGGGGGAGGGGGTGGCCTTTTAAAAACAGGATTTTAGGTTGTAGGGGGTTTTTCAGATACAGATTTTAATTTTTTTCTTTGTTATTGATTGTACGTAATATCACATTTTTCTGCTCCACACACCTGTGAAAACTAGTGAAGCGGACTAGAGCTAGGAAGCAAGATAAAAATGACATAATTTCATATTTGAAAGATCTACCACATTTGGCAAGAAAAAAAATTTAATTTCAAGATTTATACCAATTTATAAATCACAGGGGAAAAAACTGAGAAATTCATTTAAAAAGAACACATGTTGGCAGTCCTGGGCACGTGCCCACATGTGACCTGACCTACTAGAGGCTGGAGCAGCGCCCCTCGCAGGGCCTGAGCATCAGCTGTGCGGCCTCCCCCAGCCCCCCCTCCATGCTCGGCCTCTGCCTCAGGTCTCACAGGAACAGCCAGGGGTCCACACGCTCCTCTCCACGGCCTCCTTTCCATGTGACCACGTCTCGTCCCACCCCCACACCAGGCACCATCTGCTGCCTCCCGTTCCTCAGCCTGCGAGCAGGGAAACGCGTCCCCTAAAACCTTCCCAGGACCGCGCAGCTCCTCTGGCTTCATCCTCACACCTTCCCAAAGACCACCTCCCGTGCAGCTCACTGTCTCACTGCCCGGTTGCTCCATCCCTGTGTGTCTGCCTTCCGATCCTGCTGGCCGCTCAGTACGTTCCTTTCTATGATGACACCCTTCCCCATCCTGCTGGTCCTCAACTCTCTGCATTGGTGGGCACTGCTGACCTTTCATCCCTTGAACTCTGTTCTCAGGCTTCCTGGCACCCTCCCAGCTACCCCCTTTATTTCCCTCTGTCTGCCCAATAAAAGAAGGAATTCCCCCAAATCCCCGACTGCCGCTCTCTTGCTCTGCATACACTCTCTCCCCTTGGCAACAGGATGACTGCACCTCCCTTCTCCCAAGCTCCAGACCCTATAATTTAACAGCCCACCTACGCCCAGGTGTGCCCCGGGCACCGCAGACACGGACTGCCCAAAGCTGGGCTCACCCTCTTGCCCCTCACACCTGGCCCCCCTGCAGGGCTCCCTCTGCTGCAAGGGCAGCGGAGGAACCAGACTCAACATCCTGAAAGCGTCTCTGGCTTCCCCCTCTGGGATCCCTCTTCCCACGTCCACGTCTCACCATCGGTCAGTGCACCCACGGACCCCTGACACATTCTCTGCCCTGAACTGCCATGTCCCTGGAGCAGGCATCCCCAGACCTCACACAGATGACAACGTCAGCCTCCTAACTGGTCTTCCTCCCTCCGGTTCACTCACCACATTATAAGACACTGTCTTAGTAGCCAATGTTTTCGGGAGCCCTGACCACCCAAAGAACAAAGTTCAAATGCCTTAACCTGGAATTGCAGGCTCCCCACGAGGCAGGCATCAACCTCTTTCATACATCTGATGTCGAGAGAAAAAGAAATGCTTTCCCCAGATGTGCCCCAAAGATGGCCTCCCTGCCGCCGCTCATCCTCTACCCTCCGTCCCCAAGGCCACCTCGTCCCCAAACCTCCCTCGTGCACTCTACGGGAAATCAGCAGCCACAGACGGGGTGTCTATATCTGACAACACATCGACTTTCTGACCTGTTCCCCAGTGAACCCTGACCCATCCGCAACTACCACCACCTATGACACGTGTTCAGCATCTGACACGTCTCCGGATTCCTCTCAGGAATCTAGCCCAGTGCCTTGCTCATTGTCAGCTTCAAATCCTGGATGGGTGAATAAATGAAGAACTAAACAGGAGAGGGAGACAGAGCTGCCAGGGCCAGGGTCCACGAGGCCAGGGTCCACGAGGCCAGGGCCCACGAGGCCAGGGCCCACGAGGCCAGGGTCCACGAGGCCAGGACCCACAAGGCCAGGGTCCACAAGGCCAGGGCCCACAAGGCCAGGGCCCACAAGGGCGAAAGGCACCCTTCAGGATGCTAAAGCATAGATGGTCTAGGCCCCAGGTAGAAGAGGCTCCTACCTGTCGGTGAACAACACAGACATTTCAATGTCTATCAACCTATCATCTGTGTTGTTTATTTAATGGGAGAAATATGAAATAGAACAGTGCTTCTCAAGCTTGAGAGCACATGAGTATCAGTGGAGGGCTTGTGAAAACACAAATCGCTGACTTTCCACCCGCAGAGTTTCTGATTCAGGAGGCTTAACGAGTGCCCAGGTGATACCCCTGCTGCTAGTCTAAAAACCACAAGGTGCTCTGAGAGCCACTGGTACAGGGAAGGTGCTGTGAACATGGCATCAAGAAGCCTGGCTGCAATTCCGGCTCTACAAGTAAATAAATAATCTGCGTGACCTCAGGCCGGTGATATAACCTCTCTGGACATGGTTTTCTCAACTCGAGAATGATGACTGTGAAAACCCCAGTCTCCTGAGCCCCTTCCAACCTTAAAACTCTGTGGTCCTGACTCAGTCACTCAGAAGACAGGCATCCAGAACAACGTCACTTCTGTCCAGCGCAGTACTGTGACTGTTCAAAACTGTGGTGGCTATAAGGGTGCTAACATGCAAGGATTTCCAAAACTCATTACATAAAAGTGAAAGATGAGGATGATAATGACAGCTGACAGTTACCATGGACCACGTGCCATGCTTTGTCCTGGAATCCCAGGACACGTGTCAACCCACTTAATGCTGACAGAAGGAAACTGAGTCACAGATGAAGTAACCTGTCCAAGGAGAAACAGCTAGAAGGGTAGGGCAAGGATGCAAACCTGTCTGGCTCTCGGGCTACTCTTCCTGCCACATAAATACAGAGCAGAGTGTGCAGCGTGACTTTATTGGCTTGGTTTTCAAAGAATATTTCACGTGAGTATTGGGGTGGCTAAAAGTTTCATTCGGTTTTTTCCGTAAGATGGTCTAATAGCACTTAATTGTCTTAAACTTCATTCAAAACAATTTTGTTAGATTGTATTGTGACAGGTCACATCAGCATGCATTTAAAAAAAGACATCAAAATTGGTAAATTTTTGTGTAGCCATTTTATTATTGAAGATGGAAGAAAAAAGCAACATTTTTGGCATATTATGCTTTATTATTTCAAGAAAGGTAAAAACCCAACTGAAACACAAAAAAAGATTTGTGCGGTGTAGGGAGAAGGTGCTGTGACTAATCGAATGTGTGAAAAGTGGTTTGCAAAGTTTCGTGCTGGAGATTTCTCGCTGGACGATGCTCCATGGTTGGGTAGACCAGCTGAAGTTGATAGAGATCAAATCGAGATATTAACTGAGAACAGTCAATGTTATACCACCTGGGAGACAGCCAACATACTCAAAATATCCAAACCAAGTGTTGAAAATCATCTGTACCAGCTTGGTTATGTCAATCGCTTTGATGTTTGGGTTCCACATAAGTTATGTGAAAAAAACCTTCTTGACCGTATTTCCGCATGAGATTCTCTACTTAAACGTAAGGAAAACAGCAAATTGTGATGGGAGATGAAAAGTGGATACTGTACAATAATGTGGAATGGAAGAGATCGTGGGGCAAGCGAAATGAACCGCCACCAACCACACCAAAGGCCAGTCTTCAGCCAAAGAAGGCGATATTGTGTATATGGTGGGATTGGAAGGGAGTCCTCTATTATGAGCTCCTTCTGGAAAACCAAACAATTAATTCCAACAAGCACTGCTCCCAATTAGACCAAATGAAAGCAGCACTCGACGAAAAGCATCCAAGATTAGTCAATATGATCTTCCATCAGGATAACGCAAGACCGCATGTTTCTTTGATGACCAGGCAAAAACTGTTACAGCTTGGCTGGGAAGTTCTGATTCATCTGCCGTATTCACCAGACATTGCACCTTCGGATTTCCATTTATTCGGTTTTTACAAAATTCTCTTAATGGAAAAAATTTCAATTCCCTGGAAGACTGTAAAAGGCATCTGGAAAAGTTCTTTGCTCAAAAAGATAAAAAGTTTTGGGAAGATGGAATTATGAAGTTGCCTGAAAAATGGCAGAAGGTAGTGGAACAAAAGGGTGAATACCTTGTTCAATAAAGTTCTTGGTGAAAATGAAAAACGTGTCTTTTATTTTTACTTAAAAACCAAAGGCACTTTTTGGCCAACCCAATATGTATGGGCATAACCATAAACATATATAAACACAGTATATTAATAACATATACAGGACACTTTGATAGTGGTTGCCTCTGCACAGCAAGACTGGATGTCTGGGCAAACAGACACATCAGCTTTCATTCCAAACCCTTTAGTGGAATCTGAATTTTTTTAATGATGTGCATACATTACTTTTCTTTCTTTCTTTTTGAGTAAATTATGCCTCTGGAACTCATGCCTTCTGTGGGTTTCTTCTCCTATTTTCCCTTTGGCTGTTTGTTGTTCAGTTAACGCCTGTATGAGAGAAAGTTCAAGGGAAAGACACCAACCACTGTGAACTTGCAGCTCCACTAAGCGTTTGGCAGGGAAGGAAGCTTAAAAGCATGTAACTTATGGCACATGACACACACAACCTCTCAGAACTTCCTGAATGTTTATTTAAAAAACCAAAAAACTTTGTATATCAAAAACATTTTGTAGAAATTCTTACCTTTTAATTTCAAACTATTTTCCAGTGTTATAAAATTTTCATAGAAGATGAAATATATCTGAGAATAGTTGGTCTCAAAAAACTGCTTAAGATCACTTGCATCCACGTTATCTGAAAAGAAAAAGTTCCCATTTATGACAAACTTACACAATTATCAGAGTTCACAATCTTTTCAGAAATGAAGGAATGTAAAAACGAGCCATATCCCCTTATAAGACAAGACAAAGCAAAGTGTATTCCAGTCCACTTCTTCTTTCTCCATCTAAGGAGAGCTCTGAGGTGGCCTGGAGCACCTCCCCTCCCTGTCCCAGAGCTCAAGGTCAGAGCCTGGGGGCACAGCACCTACAAGCAGCTAGAAGGCCAGGGGTAAGTGAGGGTCCAGGGAGGGACAAGATGACTTCCTGTTAGGGGTGGGGAAGTAAAAGTTCATGGAAGAGGTGGCTGCTGACCCAGACCATAAAGAGGGATGAGTCTGTACGGCTGAGAAACAACTCTGCCAGGAGCCCCGCATGACCCAGAATCTCCTCCCTCCCTCCTGGCTCCCGTGCCACCGCCCAGAGGACAGCAGGCCCTCCCCCGACACCTGCCCACATCCACCTGGGCCACTCATCACCGCGTCCCTCCAGCTTCTACGTGACCCGTCCCACCCCTGCGTGGACACGGTGGACCCGCCATGTGCTCCTAGCCTTGTCCCAGCAGTGTGTCTCCCAGCTGCACCAGTGTTGCTAAACCAGGGCTGCGGGTGGATCGGCAGGTGGTGCAGGGAACTTAGCCCAAGAACAGCTTCCCCGCACTCCCACCACCAGCCCTGGCCCCCGCAGGGGCCGAGCGACAACACAGCCAGCGTCCCTCGCAGCTCCGGTCAGTCGCCCACTGTCAACACACCTCTGTACAGGTTCCTTAGCATACAAGGTTGTCTGTGCGTTTACAGCAGTGTCCTGACCAAGGTGTTAGCTCTTTGGAAGAATACACCTTAGGAAACCTCAGGAAAATTAAAAACAGCTTCCTTAAAATTCTACAAGACTACTCAAGAAAAAAAAGTGTCTTGCTATTCAATCTATAACAAAGTCGTATCAGCTTTGGAGGGTCCTAATGTGAATATGCATGAACACACCCACTGCTACGCGTACATTCCATAAAGCTAACACTCTTGCTGGTGAATCTCGAGTTGTCTCCCTCTGATAACTACACAGCGCCTTTCATGCAAAAATCTGCCCTGGTTCTTGGAAACAATGCACATAAGGTGTTGGTAAAGTCATAGGAACTGCCAATTTCACTTTCTGTTTCTTGCCACAAAATAACACTGAGCACAGAGCAGTGGAAGTTCCTAGTAACTAACCAGTTTACCTTCGCCCAAGCAGGTAACAATGACATCAGGATCCTTAACCCATGTGAATATTACCATTCTCATGAGCTGCACAACCCTGCCATGGAATCCTCAAGTGTCTTCTGCAGGATGCGTCAGTTCCAAGAGAGGGCTTTGTTCATGTTCATGCCAACACCAACTGCTCCTGGGACCGCTGAAACCTCCCCAGCACCCCCGGCCAGGTCAGGGCCCCTGCTCTGGGGCCCACAGCCCTATTCCCCCCCGTCACAGATGGTGTCACACTGTACTCCACTCTTGGTGCAGCTCCTGACTTAGTTCTGATGGAAGGGTCTGTCTCCTCTGTTAGAGACAGTCCCCTCCCTCACAGACCTCCTGTGTGTCTCAGCATCATCAGGCACCCTGCAGGGAATACAGCATTTAGCTCAATATTTTCCTGAACGAACTAAATAAAAGAAACAGCCTATAACATACAATCACAGGACAGTGACCACAACTTGTAACCCATCAGATCTCACGCCGATGGGAAAAAGTGGCCTGACGCTTCTTCAGATCCTTGGGGTTATGAGGAGAGAAATGTCAACCCTCTGCTGAGGACGCCCGATTCCGCTCTGCAGCCCCAGCTCTCGCGGCCCCTGCTCCAAGTGAGGGTCTAAAGGCTTCTCATTCTCACCCTCACTTTCTGCTCTTCCCGCAGGAACCACCCACTGCGCTGCTCAAGCAGAAACCTAGTCCCCATCCCGGCTCCTCCCACCTCCTTCCCAGCCCGTCTCCGGGGTGTGGGTTCCTCCACAGATCCACCGGGCACTGTACCCCCATCCCTGCCCGCCACCCATCCCCACCCAGGGTCCCCGCATCACCACTTCCCCTCCATGGTCCCCTCTCCACATTGCCGTCAACAGTAAAATGGAATAAACCAAATCAGACCATTCTTTTACTCAAAACCTTCCAACAGCCTCCAGTGCTGCTTACAATAAAATCCAAACCCTTTACCATAGCCTGGCGGCCCTGCGGGCTTTCCTCCACTCAAGGCCAAGTCCGTCCCACACCACCCTCTCCGCGCCCTGCACTCTGGCCGCCGTGGCTTCTGTCCATCTCCCAAGCTTCCCACACGTGTTCCCCACCCTGATCTTCATCCAGCTCATTCCTTCTCATCCTTCAGAGCTGGGACCCCACACAACCTCCACAGAGAAACCTAAGGAGCCCCTGTGTCCCCAGGCATGGCCTCCATCACCCACCTCCTCCTGCACGGAGTCTGGAGGGTGGGCGGCCAACTGCTCGCCTGTGAATGGGCCGCAGCGAGCAAAGCATCCCCATGCTGAGGACACGGGTACACAGGTATGGCAAGACAGCACATAAAGGTTATAGGCCACCAACAGTCTACCTTCCCTGGCCTCCCCGGTCCCTCAGAAACACTCGAGTGTCAGCGACCTGAGCAAAGAGGGTCCTCATCAAGGCTGAAGGGCTTCATGCAGACAGAGACACCCTCGTGAGGCCAGAGTCCAGGCGGCAGCCACCTTCCTCCTCAGCCATTCACTGTCTTCCTTGTGGGTTAGGAGTGGATGGAGCTTAAAGTCCTCACGACAAGACAAGCAGACGCCCTCCCGGTCACCCAGCACACAGTGACGAAGGGTGTAACATCTGTAATTACTAGTTTATTTACCCACGTGAGGACTTCTCACCGGTCTGGGAGTCCCCTTCACATGATCCCTGCCCACAGCACCTAAGATTAGTGGAGACTGTCTCATTCATTCATTTACTTCTCCACCGACCGGCACTCCACTAGAATGGAAGCCACATATATATGGGCAGGAATCACATCTGTTTTGTTCCCTGCTGTATTTCCAGCCCCAGGAATAGAGTTTGGTACCCAAAAGGTACTTGACACACATTTGTTAAATGAACAAACAAAAAATAAATATCAAATATTTTCTATCTCTACTTCAAAATCTAGAATGTTTCCATGATCTGTCTTATTTTTGAAAAACAAGACTCATCAGATGAATATTTACAAAGCATAGATCTTGGAGGAGGCGGGCACTGGGAGTTAGCAACCTGCAGAAGGGAACACAAGGGAATATCACAGGTCTACTTTGTAACAAGGTAACTTCGAGAAGCAAAGATATATAGGAGGAAGACTGCTCAGGAAAAAAACAAACAAAAAAAAGCCTGTGACCACAAACCTCCTTTCGAAAGACACTCTTCATCTGTTCATTCAAACAAGACTGAGCCCTGACCCCTGCCAAATAGCCCTGCGCCAAATCTGGGAAATTCAAAGAGAATACGGTGCAGGGCCCTCTAGGGTACAGGCACACAAGCAAGTAACGGAGACGGCAGCGTGCCTGAAGCTCAGGCAGGGCATCAAAGCAGGGAGTGACAAGGCCACCTGGGGAGGTTGGGAACATTAAAAACACTGTACATTTATGCTTTGAAAGACACACTTTCATGACTGTATTTTATTTGACCCTCACCACAATCCTGTGAAGGGGATGGGGCAGGTGAGGTCTAGACAAAGAAACCTCAGCTTCAGAATCGTCTGTAACCTGCCCAAGGTACCAGGCCAGTCAAAGACTCCCGTCCGGGTCCTGTCCGGGTCTCCAGCTCAAACCTGAGCTACACAAAGGCCTCAGAAACAGAGGGAAGAAGTCAAAACCAGAAATCGGGTCAGGAATATAGAGAAATACGTCGTCCCCTCGGGGACGGGATGTGCAGGAGAGCCCGAGGGAGAAGAGCGGGGGGATGAGAGGACAGGTAAGACACGAGGGGAGACGCGGCCCGGCTCCCCAAGAATGACCTCACAGCAACCTCCTCGTGGCCTCGTGGCGCCAGTAAGGAAGCGAGAAGGAGGGGAAGTCCCCAGGCACAGAGCCCAGACTGTACACCACCTTTGAGGTGATGACCCTGGGTGCGTTTGGCACCGATGTTAGCACGCTGCCTGGCTGGCATCACAAAACCCAGGCAAGTGCATTCACACTGACCACAGAGAAGGAACCAGCAGCCAGCTTTACAGAGCTAGGGGTCATTCTGGGATCTGTAAAGCAATCTCCTTTACCACCAACCAACAGCCAATCAACTGTTTCTATTATTTTCCCATTATATCTGAAAAATAATCTATATTCCACACCAGAAGCTACCCTCCCCTGGCCTTTTGTCCAGCTAAGCCTCCTGCTAACAATTATTTCCCCACATATAGCTGGAAGACAATAGCAAAGCTTGAGGGCAGAACCTTTGGAGCAGACTGCCTGGGTTCAAGTCCAGAAGCTACAAGACCTGGGTGAGTTATTTAAAACACTTTGTGCCTCAATTTCCTCACCTGAGAAATGTGACCAACGATGGTTCCTGTGCCCATAAAATGAACATATGCAAAGTGCTTCTAAGTGTGTAGTCAGCATTACGTAAATAAATGTTAGTTGTTTTCCAATTACCTAGCTCCTGGCAAAGGCCATCCCACAAGGTGGGAATAACCCAACTTCACCTGTGAAGCCATAAAACTCAATGGCACGTGAAACTCACCCACTTAATGGGACCTTTCCCAAAGGCACAGCACTTAATCCCAATTCAGCAGCAGATGCTCCAAAACTAGTGGAACTGTCCCTCCACTTCCTCCCATATATAATCCTTTCCAATAGCAATCTTACTCCTTTTTAGTTGGGAGGATCATAACCCAGCCTCATAAAAACCTGCTTCAGCAGACCCTGAAAGCACCAAAGGAGGAGGGAACATCCTTCTCAGACTTGGGGGCCCTGGTGGACACTGTCAAGAGAAAGAAGGGGTTCAGACCAGCTCCTCCGGAGTAGGGAGTGACCCCCAATCCTCCTGCCCTCCGTCCCCCACCCTCCCCAGGGCCAAGAGCCAACCCAGCACTGCCTACACGTCTGCGTGTAGATGAAGACGGTGTCATTTGTTATTTTACTCAGATTCCCTAGATACTGGCACTGAAGCACGATGCTCAAGATCACATGCTGGTGAAAGGGAAAAGGGGTGAGTGAAAAATTCAAGGCGAATGTGGTGACTTAATAAAACGTAATTTAGAAACAGTGAGAACAAGGAAAATAAATGAGTCAGACACCAGACAGAAAACACTGACAAGGATAAATGTCATTAGTATGGTGCCTTTACTTAAGGGCTAAAGAGATTTTGGTGATTTCACCTTTTCACAACTGCCTAGCTCCCTGCCCTCTTTCCCTCTTGCATTAGTACTTTGTAATAATGCCACGAACTATTCCTGCCCTCCATCCACTCCTTTAGAAAATGCCCACCCACACTGATCTGGGGCTGATCTCCCGACTTGCTGTGGACAACCAGTCATTAGAAGCCTGATGCAGCAGTGGCTGCAGAGCATCAAGTAGTCTCTGGTCCAAAGAGACTGGGATTGACAGATACACACTACTATATACAAAGTAGATAATCAATAAGGACCTACTGTAATAGCACAGAGAACTCTACTCAATACTCTGTAATAACCTGTATGGGAAAAGAATCTTAAAAGAGTGGATATATGTATATGTATAACTGATTCACTTTCCTGTACACCTGAAACTAACACAACATTGCAAATCAACTATACTCCAATAAAAATTAAAAAAACAAAAACAAAAACAAAGGAAATGAGGAAACTCATGGAGGAGAGCAGGACCCAAGCCCAGGCAACCTGCAGCCCGGGCAGTAGCACGCAGCAATGCAGATAGGTGAGGGAATAAAACAGATGCTTGTTGCCGTAAGGTCTCTGTAAGCCTGAGGTTTGGGATGGGCTGTCTTGCACCGTTGCTGTGAAAATGTTGGTGGGGAAGAAAAAGCAACTCATCACCAAGAAGTTTCACCGGCCATGAGAGCCGGCAAGCCCGTGAAGAGGTGCCCCAAGTATGACACATTGTCACCTCCGTCAAAGAAGGAAAAGCAGACAATACGGGTCCGAATAACAAGAGCTGCCAGCTGATACACACGTTTCTCAACAGAAAGTTTCTGCAACACTAACTAGAGTGCAGGCAGGGACTCCTTTTCCTGACACCAGCCGGTAGGTTTTAGAACCTCCTGTGTGTGCAATGCTGTTCCAAGGGCAGGTAACCGACCTGGAGCTCACCTGGTGAGGAGGTAAAGTCCTCATAATGAAGCCCTTTCAGGACTCAGCAGGTATTCAGGTCATAAGACAGCAGGTATGCTGACTATGCTTCAGTGGTAACTCAATACTTTTATCGTCATCATTAAAGAGAAATTCACATCTGAAAATGCATCTACGTGCAGACCTAAAAACGTCCTTGTGCTGATTCCATGCAAATACAGAAGCCTCGTGTGGACGGGGACGCTAACCTGCACGGCAGGTGGAGGCCCCGGCTTCAGTGGCTGCACAGTGTACACCCCTGCCCACCCCCCCGCCCCCCAGGATGCTCTCCAGAAGATTTCAGGGCCTGGCTCACTGTCTTTGCCCTCATAGCCAGCACTGATTTCCACATTTACACAGGTGATGCCCAACTTGCTTATCTCCACTGAGGTTGTCCTCCACGCCCCCTCCGCAACCTCTGCCCCCAGGCCCGCCCGGGCATCCCTCTCACCTCCCTGCCTCCCAAGTCTGAACCCATTCTCCCTACCTCCCCTGCTCCCTCCTTCTGAAAACCTAATTTCAACAACTCTTCGACCTTCCTGGGTCCTTCAATCCAATGACCCCACCACCCTGCCATGATCTAGGATCCCTCTGAAGTCTTCACTTCCTTTTTTCTTCCTAATTTGGTTTCCACGGTCCATCTTTTGAATCAGCCCTTTCACTGTCCCTCAATCACCTCCCTTCCCCCTGCATCATATTCACTCCATAAAACCCCAGTCAGTTTCACCCTTAATTCAACCGAAAGTATTTATTTGAGCACAGGTCATGTGCCAGATAGCAAAGATTTTTTAAAGTTGTTGGTTTAAGTACTGAATAGATGTGAAAGAATATGTTTTGTACATGTGCAACTGATGCTCTATAATAAAACAAGCACTTTAAACCCACCCACCAACTCAACCAAGCATCCCCCCACCCCCACTTTACGGAGCTCCACACTATTCATCCAGTTCTCAGCCCTCTCTGGGGCCGATAGCTGGTACGCACGTACCTCTGCTGCACCCAAGCGCCACGGAAGGAAGAGGAGCCTAGAATGCCGACATAATACTTTTGGAAGCACGTGGGGGCCTAAACCACATACTCCTGTTTGTAGGAAATGAAATGAACTCACATTTTAGCTCTGCTGCTAATTGTGTTTCTTACATACATTATTACAGCCATGTTGGACTGTTCTATCTCCGTAGAATTTAAACTGAAAGCGAGAGTGGCCTGGAGCAAACGCTCCCGGTTTCCCTCCTGCCCCCTCGCCCCAGCCACTCCCACGGCAGAGCCTTCCTCTTCCTAACAGAGCCCCTGTTTGTTCAGGGACCATCCACCCCGCAAATCCGTGTGCCCTTCGTGGGGGTGGGACCTGATGCTGCTGAGCCAATTACTGTGGCAATAGCCCCCTGCCAGCTATGAGTTTAGACTCAAGCCTGTGACCCAGTGCTGGTCAACAAGCAAGGGGAAGAATTCTGGTGGAGATGCCTGGAAAAGGGTCATTGTTCTTACAGGGACACATAGCAGAAGTGCTTCTTTCTTCCTGCCTCTGGACGTTGCTCCATCCGGGTGCGATGCCTGCAGTGCATTTTGCCACTCAGGGGACAAACCTGCCACGCAGAGGACACTAAGGAGGGCAAAGCACGGAGGGGAGAGCATGCGGATGGGCACGTCACTGAGCTGCTGTGCCAGCTGGCTCGGGGGGCCACCTGCTTTGGGACCGCTTTCTATAGGAGAAAAAATTCTTCATCATTTATGTTTATATTTGGGTTTTCTGTTACCTATATCCAAAAACATCCTTGTAGATACTGAAGTAAAATCTGACATGGGCCTCCCTGGTGGCGCAAGTGGTTGAGAGTCCGCCTGCCGATGCAGGGGATACGGGTTCGTGCCCCGGTCTGGGAGGATCCCATATGCCGCGGAGCGGCTGGGCCCGTGAGCCATGGCCGCTGAGCCTGCGCATATGGAGCCTGCGCGTCCGGAGCCTGTGCTCCGCAACGGGGGAGGCCACAACAGTGAGAGGCCCGCATACCGCAAAAAAAAAAAAAAAAAAAAAAAAAAAAAAAAAAAAAAATCTGACAGTAGAACAGGAAACAAATCCTAGTGTAATTGAAAGGTTGTAGAAGTTATATTCATCCCACTTCGTTTCCTAAGATGTATTATTTTCATTTCTTTATACCTATATGGTAGCTAGGTGCAGAAAGTAAAATTCTTAGAAGTCAGAAAGATGTTAACACTTTGTTATCCTGGATTGACAGTCCCCGTGTAAAAGGGATTCTGATAAAGATATACTCCACGTACCTAGAGCTCTAGTTTTTAAAAGTAGAGCTATTTTTATTTTAAACATTTTTGACACACCTGTCTCAAATGCAGGACTCTAAAACATCATTTTTAACGGATATCAAGTGCCAACACAATAAAACAAAATATATACACCAATGAAATATAATGTTCAAATCTAATGTGTTTTATATACATGTATTTTTTATGAAGTATAGTTGATGTACAGTATTATGTTACAGGTATACAATATAGTAATTCACAGTTTTTAAAGGTTATACTTTATATTTATTATAAAATATTGGCTACATTCCCTGTGTTGTACAATATATCCTTGTAGCTTAATTTATACACAATAGTTTATATATATTCATATATATATTTCTTTTGTAGGAATCAAGTTTCAACCGATTTTTTAAGGCGATGCATAACTACTTCTACTTTTCTTGATCTGAATTGGCCTATATTAGTCAAACCACTCACTAGGGAAAGAGTTGGAGATAGAAATAGATAAAACAGGAGCTAAATGGTAACCTCTCCCGCTCCATTTCTAACAAGTAAGGCAGCAGAAAAGTGGTGCTGAGGGCAGAGAGAGCCATCTTACTTACGTCAAATAATTATTATTAATAAGCATAATAATGGCTTACAAAAGGGCTTTGTATATATGAACTCAATTAAACCTCTGACAGCCCTAGGAAGCAGGTACTGTCCCAACACCAGGTGAGGGTCAAAGAGGTTAGGTCCCTGCCAGTACTCGAACCCAGGCAGTCCGACTGCCGCACCGCTTACCTAAGTACGTCTAACGTTAAGCTGAAAGTGATGGAAGAGGGGCAGGGAAGTACACCTGGAAACACAAGGTTTTTAAGTCCATAAGAGAGAGCTGGTAGAAGTCCCAGAACTAAATAGATACTAAACCCCAGAGAGGACCCAGAAGTTGGTTTATGTAGGACACCAGAGCCAGCTTGCAACGGGAATGGCCTTCCTCCATGACAGGTTAAAAGGGCGGCCTTTCTGTGAAGCTAATTCCGCAGAGACTGAGACAGCCCTCCCCAAGGAGCTCTCTTTACTTCCAGAAAATCATCCCACTGACCCCTGCCGCATCAGCAGCTGCAACACCGTCAGCCCCGCTCCTCCTTCATATAAGAAACCAAAGGCCCCTCTGGCCGCCGGGCGGCCACCCGGCTCCCCGCAAGCCAGGGTCTGCTGACAGCATGGAAGGGCCTGGAACTGCCAACCTGAAGAATGGGCAGTGGATAATTTGTTGCGTGAGTCCAGTGGGACCCGACAGGGCCGTTAAAGTATCATGTAAGCTTTCACTTACTCATGTGAAAAATGTCCAAGGCGTGTTAGGTCAAAAATACAGTGTCAGCCCATGTATAACAACTATTCATGTTAGACTGTGTTTACGTGTATACCTACAAGACACAGAGAGAGAGGTTGCACGTAAGCAACAACAAGAACAGAAAGCATGTTTACCAAAATTTTAACAATGGTTGTCAGAGGATTGCAGAATGTGAAGAGCTTTTTCATACTTAAATTATTTTTTGCTTATTCATATTATTCAAATGTTTATGATGAGTATGTAAAATTTTATAACCAGAAAAAAACTACTATTTTTCAGAAAAAACTATTATTCATTTCAGAAAAAAAAAGCTGCCAGAGTATTTAGAAAGAATTTGTTTTCAAAGCCTGACTATGTACCATAAAAAAGAACAGCAGACACGACATCGGCCATAGTTTCCTCCAAACGTGTCTTACTTTTGAACCTTGAAGAACACTGAAGACCTAAACAATACGTAAAGTAGTATCTTTGCCAAGACTAAAATGCCCTAAAAACAGAAAATAATTTAAGTTTCCTCTGCCCAACATTGTCGTTAGACCTCTTCTGTAATAACACATACGCTGTACATAATGCCTTGTAATGATCTAGGTATAGAGGACTTCTGCTGTCTTTAGAGAAAGCTATGTTTCTCTAATTGTCATTTACTGAAAAGGGTTGAAAAATGATACGGTCAGGCAGGAAGAAATGGTCTCTGTCCAGCCATTCAACAGCTTGCACTGAGTAGGAACAAGCAAAGGTGTGACACCTCTGAATGCAAAAAGGTGATGAAATTTCCAGTCACCGGCAGGTTCACTTACAAGGCCTGGTGGCCTTAGCACACGTCAAGTCCTGTTTAAACCTGGCCTGATCACCGACCGCAGAGCAGACTCCCCTTCGGCGCACGCTCAGCAGCAACACCGGGTCCTAGAAACCACGTCTTTTCAGTTAACACTGAGCCAAAGACCAAGACTCCCTCAGGCCTTTGCATTAAGAAACACAACCTAGAGGGAGTCCCGTGGTGGTCTAGTAGTTAGGATTCGGGCTTTCACTACCTCAGGCCCAGGTTCGATCCCGGGTCAGGGAACTGAGATTCCACAAGCTGTGGGGCGTAGCCAAAACAAAAAAAAAAACATTTATTTTGAAATGGCTCAAGTTCTTGAAAAAAGAAACACAACGTAGAGCACAAACTGCATTCTAATTTAGCAGGTACCTGAAACTGAGCCCGTCTGCTGCCTTTCTCACCATTCATAGAGATTAATTAACATGGCACTGACCCATCAACGTTTTCCTGTGCTCATTCATTTTCAGCCACTGGATGATCTCCATTTCTTGTCAGCATCAGGGCACTTTCCAAGATACCTACTCTTTGGCTATTACTAGAATTTGGGGTGACGTAGTAAGCGCATCTCCCCACTGTCACAAGCTCCGTCTGCTGTGTGGCCCCATCTCACGTCTGGCACACTCAAGCATCCCTGCCCCACTGGCCACGGTGGTCCTGGCCTGTCTCCTTTATCACGACCCACTGCTGCAACAAGGAAGGACCAGCCACGTGTGCCGGCTAGGGCTCCCCGGCCACGGCTGGCTTCTCCTCTCTAGCACTGCTTCTTTCTCTCCCCTCTTCTCTTTTCTGTCTGCAGTCACTGTTCCATTTCGGGGCAAAGGCCATCTCACTAGGTGTCCTTTCTTCATTTGTGACTTATGTATACATACATTTTGAACATCTATTTATTATAATTGTTCCTATTAATATGTAGGAGCTCTTTATGTTTGGGGGATACAACTATTTCCTCTCCTCTAAGTTTCAAGTTCTTTTGCCAGTTCATTATTTACTTTTTACTTCAGTTAAAGATGATATGTTTGTATATGTATTTATTTTAGGAGCAGGAAGAAAGGAATGGAAGCTTATTCTCTCAAAAATAAGTATCTGCAATAGGACACACACACACGCACACACATATACACACATGCATACACACGCGCACACACATACACACACACACACACAGAAAGACTATGTAATACTTTACTCCCACTCTGGGAGCTCAGCATAAGCTCTAATCCACCAAGCCTCTCTGGCCCAAACACATCCTCATCTTATCAGATACAGAATCCATGGGATAAAGAGGTTTACATTGTCGGCACCGGAAATATGACCAGACAGAATGAAAATACGCTAACCCCTTTAGAAAGCTGTAAAGAAGCAACATGTGTCCTCAGCTCCCCTCTCTTCCATGCAGTCCTGAAAATGCTATCAAGATTTCACTGGAAGAATGTTCACCACTAGTTATAACAGGTCCTTTTCGGGGGATGGTAATTCAGTTTCGGTTTTTGTAAATTTAAAATTTGACAACAGGGTCTCTCCCATTTTGTTTCCAAGAAAAAAATATCTGGGGTACTTGCCTAAGCCTCACCCAAGCCTGTCCTTACCCACAGCCCTCTGGCTCCGCTGGCCCTCAGCCTCCATCCCAGTCAAGGTTTCCCCAACCTCTTCTCCCTTTTGTCCACAGAAATCGCCCTTTCTTAAAGCTCTTCCCCTTGGATCCAGGGGGTGGGTCTGATAGTGCACGCACACATGGGTGGAGAGAGGGCTCTGTCAGGAGAACTTAATTCGTGGTCTTGAGTCTTTTTTTTTTTTTCTGGCTGTGCCACGCGGCATATAGCATCTTAGTTCCCCAACCAGGGATCGAACCCACGCCCCCTGCACTGGAAGCGCAGAGTCTTAGCCACTGGACCACCAGGGAAGTCCCTTGAATCACTACTTGAATGATGGGAACTTCTGGCTGGGGCAGGAAGGCTTCTAGAAATTTTTCTAAACATCCAAACCGGTGGCCGCTACTCTCCCCCAGACTGAGATCCATCTATGTTGAAATCACATTCTTGGTTTTTCAGAATGCAAGCTCAGGCGTGCCCAGTGCTGTGTACAATGCCTGGCACATGGTTGGGGCTGGATAAAAAATAACTGTTAAATGAATAAAGGGACTCTGGAGCCAGCTGCCTGGGTTCAAATCCTGACTCTGCCACTTACTGGCTGTGCAACCGTGGGCAACGTTCTCAACTTCTCTGGGTCTTATTGGTAAAATGGGGATAATGACATTCCCTATCCCACTAGGGAAAGGATTAAATGCATTAACACATGTGAAGTGTTTCTGGCGGTACTTGGCACATGGAAAGCGCTGATTAAATGCTACTTATTATTATTACAAATAAGGAAGTATGTCACCAAAAGGAATCAAGATGTACAAAAAGCTGTTGGTGTTCTCAACGTTATTTAGTATCAATATCACTTAGTGAGAGAGATCAGGCAGAACACAGATAAGTAGAATACAAAACCAAAGGCTATAAATGCCAAATGGAAGGCACAAAATGCTATGGGAATTCTGAGGAAAGATCGTTTCAGCGAAAAGGGACGAAGACACTTTGTGTGAAGATGTAATATACCTCTGCCGGCTCCTGGAAGAAGTTTACATGACAGGTTGGCTGACACCTCTGGGAAAAGGGACGGCGTATTAGTTTGGGTTCTCCGAAAAGCACACACCAAGACAGGAGTGGACACGCAGGAGGTTTATTGAGGGAGCTGTCTGTGAAGGATGAAGGGGAGGACCTGAGAAGGGAGCTCTGACCCCTGCACAGGAGAGGGGAGGGGAGGAGGGCTGAGGAGGGAGAGGGAGCACAGGCCTGAAAAGCTGTCAGCCGGGCCAACAGGGAGCCCTTGAGACAAAGTCTCCCTTCAGAGGCATCTGGGTCTCAAAGGAACGGCCACATCAGTACCCCCACGTGCTCAGTAACTGGCTGGGAGGAGCCCAGGAGGAGCTCAGCTTTGCCTCAACAGTGGTGGTGAATCCAAGGGCAGCATTGGGAACAACGGCCAGTGACGCTCCGCGGAGCACAGCTGGGCACAAGCAGCGTCCCTAGTACCTCCTGTGTCCTTGAAAGCCAGGTTGAGCCTCAATAAATAAGTGCCATCACTGAAAATCAAACACAAGACAACATCAACGGGTTCCTTATCTTTTTCAAGAGGGATTTTTTTTAAACTAAACCACAATTGCAAAAGCACAATCAAAGTACATATTTACTGTTAAAGATTACAACTACTTTTAAAATAGTGTTCAGTATCTTCCAGATGTGGTTTCTGTTTCTAAAACAACATAAAGGACATAAAGTCGTTATGAAACATCTCTTTTCTAAATATCAAAGTTAAAATTCTGGAATGAGGATTCAGAACTAATGCAGAAACAAAGCTCTGCTAAGAACCTAGAGGGTAAATCCTTAAGAAAGCAATTCGATCAAATGAGAATATGAGAAAACATTTTGCAAAAGTGTGAAGTGCTACGTGAATGTGAGCTATCAATACAGTCAAGTTACGTCTTAGGTGGGGTTAAGTCACATGAAAGGTAAAAATGGAGAAAATCACAATTACCCTTAAACATGAGAGGCACACCCAGCAGGGAAGATGTTCCCACAGTGACAGACAGGAAGGAAAGAAGACCTCTGAGGACACAGCAAAGTCCCTTGTCCCTCCTCACGCCGCCACGCAGGCACGTGGTCACTGAGTGGAAGGGCAGGCAGCATCCACGTCACTTAAACTGTGCCCATTTTATTTATATATATATACAGCATATATATTTATATTTAATATATATATAAATATATATACACATACACATACACACACACACACACACACACACACACACACACACACACATTTCCCCCTTCTGGCCAAGCATTAAATACATAAGTTAAATTGCATTTATGAGATCACCCCCCCACACAAATGAACAACAAAAAGTCTCACAGATTACAATATTTCTTTTATTTTATGAGGATACATGGCAGAGAAGAAGGAGCAAGACATACTCAGTTCCTATCACTACGTCAGCGAGAAAACTAGTCAGCAGTTGACTTTCCCTCATACCTTCACAGAAAAAAGCAGAAGCCATCATATGAGAGTTCCCTTCATGACCCTGTCATCCCACACGCCGTTCTTGCTTCTTCTGAGCGGCCTTAGAGGAAGGGGTGGCGTATTGTCAAGTCTGATCTCCCGCCCCACACTCTGGATCCCACAGCAGACCACAACTTTCACTATTTTATCCCCTTTCTCTCTACTATTTCTTCAAGTTTGCTCTTTTATTATTTCCTTCTCCTACATGTAAATAAACTCAAATTCTCCCAGGTCTTAAAAAAATATAAAAATCATACACACACACACACACACACACACACACACACACGCACATACGGACTCGAAAAAATGTTCGTGAAACCGAATTTTTTAAAAATCCAAGAACAAGATAGTTGCTTACTACATTTATATATTAATTATTCTTGATTTTACAGTAGAGTAACATATTCCTTCTTTTAAAAATAATTTTAAAATTTAAATTGAATCAATTTGCTATTTTGAAAGTCAACTTTTTGAAAACAATAAACTGTTCTCTAGCTTCATCTTAGAGACCAAAGATCAGTCCTCTGAACAGCTAGTAAAAGTATTTATGTCCATCTGCAAATAAAACACTTACAAACAAAATAAAAATACAAATTATAAAAGTTTACATCAAAATATTCCAGACCTACCAATTATCTCTCTTCCCAGAATAAAAGGTCAAAGGCACCCTTTTCTAGTTTCCTCAAACAAAACATCTGAGCTCAGTCAGACCTTTATCCTAGGTCCACCTTTCTCACTTCAGAAGGCTAGACAATTTTAAGCACTAGGAGCAGGGATGGCGTTATTTGTGTGACATGTATGTGTCCAGAGTTCATTTTACATTCCAGAAGTTACAGACATAAAATGTTAGTAACCGATGAAAAATGAGCAAAGGGAGCATTAGGGCAAAATCGCTTTAATTAAGACAAGGTCAACTGAGAGAAACCATCCCAAGACTGTCTGAAGGGCCTGGAGTTACACCCCCAGATTTGCTCTGGTTGCAAAATGTCCACGTGGCACTAACGTCCATGCAAATATTTTACCACCTGCGAGGCCTGCCAAGGGCACAGAGAGGCCAGTGAACACGAAAACACAGAAGGAGTCTTTTTATCTTCTGCCATGTTCAAGTCAAATATGGCCTCAAGTCTCCCTAGAAGAATAAGGTAAAGCAGACTAGGAAGAGAGCAGCAAAACTCAAAGCAACATTTCTGGGAGACGCGCAAAAACTGTTGGGTTTGGGGCTTCCCTCGTGGCGCAGTGGTTGAGAGTCCGCCTGCCGATGCAGGGGACATGGGTTCATGCCCCGGTCCGGGAAGATCCCACATGCCACGGAGCAGCTGGGCCTGTGAGCCATGGATGCTGAGCCTGCGTGTCCGGAGCCTGTGCTCCGCAACGGGAGAGGCCACAACAGTGAGAGGCCCGCATACAGCAAAAAAACAACAACAAAAAACTGTTGGGCTTTTGTTTACAAGTTAACATTCACTCTGGTGGGTAAATATATTTTCTGGTATGTAAATATGCTTGCGTCAGGTAACTAGCAAAAGCTCGACACAGGCTGTGTAATCCTATGACCCCCAGCTCTGCCCCTTAGAGACAGGGAGCTGGCAGACAAGGAGCCCACCTCCGGGAGCCTCAGTCTCCCCATCTCGAGGTCGGGGGTGGGAACACTACCTTCATCACAGGTTGTAGGGCGATCCAGTGAGATCCTGATGCTAAAAACCATGCCATAGCTTTCTAACCCCTCATTAAGCTCCAGACCCCATACCCAGCACCTCCCAGACAGTTCCATTTGTATCTCGCCTTCTTCTCAAACTCAACACACATCAGCACCAAACTCATCTTGCTGTGTTGTTAGCCAGAGTCTCCTCCCAACTCTTCTGGCTCTATCCATGACACATCCACTCCCCCAAATACCTAACACCAATTATCAAATTCTAACAACGTGTTTATTGCTAGTCAGATTGCAAAGGAAGTGGCCACCTCAACCCTTGCTGCCTGCAGGGCAACTGAGGAAAGCACTGTGGGTCGAGGCATAAACGCAGCAATCTGACCTCCGTGGAATCTAATCCAAGAAAATAATGCAAAAGGCAGGAGAAGCCGCCTACCAAGATGTTCAGAGTAGTTATTATTTACATCAGAGAACGAAAGAAAAAGAGAGAAAAAGCGAGAGAGGAAAAAAAGAGGGAGAGATGAAGGAAGGAAACTATTTAACTACCCAAGAAATGGTAAGCTAAATTATGGTACATCGTCTCAACAAACACCTGTAGTTAATAAAAATAAAAGGAACAAAACATGGGGAAATGCTAAAAGTAAGCTTAAAAGGCAACGTTTAAAATTGTAAGTGAACTTGTCCCTACTTAAAGCAACAGATGCACAAAAGGAAACATATCAAAATGTTCAATTTTGCTCTATGGGCATATAGAGCCTCTGTGAGCGACTGGTCTCTCCTCTCTGGTTCCAGATATTTGGTCTGAACCCTGGTGTCACTAGATTTGACTGGCCTGTGGCCCCTGACCCCAAACCTCTTCTCCTTCAGATTAATCACTCCTCGCCCAGCTTCTGCAAACCTCATGTTCATTCCTCCCTGAGAATCGCTTGTCCCGCCACAGGGTCCTTCGTGGCCCCGCCCCTCCTCTCCAGACCCCAGCACCTGTCTGCTCCTTCATCACCAGTCTTCTCAGTGTCTCCCTGCCTTCCCACTGGCCCCGTCTATTTATCCTGTCCCTGCCGGCAGACAGGCAGTGCTTGAATATTACCATTTGACCTGCTAAGAATTCTCCAGTGGGCCCTCTCACCTTCAGGATAAGATCTGAGCTTCTAACTCCGGCAAACAAGGCCCTTTCTGATCTGGCCCCAACCTGCCTCAGCTCCTACCAGTCAGGCCACCTCTCCTCCCCTCCCCCATGACCCCGACGTCCAACTCGCTGTCCTGCCCTTACCCCTGGCCTACACACCACTTTGGTCGCTGCTCTGGCACTGCGGACGCCCTCAGGGCCAGGGTCCCAGCACCCAATCCTCAGTGCCCGAGGTTCCTCAACGTCCCGCATCATCGCTGTGTATTTCCACCACCAGCCCCTCCCCACCTCGGCCCGAAATGCTCTCCCCCTCGACTCTCCCCAAGTCTAACCCTGCTCTGTCCAGCATGCCGCACTGGCTACCTGTGGCTCCTGAGCTCTTGAAATGCCACTGGCCTGACCGGAGACGTGCTGCACACGTACAGTACACATGGGATTTCGAAGACTTGCTAGCAAAAACGGATGGAAAAAACTGAACAGTTTACTTTCATTACCTGTTGACGTAACACCTATTAGATGTATGGGGTTTAAAATGTATAGAGATATTATTTAAATTAATTTCAGCTGTTTCTTTTTACTTTTTTAGATGTGGCTACCAGGGCATTTTTACTCACACCTGTGGCTGACATCTATTTCCACTGGACAGAACCAGTCTAACCATTCTTCAGGGTCTCCTTCAAGATGCCCCCATCTTTGTTCTTAATGATCTTTTCTGCCCCTTGAAATCCTACAATGGAGTCCACCGTATATAAGCCACTATCTAATTACATAACACACTACGTGCTTACTAGTATTTTACATCTATTCTTCCTGCCACATCAATGCCATTTCTAAACCCTATTTGGGGACTCACAGTAGGCAGTCAACTTTTAATTAGACATGGAATCTTTGCTGCAGCAAGACAGCAATGCACAGAATGTTTTTTTAGTTTTGTTTTGTTTACTTATTTACTTTCCCAAGGATGACTTCAACAATGTAAGGAGACCTGGGAGTCAGGGGACCTAACAGCTCTTTGTTCTTCCTCTAAATTACATAATACATACACAACGTTGAGTGCGTGGCTTGGCCCCCAGTAAGCCATGCCTGTGTCTCAGTTTCCCCTCCCCCTTTAAAATAAAGTTAATAATACCAGGCCAATCTACAATATATAGGCAGGTCAAAGTAGCTAAGCAAGTTCTAACTGGAGTCATTACCATGATACGAAGAAATACTCTACTTTTCACAGCTAACTGTATCTTTCTCAGCCAGCTGTCTTAAATACAGACTAATTTTTATGAAGAGGGAGCAAATCCATCACAATTATTAAAATAAGAAAGGAGAAAGGACAACCTATCAAAACGCTTGTCCTATCCTACTAACGACAGGAGAACTGTAATGACAGAGGAAACTGTTACATGTCTACTCCAAGCTGAAGTAGCGTATACATCACACTCACAATAACCTTTATGAGGCAGACATCACCATACCCATTTACAGAGTAAAGAAACTGAGGTTCAAAGACAGGCTGAGTAATTGGTCTAAAGTCATGCAGCCGCAGGCTACAAATCCAGGTCAAGTGCTATCAACTTTGTATGTAAAAAATAACATCGTTATTATCACTGGAAAATATATGAAAAGCAAGAGTATTATCTAAATATACAAATAAAAATACAATAATAATTTCTATTTATTTCCTTCAAACAGTTTTTTTTTTGCAAATATACTTTTTTTTTCTTCCAGTTTTATGGAGACATAACTGACATGTAGCACTGTGTAAGTTTAAGGTGCACAGCATAATGATCTGACTTACATACACCATGAAATGATTATCACAGAAAGTTTAGTGAACAACCATCATCTTGTATAGATACAAAACGAATGAAATAGGAAAAAAAAATGTTTTTCCTTGGGATGAGAATGCTTAGGATTTACTCTTTTAACAACTTTCACATGCAACATACAGCAGCATTAATTACAGTCACCATGCTGTACATTACATTCCTAGTACTTATTTATTTTATAACTGGAAGTGTGTACCTTTTGACTAACTTCATCCAGTTATCCCCCCACACCCTGCCTCTGGTAACCACAAATCTGGTCTCTTTTTCTTTTTCTTTTTAATTTTTATTGGAGTATGGTTGATTTACAATGTTGTGTTAGTTTCTGCTGTACAGAAAAATGAATCAGTTATACATATACATATACCTATATCCCCTTTTTTAGATTCTTTTCCCATATGTCATTCCAGAGTATTGAGTAGAGTTACCTGTGCTATACAGTAGGTCCTCATTAGTTATCTATTTTATATATAGTAGTGTGTATATGTCAACCCCAATTCAAATAGTTTCTTGATCTTGGCTAAATCCTAGTTTTCAGATGAAAAGGACTTTTTTCCTAGTAGACTTTTCCTTAAAGTAGCAAACCAGTAGGGTATGCGACGTGGTGGGACTAGTACGTTGCTGTACTATTTTTCTTTAAAGCCTTTCAACCAGTTGTAAGCGAAAGTTTACATGAAACATTATGAACTAGAACTCCTCAGACACATTTACAAAAATCTAGTACCTACAGGTAAGATTACAGTAATAAATGAAGTAAACTGGGCCAGTCCACCAGCGATGCATCAACAAAAACCAACATACATAAGAAAATATCACAGAGCCTCTCCACGCTGCAAAACTGAGGTCACATGGCTCAATGAAAGGACAAAAGAAAGTTCCTCAAAATAAGACACACCTTCAACTGAAACCACAGAGCCTTGAAAACTAACTACTTTCTCAGAACAGTAACAATGTACTGTGTGTCTCTAAGAAAACCAACGTCTAGGTTTAATTGCGTCTGCCTTTGCAAAATGTAGCCAACTTAATCCTGTAAACTTGGACTGAACAAAAGTTCAAGCTCTCTACCACAGAAAAAGTCACCACAGAAAAAGTCCCCAAGTATCAACTGCTTTAAAATACCACCCTACTCTCCTTTATCAAAAATGTCCCTGCAGGAGGTGTTAATCAGTCACTACTAGGAACCCCACACAATGCGTCCTGTGTGCGCCTGGTATTTTAGTACAGGAAGTAGAAAGTTCAGTTTACCAAGAACACCGAATTTCACTTTCAAAAGTCTTGAAAACTAATCCCTCTAACAGTACTTAATTTACATTTCATTCCAAGCTGATCCAGACGGGCGGAATCTCAAGGAATCCGAGAATGTAAAAAACTTCACTTGGCAAAACCAGGTGTGTGGATTTGTTGTTTTCCTTAGAGGTACTTCACGGAGTATAAATAGAAATCATTTGCAAATTTTAATCTCATGAACAAGATCTTTATTTAAAATTCTCACCTATATGATGAATTCTGTTATACCATATTTCCTCAAGTGACAGACACATTAAGACTTTGTGCCCTAAATCAGGTGATTTTGCTCACTTTAAGAATAAAAAAAAGACATCTAGAAGAAACATAAAGTATCTTTTTCTCAGCCCGCAAATAACACAAAGACAAGTCTGTCTATAGACAGCAAAGGTGTTTCCACCTTAAACACAAGTTAAGACTAAGGAGGTAAGAAGAGAAAACAAAACACAGCATAGCAAACCAGCTACAGACCACAGGTGGCAGGTGACAGGAAGCCTTGGGAACACTTCACACCCACAGGGGTGAGTTTCATCCCAGGTCAAGTGCAGGCCAACCTGTGCTCTGCAGAACCTCCACCCAGCGGGCTCATAAAAACGGAAGAAGGCACATAACCATCAGTGCCATTCTGACAATAAAGGAGAAGCAGCCTCCTTGAACCCGGGAAAGTCACCCCTCCCTCCAAGCAGAAACGAGGAGCCCCCTTCACACCAAGAACACAAAGAAAATGAAGCAGCCAGACCCATGGGAAGAGAGACGGCACTTAAGTTTATCCCGGGGCCACTTGGGGGCTCAGTCTGTTCGGGGATCGGACTCAAAAGTAAAAATAAAATTAAAGTGGGGGGTGAGGAGGCGATGACAGTTCAATTAAGTCCGTGCTGGGACCACTTGGGGTCTCAGTCTACTTAGGGTCTCGTACTTAAAAATAAAAATTAAAAACTGAGAGGGAAGAGGACAGTTCGATGTGTGCGTGAGAGGACCCCCGGGCGTCCAGGGTTTGCTGGGGAGGGGACCTTCCCGGCCGCGCCCGGCCCCGAGGCCGGCGAGAATCTGGGGTAAGTTTACACTAGAGGGCGACGGGCAAGCCCGCGGGCCAGGCTGCCCGCTTCCCGGGAACAACGCCGGGCCCGGGCAGAGGGTCTGCGCCCCCCGCCCCGGCATCCCGCCCCGACCCCCGCCCGCGCCGCGCCTCACCCAGCAGCGCCCGCAGGTGCTTCAGGCGGGTCAGCACGTCCTTCTTGGGGTCCAGCACCTTCTGCGTGGACTTCTTCACATCCCCGTGGCTCCTTCGGGAGAACATCCCGCCGCGGGGAGCCCGGGCCCCGCCGGCGGGGCAGGAGGCTCCTGCGCCGCGCGAGTCACCGCATAGGGTCAGGCCGGCGCGTGTCTACCCAGCCGCCCGCCGCCGCCCGCCGCCGCTTCGGCTGTGGCTCCAGGAAGGAGGGGTGGGCCTGTCCGGCGAGGGGCGGGCAGGAAGGCGGCGTCTACGCTAAACCCATCGCCCCGCCCCAAGGGAGGTGCCGTCCGGTCCCTGGGCGCAGCGCACGCGCGCGTCGTCGGGACCCGCCTCGCGGGGGCGCGCCCGGGCTCCGAGGAGGCGCGAGTCACAAAGAAGCGGGCCCGGCGCACACGCTGTACTCTAAGTCCCGGGATGCACCGCGACAGAACCCTCCAATCAGGCTGGCGCGCTTTCGGCGCGATGAGAGTCAGTGGGCCGGTTCTGATCACGTGCACCCTCTCCACCCCGCCGTGGGCCGCAAGTGCTCCTGGGAAAGGTAGTTCTCCCTACCCTCAGGCGAGACCCTGAGACCACATTTCCAGGGTCCCGGTGACTGGGCAGCATCCGCCCGCCCCCTACCGCAGGAAGCCCAAGGCTTCTGTATCTGTAGCTCCGGCCTGTGTGCCCACCCAATTCCCTCTAGTGCAACGTGAACCACAGAAACTCACAACAGGGAGTGGGGGAGCGAGTGGAAATCCCGTAGATCATACTAAAATCGGAGCTCCAATTACACACTAAAATGAATGGCTTTGGCAGTAGGGAAGGGCATGCCTAGGCTCTGGGAGAGGAGGTCAGCCCCACTCCCCTTGGTTCCTGGGACCCGTCTTCACTTGGGATACGAGAGTGCCTCACTGGCAGGTTCCTCAACGTCTTGCCTCTTGTTTTGTAGGAAGTGCACGTTCTCTGTGTTGTGCAAGGCCACCAAGCAATACAGTAGCAGAACCAGAAATAGAACCTGAGGGACCTTACTCTCAGGCTGGGATGCTTTTTAAGGCTAGGTGCCTGTAACCTGAGGCAAGACTTTGAGATGGAAAATGGTCTGCAGATCTGCAGGGTTATTTACTGGCATCTGGATCCTTTGATGCTTCAAACGTTGACAACATTTTAGCAAGCACTTAAGCTGGCTGTTTAAAATCACGTGATCTCCATCAAATTGGGACAACACAACTGTCTTTTCCTCATTTGGCTAAACTGTAACTTGGGGGAAGAGCCAGCGATTTACACAGCCTTCTAGCCTCATCGCTGGGCACTATGTTTGACCTCGAAGCACTCAATAAAAGTTCGTTAAATAAAATGGGATAAAAAGCTAAAATAATCCTACATATTTACTCCAGGCATGCAAAAAATATCTCTTGATTGTTAGATCCTCTATTTTTCAAGTTATCAAATTGCATTGATAGAACAAAGGAATGTTACTCAGCAGTAAAAAGGAATAGACAACCAATAAACCCAATGGCATGGATGAATCTCAGACCCAGAGATGTCAGCCCCACACTCAGGTTGATGACAGAACTGCCCTACCAGCCTGGGTCCCTGGATGACCTCTCCATCAGGACCACAAACCCTCCAAGACTGTCACGAGAGTGAAATAACCTTCTCTCTTAAGTCAAAGCATTCTGGGTGTCTTTGTTGCAGAAATTTAGCCTGTACCTGGCTACATAGAGTAAGTCACAATATTCACCACACCATTCTTTTAGGGGAAGATAACTTTCATTGCATTGATGGAAAAAAATAGGATGCACTTGTCTTAGGGAATTCAATTTGTCTATCGCAAGTCAACCTACCATCAAAGTCAAACATTTGTTGAGCACCTGCTATGTGCAAGGCATGAGTCTAAACCTTGGGGATAAAAAGCTGTATAAGATGCAGCCTCCTTACCTCCAAAGCTTCCAATTTAGTTGAGAGGCAGAGCAGCTAGAAAAATGAAGAGATAAACAACAGTGTTCAGTGAACACATGACATGGTCAAAACTTGGTAGTAACAGAAATATGCATTCATGCATACAGGTTCATCTCATCCATCGTATCTAGCCTTTACTCACTGATGAAAATGTAGAACTCCAGGTCTTCTCTAAAAAAATCAAGAAACATAAGTTCTTATTTTGAGGTTTTTCACCCACCCACCATGTATATATATTCCATGTGAAATAAAAACACTTCTTATTCTCTGTTGCTCCACAAAATCATTCCTGCTAGACTGTGAACTTCTTGAGAACATCATCTGCTTTGCAATCGATTTTTATCCCTGGAGGTTCAGAGTGCCAAGTGTTTTGTAGACACTTGAGTACTGTTGAAAAAGTTTCCTGCTGTCATCAATAAATACAGATAATGAAATCAAGAGTTAAAACTTGCAATGTAAATTAAGACTACCCTGAAATGCCATTTGGATTTGCAAAAAAAAAAAAAAAAAGCAAAAACAAAAACAAAAACATGATTTGACAACACACTCTAGTAGCAAAGCTGTAGAGAAACACAGCTAATAGGAGTGTAAAATAGTACAACTCCTATGGGGGAGAATTTGGCCAAATTACAGAAACTTGCTCTTTGACACAAATCCTACTTCTAAGAATCTACTCTGAAGATATACCTCCACAAATATATAAAACCACATGTGGAAGGTTATTCCTTTAGCATTATTTATAATAACCAGTATATAGGGTGAACAGATATGTCCATGTCCTAATCCCCAGAATGTGTGGTTGTGACTTTTTTTGGAAAAAGGATCTTTGCAGATGTAGTCAAGTCAAGGATCTCAAGGTGAAATCATCTTGAATTATCTGGCTGGGCCCTAAATCTAATGAGTGTCCTTATAAGACACAGAAGAGAAGGCACACAAAGAAAGAAGAAGGTGAAAACAGAGGCAGAGATTGGAGTCATATGACCATAGCCAAGTGACCCCTGCAGTCACCAGAAGCTGGAAGAAGCCAGGAAGGAGTCTCCCTAGGGGTTTTCCAGAGGGAGCCTAACCTTGACCTTGATTTCAGACTTCTGGACTCCAGAACTGTGTGAAAATAAATCTCTGCACATACGTGCACACCAGAGAGTAGCTGACTGAACCCAGCCCATCCACATTAGGCAGTGCTATGCAGAGCTGTGCCACCATAAGAAGTAATGATAAAATGTCTTACGTTCTCATTTTACTTCATTCATTCATTTATTCGTTAATATCTCAGTCAGCATAATTAGAGAATGTTGTTCAGTACAATGGTTTTGATTTAATTAACATACCGTGAACCCATATTTTAAAATTCTACCCTTCTTGGGCTTCCCTGGTGGTGCAGTGGTTAAGAATCCACCTGCCAATGTAGGGGACACGGGTTCGATCCATGGTCCGGGACGATCCCACATACCGTGGAGCAGCTAAGTCTATGTGCCGCAACTACTGAGCCTGCGCTCTAGAGCCTGCGAGCCACAACTACTGAGCCCACGTGCCACAACTAATGAAGCCTGCACACCTAGAGTCCGTGCTCCGCAACAAGAGAAGCCACCGCAATGAGAAGCCCACGCACCACAACGAAGAGTAGCCCCTGCTCGCTGCAAGTAGAGAAAGCCCACGCGCAACAACAAAGACCCAACTCAGCAATAAATAAATAAATAAAATTTATTTTAAAAAAATTCTACCCTTCTTTTCTCAGAAATCTTTCTAAAATATACCTCAGTTTTCCCCATCTTACTTTGTGTGTGTGTGTGTGTGGTACGCGGGCCTCTCACTGTTGTGGCCTCTCCCGTTGCGGAGCACAGGCTCCGGGCGCACAGGCTCAGTGGCCATGGCTCACGGGCCCAGCTGCTCCGCGGCATGTGGGATCTTCCCAGATCGGGGCACGAGCCCGCGTCCCCTGCATCGGCAGGCAGACTCTCAACCACTGAGCCACCAGGGAAGCCCCCCATCTTACTTTTTATTGCGTTATAATTGACACACAATATTCTATTAGTTTCAGGTGTACAACATAGTGATTCAATATTTTTATGCATTATGAAATGATCACCACAATAATCTAGTCACCATCTGTCATCAGACACAATTATTCCAATATTATTGACTATATTCTCTATGCTGTACATTAATCCACATCTCCTTAAACAGACTGTTCATTGTTTATGAAACAGCATTTATCTCCCCCCACCACTCTGGCCCCCTGCATCTCCTCCTTCATTGGTGTTGCTACTAGCAACAAAGGAGAAATACCTCATAGGCTTCCCCCATCAATGTTGACCATATCTTGCTCCAAAACTCAGTCATTGCCATCAGAGACAATTTGTTCGTCTTCTTAACTTCCACAGTTGGAATCATTCCAAATACTTAGATCTGCCAGCTCTGTGGTTTCCAGGTAACCTACACATTAATGTATTTTATTTCCAAATATTTCATGCATCAGAATTTTTCAGATTGGAAGAATTTTTTTTTAGATTGACTAAAATACCTCATGCCTGCGTGTTAATCCTGATAGTCATGAATATTATGTTACTTTTAATATCTGGAAAAAATCAACTTTCAGCCTCACATATTCCTGTCAGATAAGTTCGTTGTGCCTGTCCTCCGGAGTAAGATGTTTTAGTGGGTCAGACATACTGTGGATCTTCATTTGAATGTTATTGCCGCAAACAGCAACCCCAGGTTGTCTGTTTTATTGATCATGGGACTCTTTGCATTCTTATTTCCTTACAAAAAGCTACAACCTAATAAATTCAGGGTTTTTTTCTTGTATCAGCTTTCACCCTGAAATATCGACTTAAGATATTCAATATGTATCTTGTGCTCCTGAGACTCTACCCCTACCTAAAATTCCCAGAAAAGAAGAGATGACGACACTTCATGAGAATGAAATGCAAAACCCAGTGCTTAAGAAACAAGAAACCTAAGGTCTCTGTTTTCCAGATGATGTATTACTGTTACCCTAAAAATATATATTATTTTCTCCTCTAAAAATATTTCCCATTAGTTTCTTTTCTTTCCAAATATCTGTCAAGCAAGGAGATTTAATACTTAACTTTAAACTTGACTATAAATCATTTTATATGTGAATTTCAACTCAGAAAAGACTCAAAAAAAGTTTTTGAAAATGTTCTACTCATTTTGATATGTCTGATGGCTTTCTGATAACAAAGTAATGCCCGAAGGGAAAGAAACATAATCGTTTTTCTAAATGTACTCAAGCAGATGTTTTCACAGCTGTGCATTTCAACCACGATGTCATCTGCTTGGCATATATTTTCATTTTTTTAATCATCAAAACAGTAATAACATTTCAGTATTAAATCATGGATATACATCAACATTAGAAAAAATAAGCACAGAAGTAAGCACATGAGAACATCTATAAGTAAAAAAACCATATCTTTGCATGATAATGATAAAAAAATCAAGAATCATGGAAACTATCTAAACAGTAAATAAAACTTGAATAAAAGATGATGTACAAAGGCTGGAAAGACAGAGTTACATAAGGTAAGAAGTCTGTAAAAATATGTTCATTACCTCACATCTGCCCCCAATATACAAAGTGCCACCATTCGGTTTAATATTAGATCAGATATACACCTTAATTTTGAACTGGGTGTCAGATTTTCTAAAAATGAATGCAGATTATGAAATGTCAACAAAAAGTATTCATTCAAAATGGAGAACATCATCATACAGTTTGTTTTACTTGCAAATTTTTGTAATTTTCTGGGGAAAAAATGAATCTCAAAATAATTATTGGAGAGCATAATCATCCTTGGGAAAAACAATACAAGAATACAAATTCTTTTCCTAATATACATATAAACCTATGTCTTAAACTGAGACTATGTTTACCTGGTATTTCAGACAGGATTCTTAGTTTCAAGCAATAGAAATTGACTGGCTGTTTAAGCAAAAGAGAATTCATTGGAAGAATGTTGGGTGTCAAAATCAAAGGGAGGTTGGAAAACCAGGCTTAGAAAATAACTAGGAAAACAGATACTGATGCAGCTCTGGGAGTTACAAAGATAATGAGGACACAGCCTCAACTCCCTGAGAAGTCACAGTCTAATGGAAGAGACAGACACCTAACTAGTAGTAGTAGTAATTCACAGCAGTAGTAGATAGTAGTAATTCACAGCAGTGATACATGAAAGGCATTATGGGAGATGGCGGGAAGGACTGGGGAGTGGCCATGAGAGGAGGGCTCAGGGAAGGCTTCCTGGAGGAGGTGACACCTGAACTGGGAAAGAAGCTGAACACACCCCAGGCAAGGCTAGGAGGTAAGATGCAAAGGGCCGTGTGAAGAACACCAGAAGCAGTTTGGTTCTGTATGGTTGCTATTTGTGCTGCGGTAGTATTCAGCATAGTCTTGGGATTGCAGAAATGTGTGTGTTCTCTTAACCTTGTAAAAGCAGCAGGGCCAAATGAAAGTAAAGGGTGGCGATGCCAAAGTGAGAAGAGACAAGTGAACTTCTTCCGGATCTGTGGAAGGCAGGATGAGATGACAGCAAAGGCAAATGCTCTGACTCCCAGTCTTCCCCGCTTCCTAGCTGTGCGATCTTAAGTGGGTGACTTAGTTCTCCAAGCCTCAGTTTTCCTCACCGAGAAAATGGAGACAAACTTGCATTGGGCTATTTATTCTAAGGAGTAAATCAGCATAAAAAGAACGAGGACAATGCCAACATTCAATAAAGATTACTTTGTTTCTCCCTTCTCTCCCACTCCCAGAAAATACAAAGGACGAAATTCCTGCTTACTAAGATTGTCCATTTGTGTGCACATTTTATTGCTAAATGTGTTTAATAGGAGGGCTTTACACAGCTATGGTTTTCCATGGTTTTCCATAGTTTACACTGGACACCATCAGAATAGGTTGAAGCAGTGTCCCAGAATCTTTTACGCCCCGCTTTTGCTATGTGCACCCCTTGGCAAGGAGGGGTATTTTCACTGACATCCCCATCACACCAGGCGAAATAACTGCATCTCTTTGGACCTTAAATGTTGCTGGATTAAGAATGCTGGCCAAAGGCTCATGGACCTAAATAATGTGACCCAGCAGTTTGTCCTGGGTATATTTTACTTTCTCTGGTTACCTTAATACCAAACCCAAGAATGGTTTATGGGTCTTTGCAAAGCTAAAGTAATAATTCAGGTTATTATAAATGAGATTAACAACTCATTTATAATCATAAAAACAACAAAGTAACACCTCAGAGACTAAATATTTTGGCTTACATAATGTATCCAAAAGGTGTCAAATGACATTTTTCTCCATCAGAGCTGAGGCAAACTGTCCCAGCCAAGCCTCACCCAAATTTCAGGATTCTGAAAAAATAAACAAAATGCATTCAGCCACTGAGTTTGGAGATTGTTTGTTACAGAGCTGTAAACAAAGAGGTTATCTGCTTGCAGCCCCAGGGATCTGGAACTAACAAGTCTCAAAGACTCGTTTCCTCAGCTGGACAAAGCCAGACACTATCTCTGATGGCTTATCTCCAGCATCCTCCTGGTGTTCAAATTCTTTGAGCCTATGACTCTCTCCATGGCTCATCCCTATGACCTCAGACTAGCTTGGTATCCACATGATAATTTAGATTTTTGTTCCCAGAAAGCGACTGGCTTGACAGGGATTGCTTTACCCATCAAAGAGCAGGAATGTCAGTGGCAAGAGGGGAGGACAAAAGGTCATGCAGAGGTAGAGGCAGACAAAAGAAGCAGCTTCAAGAATTTGGGTGCTGGCAGCAAGGAGAGAAACCCAAAGTTTGTCTCCATAGAGGATATTAGGGTAATTACAGAGTAAATAGTAGAATACTCATAGGAAAAGCATGAGGCACACCTGAAACAGGCAGGGCAACAGAAATTGACCTGAGAAATTGACTTTTGATTCATCCAGTATTATAGGAATCACTTTAAAATGTGCTGGGTTTGTAACTAGTTACTTGTAGCAGGTAAGCAGACGAGAACATAGATGAAATTTCCAGAAGAGTTGGGAAGAGGGTGTATCAATTAGCTATGCCACTAGAATGTTGTATGGCGACCAACCACAAAAGTCAGTGGCATACACCAGTTAGTATTTGTTCAGCTCAAGAGTCTATGGGGTTCATCTGATCTGGGTTGGACTTGGCTCTTCTTGGCTGGGACTCCTTCCATGTCTGGGAGTTCGCTACCTATTGGTTGATCCAGGGTGGCCTTGGTTGGGGTGACTAGGGTATCCTGGCTCTGGTCCATATTTTTCTCATCCTCCTCCTGAGACCAATGGACCAGCCTGGGCATGTCCTTCTCATGATAATGACAAAGGGCAGGTGTGAGCAAGCCTCACTGCACAGCAGTTATGAGCCTCTAATTGTGATATATTTGCTATTATCCTATTGGCCAGAGCAACTCCCGTGGCTGAGCTGAGAGTCAGGGGAGGAGTGTCTTGGGAACGAATGGATAGAGAGAGGGATTAAGAATTATGGCCATGGGCTTCCCTGGTGGCACAGTGGTTGAGAGTCTGCCTGCCAATGCAGGGGACATGGGTTCGTGCCCTGGTCCGGGAAGATCCCACATGCCACAGAGCGGTTGGGCCCATGAGCCATGGCCTCTGAGCCTGCGCGTCCGGAGCCTGTGCTCTGCAACAGGAGAGGCCACAGCAGTGAGAGGCCCGTGTACCTCAAAAAAAAAAAAAAAAAAAAAAAAAGAATTATGGCCATTAATCAATCAGCCGAAGAAGGTATTTTGTAAACATCAACCTTGAAAATGGACAAAGGGAAATTTTCGAAGGATCTATCAGGAACTTCTGTCTGTTAGGCCGGCGTTCCTAGCCCCAGGGACTTGAAACAAAGGAATCTTTCCCCTTCACTAAGGAGTGCCTGCTATCCTGCCTACCCCGAAGTCCTTTTTTTGTGTGTGTGTGTGGTACACGGGCCTCTCACTGCTGTGGCCTCTCCCGTTGCGGAGCACAGGCTCCAGACGTGCAGGCTCAGCGGCCATGGCTCATGGGCCCAGCTGCTCCACGGCATGTGGGATCTTCCCGGACCGGCGCACGAACCCGTGTCCCCTGCATCGGCAGGCGGATTCTCAACCACTGCGCCACCAGGGAAGCACCTCCCGAGGTCCTTTATCCACATTGAAGGAGCTCATATTTCAGCCTGACCATTCACGAGACTGTCCTTTTATGACCATCCTTCAAAATCCCCCACCAGATAGACCACTGGACTTTGGAGTCTGAGAAGGAGGCTGCCCTGATGTAAAGGAACAGGACCTTATTGGGCCTTCTGGGGACAGACCCCTCCCCCCATCTTCTGCTTTAGCTCCTCTCTGAAGTACCCAGGTAATAGTATCTGATGCACATTTCTGAGCTGCTTTACAGATGCTAAAACTACCACCAAATGGAAGACGTTAACTACTTGATAACCAAGAGTACATAGTCCCCAAGCCTACTGGAGCCTAAGGATTGATAATGTTAACCCCTGTGACCTCACCATCAACCAACCAGAGAATTGTATACAAGCTGATCACAGACCCTGGGACACTCCTCCCTCACCTAGCCTCGAAAAATGCTGTGCTGACACCCATCAGGGAGTTCGTGTGTTTAGAGCACTAGCTATCCCAGACTCCTTGTAAGGTGCCTTACAATAAACACTGCACTTTCCTTCACCACCGTCCAGTGTCGGTAGATTGGCTTTACTGCGAGTGGGTGAGTGGACCCAAGTTTGGTTCAGTAACACCAGGAAACAGGGAATAAATGCGTTGGTTGCAAGGCTAGTGGGCTTTCCCAGTCTCTGCTAAGAGACCCAGGTGTAATCTCAGGAAGGAATTGCTAAAATGAGAAGGATGCAACAGATTTAATTACATTATACTTTTCAGATGACAAAAGGAAAGGTGACTTGGATAATTGATTAATCAGAAGGCAGATTAGGTTGTAAGACATTGCCAGTGTTGACTGAGGACTCCTAGGAGAGGAAGAGTGCAGCTGTCAATCATACTCTAGAGGAAACTCCTGGAAGGCGGGAAGTGTTGTTTGAGAACTGCCCATCCGCATGGCTCTGACTTTGCCTGACTTGATACAGTCTTTTAAAAATTGTCTTGCTTGGGGCTTCCCTGGTGGCGCAGTGGTTGAGAGTCCGCCTGCCAATGCAGGGGACACGGGTTCGTGCCCCGGTCCGGGAAGATCCCACATGCCACGGAGCGGCTGGGCCCGTGAGCCATGGCCACTGAGCCTGCGCGTCCGGAGCCTGTGCTCCGCAACAGGAGAGGCTACAACAGTGAGAGGCCCGCGTACTGCAAAAAAAAAAATTGTCTTGCTTGGTCCGTGCTAGTCACCCAGAGCTTGAAAACCACAAGCAGACATTACATTGTAACACTGAGCTTCTGGACCTGCATCACCAAACTGCAGACACAGATTCACAGTGATCCTACCGATATGTCCAGACCTCGCGAGGCCCTTGGGAACACTAGCTTTCCTCCCAGGTTAACAATTCTCAAGCTGAAGGACCTCTGTTAGGTGAGTCTCTAATGAGAAGTCCCACCTTCTAGAAGCCCTGACCCCTGGACGTATGTTCAGTGTCCTGACACAAAGGAATTTTTTTTAAAGTGTGGCATTCAATGCAATGTTTATATGGCTTATATGTCTCTTGCTTTGGACAGTGAAATCCTAGCAAACAGCAACTTATATTTAACTGGATCTGCTATACCACAGGATAAGTTAAACTTGATTAGAAAATACTGGCAGACGTAAAACTTCCCCTGATGATATTCACTCAAGAAGCTGAACAGAGATTCTTTTCTTCAGATTTTTTTTCTAGTTTTATTGAGATATAATTGACATATAGCACATAAGTTTAAGGTGTTCAGCATAATGATTTGACTTAAATGGTGAAGTAACTACCACAGTAAGTTTACTTAACATTCATCGTCTCATACAGATACGAAAAAGGATGAAAAAAAAATTTTCCCTTTGTGATGAGAACTCTTAGAATCTACTCATAACTTTCTAATATATCCTACAGCAGTGTCATAACTATATAACTATAGCTGTCATGTTGTACATTACATCCCTAATATTTATTTATCTTATAAATGGGAGTTTGTACCTTTTGACCACCTTGATCCAATTCTTCCTCTGCCCATGTCCCACCTCTGGTAACCACAAATCTGATCTCTTTTTCCATGAGTTTGGTTTTTTGGGGGGTTCTTTCTTTCTTTCTTTCTTTAGGTTCTCCATATAAGAGAGATCATACAATATTTGTCTTTTTCTGTCTGACTTACATTTCACTTATCACAATGCCCTCAAGGTCAAGGTTTAGGAATGAGTGGAGATTCTTGGTGTTCCACCCAAACCCTTTGCACTCACCTCTGCCTAAAGGCCACATACGACCAAAAACTGTGACTCTCTGTCTGAAGGCTTTTTTTTCATGGTGGGAGCATGCTTGGTCCGTGCACAGCACTAACACAGGCGAGTCAGTGCTCTCAGAAGCAGCCCTCAGCAATACCAGACAAGGAGGTGCTGGATAAGGAACCCAGCTCCCTTGCTTTGGGAGTGGAGTAACGGGAATGTCGAGCTTACCTGCTTGGTCATGAACCCCACACGGGCTTCCCTCCCCTCTCTGTCTCCCTTCTTCACTTCCCCCGGTGTTTCCTGGGATCCCCTCCCAAATCAACTACTTGCCCTCAAATCCGTTTCAACCCAAGAGATCACTCAGTCTCACAAGAGAACACAGGTTAATAAGCGGTCGTGGTTGTTAACAGAACAGTACCTAGGATACCAGTTTTTCTTTGCCAGTGTTGTGTTCCGTGAAGGAGAAACCAATGTTATAAGTTAAAAGAAAGTGAATTAAGTTGATGAGATTCAAACAAGACAAATCTCAGGGCTTCTAGATGGACGACAGATATCAGATAGACAGATAGACAGACAGAGAAAGGATGGCTCCAGCCATCTACATGACCTATTAGTCTAGACCTTAGCCTGGGGCAGTTAGGCAAACTGCAAACTTGAGGAAAGAGGCTCCAGTCTTGCCCGCCTAACTCTGAGAAACTGCATGAAGCCTGAGAGAAAGACAGCATCGCTCTCTATGGCTCCCCTCCTGCCTCTTGCTCTGCTCGCTCAACATTATGTTTCTGAGACTTTTTTTCAGTTTGGATAGATATGCTCTTATTTTAATTGCTTCATCACAGTCCGAGGGCATGAATACTGCACAATGTGTCGGTTCATTCTCCTGGAGATGGATATTCAAACTGTTCTAATATTTCATGATTGTAGCCCATGCTTTGACAAACGTTCCTATCTGTGCCCCAGTATGTGTGCACATGTGTGTGTGCGTGTGTGTGTGTGCATGTGTGGGTATGTCCATGCAGGGTTGCTAGGTTATGTACACGGGTAGAAAACAACAAATCTGCAACAGTGGTCACCTCTGGTGGTGGGCTTAGCAAGAGTGGGTCCTTGGAAGGAGTGTGATTGTTCAAGGGATGTTGGTCTCATCATTCCTATCTGAAGTACATTGCTCATAATTTAAAAATACACAAATCTACTCTGGTTTTGAATTGACCCAGAGACAACTCTTTCCTGGCTTTACCTTGTTGCCTTTACTTGTTAAAACTTCCTCTCAAGCACTGATGTCTCCAAGAAGCATGTACTAAAGAAACAGAGAATCAGTTTCATGCAAAGTTAGTAAAGCAATCATTAAAAAAAGGAATTCTTAAATCTGTGACTGACAGAAAATTTTTCTTTGACTTTAACTTCTTCCCCCAACTTTAAAAAAATCTATTTTCAGAATATTGACTTAGGTAAACAGTCCTCACCTCTGGGGGAATTCCAGGATAGCTTTATCCATCCGCAGCTCTGTGAGAAAAGCCATCTAGGTCATTTCAGGCTTTCATCTTTTGTTATTTCAAGTCAATAAAAAAGTTGGCCAGGAAGGTGACTCAGGATTTGGTTTGCTCTGGCTTACTTGATTAAGATAATAGGTTGATTTGGCTTATTCATTCCTTTCCACCTCTTTATTCTTACTACAAATGAGATTAAATGGCCATTATTCCTTTCCCACCTCCCATCAGTTGATTTTGATAAAAAAAAATTTTCGCCAAATTGATGTGATCGCAAACAAGATTTCTGAATTAGATAGTCCAGGTTTTCCCTCACTTCCTCACCAAAAATTCCATCCATGAAGGTATAGTTCAAAAATAGAAAGTGAGCACAATGACCATGTGAGTTTCCACTAGGAGGAATTGGGGCTATGATTCAGCTGTTTGTGGGCACTGATTAACTAATCAAGTCAGCAAGGACTCTGCTGCTATTTAGAGGTGATACCTTGGATAATGGACTCCTCATTTTGAGTGTTCCCTTTAGGGCACTTCTATGCTAGCAGCTATCAGGCCATCAATACCTTACCTTAACTAGTCCAGAGAAATAATACTTCAAAATACTAATAGCTAAAATTCATAAAGCATCTAATATGTGTGAGATACTGTAACTGTTTTCTTTACACTATCTCATTTAATCCACATAGTATCTTTATGAGGTAGAGTTTACTATTATCCCCTTTGTACAGATACAGGGGCTGAGATAGAGAGAGGCCAAGTAACTCACCTAAACATGCACAGCTAGTAAATGCTAGAGCCAGGATTCGAAACAGGCAGCCTGGCTCTTCACTTCCTGTTCTTGATTCCTTTGCCATCCTGAGGCTCACAGGAGCTAGATCACTTGCAAATAATCACACAGCTAGCTAAGGGTAGAGCCAAGGTTTTAATCCACATCATCTTCTTGTGAAGCCCAAGATATTAATGGCTACTTTTCTACAAAAAAAAAAAAAGGAGGAGTCAAGGTCCTTCTTTAGTTTGTCAATTTATACAAGAATCTCATTTCTCCCAATTACCAAGCCACCTCTGAAGTGCTAGCCAACAGTTTCAAATGATAACTATTTTTTTTTTTTTTTTTTTTTTTTTTTTTGGTATGCGGGCCTCTCACTGTTGTGGCCTCCCCCGTTGCAGAGCACAGGCTCCGGACGCGCAGGCTCAGCGGCCATGGCTCACGGGCCCAGCCGCTCCGCGGCATATGGGATCCTCCCAGACCGGGGCACGAACCCCTATCCCCTGCATCGGCAGGCGGACTCTCAACCACTTGCGCCACCAGGGAGGCCCCAAATGATAACTATTATAGGGCATGGATGTTATATATGTGAAAGCCCTGCCCCAGGAGCAGAGATAAGGCCCATCTAAAGATCAAAAGTTAGAAGAAGGAGGTAAACTATGGCCTTTTGCTCCCAAGAAATAGAAAAGACAAAATTACCAGCTGTTCTTGGGTGGCTTGGAGTTAAGACTGATCCAGACTCCTTTAGAGCAAAAACACCCAAGAGAAGCTCCGTGAGGAGCCCTGGAGAGGATGCTGTAAGTAAGATGCTGTAAGAAGCTAAATTTTCAAAGGATACTTCTTTAGCAAAATCACCAGCTCTCTGAACATGACCCAGTGTGATTCAGAGCAGAGGATGAGTCCTGGGTGAAGTCCCAGTGTGGGGCGACAAAGAGGAAATTGGCCTGGGGGAGGCACCTAGGACACGAGATTTAGGGGGCCCTCACTCTTGGGGCCACACAGTGCTGACCTGCACAGAACCGAGGTTGCATAGTTTTTCCAAGTCTGACCCTTAAGTCCAGGCAAAGGGCAGTTTTCCTGGGTGCTCAGCCAGAGGTGAGCAGGAACAAACAGAACCGAGCTGGAGAGAAGCTGAGTGCCTGGTGGCGGTGTCAGTCCAAGGCACACCAGCATCTCCTGTTCACCCCAAGTGGGCCTGTGAGGAGGATGCCCCAGGAGGGAGGAGGAGAAGGGGAGGGGCCCACCAAGTGGGCCGCACATCCCAGACGTTGTCCTTCTGCTCATGACCAGCTTCTAGGCAGGCATCATCACACGAGGGCCTGCAAAGTCCTGCCCGTCTGGCCTGCTCTAACTGCCCAGACCTCTTCTCCACCCCCAATCCCTCCGCCGTCCCACTTGGTCCTGCTGGTTCTCTTTTAGATGTTCCCGCCTCATGGTTTTACACTTGCTGTCACCTTGGATGGAAACTGATCCTGGCTCTGTGCAGGGTGACTGGTGGACCCGCCTTCACCCCAACATCACCACCCCCAGGGGCCTTTCCCATCCCGGACCCCAGATGAAAACAGGACCCAGCCCTCCTGCACGCCGTCAGCATCAACTGGCTTCGTTTTCCCCAGGACACTTTCATAAGCCAAAATGATCTTGTTCAAGTGTGTGCAGGCGGCTGTGCATAATGAAAGCTCCCTCTATAATGTGAGCTCTGTGACGGCTGGGATTCTGCTGTATTACTGCTGTCAAGAGTGTCCGACACGCGAGAGGGAGGAGATATGGGGATATATGTATACGTATAGCTGATTCACTTTGTTATAAAGCAGAAACTAAGACACCATTGTAAAGCGATTATACTCCAATAAAGATGTTAAAAAGAAAAGATAGTGTCCGACAGACAAAGACAAATATATGATATAGCTTATACGTGGAATCTAAAATAATGATGCAAATGAATTTATTTTCAAAACAGAAACAGACTCACAGACACAGAAAACAAACTTATGGTTATCAAAAGGGAAAAGGGATCAGGGAGGGATAAATTAGGAGTTTGGGATTAACAGATACACACTACTATATATAAAGTAGATAAACAACAAGGACCTACCTGGATAGCACAGGGAACTATATTCAATATCCTGTAATAAGCCATAATGGAAAAGAATATGTACACCAGAAATTAACACAACATTGTAAATCAACTATATTTCAATTTAAAAAAAAAGAATGCCTGGTGTACAATGGGCATTTAATAAGTGTGTGTTGAACAGATGAATTCTGTCTGCCTGTTTCCGGCAGAGAAGACCGTTGTCTTCACAATTCCTTTATTTCTCCTGTCCACCCTCTCTGATGAGCACCTAGTTGAGAAAACTCATGGCGGGTGAGTTTTCATGTCTGTGATATTCTGGGGTTCACACTGGGCTCCTGAGTTTTGTGTGACATGAATTTGAAAAAACATCTGATCTCTGAAACAATGCAAATGTCCAACGGGAAAAACAATAGACAAACTACCCATCGAAACTACAGAACATGACTCAGCAATAAAGAGGAAAGAACAAGTGACTCAGGCAATGGTATTAGTGAATCTCAAAAACATTATTTTGAGTGAAAAAAGCAGACACAGAAGAACACATCTTGTATGACTCCTCTTATATAAAGTTCTAGAACAGGCAAAGCTACTCTCTAGTTACAGAAATCAGAACGTGGTTTCTTCACATAGGGTGTGGAGATTAACTAGAAAGAGAATGAGAGAACTTTCAGGTGAGATGGGAAAAGTATTTTGTTGGGGACAGTTATTACACAGTTGTATACATTTGTCAAGAATCATCAAACTGAATATTTCGGAACTGTTTTATTTTGTTGTATCTTTAAAAAAAAAAAAGTTATTGAAAAAAACCCTCTCCCGACAATCCCAAGGTGAAACAGTGAGATAAAGCCATGTGGTTAATTGTAAGGAGGAATTAAAACGGCCAGAATGTGGAGTAAAACAGCGAAATGATATGAGAGGACTTTTTCTGATATAAGTCTGAGGAAGCCCAACACAAGCTGGGAGAAGAAAGAAAGGACATTTGTTAGTTCACGTAAGTGAGAAGTCAGGCGTGGAGTTGGCTTCAGGGTTCAAGGTTCACGTGTGACCGGCCTCCTGACTCTCAGCTGTCTGACCTCCCTCTCGGCTGGCTCCTTTGCAGGCACCCCGCCATAGTAGGGTAGCCACCGTAGGTCGGGGGCTCATGCAAAAGCCCTGGATAGGCCCTCGTTGGCCCCCCTGCCCATCACCATGGCTCGACGATGGAGAAAAACCAAGCCACCTGTGAGAGGATAAGAAATGAGAGCTCCCCAAAGAAAATGAGGGTCTGTCACGCGAAATACAGCAAGTGCTTGTGGAGGGGAGTCCAACACCCACGAGGCCGCCGTAGCATTAGGACAAAATGATGGAGGAGAGTCCAGCTCCTCATGAACTACTTAAATGCCACCCCTCACTCAGCAATTTGCCGAGAAGATAAATGTACTGATATCAGCTAGTGACCTCCAGTTTGGTGGGCTGGGGACTTGTTTGTGTAAGGAGTGTTTTTCCTTTTATTTTCTTGCTGAAACTAAATCTGAAACCTGCCAGAGAGGGGTAGCAAACAAGAGATCATTGTGCCTGGTGTTTCCTTTTTCCCACAAATATCATCACTTTGTTCCAGGAAGGGCAAACACCTCTGTATTAGACAATTGCCTGGTAACAAGTGGCTTCCTCCAGTCCCTAACCTGCTGGCAGAATTATAACTGAGTGTGACCTATGGAAAGGAGGCTGAAGAAGCAGCATTTGAATGCCTGCCCGAGAGTTTTCGTGAGCTCAGAAAATCCCAAGACCAAAGCCTTGGATTGTCTCTGCTTCCCCAAGAGGCAAACAAACCTTTCCACCTCCCCATCATAGTTTTTTAGAAAAGTTTAAGCCTTCTGAAATGCTCTTTGGTCATTCATTTTCCAACATCTGAATCCACAATTCCAAGGAAGCAAAGAGCATTTGCAGATTTTTTTCTTTCCCAGTTTTGGACAAAGTGTAACTTACTTGTTATGTATGTATGTACGTATTTGAAGTATAGTTGATTTATAATATTATAGTAGTTTCGGGTGTACAACATAGTGATTCAGTATTTTTACAGATTATACTCCATTAAAAGTGATTACAAGGTAATAGTTATAATTCCCTGTGTTGTACAATATATCCTTGTTGCTTATCGATTTTACACACAGTAGGCTGTATCTCTTAAACCCTTCTGCTGTTTTCCCTGTCCCCCTCTTCCCTCTCACAATGGTAACCACTAGTTTGTTTTCTGTATCTGTGAGTCTGTTTCTGTTTTGTTATATTCATTCATTTGTTTTATTTTGTAGATTCCACATATAAGTGATATCATATAGTATTGGTCTTTCTCTGACATTTCACTAAGCATAATATTCTCTAGGTCCATTCATACTGCTTCAAAAGGCAGTATTTCATTCTTTTTATGACAGAGTAGTATTCCACTGTATATATGTACCACATCTTTATCCATTCATTTGTTGATGGACACGTGGGCTGCTTCCTTATCTTGACAATTATAAATAGTGCTGCTATGAACAATGTGGTGCGTGTATCTTTTCAAATTAGTGTTTCCATATTTTCTAGATTTATACCCAGAAGTGGGATTGTTGGATCATATGATAGTTCTATTTTTAGTTTTTTGAGGAATCTCCATAGTGTTTTCCATAGCAGTTGTACCAATTTACATTCCCACCAACAGTGTATGAGGGATCCCTTTTCTCCATATCCTCACCAACATTTATTGTTTGTAGAGTTTTTTTTAATAGATCTTTATTGGAGTATAATTGCTTCACAATACTGTGTTAATTTCTATTGCACAACAAAGTGAGTCAGCCATATGCATACACATGTCCCCATATCCCCTCCCTCTTGAACCACCCTTCCATCCTCCCTATCCCACCCCTCTAGGTCATCGCAAAGCACCGAGCTGATTTCCCTGTGCTATGCTGCTTCTTCCCACCAGCCAACTACTTTACATTAGGTAGTGTATATAAGTCGATGCTACTCTCACTTGGTCCCAGGTTCGCCCTCCCACCCCATGTCCTCAAGGCCATTTTCTATGTCTACCTCTTTATTCCTGCCCTGCAACTAGGTTCATCAGTACCTGTTTTTTTTTAAGATTCCATATATATGTGTTAGCATATGGTATTTTTTTTCTCTTTCTGACTTACTTCACTCTGTATGACAGACTCTACGTCCATCCACCTCACTACAAATAACTCAATTTCATTACTTTTTATGGCCGAATAATATTCCATTGTATATATGTGCCACATCTTCTTTATCCATTCATCTGTTGATGGACATTTAGGTTGGTTCCATGTCCTGGCTATTGTAGGGCTTCCCTGGTGGCGCAGTGGTTGAGAGTCCGCCTGCCGATGCAGGGGACACGGGTTCGTGCCCCTGTCCGGGAAGATCCCACATGCCGTGGAGCGGCTAGGCCCATGAGCCATGGCCGCTGAACCTGTGCATCCGGAGGCTGTGCTCCGCAATAGGAGAGGCCACAACAGTGAGAGGCACGTGTACCGCAAAAAAAAAAAATAAATAAATAAATAATAATAATAATAATACCAAAAATTATAATTAAATTAAGTGTACAGTTAATAAAATAAATAGGTTAAAATAAAATAAATAGGTTATAGTGTATTCATTCAATGTAATGCAACAACTAAACTTATTTTACAAATGAATCATGGCAAGGTAAAATGTTAATATTATAATGCCAGATTAAAACAGAGAGAGTAGAATTTTGTAAGTGCAATATAATACATATTTTCTAATTCTGTATAAATACATGCAAGCATCTACAATTCTATATAATGCAGACAAAAGAAAACACAAGACCCCAAAATGTTAACCTAGATTTTATGCAGACACTGATTTTTATTTTCAGAGCTGTACCTTTCCAGATTCATTACATGAGGATATATTCCTTTTGACAATCAGAAAAAGACATCACTTAAAACAGATAAGGATTGAATGGCGTTCTCTTCAAGAAACAAATTAATTGTAAGAGTTAAGCATGGCAACTTTCTGCCTGGATCATTCAGCTTCTTTGTTAAAATATTTTCCTTTTCAAGCCTATACAGGTCTATAAAGAAAATGAAACATTTCCAACAACTTAATAGAGAAACTAAGTGGGCACTAAGAGATTTATACTAATTGCTACTGACAGGAGGTGTCCTGACTACCTTCCAACAGGGTAATTAGAACCTTCTCCTCCTCAGGGATCGCCCCAGTAGTTCAGGCTGGTCTGGTTGTGCTTGGATCCTGGGGAAGTGAAGAAGTTCACCATTATGAATACTGTCTGGGGTCGATCCTTAGGTCTCCCTCAACTGGGTTTGGTGACATGATCACTTATTTAGCATCTGAGCTGTGTGGACCTGGACAGCTTAGCCAGGCTGGACGAGAATCACAGGAAGAATCCAATCTCCTGTTTCTCAAAGTTGGGGAGTGGTGGAGGTAAACAAGGTCGAGTACCCTGGGCCATCCTCAAAGGGCATGAAGCATGAGCCTGACAGAAGACATGGAATTAGCAGGGCCTTTCCATCGGAGACAGGCAGAGCTTGCAGCATTGGTGCCTGTGCAGTTAGGGAAAGATCCCTCTCCCCAGTGTCTTAGCTGGGGGTTTCCCCAAAGGCAGACTCTGAGACAAGGATTTGGATGCATGTGGTTGATTTGGAAGGTGATTCGGGAAGCTCAGTGAAGGAATGGGAGCATGATCAGGGAAGGTAGGGCATGTGGTATAGGCGATGGGAGCTCAATCCCACTGGAGACCCTCTGGGGAAATGTATGGAACACAACTCACTGTTGTCCTATACAAAGGGCAGGGAAGCTGAGATATTTACCTACCAATTCCCATCTCTCAGTGGCATGAACTCCAGCTGGGCACTTTCATACCGCCCTGTGCTGGTTAACCACCCTCCTGGCCAGAAAAAGCCTTGGACACCAAGATGCAGGGAGCAATGAGGAGAACTGTCTGCAGGGTGATCTGGAGGAGATATGCAGCACCCCTACATCAGGCCACACCTCGGCCACCTCACGGTGCTTCCACTGGGGCACGACCCCTGACTTTCCTCCCTCCAGAGCTGTAACATGTACTCTGAACTCCTTGAGATGGCCCTGCTTTGCTTCCAAATGGTGATGGGTCCTCCCAGCCTTCCTCTTTGATTTCTGGAGTCTTCCTCCCAAACAGCTTCATCCCCAGGCATAGTTTCCCTATCTGGGCCTCAGCTCTGTCCCCGAGAGCTAGCTGAGCATGCTCTTTGGCTTTATCCATCCACCCATCTACCCACTCATCCATCTGTTTTGATTGGGAAGGACAGGAGAGGTGTGGGAAGGAAAAAATAGTGCAGGGCCATATGTCTGAGAGAGAGAGAAGCAGAGAGGGAGAGTCTTCAAGATATCACCATGCAAATGGTTTTGAAATCTGCTTGCATATAGCAGATTGGAATGAAGAGACTGATCATATAGAGAATGGACCAAAAGAAATGCATAAGAAGTGCAATAGAAGTGTTTTTAATTCAGGTAAATCCACTTCTTAATTCTAACCATGTTTTAAATGTATAGGGAAACTATTTAGTGGAAGAGTCAGTTTACTTTTAATTAATTTTTTAACTTTTCATTTTCAAATAATTACAAAAAAGTTACAAAATCAGTAAGTATGGGATTTCTCTTATACCTTTCACTCAGCTTCCACTCATGTTAAGGTCTCACATAACCATTGTTCAATGGTTAACGTCAGCAAATTAACATGCATACAATGCTGTTCACTAACTTACAGACCTTACTCAAATTTTGCCAATTGTCCCACTAATGTCCTTTGTTCTCCAGTCAGAGACCCTATATTGCACTCAGGTGTCATTTCTCCTTAGTCTCCTGCAATCTTTAGTCCTCAACCCTTATCTTTCATGACTTTGACACTTCTGAGGAGTTCTAGTCCATTTTGGGGGAGACTGTCCATCAATCTGAGATTTCCTGATGTTTCTCCATGATTAAATTCAGGTCTTGCATTTGGGGGGAAATACATACAGAAGTGATGTTGTGTCCTTCTCTGTGCATCGGATCAGGAAGTACCAAATGCCAACATGTTTCATGACGGTGCTGTCAACTTTGCTCATTTCATTAAGGTGGTGTCTCCAGGTTTCCCCAAAGTTACTACCTTTGCCCTTTGAAATTAATCATTATCTTGTGGGAAGATCCTTTTAGACTATGCAAATAATTTGTTTTCATACTTTCATTACCACCTGTTTTTCCATTGATGTTTCTTATCTGGAATCATGACTGTGGTGTTTGCTAAATGGTGATTCTGTGATTTTCTCATTCCACCATTCCTTCTTCATTTAGTAATTGGAAGTCTGCTCTAATGAAAAGCTTTCCCTTCTCCCCTCTTTATTTATTTATTCAATTATTTATTTATATCAGTATGGAGTCCTGGATGTTGATTGTATTCTATGGGTTATGGTCCATTGTTATCATTATTTATTTTGTCACTCAAAACGTTCCAGGCCTAAGAACCAGGTTTGTAATGTATATTTGCCACAAAAAGCTGTGCGACATCTTTCCAGGTTTCCTGTGGTTTACAAAAAGAAGCAAGTCCCTGAAAGTTTGAAGTAATGAGCCACTAGGATGGTTGAGACCATGTAGGCTATCAGGCAGAACAGCTATATTCTTTCAAATTCTAAAGCAAGATTTGGCAGGAATAAATTTTATAGGAACTCTTGTTTGTTTGCGTTTTTACCTCTATGCTTCCCTTGCCTTTGACAGTGGCGTTCTGACCCAATCGGAGTATTTCTTGAGCAGGAATGAAAGATATTGAGCTCCTGCTCTACACACCAGGCTTGGGGTATTCAGAGGTGACTGTGGCGTGGGACCACCCCACCCGGTGTGGGAGGGCGGGCAGTGCTCAGTCTCACAGTCACCAAAGGCACATGGACTGTCAGGGGGAATTTTATGTGAGGTGTCCTCCTGGGAAGATAACAGATGGAACCTAAATCAAGTCTGTAGTTTGACAGTTTCAGACTAATCTACAGTGTGGAAATTACTGTTGAAATTACTTTCTTGAATAGAAAGTTGGCCTGAAAAGAGACTTGGGGCTCCAAGCTGCTAGTCACAGGGAAAATAATAGCTTTGGACAATATCCAGGGCTCACATAACCTGGATCTGAGGGGAGGAAGGTGCAGGACCACAGAGATGACAAAGCAGGTCCTTACACTGTGACCTCCAGAATCAGACACCTGGTTATTTACCTGTGCCACCTACTAACCCAGGCACATCACTGAAACCCTCTGAGCCCCGGTTGCCCTGTCTTTTCCATGCGCATTTTACATGGGGGCAAAAACAAGAATAACTATGTTCTGTGGGGTTTTCTCCATGTGTTTCCCCCAGATCCACTCCCTGCCCTGCTCTGCCCTGCTCTGTGCCCAGGAGACTGGCCTCTCTGGGGGCAGTGTCCCTGGCCTGCCAGCAAGGTGTCACCAACAGGAGCATTTGTAGGAGGTTGGAAGGTGCAGGAGAGAGGGGTCAGGTATACCCATGCCTTCCTCCCTCCCCCACCCTCCTCCCCACCCACATTCTCTTCTGCCTGTGGCTGAATTCTTGACAAATGGCCATGCTCCGTGACTCCAGCTCTTACCAGACTCGTCCCCCCGACCCTTACTCCTTCAAGCCTCAAGTGTTAAGACCCCCCCTATACTGCTATTCCCGGGATGCTCCACCATCTCCTGTTGACCCCCCAGCCCAGCTGCACCTCTGTAAATGTCCCTTCGCCGAATGCCTTCAGCTGAGCCTCTGAGGGCCACCTGTGACGTGCCACGTGCTGGCACGTCCTCCACTGGAGGACTCGATGCTTATCCCTCCAAAACACCTGGCACGCTACCCGGGGTGTCAGAGGGGCTTCAGAAATGTTAGCCGTGCCGCTGCATCAGAGCTCCTCACAGCACCTTTGGAAGCCACACTAGGGTGACAAATGCAGAGCCGCTTTCGAAGGGAGCAAGGGAGGGTGGCATTCTGCAGCATTCTGGTGTCAACGGGGCCAAAGCACAGGATCTTGGAAACCGAGCGCTGCAGGATTAGAGTCGGGACTGGAGAGAGCTCTCTGCTGGCACTCTGGACACTGTCAAGAATAATTGGTGCAAATAGAGTTTGTCTTGGACAGGGGAGCCTTCACGGTGATATGACACGACCTGATGTACGAAGAAAAGCCCGACTGAGATCATTAAAACGTCACCTTTTACCAAATATCTAAGAGTGATTTTGTCTGTCTTTTTACCCTGGAGCAGTGAGAAATCCACCAAGTAGTGGCTTCTGCTCCCCAAATATAAAAACACTTAAGGAATACCTTGCTAGATCAACCTGGCCTCCCAGAACCAGTTTTGGGAGGTTGTCCTGCAGCCATGGTGACAGCGGGCACATAGAAAGAAGAGGTGTGACACAGCCAGGGTGTGGCTCACCTCCGTGAATGATGGGCTGAGGAAAACATCCCCATGCAGTGACCTTGCCACCGTCTTTGTCTTTTTTCACTACTTGGTATGGAACGTGCGTATATTTGCAGTATGATTGCCCTGTGAGATAAAATTGACATGATTGAACCCAAACAGCGGCTACATCTTGTAGGATCTGAAGTATAATTTGAACTCGCTAATTTAACAGTTTAAAAGTGGATACAGACAACTGAGCGTTGGTTAACCATGTCTGAGATGTGATGGGGCAAGTGCACTCCATGGAACGCCTCCAAAGACCTTGTTTCTCAGCCGTGTTTCTGGACCTGAGAGGAAAAGTTCTAGAAAGGAAGATTCAGACTCTCAGAGACTTGAAGGAGAGGTCACCATGCTTGTCCTCCAACATGAGGGGAACGTGGGATTGTGCACAAAGTTTCTACCGAAAAGGTTATGTACATAAAGGTACATGAAATTTAGCCACCCATCCAGCTTACCTCACATCATGCAGGAAACGAAACCCGTGGCAGGTGACCAACACCCAGTTTTCTGAGCCAGTATGGAATTTTGGGGTATTCTTTTATCTTTAAATTTCTGAGTGAAGTGACTTGATTTTAGACTTTTGGGGGGAAATTGCCAACCATATGTCTCAGTGTTTGATTTGTAAAACCAAAGGTTTTGAAGATAGTTTCATAGAAAAGTGAGAGAGACAGAGGATGATATATAGACGGAAGGCAGTTTAGTGACTAGACCTGGATTGTCATGTTGGCTTCTTGGTTCAATCACTTAGCAGTTGTAGGATTAAAATTTGAGGCAAATTTCTTCTCTGAGCCCAAGTTTCCTCAAGTGTAACGTGGGGACAGTGATCATCAAGGGTGGCTCTGGAGCAGGGAGGTTGCCCAAGGTGCCTGGCGTGTGGAAGGGGCTCGAGGCATAATTGCTTCTATTGGAGGCGTTTTTGTTGTTGCTATGGTTACCCCCACCCCCCCACCCCCTGATGTGAGCTGCAGATGGGCCTCTGTCCTTTACATTTGGAGCTGTCCTCATGAAGTCATCTTCTGCCAGGAAAGGAAATGGTCTGGAGCCCTATTCACAGATAATATCCAGGACATAGGAAGCAGAGTTCACTGTGTGTTTACTCAAGCCAGGGGGTTCAAACTGCTTCCTCGAATGGTCACAGGGAAGGGCCGAAGCTTTGTCAGCTGAGCGTTTGTGATCCGGCTGCCTGGGAATTAATAATTAAACACAAAGTGTCCTGTGCATGCTTCGGAGCAGCCTCCTATTTTCTCTATAACGGCATGTCCCCCCATCCCCCAAGACAATCACATCTGTGTTGTGATTTAGCCAGAAGTTCTAAGCCTTCGGCGCTGCCCTTTCCCTCGTGGGCACTTTGTCAGGAGCAGTTCTGGGTCAGTCTCACTGGGAAGCCCGTGGTCCCGCAGCCCTGGCCAGGAGGGGCTGGAGTGGGTCCCGCACCACTGGGGGAGGCCAGTGCCCATCTCAGCAGACGGCAGAAGATGCCACTTCAACGGAATACAAAACAGAGGGTCAACGAGTGCCCTTTGCATGTTGATGCCCTCCTGGAAAGGGAGCACTGGAGAACTTGGCCTAATTGCATAACATCCTCTTCACGGAGGGTCAGAACTCCTGGGTGGAGAAGGGCTTTAATGAAAACAAAAAATGCCCCTGAAAGAGACCATTTCACATCCGAGCATGTCCAGAAGAGATGGTGAAGTGTGTTTCCTGTTTCTGCCCCTCGGTGGGGCACATGACATTTCTCCAAGATATTTGAACCCTGAGGGGACTGGCTCCCGGTGTGGATTCCCCCAGCTCAGACCCACCGGCAGCTCCAGGGGAATCGCCCACTTGAACGCACCACATGGCTCATATGTGCAGAGAAGAGGGAGCTCCTCCTACGGTCTGATCTTGATCCTGAGCCTCCCATACCCCTGAGAGAGAGAACACAGCTAACTTTTAATTCTGCCCATCTGATCGTTTCACTGTCGTATGAAGCGATGCTCGGTCTTTCCAATTTCTGTCTCTTCTGCTTCTTTCCCAGAATCGTTTGCAAAATGGCTTTTTGGATGATCGGGAGGAAAATTTAGGGTCATTGGGGACGGTGTCCTCTCACTCCTTCCTGGGGCGACGGTCCTTTATGCCTCTGGTTCTTGAACACCTGGCTGGCCTTTGGGAGGCAAAGTCAGCCGCTGGAGACTCGGGGTCTATCCCATGCCCACAAGAAGCGTCAGCCATTGTCCTCTGGCTGGTTAACATCGCCTTCGCTCTCCCTGACTCAGACCCTCAAACCATGCCGAGTACCCCAGCTGCTAAACATCCACCCAGCTTCTGCGGACCCTTTACCTGCCCCCCGGACTGCACCCAGAGCTCTCAGTGCATCAGCCCCTGAGGGCCTGGGAAAGCTACATTTCAGGGCCTACTACCCACAGCAACTCAGCTGAGACCCTGACACAAGCATGTGAGTGCAAATAGTTCATTTGGGAGGTGACGCTGGGAATCCCTGTAGAGAGTGAGGGAGTAAACAGGGAAAAGACAAACCAGGAAAGCTTGCGTTATTAAGCAAATTGCCACTGTGGGCAACTGGGGCTTAATCCCCCTGGGGAAGCTGAGAAACAATGCAGAACAGGCCTCAGAGTTAATAACTTATAAAGCTAATTGTGAAGATGACACAGAAAGTTCATGCAAAACAGTGCAGAACCCGGCACCTAATAAAGGCTCAGTAGACATGAGCACAGCCTGCTTCCCACCAGCCCTCTGACCCGAGTGCTGCTGGCCAGCTCTTCCCAGCGCTTCTCTGGCTCTTGGTTTTGTCCTTATCTTTGATCTCTTCTTTCTGTTCCTCACCCTCTTTTATTTTCACTCCCTGAACTGAAGCAAGTATTTCCCAAGGTCCAGCCCAAGTTTTCCACTCTCTTCCTGCTGAATGAGTTCATCCACATCCAAAGTTAATAGGAAAAAAATACTCAAGCCCCTTCAAACACTGATCCATAGAGAACCCCCCCGGGTCTCCATTCCATCCTACCCCCCGTCAGGCGACAGCAGCAATCCCTGTTAAAAAAAAAATTGTCAATTCAAATGTTTTAGAAAGTGTAGTAAAAGCAGCTGGGTGAATTTTTATTTGATAATATTAAGTGTTGTAAGGTATTGCAGGAGGTGAGTCTTCTCACACCATTTTGATGGGAGTCCAATTTTGTATGGCCATACCAGAGGGCATCTTGACAGTAATTATTGAAACTGAAAGTGCACAGACTTTTTACCACCTGACAATACTACTTTTTCATATCCATCCTAGAGAAACTCATTCAAATGTGCACAATGATATTCATTGCTGTTTGTTATATTAGCAAAATATTGTTAAATGTCCCTAGATAAATGAAAAATGATGTATTTATACGATAGAGTAACTGTATAGCCGTTAAAAAGGAATGAACTAGAGCTCTGCAAATCAACCTGGATAGATCTAAAATAAATAGTCGAAAGAAAAAGCAACTAGCAACCACTGATAAGTTTTCCCTCCTGACAGTTTTGTCTTTTCCAAAATGTTGTATGAATGAAATCTTACCGTATGTAGTCTTTTGAGATTGGCTTTTTTCACTTAGCGTGATGCATTTGAGATTCATCCATGTTGCTGGATATCAGTAGTTCCTTTTTATTGTTCAAATATGTTGCCTTTTTATTGGGCTGTTTTGTATGTAACACTGTTTAAGAAATAAAATAAACTTTTGGAAAGATAGAAACCAGACTTACAACAGTGACGGGTCTAAGAGGGTGGAGAGAGCCAGGGTTGAAGATGGGGCGGGGCAAAGATGTAGCTTTATCAGTAGTGCTATCGCTGAAAAGAAAACAGTGGATTTCTGTCTTAATGTGTGTCTTGAAAATCACATTTACAAAGGCAGTAGATGAAGTTGATAATTGCATTGGTCATTGAGAGATTATCCCTACTCTTAGATAATATACACTGGAGTCTTTAGGAGTAAAAGCTATGACGTATTCAACTTACCTTCAGAAGATTTAGGAGAGAGAGAGAAGAGAGAAGATATTGGACAATCCCGATGTCAGCTGAAGAGGAAAGGAAGGATGCTTCTAACTGATTAAAAGATTGAAGTTCATGGAGTTTTTTTAGATGCAGGCTGCTAACTGAGAGAACAGGACTGAAAAAGACAGATCCCCAGATTCCACCAAGCAGGCAAAGAGACAAGCTAGGAGCAGCATCTATGTTCCAAGTCAAAAGGTGAGGAGAGGAGAGGTGGGGAAGGGTTCGCTCCTCCCAGGCATCTTGGGAGGCAGCAGGATCCCTGCGAGATGGGGGAGAAGCAGGAAGATGCAGGAGCCCCTCAGGGCTCAGGTCCAGGGCTATCAATGTGTGTTTGCGTAAGGGGTTGTGAGGCTTTCAGCCTGGCCCTCCACCTGTGCCTTATAGCTGGGATCCATGGCTTCAAATTCATTTGAGGTTAAGTGATGTGAATCGCACTTGGGAGATACCTCAGTAATGTACACATATTCCCTCAGACCTGGTGAGCAGAACAGTTCATGCCAGATGATGGAGGTCCGGTATGCAATAGGGGAGCCCAATGGAGAACTCAGAAGAATAAATGCAAGAGCTGGAATCTCGGGGCTCCCCGTCCCATCCCTGTACCATCTGCTTTCCTACCCTAACATTTTACCCTTGAATCATGGTGGTGAAAAGCAAACCCAAGGTGGTTCAGGAATATAGGTGAGCACCACAACTACACTGGTACGGGATCTCAACTCTGAACAAGGGACTTAATCTTTAATGTTGTCTCACCTAACTTCTCACCCCACCTCTTGGCCTTTCTAGATATTCCTACCAGAGTACCAGCTGCTACCTTCCCCTCACCCTGTATGATATTCACCTTCCCTTCCAACTAACCTTCCTTCACCATGTCCCTCTTTCTGCCAATAGCTCCAAAATTTTTGAAATCCAGATAAGTCACTTTTATTTTATCCTTTCTCCCTTTCTTCTCAATTGAAACTTTCATTAAAGACCGTCTCTTCTGCCTTTGACATTTCCTGACTCAACCTTTCTTCATTTCTGCATCCACCAGCCCAGATGAGGAGCCGTTCCTGTCCGACTTTTCCTTCACTCTGGTCTCTCCCTGTCCATTGCTTTCTGCATGTTGTTGTCAATCATTCCAACCCCCCCACCCCACCCCACAGCAGCCTCCCATTGTCCATCTCACTTGTCTACTTCCTGGTCATCTTTAGTTTAATTTCTCATATCCAAGAAGTCACTGCCCTATACATTTTTTTCCCTTGAAATTGTCTCATATCCACCTTTTTTCATCAATTCCATTGCAGTCCCCTTAATCCTAGCACTCAACACCCATAAACCCAGTAACCACTGGCCTCCTTGATTTCCGTTTCTCCATTCTCCCCAACATTCCACCATTGCACTAATCTTGCTTCAGCATCATTTCACCAGGCCAAACCTCTGCTCAAGAATGCACAGTGGCTTACTGCTCCTTATCACAGCAAATCTAAACTTCTTTGCCTGACTGTCATCATCCAGCCCTAATACCCCACTTTCCCCCCACCCCACACCTTTTTCCTCTTCCAAGCCAAGTTTCCTCCACCCTCTCTGTTCTGTAAACAACCTATGCTTGGTCCTAAGCGTACAGCTTTGCTCAGACTTTTCATCCTCTGTTCAATCAAAACCTGTCTAAAGTGTTAAGATCTATGGGATCTTTCATGGCTATCCATCCACTCCCATCCCATGTTTTAGCAATATTAGAACCAGAGCGTTGGGAGCAACAGATGAGATTTGACAAGGGCAAGCTGGGACTAAGAGTCTATGAAACCCCTGTGGAGACAATTAGGCATCAGGGCCCTAAGCAGAGGCCTGAGAGAGAACCCATCACACTAAGGGTAGTTCTGAGGGGCTGGGGTGCAGGAGGTGGCATCAAGCCTGGGACGTGAGTCTATGACAGAAGACTGTCAGTCCCCAGAAAGGCGCAGGCATCTGCGTTTGGAATGCACTCAGAAGTCATAGGTTCAGTTCACTCAAGGGAAAAAGGTGGGAGGAAGAGGAAGACAAGAGGCTGGTGGCAGAACTAGTAGCAGTGGATGGATCTGGCAGGTGGACCAGTGCAGAGTTCTTGGCTTCGAGTGCATGTCTTGTGTGTTTGCTTAAGCTCTGTGCTACACAGTCTCCAAGGAAATTCTTTCCCTCACCTGTATGCACACCTCACTCTGCCATTAATGGGTGGCATTTATTTCTCCTCTCCTTGCCTCTGGGTTGGCCTTGTGACTGCTTTGGTCAATAGACTATATGGCACGTGATGTTCTGGGGCTTCTGTCCTGAACCTTAAGAAGCCTGGCCGCTTCCACTCCTTCTTGGAACACAGTCACCACGCTCTGAGGAGCCCAAGGCTCCTTGGAGGAGAGGAGAACCGAGACACTCAGTGTCTGGCCCCGGCTCAGCTCCCAGCCAACAGCCAGCGTCAACCACAGGCCATGTGAGTTCTCCATGGCAGATGTCCAGTTCAGAAAAGCCTCCAGATTGTCAACTAGAGGCCCAGCCAACAGCACATGGAGCAGAAAAGCACCCATTGGAGCCCAAGTCAACACACAGAGTTGGAAAGATAATAAAATGCTGGTTGTTTCCAAGGTCCTAAGTTTGGGAGTGCTTTTTCTCCAGTATATAACTAAAACAGACTCAATAAATGTCTTGGCGCTTTTTTTTTTTAATTGGAGTATAATTGCTTTCCAATGCTCTGCTAGCTTCTGCTGTACAATGAAGTGAATCAGCCATACACATACCTATATCCCCTCCCTCTTGGACCTCCCTCCCACCTGCCCCCCCCATCCCACCCATCTAGGTCGTCACAGAGCACTGAGCTGAGCTTCCTGTGCTTTAGAGCAGGTTCCCAAATAGCTATCTATTTTACGCCTCGTAGTGTATATATGTCAATCCTCATCTCCCATTTCGTCCCACCCTCCCCTTCCTCCACTGTGTCCACATGTCCATTCTCTACCTCTATGTCTCTATTCTCACTCTGCAAATAGGCTTCTAATGAGTACTTTCCTTAACCATCATTCAAGACACCTAATATGCTGAGAGTCCAGAAGGCAAGGTGCCTGGCATGCCCTAGTGGGCACCAATTCCTCAACAACTTGGGTTCATATTGATAATTCTCTTTTCTTCTAGGTGTAGCACAGATAATCTCATCTATCCGTTGGTTATATTCTATTTTAGCATTTTATTTTAAATTATATGTAATATTTCTCTAATTATTTTATGGACAAATCTCATGTACTCCAAAAACAAGCCCGTGTTTAAATCTTTTTTTTCCTTCCCCCATCGCTTATTGAAAAGTAAACACGCAACATATTGTTGAATTGAAAGTTCATTTACGAATATTCCTTCCTGCATATAGGATTGTCTTTTCAATCTAGCTCCAGAGACCAAGAGACAATAGCTGGCTTAATTCGGTCTTATGTGTAATAAGTTAATCATTTAAAGCTTCCTTGAGGGTAAAACAGAAAACCACAAATACATACTCAAAATAATAACAATTTGTCAAGATAAATTTGAAAGAAAACAGGGGTGAAAATGGATAACAGCCAGCGACATATGAGTCCAAAGCTGGTTCCGAGAGGAATCAGAAACATGCTATACTGCCAGCACGTTCATTTTAAAAAGCTTCAAACATTGACTGTATTTTTCAGCATTGTGTTTGTATCCTTGGCTTACGCACTTCGTGGTGGGGTTCAAGTTTGAAATGGGGCCATATACAACACAAATGAGGTCATCAAGATTCCACAGGCCTGCCTGAGGCCATTCAAATCCCTTGGAACACAGCCTCTCCTGGAATCAAAATATAATTAGAGGGTTATTGTAGTGTCAGTATGGGAGTGTTCTGATTTTTGGTTTATGGGGATGTGACATGGTGACCGGGCAGGTTAAGGATTGAGACATAAAGAGCAATGATCAACTTAATCTAAATATATGGCAGCTGCTTATGAGATAAGCGATAAACAGGTTCTGCTACAATAAAAATCGGCATACCTTTTTTTTTTTTTTTTTTGTGATATGAGGGCCTCTCACTGTTGTGGCCTCTCCCATTGCGGAGCACAGGCTCTGGACACGCAGGCTCAGCGGCCATGGCTTATGGGCCCAGCTGCTCCGCAGCATGTGGGATCTTCCCGGACCGGGGCACGAACCCGTGTTCTCTACATCGGCAGGCGGACTGTCAACCACTGCGCCACCAGGGAAGCCCAAAAATTGGCATACTTTTGAACTAATGAATTATGATTAGGAATGGCTGAACCTGTTTGGTCAAATACTTGCCAAATCTTTAAGCCAGAACCTAATGCTCTGCTGGGAATCTTCTGTCCTCACCATAAGGATTAAGATATTGCTTCTGATGGCCCTAAACTGTTAGAAAATCAAAACCAAAGTCTATCATCTCAGCACTTAAGGAAATCTCAGATTAAAGAAAAATGAGGATTTATGTAATATCAAGGGCACCTCAAACAGGTCCTTGTGCAGCCTGGAAAAGTGACTGGGTACACAGAGACCCATATTCCTGGGGTTCTGCAGCCAGAGAATTCCACTGATGGAATTAGGGTCACGTATAGTGTAAGAGAGATTGGACCAGGTAGGAGGTGACTTGTGAAGGTCATGCATATGCTTTGGGTCAAGATGGCTACAACAAGCTTCTGGAAACCAGAGTTCTGGTAGTAAGCCTGCTTATCTAGGTAGGTAGGTAGATAAGCCTGCTCAACCTGTTTCCACATTTATCAACGTAGAAAATGATAATATCTGTCTCGCTTACCTCCCAGGATGTTATAAAGCTCAACTGAGATAATATATGATAAAGCATGCTGGAAACAAAGTACTAAACACCGTAAAAATGTAAGATTTCAGGTATGATATAAATGTGGGGAGGCAATAAACAAGAAGGGAACTGTTGAACCATCTTGTAAATCAGATGCTGGGATGAAATAATGAACGTGTGATTGATATCACAGTAAATCATGTGAGTCATGGAAATTTACATATAATGTCAAGGGAAACTTGATATGTAAACTGTAGCTTCTGATAGTTGGAAAGGCTTTATCAGAGAATTGGAATTTGGGGCCTCAAAGGAAGGAAGGGAGGATAAATGGGTGAAAGAAAGGGAGAGAGGGCACGTCAGATAATTTTAAGCACTACATATCAAGGTCAGGATGAGATGGTGGGAGGAATCAAAGGACATGCCGGGGAGAAGAAAGCAACAAAATGTGCCAGTTGTGAGCAACTAGATGCTTTTCATGCTTTATCTCATTTAAGCCTCACAAACCACCTTACCACATAGGCATTATCACCCCCGCTTTATGGAGGGCAAAACTGAGGCTCAGAGAGCCTTATCTGGCTCAAGGCTACTCATTCAGAGATGGAATTTAGATAAAAACTCAGGTCTTTCTGAGGCTAAAACTTATGTTCTTTTTCCTGCGCCTTGGGTCAGTATTTATAAAGTAACGGGAGGTCCCAAAAGTCCCAGTGGGGGTGAGGTTAGGGGTGGGCTTGTGGAGTGAAGTGGGAGAAACGTGGTCCAAGCAAGGGGCAGAGAAAATCCTTCCTTCCCTACATCTTTTGTTTTGAATGACCTAATTTTCTTCAAATTATTTTAATATGCTCATCTCCTAAATCATAGAACTTAGCCATGTTTTGTTTTCTTTTGGTTTTTTCCCCCCTCTCTCTCTCCCTCCAGGCAAAAAGAAAGAGAAGATAATTACCTTGAGGCTAACCTGCCCTTTTTAAACACACACGAACAACCTCTTAGCTGTCGCCTTTTCCCAGCCAAGCGACCTCCTCTGGAAATAAACACATTACCAAATGTCAGAGCTGCTGCCGGACCAGAATTACAGGACAGTCAACTATAGGAGATGTTATTGCAAATGCAATGCGGGCAGAATGCACATGAGGGCCTTGTCAAATTCCTCTTACAAAACTTCCTCTTGCAAACATCCTCTCATAACTGTGGCGTGATAACCACCCGCCAAAGCATCTCATCAGGGACGAAACAGAGAGCCCCCTGGTTCTCATTATAAGTACTTGGCTGTAATAGAAACTTGAAACAATTGGGATCATGATGTAATTCCAACACAGGCTTCCTTTGATGAAATATTCCATGGGCTGCAGGAAATACCTCGGTGGGGAAGGATGCATGTACCAGTCACACAAGATAGACTGAAATGACCAGTTGTAGTTTCTACACCCATATGCCAACCCTTCTGCTGCATCCCAGTTCTAAAGAGAATTCAATTGAGAACTGACTTCCACAAAAAATAAGCTCAGATCTTTCAAAAAGCACATAATATAATTTCACTCAGGACTTAAAACCAAGCTTTCAGGACCTCAGGGATCTCTCCTGGAGATTTTTCCAGATCTGGTGTTTGGAGCCTTTGGTGACCATCAATGCTGCTTGCTCTTTTTTCCTCTCCTTTCTTTCTGACCAGAAGCTGGATTGTGAAAAGTGTTCTCACTATTACAGGAGCTGGGCGGCCTGGGTATGAACCCCAGCTTGGCCACTCCCTGGCTACTTCACTTGCAAGGTAATTTCATCTCTCTAAGCAGAAGTTCCTCATTCTCAGAATGGGGGTAAATAAAGTGTATGAGCTCAAGCAACTCTAGAACTCTACTGCGGCCGACAATCCATGGATCCTACTGCGTCTTTGCTGCCCCTGAACCCCACACATCTCTCCTTTCCTCTTTATGCAGCTTAAATTCCACAGCCAGTCAATATAATCACTCCTTTGCAAAGACCCTCGGCTTCCTTGCCCCTCTCTCTTATTGGTTTCCTCTTGGCAACACCATACCCCTGGTTCAGTCTGATGCCCTACCTTTGTGCTTGCACCCAGGCCACTGAATGTGGCTGGCCAAGAACATGACCACACTACCTGGTCTCCCTTTCAATTCATGATGAGGGACCTCTAGTGAGCCCCCAATACTCCTCGGTGAGCCCATTCACTGCCTCAGCCCCCTACTCTCCCACTAAGAAAATGGAAGTGAGCAGACAAGTGCCTACTCATCTTTCCCCCCACCGTGTTTACCCACTTGCCCGCATCTGTGCCCTTCCCTCTGTAACTATGAATGAACTGCCCATCTCCAGCTAAAGCCAACTTCTCCAGCTGTGTCACAGAGTCATAGACCCCAGACCTTCTTATCTCTTGTGGAATGGGCTCCAGCAGTGTTCTCCTTTCGCTTTTACATCATCCATTTCCCCCTTTTTACTGGATGATTCCTGTCCACATACGTACCATTATGTCTGCCATATGAAGCAAAACCTCTCTCCTGATCGCACTTTCTCTCCAGCCACTACCCCATTTCTCAAATCTACTTTGTAGCAAAACTCCTTGAATGAGTTGTCATTGCTGGCTGTTGAGAATTCCATGCCACTTCTTTCTTAAACCCACTCCATTCCAGCTCTACCCTCACCCCTTTCAGTGTGGCCAGAGCCTTTTACATGATCAACCCAACGGTGAGGTCTCAGCCATCATCTTATTTTGACCCCAGCAGGCTTTGACAGGAGGGAGAGCTTGCTTCTCCTTGAAACTCTGTCTTCACTTGGTGTTTCCCTTGCTAGGACAGCATAACAAATTATCTCAAAATTTAGCAACTTAAAACAATGTATACAATTATTTTGCTCAGAAATCTGTAAACTGGATAGGGCTTGGTAGGCACAATTCATTTCTATTTCACTCTCTATCAGCTGGGGAGGCTCCAAGGCCAAGGGCTGGAATCAGCTGAGGTTCATTCACTCACATGCCTGATGCCTGGGCTGCGCACCTAGAACCCATGCTCCGCAACAAGAGAAGCCACCACAGTGAGAAGCCCACGCACCGCAACGAAGAGTAGCCCCCGCTCGCCACAACTAGAGAAAGTCGCACGCAGCCATGAAGACCCAACGCAGCCAAAAATAATTAATTAATTAATTAATTAATTAATTTTTTAAAAAAGAACTTGAGGCCCATAGTGGGGTTCTGACAGCCATTCTTGAATTCCTATGTCCAAAGCCCTTGGGTAAAGACCCAATTCCATAAAGATCAAGAACCAGGGGCCACTTATTGGGTCAATTATTTCCATGCTTTGACATCACTGTTACCCTATTTTCATTTCAGTGTTGGGAAATAGGGGACAAGAACTGCCCCCTGAATTATCCAGAACTTACTCTTCAGAAAAATAGTTTGTAACAGAGATTAATAACCCAACTAACTAGTTCTGTTTTATTCCTTGAGTTGTGAGAAAAAAGTACTATATTGAGAAGAATGGTTCTGCTTTTGTATTCTATTTCTAGGCATGCTACATCTGCTGTGATCTCAGGGACTTAACAATTACTTGATTGGTTGATTATTTTAAAACATATTGACAAAAATAGACACCGAATTACTTACACTAACACATCCAATTATTCCCCTCTATTGTTCCAGGGAGATTTTAAGGGTAACTAGAAAAAGAAGAATTCTCTCTTTTTTTTTTTTTTTTTTTTGCGGTACATGGGCCTCTCACTGTCGCGGCCTCTCCCGTTGCGGAGCACAGGCTCCGGACGCGCAGGCTCAGTGGCCATGGCTCTTGGGCCCAGCCGCTCTGCGGCATGTGGGATCTTCCTGGACCGGGGCACGAACCCGTGTCCCCTGCATCGGCAGGCGGACTCCCAACCACTGCGCCACCAGGGAAGGCCAAAAATTCTCTTTGCTGTTAGAAATTACAAACAAGATTGCTGAATAAGGTCTCCTGGGCTTAACAAAGTGCAAATTGGTAGCCAATCATCTATAGTAAGGAATATTGTGAATTCAGGATCAGTCCTCATGAGTGAATGTTTGACTGTGGTTCTCCAAAAGAGTTGAAGTGTTTTTCACTATTACATTTACAATCACGCAAATGGATTGAAAAATGCACAACAGATTCTGTTTATTTCTTTACTGCATGTACTTTAAATTCATGAGATGTGAATATTTGCCTTATATTTCAACTAGGTATGCTGCTTTGTAATGACAATGCTTCGTAATAACACTGAACTTGTAAGACCTTGATTGGAAGGATTTATGTTTTTGCCCCCAACCTATTAGGGGTGAATTAGGTAGGTAGGTGATGGGTCCAACATTTTTGCACTCAAGGTCATTTTGAAGTTATATACAATTGACTGTGCAACTGCATACAGTTCGGTGTTGTATGCAACATCGAGTTGACATCCCAAAGGTGCTGAATGTGTAAAAGGGAGTGTGTGTATGGGGGGTGGGGGGTAAGTTAGAACTGAATTCTTGCAATAGTAAAAAGAAAGCAGAGAAAAAGCAGTCATGGTGAGCAATCTTCAGCTCCTGAGCCCCTTCCAATCTCAGTAATGATGCAGCATTTGTGAAACCCAAGTTGCAGATTGTATATGAGGGTTCAGGGTCATGTTCAAGTTCCCCAGAAGCAAACCCTAAGATGAAGATTTATGTGAGAGCGATTGATTAAGGAAGTACCCCTGGGGAGACACTAAGGAAATGGGGAAACAGTGTGGGGAGCAGAAGGAGGGAGGAAGGGCACCAAGCAAGGATACAGGGTCCGGCAAAGTCCTGCAGAAGGTGACTTCTGCTGGATCCCATGAAGAACTCTGGGGGGTAAGTTAATCTGAAATTTGTTCCAACCTGAGACAAGGGAGCTGGGCTTTCGAAGTCCCACACCCAACAGTCACTGGCAGGGAGTAACTTCCCAGTTCTCCAGGCTGTCTGCACATTTGGGCAATGTGGTAGCTAGAGAACATGCTTCAGGTTGTTGGAAGGAAAAATACACCAAAGTTTGAGGGGTCCTTGATGACTGGTGAGGGTGGCATATAAACACAGTGAGGAGCATACAAAGAAATCTGGGCAGGGTGCCAACAGTGTCTACTGTAGGTCACCCAGCCTCAGGCAGCCCAACTTTGTGGCTTAGGAAGATGGGGACCTGTGCAATCCCTGTGGTGGAAATCATCCAGAAATGACCACGAGCAAGAATTTTTATGATCTCTATGGACAGAATAAGCAGTTTAGTTCTAGACTCCATGTTATGATTTTTATCAGTCACTTCCTTGTTTTCTTGTATGTCTGAGCTTTATCTAGTGCCAGGTCTCTAGGGCAGAAGTTAAAAAAAAATAAACTGGGAACAGTCATTGTGCATGCAATTGAAAATAAACATCAAACTGTCCAGCAAGCTCAGTGTACAGGATTTATTAACAAGTGTTCTTGGCTCGCTGATAATTTAGGGACTTGACACTTCTTTTCCTTCAAATGGATTGCTTCAAAAGAAATGACAGTAATTAGAGCTTCAAGATTAATTTAATAATTTGTCAACATTTTTTCCATCCAACAACCAGCAGAACACAACAAGAAATAGATTCATTTTTAACAACACAGCTGATGTTTTGCAGAAAACTGTGTACAATTCTGAAAACATATTAAAGGAAAAATGTTAATCACCCTGTTCGTCACAAGATATTATTTGAGCAAATAAATACAAGCAAATATTACAGGAAAATTATTTGTAATTAGATATGGACGTTATGGACAATAAGGTAATTAAAATACATGATATCATGGAACCTTCTATGTGACCCAAAGCATTGATATCAGATAACTTGGGCCGTGAGATTGCTCCCTGAATGGCTGAGAAATAAATCAGGTTTAGTAAAGATGACGCCTCTTCATTCTGAGGATTCATATACAACAAACTGATTTATTAATTACCTAAATCAATTGTTTTCTAAATATAGCTCAAACTATTTGTGGATTGTCTTTCTTCATTTTCATAGTTCCTTAAAATAGTACCAGAGTAAGCTTAGATTATAGATGCATGATTTGCAAAATACTCATCTTAAGCTACCACTGTGTTCCAGGTGGTTTTTTTTTTCTCAATTCTTTAAAAGTTATTGTAATTAATTTATTTTTAGCTATAACCTATACAGCAAAGGGCAAAAATAGCAAGGATACAGCTTGATAAATTTTACATATGTCAACACTCGTGAAATCACCAAAATATAGACTATTTTGAGCACTCAGAGGACTGTCTCATGTCCTCCCCTACAACCCTTGGAAGTAACCACGACTCTGACTTCTGTCAGCCTGGACCAGTTTGGTCTGTTTGTGAACCTCACACACGTGAAATCCTACAGTCTATCTCCTTTTACGTTCACTTTCTTTTGCCCAACATTTATTATGTCTGTGAAAACCATCTTGTTGTGTTTCTTACTTTTTTAACTATACAATTTCCTCTTAAAGAACTCAAAAACCTCGATGATTAAAGCTCATCTTTTGTAGGAGACAAAATTGGAGAGTTGAAACTAAGCTAAAACTCCATGCCTTCACTGACTCACTCAAAAAATCTCACCATCTCACATTGTTAGAGGAAACAAAATGTTTTGCAATACTATGTAAATTTTGAATAATTTGACTCATAATTTCAGTAGAACTCTTTATTCATCAATTATTAAATTCAGTGGCATGTCCACTTCCAAGCTAGAAGACAGATGAAAATCTACATGGCTGATAAAATTTTCATCGCATAAGTTCACTGACTTCTTGAGGCCATAAATGCCAATTTGACTTCAGTCTCATTTAATAAACAACGTCCATGGATTGATGTCTGAACAGTTATTTTGTACATCAACAATGCAAATGCAGCTGATAAAAGATTAGGTATCCTGGGCTTCCCTGGTGGTCCAGTGGTTGGGACTCTGTATTCTCACTGCCAGGGCCTGGGTTCCATCCCTGGTTGGTGAGTTAAGATCCTGCAAGTGAGGCAAAAAAAAGGATAGGCATCCACCTTAGATGGTCACAGAGGTATTTGTCGTTGTGAGAGAAAGACCTAAGGTTTTCCTGAGGTTCTTCATAAACGAAAGTGACCTCATGATCTGGGGTGAAGACCTGCCAGCACCAGATAAGGGGAACAAGAGCGGTGAGCAAGGTCACCCAAGGTCGGCCAGCAATAGCAGAGGAGCTGGCTAGGGCAGCTGGCCCTCCGGCTTTCCCTTTGGCCCTCTATCTATTGGGTAACACTTCCTGGCATTGAATTTCTCTGGATGCCATAACTCTTAACAAACACACTCCAATACACAGCAGAAACCAAGCTTATAACAGAAGTTCAAAGAACAATCTCCACAAATACAGTGTCAAGATAAATTATTAGTCAATTAATACACTCTAACCTTACAGACTAGGCGATAAGGAGGTAATAAGGGGTAGAACTCCAATTCAACTTAGTTTCAGCAAACCATGCTCGAGGCTTTCTTTAGGGGATATATCCAGAAGTGAAATTGCTGGAGCATAGGGGGTGCGTTTTTTTTAGATTTTAATAGCTACTGGTACATTTTGCAGGGGTGCTTTTGATAACTTCCGTTCCCCCTTCCTTGTATTTGGTTAGCATATGAGGCTGGACCTCTACTTTACCCTATATTGGTGGCTTTAGTACCACCCTGTGCTTTATGCCACATCATCTTCCCCAATGGGCCTGCCCTGCATCTAAACTGCTCTCTGCTGGAGAAGGATGGAGTGTCTGAAACCCAGACTAGCTGCGTCATTTCTTTCTCACTGGGCACTACTTTAATGAAGCAGGAACCTATTTATAGGTGGCAATATAAGATTTACCCAGGAGCAGATTTTAATTGAGATCTTATTCCACCTAGACAGCTTAGGCCACAGTTTGTAAACCCAAAAGCCAATGGGTGCTGTGTAGGATCGGTGGGGACCTTGGGGACCTGGCTAGCCCATCCTGATGAAGATGGCAGTGACTCAACAATTTTTGAAAAACACAGTCAGGGGACAGAAAGGAACCTCACAGACCGTTTAGGCAAACCTCCTTTACGATGAGGATAGTGAGGTTCGGAAAGATTATTTATCTTCCCAATGACACAGCAGTGAGTGACAGGAGTCCAGAGCTTCTAGCACTCTTCCTGTCACTCTGCAGCACCTGCGTGTGCTGGTTAATCTCTTTACTTCACTTCCATCCCCCGCAGGGCCATTCCACTCTCCTGTTCTCCTGCTCTGAGCCCTGGGTCACCTCTTCGGGGCTCCTTTGTTCTTTGGTTGGATTTGGCCAGTGGCCAGCATGACCCGAGGAGTGTAGGGCAGGGGAAGAGAGGGATTACGGTATCTCCTCCCCATTTCCTCTCTGCTCTGGGCAATGTTTCCTGGCAGTGGTTGTATCCCTTCACAACCACGGCTTCTGCCAGGAGGTCCTCCTCCCTGGAACGGTTCTCACCTGTCTCCTGGGACTGTTCCCTTTGCCTCTTTAGGTCTGGGGTGTTAATGGCTCCCACTGTTGTGTGTCCCTGGGAGTTTCTTGCTCTCCGGTGAATTCCGCCTGTACCACTGTGGAAGGATCTTCATGAATCCATCTAAGTTAGATGGTTACCCACCAGGAAAGTGATGTCCACCTGTGTTTGTATACCTGGATGGAAAGCTAAGTGAGGGTGAAAAGTTAGTTATGCATTTTTATTTTTTCATGGAAAATGTTTCTTCTACTTCATTTTGTATGGCACAAGCAAACACTCCTTGGAAATATTAAAAGTCTATCTCCCAAGGTATATCCAAATGGTCAGTGAATATACGGGCCTTGCCCAATTTAATTAGTCATTAGGGAAATGCAAATTACAGCCACCCTCAGAATGGCTAAAATGCAGAACACAGATAATGCCAAGTGTGGGTGAGGATGTGGAGCAACTTGACCACGCATGACCTGCTGATGGAAGTGTGAACTGACACACCACTACCTTGGAAAACAGCTTGGCCATGTCAAATAAAGCTGCCATTCCATACTCTATGATCCAGCGATGTCACTTTAGTACACTCGTTAGAAATGCACCAAAAGACATATGCCAGGATGCTCATTCACAGCAGAGCTCTTTGTCACAGCTAAAACAAGACAACTAAATTCCCAGCAATAGTAGAATGGATTCTGGTCTATTCACATCATGGAAATGCAAATCTCTGCGGCAATAAAAATGAATGAACTACAACTACATGCAACCGTGTAAATATCACAAATATGGTGTGGAGTGAAAGTACAAAATAGAAAAAAGTACAAAAATAGAAAAAATTCATCTGTGCTGTTAGAAGTCAGGGTATGGCTACCCTTGCTGGAGAGTTGTGTCTGGGCATGGGGAAGGTGCTGATTCTCGATCTGGGTCCTGGTTACAAGGGTGTGTTCAGTTTGAACTGTATACTCTTGACATGCATACTCTTTTTTTATGTACCTCATACTCTTTTTTAAAATATACTTCAATAAATGTTTTGTTTGTTTGTTTGTTTGTTTTTACCGGTACGCGGGCCTCTCACTGTTGGGGCCTCTCCTGTTGCGGAGCACAGGCTCCGGACGCGCAGGCTCCAAACGCGCAGGCTCAGCAGCCATGGCTCACGGGCCCAGCCGCTCCGCGGCATGTGGGATCCTCCTAAACCGGGGCACGAGCCTGTGTCCCCTGCATTGGCAGGCGGACTCTCAACCACTGTGCCACCAGGGAAGCCCAATAAATGTTTTTATACTTCAAGAAAACCCTCTTTCCTCTTCAAATCTGTACGCCAGCAACCACCTGAATCAACCTAACACACAAGTTCGAATTGGAAGTGGTGCTCAGGTCCTGCAGAAATGTCACCTTAAGTAGTTTTAAGCAAAATGTAATGTCAAAAGCTGATATTTTAAAACTCACTGCTGTGTTTTGATGGGATTTCGGACATGCCACCCCAAAATATGGCACCTTGGCATATTGAATATTTTAAGCTGAAGGAATTTGAGAAAAAGACAAAACCAAGACGGTCACTCGGACTTCCTCCCACCTAACCCTTCCCTGGAACAGGCTATAAAACCCTCCTGTGAGAAGTGCCCCCACCCCGGAAGAAAGCAACATCCTTTTCTCCAAAAATAAAGGGACACTGAAAAGACTCCTAGCAAACAGGCCTTGCTAAGTTCCTGCAGTTATTATAGTTCCTCATACTCCTTAACCTATCATGTTCCTCCGTGACTGTCCACGCTTCATCAAACCCAGCACTAAAGTACATAGATCTGTTTCTTAGGAGCTTCATTTCCTTATAAAGTTTCCCATGTCATGTAAAACTTATGTTAAATAAACTTGTCTGCTTTTCTCCTGCTCATCTTCATCAATCTAGTTTTCAGACCCAGCTAAGGACCCTAAGGGTGTTGATACGTATAGGGTTGGCCAAAAAGTTCATTCAGGTTTTTCCGTAACATCCTATGGAAAAACCGGAACGACCTTTTGGCCAACCCAGTACATACTCTATGACCCAGCAGCTTCCCCTATGCTGGCAAATTACTCAAAAACAGAGGCACCAGATTGTTTCTCTCACAAACATGTGGCTATTTCAAATCCTATAGTAAACACTGTTGCAAGTAAATGGCTATACTGGAACCAGTATATTATTGGGAACAAATCCAGTTACAACATGTGTGCACTATTTGTAAATTCTGGATGTCTGCCACCAGAATAAATGGAGTTATTTGGACATTGCATGGGCCTTTACAAGTCCTGCTGTGCTAATTGTATACAAAGTGGGCCCAGGTAGCTATTTTTAGAGGAAGTGTTAAGAGTTTTGGTCTAAATATCTGGACTCTTTCTTCAGCAGATTTGGGTCATTGCTTGGACGGCAGGAAACCTGAGAGAAGTCGTGTTGGGGCTCAGAGTCAGACTGAGGTTACAATAGTGGGAGGGTCAGGTTCCCGATGGCAGGGAAGCCAGGGTACGGGGGAGCCACTGAGACACCTAATCTTGTCAAAGACAACTCTTAGAAATGTTCACTTCGAATCACAGTCATCTATGGGCCAGCCACGTCCAACTGCAGAGCCAGGGAAGAAAGAGAGGAAGGACAAGCCAGCTTGGCTCAGAGCAGAGCAGGAACTATGCAGCGTCTGTAGGAGGGCCAGGAGATGATGGCAACCACACGCATGTGCCAACTTAGGCTGGGGTCTACTTTTTACAGCTAAGGTTGGAAGCAGAGCCACACAACAGCTACATCAAAGAGTGAGGTCACAGCAGAGGAACTGGGATGCATCAGTTTATTAGCAAAGCACTGCCGACTACCACGTTAATTAGAACATTAATGCGTGATGGAGCCTTACTACATTTCCCCCCAAATCTTGGTGTAGCTTTCCTACATTCCCACTTGCAAGAGGACAAAGGCAAAGTAAGAAAAACAAGGCAGGAGAGGAGGACAAGAGGAAATATACTGGAGAGTGTCACTAATTGCATTTTTACCTACTAAAAAGTAAAAACAAAAATGTTTGCCTGTTAAATACTCTGAATAATTTAAGCATTATGAGAAATACAGCAGTAGCAGCACAAGTCACAAATGATTAATCCAGAAGGCAGGGAGGGAGGAAAGGAAGGGGGGGCAGGGAGGAAAAAGAAATTGCCATAAAAATACATGATTGTTACATGGGAGCATCTTACTAGGGGTTAATCTAGAAAATAAAGGCTTCATAAATCGAATCCTTTTTAAATGCATTTGAAACAGTGTGACAGCTAGTTTCGCAGATCAAAAATCTTCGGGTAGTATAAATACTCAATGACTATCACTGTAGTACTACCAGCGGGCATTTTGGACAGCAAGTTTTAAAAACTTCCCATAGAAGAAAAATTAGGGTCCTGAGTGATTCTATAAATTGCTTCACACACACACAAAATACGCATTGATGGAAGTAAATGGCAACCTTCCTATAGGCATAAACATGTGGACTTAATACCTTAAACCTTTTATTCTGAAACTTTTAGTGTGAACAGACTTCTTTGTAAATAATATTTTTACGCCCTTTTCCAGTTAAAGGTCAAGAGTTGAATTTTCCTCCTTTGACATTTGTTAGCAGGGATTGTTCATTCATAAAGTTGCAGCCAAGTGTCTGAGGTTGTTGGAAGGATATTAAAGTCACGTGGCAAGAAAGGTGACCTGCGAAATTCCTGTTGGACTAAATTTGTGAAAAAGAAGGAAGGAGGAAAGACAGTATCAGGTATCTTTGTTCCTTTAATTTGCTGATGACGAACGATTACTGCCAGGAAATTGTTATATTGTCCCCAGGAACCTTGAAAGGGATAGAGTGACTCAAAGGTTGGCCTCCCGCATAGGACACAGGAGCCATAGAAATAAGACTGGAGTCTCAGCTTCCAGATGCAGGAGAGGAGAAAGCAGACCCACTTAGCCATCTAGAGTCTGACGTTCAAACGTTTTAAAACTGTCAGTTCACTGAAACCAGACTTTCTTTCGTAGCAAAGGAGAAACCAGGAAGCAAGGAGTTCAAAACAACTGAGAAAAGAAAATCCACTCACAGGGATCATAGCCCTGTGACGCTTTAGTCACGTGACCCTGTGGCACTTCATACTCATGCTCTTCCTACTCTCTTTCTTTTTCTTGTCAATTTTCTTAAAGTGTATACTGGTAACTGTGGCATGAATTCAACTGTGTATTTTGTTTTACCTTTCCCCCAAACATTTCATATATTGTTGCATAGTCATCAGAACCATTGTTTTAAACAGCCACAAAAAACTTCATCGAGTGGGTACCAGAACGCTCCATTCTGGGCATATTTTTCTATCTGCCTTGGTCTCCACCAGAGAACTTGACTGTAGTTGGCCAGAGAGAGCCAAACTCATGGAAATAAAGTCCAAAGAAAAGTTCTCCTTGGAACCAGCTGGATTTTGCACCCTTCTCCACTCCCTGAGGCCTGGAGAGTGCTGGGTAGGGTGGGTGGAAATGAATCACAGAGGATGCTAACTTTACATCCCACGCTGAAGGGCTTTGGTGACAGTGAAACAGCAGGTGCGGTGGATGCCCAGCCCAGGGCAGGTCATCAAATGCTAATTCCCCCTTTCGTGTTAATTAATGAGAAAAATTTATATGCAAGTACTTTATATCAACCTACTTTATTTTATAGGCTTTCATTTTTAGAGCAGTTATAAGTTCACAGCAAAATTGAGCAGAAGGTACCAAGATTCCCCTTATATCTCCCCAAAAACATAGCCTCCCCCATTATCAACATCCCCCACCAAAGTGGGACATTTGTTACAATTGATGAGCTTACACTGACACATTATTGCTGAGAATTTATAGTTTACTCTCGACAGTTGTACACTGTATGGGTTTGGACAAATGTATACTGACCTGTATCCATCGTGACAGGATCATACAAGAGTAGTTTCTCTGCCCTAAGAATCCTCTGTGCTCTGCCTGTTCATCCTTTCCTTCCCCTCAAACCCTGGCAACCATGGGTCTTTTCACTATCTCCACAGTTTTGCCTTGTCCAGAATGTTGTATAGTTGGAACCATAGAGTATGTAGACTTTTCAGTTTGGCTTCTTTCACTTAGTAATATGTATTTATGTCTTTCCATGGCTTGATAGATTATTTCTTTTTTACCATTGAATAATATTCCATTATCTGGATGTAACACTGTTTATTTACCCATTCATCTACTGAAGGATAGTTTGGTTGCTTCCAAGTTTTAGTAATGGTGAATAAAGCTTCTGTAAACATCTGTGTGCAGGTTTTTGTGTGGACATAAGTTTTCAACTCTTGAGCAAATTGTGACTGCTGGATTATATGGTAAGAGTATGTTTAGCTTTGTAAGAAACCACCAAACTGTCTTCCAAAGCGGCTGAACCATTTTGCATTCCCTCCAGCAATGAATGAGAGTTCCTGTTGCTCCACATCCTTCTCAGCATTTGGTATTGTCAGTGTTCTGGATTTTGCCATTCCAAGAGGTGTGCAGTCATATCGTTTGTTGTTTCACTTTGCATTTCCCTGATAACAGGAGATGTGGAGCATCTTTTCATATGCTCTTTGCCATTTGTATACTTTCTCTGGTGAAGTGTCTGTTAAGGCCTTTGGCTCTTTTTTTTTTTTTTTGCGGTACGCGGGCCTCTCCCTGTTGTGGCCTCTCCTGTTGCGGAGCACAGGCTCCGGACGCACAGGCTCAGCGGCCATGGCTCACGGGCCCAGCCGCTCCGTGGCTTGTGGGATCTTCCTGGACCGGGGCACGAACCCGTGTCCCCTGCATTGGCAGGCGGACTCTCAACGACTGCACCACCAGGGAAGCCCCACCTTGGCTCATTTTTATACGAGGTTCAGCCTGCCTTTTAAAGTTAGTGTCTCACTCTCTTTGGCCATATATGTGGCCTAGAATCACCAAATGTAAAGAAGTTTCTGTGGGAAATTTTCCCACAAAAAGGCCTAAAGGAGCCCTTGACTCTTTCCAAATTGCTCCTCTACCAGCTCTCCAAAGTTCCTTCCATGATTACCACCCCTAAAGTGACCACAGTCAGATACTGACACCAAGGATGGAGATTAAGGTATACCCATCTTTGCCCCGCCCTCCCCACTCCCCACCCCCCCCCACCAGCCTGTTCTCACCTCAGCTGCCCAAGGGACTGTGTTGAAAACCAATTCATACTACACCACTCCTACACCAAGCCCCTCAGTGGTCTGTGCTGGCCACCCCAGCCTGTAGCTGCAGCTCTAACACACCAGGCACACTCCCAGCTCAGGGCTTCACACCTGAGGTTTCCTCTGCCTGGAAGGCCCTTCCCCACTGGTGCCAGGGACTCCCGCCCTCCCTCCTTCCAGACTCAGCTTAGGTACTGCCCACCTACTCTGCTTAAAGCTGCAGCTCCCAGGTTTTCTCCACCTCACTCTTTGCCTTGCTTTGCCCTTTTCTGTTGCATCTATCACCATCTGACATCTTCTGTATTTCGCTTACTTATTCATTGTCGGTTTTGCACAACAAGACAAGAAATTCCCCCAGGGGTGGGGTCTTTGTGAGTGTGGTTCACTGCTGTTCTCCCAGCCTCGAGAACAGAGCCCAGCTCTTATGGATTCTCAACAAGTATTTGTTAAATGAATGCGTATTTTAAACAAGTGATTTAGGCATCATTTTGAGACTTCCACTGGGTCAGATGTTACTTAGAGACACATTAAACTTGCCCTTGAAATCCACGCCATCAAACCATCTTGTAAGTGAGACCACCATACAAGATGCTCTGATTATTTCAGTAAAGGAACTTCGTTGGCTATGACTCAAAAGGGTTTTTCCAAAGCTCCCATTCTTTGCTCTTTTCTTATTTGCTTAAGACAACCTGCCGTGAGTCACCTCAAGCCATGAGAGTTTTTTCTGAAAGGCTTTCACATAAGGTACCTATCTCTGTTTTTCCCTTTCTCAAGAATTGAAACTGAGACCAGTTTACCAGAAGTCGGAAGGCAAGTTCACGGCCGTGTCCCCAGAGGTGTTCCTCCCTGTTCTGCTCTCCCAGGAGGAGTATAGCTTCCCAGGGGGAGGATTCACCAGGTCCCCTCGGTCTGGGACATTATAACAAAGCGTTGGAATCAAATTCAAGTCAAGCAGAGATAGTATCACTGTTTTCCTTAGAAATGTCAATGACAGAGGTCTATAAGAGGAGAAGCTTCAAGAAACTGGGCAGAAACCTGTGGCCCGCACTGGCCGCCCCGCCCTCCACCCTCTCTGCCTTCCTGCTGTGCCCAGGGGCCTCATTTCCAGCTGGCGCTCCCTGCACTGCCCCCGAGCACTTCCTGCGACAGTGTAGAAGCACCAGGGAATTGAGACCCCTCAGGAGCAGCCCTCAAACAACGGCTGCCATAGATTGGCATATACAGGTGCCAACTCCTCCCCTTCGGGGGTAACTCGAGGGGCATCTCCCACACTGGGGCTCAGCTCCACTGCCCACCGTGGAAGCTGGCTTGATCACAGCTTTGATGGCAGCCTCCGCCCTGGGTCCCTTCCGTGCTGGCCGGCCTCCACTCCTCACAGAAGCTCTTGGCACTCCAATGCTTGTCCCCTTTTTCAATCCCTTTCCTTCTCTCTCTCTCTCCTTTTTCCTTCTTCTCTCCTGCTTTTTTAACACCCCACACTCTTCTCCCCCCACCACCCCCTCACCTGTCTCTTTCTTTCGTGCCGTGAGATGACAGCTCACTGAGTTGATTGCAATCCCCGTGTTGCTGCTGGTGGTTATTTTTATGGAAGGGCACCTCTGGCCATCGGGAAGGCCTTGGAAGGACATTATTAACAGAGTCAGACAAGGTAAAATGTGATCTCCTTGCCTGCGGGAGCCTGAGCTCACCAAGAACCAGGCCAGGGCAGCCTCCAGAAGCGGCACAGCTGACTTTCAGGCACGTGGAACGGTCTTGGAAAGGCAGAGCACACGGCAGGCAGCTCGGTTAGAAAGTCCATGAAACCAGAGCCAGGCCCCTCCCACTTAGGGAGTGACCATCCTCTGCACATTGTCAAGGAACCTGAGGATCCTTACCCTGGGGGCTTCGGTTTGCAAGTGGTGCCCAAGAAGCTAGGATTGCCCAACCAGAAAGTCTGACCCTAAAAAGGGAGGTTATGAGCCAGCTGCTCCGTGAACTCTGTATTATTGAGCAAGACATAAGTCATTTCAGCCTAGAGCAAACTATGACCTATCCCTGCGACCTGTGGCTTCTGTTCACTGCCCTGCAGTGGCTCTGCTTTTGCAGTCACTCTTTGGTAATTTGTGTTTTCTGAGACTCAGATTTGGAAAGGGTGGAAATCAATGGAAAGAAATTATTGGAAGGTGATAGTATTTGTCAAAAGTGTGGATTTGGGGCTTCCCTGGTGGCGCAGTGGTTGGGAGTCCTCCTGCCGATGCAGGGGATGCGGGTTCGTGCCCCGGTCCAGGAGGATCCCACAAGCCGTGGAGCGGTTGGACCTGTGGGCCATGGCCGCTGAGCCTGCGCGTCCGGAGCCTGTGCTCCGCAACGGGAGGGGCCACGGCAGTGAGAGGCCCGCGTACAGCAAAAAAAAAAAAAAAAAAAAAGTGTGGATTTGATCTTTCATATGTTGATTTCATAAACTGTATGTTTCTAAAGACATGGATGGTCACCAGAGCAACACCCAATACCTCCCATGTCCCCTCAGTGTCCCCCATCTCTGGGCATGCCACCCAAAAGCTCCCAGCTGTGAACCCCCAGGACCTCCTGGGACTCTGGAGACACTCCATCCTCAGGAGTGGCCCTCCACCCACAGTTGGTGGGAATTGCTTAATAAAGACAAATATCATATGATGTCACTTATATGTGGAATCTTAAAAAATGATGCAAATGAACTTAACTTACAAAACAGAAACAGACTCACAGACTTTGAAAACAAATTTATGGTTACCCAAGGAAAGGTGGAGGGGGAGGGAGAAGTTAGGAGTTCAGGATTAATATATACACACTACTGTATACAAAATAGATAACCAAAAAGGATCTGCTGTATAGCACAGGGAACTCTATTCAATACTCTGTAATAGCCTAATGGGAAAAGAATCTAAAAAAGACCAAAAGAGTGGATATAATTATATGCATAACTGATTCACTTTGCTGTACACCTGAAACTAACACAACGTTGTAAATCAACTGTAAGTGAATATAAAATAAAAAATTTAAAAAAGACCCCAACAAACTTGCCCACTGGTGAAGGTCACTCTGAGGTGGGCTCCACAAGGTGCCCCAAAGTTGTCCCATAGGAACGCCCCCGTGAGGCCTTCTTGAGGTAACTTGTCAACTACACGGCCTTTACTGGCTGTTTCCTCTCCTTGACTCTTGTCCCCTCTCCCCACCACCATTTCCTAAAGTCGCCTCAAAAATAAACATTTGCACCCTCGTCATTGTCTTAGGGTCTCTTCTGGGGGAACAGAGACTACGAGTGACACAGAACCTAGAGGTCTCTTTAACACTGAACTTATGCGAACAACTGAAAGTCTAATGATGGAATGAATTAAAGAATGTTTTCACGGATACTCTGGTTTGAGCTCAGATATATTCTGTTCACGGGCAGCACCAGGCAAAGAGGTGAGGCCAGAGGAAAGTTTGTTTACCAGGTGGCCTTGCCCTCCGATGATGTGCCAGGTGTCAGCGTCCTCACCTTGCTCTGGGCGACCCTCAGGTTGTGCTGAACGCCATCCATGGACCCTCCTCCCTTCCCAGACCCCTCACTCCAGTTCCTAAGTCCTACTCTGGGTCTTCTCAATGCTCCCTCTGACCCCATCAGCATCTGTCATCCTGTATCCATGAGTCCTGTGGACAGGACGTAATATGTGAGTCTCAGGATTCACCCCCTCGTGCCGCCCTGGAGACATGGGAGGTCTGGCCACAGCTGCTGTTCCCTGGTCTCCTAACAACAACTGCTGTTGTTTCAGTGCCCCTGGGTGAGAGGGTCCTCATCTGAGCCTTAGGGCACCCATCAGGGTGGGAGCCCCAGCAGGTCTGGCACTCGGGGACAGCCTGACCTGGCTCCTCCCCACACATGTGGACTCTGAGGAAGTATCAGACCATATACAGTAGATGAAATATCTAAGTACCAAGAGCTAGTGTCTGTTTTCCTCTCCCTGATTCTGGGCTGGCCATGTGATCTACTTAGACCATAGCATGTGGTGGAAGTGATGGGTCAGGAGGCTTGCCTGCTTCTGCTCTCACCACCTCTCATGGCCTCACCTGAGAACATTGTGCTGGGAAGAAGCTGAGGATAAAAGACACCAGAGGGGGAACCTGAGTCAGACCAGCTGCCCCAGCAGAGCCCTGCCCTGGGCAACCTGCTGGCTGAATCTGGCCTCGAAAGTAAGCCCAGGTAAAGCCAGCATAAGACCTGCGCAGCAACCTACAACTGTAAAACTTATCAAGTCGTTATTGTTTGAAGCTACTAAGCTTGGGGGTAGTTTGCTATGAAGCAATAGATCATTGAAACACCATTGGACATGGGATTTCTCTTTCTCAATAGCTACTGGAGGGTCAATGTAAGACCACCTCAAAGTGCAGAGGCACGAACACCTCGTGAGGGAAGCAGATGAGTGGAAAACAGGAAGGATTCACAATAGATGCTTCTCCCTTCCTCTCCTTGACAGGCTGTTCCAAGGTTATGTGTTCTTCGTGGCCTCTCCGGGAGACCAGAGGCAAGGCTGAGCAATCAGCTGCACTTTCTAGAGCAGCGAAGGTCAGCTCAGCAGCGTGCTGCACCCTGGTTCCCTTTGTCCCCTCACTCCTGCTGCCCTGTGACCGCACCTCCAATAGAGCCTGGCATTCAAGTCTCATCTTGGGCCCACTGACTACAGAATCCAGGTTACGATATCCTGCTGTCTGTCCCCTGGATGTGAGTCCTTATGTCTTTGACAGAGGCGATTTCAACCAAAGACAGGGCCATTACCCCTAAAGGGTCATCTCAACTACAGTACAAACCTCTGGAGACACTTATGGACAGATATGGTGTCTTATCACTTATATCACTACAGAAGGCCGTTGACTCTGCTCATGAGACTAACTTCACCATGTCGTTGTCTGGATGTGTAACTGAGTTGAAAAATAGCAGAAGGGAATTTGAATGAGAAACAATGAAATAGTCCGGATTTGTTTAAAACACACATAAACATACACACACACACATTTGCTATCCTTAGGAAAGAAATTACATAGTTTGTATTCGTTTCCTAGTGCTACCCTAGCACAGTACCACAAACTGGGTGGTTTAAAACAGCAGAAATTTGGGAGTTCCCTGGTGACCTAGGGGTTAGGATTCTGAGCTTTCACTGCCGTGGCCTGGGTTCAGTCCCTGGTCAGGGAACCGAGATCCCACGAGCCACACAGCAAGGCCCAAAACCAACCAACAAACTAACCAAACAAACAAACATAAAACCCCAGAAATTTGTTGTCTCATAGTTCTAGAGCAATGTATGAAGGTTCTAATTTTTCACATCTTCATGAATACTTATTATTGTTGGTCTTTTGACAATAGCCATCCTAGTGGATATGAAGTAGTATCTCATTGCGGTTTTGATTTACTTATCTCTATTATTAAAGATGTTGAGCATCTTTTTATGTATTTATTGGCCATTGTATATTTTCTTTGGAGAAATATCTGTTCAAACTCCTTGCTCATTTTGAAAATCAGTCATTTGTTTTTTATTGTTGATTTGTAGAAGCTTTTTGTATATTCTGGATGCAAGTCCCTTAACAGATATATGTTTTGCAAATATTTTCTCCCATTTTGTGGGTTGTATTTTCACTTTCTTGAGAGTTCCTTTGAAATACAAAAGCTTTGGGTTTTGATTAAGTCCTATTTATTTATTTATTTATCTTGGTTGTGGTTTTGGTGTCAGGTCTAAGAAACCATTCTTTAATCCAAAGTTAGGAAGATTTACACTTATAAATCCCACTGGAAAATTCTGGAATTCGGGAATTTCTGGATTCCCACTGGAATGGTGATAATGAAAAAAATGATTTAAAAATATCAGTGTTGACAAGGACCAACAGGAATTGTTCCACACACACTGGTAGTGGAAGTGAACATTACTACAGCCATTTTAGAAAATTATTTGGTAGAATCTACTAAAACTGATCATCCAAGACAACCATTCAACTTCTAGATATATACTCAGCAGAATTGTGAACATGTATTCATCTAAAGAATGTACTAAAATATTCAAAACAGCACTACTCATATTAGCCCCAAATCTGGAATTATCCAAATGCCCAGCAAACGTAGATGGATAAATAAATTGTGGTGTAATCATAGAGAGTAACATTATACAGCAATGGGAGTAAACATCTACGACGGTAAGTAAAAATACACATAAAATTTGCAAACATGATTTTAAGCAAAATAGCCAGACACAAAGGAATTCATCTTGTAAGATTCCATTTATATGAATGTCAAGAAGAGGTAAAATTATTTAATGTTGTCAGAAGTCTGGGTAGTGGTCATCTTTGGGGGGAGGGGGAGACAGGGAGGTGGCATGAGGGGGCTTCAGCGTTGCTGCTGATGTTCTCTCTCTTGATCCGATGCTCACCCAGGCGTTTGCCATTTGTGACAATTCCTGGAGCTCAATACAGTGTTTGTAAGAAGGAGCATCTGGTGAAAATCTCTGTCTCTGCTTTTTAAACACTTTACTTCAATTTTGACTGTATCCTTGAACTCTTTTGTTTTTGGTTTAGCAGCGATATATTGGTTCCATCTACGCTTGCCAGCCTGAGCATTTAAAATGAGACCATGGCGAGTGAAGCCAGGCCCTGGGCGTGGTCTGGGCACATCCCTTCCCGATGCTAACAGGATTCACTCCAGGTTAGGCTGAAATCAACACCGCCTCATAAATACTCATGCTGATGGGGCGGGTATCAAAGCCTGAACGTCAAAGTGGAAACTGAGTTAGGTTTGTTGTAGAAATTTGAGAAAACCTGGTTCCTGAACAAGGTGGGGTTGAACAAGAGTACGACTCAGACCAGAGGGTCTTTTCTTGCGACTCTCCCTGAATCAGAGGTTTCGGGAACACTGTGCAAACTGTACTCCCTCCCTGTCATCCACTGAGACTTCCTCATTCAGTCACTCACTTCCCAACGCAGGCGGCCCTTGCCGACCGACTTCACGGTTTGCCAGGCCAGGAAGGTGGAGAAATCACACTCTGGGGTCCCAGAAGGAGGTTTCCACAGAGCTCTCTCTAAAGCTTGTCCTAAGCCTTCAGGCTTCATTGTCACACACCAAGGCGCCAAGTATCTGGAAACTAATCTCAGACAATGACTTTTAAAAACAACAACCTTTTTTTGAAGTTATTTTTTAGGTTTGATTTCATACAGTCAACAGCATCCATGTTGTAAAGGATAGGATTCCATGAGCTTTTGAAAGGTAAGTTCATGACATCATGGCTACAGTCAGAACACAAAGCATTTTCCTCATCCTCAAACCTCATTGCCTCCCCCCCTCCCCCCCTCATTGTCACTGCAGACTAGTTGAATTTTCTAGAATAAAGTGAATTTTGCATAAACAAGCATGGCCATGGGCCGACTATAAGCATGCTTCATACACATACATACGGGCACAAGCACACGAGCACATACACATGCATGAACGCACATGCACAGACACACGCACACACGTGCACACACACGCCTTTCTAAAGGGAGTCTCTTCCCACCGCCTCACGCCAAAGCAGACAGCCTTAGGTCTCTTCCAAACATACTCTGTGACCTCCTGGCCACAGAGATTCCAAAGGGCAGCAAACCTTGACCCAGCAACCTGAGAGCAGGGCTGGCCTGTGTGCTTTGCCCAACAGGAGGAAGCATGAGGACACAGAATTGCTCCGTAAACAGAAGCTTTGGGTCAGCACAAGCCATGGTCTGGGATACTCAGGGGTAAGTTTGTGAGTGTTGGTAGCAGCACAGGGGCCAAAGCAGCCAAGCCCCCATACGTGAGTCTGCGAGGGGTGCCATAACAACGTACCATAGACCGGAGGCTTCAACAACAGAAACACATTTTCTCACAGTTCTGGAGACTGGAAGACCAAGATCAAGGTGTCGGGGGGCTGATTTCTTCTGGTGCTCTCTCCTTGGCTTTCAGGTGGCTGTCGTCTCCTTGTGTTCCCATGTGGTGGTCCCTCTGTGTGTGTCGGTGTCCTAATCTCCTCTTCTATTAAGGGCATCAGTCATATGAGATCAAGGCCCACCCTACTGACCTCATTTTAACTTAGTTCCCTTTTAAAAAGCCCTATCTCTAAATAAGGTCGTGTTCTGAGGTACTAGGGATTAGGGCTTCAACATGTGAATTTGAGGAGGGACACAATTCAGTCCATAGCACACCATGAGCATGAGGGATCGGTGAACTCCTCCTGCGGGCTGGTGCTCAAGCGCCTTATTGATGGAGCTGCTTCCAAGGAGGTGGATGCAGGCAGAAGGGGCTCAGAAATGAACTCCTGGCCGAGATGGGGGAGGAGGGAAGGAGTTTGACTCTTCCTTCACAAGAACTTTTCTTTCTAAAATTCTGGCATTTAAGGTAACAGTATCATCAGGCAATTCCAATGATTGCAAGGAGGTATTTATGATGTCCCTTTAAATCTGTGCTTATAAACTTCTCTTAGGCATACAAGCCAGAAGTACCCAATTCTGTGTTTAATAACAGGTCCTCCAGAGGACAGGCAGAAATAGCAAGATGCAGGCTCTCCTCCTGTGGGGTCATGGGTTTCGGTGCAGCTGATAGGGGAATTTGCTTGACTCTACACTTTTCTAAATAGAATCTTTTGCCAAGTTTTTCAGCAAAGTAGCCGTGTTGCCCAAAGGAATGAGATAAAGGCAAGTTCTTAAAGGAAAAGGATTCATCAGCCTTAGAATTAGCAATGAAATAGGAAAATGTCCCTATCCACCTTCCTGGGATGTAAAAGGTCACATGTCAGGAAGTATTTTTATTTGTGCATCGTAAATCAAAGTGAACACAACATAAAGGTTTGGGAAAGTGCTATTGCCAAAGGGTGACATTTTTAAGAGGCAAGAAGGAAGGTCAAGGATTAACTTTCCCCCCATGAGCTTATGCAACAACCGCGCACTCGTGGCCCAAGGGCCAGAGCCCAGCTACAGGCAGGTTTTGTTAGCTTGTACTGCACCATATTAAAAATATATGTGTTGGAATAGGTTACCAAAATTTAAATATTGGGAGATTTCATGCAAGTATCTGCATTTCTGGCTCTCCTTCAGAAATTGGAAGTCTTAGCAATGTCGGGTCCCAAATGGTTATAACCCATTTGAGCTGAGCAGAGGACACACCATGGAGACTGATGGAGATTCTGTCCTTGACCAAATCCTGGCCAGGCTCCTCTGAGCCTCTTCTCGACTAGGCCTGAAACTTGGCCTGAAAAGACGTGAACAAACACTAACAGTTCCTAACAGCTCAAGGCCACATCCCTAGAATGACCCAAGACCCCCTTAAAGTGCCTGCCTGAGAAAGCTCAAGACTGCCAAAAGAAGTTCCTTTTTGTTCCAGCCCCATCTTCCAGCCTCTGTGGGAGGGCAGGAGCCTAACTTCCACAAGTGCCAGTGAGCAAACCCAGATGGCTGTCACATGGACCAACACTCCCTTTCCTGCTTTTGTAATTCTTCACTTCCCTGGCTCTACTGGGACCCTGCCCATCCCCTCTCCCAATTCCCTCATTCACCCTTTAAAACCCCTAGTCACCTCTGTACAAATAGTTATTACTGATCAGAATCTGTCCTTACCACTTTAACCGGGGTCCAGCTTTGTTTATCTTTGACAAGATGTAATACGCTGTCCCCAATTTATCCCAGCCCCCACCCCACTTCACCCTCTTCCTTGTGTCTAAGCTGAATATAAGTTGTCAATTATCAACTCACTTGCTCTGTTATTTCACATACAAGGAAGAGGGAAATCAAATAATTTTTATGCTCCCATCTCTCTCAAAGAGGCAAAATGATAGATACAGAAAGCCATGTGTTTCAAGAAAAATGGGAGAATGCATGATTCTTTTAGAAGCAAAGGCCATGCCTGCTTAATATGAAATACATTGGTCTGGCCACTTTACTCCTAGACATTACCTGCCTGCTTCCTGAAGACCTCTGCATTTGTATCCCAGAATCAGAAGTCCAGATACTACACGAATAATGTCAAGCCTCTGTTGAAGGCCTTCATGGCTAAGCCAGCTAGACAAGAGCAATGAGTTTACAGGTTTAAAAGCTACCAGAGATACCTCCCCCTACCCTTCAGCTTCCACATGAGATGATCCTCGGCTTCTAGACTGGGCTCCAAGTGAGACCACCTGCAGCTTTCATAGGCTGATTTCTTATCCCTCACAAAGCTGAACTCACATGCTTGTCAGGAAGAAGCATTTTAGAGAAACCAGGAGGTAGGCAAGGGGGTTGTCTTGCAGGGAAGGATGGTTCATCGTTCTCTGTGTCACTGCATCCCTGGGGTAGGCAGTTCAGGACTGATGTCCTGGGGCATCATATCAAAAGCCAAGTCTTGGGCTTCCCTGGTGGCGCAGTGGTTGAGAGTCCGACTGCCGGTGCAGGGGACACAGGTTCATGCCCTGGTCAGGGAGGATCCCACATGCCATGGAGCAGCTAGGCCCATGAGCCATGGCCGCTGGGCCTGCGTGTCCGGAGCCTGTGCTCTGCAATGGGATGGGCCACGGCAGTGAGAGGCCCACATACCACACACACACACAAAAAAGCCAAGTCTTATCTTATGAAGCCAAGTCCAGCTGCCCCAGCCATTCCAGCCAAGTCCATGCCCATCCTGATCAGCCAATGCCAGCTGTCTCCCAGACACGTGAGTGGGTCTCACTAAAACCAGAACTTCCCAGCCTCGCCACACCTGAATCACTGACCCACAGACACATGAGCTAACTAAAGCTTCTTGTTCTAAGGCACGAAGTTTTGTGAGTTATTTATGCAGCATTATCGTGTCAGAAGATAACTGATACAGCCCCCTCCTTCCACCCACACACATACATATACATCCACAGATACACATTCTCCAAATTGAGAGTCACTGATTTCAATCTATAAAAGAAAGACTAAAAATGATAGTGATAAGCCATAGTGCTATCACGGCAATTAAATAATGGTGGTGTGGGTTACAGTTTTTGTGGAAAAGAAATGCTCTTGTCAGGCCACTTCTTGATACAAATGGGAAGTTCTAAAGCTACAGTGACTAAATTCTGAAGTTGGAAAGAGGTAAGGCTGAATGTGAGCAAAATATTCTTAAATGATTCTTTTGGGGTGACTCTTCATTCTGTAGCCATAAAGGATTTATTAGATAATCATGTATTAGGAATTTTTTCCCCTCAAAATTCTAGAAGTAACTAGAAGAAGGTTGATAAACAAAATTTTTGCCTTATATGGAAAATCTCTTTGCCTTATAAGGATCGTGGCAAATATCTTATCTCTCTTCTTAACCACAGCAACAACAATAGCGCGGAATAGTTACTGAGTGTTTTCCTGATGCCAGACCCTGTGCAGGGCACCTCACGTGCATGGTTTCATGTAATACTCAACACAGACTTCTGAGGGAGGAACTAATGTTATTCCATTTTACAAATGAAGAAATAGTCTCAGAAAGGCCAAGTGATGTATCTTAAGTTTGTGTAGGTAGAAAATAGCAGACTTCAACCTGATGCGCATGACTCAAAAGCCAGTGCTATTTATTATGTTATATTACATCATATTATATTATAATACAGATTACATTATATTTTGTTACATATTATATTATATAACATATTACATATATATATTACATTATATTATATTACACATTATTTTATATTATATTACATATTACATTATATTACATATTATATTGCATATTACATTATATGATATATTATATATTACATTATATTACATATTACATTATGTTATATTTTCTATTACATGTTACCTTATATTTCATCGTATTATATTATGTTACATTACATATTATATTATATCTTATTACTAGATGTAATTCCCTGAGAGAAGGGACGATGTCTTTACTCCCTCTGGTGTCTATTCCATGTCTACCTCCCATGCACCTGGGCGGAATGCACTATGGTATATTACATGCTCAATAAATAATTATTAAATTGAAAATGAAAAAGCCGTAATTCCACCCCACCCTTGGAACCCGATCTTTCTCATTACAGCCGCTTTTCTGGTGCCTCTGCCCACCTCGGACGGTCCTGCATCTGTAGTGCACGCACGCATCCCCCCGCCGTCCCCACGGCCTCCTCACCTTCCTGTCCCAGCGCTGCCTCCAAAGCTGCGGGAGCCCACAGTCCTCAGCAGGTGCAGGAAAGGCAGGAGGTAAGGGGAGTTCATGCCTGGTCGAGGGAGGTTGCGGGGACTCTCCACTAAAGGGAATGATGGGGGCTGGTGGGAAAGCATCCTAACCTCTAGTCCTTCAGAGGAACAACCTGGAAGCACGTCCCACAAAGAGGGTCCAGAGGGGGGGTGAGTCCAGTGGTCCACGGTGATGCCCAGCCTGGAGGCACATCCTTTACTGACTCTTATTCCTGATCACCACCCCTGACTCAGCTTCCTGGGACCACCTTCCAAATACACTTCAGGCACCCAAGTCCCTGTGGCAGGCTCTACTTTCAGGATCGCCCAGACCCAGGCCCCCAGCCTTCTCCCCTCAGTAAATGGCACCACTGTCTGTGCTTCCTTGCGCCCTCTCAGCAAGCCCAAAGCCTCTTAATAGCTCCGTGGTTCTTTTGTCAGTTTTATGGAGGTATAATTGATAAATAAAATTGTAAGATATTTAAAACGCACATTGTGGTGATTTGATACACGTACACACACTGGGAAAGAATTCGTACCATCTAGTTAATTAACATATCCATCACCTCACATACGTACCTTTTTTGTATTAGAACATTTATGTTCTACTCTCTTAGTAAATTTGAATCATACAATAAATATAGTGTTGTCAACTATGTCACCATAGTTCATATTAGATCCTTATAGCTTATTCATCTCATAGCGAAAGTTTGTACCCTTTTACCAACCTCTCCTTACCTCCCCTCCCCCTACACTCAGACCCTAATTTATTAAAGAAAAAAAGTGCGGGTTCTCTTTAAGTGAGTAGTTATACAAACTTTTAAAATCATTGGTTCTATTTTCAGTTTTCCTTCTCTGCCACAATCATTATAAATTTGGGTTTCAGATTGGACTGGGTGCTGCCAGAGCTCTACACATGTGCCCTTGGGCTCTTGGCATTTTCAAGCACACCTGTCCAGGTATGTTTCCACACCCACAGCAGGCACCTGAGTCTCTCCGCCGGGCTGTCCCTAAACTGCCGGAACTCACTTTGCCTGCTGCTCAGAGACCGGAAGTGCCTGGGAATTTAGGGCCCTGCCCTGTGACTCACGGTGTCGGGGTTGGGGGGGGGAGTGGGGGGACGGGTACAAGGATGGAGAGAGTGGCGACCACTCTGATTGGTCAGCTCCAGCTTGCCCTTCACCAGGGCACTTCGGTGCCGTTGGACCCTGGTGCCCAAGTTGTGAGTGACCATCTTAAGGACAGCTTAATTGAGAGGAGGTCACAAGACAGCCTGGGGATTAGAACGAGGCTTGAGTTGCAGCTCTGCCCCTGGCCGGCTGTGTGACTTTGGGCAAGTTAATGTGCCTTTCTGAGCCTCAATTTCCTCATCCACGAGTGGCGAGGTTGTTGTGAGGTTTAAAGGAGATTTGCATGTAAAATAGTGAGGGTGGCGCTGGCACTCAGGAATCTGTTCCTTCCTGGTTGATATTATCACTGCGTTGGTTTACATTCTCATCAGGAAAGCCTCATCTAAAAAAATTCTGCCTGTGCCAATGAAATAAGCTGTACGATTCAATACAACTTAAATGTTGGAGCTTCAATTTCTCTCCATAAAACCTGGTGGATGGCTGTACTTACCACACACTGGTTTTTGACTGTCTTTTGTGAACCACCCAGCACTTTCTTGGCTGCCATGTGGGCTGGGGAGGTTGTGGATGCCAGGTGGACCAGTAAGGAAGGACCCATTTAGCCACACGGCTGGTGAAACACTCAAAGGGGCTGGTATTTTTGTAAATCACGATTCCAGGATAAAACCTTGGCTTCTCTTGAACCTTTTCCTTGAGGGTGAATAAGCTTTTCTCCTAGAAAGACTGGAACTCCTCAGGTCAAATCAGCCAGCACTGCATTTTGTTCCTCAGACCCTAAGAACGGAATCACCATGGCTCACTTGTCCTCTCCTTTTACAAGCCAGGTGGCCAGATTTCAGTCGACTTCCTCAACTTTTCCATCAGCAGCCACAAGCCCTGAGGACCCAACTCTGTTCCTCTCCCTCACTACTCCATAATAAATGTCAGGGAAATGGGATGCCTTCTCCCAGAGACATTGTAAACTTCCTCACCTCTGGGGTTTCCTGTAATGAACGCAGCCGCTTTTCCCTCCAATTTCCCATGATCAGCCTGGCTCCAGGAGGAAATCAATGTGTATAAAGAGCATGTTCTCCTGAGAAGGAAGGGTGGGCTGGGTCTCCTGAGAAGGAAGGGCTGGGTCTCCTGAAGTCCTGGCTGGCGTGCAGCACGCTTTCTGTCCATCACCCTCAGCTCCTTGGCAAGTATTTACTTCCTGAAATTGTGTTCTGGTTAAAAGTATGGGTTCTGGAGACAATCCACTCGCGTGAAGATGCTGGCTCTGCCCCTAACCAGCTGGGAGGCCTCAGGCAAAGTGTTCCTCTCTGGGCCTCAGTTTCCTCCTCTGTTGATGGGGGGGGGGATGATAATAATAAGGATATAATGATAATAGTAGCCCCCAAATTTGTTGAAAAGAGTAAATGAGTTGCTGGAAAGAACATGGAAAGCACCCAGAGCAATGCCTGGAATAGATGCAGCATTTAATAAATGTGATGTGAGATTCTTATTAAATCCCTTGGGTCTTCCCTAAGGAGGGAGAGAGATGGCCCTGTCTGGGCAGAGCAGGAAGAAGCAACTCTTGGTGGGATAAACATTAAGTGGCCATGGATGTGGTTGGACCAGGAGTGGCCAAGAGCAGGGTTTCTCCAAGAAGCACCTGACACCGTGGGTCAGACCCTCCTCTATCCTGGGGCTGTTCCTTGCACTGTGGGATGTTTGGCATCCTCCCTGGCCTCTGCCCATCAGATGCCAGTAGCATCCCGTCTCTCTAGCTGTGACAACCTAAAACGTGCCCAGACATTGCCAAATGTCTGCTGGGGAACAAAATCCCCATCAGTTGAGAAACCCTGGTCCAGAGGGAACAAGCTGATGCAGAGCGAAGAAAACCCCAGGGCAGCGGCGTTAACTTGACTTTTCCTGGAGAGTGATTTAGCTAGGCAGAGACAACTTTTCCCCCTCTCTTTTTCCGGTAGTCCACGTTGAACACGTTTATTTGGGTATGTGTGTGGTGTGTGCGTTATGGAAAAAGGGATCTAAAAAGAGAAGGAACAAACACTACCTCCACAAAGGGGCAACATCATAAATAGACATGTTTTCGTGGCATGTGATTGAGATTTCTGAAGATAGGTAAAAATAACTGTCACCTGCAGGAGTTGTTTGAGCTGGTGACCCTCGGGTGGCTTTTGAGCAAGGCCCTGGTGAGATTACATCCCCCATGGCTTTTTCTTTGCCCCCTGGCCCCACCCCAAACACATCCTTTGTGTCCCACCCTGGGCTGTGTTCTTTATTTTCTTCCAGAAGCATTCCCACCGGGGCCACTGGGGAATCAACCCTTCAGGGAATTCTTGATTGCTAGAAGTTGTCCAAAAGGCCTAGGAAACAACCACCCTCTCCCCATTTTTTGGTATCAAGGTGACCAATTAACTTTCTCTTTTTAGAATATTCAGCAGTGGTTTTGGGAGAAGATCTTATCGGCTCTGATCACCTGGGGATCTCATGAAAGTACAGATGCTGATTCAGTAAAACTGGGAAGGGCCTTGAGAGTCAGCGTTTCTGGCAGGCTCCCTGGTGACGCTGATGCCGCGGGTCTATGGACCACGCGGAGAGTCAAGATGCTAGCGGACATTTCTGCCAAAGGGCGTCTTTTTCAGCACCTAAAAGTGAAGATTTCCAGCCACAGTCTGGAAGCAGCAAAGAGTCACTTTTACCGCTGGAATAATAAGCAGACAGGAGGGGGTTTTGTCCACACAGACAAGCATCTCCTCCAGGGTATACGGACACAGATGAAACAAATTTTGTTTGGCCAGTGGCTTTTCTTTCTCGTGCCCTCCTGCATTTCTGTTCTGTGTGCAGGGCCCAAGCTCCTTTCAAGAGAGATGGCAGAAGCAGAAAGTGGGAGGCGGGAGCCTGGCAGAGGGGGCCGGGAGGCCTCCCCAGCATCCAGCATCGGGTGGAGCCCGAGCGGTCCTGGCACGTGGGCGCGGGCGGGTGGGCGGCCACTCTGTGTGTGGTGCTCGGGGCCCTTGGAAATCGCCCCTGAATGGCCGGGAGGAGCTGGGGAGGCGAGTGGCATGAGACACTGTTGTCAACGGCACCGGTTTCCCAAAGGCTTTTGCAAAAGTGCTCACAAAAGTAGAAAGGATAACCTGAGCCCTGGGGGTCCTTTCTGAACGGGGAGATTACGGCGGGCCCGGCTGCAGCCTAAGGGTGCAGAACAACAGGGCCATTGTGGGCCAGGGCATTCATATTGAAGATAAAATATGAGCTGGGTGGTCCGGATAATGAAGGCATTTATGACTCTGGCTCAGCATATACATGTCGCACTGATCCACAGATTACCCTGACGGAGTCTGGGCCCATGCAGGGTCCAGAGGGGTGAGGCCGGCTGGGTGTAGATCTGGGATAAAGGCACCAGTGATCAAAGCGACTCAGGGGGACTAAAGAGCTGTTTATCTGTGACCTGGGGATACAATGGAATGAAGAATACCATTTCATTGAAGACCGGGACTGGTTTCCAAGAGCGCCCTTAAAAACTCTGAACTTCAGAGAAAAACGCTCTCGGTCCAACACTTGGAGAGAAAACACGACGCCAGGGAAACAACGGGCGGCTGCGAAGGGCTTGAGAAGCCGGGTGACCAGGTGACCTGAGCACAGGTCCACAGCTGGGATCTGCGAGGGCAAATCACTGGCTTGTCTGTGACTTGAATAATGACCTTGGACAAGTCACACAGATTTCATGTGCCTCGTCTGCTGGGGACAGAGGTTGGCTCTGGGCTCCGAAGTCACCAGGCCCCCTGCAGAATGTGGCTCAAAGGCCTTACTCCATTCCACTTTGCTTATGAATTTTTCCAGAACAGGAGCACCAGATGTGCCAAGTGCCATATGCCTTTATCTGCCTTCACATTTCTCCTATATATATATTTTTAACACATACAATTTGATGAGTTCTGACACATGCATATGCCCACAAAAACACCACGATTATGGCAATAAACATAGACATCATTCTTAAAAGTTCCTTTATGTCCTTATAATCCTTCCCTCCCTCAACCCTACCAGTACCAGGTAACACTGATCCGCCTTCTGCCACTTTAGATTAATTTTGTAGCCCCTAGAATTTTATATACATGGAAACAGAATATACACTATATACAATATGGCCTCTTTCACTCACCACTGTGATTGTCAGATTCATCCCTGTTGTGCGTATCAGTAGTTTGTTCCTTTTTATTGCTGAGTAGTTTTCCACTGTATGGATGCACTACAATCTGTTTATCCATTGACCTGTTGAGGAATATGTGGGCTTTGTCCAGCATCTGGTTTTTCCACTTAAAGCTGCTATGATCATTCATGTTCACGTCTTTACCTGGACAAGTGCTTTCCTCTCTCCAGGAATGAAATACCTAGTTCATATGGGAAGTATTATAACTTTTTAAAGAAACTGCCAAATTATTTTCCAAAGAGGCTTCACAATTTTGTCTTTCTATCAGCAGAGTGAGAGGATTCTAATTGTTTCACATCCTTGCTAACACTTGCTATGGTCAGTCTTTTAAATTTTAGCTGTTCTAGTGGATTAGTAGTGGTATCTCAGTAATATTTTAACTTGCATTTCCCTAATGATTAGCGATGTGGTACATCTTTGCATGAATTTAGTTGCCATTTTAAAATCTTTGGTGAAAGTACCTGTTCAAATATTTTGCCTGTTTTTTAAAAAAATTGAGTTGTCTTAATATGGAGTTGCAAGACTGGACTTCCCTGGTGGCACAGTGGTTAAGAATCCGCCTGCCAATGCAGGGGACATGGGTACGAGCCCTAGTCCGGGAAGATCCCACATGCCACGGAGCAACTAAGCTTGTGCGCCACAACTACTGAGCCTGCATTCTAGAGCCCGCATGCCTAGAGCCTGTGCTCCGCAACAAGAGAAGCCACAGCAATGAGAAGCCTGTGCACTACAATGAAGAGTAGCCCCACTAACCGCAACTAGACAAAGCCCACATGCAGCAGCGAAGAGCCAATGCAGCCAAAAATAAATAAACAAATAAATTTATATTAAAAAAAGAATCGTTTATATATTCTAAATACAAGTTCTCTTTGGATATAGGTATTGCAAATATTTTCTCCCATTTTTACACCCCGTGGAGGCGTTTTGAGAACTGAGAAGTTACAGCTGAGGCGGGCAGATGGTGCTCCTAGGCTGGTGTGTTTCATTCTGGAGCCCCTGGTGTTATAAGAGCTGCTTCTCTTACCAGACCTGCCTTTGGTTCTTTCCCACCACAGTGAGATGGAAACATCTCAGTTGAATCTCACCCCTAGGGTTTTAGGGCCTTTGTATGTCACACCATGCAGTGCAAAGCAGCACCTGGCTACTATACACACCTTCTCACCCACTGCCTGAAAGTGGGTAACAGTTATCTAAACAGCCCCAGCCCCCAGAACAAATATTTGGGGTAGATGACAGAGAAGGTACCTACAGTTGAGCCTCTGTCAGTACAACCAACAACACATTAAAGGAAGGAAGTGTTTGGAGCCCTTTTATGCCACTAGTTAAAAATTTCAGGCCAGCTGTGATCTCTCACCTCACTCTCTACCTCATTTGAGGCGGTGGCGCTCTCCTACAACTTTCTTCCTTCCTTGGTAACAGCAGGAGCAATTTTTTCCGTGTATATCAAATCATCACATTGTATCCTTTAAATATATACAGTTGTATTTGTCAATTACACCTCAATATCATGTAGCAGTTACTATTGCTGCATAACAAATGACCCCAAACCTTCCGGGTCTAAAAACCACCATTTGTTCTTGCTCAGGAGTAGACAGTTCTGTTGATATGAACCAGGCTTGGCTGGGCTCGTCTGGGTTCACTCTCATACCCACGTCGTACAGAAAGAATATCAGTCTCTGCCTGCATTGTTTCTACAGAATTCAGCCCCTGTGTTACCACTGGCCCTGCTGCTCCATGGTTCTCGGTCAACTCCTCACAGCACTAACGCTGCCTCTGGCATGATTCTCTGGTAAGAGTCTGGACTCCCTTCCACGTGCTGTTGGGCTCAGAGGGGCTTGTGGGCCTCTGGGACTGTCCTCACTTGGTCCCCTAAGAGGCAGACCCTGAGGAAAACATTTCTGTGTAAGCAGCTCATCCCAGGGATTTGAGAAGTGGGGAAGGATGGGGAGGCAGCCAATACAGGGTGTGAACATGATGAGGCTACCACTATGGGAAACGGCATAGTCCCCACGTCGTCCCACCTGAGGGACAAAGATTAGAACCTTTGCTGGGACGAGGATCCTCCAGGTGAGTCCTGGGTGAGCCCCCTTCCTCCTTTGTCAGGTCTTTGCTCCAAGGTTTCTACCTCCAGGCTTCACTGCAGAGGGATCCTGGCCCCAGGGTGGGTTTAGTCTAGTCACCTAGGTTCCCATTTACCTATTTCAAATCCACAACAAGTAGGTGACGTTCGCCCGGTCCAGGGGCCTGGTGGGCAAGCACAGACTACTAATGGACTCAGATAGTGCCAGAAGCAAATCTGATCTGTTTTCTCCTGGGGCATCATCATCCAAAGCCACTTTTGAGGGGCCAAGGAGGCTGGAATCTTGCATTCAAGGGCTCGGCCAGCCGTGCCAGTCAGGGCGGTGGCTGCACCTGTTACAGCTTTGCTGGGGATCAGCAGGGTGGGATGCCCAGCACAAACCACCTCTCCTTCATCCGTGCATGCATCACCAAACAGAGATCTGCTTTTCATGGCGCCGTGGACATTTTTAGTCATTTATCATGAAATGTTTTGTTACACGGAATGACGGATTACCACAGAACATTAGAGTAATCCCTTGCAGGCGCTTGATTAGAAAGTCCACAAAGGAGTTTAAGCAGTTGGATGCAAGCTAGCTTAACAGTAGGAAGAGTTTAAAATGGCCCAATTTCTCAGAAGATATTGTGTCAAAGCTTCCACAACGTGGCTTCTGGGCTTGCTCTGCTCTGAAGATGAAGTGTGAGTTGTGACAAGTCCCCATTTCAGATCCTTAGATTCTTTCCCAGACCCTGCGGCTAAATGATTCTGGACCTGCACGTTTTCCTGCCTTTCACATTTTCACCATCTTGCAAGGTTGAGTCAGACCACTGTTTTGCTTGCTTTGGTCCCCACTCCTGCCTACAACCAGCAATGCTTATGATCCATGGTATAGATTTATTTATTTAAAAAAATTTTAGTTTTATATTGGACTATAGTTGATTAACAATGTTGTGTTAGTTTCAGGTATACAGCAAAGTGATTCAGTTATACATATACATGTATCTATTCTTTTTCAAATTCTTTTCCCAATTAGGTTATTACAGAATATTGGATAGAGTTCCCTGGGCTATACAGTAGGTCCTTGTTGGTTATCTATTTTAAATATAGTAGTGTGTATATGTCAGTCCCAAACTCCCAATTTATTGACTATTCACTTACCATTGAATCAAAAAGAATAAAATACTGTGGATAAACCTACTTAAGGAGGCAAAAGACCTGTACTCCAAAAACTATAAGACGCTGATGAAAGAAATCAAAGATGACACAGATGGAAAGATAGACCATGTTCTTGGATTGGAAGAATCAATATTGTCAAAATGACTATACCACTCAAGGCAGTCTACAGATTCAATGCAATCCCTATCAAATTACCAATGGCATTTTTCACAAAACTAGAACGAAACATTTTTTAATTTGTATGGAGACACAAAAGACCCCAAATAGCCACAGTATGGATTTATACCAGTCTGTGTACTTTCTTGTTTTCCAGGCTAAATAACCTCTGCAGTATCAACCTTCATGTGTGGATTAATTGACAGACACATCCATTTACTGAGGAAGCATTGCTGAGTGTATCAATGGGACCAGTATTAGGAGGCTCAGCAACCGTAAAGCCCGATGTTTACTTGCACTGTCTGACGTCAAATACTCCAGTCTAAAGGCAGGAAAAGACTAATGTCCCAGCTCAAAGCCCATCAGACAGGAGGGATTCTCTCTTACTCATAGGAGTGTCAGCCTTTCTGTTCTCTTCAGGCCTTCAACTGATTGGGTGTAGTCCACCCACACTGGGGAGGGTCGTCTGCTTCCCTCAGCTCTCAGTCTAGCAATTTAAACATTAATCTCATCCAGAAACACCCTCCCAGACACACCCAGAATAATGTTTAACCAACTATCTGGGCACCCTATGACCCAAAAAGGTTGACACATAAAATGAACCATCACAATATTCCTCACTCGTTTTAGGAGCTCCATTGCATGGATGTGCCTTCGTTTATCAAATCAGTCTCCTGCTGATGAACATTGGATTATTTCCAATCTTTTGCAATCATGAGTAGCTCTATGATGAATAATTTGTGTGCACATATTGCATTTGTTTGCCACTGCATTGGGGGGACGGCTCCCTATAGGTGGGATTTCTGGGTCAAAAAGTAAATGTATATGTAATTTCCCCTCCCGAGGAGCTGTCCCATTTTGTCTTCTACCAGCCATGTCTGGAAGCATTTGTTCCATGGGGAAACAGGTGGCCAGATTGGTCAAGGAAAGCACTGTTGCCCTTGGCTATGGAGATAGGTTCAGGACCAAGCTGGCCAATGCGAGTGAGTGGTGGGAATTTTTGAGAAAGCATTAGGACAGAGAAGCTGTCTCTCCCTGGAAACTGCTCAGCTAGTTGTAAACCTCAAGCCTCTAGGGGCTGCCACATAAAGAAAGCCTGGTCAGGAATGACATCAACAAAGAAGGAGCAGCACCCAGAGACACAGAGAGCTCTAAGATAGAATCCTGATGGACTGGTAGGGCCCCTGGATGCAGCTGGACCTGAATCAGGGATTATTCTTGCACTGTTCAGTTATGAGAGCAAAAATTCAATTTTTAAAAGTTGAATATAAATTCATTTTTCCTGCAACCAAAAAAGTCCTGCTAAATGCAGGATGGTGCATAAAACATAATTGCTGCCTTCAAGGGTTTTTACAATTGAAGTGGAAGATAAGATTCGTGCATGAAAACAATGAGAGAACAATATAAGGTAAAGTAGTATCAAGGGCTGTATTTTATGTTATAGACTATGGGTCCTGTGAGTCGTTCAGAAGTCAGAGAAGGGGCAGGCAGTGGGCCTTGAGGTGACAGGACTTGGATGGGTTGGATGTGGGACAGTTCCACCATCTCTTACCTGCAATTTGAAATCTGAAATGTGCTGAGAACCAAAAGTTTCTGTAGGGTTGGGACAAACTCGTGTTCAGCACAAAGCTGCAGAAATTTTAAACTGTTTGATCAGGGGATGTGGTCGAAGACCCTACCAGGGGTAAGATGTCATATATGGTATACATAGGGTTTTATCCTTCCAACATGCTGAAACACATTTGGCCCTAAGGAATTTGCCTGGGAGATCATGCACCTGTGCTTCCTGTCTCAGGAAAGGGAGGGGCTGTGTTTCTTTAGGCCTGGACATCAGGAGTAGGATGGGTGTCCATTGAGCCCATGGGTACCACTTGAAATGTACCCATCAAGTGGGGAGCTGGGAAAAGATGGGCCATCTAAGTGCTTCAGATGTGCAAACTTTCCCAAGTCCTTTATAAACCCTCTCTCAGTCACCTCTGCAGGATGGCTGTGTAAAAGTGGTCAGACTGTGACCTGCGCAAATTTGCTTGGTCATGAGAGCAGCTGGTGTGTCATCCAAGGTGGGCCACTCTGCCTGGCCGAGCATGCACCTGGGACCGGCTGCCTTCTCCTCGGGAGGGTCACGAAAGTGCCATGTGCTGATCCTTAGCCTGGGTCCCCCCTAAAGGCAGAGCCCGAGGCAAGGGTTTGAGCCAAGGGGCTAATTGGGAGGTGGCCCAGGAGGCCCTCTGAGGTAGGGGGGTGCCAGGCAGGGGAGTCGACAAAGTCCATGTCAATGAGTGAGTTGGTGTGTGGGTGACCAGGGCTCCATCCTGCTGGGCCCCTGGGTGAGGGGTGGGACCTGCCTCAGCCTGGCCCCGCCCCACAGAGGCTGGGGAGCAAACCAGGGCACGTGTCCACCACCTGGTGGAGGGTCGCCCTAGGGGCATCAGTTGCCCTGCATCCCCAGGTAGAGAAGAGGGAGGGACGGGCAGGTGCTGGAGGTGCGAAGCTGTCGGTGCGCCTGGAAACTGCCCAACAGCTGCAAGTGAGCATGAGGATGTGGGGCGTGGCATCGTCTTCAGGGACCCTCCTAAGATCTCCACCCAACACTGGCTCATCTCCATCAACCACCTCTCTCTCTTCTTTTTCCGCCACAGAGCTCCCTGAGGGGAGGCACTGTTTCCCCTCCTGGCTGGATCCCCGGAGCCTTGCTTGATGGCTGGATCAGGTCAGCATGCAGTTGGTATAATATTTACCAACTGAGCAAATGTCACTGTCATCGTTTGGGCTTCTCCCTGCATGTTTTACGCCCATCGTTCTCCAAAGACAAGATGACGGTGTCCTGCCACAGCTGACCGTGGTGATGGGGAGGTTGGCCAGGAGTCCCTGTGTTAAGCACTTCTGCCTCCCTCTCTGGATGCTGAGGCAGGAGGCCCCGGGAAGCTGGGCTGAGACATCATTCTGCTTTGCGCCCTCCTGGCAGGAAGCAACCCTATAGTTTAGGTGTCAGAGTCAGCAAGGGCCTTGCTCACGCTCCAGACAAAGGTTCTCTCCCGCTCTTGTCATCATAAAGGTCTCAAAGTCTGTTTGGATGTCTCTGGGTTTCCAAAGATGAGGGGACTCACTGCTCTCCAGATGTCTGGCTGGTGCCTGGTCCTCAGGCAGGTTCATTCACCAGCTTTGCAGTGATATAGAGAGAAGCCTCTTCTGTCAGCTTGGGATAAACTAAATTCTCTAAGCACCAAAATTTCATACAGGCAGGGCTTAGGGGCAGCCATCCGGTTGGAAGGGGATTAGGGTACCTGTATGAGAGCTACAGTAGTATAGCAAGCACCTCGACATCACCTGTATGTTAGTTTGGGATGCCTTCATGGAGGGATTGGTAGATAGTAGAAACTAAAGGGAAGATCACCCTACAGGTAGAATATGGCAGGGATGTCATGGGGGAGGAGAAGAGCAAAGCCAGAGGAGACCTTGACCTTCAGCCACCAAAAATTCACCTGAGCTCTGCTAGCTTTGCCCTTATTCATGAATATGTTTTTGTAGGCGAATCAGGTGATATCTCTGTTAGCAAGAATAACTCTCACTCTTGAACTCAGATGAAGATCTGCTGTTTCTACTATTATAATAATTATTTATTTATTTATTTATTTGCAGTACGCGGGCCTCTCACTGTTGTGGCCTCTCCCACTGCAGAGCACAGGCTCCGGACGTGCAGGCTCAGTGGCCACGGCTCACGGGCCCAGCCGCTCCGTGGCATGTGGGATCTTCCCGGATCGGGGCACGAACCCGTGTCCCCTGCATCGGTGGGCGGACTCTCAACCACTGCGCCACCAGGGAAGCCCTGTTATAATTTTTTATAAATCCTCTGGACCAGGCCCTGCAATGCAGACCCTGTCTCCATCTTTGTAGCCGTGAAACCATGTTTATCACGTTGTTAACCGATCTGCCCAGATATTGGAATTCATAATTCTCAGTAGTTCACTGAATGTAAACAGACATTTTGCTAGAAACCCATTGTCAAAAAGAAATATTTAATGTTGGTGATTAGCCAAAAAAATGAGGCCAAAGTGACCAACTCAAACCAAAATTCTTCCCCACAGGATAAATGCAATTTGGTGATGTAACGAATGGAATTTTTTCTACTTCTTTTCTTTTTAAAGCCTTTTTTTTTCTGATGTGGACCATTTTTCAAGTCTTTATTGAATTTGTTACAATATTGCTTCTCTTTTTTATGTTTTGGCTTTTTGGCCACGAGACATGTGGGATCTTAATTCGCCAACCAGGGATTGAACCCGCACCCCTTGCATTGGAAGGCAAAGCCTTAACCACTGGACTGCCAGAGACATCCCTTTTCTACTTCTACATCTGCTTTTTGGAAGCAGAATCATGTTCTTTCACAAGAGACCTAAGTTTTAAAACACAAAAGTGAAAATATATCTTTATGGGGTTTAAAACATATAGGTCGCCCCTTACGTGAGGTATGAGTTGGGGCTAACGTGAGGTTCCCCGTGGATTGATTTGCTTTATGCCGTCTCCAAGCAGCCGGCATGGAGATGCTTGCTTTTATGTAGCTTAGTCCCTGAAAGTCCTCAAAGAGTCTGTGGCCTGAAAACCAGCCCTTTCATCCCATTACTTACACTAGTGCCAGTCTTTTGACTTTTAGTGCTGATGGCAATGAGCTACATCCTGCCATTTGTGGGTCCCTTTATCAAAGAAAATGCAGTTCGAACACAAGCCCTACAGTTTTGAATATGCACAGTGTGGAAAGCCAAGGCAGGGAGCCAAGGCCCTGTACAGAACAATTCCAACTTCAAATACTCCATCCTACTGTCCCCATAAACCTCTGAAACATCTCAGAAATCCCAGTATTCCAAATGCAGGTAGTAAACTATTGAAAGAGGTCCATAAGTATTGTAATGATTAAATTCAAAGTCCCATCAGATCGACAACGGATTCTACTACAATTTATTATAACTCCTGTGCACTCTAGCCCATATTCTTTATTTAGGACTGCCGTGTTTGTTTTGTGTATCTGGGCTTAGTTTTTTGGGGGTTTTTTTGTGGTACGCGGGCCTCTCACTGTTGTGGCCTCTCCCGTTGTGGAGCACAGGCTCCGGACGCGCAGGCGCAGCGGCCATGGCTCACGGGCCCAGCCGCTCCACGGCATGTGGGATCTTCCCAGACCGGGGCACAAACCCACGTCCCCTGCATCGGCAGGTGGACTCTCAACCACTGCGCCACCAGGGAAGCCCTAACCCACAGGGTATTGTGATTTTATCTTAGTGGTAGGGGGTTTAAGAGGTAATATTTTATCTTTTATTTAAGGAATTGGTCCAGTCATGCCCCAGATCATTGGCCGTGAACAGTTTGACTGATGTGCCAGGAGCCTGACTCTTCAAACAGTTTATCAACCACCCTCTGGAGTGTACCTGTCTTACCACACCTCTGTCTTTCTTGCTCGCGTGGTCTGATTAATACCCTCAATATAACAGGCAGAGGTGATATTCTGCAGAATGTCCAGATTTCCCATGTTCTTCAAAGACAGCCATGACAGAGAGCAGGAGAATTAACATAATGCCCTAGGGCAAGGCTGTAAGTGTGTGTGATTGTCCATCCCATGTGAAGACAAAGAGTTTCTGACCCTTCTTAGAACAGGAATGATGAAGAACATTCCCCATATCAAAGGTGAATACCTTGCACCTTAGGCTGGGTTAATCTGCTCTAGGAAAAATACTACACCTGGCACAGAACTCTAATCGTGGTATTCTTTGGTTAGTTTTATGTTAGTCCACAGTCAACCACCAGGGCTGATCCACTTTTGTAAGCGACAGACTAAGGAATTAAATGAGGATGTCATTAGGACCACCAACACTACATCCTTTTAATCTCTAAGGATGGCTTGAGTCTCTGCCGTTATCACTGAATGTCACTTTTCTTGAAGCATAGTTGATGTACAACATTATATGTTACAGGTGTACAATATAGTGATTCACAAATTTTTCTTTTGAGGGGCATGGTGGGGGGAGAATGAAGGATTTATTACTTGCAGCAAGTAAGGAGAACACTGGGGATCTTTTCCCAAAGCAGTGTCTCCCCAAACTGCAAAATTGGGAAGTTTTAAACTAAGGGTACATGCATACTCATGAGGGGGCTTGAGCAGGGCAGAATTCAGCATAGAATTGGGGCAAAGGTCTACAGAGTCCAAGCTTTAGTTGACTGAAGTAAGGAGGGTCAGCACCATCATTCCATCCTCCCCCTGGGAGGGGGCCTTAGTTCCTGGTCTCAGGACTTACCGAAGCTCAGGTTCTTTATGTCTCATTGCAGAAAGAATTCAGTGAGAGACAAAGTGATAGGTAAAAAGTGGATTTAAAAAAAATTTTTATTTTACATTGGAGTATAGTTGATTAACAATATTGTGTTAGTTTAGGTATAGAGCAAAGTGATTTAGTTATACATATACATGTATCTATTCTTTTTCAAATTATTTTCACATTTAGTTTATTACAGAGTACTGAGCAGAGTTCCCTGTGCTGTACAGTAAGTAGGTCCTTGTTGGTTATCTATCTTAAATATAGCAGTGTGTTGAATGTGACTTTTTATTCTTCTTTTTTTTTTTTTTTTTTTTTTGCTGTACGCAGGCCTCTCACTGCTGTGGCCTCTCCCGTTGCGGAGCACAGGCTCCGGACACACAGGCTCCGCGGCCATGGCTCGCGGGCCCAGCCGCTCCGCGGCATGTGGGATCTTCCGGGATCGGGGCACGAACCCGTGTCCCCTGCATCGGCAGGCGGACTCTCAACCACTGCGCCACCAGGGAAGCCCGAATGTGACTTTTTAAAAATGTATTTTATCAGCCTGGGAGGGGGTAGTTTCCAGGGCGTCACTGGCCCTCACAGAATAGCTCTTACCCCACAGTTCAAGGAAGGAGTGTGAAAATTCCAGCAACTATCAAGTGTGTGCTCCGGTGATACTTTCAGGGACTTGAAAGTGACCACCACCTGGGTCAGTGGGCCTGGTGGACCCACTGGGAGCTGGACTGACCCAGGACTCCATCTGCTGCATGGCCCCCACGTGCGCCCTCTCGGGCGAGGGGCTGGGCTGATGTTTGGCCCCCAGGTATCAGTGCCAGCTCAGTCCACGTGTTTCATAGCCCTTGAAGAGCTTGGATGTTCCCTTGACCCCAGTGTACAGTTAGCTGAGTAAGTAGCTGCAGACCCCTTTAGGGAGGGTCTGGGGGAAAGGACCACCATACACTTTGCCACAGGGGGCAGGGTCCTCCTTCCTAGAGGCCCAGCCTCTCTCTTCCTCAGTGGGTTCCAGGACTCAGAACTGCAAGTCCTGAACCTGGGCAAGGGATTGTGACCCTTCTTGGGGGAAACTGCTTTCGGACTCTTGATCATCCATCCTTGATTTCTTTCTGGTTGTATAAAAAAGCAAGACTGATGTGCAGTGAAGGGGTTAACTCAGCAGGTTTGGGGTGTTCAAACCATGCACAGTCCAAAGACACTGGCCCTCGACTGGCTCCTAGGAGATAACCTCTAACCCTTGGAATATCCTGCCTGATAAGAATGACTTTATACGTGGGGCCTTGGGTCACAGATAGTTAATGCTAACATTGTGACGTATTGGGGGAGCCTTAGGCCACACTGGAGGAGCTGAGGACTAAGCAACTAAGGTCAGCCACACGGGAACTCTGTGTCTATGCAACCAACCCCAAACCTAGACATCGAGGCTCAGCTAAGCTTCTCTGGTTGTCAAAACTCCATGTGTGGGGTCACACACCATGGCTGGGAGACTGAAGTCCTGTCCGTATGACTCCCCTGGGAGAGGACGACCGGAAGCTCATATCTGGTCTCTCCTGCACTCTTTCCACTTGGCTTTGCCTTTGATTTTAAGCTGTACCTTTTTCCTGTAATAAACTATAACCGTGAGAACAATAGCCCTTCCACGTTCTGTGAGTCCTAGTGAATCACTGAACCTAAGGGTGGTCTTGTGGACCACTGACACAACTGACCACCTATTTGGCTGCCAGAGCACCATGTTTTACTGGTCATCCCCTTAGCTCTCTAGAGGTCAAGGGACCCTGGCTGCCCCTCCAATCTTGCCACTCATTATAATACCTGTGCCCACCTCGCTGCTAACAAGGACTGCCACCTGACCTCTGTTAGTTCCAGATCCTCTCATCCTCTTTGTTATCAGGGAGTCCAGTTCTGTAATGCCATTTCCTACCACCAGCCCTGCCCTACAGGGAACAGCCACCACTAAGTGTCTCGAAGATTTGGGGTCCTTCTCAGCAGCACACTCCTCATTGCTTTGGTAAATGGCGTGTCCTCTGGGCTGGTCCATGGCCCCTGGTCACCTAGTGGGTTTCTGACTTTACACAGTACATGCACTTGAGCACGCTTTGACCCTGAGCATTTGACCCCGTTCCAGCATTTCTACTGTCTTCAACGTGGCCACCACTTTTTGTAGGCTTCCAAGTCACCCTACCAGTGTGTTAGCACCTCCTTTTGGGATCCTTGCTAAACTCCCCATCATGAGCGAGTGTTCCCATATTAATGGAGTCTCCACTCTCCAACTTCTCGATCTACCATCTTTGGTCCAGGGCCCTCAGGGCACAGTTGTGACCAGCCTTCTGGCTCCTGCTGGTACATGATGGCTGGCTCCTGCATCTCCATCACCAAATAGTCCCCCATCTCACCTAGCAGACCCAGCCCTTCCCCCCACTGGGGTATGTTGTGACTTGACCCTAGTTCTTGTTCCAGGCAGGAAGGTGGGGGCAGATCCTGGAAGGAGGGGGGCATGTGTCATCTGGCAAGGCAGAGCCTCAGCTGATCCTCCTAGGAGCTCGGAGCCAGGATGTCCCTTTAGCATCATCCTCAGTTGAGGCGAGGGCACTCAGCCTTGTATCTCCATATTGTCCAGACACTGGATGCACGTGGCCACAAGGTCAGTTCCAGAGGGGGTCTCAGCGGTGAATACTGATTCTCCCTGCTGCTGGGGACACAAACACTTTGTTCCCAAAGGGGACCTGTGAGGTGCACCCCAGCACTCCCTCCAACCCCCAAGAATAGAGAGAAGACTCAACAGGCCCCCAGAGACAAAAAGACAAGTTAGAAAAAATAAAATTAGAAAACAGGGCCTAATTTCTTAAAAATTCCTACCTTTGGTAAACATTTGCTAAAATCACTCATCATTTAGATACACTTAGGTTAAGAAATCAATTCAAAGAATAATACTACTTAAGATAATAGTAATAATGCTCTCCAGATATATCAAAACAGCTCAGTTTGTTAAGGGAAGATCCGAGTGACCCTTCTAGTGGTAGAGTTTTGGGTTGTCCTGCACAACTACTCTTCGCCTTGACCCCTATTTTCCCTCAAAGGATAAAAAAGACTGAGCTGGTAAAGGAAGGCCCCCTCTGAGGTTTGCAGACAAATGTGCGACCCCAAGGTCACCATAAAATTATCTGAGCACCAAGCATGCCAAAGTCTCACCCGTGAGACAATGACCATCGTTTGTAAACAATTTTCTTTCTGATTAGGAAAATGTTCCAAGCTCTGTTTCCTACTCTGTTGGCAGATGTGCAGAAGCAGGGCAGGACGCGGGCTGCGTTCTCAAATGGAAATCGGGAGGGGCTAAGTTGGTGGGGAGAATACTTAGGGAAGCCAGACTGAATGGTGAACGGCTGCGTTTGTTTTTTGTTGTGTTGTTTGTTTTTTGCGGTACGCGGGCCTCTCACTGTTGTGGTCTCTCCCGTTGCGGAGCACAGGCTCCGGATGCGCAGGCTCAGCGGCCATGGCTCACGGGCCCAGCGGCTCCACGGCATGTGGGATCTTCCCGGACCGGGGCACGAACCCGTGTTCCCTGCATGGGCAGGCGGACTTTCAACCACTGAGACACCAGGGAAGCCCCGGCTATGTTTTTTTAATTCAATTTTTATCTTATATTAGACTATAGTTGATTTACAATGTTGTGTTAGTTTCAAGTGTACAGCAAAATGATTCAATTATATGTGTGTGTATATATATATATATATATATATATATATATATATATATCTTCATTCTTTCTTCAGATTCTTTTCCCATACAGCTTATTACAGAATACTGAGTAGAGTTCCCTGTGCTATACAGTAGATCCTTGTGGATTATCTATTTTATACCTTGTAGTATGTATATGTTACTCCCAAACTCCTGTGGTCCGTGTTCCTCAGGCTGGGCCAGCTCCTTTCTAGTGCCCTCTGCTGGAGAACAAATACAACTGTTTATTAAAGATGTATCATAAGTAGTTTTCAAGTTTTTGGTCTTCTCTGGTGGTGAATCTACAGCAATCTCTCCAAAGCCCAGCACATTCCCCCCAAGGCGCAGGCTGTGAGCTGTCAGGTGACATTCTGTAGGGGGTGAGCTCTGCCTGCAGTCTGGTGTCAGGAGGGGCACAAGATAAGAATCACCCAGCCTGACACTGAGAGCCGAGCGAGGCCAGGTGCTGGGCTCTGCCTGCCTGGAGGGTGGTGAGCTGTCGGCAAGTGATAAATTAGTCACCAATTACAGCTTCTGCCACCGCTTGGGGGATCTGCCTCTCCAGCCCCATCTTGCTTGGGGGGGGGGTGTAGAGACATTGATTCTGGCAGTCGAAGGGGTTAAGGGTGTTACATCAAATGCAGAATTTATTTTTATCTCCACCTTCTCAAGTGACAGAGAAGTGTTATTCTCCAGGGCCCTCACTCAGTATGACGCATGTGGAAACTTTTGCCCAGAGCAACCTATTTCCACATTAAAACATAACCCTCCTACTGTGTTTACTTGCCGGCCTCGCTCAGGAGACTGTAATTTTCTTGAGGAAGGGAGACCCATGCCTCCTTGGAGCTCAGGTTTAATGATGTGATGGATGAATGGTTAGACAGATAGACAAACCAATGACACAATCTTTTTTCTTCTCATTGTATCTTTTGAAAACATTTTAAGACTTCTTTATGTACAGAAATGTGAAAAAATAATCGTTGATAGGCTTGATGAATTTCCTCAGATTAAACTCACCTTTGTAAACAGCGCCCAGATCCACAGGTAGAACATTTCCAGATGCCTTCCTTGTTCCCTCACCAGTCGCCCAGTCACTACTCACCCCTAAAGGTGACCACTGACAGCATGGTTTCACTTGCCTCCTTTTGTACTTAAAGTAGACTCGTTCAGTGTGTTCTCTCTCTCTCTCTCTGTTTGTTTGTTTTAGAATTATTATGTATTTACGTTTCTTCCTCCTTCTTATGTCCTCCTTTGGTGGGAAGGTCCCCTGTGTCTGGCCTCACTCTGTATCACATGTGTGCGATCCACCCGCATGGTGGCATGGAGTTGTGGACCATTCATTATCATTGCAATACGGTCTCCCATTGTATCTATGCAGCACAATTCAGATTGGGCTCTCCCAGAACGTACCCTAATCAAGGATCCGAGTGAGTAGCGTATCTGGGAGATGAAGGAAACCCTGGTGGGTGAATGAGCAAATGAGCCCAGGAAAGGAAGGCAGCCAGTAATGGGTGTGCTGTCGAGCAAGTTATTACCATGGGCCACTGGCGCTCAACCCCACTAGTACCTCTGGGAGACCGTGGAGAGATTCCCTGGAAGGATGAGGGGCTGGGGTATTTATACCCCAACTCCCTTTAGTGATTGGCTGAGGGCTGCTGGTCGTTCCCAGGCTCTCCCAGCTTGTGGAGTGACAGGCAAAGGAGCTCTAGTGCCAGAGAAAGCTTTGGGACGAAGAAAGCAGGTGAAGGCTGCTGGAACTCAGGCAGGCAAAGAGGGGAGGGCGAGGGGACTTGGGCAGGGCGCCGCCAGACTCTTCTGTACACACGGTGGAGCTTGGTTCTATGCTGAAGCTTCAGGACTCAGCAGAGAACATCCTGGACCAGGCACGGTGAGGACACTGGTCATCCTTGTCCTTCCAGCTGCCATTCCTTCTTCTCCACTTCTCCTTAGGGGACTCTGCTTTCCCGTTATAGACAGCCTTGGAGGGCCTGGCAAACCCAGCCAAGTGTGGGTTCATGACCTACGTGAGGCCAGTGAAATCCTGTCCTGTGAGGCAGAGGGGACTGGGACTGCCTCTTGCTGGTGGTGGGGCCTTGACTGACCATCCACTAGTTCTCACTGCCTAGATTCCTGGGCACTGGCTGAGGTTTTCCTTAGAGTTCATGGACCGCCCCGTGCTCTTCTAACAAATTCCTCTCACTGATTGTATAAGTCCAGGCCCTCCAAGAAACGGGTGTCAAGATGAATTAGATTTTTAGGAGATTTACTGGGATGCAGGGCTGACCCCTGCGGAGGAGAGAGGGACGGCGGGAAGGGTGGGGAGGAAAGCCTCTGCACTGCAGCTCTCAAAAAAGCGCCAGCACATCTGATGGGGAGTCCTTCAGCCCAGACTGCCTGGGTCTCAAGGAACAGACCTGCCTTGATGACCTGCTGTACTAAGTCCCTGGCTGAGAGCAGCCTCAGGGCAGGACGTCAGTCCAGCGCCTGGAGCCTTTGGTCAGTTGCGCCCTCTGCTCCCTGCAGCAGGACCCCTGAGAGGCACATTGTTACAGCTGGCCACATCACCCGAGTCACCCAGACAGCAGCCAGACCACACCCCCGATCCAGCACTCCGTCCTCTAAGCCCTCTGGCTCTCCCCCTTGTAATGTGTGTATAAAATCAAACGAGAGCCGCCTTTTTCCTTGAGTTCTTTGGGGAATTGAAAGTATAACACCTGCTTTGCACAGTGTGCCTGTCACACTGAACTCATGAAGCCCATTAGATTCCTCTCTCTATGTGCACCTCTGGCCGCAGGTTCAGTTCCTTGGGAGAGTTAAGCCCGTTAGTTGTTGCAGTTTGGAAATCTCACGCTGGATCAGGTCCTACAGAAGAGAGTCTGAACCTGAGAGGGCCGCTGGAGAGCTGTCGTCCAGTGGGGCAGAACGGAGGAGCCCCAGGAAATGCCCCATGGTGGGGCAGTCGGCCCGTCCTAGGTGACTGGGAGGTGGGGGTATGGAAATGGAGTCAGGGGGCCCTGAAAGTGAACTGCTGAGCCGCAGTCTCCCCAGAGCGGGGATGGCCTTTATCTCAGCCGGGGATGCAGACTCCATGCTAAGTGTCCCCTCAGCACGTCCTGGTCCACCACACACTGTGTCCCTTCTTTCCAGAGCCTGAACCTCCAGGAACCCACATTCCGCTCTGCACCCGTCATTCTTCGAAGTTCATGGACTTCTACTTAATCGGTGTGCCTGTATCTCTATGAAAAACCCAAATGCTGTCTTACCCACCCCAGAACAACTGGCAGGGCCATTTGCTTGTCAAAAGTTGTCACAAGGGAGTCCTTTCAAAAACCTCTAAGGAAAGTACTGGATTTGCAAGAATTTCCACTTACAGAGAAAAATCTCAGGACCGTTAGGTTGTACCCAGTGAGGTCTACCTAATCCATCTATGGGAAAAGCGAGCGATATTTCATTGCTGACCTGTTTTTCACCAAGGGGGGTGGTTTTACCTGGAGCCACCTGTCTTCTTCTGTCTGGTCCCTCTGGTGGCTGGTGACAGGCATTTACGAGAAAGCTCACCTGGGTTGGGAACCAGATATTGGAGAGTTTGGGAGCAGGTTGCTGCACACACTGCTGGGCCAGTGTCCACATCCTGCGGGTCAGGGCACCCCAGCCCCGGGGGGACTTTCCTTAGAGTCTCAGCAGGCATCTCTGTGCTCACCCAGCAGGATGGAAATGCCAGGGAATTAACTGGCCCCCTCCCACCGCCTGCCCCACTGGTGGCATCATTCTGGGGACAGTCGCTATGCTGCCCCACAGCACTGCACTCTGGGGTCCAAAGTGATGTGACCTAATAACTGTACCTTTTATTTGCCAAGTTCCCGCCCCGTCTCCCTTCCTCACCTTCCTTCCCTGGGCCGTGTTCTCTGCACACACATCCCTTTTGCATCCTCACCAGGAGCCCCCAGGACACATATTTGGGTCCTGCCTGCTCAGAGCTTACAGTCCGGGCACTGGCTCTCAACAGGGGAGGCTGTGTCCCAGGGGCCACCTGGCAGTGTCTGGAGATGTCTTTGGTTGTCATGACTGGGGAAGGGGGTGCTGCTGGCATCTAGTGGGTAGAGCCAGGGATGCAGCAGACACAAAGGACAGCTTTCCCAACAGTTATCTGACCCCAAAGGTCAACTAAACTGTGGTGATGGCCGCAGGCCTGAGAGACCAGCATGTGCGGGAACGGGGCCCAGTGCTGTATCAGTCGGGCTCACGTAGGGAAGCAGAGCCCCGCGGGCCAAGGGGACCAAGAGGTAGATAAGGGGGTAACAGCTTCACAGATGGGGAGCCAGGCATGCAGGGGCACGAAGGCGGCGTGGGAGGACCCACGCAGACCCCACCCGGTTCACGTGGAGCCTCGGGCTGTGGCGCCCTCAAGGGGAGCTCCTGCGGAGGGTTTCAGGTGGCATCTTGGGGAGAAGGCGGGGCCGTGGGGAGGCTCCTGGGGGGATTCGTGGGTGGGGGGATTGGGAAGCCGTAGTGGTCGCTGGGGAGCACGTGGGGAGCCGGGTCCTGGCAGGAATCCCCTGCGGAGTAGCTGGTCAGCAGGTGAGAGCCAACGGAGGAGGGAGGCTCCCACGGCGATCACCTGGACGGCCACCCCCTCCCCTCCCTGGGGGCGCTGACCTGGCTCCACACGGAAGGGCTTTGGGGGCGCAGGACCCCGCCCCCACCCCCGCTCGGCCGGGTGGATGCGAGCCTTCCAGCTTCACATCCACCATGAGGAGGGAACATCTAAGGACCAGGAGAGAAGGCAGGGGCCATGGGGGTATGGGACAAGGCGGAGTGAGAATGGGCCAGTGCGTGGGGCGGCCCTGGCCTGAGAGCAGGGAGGGCAGGGGCCCCGGGAAAGGGCCCGGAGAGAAGGGTGCCTGGAAGGGGTCTGCGCAGGGGAGGGCGCGACTGGATCTGGCTGTTGGAAAGAGGTGCATACAACAGGGTGGAGGGCCCACCTGCAGGACGAGGGGGAGATTAGGAGACCCAGCACCCAAGGGAGAAGGCCGTGCTGGGGCTTAGACAGGGCAGGGGTGTGGGGTAAGAGGGGCAGAAAGAGAGAAATAGATGGAACCGCAGAGTCCTGAAGTAGTAAAACCAACAGAATTTAGTGATGACTCGGGTCTGGAGATGGACAGAGGGCAGGGCGATTTCTGCCCCAGGAAACTCCTAGTTCTGAGTTGTGGCAGATGAAGACCATCAGAAGAAACCAGGCTTGGGGAAGACGAGCATGAACCCCACTGTGGTCATTTTGAATTGGGGGTGCCGTCCGGTGGGGGGGAGATGCCAAATGCACAGCTGGTTAAGCGTTTGCGGAGCTGGAGGAAGAGGCTGGACAGAGACGCTTCCCCTATGCCCGTGAGGCTGGTAACTCGAGAGTCCCCAAGGGTGGTCTTTGGACAGTGGCGGCAACGTCTGGAAGCTCATTAAAAAAGCAGAATCTCTGGTCCCATCCCAGACCTACTGAGTCAGAAACGCTGTCAGGGAGGCTGGGGGTCTGTGCTTTAACACGCCCTCCAGGGGATTCTGATGCACAGGAAGGTTCAAGCTTTGCTGCACACTAGAATCGCTCTGGGAGCTTTGAAAATTCTCAACATCCATCCCATACCGTTACTTCAGAATCTCTGGGGCCAGGATCCAGGTCGGGTGATTTGTCCCAGTTTGCCCAAGATGTCTAGGACTTTCCTGGTTTTATACTGAAAGTCTTGCATCCCCGGAGACCTGTCAGACCTGGGCATTCTGGATCCAGCCCTCAGAAGCTTTTACCATCCCCCCCTGATTCCACCTGTGCAGCCAAATCTGAGAACCAGTGGCCCTGCCCAAAGGAGCTGTGACTTCGGTTCCCCTGCTGGATGCCACACCTGGCCACTGCTGAAGTCCTGCTTATTTCAGAAACTGACAGGGGTCTGCTGATCATCTTAGTTTAAGTGGGGAAGGATCCAGGAGTTCATCCTGGCTGAACGGAAGAATCACCTGGGAAACCTTTAAAACTATTGGGTTCCCCAGACCCCCCTCTTCAGAGATTTGGGTTTACCTGGCCTGGGATAGAGCCCAGGGATTGGTAGATAACAAAAGCCCCCAGGCAAGTGTAACTACGGACAGGATTGGAACTTCAGGCCTAGGGAGAAAGTATCACATGAGAAGAAAATGGTCCACCAGATTAAGGCCAGGTGGAGAGGGACGAGCCTTCCAAATAAGGATGAAGAGGTGGCCAGAAGAGCAAGAGGAAACCAGGGGCCATGGGGGGGGGCCTCTGTGGCTGAGGGGCGTGGCTGCCACTGGAAGGGGAGGTGGAGGACGAGTCGTGGTGTTTCCACTTTTTTCCCCTCTTTCCTTCTCTCCTTTCTTTTCCCATACTCATGCATTTCTTTTATCTTTGGGAAAGAAAAAAGAAAAATCAGAATGGTCCTCTTGATAAGCTCCTGGCGTTTAAAAAGTGGCGAAGCTCCTTAGGCTTGAGAGCAAAGGGTGTGGTAATAATTCCAGCCAATTGGCCTGCACGGCCGCTGCAAAGTCACACACTCCTGGGAGTCTGAGCTGGGACGGGGGCTGTCCTGCACACGGCATCCTGCTGCCCAGCAGGGCTGGGAGTTTGAAACAGCGGGACGAGGCCACTGCTGAAGTCGTGCTATTTCAGAACCTCGTGGTGGCCTGTTGATCATCTTAGTAGGAGCGGGGGAGGGGTCCAGGTTCCTTGGGCCAGGTTGGAGAGGCTCTCCATTTATTGCAGACCTTTATTGCAAACATTTCCTGTGGTTTTTCTTTTTTGAGAAGAGAAAATGCAGGCTTCTCCCTTTGTCTCAGAATATATTATAGAGGGAATAGGAGTTTCACCTAAAGGCATCAGCTGTATGACGGTTCCTTGGGAACTTCCTGTGCGTTTTTCTTCATCCCCTTTTCTCTCTTCTTCCAGCCCCTCACCCTTCCTTCTTTTCCTTTCCTTTTATTTATGTATCGGTGAGAGGTGATGAGAAGAGAATAAAATTCAGGCTAAAGGGGGAGGACAAGAATGATTAACCTTTGAAGGACTCTGCAAACTTGTTATGTGTGTGACAGCTAAATGAATATCCTGGTTCTGAAACCCCCCTGAAATGGCTTTCCAAATGCATGTTGACAGTTTCCTGACTACCTGCATCACTGAAGTCCACGCTGGTGATAAATCGCCACTTCTCATGAACCTGCTGTCTGTCTTCTAGAGACATTTTCTTGTTAAATATTTATTTGCATATATAAAAACCCCGTAACAGCCCACTAATTGCCATGGGGCTCTGACAGGATGCCGAGGAGATGCTTCATCAACAGCGTTTGTGGATTCATCAGATTTACCTGTTTAACTCACACTATAATTACCGGGCCATCTAACCACCAACACGTGTAGGTACTAATTATCCAAATGAGACAGGGAAGTTATTATTCGCTTCTTAACTGTTATTTTGCTTCACGTCGTAGTCAACATGAGTAACTTGTGTTTGATGAGTTGGTTTAATCAAGTGCTTCCCTTAACTGTGTTGGAAATAGAGTGAAGTAACATGTCAAGTACTTGAATTTTAGAATAAAATATCATCCGCTGGATCTACCCAGAAACAGCAAATGCTTAATGTAGTGAGATGATCAGACCAGCAGGTGGCAGTGTGGACCAGAAAATAAATGTGTCTTTCCAGCGCTCAGGCTTTTTGGGGTGAAAAGTCTTCCAATCCTCTAGCAGAAGGCCTCTGATAAGGGGCTCAAGAGAGTCACGTTATATGTGAGGTTCTCCCGTCTGGAAAGACCAACCAGCCCAGAAGCTCCGGGGAGATGCTCTGCTCAGAAGGCCTGGTGTTACCAGGGTGATCTCCCCGAGTTCCTTAACTTCACTGGACTTAGGTAGCTTGTTCTGGGTTCTGCTTCTTCCTTTCTGACAACCTTGTTGTACTTTGTCTAAACCCAAAGATTTTTGGCAACTTTACTGCAACCCAATGGGGAAAAAAAATCATCAATTTAAAAGCAGTTTACATTATTTTTTTAAAAGCATTTGTTTCTAAATCTTGTTCCCAGGATGGTTAAAATGAAAAAAAGGTCATATTGTTTTTTAAAATATTCATCTTTGGCTCCCTGTTCTTGGCTGTTTTGCTGACTTAGATGTAAGTAAAAGATGCTTGAGACCTTTGGGGGACATGTCCTAAGGAATCCTCTTTAAACAACCTTCCAGTCATAATGAAGCAAACAGAAAGTAATGGAAATAAAAGTGAAAATATAAGTAGGGCCTATCTGCGTGACCATCGGTGTAATTCACTTCAATTCACTCTAGTAATTTCCCTGGAATAATATAAGAGGATTTACAAATGTTTTCTTCCTTCCCTCCTTCCTTTCATGTGCAAATTTTCTTTCTCCCCTTAACCCACTGAAAAAACAAAATAGTATTGATATTTAACGCAGGATACTATAAATGTTACAGTTTTTAGATTCAGTTGTTAAACTTCTCATTTAATTCAGAATCTCGAGTACCAGGATGGGGTTGGCTCTTTCAAGGAGTGTTTTCATCTCTATCCTAGGGTTCTCCAGAGAAACAGCACCAACAGGATGTGGAGAGACAGAGAGATGGATTGATTTTCAGAAATTGACTCCCATGGTTATGGAGCCTTGGGTGGACCAAGGCTCTGCAGGGTGGACCAAGGAAGAGTTGCAGGTTTTGTCCAAAGGTGCTCTGTTGGAGGAATTCCCTCTTTTCTGAGAAGGTGAGTCTTTTCTTCTAAGACACCTGATTGGATGGGGCTCACCCACATTATGAGGTGCAATCTGCTTGACTCAAAGTCCACTGATTTAAATGTCAATCTCATCCAAAATACACCTTCTCAGAAACATCCAGGATAATGTCTGACCAAACACCTGGACACTGTGGCCCTGCCAAGTTGACACATAAAATGAACCATCAGAACCTCTAATTTTTCCCCCCTGAATGCACAGACAGAGCTTGGGATGAGTAGGCACTTTCCATATTCGCTCATATCAGGCAAGAGACTTTGCCCAGAACGACATGGCAGAGAGCACAGGACACTGGGCTGGGAGGGCAACCACGGGTGTGGCTTTGGGGAGTTGAAGGACCCCCAGCTCATGGTCCTCTCCTCTGGTAAAGTGTCCCAAGCCAGAAGTCCGCCTGCAGAGGGCTGTGACCCACTGAACGCCACAGGAAGGCTAGTTGGGCCAGAAGCTTCCAACCCAGCCCCTGGAGGGCTCGGGGAAGTGTGGGCGAGGGAGGTGGAGTTCTTCCTTACAGGGTGGAAGCAGAGTCCAGAGTCTGGACTGGAACTTGGGATCTGCCCTGGGATGAGGATCTGGTCAAGTGCTTCCCCAAATGGCTGCAATTCTTCCCCCGCACTGTATCCATGTCCTCTTCAATGTGACTTTGCTGCTCCTCCTTCAAAATGTGGTGTCTGTTTTCCCACCCCTGAAGTCTGACTGGCCTTGTGACTTGCTTTGGTCAATAGAATGTGGCAGAGCCTAAGTCTCAGGAGGTCTTGCCTGCCTCTCTTCTCCCTCCTAGAGCCCAACCTCCACAGGGAAGCCTGGAGCAGCCACTGAAGGGTAAGGGACGTGTGGTCCAGGTACCCCCGTGGCTGTGCTCACCACCAAGTTAGGGATGACTTGTTAGGTGGCAGAAGCAGGATGTGGCTGACCTGCAGCTCTGGCGAGAGAGTTCTTCACCTAGAACCACGCTGATGGGAATAGCTCCAGTGGCTGGACGTGCAGTCCACTCCGTACCATTAACCGTTATGAAACAAATTGGCACAATTACATTCATAAACAAATAAAAAAATAATATAGTTTCCTTACCCTTAATAGCATCTTTCACTTGCTGGGAGCTCTCAGGATCAAAGATTTTGCAATGCAAGGCTGCAGTTCAGGTTCTGTGGCCAAGTGATCTTTAAATCATTGCATCCTCTTGGGAAATGCACATTGCTTGGAAATTTCTAGTAGACAATTTCTTGTTCACATCACTTGTCAGATGCCCTGTCTCGAGTTTCTTCAATAAATCTACTTCTCAACCCACCCCTCAGTCCAAAGTGTCCAGCCCTGCCTTCAGTCCCAGACCAAACCCTCTGGGAAGCAGGTATGACGAGCTGCCTTAATCATCTGAGTTCTGTGTAAAGTCCCCCCTCCCCCATCAGACCCTGGTCCCCAAGGCCCCGTCGATACCAGTGACTCAGGAACAAGGATCCCTAAGCGATAGGGTCAGGCGACCCGTTGCCCCAACACAGGTCTCCTTTCTCACCATCAATCCAGCCGGTGGACTAGACTTAAATCCCAGCTTCACACCCAAGTCCCTCCAGGGTGGGAGTCCAGACCTTCCTGGAGTCCTGACATTGAGCTCCACCTTCCAGGGGGCACCTTGCTCCCTCCTCCCTGGTTCTTCAGGGGTTAATGTTCGGGATATTAAATAGTTCACCCATGGAGAGTCCATGATGAACAAGGTGGAGACGAGCTCATTCAAATCACCCTATAAGGCTCTCACAGCCCAGGGCGCTTTATTTCCTGTTGGTAAATAAAAATGGGTGATGGGTGGGCAGTGTCACGATAACAGAGCACTTCTCATGTGAAATTATCTGAGGTTTGCTATAGTCCTAAGAGGTTCATAGGATGGTGATCAATATTCCCATCCCACAGGTGGGCAAACTGAGGCTTGAGATCACACAACTTGTAGGCAATAATCTGCGAACTGAACTCGGCTCTTCCGATTCCAAACCCATCTTCCTTGGAGAGAGAGAAGAATGTGAACCCCTGGCAGAGGGGGCGTGTTCCCAAACTCACATTTTTTTCCCCTTCAAGCCCACCTGCAGGGGTGGGGTTCCACAGTCAGAGCACGGTCATCTCCGAGTAGAACCATCTTACAAGAACGTATCACTAAGGATGAGACTATGTTATGACAGATGAAAACAATGCTCCGAAGATATAAGAAAAGACAAAAGAGAGGCCCCCTGTCTGAGGGGCTTATGCTGTGGCTCGGAGGGAAGATGCGTACAGTGGAAACAGTTGAGTGGTGAGCTAAGGAGTGCACAGCCCCATGCCCCCTGGGAGGCTAGTGTCATGCTTTCGGGTGGGCAGGGAAGGTTGGGCTCACCCAGGATCTTTGCAGGTGGAGCAGGGGTGTCAGCGGACTCTGAGGATGTGGGTTACATTTCATGTCCATTTTGCACCTTAAAGGAATGACTCAAACAAACCAAACCTCATTTCTGTTTTATCATGGACAGAAACATGCCCCTTTCCTCTGACATTTTCTGTGCTTTCTGGGCTGCGGGCAGCAGGGGGTCGAGAGGGGCGAGAACAGCTGTCGGGGAAGAGCAGTCATGACTGTAACCATATCTGCTGCCTGGTCAGTGTCCACCAGGGCCAGGGAGTTCAGAGGTGTTTTTGTTTAAACAACTTTTAGTACAGTAGTCTCTCTACTCAGTCTAGAAATAGTGAAGCATTTCACAGGAGAATGTACATTTATAATTTTTTACATGTAAAATTCCTTGACAGCTTGAGCTGCCTGCCCCGGTGGGGCTGAGATTCTTGATTCACGGCCGTGTATTCAGTGGTCTCCCAGCCCGGAGCAGGAGGAAGGAGCTGGGGAGGAGAAGCCCCCAGTGTCATAGGGAGAAGCTCCTCCCTAAGCTCCTCTCTCTTTCCCATTGCAGTTTCTCCCTCTCCTCCAGGTCTCAAGCTGTTGACATCACCCAGCTTCCTTCCTTCTCTCCAAAGAAGTCACTTCTTTCTGATGCAAGTGACCCACACATGCACGTCCTTTCTGGGGACCCGAACTTGTCCTTTTCGTGGTGAAGATAAAGTGTGGATTCAAAGGATTCTGTAGAAATTTCAAACAATCAGGAAACAGCTCAAATTCACAGACACAGACCCACAAACCAAGTGTCTTCTAGTAGAAGCTATTGATAGTTTTGTTTTTCTACTTTGTAAATATACAATTTTGTAAATATCTATTTTGTAAATATATACTTTTCCTCCAATAAAAGTTTATTTTTAGTGGCTAGTATCTGTTTCGTGATGTGACATAATTTTGGTATTGAGGGTTGTTTCCTTGAACACTATTAGATTGATTTAAAACATGTTCTCCATTTGCTTAGTTAAGAAGTTTGAATTCTTTTTATTTCCTTGGGAACACCCTGTGTGCCTTTTGTCACATCCACGTTGTCAAAGTGAGGCCTATGAGCTCTGATGCAGGTGGATATTGGGAAAAGAATACAAATTTGCAAGAGGAGATTGAGGGGCACCTTTTGTGACCCATTTCTGGGTGGGTGGTGTCATTTGGTTTAAATAACACGGCAGTGTTATTGTCCATAGTTGAGTAGGTTGTTAGGATGGATTGTCTTATTGTTCTTTATCTAAGAATTTTATCTCCTGACTTAGATGGATGCTAGAATGGGGCTTGGGGTGGCTGGGAGATGGAGCCTGGTGATCCATATGTTGAAGGGTAGTGATGGACCCAGATCTCCAATGACAGGAAGCCCATCTGGCTGATCAAATACAATGCTAGGCAACCAGGGGTCACCCCGGCAACGAATGGGGTTGGGGGACGCCCACCTAGGGGAGACCGTGGGTCCAGAGACAGGCCATGCAGTCAGGCTCTATTCAGACACTGGGGCAGGGAGTTGGCGGGGGGTCAGCACTGGGGACCTTCATCTGCTGCAGAGACCAGGCGCCAGTCCACGGGCAGAGCAAGAGTGAGGTGGTGTCCCCAGAACGTGACAGTTACCAAGAAGGAGGCAGACACAGGGGAAAGAGGTGTGGGTGCAAGGGCATGAACTTGGATGTGAATTTGGGCTCCAGGTGGCACAGGATTCTTGAGGGCAAACAGAAGCCAGAGTAGCTTAAGTGTTGCGGAACTATGGAGTTGTTTCAGAGTTTCCTCAGGCTTCTTAAGTTTCCATCCTAGGAAGGCCTAGTGTGTGGTCCTAAATATGAAAACGGCAGACACTGGACGTGGGGAATCGGACGTGGGAAACCAGTCAGGGCATTTTTGTGTTGGGGCCCCTGGTTGGACATTATTGGATTTAAAAGTACGGGGTGATTGTTACTCCACAGTCTGTGTGTGAACGTGTAAGGAATGTGTGTTTGCAGGGCTGCGAGTGTGTGTGAGTGTGTAAACGTGAAGGAGTGGCTTGGGTGTCCTTCTTTGGAGCAATAACCCCACGTGTGACATCCAGCGGTAGCTTGTGCTTATCAGCCAGGGATTGGAGGCCACTTTCATTTTCTCAGAAGATACCAACCATCTTTAATTTCCACCTGCCAGATGGCAAACTGATAGGTGAGCTCTGACAAAATAACTTTCTTCATCCTGAACAGAATGCTCCAGAGAGGGAAACAAGAAGAGGTTTTGTATTTGTTTTCATCCTGCTGGGGCTTCTGAGTTTTCAAGACCCTGGGAGAGTGAAGGTCTCCATCCTTCAGAAAAAGAGGCTGTGCAGGGGAAGCAAATAGGACCACAGCCGTCAGGGGTTCAGACTCAAAAATTGATCCTGAGCTTTGAGTGACTGCAGATTCAGGAGTGTGGCTTCTGCATCCTGGCAAGAGGTGAACCCACGGAGGTACCAGAAGTGTACCTCCACTTCCGTTCTGATGTCTCCTGCCTGGACCACCCCGCAGTGGGGAAACAGCCTTCAGTAGCCGGGTGACTTTAACACAAATAACCAGGCTGGACGGGATGGCAGCGGGTCTTCTCGGATGAATGGAGCCCTCGGTATCTCTGATGCACAGCTGCCCTCCTTTTGTCTGTCTGTCTTTAGCGCTCTGTTCCATAAACATCTGGAGGGCCGAGTAACATCTGAGCCATAGTCAATAGCTTGAAGGAAGAATATATCTTATATTTCCCCACAAAGAGGCAAAATGGTGCTCGGGCTGCACCCACGGAGGAACTGGAGCATCTCTGTGCAGAGTGAATCTGGAGCAGGGTTATCCCTGGTTTATGGATTGCTTTCCTCCCCCTCTTCCGTCATCTGTGAAGCAATGAAATAATATGCGTGAAGACTCAAGATTCCTCCCGGATCCATCTGAGTATATTTGTTTTACATCAGCAGTCATAAAGAAATCAGTTAAAACATCTAATGGGAATGAAATTGCTTCCATATAATGTTTCAAACCCGACTTTTTCCCCAGTGTATGAAGTAGCCTGCCAACTACCAAGCTGCTTATTTCCTCTTTGGAATTAATTTCTGTTGTGATAATATGTTTGTGTACTTTCTGGGGTTACGATATCTGGCAAAAAGAATAAAAACAAAAATAAACAAGTCCCAACTTTGTTATCCGGTCAGTGTTCTGCCCTCATGACAAAATAAGGGATTCGATTATTTGAAATATCCTTTGGTTGTCTACGGCCTCACGACTCCAAATGTGGTCCACAGACCAGCAGTAGCAACATCCTCCAACCTTGTTGGAAATGCAGATTTTGGGTCATTTCCCCCTACATGTCCTGAGTCAGAATCTGTATTCAAACGAGAGTTCCCGGGGATTCCAGTTTGAGAAACACTAGCCTAAAGGCTTTGTCTGGGTGGGTGTGTTTCTTTGTCACAGATTGACTTTGGTTAGCGTTCACAGCTGCACAGATCTGTAAGTCTCAACGTCCCTCATATTCTTTCTGCCTCTCTCTTTATATGTATATATATCTTTTTTCTTTACATTTTTTAACTTAATTCAACCATTTTGCTCAGCTCCATATCTTGTGTGAGTGCCTCCCAAGTAAGATGCTATGGGGGAGGGGTGGGAATATAGAAAAACGAGGCCCCTAACCTTGAAGGTGACTCCCCTCTAAGGCAGGTACACAAAGACCATCAGAAGGCACCGCGGAGTAGTTGGGGGAGGAAGCCAAAGAGAGCAATTCGTGCTGAGACACAAGGGGAGCTGCTTGGAGGACTGGTTCCTTTAGCTGACTTGAAAGAACCTCCCGGCCAGGAGGTATACGGAGGCGCTCAAGCAGAGTGCCCGCAGTTACACCATGGTGTCCACCATCGGGAGAAATGGGTGTGCAGAGGGCAAGGGGCACAAATGGGAAGTAACAAGGCTCATTGTGAGAGTGGGGATTAGAAAGACAGGTTGTGGCCAGTCTGCAGAGTCTGCAGAGGGATTGGAGTTGAATGAGTCGACAATGGGCAGGTGCTGAAAGTGTTTGAGCTGGGGCCCTGACCCAGCCCTGAGGAGCTGTGCTAAATCAATGTGCTGGTTTTGTGCAGACACATTGCAAGAGGGGGAGGGCTGAATTCAAAGATCCACTGGGGTGTGTTTTTAACGGATTTGCTTTAAATTCTACCTCCTCCTTCACATTCCCAGGAGGTAGCCGTGGGAATGGGGCAAAGGAAGTGGATGTGAGTGAACCTGGAGGAATTATCCAGAGGACTGATGGGATGAATGAAACAAGAAACAAATCAAATATAATTTTCCAACCTTCCTGCCATTGACCGAAATCAGAGAGGTGAGGGTGGAGCCTGTGTTTGGAAGAGGAAGGTCATGAGTGTTTGGACATGTTGAATGTGATGTTCTAAGGGAATATTTCTAATGTTTATAAATCTTTTCATATATGTGTAAAATACATAAGTACATATAAATTTATGGATATAAAATATGTCATGTTTATAAATTATTATTATTACTGTTGTCTTACAGGGGTGTTTGTTAATAGAAACAATAGCACTATAACACTTTAGAGTGTACAGAACCCTCCTCCCTAAAATTGAAAGGACCTTCAGATTGTTCATCTTTTGTTTCTCTTTCTGTTTTTCTCTTAGTTTGTTTAGATTGGTGCGAGAGCCTAGAGCTGCACGGTCATCTAGAGTTTTCTATGGGTGCAGATAAATGGACCTTTGGTGACCAGAGCACACTTACTGACTCAAGCTATTTTCAAAAATCACTGGAGTTGGAAGCAGGGTAAGAGAGGTGGCTACTCTCTCTAAGAGGCTCTAAGCAGTGCAGGACAGGATACTGAGGCCATCAGCTTTGCCGAGGAGAAGAAGGAAAGGCTCCAGCGGGCCCCATTCCCAGGGGTTCACCCAGGGATGTTCTAGGAGCAGAGACCTGGTATTGTCTAGTGTCTACACTGGTGGTGTTTGGAGTTGGAGGAATCCAGATCACCCTCTTTTTGTTGCCTCTGATTATGTCACAGAGACTCAATAACTCTAGGGAATCTGAATGAGCTTAATGTGATTTAACCGTGTACACTTGACTTTTACAAGGTTACTAGGGGCACAAGTGAGTTATTGCTGCCATGACATATGTGAGGTGAATCCAGAGGTTTCCCCACCCCCCAAGGTTGACATGACAATTAAGTGACAAAAGAGCTCTAAGAAAACACATTTAAAAGACCCCGTAATAGGCCAGAAACATAGGTTTATAAAGAGTGTTGAGATACATTTAGATCGTGTTTTGAAGTTGGGAGCATTTTTATGCCTCTGGTATGTGATTAGAGGCAGTGCAGTCAGATGAGACAACATCTCAACGACCAAAGCGGGCGTCTGTGGTGGGATCCCGTGGATCAGTGTTGGCTAAAACCCTTGGAGTTCATCGAGTCTTTGTTGTTCTTTCTTTGAACTGCTGTACTCATCTCCTTACGTCCCAGTACCAGGAAGATACCTGTTGCTTGGTAACTTGAGATGCCTACTTCTGAAATCTTGGCAAGTGATAACGAGAAGAGAACACATATTTCTTGGAGTTCGGGGGGCCCTTGCCAGAGAAGTTTCCGGAACCCCAGTCCTCCCAGCATTTGTCAACACGTGGCCAGAAGGCATCTCAGCACTGCTCCCCACCAAGTTCTCCCAGTTAAAGCGTGGTGCCCGCCATCTTCCTTCCTGTCTGCTTTGACCCTACTGGGCGATGTCTGGGGTTGATTATTGTGTTGCCAGTGAAGCCACGAGAGTGGGAAGGCTGGCTGCTGTCACCAATATTCCTGCCAAGGGAGCTCTTTCCTAGAGGGGCTGGTGCCGCTTGTTCCTGGCACTGCTGAAGCTCTCCATGCCAAGCCTGAGTTAGTTATTCATTTGTTTATTCGGTGAATAGCTATAATCACTGATAACCGACTCCATACCAGGCTCTGTGCTGGGCACTGGGATACAGTGATTGGTTCGAACTCTGGCTCTCACCTCGCCCTTATGGAGCTTAGACTCTGATGCTAGATGTTCTCCTGAAATAAACAATGCGAACAAAAGAAGATTTTTGGAATTGGGGTTGATTGGAAAGATAGATAAGGGGCCCCACAAGCTGCACGGAAGATTTTAGTCTTTATTCTAAAAGCAGTGGAAATCTTTGGAAAGTTTTAATCCAGAGGGTGAGGTGACCAGTTTGGGGTTTTAGACGAACACTCTGGCATGACATGTAAATGACATTCTGACTCAGAGCGGAATTGCAGTTTACAAGAAAGACAAATGGAAATGGAGAGAGCGGTAGGGAGGCTGTTGAAAGGTGCAGGAGACACAGTGGGGGCAGGGACGGGGCTGTGGCCGTGATGGGGAGGCAGGAGGCCACCTCTGCCAGGGCAGCAAGCACTTCAGTGGAGCCCATGTTGACCAAGCAGCAGAAGCCACATTTGTTCGGTCCCAATCCAAGGAGATTCTATTTTCCTGTTGTCGCCTGTTTGTTGTCTGAAGTCTCAGCCCCAAAGGAGCTCTGACTTCCACTACAAACGTCTCATTCCAGTGTGTGCCTTCCAGGTCAGCCCACCAGCCTCCAGATGTGCCCAGGAAGGCTGGAATCCAGACGCGAACAGAGTCCGGGCTTCAGCCAGCTCCCTCCAGGGGGGATGCTCATACTTAAGGAATTGGCTCTTACCAGAGAGTGACTGTGAGGGAAAATAAGCCATGTTTTGGAGACACAAGAAAATTTCAGAATCACCCTTTGGTAACATTTCCATTATGTATAACTAGACAGTTAAGCAGATACATTGAAGGACACTACAAGTGGGGTGGTGGCCCACAGTTTCTGCCTGGAAGTGGTCATCTGGCTGGAAGGGCCTGAAGGTACATTTGTGTAACACTTTGTATAGAAGTTTGAGGAAATGCCAGTTGCCCATATTATTTTTTAAAATGGAGAAGTTGATGGAAATGCCGGAGCTGGACTAAAGCACGGGCATGCGCGCGCGCGCGCACACACACACACACACCCTTTCCCCGTGCCCAGGCATCCTGCTTGGGACCCTATGATGATAAAGGCTAAAATAGCACTCTGAAACGTATGGACACCAAGGGGGAAAGTGGGGGAGGGGAGGTGGGATGAATTGGGAGACTGGGATTGACATATATACACTAATATTTATAAAACAGATAACTAATAAAAATGACAAATAAAAATTAATTAATTAATTAATTAATTAAAATAGCACTCTGAACAGTTGCTTTAAAAGCATGGGAACCTAATCTCCTGGGACAGTCCATTGAAAGTCAGAAAGTTTCTAGAAATATTTATTCTTATCCACTTGGGGGAGAGTCTAAGCCCCTCCATGTTTAGATAACAGAAGATATTTTCGTCGTCTTCATTTTCATCTACTTTTCTACCCAAGCACCTGTTTCCTAAGACCTGGTTCCTCAACAGCGGTTGCTATAAACTAGGCCAGCAGGGGGCAGACAAGCGCAATCATCGCGCAGGTAAACATACCGCTTGCAATTTCACTTTTGGCCACAATTCTCTCCCACCTCTGCAAGATACAAATTCAGGGGAGGAGGACAGTGGAGTTAGGTTGTACATGGACTTAGAAAAATGTGCAGAATCCTAAAAAGCAATACAAGTCCTTTTTACTCTTGGAACTGAACGCAATAATATAGCACCTCTTAATTGTTAAAAAAAAATCAGAAATCACCTAAAGCTTCCAGAACCATTATTTTACAAGTTGACCAGAGAAATAACTTTAAAAAGGAAGAAAGAAAAAAAAGAAAGAAAGTATTTGCTATGGCTCCCAGCCGACTCAAAGAGCACACATTTGGGAGAGATGATAAAATAATCGTAAATACCAGATTCCTTTCTGAATGCTTGAAAAGGCAATGAAAGAGATGAAGGCAAAAATAGCACTTAAGCAATAAACACTTTCAAGTAAACGTATCTGTTTTGGTACACACTCCGTTCCCTGTTGGCATCTGAGCGTGGCTCTTAATTCAAGAGGTTTAACCTACTCCAGGGAAAACAAATAAAAAAGAATCCAGCACAGTACTTGAAGATCTTCATGTTTATAGACTGGTGTGAACTCTCTCCCCTACAAACTGTAATTTGGGTGGCTTTCCTTCAAACCTATTAGGGCATCTTCATGGAGCCAGGGTAATTCTCAGTGATACTAATGGTGCGCTCGATGTTACTGTAAATAAGATAAATGAAAGCAAACTTGTCTGAGCAGATGCAGCTAATGACAGAGGCATAGAGGCGTAATATGGAAGGAACAGAAGTGTTCAACAGTAGAAAACAAGAGCCCAGGGCATCTTGATGAGCAGTTAGTGTGTGGTCACGCAGGGAAAGGATGCAGCCATCTGACCGTCTTGCCCAGATTGCCATGTCCGGCGCAGCCAACTCTTCAAAAGTTCAGAGTCACAACCAGTGAAAGGGAAACCCTCTTGGGTTTCAGGCCTCCACTTCCAGAAAACCCCAAGAAATTTCTAGTGGAGGCATAAAGAGAAAGCTCTTGAATTCTAGGGCACTGAAAGGGATCTGGAGATTGAGGCCCTAATATCCACCCAAATTCAGGGGAAATGACACATTAATCTATTTCAGCCTCAATTCTTAGAGACCAAAGAAAATCTAAAACAGGTAGGTGTGGCTTACAGTGTGGCCCCAAAGAACTAGCTTGTGTGCCCCCTCCCGCTCGGTCGATGTGGTTGATGTCATGCATTTTCTCCCTGTCCACGCTTGTAGGAGAAAGCTCTGGAAAACTCAGCTCAGCACTCCCTCTAGAGAGTTCTTGAAGAAGAGGGGAAAGATGGACCCATAATTTGGGCAGATATTTTAGTTTGGGGCATAGAAGTATAATGGGAAGGAAAGGAAAGAAGCAATAGAAAAACGTTTGGACTCTAGTCCTCAAAATGTTAAGATTATGCCTTCAAATCCCATCATAGAAATGAGCCTGAGTGAGGGCACCATTCCGTGTGGGCAGCTGTTTGTCTGTACCCCAGAATCCTGACTGTATCGACAGGACGTGGTCCGTGTAGTCTTGGTCACCACACCTAGTCCCCTCTTGCAAGACTGATTAGCTTGGAGTCTCTATGAAGATGACAAATGGACTCGTAGATCACTGGATCCATGCCCAGAAAGTCAGAGCTATGTGCATTTTACTACACAGAAACTAAACTGGAAATATAACAAACTAAAAGATTTTGATATATACAGCTTGTTCCTCCTCATGAAGGAATTGGCAGAATTGTACAGAATTCTTGTACAGGAGGATTGTAAAGGAGGATTGTACAGGAGGAATTCTTCTCCTGATGTCTTCCGAGGGCCTGTGTTGTTCTCTTCTTCGTCTCTTCTGCACAGCTGGCTTCTTGCTCTACTTGAAACCCTAGGAGTGGCGGCCAGTGTGGCAGCTGGTTTTCTGGCACCTTCCATCCTGGGTAAGCATCTGTCTGTGCTCCTTGGTTGTCTCTGCAGCAATTGCTGCTGCACCTCCATGGAAAGATGGCTATTTCAAAATCCTTAGGGGTGAAAGAACTTCCTGATAAAAGTTTAGGTTGAAAATGGTTTTCTCCCCTAAAATCACAACATTTTCAATGTAACACCATAGACATTCTCTTCCACTCAACCCCCGACTGGACCTGTTGGGGGATGGAGTGGGGAGGACATTGCCATTGAGGGTTTCATGCTCAGTATTGGACAGGCCAGGGTTTCCCCAGAGCTGCCCAGGTCTGTTACCCTAATGCTGGAGAGCTCATCAAATCTAAAGGGGGGGCACCTCTGTGTATTCTGACTCCTCGGGTCCAGAAGGGGCCCTGGAAAGTTCCCAGAAGGAGCTCACAGGGGGTTCTGACCATCAGGCAATTAGGGAAGCCACAGGTGATCGCTGTTCCCACATCCCCTAGAAGGGCTCTGGGCTGCAGCTGTAGACGGAGCATCTGCAGCTCTGGAAATCCTGCCACCTGGCAGTAGAGGCCCAAGTGACAAATTATATCATGGAGTATTTATCTAACTTGACTCTAGTTCTATAACGTAGAAGGTGTGGAAACAAAGTATAACTTCTGAAAAAAAATAAAAACTTTCACTGTAAAGCTTAAGATTCTCTCTGGGATGTTTGCCTACTTTTCTGCTTGAGACTAGTTTTTAGCAAGGGGGCCGTTTGTGAAGGATGACCACGTGAGAAAATGAAAATCAAAAATGGACCCGCACGTGGAAGCAGAGAGAGGGAAGGAGAGAAGCCATGGGTGTCGAGATACAGCTGGTAGAAACCATCTCAGGCTTCACCCTGACAAATTCCTAACTCTAACTGTAGTTTGCATCAAGTATTTTGGCCCAGACACTAACAGCTGGTCTCAGGAGGCTATTGAAATGTAAATTAATTTAAATGAAAGGAAACTGCAAATTTGGTTGCTCAGTCCCACTCACCACATTTCAAGTACTCCCCGAGCCACGTCATCAGTGGCTACTGCATTGAACAAGCAGGTAAAGGACATTTCCATCCTGACAGAAAGTTCTATTGGAAGCACTGGCTGGCATGGATGTAAGTGCTGGGAGGAGGAACAGGGCGCCTTGGCAGTGTGACATCTCTGAAGTGATGGTTGTTCCCGACCTTGGTGGAGCTTAGTGTTAGGGGAGAATCGCCCTCTGGTTCCAACTGAAGCCAACAGCCCTTGATTATGGGACAAAAAGAAATGTGCACCATCGGAACACCTCTGCTGGCCCACGCTCTTCTGAGATCGTTCAGTTGTTAATACTTTCCCAACTCTCAGAAACTCTAGCCAATACTTTGTATATAACCAGAGAAACGGGTGGAATCCTGGAATGTTTCTTTGTGTTCCCCTTTTCCTCCAGAACCGTAGTTGGAGGGATGTCTCTGACTCGGGTGTTGAGTGTCTGCTGAGTCGTCTGGAAGGACCCTTGAAAGAGGCCTGCTCTTCAGCCAAGGAGGAGGCTGGAATGTTCCCTTCCTCCCACCGTCTTCTCATGACTAGTGGAGAGCAGATGTCTGAGATCGGCCTTAAGAATCAGGGTGTTTCTATGGGGAGTGAGGTGGAGGGTTGGGAATGGAAAAAGGGAAAAAAGAAATGCAGATGAGGGTGCTGTAAGATGTACTGTTTGATCCTATATCCAAAAAGGGCTGGGAACCGAGCTGAGTTTTGCATTATTTCCTGAAGGTGGAGATGTTGGAGCTTAGATGGGCTCCACGGCTGCGATCAGGGGAGGCCCAGCCTTTCCATAAATTCAATCTCCCAAGTAAAGATAGAAAGGCCCTGTGTTGTTGGCTGGATCGTGAGATAGCGGTGGGTAACACTTTCTTTAAAAAAGTACTCATTCAAATCCTTAGAATGGATAAACCACATTCCAAGATGATGGAGACATTGCTCTGAGGGGAGAGTTATACAGAAGCTATTTGGCAAAAATCTGTTTTATAAACGATTTACGCCTCTTGATACGTTGCATTAGAAAATCATGAGTGATTTATAGCCAAAACTTCCTTTGGCCGCTTTAAATGATCTGGCTCTTCCAACTTGCCTCATGGACTCTGGTTCAGCTCGGCAATTAATCGATACCCCTTTATTGAGTGCCTGGTAGATGCCAAATGGAACCAGTGTTTCTCAGCTCAGGATGTCATGGGTATAAAATCTCCGATAGCCTGAACTCTGATTCTTCCTCGCACTTAGAAAAGCTCCTCTCTGCTTCTCTCCTTTCCCCGAGGTGTCCTCTGCTTCCTAGTTCAAGAGCATGGTGTCTGGCATTTGAGTACTTGTTAAAGGAGTGAAGGAACTAGAAGATCACACTGACGGCAAGTCCCAGATTATAGTCAGTAAAATGCGTGTCGAGTGCGGTGGTCCAGACGTTACGGAGGATCGGCCTTCTTCATAATAACACCTTATATTTGGTAGCGCTCTCCACTCGGGCAAACTCTTTCACACCAGTGTAATTTCATTTGATTTGCTGTTAGACCTTAGATAACATGATTAGCCTTTAGATGCCTTCATTTTTCATCCATGGCCCCAAAAAACCCCATATGCAATGGATACACCATTATCTTTTCATCAAGATGCTGTATGAGTTATTATTGAGTAATTCCCCAGAATACTGTAAGAAGTCCATCTGAATATAAAAGGAGTGCCATTACTTTGGAAGTGCTTAAAGCCTATTTGTTATGGTCTACATGGGAAAAGCTGCCCCAATAAATTAGTATAACTCTAATACAAACGTCACGTTACCGCTGATGGGGACTTGGCAGAATGTGAGAAATTTGGGCTTTACAATCCGGCTGAGATGATCCTGAAGGCAAGCCATATAACAGACCTGCCTATTTTGTAGCCAGCGGATTTCCTATACCTTCAGACCTCCGCCTAAGTGTTTTCCCAAGTAGGTTGCATGGCCTGCCTTTGTGCCCTTGCGTTTTATTCCCTAGGTTGCATATACATTTCTTCAGGGCAGAGGTTACGGGATGCCCAACCACTTACCAGCTGTGGGAGCTTGGAAAGTCACTCACCTCTCTGACTTGAAGTGTCCTTGTGTCTCAAATAGAAATTACTATGCTTACCTCCCGGAGAAAAAGTAAGAATCAAATCAATGTCTGTGCAAGGTGAGCAGTACAGTGCCTGGCATGTAAAAATACTCAGTAAGGGTAACTATGAATTTCCTTTCTCATTCATTCCTCGGTGCCTATAGAAACACCAGGAACTTGGAAGGTAACAAGCAGTGCTTAGTGATTTGAGTACAATGGTTCTTCCATGGCGTGAGCAACCTTGATCTTTCCTTCATTGATCTTTGTACCCATTTCTATAAAGTAAGGTGGTTGAAACTCAGTGTATAATGAAAATGTGTAGTTTTCTTTAGTGGGTTGGGAAGATTCTTGGTAAATTAAATACTAAACTTTGTTCTCTTCGTTGTTAACATCACAAAGCCAAAATAAAGACAACTGGGGTGGGATGTTGATTTAAAACTCCTCAATTTCATCAATTTACATATCTAAGCCTGATTTAATCCAGAGGAAAAAACAATAGCAATGTCCTGAATGCTTCATCTCATCAAAGAGACACGATTTTAAAAATGAAACTCTTACACTCAATAATCTAGAAGAGAGATCTGTCTTTGGTAGCATTGTCTGGCAAGCACCTTTCCTCTTGGTGAGAATGCCAGGATTCCAAAGCTAGATTTTTCACTGGATACCAGCATTTCTACGAGAAAAACTGTGTAGGAGATCACATGTGTGGAGAGGGAGAGGAACGAGCCCCAGAACCTCTAGGCGCCTCAGGGAGAAGTGCTTTCGCGCTGTCATAGTCAACGTTCCGACAATGCTTGTTCCGACAATGCATCTCTTCCAGAAGTCCTTCTGTGGCAGTGCTCACACCCCTCACAGCAAACATTTTGAAGAGTAAAATGATTTACCCTCATTTCAGTGTTGCTAAGGGGGAAGGGAGGTGTCTAGCTATTTATCGCTGGGGTTTTTCCTCCCACGCCCTGGCCCCCGTGGATCTTCACCATTTCCTCGGTGAGCCACTGACCTAGGGCGGGCAGCGAGAGGACGGAGCCCTCATCTTCTGGGTCTGTTAGGCAAGTTCTGATGCCAGAAATTCCAGCTCCTGGACTGAAGATTTCCACACAAATATTGCCAGGGACGGGCAAAGCTGATGGACCACTCTATCTGGGGGAGTTTGCAGTTTCATTAAAGAAGAGCTGTGGAGGGACTTCCCTGGTGGCACAGTGGTTAAGAATCTGCCTGCCAATGAGGGGACACGGGTTCGAGCCCCGGTCCAGGAAGATGCTGCATGCTGCAGAGCAACTAAGCTCGTGCACCACAACTACTGAGCCCACACGCCTAGAGCTCGTGCTCCACAACAGGAGAAGTCACCGCAATGAGCAGCCCGCGCACCGCACTGAAGAGTAGCCCCCGCTTGCTGCAACTAGAGAAAGCCCACGTGCAGCAACGAAGACCCAGCACAGACAAAAATAAAAATAATTTAAAAAAAAAGAGCTGTGGAAAGATGGCTAGTTGTGACATGTTTAGTTGGTGATGCAAGAACAAGCCTGTGTTGAATGGTCTTTGCCCATGGACACACCTTAACATATACATTAACTTTCCCTTCTGCTTTCTGTTCTGCATTAACTGCACCTCCATAAGCCAGTTTCAGATCTGTAAAATGCGATGATAATGGGACCTGCCTGCTAGGGTTTTGTGGAGGATAAATGAGGCAATTCACATGACCAGCATGTAGTAAGTAAATGCTCAAGAAATGTTGGTTGTTATCATTACTATCGATTTAAAGGTGTTTGATACTGAACAACAGTTGGAGGAAAGAAGCATCCTTCCCGAAGGAGGTTACTTTTTGTTGCTTACTTTATAGGTGATCACCTTACATTTAAATTCTCACGATTTGACCCAAATTTCCTAAATGGACCTGGGAAACAGCAAGAACAACCCATGATATGGTACAACTCTTTTGGTCTCTCACCAGCATCAATCTTTTTAGGTTATATTTTAATCATTGGCTCAAATAGGTACCAAAAACTGAATTTTTAAAAATTGAGGGAGCTTTAAATAGTAGGTTGCATTTAAATTGGCAGCTCCTGTGGGTTTGAGGCAATGTTTAAAGGAATTGATTTTACCAGACTGAAAATAAAAGAGAAACAGCAATTTACACAGCGCTCTTTGTTATTTGAATCAATAGCCCTGTTCCCATGAAGAGACAACTTTTTGTCTGGTATTCAGAACGCAGTTTACCTCCTTGCAATTTTGTTAGTAGACCATCAATGTAATATTTTTGTTTTTTGACAGTTTCTTGCTCCGATTCCTCTTCCAACCCCATATTTGCAATTCTTTCTCTGTGCCAGAAACTTGGCATTTATTCCTTGTGGGGGAGTTTGACATATGCTATAAAAATATGTTTCTCCAATTAACCTTTTCATAAGAAATCTCAAGAGTAGAGCACAGCATGTTCTGATGAGGAAATTGACATCTATACCGTTGCTAGAAGGAGCCACACAACAAAACAGGGAGGTGGCAGGAATAATTGTGTTTGGAGAGAGTGATGATGACATTTGCTTTATTGACCTTGATGTTTAAAGCTCTAAGTGTCTGCATACATCTCACTACTTCATTTCGTGCTCCCAACGCTGCTCTGGGGTATGTGCTACTCTCTATAGTTTACTTCTATGGAAATTGAGGCTCAGGGAGATTAAATACTCGGGGTCATATTTATTAAACATCTGACTGGAATTTGAACCCAGATCGGTTTGACCCTGAAGACACGTCCACCATGTTACATTGCCTCTCAAGATAGTCCAATTTGGGTTTAATTGGATATTTACTAGATATTGGATATTATTGGATGGTTTAATTAATGACATTAATTAAAATTTTTTGAGTCAAAGAAATTTTGAGAAAAAAATATCCATTTCTTTCTTTTTCAGTAACTCAGCAGCCAAGAAGTCTTTTCTGTTGGAGCTTCTGATCAAGAGTGGGGAAATTGTGGAACTTCCAGGCTCAACAGTTATTCCAGAAGGAATTGTAGATGTGAACAATGTTTCACTCCACTGTCACAGTGAAATGGTTAAACGTTCGAGATTTCCAGTAGGTAAGCCGTCTGTGACTTGAAGAAGTGTCTCAAGGTCTGTGATTGGACACCGAGGGCCCGTGATGGCAAGGGCAGTGTTTCCAAGACGACCTCTGTGAGCCTTAGAGGGCAGGGCTTGGGTTTGTGCTGGAACAGGAAGGGGGCGGTGCCTTTCTTAAAAAAGCAAGACCCTGAACGCAGTAAGTGATGTGACTTATAAGAATTATGTTGGTTCGCAATCAGGTGTCTGTGGACCCCCGTGAGGTCCATAACTGGAATTCAGAGTATCTATGAACTTGAATGAGAAAAGAATTTTATCATTTTTTGCAAATCTCTGACTAAAATTTGGCATTTCCGAATGTAGAAAACAAACCACACTAGTATCAATAGTAACCATGACTTTGTCATCAATAGAAATCAGATATTTTCACACCATGTTACACTTGTTGCAGAGATAACAAACTACCATTTATGCTCATGACTACCTTAAAATTATAGGGGTTACAACTCACCCTTAGATCCTGTGATTGAATGCCCTAATCATTAAGTTCACATATGATCATAAAACACATTTGGCTTTTAAAATATTTTGGTACTGTATTTTAAGGTATTGGATCCCTTCCTAATTCTCTGAATTTTATTTTATGCATTTAAAGCATGATTCTGAGATGGTTTTCAATAAAATGAAGTAGAGATCTCAGCTTTAGAAATAAGTAACAAAAATACGCGTTTAAAATAACTCCCTTGACACAATTTGTTTGGTGATCTTTGGACTTCATTCATTTTAACTCAGCATTTCTTCAAGTTCCACCCATGTACCTGTTTTAACTAAAATCTGTAACAAATTTCAGAATCTGTATCCATTAAATTTTTTCATTAATCTCTATTTTGTATTGTGATGATTAAATAAACAACATTTTGACATTTGCATCTATCTTACAGAAAAAAATTTTTTGTCACAGTGAGTTCTCCACATCTCCAGGTATTCTGGAAAGGGGGCTGGGGTGCGGGGCAGATGTGAAAATCCAGAGTCGTGCTGAGGCACAGTTACCCTGCGCGGGTCTTCACGTGATGTTGTGATCCCAGCCCTCCTGGAGAGCTGGCATCCTTCTTTAGGGTCCCTCAAACTGTAATAGCAAGTGATCCCCAAAATAACCCCAAAATAGCCTCCCCACCAGCCTGACACATTGCCTGAAATCTCCACTATCAATCTGACTTGGGATCCAGGTATCGTGGTTTTAGAGCCTCGGCTTCAAAAAACCAAATGCAGGAAAGATGTACTGTTTCTCGTATTTTCATAGATTATAAAATGTTTCTTCAATCCTCCTCTCTTCCTGTATAAATCCTTCCCCCCTTCACCCACTGAGTAAGACAGACTCCTGCGGAAGAGGTCAATCGGCCTTGCTGTGAAGAGCAAGAAAAAGAAAATATCACAGCTTCTCTGTGCTCGTTCACATGGAGATGTCGTGATGTGTGTGGGGTTTGTTTCTCTTTTTGCTGAAACCCTGATTATGTGGCTCAGTCCAGGCCCCGGCCTATGAACTCCTGGAGGTGGTGGTCATTCTCCTTGTGGATTTCCTCTTATTGAGTAAGTGTCGGTGTCACTCTGATCAGAAAGAAAGATCAAAATGGTTTTTTTGGTTTATTCTACCAGCATTTCCCAGCCCAGCAGAGATCCCTGGACTAATGTGCAATTTCCAGGAAGCCTGGATTATAATGGAAATATCTTTCCCAAGAGGGGCAGATGCATTGACCCCTTACTGACAGGGTGACGGTACATCCTGGATGCCTGGCAGAGTCACAGCCCACTCGATGTCCCTGTGTCATATGTTCAGTTGTTGGTAATGACTGTCATGTAGGCCAGTTTAGGGATGGAACAGAAGAAGTGGACAGTGACAGAAACTTAGTGCATGTGGAGCAAAGGGCCAGGAAAGAGTTGACTATAATTAGAGATATCACTGATTAGAAGACAGTTGATAAAAATGCCAGGTGCCCTTGGGTGGGTGCCGTACAGGTGAGAGTGAAGGACAAAAAAAGAGGAGGGGGCTTCTCTGGTGGCGCAGTGGTTGAGAGTCCGCCTGCCGATGCAGGGGACACGGGTTCGTGCCCCGGTCCGGGAAGATCCCACATGCCGCGGAGCGGCTGGGCCCGTGAGCCATGGCCGCTGAGCCTGCACGTCCGGAGCCTGTGCTCCGCAACGGGAGAGGCCACAACAGTGAGAGGCCCGCGTACCGCAAAAAAAAAAAAAAAAAAAAAAACTAAAAATAATAAAAAGAGGAGGGACCAAGACTAACTGGACTCCCTCCCAGGTTCCCTGACGGCCAGGACCATCTTGATGATCAAAGTGTGCAAACTCTGATTTTAAGATCCCCTTCCGTACTGGAGCCAGATATTGCAAACCTTCATCTGTGGGTGGGCTTGGAAGTGACTTTACAGACATTGTTCCCACAGGAGAAGGTAGAACTCTTTAATCCAGAATTTTTGTTTCTGTCTGCTCTCCCTTTCTTCCCTGTGCTCTATTTCCCATCCTGCAATCCACATGTGTGTAGCTCAGGGCTGGGTTGATGGTGCTCTCTCATTAAAAAGAAGCCCCCAGACCATGCATCACCAAGGAGAATGAAAAACCGAAGCCATCAGTGGTTCGGTAATCCACACTTATTGTTATTTTGTATTTTGAGCATCACCTTTTCCACTTACAAACAGTTATATTATTAAAAAGATATTTTCCGAAGATAGTAACCTTGGCAGTAGTTGTCAAGGCTAATAGTTTGACATTTCAGATCACCCACAACTAATCAACTGAACATGGCAACACATTTGAAAAACCCATTATAGGCAGAAGGCCCTGAAGTAATATGTCAACTCTCGCACTAACAGCTGTTATGTAAACGGGCTGATTTTTCTCTGCTGAATGGTCACATGGTTGAAGGAAGAGTGGCTTTGAAGGACGAGTGCATATAGCTGCGAAAGGAGATTGTGTTACTGAATGCCGTATATTTATGGGGGAAAAGTCCCTATCACCGATGATAAAAACACTCAGTCATCTCTCACAAATGCTTCTAGGGATGTTTTTCTCTTCTAAACATAACTCTCCCCAAAGGGCGTGGAGGGCTGTTTCACTATTATTGCCTTGCTATTGGGGAAATGATCTTTAGGACTCAGCCTCCGAGGGCTGTTGTCCAAGATTTCCCTGAAAGATAAGGGGGAAAAAAAAAAAAAGCCAGTAGCTTCAGGTTTCTAAAACTCCCAAGTCGAGATGGGCAAATAAAGAAGGGAACTAATTTTGTTTCTGTAATTCCTATAGATTTTCAAGTTGTTTTAAGTATTTGAAGAACCTCTTTCTGAGGACAGTTCTTTTTATCTCTGAGCCTTAGGCTAGATTTATTACTGAGTGATCTTAAAGCTCTTTGTGTTTTTTGAAAAACAAAATAAGTCCAAGAGTACTTATAAATGGCTCCAAAACGACACAGCAAGGTTGAAAATAAAGGGCTGGAAAAGATATTCTGGGTAAGTACTAAGCCAAAGAGAGCTGGTAGCTGTATTCATAGCAGACAAAAGTAGAATTTAGGGTAAAAAGTGGTAATACAGGAAAAGAGACATGACAGATTTCGTAAAGGAAATATCCTTACGTATGATAAAGCATTCATAAACCTAACCATTTCACCTTGATGTATATAAAGCAGAGGGTGACCAAGGAGCATGGGTAAATAAATTTACAAACATAATGGGGGATTGTAACCCAAGTCTCAGAAGCAGAGAAATTAAAGCAAACTGAAAATTGTTCAGGATAGCACAAACGAACAGTGCCAATCCACTTGATCTAAGAGATGTGTTTAGATGTCTTGACCCTATGGAGAAGATGTTTTCTTTTTTAAAACATTCGCAGAATATTTTCTTTTTTTAATTTATTTGTTTATTTTTTATATTTATTTTTGGCTGTGTTGGGTCTTCGTTTCTGTGTGAGGGCTTTCTCCAGTTGCGGTGAGCGGGGGCCACTCTTCATCGTGGTGCGCAGGCCTCTCACTGTCGCGGCCTCTCCCCGTGCAGAGCACAGGCTCCAGACACGCAGGCTCAGTAGTTGTGGTGCACGGGCCTAGCCGCCCCGCGGCACGTGGGATCTTCCCAGACCGGGCACGAACCCACCCTCCCTTCATCGGCAGGCGGATTCTTAACCACTGTGCCGCCAGGGAAGCCCCATTCACAGAATATTTAAGTGAAGAAATTCTTAGCTAACCTTAAAGAGTTGATAGGTTAGAAGCCTGTTCTCTGACTAAAATGAAACTTAGTTAGAAATTAATGCTAAAAAGACAGCCAAAACACCTTTCACTTTTTGGAAACTGAAACCACCCACCTGAAAAATTCATGGATTAAAGAAAAAACAATAGTGAAAAATTTCCCCAAAATATCTAGACCCAAATGACCAAAACACTACAGGTCAACATATGTGTGGCAGAGCTAAATTATACTGAGAAGAAAAATTTTAATCTTCAATGGAGTTATTAGAAAATGAGGGGGACTTCCCTGGTGGTCCAGTGGCTAAGACTCTGCACTCCCAATGCAGGGGACCCAGGTTCAATCCCTGGTCAGGGTACTAGATCCCACACGCCACAACTAAAGATCCCGCATGCCATAACTAAGACCCGGTGCAGCCAAATAAATAAATATTTAAAAAAAAAAAAGAAAGAAAATGAGGAAGTAAGTCCACCATGTGAGGACACAGTGAGAAGGCACCAACTAAGAACTAGGAAAAGGGCTCCCACCAAAACACAACCATGCTGGTGTCTGGCTCTTGGATTTCCCAGCCTCCGGAACTGTGAGAAATAAAATTTTGTTGTTTATAACCTAAGAAGGAAAGAAGGAAGGAAGGAGGGAGGGAGGAAGACATAAGTCGTAAGAGAAAGAACGGCATGAAGGTAAAGAATCACAGTAGAAACAGCAATTAAGAAAACAGAAGAAAACAGAAAATGACTCATTTTTCTATGGAAATTTTGGTTACCGACCGATGGTTTATGATAAACATTTTATTTAAAAACATGTGTTCAAACCACTAACAGTGTGTCTTTTCAAGATGGACAGCATTTCAGTTTGTTCAATCAGAAAGAAGTTGTGCTGAGCCCACGTTGTAGGCGGACCGCCTCTCACCTGTCATGATGTCAAGATCTCAGGTAAAGGTGGAGGGCGGGGAGGCTGGCGGCTCTGGCACCGGCCTGGTTTGCTCATGTGGGTCCAGCTAGGCGAGCACTCTTGGCCGCATTTGGTGGCCTGGGATGTGGCAGCTGTTGCCACAGTCAGAGTCGGAAAGTTCCTTGCTTATTATTGAACATTCTTCATGTCAGCGAGGCTCTTAGCCCAATCAAGATGATCTCTCACAGTCTTCTGGTCCTTAGAGACTTTAACATCACAGATTTCACTTGAGAGCTTTCTTGGTGCTGTTGAATCAAAGTTGGTAGTCCCTTGCCATGCCGTTTGACCGCTGTTTTGATTATTCTGGCCAGCACCCACGCTCAATGTGAGAGCCTGAATTTTGTGCCCAATTAAACACGGAATTAAAAGCTCAGAAAGGCACATCCACTATCAAAATTGGGCCTTTTCACACCCTATGCTCGCTTAGAAAACCTTTCCTAGCTGACTAATAAACCTCAGCACGGCTGTCATTCCAGCGGTGTACTGGGGCTCTGTTTGCAGTGAAAGGTTTACAAGTCTGAACAGAATCCAAATTAGCTCAGTTCCTAAGGACTAATTGAAAACCAGGTAAGTCAGGATTGATTTTCTGAATTAGCAGCCTCTCTTACAGCTTTGGAAATCTCCTTAACTTTAAGTCAGGTCAAAAGTGGCTCTTGGGTCAGGAGAAGACAGTAAGACAGGACACAAAGTACAATCTTCTCTGATGCCATGATTTTTTCTTTGTTGCCATTTTCCGATTTAAATATGTTCTATTTATATAACATATAGAATGTATAGTGAAATGTATTGAACTTTCACATTTGTCCACAATAAAAATGTGTTCCTTAATACATCAGGCTGAAAAAGTAATAAAACCCAAAGAGTTAGAAAAAGGTCATCAAAACTAGCTATTATTTTTGCAAACATAGTGAAGCAGATCTGACTACATTACAAGCAAATTGGGGTAGGGAAATACCATTTCATCTGTATCAGAAGAATAAGAAATGTATGTATTTGGGTATGGAGACACTGAAAAAATTTAGAGACTCTTGTATTTATGCCAGAAGTTCTGGTTCACTTGTGGCTCAGCACCAGCCTCTCTATTCCCTCCTCTCCAACTCAATCACCTGTATGAAGTATCTCATATCACGTGTTTTGGTAGAGGGTTGAGGGTGGGTGGTAAGAAGCAGCTGAGTAGGGAAAACTCCTGTTCTCTGCCCTCCAGGCACAAGAAACTGAAGGCATCCCAGGGAATCAAGCCGCCATGTTCCTTGGTAGGTTAAGACCCATCTGCTTCCGAAACCCAAACAAGGAGATCCAAGCTCATTGCAATCTTAGAAAACAGAGGTTCTGGTTGTCCCTTAGTTGAATAAATGTAATCAAGGAGCCTGAGAATTTGAGGCCATTCCACATCATCTTCTCTTAGCCGTTCTTGATGGTAGTTTATATTAGGATCCACCACAGAACAATACTAGAAGGGACACCCTGTTTCATGTCTACCAAGATATATGCACCTGCCAATTCAAAAGGTGGTGCTGAGAATCACCACGAACAATACATTTATTGCTTAATCTCCTGGTCTCATGATTCTTTTGGACAAGACCCTGGGCTTGTAAAGCTTGGGAATCAGGAACTCTGGGGGCTGGCCATGCTTCTACCACTAATTAAATGTCTGATCTCTCTGAACCTTAATTTTCTCACCTGTAAAGTAAGGAGGTTAAGTCAATGTCTTCCCAAAGTTCCTTTTCTCTCTAACAAGTTACATGTTGTTGCTCTCTAAAATTCACTCTGGTGTAGGTTGAAACTTCTCCTCCATTTTGAAGGCTAATTTTTTAAAGGAAACACTACATGATAGCAAATAAAAACCCTGAACTCTGAACTCAGTCAGACACAAATTTGAATTCTTACTCTGCTGTGTGACCTCAAGCAAATTACTGTCCCATTCTGAGCTTCAGTTTTTTCATCTTTAGGAAAGAGATAATAATATCTACCTTGCAGTTTATTCAAGAACAAAAATGGGGCAATGTATGTAAAGATCAGTGCCTTGTATGTAGTAAACACTCAGGAAATCATAGGTATTATTATTGTTATTATTTTCTTGGCTAAGACTTGCCATTGCCTTTTGCCCTAACTGTACAGATTTTATGCAAAAACACTGGTGAGGCTGACTCCAAGCTCACTAAGCCAGTTTTTTCTTCTTCCTGAGCACAGCTATCCTTCCTTTCCCAGCATCCCTTGCAGTTACATGCACACATTCTGCCAACGGGATGTGAGTGGAAACCTCCCACTATAAACAGCCATGCTTTTTCTTCTTTTTCTAACTTGGTGCAACTTTGGAAGCCACGTGTGGAAGATAGCAGAGCCAAGGGATTGAAGGATCCTGGGCCTTAGGATTACTGCTTGAAGGAGAAATGCCTTGATGGTCAGAGACTCTCTTTGGACTTTGTGCCTGAGGGGAAAAATTTCTGTAGTCTTCGAGCCATTTTTCATCTTTTAATTTCTTTATTATAGCAGCTAGCTTTGTCTAATTTGTCTAGAGAGAAAAGCCATGATAAAGATATAAATTTTTTTTAATGTACGAAAAGAACGGCTCCTTTTTATTTACCCGAATTTGAAGGAATCTTTGCTCTTTCAAATTCAATTTCAACAACATTTATTGATGGCTTCTGAGGTTCGGAGGTTGGAGGAAGTGCATGGAGGATGAAGAATAGCACCCATCATATATGAGAAATCCAGGTAGGCGGCGGGAGACCATTTGGCCGAAACTCACATTTTACAGAGCTTTAGATCTAGCCTCTTGAGGTTAACTCCAAATGAAGCTATGCACACAATCAAAGAATTAACCCAACAAGATGAAAAGAAGACGGTAACCCTACAACACCCAACATGCTTTGAAACCTTGTATTGATTTTTTTCTTTTTCGGTACGCGGGCCTCTCATTGCTGTGGCCTCTCCCCTTGCAGAGCACAGGCTCTGGACGTGCAGGCTCAGCGGCCATGGCTCACGGGCCCAGCTGCTCCACGTCATGTGGGATCCTCCCGGACCGGGGCATGAACCCGTGTCCCTTGCAACAGCAAGCGGACTCTCAACCACTGCGCCACCAGGGAAGCCCATATTTTCATCTTTTAACCATATCAGGAAGGCCCTGAAATGGAATAGTACTGTTTGTCTCATAGTTGCTGCTTCCAAGAAGTGTCCAGCCATGAACACACACAGTTCCATTAAGTGCTACAGTAAATGTATATCACAGATACGGAAGGAGCACAGATGGGTGAAGAGAGAGATGTATTCCATTGGGGAGGTTAGTGGAGTAGACCTCCTGGAAGGGAGGGTCCTGAACCAGCTGTCGAGGATGACAAGGAACGTCCAAGGTGGGAGGGGAGTCGGGGAGTGGCATTCCTGACAAAGAACGACACTGTAGAATGGAACAGTGTTCGGAGAGCCTTCGAGGATTTAGAACAGAGTAACTTAACTAGATTTGCAATTGATAGTCATCATTTGAACAACAGTCTTAAGGATAAACCGGGGAGCAAATATATCATTGGCTAAAAGGACAGTTAGGGAGCAACTGTGATAATCTAGAACAAAATGTGACATGCTGATCCAAGAAAGTGGCTCTGGGGTGTAAACGACAGGGCAGAATCAGGAGATCTGGGAGGTTGAAATCACCATCCCCGAGTGGCTTTGGAGCTGAAGGAGAAGGTTCTTGGATCACCCTGAGGTTCTGGCATTAATGCTGGCTGGTAACACTCACCATGTTAGGTGAGACCAATACTCATTTCCTGACCAACAAAGGTAAAACTCAGACCTTCTCAGATCATCTCCCGCTTGGTCCCATTCCAGTCCAGTTTTTGTCCAAACCAGGACACTTGGTCTCTTGTTTGAGACCTCTTTGGGCCCCAGTTTCCACTGAACTAACAGAAACCCCTTGGTTTATAGGAAATGGTTATTTAGACTAAATCAAAGACCAGTTGTTTTGTGTGTGTGTGTGTGTGTGTGTGTGTGTGTGTTCATAGCAGGCTTAATTGTACTAACATTTATACCACATAATATAGTGCACAGAGGTTGTAATTTTCCTATCATCTAAATTGCAGGCTGAAATTGTGTTAAGGAAGAACTGTAGAGGGTGAATTACTGCTTTCGAAATGACTACTTTTAACCGACAATGTGACCGGCAGATGAATGCCGAGGATGGAAGGACATTCCGTATTTGACGTTAGTCAGTCGTACCTCTGGACTTTTTAAGTGTGCCTAGCTCAGACCATTTGCATTTTAAATGTACAACTGGCACCTGGTCTACCCAGGAAATCATGTTTTTTTACTTAATATAGCATCACCTTTGGAAAACACTTAGTTATTTTGAAGATGTCATTTGGACAGTTCAGCCTGTCAATTTCTTTTAGACTTTCCTGCTGGCTGGGTCTGGGGTTGGTTGTAACAACCCAGAGCTGGGGTGCAAATTGGGACATAATTGACTTCTTGCACGCAGTGAAATGAGCCACGAAAAAGTCAGCATCTTAAACCCATGAGATATTTTTCTGCTTATTAAACACGGTGACATGGGGCTTCCCTGGTGGTGCAGTGGTTAAGAATCCACCTGCCAATGCAGGGGACACGGGTTCGAGCCCTGGCCTGGGAAGATCCCACATGCAGCAGAGCAACTAAGCCCGTGCACCACAGCTACTGAGCCTGTGCTCTAGAGCCCGTGAGCCACAACTACTGTAGCCCATGTGCCACAGCTACTGAGCCCACACGCCTCAAGCCCGTGCTCCGCAACAAGAGAAGCCACCGCAATGAGAAGCCTGTGCACTGCAATGAAGAGTAGCCCCCATTCGCCGCAACTAGAGAAAGCCTGCACACAGCAACGAAGACCCAACGCAGCCAAGAATAAATAAATAAATTTATTTTTAAAAAAAAACAAAAAAAACCCACGATGACAATGAGAAACCGGTCTCCCTGGGAGCACTCTCGGACGTTGCGAAGGTGGGAGCTGGATTTAAATCCTGCTCCTCTGTCGACTTTACTGGCCACTGAATGACCTCAGCAAGAACGACAACCTGTCTGAGCCTCAGTTTCCCCATCTGCAACATGGTTATAATAATAAATCGAACCTCGGGAGGTTGTGGGAAGACCCAGGAGGCGGTGTCAAAATATGAGACCAGAGCAAGTCCTCAGGGCAGGGGGATGCTCTTGGCACTGTTATTGTTCTGGAGGACAGTTCAGTGTGGAAGCCCCCACCATCAAAGCTTCCAGAGACTTCCATGCCGAAAAGGATAAGAGAGAGAGAGGGAAAGAGAAGAGACACCAAGAAGGACAGGGGACACACTGCCTCCTACCACCTCTTCATCAGCGGCATCTCATCGTCCTCAGCCTTCCAGCCCAGAGTCTGGGGGCCTGGGGGCTTTTTCTGACTCTTCCAATTGTGTGGGTAAAACTGGCGACCAGCTGGGGCCAGCATATCAGACATGCGGGCTCTGACAGGCCGGCCGTTACAGAATCTGCAGGGAACGTTGTCACTTCTGAGCCGCTGCCCCCAGTCTCTTCCCCACAAACAACTGGACACTTGAACTTGGCTTTTAGCCACCTCCAGGTCCTGGACTCAAGCTCAGGCCTGAGTAGGAACAGCTCAGTGGTGGGGGCAGAGCCCAGGCCCCTTGAGAATCAGACACACCGTTGCTGGGCGTGCTGGGCACTGGGTTCGTCTGCGATGAGGAACATGCAGAGGAAAGATGTAACGTGTGTCCTCCTGCCCGTTCCTGCCTTCCTCATTCTTATCCCTCCTCGCTCCCAAGGGCTCCTCTCAAGATGGGACTTTTAATCAATGATGCTCTGACAACTGAAGAGTTTGGGGATCTCACACTGTATACAAGAATAATATCCAAAAGAATTAGAGATCTGAATGTAAAAAAATGAAGTTATACAAGCATTTGCAGAAAATGCGGTGAATTCCTATATAACCTGAAATTTTGAAAAGGCTAACTGTGCCTCATGAGCCAAAGGTGATAAAGGAAAAGACTGAGAGGTGTGACTATGTAAAAGAAATTTTGAAGTTTGCCTGACAGAATGCACCAGAAACAAAGTCAAAAGATAAACTGGGAGAAAATATTTTCCACATATATCAAGACAAAGGGCTAATGTCATTCATATAGGGAGGCTTCTTCACACATAAAGGAAAAAAGAGCAAAAATTGAATAGAAAAATGGACAAAAGATATGAATAGACAACTCACAATGAGAGGATATAAAAAAGACCCTTAAATATGAGAAGAGATGCTCAATCTTATTCATACAAAGAGAAATGCAAGTTAAAATGACGCTGACCCCATTTCTCATCTGTGAAATCGGAGAATATTAAATAGCTCCACGGCACGCTCTGTTAATGAGGCTGTGGTGCAAATAGACCCTCTGAGACACGCCAGTGAGAATCCGAGTTGCTGCCGCTCTGGAGGAGGGGAACCTGGCAACGGCGAACAAAACTACACAGGCACCTGCCTTTGACCCAGCAACACCAATTCAAGGAATTTACGCTAAAGACGCAGCTTGAACAATGCAAAAGCACACATACGTGAGATTATTCACTGCAGCATTGCTTATCGTTGCAAAGTGCTGAAACCTTCCTGGGGGCCCAATCACAGGAGAGTATTTGAATAAAGGATATACATCTCTGCAGAGGAGCAGCTATAGAAAACATTGAGGAAGATGCCTGTGACCTGCCGTGGAGCGATTTCCAGGATATGCTGTTGAGTGAAGAAAGCCAAGTGCAAAGGAGTATCTGCAGCCTCCCTCCTTTGGTGTAAGAAAGAGTGGAAAATAAGAAAATGTGCATTTATGGGCAACTTTTTTTTTTTTTTAGGAATAAATACAGGGAGGGTAAACCAGAAAGTAACAAGATTAGTTACTATAGGGAACGTGTTAGAACAGGGTAGAGAGAAAGTGGGGTGAAAATGGAGAGGTGAGGATGGGGGCGGGGGGAACCACTTTCCTTAGAACACCTTTTGGTGTAGATTTGACTTTTGAACCATGTGAATTTTCTTTTTTTAAAATTTATTTTATTGAAATATTGTTGATTTATAGTGTGTTCATTTCTACTGTACAGCAAACTGATTCCATTATACATCTATGTACAGTCTTTTTCAAATTCTTTTCCATTATGGTTTATCACAAGATATTGAATATAGTTCCCTGTGCTATACAGTAGGATCTTGTTGTTTATCCATCCTATATGTACTAGTTTACATCTGCTAATCCCATACTCCCAATCCTTCCCTCTCCCACCCCCCATCCCCTTTGGCAACCACAGGTCTTGAACCATGTTAATTTTCACATACTCAGGAAAAATTAAATGAACAACAGTATGGAAAAACTGTACAATGAAATTGTAGGGGAGGAAGACGTTTCCTTCTTCCCTTCTTGGTTCTTTGGCTGGCCAAATAATTAAGTTGATACAAAACAGATTAACAGGAGAAAAAAAAACATTTTAATTTCACATGTACAGGCGCTCACAGAAATATGACTCAAAGAAGTGACCAAATCAGGCAGCTTTTATACCTTCTAGACAAAGAAACAATAAATTTGTGAGGAATTGACCAGACAGAGAGATGTTTGGGCTGGGGCTGTAAAAAATTAGCAAAGAAGTAACAAGGTTAGTTTATGCAGCCTCTAGTGCCTGCGAACCCCATCTCTGGTGACAAGGGTGTCTCTCCACCTCCTGGTACAGGAGGGCACCTTTCACCTGGGAGAAAGTGGGGACAGAGGAAGGTCAGCGTGCCCTTTCTGCACCGGCTGCATAAGTAACTTTAATTCAAAATAATCAACATGCCAATGTGGCATATTTGGGGGTGGCCTGCCCTGGACCCCATCAAAATATAAACAGAAATGAGTAAACTTTACTGTATTTTATGAATAGAGTAACCACAGTGAAGGAGGAAAGTGTTGGTCCAAACATCTTGTGGCCTGAAGTGTTTTCTTCCCAAGAAGCCTCCGCAGCTTGGGAGATGGTGCTTCTGTGCAAAAAGAGCTCTGAGGGAGAGAAGGGGAAACTTGGTAGAATGGATTTTTGAAATGATCCTTTAAAGCTCTTATAGCACATGTTTTCATGGTTTCTCCACGTAGTAGCAATTTGAAGTGGATTTAGTTTTATGGATAATAACCATGAGGGTAAAGATCACAGCCCACATTTGGTTAATAAAGGTGTGTGATAACAAAATTTATATGTATATGTATGTATTTTTTTTTAATGTGCAGACTCCATGGGGGTAAATCCAGTGGACCAGTTTGCTTGGTGCTATCATAAAATATAATCTTAAAAGAGAAGCAAGATACAAATGAATTTACTTACAAAATAGAAATAGACTCGCAGACATAGAAAACAAACTTATGGTTATACCAAAGGGGAAGGTGGGGGAGGGAGGGATAAATTGGGAATATGAGATTAACAGGTACACACTGCTATATATAAAACAGATAACCAACAAGGACCTACTGTACAGCACAGGGAACTATATTCAGTATCTTGTAATAACCTATAATGGAAAAGAATCTGAAAAAGAATATACATATATATATATATATATATATATATATATATATATATATTCTGAATCACTTTGCTGTACACCTGAAACATTATAAATCAACTATACTTCAGTTAAGTAAATAAATAAGTAAATAATTTTTTTAAATTAAAAAAAAAATAAGAGAAGCAAGAAATATCCAAATGGGCCCCAGCAAGAATATCATGTGGCTTTCCCTTATCTTCCAAACAGAATTCCTCCAATAGACATTCATTGAGTGCCTACTGTGTACCAGGCATTTTGTTCCAGGAGAGGAAGGGACAAGGTCCACATACAGGCAGACAATCAAACAGAAGACAGTCAGACGAGACAAATCCAAAGAGGAAAAGACACCTCTAAGACAACAGAGTGGGTTTAGGAACTACTTGTACTAAGATAGTCAGAAGTCCTTTTCAAATAGAAGGCATTTGAGCTGAGATCTGAGGGAGAGAAAGAGGCACAGGGAAAAGAGAGTCAGGCAGAGGAAGCAGCATGTGCAAGGGGCCTGGGGCGGGATCAGCCCTGGGGTGTTTAGGAGCCCGAAGGAAGGCTGTGTGTCTACAGCAAAATGAACAAGGAAGAGCCCAGTACTAAGCAGGAGTATGTCATCAGCAAACAGTAAAGCCTCTCAGACAAAGCCACATTCTTCAAAGACAGACCAAAATATTCCGGCTCCCTGAACCTGAAATTGGTGTTTCATGAAAATTCCTGCTCCTGAGATAAAATTTGAAAAGGATCTAATGAAAAACCTTTACTGCTTTCCTTATCTGTCCAGGTTTAGTTGTGCCCTCGGAGTTGTCAGGCGAGCAGGGGAAGCAAAACTAATGTTTTAAAAACATCAGGTCTCTGGGAAGAGGGACTCTGCTTTGCTAAGTCATGGGGGGAAAAGCTGCTCTTGGGTGATGAAAACCTTGATCTTTACTTACGAAATAATGATATAAAGCACGTGTGACTTTCTGCTGGGAGAGGCTTCCTGCGATCCCACAGGGCAGAGTGGAGAGGCCCAGGCGACAGGGCGATTTTCAGTCTGAGCTGCCGGGAAGGCCCTGTCGTAACCTGAGAGATTGAGGCTCATTTGCTCAAGTTCGGGGAAGGAAGGGTTTCAGTTTTAGGCTCTGTCCAGCTTGGTCATCCCCGTGAAAACCGTGAGGTGTGGGCGGCGTGGGAGGCGAGGTGTGAGGGTAAATGGGTGAGCGGTGCTGGGGATATTCTGGGGCCTGAAACACCATCCGATGTTTCAGGTGGGAAGGCCTGGCCCTCTGCCGTTCTCCTCCCAGAGGCTGGACCCCAGAGGCATTTTGGGCATGAGCTTCCCCCTCTCCTTTTTATGATCAGAGCCAGTGTTGGCAGTGAGATGCTCAGAGGATGTGGGCTTAAATTCACGGGAGGGCGAGGAGAACGTGGGTTGGATAGGTGGTGGTCAGGTTGGCTGGTGTGCTGCCCTGCCGGTTCCCAAGCGCTTGAGGCTGGGTGGGAGGTCTCACTTGGGTGCCGGAGGCTCGGGGACTGAGGACCAGAGCAGGTTTAGAGGCCTTTGAGCACAGGTTCAGCTTCTGGGGTGTGAAGGCAGTGGAGCAGGGGCTGAGGGACAATACTGGTGTCCTACACGGGTCTGTGATTCCACAGAGGGTCACGAGGTCAGGCTTGTATTTAGTGATCCACAATGATCTCGTTAGGCATGTGAAAGGGCCACGGCCAAGACAGTCAGCCCTGCCAGTGGGCTGTCCACCCAGCGCGGCCTCTCCTGTGTGGCCTTACACGGGACGTGAACTTGATTAACGGACTCCAGTGCCCATAATATGCAAAACAGCATTAAACAAGGGATGCTGGGGACAATGGGGATGGGACCCTGGCTGGGGGGTTACCGAGGGAGCTGGGACAATCCCACGGGCTGGGCCCTAACACAGCTGGCCGGGCACAATGTCACAGCTGGCTGCTGGCGCCTCCCGTCCTGCCAGGTGGTCAGGCTGAGCTGGGCTTTTAACTTCCTAAGTTGTTAAAAAGGGAAGAGAGAGAGATTAAAAACAAAAAACAAAAATACCCTCCTGTTTCTTCAGTCAGAGAGAAAGTACGAAGATGCCATTGAGCTACAGAAAGAAAGAGATTAAGTAGCAAAGACAGTGACAAGCTGATCATAGAAAACCCTTTCAGTGGTGGTAATCCTTGACGTACCAGGACCACTAGGAAGGCTTTGGTCTCCTTGAATTTAGATTAACTTGGTGTCAGGAGGGAAACCAGAATGGAAGGTGGTCTGGCTGGGCCTCTGTGATGCACGGCAAGTTGACGGGGCTCCACGAGGCCCCAGGAAAACGGCGGCTTTAAGGAATATGTACAAAAAACAGCTGTGGCCGGGCAGCCTCTGTATTCAGACACCATAGTGGTTGGAGGCTGAACAGGGAAATTATTCGATATGAGAGATGCGAGGCTGTCTGCCCCGTCTTTCTTCTTACCGTATTGCACACCTCGGGGTCACCTTGGCCCTGTGGATGCTGTTTAACATTCAAACATCATAAAAGTTTGGTATTTTTAATATCCATCAAATGCGGAAACTCTGATTTTTATCAGTGTGTATTCAAACTTCCGTGTATGGGGCCATTCTCCACCATTCTCAGAGCAGCAGGAGGTTGGTTTTACGGGGCCATCATAATGGGGCGACTTGTTTGATTCGGAGAAACTTAATGACTGACCAAGACCCTAGGAAAGATGAAATAAACTGAGAATTGCCTGGGTGGGATGCGTTCCCAGCTGCTTGTAAGCTCTATGTCTGAACCTGAATCTCCTGGTCCAGCTTTTACTTAGACGATGCTGACTTCTGCCCCCTCGACTGATTCAGGTAAAAACCTCAACGCCCCTTGCAAGCAGCTCCTGGCATTGTAAATCTTACTTCACCCCTAACTAGTCAATAATGCTGCTTCCAAGCCAGACAGCCCACGGCTTCCTCTCGCAAATGTCTTTTCACTTTAAAAAGAGAGCCCCTCAAAATTCCTCTCGGGAGTTTGCAAAATGGGTCTGGGGTTCATAGAGCGTGTTTGCAGTGAAACCGTGGAGAGGGGGAGGGATGCGCTCTGGGTGGGGAGGAACCCCACACCATAGGGTGCTCTGGTGAGGAGGTGCAGGTGGGGTGAGCTCTTGTCACCCAAATTGTTGCTTAGGTAACATGTCTGTAAAAGAACGGCACCCACACCGGGACGGAGACCAGAGCAGTGCCGGTGATGGGGGCGCGGGAGGAGGTGCGGGGACTTGACAGGGGGCTTGGTGGGGGTCATTGGCCATCACACGGTGACATTTCTCCAATGTCGTACTTTTGGGGCCACGTGTCATCCAGTCAGGATGACTGACAGCCTTATTCCGCGATTCACTTCGCAGCTGGGGATTTGTCATGACAGCTGGTTGATGGGCCCCCTCCAGGACTGGCAGCGCAGACAGCCCGGGGGCCTGTGCGCTGCTCTGAGTGTCTCCGTGTCATTTCAGAAATGCCTAGCTCTAGGCCTCACCTTGGGCCCCTGGCAATCTCCTCCTGATTCAAACAGAAAAGCAGGATGTGCAGCCCCCCAACTTTTGCTTGGAGTTTTTTCCCAAAGCTTGGGCTGCCATAACAGACTGGGGGCTTAAACAACAAAAATTAATCTTCTCACAGTTCTGGAGGCTGGACGTCCATGATCAAGGTGCCATCAGGGTTGGTTTCCGGTGAGGCCTCTCTCCTTGGCTTGTAGACGCTGCGTTTCTACTGGGTTCCCACGTGACCTTTCCTCTGTGGGTACCTGGGGAGAGAGAGCTCTGGTGCCCTTCCTCTTCTTTTAAGGACACCATCCAGCTGTCATGCCCACCCTTATGACCTCATTTAACCGTAATTACCTCCTTAAAGGCTTGGGTTCCACATACAGTCACATTGGGGGTTAGGGCTTCAATATATACATTTGGGCAGGGGAGGGGGTGAGGGGAGACAATTCCATCCATAACAGACCCTTGTCCACAAAGGTTTGAACCAGGCACATCCTGGCAATCCTAGAAGAATTGAGGGTACTTTCATCTTCTTCAACCAAAATAATTGCCTCATTGATTTCTTCTTTGACAAATCAGAATTGAATTTGTAATAAGGCTTTCAAATGTGAGTGGGGATTTTCCTGCATGAATTGCTAAAAATGACAAGTTTTTAAAAAGCACTGGGAACTCTGAAGGATACAGTAATAATACTTTCCGAAGTATAGTTTTTTTTTTCTATAAGCTTGCTAAATTTCTGTAAAGATTCTGTGAACCTGTCTGTAAAAGTCTCTTTAAAAATAAATCTATTAATTTAAATGCAAAGAGGGACTTCCCTGGTGGTGGTGGTCATCCAGTGGTTAAGACCCTGTGTTTCCACTGCAGCGGGCACAGGTTCAATCCCTTGTTGGGGAACTAAGATCCTGCATGCAACGTGGCCAAAAATAAATAAATACATAAAGCGAATTCAGTTAAAATAAATAAAAGCAAAGAAACGAAAAGCATGGGGTTGAATTGCAGCCAAGGTGGAGCATTTGTTTTTAATTTGTAGACACAGGTGCAGCGCACACCACTGCAATCTGCCCGTAATCCCCACCCCCACCCCCCGCACGTTCTCCGTAGCTCACCCACCCATCCTGTGACTTCTCCACTTTGCTGGGGCATTTTCTGGTCCACAGGTGGTGGGCAGGCAGAAGCACTAGGAAGCTAGCACCCCTTCTCGGGGATCAGCCCTCAAATAATGGCTGAGAGGTGTTGGTACAGGAATGCCAGCTCCATGTCCCTGGGGCAGGGGCTCCGCGGATGAAGATCCATTGCCCACCCGGGGAACCTTCTTGTTAAGGCTCCCTTTGTCGAATCCTTTCCTTTCCTTGGTTCACATCCCCAGGGTCTCCCAATGTTTCCTTCATTCACTGCCAATGACCGTCTCCCACTCCCATCAGCATCTGGGAGAAAAGCAGACGCAGGTGAGCATTTCTGTTTGTTGGATCCCATCTCCCATCATATATGATGGAGGCCAAAAGCAGATTCACATGTGCTTCTTGACTAGGTATCTTCAGACACATGGCACCCATCCTCCAATAATGTTAGATCCTTCTATCAGATGCTAATTTACTGAGATGAGAATGCCTACAGGCCTTTTAGGGCAGAGTTGTTAAAAATCCTTGTTTCTTAAGAGTGATTAGATTTACAAAGTAGGGAGACTACACTCCTACTTTATAGGCTATTCTTGAGCTACAGAAAGACACTCAAGGGTGGCATTACCTGCATGACCATGTTCTTGCTCACCTCATCGTCGGCAAAGCCACTGCAAGGCCAGAGGTGAAACTGAATAAGTAGCAGCAGAGCATTGTCAGTATATAGTTTCCTAGGTGTACCCTAGTTGGATCAAGGAACTTAAAATTTTTAAAATAGATACTAAAAAAATAACTGGATGAAACGATAGGTGTCGAGCGAGATGGTCTCTTTTAAATGAGTCACCTGATCATCTAAGGTATCTCCCAGCCAGCTTTGGTGAGCTGAGGCATATGGACATATATTTTACTACTTCGGTTTTTACTGAAGTCTCCAGCTGCGAGGACTCGGAAGGACTTTTCAGAGGGGAGCCTTCCACTGTCAAGAGGCTTCCTTCCTTATCCCTAGGGGCTGGTGTTTCCAGGCTCAGGCAGGAGTCCCTCCACTGGGAGAGGCCAAGGCCAGGCCAGCCTCCTGCAATATTTTCTCTGGGGCAGATTGATGCTGCTTTGTGGGCTCCGGGAGGACAGCTTTCCTCCAGAGAAGCACCAGCCAGCTATTCTTATTCTCACTGACTGCTTCAAGGGAACAGGTAATTCATGAATATGATACAACATACAACTATTCAGTAGATACAACTATTCAAACAAGAATAATACAAAGAGCCACGCTCGCTGTGAGTTCCTCCTGCGCTCATGTCTGCTTGTCCTATTTGTTAAAAATCACCAGCAGTGTGGGAGGTCCCTGAGATTCCTGCTTCCTCTGAAATGCCCCCTGGAGTGTGGCTGACAGTGAAGACGCTGGGGTGTCCCTCCCGTGATTAGGTAAGTCTCCTCACCTAAGACCCGCCACCACGGGCTGGAAGAATGTGCCCCTGCTGGCTTTGAAGAAGTGCTGCCGTGCGTGGGAGGACCACGCTGCTAAGGCTGAGCGTGGTCCACAGGGGCCAAGGGCGATTGCGGGCTGAGAGTCAGCAAGGAACCAGGCTCAGCCAACAACCAGTGAGCCCCCAACCTCAGGTGAGATCTGCAGCCCCTGCCAATCATTGATTTCAGTCTTGTGGGACCCTGAGCAGAGGAGCCAGCTAGCCAGTATCTGGACTCCGACCCCAGAAACTGTGAAATACTAAAGTTGTGTTGTTTTAAGCCACTACATTTGTGGTCATTTATTACACAGTGATCGAAAGCTAATGCAACAGTACTGTATATAAAATAAACAATATTACTCAGCCATAAAAAGAAACGAAACTGAGCTATTTGTAATGAGGTGGATAGACCTAGAGTCTGTCATACAGAGTGAAGTAACTCAGAAAGAGAAAGACAAATACCGTATGCTGACACATATATGTGGAATTTAAGGAAAAAAAATGTCATGAAGAACCTAGGGGTAAAACAGGAATAAAGACACAGACCTACTTGAGAATGGACTTGAGGATATGGGGAGGGGGAAGGGTAAGCTGTGACAAAGCGAAAGAGAGGCATGGACATATATACACTACCAAACGTAAGGTAGATAGATAGTGGGAAGCAGCTGCATAGCACAGGGAGATCAGCTCGGTGCTTTGTGACCGCCTGGAGGGGTGGGATAGGGAGGGTGGGAGGGAGGGAGACGCAAGAGGGAAGGGATGGGGGAACAGATGTATATGTATAACTGATTCACTTTGTTATAAAGCAGAAACTAATTAAAAAAAGAAAAGAAAAATAAATAAATAAACAAGGACCTACTGTATAGCACAGGGAATGACATTCAATATCTTGTAATAACCTATAATGGAAAAGAATCTGAAAAAGAAAATATATATATATATATATATATATTTGTATAACTGAATCACTTTGCTGTATACCTGAAACTAACACAACATTGTAAATCAATTATATTTAAAAAAAAAAAAACGAATGCAAGTCGTGTACTATATATACTGTTTTGTAGCTTTTTTCCACTTAAATATCCATCTTGGAGAGATAACTCTAAATCAGTATGTCCCCTTTAGCCCTGCTTATGAACACTATTTGATGTTTGATCCATTGAGTTCTTTTCTAAAGAAGGTTATGTTTCATGGATCAAAGTTCAGTACCAGCAATACTTGCTAATGGACTTGAGCTGTCAACTAAATGATGCAAAAGTAATTTGGCCAAAATCATTTCCTAATCTTTCTATTTTTATTAGCTGGTTTATTGGTTTGAAGATCAAATCAATGAAGACCTTTAAAGATTAAGATAACATTCAATAGCACATATTTAATAAACAAATCTGTCCTGTTATGATTTTAATATGCAGATACATTTTCTCCTCTTATGAAAGCCACACCAGAGACATTCAAGACTTCTGGCAGACAGGTGAGTTTTTCACTGGCTCAGTTTCCCTCTCTCTGACACGTAGCTGGACCACACCTCCCAGACTTCTGGGTCCGCCGCATGCTCTCTCCCTCCCCACACCTGCTAGTGGGAACAGAGGTCTCAGGAAGGAACTCCAGGTTCCAAGAGACGGTGGGACCTCCAGCTGGAGGAGACTGGCCTCAGAATAACCACGTGGAACCGTTATCTGAGCGAGAAAGCAATTCCACTGTGTTAAGCTGCTGAAATGTGAGGATGGTTTGTTGCAGCAGAGAGCCTCCTCTAACTGAGACAGGGCGGCAGATTTACTTTCAAAAAGGATTCTCTACTTGGTAAGAGGAATCACACCAGGATGGCCTTTCACAGGTGTGATATGATGCCATTTATTACAAACTGAGTTGAGGGTCACGTCAGTGGTGCCAGCATGACGGGGTCATGCTCAAAGTGGGCCCTCAGCAAAATTCATGTACTGAGGTCCAAGGTTAAATATGCAAAGTATTCTTTTTTTTTTTTTTTCTGTGTGCGGGCCTTTCACTGTTGTGGCCTCTCCCGTTGCGGAGCACAGGCTCCCGATGCATAGGCTCAGCGGACATGGCTCACGGGCCCAGCCGCTCTGCAGCATGTGGGATCTTTCCAGACCGGGGCACGAACCCGTGTCCCCTGCATCAGCAGGTGGACTCTCAACCACTGCGCCACCAGGGAAGCCCACAAGGTGATCTTTGTAGCTAGCTCTGATGAATCTCACAATCTCCCAATAATTAGTTGCAAATAAATGCTGTTTGTATTCGTTTTCCTGTATATGTTGAGTCCACCTTGTTCTCTTAGATGATTTACAATTCTCCTGTTTTTTTTTTTTTTTTTTTTTTTTTTTTTTTTCTTTTTTTGCGGTACGCGGGCCTCTCACTGTTGTGGCCTCTCCCGTTGCGGAGCACAGGCTCCGGACGCGCAGGCTCAGCGGCCATGGCTCACGGGCCCAGCCGCTCTGTGGCACGTGGGATCTTCCCGAATTCTCCTGTTTTTCATCTTATCATTTGACTCTCCCCATACACAGTCTGAATTCAACACAAAGTAATAAAATGAATCCCATGCTAATTCTATATGCTATTTCTTTTTTCATGGCGATAAACACACTTCAAGAAATTCCATCTTCGAGTGGCTTCCACTGAATTCAAAGGAGTTGACATTTTGACCAATGAAGTACTTTGAACATCAGTTATTTACTGGGTGGATAGTTTCTACTCAGCAGGATTCTTGAGGTTTATACCCACTTTTCTGCTGGACTGTGAGCTCTGGAAGGTCAGAGACCACAGTCTTCCCTGCTGCAGCCCTAGCTCGTGGCTCAGAGCCCCAAGTAATTGATGGTCTATAAATTGCCACTGAACATAAGAATACTTCAACCAGAGGACCCTTCACGTTTTACATACAGTAGTATATATATATAAATGACACATATATGCTAGTTTAGCGCACATGCAGAGAATGTCTTTAAGTAACATATATGGGAGATAATAAAGATTTAGTTGAGGGCCTCCCTGGTGGCGCAGTGGTTAAGAGTCCGCCTGCCGATGCAGGGGATACGGGTTCGTGCCCCGGTCTGGGAGGATCCCATATGCCGCGGAGCGGCTGGGCCTGTGAGCCATGGCCGCTGGGCCTGCGCATCCGGAGCCTGTGCTCCGCAACGGGAGAGGCCACAACAGTGAGAGGCCCACATACCGCAAAAAAAAAGAAAAAAAAAAAAAAAAGATTTAGTTGAGCATCCTGATTTGATAGAGTTGCAATTCTGGTTCAACGATTCCTCTTTGTTCTAAGGTCATGGAATGAGGATTGGATGGATGGAGCCTGGCTTTAGAGCCTGGAAGAATCAATTAGCTCCCCATGGGGACAAGAGGAAAACTCAAAGCTTTGGGAAAAGTGGGAGGCTACCACTTAGGAGCAGGAAATACTTGCCTTGAAAATAAGGAGAATACAAATGTCGCCTGAGACCAGTGTTTCGGAAAAGTTGCTTTTGGCAGCTATGAGAACCCACTTGACTAGACAATCCCGGAAAAGGAAAGAATGCATTCCAGGAACAAGCTTAAGGAATCCAGAAATGCTGCTGCTTGCCTTCAATTAAGAAAAGAAGCAACAAACTTGATTGGCTTGGCAGGGAAAGAAGAGGAAAGGAGATCTGCCATCCTCTTGTTGGGAAGTGGCCGGAGCAGCACAGATTGTGGCCGGCGTGGCCCTTGCCTCCACTTTAATTGTGTTTGACTTCCTGGCTCTGGCTGCTGAGAGCTTGAGCTCTTTGCTTGGGGGGCCCAACCATTTAGGAAACCCAACTGGGACGGGTTATTTATGTTTTGAGGGTACATTTTTGCAGACTTCAAGAGGAAGAGAGAATGGGGGAGTTGATATAGTAGAAAATCACAGACAATAGTGGGATGAAGAGCACAGAACTGCATTCAAGGATGCACCTGTTTTTGGTTGAGGTCTGCCTCTGCTGAACCAGAGGACACTCTGGTTCATGCGGCACTTTATTTTTTTCTTTTTAATATTTATTCATTTATTTTTATTTTTGGCTGCGTTGGGTCTTAGTTGCGGCATGTGGGATCTTTGTTGAGGCATACGGGATCTTTCGTTGTATCACGGGTTCTTCGTTGCAGCGTGCGGGCTTCTCTCTAGGTGTGGTGTGCGGGTTTTTTCTCTTCTCTAGTTGTGGTGTGCAGGCTCCATGGCACGTGGGCTCTGTAGTTTGCGGCACGCACGCTCTCTCGTTGAGGTGCGTGAGCTCAGTAGTTGTGGTGCACGGGCTTAGTTGCCCTGCAGCATGTGGGAATCTTAGTTCCCTGACCAGGGATCGAACCCGCATCCCCTGCATTGGAAGGTGTATTCTTTACCACTGGACCACCAGGGAAGTCCCTATGTGGCACTTTCTTATGTGCAAAATTAAGGAACTGGATGAACTAAAATTTTCCTTCCCACCTGTAATTTTTTTATCTTAGCCAATCTGGGAAAATGGATAGTCCATTCAAAGAAATCTTAAACATTCCAAAAAGCAGGGTCAGTGTTTCTTTTTTATGGTGCTATAAGTTGCAAAAAGTAAGGTATGGGTCTATTCTTCTCATGAGAAGACTCTGCACATTTCCACAATCAGAAACTCACTCTAGGGACCAAGTTGTACTCCCCTACTTCATTTTGCAAATTTGGCAACAGCTTTGGTTCTAAATCCACATCAGTTTCTCTTGAAAGAGAAGCCTGTCCTTGAAAAGCCTGTGCATTTCAAGACATTGTGGGATGGCAGGGACTCCTGTTGGGAACAGGTGTGACCACCAGAGGCAAAAGTACCTGAGAAAGTCAGTTACTAAAAAATGGCATCATTGAAGCTGAGACAGTGCACGGGAGAGAGAGATGAATGAGGCAGAAGGAAATAGACAATCCATGCAGGACTGTGCGATTTGTTTTATCGCTACTTCGGGGCAACTGTCATTGGCTGAATATCCAACTATTTCCTTCCATTTCCCCATATATAGATAGATCATGACTTTTGATATTTTCAAGATAGAAAATAATGATGGAAAAAAGGTCAAGTGATTACAAAAAAAAAAAAAAAGAAACAAGCAAACAGACAAAGCAAAATATTGGGTTGGCCAAAAAGTTCGTTGGGGTTTTTCCATAAGATGTTATAAGAAAACCTGAAAGAACTTTTTGGCCAACCCAATAAATAAAAGTCAATTTAGAGCTAATGGTCCACCTCTTAGACGGAATATTAGCGTGTGTGCAAGTGCCTACCTCCACTCTGGAAGAGGGTAAGTATTCATTAGATGTTTGTTGAAGCTTAGTTCAATATAACTATTTATTAAGTATCAATGCTCCTTAACATTGTCTTAGCATAAAAGAGCACTTTCTTTTTGGTAAGAAAATTATTTTAATGAATGATTACAGTACTTCTCCCTCTTAAATCCCATGAGTTAAAAAATGTTGAACATCTGATAGCACAAGTCTGAATTTTAATGGCCTTCACATCACGAATTAACTGCAATAGAAAATAAACTCATCACTAGATCTCAATTTACTTACAAAAGATCCCAGCTGTCACCCAAAGCCAAAATGGGTAGAGACGTTTTGCTTCACAGGAGTGGATCCTTGGCTATTGAAAAAAGCATTTACAGACATTATTAGCAGGAAGAATCAGTCTAGTGAATAATACAATTATGGGCTATGGTTCAGATATTCAAGTATAAGTGTCCAGAAGGTGATGTTGCAGCTAATCTCTGAGGGTAGTTTTGAAAATAATGACATTTAACCTATCATAGCAATTGTTCTCATAAAAGGCATGAACCACTGTAATGAATAATAAAACCAGCATAAAAATTACATCCTGGTGCTAGAAATTGTGAAACTGAGCACAGTTGGTCTTAGCAAATTAAGTCGCCTTTACGGGAAGAAAAATCAATGCATTTAAAAGTGCCTAAGAAATGTATTTAAGGAGGAAAAATACTAGAGAAACACTATTTCTTCAGTTCATTTCCAGACAATATACTTACCAAACTCACTAAGAATAATGTTGATGATTATTCAAAGCATAACATGAAGGACAATGGTTAATCTGATTAGAGTAGTGACATTTATAATGTATTTATTTGGGGGTAGCGATCGATCGCTGAATTGCAGTTATTAGCAAGCTTACCCTGTTTACTGGAATTCTGATACATATTTAAAAATCTGTCTTTGAATAATGCAGGCTGAGCAGTGAACAATAGAAGGGGTCGTTTGCTTTCCTATCCTCCTTTATGTGTTATCTTATCTGCCGGCTTTGATTTGGAAGAGGTCTCTGGGCTTTGTTGTAGTGGACGGTCGCTCTGCTCTCTCCCACCCCTCCCGTCTTTGGCCTCCCTGGGTCCCAATGTCTGATACATTTGCGACACCTCAGCTGAGAATTCATTGTCCCTGAGCTTTTGAAGCATCCTTATGAACTCTCTCTCTTTTTTTTTTTTTGCCTAACTAGGAACTGTTTCTCATGCTTGCTTAGTTGATCCACCAACCTTAAAATTATTGCATATAATTTGTGAGTAGGACAGATTACCAAAAACATTCAACTCATAGGGCTACTGGCTACATTCGAGACAAGCTAAGACCCAAACCCACCTAACCTGAGGATTTTTCCAAGATTGTGCTCTCTGACAAAGAGAGGGGGAAGAAATATTTGTATCAAATCCCCATCTCAGCTCCATTCCTTTCTGAAATTGTAAACTCAGCTGTATTACTTCCTTTCAGTCTGCATCTCTAGAGCTCTCATGGGAACTTGAAAGTTTTAATCCAACAAACGCAAGAATTTTTAAAAGAAGTGGGGGGGGGCGTCCAAAAGGAAAAAAGAGAAGTATAACCCAAACCATTGAGTATTGGCAGCCTCACCCATATGAAGTCCTTTTGTTTATATTCCCAGAGCTGGGTGAACTTGAGGATTTGGGCAGACCTGTAGCTAAATCATCCTTTTGATGCCATTGAATTGGTAGAGTGAGAGCTGTATCAATCAGTCAAGATGTGTTGAGCACCAGTGCCGTGCCAGGCTGTGGAAATCAGGGCAACTCGGACAGCACAGATGAGTTCCATCCATGCCCCATACAGACTAGCTTGTCACTGACTCTTTCTACTGGGGTTTTTATCCTGGGAGATTCAGAAGTCAGTAGCCTCATTGTCAGGAGCTGCAGCTCCAGGTCCTTGCCATGCCGGATATGCAGGCTACAATGCAGTGCTCCTTGTAGCTGAAGAAAATGGCCCAGGAGCTGGGAACCTAATGACCTCCAATTTAATAAGGAGAGTTTGATGAGCTTTCTCCTGTGTTAAGCCATGCAGTCAAGGCGTCACCTAGCTAGTGACAGCTGAGTTAGACAAAAGGTTATATTAACAATTTCTAAAATTAATCCAGAATTATTAGAATAACTTGATTAATGACAATTATATTACTTGGTGAGCAATTTTATTATAAGATATAGAGTATATTATATAATTATATATGATATAAATAGGGTACACACATATATATCTTATTTAGAAATTTAAAAAGATTTATGTGTGGGTATTATGTGTGTGAATACATATATGCACACACAATTTTGTTACTTGCCATTTCTTAAAATTCTTAAATCTTTTGAATGTCATCTTCTGTCTATATATGGATTTTTCAGGAAAGTGTAAGCAGGGCATCTGTTAAGTGGTCCTAACATTGGCTGGGCTGAGCTCAAGGTACAAATGAAAGCCAGTATCATTGTCTCAATATTTAAAACGTATCCATCAAGTTTTTGATAAAACATGTTTATCCTCCTACCTTGAAAATATTCTTTGTGAAATGACCTGGAAGGCCAGGTTTGCATGTAGGGTCTTTGACCCTCTGAGTTCCCCCAGGCACATGGTGATGCAGCGGGAGCTAGTCCCCAGTCTCAGCCCCGGGCCATCTCCTCTTTCTGCCTCCAGCCTCCCTTCACTGAGAAATGCCCAGATGTGGACATGGAGAGCCCCCCCCACACACACCCTGCAAACAGCTGCTCCTTGGCTACCTCTGGGTCCTGGGTTGTGCATCACAGCTCACTGTCCACTCAGCAGGAGAGGCCTGGTATGGGCCTGCGCAGACCCTGGAAGCAGACTCGGGGCTGTGTGGACAGCAAATTCTGGAATCCTGTTATCCTGAGCATGGTCTTGGGGGAAGGCTCCAGGCACGTCCCCAAGACGCCATGCTTCCCAGGGCTGCTCCCAAAGCCAGAGCACTGTGGGGTGCTAATTCAGGCTCCTTCCGGTGAGATGTGTTTCACGGTAATGTTGGTTCAAGGCCTCCCCATGGGCATGGCTGACAGTTCCTGAGCTGCACGCTTCAGTCTGACCCTCTCCTGGCCGGCCCTCCTCCCTCCCCCGCCTCATTCACCCCTCAGACCTGTATTGGGGTCCAAACCCACTCTCCGTGTCCTGGGCTGGCTTCCCTTCATCCTTCTCAGGTGTTCTCCCCAGATGTCCTGCACATCTCCTGTCATCTTGGCATCCACTTCTTGGAAGACCTGAGCTAACACAGACCAGAGATACTGTGAATCTACATTTCTGGATATTCCAGGATGGGGTAAATTTTAAGTCTTTTATCATGTGATTCCTTCTTTATTTATCCTTAGGGAATCTTATCCGGCCCTGTGGTTTTTTGTTTTTTTTTTTTACTTTTAATTTTGAAATAATTATAGAGTTACAGGCAGTTGCAAAAACAGTAGCGAGTCCCATGGACCCTTTACCCTGTTTCTTGCAATGGTGACATCTTATATAGCTTTGGTATAATATCGCCCACAAATCCCAAAACCAAGTATATGCTGATGCTCCTCCCATTTTGTTTCCAGCTCAAACAGACCCCTCTCCCTGGAGCTCTAGATGCATCTATTCCTACCTACTCAACATGTCCAATGAGAAACTTCTGGCTTCCCTAATTTGAGAATTTCCAGGTCTTTTTCATCTTAGTAAATGGCACTGCCAGCCACCAAGTTGCTGAAACCAACAAGGATCTTGTGATCAATGTGCTTGTTTGTCCATTGTTGACCTATTCCCTGCAGGCATGTGATTTCTATGAGGGCAGGGACTTTGTCTTCTTCGCTGTGAAATTCCCAGAACCTAGTACAATACCCGAGCTGGAGCGGGTGCTCAGGAATATTCCTGAAATGAACAATATTATTCACTTAAAAAATACATATTTGTTAAGTTAATAGATAATTTTGGTAGAGAGAATAGGGTGATGCTCTGGTCGCAGATGACACCAAGCATCAGAATTTGGCTTTCTGAGTCACAGTTTACTTGCTCACGTGACAGGCGTCTAGAAAGTGAGGAAGTGCATCTTACAAGTTGATTGATAAATATTTGATAGTGCCCTGGCTGAGAAAACTGCTTCAACCTGAGAATCTAGTGAAAGTCAGAAATCAAATCCTGAAACCCACCAACCTCCCTCCCTTCCTTTTTCTTCCTTTTCTTCCTTCCCTCTCTTCGTTGCCCAGAGTACAGTTTTTCAAGTAGTCCTTGGAGAAGAGGACATTGGACTTGTTCTTCTCCTTGCACGTGTGATGGACAGTCCCTTTCTTTTTTTTTTTTATTAGTTTCTGCTTTATAACAAAGTGAATCAGTCATACATATACATCTATTCCCACATCCCTTTCCTCATGCATCTCCCTCCCTCCCACCCTCCCCATCCCACCCCTCCAGGCGGTCACAAAGCACCGAGCTGATCTCCCTGTGCTCTGCGGCTGCTTCCCACTATCTATCTATGGACAGTCCCTTTCTTTGACTTCCCTTGTGAAGGAAGACGTGAGTGAATCACAGCTTATTCCCTCAACCTTTGGTAGAACCTCTCTGGCACGTGGCATGGTAGAGCCGTGAGGTCAATGCCATGCCTTCCTCTTTTGCTCCCCATCTGGATGGTTGAAGAAGATCACAAAGCAGTTAACACCATGGGTTCTGGAAATAGGTCTGATTCCACTTGTGACGTCTGACCTCGGGCAAGTTACTTCACTTCTCCGAGCCTCAGTGATCTCATATGAAAATCTACTTCACACGGTCTCTGTGAGTATTAAACAATGAACGTGCCTACCCGCAGCACAGGCTCACTGACTACAGTGACTTCCCTTCCCTGTCGTACAAAATGCTTGCCAGGAGGAAGCCAGATGTTTGTAACTTTGTTGATTTCTGCCTGGCATACAACGGAACCACTCAGGTTTTTGTCTTATTCGGTTCCTGCCCTTATTTCTTGGGGTATAGAATTCTCTATTCAAGCAGTGAGCCTGCATCAGGTCCGGGTCATTCAAGGGGTCACTTATAGGCCTCCCAGGAACTGGAGTCCCAGCTGTCTCTGCCTTTGTCAGGACAGCAGCCCAGCAAGCCGGAGGCTCGCTCTCTACGTGTGCTGTTTTCTGTTTCCATTTCTTGTGTGCAGAGATGACGATCCCTTTCTGAGCCCAGCCAATGGCTTGTTTCCTCATACCTCGTGCATCACTGCCTTGTATATGCAGGAAGGGGGGATTACTGAAGCTGGGACTCAGTGCCCAACTTGAACAGAAGACTCACCTGCATCGTCAACCTCACTTCACCTCCGTCAGTGCCTGTTCTTCACCCAGCCACTCGTTCCAGGGCTGCTCGGGTCTCCTCCTGCCTCGGGGACAAGCACAGGCTTTATTCTCCACCTCAAATGCTCTTACCCACCCCACCCCCAACCTACAGCACTGCCTTATATGGCTGATCCTCACCATCTTCACATCTGAGCATCACTCACTCCTGGGGTGGACACAGGCGGCACTCAGAACAGATTCCCTCCGGACCTTCCATGGTGCCCGTGTGTCTCTCCCCAGCCTGGGTGAGTTCTTCTTCCCACGGCTCACTCCTGGGACTCTTCTTCAGAGGATAACCATCGAGCTACTGGAGCACTTTGTCCCCCAAGAGCCGGTGTGCCTGGGACTTGACATCCCCATGGACCTGTGTGAAAGCCCAGCCCCTCTCCTTGGGCAGCACAAACTCCAGCCACAGCTAACACTCGGAGTCCCTGGCAAGATCGGGCACAGCCATCCTCTGGGAGACTTTACCGGACGGCCCCGTGGGTGGCTCCCTCTCCCTCCCTGTCCTACTTCTCTCATCCTTGCTGATTTCTCCAGGGACCACCACCTTAATAAATCACTCTCTTCACAATCAGTAGTTAGATATTCATGAGAAATAAATACTAGTTTATTTCAGTCCTCATTTCTGAACTGTAAGTCCCATGAGGCAGTAATCAGCATTTGAACAGCAGCGAGTGTGGGTCCTGGCATCTACTTAATACTTATTCAATAAATTAATGAACAAACTCAAGAGAGAGTGAGTGAAATCACGAAGGTATGTATGCAGTTGGGCTACAGCAGAGTGTTACGGTCCGGCCCCCCTCCAAAGCTTTCAACCCTTACGTCCAGCCCATAGAAGCTTGTTGAAACACATAAATACCCTTCAATATCAAGGGGACATCACAAATACTCAAGCCTTCCTCTCTCTTGCTTTATGACAAGTCTGGCTGGACCCTTCAATGCATTTAATTCCCCATTACTTACTTGTTCTTTATGACCTCCATATACATTGTGTGAGTTTGTGTGTGTATATTTATATAAATTCTTATCATTCAGGTTCATAAAATATCCTTTATGAGAGAAACTATCCATGGCTGACCCGGATGCACAAAAGGAAATGTTTCATTTCTCAAGAAAAGCCTTCTGTGCCTCCTGACACCTCCCTCCTCCGTGTGCTTTACCCGTGGGACCTAATGGTTCTAAAAACCGAAGCAGCTGCTTGGCTCATAATTTACTGACCTACTGTGTGCGTAACAAGTGGGACAGAGCTATGATCAGCTGGGATTATTTTTGTTTCTAGCAGATATCGAATCCTGCCCTTGGGGAAAACTTCAAGAATGATTTTATGACACTCAAGATTGTGTGTGTACCTGTCTGTCAATGAAAAGAGAGGAACGTGGGGAGAAACTCAAGTAAGTGCATTTCATAGTCTTTGCTAATCACAGACAAAACATGTTTTCTTCTCTAGCAAAGCCCAGCTGATTGCTTCAACACTGTCTGAAAAAAAAAAAGGTGTGGTTTATATTAAATCCCGACTGCAAGGTCAAAAAAGCCTGAACCTACAAAAGACTAGGCTTGAGAGACAAAGCTGTTGAAGATTGAGCAAGGGGGATGGAGTTAGTTGTAAAACTACACTTAGCACATACTTCTTTCTTTTTTTTTTTTTTTTTTTTTTTTTGCGGTACATGGGCCTCTCAGTGCTGTGGCCTCTCCCATTGCAGAGCACAGGCTCCGGACGCGCAGGCTCAGCGGCCATGGCTCACGGGCCCAGCTGCTCCGCGGCATGTGGGATCTTCCCGGACCGGGGCACGAACCCGTGTCCCCTGCATCGGCAGGCAGACTCTCAACCACTGCGCCACCAAGGAAGCCCAGCACATACTTCTTCATACCCTTTTAAAATAAGTATTAAGTGGTTTTAATGAGATCATTATTCCTCTGAACAGATTCATGTGACAATGCTCTTGCCATATCCCTTCTGATGTTTATAAACAACAAACTGTAAAGAGCGCTCGCCAACGTTTGGTGGGGGGTATGGACTCTTTAGAAATCTAATGAGAGCTGTGAACCCTCTCCCCAGAAAAAAAATCACATCCACAATTTTGCGTACACTTTCCAGGGGTTCAATGACCATCTGAAAGTTATGCATGAGTCCCGCATTAAGAAGCCCTTCCCTACAGGACATGTAACATGGAGCCACGATTTAAAGGAAATTGTGGTGTTTTAACTCCTTAAAGGTCCTTAGAAATAACTTAGTCCTCACTCCCATTTTCTAGATGCGGGCAGAGGTCAGGAGACAGTAATACTTGCCGAAAGCCACGCAACAAATTTGTGACAGAGTTAGGGATTTGGATGTTATCGACGTCTACTTCATCAGAAGTTGACCCTGAGCAGTGATTGGTGGGAAGGTGACGTAAGAAGGAGGTGATCCCAGGGGTATCAGAAGGGAGTGGAGGTGGCAGGAGAGAGAAGAGGAGGGCGTCAAGCGGGGTGCCCTCTCAGGCAAACACCTGTGGGGGGATTCCACAGGGACCTGGAGTTAAGTCCCACCCGAAGAGCAGGTTGGCAGCTTCCATATCTGCACACCCTTCACCGTTAGTTGAGAGGGATGGGGAAGTGAACTCCCAGAAACCAGTCGCCCAAAGGCAGTCCTCCAAAAAAAAAAAAACCCAAAAGAACAGTAGATGTTGGTCAAAGGGGACTTTCCAGGCTGCCAGGTAGAAGGCAGCTGATGTGACAGACCCAACCCTTCCTGATCTATTGCTGCTGCCCCTAAAAAGAGATGCGTGTAGACTTTTCAGTGAATGACACAGTGCTCACTATTCCAAGATGAAAGATGAACGGATGTGTGATATTTATGTTCAGTTCTAGTCTGAAGGCGTGATGAGCGTTCCCAGACCTCCACCTCCAAGCCTTGTGCACAGCAGAACCAACGACAAGAAGAAAGGCCATGTGGCATCTTCATCCTGGAGTCATCACAGGGCACAGTGTTCTGGGGATGCCATCCTGTCCCAATTTGTAAAGCCACCATAAACCGTCCCGAGTAGCACACCCCACCCCAACCTCACACACATCTCCTACGAGCACCAGGCAGCTTGGCTTGGTTTCTGCAGAGCATTTCATTTTATAGGGTTGAAATTCCCCCTTTCCTCCTGAGTAACGCAGGACTGCCTTGCAGGAGTGACATGTGCTCCCTAGTGTTGAAAAGTCTCCCCCGAGCCAACAGAAATGGGCTTCGCTTTAATTATACAGCAAAATCCCAAAGACTGAAGCCACAGGCTGGCATCCCTGCTCGGAGTTTACAAACTGCCGGGAAGAAGTAGCAACAGCCCAACAGAAATAGAGGCAGTGGAAATGAAAGAGCAGTCAAGAGACTGGATGTACTAATGGATTATGGCCCGACCATCCATAAAAATACAACCCTCATCCCCAATCTGCAGCAACCAGTCCAGGGACAACCCACAACCTCTGCAGCAATCAGCCCCCCAAAGCCAGGACTTAATCAGTCACTGACAGACAGCTTCCCTGATTTATGCCCCTGAATCCAACATGGGACCAAGCAGAGAAGCCAAACATGCTACCGAAAAAGCCACACAGGATGCTCATGGCTAGTCAGCCCGCTTCCTGCTTCCCCAGCCCAGCAGCCCTGGTCCGGGCACACCTGAACTGAAGCTGGCTCTTTTCTTCACTGTAATGTTTTCCCAACCCCCTACCTGCCTTCAAGTCTCTGACAAGCGCAAATAATGGTGGCCAACTCCCTTGCTATTGAAAGCTCTGAATAAATAGGCTTTACTTGTTCTCATTCAGCTAGTTTTTGTTTATTTCCACATAGTTCATAGAGAAATACAAACCACCAATAAATGTGGGAGGGGAAAAGCTTAACCAAGTAATTCTAAAAGAAATGCAAATTGAAACAACAATGAAATATATTTTTTGGCTTGATTTGGAGGGCAGTTTGAAAATATTTAAGCCAAAGGTAAAAACGTGCATGCCCTTGAACCTGGTCATTCCTATTCTAGCAATTCATTTTTGCAGAGATAGTGTCATAAATGCACAGTTATGTACAAAGATGTCCACTGTTTAAATATTTGTACAGGCTAACTCTCTGAAAGGGGAATGGATAATATATGAGACATCCATATAATGGAATTCTGTGAGACCATCCAAAGAATAGAATGTTGGTGACAGGAAGAGTGCAGGGATAGATGAGAGAGTGGAAAAGGCAAAACAAGATGCTCGAGTGTCATTTTTAAATACACGTGTGTGCCCAGGTACAGCTCTCTGGCTGTTTCACACAATGAAATCGTGGTTCATCCCAGAAGTGGGGCTGGAGAATGGGAGAGGGGCTGTCACCTGATACATTTCTCATTGTTCACGGTTGTATGATGATCATGTATTACCTTGGTAATGAAAACATTAAAATAAAAAGAATCAGCTGGGGAACGCGGTGGTTCGCAGGAAATGTGGTCCTGAGAATGTGTTATTCACTCCATCACCTATTTTCTCACTTCTCCCCTTATTGTGGCTGAGCTATGCAGGATGAAGCATGGGCACTGATAATAGCTTTGATTCCGGGAACAATAGCCAAGATAATGAGGAACCCACTTCACTGACAATGCTTCCACGCTGCGTCAGAGGCAAGACAAACATCGCACAGGTGCTGAAACAACCACGGCTCATTTATCTGCCATTGTCCAGAAAGGAGCCCATCCGCACTGGTGAATTTTCCAAAATAATAGGAGCTCACCATCTGTTTCAAGGGCCCACTTAAAAAAAAAAAAAAAAAAAAAAAGATGGAACCATTTTTGAGCGAACTCTTTCCTAAATGGATTTCACAAACTCCTCTTTCTCAAAGAAAATACAGTGATCATAATACAAGCAATTCCTGATAACTTGGAGTGCATCTCGGGCTATAGTTCTGGACTATAGTTCTGAGTACAGTTCTGGAGTTGTGACTTATTTCAGCCCCCGATCTGGGGAAGTTTGCCTCGACTTTGCATCTTCACCAATCCTGGTGATTTTGAATTCCTTTCTAATTTGCAAATTTCTGCCACGTCTCTCACTTTGGCCATCCTTTATAGATAATATACCTATTGGCACCTGCCCTGTCTCCTGAATACTGTTCATCCCTCATTTCATTTGACGCTCCATCTCAAAGTGGAGCCCGAGTACAGCGCTGGGTGAACATGGTTCCCTGGGAGGTGGTCCCCAGAAGCAGAGTGAAGGTGTGTGGAAGGAGGGAGGGAAAAGAGAGCAGCAGGATGCATGGGCAATGGGAACTCGGTATCTCATCAGGACCCTTGGAGACACAGTGGGGAACACACCTTATTACTGTCCTACTGAGAGTATTTATTCACCAACTAGTATCCTTCTTGTGTCCCCTGTTTGAGGATTCTTGCAACTGGGAGGGTGGAGATCAGACCTTTAGCACTGTAGGTCTGCATCTTAGCTGGGCCAGACAATGCCCTCAGACAGAAAGACACAGGAACAGGCTAAGGTGAAAGGATCAGAGCACCAAGAGTCGGCCACACCCTCACACCACCCCCACGGAGCCAGCAGTGGGATCCCATTTCACAGATGAGGGAACTGAGTCTATGAGAGTTTAAACTACCTGCCCAGGGTCACTCAGTCAGCCAATGACGGCATTAGGACCTTAATCCAGGTTGAAGTGGCCCCAAGGTCTCCCTCAGCTGTCACAAGTGGCTGCTGTGCTTCCACAGACCGCTGGGGACCCTTCCAGATTGTTGTTATCTGAGAAATCAGCTGATTAAGAAGTACAAGCTAGTTTGTATAAAATAAGCTACAAGGATCTATTGTACAACACAAGGAATAGAACCAATATCTTATAATAACTATAGTGGAGTATAACCTTTAAAAATTGTGAATCACTGCATTGTACACCTGTAACCCACTCCCCTCTGCCCTCTCCCCACTGGTAACCACTAGTTTGTTCTCTGTATTTGTGAGTTTGTTCCTCTTTTGTTATATTCACTAGTTTGCTGTGTTTTTTAGATTCCACAAATAAATGATATCATATAGTATTTGTCTTTCTCTGACTTATTTCACTTAGCATAATGCCCTCCAAGTCCATCCATATTGCTGCAAATGGCAAAATTTCATTCTATTTATGGCTGAGTAATATTCCATTGTGTGTGTATATATATATATATATATATATATATATATATATATATATATATATATATATATATATGCCACATCTTCTTTATTCATTCATCTGTCAATGGGCACTGAGGTTGCTTCCATATCTTGGCAATTGTAATAATGTTGCTATGAACATTGGGGTGCGTGTACCTTTTCAAATTAGTGTTTTCATTTTTTTCAGGTATATTCCCAGGAGTGGAATTTCTGGGTCATACAGTAGTTCTATTTTTAGTTTTTTGAGAAACCTCCATACTGTTTTCCACAGTGGTTGCACCAATTTATATTCCCACCAACAGTGTATCAGGGTTCCCTTTTCTCCTCTTCCTTGAAGGGTGTTTACTTTTGTGTATTAATTCTTTTTACTTAAAAGTACCATTTTTGGCAATACATTATTAAAGCCATTTTTCTTTTTTTTGGTAGAAAACTCTTCAAAGATTATAATACTAAGCAGGTGTATTTTTCTTCTTACTTCTAGAGGTGCTTATCTTCCTTTCTAACTTGAAATTTGTTGGTTTGAGTGGGAAACAGATGTAGATCCAAGGATGTCATTATCCTAATAAAACCTCAGTGTCTGAATATATCCACACCACCATTAAACAATTACTAAAATACCTTGTGAAGAGAGGGTCGAGGGATTTTACATTATGTCTATTTATTCTTTGAAGTGCCTCCCACCCTGAGATGTTCCCTTCCCTTGATTCAGGGCCAGCTTGTGACTGATTCAATCTAAAGAATACAGTGGAAGTGGCGATGTATGACTTCCAGGCTCAGAAAAGGCCAAGCAGCTTCCCCTGTTTCTCTTGGGAATTCACTTTGGGAGCCCTGCATGGCTGAGCTGTGAGGAAGCCCTGACTCTGTGGGGTAGCCCCTGTAGGTGCTTTGATCAAAAATCCCAGCTGACATTCCAACCTCGCATCAACTCCCAAACCTGTGAGCAATGAGGCCTCTAGATGATTCCCAGCCCCCCAGTTGTGAGGTCACCCTTGGCCATTATGTCTTTGCAGGTAGAACTCCAGACATCGTGGAGCAGAGACAGGGCATACCCACGATGCCTTGATTGTGGGCATAATAAAATTATGTCATGACACCAAGTTTGGGCGTGGTTTGTTATACAGAAACAGCAACCAGGACCGAGGGCCAGTAGGAGGACTGGTAAACAGATATTCCTAGAAGTGCTGAGAGGGGTAGGGCTGAGCCTGGGGTTGAGGGAGGTAAGGGAAGGTATACCAGAAAGCTCACTAATTCATGGGTAGCTGAAGAACACCCAGACACAGACTGTGAATCTGCTATTCCATGACCACCCCATTCTTTCCCTAGGCCACTTTCTGTGCTGGACAACACTCCAGGTACTTTAAGTAAAAATACATTTAATAAAGGGACTTTGGTGCCTACAAAATCTCGGGAGGAGCTGGAGGCACAGGAGTCAAGGGCTGCTGCTGCACCACCATGTCAGGAAACTATGTTGGCTCTACCCTCACAAGTGCCACCAGGACGGCCCCCTTAGACCCATCACTGCAACCACAGAGGCCAATCAGAGGCTTCTGGTCAGCCACCACCTGTGCAGAAAGGTGGCCACTACTTCCCTTCCATCCTCCAAATTCTGCATGAACACATTTGACTGGTAATACCTGAGTCTAGGATCCTAGCTGCAAGGGAGCCGGGAAAGGCAAGGGAGTCTAGTCTTTATACTTCTAGTTTCTATAATACGGTGGAAGGTGGGACATAGAATTAGACTAAAGTCAAAAACTTGGAGGAAGGGAGTTCCTTCTCCTCTTGGAGGTGGGAGGAGGACCAGATTAATTCAGGTTTTCTGTTTTCATATCTACAAATTGAAACTCTTTGTTCCAAATCTCCTTTAGAAAATAAGCAAATTTTCATTTTAGAGGAGATGGAGGTAACACAGGGCATGAAGATCAGTCAATCTGTGTTGTGAGAGCACAGGCAGAACCAGGACTGGGTGAGATAGCTGGGCTGAAATGGAGACTGGGGACCCCAGCTGAGAGGAGGACTCAGCACTGGAGGGGGCAGGCCAGCACTGACCTCCATCATCACCATCACACCTGTGAAGTCGGCCACTCCTGAACAGGCCACATGTCTTCTCGCTGTACCAGGAAATTCCAAGCTCTGGGAAATTATAGTGCACCTTCAGGACTGGATAGAACCCGAGGGGACCAGTACTTGTTACTCCTCACATCTTGGCTGTCATGCCTTCTCTCTGAGCCTGAATTCCCTTATCAATAAATAGGGGATAATAGCTTATAGACTCATTATATTAGAGGAAACCCATGTGAAACTACATATCAGATCACCCTCTATCTTCTCTAATAGGGTGCCTTCCTGACATAAGGCAATAACTGGTTGAAATTTCAAAATCTGGGCTGTACGTAAGACATATGACAAAAGAGTTTCTCTTCTTGTTATGTATTTCTCTACTTCTTGGACACTAGTTGTAGCACTGCAGTGCCTTTTCTCTTTTCAGTCCTACCCATGGTTCTTTCTCCAGAAACACCAGCATGTGCTTGCAGAATCTCTCCTCTGAAGACAGCAGGAAGGAGCTGAACACATAAATGCATCAGTAGCTTTCCATTTGCTCCTCCACGAGTGTGTCTGAGGGCCCAGATCATTTCCTCCAAAGCGTCTCTAACTCCCCAGCAGCTGGTGCTTGCGGCTGCAGAACCACCAGTTGAGTCCACACATGCCCGAGCCCAGAATCGGGAGCAATAGTGCCTAAGTGTTGTTGGAAGCCCCGGCATTAGGAGGCGGTGCACCTGTACAGAGATCGCTGGCTAAAGGATTCAGCGCCAGATGCACGGATGAGCAGTTCCTGTTTGGGCACCTGGGATCAGTCCGTTGGGGCCTCTGGGAGGTGGTAGAATTTGACTGGGAGTGGTCTGACTTGAGAGGTGTTTATTCACTAACAGCCATCATCCTGGGTGAAGGGCTGCTCCTTGGAGTGTGAACTCCATCCCCGTGTGAGAGCAGTGCTGCTCCCACAGCCAGAGAGGCCGGTGCTTGTCAGAGGAGGCTGTCACATGCACAGGAAAGGTGACGCCCGGGGCTCAGAGCAGGGCTGCATGAGCCACAGGCTACGTGTTCCAGCCTCAGAGTGGAGCTCCTAATGCTTTTCTCTGATCAAGCCCACAACCGTATCAAATTTCTTGGTTTTTTCCCTTTCCTCCTGGCATAGTGTAACATTTGGGGGGGGGTACTGCTTCTGCTTTCATCATTCTAACTCCTCTTACCTTCTAAGTTCAGCTTGAACATTACCTCCTACTGGAAACTCTCAGTATCAGTTAAATCCCTTTCAGTTACACATTAAAACACACACACACACACACACATACACACACAAACACACACACACACACACAAGACTACAATAATGGGCTTGAACGGAAGAGAAATTATGACTCATTAAAGTGCAAAGTCCTGGAGTATGCAGGCTTCAGGCTCAGCTTGATCAAGGCTCACTTGATGTCACCAGAACATAATTTCTCTTGGCCTCTGGATTCAGCCCTGTTCATCTCCATGTACTGACTTCATTCTCAGGCTCCAAATAATGGCAGGTGGCTGCTGCTGCTCTAACCTACCCTCTTCTCAGTTTCAAGGGAGAACAAAGATATTTTTTTTCCAGCAGCTCTTAAACAATTCCTGCAATTTGCTAGCATCAAACCAGCTTAGGTTACATGCTCATCTCTGAACCAATCAGTGTAGCCAGAGGAAGGAATATTCCATTGCCTTTGGCCTGGGTCATATGCTCTGGCCCTGGAGCCTGGGGCTTGGGCTTCATCTGAACCAATGGGTGATGGATTGGTCCACAGGTAAAACTCAGGGCTGCTGCCTAAACAGAGCAAGGGGATGCTGAGAGACTCAGGCAGAAACATCCTCTACTCCTGTCCTAGCCATCTCACCTCCACCCACCCAGCTTAAACTAAATGCCCTTCCACTGTGACCTTAGCATTCACCACATTGTGTGGTTATAGTTGATGACATGATTCTCTCCTCCAATACCTTGTAAAGACCTTGGGGACAGAGACCATGATTGATGTGCTTTTGTATCTTCACACATCCCCCCCACCAGCATTACAAATTAATTAAGTACTCCATCAATGCTTGTGGAATGAATGAATAATCAGACTTAAAATACCACGTAGCCACTTATTTTAGGATAAGCACAAACACACAAAAACAAAGGCTAGTCTCTAGCTAATGTGTTGCGTTTCATTTGTTTTGCAAATTTTACTAAAATGTAACACGTGTGGGACTTCCTTGGTGGCTCAGTGGTTAAGAATCCACCTGCCAATGCAGGGGACACGGGTTCAATCCCTGGTCCAGGAAGATCCCACGTGCCGCAGAGCAACTAAGCCCATGCACCACAACTACTGAGCCCGCGTGCCACAACTACTGAAGCCCACGTACCTAGAGCCCGTGCTCTGCAACAAGAGAAGCCACCGCAATGAGAAGCCCGAGCACCGCAATGAAGAGTAGCCCCTGCTCGCCGCAACTAAAGAAAGCCGGCGCGCAGCTACAGAGACCGAAAGCAGCCAGAAATTAATTAATTAATCAATTTAAATATATATATATAACACGTGTAAAAATGCATCCATCATAATCAATCAATGAATTTTCACAAACTGAGCGCACTTACATAACCAGAAGCCAGATCGAGACAACATTACCAGACCCCAAAAACTCCATTTACTCGCCACCCCAAGGATAGCTGCTCTTCTGAATTCTAGCATCATGCACTGGTTTTGTTTGTTTCTGAGCTTTGTGGATTGTTCCTTCTCGTTGCAACACCATACACTATTCCTTTATGGGAATATGCTATAATTTATTTACCCATTCTACTGGTGGTGGGTATTCAGGTAATTTCCACTTTAGTGGTATTACAAATAGTGCTGCAACCAACATTCTAATAAGTGTCTTGTGGGTGAACATGTGGGCACGTTTCTGTGTGTACCTGGCAGTAGAATTGCTGTCATAAGGTAAGCATGTATTTGGCTTTAAGAAATGCTTTCACTTTTCCAAAATGGGGGTGCCAATTTCCAATGCAGCCAGGAGCGTAAGTTTGATTGAGTTTTGCAGTTTTCATCTGTACACGGCATGAACACATTCTGGCTACCTTCCCAGAGTTATGTACACAATAGATGCTTGATAAATACTGAGTGGAGGAAGGAAGAAAAGAAGGAAGGAAGAAAGGAGGGAAGGGAGGGAGGGCGGGAGGACCACACTGAAGATCCCAGAAGAGCCACAGAATTTTCTGAAGGCAAACTTTCCCCTTCCTTGACTACATTGTGAATTAAACGATAGACTTTGTGGAGGATTTCATTCATAATCCCTTCAAAATGAGTTAGTCCCGCTATGTATTAAATGGATTATGCGTGAATCCCAAAACAAATCCAACTGCAATTAATGTTTTAATAAACCAGTTGCTAGTGTATGCAATACCCACAACTCGTCGGGAGGGATTGTATTATATTTATAAACATTAATTAGGTGTTTGTTATTGTCAAACTAAATTTAAAATAAATCCACAGCATCACTGGCCACTTGGGTAAAAAAGTCTCAGTGGTGACTGTAATTAGAAAATAGATGTAAGGGAATAGCATTAATTAGTCAGTTAATGGCGAGCTTTCCACTAATTGAAATGAGGAGCCCTTATCTTGCGGGATGATAAAATATCTTAGGTGTGCGAGAGAGTGAGCTCCTTTGGGTATTAATAATAAGCCAAAATATTTATTTAACCCTTTCCTTAGGGTATTTTCCTACAAAGTCACAACAAAGTTGGTATTCATTGCCAAATAAAATACAAAGTTATAAAAAAAATTTAACATTTTATTTTATTATTTTTTTATTTAACATCTTTATTGGAGTATAATTGCTTTACAGTGTTGTGTTAGTTTCTGCTGTATAACAAAGTGAATCAGCTCTGTGTATACATATACCCCCATATCCCCTCCTTCTTGCATTTCCCTCCCACCCTCCCTATCCCACCCCTCTAGGTGGTCACAAAGCACCGGAGCTGATCTCCCTGTGCTATGTGGCTGCTTCCCACTAGCTATCTAATTTACATTTGGTAGTGTGTATATGTCCATGCCACTCTCTTATTTTGTCTCAGCTTACCCTCCCCCTCCCCATGTCCTCAAGTCCATTCTCTACATCTGCATCTTTATTCCTGTCATGCCCCAGGTTCATCAGAACCAAAAATTAAAAAAAAAATTTTTAAATAAAGGAACAGGAGATGTTTGGCAGAATGAAAGGAAATCTGCTCTTGCCAAAACAGGGAACAGGTTCCTGATGTCCAGATTTCATTTTGGTCCTTGTCTTTCTGAAACGCCTCTTAGACAGGAGGCTCCCATTTTCCTGGTTCTTCTCCTTCTTTGGATACTCATTCTTGATTATGCTCATTGTCTCATCTCTCTCCCAACTCTCAAGCACTGGTGCTCCCCAGACGTCTAGCCCTTTCACCTTCTCATCTCGCACATTCTGGCCCATGACAGTCTCCTCTGAGAAGCGGCTTTAACCTCCACCTGCGTGCAGAGTCTTGGGTCTGCGTCCCAGGTCCTGAATCATCAGGCTCCGGCCTCAAGCATCCCATCGTCTGCTCACGTTTCCTACTGGACATCCCACGGGGACTTTGTAGCAGACATTATTTGCTGCTCTGCCCAGACGCCCTTGGAGCCCTTGTATTAATTCTGGGTTCTCCTTCTACAGTTTCTGTGTGGTGCTGACTCTGCCTGCCCACACCCGGCTGCTAGAACGTTGCCTCCACACCCAGAGAGCCGTAGGCGGGACCAGGCTGAGGCTGGGACCTGACCTGGAGTCTCGCCCCTGCTTACCTTCTCCCTTCACTGTCCTGCCTCTTCCTCCCCTCGCCCCTGGGAGCCCAACCTTAATGAGCCAAGTGCACAGGAATCCTCTTCTCAAGGTCCATTTCCAGCAAACCTGTCCTAAGACAGACACCCAGCAAAATGCACCCTCTCTCCCCAACAAAAACCATAGTTCCTCCTTTTATATTTCAATTCGCCATGGGTATCATTTCACTGTCTAGGTCAGAAAAGAAGATGTCGTATCCTTCCCCATTTATGTGCTACTTTCAGCCAAACAGAAATGCTCCCCAAATCCTGATGAGGCAACTCCTCCATGTGTCTCGTCACCACGCCTCCCCGTCCCTTTGTCTCAGGGACACCTAACTGTCCTCTAAGACTGCATACTTTCCAGCCCTGATAGACAGCAGCACAGTCACGACCACAGCCCATCCCTGCATCTCAGGGGGCCATGTGACCCGCTCTCAACTGTGGAAACAGAAGTGACGAGTCTCTTCCAGGCCAAGGTTCCCACGAAGCAGGTGGGCCACTTCCATCCTACCTTGCTTCCTCTTCCTCGGTGCAGAGGACCCTGAGGTCCTCAGGACTGTGGAGCTCCAGGAGGGAAAGGACCTGGAAAGCCCTCCAACTGACCAGAACACACCTTGTTGAACTGTGACATAAGTAAGAAATAAGCTGTCCTGGTACAAAGCCCACTGAAGTTTGGGGGGTTATTTGTTATGGCTGCCAGTGTGCCCTTGATTATTACACAAATCCTGTGGGGCTCATTTCTGCTATTATTGCATTAGCTCCTGACCTGGTCTCCATCCTCCAAACCCCTCACACACCTGCTCTTTACCTGTTCACCTGAATACAGCAACCTAGTGGAAATGAAAATCCCACCCTGCACATCCTTTGCTCTTTAAAGCTCTTGAGCCAACCCATGCCTTGTTAAGAACAGAATAAAGGTCAAGAACAGAATAAAGAATAAAGGTTAAGAACAGAATAAAGGCCCTGGCATCCTAAGAGAGCCCCATGACTGTTATTTCCTCTCCCACCAGTTTTGGCCTTGTAATTTCCTCTCCAGAAGTGCCTGCCTACTTATATCTCCATGAAAGCATCTTCTCTTTTACTCACGCCTGCTCAGTCCTTCCTTGCATTTGTCTCATTGGTTTCTACTGGTCCTTTAAGACTTAGCTTGGACAAGAAGCCACCTCTGGACGCCCCCCAGGCCGCATTAGAACCTTCCTCGGGGGCTTCTGTCCATGAGGCATGGAATCACCCACTTCCTGATCCCTCTCCCTGCCCACCCTGCGTCCTGAAAACGGAGATCTCTGCTTTACATTCCAGACCTATTCTGTCCCTCCTGCCAATCCAAAGGTTGTTGAACCGACTTTTCAAACTTATTCCTAAGTTCTGAGATCGTTTCCGAGTTCAACAAATATGCAAGGCATGTAGAGCAGAAAAAAGCCCCACATTTTGTCATTTACTTGACGTGACTGGGGTGCGTTGAGGAACGCTTTGGCAGTTATAGGGTGGGGATAATTGTAGAGTCATGATAGAGTGGATGATTTCTCTGAAGGAAGCAAGAGGGGTGGGGATGACAGCCAGAGGGAGACGAGAAATCGAGAGCACGGGGGTGGAACTGTGGACCTCAGGTTAGAAACCCTGTTTTAGACCCAGAAGGAGATGTTATGGCTCAGTTGGTCCGGGCATTAATTGCATGCTGAGAGCTTGAAGGCCTGCATGGATTCGCCCCTGGCCCGAGTGCATTCACCTGTCAGGGGTCAGTCCAAACTAGAACGCTGATCACCGACACCCAGGCCTCCTTCAGCCTTTTTTCCTGCTGCTTTCAAGAGCTAAGCCTAGTCCAGATGAAGCCAGAAACTTCCATCCACTAGGAAAAACTTTTTTCTGGCAGAAACCTAGGGATCGAACAGGAAACGTGAGCTGGGGAGGAAAGTAAGTCTGAAACAGAACCATTCTTTTTCAGCCCTGTTGTGAAATTTAAAAATTGTATTCGTTCTGGGTTTGAGTGATTTCATGAGAAATCCCTCTATCTGTGGGTCTTATAGAAATAAGCATTTAAAGAAAAACACGTCCGTTGGAAAGACTCGATAACTAGAGCCGTTGATTTCGCCTGGTTTGCTAGTGCAGGACGAGGGATGTGATGCTTCGTGAAATGCAGCAGACAAGGAAATTTCTGTAGAGGCCCCTAAATCACGTAATGGCATAAGGGATTCCCAGATGGCCTTATCAACGGCTACGTAAAATTGTTAGGTATCAGCACCAACTAATAAATTTCACTTCAGGCTTGGATTTCTGACATTTGCTCAAATCCTCAGAGAACCGTAGTTACTGTATATCCTCGTACAGTATTTGAATTCTGAATCGCTATACATGGTTGGCCGCCCACTGGGACAGGAAATAAAACTCCATAATAGAATGTCATTTTTTTAAAGTCTGAGCGTTATGAGTTGTGGTGATATTGTATGACAAACTCATGTTTCTTTTTTGTCTCAAATGTTTTATTCTCCAGTAAAACTCATTTGCATTGTTGTCCCATATGGGGATTTGTACATCCCGGTACATGATAAAGATGCAGAAGGGAATTAGGTCACTAGGCATGCTCTTTTTTCTTTTAATAACCCCGTGCAACCTCTTCCTTCTTAATCTCATGCAGACAAAAGCAATAGAAGTTAAACCGTCCAGAGCCGTGATAGGAAAGGCGGACAAGCAAATCCACCAACATGCATCCACTCACTCACTATGGATGTATTTAATTAATCCCATGTGGACTGGTCTTATTCAAATAAAACTATATTTTAGAAAACGGCTGCCTTGTTTTTTGGTCTGTGTTATGACCCCCGATGGAAGCAGCTGGGCTGGTTTAATCAGTCAGTTATTACAGGTCTGGCTTGCTTTCTGCTAATGGCGTCATGCCGGAAAGAATCTGTATTCTAGGCAGGGTGGAAGCCTCCCCAGTGGGTAAGGAATTAGGAGAACATTAGAAGGGTCCCAAGCAGCAGCAGCAGCAGGCAGTGGAGGGGAGGATGCTGGACCCCAGATGCGCCCCCAGGAAGGCAGCAAGCTGGGAGCTTGGATGACTTCCACAAGCTGGCGCCCACGTGCAAGCACTCGTGGTGCCCGGCCGAGTTCTGACACACGTGCTACTGTGGTCCTTTCCAATCCCCTTACTTCACATCACTTTCTACCCAGGACCATCCCACATTGGTGGATGAGAGGTCAAGTTGGCAACATCAGGATAACTGAAAACTCATTAGAAAACTCTCAGCGGGTGCCTGGGATGTGTCCAGCCTTCTCTGGCACTGACTCACCCAGTCCTCACGAAAACCCTATGAGCAGCTCTTATTATTCCCTATTACAAACGTGGAGACTGAGGCACAGGATGGGTAAGTGAAATGTCCAGTATCACTTGGACAGCAGACAACACATCCAGGAGTCAAACCAAGTCAGTTGGGCTCAGAAATTACATCTTTGACCACTACAAGCCCAGTCTCCCAGGGGCCTTGATTTCACACCAGCCAAGATCTGAACATTTAGGACCTTCCTTTCAGAAGCGTATCGTGCCCCAGACTGTTTGTAATAGCGGTACTATTCCGTAATAACCCCTAACTGGAACTCACCTACACATCCATCAACTGGAAAGTAGACAGATGGAGGCATATTCAACAGCAGGAGACTCAGCACAACTTATGTCCGGGGTGAACCACAGATCAGGTGTGGAGAGAGGGATGGCCAGCAGAAAAGAACACGCACTGTATGTGTCCACTGAAAGGTCAGGAACAGGAAAGCTGTCTCTGGGGTCAGAAACCAGGATAGTGGCTCCCCTGGGCAGGGACTGATGACTGGGAGGGCGCACAAGAGGGTGGTCGTGTTTTACTTCTTGACCTGGAAGCTGGTCGCATGGCAGCCTTCATTTTGGACAAATTCATCAGATCGATACAGTGCTGTGGACTCTTTAGGTAGGTTTTCCTTGGCTAAGAAAAAGCGTTTTTGAAAACATAACTAAAGAAGGTGCCTTGTTAAACCCTCAGAATTGACAGTCAAACACCATTTGTAAGAGAAATCCAGTTCCTCACCAGGAACTGACTTAGGGCCACTCGTGGAAGGACATTGAGAGCAGAAGGTGACAAAAGGAACGTGGAAGGAAAGTCCCTTTGACTTCACTGCGTGCTCTGCTGAGTCGCCAACTAGCTGCGTGGTCTTGGGTGGGTAGGTCACCTGGCTGAACGAAATCTGTCCAGGCGGTTTAGAAGCTCTGCTGAGGTCAGCTCCCTGAAGAGGAGCTTTGACCATGACGACACCAAGGACCACAGGGACAAGAAACGCCCTTTGGACGGAACATCCTCTTAGGAAGATTCGCCACCACCAGCTTGGCATGAGACACTCCTCGCTGTTCCCCAGCTTTTGTTGTATTTATATTTTTTACTTTTTCATTCCCAGGGATTTATCTCATTTTTCTGACCAGGTTTCTAGAACCTCTTCCCTCCAGCGTCCCTAGATTTCCATTCCTAGAAACCAGAGACATTTCATTCTTTGTGGAATGCATTCTGCTTTTCCTTGATGCAAAGAACCATAGGTTCGATATCTTATTTCTATGTCCATTTCACAGAGCATTCACAGCTAGAGCAGGGAGCATTAGCCAGTAAGGTCCTCTCCAACCCCTCTGTGGATCAAATATTTTGGCAAACCTTAGCTGATACTCAGCAGGGTCTAAAGCAGGTAATTGTCGAGATGCGATGAGGGAATAGAAGGCATGCCTGTTGGTTTTGAGGAATGGAAAACTCGTTTGATGTGAGTTTTCAGAATTTGTCTATTTTACCATCAAAATCCTCATCAAAAGAATAAGTATAAAACTCCCTTTTGCTCTTAAGGTAGATGACATTGCTCTGCAAACCTCAAGGGTAATATCAGATAATATCAAACTCTTAAGAAAGTCAATCTGAGATTTCTCTCTGGTTCAGCTTTCTAAATATCCTTAAATGATAAAGCTGGATGTTTTTCTGCTGCTTCTGTTTTGGAAGTGGTTTTTTAAGTGGGGACAAAGGTTTATAACATCTACTGGGAGAAAAAAATCTACCAGATTATTCTGAGACTTGGCACTGAATCAGAGTGTAATGTAACAATTGAATTTTGAATGCAGGTGTATTTCCTAACTTGAATTTGTAATTCTTTTGTGAAAGATGGGAAGTTAGAAGATATTGACTTGCAGGAATAAAGACACAGATCTACTAGAGCATGGACTTGAGGATATGGGGAGGGGGAAGGGTAAGCTGTGACAAAGTGAAAGAGCGGCATGGACATATATACACTACCAAACGTAAGGTAGATAGCTAGTGGGAAGCAGCCGCATAGCACAGGGAGATCAGCTCGGTTCTTTGTGACTGCCTGGAGGGGTGGGATAGGGAGGGTGGGAGGGAGACGCAAAAGGGAGGGGATATGGGAACATATGTATATGTATAACTGATTAAATTTGTAAAATAAAAAAAAATAATAATAAAAATAAAAAAGGAAAAAAAAAAGAAGATATTGACTTGTACTCTTTATTTTTAATCATTTCCAGAATGTTTTATACTCATATAAAGATCTGTGTGTGTGTATGTACACGCGTATGTGTGTGTGTTCAAAAGTAGGATAAAAAAATTCCACTTGGGGCTTCCCTGGTGGCACAGTGGTTGAGAGTCCGCCTGCTGATGCAGGGGACACGGGTTTGTGCCCCGGTCCGGGAAGATCCCACATGCCGCAGAGCGGCTGGGCCCGGGAGCTGTGGCCGCTGGGCCTGCGCGTCCGGAGCCTGTGCTCCACAACGGGAGAGGCCACAACAGTGAGAGGCCCGCGAACTGCCCCCCCCCCAAAAAATCTATTTAATATCTTGGTGAGTTTATTCCCAGACTTGTCCTTTTCCTGCAAACGTGTCTGAGATGGTTCAGTAGAGGAATTTAGAGTCTGGGATCTGACGCCAGACTTTCCTGATTGGATTCCACTTCTACCACTTACTATTTTTTTTTTTTTTTTTTTTTTTTTTTTTTGTGGTACGTGGGCCTCTCACTGCTGTGGCCTCTCCCGTTGCAGAGCACAGGCTCCAGACGCACAGGCTCAGCGGCCATGGTTCACAGGCCCAGCCACTCCACGGCATGTGGGATCTTCCTGGACTGGGGCACGAACCCGTGTCCCCTGCATCAGCAGGCGGAGTCTCAACCACTGCGCCATCAGGGAAGCCCCTACCACTTACTTTTAAGAAGATACTTCATCTTTCTCTGCCACTGGCTCCTCAACTTTAACATGGGGTCACAAGATATTCAGGTGGGTCTCAGCTCAAGACAATTGAGGCTCATTCTAAGTGAGTTGCAAGACCATGATGTAGGTTAGGTGGTTGACGCTGGTTATGTGACTCTTAATTGTTCACCCACAGAAGTAGAATAAAAGGGTTGGAGGCTACTGAAGAAGGAAGGAGAGGAATTTTGAAGAGTAGTTGCTGCTTTGAGTCCTGCACTCCCACAGTCGAGAAAGAGTTGGGTGTCCCCCTGTTTATCTCAAGCCAAGGGAGTAGCCTTTGAAGAGAAGTCGGAGGGCAAATGAGTCTCCTGCAGAATTTCCATGGCACCATTGATTCTCAGCTTCCTGAGATCATTATTTGAATGTGTGCCTTATCTCCTTATGTAGACAATAAGCAGCTTGAGGGCAGAGAATGTCCTTTTTTCATTGTGCCATACACTTACTTGCCAATATTTGATCACACACACTAGATGCCAATATTGTGCAGGGTGATGGGACTATTAAAAAACCAAGACACAAGCTTCACCACGTGTTTCCCCTTCCTGTAATAGGATTATATCCACTGACACTAGGCTTGATCCATTGACTTGCCTGGTGTATCAGTTTGCTCCTGCAGCATAACAAGTAACTCCAAATCTTAGTGGCTTAAGACAGCAATCACGTATCAGCTCATGGTTCTGTGGGTTGGTCCTCTGAGCTGAGCTCAGCCGTGTGGTTCTCTGGCTACTCCCACCTGGGCTCACTCTTATGACTGTAGTCAGCTGGGGCTCAGCTGTTCTGGGTGATAGGGGATGGCCTCGCTCCCATGACATAGGTTGGCAGGCCATTACAAAGGCACCTTGGTTATCTTCCACATGCCTCTCCAGGAGGCTAACTCATGTCAGGGTGGTCAAAGAGTTCCAAGAGCAACAAAAAAAGACAAGCCTTAATATGCAAGCACTTTTCAAACCTCTGCTCATCTCTGTAAAAGAATGGCAAGGATTTGCCAGACACCAGTGGAAACAGAAAATTTACAGTCATGATGTTCCAATTCAACCTGAAGTCATAAGAGAGCAGAAAGTGTGAATAGGCAGAAACCAGTGAGACTGAGAAAAATATAGAGAAAATAAACAAGCAGAAGCAACCAACGAGAGAAAAACAGAGGAGAGATAATAAAAAAGAGCGGGGATTCCAAGAGAGTTCAAGAAGTCCTGGCAGCTTTCAGTATCATGGCAAGTTCAACTTTACATTATAATAAATTACAGTAAGTTCCCTTATTCCTAAGTCACTCAAGTGAACCTCTGTTCCCTGTAACCAAAGAGACTTGCTGTAACAAGAATTAGTGCCAGGAGGGGGTTTGTTGGAGCCAGACACTCATAAGAAATGCAGGGTGTTTGGAACAGGCAACCAGGGCTGTGAGAAAGTCTTCATGACCTGGGGCAGAAGAGGAAGATGCCATTTCAAACAGCAATGCAATTGTACATCAGGCTACTGTTTGTGGTTTCTTATAACTCAGACCACCCTGCAGGTGAGGCTTTGGGGGTTTGGAGATACGCTCTGCAGGGCTGCAGGTGTCAGAGGAGTGCTCAAAAGAGCAGTGAGGTATTGCCAGTCACTGAAGAGTGAGTTCTGCATCTGGGTTGTGCAGCTGTTCGGGAACACACTGGACCCTACTGAATGGTGCCCTCCCCGCCTGGAGGTGACACAACGGGTCCCTTGAAGAGTAAGCCTGAAAGTGCCGCATGCACCGCTGAACTGCAGCATGGGCCCAATTCCCAGGATTAAGATTTTCCACGACCCAGGCTAAGTATCTGATTGGTAGAGACTGAGACTTTGCCAGTAAGTATGGGGCTATCTGGAAGACACCCAAAGAGTTGGAGAGCCCTTGCACCTCACACTTTTCCTGAAGACTTCCCACTTTAGAGACCCTGCCACTCACCCACCCATCCTCACACAAGCTTCTCTCTCTCCGTTGAGAATGGGTGGTGGCAACACAGGTGCTTCTCCCAGGTCCCCTCAGATGACTTTTCACCATTTTGGGGGGAAGGCGGGGTTCCTGGCTTTGATGTGCTTTTCCTAACAAGAGCTTTCACCCTTGTCTCTTTCTCAGACAACTGCCCTCTGGCTACTGGACCCTGCTTTGGGGAGTGTCTAGAAATGGACCCAAGATTTTGCACCCAATTCCAGTGTGTGTGTGTGTGTGTGTGTGTGTGTGTGTGTGTGTTGGGCAGATGGGCAGTATCCACCACCAAGTAATTCTCTGACACCAGCTGGGTGTCCTACCATCAAACTCAATTCTGACACTGTCTACCTGGAGACGGGGTCAGATCTCAGGGGTTAGGGGCTCGGTGCTACACGACTGCCCACACCCACCACTTCAGATGCCAGTCACAAGTCCAGGTGGTCACCTGTGCTTCCACCAACTGGCGGTGTATTGGAGGTGCCAACGATGTCTCCGCGGGTTCTGTTAATTTGCTAGAGTGGTTCACAGAACTCAGAGAAACATTTTACTTACTAGATGACCTGTTTATTAGAAAAGGATACAACTCAGAAACAGCCAGATGGAGGAGATGCACAAGGCAAGGTGTGGGGAAAGGGTGCGGAGCTTCCGTGCTCTCTCCCAGGACACCCCTCTCTCCAAATTGCCACATGATCATCAACCCAGAACTTTGGGGGGTTTTTGGAGGCTTCATTACAAAGGTCTAATGCATTCAATCATTGGCCATTTTCCTTTGAACTCAATCTCCAGCTGCTCTCCCCTCCCCAGAGGCCAGGGGTAGGGATGAAAGTTCCAGCCCCATCCTTAGATGGGGTCCAAAAATCACCTCATTAACATAACAGAAGACACCTGTATCCCTTTCATCATTTAGGAAATTCCCAGGGTTTTAGGAGATCTGTGCCAGAAACAAGGCCAAGATCAATTATATATACTTTTTATGATAACTCACAGGATCACAGTGCCCTTTGCATGACTGCCTGAGCAGCATCCCAGGGATTTTGTCCTGTCCCCATCCTTCATCCCCCCACGCCCCAGGATCCCTCAGGAACATGTTCGTAATCAATCACCTGCACACGTCTTGATTTCCGAGTCGCCCTCTAGGGAACAAGACATAAGGCAGAATAAGTGGGTGTGGAAGCAAGCAGGGTGGGCAACAGGTGCTAAGTAAGGTAAATCTCTGTAGGATGTAGGGATCACAGGTACTTATCCAACAGGGGAGCGTGGAGGGGTGCAGGCAGTGTGGACCGTGGGAGAGCAGAGCTTGACAAAGCATGGTTGTTGGTTTGATCTTGGGGGAAAAGCACACAGCCCCAGAACTGCCTTAGTTCCTGACATACACCACTTTCAGATCCAGGACAAGCACATCTAGAACGAGCATCTCCCTTCACACCTTCAGATTTTAGTTTTCAGTTCATAAAACAAAGGATCCGAACAAAAACACTCGTACCTATGTGGAAGGTGGATCAGAATGTGGTCCAACGCCTTATCCTGTCCACAGAAAAGGGCCCGACTGACATTTTTGAGATCACTGTGGCATATTTTGGTTACAAAATCCCATAATTCCATGAGTAGATGATTTACAGGGGTTGAGCAGGCAAGACTGGGAACCCAGAGGCACCACCTTTGCAGGAAGATTCACAGATGTGTCTCACTGGCCTGGCTTGGAAGGCAGAGTCTCTGTGCGGGATCACAAAGCATTTGTCAGGTGCCCCAAAATTTTAAGAAGGAAAAAGAAAAATGGGGGATGGGGGAATTTCTATATATACTTAAAATGTTTTCACATTTGCCTCTTATTAAATTAAAAAGGTATTTAAAAAGTGTTTTCATTGGTCTTTGATAAAAAGATCCCTCTATGGAATATCAGAAAATCACTCATAATTGTCTTCACACCCATTCAGATGAGGACCTCTTCTCAGGATCTCCCAAGTCTGGTCCTTTTGGCACAAGGACAGGCAGGTGGGCATGCAGAGTTAGGGGTGCCACCAGCACACAGAGAGTCGAGATTATCATTTTTTTTAACAAAATTCTCTTTCATTTGGATTAGAACGAATTCTTGAATCCCATTGTAATTAAGCTGAGTGGCACAGGCTTAGCTTAAAGCAGCAAGTTCTACTGGAAGGACCCTTCTCGGTGAAATCACTTTATAAATTGAGGGGGTGAGACACCCCCTCTATCGAGCATCAAGCATGTGTTATGTGTCGTCTCACTGAATTGCATGCCAGACATGCTTTTAATGTCTACTGAAGGAGGAATTTACCTGTAAGTGGTTTTCAAGGCCATTGGAGGAAAAGCAGTTGAACTGCTGAGGATGTGCAAATCTAGCGGACAAAGAGATACAGGCAGAGCAGCACGCGTGGGTATCTGGTTGAGTCCAGCTGTGTGCAGGAGTCAGGCCAGGGGTCCCAGGCAGCCACGGACACCAACCCATCTACAGTTCTCATGCCTATGGCCCTAAGGTGAGTAGGCATCCCTTTGTGAGGAATTACTCAGGAAATCTACGTGAAATAAACACACATCTTCAGGACGGGGCCTGTCCTGGCTCCGCCCTAAGTCGTAGACCTTGGCTCCAAACCTCCTCCTCTCCCTCACTGGGCAGTTAGGGTCTACGGTGGCACCTTTTCTTGACCCAGCACCTATTCCTCTTTCTGCGGTAAGTACCCGCTTGATTTATCTTGGGAAACTGTGGCGATGAGCAGTGTTATAGCTACAAGGCCTATACAGAGGCTGTGAATGAGGAATTCTGAGTCCAGGAGATGAAGCTTCTGTGTTTGAGCCCTGGCGATACCACTTCCCAGCTGAGTGGCCTTGGGTAAGCCGCTTACCCTCTCTGAGCTGGAGTTTCCTCATCTATAAAATAAAGATAATAACACACTGCCTCCTGCTGAGTGTTAAGTGACTGAGTCTATGTGTCTGGCACACACTCAGGGCTGAATTGGGGTTAGAACGGAGTAGTGTCACCCACCCCGTCCTTGTAGTCCTGGTAGGAACGTAAGTCCGTGTGTCCTGACCATTCCAGGGCGTGGGCGTGTGACCCACACTTGGCCAGTCAGACCCTTTCTCCTGGGAATTTGATTCTTGAACCAAGCGAAAAGACAGAGAACTTCATGGAGCCACCGTCCCCCAGGATGCGTGAGGATGCTGCTCACGGTGCTTACCTCCCCGCTCCCTGGATGTCTGGGTCCCCGTCCTTCCCAAGACTGGGCGCTCTGGTTTCCCCTTTGGGCCCCAGGAGTGGTCCCATGGCCTTCCAGCACCTCCCTGTTTGCTGAGTTACTCAGATCTGTTTCCATTGTTTATAAACAAAGCAGCCAGGCCAACCCCGCAACACTGAGAACACTGCAGTCTTTGTCTTTGATTCAAGGTCCCTGATTGATTTTCTCTGGCACATTATTCAGAAAGAGAAAAGGTCAAAGGGCCATAAATCCCTACCATAACTTTAGAGACTTCAACCTGCAGAGATGTGGTGGAGAGCAGAGATCCACCACCCAGCTCCCCTTCAAGGAAAGGCTTGCTGCCCAGCTGCATAAAAAATGAACCCAGGGCTTCCCTGGTGGCGCAGTGGTTGGGAGTCCGCCTGCCGATGCAGGGGACACGGGTTCGTGCCCCGGTCCGGGAGGATCCCACATGCCGTGGAGCGGCTGGGCCCGTGAGCCATGGCCCCTGGACCTCTGCGTCCGGAGCCTGTGCTCCACGACGGGAGAGGCCACAACAGTGAGAGGCCCGCATACCACACACACACAAAAAATGACCCCAAATCTCAGTGGCATGAAACAATCGTTGAAGTTACTCATGGATTCTGTGGGTGACACATTCAGAGAGGGCAGAGCAGGGCCAGCTTGCCTCTACCCCAAAGGTCTACAGCCTCTGCTGGAAGACCCCAAGGCTGGGGGCTGGAAAATTTAACAGCTTGGTCACCCACACACGGCATTCGATGCTGGCTGTCAGCTGAGACCCCAGCCGGGGATGTGACCCAAACGCCTACTCATGGCCCCTCCCATGGCCTGGGTTTCCTCACAGCATGGGAGCCGGGTTCCAAAGGCCAGTGTTGGGAATCAGACAGAGCCAGTGGAAGCTCGGTGGTCTTCTATGACGTGGCCTCAGAAGTCACACGGTGTCACTTCCCCACAACCTACCTGCTGTCTCTGTGTGCCCGGGTTGGAGGGGAGGGGAAATGGACGCCATCTCTTGGTAGGAGAGTGGCAAAGTTCGGGAAGAGTGCATGGGACCAAAAATATCGCTTTGGCCAATTTGGGGAAGTACAATTTGCCACATGCATGTTCCTTTAGAGAGAAAATAACAAGAGTGAGAATTGGCTCAGTGGGGGAGCTGTGGCTTAGCCACTGAGGATGAAAATGTCCGGATGTAAAAGGAAGAAAAGGGGGAAAACATACCGATAGTGTGAAATATCATACGTTTGTATCTTGTACATAAAAACATTCAAATAAGCTTGGAAACGCTTCGGCGCTTTGCCTCATGTAGACTGCTGGTTCCTAATTTGAGCCCATGAGCCACACTATTATAGCTGCAGGAGTGTGATAAAAGTCCCTCAGAGCAAGATGCTCTTCCCTCACCACCACCCTCCAATCCAACCACAAGTGTATACAGAGGAGAGTGAGTTTGGGGTGCAAGGGGATGGCTGGACTGGGCTAATGGTGAAAGCCATGATCCCGCCCCAGAGATAATGCTCGGGCTAAGCCGGCTGTTCCCTGATGGGCTGGAAACTGATGCCACCTTTGCATCCGGGATTCTTCTTTCCATTTCCTGGCTCTGCCTTCTCGGTGCTGGTCTCATTTGTGGCAGATACACCCTCGTGGGCCAATACTGAATATATGGTCATTACTGCAGGGTGCCAGTGGGGTCTCTTCCACATGAAATAAATTCCTGGGCTTTATCCTGATTGGACCAATGTAGTCCACCCACTCATCCCTGAGCCAATTAATGGCTGAGGGGAAGGAAAGTGCTGACCAGCTAATGACAGGACCACCTACCCCACCCTCAGGATGACTGTGTCATCTTAATGAAGCTTAAAGATGGATACGGGAACAAAAGTAGGGGTGCAACTTGCAAGCAAAGGGAAATGAATGTACCAGAGAGAGTAGCCCTCACCTGCCGTAGTTTCTGACACTTCCTTCCAGCCGGTGCTCAGTCCACAGTGCTCAGCTTGAGACCTTTGCCTTCTTTTCTTCTCTATCCCCCAATTTCCATGAGCTTTTTATTCATCAGCCTCCTAAATACCTTTCCAATCCATCCACCTCCCACCATTCCCCTTGCTAATCCTTTCCTTTGCCCAGGCCACCCTCTTGGCTTCAGTCGTGGTTAGAAGACAGAAATTTCACGTAATGTTTTAGTAGAAATGGAATGAAATAGTTATAAATTCTGTAACTGAAACAATAAAAAGTAAATTCTAAGGTGTCTCTGAAGTAGCAACCGCAGGAAACAACTACCATACTGGGGCTGAGGGATACAAGAGAAGAGGTTGAAATACCGAACCTTAGAAGCATGGAGAAGGGGCTCCACGGGGCTGCAGTGCCGCTTGGGGTGGTGTCTCCCAGCAGAAGCAATGAGAGTGGCTCTGCAAATGTCACATCATCTGCAAATTGCTTGAGTGGAAGGTGAGCGACCACTGCTGGGATGACGTGAGGCTGGGAGATGCTGTCAAGAACAGGAAGTAATCAGACAATAAGTTCCTACTGTAGAGCACAGGGAACTCTATTCAATATCCTGGGATAAACCATAATGGAAATGAATATAAAAAAGAAGGTATATATATATATATATATATATATATATATATATATATATATATAACTGAGTCACTTTGCTGTACAGCAGAAATTAACACAACATTGTAAATCAACTATACTTCAATTAAAAAAAAAAAGAACAGGAAGTAATCAGGAACGGAAGACAGTCAGGAAGTGTGGCGAAGGTGCTGTTCATGTGAGAAGACGGAAGGAGCAAGTCCCTTCTCGCTTAGCCTGGCAGGCTCCTCTGAGCCCCCCAACTTGTCAGAGCCCAGGAGAAGCAGAAATGAGGTTTGTGATTCCCAGCCCTTGCATCACAGAGCAGAGTGGGAAGGAGCAGCTTGGCACTGAGAGACAAGAGCTCATGCACCGGTTTCCTAAGCAGCCCCTTTGCGCTCGTCATTTTCCAATGCATCCTCCATCCTCGCTGTCCCAAGTGACACCCAAATGCAGGACCGATGAAGGACTGAGAGTAATTCCATCGGGGAAGAGTGTGCGGTGGGGAGAGGATTTGCAGCCGTTCTGGAAATGGAAGAAGGAATGTTCTAGTGGCCAGGACCCTGATCGCACTGTGAGTGGAGATTTCGATTTTTGCAAAACAATCATTGATGTGAAATTAGCCTTGACAATTTGAACATTATTGGCTTTGCAGGGTTTCTTTTGTTTTGAATTTGTGAAATATTTAATAGTTGCACAAGACCTATAATCCAAGAAGGTTAATTAATATGGATCCATACAGACTTAAGTAGTTTTATTTTAATAAAAATAAGTCACGGGCTTCCCTGGCGGCGCAGTGGTTGAGAGTCTGCCTGCCGATGCAGGGGACAAGAGGTTCATGCCTCGGTCTGGCAGAATCCCACGTGCCGCGGAGCAGCTGGGCCCATGAGCCATGGCCACTGAGCCTGCGCATCCGGAGCCTGTGCTCCACAATGGGAGAGGCCACAACAGTGAGAGGCCCGCGTACCGCAAAAAAAAAGTCACTTCTGAGGGTCCTCAAGATATGTTTCCCTTTAAAATGGGTTCGGGCATTGCTCCAACTGATGAAAAGGAAGACGTGATCTGACTTCTGGCCAGGGAGTCCAGTAGCGCTGACCCCGCAGTCCCCTAGCCCGCAAGACAGGGCTGGGGGAAGGGGCAGAAATACCATCACACGTTTTGGATGTGTCGAGAGCTCAGGCAGGTTGGAAGACATAACAGAGACGTGGGTGCCAGCAGGTGATGGGGTTGCTGGATGATTCAAGGACAGGCAGAGAAGCATCTGATACTATTAAATATGAGCTGGGCCTTAAAGGATTGCAAAGATCTTGAGAGAGAGAGAACTGGGGTGAGGGCCTGCCAGGTCAAGGGCTCGACAAGCCCAGGCAGGGGGATGGCCGGCCGGAGATGCTGGAGTGAGGGGGGTAGGGGGTGCAGAAGGCCGTAAGCCACCAGGTCACTGTGAGGGCTAGAATCCCAGGTGAGGGAGGTGGCACTTTATCCTGATATAGAGTTGGAGCCACCCTCTGCTCTTTTTTTTTTTTTTTTTTTTTTTTGCGGTACGCGGGCCTCTCACTGTTGTGGCCTCTCCTGTTGCGGAGCACAGGCTCCGGACGCGTAGGCTCAGCAGCCATGGCTCACGGGCCCAGCCGCTCCGCGGCATGTGAGATCCTCCTGGACCAGGGCACGAACCCGTGTCCCCTGCATTGGCAGGAGGACTCTCAACCACTGTGCCACCAGGGAAGCCCGACCCTCTGCTCTTTAATGAGATGGGCAGGGGGCACAAAATCCAAATTTGTTATCATTGTTCTTGTTTTTTCATTAAGGAAGGTGAGATTCAGAGACATGGCCCAAGATCACAGGGCAATTGAAACCGGCGTGGAGAAGCCATACCTGCTTCTGGCCCCCTTGGGCACGAGGGGACCACTCTTCTGTTCCTGTTGGGCAGGTGCCTGGGGAAGAGGATGGCTAGCACCACGCACTGCCTGGAATCCCAAGGCAAAGGCTCATCTGTGCATCTCTCTGGCCGGCACGGAGAGAAGCATCCACATCACCCAGACTCCATTCTGGCGGAGCTGGGGTGGAGGAATTCAGAGGCCCCAGTCCATCTGGGAGATGTACAACCACACAGCTCTCCCTGGTCTGCCATTAGTGCTTTATCTGGAAAGGCTGAACAGCTCCTGCCCTGGAAATTGTATCTCATTTCTTTAAAAAATGTGTGTGGATGGAGAAGGAGCAGACAGATGCCTGGGAGGAGACCAGGAAAGGGGGGCAGTGAGGAACGGTCAACAGATAAAATAAATGGGCTTGGTGCATGCCTTTGGACCATTTTGCTGTAGTCTATTGATTTGGATTTTCTCCCCTTACCCTGGGAGTAATCAATTTTTCGGTGGATGGGCAGAATACAATAATTGCAAGCAAACTCTTCAAATGGGTTGTCATTAATTTGCCTTTTGCCGGTCCGTGTTTCTCTCGGAATAAGATGCGTTTAGCTTTCTCCAAACACTATTGGAGGAACGCTCTGGGGATTTTCTGGGGCTGATTGGCACGGGGCAGGGAATGCGGGCTTGGGAGGGGGCGTGCGGAGCTGCTTCGGACTAATGAAGCCGCTGTGGTGGCTCATCTTTACAGAGTCACTTATTACCACTAATTGGGAGGGACAGTTCAAATACGCACAGAGGATCAGTGATCCCACGAGCGTGACGTGGTTTCAAAGAGGCCTTCGGGACTCCCTGAACCCCTGCAGCCGGCTGACTGGATGCCGGGGCCTCGAGGCGTCCACAGAGCAGAGGCTTTGTCAAGGTGTCCCGTAGAAGCCAGCAGACTTAAGAAAGCGAGGTTTGCCAGTCATCACAGGGAGCCACAGACAGACACGCAGCTGCCCAGGACACTTAGAAAGTCAACAGCTGACGGAAGGGGAGGACTCTGAGCTTGGCTGTCAATGGACCTCAAGATGTGATCGGAATTAATTTGCAGAACATAGTTAGGTGTTGTTGTCTTTAAAGGACCCAGTTGGCTTTAAAGAACATTTATTTGTGTGAGAATTCCAGTATTAATAACCTGGCACACGCTAGGGTTCCCCACCTTAACTTTTGAGGATGTCCTTTGTAAGGAGACATTAATTTCTTTTTTTTTAAATTGGAGTATAGTTGCTTTATATATGGATTTCCTTCCCTTTTAGGTCACCACAGAGCACTGAGTAGAGTTCCCTGTGCTATACAGTAGGTTCTCATTAGCAATCTATTTTATACATAGTATCAATAGTGTATATATGTTAATTCCCATCTCCCAATCCATCCCACCTCCCCTTCCCCCCTTAGTATCCATACGTTTGTTCTCTGTGTCTGTGTCTCTATTTAAGAAGACATTAATTTCTTCTCTAGTCCACTAAATTGATATGAGTGAATGCACCATGCCCATCCCAATATATGTTGGCCAATATTTCCAAATATTGGGTTGCATTTGTGCCAAATAATTAGTCAAAGTTTTCAAAGGACACCTGGATTTTCCAGATGTCCACAAGGAAGGGGTCACACCTGCCCACATCTGTTCATTCTGCAAAGATATGAAGTGCCCACAATGCGCCCGAAACCATTTCAGGCACCAGGGACACAGCTGTGAAGGAAAGGAAGACCCAGCTGCCCTGGGTTTCCAATCCCATGGAAGGTGGGGACACCGAGAGTAAGGAAGCAATAAACAAATTCATTCCAGACCAGGAACGGGTTTGAGGACCACAGAGAGGGCTGTGCTCCAGCCAGTATTTCACTTGGCTTTTCATCCTCCTGCCCTGAGTCTTGAGGAAGAGAAGATCCAGCAGTGCTGCCCACAGGCGCACAGCGGAGCTCTGACTTCGGAGGGGACCCGGATAAGGCTAAGTTCAGATGCCTGGTTTAGACACATGAAATACAAGCCCTTCAGAATCTAATTATCATCCCATCCTGAGGAAGTGTGTGTAAGAGAGTCTGGTGCTGTCTATAGAGATAATTGATCATAAGCCAAGGATTGGGTACCTTGTCTTGGGGCTGGCTTCATCCTCACTGTGTCTTGCTTCCTGGTTGTTCTCATGATTTCTACTTTAAAAATACACATCCAGGGTTTCCCTGGTGGTGCAGTGGTTGAGAGTCTGCCTGCCGATGCAGGGGACGCGGGTTTGTGCCCCCGTCCGGGGAGATCCCACATGCCGCGGAGCGGCTGGGCCCATGAGCCATGGCCGCTGAGCCTGCGCGTCCGGAGCCTGTGCTCCGCAACGGGAGAGGCCACAACAGTGAGAGACCCGCGTACCGAAAAAAAAAAAAAAAAATACACATCCATCATCATCGTCATGCACACACGCATCTCCAAATGAAAACTTGTAGATGGTAGCACCTTGGAAGGAAAAAAAAGTCATTTGTTTTCTCCCGAACGCTGAAAATTACATGATCTATTTATGACACAGGCAGATGGTGTGTATCTGGACTTCCACTTTGAAAGTATTTTCAAGAAGGTAACAGACCTTCCTCCATGAATTGAGCAGACCTAAAAAAGGGATATCGGTTTATGAAATTCATATAATGCCATTCCTGCCAACCTTTGCATTTGTTTTGAAACTTAAATTGGAATAATGAGCTGTTAAATCAGGCTAGTGGGTAAAGCAATCAAATGTTTTCCTGGAGAATGTAAGTCTTCATACTTCACAAGAAATTAAGTTTGGGTTTCTCAGCATGGAAAATAGGAAATTATTTGCTGGGTAATGCATTCCATTTTAGATTTCCTGTGACATATTAAGAATGAAGTGGTTGTTCATTGATACCTTCCAAGAGACCCCAACATGGGGAAAACAATGCCCCCTTCACTTCTGCGTGAATGCGTTCAGTTCTTTTCTGCACATCTGGAAGTCATTTATTTCGCTCTGAGACATCTGCAGGAGCTGCTGACATATGACTGAGGCAGGGGCGCTGGCAACCTGGCCAGACCGTGGCCATCCTTGCTCCCGGTGAGGCCTGGCTTTGTTGGAGGCGAGAGCAGAACTCACTTTCCCACTGGGTGATGCGGACTCGTTTACCAATTAAAGAGCCAGACAAATATGCTTAAAATGCCTTCACAGAGAAAAAGGAATTTATGTTGCTTAAAATGAACGCTTCATTTTGAGACCTCAAAGAAAACGTCTGGCTCAGCTCTCTTTCTAATGGGATTTCTTTCTAATGGGCCTGAACACAAAATGTCTTTTTGTAGGTGGGTATGTATATATGTGTGGGTGAGGAGATATGTAACATCGACAAATTTATCATTTTAAAATGACTCCATGTGATGGCTGCTCGGCCCCTTTGTATTCTCATTGGTCAGAAGAAGTGCTTGGGAATCCACCTCCAGCACACCTTTGGGTTTGTTTGGGTTTTTTGTTGTTTTTTTTTTTTTTTTTGCTTTATGCGGGCCTCTCATTGTTGTGGCCTCTCCCGTTGTGGAGCACAGGCTCCGGACGCGCAGGCTCAGCGGCCATGGCTCACGGGCCCAGCCGCTCCGTGGCATGTGGGATCTTCCCGGACCGGGGCACGAACTCGTGTCCCCTGCATCGGCAGGCGGACTCTCAACCACTGCGCCACCAGGGAAGCCCTTGTTTGGGTTTTTTAAAATTTTTATTGGAGTATAGTTGATTTACAATGTGTTAGTTTCAGGTGTACAGCAAAGTGAATCAGTTATATATATACATATACTCACTTTTTTTTTTTTTCAGATTCTTTTCCCGTATTCCAGCATACCCTGGGGAGAACGTATCAGGAGCACAGAGCTGGGCGCTTTGGGGAGGCAAAGAGCATCTGTAAACGATGCCAGCAGGAGGTTCTTCCTCTGCTTTCACAAAGAAAGAGAGCATCTGAAATTAGGTCATGCCCCTAGGTCACAGGCTAAACTGTTGCACTGTGCCATGCTGAGAATGGGCACCGGTGCTCCAAATACAGAATGAAGGATGTAGGAAAGCCCCTCTGACCCCCCCACCATCATCCCACGCCCTGCAATGCCATCCTTAGAACTTAGGGGGTGGTAAGCAATGCCCTTTCCTAGCAGGCTTATTGAGCATCCAAATACTCTTGGAGTTGCTAAGAGTTCAGTGGGCATCTCTGGTCATCATAGCAGCTTGATAGGAAGGAAGGAAGACAAAGCATGAGAATGTCATCTAGGGCTGTATGTTGGGAAGAGAACTCCGAAGCCTGGCTTGGCCTCCTGTATAGTTGTAACAGGGACCTGCCCTGCTGAGGACCCAGGGAAGGTGTTTGAATGGCTGAGGAGGAGGAACAAGAGTATGGCATGGGAATCATTCCCAATAGAGCTGGATCCTTTCAGGTTTTTACAGAGCACACTCAAGGGAGGGGGTGGGGGATAGAGAAACAGCCTGTTGAAATATGCAGTAGGGATGCAATGATGATAGTGGGGTGGAGGATGATTATGATGGGGATCAAGGAGAGGCACCCAGGAGAAGGTAGCACCCTGGGGAGACAAAGGGCGAGACGCTGAGCCTGGTCCTCCCAGCAAGGAGTGCATCTTGGCCTAAAGCTCATGTGATGAGATCATAGTCTGTAGTATCAATAACTGGAATCTTTTACTTGAAACCCAGGGGCTTTTTCCAGCTTCTAGAGGGGGCCTCATGTCTTTCTAAATCAGAAACCAGATCTACTAATATTGCCTCCTGGGTAACAGGGAGGAAGGGAGAGATGGGAGCTGACGGGTGTGGTCTGTGGCAGAAGATTCAGAGGCAAAACTCGCAGAGTTTTCCCGCTCTGGGAGAGAAGATGAAAGTTGCCCTGATCCGGACACACAAGGAAGGGAAGGACAAGCCACGGTGAGGCCCAGAAGCCAAGAGAGAAGTCCAGAACAGACTGCTGTCCACAGCCAAGCTGGGGAGTTATAAGGAATCCATTCATCCATTCATTCCACAGATATTTACTGAGTACCTAAGATACGCCAGCTACTGTTCTAGGCACTTAGGATGTCTCTATGAACCAAACAGAAAACAATCTCTACCCCCATAAAGCTTCCATCCCAGCAGGGAAAGCAGACAGTAAACAGTAAACTGAAATAAATCAAGCACACAGTCCCGTAGAGGGTAAAACATGCCAAGAATAAAAGACAAGTAGGCAGAGCGGAGAGACCGAAGTGGGTTGGGGAGTCATAATTTGTCACGGTGACAGTGCCCACACTAAGCCAGGTTGCACTCAAGACGTGAAAGAATCAGGGGATGGGCCAGGTGTGGCCCTCTCGGATCCTCACGGCTGTCCAGCGACAGCCCTGTTTCCACTAGACAGCCATCCACGGCCTACCTTGGAATGAAACTTGCCTGTGTTCCCAATGATTCTCTTCAGTCCTCCAAGACCCATTCTGTGACAGCCACCACCTTCGGACAACCCAGCACACAGCCAGAGGGAGGCTGAGGAAGCCCTGATGGTGATCAGAACAGAACGAGACAGAAGCATGTGACAAGCTGACAAGGACAGCAGTGGCACCCTCAAGCAAAGCAGATTCCTTCCACTTCAGAATGTCACCCAAATCAATCTCCAAATGAGTCTTTCGATACTGGGCTGTTTTGTTTCTGTTGCTTACTGATTGGATTGTATTTTACAGCTGACTGTCTCCAGGGCTCAGTCTACCTCTTGTGATACCTTTTAAATTTTATTTTTCTTTTTTCAGGCTTATTTCATTTTGACCATTGGGTGGGTCATTACACTTCGTATTAACTATACTTCTTATTAAGATGTTATCTTGGCAAAATGTGTGCCAGTCGCTCTATTTATGAAGTCACAACAAGTTCATTAGAAATAAAGCAGGGTATAAATAAACCCCAAAACGGATAGGATCTATGAAATCCATAAATCCCTAATTTTGGGGGATCCCCTTGATTTAAAAATTGTGCTCCCGGCAACATTATTACAACCTAGAAATTCAAACTTTATCTCCCAGCCTGTCACTCAAGCGGCCTGGAAATTGGTTGCTAACGAGTTGTGACCAGATGTCCTAATTTGGGGCTTAAAATATGTGGCCATGGAGAGATATGCTTGTTCACTGTATAGTTTGCCCTCTTTCTGAGTCTTCAAGAATATTTCAGCCTCCTACTTCCCCTTACTTGGAAACAATCCAAAGGCTAACAAATCCAGGCGGTGAGACTTGGTCCCCAGAATCATGAATTCCCACCAGCCCTTGTCCTTTGCTGATAGCATCTTCCCTTTCAGTATAAGTAGAAAACATTCCTTAGTAATTTTTACTACATTCATTCCAGATCTATCCATAGATATATATTTAGTCCACATCTCTCCAAAAGGCCAGTTCAGTGGTCAAGACTGTGGATTGCTATGTTCAAGACCTCAGAGTTCTATCTCTACATGGGTTCCCACTGTATTTTTGCCCTCCCCCATTTTTATAGCCATTGCCCCATGGGGTACCAAGGATAAGGTGAAGAAAACAGAGAAACAGAGACTCATCGGGCCAGTGGCGTGAGAATGCCTTCCAGCATGAGACAGTGTGGACAGTTTGAGCCTGGCTCAGAGGGAACACATTTTGTCCAGGGTTATATAAACCAAAAGCCCTCTCCCATTGCCAGGGCCACTGTCTGCACTCAGGGTCCCCCATCATTGTAACAGCCAGCCACACTGATGAGCAGCACGGGCACAGGTAAGACTGGAGGACATGGTCCTTCCCATGTGGTCCCGCTTCTCCTGTGCTCTCAGCATCACTCTGGACAGCACCACCCCCAACCTTGGCGGGTCCCAATGAATACACACACTTCTCCCTATCTTGGTACCAAAAAGTCTATCTTGTCTTTCCTCATACCCGATATCAGGAGGACTGATTGCACCCTAACATGGCCCCCTCTATGAGGGGAAAGGAAGACAAGATGTTCTAAGGTGAAAGGAAGTGAAAATGTCAACCAGAGTAAATCTGACCTCAGATCCTCAACACTCATGCAGAAAGTGACTATCAGCTCCCACGGTTCTGGTCCAAGTGCCAGGGCTGTTCTTCTAGATGCTTCCTTGCATCTCACCCCTCACTCCCTACAATCTCCACTTCCTCTGGGGTCAGTCTGAGAAAGCGTTATCTACATTATTTGACTACTGTCAGGATTAATGAGAGAATATGTGTTCTCACTCAGTGCTCACCAGATAGTCAAATTTAATACATGGTTGTGGTGGTGATGATAATTAATAAGTGGAAACCCATTTTCATTATTTTTAATGTTATTGCTTAATTCAACTCAATGAAGCACTTGATTGATTGATTGATTGATTGATTGATTTGGTTTTGGCTGCACTGGGTCTTTGTTTCTGCGCACAGGCTTTCTCTACTTGCTGCGAGCCGGGGCTACTCTTTGTTGCAGTGCGCAGGCTTCTCATTGTGGTGGCTTCTGTTGTTGCGGAGCACGGGCTCTAGGCACATGGGCTTCAGTAGTTGTGGCTCACAGGCTCTAGAGCACAGGCTCAGTAGTTGTGGCGCATGGGCTTAGTTGCTCCGCAGCATGTGGGATCTTCCCGGACCAGGGATCAAACCCATGGCCCCTGCACTGGCAGGCGATTCTTAACCACTGCGCCACCAGGGAAGTCCCGAAGCATTTATTAAGTTCCTCCCCAAAACTACTGTGAGTGCACATGCAGAGGCTGCCCTATTGGGAAAACTCTGGAGGAAGCATGAGCCCCACAGTGGTCACCCTCTCGCAGAGAGGAGGGTTAACCCCCTGGAACCCTTGTTCCCATCTGAAAATGGGATGGACAATATCTTCCCTAATCGACCTCATAAGCCCTACATGAAGAAATGAAAAAGGAATTGAATGGTCTTTTCTAATCTAAATGAAAAAAAGCGAGGTCATGAAGCAGGCATCTACCTTCACTGATGGAATATATGAAACTGTATAGGACAACACGGGAAGAGCTTGCTGGTAAACCATGATTTCCTCCCTCTATCTAAGCACATGACCACAAGGGGAACGTATCAGACATCCCTTATCCCTGGAAATAGCCTTTTCTAGACCTTCAGATTCAATTTCAACAAATATTTATTAAGTGCCTGCTATGTGCCAAGCACTGTTAGACCAGCACATTCCAATAGAATTGTGGACAATGAGAGTGCTGTGTATCTGCAGGGTCCGATATGGGACCCGCTGGCCCATGCAATTATTGAGTGCATAAAATGTGGCTAGTGTGACTGAGGAACTGAATTTTTAATTTTGTTTAATATTAGCGAATTTTAAATTACGTTTAAATGGCCAAGGGAGAAATGGATGAAGTTAGTCAAAAGGTACAAACTTTCAGTTGGAAGATAAATAAGTACTAGGGATGTAATGTACAACACAACAAATATAATTCACACTGGTGTACATTATAAATGAAAATTGCTAAAAAATAAATCTTAAGAGTTATCACAGGGAAAATTTTTTTTATTTTTTTAATGCTGTATCTATATGAGATGATAGATGTTCATTAAACTTAATGTGGTCATCATTTCATGATGTATGTAAGTCAGATCATTATGTTGTACACCTTAAACTTATACAGTGCTGGATGTCAATTATATCTTAATAAAACTGGAAGAAAAAAATTTTTAATGGCAGCATGTGACCAGCAGCTACTATATTGGACAGGGCAAGCCTAGACACTGGAGATTCAGCAATGAACGGGACAGCAAAAAGTTCTTGCTTTCTTGACGCTTACACCCCAGTGAGTGGAGTGAGAACACACACAAAGATAGACAAGCAAAACACATAGTAAGTCAGATAGTGAAAAGTGCTGTAGAAAAAAATCAAAGCCAAAATGGAGTTAGGAAAGGTCAAAATTCTAAAAAGAGTAACGCACTTAACTGTTTTTCATGCCCAAGGCATGTTTTGTAAAGGCTAACCTCTCAGATTTTATTTTAGGTCCCGCCTAAAGCAAACTGTAGAGTCCAGAGCACAGCTTTGGTTTTTTTTTTAATACATCCATGAATTAAGTGTCTGATTAGGATGGTGGCTTTCATCCTTCTCAACTCTGTACTCAAAATACACTACTTCTCACTGGGTACAATAATCAGAAATAATGTGTAGTTTAATGGAGCTTCTCCATTAAAAGCTTTTGGAAATAATATATAAAATTAATGGTTTACAAGAATAGTTTTAGACACTTGAAAACATAGCTAACCTAAAGACCTTGGATACACCATGAATACATTCATTCCCCAGCTAAAAATGAATCCTAAAATTGGTTTTGATTTTTATTTAAAATTCAAATGTCTGATGTCCTTAAATTGAACAAATGATATTTAAAAATATCTGTATCAGCCTCCAACATCTGCAGATTGCGATTTGCATTTTGAAATTGGCTGCTTGAAATAACCGCGGATGAGCACTGCCTTCTCTCTTCCTCTCTCAGTTGGTTAATGAAATGGGAGAGGTCAACCCTTTGTCCTTAAATTAGTTCCCATAAAAATCTTTTTGTACTTTGCATCTTGTTATGATGTCTCAGGGCTGAAGAAAATGTTGCCATTAATTATGTCTTTGTTGAATATGGATCTCTATTCAGAGTTAGTTGAACAGTTTCAAACAAAATTATCATGGAGCGACCCTCGGGCCAGCTTCGGGTTGGTTATCAAGAATATTTCTCTCTCTCTCTCTTTTTTTCCTTTAAAAAAATTTTTTTAAATCACTAAGAGAATGCTCTTCGGCAAGTGTGTATTATCTAATATATTCAGCTTTCAGTTGCTACTTTTTTCCAGATGAAGATGAGCTTCACTGAGGTTGTCCTTTTAAGTTTGTAGAGCCCCTTCAACACCTCACACAAAAGCATCTAGAGGCTTTTCATTTGTCTTGAGTATGTTTCAGATGTACAAATATTATTTACTTTAAACTCCAAATCAAAAGGTGCACCGTAACGGTTTTAAATAAAACATTTGTCAGGACTGAAATATATATATAAATTCAAAGCAAGGCTTTGTTTCCCATTATCAAATCATTTATGGGAAAGGAACACAGTTAGCAAATTTTAGGATACATACTGGGGGAACTGTTTAGCAACACACTTCAAGCAGGCACTTAATAAAGGAATTTATTTTCAGTCCTCCAAAGATAAATATTACAAATCCACTCGACAGCTAAGCAGCAAAACGATGAAGTTAGTTTCCTATTTCAGACACTCCTAAGTTTGCATGAACAAGACGGGGGAAAGCTTGATTTTGAAGAAGTGAAGTTGATCAGAGAAATGTATCCAGTGTGTTTGTCTGAGGGGACATTTCGAAGAAATGAAGAAAAGCGTTCAACTCTGGGCTCAGCACCATAAAACCCAGTTTGTAGTATGAGGGTCACGAAGGCTGGGTGACTGGGACTCCAGCCCTGGGATGGAAACCCTATTTTGTGAGCATTTAAATCAATACATCCTAGAGAACATGGAAGACATTGTGAGAAAATAGAAGATCTCTTTTTATTTTGAATAAAAGAAAAAAAATAAAGCCCAAATATTACACTAACAAAGCAGATTAATTTAAGAATAAAATTCTCAAACAACCCAGGGAAAGAGTCCCGATTGTAAGAAAGACAAAGGGTGTGAGTCTTTTTCTTCCCCTCAAGGAGGGGGTTTGTTTCATAGCTTTAAAATATTTTGTAGTGATTTCTGTTCTCTTTCATTTTTTTCCCTTTGGTTCCTTTCCTGAGGACGGGACCAGAGCATCCCTTGTTATTACGTATCCCCAGGGAAGAGGCGCTTACCTTGTGTGGCTTTTAAGTGTAATATACATTTTTCATTTTAAATGGGAGCTCCCAGCGACGTTGTATAGAAGGGATTCCAGGTCCCCTTGATTATCACCACGTCTCCTTGAGCTGAGCCTCCAGAAAAAAATGTGAAGGAGTTGGCCCTCTGGAATGAATAAATTCTGTTGCAGCCTGTAATTATTTATTAAAATAGATTAAAGAAATAGGCTAAAAAGGAATCCGCCACTCATGTTAGAGATAGCATAATAAGAGTACACAGAAAGGGAAAATTAACACCAAGGAGGAAAGAATGTCAGATATATGTGTGCAAGAATACAGCCTGCCCTGCATTGTTGGCTCCCAGGAAGACACACTCCGGGGCTTTCATTCCTCAGGCTGGGCTGTGCCGATGAAAACGGGGGTTACTAATACGGATGTGTGTCTCTAATTAACATTAGAATTGAGTGGTAAACACAACCAGGGGAGAATGAGAGAGAGAGAGAGAGAGAGAGAGAGAGAGAGATGGGCTACCAGAGAAGCTAGTGTATGGGGGGGAGGGCGAGGAGGCGGGCACCAGAGAAGAAATCTGTCAGCCCTTGTTCAGATGCGTTTAATTTTGTCACTTGAGTCACAATTGGAAACCCGTTTTCTAGGACAATTGCTTCTGTGTTTAGTGGGCACTGTACTTACAGGCTCCTTTTATAGAGGGAGAATTTTATAAACTGAGCACACCATCATCAAACCATCTTGGGGGTCAACTTTCCACTTGTGCCTTTAGCTCTTACGAAAGTACTTTTATAGTGTCTTCTAATATATAGGATTTATCTGCGGTTCTGAGAAGAGCTTTTACACTTAATCCCTCACTGGAGCCCTAATTTGTTTTTCGCCCTTAAAACAGTACTTGCGATTAATTTTCATCAGATTCGGTAGATTTTTAGTATAGCCCCTCAAGAAATGTAGGGTTGTGTTCCTGCCGGGTTTTGTTTTGTTGCTGTTGTTGTTTGTGATGACTGGGGATGGGGACAGTGGCTGGGGAAGGGGGAGAAATTTTGAGTATAGATGCCAACATCATTAATGTATTTCTTCTTTTTTTAAGTCCAAAAAAATATAACTGGAAATGATATTTATGAGCAGTTGCCTGCAAATATTTTGGATCATATTTGACTAAAGAAAATAAGAACTACCACCAATTTTTTAAAAAGGAGACTTTAAAAATACGTTTTAACATGCCACAATTTGTTTTTGCTTTTTTATTCTGGCTTTTCCCACGATACTTGTGTGTAATATTATGCCATGATATTTATGTGTGAAAACCAGAATACACTTGCATGTGTTTTAGGGAAGAAAGCCTTTTTCTAGGAAAGTGAACTTTTTTCCTTTTTTTACATGTTTAGAATTGATTTATCAAAATAACAAAAGACTCATTGGGAAAGCTGTGTCATCTGTAAAAACAGCGTTTTACTTCCTTTCATACTTATAAGGCAAAATATCACAGAGACAAAAAAAATGCACTGGAATCCTTTTAACCATATGAATACTTGTGAATTTTATTGAAGTTCACATGTAACCTCTTTATTTAACTAATTTAATAAAGTGTGTGCTTTTTCATATTATTTAATGCTCAACCCAAAAAATTGTGTCCAAGGAAAATTTACATTTCCTGCAGAGTATCTGCCTTTCCTTGTATTTGTTAGTAAAAAAAAAAAACAAAAACACATGAATATATCCAGAGAAATGCTTTGGATTTATTCTCCTAAAGTCATACATGTTACATGTAGAGAACGTTGGAACTACATTTACATGTGTAAAAAAGCAGAGACCCCGAGGTCTCGGTTCAGAAAATGAAGACAAAGTATAAAAATGTCCAGCTGGAAATGTCATTCCTTGGGATCTCCTCAACCCAAAGTTATTACCATGTGAACATGGTTCATTAGCTTTACTAATATTATGCTTCTGTTTATCTGCGCATTACCATCTTAACAAAAGTAAATCATTCCTATTCTGCCTAGATCGCATCCCTTCCCCCCAACCCTCCGAAAAACAACATTTGTTACCCATAAACAAGGGGACGCTCACTCAGTGATAAGTATAATAGCTGAAATTGAATTCCCCTCCGAATGATTTAGTGAAACTAGAACACATTTTTACTTTGTTGTTTAGACTCAAGAAGGCATAAAATCTCTGCCATCTATTTATCATGTTGTTATTTTAATGTAAACATGTGTCTATTTAGATGAAGTGTTTTCATTATTAAGCTAATTCCGACGTGTCTCAGATAGACCAGGAGAAGGGAACACAACTCTTGCTGATGGGGAAGCGAAATCTGCCTGGGCTCAGCCTGCTGTCAGATATGTCTTCATTAGTTTTTTGTCACTCACCGTTGGCAAATGCTGCATAAATGAAATGACGATCAGGCCCGCCTTGATAACTTGTCTTATCTCATTAGTTCTCACATCAAAGTTAATCAGCAATGTGAATTGTAATTGCTAGAGGAGACAATGCATAGATCACTGGTCGGGTTTTTTTTTTTTTTTCCCCCTGTATGGCATCTTGAAATATCAGCAGGCTGGTTGGAGCAGATAGGCTCAGGAGGAAAATGATGTGGAAGGCATAATAAGTAAGCTGCTCAGAATTAATGAGCTAACCCAATAAGAAAAGAATGGCCAATCAATGTGAGTTGGGCAAATATAATTTAGAAATAATTGCTTGATTGGTTGCTTATAGTAGACTGATTTGACCACACACAAGGATTAAGAATTAAGATGTCAAGGCAAAAAAATAATTTGTCAACTGAGGGCATGTAATTTTTTGTTTCCTTCCCTTTATGATGGAAAGAGATGAGCGTTTGATGTGCTATGTGCCAGAATGAAAACATTAGACACACTCCTTCTCTTTCTGTGCCCCTCACAATGCAGGCCCACTGAGAACACAATCGTGATGCTCCTGCACAGGACATGCAAAAGGTGCAGATTAAGAAAGAGTGTGTGGTCCCACGTTTGGCAGCTATGCCTGAAGGATGAATGGGTTGGTCCAAGGTGGGCACTGAGCTGCAGTGTCACTTGGAGGCCTAGCCAAGGGATAAATGCGGATGCTTGCAAAATGCATCCCTCGTCTGTCCCAGGCTCGAAGAGTTCAGCTCACGTCCTCCATGTTCCCCGTGCAATTTTCCCTACAGCTATTCACCAATTAGTAAAGGGCCCTTGCTACATTCTTCTGTCTAAACTATTGGGAGGGTTCAGCCAGAAGGTAAATTTGCTTTGATCTACATTACACCTAATTGAGTCACCAGCAATGTCTCTATCCCAACATCAAGAAATGTGAAAATGTTAGATTATTTCACTGGGGATTAAACCTAATTTTCGCGTGCTCTGCATTAACCTATTAGGCTGTCTAATCTGCATTGCTAATAGGGCCGAGGCAGCTGTCACAGCTAAAGAAAAACATGATCACGCAATCCTTGAATGAATGATTCCCGGCCTGATTAGTCTTAGTGAAGTTAGCTGAGCCCTGGTGATAAGGAAGGAAAATTCCCAGGTTGCCAATAGCTTTGAAAATTATCAGACTGTAGGCAAAAATATACCTCATGATTCACAGGCTTCGGTCCAAATGCCGTGTTGAGTGACATTATTTAAGACTGACTAAGGCTAACTCGAATTGTCACTCGCATAAATGTTTGTGTTTATTTTAAGGGACTAACGTAATGGATGCAGATTTAAATGCTAATAGAAGCCAGCCAGACACATAAAACCCCAGGCGTTGTTACTCTGTTGGTCTTTTATTAACACAGATTAAATTGTAATATTTTCTAGATAAACTGGCAAAACCAGAAAGATGCATTGCCCCCGAATGCTGGATCAGAAGGACTCTTGCAAGACTTCTAGTTTTCTTGTAGATGCACAGACCATGTTCACTCCTCTCCTTCTTGTTCGCTTTTTTTTTTTAAGAAAATTAGATAAACTGTATTTTTTACAAGAATGAAAACTGGTTTGTGCTCATTGGCCAGATCCACTCTCTCTGCCTGTCCACTTAGTTGCAAGGGGTAGGCACGTATATTTCCTCATCCTGCACTTTGTTTGCTTAAAGACAGGATTTGCTGCAATTTCAAGCCTTTGCTTGCCTCTCTCCATTTGATTTCAAAGGCAAGAGAGCCACCATGATGGGTAGGCTTGGGAAGTGGCAAATGTTCCAGGGAGTTTGGTGGCTGCAAATAGAGCTAGGAGTTGCTTTAATCCGATTAGCAGTTCTGCACAATGGGCCTGCCCAACCCATTGTGGACAGAAGCTTTTACTTTATTTGTTTCTATTAGTCAAGAATCAGTTATCAGAAAAGTGGAATTTTGCCCCATCAGATTGCCCAGACAATCAACAGAAAATAAATGAGAAAATAGTCTAATGTGTCAATATTTATCCTCTGGCCCTAATAGTCTGCAGAGAGGACCTGTTGAGCACATGGAGTTGGCAGCCCTGTGCGCCCGTGAGCTCTTGACCGCTTCTCGCAAGGGCAGGCGCCGTAGTCGCTGTAGGAAGGGGAATTGGCATCTCAGAGGCCAGAGCACTGGCTGGAGAGTCAAGGGCTTTTAAAGATCTAAGGTCACTGGACAGGAGAGCCAAGGAGAACCCTTGGTGGCCAGGGAGGAAGCCCAGCGAATCACAAGGCATTTGTGACCGGGTTTCAAATGTGGGAAAATGTAGAACAAAAGGATGGAGAGATAGGCCGTCCTTTCCGCCAGGGTCTTCCTCCTCCAGTTTCCCAGAAAGCTCCACTGGTTACAATCCTGGTTGGGGGGCGGGGGGAGGGGGGGTCTTCTCTTGCTTTTGTTGCCTATCATTGGTTGCAAATGTTCAACATCTGAAACACTCTCAGATGGCCTTGAATGGTCGTGATCATCAAAGTCATCACAGCTAACAGGATGTGAGCATCGCTACACACCAGATATTGTTCTAAGCATCTGACGTTTGATTTCCCCCAGATCCCCTGAGATAGCTGCTCTCACGAGACCCCAAAAAGAACTCGCCCAAGGTCACTCAGTCTGTGGCTGCAGAGCCACGCCTGGAATCCGGGCATCTGCCTCTAGCTCCTCATCACGGCTGGGCCCCAGAGTCCAGGTCTGGGCCAGACAGCCAGGGCAGTGCCTCCTGAAACGTTGCCCCTACGCACCTCCTTGCCTAAGTGCCCATCAGAGTCCTTCTTTCCGGTGGATGACTGCTGTCCCCGCTCCCAAAAAGCCCACGTCCACGACAAGGCAGAAGTGGTGTGTACGTCCCCTGCACACGGCCCCACTGATCTAGTGTTTTCAATAGCACAATCCATTCCATCCTCATGGCAGCTTTTCACAAAAGGAGGGACAGAAATTTCCATCATCCAAGCCCCCTTTTGGCCCTCCAACCACTGCAACACTTGAGCCTCGAGCCCCCGAGGGTCACCCCCAGGAGTCACATCCCTGCAACTTATCTGGATGGCAGACAATGCCCGTGAATGGACCCCTTGCTCTCACTCTGCTGAAAGGCAACCTCCTCTGGGTCCCCGAAATGAGCTGTGGCTCCCGATTCATTCCCAGAAAGAGCAGATGGAGCCAATCACGGAGCACAGCATCGACACGGAGCCGTCCTGGTCCAGAACTCTAGCCAGTGGCGCCGAGTTATTTGGCCCCTTCCTCTCCCAGGCAATGCCAGGAGTCTTTGTATCGCTTTATATCACAGGATCACTGTACCTGTGTGGGAGTGTGAACAAGCCTACAGTTATGAATTCCTGATATTATCTTTTAGTAAATTAGATCTGCTTTCCCTATGAATATCAGAGTTAAGAAAGCTGCAACAGGTTCTTATTTTTAAAACAATATTTCTTTGAATTCTATATTATTCACTAGCAGATAATTGTCTCTTTCCAGCAATTCTACTGGGCTCATTGATTCTCTAATAATGTGATGTGTCATCGCAATGCCAAACATTTTCAGGATCTCCAGTAAGAGCATCTCAGAGACACAGGTGAGGGTCATTAATATTAGCATCTATCTCAATACCTGTGAACGCCTGTGAGATGCCCAGTTATATTTGACAGGTGGATCAGTTTCCTGTTGCTGCTGTAACTAATTACCACAAACTTAGTGGCTTAAAATGATACAGATTTATTCTTTTGCAGTTCTGGAGGTCAGAATCCAAAACGTATCTTAAAGGGCTAAAATCAAGGGGTCAACTGAGCTGGCTCCTTCTGGATGCTCCAGGGGAGAATCCATTCCATGCCTCCTGCAGTTTTTAGTGACCACAGGCTGTATCACTCCCCCTCTACTTCTGTCCTCATGTCCCCATCTCTCCCTCTTTTAACGATCCTTGTGAATACACAGGACCCACCCAGGCAATCCACGATAATCTCCCCATCTCGAGATCCTTAACTTGATCCCATCTGAAAAGTCCCTTTTGCTGTATAAAGTGACATATACAGGTTCCAGGGATTAGAACTCAGGCATCCATAGAGGGGCCGTGATTCAGCTATCACAACATGCAGAACATTCTGGCAAAGTGCTTGTATCACCCATTTGTTCACTCGTTTGTCCATCGACAATCTTGATTCGTGGGCACCGTGCTGGGGGCACCAGGGCTGCAGCGGGGATGGGACAGTGGCACCTGAGATCTAGGGAGTGAGCTCACCATCCACAGAACGATCACACCGAATGTCAGTTCATTGGTGTTGGGGTGTGATCGGGAAAGGAACAGTTCAGGGATCAGACAATGGGGCAGCTAGAGCTAATCCAGCCAGGGTGGCACCTGGTGTCCTGAAAGTCTTCCCTGAGAAAATGACGTTTAAGCCAGGAGCTGAGGGAGGTGTAGGAATTCACTAAGGGGAGAGGCTGGGGAAAGGTGAGAAAACCACAAAGACTAAATGACCATCCGAGCCTCAAATAATGGTCAATGTAGACAAGAAGCATTTGATTGCAGTGACAATGAGTTTTATTCTGCTGGAGTCAAAGTCCGGGTCCCTGTTCTGAGTGTGCATCAATGTTTGTGTTATTTCCTAAAAAGGACAAGGGACTTTCTACAATATAGCTGATCAGCATCCTTCAAAAGTTTAATATCACAAAATACAAATCTGCTTTTTGCCTCTATAGAGTTGCTGATTCTGGATATTTGATATAAATGGGATCACACAATATGTAGTCTTTTGTGACTGGCTTCTCTCCTTAGCACGATGTTTTCAAGGCTTGTAGCATATATCAGTTCTTCATTTCTTCTTATTGCCAAATACCATCCTGTTGCATGGATATATCACATTTTGTTTAGCTGCTCTTCATTTGATGGGTATTTGGATTATTTCCACTTTTTGGCTCTTATGATTAATCCTGCTATAAACATCCATATACAAGTTTTTGCATGGACAAAGATTTCATTCCTCCTGGGTGTATACCTAGGAGTGGAATTGCTGGGTCGTATGCTAACTTTTTGTTTAACCTTTTGAGGTGTTGTCAATCTGTTTTCCAAAAATGGCTACACCATTTCCCATTCCCACCAACAACATATGAGGGTTCCAATTTCTCCACATCCTTACCAACACTTGTTACTTTCTGTCTTTTTTTATCCTAGCCATCGTAGTAGATGTGAAGTGGTAGTTCACTGTAGTTTTGATTCTTTGCACTAATCTTAAAACTTTCCTATAAGTCTAAAATTACATCAAGATAAAAAATTAAAAGAAAAATGTTCTGTACCATAATTACTTGGTAATGAAGGACTCTGGGGGAGGTCCTAGCTTTCACTTAAACTGAGCTAATAAATGAAGAAATAGATCCTGAGGATAAGAGCAAACCTAGTGACCTGAGTTTTAGAAATCTGGATGCTTCCTAGGTTCAGTATTTCCATTCATTCTCTCAAAAAATCATTTATCCAGCCTCAGTTATAAGAAGTTAATAACAAGACTAATACAGGTAAATGTGTACTGCTGTCCTTCCCGTGTAAAAGTGAACTGCTTTTGAAGCTCCTTCCTGACAGGGATTGAAAATAACACATACTCAAGTACAATCAATTCATACCAAGTACCAAAGGCTATATTTATCTGTTCCCATAGATACCATGTTCAACACTGCAGCTGTGATTAGAGCTATCATTTGGTTAAGTTCACGGTATTCATTGTCATTTGCCATAATCCATCTAGTTTTTGCAGAAGCTCATATAGGTAAATTAGATGAGGATTTGGTGGGGACAACCACCCCTGTATTCTTAAGTCTCTGAGAGTTGATGTAATTCCTCCTAGGGTATGTTCTGATTCACTATCTTGGCCAGGACAGGGGAGGAATCGTTTCAGGGCCTTCCATTTGGTCCACCATTTCATAATATCTCCATCCGTGTAATGGGGAATCAATTAGGATTCTGCCAGCTGGTAAGGATCTCCATCCTGACTATGCACGTGAGTACTGGGAAAATAACCTTAAGATGGGTGGCAGGACCCACTGGAAACTTTGTGTTAAGGCTGTGGGCCAGAATTCATATTGTCACCTGATCTGCATAAATCCCACTCCAATAGGGGTGGGATCCCTTGGTGTGCATGTCGGCTCAGATTTCTATCAATCAGCTCTCTAAAGTTCTGGATATTTCCTTTTCTCTAGTGCATGTTATTATGGCAAATGGCCAATGTGGTCTAATTGTCTGAAAACCAAATAGGACACAGGAAAAATTTGTAGAAGAATGTGGAGGAAACTCAAAAATTACAGACCCATAGAAAGAACATGGACTTTGGATCCATGCATGTCTGGGTGGGGCAAGGCTCAACATCTTCTGTGCAGTGGGATCGTTAATGCCTACATTGCAAAAACATTCCAAATAAATACACAGAGCAGAAGGGCATGACACAGAGCAGGTTGCCATTAAATAAGTAGCCATTTCTATTAATGCTACCAATGGGATGTCCCACTGACCATGGTTCATAGTTCATATGGCCCATGAATGTCCATGCGGCACAGCCTTAGCAACTCGGATTTTGAGAGCTTTATGAGAATGGAACGGTTTCACCTGAAACTCTGGGTTAGAAGAATAATGAGCAACAGCATATAATAAAGACCATGTGTCTTTGGGGCAGCTCGATTTTATCAAGGACCAGGAATTTAACCTGAGACAATATGATAATGAAAACAAGGAGATAGATTTATACACTGCCTTCATTTGGCTCCTGCAAAAGCAGAGCCTGAGTTAGAGACTTGGGTGCTGGTAGTTTATTTGGAAGGTGATTCCAAGGAGGGAAGGGGGAGAATCTTATAGGAGAGAAAAATCTCATAAATTGTGTGTTGAGATTGTTATTGCTGCAGTCAACCAAGGCTCAGTTCTGCCGGGAAATCATGCAGATTGTACTTCTGTATTGTCTTTTCTAAAGACTAGAAGTTGAGAAATTTATCTTTTAACTCCTATCAGCCACCGCTGGAGGGTTACCCCTGGTTCTAGCCTACTTCGGGGCACCCATGGCTGAGCGAGCTCCCATGGCTCTAAGAACCCTAACAAGGCATGCAGAGCTGTTTGATTGGCCCTTGACACAAGACACTGAAACGTACTTAGGAGAAACCTACCTTAGCTAAAATGAGAGGCAGGCTTAGGGCATGTATTTCAGGGCAGAAAAAGGGCTCATGCACTCTACAGCTTCAGATTGCTCTATTATTCCATGGCTAAGCCATTGAGGTGTTTTGCTTTGTTTTTCATTAACTTCAGTTTACCGACCTACAGTGGTCTCATGAAAGACCATGATGATTTTCTTGTGTTATATGGTATTTATTTCTGAGGATGCCAACCTCCGAAGTAGAAGTACAGAAAAGAAATTCCTCGAGCATCTTTTAACATTATGGCCTTTCCTGATGCACAGTCACTACACATGGCAGGAAGCATAGGGTAACAGGTCCAACACAAATATCAAAAGCAAAATTTAGTTCTTGGATTTGGAAGAGTGTCTAAAGGACTTGGGCTCTACAAACGTAGCATTTTTGGCAGCTTGGGCAGTTATAATCCTTTGTCCATAAATTTCTCTTTATTTTAAGAGGAGCTGTGCCTACTTTCCTGTAGCTGATAAGAAGGTGCCTTGTATTATATGAATATACTCCAAAGCTTATGTGAAAATTCACTTGGCTGTACCTCAGAACTCTTTCCAATTTCCCATTTTGGGCCCATGTACAATGGAAACAGCTTTCTTTCAGTAGACGCTGGAGAGAATTATAATCACTCTTTGGCTTGGGCTCACACCTCAAGAGGTGAAGGAGGTGTCTGGGGATTGGCTGTCAGCTTCCTGGTGACCCTACACAGTGCCATGAGTCCACACCACTTCCTTGGAAGCCTGGGTCTGTGGGATGACCATGGAAGACTGATGGACAGAAAGGAGGTTGAAGCCTCCATGTCAGCCCAGGTTCCCCATGATCACCTTCTCCCTCAAAAAAAGACAAAAGAGATGGAAATTTTTCTATTGTAAAGTCCCTTTGAAGAAGCCATTAATATTCTGAGCCGTGGCTTGGTACAGACTTTTGTAATTTAAAGGATGCTCTTTTTCTCAGGTTGGAATCTACAGCCAATGTCACATGATGAAATACATCCTTCCTCCTCAGCTCTTCTTCCTCCTCTTTAAAACTTGGAGCCTATTTGTTAGGACTGTTTTGATTGCAAGGGACAGAAACTCAATTGGAACTGGCATAAATACAGAGTGGCCCCTATTCCAGTTCCAACTGGAGCTGGTATAAATACAGAGCGACCCCTGTTCTGCAGGAACTAGGGCCACCATCTAGAGCTGTGAGAGGAATACTCCTGGCTTCAGGAGCAATAGCTCAGTCCCAGGAGACTCTCTGCATCTCCTGGATACGTCCCTCTCTACATCCGCAGTATTCTTCTCTCTATAGATACGGATTTACTTCTTCCGTCTCTCTGGCCCAGGAGGTAAAACTGTACAGCTCTGGATAATTTCCAACTAGTATGTCATAAAACCCAGCCACCAAGAGGAAGACACACACTTCAGCTCCAAAATTCCCAGAGAAAGACTCTAATTGGCTCACTTTGCACCAATCAACTATAGTCAAGATTCCATTCACAAGTAACAGGGCAGATCCCTCTATAACCGCGGGGACTGTAGAGAGAGACCTCAGAAAAAAGATGAGAGATTGCCAAACCATAATTCTCTCTTAGCAAAGGGGTTGGACCCAATTGCCAAACCATAATTCTCTCTTAGCAAAGGGGTTGGACCCAATGATTCCTAAGGGTCTTTCCAGCATTAATAGCCTGCTTTGCATTCTCTGCTTGACTTAAGCAGACTCTCAATTCAAGGGAGCCCATGATTGTGTGTTTCTCAAACAAAGGTGGAAATCTGCTCTAGCCAAGGACTGAACCTGCTGTCATGGAGATGAAAGCATCCACAGTTACCAATCCTGCCAGGTCCCTCCTGTCCCTGGGCCTTCGTTCTGTGAACCCTTACACATCTTGGCTTGGGCACATTGTGGTACCCAACTGAATATCCTGCCAGCTGAAGTCAACTTTGTTCTGAGTCAGAAACCAGTGCCCCCAAGAAGGGAATCATGGGGATCAAGAGTATTTAAAACTCCAAGTCACCACTGCAGAATTATCCTCTTTACTTTCTGATTATTATAAAACCAACAATTTTTAGCAAATATTGGATCCATTTATTTATTCATTCTAAAAGTCTATATTACATCCCTACTATTGGCAAGGCGCCATATAGATTGAAGTGGTACAAAACTGAATACTATGTCATTTCTGCATTCATGGAACTCATTTGTCTGTTTACATCTTGTCTCAGTCAGTTCAGGCTGCTGTGACAAAAATATTCTAGACTCGGGAGCTTAAACAATGAATGTTTATTTATTTCTCACATTTCTGGAGGCTAGAAGTTTGAGATGAGGGTGCCAGCAAAGTCAGGTTCTGGTGAGAGCCCTCTTCCTGGATTCTTCTCATGGTGGAGAGAGAGGGAGATAGAGAGAGAGCAAGCTTTCCCATGTCTCTTCTTAAAAGAGTACTAATTCCATCACGCAGGATCCACCTTCATGACCTTGTTACCTCCCAAGGGCCCCTTCTCCAAATACTATCACATTGGGGATTAGGGTTTTAACGTACACATTTTGGGGAGACATTCAATCCATAGCACGTTTGTTAGAGAAACAGATGTAGGCAAGTATCTGTAATAGTGTATTAAAGATGCAAAAACAGAGTGATGAGCAATAATTTTAAAAATGAAGAGAATCATTAACTATACTGAAAACAGGAGGGAGGAGCCTCAGAGAAGAATTCATCAGGGAGGTCGTACTTGAAACAGTTCTATAGGAATAAGGAGTTTCCCAGGGTAACACAGAAGAAGAGATACATCAAAACCGATCATCTTAATGGGGTTTCCCAAAACTCAGAGGCATCTCACCAAGGACATCATCAAACCAGTTGCCTGATGAGGAATCCTGCTGCAAGGAATCATGTGTTTCTCATGTCAGATTTTAATTATCCTTGCAACTTTCCTTGCTGTATTAGTTAGGGTAAGTCAAACTACTATAACACACACACTCCAAGGACTAAAATGCAATAGGAAACTATTTCTTATTCATGTGGTGGTTGGCTGACACCTCCACTCCATGCCATAGGAACCAAGGAACCAAGAACTCTGGTTCCTTCCACCTGTGGCCCCATCATCTCCTAAGTCCTCACCTGTTTTTACTAAATCGACAGCCAGAGAGAGAGCACAGTGGGAGCAACCCCCTCTCTTAACAGCCTTAGCAGGGAATTTGCACACATCACCTCCACCCACATTCCATTGTGAAACCAGTCACGTGATCACACTTGTTAGCAAGGAAAACTGAGAAACATAGTCCCTTCCTGGGCAGCCACTTCCCAACTACAACAAAATCTTATGGGCAGAAAGTATTGATTTTGGTCAACAGCTAGCTACCTCTACCACACTTACAAAGGATATAAACCACCTATAAAACATACATGCCCTTCAAATAATTGACATATAAACAAGCCACAATGAGAATGGAAACCAAGAGGAGAAAAAAAAAAAAGAACTCAAACTTTTAAGTTCTTGCTTAAAAATACTTAAGAAGGCAGTTTGAGGATATGGGGAGGAGGAAGGGTAAGCTGGGACGAAGTGAGAGAGTGACATGGACATATATACACTACCAAATGTAAAACAGATAGCTAGTGGGAAGCAGCCTCATAGCACAGGGAGATCAGCTCAGTGCTCTGTGACCACCTAGAGGGGTGGGAGGGAGGGAGATGCAAGAGGGAAGAGATATGGGAACATATGTATATGTATAAGTGATTCACTTTGTTATAAAGCAGAAACTAACACACCATTGTAAAGTAATTATACTCCAATAAAGATGTTAAAAAAAAAGAAAAAAAAGAAAATTAAAAAAAAATTTTAATCCTAAAATTTTAAAACATTAAAAAAGGCAGTTTCATTTACTTTCAAATATGCATTTTTTTACAAACATTTTACATAAAATGTTAGCCATTTTAAAGCAATCTTGAGTGATAAGATATCTTTCAATATTCTCTAAAAGCATGAAAAGCAAGTCAGTTTTCTAAAGTAATGTCTCAGCCCTGTGTCAGCAGCAGCACTAGCCTCATATTCTGGTTTCCTATTTGCATCTTGTCAGAGGGGACGGGGAATTTCTGTTCCTGTTATTCTGCTTCCCTCTATTATCTCTGGGAGGGAAAATGGGCTGGATTTGTTTTTATTTTTCATTATTCACACACTGAGGCTGATCAACATTTCATACCTGTATGCAACGCTGTTTTATGAAACTGTTATTATAAAAAGCACCTACTGGCATCTTCCAGGAAAGGACATGGAGTGTTCTAGTTCTTGAGGCTACACTGCAGACCGTGTCTTGACGGCTGCCTTGGGTTGCTTTCTCCCAGAAGCAGATCCTGAGACGGGGAGCCAGGTGCAAGCAGATGATCCCTTGGCAGGGGACCCCAGGGAACCCCAGCAGAAGGGGGGGCACAGGGAAGGGGTGCAGCCCACGCAGGGCAGCCCATGGGCAGTCAAGGCAGTTACCGTTGAGGACCCCTGGAACTTTCGGGGGACAGGCCGTCAGATGCAGTCACTGTGGGTTGAGCACCCACTGTACTCAGCCCAGCAAGCCCCACCCCAGGCTGAGGGTCAGCACAACCTTGCCCCCCTTTCCCTCCACTTGCTGCTCGTCCCTCGTCTGGGATTGGTTTCCCCCAGAAGTAAACCCCGAGACAAGGAAAGCGCAGGGGGCTATGTGGGAGGTGATGCCAGGCAGTCCTGGGGGTGAGGCAGGCCAGGGCCTGGGGGCGACCCTCGGGTGTGTTCAGCCCCCCTGACTTGCTGAGGAAGGCAGATGTCAACCGCGTCAGCCCTTTCGGGGCCAGCGCGATGTTGGACAGCGGTGGTGGGCTCCACAGCATCCTCTTCTACCTTATTCCCAAGGAAGGTGACTTGGGAAAACGAACATCAGATTCTACTGGATGCCACCTGCCCACAGTGGGCCTACCGGGCTCAGCCAAAGTCAGGCTTTCCCTGCCTGCAGAGTGCTGAGCAGGGATGGCTTTTGGCCAAGGTCGGGACTTGTGAGAACTTGTCCGCATCTGCCTCTGAAGCCACAGTGGATTCCGGAAGCTCGGGAGAGCACCGCCAGGCTCAGGGCTCAGGTGTGTGACAAGGGCGTGGCCTCGAATTACGTTGGATGGAAGATGAGGTGCGTTCTCCTCCCAGAGATATTTAAGCAATATCCAGAATGTCTGGGGCCGCAAATCTTCCTCCCCACGTTTCTCCTTCCTCCTTCGTGAAACAAGATAGGAAAGTGCCTGGCCCGGTCCTCCCATTTGTCTCCTTCGGTGAACTTGGATCAGATTCTGTAACTCAGGGTGGAGGCAAGTGGGTGCCTGCATTCTCCCGAGTCAGACACCGCTCCGCGCAGGGGGACTCTCAGAGCGTGCACTCAGCCCTGCCCGCTGGTATGGGTGGTTTCCTAAACCATCTTCTGTATGTTTAATCTCCAGGGCACGATGAAAGAACAGACAGAGACAGAGATCGCTGGAGAGAGCAATTTAAGGCTTTTTTATTAAAGGTGGGTAAGGGAGGAAAAACGGACTTGAAAATTTATCAACATCTAATCCTGCTAAGATTTTCTCCACCATATGCCAGCACAACAGTACACTGGAAATGTGTACTAATTACCCCTGATGTATCGTGTAGGTATGCTTTATACGCAGCCCCTGACCTTTTTATTAATAACTTTGCGTTATATTCATTGACCTGAAACAAATTGAATTCAGTGGCACTCACTCAAGAATTGAATTACATAGTCTTCTTAATTGGTCTTTTATTTATTTAAATGTGAAAAAGTAATGGCTTGCCACCTGTAATATTTTTCCAACAAAATAAAATCAGAATTTGAATATTTTCCCCCAACCTACATGATGTTTTCAATCCTCTAGCTACGAATACATATTTAGCTATGAAACTCTAGTTCTGGTATTATCTCCAAAAAGAATCTCTTCATTTTCTCTTTCATTGCCAAAGCGTTGAAAAATGCTGATATAGAAACGTGTTAATTAGAGGAGATTTATGGTAATCAGCAGGGCTAGGAAGGCTTTTCTGGGAAGTGGCCTTCAGAATAGGCGGTACTGCATGTCGTCACCAATAGTTATACCGTCTCCCCCACTTCCCGCCGGCCCCAGCTCTTTGGAGCCTCCTTCTATGATTTAATATAGCTCTGGATGGCAAAATCAGGAGGGTTAAGACGGGAGTTTGTTAAACATGCGAAGGTATCTTCCACTGCATTTGTTCGTTTTTAAGTCCTTGAGCTGCATTGTCTGTTGACTGGAGTGGGGGGACAGATATCTAATTTCAGGAGTCTAGTGATGTGCTCATATCCACGGTTTCACGGGCAACAGATACCACTGGTAACATTGTTCTCAACACCGTTCACTCATCTCTTTACTTGGAGGATTCCTGCAAGCGATGGAAGAGATAGAAGCCACTGGAAATTTTTGGCTTTGCTTTCTAATTCCAGTGTGAAATTAGTTGTCCCAACTGCAAAGAACTACTTTACTCCTTTACTTACTCTATTTAACTTAAAAATGCAAATTCTATTAGTGGACTGATGGCTGATAGAGGTACCTTTGTGCCCGGCTTTAACCTCTATTAGTGAGGATTATGGGGACGTAGGCACACTGGCATTTTCTAAGTATCACTGTGACAACACTTGCTGCACAAATGCCTGGCTGTCACCGTGAGTTTTATCACTCGGTTTTTCCCTCCGAATGTAGACTAATAAGCCCAGAAATTACAATTGCCTCCCTGCCGAATCTGTGATAGGCGGAAATAATGATATCAGTGCCCTGCTAATCTTCTTGCCTCCGCGCTTGGCACTGTCCTATTGAGTCACCTGTCACACTCCGCTTTGATGAGACGAATTCAATCTCCCTGCTATAATGACAATGGGGCCATTTTAATGTTTGGAAATGATTATGTGGAGGCTTCGCCGTGCTCTGTCTTGACGAGCAAGCCGGGGCACAGAGCACACCAGGAGAGCAGGCTCTGGCTTTCGGGCAGGTAGTGGAGATGCTGAGTTATTGGGAGAGAGGCGTAGCCGTTGGCTTCCTCGAGAGCCTTCTGGGCTGGCCTTGCAGGAGGGAAGGAGGGGGAGGGGAAGAGGTGGGACCACTCTGGCAGAAGCATAGCCATTGGCTAGTCTCTCAGTTCTCCGCACAAATTTGCCTCTAGAAGGATTTTCCAGAACCTCTGTGGTGTTCAAGGAAGCAGGGAGGGCTGGAGCTTAGAAATCATCACGATCACACTACCAGCACCATTGGCTGGGCTGGAGCAGGGCAGCCAGAGATGGGTTGTTGAGTACTTCTCCAGGACATTAACCAAATCAAATCATTCTTACCCCAGGCCTTGTTCTTTGAGAGCAAAGATCCTTGTTCTTTGAGAGGAATTCTGCTGCAGAGCCAAAATATATAATTTGGAAAATACCAGGTGTTAATGAAGTCTAGAGCAACCAGAATCCTTAACCACTGCTGGTGTCAATTTCTAAAACCACTTTGGAAAACCAGACATGTACACACCAGCAATTTTACCCCTAGGTAGATTCTCAACAGACATGCACGTGTGTATTTAACAAAAGACGTGAACTAGAACGTTCATAGCATCATCCTTTCTGAATGGCGCCCAGCTGAAAATCATCAAATACCCATCAACAGTAGAATGGATAAAGCCGTGGGGAATTGGTTTACAGTGGAATAGTATACAGCCATCAGAACGACTGAACCACAGCTACGCAGATGAATCTCACAAACAGGATGCTGAATGAAAGAAGCCAAACTTCAAGGGTCAGTACAAAAAGGATTCCATTCTTAAGCATTTGGAGGCAGGAAAAATTGCTCTACGGTATGAGAAGTTGAGATCGTGGTTGCCTGGGGAGCAGCAATAACTGGAAGAGGACACCAGGGGGAGCTTCGGGGGGCTGGTCGTGTTCTGATCAATCTGGGTGCTATTTAACACTACTGTGTTTGCTTTCTGAAAATTCATTCGTGTACGCCTCTGTATGTACAGTATGATTTTAATAAGGTGTCATTTTAATTTAACATTTTTAAGGTAACGTAGGAGGCACCTGTGCATTCTCTCTGCCTCTATAGCATAAGGGGAACAAGGACAGAAACACTGCTTTGTAGCTTGCCCCCAGCCTCCCTCACCAAACACCTGCTCTGCATGGATGGGATCTGGGAAGGGGGCTTACTGATGAGAAGCAAGAGTAGTCCTGGGCTTCCCTGGTGGTGCAGTGGTTGGGAGTCCGCCTGCCGATGCAGGGAACACGGGTTCATGCCCCGGTCCGGGAAGATCCCACATGCCGAGGAGCGGCTGGGCCCGGGAACCATGGCTGCTGAGCCTGCGCGTCCGGAGCCTGTGTTCCACAACGGGAGAGGCCACAGCAGTGAGAGGCCCATGTACCGCAAAAAAAAAAAAAAAAAAAAAGAGTAGTCCTGTCTCAAACGCTGGTTACTGAAAACTGGAGGGGGAAAGTGCTGAGCCATCTTGCCAAAATGTGGATCCCTTGTCTTTGGTCAAGAGCACGGAGAATGTACTGGAAGCCACAGAGCGTGTGTCTGCTACACTCTTCAGGAGGCGGGACAGGAGACAGTCCACAGGGTGGAGAATCGATCAGGCGCCCAGGGCTGCTTCCTAGCTACGTACCCTACAAACTCTTCCTGCCCTGCTTCAAATCATAGCCTTTCTGATGCAGCCACCAACTACAAGTCATGTAAACGAAAAGTGCTCCCTTCTGGAACTACTGCTTATACGTGGCTTCCCTATTTGGACAATAAAGCTCAAGGAAAGCAGTCTTATCTCTGGTAATCATATCCCAGAGGAGTAGCAGCACATGGAACAGACATAACCCACAGTCTCTGATCCTTCTAGAAGGGCAGCTCCCAAGCTCCCTGTTAAAGTGAAAAAAAAAAAAAAAAAGGTTTGCAAGAAGGAGCCATAATTCAGTAATTCAGTAAGCAAAATCACGTGCTATTGGACAGGGCTTTGTAATGTAAATTGCTTGGCTTGTTTCCAGAGTGAAATGGAGGTGCCCCTGGCCGATTAAATAGTCTCCACATTCACTCTCTACCTTCATTTGTTTCTCCTGGCAGTCCGTCTTGTTCATCTCCTCTGTCCAGATGCAGGGTTCATTTAAGTTACTGGTCACTGGTTGATAGTTGCAATAAAAGTAAACTGCATACACATTTTAATCTTATTACACAAGACTCTTAGCAGGCTCTTGGTCTTTCTTAAACTTGGAACTAGAACAGTGGTTTTTTAAAAATACCGATAACCATAATAATAGCAATGAATCCACCCAGTTTTAAATTATTTTCAAGAAAATAGGGCTTTCTCTACCACCTGCTATAACAATGTGACACCTTGGGAAAGCTCTTTATCCTCTCTGAACTTCAGTTTCCTCACCTGTGCAGTAGGGATAAGAAAAGCACCTGCCCCTCAGGGTTATGAGGAGGATCAAATGAGATAATGCATGTAGATAATGCACATTGGTAATGCATGTAGCATGGTTGCTCACTGCATTGGACGGTCTGGATAAATGGCGGCCCCTGTAACGATGACAATTAAGACGCTATTTCCTTGAGTGAAGCTCATCAACAGGCTTCCATTGTCTGGAAGACAAAACCTACAGTTGACTATGGCACCCAAGCCCTTCACAGCCCGACTCCAACCTGCTGCTCAGCCCTGACGTCTCTAAAGATTGGATCCCTCCCCATTTCCCAAACCTGCTCTGTGCATCTTTTAGTTTTTCTTGAACTGAGATGTGATTGACATATAACATGATTAGTTTCAGGTGTACCACATAATAAGTCAATATTTAAATATATTTTGCAATAAGATCACCACAATAAGCCTAGTGAACATCCATCATCACACATTGTCACAATTTTTTTTTTCTTGTGATGAGGACTTTTAAGATTTACTGTAAGCAGACTTACAGACATCAAAAACAAACTTATGGTTACCAAAGGGGAAATGTAGGGAGAAGGAATAAATCAGGAGCTTGAGGTGAGCATACAGACACTACTGTATATAAGATAGATAGCCAACAAGGACCTACTCTATAGCACAGGGAACTCTAGTCAATATTCTGTGATAACCTATGTGAGAAAAGGATCTAAAAAAGAATATACATATGTATATGTATAACTGAATCACTTTGCTATACACCTAAAACACAACATTGCAAATCAACTATACTCCAATAAAATAAAAATAAATAAACTTTTAAAAATAAATTAAATTTTTAAAAAGATCTACTGTTGGCAAATTTCAAGTCTACAATACAGTATTGTTAACGATAGTCACTGTGCTGTATATTCCATCCCCAGGATTCCTCTGTCTTATTACTGGAAGTTTGTACCTGCTGCGGCTCTATTCTTTCTTTCCAACCCTTTCCCCACAAGCATCTGTGATAGAATTTCTTCCTTTCTCTTCATTTATTTTTTCCACTTTAGAACCGACTGTTTCTTCAAGGCACAGACAAGAAGCACTTTCCTTCATTAATCTTTTGCTCCCTTAGGGAGACTCTTAAGTACTTTGGTGGGGCCCAGAGGCAGACAACACAGCAGGACCTCGGGGGTTTTAGTTTTGGGGTAGAGCAGTTACCGCTCTGCTGTTATCCGTGGGATCCCTGTCACTCTCCAGCCTCCCTCCCACGTACCTTGCTCTGACAATGAAGTGGGAATGGAAGTGATGGTGACACTTCCAGGGAGAGCACAGCTCTCAAGTCCTTCCCTCTTCCCACCACAGCAACCTCAGAAGCCACATGATCCAGAGGAGGCAGCTACAGAAGAGGGGCAATTCCAGCAGCCCGGCCCCTGCGTGAGCGAGGACAGCTCGCCAGGACCCAGGATGGGATACCCAGACCTCTGTTGTGTGAACCGCTGAACTGCGGAAGGTAGTTTGCTGCTGTGTCTTCCTCCTCTGTGCTCTTAGATCCTCAGAATCTATATCTTAACAGGCATTGTATGGTAGTGGGTGTGTGAGTGTGTGTGCGTGCGTACACATATACACACATGAAATTTCTTCCTGGAAGGCTGTGCCCTCCTAGAATTCAGAGGTCAAGTCAGCTTCATCTTTGACTTTCCTATGGTGCCTACCAGGTGCTGGAACATAGAACACGTTCAGAAATATTTGTTGAATTCATCATGCTTCCCTTTATTTCTGAATTAAAACAAAGTCCAAATAGGTCAAGGCACAGCTTTAAGTGAGGACAGTTTCCCCTAAACATAGTAGTAAATGATCATTCTCCCACTTGGGGGACAACTTCCTTTTCAATAAAAGAAGCCCCCCTAAGAGAGTTCCAAGCCATTTGGATGTGAAGCATCATCACAGTTCCACGAGGTACCAGTCTCCTCTTTCTCGTCAGAGACTGTTCCCAGCCTCACTGGTTGAGCTGTAAGTCACCAAGGACAATGATTTGTGGCATGTTTGTGAATTTGAATAGGCAAATGGCAGCGTGTTTCTCTGAAAGCAGCCCTCCCTGGAATAGCTCTGTGTGTGTGTGTGTGTGTGTGTGTGTGTAATTCCCTTCATTGGTGAATCAACATGTATGCTGGTTAAATGTGTACAGATGGTGGATTTCTATCAGAGCCAAGCCCATAGCATCATGGCGCCCTGACGTTGGGGCCATGGGCTCCCACCTCCTTGTGCAGATGATTCAAAGAAAACAAGGGAAATTCCTGCAACACAGGAGACACTTGTATACCTTTACTTTATTTAAATCTGTTCTTTACCGCTCGCAACTACTAACCTCTTCATACATAAAATAATCACCTGTAATGATAACCAGACTTTCATTTAAATTTCAAAACAATCCAGTGAGAATGTTTCAGAGACTTTAGACAGCCCTACTCTAGTCTGATCATTTTGTCTCACTTGACAAAGGAAAAAATGAAAAATAGAAAAGAAAATGCCCTAGTTTGCCTGAATTGATGGTAAATTTATTTATTTTGTGGACAAACTGTGGATCCAGTCAAAATCTTGGTCTAAGAAACTCCTAAAGAAAACAAAGAATTAATTTGGCAAAATTCAAAGAGATTTAGTTTGAACAAGACACTAAAGAAGGGTCTTGGGAAAGGTCTTAGGGAAAAAAAGAGATGAGACAAACATAAAAAGATGCTGGGCCCGGGAACTTAAATTTCCAGATATCACTGAAGCAATCAACACAGAAGAAACAAGCGTTCGTGAAGATTTTGACATTTACTATGAAAGGTGGGACAGGGGATATGAGAGGGTGGGGAGAATAGTGCAGGGTCAATTCTGAATGAGGAGAAAGGGGTTTCCCAGGAGGTTTGCATAGAGGGGTTTCCACAGCAGGGCTGAATAAAAGCCTGTTGTTTCCAGGTTTCTCCACAGGTTTGCAGAGAAGAGCTGCATTGGGAATAAATGATGTCAAGGTGTCAGGCAGCCACTCCTGCATAGACATGCATTCCAGAGGAACGTGCCTCAGTGCTGGGGGAAGTTCCCCAGTCTGGGGTTGTAAATGGGTCCCAAAGGGAGTTCCCGAGAGTCCATGGAGAAAATATGGCTCCCAGAACAAACCACAAGATTAAGAGATACACACCACAAAGTCCACAGTGGTCACTGCAAGAGTGGGACTTGTGTCTTTGCAGACTAGAAATGGCTGTAAACCAACCAGGGGCCAAGGCAGCAGGTCAGGCTGGCAGCTGGTGAATGGGGTGTCTATGAGGTTGCTGCTCCTTAAACAGCTCACAAATGATTCAGGATCATGATAGAAACACTAGAAATTGCAGGTATCTGAAGAGGGAAGAGACCTCAGTTCTACTCCGTTCTTGAGCTAATGGGGATGTCTTCTGAGCCTTACCTTGTGCCTCGCTTGGATAAGAAGCTGGAATCTCAGTATCAACATGTGCCACATAATCAAGGCTCCTCCATCGTCAACCAAATGCATGGCTATTTTCGGAGGAAGTTGTTTTGACTTCTTCACATTTCCAGAGACTTGGGAACAGTTAAGAGCCTCCTAGAGAAAGGTTTGAAGTGAGCTTAATAGCTCCTAATGGCAGAGTGGGTTCAACACATGCCCTTCAAAAGCCAGTGCCTCCGGACATGTCCTCGGCATATGATGTTGGGCTCTCTGACCCTCTAGGTTCTCAGGGTCGAGGGAGCCCAAACAAACCAGAGAGGAAAGGGTGGTTTAACAGAAAAATTAACGTACAGCACATTTTCTGTTATTTGGGCACACTTTGTCCTTTTATTTATTTTATTGAAGTTCAATTTATTTACAGTGTTGTGTTAATTACTGCTGTACAGCAAAGTGATTCAGTTATACATATATATACAATCTTTTTTTATATATACTTTTCCATTGTGGTTTATCATGGGATATTGTATATAGTTCTCTGTGCTATACTGTAGGACCCTGTTGTTTATCCATTCTATATATAATAGCTTACATCTGCTAACCCCAACCTCCCAGTCGATCCCTCCCCCAACACCCTCCCCCTTGGCAACCACCAGTCTGTTCTCTATGTTCATGGTTCTGTTTCTGTTTCATAGATAGGTTTATTTGTGTCATATTTTAGATTCCACATATAAGTGATATCATATGATATTTGTCTTTCTTTGTCTGACTTACTCCGCTTAGTATGATAATCTCTAGTTGCAACCATGTAGCCGCAAATGGCATTATTTCATTCTTTTTTATGGCTGAGTAATATTCCATTGTGTATATGTACCACATCTTCTTTATCCATTCATTTGTTGTTGGACATTTAGGTTGTTTCCATGTCTTGGCTATAGTAAATAGTGCTGCTATGAACATAGGGGTGCATGTATCTTTTTGAATTATAGTTTTGTCTGGTTATAAGTTGGGTAAACTTTTTAGTATTTTATCATACGGCTATGTCTATTTTAAATGTTTCTTTATTGATTTTAAAATCTTGAGTAATCTTAAGAGGAAATTCTCTCTTATTCCTTTTCAGAGGGAGATTGCAAGCAGGGGCGTAGCTTCAAAATTGAAGATGTCATCAACTCTAGTAACCCCAGCTCTCAGGCACGTCCCTAGAAGCAGATCCTGGGACGAGGATTCTGAAGCACATGTTTTCTTAAGCAGGTGCTCTCAGATGAAACAGAGAAGGGCTCAGAGAAGCTGGAAAAGGAAGCAAGGATGCCAAGCCCAGGTGTGGTCGCAGGCAGAGGCCCGCAGAGGACAGCTGGGGCCGACCTCACAGGATGCTCAGGAACACAGGTTATCCCAGCCTGGGGCAGGTGTTCAGAGCACCCAAACCTGGGGAAGCCCACACGGTAAAGGTAAAAAGGCATTTGAAGGGGTATAGTTATCGAAAAGTGGGAGAAAGTGGGAGTGGGAAGAAAACAATTAGATGTTCTCTTCACAAATCAGAGCAGAAACTCAGAACGGCACAGTTTATGAAGTGTGGTTGTGTAGATGGATGCAGAGGGCATTACGCTGAGTGAAATAAATCAGAGAAAGTCAAATACTGTATGATATCACTTATATGTGGAATCTAAAAAATACAACACTAGTGACTATAACAAAAAAGAAGCAGACTCACAGATCTAGAGAACAAACTAGTGGTTACCAGTGGGGAAAGGGAAGCAGGGAGGGGCAATACAGGCATAGGTGATTAAGAGGTAGACACTATTAGGCATAAAATAAGCTGCAAGGGGATTCCCTGGAGGTCCAGTGGTTAGGACTCAGTGCTTCCACTGCCGCGGCCCGGGCTCGATTCCTGATCGGGGAACTAAGATCCTGCAAACAGCAAGTTGTGGCCAAAAATAAAATAAAATAAATAAAATAAAATAAGCTACAAGGATATATTGTACAACATGGGGAATATAGCAATATTTTATAATAAGTATAAAAGGAGTATAACCTTTAAAAACTGTGAATCGCTATATGGTACACATGTAATTTATATAATATTGTACTTCAACTATACTTCAATTAAAAAAAAAAGAAACATGGTTGTCAGCCTCCAAAGTGGCCCCTAAAGAGCCTCCCCTCCTGGTCTTCAAGCCCTGGTGCAGCCCCTCCCACATTGGATCACGGCTGGTCCGTGTGACCAATAGAATACAGAGAAGTGATGGTATGTCACTCCACTAGGCTATACAAGACACACTAGTTCTCTCCTGGGCCACCTGCTCTGTGGGAAGCCAGCTGCCACACAGAGGAACTCAGAAGCCCTGTGGAGAAGCCACGAGATGAACTGTGGGAAAGACCGCCCCCTCAAGCCTTCACATGGCTGCAACCCTTGCCAACATCTGGACTGCAATCTCCGAGAGACCCTGAGCCAGAATCACCCAGCTCAGCCGCTCCTAAATCCCTGGTCTTCAGAAACTGTGTGAGATGATAAATTTTGGCTGTTTTAAACTGCTACGTCTGGGAGTAACTTGTTACGTAGCAATAGACAACTAACACGTGAAGCATATATTCAAAGCATGCTCTGTTCCCTTATGGGTGGTACCAAATGCAAACACCTCCAGACACCAAACCAAGAAGAGAGTCCAGAACTGGGCCAGGGTGAAAACACAGTGGTCCCCATGGATGACAATGACAACAAAGCAGCTTTGCGGGGACTAGGAGCCTCTCCCATGCTGGTTACAAATTGCTGCTCCAAATTTAGAATCAGTGCCTCGAATGAGGACAAGAGCAAGTTCCCAGTAAAGGAGCCAGAAGGAAATGTATCACAGGAATATGTTAGAATGATTTTTGTCATGATTAAAATAAAATAAAACTTTTCCACCCAGCAAGGAAACTTCAGTTCTGTGGAAACTCATTTTTAGAGAAGACTTTTGGTTCTCTACTCAGCGGCCACCTCAACCCACTTTTCCATTGTGGCAGAGCCACTCAGAGGCTACAGTGATGAGATATGCACTTTCCCAGCCTCCCTGGCAGCTGGGTCTCAGCCAATGGGACCCAAGGCATTCTGCAGAAGAGATTTTTGGAAAGGTCTTCCATAAAAAGAAAGACACACAGGGCAAAAATGCCCCTTCCTGCCCACCTTTAGATCTTGTGTGAGAATTTGCGACTTGGATCTGCAGCCACAGTATTGCTGTATTGAGGAGAAAGCCAAAATGTTCACGAAGAAACTCACTCAGGGGGCTTCCTTGGTGGCGCAGTGGTTGAGAATCTGCCTGCTAATGCAGGGGACACGGGTTCGAGCCCTGGTCTGGGAGGATCCCACATGCCACGGAGCAACTAGGCCCGTGAGCCACAACTACTGAACCTGCGCGTCTGGAGCCTGTGCTCTGCAACAAGAGAGGCCACAATAGTGAGAGGCCTGCACACCGCGATGAAGAGTGGCCCCCACTTGCCACAACCAGAGAAAGCCCTCGCACAGAAACGAAGACCCAACACAGCCAAAAATTAATTAATTAATTAAAAAAAAAAAAAACCTCAGATCCCTGAACTCACTGAGCACCTGACGGAATGAACTCCAGAACCAACAACTTCCACACTTCATGTCAGTGAGAAAACGAGGCTCAGTGTTTTAGCTGGGTATTCTGTTACATGCCACAAATTCAATCTGCTGCTATGTAGCAAAGACATCCACAAATTTTGACTTAAAAGAAAAACAAGGATCTGGCTCACGGATCCGGTGGGTTTGTTGGGGGCTGAGGCTGGGGTCGTTTTGAAGGTATATTTACTTCTATGTCTGGCCTCCAGGCTGAAAGACTCAACAGCTGGGGGTTAGAGGAGCTGGGGCTCCCCAGGCATCACCTCTCCTTCTCTCTCCCTCTTTCTATCCCTCTCTCTCTCCCCCTTTCTCTCTCTCTCTCTCTATCTGGTGGCCTCAGGATAGTCAGGTCAGATCTCTTACATGGTAGCCCAAGGCCCGTAGAGAATGTTCCAAGAGAAACCAAGAGGAAAGTAAAGCCTTTTCTAAACCAGACTCGCAGCTCACACATTCTACTTGTTTTCATCACATTCTACTCATCACAGAGTCACAATGGCGGGCCCTTAATTCAAGGGGAGGAGACACAGACTCCACCTCCTGATGGGAGAAGCTTCAGGTAACTTTCAGATGTGTTTTCAAACTGCCAAAGCTACCCTAACTGGTACATCTGGGTTCCACTGATGACTCCAGAGAAATACAGTATCACTGTTCATCCTTCTGTGGGACCACCCGGGAGGGAGCCTCCCAAGACTTCTCACACCATCCTTGTTGGGAAAACTGGTCCCTCAGAACCCTTATCAACCATTCTATCCTTAACAACCCTTATTAAGCTCCTCCAGAGACAAGATGGGCCCCGACCCTGGGGTGACTCACTCCAGGTAGCGGGATACGTCTTCCTAGACAGTTATCTGGAGGAGGAACGAACAGTCCTACAATGGTGATGAATTGAAAAGGCAGAATATTTTACTTGGCTCTGTTGAAGAGCAGGGTTTGTGTTTTTCTTAATCTTACCTGCTAAGAAGCTAAAATTTATATTGAATATATCGACTGAAAAAAATGCACAACTTAAAAGTTGAGAGTTACATTTTATTCGGCAAACATTCTGAGGACCTCAAGCCCGGGAGACAGGACTTTCAGATGCTCTGAGGGACTGCTCCAAAGAGGCAAGGGGGGGATGGGAGGAAGCCAGGATACATAGGAGTTTTTGCAATAAAGACCAGGCAGTCAAAACATCAAAAGATTACTGTTAATTAAAGAAAACCAGACAGCTCAAGTTAAGGAATTTAGCACTTTTCTGTATATGGGAAGATTAAAGAGTCTGGGCTCACCAAAATCATTCCTTTGATATGCACCTCAGCTATCTGGGGCCGGTATCCTCAGTTTCCTTCAGGGTGCACCATCGGGGAAGCTGTAATGTGATGGCTTGATGGCTTTGTTTCCTGATGGCACACAATATTTTTCAATCACAAATATCGGTTGTGGTAACTCTATTGAATTTGGGTTCCCCCTCTAGAAAGCATACAATGAAATGAGGAACTGGGTGCAGTTGCCCTATTTGTGATTCCCAGGAAGCCCCGTGAGGGAGCAGGGAAGGGAGACAGGGAAGAGAGAAAAGCCAGCGGGAAATGTGGCAATGAACGGTTTTCACCGAGGGCAGCTGAGGGCCCCCAATGGACCGTGTAGAGCCATGACTAGCTGCCCCACTAAGGGTCAAGGAACTTGGGTCATGGTCCACCATCTCCTGTCCCTCATGGGTTGGAAGTGACTCCTGGGGACGCTGACTCCCTAACCTGTGGGCTGCCCACTCTGGAGAAACACAGAAAGCCACAGGCCGGTCCAGGCACTGTGCAGAGGAACCCTCCACTGTAGGCAGGGGAGTGCAGGCCTGCGGGAGCCTAACAACCAGCTCCTGTTATAAACATAGCAGACTTGTCACTGCATCAAATTCTCTTTTAGAAGTAGGCAGAGTACACGTTATTTTTCAAACACGAGATTCATGCTTTAGGGTCGGCCACCTATTATTCTGGAGTGTGGGGACCACGTGAGCTTTGGACGCGCATCACTGGGGAGCCACAGTGTGGCCTGGCTGATTACGATTCACGCTGATCAAAAGAGCACGGAGAGAAAAGTGCTCACCTACACAGACCCCTGGGGCGGCTGACTCGTTACCAGAAGCTGATTACCCGGATCACCAACTCCCCCCCACCCCCCCGACCCCCGTTCCCCAGCCACCTGCCTTGTTCCCTTTCAGGGCTCATTAGTGTCTGGTGGCAGAGGAGTCTTGGGTGAGATCAGAACCACAGGAGGCCTCCTTTTTTTCCCCTTGATTCAGGCCAAAATGAAGAACAAAGTTGAACCTAGTAACACATGCTATCATTTTTTTTCTTTTTTTTAAATTGTAGTAAAATGTATATCACATAAATTTCCCCTTCAACCATTTTTAAGAGTGCAGCTCAGTAGCATTAAGTACATTCACATGGTTGTGCAACCATCACCACCATCTATCTCCAGAACTTTTTCAACACATGGTAGACTTCGGGATTGTCTGTGAATTGGGGTTTTCCATCATGTCCCTATCCCTCGTTCATTCAGATATTCAAGAGTTGGCTGGATTAAGTAAAACGTCACTTCTGGGGAGATAAAAAGAAGTCTATTTTTTTTGTATTTTTTATCTCAAATATTTTAAAAGATGGATATTTTTATATAATAAACTGTCCCAGAATATAATGGCTTAAAACAACCATCATTTATTTATTTAGTCATAATTCTAAAGAATGGTAGTTGGGACTGGGCTCAGCTGGGTGACTCTATCTCTCTGGACTGGATGCACTTGACATTGTCTGGGCACGCTCACGTGTCCACTGTCCACTGCCGGGTCTGCTGGGGTCTGCCTGGTACGAGGTGGCTCAGCTGGGGGCGCTCATCTCAGCCACACGTGGTCTCTCAACTTCCAGCTTATTCAACATGGCAGCTCAGCAGGACCTCAGGAGCAGAACATGGACCAGAGATCAAGCGCCTTTCCTGTCTCTACTTACATCATGTTTGCTACTGTCCCATTGGCCAAAGCAAGTTACACAACCAAGCCTAGAGTCAGTGTGATAAAAACTACCAAAAGGCATGTAATAGGGAGGCAGGAACAAACTGGGACAATTACCGTAATTAACCCACCATTGCTACTATCCTTTCCAGGGCTAGAATTCTATCTAAGGATAGCTATGCTTCTGAGATCGTCTTCATTTATGATAAAAGTATCCCAGCCCTTCTGTGATGACCAAACATTCTCAAGAGATGAATTTATCAGTTGACATAATTGAGCCATAGGATCATCTTTATGATCCAACAAAATCACTGAATCGAAACCATATTTTCTCTCAGAGGTCTGTTTGGCCAGTGTGGGTAGTGTTGATGGTCATCGTGCATCACATCTTCTTTCAAAAAAAATCAGAGGGTTGGAAGAGGTTCATACCACAGGAGACGGATAACTAAAGGAGAGAGGCAGGTGTATGCAGAGTTGGCTTCCTCCTTCCATTTTAACCATTTGTTCCCATCGTCAGTAAAGTGGGACATGTTTTGGTTAAATGATCCTTCTTGCTTAAAATATTCTCAAAATAAAAGAGTAAATATACTTCAATTCTCACATCAGAATTTTTTATCACTATTGCCTTTATGCAATGAGCCATATTATGTTGTGATGCACTATCCATTTTGCATATCACTGGATTTGACTTTCTAATATTTTGTTTAGTGTTTTTGCACCTATGTTCATGAGAGTGACATTGGCCTGCAATTTTCATCTCTTGTAATGCTCTTTTAAGATTCATTGGGAAATGCTTCTCCTTTTTATTTTTATTTTACTTTATTATTTTTTAACATCTTATTGGAGTATAATTGCTTTATGGTGGTGTGCTAGTTTCTGCTGTATAACAAAGTGAATCAGCTATATGTACACATATATCCCCATATCCCCTCCCTCATGTGCCTGCCTCCCTCCCTCCCTATCCCACCCCTCTAGGTGGTCGCAAAGCACCGAGCTGTTCTCCCTGTGCTATGTAGCTGCTTCCCACTAGCTATCTATTTTACATCTGGTAGTGTATATATGCCCATGCCACTCTCTCACTTCGTCCCAGCTTACCCTTCCCCCTCCCCCCTCCCTGTGTCCTCAAATCCATTCTCTACGTCTGTCTTTATTCCTGTCCTGCCCCTAGGTTCTTCAGAACCATTTTCTTTTTTTTTAGATTCCATATATATGTGTTAGCATACAGTATTTGTTTTTCTCTTTCTGACTTACTTCACTCTGTATGACAGACTCTTGGTCCATCCACCTCACTATAAATAACTTAATTTCATTTCCTTTTATGGCTGAGTAATATTACATTATATATATGTGCCACATCTTCTTTATCCATTCATCTGTTGATGGACACTTAGGTTGCTTCCATGTCCTGCATATTGTAAATACTGCTGCGATGAACATTGTGGTACATGACACTTTTTGAGTTATGGTTTTCTCAAGGTATATGCCCAGTAGTGGGATTGCTGGGTCGTATGGTAGTTCTATTTTTAGTTTTTTAAGGAATCTCCCTACTGTTCTCCATAGTGGCTGTATCAATTTACATTCCCACCAAAAACGCAAGAGGTTTCCCTTTTGTCCACACCATCTCCAGCATTTATTGTTTGTAGATTTTTTGATGATGGCCATTCTGACCAGTATGAGGTGATACTCATACTGATTAATGATGTTGAGCATCCTTTCATATGTTTGTTGGCAATCTGTATATTTCCTTTGGAGAAATGTCTATTAGGTCTTCTGCCCATTTTTGGATTGGGTTGTTTGTATTTTTGATATTGAGCTGCATGAGCTGCTTGTATATTTTGGAGATTAATCCTTTGTCAGTTGCTTCATTTGCAAATATTTTCTCCCATTCTGAGAGTTGTCTTTTCATCTTGTTTATGGTTTCCTTTGCTGTGCAAAAGCTTTTAAGTTTCATTAGGTCCCATTTGTTTCTTTTTGTTTTTAGTTCCATTTCTCTAGGAGGTGGGTCAGAAAGGATCTTGCCATGATTTATGTCATAGAGTGTTCTGCCTATGTTTTCCTCTAAGAGTTTTATAGTGTCTGGCCTTACATTTAGGTCTTTGATCCATTTTGAGTTTATTTTTGTATACAGTGTTAGGGAGTGTTCTAATTTCATTCTTTTACATGTAGCTGTCCAGTTTTCCCAGCACCACTTATTGAAGAAGCTGTCTTTTCTCCATTGTATATGCTTGCCTCCTTTATCAAAGATAAGTTGACCATATGTGTGTGGGTTTACCTCTGAGCTTTCTATCCTGTTCCATTGATCTATGTTTCTGTTTTTGTGTCAGTACCATACTGTCTTGATTACTGTAGCTTTGTAGTATAGTCTGAAGTCAGGGAGCCTTATTCCTCCATCACATCAGAATTTGATGAAATGAAAAATCTGACTCAAATTGTTTAATATTTGGATCCAGAATCTGTTATAAATTGGGAAACATGCAACCAGAGTAAACACTCCAAGTATACTTCCTTTTCCTTTTTATTATTTTTACTTTACATGAGTAGTACCTGCCCTTGGAAGTAAATTTCCTATCCTTCTACCTCAGACCTCTAGTCCCCAGTCACCTACCCAGGATTCATCCTCTGTTACTAGGTTCCTATGCATTATATGTTTATACTAATAAACGTGTGTGTGCTTGTGTGTGTTACAAGTTGCCACTGTTGAAACATTTTTGACCTACAAAAAATTGGATTGTCATATCATTCAATCTAATACACCTTTTGTAACATAAATGAGAGCATAAAAAATACACTGGTCTGCATCTTGGTCTTGTAGTTACCCCTGTGTCCTGGGGATCATTCTACATCAGCACACAGGACTTGATATCATTCTTTTCCATGACTGCATAGGTATGCCTGTAGTTTATTTAACTGTTCCCTCTCTGACACACACTTAGGCTTGTTTCCATATTTTATTATTACAAATACTGCCTGAGCATCCACTCAGCATGTGAATCTGGGCATCTGCAGAAAGACAGATGGGGATATGCCATGTCAACCCCTGACTTCCTGTCTCATGGTTCTCTGGCTCCCAGCAAACTGGTTCAAGCCATGATGAAACCCCTCAGTCATTGGCTCCTGTGTCACAAGACGTGTTCACTGATATTTATAAGCGATCCTGGAAACACCAACCAAAGTCCTTGTTCTTCCCACTCCTTGTAGCTCTTATATTGGTTGGACTCATAAAATCAGGATTTGAATGCCGAGCAAACTCTTACCTCTGTGAGCAGGAGTCTTCCTTGTCCAGAAACCCTTCAGTGAGAAGAGATTCTGGTTTCCCAGACAGACCTGGTTGCGGTCCTTGACTCTGCTGCTCAGTAGCTGTGTGCCCTTGGGCAACTTACTTGCCTTCTCTGAACTTCAGTTCCCTCAAATAAAATGGTATATCCAGGCCATAGGGCTCTGATGAAGATTAAACGAAATGATGTACCTGTCATATATATTGCAGGCACTCAACAAATTGGCCATTTGCTCCTTACACCAAGTTTCCACAGACAAAACATTTAGTGTTTTCCTAGCACATTTAGGACAGTGATTTTTTAAGGTAATATGAAAGCCCTTCTTGCTGGCTGGCATGAGGTAAGTAGTATTTGTTTTCTGATTTCAGAGATATGCTGGATTGTGATTCTTAGTCCCTGAATGCTAGCTCCATCTTTGGCACAGAGAACTTGGCCTACAGGTCTTATTCCAAAAGAATTAAAAGTCGGGAGAGCAGGAAGAGAGCCTATTCTTCCCAGGAGCCTCACAACACCACCAGATGACCTGTCTCATCTCCTAGCCTCCAGTTCAGTCCAGACGGTTTATAGACGTATAAATTATCCACCATCCAGACTGAGCCACTTTGAGAAGCTTAGGAGCATCCATAAGGAGCAGAGGAGGAAAAGCAGGTCAGAGATGGAAGGTCAACTGGCCCCATCACTGTGCTTCTGTTTATTAATTTTAGAATAAGTTTTGGGGGGTTCTTTTTGGACACACCACACAGCTTGCAGGATCTTAGTTCCCGGACCAGGGATTGAACCTGGGCCACGGCAGTGAAAGCGTCGAGTCCTAACCATTGGACTGCCAGGGAATTCCCTAGAATAAGGTTTTTATTTAGACTTTTTAAGAACATGCTCATTTTCAAGTGATCTATAACAATACAAAGGAGAAAGCAAACTTTTCTGCCTAGAAATCACAATTTTCAACATTTGGTGAACACCATCCTGGACATCTCTCCAAACATTTATACACCTCAAATGTTCAAAGTAGGAGAGGTAGAGCCCGTGTGCCACAGCTACTGAAGCCCACGCAGCTACAGCCTGTGCTCCACAACAAAAGAAGACACCGCAATGAAAAGCCCGAGCACCACAACGAAGAGGAGCTCCTGCTCGCCGCAACTAGAGAAAGCCCGCGTGCAGCAGTGAAGACCCAACACAGCCAAAAATAAATAAATAAAATAAATAAATTTATTAAAAAAATAAAGTCTACATTACCAGGAAGAGCAGTTAAGGTAATGATATACAAAGAAACGATGTATGCCAAAGTGGAAGACTGTGGTCTCAGATGTTCCTTTATTATAAAATTTTATAAATTGTCAAAAAAAATAGGAGAGGTGGTCTATTGGGGGAGGGAGATTATATGGAATATTCTATTTTTTTACATATTTATTTTCTGTTTTCCAACCCTCCCACCCCACAGCCTAAACTGGAAAAGTCCATGAGGGCAGGAACTTGATTATCTTGTTCACCACAGAATCCTCAAAGTACAGTGTCTGGCACATGGTAGACTCTCAAAATTTATGTTGAATGTTGAAATATTTCTACATAGATGTCTTTATGATTCTTTCACCTTGGAGGTCAGTGGCTTCCCCAGCATGTATCTCAGGTTGATCATTGTACATCCTTTATTCTGGAACATTTTGTTCTATTAACACTTTTTGTAGTTGTTGTTGTTGGGTTGGGTCTTCGTTGCTGTGTGCAGACTTTCTCTAGTTGCAGCGGGCAGGGGCTACTCCATTGCGGTGCACGGGCTTCTCATTGCGGTGGCTTCTCTTGTTGAGGAACATGGGCTCTAGACGCTTGGGCTTCAGTAGTTGCGGCACATGGGTTTTGCTGCTCCACAGCATGTGGGATCTTCCTGGACCAGGGATCAAACCCCTGTCCCCTGTATTGGCAGGCAGATTCTTAACCACTGTACCACCAGGGAAGTCCCAACGTTTTCTTATCTTAATAAAGTTTTCTTCTATTATATTCTTTTTTTTTTTTTTTTTTTTTGTGGTACGCAGGCCTCTCACTGTTGTGGCCTCTCCCACTGCGGAGCACAGGCTCCGGACGCGCAGGCTCAGCGGCCATGGCTCACGGGCCCAGCCGCTTCGCGGCATGTGGGATCCTCCTGGACCGGGGCACGAACCCGCGTCCCCTGCATCAGCAGGCGGACTCTCAACCACTGCGCCACCAGGGAAGCCCATCTTCTATTATATTCTTGAGTCTATTGTTCCATTTTCCTATTTTCTTCTTCAGAAACAGTAATTATGGATATGTAGGTCTCTTTTGTCTCCATGTCTATCATCTTATTTGTAATCATTATTTATAGTTGACTTTTCCATTTCATTTTGTGCAGTGATCTCAAGCCTACATACCATCTCTCTATTTTCTAGTGTTTTTTCCCTGTACTTTTAATTTCCTTGCCTTAAGGGCACATCTTTCCTCAAGTCTTATGTTCCTGGGCTGGCATCACTCATGGCAAGCTCATTAGGGCACCCACCCTCTGGATTGTGATCAGGTTCTGGCTGTCTACTTCCCACCCCTCCCCTAGCTCTCTCTCTGGGGGGTTTCCTTGGGTAGAAGCCCAGGTCACAGGCAACAGAAACAGACTACCATCATACCAATATCTTTTTTAGCTACCCCTTCACCCCTGACCTCACTGTGAGCAGTGGATTCCTTCTGGTAGAAATAGACATTCCCTACCTGGGCTGCCCATGATACTGTATCTCAACTCTCTAAGAATCCTTGGGTGTGTTCTTCTTGGTGTTAACAGATACTTTTGAAGAAATACAGACCCTTATGAGAGTTTGAGGACGCATGTGTCAGCAGTTTGCTTACTCCCTGATCTCAATCTAGATTTCTCGGCATTTGCCAAGAATGTTTCATAGTTTGTGGTGTGATGTGGTTACAGGTTCCTACTTCATCGACAATGGATTGTGTTGTTTCTATCTTTTTTCACTTTTGCTAATTTAGATGGAGTTCAAACGAGGGAGAGAGCAAAGATGCTACCATTTTTATGCCACTGCTAAGTTGATCAGAGAGGTCACAGTTGCACCAGGTGAAAGATTTTTGCAACTGGGAATCATGGGTCCAAAGCCAGTTGAATACCTACGAGGCTCTCAGCTCTCAAGCTTGCCCTCCCAGGCATCTGTCTCTATGGTGAAGACACTGCTTAATGCACACACCACGTACCTCACTAATGATGTTTTCCCTGGTCATGCTGCAACTTCCTCTCTGTTACAGTAAATGCTATCTGGCCCTCAGTGCCCGGGCCATGCACCCATTAATATTTATGCTTCCTGAGAGTGATGGGGTGTCCCGGTGATTTGCAGGCATGAGCAGGTGCCCCTAATGGATGACTAAGTAGGAGTCTTTTCTTGGGGGACAGCAGCTTTCAGTCTTTCTGTAATAGAAAAGACGAATCTGGGTTGGTGAAGGAAATAGCCACAGCCTTCCTGTAGTAATCTCCAACTATCCAATTGGCTAACTTGGGCTACTCTTGTGGAAAAGTTTAGAGAAATGGTGGAGAGGTAGCTGATGCTCCCAGTGGAGAGAAGAGAGTTCCTTTGTCTTTCCCCAGCTGGAAGTTTCCCTATTGCTGTGAGGTCAGAGACAGAAGATCTCCCAGTGGCAAGTTGCACAAACCCCAGGTCTTCTGATTTGGTCTCCTTGCACACCCAGATTCCATTCTCTGCCCCGATGTGTTGTCTCCTACTCATAAACTTTTCTTCAATGCATAAAACCTTAGTGAAAATATCATTAGTCATCATCCCTATTGGCTATAAAATGCCATATCTACTTCAATCTTTGATTTAATTATCACTGTATGACAGCAGAAATCAACAACCAATCCCCTGGGGTAGCATCAGAGTACTTCCAACCTCTGCCTGGCTAAATTTCCTGTGGCCCTTTAGTTCAAGCATCACATGGGGATGCACTTTTACAACAGGGCAGGGTAGGGTAACCACTATTCAATGAAAGGATGTTGCTAAGACTTCTGTGTTTTCTGTAGTTGGTATTAGCTTTAAGTATCTGACAATGTCCAGTTCAATGAATTCTGCTGACCACATAGAGTGAGACCCCCACGCACACACTTAGAGTGTGTCATTTCTACAAACTTTACTCATGTGAATACAACAGGACAAATTCAGAGTCCAAGCTGGTGTGACTCAGTCTGCTGAAGCCCTTGTTCAAACAAGGATGTTGATTGGTTTGCCTGATGTCGTGATTTAAAATATGTCTGCAAGGGCTTCCCTGGTGGCGCATTGGTTGAGAGTCCGCCTGCCAATGCAGGGGACACAGGTTCGTGCCCCGGTCCGGGAAGATCCTACATGCTGCAGAGCAGCTGGGCCCGTGAGCCATGACCGCTGAGCCTGTGCATCCGGAGCCTGTGCTCTGCAACGGGAGAGGCCACAACAGTGAGAGGCCCACATACCGCAAAAAAAAAAAAAAAAAAAAAAAAAGTCTGCAAATGTTTTCACTCTCATCTCACCAAAAGGTAGGGTGTCTAGTTCCCCTCCTGTGGAATATGATATGGGCTTTATGACTCACTTCTAATGGACAGGATGCAGCAGACATATCTCTGAGTGACTTGTGACCTAAGTCATAAAAAGAGTAGCTTCCACCTGGCTGGCTACATGCTCAGAACTCAAACACCATGTCATGAGGAAGCCCAGGCAGGCAGGGAGGCCACGTGGAGGTGTCACAGCCCAGTCCCAGCTGAGGTCTAGCCAAAAACCAGCATCAACCGTCAGATATATGAGTGAGGAGCCTTGGGGTGAATCCAGCCCCCAGCCTTCAAGATGCCCAGTCAACACCACATAGAGTGAGTGTTGTGATGTCCAAGGCTGTCTCTGTCTCTAGATGGGTATTCTTTGCTGCATTGACCACACTCTCCAGAAACTGAAAAGCAATTGTTTAGCTGGGCAGACAGAGCGGAGCTGAATTAAATTGACCTGCATGATACAGAAAGCACTGAGCACATTTAAGGAAGGGGTCTGTGAAATAAATCTTTTCTTTTTTTAGTTGAGTGCTGAAATTATTTTAAGGAAGTGATGATCAGCCAAATTATTTAAATCGCATGAATGATGTCAGCATCTAAAATTCAGACAGAGTGAGAGAACCACATGCTTGGTCTTAAATAAAAGGCTAAATTCGTCTTTATTTCTTTCTGAGTTTTTTTTTTCTTTTCACAAACATGAATTTGACTGCTTTCAAAAGCCAGTTCTTATGCCTACATCCTGAAAAGAGAGAAGACACTTCCATTTGTAGTAGAATACCAGCACCTCACTTAATCCAGAGACACACACATGTACATAAAAGCACTTTTCTTTCCAATATAATTATTACTCTGCGGGAAAATCTGGTGCAAATCTCTCAGTCTGGTGGAGTTTTAAACCTATCTTTAATTTCAAATAAATTTATCAGTGATGGGAGTGGACACAGTAGGGAAACGTAGTTTTCATGATAAGAAAAGCCAGGGCATGCTGAAATTCTTTCAAGGTAGGCTTCTGGCTGGAGTTATTAACTCCGATGCTAAGTTTGAGCCCTTTTGCCACGCAGGCAGTGAATGAACAAACGTGTGTTTACAAACCCTCTGCAGCCTTTAAGGTCTGCCCTCAAGCACACGTGTGACTGTCAGAGCACCGTGGTCACTGTCAAAGCAAAGCCAAGCCCTCCCGTGGAAAGGCTTCCTCTCTTGGGCTTCTCCCACATTTGCTAGAAAGGCAGCAATTTTTTTCCTCTTCAAAGAGACCTTTATGTACTAACTCACTCCCACCTACTGCGCATGTAAATTATTCCTCAGTGATTCGGCCTCTATTTATGACTTTGATCCTTTCCTTCCCCTGGATGCCACAAGGAGCATGATAAGGCCCGTGAGTTATGGGGGGGGGGGCTTTGATCTGCTTGCAAATGACATTTTGTGGTGCAACATCTCGGCCCGCTCCGTAGCCGCGGTGTGGATGGAAAGAAAGCAGAGTTTGGGGGTGCTTTGCATCTCCTGGCATCAAACCGTCTTTAAGACACAATGGAGCGGGGACAGAAATGGGCACACTTCTCCCCCAAACCAGGGACTGTTCACGCTCAACGATTAACAGGTACCCAGAACTGCTCTCCCAGCAGGCAGGGCAGCGTGATGATGATTCAGATGTATAATTCTCCAGAACTCGTGGCAGAGGAATGACACAGTCCAGGTCATGTGTCTGTACACAGAATTTCAGGATAAATCAAAGTCATTTGAGGGAGAAAACGATGGATGAATGAGGGACAGACCCCACCCCCAAAAACTCTTTTCTCCTTCTCACAAGGTAAAATGGAGTGAAATGTAGGGGAGAGAAAATGCTGGAAAGAAGAGGGAAAGCTCTGCATTTCTCACAGCTCTGAGATGATTCCTCCCCGCACTTTGTCATCCAACTCTTCGTGACGGTGTCTGTGCCTCCTGCCTCCGTGTCTGGCATTGAATCTTCAGAGTGGTCACAGTTTAGAGACCAAGGACGTGGGCCCCCTTTCATAATGGCGGTGTAAACCACTTTGCATGAAGTAAGAATAATAACCTTTTAAAAAAGAATGTGCCAAAATAATTACATTTCTTGTTGCTTTCCTTTCTTCGACATCACATGAGCAAGCACATCAGCCTCCCTTGAATGGATGAAAGGAGGACTATTTTTTTTTTTCAGACAGGGCTGTTCTGACAGCAAAACATACCCAAGCGAGGAAGCCTTCCTCCCATCAGGGCTGCCTGGGATTCCAGACACGGCACGAGTTGATTCTACCCAATGTTTGGGATTTGCTTGTGCGTCTTCTTTCTTGGTTGATTGGGAAGCCACGCTGGCAGGAATATTTACCCCACAAATGTCCTGTTTGATGTCTGAGAGGTGAATATCTCCAGCGTTCTCTCTACTCTTTTCTTTTGCTTTTTATGCAACTGAAGGTAACGTCCACTGCAACGTTAATTCTCTAACTGGGAAGCTAAACTTTAAAAAGGGATTTAGTAGTAGCTCCAATATAGATTTCATCATTCTGCAAAGAAGTCTTTTCCAACGCATTTGAAATCCATTTTTAGAATTTCAAAATAAAGCCTGTTGATGCTTTTCAATGGTCCGTTAAAAATTCAACAGCAACATATCCTCAGCGTGGTCTGTTTTGAGACAGGTTACCTGGTTGGCTGGGTTTAAAATTGATATCATGAGTGGCTTGAAGTGCATTTCACCAAATGTTTATATCTAATGAGATATGTAGAGGACAGATCATTTTTTATATCTTGACGGGCCTGATGCACAAATCACTTCATTTCTATAAAGCAGAGGGAACCATTTTAATTTGGTAGAGTGGGAACAGATTATTGGAATCTTTTCACGTTTTTCTGATCGTATGTCAAAATTAAAGTCGCAGAAAGCCCCAAATCACTGAGCTACCACGCGTACAAACAAACCCATATACCTCAGCCTCTCCCTTGCTTCCCCATGTGGGAGAAAGATGAGATGTCCCCCACCTGCGAGCAGAGAGAGTAAAATGATGAGTTTGTGATGCATTGGTGACTATTGCCCCTCCTTTCTCCTTTTGCCCACCGTGGTCCCTGATGATGGAAAGGTTCCGTCTGGTGGGGGGTACATGCCTCCCAGATGTGTGCTGTGCCCACATTCCAGCCCCACATCATCCCTCTGCCATGCTGGGCAGCCTAATGCTAATGATCAGGGCCGGTTTTCATTTGAAAGCTCTGACTGATGGGATTGGACAATTAAGACCTTGGTTCCTAAAGGGCTAAGTGTTTGCTTGGGATGTTCGAATTTTGTGCTGGGGTAGCAGGTCCTGGAATGAGAGAAATACAGTCGCCCACAGTCCCCAGCCTCCTCCCAACCTCCAGAAATGCTTCCAAGGGCCAGCTCGCACAGGGCCACCGCATCTGAGTTCTCCTCCTGTTTGCCTTATCGGGGCTGGAGGGGGCTGGAGGGGACCCGATGAGTGGGATGGAGGTCGTCCTGGCGAGGCTGCTGCAGGAGGGCTGGCCTCTGGACCCCAGCCCTGGACTCGCAGACTCCACGGGGCCGCTTTGGAAGCACAGCCGCCCTAGCGTGGGCATGCACAGCGGGCAGAGCTTTGTGCTCGGGCCTCCCGGGAGGAGGCTGCAAACCTTCAGATCCCCGCACAGACCCGCCGGCTTCCCTTTGCCCGCAAAGTTCTCCTAATTAAGCCAGTCCATCTAATTACGGAGCGTTCCATCAAATATTTCTCCAGATGCTTACTTTGCAGCCTGTGGGCGCTGGTCAAAGCTGACGAGGCTTCTGATCAGGGATGATGGCCCCGCGGCGCGCGGGCGCGCGCTCCCGACAAGCCTGGACCCGCCTGGCTTCGGAGGACCGTGATCCTCCCTTGCTCATTCGCTGGGCGCCCGGTGAAGGCACAGAGCGTAATTACCAAAGTTAAGAAAACATCCATGTAATTAGCCAGGCAACTCTAAGCACAAGACATGGAAATTAGTCACTGCATCGTAAATTAGTCTGTGCATACATTACATTCCAGGATAGCCCTGGGGGCCCGACGTTTGCAGTGTTTGGCCAACAACGCCCAGTGTCTACGTAAAGCATTCCTCCCCAGCGAGCTTGGCACAGCAAAGGGAGTTTTGCTTGAATTACAAATTTTTTAATTCTTTTGTAGATGGCAACCAGGATAAAGTCAATTTTCCAGCCGAGGAAAGGGAGACAAGAAAACAGTGATTTTCCTGTTGATTTTATTTCCATTTGTGGGCATCTGTGCACCTGGGGCCATCGAGATGTCTCCAGATGGCGGCTCATCAATTGTCTTGTTTCACTCATTAGGAGCAGTAGTTATAAACTCTTTAAATAACCCTGATTTTGAACTATTCTCGCAGGCACTCCCCTTCCTAGCAAAAACCAGGAAATTGGACCCAGGCACACACAACAGGCATTTGCATCAAAATAATACGACGGGCAGCAGCAAGCCACAATCACATCACTCAGAAGGAAGGAATAGAATACAAATTAAAGGAAGAATGTAAATTTTTTGCCATTAAGCTTCAATGACCATTTGAAATGGTGCAAGGCACAAAGGTTCTTGATGAGCGTCATCTAGTTTGATTATTCATACTTGTGTTTCTGCTTGAATTAAAGCAGGAGTGCTAGAGCCTGTTACGGGGAAAATATTTGAATTGATAGTGAACTCTCACCTTGCCGTGCAGCCATTTACTTTTCAAATGAATACCAGATAAGTTAGTGCATTTTCTAATCGGCCTGTTTTCCAGTGAGTGCTGTCATTACATACCTATTTTTTTCAGAAGTGCTTGCTAAGAAACATTAACTACTTACAAATAAGAAGCTGTCTGTCACAGGCTGCAGTCTACGCCAGCATTTCTGCTAGGACAGCTGAGGGCGATCTGGTCCACATTCCCCACCCACCCCCGCCCCTCCCCCGGCTTGGCATCGCTTCAGCTTTTTCCCGACTTCCAAGTGAGGCCTTCAGTATAGACAGGGCTCCCACATCGGGCCATCTTTCCAGAACCGGATGGAGTCCTGCTCCAGGCAGAGCCAAACTGGGATAACTGTGTCACTGTGTGCAGGTGGCCTGGGTCCACCCCACCCCGTGATCCTAACTGCTGAGGCTGGGCAGCCTGAATCGGTTCTGACCCAGGCTGGCTGAGGATACCGCCTGGGTATCAACCCTTCCTGGACACAGGTTCCACCGATAGCAGGTGACTCAGTTCAACACAGAGAAACAAAATGGAAAAAGGTAGATTCTGAGGGTTTGGGGCAGGGGGAAGCGGGTATCTCATTTTAAAACTGTATGCTCCAGTTTGGGACTAGGGCAACTAGGTAGGAACGGTTGCTCCCAGCATGAAGAAGGTACCAGAACATTGCTAGGCCCCAAGAGGAGACTTGAAAAATATTCGTGCTAAATCAGGGAGAAATGAAGGAAGATCGCTATTACTCGGAGTCTGCCTTTGGCATCATAAAGAGCTTTTGAGAGGGGGGTCGCTTTTCTATTGAATGTTGCCGTTCACACATTTGTTGAAATGTGCAGATTATTTTTTGATCAAAAAAATTTAGGAGTAATCAGGGGAAATACAGGAGACACCCAAGAGAGTGAAGCAACGTTCCCAAATGCTGATGACCTTGCTTCCCAACTGTTTTGTTTTGCAGCCTGAGGTACGTTCATTGACAGAACAAGAAGCACACGGATTTGCCACAAGCGATGAGCAAATCTCATGAAAGGTGAGCCCTTCACACATCCCCAGGCAAGGAAGAGAGAAAGGAAATGCCTCTCCAAGGACCCCCCTGAGTGGAGAATGGGGGGACCAGATGCCAGGTGAGATAAGGGTCCTTAATCCAGTTGGTATCTGAAAGTTACCAACATTATTTTTTTTAATATAACTAAATAAACAAATAAATTCCTCAAATCAGTTACTCCCATAACTGAATCAAAAGTCAAATGGAAAAGTGGAGAAATGTTGTTGAATATGGGCCATGACCACCTATATTAAGGGAGGTTATAAAGCCCTTATGAAGTTATGGATTTATTCTCACCAGAGGCTCACATGCACACGTGCACACACACACGTACACAAAGAGGAGTACTGAAAAAGGATTTCCAGTGTCTTAGCTAATTGTTATCCTTTTTAGAAATGTATAAGCACTGATGTGTCTAGAAAGGCTCTAATGTCCAAAGCCATTTTAAAATCTGCCCTTTAACATACATATTCACCTGCATTTAGGTCTCAAAATCCTGACAATCTACTTATGGATTTACAATTTTAAAATAGCATGTATATTTCAAGGCTCCAAATAAATAATTTACCTAAAGGGATGTAGGCTTTTCCCTTTTTTCTATTTCTTGAAAATTCAGTAATTTTTCTGAGAAACTATGAATAAGTACAAACACCCACAAAATATGACCAAAATAGGTGGCACATTCTTCCTCTCCCTCCACCCACACTTGGCCTTTGATAGTGTCCTCCGAACCTGAGTCTGAGATTGTCCATTGCTTGGATTGACTTGCTTTGGCCAATGAACATCAATAAATGTGACATACACAGAAACTTGAAAAGCATTCAGCACCCACCCTCTTGCTGCACTTGAAGACCATGTGAAGAAGCCTGAGCTATCCTGTTGGAGGAAGAGACACACACACAGAAGACCCAACAACTGCCAACCATCTGACCTCTGCATGAGGCCATCTTCTATCATCCAGTCGCCAGACAGCCACAGACCTATGCAAGAGTCCAACAGGGGTCAGCCAAGCCAGCCCAGCCCAGAAGAGCCACCCACCAACCTGCAAAATCACCAGCTAAACATGATACATGATATACGTGCAAAGTATGTGACCTACGCCCATTCTCAAGAACCATCCAAATTGTAGTAAGCACACTGTTATGGGTGCCACTGAGTCTTGATGGCATATTTATGACTCTCTTGGTGTTCCTGTCACCAATTACAGCAGATCATCTGACAAAGCTGGCCCCTAACCATATATGCGGCTGTATTAGAAATGACCCTTTTTAATATTTTGAAGAGGGAATGACAGTGTGTGGGGACAGCAGACGCTGTCGGTGCTCCGCCCGGCTCCCCTATAATTCCTTGTCATTTTTATGCAACCGCCCCCCGTGTGCGTTCACTCCCAACACCATCTCCTGCATCTGTTTGCTGGAAAACGGCACTTGAGCTGCTAGAGCCGGCTTTGCTTGAGACCACAGAGAGCAGGAGGTGACTGAGGGGCTTACATCCCATCCCGTGAGCAGGGCAACTCTGCGGTGTGACCCTGACCCCTGAGCTCCTGGAGGACTGAGCCGAAGTTACCCTACATGAGGTTCTCCTGGATACCAAGTCTTTGCTCAGCCTTTCTGGCCCTACTTCCCCACTCCTGGACTGAATTTTCCTGGAATCCCTTTTTAATGAATTTCTTATATTTTGCTTTAGAGACTGCTTCCAGAAAACCAATCTAACTTAGCTGCTTTCTCCTCCAGGCCAAAAATATCCCCCTCCAGTCCCTGAGAGAAGCTTCTAGCTGGCCTGGAAACTCCATGGGTGTTGAGGGTGTTCTCTGCTTGGACAAGATGTCCTGACACCCACGCTCTCCTGCCCATGTCCAATCCTGGTGCATTACTAACCAAAAGTACGGACTCCTCAGCCCAGGTCTGATGGGAGAGAATTGACAGCACTCTCTCTCTCTCTCTCTCTCCCTCTCTCTTATTTTCCCTGTATCCATCCTTCCTTCTGCAGGCAGATTCCCTTCTTTAGGAGAAACTGTTCCTCACCCAACCCAAGCATGGAGTGCTCATGGACTGACAGTCTTAGCTACCCCAATCCCAGCCACAGTTGACTGGTCCATCCATAGGCAATGACCCATCAGATCTGTTGGAAACTTATCCTGGAAGTTTTCAGCCTGGAGCTGAAGAAAGACAGGTGGTTAGACCAGGAACCTCTCAGAGTCTGTGTTTCCTTCCAGTCTGATATTCAGAGAGAAAAGAGACCAATAGACAATGTGTCATGGGGTGTCCCTACATGAGACACCAATGTGTCCTTTTACCCCATGTCAGTTTGAGGTGCGTTTCTGTCACTTGCAACCAATATACAGCATATCTCAAGTTTCCCATCACCCATAGTCCTGGGTGAAATCCAGTGGCAGAACCCACCCAAGAGAGCCACACTCTGGCTGATCCTTCTTGGTCACATTTTGGGTGTGGTGTTTCTTCTCGGGGGTTCTCAAAGTCTGTTCTTTGTTTGCTGGTGGAGTGTGATCCAGAGAAGAACAAAACAAGGAAATTCACTGCATTATGGAGGACAGCTTCAGCCTCGTCCCCAGCCAGACCGCTCACGTTGTTAGACTTTGCTTCCCTCTTCTTTCCTCATGCTCCTCAGCCACTGGTGATCAGCCTTAACCTCCTTGGGTTTATCTAAAGGTAAAGGAGGAAGGGAGCTAGGTCATTCATGAGCCACAATAAAATCACAGTGACTCTATTTGACATAGAGAGAAATTGGACAACTTGGGGGAGTTCTAGACTTTTCTTTGGATCATTCAAATGAACGTGGGCAGGTTTAATTAAGTTGACAGAGGGTAAGCTCTTGCCGTGTAACTGAGTGTGTTCCAAGCCTGACTTGCTTCAGAAACACCTGTGAAGCTTCTATAACCTACGGACACCTGGGTCCCTTCCAGCCCTCTCTGATCATTGTCTTTGAAAGAGGGTTAAAAACAAGAACTCCCCAAAGAACCCAATCAAAAATGGCCAAGGACTTGAATAGACATTTCTCAAAAAAAGATATACGAATGGCCAACAAGTACATGAGAAGATACTTAACATCACTAACCATTAGGGAAGAGCCAATCACCATGATATACCACCTCATATCTTTTAAGATGGCCTCTATCACACATACACACACAAAAAAAATCAAGGGAAGAAAAGAAAAGAACAAGTGTTGGGGAGGACGTGGAGAAACTGGAACCCTTGTGCGCTGTTGGGAATGTAAAATGAGCAAGCGCAATGGAAACCATTATGGCAGTAACACACAAAAAAATTAAAAATAGAGTTACTGTATGATCCAACAATCCCACTTCTGGGTAAATAACCCAAAGAATTGAAAGCAGAGTCTCGAAGAGATATTTGCACACCCATGTTTATAGTGGGTTTATTCATAACAGCCAAAAGGTGGAAGCAACCCAAGTGTCCACTGGCAGATGAATGGATAAACAAAATGTGGTGTATACATACAATGGAATATTATTCAGCCTTTAAAAGGAAGGAAATTCTGACATATGCTTCAATATGGATAAACTTGAGGTCATTATGCTAAGTGAAATAAGCCAGTCACAAAGGGACAGATACTGTAAGATCCCACTTATATGTGGTCCCTAGAACAGTCAAATTCATAGAGACAGAAAGTACATGGCGGGTGCCAGGGGCTGGGGGTGGGGTGGGGAGTACCATAGGAAAATAACTGGTTTAGAGATTATATATCTACCCCTAACCTACACCCACGAGTCCCCTCTTAACCTCTCAGATCCAGTCCACCAGTTTGGTCTGTGACAGAGTCTCTCAAACATGAAGAAGCATCAGAATTCCCTGCGGATCTTGTTAACACACAGATTTCTGGGCCCCACTACTAAAATTTCTGATTCAGTAGGTAGATTTGTATTTCTAGCAAGTTCCCAGGAACTGCTAATGCTGGGAACACTCTTTGAGAATCATTGACCTATTGATCTTCAGTCTAAACTCTGCCTAGAATTAGACCTCTTCTTTTCTTTCTCCTGCCATCAGACTCCCACCTGTCCTACCTGACTCCCCTCTCCCTGCACCTCCTCAATCCGTCCCACCATCTCTGCCGGGTTACTGTTCTAAAGCACACCACTGTACTGCTCCACTTAAAAATAACCATGGCCAGGCATTTGAGATCCTCTGTGAGTGGCTTTAGCCTTCTCTGGTGCAATGAAATGAGTTCAGTCTTTGAAATCACAGAGGCCTGGACTCAAATGCTCCGGTGCTTGTACGGAACCAGCTCTGTGGTCTTGAGTAAGCTACCTCCTCTTTTTTTTTTTTTTTTTTTTTTTTTTTTTGTGGTACACGGGCCTCTCACTGTTGTGGCCTCTCCTGTTACAGAGCACAGGCTCCGGATGCGCAGGCTCAGTGGCCATGGCTCACGGGCCTAGCCGCTCTGCGGCATGTGGGATCTTCCCGGACCAGGGCATGAATCCGTGTCCCCTGCATCGGCAGGCGGACTCTCAACCACTGCTCCACCAGGGAAGCCCACTACCTCCTCTGGATGTGTTCACCAGTAAAGAGCTGATACTGAGACTGATCTTGTAGGGTGGTTTTAGGACCAAAGGAGGTAAGATGTGTAAAGATGCTTGGCACGTGGTAGGTCTGCCCCACAGGCCCCCAGCGTTGCTGGTTTCCTTTCGCTTTCCATCCTTATTGTCAACTATTCACCCACAGAGAAACTTATGCCCCCCTTTCCCCAACCCTGCCATCCCTGGAACCTTCTGCTCACCTTTTCTTCCATGTACACATTGTCTGATGAACATTTTTTAAGTTACAGAAACCCACTCCTTTCGGATCGGGTGATCCCTGTTTGGTAACATAAGGACATGTGGTACAAAAGACCCAACCCTGAGCATTGGGACACACCCTCAGTTACAGGAGCTGAACTCCCAGCCTGAGTGTTCACCCTGGGATGTGTCTCCCTCCCATGAATGCCCTCCTAGTTCCAGCCCCTGGTCTCCACCTGATGAAATCCCTCTTACCTTCCCAAGCCTCACTGACCCGTCACCTCCTCCCTGAAGCCTGCCCTGGTCCTTCACCACACGTGACCTGTCCCTACTCCACCAGCAGTGCATTCAACACATGGGTCTCCAACAGTCCCTGCCACAGCCTGCCTAGCGATTTGTGGGCATGTATCGACATAACCGAGCTCTGCCGCCCGCTGACTCTGTACCTTTGGGCAAGGCCCCTCTCTAGGCCTCATTGTCCCCATCTTAGAAGTGGGATCAGTAACAGTGCCTGCCTCAGAGGCTTGTAGTGAGAATCAACTGAATTAAAACAAATAAAGTGGTGCAAACCGCACTCCACATACGAATGGTCGATAATTGTTCTGTATGGTGACAATGATGGATTTTCTATCCTTACTTACAAGCCCCAACCATCAAGGCCATGTTTTAATCTGGGTATCACATGGTACCTTATGCCACATGGTGAGCCCTCAGAAAAGCAAACAAATGAATAATAAATTAAGTTGTACTTCTTGCCACGGCGTTTCCAATGATAGTTACATGTCTAAAGGCAGGAGTGTTCTCCCTCAGATAGAGGGAGACCCTTGCCTGCACCCCACGCTAGTTTGATGGGTAGCCAAGTTTTTCTCCCAATTAATCTTCCTCCCAAGTCACCTTATCCTATTTCATGAAATGTTTGGCACATCAGCTTAGTTCTAAGGATGCTCCTTTAACGATTCTTTTAGTCGATGTGTTTGTTCACACTAGTATGTGAGCCACTTTGTGGCTCAGAATTTTTTAATAAGGACCCAAAGCTACCAGTCTGACATTTCAGACACAGAAGAACCAACATCCAACGTGTTCTCAGAGATGATGTTTTAAAAGTGCCACCGGCTAAGCCTTTCCCCCTGTAATTGGGCAAACTGCAGCAGGGGGTGAAAATGTCTTCTCCCACTGTTCAGCCGCTTCCCTGGCTTTCAGTGTGGTGGTGTCTCTAACCACCTTTGAATGTTTTTCCCTTTTCATCCTTTAAACACAGGCCCCGAAATTACCCGCATAAACTTGAGCCATCACCATGGCAGGCACGAAGCCGGGAGGCTGCTTACGACCACCACCCCCCCTCACAGTGTTTTTTCCACATCTTTCCACCCCACGGGCCGAGTGGAGGGTGGTGTAGAAAAAGTACCCGGGCAGATACTATTCTGTAATAGTTGAGAACTTTGTAACCATGTCATACCTGCTGTGCAATTTATTCTAAGGTGCCTAGTGGACAATTTTTAGTCACCAAAGCAGAAAATCGAGCTTGCCTTTTCAAAAGTGGGGAAACTCTCCCACTCCTGAGCCATCTGGGGTCCCCAGGAATCTTGGGTGGCCTAGCGGGAGCCTTCGGGGACCACCAGGCAGTTCTGCAAAGCAGCCTCCTGGGCCACAAAGGGGATGCTGCCTTTCTCACAATGGAAGGGTGGTCATTATAATTAAGTGGAAATCCTGGGGTTTAAATAGAGATACATGCCCAAGTAGCTCAAAGCTTGTTTTCTTATGATTTCAGGGCAGACACAGAGAGCAATATGTGTTTACACTCAGGTGCTTACACTCATTATGCGTGTAAAAAAAATCTGGGAGTAAAAAACACCAACTGGTTTTTGGCCAGTTCACCTATGTCTGTTAAATCAAGGGAGGAAAGTGCCCTTTCTGGAAAGTAAATAAAATGTAAAATGAACTTGAAAATGTAACGATGGAGGGTGACGACATGATCAAAATGACTAGATCTGAAAACCCTCACTCAATCATCTGTCCTCTTATTTGTCCTCCTGATTATCTTTTTAATTTGCACAGACAGATTTTTTTGGAGTCACTTGAGTGTGCCAGCTGCCCAGGGCTGTGTTGTGAACATTGGAAAGGGTGTTTAATGATGTCGAGCTTAAATTTCACTTTCGAAACAAGAAAAAAATACAACTGGGAGTGGGGCCTGCGTGTAACTTGGGTTCAAGAAAGGTTAATGAGAAAGCAGCAGAATCCCACATCACAGCCTGAAGTTCCATAAAGAACCCTGTCCTCTCTCTCCCCACCCCCACTACTTCCAGTTTAATCTTTGGAAGGGGGAGGGAAATGGGAGATGTTAAAAATGAACGCATTATGCTCTCAAGACCTCCACGTGCAAATTAAATGTGTTTGTTTTCCAAAATCTGCTTTGTTTTCTGCCTTCCCCGAAGCCATCTCTCAATAACTAAGTTTCCTCTGCCGTTGGATCTGAGAATTAGAATTTGGGAGGGGAGGGAAGCCGTGGGGTTAGCCAGGCTCTATAAGCTTCTCCACCCTGTGACCCAAATGTTGCATTAACAAGGACATATGGCCTGATCCTGCTGAGAAGGCCTTTGGGGTCAGCCCTGGAGGCCGGGCTGGCCCTTCTCCCTGGTGGTCCCCGTTGTGCAGCCCCGGAGCCCAGGGAGATTACCAAGCCCTGACTCAGGCGATGGTGCGTCTGAACTTGTGCGGCAGCCTGTGGAGCGTGGTGGGCCGACGGGGAGAAGTCAGAACCCTGACAGGGAGGAAGGCCGGCCACCTCCGCGGGACACCAAAGCCAGCCAGCCTGGGCTCTGGGTGACCAGCGCCCTGCAGTGTCATGGCAGCTGGGAAAGCCTCAGGAAGCCTCCCAGGGCAGCTGCAGGCCCCGGGTTTCCTGTTGATTATCTGGACTGAAACCCCTAACCACACCCCCAAGAAGACAGGCTTCATTCCACTGCTGCCTGAGAGACAAATGGACCACGTAGGTCTGGAAGAGGGAGGGGGAAAAGGAGTCTTTCCCTGATTCTTTCTCTTGGTTGCTTCTTTTGGCAATCTGGATTTCTCCAAAGGGATGCTGGGGCCCTGGGCAAATCACACTCATCCCTCAGCTCACTTCCTTAATAGGAGAAACTCCTCATATGTGTAAGAGGCGTCCTGGTTTATACGCTGCAGTCACATCCATGAACTTACTCGTGCTGTCAGCAATGTGCCCATTTCTCTCTCTCACGGATGAGAGAATGGAAATTCAGAGTCCACGTGGTTTGTCAGTCATCCCACAGCTTCTACGTGGTGGAACTGTGTCTGGTCCTCAGATGTGCTAGTCCAGACCTCCTCCTGCTCTTCCCAGCTCCATTCTGCTCCCGACTTAACAAATAAGGCAGCCTGCATCCTGCCAAGTGAAGGAACCTAGGCAGCCGGCCCCACCCTTCGCTGGCCCCAGCTGGCAGGGCACAACCTCCCGTTATGACCTTATTGCCCCTCTGAGGTCCTGATCCCATCCACAGCACAGGGTGGCTTCTCCCCCAAGAAACCTCCCTGGAGTACCCTGAGGCTGCCTGCAACAGCAAACATTGAGTAAGGGTGAAGGGTGACTCTTTCCAAGTCCAAGAGCATCAGAATAACAGGAAAAATACTTCTGCTTCCCATCACGATGGAGTACCAAGTCCCAGACTAATCCTCCCTCTATAAACCACTGAGAAACTGGAAAAAACTGTTTTCGGACATTGGAAAAGTCAGCACAAGACTTTGTGGCTGTGGCTCTGGAGAAAAGGGAAACACACAAGGCAAGACCCATGATGGCACTGGCTGTCTACCTGGGGGCACTTTCCAGACCACACTGTAGAGAACTGGAGACCAACAGACCACGGTGGCCTCATGGAGGTGAGGGGTCAAAGATCAGACTTTGGGTCTGCTGGGGTGGCTGGAGCATAGAGGCAGGATACCAAAGAGGATTGGCTTGTGCAGAGAAAGAGGTCCAAAAATCGACATAAAGGTCTCCTTGAACTTTGACCAAATACTAAGCTGCACATGTGCAGAGCAAGAATGTACAAGGGAGCTTCCCTGGTGGCACAGTGGTTGAGAGTCCGCCTGCCAATGCAGGGGACACAGGTTCGTGCCCCGGTCCAGGAAGATCCCACATGCCGCGGAGCGGCTGGGCCCGTGAGCCATGGCCGCTGAGCCTGCGTGTCCGGAGCCTGTGCTCCACAACAGGAGAAGCCACAACAGTGAGAGACCTGCATACTGCAAAAAAAAAAAAAGAATGTACAAGGCCTGGGAGCATGCAGTCACTGGGGGGGCTGTGAGCTAAGTGGGGATTCTGGAGTTTGCATAGTAGGATGGAGAGGCATTGTGGTCCTAACGGCCAGAGTGGAAAAACATAACTGAAGGTTCCAGGCAGTGAGTCAAGACCCCTGCAAAGCCACCCCCTTGGGAATAGAGCCAAACTAGCTCTGAAGTAAAGGCTACCCTAGACCCACCTAATAAAGCTTACAAACAAGCTTCCAACAAATCAAACTGAGCTATAAGTCATTGCCTGCGGGCCTGCACACTTAGCACTCAACAGAACCCAGAACTCAACAGCATACAATCAAAACATTAGGAAAACGTGACCCGTAACCAGAAGAAAAACCAGTCAATAGAAACAGACCCGGGCTCCCCTGGTGGCGCAGTGGCTGAGAGTCCGCCTGCTGATGCAGGGGATGCGGGTTCGTGCCCCAGTCCGGGAAGATCCCACATGTTGCGGAGCAGCTGGGCCTGTGAGCCATGGCCTCTGAGCCTGCACATCCGGAGCCTGTGCTCCGCAACGGGAGAGGCCACAGCAGTGAGAGGCCCGTGTACAGCGAAAAAAAAAAAAAAAAAAAAAACCCAGCTCCCTTTCTGTGTTTCTGTGAGGCTCTGGGAAAACGAGTTCATTAAACTAATTCATACTAGGTAGGGAATGACTTGCTACGGCCATTATCTTTTCACAGAGAGATACGTGTTGGCTAAAATGAATTTTTAATCAGTAGTATCTCAAGCCATGGAAGGAAGGAGTCTGTGTACACTGTCAATAATCTCTCCACAATTCACGACACTCAGCTTCCCTTGCTATTTGCAATTGGTCTGAATAGGAAGGGTTCACCTCCACAAACACACATACACACACACACACACACACACACACACTTATTTCCCCAACAAACTCTTTCCCCTACCGAATGGATGAGGCAGCCACTCAATAGCTTTTAGTCTCAACTGCCCTGTCTGATCCCCCTTCCTCCATGAGCAGAAACATCTTCCAGGACAAACAGTTATACCAACTACATAATATGAAACTCAATATCCACTGAAATTTCCCCCATGACTTACCCTGGGCCTGATCCCCACCTAGCCCAGGCATGATGATAATGCATTTCATTAGCTGTGAAGCTCGACTTGGATGTTAAGTTGTATTTGATTCCGACACGAGGATTCCAGTTCTCTGCGGCTCTGCGTTTTCCAAGGGCGAGGTCAGCTGCCATTGACACCAGTAAAATTCTGAAGCCAATACAGAGAGGACCTGCCATCCTGGCTCTGTGGGGATGGGCAAGGATTAAGTGGCACCGTATACAAGAAAGTTCACAGCATCATTAATTAGAGATAAGACATACTTCCATCTTCCCGTACACCGCACTCACACAGCTCCCAAAACTAGCAGACCATCCCCACACCTCATGCTGGTTGTTACGTCCCATCTTCTCCTTCAGCCATTTCTCCAGCATCACTAACGGGAAAGTGATCTGATGGGCGTTTCCCTCTCCTTTTCGTCTCTGGCCCCACTCAGCAATGCAGTGATGCTGGCCACTGCCCAGTACTACGTGTGATGCCCTGGGCTGTAATCCTCATTCACCTGTGCAAGACAAGGATGCCCTTGTCCAGGCTGCAGAGGTGGGGACGGAGGCTCAGATGAACATGGCCCTAAGGGGCCCATCCAGCTTGAAATCAACATTTGTTTCTCCAAAGGCTTTGGGCCAAAACACTCTGCAATGCTACCAGGTAGCAAAAGAGGAAGGAGGCTAGGAAAAGTAAAGTTTGGTCTGTCTGAGTAAGCCCCAACCCCTGCCTCACTGTCCTAGCTAGACGGACCCTCGCTGAAAGAATAAACAGACGTCAGCTTGCTTAGGTTGAAATCTCAGCGTCATTCCTCCTGTGAAACTTTCACTGCTCTCATCAACGTAGCACCAAGGAGCAACAGCTGAGTCCTCATGAAATATGGAAGTCAGTTAGAAATTCCCTTAAGTTTGCTTCGAGCCGTTTGTTTATAATGATGTGCGACGGGGGAGAGAATGTTTTAGAATAGCTGAAAACCAAATAATAGAAGAGGCGACATATGCTGGAGATAACCAAGAAGGTAAAAACAGCTGCTCAGGTTTGCCTGTGAAGGAAAGAAATCACATTGCTAACAAAATTGGTGCATGACCAAGCATACCTTAAAACAGGAGAGGGCTGTTTGGATCCTCCCATGAAGAAATAACAACTTCTTCTTACATTTGCATTTGCCCATTAAATTCCTCTGAAAAATGCAGACAGCTTCCTGCATTGGTATACCTGGCATCATCACAGAATGAAATAGGGAGACATTTGATTTAGGCAGAAAGCCCAGGTCCCCTTGCACAATCCGAGGAGCAGTTTTGAAGTAGGAAGGAAAATAACCTGTTTCAGGCACTGTACCAGGAGCATCCACATGGGAGATTAAATTAAATTCTCACACCAGCTCTGCAAGGCAAGTGTAATTATCTCGTTTAGAGAGAATGCAACTGAGCCTTGGAAAAGTTAGATAAGGCATTGGGACCCACATCTATGTGATTCTAAGACCGTATTCTTACTACAGCACCCTGTGATTAAATAACCACTTGAGCCATCAGGTAGATACCAGGTACCATCAACAAATTTCTCAAGAAATCCATTGTAAGGTTGGTGGTTGCCAGAAGCAGGGAATAGGAGGTAGGAGAACTGGGTGAAGGTGGTCAAAAGGCACAAACTTCCAATTATAAGGTAAATAAGTCCTGGGGATGTACTATAGAACACAATGACTACAGTCAACAGTCCTATATTATATATTTGAAAGTCGCTGAGAGCGTAGATCCTAAAAGTTCTCATCACAAGAAAAATTAAAATGTGTAACCATGAGAGGCAATGGATGTTAACCTACTGTGGTGATCATTTTGCAATATATACATATATCAAATCAGTATGTTGTACCCCTTAAACTTACACAATGTTATATGTCAAATATACTGCCATATAACTGGGGTTTAAAAAAGAAATTAACTGTATCCATTGTTCCCTAATGGTTACAAGTGTGCTCATGGCTGTGAGTTACTATCATACGGATAGTTTAAAAAAACAAAAAACAAACAAAAAAACTATTAAAAATCTTTTAAAGTATCCTGGGCTTTTGAAGTTCAAGATGGTGAATTGAGCACGTGCTTTTTGCCTCTACATCCATCTGAGATCCTGTTAAAATCGTAATAATGGATTAAAAAGATAAAACCCAGTAAGAGCAAAACAAATGGAATAAAGGAGGCATTCGCAGCCAGGGAGACTTCAACACATTTCCAGAAGACAGGAAAAGGTGGAAGAGGGTTAGTGAAAGAAAGGAAGCAGGCAAAAACCCTGCAGGTGGGGCTTAGGTGGAGGGGCCCCCCTTCCTGGCAGACAAGGCTGGGACGGGAGATGGCGGGCCTGGCAGGGCAGGGGTTAGAAGTGGGTGAGCAGGGGGGACGGAAGCTGCGGTTCTCAGCCCGGCCTACATGGTGGGATGATTGATGTCTGCCAGATGATGCTGCTTAAGGAGTAATTGTTGAGTGAACAAAAAAAAAAGAATAAATTAATGAATGCATGAAAACTAAAGGAAAACACTGGAAGAACTAGCATGCAATGCCTAGTCTGATTTGCTGGTTGTATTAGCCAGGGTTTTCTCCAGAGAAACAAAACCAGTAGAACGTGTATATTGCCGTCCCTCAGTATCTGCAGGGCATTGATTCCAGGACCCCTGCCCACCCTACATCGCCCCCCCCCCGGGGGATATCAAAATCCATAGATGTTCAAGTCTCATATAGAATAGTGAAATATTTGCATATAAGCTACACACATCCTCCCATAATCTTTAAATAGTCTCTAGATTGCTAATAGTACCTAATACAATGTCAGTGCTATATAAATTGCAAATGCAATGTAAATGCTGTGTATGCACAGCAAATTCAAGTTTTGCCTTTTGGAAATTTCTGGGATTTTTTTTCCGAATATTTTTAATTCGCAGTTAGTTGAGTCTGCGGATGCAAAACCTACAGGTAGGGAAGGCTGACTCTATACACAGGCATAGCTCATTTTATTGCACTTTGCTTTATTGTGCTTTGCAGATATTGTGTCCTTTACAAATTGAAGGTTTGTAGCAACCCTACGTCAAGCAAATAGATCAGTGCCATTTTCCCAACAGCATTCACTAGTTTCATGTCTCTGTATCATGTTTCAGTATTTCTTACAATATTTCAAACTTTTCCATTATTATTATGTTTGTTATGGTGATCTGTGATCAGAGATCTTTGATGTTACTATCAGGACTTGCTGAAGGCTTTCTTTTAGCAATAAAGTGTTTTTTTTAATAATTTTTTATTGGAGTATAGTTGATTTATAACATTGTGTTAGTTTCAGGTGTACAGCAAAGTGAATCAGTCATACATATACTTATATCCACTCTTTTTTAGATTCTTTTCCCATATAGGCCATTACAGATTATTGAGTTGAGTTCCCTGTGCTATACAGTAGGTCTTATGAGGTCTTATTTTATATATAGTAGTGTGTATATAGTAGTATATACATGTCACTTCCAGTCTCCTAATTTATCCCTCCCCCACTTCCCCGTTGGTGACCATAAGTTTGCTTTCTATGTCTGTGACTCTATTTCTATTTTGTGAATAAGTTCATTTGTACCAATAATAAAGTATTTTTTACTTAAGGTATGTACATTGTTTCTTTAGACATAATGCTATCGCACAATTAATAGACTGTAGTATAGTATAAACATAACTTTAAATGCATTGGGAAACCAAAAAAACATGACTTGACTCACTTTATTATGATATTTGCTTTATTATGGTAGTCTGGAACTAAACCCACAATATCTCCGAGGTATGTCTGTATAAAAAGATTTATTATAAGGAACTGGCTCACACACGATTATGGAGGCCGGCAAGTCCCAAGGTCTGCAGGTGAGTCAGGAAGCTGGAGGCCCAGGAGAGCCAATGGTTTGGTTTCGGTCCGAGTCCAAAGGCCTTAGAACCAGGAGACCCAACGGTGTAGTTCCAGCCCAAAGGCCCGCAGTCTCAAGACTCAGGAAAAGCCAATGTTTTCAGTTCCAGTCCACAGGCAGGAAAAAGCTGATGTCCCAGTTCAAAGGCCATTGGGCAGGAAGAATTCTCTCTTACTCAGAGGAGGGTCAGCCTTTTTGTTCTATTCAAGCCTTCAGCAGATTGCATGAGGCCCACCCACTCTGGGGGAGGGCCATCTGCTTTATGCAATCTACTGACTTCCATGTTAATCTCATCAAAAAACACCCTCACAGAAACTCTTGGATTAATTTTTGCCAAATATCTGGGACCCTGTGGCCCAGTCAAGTTGACACAAAAAACTAACCATCACACTGGTTTTGGGCTCATCAACGTGCTTTAAATGTACTCACTTCATGTGGCAAGTCCCCAGGGCAGAGATGGCTCACCCACCATCCATCATTTCCCAGCACAGCTCTAGCAATGGATGAACACAAAACCTAAGCGTGAACTGTTCTAGAGCGTGGCATCTTTGCCCTGCGGTTGCCAGGCAGGGTCCACTGTCATCCGGAAACAAGGGGTGGCGGTGGGGGAGGTGGTGCTGAAGGCTGGGGAGGAGGGGGAATGCTGCACAACACCAGCCCTGAATTCCAGAAACGCCTCATACAGGGTTTGTTAGAGGCTGGCTTCTCCATCATGTGTTTTGATGGGTTTGAAATTGGCCTGATATGGGCCAACAATAAGGGAGAGTTGAGCTCACAGAGCAGAAAATCTATGCTCTCTAGACACCTGCTTACTGCAGGAGAATCCAGGGTATTGACCTTCAATTCAAGGCTGAGATAAGAGGCACTAATCTCTCCACCCTCCCAGGCCCCTCCAGGCTGATACTGATCTCTGCAGCCACCACTTTGTGAGTCACTAAAGGGGCCTTTATCGACTCAAGCTGGGTTACACTCCCAGGACGGAGTGGAAGTCTCTATGAAATGTGCTCAAATTCCTCCTCCTCACATCTGTGGTGATGCCTGAAATTCCTTTAACAGAGGCTCAGCAATACAAATAATCTTGTGAAAGGGAATCCAGGAATTTATATTCATTGAGCTCTCCAAAGATGGGGATTTTTCACCCCAATCCCTCCTGGCTGTACATCTTCTTCCCCCAAAGGGGGGACCCCACTAAAATTGGTCAGTTTCCAAGACATCAATTAGGACACGTTTATTCGTGTGGTCCTCTTCCAGCCAGAAGCCGGCCCAAGGCCTTGCCCACAAGAAGGAGGCCTGACCCTCTTGCTTCATCTTCCTGGTCTGTCTCTGTCTCTCTGTCCATCTCTCTCTCCATCTCTTTCTCTGCTTCTTCCTTCCACAGAGCCAGCATGGAAAACGGCCAAGGTTTTTTTCACATTTGGGAGGAGGCATGGATGTCTTGCGTTCCATCATTTTCTCCCTAAGGCATTCTGGTGTCCTTCTGTGGGTCCCCGGCCCTCCGGGGGGCTCACCAGTGTGTGAAGCATTTCAAGGCCAGGGGTCTGCTCTGGGGGGTCAGTGCTGGGCTGGGCCATCTCCCCAGCTCAGCTCCCAGAGCCCTGGGCTCTGCACGTTGGCAGCTCAATATGACTGTCAGCCATCCCGGTCTCTACCTCTACTGGAATCCTTGAGGGGAAACAGCTGTAGCCCAGGGTCGGATTGAGAAATGCCTGCTCTCCGGGCCCCTCGGCCATCCTAAGAACGCTCCAACCCCATCATTCTGCTTAACAGCATTAGGGTGTCAACAACCTATCACAGAATCTCCCTGAACTTTGGGGGCCGAGAGGGGGCCAAAACGGAACAAACAATAAGGAAGAGATCAAGCACCTGAAAGGGTGAGGCGGCATTGAAGGCCACATCCAGACAGAGACCACCGGCAAAGCCTCAGGCCGCTGCACGTTTCATGTGCCACCCACCTCGTGTGATCACAGGCGACAAGAACGCTCCCTCCAGCCTTGCACACTCTGTTCTGTGATGAGATCACCAGAGAGTCCCCTTTCTCTGGGGAGGCTAGAAATCGCTCGTTAAAGAATTCTCACTGATGGAAACTTCCACGTTGAAACCTATGTCAAGAGACCCGGGATATTTGGTGGGCAGGAGAGGAAAGGGTTAAGGAAGAAGTTTCTTAAGAAGAAAGACAGAGGAGGTTAGAAATGTTCGGCTGGGGAGGACACAGAGGGGGTCCCCAGATAATTCTGCTTTTCTTTTTTATACAGTTGCTTCTCTGGGTCACGGTAAAATCAATGTAGTCAATTTTCCACCCAAAGATGCAGTACCTTGTCACTTTCTGGAACAGCTGCCCTGAACTGTGTTAGATGAGAACGTAATATGGAGGTAGAAGAGAGAAAAGTTGTAGTTGAAGAAGATTTTTATGTTAAAATACCTTTTCAATGGGTAGTTTTTCCAAATTATACTCCTACCAAATTGTAAACACAATTAGAAACATTCCAGGAGATGAAGTTGCAATGAGGGAGAGAAAATCTAGAGAGAATGTCAGATGAAGGTTTCTCCTTTCAAGATACAGTAAGCAGCTTGTCACTATACGATTTAGCATCTGCAAAGGCCAACCTCCAGAATTCAGGCATTTTATGCCATAGAGATGTCTTGAATCAAAATTCATGACCAATTTGCATTCTTTGTCTCATATCTACCTTAACACAGAGCCAAAGAAATAGATGGCAAACTTCTAAATTACATGCAGAAGTGCATTCTAGGAAGTAAGTTAGACCTAATAGTAACAATAACAGTGGTAGCGATAATAATAGTCATGACAGTTAACATTTATTAAGCCCTTTCTGTGTACCGGGCATTGTACTAATCCCTTGATGAACATTTTCCCATCCATTCCGTACAACAACCCACTGATGTAAGAACTAGTTTGATCTCCAGTCCCAGGTGAGGAAGCTGGGACCAGAGAGGGTAAGTAACTTGGGCAGGGTTACCCAGCAATAGGTGGCTGGGGCTGGATCAAGCACACTATGATCTCACTTCAGAGTATGGACTCTTGGCACAGGAGGGTCCAGTGCATGGTGGGGAGTGAGAGACCAGGAATTGCACAGCCAACCCTAGTCAGTGCCACGTGGACCAGACTCACCTGTGTTCAGTGGAAGCATCGAATATTAGACTTCACTGCCCTGGCCGATGGAATTACACTGGGAGCCCCCCAAAACAGACCCTGAGACAAGAATCTGGGAACAAGCATGTTATGTGGGAGGTGATTCCAGAAAGGATGGTGGGGGGATGGGGAAGTGAGAGAGGGAAGCCAATCTGAGGTGAGTGTGTCACCACGGTGGGCAGCTAGGACCCAATCCCACTGGGGACATCTGGGTGACTATGTGGAACTTCCCCAGAGTTGTCCCACAGAGGGGCCAAGGAGGCTGGGCTCTGTGTCCACCAACTCCTAACTGTCGTTGGTTGAGGGCTCCTCCCGAAGCATCCATTTCTGGCACTTTGGCCTGTTCTTTGTCTGAGCTGTGCGGGTTTCAGGCCTGACCCAGGCACTGGCATGAACAGAGTGGTGAGGGCCAGGGGACGGGGGTGCAGGTGGGCACCGACAGGGTTGACCTCGTGTATGTTTCTCCAGCCAAGGGTATTCTTGGCTGAAACTTACAGTCACTTCTTACAGGGGCATGATTCTAAGAAAACTGTTCTGGCCCAGGGCTTGGAATTATGACCGCTGAGGCTAGAATATTCTTTTCCTAGACCCTTCCAGGTTTTCACTGTGAGAGAGGGAGGATATTAGACACCACCCCCCCAAGCATGAGACATTATTTGGCACCAATGAATATGCTGGAGAATTTCCGAAACACTGACTTCTGCCTGCTTCTCCCATCCGTGGTCCGGACGTTCCGAGGGGCTGGGGATTTTTTTTTTTTTTTTTTTTTTTTTTTTGCGGTACACAGGCCTCTCACTGTTGTGGCCTCTCCCGTTGCGGAGCACAGGCTCCGGACGCGCAGGCTCAGAGGCCATGGCTCACGGGCCCAGCCGTTCCGCGGCATGTGGGATCTTCCCGGACTGGGGCACGAACCCGTGTCCCCTGCATCGACAGGCGGACTCTCAACCACTGCGCCACCAGGGAAGCCTGGGGCTGGGGCTTTGAGTAGAACAAACCAGGGAAACTGCTAAACACCCAAATGCCTTTTGCCTAAGGGAGAATGGATTTTAAAATTGGTAGTGAAAGAGTAAAAGTGATAAACAGTATAGGCAAGGACAGTAAAGCCTTGGAAATCAGAGGTGAGACACTGTGAATATATTTGCTACATTGATTTGGTCCACTTTCAAGCATCGACAAGGAAAAGATGACTGACCTTGCTAATGTACCATATTCTACCTGACCATGTGTGTGAAGGGAGGTGTGCATGTATGGTGTGTATTATCTGGAAAGATTCGAGAGTTTACAAGGAACAAAAGGACAGGCTTGAAATATGTCACAGACAGATTGAAAGCATGATATTACCAAACATATTGAAAGCCAAATTTATATTGGAGCCAAACCTGAGTTCTGCTTTTGTCCTTTTTAACTAAAATGAAAACTTTTCAACAAGGAAAGCTTTGATGGAATTTCCATAGAAAGAATGTATATGGAACCATATATAATTTGGGGGTTTCTTTTAAAACCTAAATTGGGCACTATATTCCAAAGATGTGTTCTACAAAATAGTATTTGAATGCCAAGTCACCCAAGATATGGGACAAAGATGATCTTCTAAAGGTTTGGGTTTTGGGGGGAGGTTTAAGTATTTTTTTAAGTATTTTTAAAATTTGTTTATTTTACTTATTTTCTTTTTGGCTGTGTTGGGTCTTCATTGTTGCACGCGGGCTTTCTCTAGTTGCAGCAAGCAGGGGCTTCTCTTGTTGCAGAGCACAAGCTTCAGTAGCTGCAGCACGTGGGCTCAGTAACTGTGGATTGCCAGCTCAGTAGTTGTGGTTCGCAGGCTCTAGAGTTCAGGCTCGGTAGTTGTGGCACACGGGCTTAGCTGCCCTGCAGCATATGGGATCTTCCCAGACCAGGGCTCGAACCCATGTCCCCTGCACTGGCAGGCGGATTCTTAACCACTGCGCCACCAGGGAAACCCAGGTTTGGGTTTTTTATTTCCTCCTGGAGCACTTCGTCTAGACAAGGTTGATTTCTGCTTTCGATGACTATGATTTAAAATATGCCTTTTCTGAACTTTGTAACCTTATTTTAAAGAAAAGCATTTTAAGAACAAGGAATAAAATTCAATTTACTGAGATGACAGAAAATAATCTACTAAGTGAATATATCAGGCAATTGGAAGCTTTCATACCTTTCAAAAAGGAAATAGCCTATTTCTTGCCTTGTTATCTAATGACACAGGAGTTTATTTCTCTTGAAGCTGTTACAAATCTACCTAATGAGGCCTAAAAACTGTTGCCAAGCAATTAGAGTTTTTATCGTGTCACTGATTTCCTTCATTTCTGCAGTTGCTGATAATCATTAGCCAATACCGACTCATCTAAGAACGCACACGCATGTACACAAACACACACACATACTCCAGCTGGCTGAGAAACATAACAGCTCCACTGACAGCTCGGGGCAGTGGCTTCACGTGGGCAGCCTCAGACATGCACCAAACTTGGACAGTTCTGCATAGCTCATTGGTCAAGGCATTTGTGCTGACCCAGGCTCATTTGCTGTTCTCTTGGTACTATTTATTTCATAGGTGTTGAAAGATGGCAGCTTTTACTAGCGCGCGCGCACACACACACACACACACACACATACACATACAGAGCAAGCTGTATTCTCCAAATGGCCACTTCACTATTACCTGTCCTACATGCTCTTCTAGAACCTTGCCATTCCCCAATCAGGAAGTGGGGTCTAATCCACTTGCCCTTGAACCTGAGCTGCCTTGTAACACGCCTGTACCTATAGAGTCCAGCGGAAGTGACTTCCAAGGAGAGGTCATAGAAAGGCATGCAGCTTGCACTGTGAGAGCTGGAACTCATAGACTTCAGCAGCCCAATGGCCCAGAGGCTGCCATGCTGAGGGAAAGCCCCAACAAGCCCATGCAGATAGACCACATGGGAAGAGAAGGAAACTCCACCCATCTCTAGCTGCTCCAGACGTCCATCTGCTCAGCCAGCTCCAGCCACTGACTGAGGGCAACTGAATGAAAGATGTGTCCAGCTTCCTGAACTCCTGACCACAGAAACAGTAGTTGGAGATTAAGCCAGTAATTTCAGCATGTTACACAGCAGTATGTAACCAGAACACTGCATCCTAAGAGCATGAGTGTGGTTAGAATATTTCTGTATACACACTCTTTTCCTTAACAGATAGAGCAGACACTATTTGTGCTTTGTCCACACCAGCTGTCGACTTCTCACTGAAAGCCACTGCCACTCTCTGCCTGGGGACTTGCCTGGCTGCAGCCCCCATGGCCAGTAAGGAGCAGACCAGAAGCACCAGGAAGTAATTACCTCCAGGGAAGCCCTGAATTAATGGAACATGGAAGTTTCTGGGAAAATAGCCTAACTCTTTGCCCTTCGGATAGGAAAACGCCGAGGCACGCTCTACCCCACCCTCCCAGGTGCTCACAGTGGCAGTGGACTTGGCATTACGCTTCTGGCTGCCTTCACCCACCTGCCTCACTCCCCCGCACCCAACCCGCTGATGCTTCATGGCGTCACACCAAACACTTGTCCACAAAGCCTCATCTCAGAGTCTGCTTCTGTGGGAACTCAGCCGAAGATGACAGGGAATCAGGCTGAAGAGCAGCGGGGGGGTGGGGGGGTGGGGGGGTGTCAACTGAGACCCCAGCTCTTCAGCTGCTGCTTCAGATCCCATGAAGCACTTGAGGAGCCTGTGGCTGTGCCCTACCTGGGAGTAGATCAGAAAGGGAAAGAGATCATGCACATTCATGCCCTCTGTTAAGCACCCAATAGATGTGCACGTGAACATCCACACAGATTTACAAATGAGGCATGTGTCCTGAATGGGTAATTTCATCAAATACAGCCTTTGCCCCTTCTTTCTCCGAATTTGGAAAAATATTTAAGTTGATAAGAATGTATTGCATATTAACTGTATACCCAGTGCTCTGATAGACAATGCAACACAGGCAAGAGAAAAGGCACTCCCAAAGTCACAGCTCTTGGAATGTGGCCAGAGAAGCGACCCATACCCATGGCAAAAAAATAAAGGCGCAGTGCACGCTGACTCAAGAGGCTTCTGGGGGGCTTCCCTGGTGGAGCAGTGGTTGAGAGTCCGCCTGCCGATGCAGGGGACACGGGTTCGTGCCCTGGTCCGGGAAGATCCCACATGCCACAGAGCGGCTAGGCCCATGAGACATGGCCGCTGAGCCTGCGCGTCTGGAGCCTGTGCTCCGCAACGGGAGAGGCCACAACAGTGAGAGGCCCGCGAACCGCAAAAAAAAAAAAAAAAAAATACTGGAAATGAGGATATACAATTGACAAGGAACCTAACCCTATGTGTATGTTGTGGTTTGAAAAAATCAGCAGATGGTAGCATGAAGCCATGGTGATAATCAGGATGTGGATACAGCCAGCATCCAGGGTGTAAAAGCAGATATCTACAGTTTTTTTCAGTAGTGTTTGAAGTTTTGAGATACTCAACCCGGTAAGTTATCAACGTTTCACTCAGCTTAAGAAAAATATTTAAGTTTCTCAATAAAGAAAAACCAAAAGCTACCAACAGTTGTTGGGCAAGCCCTTTTCTTTACGCCAAGTAGAGGTGGCTACAGTAACATGAAGAGAATGTGAAGGTGAAACGCCTCCCTTTATGAGCGACACGACTACAAATGCACAGCCAACAATGCCAAAGGTTTAAAGATATATGCATTAGAACAAATTATGCTTTACAGAGCTTTGCCATTGAGCTGAATGGAAGTACGGATATTTCCTACTTGTCTCACTCTGTTGTTTGCTAGATTCAATTTGAATAACAAAATACACCAAGGGCCATTTTTTATGAGCCACTAAACCATTATATTCCTAATAATAAATGACTAACAAAAATTGATTCTGAAATTCATATGGAAATGAAAAGGGCCAAGAACAGCCAAGGCAATATTGAAGAAGAAAAAAGTTTTTGGATTTTTCCTATGGGGTTGTTCAGATTTCCAGGAATGGAGTCTTCTGGTCTTGTATCTGGATGGAAGAGAATTCTAGCTTTCTGGGAAGCTCCAAAAAAGGAGTGAGAATTTCAGCAGTAGCGTTTGTCTAGGCGTTTGGTCAGTTAGTCCCTCTGTTTTCATTATTGTGTTATTGTATTAATTCTACCTGGTGTCCTCCAGCCAATGACCCCATTATACACTTTCAAACAATGTCTTTATATTAAAAGGAATGAATTTTTGATTAAGTATAATTATTTCTGCAACTTTTGGTATAAAACTTTTATCAACTAAAAGAAGTTCCCTTCTGCTCTTGCTTTGTTAAATTGGTCATGAATAGGTATTGAACCATATCAAATACTTTTTCTGTGTTAATTAAGAAAATCCCATGACTTTCTCCTTCATTTAATTATTATGGAGAATATACCATCCTTACTTTCCTGGGATAAATCCTACTTGAACCTGAAATATTTCTATATGCTGCTGGATTCAGTTAACTGATATTTTATATAGGGTTTCTGTATTTATGTTCATTAATGAAATGGATCTAAGATCTTCTTTCTTTGTATTATTCTCATCAAGTCTTAGACCCAAGATGATGCCATAAAAGGGTTCAAGCAGACATTTTTTCCACTATCTTCTGGAACACTTTATTTAAGACAAGAATTAGCTGCTCCTTCAAAACCTTTTTAAGAATTTATCTTAACCATCTAGGCATGTGAGGTTTGGGGAAAAATAGGTCTTTGACCATAATTTCAATTTATTTAATATTTATTAGTTATTCAAGTTATCTATTATTTGTATATAAATTTGGGGATGTTACATCATTTTCTAGGAATTTAACCATTTCATGTAGGATTTTTTTTTTTAATGTTGAGCCTTCTTTTAATTAATTAATTTATTTATTTTATTTTTGGCTGTGTTGGGTCTTCGTTTCTGTGCAAGGGCTTTCTCCAGTTGTGGCAAGCGGGATCCACTCTTCATCGCGGTGTGCGGGCCTCTCACCGTCGTGGCCTCTCCTGTTGCGGAGCACAGGCTCCAGATGCGCAGGCTCAGTAGTTGTGGCTCACGGGCCTAGTTGCTCTGCGGCATGTGGGATCTTCCCAGACCAGGGCTCGAACCCGTGTCCCCTGCATTAGCAGGCAGATTCTCAACCACTGTGCCGCCAGGGAACCCCTCATGTAGGATTTTTAATCACTCACATACATATATAATAATATTCTTTTCCTTTAAGTTTCTGGTGTGTCTGTAGTTGTTTACTCTTTGTCATTATTTGCAGAGGTCAGAAGTCAGACTATCTTTTCCATCTTTTCAAAGAACGCATTTCTGGTTTCATAACTCATTTATTTTTTCTCTCTTTCATGAATGTCTGCTCTTTTTTTTTTTTTAATTTTATTTTACAAATTAAATCAGTTATACATATACATATGTTCCCATATCCCCTCCCTTTTGCGTCTCCCTCCCACCCTCCCTATCCCACCCCTCCAGGCGGTCACAAAGAACCGAGCTGATCTCCCTGTGCTATGCGGCTGCTTCCCACTAGCTATCTACCTTACGTTTGGTAGTGTATATATGTCCATGCCGCTCTTTCACTTTGTCACAGCTTACCCTTCCCCCTCCCCATATCCTCAAGTCCTGAATGTCTGCTCTTTATTCCTTTCTTCTTTTGTACTTACCTTGTTATGCTTTTTCCAGATTTTTTTTGTTGAATATTTATTATTTATTTATTTAATATTTATTATTATTTATTATTATTATAATTTATTATTAATATTTCTGGTTTCCTAATTAATATTTCAAGGTGAAAAAATTCCTTGTAAGTGCTATATCTAGCTATGAACCATAAATTTTGAAAAGGAGGGCTTAATTATCATTCAGTTCTAAATATTCCTTGTTCCTTATTTATTTCATTTTTAGCTCAGGGGTTAATTAGTAATATATAGTTTAATTTATAAATATATCAGGTTTTTAGCTATAATTTCTAAAAATGGTATTCATTTCTAATTGATCCCATTATGTCAGAGAAAATAGCCAAATAGAGAAAATATAATATTTGGTTATGAATCCGCCTGCCAATTCAGGGGACATGGGTTTGATCCCTGGTCCAGGAAGATCCCACATGCCGTGGAGCAACTAAGCCCGTGCACCACAACTACTGAGCCTGCGCTCTAGAGCCTGTGATCCACAGCTACTGAGCCCGCGTACCACAACTACTGAAGCCCACATACCTAGAGGCCGTGGTCCACAACAAGAGAAGCTACCGCAATGAGAAGCCCACGCACAGCAACAAAGAGTAGCCCCCGCTCACTGCCTCTAGAGAAAGACTTTGCGCAGCAAGGAAGACCCAACACAGCCATAAATAAATAAATAAATAAATAAATTTAAATTAAAAACTTCCTTGGTGATCAAGAAAAATCAATCTTTCTGCTTCTCAATATAGAGTGCTATATATGTCTGAGCTCAAGCTATACTGTACTATTCTGGTTTTTATATCTTATTTTTAATCTACTTGGTCTAATAGTTTCTGAAAGGGCTATATTAAAGCCTCAAAAACAACTAATGCTTTATCCAATTCTCCCTGCTGTTCTATCAGCTGTTGCTTGGTATAGAAGGGCTATATGTAGTTAGGACAGATATATATTTTTTGTCTTACTTTTCCTCTGCAGTTAAATAACATTTCATTATTAACGATATTTTGCCTTGAATTTTATTTTGTTGAATGTTAAGTTTGCTACACCAGCTTTACTTTGATTTGTATTTTCCTGGTATAGCATTTTCACCCCATTAGTTTCAAATTTTCTTTACCTTTCCATTTTAAGAGTGTCTCTTGCATATATCATTGGATTTTAAAATTCAGTCCAGGGACTTTCCTGGTAGCGCAGTGGTTAAGACTCCGTGCTCCCAGTGCAGGGGACCTGTGTTTGATCCCTGGTCAGGGAACTAGATCCCACTTGCCTGCCACAACTAAGAGTTCACATGCCACAACAAAGGAGACCGCCAACCACAACTAAGGAGCCCGTCTGATGCAACTAAGACCCAGCACAACCAAATAAATAAAATAAATTAAAAATAAATATAAAATAAATAAAATAAAATACAGTCCAAGAGTCTGTTTTTAAGCCACATATATTTATTACAATTAGTAATATACTAGATGTTACTCTACCTTCTTATTTTACATTTTCTGTTCAGTGCATTTTTTTTATTTTTTTTTTCCTCCTATTCAGTAGATTGAATTTACTCCTACTAATTTAAAATGAAGTCTCTTCATTCTTTTTTATGGTTGCATATTATTCCATTGTATGAATGTGCTGTAATTTATTCAATTCATCCATTATTGATAGACATTCAAATCTTTTCCAACTGTATTTCAATCATATTTTATTTCAAATAATGAAAAACCTTGTTCATACTTCCCAATTCAAGTTGGTCTTGCAGGTTTACCTTCCTGGGTGATGTTGGCTCCTAGAACTGATAAACTCTTTCTTAAGTTCTGTCTTAGACTGGGTTCTCCAGAAATGGTCCCTGAGATGAGCATTCCTGTGAAATGGCTTACTGAAAACCCATGGGAGAGTGGGGAAGAAGACAGGAAAGGAGGCCAGGCCAGGTGCGGTATCCAGCAAATCAGCTGGGAAATGACTTTGGTTTGGTCTAACAGGGGAGTTATGGGGACAGTACAGGCCCCTCCTGTGCATGTCCTGACCAGGGCAAGATGCTGCCCCCATCTAACATTGTGTGGGCCATTCAAAGAGACATAAATCCATAACGTCTCTTCCCAAGGAACCATAAATCCCAACACCCCTGCTTCCCATCAAAGTAGAAGAGCCCTAAGGGCAGTTTTCTAATCTCAAAATTAATGACGGCCTTTAAGGCAAGGAGTGCCTAGGCTGACCCTTGCCTGCTCCGCTTAGAGGTCATGTGGCCTTAGGCAAGACATCACAGCTTATTATTATTTTTTTTTTTGGCGGTACGCGGGCCTCTCACTGTTTGTGGCCTCTCCCGTTGCGGAGCACAGGCTCCGGACGCGCAGGCTCAGCGGCCATGGCTCACGGGCCCAGCCGCTCCGCGGCATGTGGGATGTTCCCGGACTGGGGCACGAATCCGTGTCCCCTGCATCGGCAGGTGGACTCTCAACCACTGCGCCACCAGGGAAGCCCCCATCACAACTTTTTAAGCCACATTTTCCTCACCTGTAAGTGGGGATGATAATAGTTCTTATAGCAGAAAGCTTAGCACAGTGCCTGGCACAGAGTAAGTGGCGATCTAAGTTCGTGTCAATTATGATTACTCAGCAGAACTTTTCTAAAACAATATCTGAAAGACTGAGCTGTTTAAACAACCACCAGAAAGCATCTTACAAAGCAAAGATACCAGTATACTTATTATTTATATAAAATACATAAACAGGAGAAAATCTCATAAATGATGAGTTGCTATTTTCCTTGGGTCTTCAATAGTCATATTATTTTATGAAAAACTGGACCATATTAAATTGCTCGGACCTTTGAAATTTGTAAACCTGTGTAAATTTCACATTGGAAACAACCATTTATGTGTACCGTCCCTTAAAGCAAACTTATGGTTGGTATAAAAGGTTTTAATTGGGCTTCCCTGGTGGCGCAGTGGTTGAGAGTCTACCTGCTGATGCAGGGGACACGGGTTCGTGCCCCGGTCTGGGAGGATCCCACGTGCCATGGAGCGGCTGGGCCCGTGAGCCATGGCCGCTGAGCCTGCACGTCCGGAGCCTGTGCTCCGCAACGGGAGAGGCCACAAACAGTGAGAGGCCTGTGTACCGCAAAAAAAAAAAAAAAAAAAAAAAAGGTTTTAATTCACATAAATTCAGTGGCAAAAACTTCATACCAAGAGGGCTTGCTACACCTACAGTGAGGCTACTGGAAGTTGTCACAGTCAGTTACATTCTCTTAGGGTGATGAAGTATTGAGATTGGGACGAGGGTAAGAAGGGAAGGATTTTTTAGTTGGGTTTCTTCAAAAGCAGACCCTGCGCAAGGGCTTGAGTGCGTGTAGTTTATTTGCGAGGTGATTAGTCAAGGTTCTCCAGAGGAACAGAATCAGTAGGAGATTATACATAATGAGGAATTGGCTCACACAATTATGGAGACTGAAAATTCCCATGATCTGCTCTCTCCTTCCTGGAGACTTAGGAAGGCTCCCAGGGCAAGAGTGAGGCAGGAAAAAAAGGGAGCAAATCTCTTTTTCTGCATTTTGTTCTCTTCAGGCCCTCTCTGGATTGGATGATGCCTACCCACGCTGGGAAAGGCAATCTACTTTACTGAGTCTACAAGTTCAAATGCTAATCTCTGGAAACACCCTCACAGATCACACAGAAGTAATGTTTAATCTGGGCACTGCATGGCCAGCCCAGTTGACACATAAAATTAACCATCACGGGAGGTGACCCCAGGAAACACAGGGAGGGAGTCAGGAGGTGAGACAGGGGAGGGAGAACAGTACTTACAAGCAGGTTATCACTATAGACTCCATGGTGCTGGAAACCCTCTGAGAAACCCTGTGGAACACATCCTCAGAGTGGGGAGCTGGGGTATTGATCCACCAACTCCCAGCCCCCTTTTGTTGAGACTTACCCCAGAGTTGTTGAATCCTTGACACTTACAGGTTGTCCTACAAGTGGGTTGACCAAGTTCACGGGGTGCTGAAGAAAGCCTTTGAGAAGAAAAACAAGGTGATAAAGATGCTTGGGGTAGGAAGTTTACAGTATACATGAGAGCTGTCCAATGCAGCTGCAGGTGAACTCATTGACCGAGGAACACGGGGTCGGGCACCAAGAGCTCCTGCTACAAATGCCTTGAAAATTCATCTTGACTTTAGGACACAGTGAAATGTAATATCTCATGAACCCAACTTTTACTTATTACAGGAAGCAAAATATCACTCTAATGCTATTGCTTCTAAAGTTTTGTTCCATAAAACGAACTTTCAAAAGTGTGCTCTGAGAGGGCCATTATAAATAGTCATCTTTCCTCTTATAAAGAACTATTTCTTAATCCTGTTCTCCTAGCCACATTACAAAAACTATTATAACTTCAGCAGCTAATACACCCTGAGTCAATATCAGATGTGTCATAAATTAATGCCAGCACCAGTACAACGTTTTGGTCACCATATCTGTTACAGAAAAATCTAAATGTGTTAATATCATCCAATAACTCTGCCCTCAAGTTTTCCAGGCCATTTAATTATGAAATTTCTCTTTGGAAAGGGATCCCTATCATAAGCAATCCAGACCTTGGTGGATGGCAGGGTTTTCTCTGAGGTCACCAGAGCTTTTAACTGCTGCCTAAAGTGCATCCCATGTTGATTAAGATACCCCAGATTAACTAGATTTAGCCGCGGCAATCACACTCCATTCAGTAGGGCTCATCTCTGGTGAATCGTGGACATTAATGACAGTTGCAAGAGCTCAAATATTATGTAATCACTAATTACATTCTGCTCAATTAGTGGAGGCTCATCAGTGTGAATCACTAATGGCTGTTCACCCTGTTCTCTCTGGGAAGGAAGAGATGGGTTGCCTCGTTTCCTGATTGTATTAGCATAGACACAGACGCTGTTAACGAACGTGGGTGATGATGAAGAGGCTCCACGTCTGTGATGGACAAAGGCAAGAGGATGGCCACCAACACTTCATTTTGAACCTCAAAGCCGCGTGTCTGTGGTTTGTCAGTGTGACTCATTCACTTCCCACCTTCCAAATGGAAAACACATGCAATATCCTGGCCAAACAGCCACTAAAAAACTTGTGCACAAAGCCAGCAAAACACACACACACACACACACACACACACACACACACACACACTCTTGGACGTTTGTGTTTCTTAAATTGATTTTCAGAGATCCAAGCTCTAAGGATTTGTGGGACATTCAAGTATGAAGCCTGTGACAAAATGGGAAGAGCACATCTGAAATGGTGAAGCCCTTACCAGATTTTTCTTAACCCTCTGTGTGTTGGGCCTTATTAGCTCCTTGGGCTCCCATAACAAAATACTACAGACTGGGCAGCTTCAGAATCTCCTACCATGAGTGGATTTATTATTTAAATCTAGTGGGAAAAAGTTGTACTTCCTGGGGGGATTAGTAGATGTGAAGAATAGGCATTCATTTTTAAGTTATTGAAAATATGTGCAATGTTCTAAATAATAGCAAATATTAGTGGAGGTCATTTATTTTCTCACTTCTGGAGGCTGGAAGTCCAAGATCAAGGTGTTGGTAGGGTTAGTTTTTCTGAAGCCCATCTCCCTCGTTTGCAGATGGCCACCTTCTCGCTGTGTCCTCACGTGGCCTTTCCTCTGTGTGCGTGCTGGTATCATGTCTCTCCTTGTGCCCAAATTCCCTCCCCTCCCCTTATGAGGACACCAGTCATATTGGATTAGGGCCCACCTTAGTGACCTCATTGTAACGTGATTACCTCAGAGTTAGGGCTTCAACGCATGAATTTGGAGGCACACAATTCAGCCCATAAAGCCAGGAGGTGCACAAACTATGTCTATTCTAACCCAATAAGTTCTTGCTGGAAGATTGGCAGCAGACTTGGACTGCCTGAACATCCCAAGGGCCCCCTTGGGTGAGAGCTGTCCAGTCCATAACAGCAGGCCACGGCCACGTGTGACTGCTGAGCACTTGAAATAGGGTGACTGCCACTGAGGAATGGAATCCTTAATTTTGTTTCATTTTAATTAATTTAAGTCTTCAAACTAAAGGAGAGTAAATATGTTTTCCTGTGAAACACAACTTTATTGTTTGAGTAGAGATACATTTCACTTGAACTATTTTTTTTTTTTTTTTTTTTTTTGGACAGGGAAGTAGAATTTATTGGTGGGTGGGTGTAAAGAAGGGAAAGCACCAAGGCTCTCATGAGTGCAGGGAGCTTCACTGTCCACCATCTGCCCAGGGAACATGATTAGGGATGTATTTGACCCCAGAGCTATCCAGCATGACTCGCTTTTCTGCCACCATGTCCTCAAATTCATCTGCATTAAGCTTAGTAAATCCCCACTTCTTGGAGATGTGGATCTTCTGTCTGCCAGGGGACTTGATCTTGGCCCTGTGGAGGGCCTCAATCACATGCTGCTTGTTCTGCAGCTTGCTGCGGATGGACATTATGACTTGGCCAGTGTGGACCCTGGCTACTGTGCCCTGGGGCTTTCCAAAGGCACTGTGCATACCTGTCTGGAGCCTAGATTGGGGACAGCATGCTAGTCATGATGTCCACTGGCAAGGTCTGTCTCCAAGGACCCTTAGGGCAACCCACACAGGCAAAGAGCTGCATACACTACCGAGGAGGCTACTGTTTGCAGCTATTGCACACTGGGCCCCCATGGGGAAAAAAGCATGGTCAGCTTAATTGTCTGCAAATCACTTGAACTATGAAAAATGTTGTGTCTCAACTGTGATGGCCTATCAGTGTGAAAAATACACTGACATTCAAAATTTAGAATGAAAAATATGTACACCATCTCCTTAATAATTTTTATGTTGATTATGTTTGAAATGAGGACATTTAAAATACATTAGGTTAAATGAAATACAGTATTAAAATTAAGTTACCTGTTTCAGAAACAGAGTTATATATACAGAGAAGGGGGGAGGACTCGGGGGGAGGAAAGAAATGGGTGAGGGAGATTAAGAGGTACAAACTTGCAGTTGCAAAATAAATGTCACCGGTATGACGTGTACAGTGTGGGGAATATAGTCAATAACTATATAATGTCTTTATACTGAGGTATTGTAACGAGATTTATCCTGGTGATCCTTTTGAAACGTATAGAAATATCAAATCATTGTCTTGTGTAATGGGGACTAACAGTGTTGTAGGTCAATTATACTTCAAAAACAAACAAACAGAATAAGAGATTGAATTTGTGGTTAGTGAAGGTGGGTGTAGGTATGGGGAATCAGAAGAAGGTGGTCAAAAGTACAAATTTTCAGTTATAAGATAAATCAGTGCTAGAGATGTAATGTACAACATGACACATATAGTTAACACTGCTGTATGTTATATATGAAAGTTGTTAAGAGAATAAGTCCTGAGAATTCTCATCACAAGGAAAAGTAGTTTTTTCTATTTCTTTAATTTTGTATGTATAGGAGATGATGCCTGTTTACTAAACTCACTGTGATAATAATTTCATGATGTATGTAAGTCTAATCATTATGCTGTACACCTTAAACTATACAGCCCTGTATATATATTAAGGTATATGTCCATTATACCTCAATGAAGCTGGAAGAAAAAAATAAAAATTAAAATTAAAAAAAAATTTCACCTGTTTCTTTTTACTTTTTATAATGTGGGTACAAGAAAATTTTAAATTACGTGTCTGGTTGGCACCATATTTCTATCAAACAGCATCAGGTTAAAATTTTCATCCTCCAGTATCCCATTACTTGCCAAAGTCAAGTCACCGGGTAAACAAAAAGATTAATTCTTTTTGCCAAAATGATTAAAGTTCCAGGTCCTTTGTGTCTTCTTTTACTAAGATTAAGATAAGCAAAGTCAACCATTTCTTCCTGGAAAATATATTATTAAATCTCCCATTATAGCCATATTTGTAAGTTTTTTCAATAATATTTTCAACATAAAAATCTTGTTAACACATAGCTACCTACATTTAGGAGTCAGGAGTAATTTTCTTCATAATGAAAAGGTGCTGCCTTATGAGTTCATCCTGCTCTCCTCGTGCCTCTGGCTTTTTCTCAGGACACCCTGACTGCATTCATCCCCGGATTCTTCTCACCCTTTTTTTCTGTCCTCCTCCCTTAGTCGCCAGGAAATTCTCAGATAAGGCATTCTTGCCTTATTTCTATTTAAAACACGCTGAAAACCCACTCTCATTTCTTCATCTGAAATATGGAAGAGACATACTGCATTTCACAGCATGAAAAGTGGAAGAATTACAAGTTAAAAATTCAAACAAAATAAATGTTTGATACTATGTCAACATAAGTGGGTTGGTTGTCTCTGACCCATTTTAAGCAGCTTAATCCCCAAATGTCATAAACAACTAACAGGCAGCAGACGGAACTCCTGGACACCTGACTCCATGGCTCAGTTTGGTCTTACCCAGCCACCAGCACGTCTCACCCCCAAGAAAGACCATCTACAATTCCCCAAATGATCACAGAATTCATCCAATATCACATTCTCATCCTGAAATACAGGACAGGGGGCAGTAAAAGAGATGGTTTTTGCCTTATTCTTTTGTTCTCTCTGGCTCAATCAGCCTTTAGAAATAACGAAATCAATGCAAACATTTGTTGGAAGGATGCCCATTTTGAGGATCATTTGCTACCTAACTGCCTTGGTAGTTTACATGGATCCCAGGGAGAATTTCAGAGTCTCTCACCCTTGTTGCTCACATAAAAGGAAGAGTCAGGTGTTGAGTTTGGTTGTGTGTGTGTTTGTGTGTGTGTGTGTGTTTTAATTTTGATGAAGCTTCCATTTCACATACACAAGGATTCCCGTGTGAGTTTTATTTTCCTGTCCTTTAATTGAAGTGATGCAGATTGAATCAAAGACAAAAATGCATTCAGATCCAAAAGGGAGAAAATATTTACAGCCAGAAAAGTGACATAAAAGTGTCTGGCCTCGGGCTTCCCTGGTGGCGCAGTGGTTGAGAGTCTGCCTGCTAATGCAGGGGACACGGGTTCGAGTCCTGGTCTGGGAGGATCCCACATGCCACGGAGCAACTAGGCCCGTGAGCCACAACTACTGAGCCTGCACGTCTGGAGCATGTGCTCCGCAACAAGAGAGGCCGCCATAGTGAGAGGCCCGTGCACCGCGATGAAGAGTGGTCCCCGCTTGCCACAACTGGAGAAAGCCCTCGCACAGAAACGAAGACGCAACACAGCAAAAATAAAAAAATTAATTAATAAACTCCTACCCCCAACATCTTAAAAAAAAAAAGTGTCTGGCTTCATATACGTTAAGAAAACATTTTTTTTGTGTACGTAGTAGCAGCAATACATGGTAGAGTGGCTTAAATTAGAAAAAACAAGGAAAAGAAAGGTTGGTAAAGACAATCAGCAGACAAGTACAAAAGATCTACCTACCAAAACTAAGGAGGGCAAGATAGAAAAGGATATACATCAATCAAATCCTCATGTGTTGTAATAGAAGTTCAGTAGAAAATATGGGGAGATAAAAAATCAAGAACATTGGGAGGCCATGTTAATTAGAGTTACAGAGGCAATTACTGGAAGGCAGAAAATTGTTTTAAAATTCTTTGACCCATTGGTTATTCAGGAGTATGTTGTTTAGTACCCCCATATTTGAGAATTTTACAGTTTTCCTCCTGTTATTGATTTCTAGGTTCATACCATTGTGATCAGAAAAGATACTTGGCATAATTTTAATCTTTTAAAATTTGCTGAAACTTCTTTTGTGACCTAACATACAATCTATCCTGGAGAATGTTCCATGTGCACATAAAAAGAATATGTAGTCTACTGTTGGTGGATGGAATGTTCTATATATGTCTGTTAGATTCCTTTGGTCTAAAGTATCATTTAAGTTCAATGTTTCCTTATTGATTTTCTATCTGGATGATCTATTCATTGTTGAAAGTGCAACATTGAAGTTCCCTACTATTATTTTATTGTCTATTTCTCCCTTCAGATCCATTAGTATTTGCTTAACATATTTAGGTGCTCCAATGTTGGGTGCATATATATTTACAATTATATATCCTCTCAATGAATTGACCCCTTTATCATTATATAATGTCCTTCTTTGTCTCTTTTTTACTTAAAGTCTATTTTGCTGATATAAATATAGCTACCTCTGCTCTCTTTTGGTTTCCATTTGCTTGGAATATCTTTTTCCATCCCTACACTTTGAAGGTATATGTGTCCTTCAAACTGAAGTGAGTCTCTTGTAGGCAGCATATAGTTGGGTCTTGTTTGTTTGTTATTCATTCAGCCACTCTTATGTCTTTTGTTTGGAGCATTTAATCCATTCGCACTTAAAACAATTATTGATAGGTAAGGACTTACTATTTTCATCCCATTCATTCTTTTCTGGTTGTTTTGTTGTTGTTTTTTTCTTTTCTTCCTGTCTTACTGTCTTCTTTTGTGAACTGGTGATTTTTCATAGTGGTATATTTTGATTCCTTTTCTTAATCTTGTGCATATCTATTATAGGTTTTGATTTTGTAGTTGTCCTGAGGCTTATTTGAAACATCTTATAGATATACCAGTCTATTTTAAGCTGATAACAACTTAAGTTTGATCACACAAAAAATCTAACCTTTTATTCCCCCCGCAACATACACATTTTATGTTCTGATGTCACACTTTACATCTTTTTATGTTGTGTATTTATTAACAAATTATTATAGTGATAGCTATTTTTAATTATTTTGTCTCTCAACTTTTATACTAAAGTTAAATGGTTAACACTTCACCATATTGCAGTATTCTGAATCTGACTGCACACTTGCCTTTACCAGTGTGTTGTTTATTTTTATATGTTTTTTTGTTACTGGTTAGGATCCTTTCATTTTCAACTTGAAAACTTCTTTCAGTGTTTCTTGTAAAGCAAGTCTAGCAGTGATAAACTCCCTCAGCTTTTGTTTGTCTGGGAAAATCTTTATCTCCTTAATTTTTGAAGTACACATTTGCTGGGTAAATTGTTCTTGGTTAGCAGTTTCTTTCTCTCAGCATTTTGAATATATCATCCCCAAGAAATCTATTTTTAAAAATGAACTTTGACCCCTACCTCATACCATTCACAAAATGGTAATGTAAAATAATGGTAATAGTAAATTTCCAAGCTGGAAATCAATCTGGCAATTCTGGAAAAGTTAACATAGAATTACTATATGACCATCAATTCTACTCCTAGGTATATATCCAAGAGAAATAAAAATATATGTCCATACAAAATATCTGCACACAAATGTCCATAGCAGCATTATTCATAATTCAAAAAGAGAAAATAACCCAAATGTCTACCAACTGATGAATGGCTAAACAAAATGTGATATATCCATACACTAGAATAATATCTGGCCATAAAAAGGCTGTAACATGATGAATCTTGAAAACATTATGGTAAGTGAAAAAAGTCAGGCCCAGAAGACCACATATTGTATTCAATTTCCAGAAAAGGCAAATCCACAGAGACAGAAAGTAGATTAGTTATTACCAGAGACTGGGGAAGGGAAGAATGGAGAGTACTGCTAATGGTGGAGGGTTTCTTTTTGGGGTGATGAAAATGTTCTGGAATTAAATAGCACCAATGGTTGCACAACTCTGTGAATATACATGATGACTATAGTTAACCCTGCTCTATGATATATAGGAAAGTTAAGAGAGAAGATCCTAAGAGTTCTCATCACAAGAAAAATATTTTTCTTTTTCTTTTTATTGATTCTATATAAGATGATGGATGCTAACTAAATTTATTGCAGTAATCATTTCACAATATATGTAAGTCAAACCATTATGCTGTACACCTTAAAGTTATACAGGATATATGTCAATTATATCTCAATAAAAATGAAAAAAGAAATAATTACATAGCAAGAAATAATGCAAATGTCCATAACCAATAGAACAGATCTATAAATTATGGTTTATTGACACCACAACTATTATGATGAACTACAAATACCTGTAATAATATGGATGAATCTTATAAACATAATGTTGCAAGAAAGAATCCAGACACAAAAAAGTACATACATATCATATGTTTCAATTTATGTAAAGTTCAAAAACAGGCAAAACTAATCTGTGCTGTTAGATAGACATGCGTTACCTTTGGGAGGGTACTGACTGACGGGGCATGAAGGAGATTCTGTGATGCTGGTAACATTCTTTTTCCAGATCTGGTGTCAGTTACACATGTGAATCTACTTTGTGAAAATTTATCAAACTGTGCACTTATGATATGCGTGCTTTTCAATACTTACATTACATTTATGAGAACTGTGAAGGGGCTGAGATTTTAGCCTGCCTTGATCTCATGGGTGCCAGCAGAAGACATGAGACTCCAGGGTCAGAGACAAAGGACTTTATTATTCACAGGAACCATGAGGTTCATGTTCACATCAGCTCCCTTTGACCCCCAAGTATCATGGGGTGACATGGAGGGGGGCCCAGGTGGGTGCTGTACGCACACTGGGTTGGCATCAGACCCAAGGAACACTGAGTTTAGGAAATCTCAGTCTTTGAAAGGAACTGCAAGCAAACACTGCTCAAATTTTGTCCCAGAGGCAACCATCATCTTTATTATACTGGGCAGCAAACAAACCTGCCCTGGCCTCAGAGGAAAACCCTCTCTCTGTCTTCCAAGGCTGTTTGCTGTACAAACATCCTCGAACAGATAGTCTGGAACAAAAGATGTCAGTGCCTCTGCTCATAAGACATGCAGTATCAATATGAGATACCCACAGAGAATTACCTCACCACAATATGGCAATAAAAATGTACATTTATAAAATCATTAAATAGATCATTACAGAGGTCAAAGATAAAGTTCCTTTGACAGTTCTTCTGCTCTGAGCGATCATTATTTGTGGGGTGCATTCCTTTCCAGACCATCAGCTGTACAATTACAAATATATATACAGAGAGAGAGAGAGAGAGACAGAGACAGAGAGAAACAGAGAGAGACACAGAGACGCAGAGGACAGAAACAGAGACAGACAGAGAGAGAGAGACAGAGAAAGTGATCTGGAGTACAGTATACAGCAACATACCCTAACAAAGAGCTAGAAACACAAGGTAGAGCCACCTCCTGCAAAGCTCCTTGGAAGGACATACTAATAGGGCCCTTTGCCTTGCCCTCCTCCTTTCTTCTTCCTTCAGATGAGATGGCTGCAGCTGTGCATGCAGCTGTGCGGTATGAGCATGAGGCATCCTTGAGATGGAAACAATGTTCTAAAAAAGGTGGAGTAGAAAGACAAAAGGAACCTGGGACATTGATAGCATCATGGGGTCCATTCAGTTCCTCCCTAGACTACCTACTTCTGCAATTCCCATTACATGATCGAAAAACAACCCACTCTGCTTTTCTGTGATTACTGAGACCGTGATGGAGCCAGGATTTGAACCAAAGCCAAACCCATGTATTTGACCCTCAAACAATGCTGAATCACTCTTATCCACACAAAAGGATGCTATTACTATAGTAGTCACCAACAGTGGCCAGGAAAGACTGGAAAAATCCTGCTCTTGCTATTCTCCCTCAGAGCAGTTAGAGTTGCCCATCCCCCTTCCAAGTCACAACAATTTCAACTTCATAACACCAACCGAAGACATGGTGTTTGTGAGAGATAAAAGTAGAAATAGCCTAATACTGCATAACTTTCTTTATTGAGAATACCTACACAGGGGAACGCAGATTTATAGACAAGAACAAAGCAAATGTTTAAAACGGAAAGCTCTGAATCTAGCTTCACCACTGGATTTGCTGTGTGACCTTAGAAAAATCACATAATTTCTCTCACTTCCCTTTTCTTACATGTTAATAAAATGGACTTTAGTGCCATAGCCTTGCAATGAGAGTCCAGTGAGGAAATACACATAAAAGCTTTTCAAAAAACCAACACTGCTCTGGACACAGAGGAATCACCGTATAAATATTGAATTCCCAGCGTACATGTACACCGAGCACAGAGAGCTTTGTGGTTATCATCGTTGCATTGCAGTGACCCCAATTTTCTCCCTGTCTTTTAGCCATTATGTCGTGGGAGACCCCACGAGACACAGAAATAACGACAGAATGGGGTGACATTGTCACAGTGAGGGGTGTGTGTGCCTGCGTGTGTGTGCCCGTGTGTGTGTGTGTTAAAGATTTATCCCTTTTCTCTTTCATACATTTCGTGCAAAGGATTGCTGAATATTCATTGATCTATCCAGGATCCACAAGTACACTATTAGAAATGCATTTCTTATCTATATTTTTGAAATGTTGAAGTAATTCATTGTTGATCCTTTGCAAGATAGGTTTGCTACCTTTAAACTGAAGTGACAATAACACCCCAGCTGTCTTCGGTTTCTCTCGAGTTGTGCTGATATCCTTGATGTCGCTAACAAACCAGAGACTGCCTGTGAGAATCCTGCATGTCACCATTAAATTGAAGAAGGCCTGAAAGAGCGAACTCTTGCTTCTGGTAGGAAAGAGAAACGAGAAAAGGGCAAAGCGATGGTTATTCATGAACCACTCGGGCCTGCCATGATAAATACCACTCGCCTTGGTCTCTTCTTCTCCAGGCTCGTAATTCTCTCCCTGAAGGTGTTTCACCTGCCCAGGAAGAACTGTGCTGGGAGAGATGTCTAGTAAACCTGATCTTTAAAGCCTCTTAAACCGCAGAAGTCTGTGTATGGGTTACAAGCCCTTCTTTTTGCGTACATCAACACGGGGTCCAAATCATCTCAGCAGATTGAGGAGAGGACAGCAACACAGTATGTCATGTTTGGTCCCAGGTTCCGTGACAACCTAGTAATGTAAAAGCAGGTGAAATAAACACGCGATGACTGAACTTCTTTTAAAAGACTACAGGCGAATGGGTCCAGATTTGGCCTTCTGTTGTAACATTAAATATACAGATCATTCTCCGAGCAGAGATCCTGCATATAAGAGAGGGAACGTTCGTGCTGTTTCCGCATAAAAGGCTAGCATGGTATATTATTTGGTATATTTCTGCTGCAAAGAAATACAGCAGTGCAAAAATAAACATGAAAAGTGTGGCTTCCGGGTGTTTTATTGCAGACTTCTGAATGTCCTTTCATTGTTTGAACAGGGAGTTGCCATTTTTGCTGGCACTGATAGGCAATGCTATGTGACAGGTTGGCAAACAATTTGACTGTTTTCCTCTCCTTATGAATGATATTTATAGACTAAGAATCGCAGTTGGTTCCGCTTTCCGACACAGTTATCTTCTTGGGCGTGGATTAAATGTAGATCTGGGTGTTGAAAGACATTTACAAAAGTGCTGTTTGTGAACCAGGAGGCCAGTTCTATTATCGCCAGAACATTTAAATCTTAATGACTGGCATTGTTGTCTAAAAGACGGTGTTTTTCCTGCTGAGAAACTGCATTAGATTCAAGAAAGGGAGCTCATTTCCATTCTCTCAGCAGTCTCTCTAGAAATGACATGCAGTGCTTGAAACTGTTTATTTCCAAATTCCGGCTTCCCTCGCATCACTCATCAGCTTCAATTACCAGTTTTCCGGAGCCGAGCCATCAGGCAGTCTGACACCGGGGTCCGGCCTAATTCCCACCTTCTTCAGAGTCAAGAGCATAATGTGCGGATGAAAAGGTGCAAAATAGCCTGGACTTCATTAGCATGCAGGGCCCGACTGTTCATTTGCTGGCTGCGAATGGAAGTTCTGACGCTCAGAGCCGGCTGCAAAATGAGAAAAGTCCTCTTCAGGGGAGCTGGGGTCCTCGGTGGTGAGGAAAGGTCATCAAAAAGACAGCCACTGCCCTTGCTCCCTGCTCTCCAGGACTGCTTACTGATTCCAGGGACACCTCATTACACGCCGGATCAACATATTATTGCCATGTTCTGCGACTGAATTGTTTACAAGTGTCTTTATCACCGGCAAAGGCCGCCCGGTGATGCGTGACTACACTCATTTGGCTGTGACCCGCCAATTATGTGTTATCCGATACGTTGCAGGGTATCTTGATCTTTGCCCGGGTCTTCTCCCGGCATCAACACAGTCCCATTTACTACTTCTTTCTAACCACTCTTTGGGAAAGTAGCCATTAGCCTGTCAGTGTATAAGAGAGTGTGTGTGTGTGTGTGTGTGTGTGTGTGTGCATGCACGCACCCGCACACTCTGCTATAGGAAATCTGAGTGTCGTTTCTCCGATGCTTGCTATGCATGAGGTTCATAATCAGTTGGGAGAAAGAAATTCTCTCTCTAACACACACACACACCTTTTTCTTATGGCATCGAGGGTAACCCACACCATTTGCAATCAGCATGCACGACAGAGAGCATAATGAGGCTTATTACGGAGCTCCCTCTGCTTGTACATACAGGCCCTATGAGAGACCTGTTATATTTTATTTGGGCATAGCCACTGCAAACCACCCTTGTTTTCTTTCATTACAGACACTTCTGTGGCTCCATAAAAGAGAGAGTGGAATAGCAACTCGATTAAAAACTCCATAAGAAGATTGTGCAACCTCCCTCCGCCCCAAAAAGTGGAGACGAAGCCCTAGTTTGGAATGGAGTGTATTCCACCATGCAAACTTGATTTCCCTTTCCCTCCGATGGTGACTACTGTCTTCCCTTTAATGATGTCGTGTATTGACAACTTTGGTTTATCGCTATGCATATTGCTTGGGGAAGTTTTAATGACTGCCAAACATCTGGGCTGTCTCATCCAAATACTAAAGTGAGCAGAGAGGGCATTTCATTTACATCGCCAGTTGCCATCAGGAATGGCTACTTAATGAGTTTTCTAGTCCGGGGAATATAGCAAAACAAATGCCAAGAAATTTGCCTTCATATTTCCTGGAAGAATAAATCCTTGGCAATGGGCACAGACTACAATGAGTGAAATGAAACTCAAGAATCCAACTGCCTTCAGAAAGGTGACATCTGTAAATCCATTCATTTCCAGTAGTTTCCCAGATTTGTCTGGTATTTGTCTTTAAATAAATTTCCTACATTTTTTCCCTCTTTCAAATCTGTGGAAAGGATTTTGGGAAAGTTACAAGTTCTTTGTATTCTTTCTGAAACCTCTGGGTCCTGGCTTCCTGACAAAGAGTAACTGAAAGGCTGAACAAAGCCCCCTGGTCAGGGTGATTTAGCTCAAAGAGTCAATGGAGAGATGTTTGCTCCAACAAGTGTTTACGGACACTGCAAATTCTGTAGCGTCATCAACCAACAAATAGCCTTTGGAAGAGAAGAAGATGATGGGAAGGATTACTCTGGATTTATTTTTGGAGACATGATTGCATGTGGAGGAGTTTGGTGAAGGGATAAAGGTAGAACAAGCAGGGCTGTTTACCAAGGTTCCCATCTGAAGAGCAAACCTCAATGTGGTTGGGATTCAGAGAATGCCGGAAAGGATGGCTCTCAATAACCAGGGGTTATCCACAAGTAAAGTGTTTCTTTGCTCACTTAGATGAGGTTGTAACAATGAAGCAGTGTGAGTGCCCAGTCAATGGGCAATTGGGGGTTGAATGTTCTTAGACAGATGGAACAGCTCCATCCAGGGGCTTCTGCCAGTTTTTATAATCAGCTCATTTCTTATTTCCACCATAAAAAAGAATTCCTTCCTGTTACAGTTTTAACCCCTCATCATCTTTATGAATCCCTCAAATGGGCATCAAAAGATTCTCTTCAGTTAACAGAATGGCCAGTAATCCTAGATCCTCTGAATTTTTCCCCCATCTTTAGGAATCACACATGCCTACATATATTTTCTGATGGTTAATAGAAAATGCAGACACAGGCTGCAAGCACAGTGGCGTGGCGAAATGATCAGATGGTAAGTGACAAAAAAGAACCTTGTTTTAGAAGTCATTTATTAAATATAACTTTGTGGCAGGGAAAGTTCTAGAAACTTAGCGTACATTTACTTATTTCTCGCAACAATCCCGTGACTTGGGTATTTCTATTCCCACTTTCCAGATGAGGAACACTTTCCCCACATCAGAGTTTTCAAATGTCCCAAGGTCACCAGGCTAGTGACAGAGGCAGAATTGAAACTCAGGTGTGACCTGAGTCCATGCTGTATTCTGCCTCTCCCAGAGCCTGCATCCATCACAAAGTCCCCAGGCCCAGGAAAGTACATTTTCTGCATGCCAGACAACATCAACACACAAAAAGTTGCCAGTCATGATAATGTGCAGAAACCATCACCTTTTACACATCTGATATCCTTAGCCGTGAGGTGGGCTGCAAGCCTTCTTTAATTGACAGAACAAAGAAAGTTTTGATCCACAAAGGCAATTCAGGGCATTTAATTAAAGAGCGGGGTGGGGTTGGCATATTCAGGGAGCTCTAGAAGTGCCCCCACCAGTTACTAGGAGCAACCGTGGAAGTCTCGTCAATTTTTAGTACTGATGCTCATCCCAGTGGTCTGCTGATCTTCCCTTAGTGGTCTACTAAAGGTCCAACTGTAAAACAACAACAATATTTGTTCCACTCCCTGTGGACACCATGGGTCAGTTTTCCCACAGGCTTCCTCTGCCTTTGGAAACCTGGTGACTAAGTGTCCAGTCACAACATAGAAGATTGGATCCCAGAGACTGGAGGGATGTTCATCCACTGGCTGCAACCCACACAAACGTGCTCATAAGTTCTGGAATCTTCCTTTCACTCATGTTCCCATTTTTCTCTGTTGTGCGTGAGAACGCTGGCCACTTTTGAATGCCCAGGACGATGCACTATTCAGAATGTCTCCGGGACACCTGGCCTGGCTGACATGAGGGAGGACACTTGTCCGTGGGGGCCTTCCTTCCTCAGTTCTCCTTCCTTCAGCATCAGTGGCCTCCAATCTTCCAGCACAATCATGCTGCCCCAGCTTCTTCTGTGAGAGAAAAAGAAACACTCTTCTTATCAAGTAATTTACACTAAGACATCAGAGATTCAAATTTCCAGCCCTCTCCCCACTACTTCCCATCCCTCTCCAACGGGTTGGGTCGTCCTTGTATTTTAAAAGAGGGCAATGCTGGACACAGAAAATAGTGCATCGCAGAGGAGGGGAAGCCTTCCAGGCACTTTTGACGTGATCCAGCTCCGTTACACCTGGCCATTCCTGCCTGTAGGTGTGTGTGTGTCATCAAAGTCTCACGTAGCCTGGGAAGAGTTTAGAATTATTTGGTTTTCAGAATAAGCAGCTGACGACTCTACATAAATCGACTAGAAATGAGCTCTCCTGCTCCAGCTCTTAGCCCAAGGGCGTATGTCACTGCCTCCACCCAGCCCTTACTTCTTCGTCCTCCCTTTGTCTTTGTACAGATGCACATTGAGAGCCCATTGTGTGCTCCAAACTGTACAAGGTGTTCTCGGAGCTCTAACTTGCATTCTCTGTCCTCAAAGAACCAACAGTAAACAGCAACAAAAAGTCCCACAAGACAGTAAACAACTAAGGACAAAATAAGTGTGTCTAGGGCTTCCCTGGTGGCGCAGTGGTTGAGAGTCCGCCTGCTGATGCGGGGGACGCGGGTTCGTGCCCCGGTCCGGGAAGATCCCACATGCCGTGGAGCGGCTGGGCCCGTGAGCCATGGCCGCTGAGCCTGCACGTCCAGAGCCTGTGCTCCGCAACAGTGAGAGGCCCGCGTACCGCAAAAAAAAAAAAAAAAAAATGTGTCTAACAAAGGGTGCCCTAGTTATTCAGACGGGGCTAGAAGACGCAGGCAGACTAACGTGATGGGAAAGGCCTCCTGAAGTCAGGAGTTTGGGGATCTGAATAAGTGGAAAGGGGTGAAGGGGCACGATAGACCGTATCCAGATGCGACCATGTCAACTCCTCTCATTCCCTTACACACATGCAGCTCCTCCTACCAAGAGGAGGAGCCTATCTCCCACGTTCTTGAATCTGTGCAGACCATGTGACCTGCTTTAACCAATAGAATGAGATGGGAGTGACATCCGGAGACTTGCAGTGCACAGGTCTCCCAAGGACTAGCAGCTTGCGCCTCCTCCCCTGGGAGCTCAGCCACCTACGGTGCAGAAGTCCAGGCTGGGCTACTGAACGATTCCAGACCACGTGAAGAGAGTCCTGGAGGACGACAGGCTGCCTGGGTCATTCCACATGAATAAGCCCAGCTGACACTCCACGGAGAAGCGCCCAAGTCCTGCCTGAATTCCTGACACAGAGTTGTGGAAAGGAATAAATTGCTGTTGTGTTCAGCCACTAAGTTTGGGGTGGTTGGTTAAGCAGCCATAAATAACGGATACAGTGGGGACAGAGAGGTGGGCACAGTGCTGAGCTGCTTGCCACATAAGAGGATGGCACGAATAGAATGAAAATGAATGCACACAGTATTTGGGGATGCCCTAAATTGAGTAAATCAATCTGGCTAGAGCAGCCATTTCAGATTAGCCATCAGAAGAATGTAGATCGATAAACTGAGCCCAGGTAACTTTAACGTGGGAGGGGGAACTTCAAGACCCTTCATCAGTGCCCTCTGTAGTGGATGCTATCAGTGCCCTGTCAGCAGACCCCGGCCCTTATTCTTCAGTGGGCACCAGCTCAACATCCAACCACCAGCACTGGCATTTCATTGCCTGAGTGCTTGTTTGTTGTTGTTTGGCCTGCCTACCTAAGCAAACAGGACAGAAATGCTGGGGGAAAGAATGCCTGTGAGACTAATGACTGATGCGAGTTGGTGTATAAACATCCCAGCTCAGGTGGACTCACCCTAAGGCAGGTGTTCTACACTGGGTCCCAGAGTTTCCTTGGTAGAATTAAATCCCAGTCACCCACAATGGTAACTTGGTTCATAATGCACTTTAATGGCTGCGTTCCCTTTCCTGTTATTCAACCCTGATTCCTACTGGTATTTCCTTCCTACTGGAGGTCCTGAGATCACCTCCCAATAAATTGCTTGCCTTTGGAGAAACCCAAATGAAGAGACTCTTATTTTAGAGTTAGGAAAAACAAAGCCAGGATGCAGATTCCTTTGGGTGAGTGCTTTAACAAAGTGAACTAAAATATGCAGTTTTTCAAACCAAATAGAAATAAATGGAAATTTATTTCTCTTCAAGTAACAGTTCAGGGTGAGAGGGCTCACTCTGCTCCAGGAACTCATCTTGCAAACCCAGGCCATTGGGGGAGCTTGGTCATCCTCAATATGTGTCTTCCATTCACATCATTCCCAGCCAGCAGGAAGGAAGAGGAAGGTGCAAGTATGAGATGATGATTACGCCCATCACTTTCACTTGCCTTCCATTGGTGAGAACTTAGTCACATGGGCCAAATGCAGCTGCAAGGGAGGCTGGGAAATGTAGTCCAGATGGACAGCCATATGCCCAGCAAGAAGAGAATAAATTGGTGAGAAGTGGCAGACGGGAGTCTCTGACACAGGGAGATTGGGTGATTGCCCAAGGGCCTGCAGCTAGTTAGTGGACAACTAGAACTATAAGCCTTTTGCCCACCATTTTTTTTCTTTCTGCCCCCAAACTGATTCCAGCCTGACTGTGGTCTCGAATGCTTAAGAGTCTGACATTCTGCAGGGTCCACCTCCCCACATCACAGAGTCAGCAAAGCAGAATAAGCCCTTGGAATCCCTCTCAATTTCAGTCCATACGAGGCTGCTAGATTGGACTTTCTGGCCAAATCAAATGGCATAGCGGCCCATAGTCTCTACTGCTGTGACCCTCCCTTTTAAGCAGAAGCAGCTAGACTCACTGTTAGCCCATGTTGCCCCTTAATACAAATTTTTTAAATTAATTTTTATTGGAGTATAGTTGATTTACAATGTTGTGTTAGTTTTAGGTGTACCGCAAGGTGAATCAGTTATACATGTACATATATCCACTTTAGATGCTTTTCCCATATAGGTCATTACAGAGTATTGAGTAGAGTTCCCTGTGCTATTCAGTAGGTCCTTGTTAGTTATCTATTTTATACATAGTAGTGTGTATAGGTCAATCCCAGTCTCCCAATTTATCCCTCCCAAATTTTTTTTAAAAAATAATAATGGCCCTCCCTCTTCCTCAAGGAAATTTACTGCCATTCAGCACAACAGTGTCTTAAAAACCGTACAAGTCTACAATGGCAATGATGTGAAGGGCACCCCTGGAGTTAGGTGAGGTTTTCAACCTGTCAGTTGTATTCATGAGTCCTGGACTGGGGAGGGAGAGGAAAGAACCATGGAGCTGGCTGACATCTGTGACAATCAGGGACATTTTACCATCATCTCTGAAGAACTTGGACTTGTTCTTGGTTTGCAATTATCCACACACAGGCTAAGTGCTGAAGCTCTTTCTTTTTGAGCATAATATCAGGGATGGAGATGCACATACAGCATCAGCACCCAGCACAGCTCATTAAAATATTAAAATAGGGCTTCCCTGGTGGCTCAGTGGTTGAGAGTCCGCCTGCCGATGCAGGGGACACAGGTTCGTGCCCTGGTCCGGGAAGATGCCACATGCCGTGGAGCGGCTAGGCCCGTGAGCCATGGCCGCTGAGCCTGCGCGTCCGGAGCCTTGCTCCGCAACGGGAGAGGCCACAACAGTGAGAGGCCCGCGTACCACACACACACACACACAAAATTAAAATAGAGGAAACTGAGAGTAGACAGGGCTGTCTAAGTGAATGCTGTTCACAACTTTTATATGCTAACTTGTATTTTTCAAATTTAGTGTTTGACTAGAATTGGGTCATATGTGTAAACATTATCTTTTTTTTTTTAAGGGCAATGGAAACAAATGACTTGAAAGAAATTGTCTAATGGCTCCACACTGTTCTTATCTCTCAGATTTAAAAAAACAATCCCTTTATCCGTGATAGAGATAGCACTGAATTATTAAATCATTATCCTACCCCTTAGCCATTCTTTAATTTTGCCCAAGATAGAAGGTATATTTCTTTTACAGGTAGGTTGGAAATAACCAGGGTATGTGCTGTTTAAGTTATTGACCATCACTTGTTACTGTATGTGCAACATTTTAAGTGCAAGTGTACATGAGTACAGTTACCTCTGAATTGAACTCTACAAAGTAAGGTGGCACTCTGGATTTTTTCCCCAACAATTTCCCATTATGCTCGACAAAACTCCATCCAAATGCAAACCTCAGTCTCATTTGTACTGAAAATATGTGTCTAATCACCAAGAAGCCAAGCATTTATCAGGATAATCCTTCCAAACTCATCAACTTTAATGGTATCCAGACGGCTTTTCTGGAGAGGGCTCATTAGTTTAAAAAAAAAATTCTCAAAATGTCAATGTTCTGTGGCTTTACTTAGAGAGTTAAAAACATAATCAGAGTTCCCTGCCTTCCTGTTTAATAGCCATTTTCTGCCTATATACTGCTTTGAAAAATAGTCAAGCAAATGTAAAGAAGATAAATATCAGGCATAAACGAAATACCACCAAAGGGGATAGGTTGTATGCATAAAAATGAGTAACATCAGAGCTGCAGATTAAGAAACTGAATATCTTGGTGTTTAAAATTAGAATGGTTCCCCAAAGAATTGATAATGTTCCATTTAAGAAAAGAAATGTTTTCAAATCACTCCGCTGGCTAGAGAAGTTTGAATCAAAGTCAGGAATTAATAAAAAGATGCAGACAGAGACCCCCAGTCATAAATAACAGAGCCGATTTGTATGCTTATAAAAAGCCTGCAAGGCCTGGCGGTGTCTATAGTTCTAAGGGCAAAAAATTTAATAAGATGCAAGAAGAAAATAGAAAAAATAGAAATGAATGTACTTGGTGGAAATGCTACTGAATTCTTGTGACACAATGACTTATTTTCTGGAAAAGTAATTCTTCCATTGAGCCCAGGCAAGCACTGTGCTCATTGTAAAGTTGTATATTCAGACCTGTAGTCTGAAGGGTTTGCCTGTGTTTAAAGCTCAGTGCTACCCCAGGCTCATTAGAGTACAAGGACAAAGCTCTATCATATTACTGCTTCAACACCACTCAGAACTTTGGGGTAGTTTTCAATGGCTTCAAGTACTTAGATTGTCAGCAGTGCAGGAAATAGAAAGTAGAATATTGAATGGGTGAGGTGTGTACATCAAATGTGCAGGAATGTATAGATGGAGATAAGGATCCTAGTCGAACACCCTGTTACAGTGAAGTCGGCGCAGAACAGTTCCAGGGTAAAGACAGATGTGGAGTAAATTGAGCTGCAATGCACTGCTTGCAAAAATTAGAGCACTCTGGGTCTCTTTCAAGATCAAAGGCTTCCTTTCTAGACTCTATATCAGGAACAGGGCTCTGCTATGGGTGGCAGAGTGATAAGGGAACGTAATCACAGCCATAAAATCTTTAGTGTAGAGACAGGGATAGCAGAGGAAAAGCGTCAATTCAGGTCTGTTTCGACAACAAAATGGCATCATTCTACAAGCGGTTTTGCTGTTGTTTTGTTTTGTTTTTAAAATTCTGGGCCAACTCAATGTTTTGACTGACATGCTTGTTCTTTGTGGGAAGCTGCTTATCAGGATGGGGGCAGCGTTGGCTGGGGGAAAAGGTAGGAAGGAGAGAGTGTGGTCAGGAGGAGAAGTGGGAAGAAGTCGGGTAAGGACTATGTCCAGTCAAAACAACTCACTCCTGCTGTGATAACTCAATTTGTTTCTTATGTATTTATTTTGGGAATAAATAATACCCATGGATAAGGAGAACATTGAAAGGTACAAGAAGCAATATGGTGAAAACTCGGTCCCCCTCCGGCCCACCTACCCAGGTTCCTCTTCCAGTGGGAACCACCATGACTCTCCCTTGCCTTGCAGATATTTCAATGTACAAGTCCAAACTCTGTTTCGATATTAAATAAAACCAGGCCTCCACCCCCTCAGTCCCCCTCCCCAGGACATCTATCTATCTCAGGGTCTTCAATAGATGAACTGCGGACACCAGGCGTTTTGTTTTGTTGTGTTTTAAGGGGCAGGATTATTACTTAATGATAATGACATATTTTACATATTGTCGTCTGTTGATGTTTAAAAGATAAGAAGAAATTTGTCTAGGCGGCCGCCTGAGGCCCCCGGAGGACACCGGGAGACCCTGCCAAAACGCTTCCAAACTGAATAGTCGTTGGGCTGCCAGATAATTCAGAAACTATTTGTATGAGCTGTTTATCAAATTATTAACCGCACAGATGTTGTTTGGCTGAAGAGCAGCTGAATCCCCTTTCTGGCAGCCGCGGAGACAAAGGTCTCCAGGAATAATTGGAGATGTGCATGGAATATTAAATTAATTTACTGCTCTTAATTCTTATGCAAATTCTGACCTCCGATGGCGCCTATCAATTACCCCGCGCGCAGTGAAAGCTGAGGCGACAGTTTCTTTTCTTCTCTTTGCTTTTTTTTTTTTAAGAACTCGAAAAAGGAAATATTTGCAATAAGCAGGCGGTAGGAGCACCACGTAACTGGAATTATTTAATTGAATCTCCAAGTTTTCAGGGCTGTCGGTAGGGGATAAAACCCCAGGACTCGGGGGAGAGGGCGGGAGGGGTGCGGAGGGCGCAGGAATTTGTGGGCTTGACTGCACACCTGCGGACCGCGGGGAAAGCGGCAATGAGCAGAGACGAGTGGTGGAAAAGGAACCATCGGCCTGCAGGCGGACGCGGGCCTTCGCGACTCTGCGAGTTCAGCATCAGTGCGCGATTCCGTGTCAGCCCCGCGCGCTTCGCAAACCCGGGTCAGGCTTGGAAGCGCCTTTGCGCCGCTCTCCTGGACCGCTGCCTGCAAGGTCTCCATCTGAGCTCTGGCTTCCTTTTATTTATCTTTAAAGGGTTTTAACCCGTCTCTAACCCCCAACCAAAAAAACCAAAACAAGCCAACCAACCAAAACAAACAAAACTAGATTTTATTCCTTGCTTGAAAAACCAAACCACCACGATGCGCGCGCACGTCCAGCTCCTACTGAAATCCCGGGTGGGCCGAAATGCATTTAACTGTCTCCTGCGTGGCGAAGTGACACCCACTCTTCTCTCTGAATTGAGCAAACGCCCGGGCTTTATCTGCGCTTGTGGCTTCGGCTCTGTGCGGCTTCTGCGCCTCGGTGGTGGGCTGTAAAACCGGGGTCTCTGAGTCTTTCATCATCTTTCTAATAAGGAAAACCAAATCGGGCGCATAATGTCTTCGGCCCCGGCTCGACCTCCCCGGGACCTCGGCAGCCCGATGATGTCGCCAGCGGCCCGCGGTGCAGTCACGACGCGACGCCTTTCAGCTCCTTGCGGCCCCCACAAAAGCCAGACAACAATATCAATTAATCATGCAGCCGGCAAACAAGGAGATTTATCCCGCGACAAACAGCCCCACCGAGAGCCGCTGAATGGGCGTGATTAGCATGTGAAAAGGCGAGCAAAACTCCGCGGTTCAACAGCTAAAGAGCAATTTGATGGGGCTGGGATGGGGAAATTACTTGATTAGCGTCCTTCGGAGGAGAGCACAGTTCCAGCCCCTCGGCCCGGAATCCGAAGGGAAACAAAACGCGCTGGTAAACGCGGCGACCTGGAGGGAGAGCTCGCGAGGGAGGGGAGCGCGGGGGCCGGCACTGCGGCTGTGAAACCGGGTGGGGCGGGAGGGGCGAGAAGATGATCTGCTGGCCACGGCCAACGCCCGAGGCCGGAGTCAACACGAGCCGCGACAACTGCTTCTCACCGCCCTCACCTCGGGCTCCCAGGACGCGACAGGGCGGACTCAGACATTCCCCAACCGGGGCTGGAGCTCGACTTTTCCGCGCTGCCCCTGCTCGGGTCCGAAAGAAGGGCATGCGGAGGGAAAGGCCCACCCACGGCGTCCCACGAGTCCCCTGCGGGGGCCTCAGGGGCGCAGCCCGCCCGGCAGCAGCCTCCGCCAGCTCTAGGGCTCCGGACCCCGGGTCGGAGTCGCGAAGACGGCGATGCGGCCGTTCCACCCACAGCTCTGCGGTTCCATTCCCGCGGGCAGAGAAGATTAGAGCCAGTCAAGAGTGTTTTCCGGCTGCTTCGAGTTTAATCACCTTGTTGCTGCCCGCTCGAAAGGCTGTCGCGTTTGGGCGTGATTTCTGATGGGAAAAGCGTTCCTTGGCTGCATCCCCTCGGGGAGGAGGTGGGGAGCTGGGGCAGAGTGCCACGCGGAGTGAGGACGCTAGGGCCTAGGTGGAGGGACCCGGATGGAGCAGGCCCCGGGGCTCTCCCTGGGTTCGGGTGGGCAGCCCCGGATCCGCACACGCAGGGCCAGAGCTGGCGGCATGGGACGCTGCGTGTCGCGGTCTCCTCCCAGAGGAGGCCCGGAGTTTGGCTCGGGTACACTCGGGCCTTTGGGGCGGCGCTTTTATTTTCTGGGGAGATGGGTGACTGGGTGAAATGCTAAGGAGCAAGGGCGGCTCAGGGTTCACCGGACTCAGGGCCCCAGTACGCCGTCTAGGGTGGGTGCCCACGCTTACCCCTCAACCGCCCGCTCGGCTCCGGAGCTAAAGTCTGCGCCAACCCCAGCCTTGGGAACTTAGTTTCCGCTCTCTGGGCGCCCGTAACCTTCCCTCTGGACGCATGCCCACAAGCCCCTGCTCCCTGGCTCCTCCCAGCGCCAGGGAAGGGAAAAGCCACCCCCCGCGCAACCCTGTCCCCAGTCCCCAGTCCCCAAAAGCCCAGACTAACTCCCTCTCCGTCTCAGGACCTAAAAGGGTCCTTCCATCTCACGCCCCAGATCTGAGTATACAGGTGTTTCCGGGATGCGGGCTTCAGTTTTCCTGGGGGCGGGAGAATCTAATTCGGCCTTCGTGAAGTACACTAACACAAAGGTAATGAAGACTTCAACAGGCAGATTCGCCAAGGCCCCGGCCGTCTTAAATTCACCCTGCCCCTTGGCACAAATGAACCAAGCATCAAGGAGTCAAATCTTGTTTTATATAAAGGGGGGGCGGATCGCCCCCATCAAGCTGAACAACTGTCACCCAGTTGAACAGGGAGGGTGTCAAGCCGCAGCTCGTGGCCAACTTGAAAAAGCTCAATTCTTTCTGAAAAGTCTCCGGCGGTGGACGTGCAGCGAACTGCAGCTCGCCCCCTCCTCCCTTTCTCCCTCGCCCTCTCCCTCTCTCCCTCGACTCCGCGCTGAAGCTACAGTGAGGCCCCTTCCTCTTTCTGTCCCCAGTCGGACCCCGCGAGCCACGACTTCTGGCTGAGGTCAGAGAGGGTCGCTGCGGCCCGCAGGCCTGGAGGGCGCAGGAGGGAGCAGGGCGCGGCGGCAGTGGCAGCTCCAGCGAGGAACCCAGGACCCGCGAAGCTGAGGGCTCACACCCGACCGCGGAGCCCCAGACGCCCGACGGTCTCTAAGCACGTCTGCCGGACAGGCAGCGCGGCGGGACACGCGGAAATCTGTGTCTTGCGCCCCCGCCCATCTTTTTCCGCTCGACTCTAACACGCCGCGTGGCCCGAAGCGCTTTCTCTGGGCGGCTAGGGCGGTGCATTTTAATTCCAAAGCCAAGAGGTTGAACCATCTCTAAGTTGGCGGGCGAAGGGGGCGGTAGCTTGAAACCGCGTGGCTGAATGCCTTTGCCTGCGGGGTAGCAGAGCTGTTCCCACCAATAGCGACGGCTTCGGGCTGGCTTTGTCGTTATTTTTGCGAGTTCTGCCCGGTGCCCATCATATTGCCCTGAAAAGCAAAAGAGGCCGCTGCAATTTATTCCGATGGGCGGTTTTTAAGAAGCTGGCAATTTGAACCGGCTGGGTGTTATTTAGTGCAATATGAAATCAAATGATCCTATTTCTCAAATAACAGTGTCTGTGAGGAGAAATGAATCCTCTGAAAGGGTAATTGTCTGCTGATAGTGTTTCCCATTATACTCGATCTTGGCCTAAATGGTGTTCGACAGCGGGGCTGAGAGCGAGGGGTGAAATGAACGCGCGAGCTCGCCCTCGGGAGGCAGTGAAGCGGCCGCTCGGCTCGCGTCCTGGCACGTTGGGCCGGCAATGCCACCCGATGCGCCACCGACTTCGACGTCATTTTGGAGGTGGCCGACATCATTAGACACGAGTGATCTTGTGGATGAAAGAATAAAAGTTAACTCTTCCTTCTCTCGCAACTTTGGGAGTCGTTAGAAATTGGAGACTGCCCTCTTCTTCACAGCGTCCTGGAGTCGTTTAGTCAGACAACAGATTGATGATAATCTGCAAAATAAAACCTAGCTTAGCCCCCCTCATCCTCCCGTGTTAATATTGAGAACGCGGAGTCTTTCCTTCCAAGGACACATTTGTGCCTAGGATCTTCCCAGTCCTGTTTTCAGAACTCAAACTTCATTCGCAGGGAAAATACTGGGTCCAGGAGTTGCCTGTTATTCCCGCGGCATGTGGCAGGCACATTTGGGAGGAAAAAGTTGGCCCCGAGCTTTTAAATTGTCCTCCGTAGGCCCAGCCTCTGTTTTTAGTGACAGCCAGATATAGGGGTTCAGCTTATGTCTGAGAGAAGCACGGACGAGGAGCAAATTTAAGGAATGATTTTATGAAGAGCGTAAAATCTTATGAAAGCGGCAGTCCGCAGCCTCCGCGTCTGGCCTCGGGACGTGTGGGTGCCCGGGGTGGAGCGCCAGGGCGCACACTGATGATACCTGCGGCCACCTCTCTGCGGAATCACTCCCGGTGGCAGAGGCGCGCAAGCAGCAGCCTTGCCCATAAATCCTTTTTATTTATTATGCAGGCCCCACGAGGGGAGCGGCCTCCTCTAGAGCCTGCGAGCCTGGACAGAGAGGCTTCGTCCGGACCAGTCTCACCCGGGAGAAAGGCAGCTCCAAGGCCACACTCGGGCCAACGACGAGATAAGGCTTCTGCTCGATTCCTCCACACACACACACCCCTTCAAACTTTTTTCTTAAGGAGGATTTTTTGTGTTCCGAATATCCTGGAGTTGTAGGTACAGCATACACTGCTAATTGAGGCATTTCAGGCTGAGCCTACTAGAACCAATTCGTGGCTTGTTTTTGCTCTAGCTAGGCAGTTTTATTTTATTTTTTTAATATTCTCTTGGAGTGTTTTGAGACAAAATATTTCTTTTCTTTTTTTCCCCATCCTATGACCTCTGTTTACAAGTCCATTTGGTTGTTCGTGATTTCCCCTCTTTCTTGGCGCTGCTTCCACGTAATCTAGAGAAGCCGAGGAAGGATGGTAATTCCCGCAAGTCGGAGGAACCACACCGAGGACGCTTCTATCCCTTTCTCGGAGGCACGTTCTGCCACCGCACCTGGAGTCCAAGGCACCGGACACTAGGCGGCCGCTCCTGGAGCAATGTGGGGACTCTCTGGCTGAAGGAAAGCTGGGTAGCCTGGGTTCAGCCCGCGGCGTCCCCTCCAGGATTCGTCGCCTGGCTGAAAATCCAGCCGGCATCGGTCCTCCTGCCAGGCCCGGGGCACGGCCTGGACGCCCGGCCCTCCAGAGCCCGGTGGTGGTGCTTATTCCTCTCACGCTCCTGCTCGGCGTCCGTACCGCCCGGGATGCCGTTCCCGAGGGGCTTCTGGGGACATCTCGCCTCTCGAGGCCCTCCTCCGGCTAAACTTTAAGCCCCGCGATGCAATCAGGAAGTGAGAGACCACGCTTCCTCTGCCCTCGAGTGGCCTCTCGGGTCCCCGCGCAGCCTCGCCGCTCTGCCCTGCAGCACAAGCAGCCGCCGGCCTGGCTCGGGGCAGCCGGGGCGGCGGCAACAACGCGAGGACAGCGGGCCCCTTCCCCCGCGCAGGCCAACGCGGGGCGATCGCCTCCAAACCTGCGCTCCCACTTCTCCCGGAGGAAGGGGGGCCACGCCCGAGCCTGTCCCCGGGCCTTTAAGGAGAAGGGAGTGACAGTGAGGAGTCCCCCAGTAACCTCGAAAGGGCCTAGATCACATTCCCTCACCTACTCCCCAGTAAATGAAGCTGGGAACCCCGGAGATGGGCCACGCGTTTTTGTCAACCTCGCTGCGCTCTCCCGGGGCTGCAGGCTCCTGCGCGGCTTGAGAGTCCGTCTCTCTTCCTGGACCTGCCTGGACCCAGGGGGCACGGACCCCGCCCCGCATGGGACGGGTCTGGGGGCCTCGGCTGGGGGAGAGAGGGGACTTGGATGGCTCAAACCTGCCGCCACCTCCCCGCCTTCAGAGAAACCCTCTCAAAGTCCAGGCCCGGGGGAGGGCGGGAGGAAACCCCGCGGTGCCAGGCCTCACTCCCCTTTTTCCCAGGGGTCCCGCGGTCCCAGGGACTCCCTAGGGTCCTGTGGCCGAGAGGCGGGGAGTTAAGAAAGACATCTCTTCTTGCCGGGGACCATCTCCCGGCCCCTCCAAGCCTTTGCCGGGGAAGATCCGGCCGCTTGCCCAGCTCTTCGGCTCAGACCCGAGCGGTCCGGAGCGCACACTCCCCTCCCCTCCGCGGGCGAGCCACCCTCCCCCCAACCCCGCCCCGCCCCGCCCCGCCGCGCTCCCCTCCGGGACACACTAACCTTGCGAAGGCGCGAAGCCGCCGCTCGCCCGACCTCACCGGGCGCTGCGCGGAGGATGAGCGCGGCTTTGCGCGCAGCCGAGACCCGCTGGCTCCGCGGCGTAGGCCCAGACTCCCCTCCCCCACGCCTTATAATTTAATCACACGCGATATTAAATTATCAAGCCGCTCATTAATCATCGTGCGAGTTACTGGGACTCAACACGTCTCCGCGAGTTTTGACAGCCCAGACCAGTTGGCGGGGTCGGAGTGTGTCTGGGTTTGGGGGACGAGGGGGGGTGTCGAACCACTCGAGAAATACTACAAGCCCCACGCGGGCTGTCGGGGCCTCTTGCCTGGAAAAAGGTTTGGAAAAGAGCGGGCTGGGCTTCTGAGTTTGGTCTAGGGTTTGTTAAAAGCCCAGACGCATCCCTCCCGGGCCCCTTTCCCGAAGATGTGGATTTTGATCACTACGATTAAGACAGCCAGCGGCGTATCAATCAACAACATCTTAATTTGCAGTTTTTTCCGGAGGGTGAATTTGACCTGAATTAGTGTATCTTCATTATCTACTTTGGACGGTATGAAATTAATGCGTTTGAAATACAGATGAAATCGTATCACTGAAGTCATGTCAAAGAACAACTTTTTCCCAACTCAAAGGGGACTCTCTTGCCTTTTGCATACTACAGATGCGAAGACAGGAGAATAAAGGATTTTTTAATTAAATCCTTAATTTTAGGTTTTCTTTTTAAAAAGAATCCATGTTTTTCACTCTAAAGTTTTTACAAACTGGTTTTGTTTTCTACTTTTCCTCCCCTTTCCCTATTTCTAGTAGATGGATGTTTTAAAAGAATAAACCAATTAAATGAAAGTTCATATGATTTGATTCCATACAATGAAGAAAAAAATGCTCATTAAAAGTTGTCCTAGTGGGGCTTCCCTGGTGGCGCAGTGGTTGCGAGTCGGCCTGCCGATGTAGGGGACACGCGTTCGTGCCCCGGTCCGGGAAGATCCCACATGCCGCAGAGCAGCTGGGCCCGTGAGCCATGGCCGCTGAGCCTGCGCGTCCGTCCGGAGCCTGTGCTCCACAACGGGAGAGACCACAACAGTGAGAGGCCCGCGTATGGAAAAAAAAAAGTTGTCCTAGTGGCACAAAAGAGGGTAATTAGTTTTTAGCATTCAGGATCTCACACACCAGGAGAACAATAAACAAAAGAGCAATAAAACAATAAGCAAAAAAATAAACACCCCCCTCTATAGGGGGTGATGTAGGTAAGAATCTGTCAACCAACAAATATCCAGTTTGAAATTAGTCTTGAAAGAAATGTAATTCCCAAATGAAGTCCTTCCCCACGTTAGCATAAGCTAAGGCAAGTGTGTATCAAGAGAAGGCCAGCTCCTGTAGGAAATGGCTGTGAATTTAGTTAAGGTGGCAAAGTTTTCTAAACAAATCTTAGATAAATGAAATTACTTCCCTTTTAAAAATAAAAAAACAAATGTCAAACCCAGGGCACGGTCAAAATCCTTAGCAGGTAAATTGCGTTTCACCTTTTCCACCAGAAAGTGTGATCAATTTAGTAAGCAAATAAGTACATACATCTCGACCCTGTGGTCAAGATGCTTTACCACAGAATATTATCGATATTATTAAATGTGTCCAAGACCTTTCTTGAGATATTTTCTCTCCTATTAATATGTTGTCTGCATTTTTCTACCCTACCAACACAAAGAGATAGGTATCAAAAACTCAACACACACACACACACACACACACACACACACTGCTAGGTGAAATACATAAATCCTAAAGAAGCTAGAAAAGGGAAAAAATACCATAATATGGTGTGATTTCTTTAAAATAAACCAACAGAGGAAAAAACTTTCTTGACTATCTTTATGCAGGCAGTTCATGCCTACCTATGTTCTGCAATAATAGGGACAATTGTTGTACAGACTGAGAGATGGCTTTCTGTCCCAGGAGCTCTGTCTAGTTAGAGTGGGCCATTGGCAACTGCCTGCTGAAAATCAAATCTGAAGATTTGATTTTAAAACTGGAGACTTCAGCATAACCTGAAATGATCCCAACAGCGTGGACTGGTGGACTGGCCAATTGACTACTTCTGAAATGCAGAAGGAGGATCAAGAGTACGTGGGGGGGCTTCCCTGTTGGCACAGTGGTTGAGAGTCCGCCTGCCGATGCAGGGGACACGGGTTCGTGCCCCGGTCCGGGAGGATCCCACATGCCATAGAGCAGCTAGGCCCATGAGCCATGGCTGCTGGGCCTGCGCGTCCGGAGCCTCCGCGATGGGAGAGGCCACGACAGAGAGAGGCCTGCGTACCGCAAAAAAAAAAAAAAAAAAAAAAGAGTACGTGGGAGCTTGCAAAAAAAAAATTAAAACATGAACATTTTCTTGAATGGACCCACCAGAAATTAGAAAAATGAATTCCTTCCATTCATTTGACTATTTTCTTCATGAAACGGCTTTTGCAGACATCATCCCATTTGACTCTTTCAGGAATGCTGGAGGTGTGATTGCCTGGATGAGACCGGTTCATGCCCAGTCCCACCCATTGTCCAGCTTCTGTGCATCCCGCAATTTCTTCAATCCGAATCATGCAGGGCAGTTGAACAGTTTCCTGCTGAGCAGAGTAGTGGATTATTATAGCCTTGTAATAAGTCTTGAAATCAGTCTTACTTCTCCAACTTTCTTTTTTAGAGTTATTTGGGCTATTCTAGGTCCTTTGCATTACCATATGAATTTTAGAATCAGCTTGTCAATTTCTACAAAAAAAGCTTACTGGGATTGTGATTGAAATTCCACTGAATCTATAGATCAATTTGGGGAGAATTGACATCTTAACAATGGTGAGCCTCCTGACCCATATTTCTCTTCATTTATTTAGATCTTCTTTAATGTCTCTCAGCAATATACACAGCCTTCAGTGTATAGAACTTTCACATCTTTTGTCAGATTTTCCCCTAAGTATTTCATATTTTTATTATAAAAGGTATTTTTTTAAATTTTGATATCCTATTGTTTGTTGCTGGCATATAAAAATACAGTCGTTTTTGTATATTGATCTTTTATCCGTCAACCTTAATAAAGCTCACTTATTAGTTCTCCACAAGGCAGTAGAAACCAGAGGTCAGACACAGCCTTAGCCAGATGAGAGGACATTTGTCATGTAGCTAACCATGGGTGGATCTCTATTTCTCTGTCTGCTGTAGGACCTTGAACAGGAGAATCAACCTCTCTGAGCCTCAGGATAATAATGCTTAACTTGCCACACTCTCTTAGGATTGATGGTCTCATGTGTGTTAAAGGGCACACATTCAGTGCCTGCCTCATGTTCTAGGCTCTCTGTGGAAACTTCTTTCGTGCCCCCAAATGCTAAGCACCCTTTAGGCCCAGAGTAAGTGCTCGAAAAGTCCTTACTTATTCACCTACCAGGAAGTGCTTTCCATTAAGGAGCCAAAGGCTAGGTTCTTAGCTAATGTATATGCTGTTTCTAAACATAGCAGAGTCTGTCAGAGTCCATTTCCCCTTGGTTCAGCCTGGAAGATACCTTCATGGTTTCTCTCCAGCCAAAGACATCCTGCGTCTCTCTGCCTGAGGGTGTTCTCTGGTCCATGGAAGATTGGAAACACTAGGCAGCTAACATCCCAGGGGCAACTCTCCATCCCGCCATCAGGATGATTTTGTTCTATTTTATACAGTCCCTTAGAGGCTCCATTGAATTGAGCCACACTTGCCCACAGTGATAACATGCTGATTAAAGTACTTATATCTGCCTCTTTCCCTCCCCTGTGTCACATCCTCTCTTTCTCAATCACTTCCTGGGGTCACCTCCTAAATAAACTACTTGTGCCCCAAAACCTTGTCTTGAGATCTGCTTTTGGGAATGGAACCAAGACAGGTCATTTGACAAATGATGAAGCTAGCTAGAAGCAGAACTAGAGTTAGAACCCAGGTCTTCTGGCTCTAGAGTACATCCTCTAGTCCTACTGGATATGGAGTAATACACTTGAAACAATGATGACCCGATGTCAAGCAGTGTATACCTGGACACCAACAGGGCAGCACTGAGTCCGCCATGCCTGTCTCCTAAGGCTGGTATTACCAAGTATGGGTCTGATTGTATGTGGTTTCAAGCAGCAACATAAACAGCTAACGATTAAAGGAGGGGTTCACATCAGGTCACTGAAGCTGAGGAGGGAAATTTTCTCTAAGATAATGGAATAGTAGTGGTATGGGGTATTAAAAAATCTAATGAAAACTGGGGAAAGGGGGCTTAAAGAGGTGGAGCACATCTGGACGTATGACTTAATGATACAAGTTTTTACAAGTGCAGAGGTAGGTATCAGCAACCTCTCATGAAGCACCTGTTTCCCTATGCATGGCACACGCATGCATTGAACCCATTAGCAGTGCTACAGTGGGGTGGCGCTCTGTTGTACCAGAAAGATGCCTATCCCAATGACATTATTAAGTCAATTTTTAGAAAGTAAATAGAAGTTACTGCATTAAATGACACCACTGTCAATATCATAGTGTACAAAATAAAAACAGGTCCATCAAGAGAGGACTGATTAAACTGCTTCATGTGATATCCATAAAATGAAACACTATATTGCTGCATATAGAATGAGGCAGCGTTATAGTCCTATATATACTGATACAGAAAGATCTCTAAGATATGTTAAGCATAACACAAGATGCAGAAATGTGTAAAGAATATTACCATGTATATTTTAAGTGATACAATAGCTATAGCTATAGAAATGTAGATGTAGAATAGTATGGAGTTTCCTTAAAAGGTAAAAGTAGAGCTACCGTGACTTCCCTGGTGGCGCAGTGGTTAAGAATCTGCCTGCCAATGCAGGGGACACGGGTTCAAGCCCTGGTCCGGGAAGATCCCACATGCCGTGGAGCAACTAAGCCCGTGTGCCACAACTACTGAGCCCACAAGCCACAACTACTGAAGCCCACGCGCCTAGAGCCCGTGCTCCACAACAAGAGAAGCTATTGCAATGAGAAGCCCACACACAGCAACAAAGAGTAGCCAGCCCCCGCTTGCCACAACTAGAGAAAGCCCGCATGCAGCAACGAAGACCCAACACAGCCAAAAATAAATAAATAAATAAATAAATTTTTAAAAGTTAAAAAAAAAAAAGTAGAGCTACCATATGATCCAGCAATCCCACTCCTGGGCATAAATCTGGAAAAGACAAAAACTCTAATTCAAAAAGATACATGCATTCCAATGTTCATAGAAGCACTATTTACAGTAGCCAAGACATGGAAACACCCTAAATGTCCCTCGACAGATGAATGCATAAAGAAGATGTGATACGTAAACACAATGGAATATTACTTAGCCATAAAAAAGAATGAAAGAATGCCATTTGCAGCAGCATGGATGGACCCAGAGATTATCATACTAAGTGAAGTAAGTCTGACAGAGAAAGACAAATATCATATGATATCACTTATATGTGGAATCTAAAATAATGATACAGATGAGTTTATTTACAAAGCAAAATAGACTCACAGACCTAGAAAACAATCTTATGGTTATCAAAGGGTAATGGGGGGGGAAGGGAGGGATCAATTAGGAGTTTGGGATCAACAGATACACACTACTATATATAAAATAGATAAACAACAAGGACCTACTGTATAGCACAGGGAACTATATTCAATATCTTGCAATAACCTATAATAGAAAAGAATCTGATAAAGAATAGATATACATTTATATGTATAACTGAATCACTTTGCTGTACACCTGAAACTGATACAGCATTACAAATCAACTATACTTCAATAAAAAAGAAATGTAGAGATATTCATATACATATAGACATAGACATATATATGTGCTCAGAAAAGTTACATAAGAAAATGGTAACTGGTTGCGCACCAGAAAAAGAAGCTGGAAGCTGGTGGCAGTGATTTAGAGGGATATTTTTTTACTGTATATCTTTTCCACAGAATTTTGCATGATGTATTGCTTTATAAATAAATAATGAAATATATGAGAGCTTTCTTGGCAGCCAGCTACTGTAGAAAGAAGCCAGACCATTGAATGATGCAGGACCGTGTGGACAGAGGTCCAGCCAATTGTTTTACCAAGGTCCAGATATAAGGGTGAAGCCCCCATGGACATTTTTCCAGCCTCAGCTGAGCTCCTGGTTGAATGCAGGCTAATATGTAATCCAGGTCACCTGGCTGAGCCCATCCAGCTCATAGGTTCATGAGAAATAGTAAATCATTTTTCTTTAAAGACACTGAAATACAAGCACAGGCACACATAGACACACACACACAGACAGAGGAAAATAGAAAGGAAAGAAATATATGAGAGATAAAAAAGAGAAAGAAATATTAAATGCAGAAGGATGATTTTTCCCAAGTAGAATTCCAAAGTAAGTAGGAGACACATTTTGGGTCACTCCTGTTGCTGCTAACTGCTAGCAAGTAGTTCACTGTGGACCCAATCCAGTCCCAGGTGAGGCTATCCTACAGTAGGGATCCAGGGATGCAGTAGAAAGCACATAGACTTAAATCCTCAGCAAGTTCCTTAACCACAAGCCTCAATGAAACTGTGATAATAATATACATTTTACAGAGCTCTTGTGAGGCTTGAAGATGACTCCCACAGATGATTCTATGGCTGAAAGACAGTGGGTATAAAATAATCACTGACTTCTTCAACAAGTACCATTCTGCCTCAGCTGTATCAGTTATTTAATGCTGCATAACGCATCAGCCCAAAACTTAGTGACTTAAAATTAAAAGGACCATTTATTATCTCATGGTTCTGTGGGTCAGAATTCAAGAGCAGCTTGGCCGGCCCGTTCTCTCTGGAGGTCTCTCACGAGACTGCAGTCAGATGTTGGCTAGAGCTGCAGTCATCAGGAGTGGGGACAGGGCTGGAGGATCCATTTCCACTCCCTCACATGGTGGTAAGGTGACACTGGCAGTTCGAGGGAGGCCCCAGTTACCCTCCAGTGGCCCTTCTTCAGGACAGCTTGGGCTTCCTCACAATATAGTGGCTGGTTTACCTCACAGTGAGCCATCTTTGGATGTCACACACTATCACACACGTTAGCCCTGATTCAGTGGGAAGGGACTGCACATGAGCATGAATTCCTGATGGAAAGGAACACGGGGGGCTGTCATGGGCTGAGTTGTGTCCCCCAAAACTCATATGTTGAAGCCTTAATCCCCAGTACCTCAGAATGTGACTGTATTTGGAGACAGGCCCTTTAAAGAGGTGACTGAGGTAAAACGAGGTCACTAGGATGGGTGGGACTCATCCAAAATGACGGGTGTCCTTATAGAAAGGGAGATTGGAACACAGATGTGTACAGAGGGAAAACCATGCAAAGACACAGGGAGACCGTGGCGTGTCTGCAAGCCAAGGGGACTGGTTTCAGAAGAAACCAGCCCTGCCTAAACCTTGATCTCTTCTAGGCTCCAGAACTGTGAGAAAAGAAATCTCTGTTCTTTAAGCCATCCAGTCTGTGGAACTTTGTTATGAGAGCTGGAACAGCTAATACAGGGGCCACCATAGAAGTCAGCTTCCACACTGACCATCCTAACATGCCGAGAAAATAATGTCTTCTTCAGACACAATGCTACATATTGTGTAATTGTATTCATATAAGCTTTCCAGAATAGGCAAATCCACAGAGACAGAAAGTAGATTGGTGGTAGCCAGGGACCGGGGGTGCCCATAGGAAGGGAGAGTGACTGCTAACGGGTAGAGAGTTTCTTTGGAGGGTGATAAAATGTTCTAGAATTAGATAGTTGTGATGGTTGCACAACTTTGTGGATATACTAAAAACCACTGAACTGTACCATTTAAAAGGGTGAATTTTATGAACTGTGAACTATACCTCAAGTTTTTTGGTTTCTTTGGGTTTCTTTTTCTTTTTCATTTTTTTTTTCTTTTGCGGTATGCGGGCCTCTCACTGTTGTGGCCTCTCCCGTTGCGGAGCACAGGCTCAGCGGCCATGGCTCACGGGCCCAGCCGCTCCGCAGCATGTTGGATCTTCCTGCACCGGGGCACGAACCCGCATCCCCTGCATCGGCAGGCGGACTCTCAACCACTGCGCCACCAGGGAAGTCCTCTTTTTATTTATCATTATTATTATTTTTTTATTGAAGTATAGTTGATTTACAATGTGCCAGTCTCTGTTGTACAGCAAAGTGACTCAGTTATACACCTATATACATTCTTTTTTATATTCTTTTCCATTATGGTTTATCACAGGATATTGAATATAGTTCCTTGTGCTAATATACCTTAATTTTAAAAAATGGCTACATTGTCCCATCAGCCAGTATTCTGGAGTAGTCCTCTGGGCTGGGTTCTAGGTCCAGAGCTGAGATGAAGAATGCCAAAGGAATAGATGCCAGTCTTTCTCTCTGCAGAAGACTTACAGTTGAGTTATGGTAACAAACCATGGCTTTAAAATACTCACGGTGCATTATTTAAATAGCTGAAAAGATTCCAATGGAGTCCAACCCGAAAAAGTCCACCCTGGGGAGAAGTGGTGTCTGTCAGACCTCCACAGACCTATTCCAGCTTCTGCTCCAGCTGCAGTGGCCCACCCTGGACAGGACACGGCCTCTCGTCCCTAAGTTTCCCTGCGCCAACAAACACTTGTCGTGGTGAGAAGCTGGAGATGATGGAGGGTTTGGGATCTGTGTTGTCTGGTGGGGGTTATAACACCACGCCTGCTCTTGTGAGCTGTGTGGCCTTGGCTGGACTGCTTAACCTTGATGTGCCCCAAACTCTTCATCTGGAAGATGAGGATAGTACATGTAAAGAGCCAGGAAGAGCCTCCCTTAATATGAACTATTTGATGCTATTTATTGATGCATGTGCACCCGCACACCCCCAATAACAAAATGAACTTGTCGCCATTCCCCTTTGGTTACACTGAAAAGTCCTAGGAAATTAGGAGCGTTCCTTGTCCTCAGGGAGGTGTGGGAACCACTTGCTCAATGAATGTTTTCTATGGCCAGGCTTGTGCTAAGAGCTTCTCAAATGTTACCTCCTCCATACCTCACAATAACTCCATAAATAAAAATTTGTTACTCTGAGTTTAGAAATGAGCAAAATGAAGCATTTAAGATGCTAAGAAATGTGCTCAGAGCCACACAGCTGGTATAAGGCAGAGCTGGGATTTGAATTCAGGTCTTCTGATTCCCAAGCATGTGGTCTTTGGACAACGTGGTGCTGGGCACTCCCTTCTGTGGCCTGGATTTCTACTCCTGAAGGGTGATGGGCTGGAATCCCTCTTACATCCAGGTTGGACACAAAAGAATGAAACTGAATCTCGGGTTGAGGTTCCCAGCTGAATGTCACCTGCTGTGTCATCAGCCATGAGTTCAGGTGACTGGACCCCTCTGAGTTGGCGTGTGAGTGCAGAGCCAGCAGCGTTGATAAAGATGGAGAGGAAGCTTGGGAAATGGCTTTGACAGCTAGAGAGATAGAGATAAATAGTCCAAAGCAGAACGTGGGCCTTTACCTCTGATGACTCTGCCCATCTCCCAAAGGGATATTCTTCTTGCCTTCTAAGAAGTGACACCAGCTTATATTTATTGAGGGCTAACTCTACCAGACATGATTCTACGTGCATCACACAGACTACCACATTTAATCCTCTCAACAAGCCTAAGAGGAATGTACTATTACCATCACCATTTTTCAGATGAGGAATTTGAGGCACAGCAAGGTTAAGTAATCTGCCCAAGGTCACACAGCTTGCAAGAGGAGGTGGTAGTATACCACACAGAGGGGGACCTGAGCCTGAATCCTCAGCCTCTGTATTCTACCTCTTCTCTAGTACACATGGCAAGTGTTTATTGACTCTGGGAGGGTGTTCTGTGTGGCAGTCACCATCCAGGTACCCCAGGGATGACTGAAGCCAACATTTCTACAAAGACACATGCCGTGGATAATTGCAGACGATGTGAAAAGTAGAAGTTCTACATCCAGTGCCCTGTCACCTGGTAAACACAAACACACAGTCATCAAATTCAATGGTATTTATTATGCAAAACCCTTTGGTTTCAACCTGCCTGCGAGTTTTAAGAGCAGGTCTAGAGCATCCCTTTGTTTCCAATCCTTGTAGTTAGGAGTACTCGTTGAACCCTGATGAGAAGTGCATGCAAGTGGCAAACAATTATGAAATCCGCCAAATGATTTTTGAGGAGAATCTCAGCATTCAGATTGTTCACACGTGACGTCAACACCTACAGGGATGCAGGGCTGCTGCTCCTGCACCCAGGGATCTGGGGCATACCTGGCCAGGTGGAACCAAGCCACCACCCAGTCCTGCAGGGAGAAGAGTATAGGATTTGGTGCTCTAAGTCTAACGCCTCTGAGGATTCCATTCAATAATGGGAGAATCCTGGAGACCTCATGGAAGCAAATTCAAGGGCTTCAGGGAAATCATGGGCACATGGAAGCTGTGGGTCAGAGCAAGCCCATCTCCTTTAAGAACCGAGTCTCTAGTAGAGTCATTCAATGACTCTGTTATTCTATTTTTCAGCTGTTATTTAGCTTTCATATATCTCGTATATTTTAGAGATCCACACATTAATTGTTGGTTTACATGATATGAAGTCATATGAGGAAATCTCTGTTTTCACTTTTATTGGAATTTGCATCCTATTCTTATTGTTTTAAATTAGCTATTACAAATGCCTTAGAGCAAAATGCTCTTAGTAACCTCTTGCCCTCCTGTATTAATTAGTCAGGCTTCTCCAGAGAAACAGAAACAGTATGATAGATAGATAGATAGATAAGATAGATGGATATACAGACATACCTCACTGTTCCGTGCTTCACTTTATGGCACTTCACAGATACTGAGTTTTTTGCAGATTGAAGGTTTGTGGCAACCCTGCCCCGAGCAAGTCCATCGGTGCCATTTTTCCAATAGTACTTGCTCACTTCATGTCTCTGTGTCACATTTTGGTAATTCTCTCAATATTTCAAACTTTTAAATTATTATATTTGTTATGGTGATCTGTGATCAGTGTTCTTTCATGTTGCTATTGCAAAAAATTATGACTCACTGAAGGCTCAGATGAGGGTTAGCACTCTTTTTGGCAATAAGATATTTTTAATTAAGGTATGTACTTTTTTTAGACATAATGCTATTGCACACTTAATAGACTATAGTACAGTGTAAACATAACTTTTATATTCACTGGGAAACCAGAAAATTTGTGTGACTTGCCTTACTGCAATATTTGCTTTATTGAGGTTGTCTGGAATGGAACCCATAATATCTCCAAGGTACACCTAAATCTATATCTGGACAGAGAGAGATTGATTTATTATAAGGAATTGGCCTATGCAGTTGTGGGGACCAGCAAGAGCCAAGTCCATGGGGCAGGGCTGCAGGTTGGACATTTCAGTGAGAGATGCTGCTGCTGTCTTGAGTCTGAACACCGGCAGTTTGGAGGCAGAATTCCTTTTTCTTCTGGGGACTTCAGTCTTTTCTCTGAAGGCCTTCAACTGATTTGATGAGGCCCACCCACATTACAGAGAGCAATCTGCTTTACTCAAACTCTAGTGATTGAAATCTAAAAAGTACCTTCACATCAACTTCTAGACTGGTATATGACCAAACAACTAGGCACCATGGCCTAAGCAAGTTGACACATAAAATTAACTATCACACCTCTCCTCCTGATCACTATAACCTCCTACCAATTATGGCATCTCACCTTCTAGTTCCTGTTTTCCACTTCCTGGTGACTTATGACCTCCTCCTCTCCCTCACCTTGCTTAACCATCTTTCTACTTTATCTCTAGAGTTTCACTGTTCAACACAGGAGTCACTAGATACATGTCCTCTACAATTTTAATTTTAACAAGTTAAAATAAAATGAAATTTAAAATTCAATTCCAGGGTTGCGGTAGCTACATTAAAGTGCTCAATAGTCACATGTGGCTGGTGGCTACCATATTGGACAGCACAGAGTAGAACATTTCCATCATTGCTGAAGGTTCCAGTGGACAGAGGTGCTCTAGACGTTTCTTCACTGTAGCTTTGCCTTTGTTATCTAGGCCTCTCTCCTCAGACATTGACTCTGAATCTCAGAGTTCCAGGTTTGCAGTCTCCTTGACCATTTGGATAGTCATACATATCCTCATTGAGAATGTTGCAAAAAGATAGTTTGATGCATCTGTGTAATTCTTTTTTTTTTTTTTTTTTTTTTTTTTTTTGCGGTATGCGGGCCTCTCACTGTTGTGGCCTCCCCCGTTGCGGAGCACAGGCTCCGGACGCGCAGGCTCCGGACGCACAGGCTCAGCGGCCATGGCTCACGGGCCCAGCCGCTCCGCGGCATATGGGATCCTCCCAGACCGGGGCACGAACCCGTATCCCCTGCATCGGCAGGCGGACTCTCAACCACTTGCGCCACCAGGGAGGCCCGCATCTGTGTAATTCTTGCATGGAATGCTTGTGTATTGCTCAGGATAAGTAATACTAGCTGCTGAAACAAACAACTCCAAAAGATCAGTGACTCAACACAATAAAGGTTTATTTCTTGCCCAAGTTACAGTCCTGTACTCTTTACAGCCATTCACTCTTCTTCCAGGGCCTCAGAGTTCTCCACTGGGTCCTCTGCATCCAGCTGGCCACCTAATGAAGAGTGGGGAAGACAGTACAGGATGTTCAGGCACCAGGTCTGGAAGCGGCTGCATCACTTCTGCTCACATTTTATTGCCCAGCCTGGGTCAAACAGACCCATCTCACTGCTAAAAATGTAGTCTTTCCAAGGGCCAGGGAGGAAAATTAACATAATGGTGAACACAATCTGCTGTATCACAGCATGTAGAAAAAATGCATTCCTAGGTCAAGGGATACTATTTCTCCCAGCAATGAACTATGTATATGTAAAAACCCTTCTGGGTCACACAGTATATATGTTTACACATCTCATACAAGGAAAATAAAAAATATCAGTAACTATCAAATGATGAGTTTCAAGGCCATATAGAATGGAAGCTAAGAAAGGATGGACTTGGGAATTGGAAAAAGTCTGTTTGAATTCCAACACTACCACTAACTGGCCAAAAACACACTGGCAGTGTGATCTTAGGCCAGTTGCTTAAACTTGCAGGGCCCTCAGAGGACTCATGGGGTTTAAATGCGGCAGTAAATGCTTACATTAGTGTAGACGCTCAGTGGCAGGTGGGGCTACATACACACATACATGTGATGTCACGGCCTTTCCCCCACATTCTACTTTTAAGTCAGATCTACCTACAAACCGTGTAGTAATTGCAAAATGAAATACTTTCCCGTGTTCATGTTTGTTGTAGGTTGAATTGTGTAGCCCCCGCAAACTCCCCCAATTCACATGTTGAAGTCCTAACTCCCAGTACCTCAGAATGTGACCTTCGTTGGAAGCAGGGTCATTGCAGATCTAATTAGTTAAGATGAGGTCATACTGGAGGAAGGTGGACCCCTAATCCAATACGACTGGTATCCTTATAAAAGGGGAAATTTGGAGACATACATGCACACAGGGGGAATGCCATGTGAAGATAAAGGCAGGGATTGAGTGAGGCATCTACAACGCCAAGGAAGGCAAAAGATGGCCAGCAAGCCACCAGAAGCTAGAGGAGAGGCATGCAATAGATTCTCCCTCACTGCTCTCAGAAGGAACCAATCCTGCCAACACCTTGATCTCAGACTTTTGACCTCCAGAACTATGAGACAATAAATTTCTGTTGTTTAAGCCATGCTGTTTGTGGTACTCTATCATGGCAGCCCTAGGAAACTAATATAATATCCAAGCAGTTATTGACTCATATACACAGAATTTAATCTTTAAATTGCAGGTGTTCACATTTTTGTAAAATGCTAATTTCAACATATTTCCAAAATCAATTTTCCATCCATTAATTCAACTGTTTTAGAGCTACAAAAACAGCAACTTCATAGGGGCCACCCTAAGATCCATATGACTACCGGGATGAAACATTGGCTTTTCTTGCTGTTTGCTTAATGGGGCTATTAGGGACCTATCTTTGGAACTAGGCTCATTAATATTACACAAATGACTGGTTGTATGACCTTAGCCAAGTCCCTTGTCTGCCCTGAACTATTTTCCTCCTCTAAAAAATAAGGGAGTGAGGCTACATTCCTTAACTAACTTCCAGCTAGGACATTCTTTGGCTTAAAAGAAACCTTGCCCATCTAGGAAGACTTGATGGCCTGTGGTCCAGGTAAGCTGAAAGCAGAGCTGCTTACAGAAATCAGCTCTGCTAATATAAGGGGATTTAAGAACAATGTTAAAGGAGAGTGCACCAGCAAATTAAATATTCAAAGTGAAGAACTCTGAATTTATTAAAAGTCTGTCACCATTGAGAATGCATAATTTTAGCATAAATACTCTAGAAATATTCATTTAATTTGCTAGATGTTACTGTTAATAAATGGATCCTGCATCTAGATGTGTCATATGTCATTAATAAATCAACCAAAGAATGCAAATTATAATTATTTTGAATTATCTATTTACTGCTTAATTATATTTAATTTTAGACTCTCCTAAAATGGCCGAATAAAAATTTTGGATGCTAAATGACTGCCTCATCTGTTTACTCTGTATATTTGCTGAAAATAATTAGTTATATTAATTGGGGATTTTTTTCCTTAAAAAACTAATATGGGTAGGGATGGTCCTAAATAAAATATCGCCATACATGCATTTTTTTGGCCAGGATTGTAGTAAAATATTGTTGGCACTAAAATCAGTAAGCAAACCTTTGCTCACTACCATGGGATCAACTTGGTATAATGTGATATAACAACTAAATAAAAGTAACATCAGTACTACCCTTAGATTCAGGCAAGAGGCCCTACCTGGGCTTCTATATGTTACAGAGCCTGTTCTGGACTTTGTCTGGCCATGCCACTCCATACAAGGCAAGGAGGCCCCAGGGTCAGAGGACATGCCTGCCTGGAGGTCTCTCTCTCTCTCTCTCTCTCTCACACACACACACACACACACACACACACACACGTCCTTCTAGGACGCACTCCAAGTGTTCATCACCCTGACATCCTCTGGTCAAAGGGGCCTAAGCTCCTTTCCAAGGCCTTTAAAGACCTCTTTCCTGGGTCCTTCTTGCTAGGGTGACCATCACTGGTGTGCTTACTCTTCAGCCTGAGAAGTGGCCAAGAGGAGGCTGAGGTGGGGATGAGGACAGAGCTAGGACTTGTGGACTGGTATGGGGGAGGGGGATACTGGGGTGGGGACCGGTAAGGCTGGGTAAGGAGTCAGAAAACTAAATTCCCCTGTATGAATTCTCCTCTTTTATGAAGGCACATTGGTCAAGGTAGGAGGGACCATATTTTATCTACAATTTGTCATCTTGATTTATAATTGTTTAATATTTCGACGGATGGCATGAGGGTCTCCATTCATCCTCTTGCCCTGGACCTAGCAAATGTGAAGAGAAGGCTGAGTAACATCATCATTTTACACTGCAGACCTTTGAATGGCCCATCTCTCTTGCTGATGATCTATTTCCTAGTTTGTCACACCTAGCACACAAGTAAGTGAAATTAATAACAAAGAAAAAACAAAAGAAGTGAAGAATAAGAGACTAAAGAAATTCTATAGTTTCTTTTTTCCTGCCCTGTGGGTTTTAGAATATAGTTATGGTTCTTCAGAAAGCTTTTCCCCCAAGTTGGTGATGATGATGATGATAAAAACTGATGCTTCTTCCTATGTGCTGGGACCCCTTCTAAACACACACATTAATGAATCTCATCATTATAGAAACGACATAGGTGGGTCCTGTAGTAACAGCCTCCCAGTTTGACATACGAGGAACCCTGAGGGTAAAGAGGGTGATTTGTACGTGGTCACACAGCTGGGCAGTGGAAGAAGGGATTGGAGCTCAGGCAGCGGGCTCCAGAGTCCCTGATGAAGTATGGTACAGGGCGTTTGTCCACTGAGCTCTGTCTGCACAAATGTCAGCTTTGCAAGCAACTTGCTGGCAACTTCCCCCTCTTCACCAGCCAGCAATCTGCAGTCTTAGCCACAGCCTCAGGGTCAGCGCGGGCTTACAGCTAACGGGGTCTACTGTCAGGGTTGAGCATAGCTGCTTAGGACTGAGGATTTTGTCTTTTTTGTGTTTTGTTTTGCTTTTAAGCGCTGGTAGGAAAACAAACAGCACTGTGCCCAGCACTCAGCAAATACTGGGAAGAAGGGAAGGAAGGAGAGAATGCACCTGGTAAAGTTAAAGCAGTTTGATGCCAAAGACAAAAATGATCACGTGATTACTCCCGCCCAGCCTCCATCCTCTACCCAAGGGGCAGGGATCACGGGGTCGGCTTCAGACCTGGCCTTCAGAGAAGGGCCCCGCCCGAAGGAGGGCCAGGGTCTCTCCCACGAGAACTCCGAACGGTTGGGGGTAGAAGAAGACACCAGTCTCGAAGCAAAGAGGCCAGGGCACAGAGTCGCAATGCCGCCTCTTCTTCGCCGGCGTGCACCCCGCCCTCTCCCACGGCGCCCCGCCCCTCCTAGCCGTCTGCCCCGCCTCTTCCCCGCCCCTCCATGGCGCCAGGACCCCAGGAAGTTGCCCCACCCTTCACGGCGCCGTGCCCCCGCCCCTCCACGGCGTCCGGCCCCACCCCGTGCGGCGTCGGGGCGCAGCGTCTACCCGCGGTGCATGGTGGGGCCGTTGCCTCGGACAACCCGGGCCCCGGCCGCCCGGAGGCTGTGAGGAGCGGTTGCGGCGGCGGAATGCACCGGGCCTCCGCGCCGTCCGCGCACCTGGCGAGCCCCAACTACTACGAAAGGCTGGGCCGCCTCCAGCACGGGCTGCGGGACAGGTACGGCCTACCCGGGGCGGGGGCGGGGAGTCGGCCGGCCCGAGGGTCCGCCGGAGCCCTGCCCCCTGTTCCTTTCTGCTGCCCCCGCCCGCGGTTCCCCTGGGCCCGGGTCCAGTTCTGCGACGCCCCGCCTCGAGCTCCCGGAGGGGCCAGGAGGACGGAGTTTACCAGAGACACCTCCTTATGGGCAGTGTCCCGTGGGAGCGTGCGGCCGTGTCACTGAATGTGCCCAGAAGTGAGAGCGGGAGTGTCCTGCCTGTCACTCTCAATGCAGCCCGTGAATTTCTCTAGTCCCCTTCCACACGTCCTCCCCGGCACTTCACATTGTCATCCCACCCTGACAGCTGCGCTGCATCAGTGATGACAAGTCCAGGAACGCAGGCGGGAGAGTGAGTGTGTGTGTTTGTCAAACATGTGCCCTGTTTAAATGTAGGAGACTTTTTTTGTGGGGCCAGATCTCCAGCGAAGGGATGACATTTCCAGCGGGAGAAGTCAGCTTTCAGAGGGTTCATGATGCCTTGATTAAGACGTGAAAGATGAGAACTACAGAAAAACAGCTTGATCACATAAAGAGAGAAAATTATAAAGCATTTTACTATAAATAACTACATAAAAGGCTGTTGAAACTATTCTTCGGCTGCTAAATTAATTGGAGTTGGAAATCTCATTAGTTGACAAGAAAGGAAATAGATTTTTGGATCTCTTGATAAACAAAACGTTTAATGAGTGTTAAAAGTTACAAAATCATTTTAGTGAAGAGAGCTGTGTGTGATGATTCTAAAATGACAATAATTACATGGAAGGTAAAGACAGAAGTTACTGGTTTTGAAAAGGAATTATATTCAACCTATGCTAGGTTTATTGTTTAATATTTATAGAGCATCTACAAGCGGCCTCCTTAATCATTCTCACTATTTACCTCTGAACCCTTTTCTACATCCTGTTTTCTTTCTGACATACCACTACTCACCCACCCACTCACCTCACCTCCAACTTAAAAAAAAAATCACTTCCTGCAGTGCCTTCATTAAGAGACAAGATAGTGCTCTGTGTTCTGTTAAAAGAGTGGCTTAGTTACCCCAGGCCTTTAGTTATTTGTATTTCTTAACCCAAGTTCTAATTTTCAAATATTACTGGTTCAAATGGCATTTTAAAAAAAAACTAAGTTAATTGTGAGTTATCATTTTTGCTTCCTGTGCTAGGAACACCTGGCTGTTTATAGTCCTTATGGTATAATTTCTGTGTAATGATTATTACTCACTTTATGTCTAACACTTAATGCTTTCACTGTTAAGCAAGGTGAGGCTGTTGAAATTATATAAGGAATTTGAGTCAAATTTTACAGCCTATTCATGGTTCTGCATTTGGAGGTTTGTTTCATTTTTAAGTCAGTACAAATTTGTTATTGTGTGTATTCATTTTTCATTTTAAAAGTCCATAACTAACTCTAATGTGTAGTTAATAAGTACAGAGGCAAATAACTTCGGATACAAAGAACAGTGCAGGACAACTGTGGAAACCTAGGTTCTAGTCCACCAACAGTTGTGTGACCTTGAGCTGGTCATTCAGCTCCCCTGACCTGCCTTCGTCACCAGAAATGAGGGGCCTTGAATACTACGTAAAGTGAGGCCACAGATTTTTTTTCTCTAGTAGAGCAATGAGCCTTAAAGTAAAAAAAAAAGTTGAAAGCTGTTAGTTTTGCAAAGCAGCAAGCAATGAATATTACCGCCTGTATCCCATCTGAGTATTTGTATGTACCTGTTTGTTTGACCAATCCCCGTGACCATAAGGACCTTTATCTCCTTAAAACTCTAGAATCATTTTAAAGGCTGCAACCTCGGGTAGTCACAGCTGATTTGTCAGTCTGAAAATGTCCTGGGAATGGTAGAGAAAAACACCTTGCCCTTTCTCAGTCCTCTTAGAGGTGGGTTATTGCAATGTTAGCTGGTCTAATAACTGGGCCCTCCCCTTGTAAGTGGCGTATTTCTAACCCAAATTGTCTTAGCACACCCACACATAGATGTAATTTTATATTCTGAATTTTTTCCTTTTTGTATACAGTGTTTTCTCTGCATCATGGCAAAAGCCAGTCACTGAATCTAAAAGAGCCTGATGGAGTGACTTGTTACAGTGTGTTCAGTGCCACAAGCATGGTAGCAACATGAAAGTGGAATCGACTCTTAGAATTATATAAAAACATCCCTTGAAAAGGCCCATTAACCAGCCCCAGTTTTTTCAATGCCAATATTGATTCAGAGTGAGCTATCATAATAGTCCAGAAATTGATGCTGAGATATTAGTTGAGTAAAGCTGAAGATGGTATTGAGACAAAAATAGAATAATAAGCAGCTTACAAGGAGAAAACTAAATGCCGTGGCTATAGTTTAAGGACCACCCAGCTGTGTAAAACTTTGAAAGGTCCAGGTCAGAGGTGCAGGTGATTGAAACCGGGGCCTATGGATACACATCTCAGGGCTGGGTGTTTAAAGATTCTGAAATAGAGATTTAAGATGCAGCAGTTCGGGCTTCCCTGGTGGTGCAGTGGTTGAGAGTCCGCCTGCCGATGCAGGGGACACAGGTTCGTGCCCCGGTCCGGGAAGATCCCACATGCCACGGAGCGGCTGGGCCCGTGAGCCATGGCCGCTGAGCCTGCACGTCCGGAGCCTGTGCTCCGCCACGGGAGAGGCCACAACAGTGACAGGCCCGCGTACCACAAAAAAAAAAAAAAAAAAAAGATGCAGCAGTTCTAAGATGATCCTCCCAATAAGCCTTTCTCTAGCTTTTTATTGGGGTAAATATCTCGTTTTAAGTCTTGAATTTAAAATAGATATGAAAGTCAGTGTCGGGGGCACTGCAGCTTGGATGTGTTTAGAAAATGGGCCTGTGAAGAAGAGTTAATGAGATCAGCATCATTTTGCCTGGAATTAGAAGGCCAAGAGGTGTTTGTGATTTTTCAGTGTTTGAAGGGTTGCAGTAGAGAAGTATGACCAGTGGACATCTGTATATACTGAAGACAGAGCAGGAACAAGGAAGTTTTACATTCATTATTGAAAAGAACTTTCTGCTTGGGAGGTGATGGATTCCCATAAAGATGGTGGTCCTTTATCGTTCGAGGTCACGGGCGAATTTTTTAAATTATTTTGAAAAAAGTTCAAGCTTACCGAAAAGTTGCAAGAATAGGACAAAGGCCTCTAATATTCCCCTCACCCAGATTCCTCAACTCCTTAACATTTTATTACATTTTCTTTTTCCCTTTCTGTCTCTCTCTCTGCCTGTCATGTAAAAGCATGAGACTTCTTTGAACCATTTGAGAATTGCAGATATGCTGTCCCTTACATGATCACTATATAACCCTTCTAATCAGGAAACTAGCATTGATATACCAATCCCCAGGCCCCAGTCACAGTTCACCAACTGTCCTAACACTTTTTCCTTTTCTGGTCCAGGACCCACCTGTGAACCCGTGTTGCCATGTCTCTCCATTCTATCCCAGTCTGGAACCATTCCTCCATCCTACCCTGTCTTTCGTGTTCCTGACAGTTTCATAGAATAAAGCTCTCATCCCAGAGGGTGATCCTCAACCTGGGTCCGTCTGATGGTTCCTCATGACCAGACAGTGATCGTGTTTTCTTGGCAGGAATACCACAGAAGTGAATCATGACATCAGGGGCAAGGTCACAACTGCATTTAAGGGTCTTTCTGTCCCCATAATTTAACAGCAAATTGCTTACACTGTCCAGTCAATCACTCTTCATTATCATATTGATCATGAAACCTTAGAAGGGGAATAAATATTTCTAACAGGGAAGCAGTTATACCACATTTCCTTCACTTCTCTTCCAAGTCCAGTCTTCTTAATGAGAAAGTAAAGATCTGTGTGAAGCTCCTAATTTAAAAATTTGTGATTCTGTAATTTTTTTCTTGTTTAAACATAGGCACACCCCAACCAATGGATTGTGTTCCCCAAGCAAAGACTAGGTGTTTGGATTTTGGACACCACTTTCCCTTTGAAAGAATTTTGGTTAAATAGTGGTTTCCATTCTAGATTACAATAAGCAGAAAAATTTACTGAACCTATAATATAGCTAACAGTGTAACTTTGGGGGTTTTTTTAAAGGAAAAAAATGACTGAAGGAAAACAGAAGCTAATAATTAAGGGCTCCCAAGTGGACGTGGCCTCGGCCCTTTCCCTCAGGAGGCCAGCCTGAGCGCCCATCCTCCACTGGACTCCTTTGATTCACAGTCTTTTTTTTTTTTTTTTTTTTTAGCATTTTTCTCTTAGACATTATGTGATTTCTCATTCAGCCTTGTTTAATTAATGTTAACTTAGATTACCAGTTTGACTTCACTTGAAGCTTGTACTTTGGTGGTCTTCGAGCAGAGCCATCTGTGGTTAAACCTCCAAGGGCTCTTTTTGAGACTGGGATGGCTTCCTGTTCAGCCGTGTTACCCTCTAGCCCCTTGGTTTTGGCTGCTGCCACCTTTTCTGCTGCCCAGTTTCCCCTGCTTCTTGCCCAGGCTGGGTGTGCAGGTGGGCATGTCAGCCCTGTCCTCTAGCTTCCTGCCAGCACTTACCTGAACATCACAAGCTGTCTCTACTGGCGGTACCTCCGGGGACTAGTGGTCAGTGACGAGTCATGGCGATGTTATCAAGTTATAAAAGGAAATGCCTTCAGTTCCAAGTAGTGGTGTCAGGGGACCTGGTCTCCCCCAGATGTGAGTGAGGCCAAGTCTGCTTCTCAGAGATCTCTTCCTCACTCAGCCACGTGGCCCTGCCCAGGCCTGTCCCCAGCCTTCAGTCCAGGATGGATTTATGGAAGCCTTGTGTGTGGAACCCCCATTGTTCTCAGAGATGCTGGCCATGTTGTATTTTGCGTATGTATCTTGTTTATTGTCTGCCCTTCCCCCTTGAATGTCACTGCCTGAGGGCAGGGACCTTGGTTGGCTCATTTACCAGGTCAGTCTTCACCTAGAGCAGAGCCTGGCTCACCACTGCACTCAGTACATAACTTGCTGAATGAATGAGCCTGCTTCCCAGCCTTTTCTCACTACGTTTCCCCATTTACTTTGAGAATCTTGTTCTTTTCGCTTCATATTGGTGTCCTCTTTGCCTTTTAGACTTCCCTAGTGACTGCTAAGTACTTTTGTGACTTGAGTTTCAAATGCAGCTGGCATTTTCTGTTTCTTAGACCAGAGAAGCATTCTCACAAAGGAGATTGTGTTCTAAATCTGCCTGCCTGTTACCGATCAGTGTAATTTATTCATAAAATATTTTCTTTCTGTATTATAGTGAAAAGAAGAGATTGGACCTGGAAGGGAAACTCTATGAATATAATCAATCTGATACATGCAGGTAAGATATGACAAAGTTTTAAAACCAATTTGCCTCTATTAATCAAAATTTAACCCTAATATCGATATATGTTAAAAATACCATAGTTGTAGTCCTGTTGCCGTTCCTTATTTCTAATGTGTAATCGTTTCAAGTAAACACTGCAATTTAATACAATCACTATTAAGTGTAAGAATAAATTTGATGAACGTATAAGATAAAAATTATTGTATTTTCATTATTTGATATTTGTGTTATTTCAGGAATCTTTTGCTTAAAAAGCTTAAGAATAAGACACATTAGAGTCTTACTTATCTTTTTGGTCACAATTTAAACACATTGAATCTGTGAATGATTAAGTCATAATTATTATAGCTGACCTTTCAACAAACTGTTGTAGGCAGGGTTACGTGGTGTCTCATTTGTTCATGGGTGTATGACAAGGACTGTTAAAATTATTCTGAGCAGTGGATAATATACATATTATCCTTTTTAGGTTACTTACTCTAACATTAAGAGCAAACATTTAATATTTTTAATTATATTTTAAGGAAACTGAACTTTGTCCTTAAGCCAAATATATGGTGTAACCTCCAATATTATTCATAGGAAAGTTCTCTGGCTGTGATAGAGTTAAGTTTGTGACGTATCCACTTCATAGTACGAGTGAGAAATGAAAACATCTCATCCAGAAGAGAGAGAAGCCAAGAATACTTTAAAACCAAAGCACCCATCAGGTCCATTTTTCCTCATCTCCAAAATGATTCTTTCGCTTTGTTTAGTGTCCATACTTGCAAAGCTACCAGTCGGAGTAGACAGCCATGTGTTTCTAGCGGCTCCAAAAGAGACAGGGAGAGTCAGTAAGACAGTGGAAGACGTAGCAGTGATGTGGATGCTGTGGCCTCAGAAGTGGGCCCAAGTCTGAGAGGATCGTGGCAGTTGCCATTTTTCTAGCCCCTGACTACAGGGACAGAAGACAGGGCATAGACTCTTCCTACAGCCCGTTCTCAGGTGGCTTCCCGGCATAATGGCGGTAGGCCGGGTAAGATGAGAGACCAGTGGGAACCTTCACCAAGCTTCGGCTGGCTGAATTTGTCCCCCTCTCTCAGCCTCTTGTTTCCCGGAAGACAGAGGGTATGGTTTGCTAAAGATATGCTTTCTTTGCCCGTAGGATAAAATCCAAACCATCTAACATGGCTGCCTCAACCTGATTCCCCAAGAAGGCAGAGTCTGAGACAAGGGTTAGTGTGTAGGTGGTCGTTTATTTTAGGAAGTGGTCACATAAAGGGCTGGGAAGAATGGAGTAGGAGCTGGTAACTGCTGTGGGCACCTGCGGCTCCATCTCTCTGCTCCTCCCAAGTGTCCATTCAAGGGAAGGAAGAGGGGGACTCTTTACCTATCGGTTCCTGACCCCCACTGGTCAGGGCCATCTCAGGAGGTGTTAACTCCTCCGCACCTCCAGGCTTTCCCTGCTGCCAATTCAGAAAAGCAGCCCCGGGAAAGCAAGATACCAGCGGCGGCGGATGCAGGTGCTGCCAGGTTGCTGCAGCCGTGGCTGCAGGAAGAAAAGCTAGGCCAGGAGGAGGTGAGGTGGTGCGGTGGTGTACCAGAGCTTCTATTATCTGCCCCTGTTTAGTTTTCATCATTACTGTCTCTTGCCAGCCTCTCCCTAAAATTCTGCATGGACTGAATCCTCGGTTTCTGGAATGTGACAAGGTCTCGTATAGTGAAGCAGGTAGGCTTTCTTGCCAGGTGCCTCTGTTTAGTCTCAGCCCTGCCAGCACTTAGCCAGGCAACCATGGGACAGTAACTTCAGTATTCTGTGCCTCTGGTTCTTCATCTGTCAAATGGGCATAGAGATAGTTATGAGAACTTAATAGAGCCTTAAAAAGCAGGGTCTGACCCAGAGTAAGAGTCAATAATTTATTGTTTATGACCATTGTTTGTCAGTATCAGTGTTATTCTTATTTATTGCCTCTGAGCTTTCCAACATGCTCTTTCCTCTGCTGGAATGTTTTCCCCTCATCTTCTCACTCTTGCTTTCCCCAATTTTGGGTTAACTGTTAATTCACCCTTCACGTCTCAGCTGAAAATTAATTTCCACTGGGAAGGCCTCCTGGGCCCCTTCAGCTAGGTCACATTGCCCAGTCTTTAAGAGTCCCTTGCGGGCCTCCCTGGTGGCGCAAGTGGTTAAGAGTCCGCCTGCCAATGCAGGGGATACGGGTTCGTGCCCCGGTCTGGGAGGATCCCATATGCCGCGGAGCGGCTGGGCCCGTGAGCCATGGCCGCTGGGCCTGCGCATCCGGAGCCTGTGCTCCGCAACGGGAGAGGCCACAACAGTGAGAGGCCTGCATACCGCAAAAAAAAAAAAAAAAAAAAAAAGAGTCCCTTGCAGTTTCCCTCATAGCAGCCATCACACTATATTGTGTGTATCTAAGTTTTGTTTCCCTGTTGTCCCAAGCTGCATGGCTTTCGTATGCAGAGTGCTGACTGTATGAATGACGGCATGGAGGGCTGGATGACTTGTTGATGTGGTCAGCTTCGAGGGTTAACGTGAGGGCAGGAGTGAAGCTAGACTTTGGGTGGAGAAGGCGTGGTTCCTATTGTACCTACTCCAGGTGGACTCTGGTCACAGCCAGCAGCCTCCCCAAGTGCCTGCGTGGGAAAGTATGTCGGGTTCCACCTCTGTTACCGTCACTTGTGTCGAAAACGGCAGGCATGGGCAGCCGTACACCCAGTCCTGAGTTTTTTGTTCAGAAGGAAAAATGGGGACAGCCAACCAAGGTCAAAGCACAGAATTATTAGCACGATAAAGAGTTTCTTGAAAATTATTGGCTTAGAGGTGGGAGTTCAAGGTCTATTGTTGATTAATTTTTAACATCTCCAGCGTCTCTGCAAATCTGTTTTTGAGGGTGAACATTTTTATAGTTTTCAACTTATTTTCGCTTGAGAGAATGTTGAATAATTAATTGAGCCAACAGTGGAAATGCTACATACCAGGTACTCTTACGACTTAAATACTTGTGAAGAAGAAGAGCTGAGAGGAGCAGTGTTGGTAATGAGGGGAGAGGGGCTGCACAGTTCTAGCCGCCCGCTGTGTCTTTTGATACTGCATTTTGGATGAGAGTCTCCAAAGGTTTCTTCACAATTTGAGTAGAGTGACAATCCATATATTGTTATAAAATATTTTCATAATACAGTATGTTATTGCAGTTTCTAAAAAAAAATTTTAAATATCTAAATGAGAACTTCTGGGGCATTTTAAATTTCAAAATTTCTTAATGTTTATGGATTGTGGTGCATAGTTTGATTCTGTTTCTATATGAGCAGGTGGTTTTGAAATTGTCACATAAAAGAATGCCATTGGGCTGTTCATCTGAAAAGGGCCACCTAGGCATGGCTCTTGACACCACACTTAATTTTGAGAAAGAAATCCATATAAATCTTTATGTGTGAGTGGTGTAATGTGGTCTGGTATCCATTTCTCAGGAGAGTTATGCCTAGAGGTGATACCTCAGTGATGTTGCATTAATTTCCTCTCTAAAAATGCATATGCATCCTGTCCTTTAGGCTGCAGTGTTTGGGTAAAATATCTTAGAATACATTGTCTCATTAACAATTTTGTTAAATTCTCCTCCTTAGAGTTGTTCAAGTCTAACTCCATTGTTTAAAAATCTGCTTTTATTCTTCTAGAGTTAAGCTGAAGTATGTAAAACTAAAGAAATACCTGAAAGAAATATGTGAATCAGAAAAGAAGGCTCGTACTCGAAACCAAGAATATTTAAAGCGGTTTGAGCGGGTCCAGGCTCACATTGGACACTTTACCACAAGTTCAGAGAAGCTGCAAGAACTGAAGGTGACATCTCATTTTGTACTGTTTTCTTTTGTCCTTTTTAGCTAAAATTGGGACTAGTGAACAGTAAGTTTCTGGTCCGTGGCAGTCACTGATGTTCAGTTGTTCACCCGTAAGTTAACTGTCAGTTTTCTCTGGGAATTAATTACCATGTGTCCAGATTTTGGTCAGAGAACTTGAGATTGCATTTTCTCAGATTTCTACTTTAGTTGAGGAATTACTGGAACATCTGTACTTTGTTACTCTACACAGGTAGTTAAACGGGCACGGCCTCTGGCCACACCTGACCTGGCGCCTGGCACGTGGGATCTCTTGGCCTCAGGACTGAATTTGAGCAACATCAGGTTCCCTGTGGTCCTTCAGAGGTTCTTTTTCTGTGGCCTGAGCCCCTCTGTTCTGGGCAGGCCAGGTGTCAGGGGGAGACTGTGGGGGAGAACTGGCCCAAGGACTTCACCCTCATGCCCGTTGACTCTGCAAGCCAGAACAGCCACGCCTTCCCTGCCCTCTCTGACCCTGGACCCCACTCCCTTAGGCTGCCTGGCAGCCTTCTGCTCTACAAACTGTGTCAAGCATGGAGGGCTAGGCCTTGTTTCTCACCATTTGTGCTGCTCAGGGCTTTTGCCCAACTTAACCCACCTGCATACTGGTTACCAGAGAAGTTGGCTTCAGCACTTCCCTTTCTTTTTTTTCCTTTCACAGTTTTCCCCTAGCCTTGTATAATACAGATTTTAAGTACACAGGAAAAGAATTATTATAATGAACATTCATGCTGTGGTCTGAATGTTTGTGTCTCCCTGCCCAAATTCATATATTGAAATCCTAACCTCCCAAAGTGATGTTACTAGTGGATGGAGCCTTTGAGAGGTGCTTAAATCACGAGGGTGGGGCTCTCATGAACGGGATTAGTGCCTTGTAACAGAGGCTCCAGGGTGCTCCTGGCCCCTTCCACCAGGTGAGGACACAGTGAGAAGGTGGTAGCTCTGAACCAGGAGGGGTCTGTCACCAGAAGGCAGCTGTGCTGATATCTTGATCTTGGACTTCCAGCCTCCACAACTGTGAGCAATACATTTCAGTTGTTTATAAGGCACCCAGCCAGTGCGGTTTTATTACAGCAGCCTAAATGGACTAAGACAGCTCATGATCTAACCAGATGCAACAGTTGTAAATATTTTGCTATATTTGCTTTGCCTGTGTCTGTGTATGTATATTTTTTCCTGAGCCATTGAAAGTATGCAGCAGAACCCATGACATTTCTCCCCTAAATACTTGAGTGTGGATCCCTTAAGAACAAGGACAGTCTCCTCCATAATCATACCATTATCACACCTAAGAAAATTACTAATGATTCCATAATATTGTTTAATATTCAGCCAATATTTCAGTTTCCACAGTTCCCTTCAAAAGTCTGTCTTTCCAGACCAGAAGCCACCTAGGGTACACATTACATTTGTTATTGTGCGTTTTTTAGTCTGTTAATCTAATTTGGTTTCCTACCAGTCTTCCTTGTTTTGTTTTGTTTTTTCAATGATACTGGCTTTTTGAAGAAGCCAGGCCAGTTGCTTGTAGAATGACTTACATTCTGAATTTGACTGGTTATTTTAACTTGTGTAGCATTCCCTGTGTTTCCTGTAAACTGGAAATTTGGTCTAGACTAGCACTGCCCAGTAGAACTTTGTGGTGATGGGAACCTTCTGTCTCGGTACTGATGCTAATACGGCTGTACATAGCTACTGAGCACTTAAAATGTAGCTTGTGACACTGAGGACTGAGTTTTTGTGTTAAATTTAATTAATTAAATTTAAATAGTCACAGCTGAGGTTATACATTCTACTGCATCCTGTCAGGAGGCTCATGAGCCATGATGTCAGGTGGTCTTGTTTGAGCCAGGCTGAGTTTGATGCCTTTGTTAACATGGTGACCTCTAGGTCTCTCTATTGTAAGGTACCTTTTTTCCCTTTGTAAATTAGTAAATAATCTGTGGAGTGGTGGCTTGACATCTTGGGAATACCTTGTTCCTCAACAGCCTTTTGCCTAGTGGTTTTAGACTCCATTAGTGATGCCTGAATCAGTTATAGTGGAGGTTCTGAAATGGTGATTTTCTAATCTGATCTCATCTTTTACATTTGTTAGCTGGCATTCTTCTATGAAGAAGAGGTTTCTTTCCTTCTTTTTCTCCCTCTCTCTGTCTAAATGTCACTCTGGGCTTGTGAATCTTTATTTAGTCATTATATTATCAATTACTGTAATTATTCTTTTGTTGCTTACAGTCTCCCAAATTTTGCCGGTGAGAGTCTCTTCGAGTTGGCTCCTGTGTCCTTTTGACAGGTTTACCTTATACTTCCCTGCCTCAGACTTGGAATTAGCCTCTTATCTGAGGAGCTGTGGTTCCTTTGGGTGGGAAGGGGTATTTAGAAACCAAGATCTGGAGGCTAGATGTGCTCAAGCAATAGTGAGTCTTAGCTACAGCACTCCAGGTTTTTCCTCCTAGTGTTCAAGTAGAATGCTTAAGGCTAGAAAAGCAATTGTTATCAACATTGTAAACCTCTTTTCTTTTCAGAGAGTTCAAAGAGAAAATAAAAGTGGTGGACAAAGCAGGGAATTTCTTCTTCCCAGTGGAATAAAGGAAATAATAGAAGTTTTCCTCTTATTTTCATGTTGATGCTTTACTTAACTGTTGAGTTCTCATTATAACCAAATGTGAGAGGGAGGAATTTGAAAGGAAGTATCATCCTTTGTAAGTATTTTAATATTGAGAGCATTTGTTGTGTATAGTATGATATGTTAAAAAAAAAACTTGTCTCATGAGCTACTAAAGAATATCAGCATAGGGGACCATTTTCAAGAGGAGAATGATAAACTGTATTTCTAGGACTATGTAAAGCTTTATTCATAAATACCATTTAAAAATGACACAGATATTCCTTTTTGAATTTTGGAGAAGGAATGCCATTTTAAAAATCTGCTGATGGCATAAAAGGGCAGGTCATGTAGCTGCAGTTGGGAAACACACGTGTTCTGTGGAAAACTGCATTGGCTGTGAACCAGCCAGTGATGCCCGTGACACCACCCACTCAGCAAGCTGTGCAGTGAGCGGAGTGTCCAAGCAGTGGGGGTCGTCCTGTTTCTTCCTGCCTCTTCCTTTGTGCCACGGCCAGTTGTGGCCTTAGGAGTACCAGAGCCACTTGTCTCCCTTAATCCCGCCCCACTCCCGAGTCACATCTTCACCTCGCAGAAGTCTTAGGAGAGAGGTATTCTGGTCAGCACCTACGTGGTGTATTTGCCACACACCCCAGAATGCCCCGGGGCGTTTTCCCTTGACTAGAGTATAGTTAGTGCGAATGAACTTCTAACTGGTGGAAGTCCAGAAAGTGAAACAAGGTGAAGCATTGTGAGAGAAGTGGGGATTTTGCCCAAGTTATATTAAGTGAATTTCTCCCTCTTTGTAAGACTAGGCCCACTTAATTGAAGAATGTTAAAATCTTTTAAAATGGGCTAAAAAACTTTTTTTGAAAAGCCATTTCAACTGATTTTATGAATTATACTACTTTATTGGGGGCCTATAATAATTTTCAGGGCTTTATAAGGATAGTGATATATCATGTAGTTTTGTAAATACAGTTTTGTGGCCATATTGCTACTTGTCAGATGGATAAAGAGGGTGAATAAACTCAGTTCACGGATGTAAATAGGAGAATCACCGGTGCTGTGAAGAGGGTGCCGCTCTCTCCCTCTTCTTGCCCCTCACCGCCTCTCCCCACCCCGCCCACTTCACCTCTGTTTCCCCTCCCTCCTCGCACTCCCCACCTTGGCAGCTTTAGTGGAAGGGCCCAGCTGGTCCTTAGAGCGGTTTTCCTCAGGTGCCCTTTGCTCTTGTCTCCGGTTGGCTTTTCTCTGAAGCTGACCCTGAGACAAGGGTTCGGGTGTAAGTGGCTTATTTGGGAAGTGCAAGGATGCCGGGAGGCAAGTGGGGAGCTGAGACAGGGAAGGACAAGTGGCCGGAATGGGGGTATTAAGTCAACTACCACAGTCGGCACCTGGAGCTTAATTCCTCAGGGGAACTCCACCAAATGGTTCAGAGCATTTGGGAGATGCATAGTCTGGGCTCCTGAGCATCGCTGATTGAGGACTGCTGGGGGAAGGGCACAGGTGTGGGGAGCTCGTTAACCGTGTGCTCCTGTAGGCAGAGCAGCCTCCCCAGGCTCTGAGGGGCCTTAAGCACAGAGACAGGGTTACTGGAACTTAGGAGCACTGAGAAAGGTCCCACGGTCACGTGTGGAGCATTGCCAGCATCTGCTTTGGCCTCCTGCATTCAAGTGCTGGGCTTGGGGCTGGCATGTCAGGGCTCAGGGAGGGTCCCTGGCCGGGAGCGGGTCATCATCTGGTCATGTCTCCCCTGTGCCTGAAATCCTTGAGTGCGCAGCCTTCTCGGGACAAAGCCCAGGCGCTGATCTCTGCCTGCCAACTACCCACAGCTTCAGCCTTCTGACCACACACAAGTTCTGTTCTCTCTCTGTCCCTCTCACACAACTATACAGATGTGCACATTTTCTCTCCCCACCCTGTCCCCTTTCACCCTCTCCCTCCATCCCCACCCCTCGCTCCTGTCTCCCCTGCTCCCCTATCCCAGTCTTCCTCCTGCCATCTCCCCTCCCTCCTCCACACCCCCATCTCTTCCCCTCTCTCTCCCACCCCATGTCTTCCCACCGTGCCTCCACATCTTTATCTCCCACACATGCGCGTCTGCACTCTCTCTGCTATACACGTGCTGAACGGTTTGCAGTTCCTTGAATGCGCCACATTCTCCTATGTCCTTCGACTAGGAGGACATAGAGGAGACCTCGCTCCCTCTATGCTGCCATAGGTCTATGTCATACGATCTACATAAGCACCTCCTTCACGGTACTGTCATTGTTGCGTATCTGTTTCCCCACCTCACCATGAGCTCCTTGTCTTACTATTTCAGTGCTCTCAGTGGCACATAGTAAGTGCTTAGTAAGCACTGACTGAAAACTAATTCTTCCATATTCTTGTTTTGTTCTCTTATGGACCGTAAATAACTATGTGAGGATGAACGTGTGTGATTGGACCCATGGCAAACCACCCAGGAGCATTTGTGTTTGATAGCAGAGGCATTTTGAAGACATAATGTCATTATTTAAAGATGTGATCTTGTTGAAAATTCAGTCATCAGGTTACATGTGCCTATAGGGCATAAAATTTGAAGAGAACAAATCTTTTGAGCTCTCATTCAATTCCTGCTAAGCACTGTGACAGCCACTGTGGGCAGAGCATGACCTTCTGGCTCCTGGAAGACAAAGTCTGTAGCAAATCCCATTTTTTTGCCTGTTAATATGTCCTAGTTGAATAAATAAATATTCCTCCATATCTTTTGGTAAAAGTTCCACATTTAAGAGGAAGCCCATATACTGGAAAAAAATAGGAGAGGGAAAAACAAAAAGACTGTGAATCTCTCATATTCATCTGAGAGTCACATCAGTTTATTTAACTCTCTGAAGCCATCCTTCAACTGTAATGTGCGGAGGCCAGGCCAGCTGATCTTCAATGTCAATTCAGCTCTGTAACTGAGAATTACTGTACAATTTCAAAGACCAGTGAAAAAAGGAAGCTTATGAAAAAGGTAATAGTGGCACTTTCAGGCAAGTGGTGATGTGACGAGGGAAAACTGAAGGAATGTAAGTGAGAATACAGGAGAAAAGAAGGAAACAAAACTGGGGCGCGTGTGAGTATGGAGAGATCCCAGACATGCCAGGACCTCCACCTCCTCTTCCCACGACCCCAGATTACCGTCAGCAGATTTCATTCGTTGAGCTGAAATGAATCACCTGTGCAGAGTAAGGAAGTGAGGAGGAAAGGCCTCCTAAATTTAGGTGGGCAGCAGCAAATCCAGTGCTGTGAAGCAGTACAGGACAGAGCAAGTTCCTGACTGGGAGATGAGAGGATTGTCCTTAGAGAGGCTCTAGGCCAGCAGATGCTACCGAGACGTGAGTCGTTTGGCCTCTGAAGCAGCAACTCTGACTGTGCGGAATCTAGGCCACGTGGCAAGAAGGGAACAGGAACCTGAGTCTGCACCCAAGAGAAAGGATGCAGTGCAAGCCCTCCTGTATTGTGGAGATGGAAGAGGCCCATGGGACCTGATTCAGAGAAGAAATAGGGAATAAGACGTGAAAGACTGATGGTCAGAGAAATAGATGTGCATGAGGACACGTGTTCTACTGCTTCATCGGGCATTTTTAGCTGGAAAATCTTGGAGAGATTCATCTGTGCAATGTTTCCCAAACTTAAAAAAAAAAAAAACCTTTTAAACATAGTATAACCCTTTGTTTAAATGCAGATAAAGGAGGAAGTAGAACTGGGGAGCCCTGTGGGTTGAGAGTCCCTGCTCTCCAGTGTTCAGGAGATGGATTGGATGTATAATAACCAAGTACTGTGTATATAAATAAAAGGCAAAGAAGGAGAGCAAAGACAGTTGTAGGTACAAACCCACGGTCCTAGGTCATGCAGAGTTACAGTTTGTGTCGATTATCAGTTTATCATAGTAACTTATAAAATTTCAAGTACATTGTACAATGTTTATTTGCATCATTAATTTGGAAGAGTAGCTACAGTTCAGATGTTTCAGATGCACTGAGAACAATCTGCATTGGACTCTTTTTTTTTTAATTTTTTTTTTTGCAGCACGTGGCTCTTCATTGCGGTGAGTGGGCTTCTCTCTAGCTGTGGCCTGTGGGCTTCAGCGTGCAAGGGCTCAGTAGTTGTGGTGCTCAGGCTTAGTTGCCCCACGGCATATGGGATCTTAGTTGCCCCACCAGGGATCAAACCAGCGTCCCCTGTATTGCAAGACAGATTCTCAACCACTGGATCACCAGGGAGGTCACCCTGCATTGGACTCTTGAAGATACTTTCCTTGCTGTTCTTTATGAAGTCCTGAAGCAGTTAGCACTTTTTTCCTCAGTAAAATGAATTGAATAATACTCTTATATTTCCATGAGAAAATGCTCTGTCTTTTGGAGTTGTGGCTCTGAAATGATCCCATAATGAGGAAATCAGGTACAATGCCTGTTGCATGTTTATAACTGATCTCAAAGAGCCTAAGAAGACATTTGTAGCCACAGGAACAAAGAATTTTTGCTTAAGGTTTATTACTTAATAAACCTCTGTTTATTTTGTTTGTCTATTTTGTAAATCACCCCTCATGTCTTTTTAAAGGTATTTTCTCTTGGAATTTGTAGAGTGTGCCTGTTTAAAGCTCTTGGGGTTAAAAATTAAATATCTGTTGAGTTCAAAGGAGTAGATATAGAACAGAGAGATGTAAATTGTATTTCCTTAATTGCCTTCTTTCTTTATCTTTTCTTGGCTTGTTTTGTCATTTTTACTGGCCTTATGAAACTTTGATTTAATTAGGTCTCTATTTATGTCATTACTGCCGATCTGCTGTGTTAATAGCATTCTGATAGAGAAAAAAGAAATCCCTGCTTAACATATTAAAAATGGGGCAGCATATAATACCTTTTAAGATAGTTTGAGGGAGACAAGTCAATTTTGGTTATTGTCTGTTCACTTTTTGTGTGTCAGAACAAAAGTTCGGGCCTATTTTATGTTCAGACTGAGAACTAAGAAAACAGTTCTCTAATTTGGTTATCTTATAGGTGTGTTTCCAATTGCAGTACATCACTGCCTCATTTAGAAAATGTTCTGATACTTATCTGTGATGGACCACAAGCAGAGACTTTTTAAGGCTTTACTTACTAACATATGAATCAAAGTGCTTTTTATGCGTTGCTTTTAAGAAAAAGTCATTTTATGATGGAATCACTTTCATCAATTATAGTGTGGTAATGACACAGACATCTTTATGAGTTATTAGCACGAGAGCAAACTTGATGCCTATGGTGCTGATCATTGACATCTACAGTGTATTTGTATCCATAAAAAATGGAGTTTGCAGGGGACACGGGTTCATGCTCCAGTCCGGGAAGATCCCACATGCCGCGGAGCGGCTGGGCCCGTGAGCCATGGCCGCTGAGCCTGCGCGTCCGGAGCCTGTGCTCCGCAACGGGAGAGGCCACAGCAGTGAGAGGCCCGCGTACCGCAAAAAAAAAAAAAAAAAAAAAAAAAAAAATGGAGTTCGTTTCCAGTTGATGATCTAGCAAATAATATACTCAGTTGCTATGACAAGTAGGACCATGATATTATGTGGATACCATACAGATAAGAAATCAGGAGGATTGCTTTCTCTTCCTTTTTTTAGGACAGAACTTTTCAGAAGAAGCACCATCAAATGTGTAACTTTCATGATAAAGTAACTGGATTTTTCATGATAGCTTAATATATCTAGGTTTTATTTCCTAGATTGATGAAGGACTAAGTGAAAATCCATCAAATGTTATTTTATTTAAAACATGTAACATTTTATAGAATTCAGCTTTTGATGTGTTGTTTGTGAAATTGTCTGTTTTCTAAGATAAATTGAATTTCTCAGCAGTATCAGTTTTTACTTTCTCTTTACTGTTCCTTTTATGCTGTAAAGTCTGAAAAATATAAATAGGTGCTAGTTGTAATAATATCCTCCACAAAATCAAACTTTGTTTATATTTAGATTGAATATGAGACTCAAATTAAGAAGATGCATCTACTCTCAAAAGATAGCCTGGGAAAAAAAGGTGAACTGAAAGATGAAGACAGAGAAAAGGTAATAAATTAAAATGATAAACTTCTGTTAACAGAGGATTTTTGGCGTGTTCATCTTTTAGGATACTGTTGTAAATAAAATCGTCTTATTACAAAGATCTTTTTGATTAAACTTTAAGTGATTATTTAAAGACATTTGATTATAGAGTATTGCTTTAATGTATAATTCAATTAAATTTTCTGAAAGGCAGTCACTGTGGCTGTAAGAGAGAGATTCCAAAGAAAACCTCAGTGTTGTTAGTAGGTGAAATTTTGTTTTTCTAAATAATGCTTTGTAGCTGCCTTTTTCTTAGTACCAGAAATGTTTTAAATGAGAAGTAAATGAAATGTGGCATTTTGCTTCTTTTCTTTGTATACATAATTTTGTACATTTTAACCTTTTCATAGATAAAGTGGAAAGAAAGGATTGCATATCTCAGCAACAGACAAAAAAGAATGGCAAGGAATACTTAAATAAATTCTGCTATGTATCTGCCGTAATGCAGGCTTCTAATCCTCCCGCCTATCTCCATATAAATGATTCTGCTCAAGACCATAGATGTTTTCTTCACTAAAAGCAGTAAAGCTCTTTTAGATGAAATGTCTAAAAACATCTTGTAATAACTTGGAGCATGCTGGCAAGAGTAGTCACTTGTGACTATGTGTGAAACCCCCTCAGCCAGTCGATATTGTAATAAGCAAAAATGGGAGCATCACTCCATTATTCAGAGAAGCCAACAGCGTGCTTCCTCCTTAGGCTGCAGCATTCATTAAGAAAAGCTTACTGGGCTGAAAGCTGGAAACAGATGATAACGGGATATGATTTTCATATTTAATGCTTTCCTTGGAAGAGTATGTGTGCTACAGATTGATAGAAGAATCAACTGCTACTTTACTAAAAGACTTTCAGGTTTGCCCTATAGCTACCGATGGAATCATTCAGCCAAGAAATTAACTTTTTCTCCTTTTACCTGTTTTATATATCTGCTAAGCAGGCTGCTGGGCTGCCAGTAAATGTTATTATGCAGTTAACTGTTTGGTATTTAAGACTCTTATCAGAAAAGAAACAGAGGCCACACTATTTTGTTTTTATAGTAGGAGCAAGGTTTTAGTTTTTCTTTTTTCCGTGCATTAACAGGCATTAATCTGAGTTTATAGGAAGTTTTAGTTTTCCTTCCCAGAGATTAAAAAGTTAAAAAACCTAGAACTTTAGAGCATTCTTTAAACTGTAAGATACAAAACACCAAGCCCCAGCAACCCTGACCTATATAAAAAGGCCTTTAATGATAAATGATTTCTCTGCCATTAGAGGTATACCAAATGTGGTATGATGTGATAGACTTCTGAGACATTCAGGCAGGTTTTCTGTTTGACATTTGGTCATGAAATAATGGATGTGTTTTTTAATCTATAATCCAGTTTGTTCTTTCTTTGCTGTTCCTTATAGACACCTTGTTAGTATGACAGTGTCAATGGTACTTAAGTAAAACGGGAGACTTTTTTTTATATTTGCACTACTGATTCCTTACCTTACATATAGTTATATAGTTTCCTTTTAAGTCATATTTAAAATTAGGGCAAGAGACATATAGCTGACAACTCCTTAAAATGTTACATAGAATAATTAGAAGTGTTTCCTTTTTACTGGAATGTGTCATCTCCTTAAAAGCTTTGACTATTGACTGTATGTAAGACTCAACTAGGTAACATTTTGAGACATAGCTTGCCTTTTTCAATTTCCCATTGATATTCTATCAATTAAAAGGTAGAAATATTTCAGCAGAACCCTGAATTAGTTAACACTTATTATACACTAAACCAGAACAATTCCTTACCGTATGGGGTATGTTTTATCTTTCAGCAGTCACATGAGTTAGTCTCTGTGCCCAGAGCGCTGGTCTCCAGGGACTGGCCTGAGCACGGTGGTTGAATTCAGCAGATCTTTGTTGAGTGAGTGCTGTTTGAGAAGCTGCAGCAGGTCCCTCTAGGAATGCCACGATGCTTGCCCTCGAGGCACTTCCCACAAAGCGATGTTCTTTCTGAGGGCTGGGATAGGGTGTACTGAGTCCCAGCTACATGGAGAAAGAAAGTTTGCTTCCTCTGCACTGAGTCCTCCATGGCCTAGGGGAGAAGGTGGTGTGTGAGCTGGGGTGAAGGGTGGGGAGGGTGCCAGTCGCTGAGTATTCGATAGACATTCTTGGGTCTGAAGATGTTGTGAGTGAAGGAGTGGAAGCAGGAAGCCCAGCGGGAAGCCATCAGTCTGGCTAAAGGGGAACATTCTTGCAGGGAAGTGGGAGAAAAAGAGCTTGGAAAGGGGCATCGTGGAACTCAGTCCAAGGCTCGAGGATTAAAAATTTCCCCCTGGAATCAGTGTGTGTGCACGTGCATGATGGGGCAGGTGAAGCAAGGACTGGGGCTCAGAGCAGTTACATCACAGGCGCAGGAAGGCAGGGCTGGCAGTGCTGTGCAGGATGCCTTGGAGGAAGGAGCTCATGGGGCGAGAAAACCAGGGTTCATTCAGACGCAAGGAATGAACCGAAGGCCTGAGTTGGGGTGGCCATTGAGGGGGAGAACGCCAATGAAGGGGAGAGGAGCTGTCAAATTAATGATAATTCTGAGTTATGAAAAGATAGCTTTAAAAAGTGGTTGTGCAACTTTCAACCAGAAGCAGCAGCTTGGATGCGCTATTAAGAAGGATCAGGTAGTAATTGTCTATTTTTTCAATGTAGAACTTAAGCTCGGTTTTATAATAGTAGTCCAGTGGTTTCATGCATCCAATGGCTGCTCTTCAGAGTCATGTGTTCTCTGAAGAGAAGTAATCATTGATCTATTCACCCCCCAAGCTTGTTTCTAATATTAGTCTACTTAGTAAACTCTTGTGTTGTTGTTGTTAATAGACAGAAAAGACAAAGTTCCGGTCTCCATTTGACTCCTCACAAATTTTACTATAATATAGTAATCCTTCTCTTCTATTACACGTTGCCATTTTTGATTTTGGGGTGAACCCTCGTTCCATTGGTCTCTAGGCATGTTCTTCTTGTTGCCCAGCTTTTTTGTATCAGCAGTGACTAGAGCATACACATAAAGACACATCAAAACATATGCACCCAGGAGAGGTGGAGATGGCATTTGTGAATGAGAGCATAAACCTTGAGGTGGGATTTGTGAAGTTTCTTTGAACTGTTACACTGTGAAATATGTTCTACTAAAAGCAGAAGTGAGCTGGATACTTCACAGAAAGGTTATACTCTGCCAGGGCTAGAGAATGTGGAGGACCAGAAAATTCCATCACAGGGCTAAAGGCTGGTTGGGGAGTTCCACTTCCACTGTTGTAAACCTCCCTGCAAGGGTCACGTGGAGAATGACTGTGCAGCTTGTTACTTCTGCTTCTAATCCTAATATTAACAATGGGGAACAGTGACTGCACACGTATTTTGTCAGGGGCAGCATTAAGCACTTCATATTCATCAACTCATTTAATCCTGTCAGCAATCCTGGAAGTAGATACTGTCATATCCTCATTTTAGAGGAAGGCTCAAAGAGGTTGGTTAACTTGCCCAAGACTACACTGCTAGGCAGAGCCCAAATTCAAACCCAGACCATGTGGCTTCAGCGTCCATGTTATTAGCCATCTTGCTACACTGCCTTCCAAGGTAGTATGGGTGAAATGCTCCTCGAAAGTTGGGAGAAATTCCTGGTCAAATAAAAACAGCCTAGCCATATCATGTGAAATATTTCAGTTATTCATTTAGATGCTGCATTTTCACCTAACCTTGGGAAAGAGTGAAATGGTCTCCCTTAGTGGTATAATAGTCCAGCTGAATCAAGTGAGATCTGATTTTGCACTGGTTGAATTGAGTAAGAAATTAGACATACACTTCAGATTCATTATTGGGGATTTTTTTTTTCAAAAAAAGCTGTGGTTTAGTAACACAATTTGAGTTTAACTCATTCAGTTTTGAGTATTGTGGCATAAGAGATGGGCACTGGAATCCTCGTATTTGGGTTTGGATCCTGTGACCGAGAGCAAATTGTCCAACCTTTTAAGTCTTGCTGGAGTGAGTATAATAACAGTGGTTGATTTGAGGGTTTAAAAAGGTAATGAATAGAAGTCTGCTTGACACCTGGTAAGTGCTTGGCACGTGTTCAGTGATCCTCTTGCCTCTGTCCCCACTGTCACTGTCGTCAGCCATCTTCCTTCTCCACTGGGGTGGCTGTATGAGGGTGTCCCTGGCTTTCTACCACTTATCAATGGCAGTGGGGACAGAGAGGCTACCTACCAATTAGGAAACGAGAAGTAAAGCCCTTGGTGGTAGCAACTCATAATAGATGATTTTAGCGTGATTATAATACAGAATAACTTACAGGACATACCTTTGAAGCCTGAATTTAATGGACCCATTTAAAAATTTAGGTAGTTCTAACCTCTATTGGATTTAGTGGCCAGTAACATCTCCTCTTGGCCTCAGTTGTGAAAATTTGGTTGAGTCTTGAATCTAACCCATTGGCAAAATGAAGAGTTAAAAATCACATTGTCATGGTGTCTTAGTCGGCCTGGGCTGCCATAACAAAATAGCACATTCTGGGTAGCTTAAACAACAAATTTATCTTCTCACGCTTTGGGGGGCTGGACGTCTTAAGATCTAGGTGCTAGCTGGGGTGGTTTCTGGTGAGAGCTCTTTTTGGTTTGCAGACGACTGTCCTCTCTCTCTGGGTCCTCGTGTGTCCTTTTCTCTGTGCATGTGTGTGGAGAGGCAGATCTCGGGTCTTTTCCTCTTCTAAGGACATCAGTCTGTTGGATCAGTAGACCTCACTGAACCTTAGTTACCTCCTTCCAAGCCCCATTTCCAAATATAGTCACATTGGGGGAGGGCTCCAGCATAAGAATTTGGGGGGGGGGCACAATTCAGTTTATAACACACAATAAAGTAAAATAATTCCTTCAGGATTGTTATACGTAAATTTTTCTTAAGGGATTTTTGGAAATCTTCTCAATGTGACTTAAGAACTTGTTTATGTAGAAACTAAGAGCAGTAATTGTACTGTGTGAAAAGCTGGAAATTGGGTTTGACAGCTCCATTTTTCCATTCTGCATTTATCTTGATACTTACCAATTCCCTCGTCTGTGGGGGAAAAATAATAAGAAAAAATAAAATTACCGCAGTATTCTGCAAAACATGAAGTATAACATAAATATATTTTTCAAAGTACAATAATGTTCAAGATCCACCTGCTTTGAAAGCTGTAAGCAGTTATTATTAACTGAGACACCATTACAGTAGTTCTTAACTTGCTGCTGGCTCCATCAGCATGTCCTCTCCCCTTTCCGCCAGTAAAGATGAACTCCTGATTTTAAAAATATTTTCAACTGTATTCATTTGCTTTGCTATCACTTTCCCCAGCTCCCAATATGTTTTCAATTTATTTAAACTAAAAAAAGTTTTACCCATTTCTTTCATCCCCCACCCCCAACCTCTGACAATCATCAGTCTGTTCTCTGTATCTATGAACCTGGTTTGTGTTTGTTTGTTTTAGATTCCAAATGTAAGAGAGATCATATGGTATTTGTGTGACTTATTTCACGTAGCATAATGCTTCAAAGTCCATCCATGGTGTTGCAGATGGCAGGATTTTCTTTTTCATAGCTGAATAATATGCCATTGTATATTTTTACCACTTCTTTATCCATTCAGCCATCATTGGACACTTAGATTGCTTCCATATCTTGGCTGTTGTAAATAATGCTGTAGTGTACATCGGGGTGCAGATATCTTTTCAAGATAGTGTTTTCATTTTATTCAGTTAAATACCCAGAAGTGGAATTGCTGACTCATATGGTAGTTCTATTTTTAATTTTTTGAGGAGTCTCTGTACTGTTTTCATAGTGGCTGCACCTGTTTACATTCCCACCAACAGTGCACAAGGGTTCCCTTTTCTCCACCTACTAATCAACACTTATTATTTCTTGTTTTTTGATAATAGTCATTCTAACGTGTGAGGTGGTATCTAATTGTGGTTTTGAGTTGCATTTCCTTGATGATTAGTGAAGTTGAGCATGTTTTCATGTACTTTTCGGCCATCTCTGTCTTCTTTGGAAAAATGTCTATTCAGATTTTTCTGCCCATTTTTTAATCAGATAATTTTTTGCTCTTGAGTTGTATGAGTTCTTTATATATTTTGGATATTGGCCCCTTATCAGATATATCATTTGCAAATCTTTCCTGCCATTCAGTAGGTTGCCTTTTTGTTGATGGTTTCCTTTTCTGTGCAGAAGCTTTTTAGTTTGATCTGGTCTCACTTGTTTATTTTTGCTTTTGTTGCATTTACTTCTGGTATCAGAGTCAAAAATCATAGCCAAGGACTTATGTCAAGGAGTTTACCTCCTATGTTTTCTTTTAGGAGTTTTATGATTTAGTAAAACATTCAAGTCTTTAATTCATTTTGAGTTAATTTTTGTATATGGTGTTAGATGGTGATCTAGTTTCATTCTTTTGCATGTGGCTGTCTAGTTTTCCCAGCACCATTTATTGAAGAGACTTTTTTTTTCTACTGCATATTCTTGGCTCCTTTATTGTAAATTAATTGACCATATGTGTGGGTTTATTTCTGCAGTCTCTATTCTGTTCCACTGATCTATGTGTCTGTTTTTATGCCAATACCATACTGTTGTAATTACTGTAGCTTTGTAATATATTTCAAAATAAAAGAGCATGATGCCTCCAGCTTTGCTCTTCTTTCTCAAGATTGCTTTGGTTATTTGAGCCTTTTGCATTTCCATACAAATTTTAAGATTGTTTTGTTTCTGTGAAAAATTTCATTGGAATTTTAATAGGGATTACATTGAATCTGTAGATTGCTTTGAGTAGTATGGACATTTTAACAATATTAATTCTTCTAATCCATGAGCACAGAATATCTTTCCATTTATTTGTGTCTTCTTCAATTTTTTTCATTAATGTCTTATAGCTTTTAGTATATAATCTTTCACTTCCTTGGTTATATTTATTCGTAGGTATTTCTTATGCAGTTATGAATGGGATTGTTAATTTCCCTTTCTGATATTTCATTATTCATGTATAGAAACTCAACATTTTTGCATATTGATTTTGTTTTCTGTAACTTTACTGAATTGGTTTATTAGTTCTAACAGTTTTTTGATTGAGTCTTTAAGGGTTTTCTATATATAATACATATCATATGCAAATAGTGACAGTTTTACTTGTTCCTTTCTAGTGTGGATGCCTTTTATTCCTTTTTCTTGCCTAATTGCACTGGCTAAGACTTCCAATACTGTATGGAATAAAAATGGCAAGAGTGGGAATCCTTGTCTTGTTCCTGATCTTAGAGGAAGCGCTTTCATTTTCACCATTGAGTATGATGTTAGCTATGGGCTTGCCCTATATGGCTTTTATTATGTCGAGGTGTGTTCTCTCTATACCTGCTTTATTGATACTTTTATCATAAATGGATGTTGAATTTTGTCAAATATTTTTTCTACATCTATTGAAATGATCATATGATATTTATCCTTCATTTTCTTAATGTGGTATATCACATTTACAGATTTGCAGATATTGAACCATCCTTGTACCCCTGGAATAAATTCCCCTTGATTGTGGTATATGAGCCTTTTAATATATTGTCAGAAATTCCCTGGCGGTCCAGTGGTTAGGACTTGGTGCTTTCACTGCTGTGGCCTGGGTTTAAGCCCTAGTCAGGGAACTAAGATTCCACAAGCCGTGTGGCACAGCCAAAAAAATATATATATATTGTTGAATTCAGTTTGCTAATATTTTTTAGGAGTTTTGCATCTATGTTGTTCAAGAATATTGGCCTGTAACTTTCTTTTCTTGTGGCATCTTTGTCTGGTTTTAGCATCAGGGTAATACTGGCCTCATAAAATGAGTTTGGAAGAGTTACCTCCCTTTCTGTTTTTTTGGAAAAGTTTGAGATGGATTGGTATGTATGCTTCTTTGAATGTTTGGTAGAATTCACTAGTGAAGCTCTCCACAGTAACCCATCACTTGGAGCCATCTATTTAAATAACTTTTTGTTTGAGTACAGGAAAAATGAAAGTAGTTGTTAGATTAGGGTAGTGGTAATTGGTGATTTTCGCCTGTTTTAAGACTTCTTTGTTACTGATAATAGGTCACATATTATGTCACAAATACTGTTTATACTGATGAATCAGAATGTTGATTAATATAATTTTGCTGTTTAAACCATGTGGTATAATGAAACATTCTTAATAATGACACAATGGCCTCTTTGGACAGTAGTATCCTATAAGGTAGTCTTGATGGAGCAACTTCTGTTCTAGGAGGCTGTCCTACTCACATGTGTGCAGAGAGTCATACACTCAGGGATAATTATTGCACATGGTTTGGAAGGGTAGGTGGTGGGAAGCAAACCAAGGTCCATGAAAACAAGACTCGTTAAATAATTTATGGAACACCTATAGGAGAGGTTAATACGCAACTCTTAAAATTACAATGTAGTCAGTTTCCAGTACAACGGGTAAGAAACTTGGAAGTCACCACTCCATCCTAACAAGTAAAAAGCTGAACAAACCGAAAATCAACAACTCTTCTTAGATCTGACAGAGAAGTGAGGTCCCAGGGCAATGTGCTGTCTCTCTCTGGAGAGACCAAGAGATGACTAGAGAGAGCGACAGCTTCCCAGAGCCGAGCTGACGCCTCTGCAGGACGCAGTGCTGGACAGAGAAACCGGAACTGTGACTGACAAGGCTCAGTGTGGGCAGATCCACGAGAGAAACTCCAGGGAACCCAGCCACAGGGGCCCCCCACACTTTTGTGAGTTTTACCCCTAGTTGTACCAGGTCCTCACAGTGACTGTCAGGGAGGGGAAGGGGGAGCGGGGCCAGAACGCTCTGTTATTAACAAGGTCTGCCCTCAGGAGAAGCTGTTTAGCCAGAGCTTGACTGACCTGAGGGAAGGAAAAACCCAGCTCCAGAAGGTGCTAGCCTCCTGCGTGGAGGAACGGAAATAACAATTCCAGCCCCTTTTAGCCTTGAACCTAAAACTGCTCTAAAAATAATGTCTTTTTAAAAGTCCATTGAGTGTAGATATATGGATTTATTTCTGGACTCTCAGTTCTATTCCACTGATCTGTGTGTCTGTCTTTATGCTAGTGCGGTCTAAATTACCCCTGGTTTTGTAGTAAATTTTGAGATTGGGAAGTGTGCGTCTTCCAGCTTTTCTCTTCTTTAGAAAATTGTTTTGGCTATTCTGGGTTCCTTTATTTCCATATAAATTTTAGTATTAGCCTGCCAATTTCTGCAAAAAAAGCCTGCTGGGATTTTGCTGGAGTTTGTATTAACTGTGTAAATCAATTTGGGAGTATTGCCATCTCAACAATTTTATGTCTCATGCTGCTTGAACACAGAATGCTGATCTTGTTTGCCTTTCATTTCTTTTTCATTTCTTTTTACTGCCCTGGCTAGAATCTGTAGTATGGTGTTAAATAGAAGTGTTAAGAGCAGACATTCTTGTGTTAACTCTGATCTGAGGGAAGGAAAGCTTTCAGTCTTTTACCATTGACTGCGATGTTAGCTATGGGTTTTTCATAGATGCACTTTATCAGGTTAGGGAGTTCCCTTCTAGTCCTAGTTTGCTGAGTTTTTAAAAATCATAAACACATGTTGTATTTTGTCTAATGCTTTATCTGTGTTTATAGAGATAATAATTTGGGTTTTTTATTTGTTCTTTATTCTATTAACATGATGTATTATATCACTTAACTTTCATATGTTAAACTAACTTTGCGTTCCTGGGAAAAATCCTACTTGGTCATGGGATATAATCCTTTGTATATTATGTTGAATTTGGTTTGCTAACATTTTGTTGAGAATTTTTACAACTATATTCATAAGAAGTGTTGGTCTGTAGTTTTCTTTCTTGTGATGTCTTTGTCTGGTTTTGGTATTATGGCTGGCCTCATAGAATAAGTTGTGAAATAGTTTTTCCTCGCCTGTTTTTGGAAGAGTTTATAAAGGATTGGTATTAATTCTGAAGGACTGGTGTTAATCTTTCTTTAAATGTCTGGTAGAGTTCACCAGTGAAGCCTTCTAGTCCTGGGCTTTTCTTTGTGAGAAGTTTTTTGATTACTAACTCAATTGCTTAACTTGTTTTAGTCCTATTCAGATTTTCTGTTTCTTCTTGGGTGAGTTTTGGTAGTTGTGTCTTTCTAAGAATTTGTCCAATTTGTCTAGGTTGTCTAATTTGTTGGCAAACAATTATTCATAGTATTCCCTAACGTTTTTTATATCTGTAAGGTTGGTAACAAAGTACCAATTTCATTTCTGATTTTAGTAACTTGTCTTGTTTTTTCCTTGGTCAGTCTAGCTAAAGGTATGTAAATCTGTGAATCAACATTTGATTTTGTCGATTGTCTCCAGGTTTTCTACTTTCTAATTCATTTATTTCTGCTCTAATTTTATTATTACCTTCCTTTTGCTTGCTTTGGATTTAATTTGCTCTTCTTTTTCTACTTTCTTAGCATGGAAGTTTAGGTTATTGATTTGAGTTCTTTCTTCTTTCTAATAAGCTTTTCCAGCTCTGAATTTCCTTCTAAATATTTCTTCCCGTAGGCTTTAGGATCTTGTGTTGTCCTTTTCATTAATCTCAAACTGTTTTCTAATTCCCCTGGTCATTTTTTCTTTGACCCATTAATTATTTAGGAGTTTCTTATTTAATTTCTACATATTTGTGAATTTGCCAAATTTCCTTCTTTTCTTGATTTCTAATTTCATTCCATTGTCATCAGAGAACTTTATTTTAATCCATTTAAATTTATTGAGACTTGATTTATGGCCTAACATATGGGTCTATCTTGCAGTATGTTCCATGTACATTTAAGAAGAATGTATATTCTGAGTATTCTACTGTTGGTAGGTGGAGTCTTATTTCTATGTCTGTTAGATCTAGTTGGTTTATAGTTGGTTCAAGTCCTCTGTTTCTTTATTGGTCTTCTATTTAGTTATTTTAACCATTATTGAATGTAGAGTATGTAAGTCTCCAACTATTATTGTTGGGTTTTGCTTCAAATAGGACTTTGTTGTTAGATATACTTACATGTTTCTAATTGTTATATCTTTTTCACAGATTGACCCTTTTATCATTGTAAAATGTCCTGTGTCTAGTTACAGTTTTGAGTCTTAAAATCTATTGTGTCTGATTTTAACATAGCCACTTCGGCTTTCTTTTGGTACTGTTTGCATAGTATATTTTTTTCTTCCATGGGGCTCTCTTGATATATCTTTTCCCTTCCCTATGCTTTCAATCTATTTGTGTCTTTGAATCTAAAATGAGTCTCATTAGACAGCATATAGTTGGATCATATTTTAAATTCATTCTGCCAGTCTCTGGCTTTAATTATAGTATTTAATCCATTTAAAATTAATGTAATTACTAAAAAGGTAGGATTTGCATCTGCCATTTTGCTCTTTGTTTTCTATATACCGTAAGTTCCCTACATACGAACCTTCAAGTTTTGAACTTTCGAAGATGCAAACGTGTGTTCCATCAGCATCAGGCATGAGTGAAATTGCAGCTTGCCCTCCGTCTCCTATTGCTGGTGATCCTTCAGCTCTACCATCTCCCGCCTCCTCTCCCTCTTCCAGTCAGTAACTCTTCTTGCCTGTTCACTCGATGCCAGCCCCTGTATGCCAGCTGTTGTACTGTACTACTGTACTTTTCAAGGTACTGAACTGTAAGATTAAAAATGTTTTCTTGTTTTCTCCTATATGATTTAAAAGACAAGACTAAAGTTACATGAAAAATATATTTATGCTTTTATATGTACCAACATAGTTAAATACATATTTACCAGTGTAGTTACCCTAACTAGTGCTATTTATTTCTTAATGCAGACTTGATTTACTGTGTAGTGTCCTTTCATTTCAGCCTGAAGGACTCCTTGTAGTATTCCATATAGGGAAGGTATGGTTGTGACAAATTCTGTTTTTGTTTAGTGAGGAACGCCTTAATTTCGCCTTTTTTTTTTTTGGCAGTGCTGCACTGCATGTGGGATCTTAGTTCCCCGACCAGTTCCCCCTGCAGTGGAAGTGCAGAGTCTTAACCACTGGACCACCAGGGGAATTCCTCTCGTTCATTTTTGAAGTAACATTTTGGTGGCTATAGAATTCTTGACTGATAGTCTCTTTCTTTCAGTGCTTTGATTGTGTTATCTTACTGCCTACTGGCCTCCACAGTTTCTGATGATAAGTCACCTGTTACTCTTGAGGATCGCTTTTATGTAAGGAGTCACTTCCCTGTTTTTGCTTTCAAGATTCTCTCTTTTTTTGGCTTTCAGTAGTTTGATTATGATATGTCTAGGTGAGGATCTCTTTGAATTTATTACACTTGGACTTTGTTGAGCTTCTTGGATGTGTAAATTAATGTTTTTCATTATATTTGGGGAGAGTTCACTATTATTTCATCAAAATTATAGAGTCTTTCTTTTTCTTCTCCTTCTGAGACTTTCATTATGCATATGTTGGTATGCTTAGTGGTATCCCATAGGTCTCTGAGGTTCTGTTCATTGCTCTTCATTATTTTTTCTTCCTTTTCCTCAATCTAGATAATCATAATTGACCTGTATTTAAGTATGTTGATTCTTTCTTCTGCCTGTTCATATCTGCTGCTGAGCCCCTCTAGTGAATTTTTCATTCTGGTGACTGTACTTTTCAACTGCAGAATTTCTATTTGGTTCTGTCTTTTAAATAATTTCTTTCTCTTTATTAATCATCTCTATTTGGACATTTTTCCCATACTTTCCCTTAGTTCTTTTAGACATGATTTCCTTTAGTTCTTTGAACATGTTTAAAATAGCTAATTTAAAGCCTTTGTCTAGTAAGTCCAACATTTGGGCTTCCTCAGGGATAATTTCTTTAATTTTTACTTAAAAAATTTTTTTTAGAATTGAAATATAGTTGACTTACAATATTGTGATTTCTGCTGTACAGCAAAGTGATTCAGTTATACATATATACATTCTTTTTTATATTCTTTTCCATTATGGTTTATCACAGGATATTGAATATAGTTCCCTGTGCTATAAGTAGGTCCTTGTTGTTTAACCATTCTGTATATACTAGTTTGCATCTGCTAATCCCAAACTCCCACTCCATCCCTCCCCCACCTTCCCTCCACCTTTGCAACCACAAGTCTATTCTCTATATCTGCGAGTCTGTTCCTGTTTCATAGGTAGTTTCATTTGTGTCATATTTTAGATTTCATATATAAGTGAGACTTTGTGATATTTGTCTTTGTCTGATTTACTTCACTTAGTATGATAATTTCTAGGTTCATCCATGCTGCTGCAAATGGCATTATTTTGTTGTTTTTTACGGCTGAGTAGTATTCCACTGTATATATGTACCACATATTCTTTACCCATTAATCTGTCAGTGGACATTTAGATGGTTTCCATGTCTTGGCTATTGTGAACAGTGCTGCTATGAACATAGGGGTGCATGTGTCATTTTGAATTATAGTTTTATCTAGATATAGGCCCAGGAGTGGGATTGCTGGATCATATGGTAATTCTATTTTTTAATTTTCTGAGGAACCTCCATACTGTTTTCCAAAGTGGCTACACCAACTTACCTTCCCACCAACAGTGTAGGAGGGTTCCCTTTTCTCCACACCCTCTCCAGCATTTGTTATTTGTAGACTTTTTAATGATGGCCATTCTGACTGGTGTGAGGTGGTACCTCATTATAGTTTTGATTTGCATTTCTCTAATAATTAGCGATATTGAGCATCTTTTCATATGCCTATAGGCCATCGGTATTTCTTCTTTGGAAAAAAGTCTGTTTAGGTCTTCTGCCCATTTTTGGATTGGGTTGTTTGGTTTTTTTGTTGTTAAGTTGTATGAGCTGTTTGTATATTTTGGAAATTAAGTCCTTGTCAGTCGCATCATTTGCAAATATTTTCTCCCATTCCATAGGTTGTCTTTTCATTTTGTTTATGGTTTCCTTATGGCTGTGCAAAAGCTTGTTAGTTTGATTAGGTCCCATTTGTTTATTTTTGTTTTTATTTCTGTTGCCTGGGGAGAGTGACCTAAGAAAACATTGGTAGGATTTATGTCAGAGAATGTTTTGCCTGTGTTCTCTTCTAGGACTTTTATGGTGTCATGTCTTATGTTTAAGTCTTTAAGCCGTTTTGAGTTTATTTATGTGTATGGTGTGAGAGTGTGTTCTAACTTCATTGATTTACATGCAGCTGTCCAACTTTTCCAACACCACTTGCTTTTTCCCATTATATATTCTTGCCTCCTGTGTTGAAGATTAATTGACTGTAAGTGTGTGGGTTTATTTCTAGGCTCTCTATTCTGTTAGATTGATCCATGTGTCTGTTTTTGTGCCAATACCAGGCCATTTTGATTACCGTAGCTTTGTAGCATTGTCTGAAGTCTGGGAGGGTTATGTCTCCTGCTTTGTTCTTTTTCCTCAGGATTTCAGGGATAGTTTCTATTGACTGCTTTTTTTCCTCCTGTGTATGGATCATACCTTCTTGTTTCTCTTAACATCTCATAATTTTTGGTTAACTTTTGGACATTTTAAATAATAAAATGAATGTCAGATTCACCCCTTCCTAGAGTTTATTGTTTTGTTTGCTTGCTTAGTGATTTTCTGAATTGTGTAAAGTCTGTATTCTTCATCATGTGTGGTCACTGAAGTTTCAGTTCAGTTAGCTTAGTAACCAGCTAATGATTAGACAGAGCTTTCTTCAAATGTCTGAAACCTGTAATTCTCAGTCTTTGTCAAGGGGCTTTGGCACTCATCCGGGCAGTTTACAACTCTACCTTAGCCTTCATGTCAGTGCTTGCCTAGAGCTTACCTTGAAAGGTAAGCCTGAGGTGACAGCTTAGGTCCTTCTCAGGACTTTTTTTTTTTAACATCTTTATTGGAGTATAATTGCTTTACAATGTTGTGTTAGTTTCTACTGTATAACAAAGTGAATCAGCTATACGTACACATATATCCCCATATCCCCTCCCTCTTGTGTCTCCCTCCCAACCTCCCTATCCCACCCCTCTGGGTGGTCACAAAGCACCGAGCTAATCTCCCTGTGCTATGCAGCTGCTTCCCACTAGCTAACTATTTTACATTTGGTAGTGTATATATGTCCATGCCACTCTCTCACTTCGGCCCAGCTTACCCTTCCCCCTCCCCGTGTCCTCAGGTCCATTCTCTACATCTGCGTCTTTATTCCTCTCCTGCCCCTAGGTTCATGAGAACCTTTTTATTTTTTATTTTTATTTTTTTTTTATTTTTATTTTTTTTTTTTTTTTCTTTTTGCGGTATGTGGGCCTCTCACTGTTGTGACCTCTCCCGTTGCGGAGCACAGGCTCCGGATGCGCAGGCCCAGTGGCCATGGCTCACGGGCCCAGCCGCTCCGCGGCATATGGGATCCTCCCAGACCGGGGCACGAACCCGTATCCCCTGCATCGGCAGGCGGACTCTTAACCACTTGCGCCACCAGGGAGGCCCCATGAGAACCTTTTTTTTTTTTTTTTAGATTCCATATATATGTGTTAGCATATGGTATTTGTTTTTCTCTTTCTGACTTACTTCACTCTTTATGACAGACTCTAGGTCCATCCACCTCACTACAAATAACTCAATTTTGTTTCTTTTTATGGCTGAGTAATATTCCATTGTATACATGTGCCACATCCTCTTTATCCATTCATCTGTCGATGGATATTTAGGTTGCTTCCATGTCCTGGCTATTGTAAATAGTGCTGCAATGAACATTGTGGTACATGACTCTTCTTGAATTATGGTTTTCTCAGGGTATATGCCCAGTAGTGGGATTGCTGTGTCATATGGTAGTTCTCTTTATAGTTTCTTAAGGAACCTCCATATTGTTCTCCATAGTGGCTGCATCAATTTACATTCCCACCAACAGTGCAAGAGGGTTCCCTTTTCTCCACACCCTCTCCAACATTTATTGTTTGTAGATTTTTTGATGATGGCCATTCTGACCGGTGTGAGGTGATAGTGTAGTTTTGATTTGCATTTCTCTAATGATTAGTGATGTTGAGCATCCTTTCATGTGTTTGTTGGCAATCTGTATGTCTTCTTTGGAGAAATGTCTGTTTAGGTCTTCTGCCCATTTTTGGATTGGGTTGTTTGTTTTTTTTATATTGAGCTGCATGAACTCTTTATATATTTTGGAGACTAATCCTTTGTACGTTGCTTCGTTTGCAAATATTTTCTCCCATTCTGAGGGTTGTCTTTTCATCTTGTTTATGGTTTCCTTTGCTGTGCAAAAGCTTTTTAAGTTTCATTAGGTCCCATTTGTTTATTTTTGTTTTTAGTTCCATTTCTCTAGGAGGTGGGTCAGAAAGGATCTTGCTGTGATTTATGTCATAGAGTGTTCTGCCTATGTTTTGCTCTAAGAGTTTTATAGTTCTGGCCTTGCACTTAGGGCTTTAATCCATTTTGAGTTTATTTTTGTGTATGGTATTAGGGAATGTTGTAATTTCATTCGTTTACATGTAGCTGTCCAGTTTTCCCAGCACCACTTATTGAAGAGGCTGTCTTTTCTCCATTGTATATTCTTGCCTCCTTTATCAAAGATAAGGTGACCATATGTGCGTGGGTTTATCTCTGGGCTTTCTATCCTGTTCCATTGATCTATATTTCTGTTTTTGTGCCAGTACCATACTGTCTTGATTACTGTAGTTTTGTAGTATAGTCTGAAGTCAGGGAACCTGAGTGCTCCTGCTCCATTTTTCTTCCTCAGGATCGCTTTGGCTATTTGTGGTCTTTTGTGTTTCCATACAAATTGTGAAATTTTTTGTTCTACTCCTGTGAAAAATGGTAGTTTGATAGGGATTGCCTTGAATCTGTAGATTGCTTTGTGTAGTATGGTCATTTTCACAATGTTGATGCTTCCAATCCAAGAACATAGTATATCTCTCTGTTTATATCATCTTTAATTTCTTTTATCACTGTCTTATAGTTTTGTGCATACCGGTCTTTTGTCTCCTTAGGTAGGTTTATTCCTAGGTATTTATTCTTTTTGTTGCAGTGATAAATGGGAGTGTTTCCTTAATTTCTCTTTCAGATATTTCAGATATCATTTCTTTCAGATATCATTAGTGTATAGGAATGCAAGAGATTTCTGTGCATTAATTTTGTGTCCTGCTACTTTACCAAATTCATTGATTAGCTCTAGTGGTTTTCTGGTAGCATCTTAGCATTTTTAGGATTCTCTATGTACAGTATCATGTCACCTGCAAACAGTGACAGTTTTACTTTTTCTTTTCCAATTTGGATTCCTTTTATTTCTTTTTCTTCTCTGATTGCCATGGCTAAAACTTCCAAAATTATGTTGAATGATAGTGGTGAATGTGGGCAACCTTGTCTAGTTTCTGATTTTAGTGAAAATGGTTTCAGTTTTTCACCATTGAGAACGATGTTGGCTGTGGGTTTGTCATATATGGCCTTTATTACGTTGAGGTACGTTCCCTCTATGCCTGCTTTCTGGAGAGCTTTTATCATAAATGGGTGTTGGATTTTTTTTAAATAAATTTCTGTTTATTTATTTATTTATTTTTGGCTGCATTGGGTCTTCGTTGCTGCGCATGGGTTTTCTCTAGTTGTGGCGAGTGGGGGCTACTCTTCGTTGTGGTGCACAGGCTTCTCATCGCAGTGGCTTCTGTTGTTGTGGAGCACGGGCTCTAGGCACACGGGCTTCAGTAGTTGTGGCACGTGGGCTCAGTAGTTGTGGCTCGAGGGCTCTAGAGCACAGGCTCAGTAGTTGTGGCGCACGGGCTTAGGTGCTCCGCAGCACGTGGAATCTTCCTGGACCAGGGCTTGAACCCGTGTCCTCTGCATTGGCAGGTGGATTCTTAACCACTGTGCCACCAGGGAAGCCTCTGGGTGTTGAATTTTGTTGAAAGCTTTTTGTGCATCTGTTGAGATTATCATATAGTTTTTATCCTTCAGTTTGTTAATATGGTGTATATACATTGATTGATTTGCATATATTGAAGAATCCTTGCGTTCCTGGGATAAACCCCACTTGATCATGGTGTATGGTCTTTTTAATGTGCTGTTGGATTCTGTTTGCTAGTGTTTTGTTGAGGATTTTTGCATCTATGTTCATCAGTGATATTGGCCTGTAGTTTTCTTTTTTTGTGACATATTCGTCTGGTTTTGGTATCAGGTTTTGGTGGCCTCATAGAATGAGTTTGGGAGTGTTCCTCCCTCTGCTATATTTTGGAAGAGTTTGAGAAGGATAGGTGTTAGCTCTTCTCTAAATGTTTGATGGAATTCGCCTGTGAAGCCATCTGGTCCTGGGCTTCTGTTTGTTGGAAGATTTTTAATCCCAGTTTCAATTTCAGTGCTTGTGATTGGTCTGTTTATATTTTCTATTTCTTCCTGGTTCAGTCTCAGAAGGTTGTGCTTTTCTAAGAGTTTGTTCATTTCTTCCAGGTTGTCCATTTTATTGGCATATAGTTGCTTGTAGTAATCTCTAATGATCTTTTGTATTTCTGCAGTGTCAGTTGTTACTTCTCCTTTTTCATTTCTAACTGTTGATTTGAGTCTTCTCCCCTTTTTTCTTGATGAATCTGGCTAATGGATTATCAATTTTGTTTATCTTCTCAGAAAACCAGCTTTTAGCTTTGTTGATCTTTGCTCTTGTTTCCTTCACTTCCTTTTCATTTATTTCTCATCTGATCTTTCGGTTTCTTTCCTTCTTCTAACTTTGGGGTGTTTTTGGTTCTCTCCCTAACTGCTTTAGGTGTAAGGTTAGGTTGTTTATTTGAGATGTTTTTTGTTTCTTGAGGTAGGATTGTATTGCTATAAACTTCCCTCTTAGAACTGCTTTTGCTGCATCCCATAGGTTTTGGGTCGTCGTGTTTTCATTGTCATTTGTTTCTAGGTATTTTTTGATTTCCTCTTTGATTTCTTCAGTGATCTCTTGGTTATTTAGTAGTGTATTGTTTAGCCTCCATGTGTTTGGGTTTTTTTCACAGTTTTTTTCCTGTAACTGATATCTGGTCATAGCATTGTGGTCGGAAAAGATACTTGATACAATTTCAGTTTTCTTAAATTTACCAAGGCTTGATTTGTGACCCAAGATATGATCTATACTGGAGAATGTTCCATGAGCACTTGAAAACAAAGTGTATTCTGTTGTTTTTGGATGGAATGTTCTATAACTATCAGTTAAGTCCATCTTGTTTAATGCGCCATTTAAAACTTGTGTTTCCTTATTTATTTTCATTTTGGATGATCTGTCCATTGGTGAAAGTGGGGTGTTAAAGTCCCCTACTATGATTGTGTTACTGTCAATTTCCCCTTTTATGCCTGTTAGCATTTACCTTATGTATTGAGGTGCTCCTGTGTTGGGTGCATAAATATTTACAATTGTTATATCTTCTTCTTGGATTGATCCCTTGATCCATTATGTAGTGTCCTTCTTTGTCTCTTCTAGTAGCCTTTGTTTTAAAGTCTATTTTGTCTGATATGAGTATTGCTACTGCAGCCTTCTTTTGGTCTCCATTTGCATGGAATATCTTTTCCATCCCCTCACTTTCAGTCTGTATGTGCCCTAGGTCTGAAGTGGGTCTCTTGTAGACAGCATATATATGGGTCTTGTTTCTGTATCCATTCAGCCAGTCTGTGTCTTTTGGTTGAAGCATTTAATCCATTTACATTTAAGGTAACTATTGATATGTATGTTCCTATTACCATTTTCTTAATTGTTTTGGGTTTGTTATTTTAGGTCTTTTCCTTCTCTTGTGTTTCCTGCCTAGAGAAGTTCCTTTAGCATTTGTTGTAAAGCTGGTTTGGTGGTGCTGAATTCTCTTAACATTTGCTTGTCTGTAAATCTTTTAATTTCTCCATCAAATCTGAATCAGATCCTTGCTGTGTAGAGTAATCTTGGTTGTAGGTTTTTCCCATTCATCACTTTAAATCTGTCCTGCCACTCCCTTCTGGCTTGCAGAGTATCTGTTGAAAGATCAGCTGTTAACCTTATGGGGATTCCCTTATATGTTATTTGTTGCTTTTCCCTTGCTGCTTTTAATATTTTTTCTTTGTATTTAATTTTTGATAGTTTGATTAATATGTGGCTTGGCATGTTTCTCCTTGGATTTATCCTGTATGGGACTCTCTGTGCTTCCTGTACTTGACTGACTATTTCCTTTCCCATATTAGGGAAGTTTTCAACCATAATCTCTTCAAATATTTTCTCAGTCCCTTTCTTTTTTTCTTCTTCTTCTGGGACCCCTATAATTCGAATGTTGGTGCATGTAGTGTTGTCCCAGATGTCTCTGAGACTGTCCTCAATCCTTTTCATTCTTTTTTCTTCATTCTGCTCTGCAGTAGTTATTTCCACTATTTTATCTTCCAGGTCACTTATCCGTTCTTCTGCCTCAGTTATTCTGTTGTTGATTCCTTATAGAGAATTTTTAGTTTCATTTCTTGTGTTGTTCATCACTGTTTGCTCTTTCGTTCTTCTGTGTCCTTGTTAAATGTTTCTTGTATTTTCTCCATTGTATTTCCAAGAGTTTGGATCATCTTTACTATCATTACTCTGAATCGTTTTTCAGGTAGACTGCCTGTTTCCTCTTCATTTGTTTGGTCTGGTGGGGTTTTTACCTTGCTCCTTCATCTGCTGTACACTTCTCTGTCTTCTTATTTTGCGTAACTTACTGTGTTTGGGGTCTCCTTTTCTCAGGCTGCAGGTTCATAGTTCCTGTTGTTTTTGGTGTCTGCCCCCAGTGGCTAAGGTTGGTTCAGTAGGTTGTGTAGGCTTCCTGGTGGAGGAGACTTCTGCTTGTGTTCTGGTGGATGAGGCTGATTCTTATCATTCTGGTGGGCAGGACCTCATCCGATGGTGTGTTTTGGGGTGAACTTATGATTTTAGGCAGCCTCTCTGCTAATGGGTGGGGTTGTGTTCCTGTCTTGCTAGTTGTTTGGCATGGGGTGTCCAGCACTGGAACTTGCTGGTAGTTAAGTGGAGCTGGGTCTTAGCGTTGAGACAGAGATCTCTGGGAGAGCTCTCACCGATTGATATTACGTGGGGCTGGGAGGTCTCTGGTGGTCCAGTGTCCTAAACTTGGCTCTTCCACCTCAGAGGCTCAGGCCTGACCCCCGGCCGGAGCACCGAGACCCTGTCAGCCACATGGATGCTATTCATTAAAAGTTCATTAAGTAAGTCAGACAAAGACACATATCATATGATGTCACTTATATGTGGAATCTCAATGACCTGGATGCTGGAGGCCCATGGTTCTGGAGTCGCCCTCAGGAGTCTCGCACACGCCACGTATCAAGCAAATCTCAGTCCTCTTGGACGCCTGACCCCCACAAAACTCCGAGTGACAGTGAGGTGGGGCGTCTCCCAGGAGCATGGTCAGGTGGCGGGAAACTGGGTCTGGCACCGAAGTCGTGCTGGTGCCGAACTGCCACGGCCGGAGCCGGACAGCCCGGGCAGCAAACTGCGCATGCACAGGCCGCAAATCTCTCTCCTTCCAGAACCAACGCCCCCTCAGGACTTTTATTGAGCATGCCCACAGTCTAGGTTTCCAGGAATATGCTGGAGCTTTTCAAAGCCCCCTGTGGACAGTTCATTCACCAGCTTTTCCTTTTAAGTTATTTTAGTTAGCCTATTGTTTGCCCAACTGTTATCCACTGCCTTAGGCAGCCTTGATGTTAAACAATTTGCCTCTGCTTATTTTTGACAGATAATCCCCAGGGAAAGGCTGTTCGTGCTGTGTCAGCTCCAAGTCAGGTCAAATAAAGACAGTCTTGTGAGGGTGGTCTTCCAGGGAGCTACTAGACAGGTCAAATAATGGCAGTTCTCTGAGAATGGGGCTTTGAAAGAGTTCCAATCCTTTTCTACTCCTTTCAGTGTCTATAAGGGTGCTGGTTTACAGGCTGTGATTACAGGCTGCTGATTTTCAAGGTTACTGCAGACTGGAGGAGGGGGAAATGCGAATAGGGCAAGTTAAAACACCGTGAAATACTGCTGTTCTTACCAAGATTCAGCTACTTTTCTTGAATAAATGTTTCTCAGATTGCTGCAAGCCTTTGGTTAATTTCCAGAGTTCTGAAAAGTTATTCTGAAGATGTTTTCCACTGTTATTGTTTCTTTTACAGAGCAGAGAATTTTGAGAGGTCCTTATTCCGCCATTTCTCTGACATCCCTTTTCATTTGTTTTTGCTTCAAAGTTGTTTGTTTTATCTTTAGAAATAGAAGAGACAGTATGTTTGAAGAGAAGTAAGACCTAGATTCTGTTTCAGCTATGTGAATGACATTTTCTCTGAAAATTTTGGCCTCAGTTTTTCCATCTGCAGAGGAGGGGTGCAGATGCATCTCCCCATCAACCTATAGTGCTCTGTGGACTAAATGCTGTTACGTATGTGGAGATGCTTTGGTCCTTTGGAAGAAAAACACTTAACTTCTTCAAGGCTTTATGATTGTTACTTCCAGTTCTGCTTCCCATTGTGTGTCCTTGATCAAGCCGCTGAACCAGTTGCTTCTGTTTCTCTTTCCCATCCCACCCTTGTCCCCTCCTCTCTCTCTTTTTAAGGAAGAGACAATGCTCATACTCCCCATAGACGTGCCAGTGAATTTAAATTGCTTTAAATGTCTTTAAAATTACTTGAAGTTGTTCAGGAAAAAACTGCTGTTATTTTCAGTTTGACAGGAAATTAGATTATTTTGCACATATGCATTATATTTTAATGCAATCTTGAATATCTGATTATTGGAAGTTTTTTAATATTACACACACTACTAGAAATAGAGTTTTGAAACCCCCAATAGTCCTTTATATATCCACTTTTTTTTGTTCAAGTACCTCTCTAGCTTCATCAGATCCACTTCTCTGTGGAAAGTGGTTAGAACTCAAAGTTTATTTTTTTAATTATGGTAAAATATACATAACAGAAAATTTACCATTTTAACCATGTTTGAGTGTACAGTTCAGTGGCATTAAATACATTCACATAGCTGTACAATGCAATGTATGTATCTCTTTTTGAAAAATACAGATTCCATAGTTCCCTGACCATATTTGCTTTGTGAACCAATATTGTTATTACAATTAAATAGCGTGGACTGTACTGTTTTTTGGTCATTCATTTTGTAGGAAGCCATGAGGTTTATAGAACATGGCAGGTGTTGCTTTCATTGGTCCTGCTTCCTGACCTAATTTCATTTCTGAAAACAACCTAAATAACCTCATTGTTCATACACAACCTGTTTAACTTTCATGTCTTTTGGTGGTACAGGTTGTAATGCCGGCAGAAATTAACTCAGGGACCGCCGCGTCAAGAGGATTGTATCAACCAGCAACAATCTTTATGGGCCGCCAAATGTCAGCCGTCTCAGGCGTTGGAGATTTCAGTACAGAGCAGAAACCTCCCCAACCCACAAAGAACTTTTCAATTCCTGACCCACATTCACACCAGCAGACAGCCCGGAGCAGTAATGTGACAGACAGCTATGTAGTACAAATTCATAGTGACACACAGTGCTTAAATAAGTCTGACAGAATAGATGGAAAGACATCTCTTCAGATGGGTGAGAAAATGCCAGTCACAGCCAGCGCGTTGTCTGAGGAGGAACAAACTCATTGCTCGGAGATAGGAAGCAACGCACGTCAGGGCAAGAGTAATTTATCTGAAGGCAGAAAGTCTGCCGAACTCCATTCCCCGTTACAGGAGAGATTAAGTCCAGAGAACAGAACCACTGATTTAAAGTGTGACAGTTCCAGCAGATCAGAGGGATCAGAGGGAGAAATACTGACACGGGAGCATATTGAAGTCGAGGAAGAAAGAGCCAGACCGCCAGTCTCTCTGCCGTCAGGCTCAGAATACAGTGCATCTGAAAACGAGTGTTCTCAAGAGAAGCATCCTGCCTGGGAAGCTTCCTCAGGTGGGGTGAGAGGCTGAAATGGTTTGCTGATTTTTGTTGGTATTTAGTTTTTTGGGTGGTGATGGTCTTATGTAAGAATACAAAATACTGTCTAATTGTATCTGTCAAAAAACAAAGTAGTGACTTTGCCAACAAATTCCATTCTAATGAGTTCTTAACTATGTACATGGAAATATTTTTGCAAGCAAATTCTCTGATTTTTAAACCCACTGTGATATTTTTAAAATATTTTTCATGGGTCTTAAAATACTGTAGTTCGCTGTGGATTGTTTATACACGTCTCTAACAGATGAGCAGCTCTGCTCTGGGAGGTAGGACGTCTCACCCCTTGCTGCCGCCTGAAGTCAGTGATCAGTAATCTGTTCATATCCCCATTACAGATCATCCTCCTCACTGGGACCCAGAGGCACAGGAGCCCTGCAGAAAAATGTGGGAAGAGCAGGAGGAGGAGAGTGAGAGCAGCAGCAGTGACCTCACAGTTTCTGTAAGTGAAGAGGATCTGATTTTAAGGAGTCCAGAACCACAGCCAAATCCAGGTGACACGGTGGAGGAAGAAGATGGAAAAGAGGCCTTAAATTTAATTCGCTCCAAGCAAGAAAGAGACGCCCCGTCCACTGAAAAACATAATTGTATTTTGCAAACCCTAAGCTCTCCAGATTCAAAAAAAGAATCCTCCACTAACTCGCCAACAAGAGAGTAAGCCATTCAATTTTTTTCACTGTTCTGTTTTTAGTTATAGACATTTTTAGAGACCATTCCACTGGGAGTATATTATTGAACACTCAGCCATGAATGTATATAAGTTCCTTAAGTCTCATAAATAGTCGTTTAGATGAGGACTAATTTCTTTTTTTTTTATGAAATAGCTTTAAAAGCCTGAATATCATTGAAATCATGGTGATTGGCAGTTTATAATTATATCTAAAGAATCCCTGGTTAATTCATAAGTCATTCCCCCCACCCCCTACCTGCCATCCTTTTGGAAAATCAGTCATTTTGGAGTTGTAGTAACACAGGTGACAAACACTTAAACTTCCTAGGAATTCAGCTTTTGAGACTAAGAACTTTGTATCTAATTAATTTGCTTAATCCTTCTATCCCTTGCCAGAGTGTCATTTTCGTCATACAATTAAATATGCATTAATAAGTTTTTGTAATTGTATATCTAAGGCAGCTTTCATTTTCTGAAGGTAAAAGTGAGGACATTGGAGTCTTTAAGGGTAAATAGGAACATCGGTGCTATATATTTTGAACACTTATAATATCCAAGTCATAAAAGCTCATATATGATTTTTTACTGTTGATCGGAGATAGTGGAATTGTAGAAAACATGGAAACTGTTGAGAACCAATTCTGCAATAAAAGCACAAATAGCATCAAATCTCTTAGGGATACAAGGAACTTAAGTACACAACCCGAGGTAGAGCTCGCCTTTTAAACTGAGGATACCAAGGCCAGGGGCATAGGAGTGGCACATAGGCCATGGGGGCTGACCCTCCACCCAGCCTCGCCGACCCCACCCCACCCCCAGAATGTTGTTACACTATGATACCATCTGTCTGTGTCTTTCCAGCAGTCCCAGCAACAGTGGAAAGCCAGGCGGGTGTTCTTGTATGCATGGGTGCATGTTCTTTTTAAAGCACCATTGAACCTTTTAATATATTGCCTCTTACCACTCATTACCTACTTATGGTGAAAAGTTTAATTTATAGTCTGATTGCCTCCAAACTGATGTTCAAGACATACTTATTAAGAGCATCCAAGTACAAAGTATTTGCGCCGTGGATGGAAGAACCAACGTGGTTCTTGTCCTTGGGAGGCTGGCTTTATTGCAGAGGCAAGCCAGATGGGTTTTTCTAGTAATAATACTTCTCTCTCATCAAGGAAGTACGGGTATTACATACTATTAATACATCATTAGAAACTTTATTACTAAAAAGAGAATGTTTCTATTTTAGGTTTGTATTTGCAGGCTTCTTTTTATAGTTCATTGGACAAGTTAGTATTTTGGTAGGCTAACTGGAGGACTAGTGTACTTACCCAGGACTCAGTCCTTTTCTGAGATGAAAAAAGTTGAGTGTGTATAGAATTAAGAACCTTCTATCTCCTATTCTCCTATGTGAATGACTGTTTCCTGTGACCCTAAAACCAAGCTCCTTGAAATGTTGGGATATAGTTTTCCAAAAGTTGTTGGAAAATAGGGGCATTTGGGGAATTTTTGAAAGTTTGTTTTAATAGAATGCCCCCAGAATGAAAGGTCAGTCAGCAGTGGTGGTTTTCTGTGTCCGTGTTACCAAATTTGAGTCTGTTGATTTTCTGTGGTGAAAGTCCTCCCCAGGCATAGGTTGATGCTGGTTTTAAATGGTGCTGGCTAACTTGCCGACTCCCCACTGCTCTTGAGGGGCCTGCATTCTCTTCTTTCCTCTCTAGCATTTGCTCTTCTTCTTTGCTCAGAGGGTTGATTATTAACCTGAGCCTGTGACTTCATACTTACAGAGTACCGCTCTGACCTCAGAGGTTCTCAGTTTACTTTAGGATCTGTTGAGGGCCTGAAGAGAAATTACTAGAAGGGATTTTAGTTAACAAAGGTGAAGAGGTGGGACAAAGGAAGACACACAGAAGGATTTGAACAGGAAACTGGAACCTCTGATTTGATGAGAGTAATGATGATGACTTCAGACACACCTGGGAGATACTGCACTCTGGTTCCAGGACACAATAAAACGAGTCTCTTGAGAAGGCGACTCACACGAATATTTTGGTTCCCTAGTGCATCCGTGTTGTGGCATGTTTCAGAACTTCATTTATTTTTATGGCTGAATCATAGTCCAATGTATGGATAAACCACATTTTGTTTATCCACTCATCTGTTGATGGACACTGGGGTTGCTTCCACCTTTAAAAGCCAAGTGACTTTGAGAAGCTTCATGGCCTGCTCCCATGGCTACCAGATATTGAGCATGTGATTCATGCACATGAGCTGACCCTCCATTGCAAGCTGCAATTAACTCTTCTCAGAAGAACGCTTACTACAATGAAGCTGCACAAAAGAAATGTTGAAAAGGAGGCCCCTGAATCTTTTATTTTCTTAAGGAGTGAGTAGTTTGCTACAAATGTCGGTACAAAGCCCCATGACTTAAAACACCAGACATTTATTATTTGTCATGCGACAGGTGGTTGGCCCAGTGTCAGTTGGGGCCACAGGGATAACTTGGCCACTTGTCCCTCATCTGGGAGATTAGTCCAGCCTCAGTCACCTGGTGGAGGTAGCAGAGTTCCCAAGACAGCAAGAGGGCAAGGCCAGTGCACAGATGCTTCTTAAGTGTCTGCTTGCATCATGTTTGCTAATGTCCCATTGGCTAAAAACATTCACAGGGCCCAGCACAGTGTCAGAAGGTAGATAAAGACAGCCCATCTCTTGATGAGGTGAGTGGCAGAGTTGCGTTGCAAAGGGTGTGTATCCAGGGACGAGAAGTTTATCGTCATTTTTTGTAACCCACCACTGTACTTTAGGACAAATCAAATAAAGATAAGCTTGATGTGAATCCAAAGGGTCAGGAAAGGTTTTATACAGGTGTTTGTGCAGCATGTTAAAGGATGTACAGGTTTGAATAAGGAGGAGGAGGGGAGGGGTGGATTAGGTCTGAAGGAAGAGTGCAACTAGGAACGCAGGTACAGAGAACACAAGGAGGAAGGGGGCAGGCAGAGGCTGTGGCTGAAGGCTTATCCGTGAGGGGTTGTCAGAGTGGAGGTTTGAATTGTCTCCTGGGACATGGTTGAGAAAGGCCTTGAGTATCCAGTTAACGTATTTAGAGTTATCTCTATGTTTTGCAGAACTGTTGAAGGCTATTTTGAGAGAAGGGTAGTATGGTGAATCACTTGATCTAGGAGAATTAATCTGATGTTAGTTTCATCAGGATGACTTACCCATGAGGTAGCCAGAATTCTGAGATGGCCCCCCAAATTCCTGCCTCTGGTGTACACCTGTATGATCCCCTCGCCTTGAGCGTGGACAGGACAGCGAGGGTGATGGAGCTGCCTGCCGTGATTAGGATGTCATATGACAGAGATGAAGAATTTTGCAGATAATAAAAGGACTTATCCAGATTGGACCTGATGTAAGTAGATCAGGCTTTAAAAAGGACTGGGCTCAGAGATTCAAAGCAGCTGAGATATTCTCCTGTTTACCTGCCATCTTGTGGAGGCCACGTGGCAAGAAGTGATGTGCAGCATCTAGGAGCTGAGGGCCTCAGTCCTTCCGTCATAAGGAACTGAACTCTGCCAGATACCAGTGAACCCGGAAGAGGACCCTGAGTCTTAGATGAGATTGCATCCCAGCCGACACCTTGATTTCAGCCTCGTGACACTGAGTGGAGACCCCACTAACCCATACCCAGACCCCAGACCCCTGGGAACTGTGAGATAAATTTGTGTTACATGCTAAATTTGTGGTAATTTGTTATGTAGCAATAGGAAATTAATACAATTGAAGAACTGGAATCAAGGATTATAACTTTGCAAGGATTGTATGGGTAGAAGTCGCTACACATAACAGGCTGAATCAGATGTGTTCAGGGTCCAGTGTGGGAGCACAGGATGACAGGGGGTCGGAGTGAGCAGCCCAGCAGCCAGAATAACCTGTGCTTTCTGTTCCCTGTACCCTCACCATCTGAGCAAGTGCCTTTTCACACAGGGCCACATGCAGGTGAGCAGGGATGCAAGGGGGTAGACTGGTAGGGACCTAGAAAAGGGGGTGTGCACATCTGTATTAACCAACAAGCTGTTTCTCATGCAAACGTTATTCCTCTGGTTCTTTCTCTAGTGAATGAAGCAATGTATTGAGAGTTTTTTGTTTTGCTATGTTTGTTTACAAATGCATAATGTCATCCAAAGTAGTTTTACTGTCTAAAAATTCCCTTTGCTCCATCTACTCATCTCTCTTTCCTCCCCATCACCCAAACCTCTGGTAACCACTGATTTTTTTTATTGTCTCTGTAGTTTTACCTTTTCCAAATGTCATGTACTTGGAGTTAGACAGTATGTGGCCTTTTCAGATCGACTTCTTTCACTAAGCAGTATGCATTTTAGATTCCGTCCTGTCTTTTCATGGCCTGATAGCTCATTTCTTTTCAGTGCTGAATAATATTCCATTATCTGGATATACCACAGTTTATCCATTCATCTACTGAAGAGCATCTCTGTGGCTGCCACGTTTTGGCAATTATGAATAAAGCTGCTGTAGACATACATCCGTGTGGAGGTTTTTGTGTAGACACAGGGTTTCAACTCATTTAGGTAAATATACCGAGGAGCACAATTGCTGGAGTGTATGGTAAGACTATGTTTAGCTTTGTAAGAAACCCCCGAATTGTCTTCCACAGAGGCTGTACCATTTTTATTCTCACGAACAATGAATGAGAGTTCTTGTTGCTGTACATCCTTGTCAGCATTTGGTGTTGTCGGTTTTCTCGATTTTAGCCATCCTAATAGGTATGTTATGATATCTCGTTGTTTTCATTTGCAATTCCCTGATGACATAGGATGTTGAGCACCTTTTCATGTACTTATTTACCATTCATATATCTTCTTTGGTGAGATGTCTGTTCAGATCTTTTGCCTATTTTTTAATTGGGTTGTTCATTTTTTTATTGTTGAGGGTTTTTTTTTAAAATAAATTGATTTATTTTTATTTTGGGCTGTGTTGGGTCTTTGTTGCTGCACACGGGCTTTTCTCTAGTTGCAGTGAGCAGGGGCTACTCTCCGTTGCGGTGCACAGACTTCTCATTGGGTGGCTTCCCTTGTTGCTGAGCATGGGCTCCAGGCACACGGGCTTCAGTAGTTGTGGCTCACGGGCTGTAGAGTGCAGGCTCAGTAGTTGTGGTACACGGACTTAGTTGCTCCGCGGCATGTGGGATCTTCCCAGACCAGGACTCGAACCCGTGTCCCCTGCATTGGCAGGCGGATTCTTAACCACTGCGCCACCAGGGAAGCCCTTATTGTTGAGTTTTAAGAGCTCTTTGTATATTTCAGATACAGGTCCTTTATCAGAGAGATAATGTGATTTTCAAATATTTTCTCCCAGTCTGCAGCTTGTCTTTCCATTTTCTTGACAGTGTCTTTTTCAGAACAGAAGATTTTGTTTTTGTTTTCTTTTATTTCTTTTTTGAAGCCACTCTAGGGGTGGCTGGCACCAGCAACAAGTTCCACCACTGCTGCTGGTATGAGCTACTCAAGGCACCAACCAGCCACCTTGAGAGCCCCAGAAGTTTTTCATTTTAATAAAGTCCAGCTTATCAATTTTGTCCTTTCATTGTGTGTTTGGTATTATATCTAAAAATCATCACCAAATCCAAGGTCACCTAGACTTCCTCTTATGTTATCTTCTAGAAATATTATAGTTTTGCATTTTACATTTAGATCTGTGATCATTTTGAGTTAATTTTTGTGAAAGATATAAATAAGATCAGTGTCTAGATTTATTTTTTTTCATGTGGATATGTGGATATCTATTTGTTCCAGTACCATCTGTTGAAAAGACTGTCCTTTCTCCATTGAATTGTCTTTGCTCCTTCATAAAAGAACAGTTGACTATATTTGTGTGGGTCTATTTCTGGGCTCTGTATTCTGTTCCATTATCTATTTGTCTGTTTCTTCACCAATACCATACTGTCTTGATTATGGCTGCTTTATAAGTAAATCTTGAAGTCGTGAAGTGTCAGGTCTCTGACTTCATTTTTCTTCAGTGCTGCATTGGCTGCTTTGAGTCTTTTGCCCTTCTCTATAAATTTTAGAATCTATTTGTCACTGTCGCCCCCCAAAAAATAACTTGCTGGAATTTTGACTGAAATTGTATTGAATCCATAGATCAACTTGGGAAGCACTGACATCTTAACAGTGCTGAGTATTCCTATGCATGAAATTGGAATATCTCTCCATTTATTTAGATGTTGATTTCTTTCATCAGTTTTGCAGTTTTCTTCTTGCAGTTCTTGTACATATATTGTTAGACTTATTCTTAAGTACTTCTTTTTTTGGTGCTAATGTAAATGGTATTGTGTTTTTAATTTTAAATCCCAATTACTCATTGCTGCTGTATAGGAAAGGAAGTGACTTTTGTATATTAACCTTATATCCTGCAACATTGTTATAATCATTGATTGGTTCCAGGGTTTTGGAGTTTTTTGCTTGATTCTTTGGCATTTTCCACATAGACAAGCATGTCATCTTTGATTAAAGGCAGTTTTATTTCTCTTTTAATCTATGCCTTGTATTTCCTTTTTCTGTCTTATTGTATTAGTTAGGACTTCTAGTACAGTGTTGAGTAGTAGTGGTGAGAAGGGACATTCTTGCCTTGTTCTTGATCTTATTGGGAAGGAATCTTGTTCTTCCCCATTAAGCATAATGTTAGCTGTAGGTTTTTTTGTAGGTGTTCTTTATCAAGTTGAGGAAGTTCCCCTCTATTCCAGGTCTGAGAGTTTTTATCATGAATGAATGTTGACTTTTTCTAATGTTTTTTCTATACCTAATGATATGATCATCTGATTTTTCTTCTTTAACCTGTTGTGATGGATTTCATTCATTAATTTTCAAATGTTGAATCAGCCTTCCATGCCTGGGATAAAATTCATTTGGTCATGGTGTATAATTTTTTTGTACATTGATGGAGTCAGCTTGCTAATATTTTGTTAAGGATTTTTGCATCTGTGTTCATGAGAGATACTGATCTGTAGTTTCCCTTTCTTCTGATGTCTTTGTTTTGGGTATAAAGGTGTAACGCTAGCCTTATAAAATGAGTTAGGAAGTATTCCCTCTGCTTCTATCCTCTGAAAGAGATTGTAGAGAATTGGTATAATTTCTTCTTGAAATATTCAGTAGAATTCACCAGTGAACCCAACTGGGCCTGGTGCTTTGTTTTGGAAGATTATTATTGATTCAGTTTCCTTAACATACATGGTTCTACTCATATTACCTACATCTGTTTGTGTGAGATTTGGTAGACCAAGAAATTGGTCCATTTCATCTAAGTTAAGAAATTTGTGAGCATAGAGTTCTTATTACTCCTTTATTATCCTTTTAATGTCCATGGGATCAATAATGATAGTCTCTTATTTCTAATATCTGTGTCTTCTCTCTTTTTTTCTTGGTTAGCCTGGTGTTATAGACTGAATTTGTTTGTGTCCCCAAAATTTATATGTTGAAGCCCCAGTTCCCAAGTGACTATATTTATAGATAAGATCTGTGAAGAGGCGATAAAAAGTTAAATGATGTCATAAGGGTGAGGCCCTAATCCTGTAGAGGTGGTGCCCTTGTAAGTAGAGGAAGAGACACCAGAGCTCTTCCTTCTGTGCTATGTGAGGACACAGAAGGGCCCAATCTGCAAGTCTCACCAGGGACCAAATCAGTCAGCACCTTGACCTTGGACTTCCCTGCCTCCAGAATTATGAAAAATAAATTCCTGTTGTTTAATACAGTTTGTGGTATTTTGTTATGGCAGCCTGAGCAGACAAATACACCTGACTAGAGGTTTATCCATTTTGGTTTGTTTCTTTTTTAAATAACCAGCTTTTTGCTTTGTTGATTTTCCTTTTTGTTCTCTTGTTTTCAATTTCATTGGTTTCTGATCTAAATTTTATTATTTCTCCTGCTTGCTTTGGATTTAACTTGCTCTTTTTTCTCATTTCCTAGGGTAGAAGCTTTGATTATTTATTTTAGATGTTCTAAAACATGCATTTAATGTTATAAATTTCCCCGTAAGCACTGTTTTCTCTGCATCTCATAAATATTGATAAATTGTATTTTCATTTTCATTCAATTCAAAATATTTTAAAATTTCTCTTTAAGACTTCTTCTTTGACCAGTGTGCTATCTAGAATATGTTGTTTAATCTCCAAATATTTTTAGCTTTCCTGTTATCTTTCTGTTATTGATTTATTGTGATCTGAGAGCATACTTTCTATGACTTTTGTTCTTTTAACTTTGTTGAGGTGTGTTTTATGACCCAGAATGTGGTTTATCTTGGCAAATGTTCCATGTGAGCTTGAGAATAATGTGTATTTTGCTGTTGTTGGATGAAGTGTCCTATATATGTCAGTTAGATCAAGTTGATTAATGGTGCTCTCCAGTTCAGCTGTATCCTTGCTGACTGTTTACCTGCTAGATATATCAGTTACTGTTGTAGGTGAGTTGAAGTATTCAGCTGTAAGAGTGGATTTATCTGTTTCTTCTTGCAGTTCTGCCAGTTTTTGCTTATGTATTTTGATGCTCTGTTGTTGCATACATACACATTAAGGATTTTTATGATATTCCTAGGTGTGCTGTTTTGGGTGTGTATCCTGCTTGGTGTTCTCTGAACTTCCTGGACCTGTGGTTTGGAAAATTCTCAGCCATTATTTCTTCAGATATTCCTTCTGCTCCTTTCTCTCTTTTATCTTCTAGTATTCCCATTACTTTTGTAAGTTTTGTAAGAGATTTCCAAACTGTCTACCAAAGTGGCTGTAGCATTTTGCATTCTTACCAGCAATGAATGGGAGTTCTTGTCGCTCCACATCCTCACCACCATTTGGTGTTATCATTGTTCTGGATTTGGGCCATTCTTATCGTGTGCAGTGGTATTTCATTGTTTTATGTATGTATGTATGTATGTATGTATGTATGTATGTATGGCTGTTCTATGTGGCTTGTGGGATCTTAGGGTCCTGACCAGAGATTGAACTCATGCCTCCTGCAGTGGAAGCATGAAGTCTTAACCAGACCGCCAGGGATTTCCCCTCATTGTTGTTTTAATTTGCATTTCCTTGATGACATAGGATGTGGAACATCGTTACATATGCTTATTTACTGTATGTACATCTTCTTTGGTGAGATTTCTCATAAGGTCTTTGGCCCAGTTTTAGTTGAGCTGTTATTTTTCTTATTGTTGAATTTTAAGAGTTCTTTATATATTTTGGATAATAGTCCTTTATCAAACATGTCTTTTGCAAATATTTTCTCCCAGTATGTGGGTTGTCTTCTCATTCTCTTGGCGTTATCTTTTGTAGAGTATGAGTTTATCCTTTTAATCAAGTCCAGCTTATCAATTAATTCTTTCATGGATCCATGCCTTTGGTGTTGTATCTAAAAAGTCATCGCCATATCCAAAGTCATTTAGGTTTTCTCTTATGTTATCTTTTAGGAGTTTTATAGTTTTGTGTTTTACGTTTAGAACTGTGAACCATTTTGAGTAAATTTTTGTGAAGGGTATGTCTGTGTTTGGATTCTTTTCTTTTTTTTTTTTTTTTTTGCATGTGGATGTCCACTTGTTACAGCATGTTGATGAAAAGTTAACTTTTGGGGGGCTGGTTATCTTTCATTTGAAGATATTTTTTTATTGAGATATAATTGACATATAACTTTATGTTAGTCTCAGGTATACAACATAGTGATTTGATATTGGTATACATTGCAAAATGATCATCACAGTAAGGCTAGTAACATCCAGCACCACACATAGTTAAAAATTTTTTTTATTGGGAAAATTTTAAGGATTTACTCTCTTAACAACCTTCAAATATATACTACAGTATTATTAACTATAGTCACCATGCTCTATGTTACATCCCCAGAACTTATTTTATAACTGGAAGTTTGTACACTTTACTGCCTTCACCCATTTGGCCTCCTCCCACCCTTTGCCCACCTCTGGCAACCACCAAACCACCAATCTGTTTTCTGTATCTATTAATTGAGGTTTTTTTTAAGATACTACATATAAGTGAGATCATACAGCATTTGTCTTTCCCTGACTGATTTATTTCACTTAGCATAATGCCCTCAAAGTCCCATCCATGTTGTCACAAATTGCAGGATTTCCTTCTTTTTTATGGCTGAATAATATTCCATTGTGAGTATATAGCACAATTTCTTTATCCACTCATCCATCACTGGACACTTAAGTTGCTTCCATATCTTGACTATTGCAAATGATGCTTCAGTGAACCTGGGGGTGTGTATATCTCTTCAAGTTAGTGTTTTCATTTCCTTCAGATAAATACCCAGAACTGGAATTGCTGGATCATATGGTAGTTCTATTTTTAATTTTTTGAGGGACCTCCATACTGTTTTCCATAGTGGCTGCACCAATTTACATTCCCACCAACAGTGCACAAGGGTTCCCTTTTCTCCTTGCCAACACTTGTTATTTCTTTTCTTTTTGATGATAGCAATTCTAACATGTGTAAGATTATATCTCATTGTGGTTTTTATTGCATTTCCCTGATGATCACTGATGTTGAGAACCTTTTCATGTACTTGTTGGCTATCTGTATATCTTCTTTGGAAGGATGTCTATTCAGATCCTCTGCCCATTTTTTTTTTTTTCTTTTTTTTGCGGTATGCGGGCCTCTCACTGTTGTGGCCTCTCCCGTTGCGGAGCACAGGCTCCGGATGCGCAGGCCCAGAGGCCATGGCTCACGGGCCCAGCCGCTCCGCGGCATATGGGATCCTCCCAGACCGGGGCACGAACCCGTATCCCCTGCATCGGCAGGCGGACTCTCAACCACTGCGCCACCAGGGAGGCCCCCCTCTGCCCATTTTTAATCAGATTGTTTGGGGTTTTTGCTGTTAAGTTATATGAGTTCTTTATATATTTTGGATATTGACCCCTTATCAGACAAATGATAGGCACATATTTGCTCCCATTCAGTAGGTTGCCTTTGTATTTTGTTGCTGGCTTCCTTTGCTGTGTAGAATTTTTTTAGTTTGATATCATCCCACTTGTCTATTTTTGCTTTTGTTGCCTGTGCTTTTGGTGTCATATCCAAGACATCTTTGCTAAGACCAGTGTCAGGTAGCTTTTCTCCTATGTTTTCATCTAGGAGTTCTGCAGCTTCAGTTCTTACATTTAAGTCTTTAATCCATTTTGAGTTGATTTTTGTATGGTGTAATATAAGGGTCCAGCTTTGTTCTTTTGCATGTAGCTATCCAGTTTTCCAACACCATTTGTGGAAGAGATTGTCTTTTCCCCATAGTGTATTTTCCCCATCGTGACACTCTTGTCGAAGATCAGTTGGCTGTATGTGCATGGCTTTATTCTGTTCCATTTGTCTATGTCTATATTTATGCCAGTACCATGCTGTTTTGATTACTGTAGCTTTGTAATATGTTTTAAAACAAGAAAGTGAGTCCTCCTGCTTTGTTCTTTTTTCTCAATATTATTTTGGCTATTCAGAGTCCTTTGTGGTTCCAAATGAATTTTAGGATTGTTTGCTATTTTTCTGTAAAAAATGCCACTGGGAGGTTGAGGGATTGCATTGAATCTGTAGATCATGTTGGGTAGTGTATACATTTTAACAGCATTAAGTCTTCAAACCCATGAACACAAGTTGTCTTTCCATTTATTTGTGTTTTCTTTAATTTCTTTCAACAGAGTTTTGTAGTTTTCGATGTACAACTTGCCTCCTTGGTTAAGTTTATTTTTAAGTATTTTGTTCTTTTTGTTTTTTGTTTTTTAACAACGTAACAGGAGTAACAGGTTTTTTTTAAAATATTTATTTATTTATTTGGCTGCATCGGGTCTTAGTTGTGACATGCGGGATCTAGTTCCCTGACCAGGGATCAAACCCGGGGCCCCCTGCATTGGGAGCACGGAGTCTTAACTGCCGGACCACAAGGGAAGTCCCTGTTTTGTTCTTTTATGCTATTGTAAATGGGATTATTTTCTTAATTTCCCCTTTAGATTGTTCATTGTATAGAAATGCAACTGATTTTTTGTGTGTTGACTTTGTATCCTGCAACTCTACTGAATCATCATAGTATAAATGCGTTTTAAAGCCATGGGCCCTGAGAGGACCATTAGGAAGTAAGCATACATAGGAAAGCAGCCCAAGGCCTGACTCCACATTCAAGGTCAGGAAGATCAGAAGGAACCAGAAAAGGAGTCTGGGAGGAGTCTGCAGTGAAGGGTGAGGAGAACTGAGGGCCAGGCTTGTGCTATAAATGCCAAGTAGAGTGTTTTAAGTGGGGTTTAGAGAGATTAAATAACCTTCCTAGGGCACACAGCTGGCTGGAGGTGCAGGTGATGTCCAGCCTGGCGGGCAGATGCCAGAATTCATGCTCCTAATTTCTGTGCTCTGCCATGCAAATCACAACCATGACGGTGGTGGTGTTCCCTTCAGTAGCACCAACTCTGTACCAGACACTGTTGTGAGAGCTTTATTTATAATAACCCATTTATTCCTATTGCCATCGTCATCTTATAGAGGCGGAAACTGAGAAACAGAGAGGTTGTTCAGAGTCACAAAGTGGCTCAGTGTGCTTTGAACTCAGCCGTCTGGGTCCAGAGTCTGCATTCTTAACTGTCTGTCAATTATTCTCTCCACTGCCTACGTAACTGGAGTGTCATCAAGGATAATATTTCATAAGTTTGAATAAGGAAGCTCAAGAAACAAATAGATTCTTTAATTAGAAAAAGAAAAGAAAACCAAGCAGCGGCAGTTTGACCTTTGGCTCTGTGCATATTGATTTTTGTGCCTTCCAGCCTCAAATAAGCTGATGAAGTGCTATGTACCTTTCTTCCAGCTTGAACAAAGTACTTGCAGAGTTGCTTTGTTCTTTCTCCCCATGGAGCATGCCTGAAAGCTAAATGTAATACTGCCTTTTAAGCTAAGTCAAATGAAAGCCTTGGTTTCTCAAGGTCCTAAAAATGCTATCACATAGATTGAATCTCATCCAGTGATTTTAATTTAGCCCCTCTCAGAAGTTAAATATAGGAAGGAAATTCTTGCATCTGAGAAAGACTTGCTGGTGGAAATCATGTTGCCTGGAGTAATAGGTTACAACCAAATTCTTTAGAATTTACCCAGCGTTCACTGTTAGAGGAGCTGGAAGCACATTGATAAATGCAGTGTTCCTTCTGATGTGATGGCACCTTCAGATATCTGTTCTCAGTTGTTTTTTTTCTTCACTGTCGCTTGTTTTTCCTGGACATGACCTCTGCCCCTCAGTACAGGTGCTCCCTTGAGCCTTTTCTTGCCACTCCACATATTCTGGCTTTTGTTCTCAAAGTAAGGCTGTGAATTACACTTCTGGAAAAAAATAACCCCGTGCCGGGGGTGGGGTGGGGTGGGCAGTGCATCCCCTTCACGTTCTACCTGGCACTTCATTCTCCAGTCTTGCCTGTGCCTCTCCTGTTAGCTCATCTGTTTTGATCTGAAAAATCTGAGACTTATCTTTGTTTTGGTTTAAATTTTTAAAGTCCATAACCAGGTTTTCAAGAGGGTAGTAATCCTGAGACCTGATTGTCAGCAGAGTAGGCAGTAATTACAGCCATTATCACCTGGTGTGTATACAGATGTTAAAAGAACTCTCCATTGGCCAGCCTCAGCCTGGTGTCCCACCTTTGCCAGCCATCTCATCACAGGCTGCTGGCCTCAGTCAGAAGAGGTGACCTGGAGCGAAGGCAGTGTGGGGAATGCTGAGAAGCACTTGCAAAGGTTACAAAAGAGCCGCTTTCACCAGCAAGACAGGTCTGCTGATGAAAATTTCCTCCATTTTTGTTTGATTACTTATTCCAGTTCTTAAATGCTTATATGTATATTCAGGTTTTCATGTATTTTGAGTCAGTTTTGAAAATCTATAGTGTACTAGAAAGAGATCCATTTTCTAAGTTTTCAAATTTCTGGGCATATTTTATATTTTAGAATTTCTACTTTGTCAATAATTATGTCCCCTTTCTTCTTTGCTCTTTTTTGGAATGACTTTTATATATATAAAATATATGAGTTTCAGGAAGAAACCTAAAGAGGATTTACATTTGCTCCTGGCAGCGTCTCGGGCAGAAGCAGTCCTGGGTTACTTTCATCCAAGTCTGAGGATTGAGATGGGTTGAAGCCAGGCTTTGGTCCCTCTGAGGGCCAGACTATATCTGTTTCACCCTTATCTGTAGGAAGTAGCCCTATGAGTTTCCAGTGCCAAGTGTGGATGGTTTATTAGGGTTCCCCTTCCTTTGTGGACCTGGACTTGAGTTTTTATTCTCTTGCTCTCTGAGGTCATCCAAAGCTCCACTCAGCTTCTCACACTATTAGCTACCTTTTCAGAAATTGACATGTGCCCTTCAAAGAAAAGGTGCCCCCAAATGTTAGGCTCATCTCTCTGAATTTCCTTTTTCTCTAGATTTTGATCCTGTAGTTCTTTCCTACTTTATCTCTCTAATGTTATCAAAGACATATTTTTATATATTTTTTTTGGTCTTAATTCAAGGATTAGCTTGCATTACCAACAAGAAGCTGAAGTCCTTATCTTAGGTACTTTTTAAGATAAGTGTTATTACTGAAGGATAGCATGCATGCAGAAAAGTGAACAAATCTTGAATATGCTGCTCTACTAATTATGACAGGTGAATACGTGGTCACCTCGCCCAGGCAAGAAACAGCATCAGCACCCAAGCCTCCCCCTCCCTTCCCCACCGTGTCCCCTGCTCCCGTCTCCCTCACAGTTACTTCTGCTTGGCCGCTGCTTCCTTTCTGAAGACCTAGGAAACCGGATCTCATTTGGCCGCTTTCACTTTTAATTATGAAACGCATAGTTTGGGCCACATCATTTCTAATTTGGTTTGCCCTTTACCTTTTAAATCTGTTCCTGGGACGGCTTTCTCCCCTTGCATGACATCTTTCTTCCCTTGTGATGAGCCCTCTCGAGTCTGTTAACAATTTGTCCCTTCAGATTGTACACAATACTTTCTTGTTTTCCTGTGTGTGATTTCTAGAAAGCCTTCCAAACTGATGACCATGTGCTGACACGTAGAATATGCTATTTCAGGATGTGGTTGTGTTTTATATATATTTATGAACAATTACCCAGAATATGAACCTGTTGCCTTATTTTATTTCTCGTATCAGGCTAGCCTTGCCCCTGATTCCCTTTCTTGAACTAGAAACGATCACAAGAAACAAATCAGGAATTGTTTGGTTTGGAATGTTCTCTTGATCTCTCCTTGCTCTAGACATATCGTGAAATTGCAGGAACAGTGGCAGAGCCATAACCTATTGTGACTGTGATCTTGGATCTCCTTTTGGCTGGTATCACCATTGACTAATCGAACTTGACTTCTCAGTTCTCATTTATCACCTTCATCAGATTCACTTTTTCGCCACAAGCACCGGGTACAGTGGCTGGCATATGTTGGCATCTGATAATTAATTAGTTCATGGTGATCTGATATGATGGTTCCAGAAGTCAGGACTCAGGGATGTCCATGAGGTAAAACAGGAATGGCCAACCTTTTTTTAAAGTTAGAAATGAACTTGGCTTCTGTCTCTCCCACTTCTGACTCTTGGCAGTTTGGTAGATCTAATTTCTAGCATCGAAGAATCAGAATCCTGACAAAATGGACATTTTATTTTAATTGGTCCTTTTCATTGAGAAATGGTGGGTATCGTGCCGTGTAAGCATAGCTTGTGTCTCGCATCAGCATGTGAGGTCCCCAGTGAGGCCCCAGAACTCAGAGTTCACCCAGGAAATAATCATCCAAATGGGTGTGATAAGTTTTCCTTAAAAATGAGATACCTTCCAGAAACAAGGTAATCAGAGCTGAAAATGTATCATAAAGGAAAACCCTAGTCTGAGCAGCTGTGGGGGACTCTCTGAAGCCAGGATGTGTAAGCAGCGGGAACAAGGTCTGCCTGCAGCGGGAAGGGAAGACCAGAGGCAGAACTGGGTAGTTGTGTGTTCAGCGCCGCTCTGGGGAGAGAAGCGCTGAGTCCAGGGCTGGACAGCCCTGAAGATGTCTGGGGTGGGACAGTGGTGTTTTCCACACTCCACCCTGACCTACCTGAAATCTTTAATATCTCTTTAGGGATAGGCTTGGGTTGTTCTATAAACTTACTATGCTAATATTTGCAACAGTGCTAAGAACCTCTGTCATCTTTGAGTGGGGAGGGGGGCAGCTGCCTGTTTCATGGCCCCAGAGCTCCCTCTCCTGTTGCTCTCCCAGCTTGTCGACAAGGTGGCCTCTTACTCCCCTCCTCACTCCAAGTGGAAGGATGCTTTTTGCTGCCCTGATAGTCCCCATTCAGCTCCATTCAGAGCTCACTTCCAGAGTTTGTCCTCAGGGCAGACGGCTCCGCACCCACTGCAGTCCCCTCTCCTCACCCTGAAGTGGACCTGGGGGCCCCCTTCCAGGTGGGCTGCCCAACTCGGAGGTTCGTGTGCTTGGGCCCAGCAGTGGGGCCTCTGCCTCCATGGCTCTGACCGCACTATGTGGCCACGCCCTGCACAGTCCCTGGGGCCATGGCAGCACCCACTGGCTCTACCCAGGCCTGCACTTCACCGTGAGCCCTGCCCAAGTTGGGTGGATGATGATGGGGAGGGGTCCTCAGAGCAAAACTGGGATCTGTTTCCGGTCGTCGGGTGGCAAACATCAACACTTCCCTCCTCTCTGTTTTGTTGCTGTTTTATTCCTCCTCTTCGGTTCCTCATGGCTCAGCTTCCCTGTTCGTAATCACCTTAACTGATATTTCCCACCTTTGAAGAACAGTCTTTGAGCCATTGATGATAGGCTTCTGGAAAAACCAAATTCATTTTAAGGTGGGATTAGAGAAAGCACATCAGAGCTTGAGACCTGAGTGGGAGGCTTCCCTTCAGGGGAGCTTTGCGGGGAGGGTGTGCAGGTAGGCCAAGCAGATAAGACAACCGAAAACCCAAAGGGAAGCAAAAAGTGAGGCCTTGATATGTTTTCTTGTACTTTCACAGTTGATCTCACCATTTTCAGTCCCTGCTGGGCGACTTACCTTAACCTCCAGGAGAGCTGTGACGAGGAGTCCTGAACCCCCGTCTTCTATGGCTTCCAACTAATTCTCATTTTTTTCTCACTGCTGTCCCTCGTCAGGGTAATTTGTTTTAATTTGCTTGTCATTTTGATGGACTGAATGTGTGTCTAAATCTGCTGCTTAAAGCAATGCTAGACTGGTTTTCTCCATGGCAGTGATGCTCAGACATATTCCACTGGCATTACCCTGCAGTGAGTAAAGTGGTCTTTTCCAAGTTTGTAGAAAATGAATCTTTGTAATTTTGAAAACTTTCTCAAAATCATTTCCCTAAAACTTTGGTACCTGCTATAGCTTGCCTACTAGGAGATAACAAAATGAGTGAGAGTGCCAAATGAATAAGGACGAAAATATGGAAGCAGCTGATTTTGTTAGCTTTGACAGATTGGCTTTTTATCATGGATATATGTTTGATTTTTATATTGTACATATATATTCATTGTCCGCTTGTAAAAGTTTTTCAGATTTGTGTGATGAAACGAAGTACATTAGTACATTCTGGTGTTTTGCAGAAAGTTCTGTGAACTCCAGGTGTTCTGCCACCTTAAACGCTGAAAGGCACTACTTTCCAGGACCATCGAATCCCTAAACGAATTTTTCATGGTATTGAATCATGGCACTGATGGTCCTTACTGATCAGCTGAAATACAGATTACAAGGACATGTGCTGTCCATGGTTGTTTGGAGCATTATTACATCTGTAATCACGAGCATGCTGGGAATTGGTTTCCACCGTTTTGAAAAGTGCACTTACCTGGAATTAGGGATGTGCTTGTCTGACATCCCCTGAACCCCGACACTGACTAGAGAAGCCTTTTCACCTGGTTCCCAGCGTCTACCCAGGAGGGCCAGTTAACTTGGATTGTTTCCCTGCTTGCATCCTGCCTGCCTCTCCTCCACAGTTAATCCATTTGTTCATTGACAATGATGATTTGGTATCATCCACTTTCTTGTTTCTTGTTTCTTCTTTTTGTCTTTGGCATCACTTAAGCAACTTCTTGGGTGAGTGAGCATTTGAATAATAAAGTGATTCAACTTCTTCATAGTAATACAGTATTGCCTCTCTGAAGGGCCCAGCAGCAAGTGGGCACAGTCTTTTCCTGCAGTCCTGTGTTTGATTTCTACTGACTCCTACAGCAGAGGGCAAGCGTTAATAGCCAAGTGTTCAGTCTCTTTCCTGCAGGTCCCTCCCTGGGTGCTGCTACTGCCATTTCAGTGGCATCATTGAGGTGGACCCAGAACACTGAGTCAGTGACTGCCATGGACCCCACTCCCATTCATCAGACTTAATTGGCCTTGAAGGAGTCTCATATGTCCCTTCTAGGTGAGAAGCGACATAAACACTAACTTATTTCAGGGTCTGAACGTTGCCTGAGCCTCAGCGACCCATCCACCACCCATCATGCCTTCTGGTCTCCCTCCGGTGGTGAAGCCACGCTGGCCCAGCCTGAGCTGGAGACCCTCCTGGTCTCTTCTCCTACAGACGCACCCCTGCGCATACGCGCACACACACACACACACACACACACGCACACGCACGTACACGTGTGGAGACAGACGTGTACCAGCACGGCGAAAGTCTGATGTTTGGTTTTAGGGTCCCCCATCAGTCATTAAGCCCCAGCAAAGATGGTTCTACCCTGACAGTAAAAGATACCCCTTTACCAGAAGCACCTTCTCACGTTTAATTATAGAACCAATGATGATGTCTAATAAAAAAAAATTTTTTTACTATGTTCATAGTATTTTTTAAACTTTTCCAAAATACACGGCCTGATTGTATTAAATTTTTGAAAGGCATCAGGTTGTCTGATAATAAGTCATTTACCCTGCATGTTCATTTTGGCAGCAGAGATTTAAAGCCAGGTCACTGTAGGTAACTGGCTCCATAAATCTGTTGTATGCACCTCAGATTGGAGAGCACAGCCAGCACCCTAATGACGACACCCCTCTGGTGACATGTCAGGGATTTAACAGAAACCCAAGGAGCAAATGTTTCCAGCCTTCATCCTCCCAGCAGGGTGGATTTTTATCAACCTGGGTGTTACGTTTGGGACCCACAGAGATTCTTGGCTACTAAGAACTCGTTCTGGGTTCAGGCGGGTTCTCTCTTGTGAAGGCCGGAGGGGATCACCAGTTAGAAAGGGGGCCTTCCAGCGCCTCATTAAGGAACTTTAAATCCGGTGGTCAGGGAGAGGGAGTAGTTCTGAGAATTGAAGTGGGGCAGGATAAGGAGATCTGTTTGGAGGCCAGCGAGGGGGAAAAGGCAGGGGTTTTGCTCGTGCAGCCTCTGCTGCTTTAAATAAAGAGCACGCTCGCAGGCCCGGGTGCCCCACACGGCAAGCCCCGCGATCCCAGCTGTCAGCGCCCTCACACGGCCTCCAGGTGAAGAGAAGGAGCCCTTGTTTCCCGGGTGAAGAGAGGAGTCTTGTTCGTGACCCCTGGCCCGCGGCCGCCGCAGACCCCCACCCCCGCCGCTGGCCTTTGTGCTGCCGCCCCCTCCTCCCCTCCCTCCGGCTTTGTGCTCCCTTCGAGTGGCCCCCCCGGAAGGGACCACCCAGGGGGTTGCACAATGGGGGCCGAGGTAGCCACCAAAACATAGGTTTCCTAAGACAGCCCATGAAAAGAAAAATACTGTTTAACTATGTACATGTTTGTCCTTTCTACAACCGTTTTGTGTGGCCAACAAAACCCCACGTCCAGACCCTGCCTCGGCCGCACCTACAGCTGTTCCGGCCACCGGGCGTCAGGCTTGGGATCCTTGCTCCCAGTTCCTGTTCCCAGGGTGCTAATTCTTCATGCTGGTTACGTTGACGCGTTTGGATTGATGGTCAGGAAGTTTGATAGCAAAGCAAACAAATTACGCTGGCCTGATGAAACTGTTTATCAGTCGTCCTCAGAGTTGGTGGCTTGGCGTGGCTCCTGGGTGAAATGTGTCTGTAAGACTACCCAACAAAAGCTGGCAGCCCAGAATTCAGTTCTCAATAGCCATTTACACCTCGGTAAAAGGGTTAGCGCTGGCCGATTGCTACCCTGTTTAAATCTTAATTTGCATCTTTATGGAGGTAGGGCTTCTTCGGGCCTCTCTGCTTCTGGGTTGTGTTTGTGTACCTGTGGGTGGGGTGTCACTAGAGGTTTTCTCTTATTGGCAAAGGTGCTAAGTTGCTTCAGGAGGACCAGTAAGCTACACAAATTGAATTAGCGGCTCGGGTTTTGACTGACAACAGTCGGCTTTGGTTCATTAGTTAATATTTTGCAGCAGTTGTGGGCTTTGAGCATTAGGTACGTGAATGCATTCTGTTACTTCTGTTTAAGAACCTCATGGATCTTAGGAGGATTTTTAAATGTTCATTGTAATCAACAAATTTCCGTGGGAATCAAATGCAGAAAACCAGGCCTGGGATCTGATAAAATGATAGTTTTTAAATCATCTTTTCTATCCAGACCATGTGTTCTTAGTGAAAAGATCAAAGCCACTTATGTTTCAAAAGGAAGGTAGGACTGAAGCCGTGAGTTTCCAGGCGGGGTTTCTGCGAGCTCCGGAATCGGATGCAGACAGTCCATCTGGGTTGTCCCCTTCCCACCCTCACGTGTGGGTTATTCCTCAGTGACAGGCTCACCATCCACGGCCACCTCTGCGAATGATGCCTGTTTGTTGTTGCTTGTTCTGAAATACAGTTTCCTCCCTAAAACTTTGTTGTGGATGTAACCATCTCCTTTCTGATTCTTCAATTTCGTTAAAAAGACAGTAAACGTAATTCATAAAACTTTTAACAAGTAACACTATAATATGTAAATAAGGTAAGCAAACTTGTCGCTACCTGGAGTCGGGGACCACACCATGCTGACTGCTGTCTTCTGGAGAAAAGGAAGCCCGAAAGTCAAGCTCGCATCACTGCAGCTGAAGCGCATCTGTGCTGAGTCCCCCAAAGATAAGACCCACGGGCATGTGTGAAAGTCATCTGCTACAGTTAAGGAAAAGTTTATTTTCTGTTTGCTAAGAAGTCATTCTCAGCTTGTGATACTGAAAGAAAAAGCATAACACCTTTTCTCCCTTACTTTAAACAAAAAATTCTACCTTAATTTGAGTGCTCACATTAGCCTGATGTGGAACTGCTTTCTTGTAAATTATGTCCTAAATTCTGTGTGACTGAAAAATGAAGCTTTCTTAGAAAGTAATTACTTTAAATTTAGCCAAAAACTTATAAAGTAATTACTTTATGGACTTCCCTGGTGGCGCAGTGGTTAAGAATCCACCTGCCAATGCCGGGAACACGGGTTCGAGCCCTGATCCAGGAAGATCCCACATACCGCGGAGCAACTAAGCCCGTGCGCCGCAACTACTGAGCCTGCGCTCTAGAGCTCGCGAGCCACAACTACTGATCCCCTGTGCCACAACTACTGAAGCCTGTGCGCCCTAGAGCCCGTGCTCCACAAGAGAAGCCACCGCAATGGGAAGCCCACGCACGACAACGAAGAGTAGCCCCTGCTCACCGCAACTAGAGAAAGCCTGCGTACAGCAACGAAGACCCAACACAGCCAAAAATAAATAAATAAATAAAATTTTAAAAAAGTAATTACTTTAAATTTAGCCAAAAACTAATTTTATTTATTGTATACTTAACTATTATTCGATAAAATATTTTAAAGTGTTGTTTGTGTTTCTAGCAATTGCTTGTCATCCAGCAGGTTTGTCCACTTGCCGGACTTCACAGAAAACAACCAGATGGTAGGGCCCAGTGCCTTGGTGCCAGGCCACATAATCCCCAGGGAAGACTGGACATGGGCTGTCAGGCCATTGCCCTTCCAGCTGAAGTATTTTGGTAAGAATGCAAATAGAAGACATGAAACAAATTGGGGTCTTGAATTCTAAAATAGTATTTTCATAACACATAGTCTTTAATCTTTAGCTCAGTACACTGTGTGAATTATTTAAGAGTTATTTTCAGCAAAGGATTGATGGATATTTTGCAAACTAAAGTCTATCCCATGGGGAGATAACTGTTAGAAATCTCAACACAGACCAACTTGTCGAGGTTCGGAGTTAAATCTGGCATTGGCCGTAGCTCCATGGGGACAGTGCTTGCGGCCGTCTAATTGATCACTGTCTTGTTGATCACTCGTTGCCGAGCCCTGGAAGCCCCAGACTGTTGTGACACCAACATGTAAAAACAGGCTGTGAGGACAGGCGTGTCATGAATTCCCTAATCTGTGTTTAAATCTTGGCCTGTCATTCAACACACAGTGTCTTTTTTTTTTTTTTTTTTTGCGGTATGCGGGCCTCTCACTGTTGTGGCCTCCCCCGTTGCGGAGCACAGGCTCCGGACGCGCAGGCTCCGGACGCGCAGGCCCAGCGGCCATGGCTCACGGGCCCAGCCGCTCCGTGGCATATGGGATCCTCCCAGACCGGGGCACGAACCCGTATCCCCTGCATCGGCAGGCGGACTCTCAACCACTTGCGCCACCAGGGAGGCCCAACACACAGTGTCTTTAAGTGTGTCTTCAGCATCTTGTGAAATCACAAGTCCAGTTGCTGTTCTCAACAGGCCTCTGGTCATGTTGAGAAGACTCGGCAGACAGGGCATAACTGGAGAGCAGTACAGAGTAGGATTCTGTCTGCGTTGTGCTAGAGGAATTCAGGGATGAGAAAGATCCCTGCGAAGGAGGCAGTGGGAGAAGCTCCCAGACAGATGTGGGGGGAGCTGGTCTAAGCAGGCCTGATGTTTGGACCAATCAGACTAGGAAAGAACGCAGGCGTTTGGCGTGTGGTGGAGCACTGGCCCCACCGTGGTGGTGTCAGGGGTTGGGGGGTGGGCACGGATGCTGGCATCAGGGAGCATTGTCTGTAGGGCGTTTATAACAATAATCAAACCGCTCATCAGCTTTCTCTTCTCATCTTTCCTGAGAATGGCAGAGATAAAATGCTCATCCCTGGAGGGAGGCTGCCCCCACCCCTCCTTAGCACAGTGGCATTAACCAGTGTCTGCCAAGTTCCCTGCTGTACTTGGGTTTGGGAGGAGGTGCGGAAGTCACAGCCCTTGCTCGGGGTTTACCACCTGGTCGGGAAGTGTGTCTAGAAGCATCGTAAGCTGGAGACCCCAAGCCCACAGAAGGCCCTGTTTGTCAAGCACAGTATTTAACTTTCTTTTGAATAGTTGCCCCATTTTAAAATTTGGGAGATGGCATATAAAAATAAAACTAGTAATTGTGAATTTCCAGCTTCTCGAAAACTGGAAAGATGTAGCCTCACTGAGACACACATTCCTCAGTGGGAGCCTAGGGTGACTGGCCCTTTGAGGTTGGCATGTGCCCCAGCTTTTAGCATCCTCGGCCCACCAGCCATGGGTGCTTGGGTCCTCCCCCACTGCACTCACACCTGCACGCTCCTCCCCGGCCACCCAGAGCACAGGGTCAGTCCCCTGGCCAGTCTGTCCCTCACCAACCCTATCCAGGCACATCTGCCAGGAAACCAGCCATGGCTCCAGAATCCACAAGGTTTATCTCCGTTGCCTCGCCAGAGTTTTATACCGAATTTTATTTCCCTTTACTATCCCATCACCACCAACTGCAGCCGCCACCTGGCCAGACTCATCTCCTTGCTGGTCCCCACACCTCTCTCACCCTGGCATTTCCCGTCACCTTTGCCTTGTGGCTCCTTGGCTTCAGCTATCATCTCTCCTCCATCTGCATCCTGCCCAAGCAGAAGGTCCTCCTCCCACTTCTTGATTGTCTTCCCCTTGTGCGCTCCTTTACTGCTCTGAAATTGGCTTATCTTCCTCTTCTTAAGGGCAGGTCTTGATCTCTGGTGGCCTCAGCCTGCAGCGGCTTGAACAGGGTTTTGGTTCCCAGCCAGAGATTGAGGTCGGGTCACAGCAGTGAGAGTGCTGAATCCTAGCCACTAGACCAGTGGTCAGTGACAAGGCCCTGGCCCTTCAGCTTTGCAGAAAAGAATTCCCACAAAGACAGAAGGTAGTGAAACAAGTAAAGTGTTTATTAGGAGGAAAAAGGGTACAGTACGTGTGGACTCTCAGAGAGAGAGTCATGCCCTTGTGGTAGTTTGAATCACTTATATGGGGCATTTCTTCCAGGTTTCTTTTGGCCAGTCATTTTGAGTTGCCTGATTCTGAGTCTATATTTGGTATATCTCAGAGTCCTGCCATGTGCATGCGCATCTCTCAGCCAAGATGGATGCCAGCGAAGAGGCCTGTGGGTAGGTTGGCATCACTCCCCTTTTGACCTCCAAGGAGCTTTCTAGTTGGGCAGGTCTCTTTGACTTCGAGAATAAGAAATATGTGGTCTTTTATCTGGGCAGGGCCCAGGCTCTTCTCTCGATTGTCCTGCTATTTTCATCTTGGAGTATCGGTCCACAGGGAACGAACTCCAGCTGTTTACCCCGGGGGTGGGGGGAGCCCATCTATCTCCTGCCTCAATCTCATTCTGTGAATTGGTTGGCGACAAGATAAAGCCTTCCATCGAGAATCAGGACCCAGATTTTGCCTTAGGAAAAGCAGGTATCCATAGGTGCTGTCAGTCCCACTGGCCAGGAGTCCAGGACGTGTGGGGCAGCAGAGCTCAGGAGTGAAGGACCCAACAGGGTCTGGCCCTTAGGGATGGAGACTCCAGGCTTAGCGTTTAGACAGGAGCTCGGGACTTGGCAAGGAGCTGGAGTACCGACAGGGTGGTCTGGAGTCGAGAACAGGGCTTGAATCTGGGAGCCCATTTCTATTTCCTGCCCAGGGTGGAAACCTGCTCCAGAGTGGGGGTGGGTCCGTACCTCCAGTGTACAGGAGGAGCAGGTCTTTTTCATCCTTGCATCATCGGGCGCATGGCCATTGAATAGATCTAGTAACTTAACCAACCTTTGCACTAACTACAAATTAGTAGTACTTTGCTAATGAACATTGGTTTATAAGTTGCTTCATTTTCCTTTGGGGGTATGTATTGAATCTTCCCAAGTACACATGTGATCAGTTCCTTTAAAGGAGAAATACTGTTTTGTCTTTGATATCTTCTCCCATAGCTTTTTAGAATCGTGCAAACAGACATTTTTTTTTAAAGGAAATTACTAGCCAATCTCTTTGGAGGCTGTTGTGGCCCTATGACCGACCTAACCTAAAACAGTGGCCAAACTGCTAATGCTCCACCAGTCCCCCCGTGGACTGCAAACAGATGATGAGGGCTACATCCCTCTTTCCACTCCTTCCTGTTCTTACTAAGAATAAAGAAGATGTTGCAGTGGGATCTGCATGGAGAAATAATAGTCATTTTTCTACATTCAGAAATAGAGGACGTAACCTGTACTTCAGCCAGCAGTTTTCAATTTCTCAACAGTGACAATTTAAGTAAACTTCATGTGAGTTGAGGAGCTCTAACTTTGTTATGATTGACAATGTAAAATTAGCCTTTTCTGCTGTTAAGATTATCTGGCATTCCTATCAGTCAGGTGGCATGTGGAATGAGATTGCACAGCTGTGGATTTGAACATCGTTAAAGTCTTCAAAGGGTTAAAAGCGACTTCCTCTGATGGATTTAAAACTGCCACATACACACAAACAAGTTTTTCAAACCACCCCGTTTTACATCTCTGTCGAGAGACAGTCTAGTTGCTGCGTTTTTATGTCTAGATTATATTACAGATATATTTCAGTAAACCATGAGGAGCCACCATAGATTCTAGAAGCTGGCCGTCTGTGCTTAAATAAACATCTCCTGCAGCACCTGTTTTATTTTATAGGCTCTGTAATCACAGTGACATTCTGAGAAAAGACCTTGACGCCTGTGAAGCAGCTGTCCTTCACCAGATCCCCAGACTCTCCCCTGGGGGTGGCGGCGACGAAAAGCAAGTCAGGTATGACTGTTGTGAAGTTGCTGCTGTGGTGGGTCGGCCCTTGTTCCCAGATAAGGGTCTCAAAACACTGGTCCACATGATCAGCACTGTGCTGGGCGCTTGTAGCATCAATTTAACTGTGGCTTCACCATCTACTTCTTTGTGAATGTGTCTGTTTTTCATTGTTAATTGGATATATCTACTCAACCCCTGCCCATAGCAACATTTTTAGGCTTACTTGGGGGGAGGGAAGATGGGTAGGCTTTGTCTGGCATGTTAGCATACCCAGGTTATCCAGCAAAGCCACCATCTAGAGGGATGTCCTTAGCAGGTCCAAACCCCAGATAGGTTCCTAAATTTCCAAGGTCATGCTAGTGATACAGACCCCTAAGTATGTTCCTGTACCAACAGCATCGACAAGCCCTGGGAGCTTATTAGAAATGCACGTTCTCGGGTCCCACCCCAGATCCACTGAATCAGGAGTCTGGAGGTGGGGCCCAGCCATGCAGGGTTTGAATGAGTGTTTAACTCTGCTTCCTCAAGTTCGAGAGCAGCGCTCGGAGGACGTGCCTTAAATGGCTAGAAAGCTGGGGTGAGCGAGTGGGGGTTAATCATTTGCAGGGTGGTTGGCGCATACGAACCATGATTCTTGTACGTCCTTCCTAAATCAGATAGAAATCGATCCTTCCACCCACCTTCTCGGCACTCTAGGTGTCTTCTCACGCATGGCCTCAGAAGCTTCGTGGCATCTGGGCTTCTTAATTGAATTTGCAAAATTACAGGTGTGTAGTATGTGTAATGGTTTGTCCAGTGCTGGCCCCTGGTAGGTGCTTGACTCATGGTACGTGAATGTTACCAGTGTCCTAACCCCTATTTTTATTCTGGGGACTAACTACATTTCCTGTTTATGAAGTAGGTCCCCACCGTTTTGCAGCAGAGAACAAATGACAGCTCAGGTGTGGTCAGCCATCTGAAAGGGCCTTGACTGGCCAGGAGAGCCAGAGGGGCTTCGGGTCTGGTTGTCTAACATCCGGCCTCGTCTTCTCTCCCTTCCACATGCCACACAGGCACTTTTATGTAATGATATAAACAGGAAGGATAACATGATTTTCAGAGTAGAATTCAGCGTGTATTGGGTCCCATCAGGGCGTGAGGAGAAGTCAGGGTAATGGCCTCTAAAAGGACCTTGTCACAAGAAAACTTGGCTAATCTCAGGGCTCCATTCCACAGACCACAAGGTGAGGTTCACAAGTCCGGAATGTGTTTACATTCCCTTCTGCATCATGCTGTGATCTCCAGACTACAGAGGATGCTAGACATGACCTTCCTGGGTCAGTAGCTTTTCAACTTAACAGCAGTAAAGGGCAGTGCATGAAAATCCTCTGCCATGTTCTTTATCATGTGAAGTGACAAAAGGCAGTCTTAAAATACCCTTTCCAGGGGTGTGGAAGAAGCTGGCTGGGGAGGAGTCTGTGGTTGTTTGGTGATTGTGTACTGTAAGGCTCTTCAGCTGGACCCCGGCTTCTTTCTCACTGCCTTGTGTGTCTGTTGATATACTATTTGGCATAAACCACAGTTGTGGTATGTCGCATAAAAAGCATATATGCATTTATAATTCTCTTTGCAAACTGAGTTGTTAGACTAAATGATTCATCGTGTGACTCTCTTAACCTGGGCTGCCAAACTGTGACTGTGGGTGATAAGATATGATATCTCCATCAACTACACCAATGTTTGTTATAGTTTCTCAACATGCATAAATAGAGCATTGGTTTCCATTATGAGAAGTTGCATTTTTACATGACTGTTGATCTACAGTTATGTATAAATCAGCCTTCCAGAAGAAATGATCCTTCTTTATGACCAACACAAATTTTAAAATTAATATCTGGGTCCTTCGGAACTGTTTCTTTGCCACAGTCATTTTTTAAAGCCAGATAAAGAAGTCAGGAATGGTTCCATTATAATGTCCCTGTTGTGTTCTGTTACAATTAGAATTACCCCGTGACTGAGGAAGCTGTTCAGTGCACACTGATTGTCACTGGTTCCCTCTCTATCCTCGGAAAAAGGCCCACGTGTCTACCTGACCTTTGAGAGACAAGCAGTCAGGTCTTAGCTGCCAGTCCTTTCTCACAGGCTTTATTTCTTTATTTTTTTAATGCTCCTTATATTTTATTTTATTATTTTTTAATTGGGGTATAGTTGTTTTACAATGTTGTATTAGTTTCTACTGCACAGCAAAGTGAAGCAGCATTCCCTGTGCCATACAGCAGGCCCTCATTAGCTGTCCATTCCATACACATTAGTGTATATATGTTAATCCCAACCTCCCAGTTCATCCCACCTCCCCTTCCCCCCTTGGTGTCCATACGTTTGTTCTCTACATCTGTGTTTCTATTTCTGCCTTGTGCACTGGTTCATCTGTACCATTTTTCTAGATTTCACATATATGCGTTAATATGTGATATTTGTTTTTCTCCTTCTGACTTACTGTACTCTGTATGACAGTCTCTAGGTCCATCCACATCTCTACAAATGACCCCATTTCATTCCTTTTTATGGCTGAGTAATATTCCATTGTATATATATACCACATCTTCTTTATCCATCAAAATGGATTAAAGACCTAAATGTAAGATGGGGCACTGTAGAACTCTTAGAGGAAAACATAGGGAGAACACTCTTTGACATAAATCACAGCAAGATCTTTTTTGACCCACCTTCTAGACTATTGGAAATAAAAACAAAAATAAACAAATGGGACCTAATGAAACTTCACACCTTTTGCACAGCAAAGGAAGCCATAAACAAGATGAAAGACAGCCCTCAGAGTGGTGGGAGGAGATATTTGCAAATGAATCAACGGACAAAGGATTAATCTCCAAAATACACAAACAGCTCATGCAGCTCAGTATCAAAAAAACAAACAACCCAGTCAGAAAATGGGCAGAAGACCTAAACAGACGTTTCTCCGAAGAAGACATACAGATGGCCAAGAGGCATATAAAAAGATGCTCAACATCTTTATTAATTATTAGAGAAATGCAAGTCAAAACTACGAGGTATCACCTCACACTGGTCAGAATGGCCATCATCAAAAAACCTACAAATAATAAATGCTGGAGAGGGTGTGGAGAAAAGGGAACCCTCTTGTACTGTTGGTGGGAATGTAAATTGATACAGCCACTATGGAGAACCGTAGGAGGTTCCTTAAAAAACTAAAAATAGAACTACCATATGACCCAGCAATCCCACTATTGGGCATATACCCAGAGAAAACCATAATTCAAAAAGACACATGCACCCCAGTGTTCATTGCAGCACTATTTACAATAGTCTCACAGGCTTTAACCCCAGTGTCACGCTCCCCCTGCCCTCTGTGCGCTCCCACCTCCTGTGCCCCTTAGCACCCAGGAGCTGTTGCTAGGTATTCCCCGAAGTGAAGTATTCCCTTCTGCCTTGTGATATCCCTTGGACTGAAACAGTCAGCTGGTCATTCCAGAAACACAGACTTGGAGAGAATGATACTTTTGTTCCTTAATTGTTAATGACATTGATGTCACAGAATTCTAAGCCGGGCAGAATGGGAAGGCTCTAACAGCTTATGGACTCGTGCAGGCCTGTGAATAGAGCCATGTTTGGTGTGGTCGTGGCCCTGCTTGAGCCCCTGACCAAACCTCGGCAGGCGACATCTGTCTCTTTGCTTTAATCCCATCTGGAAAATGGGACACCTGCCCCATAGCATACTCTGAAAGATAGTGTGAAGATTTCTGAATTCTCTATCACAAGGTGAAGCATCTTTAAAAAGAACAAAACCATTCCTATCATCGTTATTATTAATTTTTGTTATATCAATGATTAAATGTTGAAAGTCCTTCATATGAAAGGTTTACTATTATTAGGTGGAGGACCAAGTCATTATTTTAGACAATTATGAGTTTTTAAAATGTGATTCATGTCACTTGGGGCAGTTGATTTTAAAAATCTGTTCATATTGCCTCCTGGAGAATATATTTTAACACAAAAGTGATTACTTAATCACTTTATCTTATATGAAAACCATAATGAGACCACCCATGAGCTTATGTTTGTCCAGGTGCAATTAATTGTCTCTGTCAGTGGCTACTTTCAGATGGAGTCACCCAACTGTACTCTCAAGCTAATGCTGAACAATTGAGTCAGCTTTATAGTGTTTGGAGCATAGTATGTAGAAATCTCTTTATTTTATTCTGCTTATGTTCAGAATAAAATTCAAGGTACTTATTACTTTGTCTGCATTTAAAACTTTTGTCAAATTACCAATCTGTTGTAAATCATTTGTAGTTAGGAAATGCTGGTACATTTGCTTAAATTGCAGTTTTCTCATTGGAAACCATTCCAAGTATATGAAATTAATTATAGACTATTTAGAGTCTATTGCTTTACTTATCTTTAATTAGAGGAGTATATAATTTAGCTGACATCACACTTTGTTTTTTCCGTGTGATATTGATACTGTAAAGTTTCCGAAGTGAAGTGGACAAAAGGGGAAAAAACTTCTTTAAGTCCTTTGTGCCATTGTGTAGATGCTCTGATTCTGTATGTCTGTGTAGAACCAGGGGCGGGACTCCACACAAGGCCAGCCATGGCCCAAGCCCTCCTTGTTGCCGAGTGTTGGTTTAGCTGTTCAGAAGTCACAGGTTCTAGTGCTCGACCTGCTCCAGGAGCTTCTTTGCTTTTTGACCCCGTAGGTTTCGTCCTTTTGTGAAGCAGGTATAATAATTATAGGAAACCTTAGCTACTTGTTTCACTCCAGGACCCAAAGGATGGTTACAGTTGGCAGAGGTGTTAGTAACCCGAGTCTTGCCTTGGCTTTGCTTCTGCAGAAATCATGTGTATCAGTCACCAGAGAGACTGGTCTCTGATAATTCAATCCATCCCAACTAACTTAACTAGTTTAACTCATCCTCATTAAACTTGTTTTCAAATTTAATTCATCCTAACTAAACATTCTTTCAGGCTAAAAACACAATTGATTTACTCGTTATGAGAAGTATACCTGCTGACTGGACTAGGGTTTGCCGATGGCCTGTGAGTGCATTTTCCTAGGAGGGAAATAAATCTATTGCAAACCCAAGTACAGATGCAAAGGTTGCTTCATTCACATAGAACAGAACAGAACAGAGGAACTGGGGGCTTTATGACATCAGTGGGATCTAGACATCACCAGGAGAGGCAAGTTGCTAAAGGGGCTTTCTGCCAAACCAGCCTGGAACCTTGGAATCATTTGGGGAAGTGTTTAAATAAGTTCCAGGATTCCAATGATGCATCATCCCACTTTATTCAAGTCTTGGGAAAAATTAGGGTTAGGTCAGGCAAAGGTTATAACAAGATTTATTTTAAAAGGTTCTGGATTGTACCTAGACTAACTTTTTTCACATTTTGTTATGAAAATTTCCAAACATACAGAAAAGTAAAAAGAACTGTACACCCACATACCCACCACCCAGATTCTACCATTGACATTTTATTACACTCCCATATCTGTCTCTCTCCATTTCCCATCCATCCATCCATCAGTTCCAATCTGTTATTTTTCTGCATTTCCAAGTAGGTTGCAGATATTAGTACACTATTTTTTAGCTTGTACTTCGAAATTTTTAAACATCCACAAAAGCAGATACGAGTATAATGAAATCCCATGTACCCTCACCCAGATCCACAGTTGTCAACATTTTGCCAGTCTTATTTTATCTCCTTCCCTCACCCACACTTTTTTCTTGAGTAGTTTAAAACAGACATTTTCCTCTCACAAATACTTACATCTCTAACGTACAAGGATTAAATACCTTACCATTTAAGAAGATTCTTTATTACCTAGTCCTTGTCAGTTTTCTTTGGCTTTCTCAAAAAATGTCTGTCTGTATTTGCTGTGTTTGAATCAGGATCCAAATGATTTCCCTGTAAACTGGTGGTTGGACCCGGATCCGGGATTACATTCCAGGTGGGTTATTCTGGCAGAATGACATCCGAGCCAGTGCTGGTCCTTCTTACTCCACCTCCTAAGGCGGCAGGTGTGCTGCCAAGGCTGGGCCGTGGGCTCAAGCGTTGGCAGATGGATGCCTCTGATATAAAGCTTCCATCACGCAATTTTCTCAAAATTAAGATCCTTTCCTAGATGCATTTCATTCACTTGGACTTAGAAAATGGTGACTTTTCTAACTCAGTTCTTTCTTCTGGATTTATTAGTTGGAAAAACTTTTCCCATCAGCTACTTGGTAACTCTGAAATTTTTTTTTCAACCACAGAGGCAGGGTAAATGCTTGATTCTATCCCTTTACTTAACCAGTTTCCAGAATAATGAACGAGTTGTTGCCCTAGCAGCATCCAAAGGTTGGTTTGTTTATATTTGTGTGGTAAAAACACACATAAACATAAAGTTTACCATCTTAACCATTTTAAGTGTACAGTTCAGTAGTGTTAAGTACATTCACATTGGTGTGCAGCACATCTCTAGAACTTTGTCATCTCACAAAACTGGAGCTCTGTGCCCACTAAACTAGTCCCTATTTCTCCCTCCCCCAGCCCTTGGCAGTCACCACACTACTCTCTGTCTCTGTGAATTTTGACTACCCTAAGCATCTTATGTAAGTGGGATCGTACTGTATTTGCCTTTCTGTGACTGGCTTATATCACTTAGCAGAATGTCTGTAGATTCATCTGTGTTGTGGCCTGTGAATCCAAAGGTTTTTATTATTTTTAAAATTTTATTTACTTATTTATTTTTCAAACGAACTCATGTATTTTTATATATTTGCTGTGTATCAGTCTGTGGTAGTCATTATCCTTTTGGTTCTCAAACTGTCCTGTCCTTGGCCAGGGGAAGCCCCTTCAAGAGAACCCTCAAGGCCTTTGCACACAACTCAAAAGTCTGAGAACTTCCTTACTTCCTGGAACGACAAGGTGCTCCGGACTCATCTGGTGCATTTCCTGCCCCAGACCTGGAATATAACACATTTTTCTAAGCGGGCCTGGTTCCTTTTAGTACTGCACTCTGGAAATTCCTTTAGCCCAGAATATATTAGGTTCCAGACTTTTCTGGATAAATTGTCTAATACTACCTTGATTATGGGGGCCTTTAACAATGTGGGAGGTTCATAAGTCACCCAGCGCGGCACACGTCTAATGGGTCTCCTGTTTCTGTTTCATAGGTTTGAACAAGCACCAGCCTCAGGTTTATGGAGGACACCATCGGGTCAGCGTGTTGCCACCTTGAAAAGACATGATAATTCTATCCAAGAAGAGGTGGTCGCGAAGCTGTCTGAAGTTTTCCCAGTCAAAAACGTGGACCGGAGGACAAAGGTTAGTCATTTTTATTTTTTTAAATAAGTTTCAACATGTACAAGTTAGTCATTTGAGGAACTATTTATGTTCTTAACAATGATTAACATATTTGAAAAAAATGATAAGTTGTAAGTGAGGTTTTGTGGTTGGTTGGTTGGTTGGTTGGTTGGTTGGTTGAACTGTCTGATCTCAGGCCTTTTGCATAGTGTTTTATGTAGGCATCTCAAGTCCTTATATAAAGTTAACCCAGGTCCTGGAGGTAACCTAATTAAACATAGCTACCACAACATTTGCCCAGGGAATTTAGGAGCATATTGTAGAATTCTGGTTTTCTTTCTCCACTCCATCCTTTAAAAATACTGTATGGTCATTTATGTCAGCTCCGCAAATACGTATTAATCCACTTCTGTGGATTAGGCAGCAGCCCAGATCCACTGGAGGGAAAGAGAGAAATCCCACGTGGTCCCTCCTTCAGGGGAATGGCATAATGGGATGCCTGCAGTAAGAACACAGCAGAGGGTATGGACCCTCAGGAAAGGGAGCCAGGCCATCTGGAGAAACAGGGAGGGAGCCCAGGGGTGTGTGAGGTGACCCTTAAAAGACAGGCAGGATTTTGACAGGCTCAGAGGGCGGGGCGATGGGCAAGGGCTGTTAGGAGCCCAAGAACAGACCAAGAAGGCCCACACTTTTCCAAGAAACGGAGCTGTTCTCTGTGGCTGGGGAGTGGACTGCATCTGGGGATGGGGATGAGAAGCTCTAGGGATCACCGCCCACCATGCAGGGTCTGGCCCAGCTCAGGAGCCGGTGTTCACGGGTTCAGCAGAGTTTGGCAAGCCACGGAGGGAGCCCCTTGAGCCAGGCTGCAGGAGGGTCTGCAGGGCCTCAGGGAATTTAGCCTGCGTGGATGGGAGGGGGATGGCCAACCCTGTCGTGGCTCAGCCAGGACAGTTGGGGGCTGACTGACGACCTGGCACCAGGGAGAGCGTGAGATGCTGGACATGAGCTGATGGAGCCATTCCTGGGGAAACGCGGGGGGTGGGGGTGGGGGGTGTGTGGAAGAACAGGTCCAGAGTGGCCGCCCCAGAGACATGGCCTTTCTTCTCCTGAGCTTAATGTCTTGGGAGTTTGTCGTTTCCAAGTGTGTTTTTTCTTTTTTCTTTCTTGGCCGTGCTGCGTGGCTCGTGGGATTTTAGTTTCCCTACCAGGGACTGAACCCAGGCCCTCGGCAGTGAGAGTGCAGAGTCCCAAGCACTGGACTGCCAGGGAATTCCCTCCAAGTATGTTTTTTCATCCTTACACATAATATAGGGTTCTCAGGCTTTTTGATCCTTTTAAAGTTTTTATTTTTATTATGCACAGTGTTCAGGATTCCTCATGTGCCCCCTCTGGAGGCAAACCTTTCCCCTCTGTCCCAAAGCCATAGCCTGTGCAGTCCAGAGCCTCTGCATCACCCTCCAGCCTTCCCAAGCCCCCCTTCCCTGCCCCCTTAATTAAAAGAGAGTAAAAGGACTTTTTTTTTTAAAGCATTTCAAACACACGTACGTGGAGTGATACAGTGACGCCACTGACCCACATCTGCACATGTGTTACCCCGGCACCGTGTTGCTCCGGACTCCCTCGCCCTCCTCCTCCTTCCCCCCAACCCTGCCCTTTCTCTGCTCTCCCTCCTCGCCTCCTCCTTCCCCACTTCCCTCCTGGAGTAAATTATTGCAGGTATAGATACAGCCCCTGGGCGCCCCTCACAGTTCCTGCCCTTTTCAAAGGTAACCTTGTGTGCATGCTTCCTGCACACATTTTCATTTTACTGCGTTGCGTGTGACTCAGTAAATAACCCTTAGTTTTGTTTTGTTTTGTTTGAGGTATGGTACCATTTGTGTGAAGGTTCTTAAAGAAAGAACAGTATTCTTTAGGAGGAACAGAACCTGTGCTTTTTAGATCCGTTCCATATCTATTGATAAATGTAGATCCTAAAAAGGATTTTGTTTTCAGGTTTTATTATCCATCGTATTTAGTACTGTTTTGTAACGACATCGTTTTCCATTCTTGCTCACTGCAGCTACCCCACATCTCAGCCATGTCAAGGGTGAAATAAGTATTGGTCTCCTGCCATTTGCCATCTCATCGTCTTTTTTTTTTTTCTGAAGGTGGTGTTTGTATCAGGAAAACATATCCCAAGTTCCAGACAACCAGTTCACTCATAATTTTTCAAATAATAGCTCCATCATTAATGGGAAGGGGGCTGCCCAATTAATAGTTTATGAGTCAAATGATATTCTTCCTCCCCTAGTAGGTTTCTTGTTCCTTTTCAAATCATCTTAGTGACACCATAAAAATTACTAATAAATGAATGACAAAATCCATCCTTAAGGGACTTCCCTGGCAGTCCAGTGGTTAAGACTCCATGCTTCCAACTGAAGGGGGCACCGGTTCAATCCCTGGTTGGGGAACTAAGATCCCGCATGCTGTGGCATGGCCAAAAAAAGAAATCCTTCCTTAAAAATAGAAACAAGGACTTCCCTGGTGGCGCAATGGTTGAGAGTCCGCCTGCCGATGCAGGGGACACGGGTTCGTGCCCCGGTCCGGGAAGATCCCACATGCCGTGGAGCGGCTGGGCCCGTGAGCCATGGCTGCTGAGCCTGCGCGTCCGGAGCCTGTGCTCCACAACGGGAGAGGCCACAACAGTGAGAGGCCCGCGTACCGCAAAAAAAAAAAAAAATAGAAGCAAGCAGTCAGTTTCTCAAATAGGTTGCGACTGAAAAAATGCACGGCCCTAAAGACTAACGTTACCAGAATGATGTGGGCAGGGGCAAGCCTTACAGACGTGAGAACAAAATGCTTTTCTGGGCTCTAGGACTGTTAGATTCACAAATCGTTTAATGATTAGCATAGTCAAGTGTCTTTGAGTTGTTTTCCTGTATTCGAACAATATATACATTTAGTAAATAGTATGGGTTCAGTGTTTCTCTGTAAATAAAATCTTAAAAGTAGGAGATTTTCAAAATTTAAGAAAGCACTACTAGAAATCACTTGGTTAAGAGTCTAATGAAGCTCAGAAATACTTACTTTGATCTCTTGGGTAAATGGCTAATTAAACAGCCACATGTAAATGATGTTTACCTGTGCGTCCCTTGCTGTCATCTGGAGTCAACCCGTCTCCTGAGTAAATACATCATTAAAGCTGCTGAAATTTGGATTATGTCCCCCTGAGGCTAGATAAGATCCACAGCACCCGCATAACCTATTAGGCAATTACATAATTGAGCTGCATGCTTTTAAATCAGGAAAATTTGTAATTATGTGAAAAAAAAAGTAGTTGGGTGCTTCATTAAAATACAGAGTACCTTAATACTGCTTTTCTCCCAAGTGAAGCCTGCTTCCACCCAGGGGGACCTCTGCAGGCAAAGCAGCCCAGCCTGCCGGCGTCACTTGCAGAGCAGGTGGGAACAGCCACAGAAACCCCTGCCCCTCTCCTGAAATGAGGGACTGGTGTTCTGTTCTTCTCTCTTGAATACTCGTTCACTGGCTCATATGAATACTTCCCCTTTCTTTTCATTGCTACATCGATGAAATCCCCTTCCTCTCCTATAACTCAGATAAAACTTAAGTAATGATAACTTGTGTTTCTCTTTAAACACTGAAAAATTACTTCCGGTGTGCAGGAGGAAGGTTGTTGAGGAAGGGTCAGTTAATCTGTGTATGAGGGGAAACATCCATGCTGTCAACATCCGTGGTATTTCATTCTCTTGTTCTTCTGTGTCTGCATTAACAGCACTGGTTTACATATGGAAGGTAATTTTATTTCATTAAGTGCTTTCACGTTCATTTTCTTTTTGTAGCACCCATTGCAGAAACCGTATTCTTCTAGAGGTAGCATATGTTTTCTTTAAAAAGGTAACAGGGGAAAAAAACAAACTTGGAATATTAAGGTAAACAAAAAGAAGAAAATTGCCTGTTATCCCACTGTCCACATAGAACCCTGTTAACACTGCGGTGTATGGTCTTTAATATTTAACGTATTGACAAACGTGGGTTTTACTGTTTGTGTGCACGGCCTCCGTGTTCCCCACTTGTCACAGGTGAACTTCCTTTCATGCCGTCACGTGTTTTACATCCTTTCTAACGGCTGCACAGAGACCCCTGTGTGGCTCTTCCACTGTGTCTTTAACCAGGCTCCTGGTGTTAAACATTTTAAGTTTTTAATTTTTTCTCTAGTAAAAAGGTTTCACAGAATATCTGAGCAGTTCAGTTTTTACAGATTCCCATGCGGTTTCCTGAGAATGATTTCCTAAGTGTAGATCTGTTAGGTCAAAGGGTCTGTGCCTCTCTCAGGCTTCTGCTCTGCACTGTCAGATCTCACCCTGGAAGGGCCATCACTTACCAGGAATGGAGGAAAATATCATTTCTCTGAGCTTTTATGAAACTGGATACTATCAACTTTTTTTTTTTTTGAGAAGTGCAAAGGAGGTCAAATTGCAGTCACACTTTTCCCTCCACCTATTTGTTAGCCATCTGTATTTCTTCTTTTATATTGGTAATTTGCCAGTTCACATTCTTTGCTCATTTTTCTATTAGGTTAGTAATATTTTTCCTTACTGACTTTTAAGAACTCTTTGTATATGAATTTGTATTATTTGCTACAATATTTTGAGCAGTTTGATTTTCACCTTTCATTTTTCTGAATGGTGTTTGGGTACAAAGCCTTTTCCATTAATAACTTCATTTATCTATTTATGCATGTGAATTTCACAATTGATAAGTTTCTAGATGTAAATTGAGTCAGCCTAGATGACTCTTAGGGTTCTAGACCTAGCAAGATCCTTATTTAGACAGAACTTTGAGAAAATGAGCCTATTAATCCTAGGTGTCCTGCTGAGCGTAACTCTTAGGACAGTTTTTCTTTCATAGGACCTGAAATACGGAGGTATCACTCTCAGTCATCCTGTAAACAGTGTGTGCCTTGGCACTGAATTTCTAAGCGCTTTCTCCTGGCTCCTGGGAAGGTTAGAAGAGTGAGGGACTGGCTCGTTGGCGTTGACTCAGGCTGCAGACTGCTGGGAACGATGAGGCAGTCTCCAGCACCACCACCACTTACAACACCACTGGGCTCCCAATGCATGAGCTGAGAGCGAGCCTTTACTACCTAACAAACAAGTTGGAACCCAAGCGCGGGCCATTCATAAGCACCATCAGAAGGTCCATCTTTGGTGGCATTTTTCAGATAGAGAGCCCCACTTTGCAGAGCCCTTCAGTCACAGGTGGGACGTGCAGGGCAGCTTGCTCACTCTTTTAGCTTTGGTTCTTTCGCGGGTCACACTGCAAACTCCTTCCGTTTGGGGCCTTCCTTAGAAATGCACCTTTTCAAAGAGCTGCAAACAGTACCTCTTAAGAACGTATCACAGATGTTTTTCCTGACTCTACATAAGTTATTTTTGATGGGTCCTTTGAATGGACCTTCCTACCGTTCCTTGTCTCAGGCTGACTTTTGCTTCTGTCCCATATTGTCATTATTTCCTACTTGTTAGGGACTTAACTTGTGAATTCCTCTGCGGATGGCCCGCTGGGCAGATCTACCACCATCTCTGTTGGCTTCATGGTCCAGCAGAGTCAAAGCAACCATGCTCATGCTGTCATTTGACCATCTGTCAAAAACGCTCATAGATATAAAATACTCATCTCTGAGAAGTTATCTCCAGAATGAGTAAGAGAAATCCTAGAGATATGAGTATTAAGTAGTGAAGGTAAATGGGATCAAATATAGGAAAGAAATGAAAACGTGCAGTGTGCCCCACACTTGCTCACCGTGGTGAAGAAAGAGGGCTCAGGACAGGGCTGGTAGCACTGGTGGTATTCTTAGCACGCTTGCAAGGGCTTGTTAGGAGGACGCGTGCTGTATCATTATAGCACTTCAGTCTGCGTTCTTTTGAAGCCCACGTGGGACCCAGCTAAAGCAAACAAAGTTCGTACACGAAAGGGATGTGCAAGACAGTGATGTTGATTGTGCGTCATCAAGGAGGGGCTAGTGAGAAGTAACCCGAGTTATTGAAAATCTAGGACAATCTCCATCGTCCGCAAATTCTACAGTATAAAGTGTAGAAAGCCTCAACAGTCCTTTAACAACTTTATTCTCAAACGGTGGGTTAAGACGGTGGCTACTGTGAAGTCACGCCAAGAAATTATTCGTTACAGCTATCACATAAGATAATATGAGGAAGACATACATACTTGAGGCCTCTCAAAAGTTTGGATTATTTTAAATATCAGAAAAAGAAAATTATAGTTTTAACTACAGAGATTAAGCCAGTTCTTTCTGTTCATCTTCTAAAATGCTTTCTATGTATCCAGAATTATTGGGTGCACAGAATAGGAGCTCGCTCTCTGTGGGAACAGACAGACTAGATCAGGATGGGCAGAGAGAGATCTTGAAATGAGACACGCTGGGATGGTCCAAAGAGCATCCTGATGGTTGCGAGATGGCAGCTCCTGTCCTTCTGGACAGATTCTAGAAGCAAGTGCAGTGCCGTGGTTTACGTGGGCAGCTGGGACTGGGCACTATGGCAGCCAGTGATGGGAACCAGCCCTGGCCCGAGCTTCAAAGGAGGATGGTACACCTGAACCCCAGTCGGCAGAAACAGGGATCCTGTTCAGTTCACTCCACAGAGTTATCCCAATTGGACTAAAATCCAAGGCCCACTTTATACAAATGTAGGAAAAGCTTCTGGTTACAAGAACTGGGCAGACAGGTCTCGGCTGCAAGGCTAACTTGACACCAGGTCTTTTGGCCAAGGAGACTAGAACTCCTTAAGTCCCCTTCAGTCCACCTCCGGCCCCTATGGTAAGCCATGGGTCCTGGAGGCCAGCTGGTCCTAAGGCGGGCCGAAGGCAAGAGCCTTGCAGGGATGTCAAGGCTGATGACAGTGGCCTCGGCCAGACTCACAAGGCTCAATCTTCAAGGTTTGGCCTCGGCGATTCTTCACATCCTTTCATGTTGATGACAAGGAAGGAGTATGATCTTCCCCTTTGTCCACTAGACGTTTGCACTGTTACCGTTTCACTCTTGCACAGACCATGACCAGGGCGCCTCTGCCCAGCTCCCCCTTCCCTTTCACTTGAGGGTCTCAGGTCCCCACACAGTGGGTCGGACCCTGCCCCGTGTTTACCTGCTGTCATCAGGTGCCGGGGGGAGGTCGGTGCCACCACCTAGCGTTCCTCTCGCGCCGCTGGGGCAGGCCTCCACTTCCGAGTAGGGGGAGAGAGAGGCTTGTGCTCTGGCAACGGGACAGCAGCACTGATGGCTGTTCAGCTCTGGTCACCGGTATACGTTTATTTCTCGGGGGAGGAGCGCTGACCTGGAAATGCGCTGGCATGAGTATTAACCTGTCCTATTCAGTGCCCCTTCTTCTCTGCCTCTCACGTTGGCTGTGGTAAAATCCCTGTCCACCTCCCTGCCCAGGACACTTCGGGCGATGTCGACACTTCAGTGCCCTGTGAAAGCAGGTAGGCCTGTGGCAGCTGGGTTTCCCCAAGCTCCCCGGCAGGCTTAGTGGCAAAGTGCAGAGTGTCTTTATCCTTCATTGAAGGTTATGATTTCCAGTAAGGTCGGCTCGCTTTTTGCTTTAGTGTATCCTCCTCCGCCCCGAAGTTTTTCCACAATCTTCCCATTGAGGGGAAGTTCAGGGGTCATTTCTTGAAGAATGGGGATACCATAAGGTCACATTTTTCCAGATCTCCTTCTTAGTCCAAACCACCTCTGTCCTCACGTGCCTGAAAAACAGGATTCGTGCAATGAAAGAGTAGATCTTGGATAAACCACCCAGGTTAACAGAGGTGGTCACGTCTCATATACATACTTCCCAAGTAGAAAAACATTGCATTACATAAGATTCAGTCCTCAAAAAATGTCTTCTTGTGAGTGTAAGTCGTTGTAAAGAATTAAATTACGCTGGAAAATAATCAGGTGTTATTTTATCCTGAAGACATTTTAATTTCAGTTAAATGTCAGGAGACAAATTAAATCCTAAGTAAAGCTTAACCTAAAAGAACATTTGAAGGCTGGGTCTTTGAGACCAAGGGGAATGTGACCACGACTTGTTTTCATTTCTTTGTGCTTTCTTTTATACACCGTAGGCAACAGCATTATTGAAAAAAGGCCTCACAGGAGAGCATAAGGATAGGTCGGCTGTTCACAGCAGTGAATCATCTTGCAGCTTGCCATCCACTCTGAATGACAGCAGTGGAATGAAGAACGGAAAGCCTGCTCTGTGGCTCAGCAGTGTTCCTACAAGGGAACAAGGTAGCTATTGTTAAGGGTCTGTCCACAGCGAAACTGCGTTCAGAATCAATGTGACACCCTCTTTTTCAAGGTGTGCCCATAAAATAAAGCTTCTAAGGCATACCTGTGATTCAATATGCGTGACATGTTACTTGTTTTATACCACCTTCCGGAAATAGGTGTTTCAAGAATGGGAAATCTAATCGTAGGTCTGCAGTTCTGCTGAATTTCCAATAAACTATGTTTTTGTAAGTTATGAAATCTTAACAAAATTAACAATTGACAGTATATACTTTTTGATCATCCCACAAAGATGAAGGTGATTCCATTAAAATGATACCATAAAGAACTGAAGGTTTTGATATCACCTAATAGAATGTACTCAAAATTATTAAACATTCTTTTTAATTATAATAGAACCTTATAAAAGTCTAAACAGATGATTAAGAATCAATGAATTTATGATCCCAAAATTTAATAAGCAATTTTTAGTATCTAGAAATTGTGATTATTTTAGTGTTACTGTTAAGACGTGCCAGTAAACCGCTATAATGGCATTTCCAAGACAGCTGTGAGTTGCTCAGGATATGGTCAGAAGTTGATAATGTGCACAGGACCTGAGGCCCACTTGTGTTAAGCCCCACACAAGTCTGGTAGATGTAAGGCTAAATTATTTTGCATGAAAGCAGCATAGAGATACCTTAGCTTTCGAATAGGTTTTCTTTTAGTAACAGTGCATTTCAGATGAGATAAACTAACCAAAAAAAGATGGGGAGACAATGCAAATAAAAGGAATGGCAGTTAAAAAAACCAAACAGACAAAGGCCTATTCCATCCATATAACCTTGAAATACATTTTTATCCTCATGTGTTCGATTTTTAGAAGTTTCCAGTGGCTGCGGAGACGAGAGCGCAGAAGAAAGCGTGGCAGCGAGGATGCCAGTCACAGGTAAGGTCGTGGCTGCCTGAGGGCCTCAGATTCAACTTTCTTATGTAACCAGAACATTTCAGGTTGGTGGTTGTGGACTCCACGCAAGAGCAAGTGCATTCCACTACCACGTGCTGTAGCAAGGGATCAATCCTGAGAGCATGAGGTGTGAGCTTAGGTTAACATAAAGGAAGGTAGAAAATAACCCTGTCTGCTGAGTCCTTCAAAATTGTTGCATGTTTACACGTGTGAGTGTCCCACCCCCCCCCATGAGCCTTTCAGCACCTGGGTCTGTGTGAAAAGGTCAGTCCCCATGGGGAACACCAGTCATTATATGGCCAACTACAGATGTTTCTGATTTCCCTCTTTTCTTTCCTGTAATAATTGAATGTATCATTATACTGTAATAAGAGCAGGAAAAAAAAACAGTGCTGGACAAGAAGCTTGCTTGTGCCTCAGTTACAAAGCCCATCTGATCATTTAAAAATGTTAGCAGTAAAGTTTCATTAAGACCTGTTAAGATTTCTGCACATATGTTAGGTTTGCTTAGGTGAAGTCTAAATGTCATTACTTATTTTAGTTTTAGAATATCAACAGCAGCAATTAGTATTCTGAACAGAGTTCTTATTTGTCGTACATCTAAATTTACTAGTACCTTATTTTGTAAAGTGGTGTGCTACTTCATTGTAAATTCAAAGGTCTGACTTTAAATATTTATGCAAGTAAATACACCATTGTACCGAGGTACTGAGGCATGCATCTGCATATGTGTTAGTTTTGTTGTTTATAAGCAGAAGAGAATGGTTTCTTTTATGGCAATATGATTCATGGCCTGATGATTAATTTTAAACCCATGTATCTAGAATGAACTCTGATTTTGAAAAAGGAGTTTATAGTAGAGCAATTATTGTATATATTCTGCATCAGATAATATTTCACTCCAAAATACAGAGGTTTTCTTTTCTTTTAAACATTTTCCCTGGTGATACGTTTATTGCATTTTTATTCTTCATTTTGAGAAAACTCTGATAGAATTCCCGATTTATTTTTTTATTAGTAGAGTTAATAGAAGTGTAGATGATCCCAAACTGCAGATATCCAAGAAGCCATTTGAATGCTTTCCTTTTGCATCTACCTTTGAGTGCAGGATCTCTAATGACCTCTGAATTTGTTTCAGTTGGAATCCTAAGGGCTTGTTGGGGAGGAACCAGGAAGTGACCTCGTTGCCTGTTCTTCCTCATCTGTTCAGTATGAGTCAGTGACTGTCCCCAAATTAATACAGATGTAGTCTTCCCGTGGGACTTTTTCACTGAGGTACTATTGACATGTAACATTACATCCGTGTCAGGTGCACAAGGTAATGGTTCACTGTTTGTAGACGTTGCAAGATGATCAGAGCAGTCAGCCTCGTTAATCTCCGTCACCACATGTAGTTACAATTGTTTTTCTTGTAATGAGAACTTTTAAGGTTTACGCTCTCAGCAACATTCAGATATGCGGTACCACAGTGTTAACTGTAGTCACAGTGCTGTACATTCCATCCCCAGGACTTACTGATTTTATAACCGGAAGTTTGTACCCTTTGACCCCCGTCACCTGTATCACTCACCCCCTACCCCTCCACCAGTCATCTCCAGTCTGTTCTCTGTATATCTCAGAATTTCTTCATAAGAGAGGAGATAGTCAAGTGCCAGGGTTTCAAGTCTTTCTTTTCTTCACGTGGGAAGAGGTGTGATGTACCTAGAAGTAATACGGACTATTTGCCATGAAGGTTTTTTTAAAGAAATTGTCACTGATCCATCAGTAGTTCGCAGTTAAAAAAATGCTTTGTGCCTGTTATAGGCCAAAGAAGTAGGCATATAAAATAACCTGGGGGATGTGAAAAAAGCTTTCCGAAGCATTTTCTTAGTGGGAGCCTTGCCGTTCTGCGCCCTGCCACCACACCCCTCCTCCTCGGCACGTCCCTGCAAGTTCCTGCTTGTGCACCTCTGCTTTGCATATTCCATGGTCTCTGCGTCTGTCGTTGCAGCTGCTTTGATCTCCAAGTTCTTGACCTTCATCTCTTTACTAAATGTTTGTGTCTTTTGCCATGATTATTTGGAGATTTGACCTTTGGTGAAGTAAGGCAGATGTCTCGTTTGATTTAAGATAATAGAGGCCACCTCCTCCTTTGTAATAGTTCTGTTGAGGCTCTCCTGTCTGTATGGGCCACAGTCCTTCTGGAATATTTCAAAGAGAAGGAACATTTGCGAGGCTGCCCACTGGGAGTTGAGGAGACGTGGTGGTGGATCCTGGGCTTTGGCATCAGCCGTTGTCAGCTCTTTACTTCCTGCTCTGTTTCTTCACCCGTCTGAGCCCCTGACCTGGGCTACTTTAGTGTAACTAAACCCTGGTGATGTCAGGATTGAAAGTGACTTGTTAAAGCTGCTTCCTGCCAGCAGGTTACAGTAGTGACTTTGGACAGTTCAGAAGTGCTCATCCTCAGTGTGTTTGCTTCTGTGTGATTCTGCTTTATAGCCATCTCCCAAGGGATATGGTAGGGAGAGGCCACGGGGAAATCAGGGTCCGGCACAGGAAACTGGGCAGAAGCTCTGAAGTTACACCGTTTTCAGAATGATGAGGGTCCTGGGAAAGTTTAACCTGAGAAGGGCACAAAAGCTATCCTTAAATATTTGCGGGGCTGCCAGATTTACCGAACATAGTCATAGAGTGTAGCTCGGGGGCCCTGTTAGTGAGTGTTGCAGTGAAGGAATCCACACTCAGTAACGGCAGAACTCTCTAGCTTTTTTAGTCGGGTGTCTTCCATGCATGAGCTTCTGTGCCAGGGCTTGAACCGTGGCAGGAACCTGCTCTCTAGAGGGGCTCCGTGGAAGGGTTCTTGCTTCTGGGAGCACTGACATTGCTTCTAATGCTAAGCCTGTGATTCTCATTCCGTAGTGAAGGGATCAAATGAGCTGACGTTCTCATTCATTTCCCTTCTTATTGCGTATCCCCACCACTTAAAAGAGTTTGCTGTCACTCTGAAGGCATCGGCCTTGTTAGTCACTGTCATGGGGAATGTGAGTTTCACACTAGTTGCTGTCATCTGTGCGGAGACCTATGTACACACCCTCCTGCACACACACCCACGCACACAACCACAGCCTGTGATCTGCTTGTTAACAAACACAGGCTACCTCTTCCTTTAGTCTGGTTGTTCACACTAAAGAATCCAGGTCGAAATCAAAGATTAATGTGATTATCTATGAGTGTGTGGTTTTCTTTATTTAAGAATAATATATAATTTGCATATATGTTACACCTTTCCTTGGGCTGAGTCCAGGGAATACCAGGGACAGCCAAAGACCAGGTCCCTGCCCTCCTAAGCCTCCATCGTCTCAGGAGCCCTGCAGGTAAGCAAATCGTTCTACAGATGGTCCGGCATACTTGGAAAGATTGAGAGCCCTGTTCAGGGCCATATAGCCAGTGTGTCAGATCTTGAATCACACTCAAATTTCAGGAATTAAGCCCTGAAGTCCTTGCATCCCACCACGCAGCCTCTTTTGATTTATAAGAGAGGCGCCTGCATCAGGGCGTCTGGACCAGTTAAACATCGGTTTGTATCTTAACAAAAGATGAGCCCTGCAAGGACGATTTTGAGAGTGATGATGAGCAAAGCCTGGAGAGGTGGGCAGCTCTTGAGGATTTCTGAGTGTGAACTGTCCTGGGGTGGCCCTTGTAAAGCGGAGTGAGTCTGTACCCCTAGGCGAGCCTGAGACCATGAGTGGGTACAGCACAGTCAGGTCAGTGTTTCCCTGGAGCACTTAGGCCAGAATTGAAGCCATGCTTGTCTAGATTATGAGAGAAAGTCTCCCTCTGAACTACTTATACCCCCAAAGTAAAATTTCCCACATTGGTAATTTTATTGGTATTTATACTAAATTTACCTTTGAGGACTTGGTGAGTTTTAATTTTAGTAAATGATGCAGCTTATGCTAAATGTCATAAAAACCCAGCCCCGACACAGTATCTGGCACACAATGGGCACTCATTTCATCAAACGAATGAATAAAAATGAAAGTACTAAGGAGTTTCCTTAAGCGCTTGTTGATTTAGGCCAGAACACCATCTCTTTCCATCAGTCACTCCACCGGTACTTTCCCACCCACGTGCCCATCCTGGCAAAACTCATCTCCTTAAGCTCCATGTGAAAAGGGCTCTCAGCTTTTATCTCAAGAGGATTAAGCCTCTAAGAATGTCCATTCAGCCTCTCATTCTTTTGACACCAATTCTCTTGGTCAAGCTGTGTTGAAAGTGGTTGCCTGACTGTGCCATTTCTCACTGATATTCTTTGGCAAGCTGAAATATTCCAGGTCAGACTGAGGTACGTCCATTTAGAAGCTCTGTGGGAGGTCAGCCCAGATTTGCAGGGTGCTCCTGGGGCTGTGGGCAGGGCTTCCCCAAACATCATGGCTTGAGTTTTGCATCAGATTGGGAAAAGGCTGGAAATACATGATGGCCGCGTTGTCACCAGTGGCTAGATTTATCCTGGGAGAGAAAACTGCAGTGACAACTGAGGACTGCGGAGTCCAGTGGCAAAGTACTTCTACTCCTGAGGCTTTCCTGAGACTGCGCCTCACCAGTTCTGTCATGGGAATGCACAGTCAGGTCAGGATGCCTTACCTGCTGTGCCTGGGGAAGGGAGCCCAGGGAAGCACCGTGTGCTACTGGGTTGGCCCTGGCCCCGTCTCTGTGGCAGGGGTCCAGCTGCTCATGACAGCAGAGAACTTCTCACTCAGGACGTTGCAGGCTGGTGGTGCCTGTTTAACGTGGTCATGGAAGAATGGAAGGCACCTTTCTGAAGAGCTCTTGATTGGGTGCTTTCAAGGAAATGAACTCAGAAGTGCCTGAGAAATTCTCCTCAGTGGTTGCACAGCAGCATCCCATGTGGAGCTTTAAAACAGACCCACACCCCAGCCACACCCTGGACTGGGTGCCCCAGAACCTCCAGGCCTGAGCCCCAGGCATCAGTCTTGTGTAACACACCAGGTGACTCCCCAGGTTTGAGAACCATGGAGCGGGGGATCTCAAAGCCGAAAGAGCCCTTATAGGTCATAGTGTGAAACACCCTTATTTTATGCAAGAGACTTGAGTGGAGAGAGGGGAGAGGTTGGGCTTTAGATATTTCAGTATAATCAGGGGTCAGGGAGGGTGTGATTTCCCTAGGGCTGCTGTGGCAAAGTGCCACGAGCCTAGAAGCACAGAAATGTTTTCTCTCACAGTTGTGGGTGCTAGAAGTCCAAAGTCCAAGTGGCAACAGGGCCCTCTGAAGGCTCCCAGGAGCATCCTTCCTGGCCTGTGGCAGCCTCTGGTGGCTCCTGGTTTGTGGCAGCGTGACTCCAGTCGCCGCCACCTTTGTCTCTGTGTCCTCTTCCCAGCAGGACAGCAGTCGTTGGATTTAGAGCCCAGTGTAAATCCAGGATGAGTTCATCTTGAGATCCTTAGCTAATTACATCTGCAAAGATCCTGTTTACAGATGAGGTCACATGCTGAGGTTCTGGATGGTCATGAATTTGGGGGAAACACTAGTCAACCCGGTACAGGGGGTGGGGAGGGATTTCTTCATATTTCACACTGCCAGCTTCTGGTTCATTGTGTACAGTGGTTGTTCCTGGCCCTACTATAGATGATGATGATGATGATGATGAGAATATTACTGTCTTTATTTCCAAATCTTCTCATTTTATAAATCATTGAGTACAAATTGCTAGAAAGTTGCTTTTAAAGACTATTTAACTATGCCATTAAGATACAGCTTCCTGATCAAAATTACTCAAAAGTTAAAGATTCCATGACCTTGAGAGTTGAAAATTCACCTCCCATGGCTGAGCAGTGTTACATGGTTACGAATTTTCATGTGAAGTAGTATCAGCAAAACTGTTTCAGTTCAGTTTTTGAACGTTCATTAAAGGTCAGTTACAAGCCTGGCACTTATTTTCAGGTGTAATTGTTGAATCGCCCCATAGAAATTCAGAATGTGATGGAAACACCTACTTCCTGAAGCATCTCCAGGCAGCTCATCTGAACGGGGAGCTTTTCCCTTCTCCGTGCATCTGCCCTCCCTGTGTGAGGACAGAGGAAACCTGGACAAGAGGCTCCCAGGCCCAGGATTGCTGGTAGAGTGGTGGTTACCGTGGAAAGTCTAGATATGAAAAGTAATTCTGGTTATGGAGTCAACCTGTGTGCCTCTCACGTTCACCTAGACGTGTGGCTCTTTTTTTTTTTTGTAATTTATTTATTTTTGGCTGCATCGGATCTTTGTTGCTGTGCGCGGGCTTTCTCTAGTTGCAGTGCGCAGGCTTCTCATTGCGGTGGCTTCTCGTGTTGTGGAACACGGGCTCTAGGCGCGTGGGCTTCAGTAGTTGTGGCTCGCGGGCTCAGTAGCTGTGGCGCACGGGCTTAGTTGCTCTGCAGCATGTGGGATCTTCCCAGATCAGGGATCGAACCCGTGTCCCCTGCATTGGCAGGTGGATTCTTAACCACTGCGCCACCAGGGAAGTCCCGTGTGGCTTTTTTTTTTTTTAATTCCTAAGCATAGATGAGTTTTCTGTATTTTCAGAATTGTGAAAGCACCCTTAGCCTAATAGTTTCTTGTTTTAATTTGAGTAGATTGCTAGACAAGTGATTTCCGGGTTTTAAGTAATAGTATTTACCTTTAGAATTAATTTTAGAGTTACATCCCACAATTTTTGTTTTATTTTGCAAAGACAACTGGGTTTGCTCCACCAGCAGCACATCTAATGCAGTGTGAATGAAAAAGTGGCATGGGTGCAGAAATACATGAAAAGCATTAGCCCTGGGAAACTCGTGGGCAGAAACTATTTTTCGAATTTAAGTTTAGAATTTCTACAAGCTTCCTACAGGAATCAGTTATCCTTCCTGACTCAGAGATGCCCAGTTCTTTGTCGGTTCAGGGTTGCTTTTCTAGCTGTAGTATGGCATTGTTTGCATCTCCTTTTGTTACTCCCTCTCTTCTTTTCTTCACCAGGGATTTCTGCGAAAGCCAGGCCAGCCAGGCCGAGCCTCTGCCTTGGAGACGGAGACACCCCTCAGAGGCTGGGGAACCACGTGTTTATCTGGCTCTTGTAATGGGTTGTTAAAAGCACTTGTTCGCCAGATATTTTCTTTTTCTTTTTATTTGGTAGATTTAGAAGTATTTTAGCAGGTGTACATTTGCATATAAAAGAGAATGAAAGATAAGAAGTTGAGGCTTTTCCTTTCTCTCCTCAGCATCATCCCTCTCCTGCCTCCCTTTATTCAGCACATTTTCATTTTCTTTCTCTGTTCCCATTTTCTAGACAAAATGCGTATCAAAAAGAAAAAAACAATCTCGGTGATCCGTCACCACTTGGCAGGAAGATAGGTGATGGGGTTCAGCCAGCTTGTGTAACAGAGTAAGGAAAAATATATTTCTCTCGTTGTGTCGTCGGTCTGGAATTGATAGCTAAGGGTAGATTTTCACCCCTGGACCCCTTGCCTTATTTTGTATTTTCAGCCGCAATAGTTTCTACTTTTGAAACTCAGTCTTGACGCAGCTTTGAGTGTGTAATGGAAGCCTGACTGAGCAGCCCAGAGCTGGAAGCTTGCGCCTGCGTGTACACTACTTCTGTGTGTGCCAGAGCATCTAGTTGAAAGTCATTGTATTCTTAGAAATGCTTGTTTTATCTCATTGTTGGCACTACTCAGTTTTTTTCTGAGGGTTTGATTTCTCTGGAGTTCTGAGTCGCAGGCTACAAAGTGAAGCCTTAAGGGGCCACCCAGTCCTCGAATTTGCAGACTTACGGTGTCCCTGCTGTTAAGACTCAGGTCTTTTCACCTTGGAAATATTGAGATACGACCCTCGTCCCGACCTTGTTTACAGCAGGCCAACTGGAACCTCCAGCTTTGTTCCTTTCGCTCCTCTGTCTGTTCACTCATTCATTTAACAGCTGAATTTGCAGGGCTGCACCGTGCGGCTTTCAGCCACTTGATTCCTCACTGTCCTTCTTCCTTCCAGGAAAGCCTGGGCCTGAAGTGCCACAGACTTCAACTCTGTGGCTTTGCTTTATGCCGTTGGTGTCCTGGCCAAGTCTTCTAGGCTGTTCCAGGAGAATGTCTGAATTGTTTGAGCAAAAAGTATACTCTTGCTTCCAAAAATCCTGGAATCTGGTCCGTTTGATACAGACAGCGTCCTAGCAATCTCCAGACAGCTGTTGCAGTCTCCTTGATCCTATGTCCCGGGCTGTGTCAGCTCTTTTAGCAGAGAAGGCTATCCTTAACGTCTAGCTTGTATCCCTTGGCTGAAGTTTTTCTCTTGAGTGTTCTTGTGCCACATTCAGTGAACACAGAAAAAATTGCTCACCGCTGTCTAGTTTCAAGGTTGCAAGTATGTTCTGTGTGGCCTGTGCAGTGTTTTAATTTTTTTTAAAGCCAGAAGTCTGGCAAGACTAGGCCCACTTTCCCGGCTGGCAGCAGTCGGCTGTGGCCACAGAACAGCTGTCCCCTCCGGACAGGGCGTGAGCTCTCCCGCCGGCCTGCGGAGCCTGCCCCTCCCACCGCTCCCATCTGGCCAGAGTCACATGTGTGGTCCTGCCGGGCCCCAGAGAGTGTCTGCACTGACAGTCCTGCCCTTTCCTCTCTGCTGCAGAATCTGTGTACTTGAACCCCTCTTCCCTTGTTTCTACACAGGCTGTGTAGCCTGTAACCTCTCCTGATCCTTTTTTTTTTTTTTTTTTTTTTTTGCTGTACGCGGGCCTCTCACTGTTGTGGCCTCCCCCATTGCGGAGCACAGGCTCCGGACGCACAGGCCCAGCGGCCATGGCTCACGGGCCCAGCCTCTCCGCGGCATGTGGGATCTTCCCAGACCGGGGCACGAACCCGTATCCCCTGCATCGGCAGGCGGACTCTCAACCACTGCGCCACCAGGGAAGCCCTCCTGATCCTTTTTTTAACCAAACCTTGATTTTGTTTTTCCTTTCTGGGTCATCTCTCAGTTCTTCGTCTGCTGTTTTGTGCAGCTCTTCTGCTAAAGTAACAGTGCATAAGGGTATCAGGTGCCGTGGGAGAACGACTCCAGTCCTGAGCGTCTGCTCCAACCCCTCCGGCTGCTTTGGGGTCGCTGGTCCTGCCTCAGTTAGTGTTTATTCCTCCAAGGGAGTGCACGTAATCCGTTCACCTTGTAAACCTCACTCTGCCCTGAATCCATTAGAAGAAGCATGCACTGGAGGTGGGGGAGGGCCATGTGCCCGGCGGTCCTCAGCTGGATCGTGCCAACCCTTGATTACTCGGGTCAGGGCCGCCACATCCCACATAAAAACTGTCAGGACGGCCGCCAGTGACTGTGCTTGGAGAAGGAGCACAGGAGGTTTAAGGATCAAGCGCCCGTGAGGAGCCGGGCGTGGGAAGGGGGTGGGGTCTGGCTGCGTGGGCGGGAGAGATGAGCTTTCTCCCTCCAAACTGTTGTACCGTTGAAAGCAGACTGAGGCAGCCTGGACGGGCAGCCCAGTGAGAGAGTCCGAGTCCTTCGAGAAGGACGGGCAGGCCCCAGTATGGGAGACATGTGGAGCTGATTTCTGAGCACTAGGATGGCCCCTGGGCTGGGGTGACTAGCTGCCCGGTCCTCCCTTCCAGGCTCACACCGGAGATGAGATACATTCCGTCTTGTATTTGGACAGAATACTTAATCCCCCACCCCCAATCTGAAATCACCTGATAGATATTTTGCACAAAAATCCTCTCCTGAAAATAAATAGCACATGTTTTCCTGGTTTCTGAGAAGCCTGAGAGCTGGCTTACTGGAGTCAAATGATTTCCCTTCAGACGGTAGACAGCAGAGCCCAGCTCCAGCTTCCAGCCACCAGGAGCCTTTGTTCATCAAGAAGCTGCTCTCCTTTCTCTTTCTCTCCCCTCTTTCCCCGCTTCCTTCCTTCATTTCTCTTTAAAAAATTTCTTTCTATCTTTTGCCGTCTTTTCCTTGACCAAATAAGTTTCACTGAATGCAGAAATAGCACATGGTCATTAAAATCTGGACTTGTATCCTAAAAGCTGAAAATCTTTTTGGCTGATCTTTCTAAAATGAAAACAAAACAGCATTTTCATGTTTTACAGTGATTCTTTACCTATTTAGAATTCAGACACTCCACCTTTGATTTTATTAATACCTTACCCCCTCAACAGATTACCTGACAGTGAATCTGAGGTGACAGGTTGTTAGGATTAATCGGTGAGTGTTATGATGCACTCCTTTCGGAGCCACCCTGGGACAGTGGGACTAACCTACAGCAAGAAACACTTTCTATCCCAGGCCACTTCTCCCCACACACACAGATGTTGCACAAAACAGTACTTTCCCCTCGTGCATTGACTGCATCTGGTGTTTTCTTTATGAAAGTTTTCAAACTATCGATGCTAGTTCCAATGGACACTGATTTCACAATCCAGCAACGTTAAAAAATGTTGCCTTAGGATTTATTATTTTCAGAGTTAAGAGTCCCTGATGTGTGCATATTTTAATTACATAGCATTTACTACTCAAAAATATGATGCTCATTTTAAATACTTATTTTTTATCTTGACTGATTCTCAGTAGGGCAGGGTAAGTTATATTTTTCTCCTTCAGCATGATGGTAGCTTTAACCAGTAATAACGGGCCTTGTAGTTCAGTTCTTAAACTGAACCAGCAAACCCAGGAATGCAGCCGATGGCCAGCCCCTGGAGCTGACATGGGAATCCTTTAGTTAGTGGCCATGTTGAGAGTGTGGCCATGGGTGCTGTTTTGCTGTGTCTCTGCTGAAACTCTAACTCTGCATCCTCCGCTTTGCCCAGGAGTCCTTGAGACCTGAGGTAATGGGGAAGCTTGTGTCACTCAGGTCCTTCACGGGACCCTTATTTAGTATTCTTCCCAACAGTCTTCCCCACTTTAACTTAGAGCAGGGCTGAGGGCTCTGTCGATTGTTTCCTTTGACATGTAAAACTGTTTAAGTTTGCTGTAGTCCTGTTTGTCTTTATTTTGTTGAGTGTGCTTTTGGTGTTGTATCCAAGAAATCACTGCCAAATCTGATATCCTAAAGCTTTTCTCCTGCGTTTTCTGCTAGAAACTTAATAGTTTTAGGTCTTATATTTAAGTCTTTAATCCTTTCTGAGTTATTCTTGTGTATGATGTAAGGTAAGGGCCCAACTTCATTCTTTTTCCTGTGGGTATCTTGTTACCTGGGACTTTTTCTCATATATAGAAACGAAAGCCTACCAGATGCTGAAACAGTCTACCCTTCAGGACAGTGCACACCAAGCTGAAGACGGATTCCAGAAGGCCGAGGCCTCTGCATCACAGCTGTCAGGTAAGCAGGGCGGACAAGCCATAATCTGGGAGACCCAGGGCTACGGCCAGGGCTGTGTGCAGGGAAGTGTTATGATGCGCTGCTGTCAGAGGTTTCTGGAGTTTGCTTTGTAACGAGTTGTCACCATCTCAGAAGGAGCCAGTACTTTTCGAGTCCTTAATGAACAGGAGTTTGGAAGAAGCTTCCCTCCAGGATGTGTGCTGGCGATGGCCTTAAAGGCCCTTGGGTTCTGCCTGATGTGTCACAATGGTACCTTGTCGCTAAGCACCACAGACACCCCAAATTCTTTCCCTTCCCACCTCTTCCCAGTTTGTTAATCAGCAGTGGGGAGTGTCATCTGGGCTACCTCCCTTGCCTGAATGATGGGAGATTTGGGGTTCTTCAAATGAAAAGACTGTAAATCCCAGTAAGAGCTCAATTTTAAGCTTAAATGTAGTTCCTTCAATTTAGGATTTTTGTTTTAATTGTAATCTTCTTAGTTTTCTTATACGTTATTATTGTATTTTTATTATTTTTCAGTGGTTTTTACTTTATTACACTTTTTTCTTTTTTTTTTTTTTTTTGGTATAAGTCACCTCAACTCCCTTTGTGAAAGTAAATGGATTAATAACAGAAGGAAGTATACTTTAACGACTTGCTTTTTTTGGGTGGGGGTGCTGTGCTGCGTAGCTTGCAGGATCTTAGTTCCCCGAACAGGGATCAAACCCAGGCCCATGGCAGTGAAAGCACCGGGTCCTAACCACTGGACTGTCAGGCAACTCCCTCTAATTTTTTTTTATTATTATTGATTAATTAATTTATTTTTGGCTGTGTTGGGTCTTTGTTGCTGCACGCGGACTTTCTCTAGTTGCGGCGAGCGGGGGCTACTCTTCATTGCAATGTGCGGGCTTCTCATCGCAGTGGCTTCTCTTTGTTGTGGAACACGGGCTCTAGGAGCGTGGGCTTCAGTAGTTTTGGCTCGCAGGCTCAGTAGTTGTGGCGCACGGACTTAGTTGCTCTGCGGCATGTGGGATCTTCCCGGACCAGGGCTTGAACCCGTGTCCCCTGTGTTGGCAGGAGGATTCTTAACCACTTCGCCACCAGGGAAGTCCCTGCTCTAATTTTTATATAAACCACCATGCTGGGATTTCACCTATCTGAATGAATTTCTCCTATCAGAATGAATTTCACCTATCAGAATGATTTCACCTATCAGAATGATTTCTTAATATCACATAATTCCCAGTCCATATTCAGATTTCTCAGTTGTCTCAAAGATGTCTTCATCAGACAGACATTTTTTTGAGGGAGATATTTATGGTACATCAGACTTAGCTGTCTGTCTTTGGAGAGCTATTTCCTAGGTAATATTAGTGTTAGAATTAGTTACTGCAAAATTTGTTTTGGTTGTTGTGAGGATTCAGTGAGCCAGTGCAGGTTAAATGCCCAGCACAGTGCCTGGTAGAGAAAAGCCCCTGGGGAGGGCTGGCCATGTTGGTGGTGGTGGTGATTTGAACTCAGCAAACATGAGACATTGTCGTTTGTTGAGGTATAAACAGGCCTCTGCCCCGATGGAGGTCTGCATCACTCTAGAAAGGTACAGCTCTTGTGAGCCCTTCACTGTTTTTTTGTTTTTAATTTATTTTTGATATATTTATTTTTGGCTGCGTTGGGTCTTTATTGCTGCACGCGGGCTTTCTCTAGTTGCAGCAAGTGGGGGCCATTCTTCGTTGCGGTGCGTGGGCTTCTCATCGCGGTGGCTTCTCTTGTTGCGGAGCACAGGCTCTAGGCACACGGGCTTCAGTAGTTGTAGCTCGCGGGCTCTAGAGCACAGGCTCAGTAGTTGTGGTGCACGGGCTTAGTTGCTCCGCGGCATGTGGGATCTTCCCAGACCAGGGCTCGAACCTGTGTACCCTGCATTGGCAGGCGGATTCTTAACCACTGCGCCACCAGGGAAGCCCTATCCACTGTTTGCTTTTCATCACTATCTTCACATTTGAATCACAGAACCAGAATCCAGAGGGATCTCAGAAAGTATTTATCCAACCCCCTCATTGTACAAATTACCCAAGAGAGTAATGCCTCTTTTGGAGCATTACAACCCATTAGCAGGCATACATGGTTTGGAAGGTGACTCTACAGCTGTGATTTTGGTAAGTATATTTTGGATGGCTAATAGGACAGGCTCAAACAATGAGTAAATTTGACATAAGTTGTAGTCCCCTGGATGTGTATCAAAAATTATAGTACTATTAATATGCTAATGATTAGCATACGAGTTTGTTCATATGACGTGATCCACACAACACGGGTTGTACAGCCAAGCACCCCTCGATTCGGTTGCCTTCCTCCACACTCAAAATCATACCGTGTGCTTTGTAAGACATTGGGATCCTCGAGCTGCTCCTGGTAGTGCTGGATGGCATTGGAGGTAGATGCTGGCTCTGGAGTTTATTGTGCATTTGGTCACGCATCACATTTTCATTCTCGCCCTCACCCTGACCCTAGGGACTTTTCTGAGCTCCCAAGAGAAGCAGGCGGTGGGTGGGAGAGCCACATGCCCAGTGTGGAACGTCACACACTGAACGCAGAGCCACCCCAGATGTAACCATAGATGAGGAGGCACGTGGCTCATCTGTGTCAGGCGCCAGATCTCTGTCTCCACACCTGTCTCTAAGGAAGCCACTTTGTTTTCATGTCTGAAAAGACCTGGTCCTGTTAAGCGGGTGCAGACCCTCTAGGGGCCGAACATGGACACATTGTTAAGAGAACCACTTTGCTTCAGAGGTTACGAGCAGGCACGCAGGTTACAGGTTAGGAATGCAGCAGGTGCCTTTCGAGGCGATGCTTATGCACCCTCTATCCGCAATCTTGTTTGACTGCCAGTTAAGAATCAGACTTGTAGCGGAAATGTCCAAGGTGAGGACGCCCAGGAGGCAGAGGTCAGGGATCGCCCTGCAAGCTGGGAGCACTGTGGGGTGGTCTGGTTCCCCAGGCTCCAGGGAAAGGGGGTGGACTGTGCATCTTCCCCATCACCCTTTTCAGTCTAGTTAACGAGTAGCCTCGATGGTTTTCAGTGGATGTTCATTCTCCTCCGCGAGAGGGAAAAAGAGAGGATTTGGCAGAGGGGATTAAAGGCGGGTGGGCAGCAGTGTCATCCAGAGGTACCAGTTGCTTCTGAGACTGGTTCCGAGTTCCTGTTAGCTCGGTGAGCCAGCGCTGCTCCCATGTTATAACAACTCGAATTATCCAGAGCTTAGTGCCACGGTGGAGACCCATGTTCTCACATATGAATCATGGCCTTTAAAATGGTGCCCTTTGGGCCTCCCTGGTGGCGCAGTGGTTAAGAGTCCGCCTGCCGATGCAGGGGATACGGGTTCGTGCCCCGGTCTGGGAGGATCCCATATGCCGCGGAGCGGCTGGGCCCGTGAGCCATGGCCGCTGGGCCTGCGCATCCGGAGCCTGTGCTCCGCAACGGGAGAGGCCACAGCAGTGAGAGGCCCACATACCGAAAAAAAAATAAATAAAAAATAAAAAATAAAATGGTGCCCTTTGAATGATTTTACTTTTTACGTACTCTGTGTAACTATCACGGGAAGCCACCCCCTTCCTTTCCGTGTCATTCCCTGCCTCAGAAGCCCCTCGCTTTCTGTGCACAGCTCTTCCTCTGTTGATGTTTGTTTTACAAGTTATCGTGAGGCCGCTTCTGCATTCACTGCGATGGCCACGCTCACTCTCCACGCTTGTGCTTGTCACAGGTTTGAATATTGGCAGCGGTACATTCAAGACAAAGACAACTCACAAGATCTCTTCAGAAGCGAGTTTTTCGTCTAGCGAAGGCAGTCCTTTGTCAAGGTAAAGTCCCGCAAGCCTTTCTGAATAGCGGCAGCAAGACGGGAAATGTCACTCCTCGGGGCATTAAACTCTGGCTGCAGATGATTTTGCTCTGTGACTTGATGGAAGGTTATGGTTTGGGTTTTTGTTTATCTGAAATGACAGTGGAAACTTTAGTCTACCTTTGAAAATATTTGCACCAGAGCCAAGTATTGTTTTGCAGCTGTTGTTTCCTTGGTTTAAGACTCAATTGACACCTCAGTGAACCACAAATTAGCGTCTACAGCTGCTCGCAGTAGGGCTGCTTAGAAACCACACAATGGAGGGTGTCGGAGAGGGCAGAGAGAAAGAGCCAGGCCTTAAAAGAAATAAAGTGGCCTGTTTCTTCTTTCTGAGACCGCGGAGATATATACAAGCAATTGCTGGATATTTGTTTTTGTATTCCTCTTTTTTACCAAGTATTTGGGCTGGACTATTCTTTCCCTCTCTGATACCTTCTTGCTTATTTTCAAATGTGAAAATTTATCTTTTCACGTTTGTTAAACTGTAGCACTCCTTGTAAGTTTTTGGAGCGGTGATAAGTGAGTCGTGTGCTAGATTAGTCATCAACATGAAATACTAATCGTGCAACGGCATTGAGTCACTTAGGAAGAATTTGTGGATGGGAGTAGAAGCAGTTGTCTGATACATACCTACCTTTCCGCTTTGGGCTAAATAGCATTTAAAACAACACAAGTTTGCCTTTTGTAATAACATTTCCCCTCAAAAGATGTCCTGTGGATGATTGCATTACATTCGAAATAACTGCTCGCTCTGATGAAATTTTAAAACAGGAACTTTACGTTTGTAATGTCCTGTAAGATAAAATTATTTGTTCAGAAATGTGGTATTTTTACAGTGAAAAAAAATCTCATTTTCATTTCTATTTTGAAAAACACTACAGTATTTTTAGGACCTGGGGTATATTTAAATGAGATTGGTTTTCTGATATTAAGTTCTTACTTTTAGAAACCTGGTGTGTTCAATTTTAGGGAATCACTCTTTTAATCTTTAGAAATTATTACCTTTAATATCTTTCATCTCTGTTTTTGAAGGAAGTGAGAGATAATGAATTATGGGACAGGAAGAGTGTTAAAGTATTATATTTTTATGATTATATTATAAATTTAAGTTCTAGGTCTCCTGAAATAAATTTTAAAAGATAATAAATTCTACAGGTAGCTTTTAGGGTTTAATGTCACCATTTGGCTTAATAATACTTCCCTTTAGGTTTTCAAGATTGTTAGAAGTGTTTATTTTCTTTATATTTTAGAGGCACTAAAAAAACCAATTCTTCTTAAACTTTTATTTATATATATATGTGTGTGTGTGTATATATATTCTTGGAGTAATGTTTAAACACATTTAGAAAGCAGTCGGATTCTGTAGAATATTTTCTCAGTCTGATCATTTGACATTTCACATCTTGCATCTATATTTCATTACAAAATCAAACTCATTTCCCTTTCAGTTTTTTTTTTTGTTTTTTTTTTTTTTTTTGCGCTCCGCGGGCCTCTCACCGTTGTGGCCTCTCCCGTTGCGGAGCACAGGCTCCGGACGCGCAGGCCCAGCAGCCATGGCTCACGGGCCCAGCCGCTCCGCAGCATGTGGGATCTTCCCGGATCGGGGCACGAACCCGTGTCCCCTGCATCGGCAGGCGGACTCTCAACCACTGCGCCACCAGGGAAGCCCTCCCTTTCAGTTTTAGGCAGGAGCCTTTTGTTGTTACTGTTGCTTCTGCATGAAATTAATTTCCTAAATTATAAGTAATCACATCATCCCCTTTCCGGAAAAAAAAAAAAAAAAAGAGGCCTTCAAGGGACCCTTGGTTCTCGACAGTTGATAATAATCCAGAGATGAAAATTCTGGGCATGGAGTGTGTGGGTTTGGCGCGCTGTTTGCCACGGTTGGTTCTTGTGCTGGGTTTGGTGTTCATACGCCGCCTTAGGCTTTTGAGAGCCCCGGGCTCGCTGTTTGTGCCTGGATTCACTGAAATTTCTTAGAGGCTTACATTTAAGGATCCCACTTACTGCAGTCACTCCTCGTGCTTTATTGCTTTTACAAGTGGTCTCGAAACCCAGTACTTGAGAATAAACGTAACAGTGCAGTGCTGCTGTAGCACTTTTAAAAATTCTTCTTTGCTCTATTTTGTCAGTGAGCTGATGAGCAACCTCAAAAAAAAAAAAAAAAGAAAGAAAAAGACCCTGCTGGACCTTAAAAAAAAAAAAAAATGGCTTCCTCTGATGTCCTAGAGACAATAATTATGATGTGCTAGTTAAGCCCAAACTACAGCTGAGGGATTTTACTTTAAAGCAGGGGCTTGGGCGCAAAAATGCATTTATAGCTCTTTGTCTGCACCTCATTATGTGTGGGCCTGATTCATTAAGTAATTGGTTTGCAGTTGTTTACATGAGTATTAAGGCCTTCCTTTCAGCCGCCTTTGAGAGATACATTGTGCAAATGTTGCCTGTGATGAATGCAGAATGAGGACCAGAGGGTCCGTCCTATTGGCTAAACAGTGCACTCTGTTGAAAAGCCAGAGAAAGGGATTGGGTGCTGCTTTGCATAGCAATGACTTTCTTAATAAGCGTTACAGATTAATACACACAAGCTATAAAAGATGCAAAGAGATACTCTTAGCACATTTATCCATGCTCATTTCATTGTGATGGTGGTGGGATCCCCGTGCTTTCATATTCCGTTTTCCAGAGCAGCGGCTTCAGTGCATGAGCCGTAATAGCATCCGATGTTTATTGTATTATAAACCACGGGCAAGTAGGCAGATCGGCAACAGTTTATTATTAAAGATTCTTTCAGTGTAAATCTTTTTCTACCATTGTATTTGCCTCAGCAAAATCATTTTGTGGTTGAGTGGGGATGAAAGGCATAATGTACGAAGGAGTGAGTCCTAATAGGAAGCTGTTCTCTGAGTAAAGACCACTTGTTCCCTTTTGTTGAGAGGTGCATGCCAGAGCGTCCTCTCCTCCGCAAACACTGTCTCGCCCCACCTTCCCCGGGAAGCCGTTTTCACTCTCCCGGATCCATTTATTCAACAGAGAGCGTATTTTAACCGCCTGCCATGTAACGGCGGTTTACTGCTTGGATTGAGATAACGTTTTACCAAAAGAAAAAGATGTGGGCTTGCCACATAATTGCCTGGGGAAAAGGTAGCAGAAGTCACCCAGCTACCGCCCCCTGGCAGGGCCGCTGGTGGCATTTGGTGCCAGCCCTGCAGCCATGGGAGTGGCCAGCGGAGGGCACCAGGCGGCAGCTGCTGCTCCAGTGCGGCCGTCCTGTCTCTTCTTGCTGATCCTGTGCCGCTTCCCCTGGGACGATAAGGTGATCACAAGGAACCAGTAGTCCAGAGACATAAAAGTGGGGGTTTTCTGGAAGTCCTTTATGTTCTGGTATAAAAGCCCCAGTCTCTGTCTCCGGTTTAGCAAACTACATTCTCCATCAATTCTACCCAAGTAGCAGCTTCCTAAGCATTCCACGTTTCTTGTCATAAGCCCGCCTACTTTATTTTTTTGACACAGCACGAAAGAACAGTCTTTGCTTGATTGGCTGAAGGGAAGGAGTCAAGAAGTGGACCCCTGAAAAATGGCATCTGCTGCAGGGCCCCTGGTTGACCATCAGAGGGCACTCAGACTTTGCCAAATTAAAGCTGTCTCAGACCCGTCTGCCTCTGACACTTAAAATTGAGGATTTACAGGGATATGTTGGTACACTGATTGGGAGTTTTTATTTTCTTTCCGATTTTTTTTTTTTTTTTTGCCTTGTGCTTTTCAGAAACATGTCTTTTTTGAGGAAAATTCTAGCTGAAGATGCTGTGTGAGACATTTTAATACTGATTTTAGCTTAGTCAAAATCATTAAACGTACAGAATTCAGAGTGTAGAGACCACATCTTCTCATAAGTTAGTTAATCTTTTCAGGCTTATGATAAGACTCTAGAACTGCAAGGGGTCTTCCCGCTGGGGCCCTTCCTCATCGCCCCCGACACCATAGGCCATGTTCTTGGTAGGACCCTCAAATCATTGCCAAACTTGACGGACGTGCCCTCAAAGCCACAATAAGTTGGGTATGTTTGTTAATGGGCTGTAGATATGTTTTTCTTTCAAAAATATGTTACTCTCAACCATGAGAGTCTGTGTTACTAACCTTAGAACATCCCACGGCTCTGAGGAGCTCCTGTGGCCCACCTCCCTGGGTCCCTGTGCTCACCCGACAGCCTCCGTCACCCCTCACACAGCGCGCTGCCTCCTGAGCCCTGGTGTGACTTTATGATGAGTCTCCTAGGAACCGTAGGTTTTCCATGCCTCACTTTTGTCTCTACTTGCTGGCCCCACAAAGCAAACCTGAATCCTGGCAGACATCCTTGCCCCCTAACTTTGTACTTATGTTGACCGTGTAGCCTATTTCTAGCGATATTATTAGCCTTTTGTTCATATAGAATGAATAGTTGAGGGACTTCTCTGGTGGTCCAGTAGTAAAGAATCTGCCTTCCAATGCAAGGGACGCGGGTTCGATTCCTGGTCAGGGAACGAAGATCCCACATGCCGCAGGGCAGCTAAGCCCACGCACCAGGACTACTGAGCTCACGCACTGCAACGGAAAATCCCGCACGTTGCAACTAGGACCTGACACAGCCAAAACTAAAAACAAAATAAAAATTTTAAAAATTAAATGAACAGTCGACACTCTTAATTTTGACTCTTTCTCTAGCACCCGTGTCAGCAGGATCACATCCTAGGTGTTCACTAGGTGCTGTGCTTAGAATAAAACCTGCTGTTAAGACCCCAGCTGATGATAACTTCTTATGTGTAGCAAGGATGGGAGCAAAAGTGATTTTGATGAGAGTTGTCCTTACCTGTCTGTCCTAATTCCTTATCAATAGCAAGGGAATTTATAAACAGCATCAAAAACTAAGATGGTGTGATGGACAGACAGAGAGAGAAGACATGCGACAGAGCCAGTGTGGCAAAATGTTGACAGGGAGCATCTCACTGGTGGGCACATGGTGGTCACTGTGCAGAGGGGGAGGTGCCACACCTCCCAGGACACTGCGCAGAGACGGTGTCCCGTGAATGAGACCAGCAGAGCATGCTCACGCCTTAATCTAATCAGTTACCTGTGGTGTCTTACCTGAAAGTGGTTTGTTTGGAAATAGGACCTCCAGACTAATTGTAAAGTTCTAGGGAAAAAATTAAAACTCTGCTCTCTTGGATTCCAGGAGTCGCCCACGAGCAGGCCGGGGAGGGCGGGCTCCCTGGCTTGCTGCCGGGCATCAGGTGGTGGCAGCGCTTCATGAAGGTCTCTGCAGCCCTGGCCCTGGGCCTCTTCCTGGTTCTGTGCAGCCTGTAGGCTGAGAGAGGTTTTATGTTTTTTAATGGTTGGGAAAAATCCAAAGAAGAATAATGCTGCACGATACCTGAACGTTATATGAAATTCAAGTTGCAGTGTCTCTGAGTGACGTTTGCTTGTAACAAAGCCACATCCGCTAGTTCACATATTGTCCGTGGCTGTTTTCATACAGGAGCCAGAGTAGAGTAGTTATGACAGAGACCACAACACCTGAACCACTAACTCACTGGCTCTCTACAGCTCACCTTCGCTGCCTCTGCCTTACACAATGGAGGTGTGACGTCCACGCTGTCAGGGAAGGTCAGGCCGTCGGAGTCCAAGCACATCTGATGGTGCACAGGGACCATGCCCCGTGGCTTATAACCTGAACTCTCGCATTCTTATGCTTTCCTACGTGCATTTGGTTTGGGTTCTCTCTCGTTTACGATGATAGCTAAACGAGTTGGCTCTGTCTACTCCGAGATCTCTCACCATCCCCTTTGGCCTTGACTTAGCTTTATTTTTATTTTATTTTATTTATTTATTTATTTATTCATTCATTCATTCATTCATTCATTCATTTATGGCTGTGTTGGGTCTTCGTTTCTGTGCGAGGGCTTTCTCTAGTTGCGGCGAGCGGGGGCCACTCTTCATCGCGGTGCAGTGGCCTCTCACTGTCGCGGCCTCTCTTGTTGCGGAGCACAGGCTCAGTAGTTGTGGCTCACGGGCCCAGTTGCTCCATGGCATGTGGGATCTTCCCAGACCAGGGTTCGAACCCGTGTGCCCTGCATTGGCAGGCAGATACTCAACCACTGCGCCACCAGGGAAGCCCCTTGACTTAGCTTTAGACGTTAGGTGTGACCTGGAGAAAGAAATATTGACCCTATGAGTCATGTGTAATAAAAATCAACCTTCCACTGCAGTGTCACATCGACTAGCAGAGACGATTTCCCAAAGGGAAAAATACTTCCCCTAAGGGGTGAGGATGGCATCGGAAACACCTGGACGCATTTTCCACCTTCCTCAAGGGTGAACACATGCGTTTAGTTCTGAAACATGTTTCTGGGAAGACACTTGAACAACTTGATCTGAACTCAGATAGAAGTAGGAACATGCCAATTAAATAGTCTAACATCAAATGTTGATCACGTGCCTTTAGGCAAGGCCCTATGCTTAGCGAGGCTCACCTATTCCTTCCACACGTATCACTGAGCACCTACTAAGTGCAGAGCATCGGGTACCCCGGGGACTGAAACTGGTACGGTGGCAGCTCTCATAGAGCTGACAGCCTAAGGGCAGTCACATGTCAGTTAGTGACAGAAATGGCTGTGAAGTAGTAAATTCAGTGAGGACTCGGGGGTCGAGGGTGGGGTGTGGGGGAGGCTACAGCAGGAGGCCCAACGAAGCCTGGGCGTCAACCTTGGAGACGCTGTTCAGGATTTAGTTCTTTTGCCAAAAGCAATGGGAAGGCACTGAAGAGTTTTCAGCAAGGAGGCAGAGGGGTCAGATTTGTGTTTCGAAAGCTCACCCTTGCTGCCGAGTGGAAAGTGGGTCGGAGGGGACAAGGTGGATGTGGTGTCACTAGTTAGGGGGCTGTTAGAAGGTCCAGGCAAGAGATGCTGGTTTGGTCGACCAGGCGGTGGCAGTGCATAGGGGACGGGTGAGGACCCTTGGAAGTGCTGGGAGGTAAACTTGGCAGGACCTAGGGGCTGATTGGGTGTGGGAGGGCAGAGGAGTGGCGAGGGGTTGGGAGGGACTCGAGGCTTGGGGTGGCATTAGCTGAGACAGGAGGAGGGCCCAGGTTTGGTGGGGGAGCTTGAGTTTGGCTGTGGATGGGCGTGTTGGCCGTGAGACTCTTTGGAGGCAGCCAAGTTGGAGCCAGCAGGTGAGCCCTGGACATGCATGTGGAGCTCAGAGCAGGGGCCAGGCTGTAAGGACCTGGCATGTGCTCGCCTGCCTCTGTGCCCTTGCCTTGGGCCTGGCCTGGAAATCCTTTCCAGCTCTCACAGTAGAGTCCAGGGAGTGCATTGCTTCCTCTGGGATCCTGCAGCCACACCACCACCCGCCCCATCATCCACCTGTTCTCTCAGTCCTCCTGCCTGCCTCCTGCCTGTGGTGCTCCTGCCGTCTCCCCACAACCCCACGTGGCTCTTACTATTTGAACGTCAGCTAGCAAACTAGTCTCTCTGCATCTTTACAGCATTGTTATGTCTGCCTACCCACCCCGCACTGAGCCTGGTGTCCTCATGAAGTGGGAGCTGGATAGAGAGTAGACGCAACCCACAATTGTGTTTTGTGTGTGTGTGTGGGTGTGCATGCACTCTTACAGAAGGTGGACTCAGGTTTACACTGTCAGCAGCCACCTGACTGGCGGCCTCCATGACAGTCAGCACTGGCTGTGGGGCCATCCACTCTTCATGGAGAAATGGCATAGGCCACTAGTTGGTCACATCAGATAAACAGGCACTCACCAAGGAAAGCTAAAAGTGTTTCCTCTAAGATCAGGAACAAGAGAAAGATGCCCACTCTTGCCACTTTTATTTAACATAGTATTGGAAATCCCAGCCACAGCAATCAGACAAGAAGAAGAAATAAAAGGAATCCAAATTGGAAAGGAAGAAGTAAAACTGTCACTCTTTGCAGATGACATAGTACTATACATAGAAAACCCTAAAGATGCCACCAGAAAACTACTAGAACGCATCAATGAATTCAGTAAAGTTGAAGGATACAAAATTAATATACTGATATTTGTTGCATTTCTATACAATAACAGTGAACTATCAGAAAGAAATTAAGAAAACAATCCCATTTACCATTGCATAAAAAATTATAAAACACCTAGGAATAAACCTACCTAAGGAGATAAAAGACCTGTACTCGGAAAACTGTAAGATACTGATGAAAGAAATTGAAGACAATACAAGCATATGGAAAGATATACTGTGTTCATGAATTGGAAGAATTAATATTGTTAAAATGACCATACTACCCAAGGCAATCTACAGGTTCAGTGCAATCCCTATCAAAATACCAAGGGCATTTTTCACAGAAATAGAACAAATAATTTTGAAATTCATATGGGAACACAGAAGATCCTGAATAACCAAAACAATCTTGAGAGAGAAGAACAGAGCTGGAGGAATCACACTCCCTAACTACGAAGCTACAATCATCAAAACAGTACATTACTGGCGTAAAAACAGACACATAGATCAATGGAACCGAATAGAGAGAGCCCAGAAATAAACCCACGCATTTATGGTCAGTTAATCTATAGCAAAGGAGGCAAGAATATACAATGGAGAAAAGACCAGTCTTTTCAACAAGTGGTGCTGGAAAAGCTGGACAACCACATGTAAAACAATGAAATTAGAACATTCTCTAACATATACAAAAATAAACTCAAAATGGATCAAAGACCTCAATGTTAAGACCGCATACTATAAAACTGCAGTGGAAAACAGGCAGAACACGCTTTGACGTAAATCGTAGCAATATTTTTTTGGATCTGTCTCCTAAAGCAAAGGAAATAAAAGCAAAAATAAATGGAACCTAATTAAACTTAAAGCTTTTGTACAGCAAAGGAAACCATTGACAACATGAAAAGACAGCCTACAGACTGGGAGAAAATATTTGCTAATGATATGACTGATAAGCGGTTAATATCCAAAATATATAAACAGCTCATACAACTCAATATCAATAAAGCAACCTGATTAAAAAATGGGCAGAAGACCTGAATAGACATTTTTCAAATTTATTGAAGAAAACATAGAGATGGCCAACAAGCTCATGGAAAGATGCTCCACATTGCTAATTATTAGAGAAATGCAAATCAAAACCACAATGAGGTATCACCTCACACCAGTTAGAATGGCCATCATTAAAAAGACGATGAATAACAAATATTGGCGAGGAGAAAAGGGAACCTTCCGTACACTGTTGGTGGGAATGTAAATTGGTGCCAGCCACTGTAGAAAACAGTATGGAGGTCTCTCAAAAAACTAAAAATAGAACTACCATATGACCCAGCAGTTCCACTCCTGGGTATGTATCTGAAAGAAATGAAAACACCATTTGAAAAGACACATGCACCCCAATGTTCATAGCAGCACTATTTACAACAGCTAAGGTATGGGAGCAACCTAAGTGCCCATTAACAGATGAATGGATAAAGAAGATGTGGTACATAAATACACAATAGAATACTCCTCAGCCATAAAAAAGAATGAAATTTTGTCATTTGCAACAACATGGGTGGGCTTAGAGGGTATTACACTAAGTGAAATAAGTCGGAGAAGGACAAATGCTGTATGATATCACTTATATGTGGAACCTAAAAAATACAACAAACTAGTGAATGTAATAGAAAAAGAAACAGACTCACAGATACAGAGAACACTAATAAAGACCTACTGTATAGCACAGGGAACCCTACTCAATACTCTGTAATGTAATGACTATATGGGAAAAGAATCTAAAAAAGGATGGGTATATGTGTATGTATAAGTGATTCACCTTGCTGTACAGCAGAAACTAACACAACGTTATAAGTCAACTATACTCCAATAAAAATTTAAAAAAAAAAAAAAAAAAAAAACAGAGAACAAACTAGCGGTTACCAGTGCAGGGGGCTGGGGTGTGGGCGAGACAGGGGGAAGGGATTAAGAGGTACGGATACATTGTGCAACACAGGGAGTACAGCCAGTATTTTACAGTAACTATAAACGGAGTATAGCCTTTAAAAATTGTGAATCACCATGTTGTATACCTGTAACTTATATAATATTGTACATCAACTATATTTCAATCAAAACAAAGAAACAGGCACCAAGTTTAAAGGGAGCACTGACAGAGCACAGACTGCCAAGAAAATTATGCTATGGCAAAAGGCAGATTTTCAAACCATAGGTTAGCCAGACTTGACCCAAAGTGACAGAGATGTGTTCCCAGGGTGTCTTGCACCAGGAGGGCCAGGGTCCTGCCGAGAGAGCAGCAGTGCTGCTGCACGATGTGTCCTTGTCTTTTCTCAGCACGCTTCCCACCTAAAGGCTGGAATCTGCGTTCACGGAGTAATCTGCAAATGTAAACGAGAGGGAAAACTTCAACAGGAGCATGAGAAAAACATCAAAATGTCAAGCCATACACAAGTGACTGTTTCTTTTTTAACATCTCATTGACCATTTAGGATGAACTTTAAAGAATTTAAGTGTAATAAGAAACTGAAATGGTGCTCCGAGAGGGAACTTCCATGCGCATGACCATTGCGAAAGCTCTGGAGACGGTGACGCAGATGGACAGTCTCCCGCAGAGCCAGTTTCTCGGTCCAGTGGGTTTTTAGTAAGCGAGTCACCCGGTGTTAGATGCGTCCCTGGACCCTTGCACTTTCGTGTGTGTGACACACAGAAACCTCAACACAGGTGACAGGATTCTTGCGTTTTTCTCTACCAGGAGTTAATACCCTTAATTAAGCAAACAGTTTATTTTGAACTCCTTGTTAAGCAGTTGAGAATCGTATCGATGGCTTGACAAGGTAAGTGTTTTAACCTCCTGGCTGACTTCTCCCTGTTCCTCAGACCCTCTGCTTTCAGCTTAGCTGGCAGCGCTGAGCTTTGCCTGCTCGGTGCGTCCCAGGGCCTGCCTCCTGCCCTGGTGGCCTCCCCAGTGAGCGCCCAGCGTGCGGCCCAATGCGCCCGGGACCCTCCCACCAGAGCATCCACAGGGCTTTTTGCTTTTAAAACCGCATGCCACAGGGAGATCAGCTTTGTGACCACCTAGACGGGTAGGATAGGGAGGGTGGGAGGGAGGGAGACGCAAGAGGGAAGAGATATGGGAACAGATGTATATGTATAACTGATTCACTTTGTTATAAAGCAGAAACTAACACACCATTGTAAAGCAGTTATACTCCAATAAAGATGTTAAAAAAAAAAAAAAAACTCCGGGAGTAAATGTAAACCTTCTGGCCTCCCGGTGAGTCATGTGTGCTTCTTCCCTAACGCGCTCCTTGTAAAACTATTAGTCTGATTGTCTTTATTTTTTCAGGCCTTAGGTTCTTTCTTTATTTTCCAGGCATGAAAACAAAAAGAAACTAGCTGCCAATTTAAAGTCTACAGGTAAGAGAAACAACCAGAGACCAGACTCTCATGTTGTGTTTTAGCTAAAAGGGTGGTTTGTGACCTGTGGTGTCAGGTACCCTTGGGGGCGGGCGAAGGCGCCTGCCTGTGCTCACGGGCCCTGCAGCTCTCCTGGGGGCGGACTGGGGGCTTCTCCTGAGAACACGGGTCCCGGGGTCCACGGTGCCCAGCGCTTTAATCTGCAGGTATGACTTTGCAGGGGATCCTGGCCGCCCCCCCGCCCCCCCCCATGTCTTCCACATGAAGCGCCCTCACCTCTGTCCCTGTCCTCGCTGCCACTGCCCGCAGGTACCCACTGCTCTGACCTGAGGGCTCCTGCGGTAGCCCTCCCCCGCCCCTCCCCCAGCCCTGGCTTCTGAATCCCCATCCTGACGTCTGCCCGCTGGGGAAGCAGGGCCAGCGCCCCCGCCACCTGCAGGGTAGAGTCTGGAACGTACCCCTGTGGTCTGGCCCGGCCCCTGCTCCCAGCCCTGCTCCTCCGAGGTCTCGTCCTCCCCTCAGTGGGTCCAGCCGCAGCCGGCCTTCCCTGTGCTCCACCTCGTACCGCTGTGCCTCCGCTCACGCCCTTCCTTCTCTGTGACATTCCTGTCCCTTTTCCTCTGCCCAGGGAGCTCCTATGTATCCCTCAACACCCTCCTTCCACACTGGCAGTGGCGTATCCCCTGCCGAGCTTGGGCCGCCCCTACTCCTGCCTCTGAAACCCTGTTCCCAGCCGGTCCGGTGGGACTTGGGGCTTGAGCACCCTCTGCCGCCATGATCGGGCCAAGTACTTACCCTCTCAGCCGTGGTAAAACAGAGGTGTTTGTACTCACCTCGCCAGGTTGGTGCGAGGATTAGATGGGGTCACATCTCAGGAGTCATTGCGGCGGTGGCAGGCCGTGCCTTGTAGATACGGGGGTCACGGGTGGTCAGTGGCGCAGGCGGTGGGCCCACCACACCCTGGAGCTCCAGGCCTCCCTGTCGGGCAGCTTGCGGCTCCACCCGGGGGGTTTTCTCTGGCCACAGGAGCCAGGAGCTCCAGGGAGTCGACGCCTGGTTGAGAACAACCCCCAGCCACTGAAGGGTGGGAGTTGGTGGATAAATAACCCCACTTCCTTGCTGGCTTTTGGGGCCATCTGAGGAGTGTTCCGCAGTCTCTCCGAGGCCCCTGCAGGACTGACCCCAGCCGTCCACTGCCAGCCCTTCTCCTGGTTAACACCCTCTCCACCCCCCATCCCGCCCAGGGTCACCTCCCAAGTGAACTGTGTGTACCCACGCCCTCGTCTCAGTGCAGACCTCACTGCTGTTCCTCCACCGTGTCCCCGTGCTGAGGAACAGAGGGAGCTCACGGCGAGGAGCAGTCAGGCAGGCCGTTACCGGGCCTGGTAGAGCAGCACCCAGCCGCCCTGCCCCCATGTTCACCCTGCTTACAGATTCCCATCCTACAGTGCAGAGTCGGGCGGGAGGGAGGAGCAAGTGTTCTGCCATGAGTTCCCATCGCAGCACGTGGAGCACGCAGAAGCGAGTCGTAGGTGCAACACTGGCCTGCGCCCCAGGCGCGTCCGCTCAGGTGCACCATGCAGGGCCCCCAGGAGGCCCTTTGCAGACCACAGCTGAGTAAGCCGAGCTAATCAGACTGCAGAGATGCTGAGCAGCTGTCTGGTTTTCTCTTCCAGCCTTCTGGGGCGAGTCTGACGACAGTAACTCAGAGATCGAAGCTGCCTTACGTCCTAGAAACCATAACACGTCCACCGATGATTTTGATGATTTTTATGACTTATAAGCTGTAACATCTGTTAGAAATAAAGTCTTTAAACAAACTAACCCCCTGTGTCCAGATGTGATGTTCAAAATAAACGTGTCCCTTTAAGTTTTCTAATTTTTTAATATGAAAAGTTGGGACCATATTGTTATTCCAGTGAAATTTCATGACATAACTATGAACTGGCATATTTGCTTTTACGTGTTATCAAAAAGCACAGTGATGAATACAATGCCCATCAAAATCCAGGTGGTTTCTTTGTAGAAATTGACAAGCTAATTCTAAAATTCATATGGAAATTCAGGGGACCCAGAATAGCCAAAACAGTCTTGAAAAAGTTGGAGGACTCGCACTTCGCAGTTTTGAAACTTACTAAAATGCTGCAGTAATTAAGACAGTGTGGTACTGCATGAAATATTGATTTATATGTAATCTAGAATTGATGATCCAGAAATAAACTCTCACATTTATGGTCAGTTAATTCTCAGTAATGGTGCCAAGACCGTTCAGTGGGGAAAGAATGATATTTTCAACAGATGATGCTGGGATGACTGGACAGCCTCACGCAAAAGAACAGTTGGATCCCTACCTCACACTGTGTACAAGCAGTAACCCCAAATGGGTCAAGGACCTCAGTGTAAGAGCTGACCAATCAAACTCTGAGAAGGAAACATGGGTAAAAACCCTTGTGACCTCGAATTAGGCAGTGGTTTCTTAGATAAGACACTCAAAGCACTAACAACAGAGAAGAACACTCGTCAAGGTCATTAAAATAAAGACAGAACAGTCACAGACCAGAGGAGACAAAGGGGACATGACAACTCAGTGAGATGGTGGGACCCTGGGTTGGATCCTTGAACCAGAAAAAAGGACATTAATGGAAAATTTGGTGAAATCCAAATAAAGTCTAGAATTTAGTTGATAGTAATGTCCCGTGTTGGTTTCTAAGTTCTCACAAATGTACCACAGAAATGTGAGATAAGAGGAATGTACCATTAGGGGAAACTGAAACTGGGTGAAAGGTACATAAGAACTCTGCATTATCTTTGCAACTTCTCTGTAAATCTAAAATTATTCCCCCCACACACACAAGTCCAGCAGTCAACATTAGTGACATTTGGGCGATACTCTTCCAAGCATTCTCTATGTATATAAACCTTGTAAAAGTTCTTGTAAACATTTCTGATTTTAATTCTAAATCTTACCAGGTTTAAATGATTTATACCCACCAAGAAAACAAAAGAAGCCCTTCAGTCAGGACGCTCACTAGATATAGCCAGTGACGCTGATGGAGTATACAGAGTCCTGCCTCTGAACAGCTTCTCCTAGAGACCACATGCTGTGACCACTAATGGTGGTCCAGGAGGAAGCCTCGGTTGGTGCTGGCCTTCAGCACTAATGTGTCTTACACTGAATCGTGGTAGGTAGGGCAGGCCTGGGCCCCAGCACTGTTAGCAGGCAGAACTTTCCAGCTAAACTTTAATGCATTTATTTTTCTTTTCAGTTACTTTCTGTTTATCTCGGGTGACCCTGGTTTAAAATGTAAAGAAGTGGTATAAATTTACCTTTTCAAATACATTTTAGGGGAAAGGAGATAATTGACTTCTAAAAAATATACAAAGAGGGGCTTCCCTGGTGGCACAGTGGTTAAGAATCCGCCTGCCAAGGCAGGGGACATGGGTTCGAGCCCTGGTCCTGGAAGATCCCACGTGCCGCGGAGCAAATAGGCCAGTGCGCTACAACTACTGAGCCTGTGCTCTAGAGCCTGCAAGCCATAACTACTGAAGCCCGTGTGCCTAGAGCCTGTGCTCTGCAACAAGAGAAGCCACTGCAATGAGAAGCCCGCACACCGCAACTAGAGAAAGCCCACATGCAGCAACGAAGACCCAACACAGCCAAAAATAAATTTATATTAAAAAAATATGTATATACAAAGAAAATGATGCTACAAGTGATAGGAGGGCAAGGCTGGCCGGCTGGAGCTGGGAGCTCTGCTCACCTATGACTCCCTCATCTATTTTCGGGTCTCCGGTGGGCTTGAGCTCTTGGGGAGGCTGTGCAGTGGGCCCATGGCTTGTCTTGTTTCCCAGGTAAGAGCAAAGTCACAGCCTAAGTTAATAGACTGTGTTTTCCTTTACTCTCAGACAACTACCATGCTCACAAGACCTCTGACACCAGATGTGGGGTTTTTTCCCCATCTCAACCCATGCTCTGACACCAGCTGCTTGTCCTGTGATTCAGTTCCGTTCTGACAGTAATTGGAGTTAGTGTGGTCCCCACAGGTTCACAGCTCAGTCCCATAAGGCTAACTCCCACTTCAGACGCCAATCACAGGTAGTTAAGTCCCAGATTCCCAAAACCTTCGTCTGACTGGTCTGTGAGGTGGGGTCCTCACAGCCCCTCCTTGGGTTAGATAATTTGCTAGAATGGCTCATAGGACCTACTGAAACCCTTCCTTACATTTACCGGTTTATGATGAAAGAATATGATGAAGGCTAGGGCACATCCAGATGGAAAGATGCATAGAGTGGTGTCTGGGGGAAGGGCACGGAGCTCCCTTGTCCCCGCCATTGCGCCACCCTCCTGGCACTGCCATGTGTTTGTTGAGCTACCCGGAAGCTCTGCAAATCCTTGGTGCTTTTATGGTGGCTTCTTCAGGTAGGCATGATGAGGTAGGATTATTAACTCCACCTCCAGCCCCTCTCTGCTCTCCAGACAAGGGGAGCAGGGGGCTGCAAGTCCCAAGCTTCTAATCATGGCTTGGTTTTTCGAGTGACCAGCCCCACTCCTGAAGCTGTTCAGAACCACACCCTCCCCGCCACCCGAGTCATCTCATTAAAAAAAAAAAAAGATTCATTTACCCATGAAATTCCAAGGGTTTTAGGAGCTCTGTGTCAGGAACCGGGGTCAGAGATCAATATATATTTAACAATCCATTTTTCTCACACTAGTCTTCCAACTTATAAATCAAACTTTGTGAGGTTGGTTAATGTGATGAAATCAATCCCTGGAACCCACAGAGTTAAGGATACAACTCTAGATCTGGGGTAACCACCATCCCAGCTCTACCAACTGAAGTTCGGATATAGCTTGAGCAAGCCTTTCCTGACGCTTCCTGTGTGCCAGGCTCTGGGGGGCCAGTCATTGGGAGTACAGAGCTGGATCTGACACAGTCACCGAACTCGGGCTCCCTCACTCCAACAAGGGTGACAAAGCCTGAAGCACAGCACGTCGTGCAAGATCCCTTACGGGAGATGCCTTTGTCCCCGAAGTCCTGAGGAATGAAGAAACTATTCCTCCCACGACTGAGTTAGGGACCTTTCACGTGGGAGGTGACATTTTCACGAAACCTGGTGGAGCTAGGAGACTCCAGGCAGAGAAATGACCCCCACAAAGCCCAGAGGCACAACAGAACTTGTGCAAATGAAAGAATCCTCACGGGAGGCTAGTGCAAGACACACGTGAAGCAAGGATGAGGGCTGGAGGGGTGCCCGAGAGAAAGTGGGGCTGCAGATTGGGGGTGAGGGGGAAGCTACAAGGTGTGTGTGGTTGACGGGCTATACGGTTGTCCCCAAAGAAGATCCAGACGCTGGAGCAGAGCCTTCAAACCAGTGAGAGTTTTGATATAAGAGCAACTTATGAGCAACTTCAAAAATCAGCAGTGTGGTGACACACCAGGAGAGCCAGTTTGAAAATAATTTATTTTTTTTGGGCTATGTCACGCGGCATGTGGGATCTTAGCTCCCCGACCAGGGATCGAATCCGCGCCCCCTGCAATGGAAGCGCAGAGTCCTAACTACTGAACCGCCAAGGAAGTCCTGAAAATAATTTTTTTTAAGATGCCATTTACAGTAATAAAAATTACATGTCAAAAATCTTTTAGAATTTTAAGAAATTAGTGAAGGACAAAATTTTAAACATCCATTGACAGCAGAGAACTGCATGTTCGTGGATGGGAAGATTCCATCTTAAAAGCACGAGTTCTGTCCGGGCTCATCCAAAAAGTCAATGCTATTTCAATCAAAATCCCGACAGGTCATTTCCGGAAGTTGACAAGCTACTCATTAAACTCGGAAGGAATTTAAAGGTCCAAAATGGCCGAGACAGTTCTGAAGAATAAAGAAGAGAAGGTCTCCCCATAGCAAATGTCAAGATTTATTATAAAAATCGTACTTAGGCCTGTGGTCCCAGCTCAAAGCTAGAAACTTGGAGCAGAATAGAGGCCACAGAAAAAGTCCCAGGCGTGAGAGCTGGGTACAGAGAGATGTTTGAGAAATCAATGAGGCGATAACAGACTTTTCAGTGAATGATGCTGGACCAGTTGGCAATCCACATGGTAAAACACAAAATTAAATGTGTTATATGGCAATCATAAAGTATTTATTTTGCTTCGATTTATCTCTCAGTGGATAGTGGCATCTGTAGTGACTCTTTGTCCGTTCCCGAGGGGAGCATGCCCCACACCCACACCTCGAGCCTTGCCCTCCGCGGGTCAGGAGATGGCCTCGCCCTCCCCTGGTCAGGAGATGGCCTCGCCCCTGTTCTGCTGAGACTGAGGTCGAAGCTCCCAGTCCTCCTTCCATTGTCAGCTCTTCACATCTGGCATCTTCTCTCTAGATTAAAGTCCCTTCTCCTTCCCTCGCTGCCTTATTCTCTCCCACCATTCATTCATTCATTCATTCACGGTACATTTGAAGCCCTCCCAGTTTCCCCAGTACATTTTTCTTTTCCTTTCTTTTTCTTTTATCTGGCCACACTGTGCACTTGTGGGATCTTAGTGCCCCAATCAGGGATCGAACCCGGGCCCTCGGCAGTGAAAGCACAGAGTCCTAACCACTGGACCACCAGGGAATTCCCTTTTCTATTTTGTTATTGTGGTTAAATATACATAAGATTTACCATCTTAACCATTTTTTAAATGTACAGTTCATTGGCATTAAATACATTCATAATGGTGTGCAACCGTCACCACCATTTATCTCCATAACTCAGTTCATCTTGTAAAACTGGAACTCCGTTCCCATGACACAATAACCCCCTATCCTCCCCTCCCCCCAGCCCTGGCACCCACCGTTCTACTTTCTGTCTCTGTGATTTTGACTAGTCTAAGTACCTCATATAAGTGGGATCATGCAGTATGCCTTGTTTGTGACTGGCTTAGTTCATTCAGTATAACGTCCTTGGGGTTTATTCACATTGTAGCACGTGCCAGAACGTCCTTTTTTTTAAGGCTGAATAATATTCCATTGTATGTATGTGCCGTACTTTGTGAATAAGGCTGCTGTGAACTTGAGCATAAAAAATATCTCTTGGAGACCCTGCTTTCCATTCTTCTGGGTATGTACCCAGAAGTGGAATATGGTAATTCTATTTAAAAATTTTTGAGGAACTGCCATACTGTTTTCCACAGTGGTGGCACCATTTTACATTCCCACCAACAGTGTACAAGTGTTCAAATTTCTCCACATCTTCATCAACACTTGTTATTTTCTGGTGTTTTTTGATAGCAGTCATCCTACTGGGTGTGAGGTGGTAAAACTTCTACATCAAGCTTAACACAAAGAAAATTCCAGCTAGAATAAAGAACTAAATGTGAAAAGGAAAAGTTTAAAACTCTTAAAGAAAAAAGTAATAGGCAAGTGTCTTTATGACTTCCAAGCAAGGAAGAATTGCTTAACCAACACGGAAAATGCACAAACCCATAAAGGAAAATATTGATTAATATTACATTGAAATTAAAATTTTCTGTATGACAAAGATGCTGACAAAATGTAAAGACAAATCATGGGCTAGAAAGTGACGTTCGTAAGATACATGCCCATCAAAGCTCTGTAGCTAGAATATATAAAGAACCACGTATCAACAAGAAAAATTAACTCAGAAAAATGAACAAAGGATCAGAATGAGAAATTCATAGAAAAAGTAACCCAAGTGATCAGTAAACATGAAAAAGTACTCAAACTTACCAGGAAAGCAAACAAAGAAAAGTACAATTAGGTGCCTTTTCATACCCAACAGATGAGCCAAGATTGGCAGGCAGATCACTCTTGAGTGTCGGGAAGGACACCAGGGAAGGGGGACTTTTGCACACTTTGAAGAGCACGTTTATAATATCAAGCAAGGTTGCAGATGGCCTGTCATATCCTGTGACCCTATGTTTCCATCTCTAAATACATACTTCACAGTCACGCTGTCCTATACGGTAATCACCAGCATCGTGTGACTCTTGAGCACTTGAAGTGTGGCTTATCCAAACTGAGAAATTCGTTTTGGATTTGAAGACTTTATGAAAGAAATACTGGACTTCCCTGGTGGCGCAGTGGTTAAGAATCCACCTGCCAATGCAGGGTACACGGATTCGATCCCTGATCCGGGAAGATCCCACATGCCGTGGAGCAACTAAGCCTGTGCACCGCAACTACTGAGCCTGCGCTCTACAGCGTATGAGCTACAACTACTGAGCCCACGTGCTGCAACTACTGAAGCCAGCGTGCCCAGAGCCTGTGCTCCGCAACAGGAGAAGCCACCACAATAAGCCTGTGTACTGCAACGAATAGCCCCTGCTCACCGCAACTAGAAAAAGCCCGCACACAGCAACGAAGACCCAACGCAGCCAAAAATGAATAAATAAATAAAAATTTTTTTAAAAAAAGAAACACTGTAAGGTGTTTCATTAACGTATTGGTTATATGTTGAAATGGATATATTGGCTATGTTGGGTTAAAATATGTTATTAAAATTAATTTCATCAGTTTCTTTTTATACTTTTTAATGTGGCTACTAGAACATTTTATGTTACATATATAACTCTCATTTGGGGCTTTATTATATTTCTACTAACAAAGCTGCTGTGGAGAAACTCTCACTATCATACACAAAGAGACATGCTCAAAATGTTAACTGCCCTATTGTTTGAAATGGTAAAAATTGGGAAACATTAGTGCCCACCAACAGGAAAACGATGAGAAACACACATTGCTGGAGGATTTAGACAGTTAATAAAATATACATAAAAGTGAAAAACACAAAACAATCCAGTGTGTTATTACAGCGAAGGAGGAAAGGGTTCAGATAAAGTGAAAGTGTAAAACCTGGATGGAAGGGGTGTGTCACATCTTCCAGAGAGCGATTGGCCCTGGGAAGAAGAAGACAATAGGACGAGCAGTGCATACAGAGAACATCGATGCACCGGGAACAGCTTATTCCTTTAGATTAAAAACCAAATATTCTAGGCAAATATGGCAAAGTGCAAACATTTGTCATATTTGTCCAATCTGGTTGCTTGTGCCACATTATTTATGTTATGTTGTTCTATACACGTTTGTGTGCTTAAAATAATTAATAATTTTTTAAAGAAACAGGTCGTGAAGAGTTTTGTATCCCATGCAGAGGGGCTTGGACTTTGTTCTTTTGGTCAATGTTCGGAAGCCATTGAAGGGTTTTAAACAGGGGACGAGATTTCCATTTAGAGGGAGCGTTTTGGCAGCCTCGTTTTAGGCTCATCCAGGCCAGCTAATAAAAGTGAAGAAGAGTATTTCATTGCTTCTGGCACACACTGTTTCCCCATGTTTTAACAACTCTGAGATTGGGCTATGCCGTGCTGGCCAGTCAGCAGTCAGGGCGTGGGTGTCGCTGATGCATCAGGACTTGCAGAATGGGCGTCAGGAACCTGGATGAACAACCTGGAGACGGTGGAGCGGCCTTAAAGGCTGCCTCACCCTCGCTGCGCTGCTCGTGGCACTGAGACCGGTGATGCTGGTAAACCTCGGCATCAGCGACTCTGAATCAAAAAGTGATTTAGAAGGAGTAAGTTCTACACGTGCGTGAGTTTTAGAAAAGCATTAACTTATTGATTCGGCCTATTAGTTTCCTTTTTATATATGCACAAGAGTGGAATGATTTTTTTTTAAAATTTTTTTTAGAGCTCCCTGGTGGTCCAGTGGTTGGGACTCCACGCTTTCACTGCCGGCGACCCAGGTTCAATCTCTGGTCAGGGAACTAAGATCCCACAAGCCTCGAGGCCAAAAATTATTTTTAAAAAAACAACTTTTAATCGTGGTAAAATACACATAACATGAAATTTACCACCTTACCCATTTTTAAGTGCACAGTTCAGTGGCATTAAGGACATTCACCTTGCTGTGCAGCCGTCATCACCGTCCGTCTCCGGAACTCTTTTTGTCTTGTACAGCTGGGACTCTGTCCCCATTATGCAGTAACTCCCGTTCCTGGCCACCAGAACGAAACCAGTCTCCAAGTCTCACACAGGTCCGTCTGATTGGTAGGACCGCCCTAAATCACAGCCGAACTCTAGTCGAGGCTGGAGGGTACCGTTTTCAGCTCTGCAGGCTCTGCCACGCAGTGAGGCGCCCTGCAGGGGGCAGATGGAGGTGGGGACCACCCTGCCATCCGTGCTGTAAATGTCCACTGGTCCTTGTCCAGGGATACACTGGGGAAGGATTGTTCCAAACAGGGAAACCCGATCAGAGGCGAATTCTGTGAGTTTGAACCACCAAAGTCAACCTCACTGAACTCTGGCCCTAGGGACCCATCCCTGTAATTCCCAAGGGCGGCCACTGCAGGGTCTCCCATCACAGTGGGACCTCACACATCCTCCAGGACTAAACCTTACCAGGGCCAGTCCAGGGTGAAGACCTTATGCAGATAAGGCCTATCAAATCTCCCGCGTTTGCTGCCCCTGGGACTTGGCTAGCCTTGAACTTTTCATCTCAATGAATTGCTCTTCTAATGCATTTCCTTTTCCAATGGCCAGAGCGCCTCTCTGCCCTCCCAGATGTTCCCGTTGACACATGGTCTGTGGCGCTCAGCTAGTGGTTGTGCTGTTGACCCATGAGGTGTTGCTTACGCCCAATTCTCTATCGCGTCAGCTTGTAAGTTCCCTCCTCCTTTTCCTCAACAAAAAAAACGAGGAAACCAAACAACCACAAATCCCTACAGCTTTTCTCCAATTCTCAAGATTTCATCCACTTTCAGTGTTCCTGTCACCAGCAGTTGTGTCATCAGCAGAGTGCTTCGGGGACGATCGGATTTTGATATATCAAACTGGCAAAAACACATTAAAGGAGATCACAGTAATCCCAGCCCCAAATCCAAGCAGATAAGGATTATATTACTCAAGAACGTACCCCGAGTGACAGAAACTGAACTCATCCAGTGGGAAGACTCATTAGCATTCAGCAGCCAGGATTTCAAGTCTCACCGCTTTGGGTAGTGGTTTTATATATTTATTTCAAAATCGTCTGGAAATCTCTGGCTCCTGGAGGTGGCTCCCTGTAAATCTTTTTGAAAAGACACAGTGTCGTCATTTGCTTTCCTCTGCTGATGTTTTCCATTTCCTCAGGCCAGTCCAGCCTTTGACACAAAGACTATTTGATGACAGATGGCTCTGTGAGCTCCTGGTGAGGCCACATCTCACTTTTGGAATGCAAGTGATAACGGGGTTCCTCTAGAGCCTTATTTATTATACTGTTATTCCACACAAACTCATTCGATGTAAACTGTTCTGCCAGTCAACTTGAACCCGCTCTTCCCCAGCTGTCATGTTGGCAGCTCAAAGATGGTGACAGATGATGCTGATGGACAGGACGCCTGCCATCTCCTGCTTTCCCAAATTTAGAGCCGGATGCTTCCCAACTGAGGGAACATGCTAGAGAAAAGAGCTAAGAAGGCACTCTGCGGCATCCTGCAGTTTAATCACCATAGTAGTTTACTAAGTGGCGTTTGCAGGGTCCCGTTGCCAGGCCTTCCTAGCACTTGTGAGTGTACTTATGCCAACGGTATGAAATCAACCGAAAGCAGACCACATCACTCCCTCCAGAGCCACGGGAATGCTGTCAGTCTTGCATCCTTGTTCCAATGCTTGCCAAGGACTTGTTCTTTCTCCCTTTTCAGAGGTGCCTGCATCCGGTCTCCAGCTCAAACATGTCTCATAGATATTTTGGCAATAATATAAGAAGTAACGATTTATTCAATCACTCACTTAACAAAGGCACACAGTAACTATTATCTAACGGTATTATTTGCTGTTCTGCGGAAACACACCTAAAGGATTGGATAGATTGCCTGTGCATGGATTCAATCAGGACATTACCTTTGGGGTGAGCCTCAGAGAACCAGTAGGAGTTTAGCAGGTGGACGCTGGGAGCTCAGTAGTTCCGGGCATGCGTGTGCCAAGGGAGGTTCATGACAAGGTGATCATATTTACCTGTGAGCAATTAGAATTTTCATATAACAAGAGAGCTCATGCTAGGCTCTCATGTCTCACATTCTGAGCCAAGGTGACCTTGAACCTCAGCAAATCCCCTTGGGAGGATGTGGGAGAAGAAAGACTATTAATGTACATCATGAGAATCAGGGCACAGGTGCCATGCTGGCACTGAGGACAGGCAGCAGAAAAGCCAAGATTATGATCCAATGGGAAACTCATCCTCCACGCCTGGAGGACAAGAGTCCAAACAGGAGGAGAGAGGTTTCTGGGAAGGTGGTGGGGTAGGAAGCCCCAGGACTCTGTCTCCTCGCCCAGACTACAACTGCACTGGCAGGATGTGGCTGTTGTAACTGCGTTTGAATTCTGGAGCCTATCCAAAGGCTTGCAACTTCCAGGGGAGGGTTTGGATGGTAAACTGCAGTTAATTCCAGCCAATTTCAGCTCCCAGCATAGTGGCTGATACCCACCCCCGACCCTTAGCCACATGGCAGGCAGCTGTGCATGAGTTCCTGGAGCAGCTTATGGGCAGCTTTGGGGAGCCAGAGTGGGCAATAGGGACCTTGACCTCCAAAAACTGGGGCTCTGTGTTCTGATTGCTGATTGCTGCTTCTGATCTTGGAGGTGCAGAAACATAGGCAGGTGGCCCATGTGGAACCCCTCCTCGGTGGCAAGCCCCTCCCCCTCCAGCTGAAGCAACTTCCAAGGGAATTAAAGGGCCAGCACCCCTTTTTTCCCCTTCCATTCATTTTTCTGCTTTTCCCTTTTGGGAGCCAGACATTTAAAGTCTAGGACTTTGAAAAGAAACCACAAATACAGGGGAATTTATAAAGTCAACACATAAGACCAGAGAAAGGTACATGCCCAAGGAAATATGCAGGTTTAAAAAAAGACCTGAGGGGCTTCCCTGGTGGCACAGTGGTTGAGAATCTGCCTGCTAATGCAGGGGACACGGGTTCGAGCCCTGGTCTGGGAGGATCCCACATGCCACGGAGCAACTGGGCCCGTGAGCCACAACTACTGAGCCTGCGCGTCTGGAGCCTGTGCTCCGCAAAAAGAGAGGCCGCGATAGTGAGAGGCCCGCGCACTGCGATGAAGAGTGGCCCCTGCTTGCCACAACTAGAGAAAGCCCTCGCACAGAAACGAAGACCCAACACAGCAAAAATAAATAAATTAATTAATAAACTCCTACCCCCAACATAACAACAACAACAACAAAAAGACCTGAGAAGATCGACGTCTATACCTCAGGCTTATCCCCAGCAGAGACACAGCTTACAACAAGCAACAAGACAAAACCAAAATGCAGCAAATCTTGAGGAAGGGGGAGAATCTGATTTCCAGAGTTACTCCATTACTAGATTCAAATGTCCAGTTTTCAACAAAAATTCACAAGGTGTACAGGAAAGAACAGCCTGTTCAAAGGAAGAAAGAACCTGACAGAAACCATCACTGAGAAAGACCAGATGGCAGAATTGCTAGATGACAAAGACAACTGTCTTAAAGATGCTCAAAGAACTAATGGAAGACATGGAGAAAGTCAAGAAAACAATGTATGAGCAAAATGGAAATATCAAAAAAGAAACTAAAAAGAAATTCTGGAGCTGAAAAATGCAATAACTGAAATTAAAAATTCACTAGAGGGATTCAAAGGCATATTTGAGCAGCCAGAAGAAAAAAAAATCAGTGAACTCAAAAATAGGACAATTTGAAATTATTGAGACTGAAGAACAGAAAAAAAAAATTGAAGAAAAGTGAACAGAGCCTAAGGGACCTGTGGGACACCATAAACTAGACCAACAAACACATTGTGGGCATCCCAGAAAGAGGAGAGAGAGAGAGAGAGAGAGAGAAAGGGACAGAGAGATTATTTGAAGAAATAGTGGCCTAAATTTTCCCAAATTTGATGAAAGACATGACTATAAACATTTAAGAAGCTCAGCATGGGCCTCCCTGGTGGCGCAAGTGGTTGAGAGTCCGCCTGCCGATGCAGGGGATGCGGGTTCGTGCCCCGGTCTGGGAGGATCCCATATGCCGCGGAGCGGCTGGGCCCGTGAGCCATGGCCGCTGAGCCTGCGCGTCCGGAGCCTGCGCGTCCGGAGCCTGTGCTCCGCAACGGGGGAGGCCACAACAGTGAGAGGCCCGCATACCGCAAAAAAAAAAAAAAAAAAAAAAAGAAGCTCAGCAAACTCCAATAGGATGAACTCAAAGAGACCCACACCAAGACACATTATAATCAAGCTATAGAACAGCCAAGACAAAAGGAGGATCTTAAAAGCAGCAAGGGAAGAGTAATGCATCACATACAAGGGATCCTCAGTAAGATTATCAGCAGATTTCTCACCAGAAACTTTTGCCCAGAAGGCAGTGGGGCTGTTATATTCAAAGTACTGAAAGAAAAACTGTCAACCAAGAATCTTATACCCAGCAAAACTGTCCCTCAAAAGTGATGGAGAAATGAAGACATTCCCAGATAAACAAAAGCTGAGAAAGTTGGTTGCCACTAGACCTTTCCTGCAAGGAATGCTAAAAGGAATCCTGCAGATTGAAATGAAAGGAAATTAGACAGTAACTTGAAGCCATATGAAGAAATCAAGATCTCAGTAAAGATAAAGATGTAGGCAATTGTAAACACTAGTATTATTTTAACCTTGGTTTATAACTCAATTTTTTATATTCCACATGATTGAAGAGACTAATACATTTTTCAAAATATTAGCTTCAAAGCTATTATTATAACTTTTGTTTGTAATTCCACATTTTCTCTTATACACAATGTAAGAAATTAATGCATAAAAAATTACGACTAGTTTATGTTTTGGACACACAACGTGTAAAGACATTTTTGTAACATCAGTCACGGAAAGGGGTGGGGACAGAATTGTGTAGGAGCAGAGTTGTTTTATGTTATTGCAGTTAAGTTGGCATAAATTCCAATTGGTGCTATAATGTTAGGATGTTAAATGTAATCCCTGTGGTAACCACAAAGAAAGTAGCTACAGAATATACACAAAAGGCAATGAGAAGGGAATTAAAACATTTCACTGCAAAAAGTCAACTCAACACAAAAGAAGCCAGTAATGCAAGAAATGAGGCACCAAAAAAGCTATAAGGCATATAGAAAAAAAAAAAGTTAAAACGATACAAGTAAGTCTCTCCTTATCAGTAATTATTTTAAATGTAAACGACTTTAACTCTACAATCAAAAGACAGAGATCAGCAGGATGGATTTTAAAAAACATGAGCCAACTATATGCTGCGTACAAGAGACTCAATTTAGATTTAAAGACACAAATGGGTTGAAAGTGATAGGATGGAAAAAGATACTCCACGCAGAGAGCAATCAAAAGAGAGCAGGGGTGGCTATAAATAAGCTGGTCACAGACAGATGCTGTATGATTTCACTCATATGAGTTCCCTAGAGTAGTCAAATTCATAGAGATGGAAAGTAGAATGGTGGCTCCTGGGAGGTTGGGAGGAGAGGGAAAAGGGGAGTTAGTGTTTAATGTTTTAGTTTTGCAAGATGAAAAGAGTGCTGGAGGTGGGACAGTGGTGATGGTTATACTGCAATATGAATGAACTTAACACCCCTAAAAATGGTGAAGATGGTAAATTTTCTGTTATGTGTATTTTACCACAATTTTTAAAAGTGTTATTAAATTAAAAGAAAAAAACAACTAAATTGGAGTCATTACAGTCCTAATGTACCAAATGATAGTCTTTTTTTTTTTTTTTTAAGTGTGCACCATGGTCAAATAGGTTCAGGAAACACTTTATATTAAACCTCCCACTCATATGAGCTTCTGAAATCCTTGGGGAGGTGCTGCATAAGGAAACCTTTGTTTACCCTTTTTTTCATGGAGCAGTTTGATCTCTGCGCTTCAACAGAGTGGCCCTGATGTAATCAAGGAGCCGAAGGTGCTTGAAACACCGCCATCTCTCATGTGCCCTGTTCCTGTGGTTGCTGGCTGGCCTATAGGAAATTGCCGCTGGCCACAGCCCCACATCCCTGTGTGTGGTGAACTGTCCATCTAGTGGCCTCCAGTGACCCTCTCTCCCTGGTATTTAAGTCTTTTGAATCTGGCCTGGCCCTGTGACCTGAGGCAGAATCCACACAGTTCCAGGCCTCAAGCCTAGGAAGGTCTGGCAGCTTCCACTCTGGCACTTTGAGGGAAGCCAGGGCCCGTGTCAGAAGTCTGGCTGCTCTGAGCCCACACTGAGCTGTGAGGGAGCCGATGCTGGCCTTGTGGGCAGGACACGTGGACTAGAACTGAGAAACCCAGCCAAAAGCAAGTTGTTCTGTTCAGCCTCCAGCCTTGTGAGCACCAGAGCTGGTGAGTCTGAGTGAAGCCAAGATGAGCTGCCTGCCTGAAGTCCACGTTGGGAGCAAATAAGCAATTGTTGTTTTAAGCCTCTGTGTTTGGGGCTGGTGGATTTGTGCAGCGATAGATACTCCAAACCGCATGTTTCCTGTCTGGCTGAGTGAGGTCGTGAGCAGCCCAGCTGGGACTTCTCATTACCTTCATTCTCCCTTCCCCTGTGGTCCCCTCTTCTTCCCTGATGATCTGATCCTCCAGCCTGCATCTCTGAACAATAAGGCCATATCCTACCTAATCACAGCACTATTATCATATTTAAGACAACTAGCATTAATTCCGTAATGCCCTCCACTATATAGTCCCTATTCTAATTTCACCATTTGTGCCCCCCAAATTTCTCTTATAATGTTTTTTTAACTCCAGGAGCCACCAAGCCTTGCTCGTTGCATTTGGTTTTCATAGACATGAAGAATTCTCGGGCTTCCCTGGTGGTGCAGTGGTTGAGAGTCCACCTGCCGATGCAGGGGACACGGGTTCGTGCCCCGGTCCGGGAAGATCCCGCATGCCGCGGAGCGGCTGGGCCCGTGAGCCATGGCCGCTGAGCCTGTGCGTCCGGAGCCTGTGCTCCGCAACGGGAGAGGCCACGACAGTGAGAGGCCCGCGTACCGCAAAAAAAATAAAAATAAAAAAAAAAAAAAAAAAAAGGAAGGTCAGTATTACCCCTGCTGGGCAAACTTGAGATCTTTGAAGAGCCTCTCAGCCCAGTAGGACACTCGAGCCCTGCTCGAGTGAGCAGAAGGAGACTCAGCTTTCCCCTTGGAGGCCCATCCTGGCACGAGCTCATCATCAAATGTGGAGCGTTTTCATCTTTATGCTGCCCCTGCTGCCCGGTCCAGAAAAGCATTCATCACAGCGCCTTGCTCTATCATTTCCTTCAGAAGCCTAAAGTTCAATTCACTCCAAGCCTCTCTTGTCAGAAAGTGGGAGATGATGACGTGACGTTGGCCCCCGTGAGTACAGAATAGCACACTGGGTCCCCATTTGCATGGCTTAGTTGCAAAGCTGGTCCGTGACCTTTCCTGACCCCTCCATCCTAACTCTGCATCCATTTGCCGAACACAACCGGCTCCTTTTTTTAGGGCATCAGAAAGCTTTATTCTGAGATTTTTAATAATGTCAAGTATTATAATAGCTGCAGTTTGGGGTCATGGCCATCTTTCCCCACCCTGGTAGTTACAGACAGGGGCTCTGGGGTGGCCACATTCCCGTCATGGGGGTGGGGGGAGGGGAGGCTCCCTGGCCCGAGAGAGGCAGACCACAGGTCGGGGAGAAGCCCCCGTACCTTTGTCCCCAGCCACCAGCACTCTGCCCCTGGCCTCTGCCGACCCTTCCCTCATGAGGCTGTCTGCCTGGGGTTCCCTGAGCTCTGTGCTCAGATTCCCCACCTCCTCACCCGTCAGGTGTGATAAGGAGAAAACCAATATCCCCTGGCGGGGACCTCAGCTGGGGCCGTCGGCCAGGACGGCTACTCCTGGCCTCTCCATGTGGCTGCTTGGCTTCCTCACAGCCTGGTGGATGGGTTGAGAGAGAGAGAGGGAGATAGGGCTCCAGGTTGAAGCTGTATTGCCTCAGAAGTCACATCCTGTCCCCTCTGCCACATTCTATGCCTTGGAATCAAGTCACTAAGACCAGTCCAAATTCAAAGGAAGGAAGTGATGAGAAGAGTGCTATGGAATGTTCAGACACGTTTTAACTTTACCACACATCTGCACAATTGCCAAAATTCACTGGCTGAACATTTGAGAACTGTTCATCTTATGGTAGGTTGTAGTATTATGACTTACTATAAAAAAATATATATTTGGTCTTCATCCCAGTTCCTGGCACAGAGCTCCTGAAAGCCTGGGAATTTCCCAGAGCGGATAGGGGTGTCTTTTGTGATGTTAATGAGGATGGAGAACCAACCTTGATCAGATGATTGGAACTTTCCGTCCCACCCTCTGATTTCAGGGGCGGAGATAAGGTCTGGAAATGCAGTCAATGATCCGTCATGCCCACTAGATGAAGCCTGCAGAAGACCCAAAAGTACAAGTCCGGAGAACATCCGAGTTGATGAATATGTTGAAATTGGGGAGGGTGGTAACACCCAGAGCTCCACGCCCTTTCCCCACCCTGCCCTGTGCACCTCTTCCATCTGGCCGTTTCCTGAGTTGTGTTCTTTTTTTTTTTTTTTTAAAGATGTTGGGGGAAGGAGTTTATTAATTAATTCATTTATTTTTGCTGTGTTGGGTCTTCGTTTCTGTGCGAGGGCTTTCTCTAGTTGCGGCAAGCGGGGGCCACTCTTCATCGCGGTGCGCGGGCCTCTCACTATCGCGGCCTCTCTTGTTGCGGAGCACAGGCTCCAGACGCGCAGGCTCAGTAGTTGTGGCTCACGGGCCTAGTTGCTCCGTGGCATGTGGGATCCTCCCAGACCAGGGCTCGAACCCGTGTCCCCTGCATTGGCAGGCAGATTCTCAACCACTGCTCCACCAGGGAAGCCCCGAGTTGTGTTCTTTTACAACAAACCGGTAAGCTAGTAAGTAAAATGCTTCTCTGTGTTCTATGAGCCACCCTAGCAAATTAGTCTAACCTGAGGAGGAGGTCATGGGAACCCCTGATCTACAGCCAGTGGGTCAGAAGCACAGGTGACGACCAGACTTGCGAAGGGCATCTGAAGTGGGGGGAGGGGCAGTCTTGGGGGACTGAGCCCTCAGCCTGTGGGATCTGACACCATCCCCAGGTAGACAGTGTCAGAATTGAGTTGAATTGTGGGACACCCAGCTGGTGTCTGAGCATTGCTTGATGGAGAATTGCAATTACACTTTGAAATTGGTGTCAGAAGCGTATATGTCAATTATACCCCAATTTAAAAAATGGAAATTTGGCTTTCCTTGACCCTAAAATAGAGGCCCCACTCCCCATCCCTGCACCCTGTTTTATTTTACTCCAGAGCACTTATCACAACCCAACACAGTATTATACGTTGTTTCTTCACTTATTTGCCGTCTCTCTCCCACCCCACTCCCCATGCTAAGCAAGACTGTAGAATCTAGGAGGATAGGCAATTTTTGATGAACACCTAGCACCTGCAACAGAGGCTGGCACACAGCTGCACAGTCAAGATTTGTCAAATCTTACTGAAAGCATTCAAATGACTCCAGGGAGGGAAGCCCGACACAGCTGAAAACAAGTAGCAACAAGCTGTGTATGTCAACATATTAAATACTGACCACAGATGATGACACAGGCATTCAGACAAGGAAAGTGGCGTCTAATGCTGATGGATAGAGCTGGAAGGATCCTCAGAGGTGATTGGTTTAGCAACTCGCTTTACAGGTGAGGGCATGAGGTCCCAAGGAGGCGAGAGGATCGTTCAAGGCCACACAACAGTAGGTCTAGAGCCAGGTCTGTGACTTGGGTCACTAGGTAAAGTTAAAGCTCCAGGTGTCTATCCCTCTCTCCAATGCAGCATCTTTTAGGACTGTAGCATCCCTAGCCTGACAGTGCTGGCTGGCTGGGAAAAATGAATGAGATTTTAGAAAGAGATTATGAATTGGACAGTAAAAGTCAGGCTCGCATGCTGCGGGATCTCTGGGTACTAGACCGAGGGAAATGCAGTCTTTGGAGTTTTATTTCATTTACCTTGGGTCGTGGGATCAGCTGCATGAAAAATACTACTGGTCTTTGGTATCATAAAAGCCTCTGTTTTCCCTGGCCACTGGCTAAATTGCTCTCTGTAAAAGATAGAAGTTTCTAAGCCAGCTCTCCTTAAGCAAGTGATCCCACGATAGAAAGATAGAAACATGTGACTGCCATTCACACACAGAAAAGCTTTTGGATTCTTACCTCTGTTAACTTTCTGAGAGCACTACTTTAAGGCGCTCTCCCATGGTGCTGGACTAACTCCCACATCGTGCAGCCAGAAGCCAAATCATGACTCATCTCTGCACCACACAAGCATCCAATTCTATGTCTTAGTTTTTATTCAAGTTTCTTCAGTGATTCTATTTGAGTAATGTGTTAGGACAAAGAAATGCACTAGTCCAGGTGGAAGATTCATTTCAGAAAAGAACATGAGGATTTGCAGAACAGTGGGAATCAGGTTTAAAAAAATAGAAGAAAAAATGGCACGTGCACACTTCCTATACCAATGTATTTTCTCCTTCAAACTGACATTGTCTTAACAAGCAAAATGGGCCGCTGGCAATTTTGTAAATGCACGATTCTTCTCCCCTCCATCCTGTTTTCATCTTCATGATTGGCTTTACCTGGAAGAGACTGCATCTGAGCCCAGAAGACATTACAAATCCTTTTCATGGATGCTTCTTTCTTTAAAAAATTTATTTATTTATTTATTTATTTATTTTTGGCTGTGTTGGGTCTTCGTTGCTGCACGCAGGCTTTCTCTAGTTGTGGCGAGCGGCGGCTACTCTTCGTTGTGGTGCGCGGGCTGCTCATTGTGGTGTTTTCTCCTATTGTGGAGCACGGGCTCTAGGTGCGTGGGCTTCAGCAGTTGCGGATGCAGGCTCTAGAGCACAGGCTCAGTAGTTGTGGCGCCCGGGCTTAGTTGCTTTGCAGATTCTTAACCACTGTGCCACCAGGGAAGTCCCCATGATGATGTTCCTAATGGCAATAGACACCATTGCAATTCAGCAGCACCAAATGGACACGTGAGGTTTATTTGCTTAAACAATGAATGAATAATGAGACAGGGTGGGCTGCTCGTTTTTTCTTCCTCTTCGTAATTGTCATGAACTGTATATTCCAGTTTTCCCATTTGTGCTTCAGGTAAAATTGCATCAGCCCATGTGGTTACTTCAGGCTCCCTTAGAGCCGTCTGCTACTTCCCCCTTTTAGACTGCTGCAGTGACCCACATCCATCCTATAGAGACTCTACAAATGGTATCTCCCACTATGCTTTGCTCCCAGTAGATGCTCACTAAATGTTTGTAGACTGAATCTGTCAAGAGAATGCTCTCTGTACTCCCTTCCCTTCAAAAAGAGGATTTCTGAAATCCTAGAAACATGTTTGGAATGTTTAGAGACAGACAAAATTTCAAGATTAATGATGTCTGTGAAATTTGCCTTAAGAATGTGATGTCACACATATAAGGTGGTGCCTTACCCTGACCATTTGGCTGGTAGGTATGTGGTCACATGGACAACGAGGCAAAAAGAGGAGCTGGACTAGTGCAAATCCATGTGCAGTCCTGGAAGCACTGTCACTTATGTTTGGCTCAGTTGTGGATGAGCAAGTAGTTCAATGGTGTGTGAGTGAGTGAAGTAAGCATATACTAGGGTGGTGGAAAAGCAAAATAAGGGCAGATGGCAGAGGGCCAAAGATGCTAGTCTGAGGAGTATCAATTCCACTCTATAGCAATCAGAGATCCTCCCAAGGTTTTTGACAATGACAAGAATGCTCATGGAGGCCATTCTTATAATCATCAAATGTATGTTTAGGTAAGATGGTACAACTATTTGTAAAACAGTTTGGCAATTTCTTACAACGTTAAACATATACCTACCAGCAGCCCTTATTCCCAGTATTTGCTTGCTCCAAAGAAATTAAAGTGTATTTGCAAACACACACAAAAAAACTTGTACATGGATGTTCACAGAAAGCTTTATTCCAAAACACTGGAGACAACCCAAATATCCATCAACAGGTGAATGGACCAACAAATTGTGGTACATCTACATAGCGATAAACAAAGGACAGATTCACACAACATGGATGAATTTCAAAAACATTATACTGAGGAAAAGAAGTCAGACAAAAGACTATAAACGGTAGATTTCATTTATAGGAAACTCTCGAAAAAACTCATCTAATCTATAGGGGCAAAATGCAGATTAAGAGTTGCCTGAGGCCAGGGGTGAGGAGGGAGTTGCCACCGCACGCACAGGAGCACAGGGAACTTTTGGGGGTGATGGAATTGTTCTATATCCTTGTTGTAGTGTTGGTTTCCCAAGTACGTCCATTTGTCAAAATTCATTGAACTTAAATGGAAGTATTTTAATGTATGTAAATTATACCTAAACGCAGCTGGTTTAAAAAAAAAAGAACTGTATTTGGGCAAAATGCCATACAAGGCAGAGGAAACAAGACAGACCTTCCTAAGGTGCTTGTCCTCTTGTCTGAAGGTGAGTTGCAACCTGTGACATAGAGGCCCCGCACTGCAGCACCATGGACAGCAGTGTGGGTGCCATGGCTCAGGAAGCATGTGGACAGAAGGGAGAGGACAGTGCGTGTGTGTGCATTCGTGTGTGCGTGTGGGGGGGATGGGATCCCTGTGGCCTGGAGTTAATTAATGCACGTCATTCTAGTGAAAATCTTACCTATCTGGCTCTTCCTTCAAGACTTGTTCCCAGTCCCACTTTCTCCATGAAGTCTTGCTTGACTCCCTGCCCACAACAGCCTTTTCTTCTTTCTCTCCTCTGAACTCTTAGAGTAAGTTCTGTTTAATTTGTTTGGAAGTAACCATGGCCTTTTTTTTTTTCTTGTACTGCTATTGAAATTGCTTATTGCTACTTAATTTTAAATGTGATTACACCTTATATCGTCTGCTACTGCAAGTCCCTGAAGAGAGAATCACAGCCTGGATCCCCCTCAGTTCCTACAGAGAAGTCAGACAGTTTTTGTGGATGTTCTTGATTCATGTTGATTTTCAGTTTCTAAAACTGGACTCTGTTAACAATTTGGCATAAGGGAGAGACAGCTACAACTCTATCATAATTGAACTTAAGGACTATGTAGGGAGATAATGAGGTTTGTGAACCCCTCAGTAATTCATCTCCATTTCTACTTTATTTTTATTAATTTTTATTGGAGTATGGTTGCTTTACAATGTTGTGTTAGCCGCCACTGCACAACAAAATGAATCAGCCATGCACATACAGATATCCCCTCCCTTTTGGACCCATTTCTACTTTAATTGACAGACCGTAATTTCTACCACAAAGCCAATACCCTCTTCAGGTGATGTCCTCTCTGTGGCAAACTGAAATCTAGTTGATATATTTCCCCGATGATTTCATATCTCCATGATTTTTTTTCAGTCATGAATTTCAGCCAGGGCAGTCACATTTGTATTCGAAGCCTGCCAACTCTGACCAGAAATCAGGTATCCGCTTAAGACACACCTTGACAAGCGGATTAGATGTTCTAGTGAAAGGCAGATAAATGTCACTCATGTCACTATAAATAAAAGTCTGGGCCTGCTTATCAGCTTGTAGGGTTGAGGTCATACCTTCAACACTTCTTAGTGCTTCACACTTTATTATCCTTTGAAGGAGGTCTTTTCCATCCAGTTTCTCCATTTATACCCCCAAAGGGAATTATTACTGTTCAACTCCTTGAAACATGTGCCTTCTGTCAACTTCCTGTCTTTTGCTTTAGGAGACAATACAACCTGTGGCCTTAAACAGAAATCTGCCAGAATCTTCTCAAATGTCATATTATGGAATGAAATGGAGCAGGACCCTTTCATAGTGCTGACCTAGGACGTCTTATACCTGCTTTACAAGCGAGTCACATTCTGGCGGGCTTTGACTGTTTGGGGTTACATTTCAGAGCACGGGATTTGTCATTGAAATCCATGTAATAACAAGTATGGATTTAGATTTGTGGCTTTGGTCAAATCCTGTTCTTTGAAACCGAACTACATACAGCCAAAGTTTGCAAAAACGTCAGTCGCAGCCTGTATACACTGTATACACTCCAAAAGTATCTGAGGGATACAAGGCCTAGCAAAAAAAAAGGGGGGGATTTTTGTGGTTAGAGAAATTGCGAGATGGGGCATGCCAAAAGGCTCTAAGATCAAATTTGAGAATCCCTTAGCCAATGCTTTAGCACATTGTAAACGTTCAATTAAATGCTGGAGAGTGATACCAGTAATTATACACATAAATGTAGCTGGATGCTTGAATTAGATGCTGAACGGTACATTCCATTTTATAACTATTTAAAGTGAGTTACTTATGCAAACCAGCCATCATCAGTGCAAAATACTTTTTAAAAATACGGTTGCTAGTCCAGATACGTACTGTGGCATAAAACCGGGAGAAAGCAGGAAGCAGAAATAACGAGTGCGTGTAGATGCTTATATTCTACGTGAATCAAGATGGGTGGGAAAGAGGAGGAGACCAGACCGGCCAAGGCTCCCTGGCGGCCTGCGGATCCCGCTCGAGGGGCGCCCGCCGCAGTGGAGGCTCCGGGACGCGTACCGCCGAGGACGCGCGCCGAGCCACGCCGGCTGCTGCCCTCGCCGCCCGCTCCATTGGCCAGCCCCGCCCCCAACCAGGCCCGCTCCGCCCAGCCGGGCCGGAGCTTCCTTCCCGGCTTCCCCGGCGGCGGCGCCATCACCTCACTTCCTGTCGCCGGGTGCACGTGGGAGGAAGTGCCAGTGCCCGTGGCTCGCTGCTGCCTGTCTTTCTGGTTACGTCCGTCCGCGGGCCGGGCAGCCGCCTACAGCTGCGCCGCCGCTATGGGAGTCCCGGCTTTCTTTCGCTGGCTCAGCCGCAAGTACCCGTCCATCATTGTCAACTGCGTGGAAGAGAAGGTGAGGAGGCGCCCGGAGGCCGCCACGCCAGCGCCCGGAGCCCTGGCGCGTCCAGGCCGCGGTCCTTGGGGCCCGCCGCCCGCCCGGGGGGCGTCGTGCGGGGGCCCGCGCTGCGTTCGCCCCTGGCAGCCGCGGCCCGCCGGGCGCCGGTCGCGGGCGCTCGGACTCGGGCTCCGGGGCTGGCTTGGGCGGGTCGAGGGCCGAGCGGCGGAGCTCGCGGAGGGATGCTCCTCCCCGGCCCGCAGATTCCCCGGCGGAAGGCCCCGCCCACGGCTTTGTTTCTTCCCTGCTCGCACTGTTTGGGTTTCGGAAGCGGCTCCCCGTCCGTCGGGCAGCGCGCGGCTGGTCAGCTGAGTTAGCTGGTTAGGGATGCGCGGGTGCCCCTGCCAGCAGACTCTGACCACTTTGTGAAGTAATGCTGGGGAGGCGGGGGGGGGGGGAGGCAGCTTTTTGTCGTTTCCTGTCCCAGCCTGAAAGGTTTTCTGCTAGGGGAGAGGCCATTTGTTGCTGTTGTCAGGTCCTACGGAGAGAGCACCTCGGAAATGTCTAGGATAGGACAGAAGTCCCTTAAGTGCCCCCTTGTCTAGGTGCCCGACTGCTGGGCAGCATGCCTTTGACATTTTCAGAATTCCTGGATGCACTTGGACAATACACTTTTTGCTGTTGGTTTGTTAGTGTTACGTAGACTGTTGGCCGTTCTTGAGTTTTGTATTTGTTGTTTCCTTGTTTCCGTCCCAGTTCGATTTTGTACTCTTAATGAGAATTTCCGGATTGGGAAGTTCAGGGACACGTTATACTCCCCACCCCTTCGTTTTTGGAGGAAGTGCTCAGTCGACACTGGGAACTTTTTGCTTAGGCTAGTGAGATTTGTTTGTTCGTTTGTTTGTTTTTTGGACAGGTAGATGGATCTCCAGGGTTCATTCGATGTGAGATCTTGATTTTGCTTAGGTTCTCTATCCTAGGAGGAACCGAAACTCTTGTTCTGATGGATTTCCAGTACTCCCTGTGTTTTTCTCAAAGAGAAGCTGTTAAACTGAATGCTCATGTCCTTTGCTTTTAAAACGCATATCAAACTTTATTAAGTTTACTTACATCTTATCCCATTTCTACTCTCTAGTGATAACTGCTTTAAACTATTTTTGGTTCTATCTCTAAATGTCCTGCTTACGTCTGATTTATTGATTTTGGGTGTATCTGTTGAATTCCAGCTATGATAGAAGAGGCTGTAGTCACTTATACAGCGCCCTTCCCCACACGGCCCCCATCCTCCTAATCATTTTTATTTCTTCTATTGGTAAACTTGATAAATTTAAGTAATATTCCTTTATTGTTTTATTCCATCTCCTCTACAAAGTATCCCGTGATTCTTCACATTCTGAGGTTAGGTATTAGCTTTTCTACTGCTGTTTCCTTACTCTTCATCCCAAGCTTCTCAGCTGTGCTCTTGTTTCGTTGGCATCCAGAATTAAATTGTCAGGGCTTTGGCTATACAGGTTTGTTTCAAAACGTGAAAAATCAAATAGTATTGGTGATTATTGTCACTGTGTAGATTCAGGTTATGTACTGTGACTCTGTTTCTTCTCTTGTGCTACTTTTGTCTTTTTCTGTGTGTTGCCTGTTTTCCATTATACATTGTTCCCCATCTAGACTCTCCTTCATCAGTTATTATATCGAGTCCTCTTTCTAGTTGGAGACTGCTCGAAGTCTTTATTTCTGTTGCTGTCACACCTGCTTATTTAGACTTGCTGGAAAGCCGCTTCCTGAGATTTTAAAAAATTTCTTCGGTTGGAGGTACTGTTTTCTAATTATCTCTCTTGGCTTAAACCCTTCCTTGGTTATTGTTCTTACTTGAGTTCTTAAGAAGTGGCGTGTGGTATGTGAGTTTTCTAAGTCCATTCTACCCTTGTATACGTGAATAATCATTAGCTAGGCAGAGTTTGAAAATTACTTTCCCTCAAAACTTTGAAGGCATTGTTCTTTTGACTTCTGTCATCCAGAATTGTTGATGAGAAGTTGAATGTTAATGTGATTTATTTATTTAGCTAACACTTATGTAGTGTTTAACATGTACTAGGCACTTCACAGATGAATTTATTAAATCCTCATAACAACCACATAACTATTTCTCCTTCTCCTCCCCCGCCTTCTCCTTCTTCTTATTACAGATGAGAAAAGTGAAGCACACAGGGGTTAAGTAAGGTACTCAAGGTCTTGTGGCTAATACATGTCAGAGCCAGTGTCAAAACCAGGAAGTCCATGCTCTTGTTTTCTCTGTTCTTTTGCTTTCATTCTTTTGTATTCGATCTGCTTTTCTTTCTGAATTTTTAAAAGATCTTTATCCTTGGTGATAGAAGCTTTTGTAATTATGTACTTAGGTACAGATTTTTTAAAAAAAATTTCAATTCATTTTGATCAGTGCTTGGCTGACTCTGAGTCTGGAGGCTTGTGTTCTTTAGTTCTAGGGAATGCTCTTTGATTTTTTTCTTGTTTTCCTTTCACTCTGCCTTCTCTGAATTCTGAATACTGGTCCTCCTAGATTGATTTATTTTTCTTTTCTCTGTTCTCTCCTCCCTCCTCCACTGAGGTATAACTGACCTAGAACAAACTGCACATATTTAAAGTGTACAATTTAATACATTTTGACATATGTGTATGTTCATGAACCCATCACCACAACCAAGATAATGAACATCATCTCTGAAACATTCCTTCTGCCCGTTCGTTGTTCCTCCCCATAACCCCTCCCCACTGCCCATCTTTAGTCAACCACTGATTTATTTCTGACTCTATAGATAAGTTTTCATATCCTACAATTTTTATATAAATGGAATTATACAATATGTACTCTTTTTTTTTTTAACCTGACTTGGTTACTTTCATTCAGAATAATTATTTTGAAAGTCATCCATGTTGGTACTTGTATCAATAGTTTATTTCTTGTTATTTTTGAATAGTATTCAGTGTTGTGCATATATCACGTTTATTCATTCACCTGATTGGTGAACGTTTGGATTGTTTCCAGTATTCGGCTATTAAAGAAAGTCTGTGAACATTGGTATACAAATCTTTGTGTGAATGTATGCTTTCATTTCTTTAGAGAAAATACCTAGGAGTGAATTGGTTGCATTGTATGGTAGGTGTTTGAGTATTTAAAAAGAAAAACTTGCCAGACTGTTTTCCAAAGAGGTTGTACCATTTCATTGCCACCAGCAGTGTATGAGAGGTCTGGTTGTTCCACTTCCTTGTCAACACTTAGTATGGTTAGTTTTTCTAGTTTTAGCCATTCTAGTGTAGTGTTATCTCAGTGTGGTTTTAATTTGCATTTCCCTGATGAGAAATGATGTTGAGCATCTCTTTGGGTGCTTATTTGCTTTCCATATGTCTTCTTGAGTGAGGTGTCCATTCATACCTTTTGCCCATTTTTAAGTTAGGTTGTTTGTCTTACTGAATTGTAGAGTTTCTTACATATTGATTTTTTTTTTTGCAAATATTTTCCCTTAATCTGTGGCTTGTCTTTTTACTTAGTGCAAAGAAGAGCAAAAGTTTTTAATTTTAGTAGTCTGCTTTCTTTCTTTTTCCTTTTTCCTTTTCCAGGAATACAAAAAGTATTCCTGCTTTTTGTGTTATATTTAAGAAATCTTTGCCAAGGTCACCAAGATTTTTTCTTGTGTTTTCTTAGAGATGTCTTATTATGCTTTTAGTTCATACTATGCTTTCTGTTTTTTAGGGTTTTTTTCCATGGTGAATTACATTGATTTTTAAATGTTAAACACACCTTGCATTTCAGGTGGATAAATCCCACCTGGTCATGGTGTATTATTTTTATATACTGTTGGAGTCAGTCTGCTAACATTTTCTTGAGAATTTTTACATTTATGTTCAAAAAGGATGTTTCTCTATAGTGTTCTTATAATGTTTTTGTCCAGTTTTGGTATCAGAGTAATCTCGGCCTCATATTGAGTTGTGAGGTACATACCCTCTTTAGTTTTCTGGAAGCATCTGTGTAGAATTGGTATTATTTCTTTCTTCAGTATTTGGTAGAATTCATCATTGAAGCCATCTGGACCTGAAGTTTTTTGGGAAGGTTTAAGCTAAAAATATAATTTTTTTAGTAGACATAGGGGTATTCAGATTATTTTTAATGAGCTTTTGTAGTTCGTATCTTATGCAGATTTTGTTCGTCTAAGTTGTCCAATTTGTTGCTACAAGGTTGTTCATAGTATTCCTTATTATCTTTTTAATATCAATAGAAAGTGAAGTGATGTCACTTCTCTCATTCCTGATACTAGTTTTGTCCTTTCTCTTTTATTCCGTTATCAGTCTGGCTAGGCTGATCTCAGAGAACTAGCTTTTGGTTTCATTGATTTTTCTATATTATTTTTCCTGTTTTCTACTTCATCAACTTCTGTTCTTATTTTTATTGTTTATTTCTTATGCTCACTTTGAGTTTAGCTTGTGTTTCTTGTCCTCTTAAGGTAGAAGCTGAGGTCATTGTATTGATGCTGCTTCTTCGAGTTGCTTCTGTTGAGTGCCATAAGCTGCCTGCTAGGTGCTGTTCCAGTGGCACACCACAAACATTGACATGTTGTCTTTTCATTTTCATTCAGTAAAAAATACTTTCTCATATCCCCTTGACTTCTGTGGCCCATTGGTTATTCAGAAGAGTGTTCCTTAATTTTCAAATATTTGGGGGATTTTCCAGGCATTCTTTTTCTGTTATTGACTTCTAATTTAGTTCCCTTGTCAGAGAACATAACTTTCCGTAATTTGAATTACGTATTTTAAAGCTTAACTGATTTGTTTTATGACCCAGAATATGGTCTTGGTAAATGTTTCATTTTGACTTGAAAAAGACACAAGTTCTGCTGTTGTTGGGTAGAGTGTTCTGTAAACGTTATCATGCTGGTTGATAGGATATGGAAAACTTGAACAGCACATTGATTTTCTGTCTCCTGTTCTATCAGTACTTAATAGGGGTATGGAAATCTTCTATAATTTTTTTTGGATTTGTCTGTTTCTTCTTTCAGTTTGGTTGGTTTTTGTTCCTCGCATTTTAAAACTCTTTTATTAGTGCATAAATGCTTAAGATTGTGAGGTCATCTTGATGAATGTGTTTCTTTTGTTTTTTGAAGATTCGATACTTTTCTTTTTTAAAACATTTATTTATTTTTGGCTGCATTGGGTCTTCGTTGCTGCACGCGGGCTTTCTTCAGTTGCAGCGAGCAGGGGCTACTCTTCATTGCGGTGTGCAGGCTTCTCATCGTGGTGACTTCTCTTGTGGAGTGCGGGCTCTAGGCGCGTGGGCTTCAGTAGTTGTGGCATGCGGGCTGAACAGCTGTGGCATGCAGGCTCAGTAGTTGTGGCTCGTGGGCTTAGTTGCTCTGCAGCATGTGGGATCCTCCCAGACGAGGGGTCGAACCCGTGTCCCCTGCATTGCATTGCAGGTGGATTCCTAGCCATTGCGCCACCAGGGAAGTACCTGAATGTGCTCCTTTATCATTATAAAATGACCTTTATCCTTGGTAATATTCTTTGCTCTGAAATCTGTTTTGTCCAATATTAATATAACCAGATCTTTTGACTAGTGTTAACATGGTCTATTCCCCCCCTACTTTCTATCTTATGAATTTGTCTATTCTAGGAGCTAATATAAGTGGAATTATATAATATTTGTCATTTTGTGTCTGGTTTATTTCACTTTTTCATTTCGCATAGTGTTTTCAAGATTCATCCATGTTTAGCATGTATCAATTTCTTTCTCTTTTCTTTTGGATTTTGGAAACCTTTTAATTGAAGTATATATACGCAAATACATATATGCATGTATAGTCACTTAAATGTTTAAATTCTTCATATATTGAAGTTATGTAACTATGTGTATAGCTTGTTAATTTTCACAAAATAAAAATGTGTGACTTGCATCCAGATATGAAACAGAACATTATCGTAGTATTCGTACCCCAGAAGTTCCCCTTTGCTCCCTTCTAGACAGTGGCCACCCCACAATCCTGTCTTCTAATAGCAAAGAGTAGTTTTGGTAATGCTTATATTGTTAAAAATGGTACCGTAACCTCTACTTTCTCTTGTATCTGTGTTTATGAGATTTCATGTTTCTTTGATTTATCTAAATTTGTTTCGTTACTATGTAGTGTTTCACTGTGGAACCCATTGTATGAAAATGCAATGAATTTTATTGGAAAACAGTTTGGGAGCATCTGTCAAACCTGAAGATACATATATTCTATAACTGTTAATTTTTAAGTCTGTATAATGATATCCCGACACGAGTTATTTTTACCTTTTGACTATTGTGAATAATGCTGCTGTGAACATTGGTGCACAGATATTTGTACAATAGATCAGTACTTTGGGTATATACCTATGAGTGGTCCCTGCTTTTGATTCTTTTGGGTATATATACCTATGAGTGGAATTGCTGGGTCTTATGGTGATTCCATGTTTACCTTTTTGAGGAATTGCCAAACTGTTTTCCCAATCTCTGCCTTGTAAATCGGGCATTTCGAACACTTGCATTTAATGTGATTATTGATATGGTTAGATTTAAATTTGTAATCTTACTATCTGTTTGCTGTCTGTCTCATCTGTGCTTTGTTTCCATTTTACAATTATTCTGCTTTTTTATGATTCCATTTTATTTCTTTTTGGCTTTTTAACTACTCTTAATTCATTCAACCATCAGTTTCTTTACTTTGTGTCCTTGGCTTATACAGTCCTCCACTCATTAGCTTTCTGGTCTTGGGAAAATGACTTAAACTCTCCTAAATGGTGAAGAACTGGAGTTTCTTGCATTTCACCACCCTGTTCCTACAGTCTCTATGCTCTGGTCATCTCTGTATGAGAGCTGAAATAGGGCAGAATGTTGCCTTGTTTAGCATCAATTGAGAATGTGAGTGTCAGTGGACTCAAATTTTTCACCCTTCTTGTGTCTGTGAATGACCTTGAGAGTGCAAAAATATTGATTTGGGGGGATTACAAAAAATTTTAGTGAGCGGGTGAATTAGCAAATATGGAATTTGTTAATAAAGAAGATCAGCTATATATGTGCCACATAAGGTGGTTGTGTGGATTAAGTCAGTTAATCCAAGTTAAATGCATGAAACAGTGCCTTGCACTGATATTTCAGAATTTTATTTGGTAAGTTAATTTTTGGTAGTTTATATGTCCAAGTAAAAGTGGGGATATTTTTGTGTCTAACTCTTGGTAACATTGCGTAGTATAGAATTGTGCTGTTTGCATGTAGTGAAATCTAGGTTTCCCACCTTGCTTTTTTTCTTTCTTGGTCCGACTTGCCAGAGGTTTGTCAATTTTGTTGATCTTCTTTGGTTTCATGGATTTAAAAAAATTGTTCTTTTTATTCTCTGTCATTAAATTTTTCTCTAATACTTGTTGTTTTCTTCTTTCTGCTTGCTTTGGGTTTAGTTTGATCTTCTAGTGTCTTAAAGTGGAAGGTTAGGTTTTTTTTTTTTAAGCTTAAATGATATGTGAAAAGATTTACAGGTATATAGGGCTCTTAATTTCATAAAATAATAATTCAAGTCATATCAATACATGTTAAAAAGAAGCTTCTAATTTTCCAAATATTTTGATACAAAAAATTTTAAACAAATATTTTATAGACCTTTTGTGAGAAGAATATAAGGATAGTTACAAGAAACATGCTGTTCAAGTGATCTTATTCAGTTCACTTGGCCTTCTTCAAATCAGTTATAACCAGCATGATTCCAATGAAGGTTAGGTTGTTGATTTGAGATCTTTCTTATTATAGACACTTACAGCTATAAATTTCCCTCTGAACACTGCTTTTGGGCTCTACACTGTAAGTTTTCATACGTTGTGTCTTCATTTTTATTCCTCTCAAATTATTTTCTGATTCAGTTTTGATATCTTCTTCAATTTATTGGTTATTCATTAGTGTGTTGTTAAATTTCCACATGTTTATGAATTTGCTAACTTTTCTCCCATTATTGAGCTCATTACTTTGTTGTGGTTGAAGAACATACTTGGCATCACTTCTGTGCTTTTATTGAGGTTTGTTTTATGGCCCAGCGATTGGTCTTTCCCAGAGTGTTCCATATGCAGTTGAGAATGTATATCCTGTTGAGTGGAGTGTTCTGTAAAAGTCTGTTAGGTCTGGTTGGTTTATAGTGTTGTTGCAGTTATCTGTTTCCTTGTTGATCTTTTGTCCAGTTCTGTCCCATTATTGAAAGTGGAGTATTGAAGTCTCCAACTATTATTGTTCAATTGTCTGTTTCTTTCATTTTTGTCATTTATTAAAAGTTGCGTGTATTTTGATGCTGTTATTAGGTGCATGTGTTTCTAGTTGTTATGTCTTCTTGATGGATTGACCTTTTTATCATTATCAAATGTCATTATTTCCAGTAAGTCTTTTATAAAGTCTAGGTATTTTGTCTGATACTAGTACAGCCACTCCAGTTTTCTTGTGGTTGTTGTTTGAGTCTCTTTCCCCATCCATTTACTTTCACTGTGTATCTTTGAATCTCAAGTGTGTCTCCTGTAGACAGCGTATAATTGGATATTTTTTTAAATCCAGTCTGACAACTTTGGTCTTTTGATTGGATTGTTTAATCCATTCACATTTAATGTTATTGATACCACCGAATTTACATTTGCCCTTTTACTTTCTGTTTTCTATATATATTTTTAATGTAGCATTTAGATTTCATTAGTGATCTTTTAAAAAAATATATCTTAAGGGCTTAGTATACACATCTTATCAGCTTTAGATTTTTTTAATTTTATTTTTGGCTGAGTCGGGTCTTTAGTTGCGGCATGCAGGATCTTTTGTTGCGGCGTGCGGGCTTCTCTCTAGTTGTGGCACATGGGCTCTGTAGTTTGCGGCACACCGGGCTCTCTAGTTGAGGCACAAGGGCTCAGTAGTCGTGGCACGCGGGCTTAGTTGCCCCGCAGCATGTGGGATCTTAGGTCCCCAACCAGGGTTTTGAACCCACGTCCCCTGCATTGCAGGATGGATTCTTTACCACTGGACCACCAGGGAAGTCCCCCCATTTTCCTTTTTTTATATGGTATTGTCATTATATGTATTATATCTATTAATGTTGCAAACCTAACAGTGCATTGCTATAATTATTACTTTACCATCTGTGGTTACTTCCATAGCACATTGCCATTTTGCTTCTACCCACCTCTTTTTGGGCTGTTACTAGGAAATATATTACATTTATGTTAAAGTGTATGTTGTAAGCCATAGTATTTTACAAAACATTTCATCCAATTGTTTTTTGCAATAGCAGTTAAGAAAAGAAAGGATTAAAAAATGTATTATTATCTTTAGTGGGGTCACTTAATTTTCAGCCTGAAGAACTTCCTTTAGTATTTCTTGTAAGTCCGGTCAGCTAGCAACAAATGCAATTTTTGTTTATCTGGCAGAGTCTTTGTTTCACCTTCATTTTTCTTTTTTTTTTTTTTTTTTTGCGGTTCGTGGGCCTCTCACTGTTGTGGCCTCTCCCGTTGCAGAGCACAGGCTCCAGATGCGCAGGCTCAGTGGCCATGGCTCACGGGCCCAGCCGCTCTGCGGCATGTGGGATCTTCCCTGACCGGGGCACGAACCCGTGTCCCCTGCATCGGCAGGCGGACTCTCAACCACTGCGCCACCAGGGAAGCCATCACCTTCATTTTTGAACAGTGGCCTTCTTGGATATATGATTCTTGGTTAACATTTTTTTTTCTGTTTCGGCACTTTATATATGTTATCCCACTGCTTTCTGGTCTCCATTATTCTTTTTTTAAAAAATTTCCTGTGGAGATTTTATTGAAATCATATCAAATTTATAGATTACTTGAGGGAAGGCTGACAATTTTGCAATACAGTTTAAGGGGCTACTCTTTGTTGCGGTGCACAGGCTTCTTATTGTGATGGCTTCTCTTGTTGCAGAGCATGGGCTCTAGGTGCTTGGGCTTCAGTAGTTGCAGTGCATGGGCTCGGTAGTTGTGGTGCACAGGCTCTAGAGCGCAGGCTCAGCAGATGTGGCACCGGGGCTTAGTTGCTCCGTAGTATGTGGGATCTTCCCAGACCAAGGCTTGAACACGTGTCCCCTGCATTGGCAGGCGGATTCTTAACTGCTGCACCACCAGGGAAGTCCCTGGCCTCCATTATTTCTGCTAGAAGCCAGCTGTTAAATTTATTGGGGTTCCCTTGTAAGTGACTCGTCATTTTTCTTATTGGTTCTTTGAAGGTTTTTTCATTGTCTTATATCTTCATCATTTTAACTCTGATGTATCTGTCTGTTGGTCTCACTGTGCTTATCTTAACTTGGAGTTGTTAGAGCTGCCTGCATGTGTAGGTTATTGTTTTTCAATACATTTGGGAACTTTTTTGTTATTGTTTCCTTGAATATTTTTCTGCTCCTTGCTCCCCTCTCCTTCCAGTACTCCAGTTGTATGTTCATGTATTTATTTGTGTCTCATATTTCTCTCAGGCACTGTTCGTTTTTCTTCATCCTTTTTCCTCTCTACTCCTCAGCTTGCATAATCTCTATTAATCTAAGTTTAAGAATTCTTTTTTTTTTTTTTTTTTTTTTTTGCTGCACGCAGGCTTTCTCTAGTTGTGGTGAGTGGGGGCTACTCTTTGTTCCGGTGCACAGGCTTTTCGTTGCGGTGGCTTCTCTTGCCATGGAACATGGGCTCTAGGTGCGAGGGCTTCAGTAGTTGCAGCACGCGGGCTCAGTGGTTGTGGCACGTGGGCTTAGTTGCTCCGCAGCATGTGCGATCTTCCCAGACCAGGGATCAAACCCGTGTCCCCTGCATTGGCAGGCGAATTCTTAACCATTCTGCCACCAGGGAAGTCCCAAGGATTCTTTTTGTATTTTTGGGGGGTTTTTTGGCTGTGTTGAGTCTTTGTTGCTGCACACGGGCTTTGTCTAGTTGTGGCGAGTGGGGGCTACTCTTCTCTGCTGTGTGCAGGCTTCTCTCTGCTGTGTGCAGGCTTCTCACTGCAGTGGCTTCTCATGTTGTGGCTCGCGGGCTCTAGAGTGTAGGCTTCAGTAGTTGTGGTGCATGGGCTTAGTTGCTCTGCAGCATGTGGGATCTTCCAGGACCAGGGTTCGAACCCGTGTCTCCTGCATTGGCAGGCATATCTTAAGCACCGCGCCACCTGGGAAGTCCCAAGACTTCTTTTTTTTGCCAGTTCAAATCTATTGTGGAGCCCCTGTAGTGAATTTTTTTTTTTTTTTTTTTTTTTTTTTTTTTTGGTACGCGGGCCTCTCACTGTTGTGGCCTCTCTGGTTGCGGAGCACGGGCTCCGGACGTGCAGGCTCAGCGGCCATGGCTCACGGGCCCAGCTGCTCCGCGGCATGTGGGATCCTCCCGGAACGGGGCACGAACCCGTGTCCCCTGCATCGGCGGACTCTCAACCACTGCGCCACCAGGGAAGCCCTCCTGTAGTGAATTTTTGATCTCAGTTATTGTACTTTTCAACTCCAGAGTATCCATTTGTTTGTTTTTTATAATTCTTGTTTTTGTTACTATCTCTATTTGATAAAAGTTGCCATCATACCTTTCTTTAATCCTTTAACGATATGTCTCTTTAATTCTGTGACCATATTTATAATAGCTACTTTAAACTCTATTCTGTTAAATCTGACATCTGGACACTATCACAGGTAGTTTCTTTTGCCTGACTTTTTTCCAGCACGTGGGTCATACTTCTCTGTTTTTCTGCATGCCTGGAATTTTTTACTTTTTATTTTTATTTATTTATTTATTTTTTTTTTACTGCAAACAGGATATTTTAGGTGCTGGTACCCCCAAACCCTTCCCAGATACGGTATTGTTGTTCATGTAGCTACTGGCTGGCTTATTTTAACGAGGTGAATTTCTTCCTCAACATGTTGTTATGCCTCTGATACTGATCCTCAGGGAGGTGCAGTTTGGATGTGCCCACAGTCACCTTGCGATGACAGTGGAACACGTAGGGCTGTCTCCTACTCTCACCCGCTTAACTGCTGGTTGTGATCACCCAGCAGTTAAATTCCATGGATTTTTGTCCACTGCGCATTGTTTTCAACAGCGCTCAGGGAATAAATTCCTCTACAGACTAATGCAGTGAAATTGTGGCACCTTCCAGGGATTTGTTTCTGAGATTAATGTTTGGTATCTGTTCTAACCCCAGGAGGCTTCCCCCCAGCTGTCTTATTCCCCAGTTCTCTCCTGCAGACCAGCTGCTCTGTGGTCTAGGCTGTATCTTCATTAGATCCCTGATTCTCTACTCAGTTCTTTTCACCACACCTTATGCCGTTCTTGAGAATGAATGCCCTTGGGTGTAAACTTCTCCATGCTCTGTTGCAAATGAAGTCATTTCTGAATTTTCAAAGCTTTTCTTGACTAGACTGCTGTTTGCTTCTTGGACTGTTTCCAAAGGCTTTAAATATTTTGGTTTTTTAAAAGATTTTCTCTAGTTCAGCTTGGGAGCAAGTGGGCAGAAGTCCTCATGCAGTCATGCTGGTAGCCGAGCTCTCTCTCCAATATGATCTCTGTCTTGGAGAGTGAAGATCAGATTCACACATCTTGCATATTATGTGTCCCCCATAGTTCTGGCTGTAGTCCTTGACACACATTATAGGTGTTCAGTAAGTTTATGCTGAATCTAGTGAAATTGCAATTAATCAGTCTGACATACCGCTTAAGATACGAGCTCTGAATTCAGATGACTGGGTTCAATCCTGGCCTCTAAACTTGGCAGAAGTGTGACTTTAGAAAGCCACTTACCCCCTCTAAGCATTTGTGTTCTCATCTGTAAGTGGGATACTCTGTACCTCACAGGGTTGTTTTGGGGAGAGAGGGAAACAATCCATGAGTAAAAGCCCTTAGAACAGTATCTATCCCATTTTAAGTGTTCCGTAAATGTTAGTGATAATTAATAGTCCTTGTTGACTAACACTGTATAAAAATGGAGAGCTGGTATACATGCAACTTGAAAAAAACACTAATCACTAAAAATACTAAGTTTTTTTGTTTGACAACTACATCAAAATTTATGGCCCGAATTTTTAACGCAAATACTGTAATTTAAATTTTTCAGTAGCCTTTTGACCCTTTCTCCCCAAAATGTCACCTGTGTTTTGCAGTTCTTTTCTGGAGTTCTGAGCTGCTTTAAGGGAAGTCTAAAACCAAGTTGTATACAGTATGTTATCTACCGTCCAACAGTGGGAGCTCTCCTTACAGTGGAACCTCAGGCATGAGTCCTGATATTCCTAGTGCTGCTGTTAAATATTGTGCAGACTTACACAAAAATGTATTTAGTTAGGTATTACTGATAGTAGTGGTTTCCGCCTTACATTTGAAGAGCCAGAAAGCCGTATAAGGTTGACTGGAACAGTAGGTTGGTGTGAAGTTCATTCTGGGGGTTTACTTCAAAACCTGTGGAGTGTATTTTTATACAGATTCACTGTTTGTGTACGTGTACCATCTTTACTTCTTCAGATACCTTCTTTACCTTGATTCCTTGGCATATTTGTGCACAACCAGGGTAATTTCTCAACTGCTTGTTTGGGATACATATATCCCTTCCTTTTTCCATGCATGGGCTTCCTGCAGGGCAGAACCGCCTTGACGGCCAGCCTTCGGGTGTGCGCCCTGCCCCTGCGGGGAGCTGTTGCTCAGCCAGGGTGCTGACCGCCCTTCCTCCGCAAGCACTCGTGCGTTCTGGGAGTAACTGTCTCAAGTTGACTGGTCCCCATGGGGCCTGAGAGGGCCAGGGGAGAGGAGAGTGCAGGGCTTGACCCGCTGGGCTGTTCCTGCTGCTGCCGCGGGATCATCCAGACGCTGTCCTGTGAGCCCCCTCTGGGCTCAGAGCCCTCTTGTGTTCTCCCACTTCTGCGTGTTTGAGGCTGTGTGTTCCATCTGATCAGATCTACTAGTTTTCCACATTTTGGGCATCCCCTGTGATTTATCAGTCACAGACGGATCTCCTTTTGGTTTTTCAGCATAGTTATGCAGTTGTGGTTATTTGTTTGTTTTTAGTCTTTTCTAAAAAAAATTATTTATTTATTTGGTTGCGCTGGGTCTCGGTTGCAGCACGTGGGATCTTCGTTGCCACGTGCGGGATCTTTAGTTGCGGCAAACGGGCTCTTAGTTGCAGGATTCAGTTAGTTCCCTGACCAGGGATCGAACCCAGGCCCCCCCCTGCATTGGCAGCGTGGAGTCTTAATCACTGGACCACCAGGGAAGTCCCTGTTTTTAGTCTTTTATGTGGTCCGGGGATAGAAAGGGAACGCTGCAATGTGTGCCCAGTTTATCATCTGGAAAACCTGAAAGATGATGAAAAGCTATTTGAAATGAATTGGTTTTAGGGTTCAGAGTAGCTCTCCTTTTAGCTACTCTTTGATTGATTAAGAATCTCTCTTGAACCTAGCAGGAGATAACTGGCATTGGATTTAATGGCAAGGCTTTTGAAGAGTGAGTTCCTTTGTTGAGTATCAGAATCTTCTCTTGAAGAAAGAAACTCTAAATCTATAATTAATGTGTTGAAGATATCCTCAGAACTCTGGAGAGAAAAATATGTTCCATTTTCTTATTGGGAATGCTTGGAGCTCTTTCCTCAAAATTAGGACCCACCTATACCTCCTTCCCTAGGCTATACTTTCTAGGTAGTGGAAGTGGAAATTCTCACTCAGCTGCACTCAGCATTCATTGAAGAGCTGCAATATAGCAAACCAGTGGTTTCTTGTTTTTGTAAAGTTTCATTAGAATGCAACCATACTCATTCATGTCCATCTTGTTTAGGGCTGCTTTTACTTTATAAAGGCAGATATGAGTCATTGCAACTGAGATCATTCGGTCAACAAGTCTAAAATACTTACCATGTGGCTTCTTGGAGAGCATAAAGAAAGTGGGTTTGGATTCTTCTGAGTGTGGTGTCTGCTTGGCTCAGGAGAAAGGAAAATGTGGACTTTGAATGTAGAGGTGAGGTGGAGAGGCACAGAGCCTCCTGCCTTCATAGAGCTTGTTTTTGTTTTGGACTCATCAGAGTATCTTCTTTGATAGACCTCCTAAATTGACCTCCTGCTTTCCTTCCCACTTATCCCATTCACTGCTTCTGATCAAGCCCCTCTTTCCTGATTTACAGGGTGTCTGCACAGATCACTGATAGCTTCTTCCCTGTTTTGATATCCGTTTCTCCCCATTATAAATACAAACTGAAACCCAGTCTTATTCCTTCCCTCTCTCGAAGATCACCACTTGTCCTGAAACTGGTGTTCATCATTCCCCTGCTCTTTCCTGTGCTTTCACTGCATCCGTATTCATCCCTGAACGATGCCTAATACTGTTTTGTGTATTTTATAACTTCCCGTAAGTGGTATACTATGTTTATTCTTCACCTTGCTTTTTTTGGCTTAAGATATTTATGACCTTCCAGCCCTATTTCTTTGAATCTTAACTTTTTGTCTGGCGTTCCGGTGTATGGACGTACCACAGTTCATCAGTCCTTTCTACAGGCTCTTTTTTTTCCTAGTTAAGTTGATCTTTTGTTTTTATTTCTTTTTTAAATAGCTTTATTGAGATATAATTTATATACCATAAAAATCACCTGTTAAAACTATACAGCTCAGCGGTTTTTAGTATATATGCAGTGGTACAGCAATCACTGTTATCTAATTTAGAACATTTTCGTCATTCCCCAAAGAAATGTTGTAACCGTTTTTAGTCACTTCCTGTCTCCCTCACCCTTCCCCCAACCGCAGATTGAAGGTAATCTATTTCTGTCTAAAGATTTGTCTGCTCTGGATCTTGTAAATGGGACCTTTTGTGGTCTTTTGTAACTGGCTTTTACTTAGCAGAATGTTTTTGAGGTTCATCCATGACGTAGCATGTACCTGATGGGCTTTTAAGTTGTTCACAATTTTTTGTTATTACAAATGATACTTTTTATGTTGTTTATTTATTTATTTTATTTTTATTTTTTTATGTTTTTTTTAAGTGACTTTGCTATTAGTAAGAGTAAAAACCAGTCTCATTGTTATCATTTGCTGAAGCTCTGGCAGAAAAAGAGAAAGATAATGCTTACCACAGAAATACAACTGAGTGCCTCCAGGAGTGAGTATGGCGTGGTCCTTGCCTTTGGAAGAACTCACAGTGTAGCTGGGGGTTAGACTGACAAACTAATTATAAGACCACAAAAGTGCTACAAGTGAATAAGCAAAATTGGGAGGAAATGCAGGCGGAGCAGTTAATTTCTTGAGGGATGTGTCCAAAGTGTTATAAAGTGAGTGGCATTTGATCTGAGTCTAGACCTTGGAAAATTAAGAAGGTTTCCGGAAGTGGGTGTTGGTTGGGAGGAAGAAGGCGGAGGAGCGGAGGTGTTGAGAGATGGAAGGGCGTCTTCCCGGAACTGGGGAGATCTGGCGGCCTGAGCAGTGCCTGGCAGGACAGGGTGGGTAAGGGCTGGGCTCAGTGGTCTGCACCTGCTGTGGTATCATTGGAAAAATTAGGGAAGATGAAGACACAACCACATTTGTATTTAAGAAAGAAAACTGACAGCATAGAGTGTGGGCTGGAGACAGGAGAGTCTGGAGGTGGGGCAGCCCATATGAAGGCCGTTCCAAACTTTTGGTGAGAGGTGATGCCTGATGTTGGTAATGGGAATGAGAGGAGATGGCGTGGAGAGGCATTTTTCAGGTTAAATTGACAGGACTTACTGGTAATGGGCGGTAAGGGAGAGAATTCTAAGATGACTCCCATGGTCTCTGTCTTGGACAACTGAGTGATTTGGGAATTTGGTAACTGTCCCCCACGTAGTCAAGAGTAACGTGTTGCAGTGGAATCTTTAAGGACTAAAATAGCCTATCTTATAATTTAAAGATTACTAAAAGTAGTTTATTTCCAATTCAGAAATGAAGCAGGTTCATACTGATCCTACGATGTGTCAGTTTCAGACTTGAACGGTCAAACTACTATTAATTATCACTTCCTTATAGCCAAAAGAATGCAGTGGTGTAAAGATTCCTGTCGATGCCAGTAAACCCAATCCAAATGATGTGGAGTTTGATAATCTGTATTTGGATATGAATGGAATCATCCATCCCTGTACTCATCCTGAAGACAAGTATGTAACCCATTCTTGTTACTGATGTCACAAATTACGGAGGAGTACTATATGATACTACATTGTCTGCTTGTCATTGTAGACCAGCACCGAAAAACGAGGATGAAATGATGGTTGCAATCTTTGAGTACATTGACAGGCTTTTCAATATTGTAAGACCAAGACGACTTCTCTACATGGCAATAGACGGAGTGGTAAGTGCTAAATGACTTAGAATCCCCCATTTTTGTTTTTGCTGTGTTCCCAGTGTCTAGAATGAAAAGTAAGCTAAATCGTGGAAAATGTTGACTATAGTGAATTTGAGAAAGAAAGCCTCATCTTTCAGTTATTCATTCAAATGTATTTTGTGTATGTGCCTGTTTGGTGCCGCATCCCGTGAGGGGCTGGGGATGTCGGTGACTGCCCTTGCTTTGAAGGGCTCGCCACTCAAGGGCCAGAGGCAGAGGTAGACGTGCAAGGTTAGTTACCCAGGGCCTTCCTCGGGCGTTAGACAGCACCTGCGGGGGGCCTTGAGGGAGGGGGAGTCATTGCTACAAGGGAGTGAGGAAATAGAGAGGAGGGGGTTTTGTCCCACTGTTTGAAGAGTTAAGAATAATTGGAGATTGGGAGGGCAGGGGCAGAGGAGGGAGGTGGATGCGGCAGATGTGGGGAAGGAGGACCTTCCAGGTGTCGCAGATGTGCCAGGTCACACGCTTCCTGTGTCTTTGGCCACACTGACATGCTGGGGCAACTGCAGGTGTTTGGATTGGAAAGAGAAGTAGAGAGAGGGGCTTGAGAAGGCCTTTCCTGTCACACTCAGTTTGGCTTTTATCCTATAGGCAGTGAGTAGTCATCACAGTAACTTCGGAGGGGACTAGCTTATAATAATATCAAGTGGTTTCAGTTATACATGACCAGCAAACTATATATCAGCGTTCAGGGAAAATTAGGGTAAATCATAACCCTAAATTTATTTAGCCATATGCACATTGATTCCCTTTCTTTTAGATTTAATAATTTTGGTGGCTAATGAAATAATTTTGAAAATCTGGGAAACTTGGGTCCAAGAAGGTTAACTTTTCTGTGAGATACTATTTCCTCAAAGAAAACTCTTAGCTACCTGAACACGGAAGTTGCAGTTCAAGTGTAGTGAGGAGTAAAGGGAACAGGAATATGTCCTCTTTGGAGCAGATTGCAGTTAACATTAGCTGAGTTTCTTGCAGAAGCTCTCTCCCTGTGCTCCGCTGTGCGCTTCTGCTGAAGCAGGTCTAAGTTATGTGTACATTCGTATGTGTATGTACACGCTCCTGTCTATAACTCATGTTGTGTTAAAATAGAAATGTAGATCATAGAACCTGAAAGAGTTAGATTAGGTGGTCTCATTTTACAGGAAAGGGAACTGTTTAAAGAGAATATGAAATAACTTATTTCATGTAGACAGGATACTTGAGAGTCCCTTCCAGCCCCAAACCCAGTTCAGTAACTGCAAAACCTTGCAGTTCAGTTCACTTCATTCAGGCTTACCCAGTGATTGAAGTTACATTTGGTTCGAGTGATTTAAGAGTACTTTTGATTAAAACCTTGCTCCTTTTCTACCTGCTGTGCCTTATTAGAGACACAGAGTGATAATTATGAACCTTATTGTGGGAAATACAAAACGGCTTTTGAGGTCTTGTGAATGCCATTTGGAGACCATCCTTCCTTTTAGTCGTGGACAAAGGGAAGGGCTTCCTGATCCTGGTTCTGTGGAAACCACTCACTCGCTGTGTGCTGAGTCTTTTGAGTAAAGTGAGCTTTCCATTTGGGGTGCCTGAAAGCGTCGTAACCCAGTGGAGCTGGCCTCGGGGCATGGACCCTGCAGTATTAAGTGCTGTGGCCTCATAGGATGTTTGTCCTTTTGACATGTCACTCACTCACCTAAGTTCAGCGTTCAAGGTTCTTGGTCCAAATATAAGCTCCCAGGATCTACTGTCTGTCATGAAAGGATTGTTTGGACATGTTACTTAACTTTTCCATTTTCGCATACTATTTTTGTAAGACTAACGGATTCAAAATAATGTACAGATGTACTTACGAATGTTTGGAACAGTATTACATCACTGTGAAATACCTGTTTTCAGGCACCACGCGCTAAAATGAACCAGCAGCGTTCAAGGAGGTTCCGAGCATCCAAAGAAGGAATGGAAGCAGCAGTAGAGAAGCAGCGAGTCAAGGAAGAAATACTGGCAAAAGGTAAAGAACGTGCACCTTTAGGTTGAACTTATCAGATGTATGCAGATGGGGGTAGGGGTGGAGACTTCTCCTTACAAGGAGGTATGGTTTTAATTTAATCAGGACCCCAGGATAGCCAAGGGAAATTGATGTCCACTGTTGAGGAAAAATAGTTAATAGAATCGTTTATTGCGTTAATAAGCTTGTTCATTTCTAAACTCTATAGTAAACGGGAAACTTGGGAATAAAAGGAGGGAGAGCAAATTGTCAACTTCTGTCAGGGCGAGTGCAACCCTTCAGCTCACTTTTATATATCTGTAAACTAGAAACACATGAAGAGTGCTTCTTACTTCCTTTTTCTATGGGGGCTGTTAGGAAGCTACAGTTCTGTAAGCATTTTCCTCAAGTCAGTCTTGGTGGCATGCTTGCTGCTTCTCCCTCGATCTCAGGTCTGGATGAGGAGGCCTGGGATGATGGGACCATGTTTCCAGGCTTTCCCCGAGTCATGCACACTGTACTCTCACTTTGGGTCGAGGAGGTAGGCACCGAGGTAATGAGGTGCCCAGGGCTCCCTCAGTTCAGGGAGGGGGTTGTGGGGTGGAATGTGGTCATCTTGGCAGTTCCTCAAAGCCCTGATGGGTCCAGAGGTGGGAGTTGGCTGAGTGTCAGAGAGGAGGATGACCAGGGCCCTGACGCCCCAGGACCGCTTCTTCCAAGACGCCTGTGGGTGCGGTGTGGTGCAGGGCGGTGCTGGCAGGGTGGCTTGTTTGGTGTTTTGTTCCATGAGGCAAAATGATAGACCAGGAAAGCCACGATTATTGATTCAGGATGTTGCATTTGGCAAGTGGAAAAAGAGACATAGTGTAGTTGGCTGAAGCTTATAATTACACTGCCTTTATTGTTATTTTAATTTGCTGGAAGTGTGCAAGTATGTGAGTATTTTAGCTGCAGCTTGTAATTAATACTCTAAAACCTGTTTATATTTATAACAGGTTGTCTTTGCTTTTAGACATGTCCTCTTTCTTGAAGATGTTATAAAATATATTTGTGTCTTGAGAAAAAGCTAATCAGTGATACAGAGGATAAAATAGGATTTCTAAATCCCTCTAGGTGATATAAAGCTGTGATAAACTCAGCATTTTAACTTTGGTTTTCTAAGGCCCCTTCATCTTAAGAACTGTTAGTAGGATCAGAGCCCCTAACGTGTGTGTGTGTGTGTGTGTGTGTGTGTGTGTGTGTTCTGCTGCCAGGGGCATTAGGAAGAATGTCATAATTTTTATATTTCTATGTAACAATATAGTATCTTCTTTTGTGTACCATGTATTGTTTGACAGTCATGTTAAAGCTTACTTTAAATTTGAGGGGAGGAATCTTATTTTCTTCCGGAAAGGGAGATCGTTGTTCCCCAGGTGACAATGCTGCTCCTTCTTTTGTATTTCAACTTATTGTTTTTGTTGTTCTGGCCTAATATCGAATAGTTACCTCACTGTTTATGGGGAGGACAAAGCATTGCCCCTTTTTCTCTAGGTGGCTTTCTTCCTCCAGAAGAAATAAAGGAAAGATTTGACAGCAACTGCATTACACCAGTAAGTAGTCTCATACTTTGCTAGTTATCGCTAACTCTTAAATGATAGGTTAATTTATTTCCTTCTATCATTTTAGGGAACTGAGTTCATGGACAATCTTGCTAAATGCCTTCGCTATTACATAGCTGATCGTTTAAATAATGACCCAGGGTGGAAAAATTTGACAGTAAGTTTCATATTTTCGTACTTCAAAAAGATGAGGGCGACGATTTGAGGCTGTCCTTTGATACGACTGATATTATTTGTCCTTTTCCCCCCATAAAATACTGGTTGGCTGTTAGAGGAAGGAGAAGCTTCCAGGGTTATTAGAGATGGGGTGCCTCGCACGGTCCAGTTGGAGACAGCTGAGTTTCTCTCAGTGCCAAGTTTGTACTCTTATCGTCACTGCGAAGCCATAAGATGGGACTCATGATTTAACATACATATATATGAAAGTCATTTCTGTTACTAGAAATCAAAATACAGCAGTCATGGGACTGCCTCTAAATAATGGCTGTGTTCTCCTGAGAATTTAAGCAAAACTTTTATATAATAAAAGTTATAATAAGCTTGTTTCCCTGTTAATTAGATATGGTACATTATATTTAATGGATATCTCTTACTGATTACTCTCAGGGCTTATATCGTTCGATGCTGTATACTTGAGTAGCAGTGAGAAGAGTAGAAACTTGTGAACTGCATCTGTTTTTCTAATGGCTAAGTTGGACACAAACATTTCATTTTTTTCTATTCCAAGTAGTAAGTTAACCAATGAAATAATTTTGATGTCTAACACATGCACACCTAATTAAGAAAAATTTCTAATTAGTAACACTATCTTAATAGAGTTATCTCAGTTTATTTTAAGACATTCAGTTCTGTTGATTTTTGTGCTAGAAAACTGGGCGTGAGCTACAGATGTTAAAAACTGTTTTTTATAGGTTATTTTATCTGATGCTAGTGCTCCTGGTGAAGGGGAACATAAAATCATGGATTACATTAGAAGACAAAGAGGTAAAATTCACTTATAAATATTTGATTATATGTTCCATTTCAAAAAAGACAAGCCATTGTATAGAAAATATTTGGTAAAATGTGATATTCCTATAGTATAAAATATATTTACTTTAATATATATTTCCCTTCTCTCTAGCCCAGCCTAACCACGACCCAAACACTCATCATTGCTTATGTGGAGCAGATGGTAAGTTTCTTCTTTGGGATCTGAGTCTCTTGGATTAAACCATAGCAAGTCGATGGGTTGGTGTGCAGTAATGGATTATTTGTGGTTTTTGCCTGGAAATTCTAAAATGCCTTGCTTATTTTATGTGTGCGGGGGAACTAGTATAGAGTTGTTGTTCAATCTGTGATTAACATTCACCTATCTAGAATTTTTGTTGTTGTTGTTGTTACATTTTTTCAACTTTTTAATATGGCCGCACATATCTTTAAAATGGAATGTTTCCAAGTGTTGACTCCTGAGTGGCAGTTAGATTCTAGGCCCACATTTCTGTAGGAGATCTTGTTGGCCTCTAGGAAGTTTTAGGCTTTTTGGCTTTGCTGCCTCTGTGTGCTCATTTGGGCTTTTCTTTGCGCTGGTGTCTTGTGTTATGATAATGTCTTGCCTTTGGTTATGGGGTAAGGGTCTTCTAGAGTGCTCACTGTTTGCTCTTTTGTTGTTGTTGCTTGATAGCTGATCTCATTATGCTCGGCCTTGCTACACATGAGCCCAACTTTACCATTATCAGAGAAGAATTCAAACCAAACAAACCCAAACCCTGTGGTCTTTGTAATCAGTTTGGACATGAGGTCAAAGACTGTGAAGGTTTGCCAAGAGAAAAGAAGGGAAAGGTAAGAACTTCGAGGCGGTAGTAACCTCATTTAAAATTTCTTTATTTTTTATTGTGATAAAATATTGATATATATCAATACAACAGAAAATACACCTTTTTAACCACGTTTAAATGTACAGTGCGATGGCATTAAGTATATTTAGGTTGCCTCATTGTAAAAATGGATAAAGGGAAGACGGTGGTTGATTAGATTTTTACCTCCTTGCTCCGTTACCCCTCACAGAGATGTATCTTTCAAAGCTCTTTAAAGTAAACACAAATTCACAACCACGCATGAACTCATCCTTTCTACTCCCCACTTGCCTAACACAGCTTATATCTACATGAGGCTGAGGTCATATAGGTAATAATGCCCATTGCACTTGATTTGTTTGTAGAAGTTATTTGTCTCAAATGGTTATTCTTCTTAAAAGGAACTATAAATCAGGTATGTTAAACTTCTTGGAATTTTTTTTAACGGCATATGTATTTTATTTATTTAGTTTAAAAAATTTATTTTATTTTATTTATTTATTTTATTTATTTATTTTTTGGCTGTGTCGGGGTCTTAGTTGCAGCACACGGGATTTTTCTGTTGCGGCTCGGGCTCTTCGTTGCAGCACTTGGGCTTCTCTGTAGTTGTGGCATGTGGGCTCTGTGGTTTGCAGCATGCAGGCTCTCTAGTTGAGGCGCGCGGGCTCAGTTTCTCTGCGGCATGTGGGATCTTAGTTTCCCGCCCAGGGACTGAACCCGCGTCCCCTGCATTGGGAGGCAGATTCTTTACCAGTGGACCACCAGGGAAGTCCCCTAGGTACTTTTAAGTTACTCCTAGTTTCTACATATTCTGGGTTCCCTTGATGATATCCATTCTCCTTTAAAGGGGTTTCTGTTTTAAGAATATGGTACCTCTTTAAAAGACATGTTGAGTGAAAAAAACAGGTAAGAAGTATACGTATTCACATAGAAGGATGAGGCATATACATTAAAATGTTAACATTAGTTGGATGAAGGTCAGGGTTTGGCGAACTGCAGCTCTCCAGATTTGGCGTATGAGCTAAGAGGGTTTTTTTCGGTTTTTCAAGAGTTGTAAAAACAAAACAGAACATGAGAATATGCAGCAGAGACCATATACGTCCCGCTCCCCAGGCTAAAATATTTAGTGTCTGGCCCTTCGCAAAAAACGTTGGCCAATCACTGGTCTAGGTCTGATTGAGGTTATGGGTAATTTTTATTTTTAAGATGGTTTAGTGAGTTCTTTTTTATTTAATACTTGTAATTTTAAAGTGGGTCTTGCTTTAGAAAAAGCCATAATGTTTGTGTGGGTGGAGAGAATTCCAGGGTTCAGAGTAGATGTGTTGAGTCTTCATCCCCTTTGTTGCAGCACGATGAACTGGCAGACAGCCTTCCTTGTGCAGAAGGAGAGTTTATCTTCATTCGTCTCAGTGTTCTTCGTGAGGTATGTAGCAGTGACTCTTGGCATCGGTCCACTAAACCAGGGCGCCTTTTCATGGCTTTAATGGCAACGTTCCTTCGTGGTTGCAGTATTTGGAAAGAGAGCTCACCATGGCCAGCCTGCCGTTCACATTTGATGTTGAGAGGAGCATTGATGACTGGGTCTTCATGTGCTTCTTTGTGGGAAACGACTTCCTTCCACACCTGCCGTCCTTAGAGATTAGGTATGTGTGTTTGTGTCAGTCTCCAAACTGTTGTTTTAGCCTTCTTGCCTTTACAGTGCACGCTGGTCCTAATACATAATGTTTGTTTCCTGGTGGCAGGGAAGGTGCAATTGACCGTTTGGTTAACATATACAAAAATGTGGTACACAAAACTGGGGTAAGTTCACTCTTGAATAATTTCAAAACAAGTATTTGCTTTTATAAGAAGATCATTTTACATGTATTTTATCACTTACAGGGTTACCTTACAGAAAGTGGTTATGTCAATCTGCAGAGAGTACAGATGATCATGTTAGCAGTTGGTGAAGTTGAGGATAGCATTTTTAAAAAGAGAAAGGATGATGAGGTAAAGTGTTTCTATTGCAGTAGCTAAATTGCTCCTGTCTCTAATAGGCTGTGATGATCCTGTGATTGTCCTTTTAACCTCTTTGAGTGCGCTGTTAAATCACTGTAGTGTATCAAACACCAATGTAATCACGAGTGGTCAGTGCTTTGATGATTTTATAAAGGCTGTGATGCTTGCTGTGTGGAACTATGTACTGCACCCCGTGTGAGTTGCATTGTAATTTCTTCTCTCTTAATCTTAATTAAGGTATAAATCCAAACACCTGTCTAATCAATAGGACATGAAATGAGGGTTCCAAAGCTAGAAGAATGCTGGAATTGAACTAGTGTGTTTTATAGGCACTATTTATGCTCTGGACCTAGGAACTCTGTACTGTGGTGGCAGAGTATAGGGGGTCTGGGTGGGATTCCATCAGTCAAGGCAGGTGGTTGCAGCTCTGTATAAGAAATGTAGACATAAAAAAAGGAAATAAAGTCACAAAGCACTCGGGAATTAGTTACCTGTGATAGGGTGAGTGCTTAGGTGAGAAGTCCAGGTTTCTGGCTGGGGTAGTTGGGAGTTTGCTGGTGCCATTCACCAAGGTAGCAAGCCCCAGGGGTGGAGCAGGGTGGGGTGGGGATAAGGTAGAAGTGAGTTTCATTTTGGAGGTACTGAGTTTGAGGGGCCACAGGACACCTGAGAGGAGAAAAGTCCATGAACCAATTAGATGGATATATGTGGAGCGCAGATCATAAGTCTTTTGAAAGGAGATTTGAGAACCATTGGCATGTGGGAGATACCTCCCATCATGAGTGTGAACTTGATGTCCCTGGAAGCTCAGATAGTGTGAAAGTGCCTCCATCAGGAACCTTGAGGAGTGTGGACGTTTAAGGAGAAGGCGGGGCCGGGGGAGGAGGTCCCTAGAGAGAGGAGAAGCCTTCGGTGCTGCCTGAGGTGTAGAGCGGGATGGACAGGCCCCTAGTCTTCAGCCGGGGCTTGAGATGCCCTCGGGAGCTGAGGGCTGGAGGGGCAGTAGCCTGGAGGCAGAGTGGGCTGGCGGATGACCCTGGGGAGTCGCCAGGGAGGCCAGCAGTGGGTAAAATGAGCAGAGAGAAAGCGGAGGAGATCCCTTAGAAACTGATTTTCTGCAAGTCATATGGCTCTTGTGAACAAATAGCAACATAATGTCACTACCTTGCTTCATGATTTCCTAACAGATTAGAACACGTCATTGTCTCTGACAAGATTTTATGTTTTCTTCCATTTTGTGTACTGTAGCTAGTGGCCTCTTCTTTAGAACTTTGGGTACCATTTTGTGTAACAGTGAGTGGACTGTAGGCATTCTTTCAAAGCCTTTGGTATTTGATAATCTTCACATGTAAAATTCCGATAACTAACTTTGGGATATCAAACGTCTCCCAGAACAGCCGTTTGTAACTACGTCTTCAGCAATTACAGTGGCTCCCCTTGAACTGCCGCCATTGTGCTTAAGAAACAAACTATATATACTGTGTACTACTTGGTATAACAATCTCCTGTTAGACAAGTCCTTTTATGTGGCTTTAGCAGATTCTGTACTATTAAATATCGATGGTATTCGGCATTAGAATGGGATGTATAGGATTTGCTAGATTCCAAAGTGCTTCAGATTTAAGTGTGTCATGTGGTTTCCAGCTGGCCTGGCAGAGAGGGCATTTTACAGCTTTGGATCTTTTTTGGTGTCCTTGACATCATATGATGTCTGTTAGCATGGTTGGTTGGGCATTGGGGAAATTAATGAACGCTCGGAAATTCAATATAAAAGTATCTGGCTCACTTGGTGGGGCAGGATCTGGGAAATTCAATATAAAAGTATCTAGGGAAGTGTGTCCACGGCTTTTGACAGATTTCCAAAGGACGTGATCGCACACAAAAAGATGAAAGATCAGTAAGGTCCGTCCAGGTGGACTTGTTCTGCTTACGTAGCCACCTCCCTTAAAATAACAAAATAGATAGTAGAATAGGAATCAATATTTGTTACTAAAATTGAACAGTTAGGTCAGAAATGTATAGTTTTTATTTAATGAGTTTTGGTGTTTGCCTTTCATCTTGCAATTGTTCATTTATTAAGCAAATATTTCTTGTTTACCGTGTGCCAGGTGGTAGTCTGAGTGTTACTGATACAACAAAAAATGAAACAAAAAAGCACACGAAATTTCTGACCTCATGGAGCTAACATTCTTCCGGGGGAAATGGACAATCAACACAAAAACGAAGTGTAGTGTGCAGGGTGTTAGAGAGTGCTAAGTGCCATGAAGGAAACTAAAGCAGGGGAGGAAGTGTCTGGGGAGGTTGCAACCCTAGAAAAGGTGGCTGGAGAAGGCCTCACTGACGGATGGCTTTGAGGAAAGACCTGAAGGATGGGAGGGAGTGAGCCATGCAGATGTGTGCAGAAAGAGCATTTCAGACAGGGAATAGTCCGTGCGAAGGCTCTAGGGCAGGAGCGTACACAGGATGTTTAGGACAGTGAGGAGCCAGGAGCCGCTGTGGGGGGAGCCGAGGAAGCAAAGGGAAGCGAGTAGGAGAAGAGGTCAGAAGGATGATGGATCTGGTAGCGCCCTCTAGGTCATGGACAGGACTTCAGCTTTCAGTCTGCATCATTTAAGCATAAAAGTGACAAAGACCTGACACGTACTGTAAAGCCATCACTGTAGCTGCTGTGTGGAGGTAAAGGCAGAAGCAGCCAGCCCAGTTAAGAGGCTCCTTTGCAATAATCCAGGGGAGCCAGCATGGTGGCAGTGAAGGTGAGAATAGGTGGCTGGATTCTGAACGTATGTTGAAGCAGGAACCAATGGGGGATGAAATCCTAGGTGTGAGAGAAGGAAAGGTGTCAAGAATGACTCTAAGGCCTTTTTTCTGAGCAGATGAAAGACAGTCTGGTCTGAGCAGCTGTGATGAGAAGATTGGGAGGTGCAGGGCTTGGGGTGGCGTTCTCTTTTGGACACGTCACGCTTGAGACGTGAGGGTGGGGGTGTTGAGTTGGGAGAGGCTCTGGCTGGAGAGTCATGAGACGAGAGGATTCCTTCTGTGAGCGCAGGGAAGCGGGGAGGTCCAAGTATCGGGCCCGGAGGGGCTCCAGCGTTACAGGGACAGTGTGGGGGTTGGGAGGCTGTTGAGTGAAGGCAGCAGCAGGAGTGAAAGAACCAGGTGAGTGTGGTGTCCTGGCAGCCCAGTGCAGAGGGCACCATTCCAGAAGGAGGAGTCGTGGTCAGATAAGAGACGTTTCCTTAACGACAGGGGCAAAGCTTCATCAGAGAAGTGGGTGGTGTTCACGTCTTAGGAGGTTTTCAGGAGTAGGTCCCCATGTATCCAGCATTCAGCCCCTCCTGCAGAAAGCACAAAGCTCACATCTCGTTAGGTGTCCTGTTGCGGGTGGCAGTACTCCTTGGAGGGGTGGAAGTGCTGCGAGTAGGGTGACAGTCAGTATAGTACCTGCCGTGGTCACCTTAGCTGTCGTTTCAGTGCCTGGACACTCAACAGAAATGCAGGTGTGGGAGGAGTGCTTTCTGGGGAAAGGGGGCCTTTGAATGGCTCACTTGGTGGGGAGCAAGGTCAACCCTAAATCCTGTCTAGTTGAAACCATGGCTACATTTTGAAAATGAGTGGAGGGAAGAATCAAGGCAGACTGGACACTTTCCTGTGAATTTAACTGGCCCAGAATAAGCAGTAGAGACATCTGAATTTTCTTCCTTCTTTCATTAGGTCGACTTGTTGCAATCTTGGTGGGTAGTGTTTGCATAGAACCCCACTGCTCTCTTTACCCACTTGTGCCCCACATGTGACAGCGTTAGAAACTGTCCAGGCCTTTTTAGGTAATAGAGGCCCATTATTAAATTGTCGTGTTGATATTTTTAAATTGTCATCTTCATTATTAACTATCTTCAGCTACAACGTAAAGAATTGTTTTCTTACTTATGTGTATCTTCTCCATTATTGGCAGCCTGTTCACTCCAGGGAAAAACCAAGGGTCCTTGTCATGACTCTTGCATTCTTTCCTGAAATGATGTTAAAAACTACCTGAAAAAAAATTTGAGGAACATTTTAAATTGTATCTAAACTCAATTTAGAATGCTCTCTATCCACCTGCAGTTCTGATAAGCAGCACTTTGAACATACAGTGCATTGCCTGGTTTAATTATGTACCTAGGTTTCTGGGGTCTTCCTTTAAAACTTTAATTGTCTCCCGAATCATTCCTGGTAATGTTTAACTCTTACATTTTTGTGTAATTATTTGACAGAATATGTGGATTTTATACTTTTAGGACAGTTTTAGAAGACGACAGAAAGAAAAAAGAAAGAGAATGAAGGTGAGTTTTAGCTAATATCATAAGACTGGCAATGGTATCAGTTTACGATTTGGGAGGAAGATGTTCATTACAATAGCTCTTTATTCCTTACCGGCTGGGAGTTGGTTAGGGACGTGGCGCCCACCCAGCTGCCTTCCTGCCTGGTATTGATTTTAAAGACGTCCTTTCTAAGCTCTCTGGAGTCTGAAGGGAAACACTTGATGGGCAGGAGGGGGCAGGTTGCATTTAGCTGTTTAAGAGGGTTTTTTTTTTACAATAATCATTTTTTTTTTTTTTTTTTTTTTGCGGTACGCGGGCCTCTCACTGTTGTGGCCTCTCCCGCTGCGGAGCACAGGCTCCGGACGCGCAGGCTCAGCGGCCATGGCTCACGGGCCCAGCCGCTCCGCGGCATGTGGGATCCTCCCGGACCGGGGCACGAACCCGTGTCCCCTGCATCGGCAGGCGGACTCTCAACCACTGTGCCACCAGGGAAGCCCAATCATATTGTTTTTGTAATAAAAGCAGTCAACCCTTTGTTTCCCCTTACAAGTCACTATACTCTGTCTATATCTTTGTCAGGTTAATCTTCCTAGAACAAGATACCCATAGCTTTGTTGTTTCTCTGCTCGGAAATCACCAGTGACTCCTTAGTCCCCTCAGAATCCAGTTCTCTCTCAGTCTGCCTTGCAGAGCGCACCATGGTCTGGTTGATTTCCGGCCGCCAGCTCTTCCCCTGCTGCCCTCTAAATACACCATGTTGCTCCTGACCCAGAGCCTTGCCCCCCCTTTGGCTCCTCCAGAAGGTTCCTACTCCAAGCCCCACACACCTTGCCTTCTCCACGGCCTCCCTTGCTGCCTCTGCTTGTGGTCCAGGTTGAGCAGTCCTTTCCTTTATCTCTGGTGAATCTTGTCTTCCTTCCTGGATTTTAAATTCATGGAGTTGAGGGACTGCCTCTTATTATCATATTTTATTGGATTTGAGCAATTTCAGGAACCTAGAAGGGAGAAGAGTGATTTATTGTTGCAGGTAGTTGCAAAACCACTTAGATTGGGAGGAGCATATTTGGTTTCTACTTTATTTTTTTTCCTTTTTGTTAATTAATTTAAAAAATTGAGGTATATTTGATGTATAATATTATATAATCAGGTGATTAGAGTATATTATGTACAGTATAGTATATATAATAGTGATTCACACTTTTTAAAGGTTATATTCTATTTACAGTTATTATAAAATATTGGCCAAATTCCCTGTGTTGTACAATATATCCTTGTAGCTTATTTATTTTATATATAATAGTTTGTACCATATATTATTATTTCCTTTCAGTCAATGTCTGTTTTTAAAACATCTGTTTTATCAGTCAGCCACAACCGTCACCTAGTATAGCTATAGTGATAGCTGTAATTAATTGGCAATAAAGAGTTAAATTCTAGCAAGGTGAAGGGTAAAAAAAAACCTGTATTTCCTGAGTAGAAATCAAACTCTTGACTTATTTTTTTTACCATTAAGATAAATGTTATAGTTATTTATTATTTGTTATTTTTGTTTGCCTAAAATTATGTCTTGAATGTGTTCAGAAATTGTAAGTAAACGTAGTAGAACAGCCTAATGAGACTTGAATAGTTCCACAGGGTGGAACTGCAAGTGACGGGCATTCTCGGACTCCACGTGTATATACCAGAACAGTGAATTCTGTGTACTTTTAGAGCAGAGTTACTATTACAAACAGTGGTTTACAGGGTAAGTTACCATTATATCAAAGTGTAGACAACCCTGTAATGTTAACAGAAATCCATTTCGTCTTTTAAGTGCTTACAGTGGGGAGTCTTTCTATAGCCCTCTTTTCTTCCTGTCATCTAACTGTGTTGTGATTTAATTTTAATTTCTACATTCATTTATTTCCATGTTAGAGAGATCAACCATCTTTCTCTCCTGGTGGAATATTAACCCCTCATGCCCTTGGTTCAAGAAACTCACCAGGATCTCAAGTAGCGCATAATCCGAGACAAGCAGCCTATGAAATGAGGATGCAGAATAACTCTGTAAGTGACTCACTTTTATGTAGCTTTGAAGGGTGGTGACTTAACAGATGCCCCTGTAGTTGTGTGTGAATTTGATCATTTAGCCTGGGGTGGTTTTGTTTTATAGTTTTTCTCAATTTCTTTTGCTTTGAGAGATATTTTTAATTCTATCAAATTCTTTATCAATATGAAAATATCTAAATGATGTGAAAAGAAAGAAAATGCATGTAAATACAGATGGCTAAGTGGCTGTAGTGTCTCTGTAATGCACATGGGCCACAGTGCTTCCCTCTTCCCCCGAAGGTACAGTGGTGATGGTACTAGAAGCATGAGGGGACATCCAAATGTCTCACGTCTCTGGCGTGAGAGACAAGGGAGGATTTTGCTGCCTAATTTCCCCTTTCCTTCCAGGGATCAGTTATGGGCATTTTGCAGAATGGTATTCCTCAGTCTGTTAAATACAGGTACTCCTTAACTGCCTCAGCTTCACTCTCCAACTCAGTCATAGAATAGATCTGAGTATGTGTTTTAAGGTAGCTCTCACTACTGAACTCAGAATGGATTTGCCTCATGGTGTCCCTCCTTATTTGAACTTTGTAATCCAAACTGCATGAGCAGATCGTTTCAGCCAGCAAGGCTTTACTCTGTCCATTAGCTTCCTGTTGTATTGACAAAAGACCAAGAGCTCAGAGCACATGGCAAGACAGCAAGCAGGGGTGAGGGAATAGACCATGAACTAACACACGCATACAGGAGATAAAGCTATTGCTTATTTCAGGCTAGTAGGCATGAGAGAGAGAGAGTTTTGTAAAGGGAGAAAAGATACTGTGTAAACTTTTACTATGATAGATGCAAGGAAATTGCATAAGTTTGGATATTTAAGTTTTATTTTTCTATTATCCTATTGATGATAAAATTCCTTATTATAGGGCAATCCTATATGTGGAATTTTTGCCATATCAAGAGACTGATTGAATTTATATTCCCATAAATTCACAATTAGAAGTTTTAGGACCTTAGATTTGGAATTTGAGAAATGAGGTTTTGCATCTCCCAAGAGAAGAAGCCTGCCTTTCTATTGTGTGTTTTTTGTTCTGTTTGATTTTTGTTTTCTTTTTCTTTTTTTAATTTTTATTTTATACTGGAGTATAGTTGATTAACAGTGTTCTGGGACTTCCCCGGTGGCACAGTGGTTAAGAATCCACCTACCAATGCAGGGGACACGGGTTCGAGCCCTGATCCGGGAAGATCCCATATGCCGCGGAGCAACTAAGCCCGTGCACCACAATGGCTGAGCCTGTGCCCTAGAGCCCCCGAGTCACAACTGCAGAGCCCACGTGCTGCAATTACTGAAGCCCGCGCACCTAGAGCCCGTGCTCCACAACAAGAAAAGCCACCGCAATGAGAAGCCTGCGCACCGCAACAAAGAGTGGCCCCTGCTCGACGCAACCAGAGAAAACCCGCATGCAGCAATGAATACCCAATGCAGCCAAAATAAATTAATTAAAAAACAAAAAACAAAACAAAAAAACCAGTGTTCTGTTAGTTTCAGGTGTAGAGCAAAATGATTCACTTATATATAGTTGGCCAAAAAGTTCCTTTGGTTTTTAAGTAAAAATAAAAGCACATTTTTAATTTTCACCAACACCTTTATTGAGCAACGTATTCACCCTTTTGTTCCACTACCTTCTGCCATTTTTCAGGCAACTTTATAATTCCATCTTCCCAAAACTTTTTATCTTTTTGAGCAAAGAACTGTTCCAGGTGCCTTTTACAGCCTTCTGGGGAATTGAAATTTTTTCCATTAAGAGAATTTTGTAAAGACCAAAATAAATGGAAATCCACAGGTGCAATGTCTGGTGAAGAGAGCGGATGACTCAGAACTTCCCAGCCAAGTTGTAACAGTTTTTGCCTGGTCATCAAAGAAACATGCGGCCTTGCATTATCCTGATGGAAGATTATGCGTTTTCTGTCTGTTTTCCAGACACTTTTCTTCGAGTGCTGCTTTCATTTGGTCTAATTGGGACCAGTATATGTTGGGATTAATCGTTTGATTTTCCAGAAGGAGCTCATAATAGAGGACTCCCTTCCAATCCCACCACATACACAACATCATCTTCTTTGGATGAAGACTGGCCTTTGGTGTGGTTGGTGGTGGTTCATTTCACTTGCGCCACAGTCTCTTCCGTTCCACGTTATTGTACAGTGTCCACTTTTCATCGCCCATCACGATTCGTTTTAAAAACGGAACGTTTTCCTCACGTTTCAGTAGAGAATCACATGTGGAAATACAGTCAAGAAGGTTTTTTTCACTTAATTTATGTGGAACCCAAACATCAAAGCAATTCACATAACCAAGCTGGTGCAAATGATTTTCAACATTTGCAGCCATTCTCAATTAACAGAATATGATTACAAAACAGCTTTTTAAAAAAAAATTTTATGACTTGTTATGAATCTGGTATGTTTAGGAAGGAATCCTTTTGTCCGTAGAGGGAGAGGAGAAAAGAGCAGTGGGGGGGGGGGGCGGTTAGCATTAAAGAGCAGACACCCGTCTTTCGTGTTTTCCTTGAAGGTGTATTATTTTTGTTACCCAAAGATGGAAATTATATTTTGTCAATTTGGGAAAGTTTGCTTTTTACCCAACTTCCTCTCATAATTTAATCCAAATGGATTAGCGTGGGGTTTAAAAATGAAAGTGATGACTTAGTGAGTCAGGTGTGCTATTGATCTTTCACATGTGGTGTTTCGTTTAATCCCTGCAGTAATCTGTGAAGATAGAGAACAGTAGCATCCCCATTTCAAGTTGAGGCTGACAGGTTAAATAAATTGCCCAAGGCCATACACCGAGAAAGGCTAGTTTGGTATTTCAAACTCAGGTCTGTCTGACTGAAAATACCCGTCTCATTTTCCCAGTGCAACAGTGCCTTCCTGGATTTATTTTTTTTACTAGGTTTTGTGAGGGGTTTTGGACAGTATTGGCCATACAGTATCATGAGTAAAATTGATACTATACATTTTTAAAAGGAAAGTGTTATAAGCTCTATGTGAAATATAATTTTACTTTGTTGTAACAAACTTTCTTAGCCTGTGGTATGAACTACCTTTATGCTAATTATAGTATCAACAAAATAGCCTCCTGAGCTCTCAATTTAAAAAATTCAGTTTACTCAAAATATCTAATACATTGTGAATAATAGAACAAAACCTTTACTATGAAAACCTTTTTTGCCACTTATGTTTTTGGTCATTTAACGTAAAACTAAAGTTGCAGAAGACTTTAATTTTATAGTTAAAATTAAAATACTGTAGGGTGTGCCTATCTTCATTGAATTAAGTACAAAGGGAAGAGATAATACTGAATTTAAAGTGGTATCCAAGTCTTTGAAATACTAATAAGATGTGCATTTTTCTAAGATGACCAATAGATTTTTATTTGTACATTGAATTTTAAAATAGTGTTTGTAAAATAATTTAACAGTTATCTGGCAGAGTCTTATTACTAAACTGTTGCTTTCTGGAGTGGTTATACTAGGTTGAACACATACCATTTAACTTGATTTTCACCAACTTGACTATTTTATGTATTACTAATTTATTTATTTATCTTTTTCCCCCTTTACTGTCTGATTGGTGGAAAGTTATCGTGAATTCATAAGATCAGCGAATCACCAAAGAAAATAAATATTTAAGTTAATTTTTAAAATTTATAAAATTAAATTTTTCTTTTTTCTTCTGAAGCAGTTTTTACTCTAAGAATGTTCAGATTCTTTTGAGTTTAAGCATAGGAAGCTTGGTACCATATTACTCTTTTTTGGGGAAGTGCAATAGGCCAAGATCAGTCTTTGTGCTTTCTAAATACGTTTACCAATATCTATTTAACAGCCTTAAAAAATGTATTACCGTGAAGCATGGTGGTAGTAGCAGTTGGATGTAACTTCTTATGTGAAATGAATAATTAAGTCCTTCCTCTCTACTGTCATAATTGTCTGCAGAGTCCTTCAGTGTCTCCTAATGCGAGTTTCACTTCTGATGGCTCCCCGTCTCCGAGAGGAGGAATTAAGCGAAAAGCGGAAGACAGTGACAGTGAACCTGAGCCAGAGGATAACGTCAGGTAAAGCCATTTTTTGGTAGCACTTTGTTAGCAAATGGCTGAAATAGAGGCGGTCTAATTAATGCTATTATCTCAGAGCAGCAGTACCTTCAGATGCTTGCCTGTGATCTTTTTATCCACCAGTAATTAATGTGGAGGGTTAGAATAGTCAGTAAATTCCAGTGAGATGTGTAAGCTATAGCTGTTAAACCTAAGTATCTAGATTAGTATGCAGGTTTTCGTCCTCCAAGCCACTTTTCCCTCTGAGAGCAGGCGCTAGATGGGCTAGGCATGAGGTGTTTAGCTCTGACTGTGTGATCTGAAGGTCACTGTGTGGAGATTACATTTTCAAGCTGCTTAACCCAGAAAGTTCAGTTACACTTGGATACTTGATATGGTTCGCTTTAATCTTCTTAGTTGAAAAGTTTCTTCCTCAAGATGAAATATGTAGAACTTATTTGGTTAAGAAATAAATATGTATATTTTTAAAAACCACAGGCTTGTATATGCATAGTTATATTTCATGACAGAGAAGTTTACCTGTAGCTGTATACTTAACATTTATTTTTTTAATAAATGAATGAATGAATTTATTTAGTTTTGGCTGCATTGGGTCTTCGTTGCTGCACATGGGCTTTCTCTAGTTGTGGTGTGCAGGCTTCTCATTGCGGTGGCTTCTCTTTGTTGCAGAGCACGGGCTCTAGGCCCGTGGGCTTCAGTAGTTGTGGCTCACGGGCTCTAGAGCTCAGGCTCAGCAGTTGTGGCACACGGGCTTAGTTGCTCCATGGCATGTGGGATCTTTCCGGACCAGGGCTCGAACCCGAGTCCCCTGCATTGGCAGGCGGATTCTTAACCACTGTGCCACCAGGGAAGTCCCATACTTAACATTTATAATGGGAAACTTTGATTCTTTAATTTGTCCAGAAGTTGGAGATCATCATATAATAAGATTAACAGCCTCTGCTGTGTTTAAATCTAGGTTTGAATCCTGGGCTCCAAGTGCAAAAGGCCAACAGTCTTAATAAATGTAACTCATTAAGAATTTAGCAAAAATGATATAGTTCAAAGTTAAGCAAACAATGGTGGTCCATATCTCGTGCTTCTTATATAGAATGTGGGTGGTGTGTTTATATTTATGATTAGAAATGTTCTTTGATGTTAGATTCTAATATCGGTGATGACTGGTCATCAAACATTTACCTGACCTGAGTTTTTATCCTCTGCTTCTATAACAATGGATTTCCTCTTAGAATGTCTTTTGTTTTACTATGAGGTCATCATGATCAATACTAGCTTAATAGTAAACTTGATTTATTTAGTACTTTATTATTTAATTCAGGTGCTGGGGATAGTCAAGGTAGAAATGCTTCTCAAGAAATGCTTGGGATTCTTAGCATTTATTTTGTTCATATTTTCTGTAAAATGGTGATAATCCACATTATGGATAGAGGATAGTTCTCCTGATTGATGTTCTGTGAATCCTTTGTGTATGCGGGAAATTAAAATTGGTAATGTGTGCGGGTTTTCCCCAGTATTCGAAAGTGGATGGGGCCTATAAAACCTTTCAGAGCCGAAATGGCGTAAAGAAGCAGTTACCTTAGGTCACATCTTGCTGCACAAAATAAATGGAGATAAAGCTCAGATGCTCACAGACACAGCTCACAGCTCTGGCGGCGGATGTTAAGACGCTGAGTGTGATTCCTGGGGAAGGGGCTGGCGGGGCCACTCCTGCTCCTGGGGTGCACGCTGAAAACAAACGTGCTAAACGAGATTCCCACTTTCTGCCTTTTTTTTTTTTTTTTGAAAGCGAAATCTCTGCATTTCTTTCTATTAGAGAAAACGGGTATTAATGGGGGTCTTTTGTAAAAGCAAAGTGGTGTAAAGTGAACTTTTGAAAAGCAGGGCATACCTGTATTCTGAAATATGACTGCAGTTAATTTGTAAGATCTGGCACATGGTAGAAAATGGCCTTACTGTAGAATCATCTTGATGTTCTTGATCTGTCCTGATTAAAAAAAATTTTTTTGGCTTCTTTGTGTTCCTTCAAGAAAATGTTTTAATCTCTTGGAGAATGAGAAATGAGTACTTTGTGGTTCTTCACATTGTACTTTCAGTGATTAATGATAACTTAGTGAGTTAATTGACCTGCTTCTAAGTTTTACCAGAATATACATACGTACATACGTGTGCACATGTGCATGCGTGTCCTTCCCTTCAACTCTTAGCTCAAAGAGGCCCAAGCATAGGGAGAGTAGGTTAGGTATATGCATAATTTCTGCCTGGTTTCTAGATTATTCTTTTATAAATCACTTTTTACCTTTAAAAGAATTACCCATGCAAGTCTTTTTTTTTAAGTAATTTAAATGACTTTCTCTGTATAGTTTAAATATATTTTAACAAACTGAGGAACTTGAACTATATAAAAATATCTTCAGCAAATTTTAAAGTGTAGCTTTAGGGACTTCCGTGGTGGCGCAGTGGTTAAGAATCCGCCTGCCAATGCAGGGGACACGGGTTCAATCCCTGGTTTGGGAAGATCCCACATGCTGCGGAGCAGCTAATAAGCCTGTGCGCCACAACTACTGAGCCTGCTCTCTAGAGCCCGTGAGCCACAACTACTGAGCCCACGTGCCGCAACTACTGAAGCCTGCGAGCTCTAGAGCCTGTGCTCCGCAACAAGAGAAGCCACTGCAATGAGAAGCTCACGTGCCCCAGCTAGAGAAAGCTCGCGCGCAGCACCGAAGACCCAATGCAGCCAAAAAGTTAATCAAAAAAAAAAATGTAGTGGGCTTCCCTGGTGGCGCAGTGGTTGAGAGTCCACCTGCCGATGCAGGGGACACGGGTTCGTGCCCCGGTCTGGGAAGATCCCACATGCCGCGGAGCGGCTGGGCCCGTGAGCCATGGCCGCTGAGCCTGTGCGTCTGGAGCCTGTGCTCCGCAACAGGAGAGGCCCGCATACCGAAAAAAAAAAATGTAGTTTTAGAATTATTCCGCAATCAAAAAGCATGTAAAACAGTATGAAAATTTGAGCAAACAAGTGTTCTGTATCTACTTTATTAGCATAAGTGATTATTCTTTTTTAAATGAGTTTTTTTTTTTTTTTTTTTGCGGTATGCGGGCCTCTCACTGTTGTGGCCTCCCCCGTTGCGGAGCACAGGCTCCGGACGCGCAGGCTCCGGACGCGCAGGCTCAGCGGCCATGGCTCACGGGCCCAGCCGCTCCGCGGCATATGGGATCCTCCCAGACCGGGGCACGAACCCGTATCCCCTGCATCGGCAGGCGGACTCTCAACCACTTGCGCCACCAGGGAGGCCCAGTGTTTGAGTTTTTGATGTTTAACTATCTTTAAGTTGGTAATAAATCCTGTGAAAGTGGACTTTTTAGAAATAGTTAAATGAAACCGTGTTTGTTAGCATTACTGTTTAACTCAGTTACATTTCACCTGGACATTAAATATAAATTGATTTGGTGATAAACAGGTAGACAGTTACCATAATAATTCAGCATACACTGGCTTTGCCTGGTTTGTAGGTTATGGGAAGCTGGTTGGAAACAGCGGTACTACAAGAACAAATTTGATGTTGATGCAGCTGATGAGAAATTCCGACGTAAAGTTGTGCAGTCTTACGTTGAAGGACTCTGCTGGGTTCTTCGATATTATTACCAGGTACGAAGAGAATATTTTCCTCTAAACCTCTAGTTAGTCATTTTAGGATCATAATTTCTATAATAATGTGTATTATTGAGCTGTATTCTGAGATTAAACCTAGACTTTTCTTTAAGCTTACTATTTAGAAATTCATTACTTTGAATAATATTTGTTTCTAAAGCTCCTTAGGTGTTAATATATAAACAAAGCTATTTTTTTTGTTGTGTCAAAAGATTTCAACACCAGGGAGTATGGTTGAGTATACTTTGTCTTTCAAATGACTAAAGTGTAGTGTTTTTTTAATTGGAATAAAAAAACAAGCGAGGAACTAATAGATAGTCACTAAATGACTGAACAAAGGACAAAGCCTGCAAAATACTAGTAAGAATTTGAAAGGAATTTGAATGATACCATTTCCTCCGTATAAGGTAGTGATGTTACTTGAAGTGCTTTCTAATTGGAGTCATCTGTATCTGACTTAAAGCCTTTGATAATTGGGATGTCAGATTGATGAGAGGTTAGGTAGACATGGGGATTGTAACACAGATAGCTAATATCTGGTTTTGGGCTTGGAGAGTGAAGCAAGTTCAGTTTGGTGTGATCTGAAATTAGTAAGTAGAAAGTAATTTAATGTGCTGAGTATCAACTATAAAATATTTTAATTTCATGTTTTACTCCTACCAAGATTTTAATTCACCAGGCACAGAGTCAAAACATATATTAGAGGACTTCTTTTTTCTATGCGTATAACTTGTTTCCGTTTTGATGGGCATACTTAAATATTTTTATAATAAAGAGAAAGTTTTCCCTGAAAATATAGGGAATAGTAAGATGAAGCTTTTGCCTGTTTTACTCTCAGTCACAGTGATGTCCCTTCCTCACCTGTAGTCTCAGTAAGTGTCAGCTGCAACTGCTCTTCATTTTATTTGATGATGGCAACTCTAGAGTTGAAAGAAATGCCACCAAACACGTTATAAGAATAAAAATCGTCACCAAATTGTGTTTGTGAATATAAAGTTTGGTATTAACTACTGATTATTAAAGGTGTTTTGCAGTATTATTTAAATCAAGGGGCCATTGATACGAAGTAAAAAGTTCAGATTTAATCAGAATAACTTAGGACTCATGGAAAAACTTAATGCATGGAATATAAACTAGAAGTCGTGTTTTATAAATAGAATATATAGGTTAATAGTCAATTTTTATTTGTTTTTTTCTGTGTATATCATTAACATAGATTTTTGGGTTTGCTATTTTTAATGATTCCAGGGTTGTGCGTCCTGGAAGTGGTATTATCCATTCCATTATGCACCGTTTGCTTCAGACTTTGAAGGTATTGCAGATATGGCTTCTGATTTTGAGAAGGGTACGAAACCGGTAAGCTTAACTATTTAGAGCCATAAAATTTACAGAATTTTGGCTTAGATAAAAATTGTGTGTTGTATGTTAAAGTTTTTTTTTTTTTCTTTTTTACAGTTTAAACCACTGGAACAACTTATGGGGGTTTTTCCAGCTGCAAGTGGTAACTTTCTACCTCCATCATGGCGGAAGCTCATGAGTGATCCCGTGAGTCTTTTAGTATTTTGAGTGTGTTGGTAACTGGGTTTTTGTCGTACATTTTACCAACATTAGCCACAATTCGTCTTGCGTCTCATAGTTAAGAGAGCGAAGTGCAGAAAAAAAAGTAAAAGTATTTGAGTTCCGTGTATTTTTCACCACTTTGTTTTTTTTCTGCTTTCCTTGGCCATCAGGACCCAACTTAGTAAAAAAAAAAATCATGTGTGTTTGGGAGAAATTCTTAGAACAGTTTTTTTATTCTCAGCCTACCTGTATATAAGCCATTATTTTTGGCTGTTCCAGCCTGTGCGGTGGCTGCTAGAGCTAAGGCTGGCCCGCTTGAAATCCCCTCCCAGCTGGTTTTGTGGGCGAGGAGTGAGACCCAGCTGGGAGATGGGGTTGTCAGTAAGCTCTTCACTCTACGCTGGGTCCACAGCTGTCGGCTTTAAAATTCCTCTATAATAATGCCTTTTTTTTCATCTTTCAAAATATAATTGTTGGGGCTTCCCTGGTGGCACAGTGGTTAAGAATCCTCCTGCCAATGCAGCGGACATGGGTTTGAGCCCTGGTCTGGGAAGACCCCACATGCCACGGAGCAACGAAGCCCGTGCGCCACAACTACCGAGCCTGCCCTCTAGAGCCTGTGCTCCACAACAAGAGGAGCCACCACAGTGAGAAGACCGTGCACCGCAAAGAAGAGTAGCCCCTGCTCGCCGCAACTAGAGAAAGCCCGTGTGCAGCAACGAAGACCCAACACAGCCAAAAATAAATAAATTTATTTTAAAAAATGTATGTAATAGTTCATTTTGTTTCACTAGACCTGCAATTTAAAGAATACTTTTTTTTTTTTTTTTGTGGTACGCAGGCCTTTCACTGTTGTGGCCTGTCCCATTGCGGCGCACAGGCTCTAGACGCACAGGCTCAGCGGCCATGGCTCACGGGCCCAGCCGCTCCGCGGCATGTGGGATCTTCCTGGACCGGGGCACAAACCCGTGTCCCCTGCATCGGCAGGCAGACTCTCAACCACTGCGCCACCAGGGAAGCCCAAGGAATACCATTTTTAAAAGGAAAGGATGCTCATTTTCTTATCAGGCATGATAACGTGATCAAATGTTATATCAAATTCTTTGTAACAGAAATATGTGACTTCACTTTTTGAATCTTTACTTGTCTTCCTGGTATAGGATTCTAGTATAATTGACTTCTACCCGGAAGACTTTGCTGTTGATTTGAATGGGAAGAAGTATGCATGGCAAGGTAAAATTTAGACATTATTCCTTTTCGTTAAAATAATTTTCTCTTGGTAAAACTGTGCACAAACATGATTTATGGGATGAAAGAATTTCTATATTTTGCCATCCAAACTGGGATTAGCAATGATTGATATTTTAATAGTCACACTATGGTAAACAAATGGGTTGAAATACATTAATCATATTTTTTATCTCCTTTGTGATTAATTAATGGGACTTGGGACTTGCTCCTTTCAGTCGCTGACACCTTGTGAGGTTGCTGAGCAATGTAGAAACATGAGAGTGTCCATGTGGAGATTTACTTACACTCGGTGGAAACTTTTGAAAAATGTATTAGAAATTTAGTTTACATACTTAACATTAATCATGCTTAAAGTTTATTTCTTATTTATCTGTATATTATTTTCTCATTCCATTCTGTTCACAGACTTTGTAGAAAGAATGGCAATAAAAATTAGTACTAAATGTAAGGTGATATTTCCCACTCAAAAAATGTGTGATGACAGTAAAATACAAGAAGGCCTCTTACACAGTAAGCCAATTGTTGTTTCACACCAGAGTCCCTTTCAGCAAATCATTTTAACCTCTTCTTCCACCATATATTTTTCTAGAGTGATAAGCATGTTTGGTAATACCATGCTTTCATTCTTTTTCCCTGATTATTCTCTGGGGCACAGAGACCAGTAAAATAACTCAAGGAGAACTGTGGAGGAAAAGGGGAATAAATAATAATTTTCCAATTGAAATAATTATTTTATGAGATTTTAGAGTTGACTTTTGATTTATGTAGTAACAGGAATTTCCTATTACTTTAACAGTGATAGTGGGAAATGCAACCCGTTGATTGGGGCTGTGCAAGTGTTGTACTCTGTGGGCATATTGTGTTATAGGTAAAAAGATTGGGGTCTTAGGTTGTTTTTGAAATGCTTTGTAGAGGAGTAACATAGAGGGAGAGGAGGCATAGGAGAACAGGAAGTAGTAAAGTAAAAATAAGTAAAGTTATTTATGTAAGTGTTTGTTAAATGAATAAGTAAATATATAAACATGCAGATGACTTGCTGACTATCACTGTAGTATAAATTGTCCAAGGAAAAGTAAGGCAGTGCACATCAGTTAGTTTCTCCACACCCTTGCCAGTATTTATTTTGTTTTTTGATAATAGCCATCTGGATGGGTGTGAAGTGGTATCTCACTGTGGTTTTGATTTTTCATTTCCCTAATGATTAATTATGTTGATCGTTTCTTTTTTCATGTGCTTATTAGCTATTTGTGTATCTTGTTTTGGAAAATTGTCTTTTCAGGTCCTTTGCCCATTTTTGAATTGAGTTTTTGTTGTTTTATTATAGGTGTACTTTATATATTATTAATTTTGATGAAGTCCAGTTTTTGTTGGACTATTTTGTTGTTGTTGCCTTTGCTTTTGGTGTCTAAGAAATCACTGCCAAATCCAGTGCCATGAAGCTTGCTCCCTATATTTTCTTCTAAGAGTTTTATAGTTCTGGCTCTTACATTTAGGACATTCAGCCATTTTGAGTTAATTTTTGTATATGGTGTAATGTAAGGGTCCAACTTCATTCTTTTGCATGTGGATATCCATTTTCCCACCACCGGTTGTTGGAGAGACTGCCCTTTCCCCACTGAGTGGTCTTGGCACCCTTGTTGTTAATCATTTGAGTGCATATGATGGTTTATTTCTGGGCTGTTTATTCCATTGGTCAGAATGTCTGTCTTACGCCAGCACCATACTGTTTTAATTACTGTAGCTTTGTAGTCAGTTTTGAAATCAGGAGATGTGAGTCCTCCAACTTTATTTTTCTTTTTCAAGATTGTTTTGGCTGTCTGGGGTCTCTTAAGATTCCAGATGAATTTTAGCATGGGTTTAAACTCAGATCTTTAATATTTTTATATTTTATATAAATATTTTCATTTATTAGACTGTGTAGCAAGAACATACCTTTCTTGAGGTAAAATTTACTACTGTTAGGAGATGTAGTTTTTTCTCCATACATATCTTTAAATTGTATGGAAAGTAATGATAATTCTTAGTTAAGTTCTTGCCTACGTTGAGTACATCTTAAAATGATAGATGATAAAATGTATCTGGGTATTTTTCCAACATTTATTGACCATGTGTACTTACAATTATTATATATAATAATTTAGCATAGATATTTCGAATGCTATGTATTTTATATATGAACAGAGAATTTAAGTAATTTGATCAGAGTCACACAGTGTCAGAACTAAGATCTGAACCCAGAGAGTCTGACCACTGTGTTTAACTAAATATTACCACCATTTGGGCTGCCTCTGGGCTGTTGAGAGGTTTCAATAAACCAAAGCATGTAGCATAGGAAACAGGTGCTCAGAAAAAAGTAGCTGCTGCTACTGTCATGTTTACTGTCAACTCATTCTCCAGCACCACCACTGTCACACCTGGGCGCAAGGCGTTCCTTCCTCCCTCGGCCAGTAGGGCTCGTTCGTTACTTGTTAACCATATGGCTGTCATGATCACTGCAAGTTGCTGACTGTTTGGAATTAGCTTCTGGAGTTGATATCGTAGGAAAGTCTTTCTGATAATTTGTTTAGATCCTAAATCTAGTAGGTAGAAAAGGAAAGCTAGATAATGTTGTCGTTTTGCATGTTACAACTTTTGTTAAGTGAATGACTAATTACCACTTGAACAACTTTCTAGGTTTTTTCCATCTGAGTGTTTACCAGCTTTTTAGGTCCCATAAAATGCACACTAGAAGTTAGTATTCTCCTTAACTAGGTATTCTCCTTACTTGTAGTACAATTGAAGACGTTTCCTAACTTTGAAAATATGGTAGCTAAATAATTAATGACAACTTTGGAAACCTTTCATTTCTCATTTTAAAGGGAAAAAATCACAAATACAGCAGTTTTGAGTGGCAGTAGTTTCAAAATTACTTAGCTTTATTTAACATTTCTCTTTGCTATTTATCTTAAAATTTTTGTTTGGCCAAAATACTATTTTTACTATATACAGCAGCACTTATTATGCTTCAATAACTTCGTATATATTTCTAGTAATAGATATTGTATTACTGGTGTGTTTCTTTGAAGATTATGCACATGCATCCAGATAAAGCAATGATCTCAATTCTAGCACACGCCAGGGGACAATTTTCAGCCTGAAAATAATCATCTATTCTACCCCCCCCCAAAGTTAATTTAAGCAAACAAGTGTCTAAAAATTTTGTGTGTATAAGTTAATTATTAGGTCTTAAAATATAAAAGAATATTATGCAATTTTAGAGCTGCAAGAGTCATTTCAAGTATTCTAGTTAAACAGAACTTCTGAGTATTTTTGTTGAATGATCTCTGTACAAAAGAAGAAACCAAGGTCCTAAAAAGATGAAAGGATGAACTCAAGCCTTTGGGAGATTGACTGGTTTGCCTGAGGGCATCTAGTAAGGAGGGCGAGAACAGAGAGAGAGGCTGGTGTCTAGGTGGCCACTTGTTCATTTAATTTAAAAATTTTATTATCACAGAGTTAAGATCAAACATGGTTTTCCATATGAGCCATTTTAAGGGTGGGAAATTTGGAATTTTTTCTTCTACATTTGAATTTGGGCTAAAGATTAGAGTTCAGTTCCCAAATGTTTTTATATTAGCAGGGATATTCTACTAGAAATGTTCATTTGGACCAGTTGGAATTTAGGTGACCCTAATAGCTGGGCGGTTGGTGTGTGTTTATGTCCCCAGGTGTGGCTCTTTTGCCGTTCGTGGATGAGCGAAGACTGCGAGCTGCCCTGGAAGAGGTGTACCCGGACCTCACTCCGGAAGAGAGTAAGGCCAACGCCCCACTCAGGCAGCAGTGAGTCTGTGGGGACACAGACTTCACGTTTCCTTATAAAATTAGACCTTTTTTTTTCATTTGTGAATTTTTCACAAAGGGGGCATAAATCATTGATTTTACTTCTTTGTAACAAATGTTAAATTTGTTTCTTAAAATTTATTATTTGTAAATTGAATAGTAATTAAATGAAACTTTTAAGTTATAAGTATTAGATTTCCTCCATCTCCCTTCTTCTCTTCCTCCTCCCCTACCCCCCCAAATAACAATAACTTTGCTTGAAGGTTGAGTCAAAAGCATTTGCTCTCAGAGTGTTAACTTGAAATGTTATTTTTCACAAAAAGTGGGATTTTGTCATTAATACTGACAGTTAAAATATTGGGAAATTGCAAGGCTGGGGTCAATTGGAAAATTTATTTAATACCAGTGTAACAAACGTATAGAAATAATATCTCCATCAACCATCCTTAGGATAATTTTTGTTCTCAGGTGATACAATTTGTGTTTCCTCAGGGAATGTTTATTTCTTATAATTAGAAATTGAGTTCTGTATAAATAAGAAAACTCTGACCCTTATCTTGCAATCCCATAATAATTCAGGTATATTTTAGTAATTTTTTTTGATAGTCATTGTTTTTTTTTTTTTTTGCGGTACGCGGGCCTCTCACTGTTGTGGCCTCTCCCATTGCGGAGCACAAGCTCTGGACGCGCAGGCTCAGCGGCCAGGGCTCACAGGGCCAGCCGCTGCACGGCATGTGGGATCTTCCCGGACCAGGGCACGAACCCGCATCCCCTGCATCGGCAGGTGGACTCTCAACCACTGCGCCACCAGGGAAGCCCCAGTCATTGATTTTTGAAACCTTATCGTCAAAGTTTTTTTTTCTTCTGCAGAGACATGTCACCTATTTAGACCTATTATTGTTAAATTATTTTTCACAAACTTTAAGTTTTTAAAATTTCGATGCATCTTTTAATTTTGTTGTCATAAAAATTGCTCTTGCAGATATAATTGTTTGATCTTTATCCTTTTCCTACTTTCCCCCCAGCTAGAAGAAACAGTCTTGGAGGCGATGTCTTATTTGTGGGGAAACATCACCCACTGAACGACTTCCTTTTAGAGCTGTACAAGACAGGTTCCACAGAGGTACGGTCTCCCTTCCAACATGAAGTGTTTTTAAACAGTATATTTATTTGGTTAATTAATCAGGAATACCTAGTTAATTAATCAGGAATACCTTTTTAAATTTGGTAAAATATAAACATGATTTACCATTTTAAGCATTTTTAAGTGTATAATTCTGTGGCATTAAGACCATCTACAAAGTTGTGCACCTACCACCAACTGTCCGTTTCCAGAACTTCTTTGTCTTCCCAGTCAGAAACTCTGTACCCATTAAACAACATTGAACACTGCCCCTCCATCCTCCCCTCCTCCCAGCCTCTGGTAACCTCTCTTCTTCTTTCTGGCTCTGTGAATTTGTCTAATCTTGATACCTCACTAAGTCGCATCATACAGTAGTATTTGTCCTCTTGTATCTGGCTCACTTCGCTTAGCATAATTTTTCAAGGTTCAGCCATCTTGTGTCAGAATTTCCTTCCTTCTATGGTTGAATAATAGTCCATTGTGTGTATACACTACATTTTGTTTATCCACTCATCTGTTGATGGGAACTTCAGTGGTTTGCACCTTTTAGCTGTTAGGAATGTTACTCCTGTGAACGTTGACGAACAAGCATATGTTTTAGTTCCTGCTTTCCATTCTTTCGGGTGTATAATCAGGGCTGTGTTTTTCCACAGTCAGTGGATGTACCACCTGAACTATGTCATGGGATTCAAGGAAAGTTTTCTTTGGATGAAGAAGCCATTCTTCCAGATCAGTAAGCATTCATTGTATATAATTGAAGCGATTGGGAGGATGTATAGTTAGCATTTTTACTTCGTTGCCTAAATGTTTCATTTTCTAGTAATAATGAGAAAGTAGTGAGAAAACAAAACAACAACAGAATACCCCTGGACTAAAAAAAGACTTAGGGTCAAAGCCCAGCTCTTGGGGCAATCCGCAAGTTCAAAACTATTTTCATAATAATACTAAGGTGTTATGATGCTGTTTGCCTTTCTCACTCTTTTCCTCCCTTGAGTGTATGGTGGAGTCTTCCAGAGGCTAAATGTAGTGTGATATCTCAAGAGATTGAATCAGAAGCGGAGAACAGAATCCAGCTATTGAAATAGATACTAAGCCATGTATTAAAGAAAGTTACAACAGTAACGTTCATCTCATTTGTTTTTGTTTTGCTTTGTAAAATATAGTGTTTTTTTCATTAAAATGTTATATAAATTAATGGTAGGTTTATTACTAAACTGTCTTATTAAGTTTTCAATAATAGGTTTATTAGTATTATCTTTAAATTAGTGTTTAAAAAATGTCTTAGTTTTAATTTTTAATAGGTAAATATTGACAGATACAACCAACATGAACAGAAGTTCTTTGGGGTCCTCAATTGTTAAGAGTGTAAAGGGGCTCTGAGATCAGAGTTTGAGAACTGCTGCTCGAGGGTATATAGATCCAGGAATAGAATTGTGGGTCATAAAATATGTGTATCTTCATCTTTTCTAGATAATATCAGATAATCAGATAATAATATCAGATAATAATTTCCAAAGTGATTACACTGTTTTATAATCTGCATCAGTTTGTGAGAGATCCTATTGCTCTATGTTCTTGTAAACTCTTGGGATTGTCACGACCTTAATTTTTGTCAATTTGGTGGATGCTTGTTGGGATCTTGTGGTTGACAGTTGTATTTCTCTGATTACTAATGAAATTGAATGCCGTATGGTATACCTCTTAACTATTTGGTTTTCCTCATTTATGAAACACCTGTTCTGTTTTTCTGTTAAGTTATCTGTCCCCCCACCTCCCCCTTTTTGGTTTGTAGGTATTCTTTACAAATTTTGATAAAAGCCCTTTGCCCATAATTGTTTTCTGTTAGTGAGAATACAAGCAAGGAAGACAAGGCCCTTTTCTAAAGATATATACAATTATGTTGTTTTGCTGGTGCATTTTAATGATTCCTCAGAAACATAGCAACATCTTGCTTCCACTTATCCAAAAGGTTACCATTCACAAATAGATGGTTCTTCTCTTGTTTCTTTTTAGAATAGTATGTTCTCCTGTTCCCATGTTAAGGGATCTGACACAGAATGCTGCGATCAGGTAAGTTTCCCCAAACTGCTGACATTTGCCCAGAATGCAGCTCTGAACTTGCACATAAGTTTAAGAAGACTGGTTCACCGGGAAATGGTAGCTGTTATTCCAGCAGTGCTTTGAGATTGGAGAGTCCCTGTGTTGCAGACCTCCTAGTAGAGCCTCTTGACTTTAAATTACGTATATTGTTAAGGTTACTGATTTAACAAGCTTGCTTCTCTGCTTTCTGGTTTCCCCTAACAACCTCTAATTCTTCTTGGATTAGAAAAGTGGGAGGTAGAAAGTAGGAGTTTCCAGGAGTAGTTTGCTGTGTATGTGCAAACAGACCTCTTCACCCCAGAAGCCCACACAGCTTCACCGTATTGTAAGGCTGTTTATTACATTTATAGTCGTGGCCCTGCTGAGTTTAAAAACAAAACTGTTAATATACTTTATTTTGGTTAAGATAAGATAGAACGAATTTCTGGGATTTTTTTAATCAACAATTATAAACTTAAGGGGCTAATTTTTGCTATCTGGAAAACTTATACTTCATTTCTTCAATGGTGACAGCATTTTCTACTAAGTATGTAAAATATAATATAGCTATTTAGATAAAAATCAACAAACTTACTACTCACTTATGTAACTGTTGTATACAGTTACTAATCTTTTTTTTTTTTTTTTTTTTTGTGGTACGCGGGCCTCTCACTGCTGTGGCCTCTCCTGTTGCGGAGCACAGGCTCCGGATGCGCAGGCTCAGCAGCCATGGCTCACGGGCCCAGCCGCTCCGCGGCATGTGGGATCTTCTCAGACCGGGGCACGAACCCATGTCCCCTGCATTGGCAGGCGGACTCCCAACCACTGCACCACCAGGGAAGCCCTGTAGTTACTAATCTTGATAGCAGGGTTTATGTTTTTGTTCAGTCTTTAGATGAGAGTAGGGCAAATGTTCTAGTAATTCAAGGATTTTGTAAAAGCTGTTCCTGAATACTCCTTTCTCACACATTATTCTTCCTCTCATTCTCAGGGAATATTTTGGATTTTACTTAGATTTCTCGTTGTGACGTATAAGCATGTTTACTTTCCTGTCTTTCATGGATTTAGATAGCAACTGCCATTCTAGAAAGGCTTTTACTTAAAGAAAACCATTGTGAATTTGGAAAATCTTCCCAAATTAGTTGCCTTTATTTATCTCTACCCACAATTTTTGTTTATCTTTGCACATAATTTATCCTGGCTCTTTGTCTGTGGGCTCTTTTGTTAAGGGTGGGATTCAGAACCATAAGCCAAGCTGCTGTGCCCACCACAGACAGTCTGGCTGCGGCAGAGCCAGTGTGGACTCTGCGTATTAACTCCTGGGGTCTTTGCCTCCCAGCCGAGCTTCAGGCCAGTTACTCCCACCTGTCCTCTCTGTTTGCTGTGCTCCTCAGTTTCTCAGCATGTTCTCAAGGGCCTTCCTTCACAGCCCTCTAGAAATAGTTAATTCTTCTTAAATATCTAATTAGGATAGAGACTTGCCCAAGGGAAGAGTTACAAACTTGACAGATCCTGGAGTTTTTGTTTGTATGATGATATGGTAGTGGTGATTTCTGAGCCTGAAATGGCCTTTGGTGTTGTTTGGTATCCACTATTTTCACAAGATTTATTAATTTATAAAAGAAATCTCAGATTCAGCTGTATATTCAGGTATGTATTGAATATAACTTCATAATAAAATTGACTTAATTGAGTTGATTTCCTAGAGATTCATGAAAGACCGAAGTGTTAACTCTTACCGTATGAGGTGATTTTCAGTGTTTTCTCTGAGGGGTCATGTTGAGGCTGAGATGCAGTTTACTGTAGTTTTGTGTGTGTTTGTTTCAGGGTTTCTTGTGTATCCCAGTGGTTTTTTTTTTTTTGCTTTATAAAAAAAAATCTGAAAAGGTAGCCTCCATAGTCAGCTGCCAGTTCTGTTTTGACCCTTGATATTTTCCCCCTTCTCTGTTTGCATGCATCTGGTATTGCGTTCCATGTTTGAGACGTTTCCTCACACTGACTTTAGGTAGATTCTTCGCATCGTGTTAGGTCTTACCTGTAGTATTGAGAAAGTATATTTGAGAAGTTATTGAAGTGTCTTAAATTCATAGAAGGGTTCTTAGAGAATACAACCAGCTGTTACCTAGGATTTTTTTTTCCAGTTCTGATTCCATAAACCGTTCAACATAGTAGTAGTTTAACTTTGAACAGAACTGAGCTATCTCGCTGAATTTTCCTCATTCTGCTGTTTGTCCACCATTGTAATTTGCTTAGCATAGTATTTTAGAATAATTCTTTGTCAAATTTAAATATATAAAACCTGTATATGATTTTTAAATTACAAAAAAGTTATCTTCCTGGTGTAGCAGCACAATTTTCTATCCATCTGGGGGAGTGGATGCACGCACACCCCCTTGGTCTCACCTCGGACTCTGTGTCCACAGTGGCTGCTTTGTTCTGCGCCCCTCACACGCCTCCTTGCCCATCTCTCCATTCTGTCCCTCGACCTCCTGTTCCCCCAGATGCCCAGACTTAGGAGCTTTGGCTTCTCACTTTACCCGACTCCATGTACCTACAGCACTGCTCTGGAATATTTTTTTCTTCCCAGTTATTTTTCATATCTGGCTTTTCCCAGTGAGCCTGTTCTGTACTCTCTCCTGGATTACCGTAGTGCTCTCCCAGCTGATTTTTTTTTTTAATGCCACCTTCCTTCCCACTGAATCTGTTGTCTCATCTTTCTTAAAGACTGCCACCCCTCGGCGATCTTTGGTTCCTGCCATAATTTGGTGGAGCCCTGCTCTGTGCCTGAGTCCCCACAGCTCCACAGGGACGCCTCCTCCTTGCTCTCCAGGCTGGTCCCTTCCATGTCCTGCTCATCTCTGTGCCTGCCTCCCAGTGCTTGGAATGCTCTTCCCTTTGCCTACCCTTCATTGCTTTTCTTCCCTTCTCAAAGGTAATCTGGATTTATGTAATCTTCAGAGATGTTTTCATTAGTAGCATTGTCAGATTTCTCTTTTTCTCTCATGGCACCTGGCATCCTTCTAAACCCATGTAAAAGCTTGGCTGTTCATAGTGTTGGAACCCGTGTTTGCCAGAGTCTTCTAAGAGCCCAGACTTACTTCTTCAGAGGACTGCTTCTCAAATGTTCTGTGTTCACTTTTGGATGGATCAGGCAAGGGATAGAATGTTTTCTGTCTTCAAGGAGATGTTTTTAAAATGTGGATGTACGTGAAGATAGATTTTTAATGTAATGACCATTACTGCCGTGTTTGTAAGACTCATGGTTGGCAAGCAGGTAACTTGAGATCCAAAACCTGAAGAAGTGGAGGACACGGAATCAGTAACAGACTTGATGGTTGGGAACACTTGGGAGGGTTTAACTTTCACTGCCTGTAATACTTCATAGGACACAACTGGTTAACCTCTTCTGATAGGATGTCAGAAAAGACATTGTGAAGTCCTCTAAACTCTTTAAGTGCTTTAAAATGTCAAGTATATGAATCGTGAACAGTTTGCAGTGGTTTGCTGATTGAGCATTAATTATGGAATGTATCAGGGAAAGGTAAAAATGAAAAGGTTTCTGGAGTTTTCTGCTTTCTTTGTGATGTGTCCTAGCACTGTCAAACAATAGTAGTACTTAAATAGCGTTTCTAAGATAATTCTTAAAGTGAATGGAATTGGAAAAGGTGTTGTGCATTCTGTTTTTTTGCTATTGAGACTTTGCTGCAAAGTGTCTAAAGTGCTACTTGTGATAAAAATAAAAGCACTGTTCAGTTTCCTTACTTTACAACTATGCTTAGGTTTAAAATTTTTTATTTATATTGTCCTTAGTGTGTTTATGAAGACAATTAAGTGATTAAAATAATAGGGAGGTTACCTACCAAGGAGGGGATCTACTGTACAAGCCCTCGTCGGAGCTGGTCTGGAGGGTAGGAGCTTATGCTGGCTGAGTCGGCGCTGTTCCCTCAAGGGAGTGGTTAAACGCCCTCCCCTGTTCACCAGTTCGATGAAACAATATGAATCTACGCACCGTTCTCTGACCTTAGCCGGGCAGCCTGTTGGGTCCAGAGGTTGTTCTGTTAACTCGTCTCCTCCCTGAGGGTGCTTCTGACTTTATCTCCATGTTACTGCTTTCCCTCCCCAGTAAACTCTCCACAATTAATGCCTCTTGTTTCTAATGGTGGGAATTTCTCAGAGTAATCTATATTTTTTCCCCATTATTTTTATTTATATATTTTTGTATAATGGAATTATTTCCATTATTTTTAATGCTCTACCTATAAAGATTTGAATTACGTTAACCTGAAAAAAAACAAAGGCACTTTGAAAGTTTGGATCCAAATAAAAAGATACCCTTTGGGCCTTTGTCTAATGGGTTCCTGCTTAAGTCTGTTTTACTTTTAGGAAGTTTAAGTTGTGGCTGATGTTATCACATTGGAAAAAAGTACAGTAGAGTTGTGCTTTAGCTTCTGTTGTTACTTTAATTTCTAGAAGCATAATAGTTCTTAGTATATATTTTGGGGAACAAATTTTAAAATACAAAAAATCTCACAACCAGTAAAAGCTTAACTCTTTCTAGGAGAGAATAAGTCTTCAAATTGTTCTCAAAGTTCCAAGGAAGAATGCTTTAATCTTTCAGATCATAAGTAGTGTCCCTTGTCCCTTCAGTGGGGGACCGCCAAACTTATTTTTAAATGCTCCTTTTCTGTCTCCCAATGGCTTGAACCATATTAAGTATAAGATCACTCTGTTGAGTGCAGTTCTGAGGGGAAGTGGGAGAGATCATGGAGATTGTTTTCTTATTAGCTTGGAAATTTTTTCCCTTTCAGAGCATGAACATGAATAATGGAATTTTAAAAACAGTTTTATTGAGGAATAAGTGACATATAATAAACTGCACATATTTGATGAATAAATGGATTTGTTTTCTCAAACATTAGCTTCAGCTCTCTTATTAAACCTCTTGTAACTGTTGTCTTTCGAGAGAGATTATCCCTATGACCTGGGATTCAGAGTTCTCCCTGGGAGCTTGTTACTTGGCTGTTTCTTTCACTTTAGTTTCAGCTCTTTCTGTGCGTGCCTTGCAGGTGTTCCCCTAGAGCCCTCACCTAAGCATGATCTTCCTTCCAGCTCCAGCCCTGCCATTTCTTTAGCTCGCCCAGCATTCCCTAGGCTAGGACTGTGACCTCCTTTTGGTTCTCGCCCCATCTTTCTAATGCAGTGTGGCCGGGTGGTTCTTTCTGAATTGCATCTTGGATTGCTTTTAACTCTCTGACAACTTGAAGTGGCCTTACGTTGTGGTCAGAACAAGCCCTTCATGACAACATTCCAGTTCAACCAGGCTGTCTTACTGCCCAGTTCTGTTCACATACTTTTTCATTCCAGTCCAGCCCTTCTCAACCGGGGTCCCACCTGAGAATTAAGTCTTGAGAACTTAAAGCATTTACTGCATGTAATGAACCAGTTTGTATCCTGTGCCTTTAGAATGGCACTGGTTATGTATCTTCCTTGGGAGAACTGAGAATGTATGTAGTCACTGAAATCATTTTTTGTAGGGCTTGTTACTTCTCTCCCAGATCCCCATGGAGAAGGCTGCTACAATTAAACGGAGCTTTCCCCTTTCCATGTCTGTTCCATCCTGCAGCCAGTCCTGTCCCACCTTCAACCATAGCCTGTTGGGTGCTGTTTTCCTTGGTCCCAGGTGAAAGGCCCCCCTCCCCCATACATACATGCATTTAGCCCACACTCACAAGGGCGTGTATGTGGAAGGCATGTGCACTCACATGCTTTGATTCAGCGTCTTTCCTGTGCCTGTTGTTGCCTTTTCCACTTTCTTCCTTATTAAACTGTTATTAAACCTTTTCTATCTATTTCCCCTATTAGAAGGGGAGGCAGGCTCCGTGCTTGGTCAGTGCCTGTGCCCCTGCTCCCACCTTGAGACCGTGTATGCAGTGGGCACTCTGAAAATTTGTTTGGTAAACTGCCGAAAAGGCCTGCTGACACTAAGAGAACTATTTTGAGATACTTCAGTTGCAAGTCTTGCTTTATCACCAGATTTCTCTCTCTTCTTTTTTTTTTTGGCCACGCCACATGGCTTGTGAGATCTTTGTTCCCCGACCAGGGATTGAACCTGTGCCCACTGCAGTAGAAGCTTGGAGTCCTAACCACTGGACCGCCAGTGAAGTCCCCAGTTTTCTCTCTTTACTATGTATCTGCAAAGCCCTAACAGACCCAGATACCTATCTCTTTCTCTCTCACCCTCTTAAACCTTTCATACTGCCTGTCGTGCCTGGCCCTGCCCTAAGCCAACTGGAATAGAGAACATCTGAGTTAAAGACAGTTGCGGTGAAGAGTGAGTTTGTAAGAGGAACAGATTGAATAAATGAAGTGTTGTTCAGCTGTTCTTGAGCTTATAGCATCTTTATTATAAATGAAACTATTTTTGTGTACTTAAAATATACAGTTAAATCCTACTGCAACAAAATTTCTCTATAACAGATGGGCCCTAATTATTTTAAGTGGCAGTATTTGAAGAGGAAAAAAAAGTTAGCTATCTAAAATGTCAACCAGTTCAATAAAACCTTTTTTCACTGATTGCAACTGTAATTTGTAATCTTTGGCGGATCTTTGGAGAATATAAAAAAGCACAAAGAAGGAAAGGAAATGGTTGAGTGTACAAATAACCTTTTGGTGAATGTGTGTCTAGTCTGTTGCATGTGTACTTTTCCCATGTCATTAAGTATTTTGTTACTACATTTTTAAAAATATCAATTGAGGATACCATTTTTAGAAAGAACCATAGTTTCTTTAACCAGTCCACTATTGTCCATACACTTAGGTTTTACAGTTTTTCAACATTATGAATACTGATGTCATGAGCATCCTTAAGTATAAACCAGGCGCGTATCCAGAGTCCTAGAAGAGACATTGCTGTGTCAGAAGGAAGACTTGTGTACTTAGGGAGGGGCGTGCACACACACACGCACACCCCCCACCAGAAAGGCAGTTTGGCCCAGCTTGATTAGTCTGAATGTACAGCCTTTGTGTAGTGTTCAAATGGTGACTGTTACATTATCACAGAAACACACATTAGTAGAGCAGGATACAGGCTTCCAACTGGGAGGTTTTGTGTTTTTCCCCCTATGGATTATTTGTGTTCTTTTTTTTTTTTTTTTTTTTTTTTGATTTTGCAGATGTTTCTGTTGTTGTTTGCATCTTTCTTGTAACATCTCCTCTACGATGCCAGAGGGGAGGGTCTTTGCCATGGACTGAACAAAATGAAAGGTGTTTTTTATTTTTGGTTGTTGCAAACCTCTTGGACCTGTCTCTGATATTATACTGGAATTTCTCAAGAGTTGGGCAGGCAATGTCTGTTCTTTCTCTGTGATCACTCACAATTAGCTTGAACATGACTCTTGCACAGAAAGTTACACGAGGGCCATCCTGGAAATTAGTGGCAGTTTGGTGAGGAAAATGTTTAGCCATTTGGCAATTTGGCAAAATCTAGTGACTAAGATCATTTTTGGAGAACACTTTTGAATTTTACTTATTCTGTTTACAGGTCAAAAGTACCTAGTTCCCTGGTGGCCTAGTGGTTACGATTCCAGGCTTCCACTGCCAGGGCCCAGGTTCAATCCCTGGTGGGGGAACTGAGATCCTGCAAGCCACGCAGTGTGGCCAAAAAAAAAACTTAAAAAAATTAAATAAATAAAATAAAGGTGAAAAGTACCTGAGTTTACATGATAGTAGTTAAGCGAGGCTAATCCAGTATAATCATTAAATTGTGTATTGTTCTCTTCTAGTATTAATTTTAAAGACCCACAGTTTGCTGAAGATTACATTTTTAAAGCCATAATGCTTCCGGGAGCAAGGTAAGCAACAATGCATTTATAAAACTCTCTAGGTTTATTTTGTATAAACGAAGTTCATCCCTATAACTAAATTTTGTGTTTTCAAATGGTTAGAAAACCTGCACCGGTACTGAAACCTGGCGACTGGGAGAAATCCAGCAATGGGCGGCAGTGGAAGCCCCAGCTCGGCTTTAACCGGGACCGGCGGCCCGTCCACCTGGATCCAGCAGCCTTCAGGGCTTTGGGGTGAGTGGTAGGTTTTTCTGTGTGTGTATTTTGCTTTTTCTGGGTCTTCCACAAAGCATTAAGTCAGCATTTATGCCACAAATATTTAAGACCATTAAATACAACTATTTTGCAGATATTTTAATGACTTTGATACTTTTCTGCTTTTCTTCATTTTTTAAAGTTCACTTCTGTTTCTTTGGTCTATATATTGCTTTATGTGTTGCTTGAGAATTCCATTATTTTCTCTTAAGAGATTTTGCTGTCTAGAAGACCGTTATTTCCAAAGAATAAAACGTGCTCTTTACCCTCAAGAAAGTTCTGGCCGAGTTCATGTCCGGGTATCCCCAGTACCTCTGAGCAGAGCCATCACCTCCGGGGCCTGTACCCAAGCACTGAAGTCTCCGTGCTGCGTTAATGTGTTTCCTGGCCTGTTAGTCAGGTCGAGTGTCTTTTAAGGTGTCTGCTGGCCATTTGTATCTCCTCTGCTGTGAATTTCTGATTTTTATCCTTTGCCCTTATTAGCTATCAAATTGTCTTTTTCCTAGTTATGGAGACAACCGTATATAAAAGAGGGAGCTTTGAAACAGTAACACGTAAAGCTGGGATAAAAAGAGCAATGTGCTGGGGTAAATATTAATGAGTTATCATCTATGAATTAATGATGATAACTCATAAATAGATATTTCCAATTCATAGGAAAACCTTAAGATTCAAAATGGGACTTAGGCAGTAGGTTACCATCAGCAGCGTGTACTTTATACAGTGGCTAGTAAGGGACAGTGGGATCATGGACTTTGGATCCTAAACGTCTGGATCAGATGCCTTGTCTACCACTTGGTATGTTTGTTCACGTTACTGAACCGCCCTGTGCCTCCGTTTCCTACGTGTAAAATGGGAATCATAATCACACCTACTTAACTCATGAAGTTGTTGTGGGGATTAACTGCTTAGGATAGTTTGTATTGTGGTTGTTTGGTCATCTTCATTCTTAATAGTAAAAGAAATGCAAATCTAAAATATTCTTAAAAGATTTCTTTTTTGCATTATTTCAGCCATTTTGGAAAGCAACATAGAAATACCTCTAAATAGAGTTTTAAGTTCTGAAGGTACTCTGAACTTTTGATCCAGATTCCTGCTTATTGGAATTTATCCTGAGAAGATATTTTAGAGGAGCCTAGTTATATGCCCAGATCTCTCTAGGCATTGTTGTCTATACTACTGGTACTAAATGGTGGACTGGTTTAGTAAAATATGAGATATCAACATGTAAATATTCTATAGGTATAGATGTTAACACCTAGGAAGACTATGAAAGATACAGGGAAATGTTTGATATATCAATAGTAAACTGAAAATAGTAAGATATAGAGTAGTAATATATACAGTTGACCCTTGAACATCTCTGGGGTTAGGGGCACGGACCCTCTGAGCAGTCGACAATCCTCAACCGTGGATTGTATAGGACTCTAGTATTTACTGTTGAAAACAATCCACCTATGAGTCGACCTGTGCAGTTCAAACCCACGTTGTTCAAGGGTCAACTGCATAGTGATAGCAACAGCATGGGTCTTTGAGGGCAAAACTAAATATAATGCAAAAAAAGAGAAATAGACTCAAATTATTTTTTGCATAAAGTAATTAATAAATATTTACATGAATATTAAAAATCTTTGGTGTGCTAAGTGAATATTTGCTGTCACCATTATCAGGTACTGTTTTGAACTTTGTCCACTATAAATCTTTTAAATTTGCATTGTCTTAATCAGATCTAGTAGTAAAAAAATGGCTGCCAACATTTATTTATTATGTGTTGGATATATGTCTATATAACTGTTTTGCTGGCTGGGGGGTCCTTTTATAGCCATGTTATGCCCAGAGGCTCTGGAACTGGCGTTTACAGCAGTGCTGCACCACCACCTGCGACTTACCAGGGAAACTTGTACCGGCCACTGTTGAGAGGACAAGCCCAGATTCCAAAGCTTATGTCAAGTAAGTTTTCAGTAATGGATTATTTTACCTGCTAAATTAAGTACTGCAACAAAGGGTGGCTTCTGATCTTCATTGCTAAAAAGATTTATTATGTCAGTGCAGACATAGTGGACTTAAAAACATAATGTTTAGAAGAATTATAAGAGAATACTTCATACAGACTTTCAGATATTTTTATCTTATCTGTATATAGTTAATTGAATAATATGAATTGGATTTCTTATTTTCATTTCTAAATCTGCTTCTGGGTGAACATATGCAGAAAAAGGTATGCGAAACAAGCTCCTGTTTATTCCATTAATACAGGTAATGGGGCAATTAAATCAGGTGCAGTAGACATGGAATTGAAATTACTTGAAAGACAACAGTATCTGTTTCTTAATTCAAATTGTATCTTAGTAACTGCCTAACATAAAGACAGGCTTTGCTTTAGGTAGAAATATGCCTTTAACCTTGTGGTTCTGTGAAGACTGTGGCCTTTCCTTGACCCCTTATAACTTGTTTTGTGGGCAGAAGTGAATCAGAAATGGTAACTGTGAAAGTGATTGTATGGCATTTGGATTGCAGTGGAAATGGGGGGAAATAGTTGAGTGTTGGGCTTCGGATTTTGTATTAATTTTAAACTGTATCCCCATTAACTGTTGTGTCTGAGCTCTGTGGCCGGGCTCATTTTCAGGGAAGTGTAGGTCATGTGCCAAGTTCTCAGAGCCACTTTCTTTGTGAAGCCTGTGCTTCTGCATTCTGGGTTGTCTGGTTGCTGCCCCACCAGTCAGCCCCTGCGTGGGGAGGAGGGAGACAATGCGGCAAGATGCTAACATTTGTTAAATCCAAGTGTCGTAGCATTTAAGTTTTTTTCTGAATGTCTCAAATAGTTGATAAAAATTAAGTTTAGAAAAAACAGGAAGGGCTACTCTATTGCAGAGAACCCTTAGAACTCCTTTTAAACCAAAGTTACACCTGTCAAAGAAAGAACCAGATTAAAGTGAGGATTGTTGGGAAATATTTGTGCTTTGTACTTAGTATTGTTTTCATGCTGATTTAGTTACAAAACCATTTTTAACCTGAAGCCCTGTAAGAAAGGAGTTCTGATGGTCTCCTTCTCTCAGGGTCCTGTTTTCACTGTGTTCTGTCTGTCTGTCTGTCTGTGTGTCTGTCTGTGTGGCTTAATGACACTGAATGGCACATTGTTAGACTCCACCATGAAATCTGTGGACTTCAGCGGTTTTATTCTATCTAGTGAAGGAAGCACAGAAGGGGCACAGGGTTTAATGGGCTTCTTGGAGATCTGCTTGGTACAGTAGTTCCCTCAGCTGCTTTCCCCCGAAAATTTAGCAAATAGCATTTCTGAGTATTTTCCATTTGTAATGCATGCGGAATATGTATCAACATGTACCACATACAACAGAAAAGTCTAATCACTTTGTAGGAGTTATCTGTGCCCTGAGATCTCACCAGTGAGCTGTGAGAGCATCTCCAGCTAATTGTTGAAGCCAGCTGTTTACTCACACGTTCTTTATCAGTTCCTTTTTCCTTGTGGCTCTTTGCCATTTATTTCTATCTCTACTGGTATCACAGCTTCCAAATACAGGGATAAAATGAGATGCAAGTGCTAGAACCAGGTATAATCTCTGTGGCTTAGTTTAGCCAGTACTTCTCAAGAGCATGGTTGTGGGGAATTTCTGAGGTTGTTGCATTGAGTAGACTTTCCGAGGTGTGGCAAGAGGTTTGAGGAGCAGAGGTGAAAGCACACGTGCTCTGTGTTGTGTCTTCCTTCCACCTCCTGTTTCCTGAGGCCCAGTTGCTGGCCTGTTGCCACCATAGTTTACCCAGATGCACCTGAACATCTTACTTACAACTTTGAAGTCTTTTTTTCCCCACTGACTTAAATTGACTTATTATTTTTAATTTGTGAAGTGTATCAATACATTATGGGTTTGACGTGCTTGCTGTATTTTTTCAAATATACATCAAAATGAATACAATCACGAAGAGAACAAGCTTGTTCATGGACCCCCAGAAAATCATCTTCTGTACCACCTGTGATATGTACCACACTTTGGGAAATATTGCCTAGATCCGTGGTGCTTAATCAGGGAATCATAGACCCTATGAGAATCTGTAAAAGTCATGGAGTCCCTTCCCAGAAAATCACTCAATGCGGGATTCATATAAATCCAAGTACTGCATCCGAGGTCCCCTTCCACCCTGCAGGATCCTGCCCCAACAGTAAGAGAAAGAAGTCAGAAAGTTCTTTTATTTATCAAGGTCATACTAGAGGTAAAGAATTTCATACCCTTTGGGGCCTGCAATTCTAGAGTTCTTAGTTTGCCTTTTTTGGAAACAGACGACTCTTGTCAGCATCTGGGCATTTTATTTAAAATAGTGGGGTCCCCTCTTCCCTTTTATTACTTTGACTAACTGGTTATTTGCTGTTTTATAACACTTAATTAGATAAAATTTGTTTATACTTACAAAGAAGCTTTGATTAGAAACTTTGATTAGAATCTGTTCCACTTAGAATCTCTTTAATTACATCATTAAAAAATAGGAAATATGCTTTGTAAAGTAGGGATTCACTTTGAGCAAGAAACAAGTGGCCCTCTCTGCCTGGTGACTTGTAAACATTGAGTCACCTGAGGATCAGTGCTGGGACTCTCATTGTATTTAGCATATCTTTTCAAAGGGGTTGGGGATGGGAGGAGTGAAAAAGTTTATGGAAAAAAACCAACCAGGATGCGATATTTAAATTGAGCCAACAAGGGGGAATTTGGAATACTCCAGGCTGAGAGAAAATAATGAGCTTGAAGTACATTGCAAGTAGTCAGGTGGTATTAAGCTTAGAATATAAAATTAGTCAGAGAGTATGCATTGGAACTGATTATGAAGGTAGGGAGGCTGATCTGTTTTTTTTTAGCTGATGTTTTAAATGTATGTTACTGTAATACACATTAGTTAAATAAAATATGGTGCATAATAGTAAAACATATTTTAAAAACCAATAAATCCATGATCCTGAAATAAGCAGTGTTTCTTCTGTTAATTCTTCATATATGCAGTTTTTGAAAATTAGGTTATTATACATGTGTTTTCACATATACTTTTTATTAAAATGTAACATACATAAAGTGCCAAATCATAAATGTAGTTTAATTTTTTTTTTTTTTTTTTTTTTGCGGTACGCAGGCCTCTCACTTTATTTATGAAATAATCACAGTCATGTAACCGCCACTCAGATCAAGAAACAGAAAGTTGGGACTTCCCTGGTGGCGCAGTGGTTAAGACTCCGCGCTCCCAATGCAGGGGACCTGGGTTCGATCCGTGGTCCGGGAACTAGATCCCACATGCATGCCTCAACTAAGAGTTTGCATGCCACAACCGGGGAGTGGGCGAGCTCCAACTAAGGAGCCCGCTTGCCTCAACTAGGGAGCCTGCCTGCCGCAACTAAGACCCAATGCAACCAAATAAATAAATTAATTAAAAAGTTACTGGTGCCCAAGAAGCCCCCCATTGTGTCCTCCCCCAGGCACTGCCCTTGCCCATTAAAGGCAACCTGTCGTCCATAGATTAGCTTTGTCTTTTTTTTTTTAACATAGTATCTAACAGTCTCTTAACACCATTACCCTTTTTAAATTTGCCCTTTTTAGTTGGATGTTTTGCTTCTGAGATTTATCCACCTGTCGCTGTAGCGCGAGTTCATTTGTTCTCATTGCTTCCTGTGTCCCATTATGTGACTGACCATCATTTATCTGTCCAGTTGGGATAGTGTGGAGTTGGTCCCCAGCTTGGGGGTGCTTGGAACGGACCGCTGTGAAGCTCTCACGTCCTTGGTGGGTCCGTTCCCAGAACTGCAGGGTCAGGGCTATATGCACGGTCAGCTCTCGTGAGAAGTGCCAGACGCAGCCTGGTTTACATCCCCGCAGCAGTGTGGGGAAGGTCCAGCTGCTCCCTGCTCTAACCAGCCCCTGGTGTTGTCAGCCTGTTTGCTTTTAGCCACTCTGTTGGACGGGTAGTGGAAGCTCACTCACGTTGAATTAGCCTCTTCTTGGTGACTTGGAGCAATTTTTCATGTTTATTGACTGCTTGGATTATCTTTTTTGGTGATGTGCTTGTTTGGGTCTTTTGTCCATTTTTCTACAGGGTTGTCTACCTTTTTCTTTTTACTTTGTAGGAGCTCTTTTATAGTCCAGTTATGAGTTTGTTTGGGGTTTTTCGTATTGGAAGTATCTTTTTCCACTTGAAAACTTGCCTTTTCCTTTTAGCGTCATCTGATGAGCCAGCATTTGGGGGAAAGTGGGTGAGGCGCATGTGGGAACTCCTTGTGCTCTTGTAGCTTTTCTCTGGGTCTTGAATCACGATAAAAAATCGAGGACAAAAGAAATTCATAGATATTTCGTGTATTTTGATGTTTTTGTAAGTAATATCTTTTAAATGTCATTTTCCAGTTGCTTGCTTGTATATATAAAGAGTTGATTTTTGAATATTGACTTTATCCAACAACTGCACTAAAATTCGTGTATTCTGAAAGTTTGTCTGTATGTTCTTTTGGATTTTTTCCCCACTCAGTCATGTCATCTGTGAGTTGTGACAGTTCTATATATTCATTTTCTAATCTTGATGTCTTTTGGTCTTTTTGTTTTATTGCACTGCCTGGGACCTCTAGTGTGAGTCAGTGTAAGTGGTGATGGTGGGCATCCTTGTTTCATTCCCAGTCTTAAGGGGAAAACTTGTAATATTTCACCATTAAATATGATATTTGCTATAGTTTTTTCACTTATAGAAGGAGTCTCCTTCTATTCCTTGTTTCTAGTGGGTATTGAATTTTATCAAATGCTTTTCCTCCATTTCTTGAGATGGTAATGTTTGTTTGTTTTTTTCCTTCTGTTACATGGTGAATGTACACAGATTGATTTTTGACTGTTAAACTAACCTGGCATTACTGGAATAAGCCTAATTGTAATATATCAATTTTTTTGTGTGTGTGTGTCAGTATAGTGTGGGTTATTTTTTCATCTCTGTGTTACGAAAGATTAGTTTATAGCTTTCTTCACATGTCTGGCCTCATAAAACAAGTTAGAAAGTGTTTCCTACATTTTTGTTCTCTAGTAAGGGTTACTGTGAGATTGTTGTCGTGTCTTAATCCTTAGACTCATACAAACCACTGAATTCTTCTATCTCTTTTTTGGCAAGAGTTTTTAAAAACGATTTAAAGCAAAAAAGTGTGGAGTTACATCTCGTTTCTAGAACCACATCTTGCTTGTGGAAAGACTTGGTGGTGGTTCTGTTTAGGGGGAGATGTTGAAAGTCTGGACTGATCTGTGGCAAAGTGGATTCCAAGTGGAGAAGGTGGGAATGGAGGCACTAAAGGGTTGAACGTGCGAAGTGCGGGAGAGAGAAGATTCCAGATGAGGCTTCTTGTGCACTGAGGGCACCTGGGGGACTAGAGAGTTTGGAAGCACAGGAGGATGGAGGAAGATGGAAGAACATGATAGTTCTGATTTGTGTGGAGGTTGAAATGCCTGAAGACATTGATGCCATCTGCCTGGAGGTAGCGATAAGGATCTGATACCTGCTCAGGAGAGAGGAAATTGGGAATCATATCCGTATAAGCCAGAAGTGTGAAAGTTTAAGCAGGATTGGGATAGGTTAAAGATTTCTAATTGCTCTTGGTTATACGAGAACCTAGAAAAGCCTGGGGTTGTGACATTGGACTTCCTAGAAGGCAACCATGTCATTTCACACAGTATTCCCTGATACCTTTGTAAGAGATGTGTTGGAGAAATGATCGGCCTAATCTAGAATAGTTGTTGCATGGTAGTAAACTGGTCACAGTTGTATGATAAGCACAGACAAATGCTGCCAACTGTCAAGAAAGGAAATTCCATGTTCTGGGATATTTTCCCCAATACTCTTTACATGTGGCTCAACATAAGATTTGGTTTTTCTTTTCTTTTTTCTTTTTTTTTTAGTTTACTGTCATTAATATTTTTCTGGCATATTTATTTCATGGTCTCTTGTGACCTCTAGATTTCATATTTATGCAGACAGACCTAATCCTTTTGTATATGGCAACCAGTCCATCCATCCATCCGTTGATCCATCTGTCTTCCATTCATCTCTCTCTCTGTGTATTTTCTGTTCTAATTTGTATCTGATCCCTTTCATTTACATTTATATTTACATATCTTTTTTGAATACAAAGTGTTTTAAGGTAGTATTACTCTTTTAAGAAGAGCAGTGATTCCGGGGCGGGGGGTTGTGGTGGGATGAATTGGGAGATTGGGATTGACATATATACACTAATATGTATAAAATAGATAACTAATAAGAACCTGTTTTATTAAAAAAATAAAATGAAATTCAAAAAAATTAAAAAAATTAAAATGGATACAAATGAACTAACTTACAAAACAGAAAAAAAGTAATGATGGACTTTCAAAAAAATGTCAGATGTCAAAAAGAATTATTTTCTAATGTTAAACTGTTTCCACATTCAATTACTAATAAAGTGAATGTAAAAATGGTATTAAAAAAAAAGAGCAGTGATTCCAGATGTTGTACCCAAGATCTTTTATTTTCTCCCAATGAATCTGTGTTTGTCAAGATGCTTACTCCTGAAGTGCATGTGTTAATAAGTATGTTTATTTTTCCTTCCTGTCTTAATTGGGTGTGTGTAGTCATGTGAATTCTAAACTTTGGAAATATTGAAAGTAGTTTGCAGATCCCCGGTCTTGCCTTCTTGAGACCCTGAGCTTCTGAGCCTCCTGGTTGAGGAGGCAGCTCTCCTGGTCCTTCTGACATAAAATAACATGAAGAGTCACCTCAGCTGACAGTACAAGTGCACGTGAACCATGGAGCCGCATAGTGTGTTGGGGGGGTGGTCTTGGCTTTCCCTCCACCCCTTAATAGCCTTGTGACCTCAGTCAGGCTTTTGTCAGTACTCCCTTTCCTCGCGTCTAAAATGGTACAGAGAACACCCATCTCACAAAATATCCACACTAAGTGAGTTTAAGTTATTAAGTACTTGAAACAGTGCCTGGCACATAGTAGATACTGTGAAAGTATTCAGTGATAAAAGATAGCATTCCTCTTTGTAGAATTTTGAACTTTAAAATTTGTTTAGAAATAGTTTTAGTAAAATTGAGATCTAAACTATTTAGTCAGTTTTTAAAAATATTTGTAGTATCAATATCACAGCTGGTTTTTCATGTGGTGCAGAATTACATCAAGGAGAGCCATTGGTCATACTTGCAGCTCTGTCGAGCGTCTGCTGCAGGCATTTCTCACTGTCAGTCTTTGATTTGTCTTTGATGTGTCAGTTTTTGGCTGACGGGTGATTGTCCGGGTACTGGGAACTTGTCAGAGTCAAGTGCAGCCCCAAGTGCTCAGCATGAATAAAGCGTTCGCTTCTGCAACCTGGAGAACGTGACATGTCACTTCTCTTCATTTCAGTCGGTAAACTTGTCAATTAGCTGCATTTGAAAAGTGATTTTTGATTAGTGCAATCAGTAAACATGGAATCTTTTCCATGATTGCTGCGCTGATTAGGTAAATTGTCACTTGAGGAGCTGTTGGTGAAGCCTTGGTTTCTGTGGCCATAGAGCTCTAGAAAAGGGATACGTTTTTAAAGACCACAGGAAAAAATTAGCTGTCATTTTTTTTTCTCTCTCTCTTGTTTGTACCTTTGTGAAGTGCAATTCACTATCTTAGATTTTTTTTCTCCCTCTCAAATGGATCTTCTTTTAGAGCCATACAAATGAATGATAATAAGTTTGTTTTACATTCTACTTCATTACTTCTCAGCCAGGAAATATTTCTGCTTTATGAACACTTAAGGGCCATATATATTGCTCAGAGCCACATGAAGAGATTTGTTTAAAGGTAGCCTTGAAATTTGTCTTCAGTCCTTTTTATTTTTCTTCTTGGGTTGAAAGCAAGAGATATTTTAAAGTCTTAACACAATTTGCTTAGGTTTTTAACAAAAAAACTATAGTTTTTGCATGTGCTGAGTTTGTGTGGAAAAAAAAAAGTTGTCCTGGAGGTGAGAAATAGTGAAAGCAAAACAGAGTGGGCAGCATCTGGCATACCAGAATTGGTGGGGTAGGAGCTCTGGCTGTTTTTCTAGACACTTACAGGTATACAATTAGACTACTGAGAAGGGCTCCCCCTCTCCAAAAAAAGCATTTACACTTAGTGAACATTACATTCCAATTCTACTTAGAAATACCGGTGTGCTTATTCTAACACGCAGCGTATTTGGATCTAGTGAACATGTATTCCTGATGGTGAGAACTTTCCCTCCACTTAATACTGTTCCTGGGAGGAAATATACCAGCTTTTTCCCTGACTTTATTTTTCATAAAACATTAGGATAAACATTTCTGAAGGCTTTTCTTAATATAAATGTGTTTTTTTATTACCTTCATTCAATTTTATATTTATTAGGGATCCTGTGTGGAAGCTTTTATTAGTACCATGGAGAGTGTGTTCTGTGATGACATCGTATATAAAGAGACACCATGCAACCAGAATCACGGAATTAAGTTTTTATGTTAAAAAGAGGCATGTTTCCAGGTGAACACAGTGATTCTGGGACATGTGAAGTACAGAGCTAGACAGGGGTCCAAATGAAATTTATTGTATTTCTTTTGATCTTTGCTATATTAGCTAATTTTGTATAATAAGACACTAAAATACAATACTTCCTGGGAACATTTTAACCAATTTTCACTGACGTAAGTTTTGTGCAGTATCTGAATAGTTATGGACTACAAGTTTAACAAAGTAATCATCAGGAAAAGTGGCCAAAATGTTGGCTTTACTTTCAGTAGATTGCTTTCTTGTAACTCACTGAAAATCGTATAGTGTATTTTAAGTTTCTCTATAGAAGTAAACTGCACAGGTGGTTTGCTGTCTTGTAAGAATTTCTGGTTTTACCTCCTCTGATTTAGATTGTCTGGTGGTGTACAGTCTGCATAGTGATTCAGAAGTTATTCTGGGCCTAGACTAGGGATCTTGGCCCTGTTTCCTGTGGATTGTGTGGCAATGAGCTTCCTGAGTTTCCATTCAGGTTCTGAATATCTAATGACCAACGGGAAACCTCCTCAGCATTGTTCTCAGTTTGACCGCTACTAATTTGGTTTTTAAGAGATAAAAGGGGGACTTAATGCAGATTGACTAGGGGTGCCACCTTTCTTTCAGTTCAGAATGGAATTCTGCTCGGAAGTGATGGTGGTGAAGGCCTGGCGCGTGCACTGATCGTTGGGCCAGGGGCTGGGGTGGCTCCCCTGGGGTGGCTTGTCCATCTAGGAGGCTTTCTTTGGTCCAGTACCTCGACTGTGTTGCTTCCAGAGCAGCGGCAGCTGGGTGTTTCATGCTGGAACCCTTGTGAGCAGCCAGGTGCCTTACTTGTTCCAGATTCTCCTTTGCAGGGGGTTTTAAAGCACAATTCTACTTTTCTTTCTTCTTTTCTCCACCCCCCACCCCCAAGTAAACCCAGATTGCATTTTTTTGGTTGGTAACCAGAGATAAGCTTTCATTTCTTCTTTCCTTTAAGAAAGTAATTTCGAAAAGCATGTTTCTAGTTTGTGTTTCCATTAAAATGTGAGCCTGAATACATTATGGTAAGCCTTGTTGTCCTTGGGCCTTGGGAGTCTGGAGGAGGTTACTGTCCTCACGCGGAGACCTCATTAGACAACTCCTGGAACAGCTGTTTTAATTAGGTCACACTCAGACCCTTCTGGAAGGTGGCTGAGATGACTGAGACTGGGGACTGGAATAGTGGTTGGTTCATACCAACCTGCCGACTGTGCTGGGGGTGCCCTTCATCCCATTTACACAGAGGACCAGCAGCCACTTAACTATTCCTTGTAATTCGTTCGATGTTCCCAACTTAGCTTCTGTTAGGGGAAGAGGTTTGACTCTCAGAAAACAATAGGGAAGTGGGCAGTCCCTTTATGAACATGTCTTCTGACCTGTGTTGGAGAGATTGTGTACTGTCTGCTTCATGTTAGCACAGCTAGGCAAGTCAGCATTCTGTCCTGTTTACACGTTTCGGGGGCAAATCTTAGGATTTCTATTAAAGTTACTGTTCGTTCAGTTTGTATTTACGGATAAAACCAAAATACCATCATTTTGCACAGCGTTTAAAATATAAATGTAAAACACCTTTACATATGTACGTACACAGATAGTGAGGGAGAGAGAAATGTGAGTTTAATGACCAAGGCTTCTAAAACTATGTTTTGTTATCAAAGGAGAAATAATTTAACAGACAGATTTACTGACCCTGTTGATTTCATATCCTTTTACATTTCCAGGGTGTGTAATTATGCTAGTTATTTAATTTATATTCAGTCTCAACTTTTTTCAAGAATTTTTAATTATAATATATGTGGGTAGCTGAATAGTGATTACTTTTCAAAAAAAAAAAAAAATCTCCTGTTCAACCCTTTCCTGTTTATCTTCCAGATATGAGGCCCCAGGATTCCTGGCGAGGTCCTCCTCCCCTTTTCCAGCAGCAAAGATTTGACAGGTAATATTAAAGCAAATATGACTTTTCAGTAACTTTCACATCAGCATTTGAAGTTCGGGCTTTCTCTGTGGTATGAAATGTACTTTCTTCCCTCTAAATAGTTTCTCTTGTGCCCTTTCTTTAGGAAAATAGATGGTTAACACGTTGAAGTAAAAGATTCATGCCTGTATACTTTCCTGCTTTTTTTGGTTCTTGGCCTTTATTTTATTGATGCTTTTGAGGTGCCCTGAAAAATGCAACACAGAGAGCTTAAAGTTGTATTAGGTTTTGGTCAGGCTAAACAAATTTCTTTTTAGAAGTGTTGTGCAGCTTAATGAGGCATAACTAATGGGGTTCCACTTTTATCACTTCTGTGCCGGCAGCGCAGCATCAGTACAGACCAACCATTGATTCTTGCTGCAAACCTCTTGAAGTCCTAATCAGCTTCTTTGGTACAACTTTTTCAGGGCTGACAGGCCTATTGTAGTGCAGTGTCACTGTAGGTCAGTAGTTATTAGTTGCCACTGAAAACAGTTTCTTTAACTACTTAAGACTGAACTGAATTAAATGCAGAAGGGACTCAGAAGAGGATTATGGGATCTGCAGTCTAATAAGTACCACGGACGAGGAAGAATGTGACATGGTTTAATAACAAGGGATGTTTGACATGTGTTCTTTCATTGATAAGTTGTGCTCTCCGAAGTCAGGTGGTCTCTGCACGACAAGGCAGCCGGGCGTGTTATGAATAATTATATTAACATCTGAAGAATAATTTTTTAAGGGCAGCTTTAAAGTCTGTCGTCTCATGCTGGTCTTGCCAGCACCAGTCAATGCTAAGACGAGTTTAAGCCCCCTCATAGTACGGCTTCCTTCTTTGCCTTCCCAGTTCTGATCTGTTTTGTTTGCCTCTCTTCTGCCGTTTTAGCAGTCTGAGCTGTTCACATCTGAAATGAATGAGGTGTTGTTATTTGAACAGGGTTATAACCCCTACCCCCTTTAAGAAAGGTCTTTCTTTAGAGACTCCAAAACCTCATTTCATTATTTTCTTCAAGAAGATAAAAGAAATTATGTTATTCAATTGTTTATTAATAGTATCAGCTACTTCGTGCAAGCTGCATTTTAATTTAAAATAACTGCTACTGCCTGTGTTTATGTTTTGTTTTCAGTATAAGTGCTCAAGGCACATGGTATGTACCACTTCAGCATCCTCAGAGTAGCACCATTGTCAAACAGATTAAATGAGTGAGGGGTAAATTTTTTTCTAAATTACATATTATCACATTCACACTGATCTCATTTTAATAACTGTCTTTCTCCATTCCGTTTGTCAAGTTTGATTTTAAGATTTCATTTCTCCACTGTGTTGCTTGCTTTTTTCCCATATTATTAATCACCAGTATTATCATCTGCTTATGAAGTGCCAGCACTGTGCTAACAGGCTTTTAGAAACATGAATTCACTTACTCCTCTTAGCGACCCTTTGAAGTGGACGTTGTTATTTTTACAGATGAGGAAACTGAGGCACACAGTTCAGTAGCTTATCTGAGGTCTCTCTTCCTCACCATCCTTTACTAAGAAACTTTTCACTCAAGCGAAACTCATCAGAAAACTGACTCTAAGCATCATATTCCTGAATGCCACGGGGACTTCATAGAAGAAAAGGAGCCCCTTCCACTTCCAAGGCACCCTTTCTTCGGTCCTGAAGCTTTCCTTCCCTCTACCCATTGTTTCCCTAAGATTATCACCTTGTGTCCTGACATCCATCGGGTTTTTTTGTTCTGCCCTCGCCAAGTTGGTATCTTCTGGACTGACTCTGTGAACCCAACAGATCTGGGACATATTTTGTGGATGTTTTTGGTTTAGTTTTAGTCAGAAACTAAAGTCATGCTGTAAAGCAGAAGTTACGTGTGAGCGTAATATAATTCTTTCTTATGTCTTAAATCATGGTCGTTTAAGAAACACATCATTTATTCATAAAGAAAACAAAGTTTGAATTCAGCCTCCTAAACTTCTCTATTAGCCAGCCTCTTAGCAAATACAGTAGTACATCACTCGTTTCTATAGCACGTGTCAGTCTAACCTTCCTGACCTTACAAGGCATAGAGGAGAAAATACAAACTCACAGTCACTTTGACTTTGCTGAGATGTCACAACTGGTAAGTAGAATTCTTCCTAGAACCAGGTTTTACTGATCATTAGTTCAGTACTTTTCCACTGCAGTTTTGAGTGTTTGGTTGAAAACCCTATTAGAGAAGAAAATTTTGAGTGTACTTTTTTTTTAAATAAACTACACTTTCTTGAATTAATTCCTACTTTGAAATAGTATATATAATTCATATATTCATTTCACTTAAAAATACACTGGGCGCATCCCTGCCCCCACCTTCTTCTCCCCACACAGAGACAACCGGGCGATCATTGTGTTGATGGCGAGTGAGGTCCAGCGTGTGCCTCCTCCTCACCTGAGTTTCTGCCCTGTTGTGTGTGTCTTTGCCAGCGGAACATTCTCTTTTCTGGCCGTATCCAAGGTGGCCATTTAGTTTTTAACTTAAATGGGTGCTAAGCTCAGTCACAGAAAATTTTTTAAAGCTGATTTGCCATATATATATATATATATATACACACACACACACACGCACACACACATATATATATATATATATAAATTAAAGATACCCCAGTGGTAGTATGTAGTTACATCGCATTACCAGCTACTTTCCAGAGCAGTAATTTAGAAACTTAAGAATATTGTTGCCATTCATGATGCCAAATGCCTCAGATAAGTTGCCTCAATCGATGGCTACTGATTTTAAAAAGTTAAAACGTGTCAGCTTCAGCGCTTCCATCCCAGATTTAAAATGTATTTTCCAGGGCAAATTTCAGTTTGTAAGTATTTGCAAACTAATATAATTAGTACAGTGTAGAAAAATGATAAACTTGTGTAAAATGAAGGCCTTTCTGCCACTAACAAGCAGAAGAGAGTGTACATGTCCCTCTTACCTGCTATTTCCATTTAATTAAATTAGTTTTATAAATACTGTTCTTGTCAAAAACATTTCAAGTAATCATTTCAAACAAAAAGGAGAACTTTGTGCTTTTAAACTGTGGCTTTGTTCCTAACCTATTTTTAAATCATAAAATAATGTAAAATTGCGTTTATAATGTATTTTATCCATACCAGCAGATTTTCCTGAAACTCAGTTGAGTGAGTTTTAGCATTATAAAACTGGAAAGAAAAAATGATCACAGTTAATACAATGTGTGAGTTGTACTTAATGCAAGTGGGGTTTGCATGCTCAGTTTTGATGAGCCTCCTTGGTCACAGCACAAACCTTAACCCCTCAGTCCTGCAGAGAGTGGAAGAGACCATATGTTCTCTACATATGGAGCTGTTCTAGCTAAATAGATGAGGCCTTCTCACTAAAATATATTTATTAATGAATCCAAAAAATAATTAAAAACCCTGAATATATGCATATTCTTTCTGAGGTACAGATTTTTCATTTTATTTTGACTCCCAGAAAATTATATTATTAGAGTCCTGGTTTCACCACGAACTGTGAAGAATAGAATTGGCCTTTCTAGAGTTCTTAAAAGAGCTGTTCTTAGAGCCGTCACACAAAAATAATTATCTTTGGTGTTTGAAAAAAAAACAAAAAAAAAAAAACAGGGCAAGCTCCAAGTGAAGGGAGGAGAGTGGGGGGTAGAGAGGATGGATTCAAGCTTGAATAGCTGTGAGAAGAATGCATTACCCAGTGAGCCCAGCTTTGGGCTTTTCCCCCTAAGACCTAGGAAGTGAAATTCATATGCTGATCAGTTATAGCTGCTTTAGCAAATTTAAAGTTTGCTTATAATTCCTCCCAACATCTGTAATGGCCCCAAAGCTTCTAATGCTAAAATATATTGGAGAATTTTGCTACTGTTTATTCTTTGTAATGACTGTTCTGTAAAATAGAAGTTGAGGAAAATGCCTCAAGAAAGTTATGTCATACATGGTGATTGCTTTTAGAGGGTAAATCTTTGCTACATTATTTATGTGACAGTTTTAGATGGTTATGATTTAATACATCATACCTGTTGTTTTGTATCTGCAAAGTTAAAATAGGCACTTGAAGACAATTAAAACATTTCTTTTGACCATAATCTGGGCCAGCAAACTGGGTTATAATAGCTGTTGAATCTGTGTTCCCATGTAAACTGTACACCAAATGCCAGTCAGCCCATGCCAATTAGTGCTCATGTTGCTAGGTCACCGTGGTCAATTGAAAGCTGCATCAATAGAACTTGAAAAGGTTTCCTCCTGATCAGACCTTCTGACATATTGAGCAGAATAATGGATGGGAAAAAACAGCCAAGTCCCCTACCCTAGATTCAAAATACTCAGCAGTAAGAATTCATTTGCAGTGTGCAATTAACTAGAAAGAATGGACTCCAAGAACCAGCCTGGACATTTTTAAAAATAAAGCCTCATTCTCCTGTCTTGTACATGTTTACTCTTTGGAAAGGATCTTTTTTTTCTTTTTTTTTTTTTTGCGGTACGCGGGCCTCTCACTGTTGTGGCCTCTCCCGTTGCGGAGCGCAGGCTCAGCGGCCATGGCTCATGGGCCCAGCCGCTCCGCAGCATGTAGGATCTTCCTGGACCGGGGCATGAACCCGTGTCCCCTGCATTGGCAGGCGGACTCTCAACTACTGCGCCACCAGGGAAGCCCTGGATAGCATCTTAAAATGTAGCCAACTTGGTGATCTTGGGTCCAAAATTTTAAGTGACTAAAAGGAAACTTGACAGTTGAAGGTGAACAAAATTTTTTTTAAGTCAGACCTTTCTGATTCAATTGAGTTTAAACATCCTTTTAAATAAATGCTGATACTTCCTGAAACATGTTAAACTACATTCACTGTGAGAGACATAAAGGCCACTCTGATACTACATATCCCCTACGACAAATCCAGGCAGATTGGATTGTCCTCAGATTTGGAGATGATGATACCTGCCAGGTTTTAGCCTTCTGACTTTTAATGCAAACATGATGCTTTTCCACAGAGGCGTTGGGGCCGAACCTCTGCTGCCATGGAACCGGATGCTTCAAACCCCAAACGCAGCCTTCCAGCCAAACCAGTACCAGATGCTCGCCGGGCCGGGCGGGTATGCACCCAGACGTGACGATCGCGGCGGGAGACAGGTGATGCAGCGGGGGCTGTGGCATGGAAAGCTTACTGCTCACTCTGAATTGAACCGTGCCTCTTGGGACTCCATGGTTTGGTTTGGTTTTGGTTTTCTTAAACATCTGTGGATAAGTTACTGATAGAGTAGCTCAGCCGAACTTGGATCCCTCATTAAAAATGTATACGGGGTGAGTATCTGCCTCACTAAATAGGTTATCCTTTGATGATGCTGAAGAATTTTCAGACCAAAAGCCCCTTTAATCACAGCAATCTGATATTTAGCACAAATTTGGTCCATCACCAAAACATTATCCTTAGGGTATTTATCCTTAGGGTATTGCTTTTTAGTTTCATAGAAACTAGATCTCTCAAAATAAATGGTAATGTTCTAGAAGCTGAAAGTAATATTTCACCTTTTCAGCCGTTATCTTTATTCCTCTTGGGAGTCTTCTGTCTTGATTCATCTGTTCTCTGTCTGCATGGAAAGAAATCTTTCCTATCTAATTACCCACTTTTTTTTTTAACTAAATTTAAACAGCTATACATTGAGTGAGTATAATAATTCCTAGACAAATTCAGTAAATGTAAGCTTTATTCCCTTCTCTTTATAGCATCCACTTTTAGCAACATATAAGCCTGAGGTCTGTTTGTCCCCCAGCCATTTGACACCCTGGCCAGTATTTACATGCTCTTTAATCAAACGCTTGCCAGAGAACAGGATCTGAATGCAGTGATTCAGAGTGTGTGCTATTCCTGGAGTTGGCACCTGGGGTGATGCGAGGTGGTTTTTAAATTGCTTACCTGGTGTCGCCTACAGCCTTTTGCAGTGCTTCGAATATTAATTTTCTAACTCAGGTTCTTGCCATGTGTCCCTTTGTTCTGACAGCTGAGAAAAATCTTCTGCCAGCTAAGAAAAAGCTTTTTTTCCATACTTTCTTGGTGTATTCTTACAAGTCTCAGTTCACTTTACAAGAAAGTAATCATCTTGTCTTTTGAGAGAATTTTGTTACAGTTCTTTAGAATCAATTTGTAGAATATGACTTTGCATACTCTCAGCCCGAGATCTCTACAGATGCTATCGGTAGGTTCAGTAGATTGAGACTGTTGATGCTGCTAGTGTCGAGGGGACACTGGGCAACCTAAATGATGAATATTTTTGAAAGGAAGGCACACTTGCAACTAGAAGAAGCTCTGGAGGAAGTTTAGTCCAGTCACCTCATTTTCCAAGTCAGGAGTCGAAAGCTTAACCCTCCTGCCTTTGGGTTGGGCAGCAGAGCTGGGGACGCCTGTGACTTCTGACCCCAGTTCAGCGCCTCCCCTGCCTCCTTTAGGGGAGCGCGTCCCTTTAAAGGAGCTTTTTGCTGTTACACGAGGTAAAATTCTTATTCACTTAGGAGACGCAAACCGGTTGTACATTATAATTCCTTTAGGACCTTTTGGAAATAAATTTCTTTCTTAGTCTTTTTTTCTGTGGAGATTTTTAAAAAATTAAATCAGAATTTTGAAGCGCTATTAAATTTAGAAGTTTATTGTTAAAAGCAGTAAAATTATGACTTCATTATATTTTTAGTGGAGTTTATATGACTAAACAAGTCCTTAGCCTACATTATGACCTTGAAGGACTACACATATTCATGTTATAATTTAAACTAGTGAAGTGCTCTGAGTGGCAACATGGGGAAGGGGGTCCATTTCAGAATCCTCCGTAGAAAGGGAATTATGATGGGAGACACATCACATTTACCTTCAGGTTGTACAGAAATGTTATTTGCAAGCATATTAGGAACTGTTAGGAATACTGCCAGTAATTGATTATGTAATAACCTAATGTGGTACACTATTATTTATAGCTAAACAAACAAAAAACCCTAAAATTAATAGTTCATTAGGCCTCAACTGAGGCAGCAAGCTCCTGCCTTTGTTAAGCAAAATGACTTTCCTAGTATATAATATGTGTGAAGATGATGTGGGCACCTTACCACAGTGTGGCTTGAATTACCAGCTGGGGAGGGGGTGGTAGGGAGAACTGAGAATGACAAGTGCTATACACAAGACACTTAACTATCCTTCATTTGTGTGCATTTTAAGGAATTTTTCAAGCGCTTGTTAAGGCTTGTTTGGTTAGTTGTCAGTGAGCATTTATGCTGATGTCCCACTTTGCATGCAGCTTTCTGTGAAGCTGCAGACCAAAAGTACCCGTTTATGGAGACCTTCCATGTGATATACCTGTAAGACATATTCACCTTCTTTATAGTGTGTTTTTCCACAGAGAAGTAAGATTAGTTTCTTTGCAGGAGTGTTAATCCAGAAGATAAACTCTTTCTTTTGCTCTTTTTTTCCAGGGATATCCCAGAGAAGGAAGGAAATACCCTTTGCCACCACCTTCAGGAAGATACAGTTGGAATTAGGCTTTTGTAAAGCTTTCCCAAATCCTTTCATCATTCTACAGTTTTATGCTATTTGTGGAAAGATTTCTTTCTCAAGTAGTAGTTTTTAATAAAACTACAGTACTTTGTGTATTTCTTTTAACTGTGTATATTTCTACTGATCCGATCTCACTGTTTATGTTGCTTTCCAAAGATGTGTGTTGCATAATACAGTGGATCTGAATTTATTATTGCTTGTAAAACACATTTGATGGAACAGGAATACTGGTTTTTCATTATGTTCAAAAATCAAACCAGCTGTGGATTTCAAAACACAGTGTATTCTAGATCATCTAAGATCCATGCTGATTTTTAATGCAAAATTAGGTATGAACTCTTGAGCTGGAACTCTCAGCCAACTAGAGTGTATATTGTTCAGTATTTCTTTGGGAACATTTCATTAATGTACTTGTCATATGGAAATTTCTGGACTTTAGTAAAAAAAAAAAAACTTAAAACTCTGGTCTCTTGTTTTTCTTTTACAGTATTTAAACTTTGAAAATCTTGGCCAAGCATGTGTTTTTTGTTGTTGTTTTTTTGTGTTTTTTAATCAGTATATCAGAAAACAATTTATTTCTACAATTAGATGTCAAAAGAAAATGAAGAAGTAGATTTTAAGAGGATATGGTCAGCAAGACAACCCAACCAACCCATGTATGTGTCTGCTACTGATCTGGCAAATTATAAAATCTTCATGAGAATAAATTATTTACATTTTACAAATTTCATGTAGATTTATACTGCAGTTTTAAGGACTAGTTTTAAATCTCTAAGAAAAGTTGAAAAATTCCGGGGAGTGGTGATGAGTGAAATAGGTGAGAGGGATTGAGGTACAAACTTCCAGCTACAAAATAAATGAGTCATGGGATGGAATGTACAACGTGGGGAATATAATCAATAATATTATTTTTGTGGTGACAGATGGTAACTAGACGTATTGTGGTGATCATTTCATAGTGTATAGAAATATCGAATCATTTTATGCACCTGGAAGTAACACAGTGGTGAAGGTCAGTTGTACTTAAGCTGAAAAAACACTACACAGAACCCAGTGGGAGGGCAGAAAGAAAGAAAACTTAAAGTTTAATTCCTAGCTAAATTGCCTATGTTCCTTGGCAAGTTTTTGCATTATTTTACAATAGATTTCAACTTGTACTTATTTTTTTCTTGCTACTAAGCACACTATAGTTCCTTACATTTATGCCTGCAGTTCACGTGCAGCACTTCCATATGCATTTTCATTGCCACAACCAACCCAGACACACGTATGAAGACTTGTTGCTTTGTTTCCACCTTTCCATTCTAGCCTCAGATTGTAAAGTAAGGTTTCTCTCTGACTTTCTGACCTGGGACATTCTTGCTTTAGTATTCTACAAAGGCACACTTGTTAATCTTAAATCTATTCAGAAAAAGTCCCACCTTAACCTTGGATAGGAAGGTATTTTGAAGCTATTGAGTTCATTGCTGATGATGGGTGAATAGAGCAGGGTCCTTTATTGTTGAGATAAAGAGTCTCTGCTGGGAATTAACACAAGCATTATATATTACTTCACAATACATTAAAGTGGGAATAATACCTTCTGTTAGATTTCTCTATCTTCCAAATACTGAAAATGTATAGCGCCTAAATCAGTACTGCATACTCCAAAGGAGTCCACATACATGTCTTACTTAGTGTACAGAGCTTCGTAAGTACCCCATACCCACACTTCTGCAGAACCTGTATTTTCTCAGATCTTTAGTTTTGGTCTAGTTTTTAATTTTGTTTTAAGCTATCATGAGCGTGTCTAAAATAATTGTTTCTGATTTGGCTCTTTCACCATTACATGTAACGGATCAAAACAAGTTTGAAAATTATGTTTAAAGTGTTCTGAAGACACCTAAGCAAAAAGCCTGATGGAAAAATTAAGCCGGCTAGAGTCCCACTAGCGGGTGGTGAGACCTCGCTTCCTTCCCTCTCCTTACTCTGCATCTCTTTCTAACTCCCAGAAAAATGCCCTGTTATTTTGACAAGTAAACGCTTTTTAGAACTTTAAATGGCATGTTTAAAGCTATAACTATCCCCTCCATATTCGGGTGTAAAGTCAACGGGTCAATTTTATGTAATTAACTCCATTGTAGTATGTTTACGTAGGGCCAAGTTTTTTCAGGGTCTCATTAAAGATTTTTAAGAATCTTAGAACCTGAAAACAGCCCGACTTCATCGCGGCGCTAAGAGCCCGTGGTGAGCAGCTGTTCTCCGTAGGGTCCAGTGAGGCAAAGCCTTAGAGCCCACGGCCATCCATCGAAAGTGCTGTCCGGCCGCCGTGTAGCGTCGGGGAGGCAGGCGGGGAGATGACCGGCAGGCAGAGCTAGAGCCAGGGCCGGGCGGGCGGGCTCGGGGGGCGCTCGGCGGGGACGGGGACGCCCGCGGCCCCGGGGCTCAGGGGGCCCGGCATCCTGGCCCGGATCCCCGGGCGGCCCCCGCGCCGCAGCTTCTCCGCCAGCCCAGCGTCGTCTCAGCTCCGCACGCGTTCGAATACTGGGACCTGGAAGGAAAGAACGGAAAGGGTCTTCTCCCGAGGCTGCTGATTTAAGCTCCAAGCCTGAACGTAAACGAATTTCGCTTTGCTTCGAAATTAGAATGTAGACATTCTCCGAAGTCACCTGGACGCCCGGTTCGCAGGTTCGCAGGCGGCTTGCGGCCCCTGCCGCATCCGACTCGTCGGCGCCGCTTCCCGCCCCCAGGGCGGCCTGGAGCCGACCCACCGGATGCGTGCCCGCGAGCGACGGCTCTGCTACTTCTAACCGGGAAAAAAGTAAAACTAATCAAGTAGCAAACGCCCCACTCGGGGTGAAGTGAATGCCTGCGTTGCGTGTTGTCTGACACTGTATACATGCACGAGGGCCAAAGAGGAACATGCTTTAATTTGTGTGTGTGAAATGGGAATGGAGCTATTCACTACTACAAAATAGCCTGCACAACTTAAGACTTGGGCAAATTCATGGTTAAACTTTTATTAGAAATCACTTAAGCAACTACTGAAATAAGAGGTTACATGGAATTTAGAAACTGAAATAAAAGGCATTTCATTCAACTGCAGGTAAACATTCTAAAGCAAAGACAAATGAAACCAAAACACCTCTTTCAGAAGCTTCCATTTAAGCTTACCTCCAGGCTTAAAAATAATGACATAAAAGTGATCTTAAAATCACAAAGTTATCTTAATACTTACTGGAGAGAGCGAATTCCTGACTTCAAGTCTTCTTTGAATCTTGTCCAGATGCTCACCAGTTCTCACTAGCAGCAAAAGTCTATTTATTTAATTCATTTTTAATAAAATGTATCATAGTGCCCTGTCCCATTGTATTTGGGCATGGCAAGCAGCAGTTATTTTTAAAAACTGGACTTGAGTAATTAACATACAGGGTTTTATCCACACGTTAGTGTTATATTAAACAGTTGGGCAGTATCATTCATGCTTTAAACTACATCTGAAATTTATACTGCCACTACACAGTGCACTATCTGATGCACAAATTCATAGCTAAAAATCCAATCGATGGGTCTTTATGTGACAATGGTTCACCAGTTTATTCTAAAAGTTTATAAATCATCAGTATTCAGTGCAGTTAACAAAGCAAGTCTTTGGAAGGTGCTTGCATTTAGTGAACAGGATTGCATCTCTGATTTGCTTTAAATTGAAAGTAAACAGTCGATAGCAGAATGGAGTTTGAACACAACATCTGTGTTGATAAAAGTCTGATTGACTTACTTGTTCCGACCATTAGGTTTTAGTTCTAAGCAAAGCCTTAAATAGAAGACAACTGGGTTACACACACCATCCCCCCTTCCATATACAAAACACTCTTCCTGTATCCTTCAACATTGCGCTCACACACACACACACACACACACACACACACACACACACATACCCCGCTTCAATTTACATCCCAACACAGATTTCAGAAAAGTACCTGCCATCCCTGCCGTTCCTCTCTGCAACTTTGATTCTGGATCTTGGTTTCTGTGCCTCAATTGGAAAAGATACATTAGAATGCTGTAAAACTCCAAAACATTTAGGAAAGTGTCACATCTGCAGTTCGCATTTCTGAAACCGAGTTTTACTGTGGCCTCTGCTAAACTTTGGAGGGGCTTTGTTCCACTTAGACCCTGCGCCAGCCCTCCCTCTTGGTCGTGGACACTTATCCTCCTCTTCAGTTAATGAGTTTCACCTAGTCTGGCCGTTTGTGTTTTTATAAAAGATCTGCAAAGCACTAATTGCAAAAGAAGAAAAAAGCTCTTGTTTTGCATTAATCAGAATGTGGAATTCTATAATAAAAACATTTTCTGTTTTAATGTTTCAAAATCAAACCTTGTCCTAATTTCAGGATGTGCACACATAAACTCAGTAAGTTTCTGGGTGTAGAATGTTAAGCCCTCTGCAGCAATTACTTCTGGCTTGGGTCCTTTACTATTTAAAGGAACATTGAAAGGAAAGAGATACGCCTGTACCAAATACACTTTCAGAAAATATTGTATAAAGAAGGCTGTTTTTTCTTAATGGTCTTTTTGATAGAGAGTTCACTTAGTCTAAGGGATTTTTTGTTCCAGAAATTAGCAAGGAAAAAACTGTCCATGAAGATTTATTTTCTTTAAATGTTACTTGGAGCCCTTAGTCCATAAGATATTCTTGCTTTTGTTAAGTATTGGGCTGTAAAAAAAAAAAAAATTACAAACCATGTGAACTTTTAAAACATGTTTTCTAGAAGTAAAATTTCAGAATTTGAAGGAATCTGATCAATATAAACAATCATTTTGAAATGTGGCACATCAGTAATAGTTATGCTAGCTTGGCTAATATTCTGAAAGTCAATTTTATTAGTATGCAAAAACCCAAATTGGGAAAATTTCCTTCAGGTGTATTGCACCATTGTCATACTATTTTTTCTGCTTATTTTTTTTATGTAAAATGTTTTAAAAATCAGTTATCATTTTACAAAAATGCATTCACAGCCCCTTGATAAAGGCTGATCCCCTTGCTTCTTTAGTGTTTTTTTTTTCCTCTTTGTGGAAGGAACTGGAGTTTTAAATTACTATTATTATTATTTACTATATAAAATACATTTCGAGAAAGTGCAACTTTTAAAACACCTTCTTAAAGAATGCACTTTGCACATTCAGAAAAACACCCAAACAATGAAGTTAAATAAAATGTTTCGCTTCAAACTATAATTCTAAAACTTCAAATGTAGAAGAGCTTTAAGGTCTCTGGTAGATGTTTTGGTCATTTATAAATCACGTTTTACCCATGTTAACGTCTTTAATTTTTCTTCATTTCATAAGCTCACGTTCTTCAGCTTTTAGTATTTTTACTTCGCTACCAGTTCTTTAAATCATGAGTCAACTGAGCTGTGTTGTCCCATCATGCCAAGTAGTGTTAAAAAAAAAAAAAACCTATACAACTTAGTGAAAAATAAATGACCATTTGACTCTTACCAAAAAAAAAAAAAGTACTTAAGGTTCTTTTAAGTTATATTTAAATATCCTTTTGAAACACAGGAAATATAAATCATCATATTAAAGAGTAAATACATTATTTGTACAGGAAAACACCAACAAAATCGGTGTGTAACCCCTATTAAGTTCTAAATATGAGAAAATTATAAATATTTTAGTTATTTATTCTTTACATACTGATTACAATTCAGTAAATCACCTTATTCTCTTCTTGACATGCTTTCAAACAGGTTAATTAATTGATGTCTATCTTAGCAATTTTGCTTACTTGTTCTAATGTTTTATCACGGTATTCAAATTAAGATAAGCAAATGCCTTAGAAAGAGTAAATAACATGTCTACAGAAAGACAGGGTGTCATTTATTTTATCCATTCATTGGGGAGACCAGTTTCCATATAAAAAGTAGCTTACAACCCTTCTTTCTTTTGATGAACTGCATATTAGGGGGAAAATCCTCTTTTAGGGTAATATACAAACACTCATTGCCAGATAATGATCGAAACATTTAAAAAACAGCATTAAATTTAAAACGCTGTATCAATTCGTATAAGCAATATTTTGATTAAGTTTATTCCATTTCTGTAAATGGCAATAACTCCTCTGCAATAATGTTGCTATGTGCATGATCCACCTTGAGCTACAATTAAATTTACTTTCCATCAAACATTAATGAAATTGCACTTAAGGGGAGGGGGATTCGAAAATTAATCTCCCAAGGTAAGTTCCACTCCAAGAAGAATTCATTGCTAAAGCTGGGTTGGTTTTTAGAGCAACAAACACCAACGAAGTCTCCAATGTTTAAAACTGAGAGCTTTGGTTAGGAACGTGGTGCATATGGACTCGGCCGGCTTTTCACATAATTTAGGAACCTCTGGAAGGAGGAAATGACCACCTCAAAGCCCCCTGGCGCGATGCTCGTGATTCGATCCTGGGGCTGTCGCGTCCCCACCCCCAGTAGAGAGGTTCCGCGCCCGCCCGCCTCCACGACCCGTCCGTCCGTTTGCGAGCTCCGCGTCCGCCGTCGGTCCAAGCCGACCCTCAGGCGTCAGGAGGGACCCCGCCCGGCCCGCGCCGTCACCACGTCCTGCCATAGAGCAGGTTGGCGCCCAGCGCGCCGCCGCCGTAGTCCCCAGCCGCCGCGTCCAGGGCCGCCAGGCCTCCCCCAGGGCCGTGCAGCGCGGGCGGGCTGGGCGACAGCTCCTCCAGCTCGGGCGCGGGCGTCGGCGCGGGCGGTTGCGGGCCGGCCTGGCCGGGCGTCGGCGTGGCCGCGCCGTTCTGGCAGGGCTTGCCGTCCTTGACCAGCACGGGCACGGCCACGCGGCGCGGGGACGGCGGCGGCGGGCCCAGGCCGACCTCCTGCTGCAGCTGCTGCGCCGCCTTGTCCTTGGCCTGCCGCTTCATCTTGTACCGGTGGTTCTGGAACCAGATCTTGACCTGCGTGGGCGTCAGGTGGATCATGCTGGCCAGGTGCTCGCGCTCGGGCGCCGACAAGTACTTCTGCTGCTTGAAGCGCCGCTCCAGCTCGTAGACCTGCGCCTGCGAGAACAGCACGCGGCGCTTCCTCCGCGGCGCCGCCGCCGCCGCCGCCGCAGCCGTATGCAGGGGCGCCAGAGACTTGGCGGCGTCCGCGATGCCCGGTAGCGACCCCATGCTGGCCACGTTCACTCCCGCTGATGGCCCCATGAACCTGGAGACTGGGGAGGGGCCCAAGGGGAATGCCGGTCAGCCGCCACCCAGCTCTCTTCACACCAATGCGGCCGCGACGCCGGCGTGGCCCCGGCGGGTCCCAGGACGCCCCGCGCGCCCAGGGGCCCAGCACCCCCCGCGCGCGCAGGGTCCCAGGACGCCCCGCGCGACCCCGGCCGGGTCCCAGCGCCCACCGCGCGCTCAGGGTCCCAGGACACCCCGCGCGCCCCGGGCCCGGTCCCAGCGCCCCCCGCGCCTCGGACTGTGGCGGGAAAAGTCCGCGCGGTCCGCTGCCCTCCGTCCCGCGCTCCCGGCCCCGCTCACTTGACGAGTAGCGCGGGTCCGGGTTGGCGCCGTACCAGCCGGTGGCCGCGGCTGCCGCGCCGCCCCGCATGCCGTCCGTGTAGGCGGGCAGCTCGCCCATGTTGCCCAGGCCGCCGTTGCAGTAGCCGCCCATGGCGCTGTGCGGGAACTGCGGGACGCCGGGCGGCATGTGGTAGGTGGCGGCGGCCGCCGCCGCCGCCGCTGCCGCCGCCGCCGCCGCAGCGTTGTGGCCCGCCATGGCGTGCGGGGGCTGCATGCCCGCCACGGCCGCCGCTTGCGAGGAGGGCCCGGTCGGCGGCGCGCGGTAGGCGGCGGCCGCGGCCCCCAGAGGCACCCCCAGGCCGGGCGGCGCACCGTCCATGGCGCCGCCGAACTTCTTGTAGGTCTCCTCGATGGGGCTCAGGATGTCGGACACGGAGAAGGGCGTCGTGTGCTTGGGGCTCAACGACATGGCTCGGCGGACGGCCAGGTAGGGGGGCCCGGGGCGGGCGCGGGCGGGACGCGGCGGCCGTGGGTCGCTGCCACCTGGGCCGGGGCGGCAGCGCCTGTGACCAGGAGTCGGCGGCGCGTTGAGCCCCCGGAGCTGCGGGATCTGGGGTTTATTTTAGTCCCGCGCCAGGTTTACGACAGACTCGGGGGGCGGAGCAACATCGCAAACGAGCAAACAATGGTCATTGACATCTTTTTCTCTCGGCCCCCCACCTCCCCATAGTGGAGACAAAAAAGGTAAAGGGGGCAGTTGGGTGTTTCTTGAAAAGATCACCCCCCTTTGCTTTCTCCATGCTTCCCGCCTCCATCCCGGCCGTTATCCCAATCCTGGACCACCAGAAATAGAAACTCCGAGGCCGGCGTCGAGGCTTGAAGTGAAGGATTCCGCGCCTCTGCCTATCCAGACCCCAGTTTTCCTAAAACTACTGACTTCGTAGCAAAGTCCAGGGTAATTGGGGAGGGGGGATGTGGTGCTAAGTTGAGGGGTGGGGATGGTGCAGGGCTCGCCTATTCGTCTCCAGCTACCAGCCTCTCACTCGCTCCATCATCTAAAGTGTTAAAAAAAAAAAAAAAAAAAGAGAGAGAGAGAGAGAAAGAAAGAGAAAAGGAAAGGCTCTTGGGTCCCACCGTAAGAGCGCATAAAGAGTGAGGTACAATGACCGTCCTGCGCCTTTTTAGGGCTTCTAATTTATGCATCCTTAGACTCTCAAGCATCATTTTGTGGACAACCAAACGGGCACTTCCAGATTAGCTCCAAGTATCCAAATCCAAAGAAGAGAGAAAACACATAGAGATACAAATACACAGATGCTAACTTGTAAGTATTCTGTTTCTCCTCTGTGGGGATGGAGGTCGGGTAAGGGAAAGAGGGTACATTTTTATCTTTTCTAATGTTTCCTGTTCAGCTTGCACCTGCAAAGTTCTTTACAGGTTTCTTTCCCCCCCCCCCGCCTTTTTCCCCCCGCACCCGTCCCCCCAAGTACAAATATCCAACTTAGGGTTTACTGACCTATCACTACAATGATCAAAAAGAAGAGAAAGAAAACACCCCAAAAATCCAGATATTTCTAGCTTGTCGAAATAGGTCTTTTTATTGTTCTTTGAAAAATATAACCTGCTCAAGGATTATGAAATGGATGCACAGATCAGGTGAAAATGGTAGTTTCTCTTCAAAAATACTGTAGATAAACAGATTCTTTAAAAAAACTTTGTCATCCTTTGATTTGCATATTTACCTGCATAGCAAAGAACTTAGACATTGTGAACTTTCCTCTGAATGCTGAACACGACAAAGAATAAGACAAAAGAAGTGTGAGAAGCATACTGACTAAATTTTTAAAACAGCCCTGCAGTTAAAAAAACAAAACAACCAGGGAAATGAAGATGCAGTTTTTAAGTTTTCCTGGAGACTGGGGCAGGAGAAAGAAAAACAAGGAGAGTGCTTTCTTAAGCAAGATTTTATTGTTTAAAAAAAGAACAGGATGTATGAAAACAATTCCAGTTTAACCTGATAGAACATAAAACCTAATAGTACACAGTCTTGAAGGGAAGAACAGTTACCTTTTCCTTGTTTGGTTTCAGTGCTTTGGTTGAAATGTCTTCCACGGTTTTGCTCTTATTGTTTTAATCATTGTTTTGTTCATTTCAGTGAGCTTTGCAAAGAATCTGGGGGTGGGGTTGGGGGGGAGGGACCAGTATTCACCTATGGGAAAAAAGTGTCAACCAGGCAAGTGCTAGAGTATTAGTATTTTAAAAAACTGAAAGACCCGAAAGACAAGGTATCATGATTGTTTCCAGATGTCAGTTGCTGACTTAGTAAGATTAGTATTGCTACAATTTTTACACCACACTACTTTTACAGGTCTTTCCTCAGCTTGAAACCTTGGGCTAGGTCTTCATCCTCACCTGCACTGGAATTGACTACTTAATTTTTTAAAAATTAGTGATTTAATACAAAGAAGTATTCATGTATTGTATGTATTTAAGTAGTTGCTAGAATCTTAAAAACTGCAGTTTGGTTTTTAAGTTTTGGTTTAATTCAAATTGAATTGTTTACTTGATTCTCTTAAAAATAGTAAGAAGTCTTTCCTTTCAAGCTTTCCTCAGAGACAAGAGAGTAAGTAAAAGTAGTTTTTATAACATCTATGGATATAAAAGTCATTTGTGAACCGTTATATTTTATTTTTCAAGTCGAAACGTGTTTTAGAAGTGAAACCTATTATCACAGTCTTCATTCGTGTTGTTGAGTTACGCAAAGGGCAAAAGTGTTTACAATTATAGTTTTTTTAAGACAATTATTATTTATTCTGTTTTCAGGCTATACATTTCATCTTGTGTAATATTTTTATAGAACTTTAGGATAGCAGTTCACATTGAGTGGTTAAACTACAATTTGTTGCTTATTTTGTTTTTCAACTGTAGTGGGTCCTGTTACAAGTTCATTTACATCTGGAAAGTTCCCACCTTTAAATAAAAAAGCACTTTATCATATCTGGGGGCTCTCTGCAGATAGTCACTTTCTGGCTGCTTGGGAACTTGATACCCTAATTAGTACTCCTTTACTGGAGGTGAACAGTTCTGGAAAAAAAATCCACAGTCTTCAACATTTTTCCCTATCAGTTGTTTGTGTCTCATTCCAGAAGTTACATAGCTTCATGCTGGAAACACTGTTTGAATGTGTGCAGATGATTCTGGAAATAGGTGTAGTCTGGAGGATGTGTATGTACATTTATATACAGATACAAATTAGAATAATCCAACTGATGCTCCATTAAAGCTCTTTATCAACTTCATTTCATCATACTGTCTGCCTAAATTACGCATGGAAATTTATACTCAGTAGATTCTTAAATACTATTGACTTGTGAAATTGGATTTCATAGGAAATATGTTTCTGAGAAATGTTTTCTTGTTGTTTTTTTTCTTTCCTTAAAAACAATGCTGCCACTCAGAAAAAAACCCAAAAACCAAATACTACCAAAGAGAACGCAGTGAAAAGAGATGTTCCTCCCCTTCCCATCCTCCCACTTTCCCTCCTCAGAGGCACTATTACCTGTTTCTTCTGGCATAGTCTGTACCTCTTGAAGCATACTACCATTTTACACACAGGGGGGTAGCATATAGTTTGATACCTTGCTTTTTTCCCAGTTTAGGTTTTTGTAATTTTATACATTACACCACTGAAAACTTAATAAATGGGCTGTGGCAGACATATAGAAACATTTCCTAGATAAAAAGGTTCAGTAGAATCTCTTAGCTTTCTGACAAAAATGTGGTAGTTAATGAAAATTTCTCATGTGTTTGTTAACCTTAGGGCCAACATTATTTAGCAAAAACAACCCTGAAGTAGGAGGCTTCCCCAGATAGAGGATTTGCTGTTGTCAGACAGGAGCTCAGAGAAGGGGGCCTGAGAGACTTTGAGAAAACCAGTCAGTTACTTAAAGGGAAATGTTTTTCTAAGGTGGCAAGTAGATTTCTAATGTATCCTGAATTTCCTTATAAAGAAAAACTGTGTTGGAAAATATAACTTTCTGCTTGACACTCAAGAAGATAAGTGCCTTTTAGAAATGAGACACTTGCTACATTTGTGATTAGTTTAAAAGAGTTGTGAAATAATTTGATTGGTAAAATTCTCACTTTTGGGAAGTAGCTTTAAAATATTGTCTTTGCAGTTGGGGAGGAATAAAATGAAGCAGGTCAGGATACTAGTATTTTGTAGCAAAATTTGTGATTATAAAGAGGAAACAAAACTGTTACAGAGATGACACACAAAGTTTTTAAAAAATTATTTTTAAAATGTTTGCCAATTTCTGAAATTTGGTTTCTTTTTAGTCCTTCTAAAAGACTCTGTGTTTTGAATGTTCGATTATTATGTCTCTTATGATAATTTTACACTTGTATTTATATGACTTTGTTATTTCTCCCTCCTCCTCCTGCAGCGGGGGATGGCAGAGGGGAGGGTTTCCACAATACCCACATGCCTCCCCGCCAAGCCTCCTTCTCTTAACCCTCAGCTCTGTCCCTGGTGTGCTGAAATGCAGCTAGGGCCGAGGGGAGTGGGACTCTCTCTCCTTGGGAGGACAGAAGGAAGAGGCTAGAGACCTGGACACCCCCCACCTCATCCTTTCATAATTTCTTCACAAATGCAAATTCCTTGCAGTTTAACTCCTATTAAAAAAAATCTTGAGTCACTCTTTCCTGATACTCAGATTTTTAGATTGAAAATAGTTTTCTGACCAATGAATACGTTTTAAATTTAAATGATTATTAGTACAATGTGAGACTGAGTAGAGGGTGTTAAGACATGACTGTTGTTGGAATCATCATAATAATGAGGGCCAATTAAATGGTTCTTAAAAAGCAAAAAGAAAAACTACAAACCTCCCCTTCTAGGGGATAATCACGTTAGGCTACACCAAAGGGGTAAAAATATGAAAATTGACCAGTATGGCACAACTCTCTCACCCTAGGATTATGAGCTTAAGCTAGAAATTTAAATTTTTCTATGTTTTAAAAATTATTTTTATTTTTATGTATTTATTTTTTAAAGTGATTAATTATTTATTTTTTGGTTGTGTTGGGTCTTCACTGCTGCTGGCAGGCTTTCTCTGGTTGCAGCAAGCAGGGGCTACCCTTTGTTGCGGTGCGCCGGTTTCTCATTGCGGTGGCTTCTCGTTGTGGAGCCCGAGCTCTAGGTGCGCGGGCTTCAGTAGTTGTGGTTCACGGGCTCAGTAGTTGTGGCTTGCGGGCTCTAGAGTGCAGGCGCAGTAGTTGTGGCACATGGGCTTATTTGCTCTGTGGCATGTGGGATCTTCCCAGACCAGGGCTCGAACCCGTGTCCCCTGCATTGGCAGGCAGATTCTTAACCACTGTGCCACCAGGGAAGTCCATAAAAATTATTTTTAGAGTAAGTATTAAAATAAATACATGATATGGGAAACAAGGGCAATATTGAAATATATTCTTTATTGTGATAACAGGTTTACTTGTATATCTTGCTTACACAGAAAGCTTAAACTTTGTAGAATATAATAGCATTTCCATTGAACAATATCTGACATATTTTACATGTCTTGGAATGTAATTAAATGGTTCTTTTATAGGAAAAAATAATGCTTTGAATTTTAAGCAAAATCGAATTTCTATTTATTATTTTGTGTGAGGAGCTAGTCATTCTAAAGGTTGTACCATATCTCTACACATACCTGCGTGAATACATATAGCTTTTTAAAATATATACTTCTATAACTTTTTTTCTCAAGTGCACTCAGTTTTTCCAAATCTAAGGTTCATTGAATTTAAAGTCTCTTTCTCTCCTACACGTCACATTAAAGATGTATCACCTTACATTTACAAATTGATTTGTGATTATCAAGGAACGTATCAGGCTTTACACCTGCTATCATTTACTTGAAGGAGAAACTTCAATTTGGGGCATTATTTATTTATTTATTTATTTTTTACGCGGGCCTCTCACTGTTGTGGCCTCTCCCATTGCGGAGCACAGGCTCTGGACGCGCAGGCTCAGCGGCCATGGCTCACGGGCCCAGCCGCTCCGCGGCATGTGGGATCTTCCTGGACCGGGGCACGAACCCGTGTCCCCTGCATCGGCAGGCGGACTCCCAACTGCTGTGCCACCAGGGAAGCCCCCAATTTGGGGCATTTTGATAAATTATTTGTTGCATTTAATAAAGTTTTACTATACACACTTTAAAAGAAAGAACTATGAAGTTAACATAATTAGAGAATGTTGCCCTTTTTGTTCTGTGTACTATGAACGTTGTGGAGCTATTTGTTATGTCTCTATCTGCATTCTTGGTTGAGAATTGTGCTTGATGCAGTAAGCTAGTGTTCACCTCATCAATGTGAGTTTTGGTAGATTTTAAACAATTTAATTTTTGGTTCAGTAATTTGCTTTACAAAGCTTGATATGAAATAATTTTATTAATCTACTTTATACAGACACTGAGTGCGGTGAGGGAAACTGATTGATGAAAGTTTCCTCCTAAGGTTTCCTTTAAAAAAACAAAAAATAAAAACCTAGTAAAATGAGTCTTAAATCACAACATACCTGTCAGATGGACTTGAAGGCCACTAAATATTGCCTCAAAATACCCATTTCAGTGAACTAATAATGAGATGACTCTTCAGTAAACCTAGTGTTTATTAAGTATTTGAAAATTAGGTACTAAATTTGATCTTGTAGCTGTGTAGGGAATTACATGAGGTAATACTGAAAAGATGATTCAAACGTTTGTTTTTGCTTTTAGAATTAGTGGAAATTTCACAAGTGTCACAAGCTACTAGCTATTGGAATTTGGCCAAAAATGCCAAGTAAGAATTACTTGAGAAAATCAGTACCAGCTTGAATGAAAGCAATTTATCACTGGTATACAGCATGTCTTTAGAAATAAATATTATCTCACAGAAGAAATAGGTAAAAATTGGAGTAGGTCATCTCTTCTAAAATAAAAAGCATATATGTATATGCAAAAGAGTTTAAAAAGCTAACAAAACTAACTTAACTGTAAGAATAAATGGCAAACTTCAGTGGGTGAAAGATTTTTTAAAAATTACACAGTATAAAAGAAATGTAAAATAGAATTTATAGTTGTTTAAAGTTCACTTTTTAATAGGATAAATCTTGAACTGTGAAGGGTGTATTACGGTTGAATGTTGTGCATAAGTTGTTCTAGGAGTTAGATGATGGAATACAAAGTCATTGTTTTGATTTGTGTTTTGTATGCTTACTGTTATAAACACATAAAATACTCTGAAAGATCTGAAAGAAAACTATTTCACATATGAAGTTTTCTATAAAAAGTCTGGTATGTGTGATGATTTCTTCTAGAGTTAATTCTTTTAAATGCAATGTTTCTTTAGAATAATCGGTGGTAGTGCATATATGATTGAGCTGTCATTATGAACATAATTGATGACAGACTGCCTTGCTGCAGCTCTTATGAACCATTTGCAGAGATTAAAAGGGTGATGGAAATGGTGGTTTAGGAAGTGCTTTCTAAAGACACGAGAGGATCGAAAAGAAACCTGGGGTTTCCAGCGCCCTCTGAAATCATTTTCACATAAAACCCAGGTTCAGTGGGTACAAGTGTTGTTTAAGTACTCTGCTCTTGAAAAAAAACATTTATGTGGCATAAAGAGACGACTTGGTCATGGATCTTAAATGATCAAATCAGAGCGTCTATTCTATACCCGTTTCAAAAGGAGAAATGCAGAATGTTCCGTCTATTCAGTATCCCATATGTGCCTGCATTTAACTACGTAGGCAATAAATGAATATAGGTAAATACTCATGAAAATCAAACACTTTTCATACCCCAGAAAGTCTAACCACAATTGTCCTTAGCTTTCTATGTACGTATAGATTGCCACATTTCCATATATTCAAGCATAAAATTGTATCTCTCATGTAAATGTTTTGACATAGACTCAGGGGGAATTAGTTATATGATGCAAAAAAGAAAAGCTTAATTATATACTTCTTCTTCTAACTTGATTCATAAAGGATATGAGGCAGCTTTTAAATAAATATGTTTGTGTACTTTAAACATTTAGTAAGAATTATGACCTCGTAAATAAGGATCTTGTAATAGTAAGAAGTTAAGATATGGCTGAAAAAATCATCAAATCTATGGGCCATAAAGCCTACCAAGTTCCTGTAGTTGAACCTCAACCTTGGCTGTAAGCGTCCTAGTGGTCAGCTGAAAAAGCCAGTTACACTTTCCTTATTTTTAGGGGAGAAAACAAAACAAAACCAAAAACAAACACCACCCCCACCCCCGCCTCGACTCTTCAGGAAAAGAAGCGCTCTAAAAGAAAGTCCTCACAGGGGGCTTCATATAGGAAACACTGAATACTGTAACATTCTTAATAGTTTTCTAGCAGAGTTATTTCCTAAAGTTAGCTTGTTTTAGTGGCCATTCCTCAAAAATTTGAGACCTCAACACCAAATCAGCTCAGTTAAGGTAACTGAGGGGTGGGAGCAAAGTAAGTAATATGGTCCAGATGTGTAGCCTTCTGATGTTCCAGGACTGAACTCCACACTTTTCAAAGAAGACTTCATAAAAACCACAACATTGTTACGCTTTGGTTATTAGAAAGTTCTTATACTGAGGGTAACTATGTCCCTCTCATTTGCAGATATCAGTCCCAATTCAACCTTTTGATGCCAAATTATAAGTCTGGTCTCCCATAAAGCCCTCTAAATATAAGAAGATACTATATTAATCATATTATCATATTATGTTTTCTCCTTTTCATACAAAAAGTGCCCCAAAACAAAAAAAGTTTGTAGTGAACATACACAATTATTAACCAAGAATTTATCAAGTGATTACTATTTATCAGGTGATTATCAGGAGTGTCCTGAATGCTTTAGAAAATTGGGAAGGGAGCCCTTCTGGTACCAGAAAGAGGAAACTTATTCTTGGCATCCATATTCTGATCTTGAAATGGTACTTTTAAATTGTATGTATGTATGTGTTTATTACTTTATTATTTTAAATTATATGTACATATGAACATATGCTTGTGTGTACATATATATGTGTATATATATATATGCACACGCCAGGTTCTAAACAATTGACTTACTAATGAACTTTTTAGAACATATCCCATTTGTAAGGTGGAGATAAGGCTAAAATCCTGAAACCCACTAACAGTAATCTTTTACTAATGTGCTAGGTACGTTCGTGAACTTTAGGTGTTTATCTCATTTGATAGTTATAATAGAAGAGAAAGTGTGATTGACATTGACAGTGATTCAAGTGAAAAAATATTCTTTTTTTTCTTCCAGGTGTATTGAGATATAGTTGGCATACAGCACTGTATAAGTTTGAGGTATACGGCATAATGATTTTATTTACATACATCATGAAGTGATTATAAGTTTAGTGAATTTCCATTATCTCATATAGGTATAAAATATGAGAAATAAAGAAATAGAAATAACTGTTTTTCTTGTGATGGGAACTCTTAGGATTTACTATCTTAACAACTTTCATATATAACATATATCAGTGTTAATTGTATTTATCATGTTGTACATTGCATCCCTAGTGTTAATTTATCTTATAACTGGAAGTTTGTACCTTTTGACCACCTTCATCCAATTCTCCCTCCCCTCAGCCCCCACTTCTGGTAACCAAAAATCTGATCTGTTTTTCTATGAGTCTGTTTGGTTGGTTGGTTGGTTTTGAAGTATAATTGACCTACAACACTATGTTAGTTCCTGTTACACAAAATAGTGATTTGATATTTCTGTACATTTCAAACTGATCACCACGATAAGTCTAGTTTTGATATGTTACCATACAAAGACATTACATAGTTATTGACTATGTTCTCTACACTGTACATTTCATACCCATGACTCATTTATTTTGCAACTGGAAGTTTGTACCTCTTAATCTTCCTCACCTATTTCTTTTTCTCCCATTACTCCCCTTCACCCTGGCAAACACCTGTTTGTTCTCTGTATCTATAATTCTATTTATGTTTTGTTATGTTTGTTCATTTTTTTTAGATTCCACATGTAAATGAACTCATACAGTATTTGTCTTTCTTTGTATGGCTTGTTTCACTTAGCATAACAGGTCCATCCATGTTATCACAAATGCCGAGATTTCATTCCTTTTTATGGCTGAGTAATATTCCACTGTATAAATACATCACATCTTCTTTATCCATTCATCTATTGATGAACACCTAGGTTGCTTTCATATTTTGGCTGTTGTAAGTAATGCTGCAGTGAACATAGGGGTGCATATATCTTTTCTAATGAAAAAATATTCTGAAAAGGCGTGGGAAAGAGATCTCAAAGATACTTCTTTCCTGCATCTCTACAAGGGTGATAGATTAGGATTTATGTGATATTTGAGTAGCTATTGTTAATGAAACTATTCTTACATTGTCAGACTATTCTGATGGCTATCTAGATAAAGTTTAAAAACTTACTATTCAACTGGATATTTGTTTTCTGTACATTTTCTTTATAAGGACAGCAGAAAGTTTGGAAGTTTCTAGTGACTATAAGCAGAGTTAATAGAGCAGTGATAAAAAGAGTTTTTTCTGTAGTTACTGCAGTAATAAAACAATCTCCTTAAAAATATTTACAATATAATTTCTCAAAATTATGTGAATATTTGATTTGTAGATTATAGGCATTATTGATATCTGCTCAATATTATTACAGTTACTGAAGTAATAGAATCTTGTTGAAAAACAATGAAAAATACTGTTGAAGTGTATTATTGTAGAACAGTTCTGTCCAATACAAATACAATGTGAATCACATACATAATTTAAAATTTTCTAGTAGCTACATTAAACAAAGTAAAAAGAAACAGGTGAGATTAAATAAAAATGTATTTTATTTAACCCAATATATTAAAATTTTATCTGTAGCTCCAAAACTATAGCCCCCAGGCCAAATTCAACCAGGCACCTGTTCTTCTACAGCCCAGGAGCTAAGAATGGTTTCTACATTGAAATGGTTGAAAAATGAATAATAATATTTTGTGACATGTGAAAGTTATATGCAATTTAAAGTTCAGTGCTCATAAATAACATTTTATTGAATATACCCACACACCTTTATGAGTGGCAGAGTTGAGTAGTTGCAACAGAGACCATATGGCCCACAAGCCTAAAATATTTACTTGCTGGTGCTTTTACAGAAAATGTTGGTCAAACTCAGCCAAGGTAAAAGTGAAAGTGAAACTCACCTTTACAAATACCCAATCCCACGCCAATCTCCGTAAGTAATCACTATGAAGGTATGAAGGGTTTTCTGTGTGAGTTTTTCTAGATCTGTATGACTACACATATTCTGTAGTTCTGTTTCTTTATGTATCTAGAACTTATATTCACACTTTAAAAATATAATGGCATCATTTCATATATATTCTGATTTCTTTTCTTCACTGAATGATATTTTATATCAGTTTCAAAATGAGTACCTTTTTTTTTTGGCTACATTCTGTGGCATGTGGGATCTTAGTTCACCCACCAGGGATCGAACCTGTGCCCCCTGCATTGGGAGCATGGAATCTTAACCACTGGACCACTGGGGAAGTCCCTCCAAATTAGTACTTATACATATGTTCCTTGTTAGTACAAATATGTGCTTTCATGGCAGTGCACGTAGATGTTCTCATTCTAGAATCTACTTATTTATATCCCATGATTCAGGTTTACTATATGTTATTTTTTCAGTCCCATGTTAATGAATTTAGGCTCTTTCATTTCTTCCCCTCCTGTCTTTCTCTCTGTCTCTCCCTTTCCCTCTTTCCTTCTCTCTTTCTATTACAAACAGTGCTGCAGTGAACATTCATGCAGATCTGTGTGTACTGGTACAAATATTTCTGCAGGATAGATTTCTAGAAGTAAAATTGGATCAAAGGGTAAGTTTATTATACATTTTGGTAGGAGTTGCCAAATTAGCCTTCAAAAAAAAACCAGTATCAGTTAATGTGTCAGTGGTGTGTGATGTAACCTTTTCTCCCTACATCTCTCACCAACACTGGATAATCATTAAAAAAAATGGTTTTTACCAGTCTAGTTCAGCTTTACATACATAACTTAGTATTTCCTTAATAGTCTTCTATTTGCTAAAGTACTATTGCTCATTAAAAAAATCAAAAAAGAAAAGAAAATTAACCAAGAAATATATAAAGTGCGAGGGGAAAGTCCTCTGAAATAACATTCAGAAATAACCACTCTTAAATAAGTATTCAAGCTAGAAGATTTAGCTTAGGAAAATACAAATGTATTTTCATCCCGATTAGTTTTCTTTGAGAGGAATATGGCATAGTAAAATGCAGTCATGCTTTAGAATTAGACTTCAGTTGACTCCTACTCTATCAAACTGTAAAATTTGATGGAAAATTTTACTTAAATCTTTCTGAACTCAGTTTTCCCATCTGTAAAAACGTGAAGGTTAGATTAAATAGGTTTAAATAATAGATGAAGTCACCAATCATAGCTGTTGCATAAAGTGTTTGCTTTATTTATTGCTTCCTTCCTTTTTCTCTCACTGCTTTCTTTCTGAGAACAACAAAAAGACATGTTTCCTAAAATACCATGTTTTATTGCAGAGGTTGGCAACCCATGATACGTCAAAGGAGATAGCTGAGAAGTAACGTTAGTATAGTAATGGATATGGACTTGTGGAGAGAAAGATTTATTCCTTTGAGGACTGAGTCTTCTCACCATCTCCTGACACTGCCCCTTCAAGTCATCTCCTCTTGTCCCATGACATTCTACAGCCAAAATTTTTGTTTGTTTGTTTGTTTTTAAACCTCAATATTGAGTAGTGATTCCTTCCACTTTTTTTTAAAAAATTATTTATTTATTTATTTTCGGCTGCATTGGGTCTTCATGTCTGTGCATGGGCTTTCTCTAGTTGCTGCGAACGGTGGCTACTCTTTGTTGTGGTGCATGGTCTCATTGAGGTGGCTTCTCTTGTTGTGGAGCATGGGCTCTAAGCGCACGGACTTCAGTAGTTGTGGCACGCAGGCTCAGTAGTTTTGGTGCACGGGCTTAGTTGCTCCGCAGCACGTGGGATCTTCCTGGACTAGGCTCAAACCTGTCTCCTGCATTGGCAGGTGGATTCTTAACCACTGCACCACCAGGTAAGCCCCTCTACAGCCAAAATGTTGAATAACATTATCCTCCCTTTGGGGAAAACATGACTCTTCAGGCATAAAGGAAGTACCTTAACATTTTTTTTTTATTGAAGTATACTTGATTTATAATGTCATGTTAGTTTCAGGAGTACAGCAAAGTGATTCAGTTATACATACATAAATATCTATTTTTTTCAGATTCTTTTCCCTTATAGGTTATTACAAAATATTGAGTACAGTTCCCTGTGCTATACAGTAGGTCCTTGTTGGTTATCTGTGTTAAATATAGTAGTGTGTATATGTTAATCCCGAACTCCTAATTTATCCCTCCCCCACCTTTCCCCTTTGGTAACCATAAATTTGTTTTCTATGCTGGTGGGTCTATTCTGTTCTGTATATAAATTCATTTGTATCATTTTTTAAAAAAGATTCTGCATATAAGTGATATCATATGATGTTTGTCTTTCTCTGTCTGGCTTACTTCACTTAGCATGGTAATCTCTGGGTCTATCCATGTTGCTGCTAATGGCATTATTTCATTCATTTTTATGGCTGAGTAATATTCAATTGTATAAATATACCACATCTTCTTTATCCATTCATCTGTCAATGGAAATTTGGGTTGCTTCCATTGTCTTGGCTCTTGTCAGTACTGCTGCAATGAACATTGGGATGCACATATCTTTTTGAATTATGTTTATTCCAGATACATGCCCAGGAGTGGGATTGCAGGATCATATGGCAGCTCTATTTTTAGTTTTCTAAGGAACCTCCATACTGTTTCCCATACCCGTAGTGGCTGTACCAATTTACATTCCCACCAGCAGTGTAGGAGGGTTCCTTTTGCTCCACACCCTCTCCAACGTTTATTATTTGTAGAATTTTTGGTGATGGCCATTCTGACCAGTGTGAGGTGATACCTCATTTTAGTTTTGACTTGCATTTCTCTAATAATTAGCAATGTTGAGCATCTTTTCATGTGCCTACTGGCCATCTGTATGTCTTCTTTGGAGAAATGTCTGTTAAAGTCTTCTGCCCATTTTTGATTCGGTTGTTTGTTTTATTTAGATTGAGCTGTATGAGCTGTTTGTATATTTTGGAGATTAACCCTTTGTCAGTTGCATCATTTGCAAATACTTTCTCCCATTCTCTATGTTGTCTTTTCATTTTGTTTATGATTTCCTTTGCTGTGCAAAAGCGTTTAAGTTTAATTGGGTCCCATTTGTTTATTTTTGTTTTATTTCCATTATTCTAGCAGATGGATCCATAAAGATATTGCTGCAATTTATGTCAAAGAGTGTTCTGCCTGTGTTTTCCTCTAGAAGTTGTATAATATCTGGTCTTACGTTTAGGTCTTTAATCCATTTTGAGTTTATTTTTGTGTGTGGTGTGAGAAAATGTTCTAATTTCATTCTTTTACACGTAGCTGTCCAATTTTCCCAGCACCACTTATTGAAGAGACTTTCTTTTCTCCATTGTATTTTCTTGCCTCCTCTGTCATAGATGAATTGACCATAAGTGTGTGGGTTTACTTACGGGCTCTCTATTCTGTTCCATTGACCTATGTGTCTGTTTTTGTGCCAGTACCATCCTGTTTTGATCACTGTAGCTTTGTAGCATAGTCTGAAGTCAGGGAGCATGATACCTCCAGCTCTGTTATTCGTTCTCAAGGTCGTTTTGTCTATTTGGTGTCTTTCGTGTTTCCATACAAATTCTTAAATTATTTGTTCTAGTTCTGTGAAAAATACCATTGGTATTTTGATAGGGATTGCATTGAATCTGTAGATTGTTTCAGGTAGTAAGGACATTTTAACAATATTAATTCTTCCAATCTATGAACATGGTATATATCTTTCTATCTGTTTGTGTTGTCTTCAGTTTGTTTCATCAGTGTCTTATAGTTTTCCAAGTACAGGTTTTTTAATTTTACCTCCTTAGGTAAGTTTATTCCTAGGTATATTATTATTTTTGATGTGATTGTAAATGGGATTGTTTCCTTAATTTCTCTTTCTGATAGTTCATCTTTAGTGTATAGAAATGAAACAGACTTCTGTATATTAATTTTGTATCCTGCAACTTTACTGAATTCATTGATAAGCTCTAGTAGTTTTTTTTTTTTTGGTAGGATTTTCTATGTATAGTATTATGTTGTCTACAAACAGTGACAGTTTTACTTCTTCCTTTCCAATATGGATTCCTCTTCTTTTTCTTGTCTGATTGCTGTGGCTGGGACTTCCAATATTATGTTGAATAAAGGTGAGAGTGGGCATCCTTTCTCATTCCTGATCATAGAGGAAATGCTTTCAGCTTTTCACTGTTGAGTATGATGTTAGCTGTGGGCTTATGATATATCGCCTTTATTATGTCTACATATGTTCCCTCTGTACCCAATTTCTGGAGAGCTTTTTATCATAAACCAATGTTGAATTTTGTCAAAAGCTTTTTCAGCATCTATTGAGGGGATTATATGGTTTTTAGTCTTCATATTGTTAAGGTGATGTATCACATTGATTGAATTGCATATATTGAACCATCCTGGCATCCCTGGGACAAATTCCACTTAATCATAGTTTATTATCTTTTTAACAGATAGTTGGATTCAGTTTGTTAATATTTTGTTGAAGATTTCTGCAGCTATGTTCATCAGTGGAATTGGCCTGTAAATTTCTTTTTTTGTGATATCTTTGTCTGGTTTTGGTGTCAGGGTGATGCTGGCCTCACAGGAGTAGTTCAGAAGCATTCTTTCCTCTGCAATTTTTGGGAATAGTTTGAGAAAGATAGGTGCTAACTCTTCTCTAAATGTTTGGTAGAATTCAACTGTGAAACCATCGTGCCTTGGACTTTTGTTTGTTGGGAGGTTTTTGTTTGTTTTGCTTTTTTTTAAATTTACTGACTCAATTTCATTACTGGTAATTAGTCTGTTCTTATTTTCTGTTTCTTCCTGGTTCAGTCTTGGGAGATTGTACATTTCTAGGAATTTGTCTACTTCTTCTAGGTTGTCCATTTGATTGGCATATGTTGTTTCTAGTAATCTCTGATGATCCTTTGTATTTCTGTAGTGTCGGTTGTAACTTCTTTTACATTTCTTTTTTTTACTGATCTGAGCTCTCTGACTTTTTTCTTGATGCATCTGGTTAAAGATTTATCAATTTTGTTTATCTTTTCAAAGACCCAGCTTTATTTTACTGATCTTTTCTGTTATCTTTTTGGTCTCTATTTCATTTATTCCTGCTTTGATCTTTATGAGTTCTTTCCTTCTACTAACTTTGGATTTTGTTTGTTCTTCTTTTTCTAGTTCCTTTAGGTGTAAAGTTAGGTTGTTTATTTGAGATTTTTCTTATTTCCTGAGGTAGGCTTATGTCACTATAAACTTATCTCTTAGAACCTCTTTCGGTGTGTACCATAGATTTTTTTTTTCTTTTAAAATATTTATTGGGACTTCCCTGGTGGTCCAGTGGTTAAGAATCCGACTTCCAATGCAGGGGACGTGGGTTCGATCCCTGGTCGGGGAACTAAGATCCCGCATGCCATGGGACAACTAAGCCCATGTGCTGCAACTACTGAGCCCATGTGCTCTAGAGCCCACACGCCACAACTAGAGAGCCTGCGCTCTGCAACTACTGAGCCCGCACGCTCTGGAGCCCGTGCACCACAACTAGAGAGCCTGCGCTCCACAACTACTGAACCCATATGCTCTGGATCCCACGCGCCACAATTAGAGAGAAGCCCGTGTGCTGCAACGAAGAGCCCACGTGTCGCAATGAAAGATCCCACATGCTGCAACTAAGACCCAATGCAGCCAAGAATAAATAAATAAATAAATATTTATAATTTTTTTTTTTTTGTGGTACGTGGGCGTCTCACTGTTGTGGCCTCTCCCGTTGTGGAGCACAGGCTCCAGATGCGCAGGCTCAGTGGCCATGGCTCACGGGCCCAGCCGCTCCACGGCATGTGGGATCTTCCCAGTCCGGGGCATGAACCCGTGTCCCCTGCGTCAGCAGGTGGACTCTCAACCACTGCACCACCAGGAAAGCCCAATATTTATAATTTTTTAAAACTCTTATTTATTTATTTACTTATCTATTTATTTATTTGGCTACGTTGGGTCTTAGTTGTGGCATGTGGGAGCTTCATTGCAATGCACAGGATCTTCGCTGTGGCATGTGGGTTTCTCTCTAGTGTGGTGTGTGGGCTCTCTAGTTGTGGCTCATGGGCTCCAGAGCACATGGGCTCTCTAGTTGTGGTGGCTGCGCTCCAGAGCATGTGGGCTCTGTAGTTGTGGCATGTGTGCTCTCTAGTTGTGGCACATGGGCTCAGTACTTGTGGCATGCGGCCTTAGTTGCCCCGTGGCATATGGGATATTAGTTCCCCAACCAGGGATCGAACCTGCATCCCCTGCATTGGAAGGTGGATTCTTAACTGCTGGACCACCAGGGAAGTTCTCTGTACCATAGATGTTGGATCATTGTGTTTTCATTTTCATTTGTCTCAGGTATTTTTTTAAATTTCCTCTTTGATTTTTTTTGATGATCCATTGGTTGTTTAATAGCCTATTGTTTAGCCTCCACGTGTTTGTGTTTTTTACTTTTTTTTTCTTGTATTTGATTTCTGGTCTCATAGTGTTGTGGTTCAGAAAATATTCTTGATATGATTTCAGTTTTCTTAAATTTACCAAGGCTTGTTTTGTGGTTTAGCATGTGATCTATCCTAGAGAATGTTCCATGTTCACTTGAAAAGAATTCGTATTCTGCTGCTTTTGGATGGAATTTTCCATATATATCTATTAAGTCCATGTGGTCTAATGTGTCATTTAAGGCCAGTGTTTCCTTATTGATTTTCTGTTTGGTTGATCTGTCCATTGATGTAAGTGGGATGTTAAAGCTCTGTACTAATATTGTGTTACTGTCAGTTTCTGCCTTTATGTCTGTTAATATTTGCTTTATGTATTTAGGTGCTTCTATGTTGGGTGCATATATATTTACAATTGTTATATCTTCTTCTTAGGTTGATCCCTTGATCATTAGGTAATGTCTTTCTTTGTCTCTTGAATGGTCTTTGTATTAAAGTCTATTTTTTCTGATACAAGTATTGCTACCCCAGCTTTTTTTTCGATTTCCATTTTAATATTAATCTGCTTAGGAGTTTTGCTGTGTTTAATGTTTTCTGTAGTTGTAGGTGCCAGAGGCCTTCACATTTTTCTAGTGAAGTCCTTGCTTTTGTCTCTCTCGTTGTTTTAGGGCTGCACTAAGGACTTCCTTAAATACAGTCTGTGTCTCAAAGCTCTTTCAGCTGCAGTCCCACTGTTACTATACTGTAATACTAATGATATAGTGGTAAAGCATAGGGGAGGGGAAGTGTTCTATAATCTTATGATTAAATCTCAGTCTTTTAGTGGGCCTGTGTCCCTGGATGTGACCTTCACAAGTGTCTTTTAGCTCTCCCCAGCCTTCAGTGAGGCAGAAAAACTAGAGAGGGCTGGGGTTGGAGAAATGCCCTTCCCCCAGGTCAGATAAGTCTTCAGCAAAGTCCTTCCCCTTGAAGAATGGGCATTTGTAGGGCAGTGCTCTGGGTATATTTCACAGTGATTACTTTTCCCCTCCCCCTGCCACAGCCCTGAAGGGATCTTTCTTGGCTTTTTATCACAAGAACCTGGTGGGGTTCTTGGAGGTAAAACCCACAGAAGTGTGGACCCCCCTAAGGCTGAACCCCCCAAAGAGATTCTCACTCTTATGTTAGTTTACCCTCAGCCTCCAGCGATTCATCACATTTACCATTTATGTGCCCCTACCAGTTTATGGCTCTAGCACTTCTGCTCCAGTTAAGCAGATCTCAGGTGTGACTCTGAGAGTTCTCCCATCTTGCCAGATTTCAAGGTGGCAGATAGCCTTGCATCCTCAGTTCTCTAATGGGTCCAAGAAAAGCCACTGATATTTCAGTTTGTTCAGCTTTTTGCTCGCTGTAAAGAAGAGAATGATGACTTCTAAGCTCTTTACTTTTGGGAGTGAAATATGCTAATAAGCACTTAGTAGCCACTAAATAAGCAGTTTATTAGACAGTAGAATTTTATGTATTTGTTTAAGAACTTTATTTTTTTGCTGTTCTGGGAATTGCCAGCTTACATTAAAAAAATTTTAATGCAAAATTAAAGCTGTCTGAAAATACTTAGAGTTATAAAAGGGAGATTAGATTTGTTATCAGGAGCATCAAAAGATCTATTGGTTAACACAACATTGTAAATCAACTATACTTCAGTTAAAATTTTTTTGAAAGATCTATTGGTGGAAATTTTATATATGTAGGCAGATCTTAATTCAATGTAAGAAACTTCTGGGAAAATTATTCAACAGTGTTGGGTAGTTGATAAATTTGAAAATCCATTCCTAATTGTGAATTGATTTGGGAATGCCACTAAGTTTTTCCTATTCCCCTAGGTGAGTCTGTAAAAGCAGAAGCTAAGCGACAACTCTTCAGGTACTTACAATAAGGCATAACTATCTTGGATGTGAGGGGACACTATATAACTTCCAATGTAGATATTCTTTGATTCTCAGACACTGTGCCCTTTAAACCTCCCAAAGTGGAAAAGTCCAATTCTCTTCCAAATTTTTCTAAGTAGAGTTTAAATCCATTTATACACTTTTAATGGGATGGCCTAGGGGAAACTGATATTCAGTGTCCTAAATCCCATTCCAGCTTTGGAGCTAAGGGTTAGGCATGGAGCTTCTGTGCAGCAGGAGATTGTTATGAGTACCAGCCCAGCCTGGAGCCATGTATCTAAATGAGACCCCAGTGGGCAAGCTTGCATATGTGTGTAGTGCTGGGCTGTGGTGACATTGTTTACAATATGCCTGTGAGGCAGAGGACAGAGGATATGAATTGTGCCCAAGCTCCTGTGAAGTGAATTTCCCCTTTTGCAGGAGGTTATGTGCAGGGAAGAGACAGGCTCAGATGTCTTAAAATTTATCTCCATTGCTGGGAAACTGCTGTGTGTAGCAACCTTGCTGAAAATACAAAGCTTATGGTCAATATAGCTACTTTGTATTGCTTTTGTACTAAAAGCTTTATTTGTTAATGACAAAAGAGAGAAAGACCTTGGTTGGTTGTTTTACATTTTACTGTTTTATTTTGAAGAAACAAACATGTTCCCAAATGTTAAAAAGTAAACCAAATCTTTTAAATGTTGTTTTCAAGGGCTGGGAAATATTTTGAAGTAATGATGTTTCTGAATTTTATATAATTCATGGTCTCTAAATTCTGTACAATTCATGTTTTTTTCTCCTCTAGTCAACCCCAGATATATTTATAAACATATTTATATGTTTCAGGAACCACTTACGTTGACTTCAATATACTTACTAAAGAGTTGAGCCCAGAAAGTTTAGGGTTTTGCCGAAATCACTTTTGATGGTTAGTGGCAGAGTTGATAGGTTTTATGTAAAGTGATCCTTTCTTAACACTCATAACTTTTTTTTTTTTTTTTTTGGTGGTACGCAGGCCTCTCAGTGTTGTGGCCTCTCCCATTGCGGAGCACAGGCTCCGGACGCGCAGGCTCAGGGGCCATGGCTCACGGGCCCAGCCGCTCCGCGGCATGTGGGATCTTCCCGGACCGGGACACGAACCCATGTCCCCTGCATCGGCAGGCGGACTCTCAACCACTGCGCCACCAGGGAAGCCCCCTTAACATTCATAATTTAAAAATTTTTTAAATTAAGGTATAATTTACATACATTAAAATTCACACTTTTTAGTGTTCAATTCTGTGAGTTTTGACAAATGTATACAGTCATGTAATCACCACTACAATTAAAATATAGAATATTTCCATTAACAAAAAAATCAACTGTGCCCTTTTAAAGGTTTAGATTTTACTTTAAGGTCTGTGATACATTTTGTGTCCACTTTTGTGAGACTATGAGGAAGTGTGGATCTAGTTATTTCCTTCCTTCCTTCCATCCCTCCCTCCTTCCTCTCTTTCTTCTCTCCCCCTCCCTCCCTCCTTCCTTTCTCTCTTCCTTTCTTTCACAAATGGATATCCAGTCATTCAAGGACCATTTGTTGAATAGCCTTTCTGTTTTTGTTGAAAATTAATTCACCATCTATGGGTATATCTAATGTTTCTGAGCTCTCATTTCTGTTTCACTGATCTCTATGAGTATAAATCTCAAAAATTTTAAATTCATTAGTGTGGTTAAGTTATAAATGTCTTTGGTCCCATAATTTCTAGTTTCCAGAAAATCTGTTTCGATATTAAACGTATTCAAGAGTAAAACATTACAAAGAAAGTAGAAATATTTTTTTCTTTGAACTCCTAGTAAGGGTCTCTTTGTTTTTGTCTAACTTCATCTTTTCTGGCCTGAGTTTGAATGGCAGAGTGTGCATCAAGATGGAGGATGGAGCTTCTCCCCTGCCTACATTCAAAGCAAGACATCTCTGCTTTCTTTGACAAGAGCTGTATTTCATCAGAGATTTTGTTTCTAAAGTACTGTCTCTCTGAGTCCATATTTAGCTGTAGGTGGATTTGTCTATTTTGGTGGTGGGGGGGGGGTGAAGGGAGCAAGGGCTGGAGCACCAACCACTAAAAAACTATGCTCCATACACCTCCAGGGTCTGAGCTTCTAAATTAGTCACTCTCTCCTGGGGATCCCATGGCTATGGAAGAGAGAGGAATGAGAGGGGAAGTTTTTTGCTTTGACCAGAGAACCCTGATCTACTATATTCTCTTCCTCAGTGACTCTTGTTCTCTAGCTGCCATTGGGTGGGCTTTCTGTAGCCTTGGAAACGTTCACCTCTGCCTTGACACTGGATGAGCACGGTCACTCACAGACTGTGGGGACCTCCCACTCTGTTCCATGCACATCGCTGAGCACCAGATTCCAGAATGTTGCAGCTAGGCTTACAGATAGGGACATTCACTGCACCTGCTAACGGTGGCACTAGGTTGTCTCCACTATACCGTGGTGTTTCCTGCTTGACAAAGCTTGTCTCTCTCTCTTCCCATCGACAGCTTGCATTTTCTTGATGTCATTTCCCTCCCTCCCTGATAAAGTGAGTAGTCGTCCTTACCGTCCCCTCTGCCTAGGTCAGAGCCAACTCACGAAGCCAGCCTTGGGCTGTTTACAGAGTTCCTCAGAACTTTGTAGCACCCCCCAGCCCCCATCCCCATCCCACAGTGTTACAACAGGTGCTTTCATCTCCCTTTTCTTGAGGGCAGTATAGCCAGGAATAACTGGCTGGGTGGTGTTAAATGAAAATGCATCTCAGCCACCTGATTCAGCCACCCATCCTTATTGAGCTCATGGTTCCTTATTTGTAGGGCTGCTGTCAGTGGAAGACATCTCCCTCTACCCTAATGGCCCAATACTTGGAGCAGCAGCCATCTGGGGCCAGAGGAGAAGCTGATTTTACCTGCAGTCTTCATCACTCCATTTCGCTTTCCAAATTTCAGTCTTCTAGGAAGGCACCTGTGTGCAAATGATCCCAGGGCCTTCAGTCATGCTGCCTCTTGCCCTTTTCCAAGACATGACTTCAGAGTCAGCCATTTAAAAACTTAGTGTGTAGTCTTCTAGATTCTTTTATGCATTAAAAAAAACATACATGGGGTGATACTACACAGACTGTAGTCTTCTTTGTTCACTCCTGTGTTGATGGCATTTTTCATGTTATAAGCTGTGTGAAATTCCACTGTATAGTTAGTTATAGCATGGGTTACTTCACCAGTGCCTCACTGACTGATGTTCACGTTGCTCCAATTTTCAGATATTGTGAACAATACTCCCACATACATCCCTGTAGGTACATCTTAGTGCACCTGAACAATGATTGACTTAAGATGTATCCTTAGAGGCGGAACAGATAAAATTTATATTTTGATACACACTACGCTTTAGAAAGACAGCACCATTTATGCTCTCACCAGCAGTACATAAGGTTCACTTTTTTCCTATGCTGTGGTCAGCACTGAGCTTTATCGTTCTTTTTCATCTATCTCAGACCATACCCATACTAGGGCAAACAGAGTATTTTATTGTTTCAGTTTGTATCTCTTTGATTATTAATAGGGTGAGCATCATTTCATATACTTAATAGTCAATTGCCTGTTCATATATTTTTTCTACTGTAATATTCATCTTTTCTGTTTTTTTAAATTATTTTTTTAACTTTTTATTTTATATTGGAGTATAGTTGATGAACAATGTTGTGATAGTTTCAGGTATACAGCAAAGTGATTCAGTTATACATACACATGTATCCTTTTTCAAATTCTTTTCCCATTTAGGTTGTTACATAATATTGAGCAGAGTTCCTTGTGCTATGCAGTAGGTCCTTGTTGGTTACCCATTTAAAATATAACATTGTGTAAATGTCAATCCCAAACTTGGTAACATTTTTTCTGTTTTGATTTGTAAGAGTTTTTATGTGGTAAAGATGTTAACTCTTTGTCTTGTGTATACATTGCAGATATTTCCCCCAGTTTGTTGTTTGTCTTTTAATTTAGATTCTAGTGTCTTTTGCCAAAAGGACTTTAAATTTTTGTACAGTCAAATGTGTTGTTATTTTCCTTTGTGGCTTCTAGTTTTTCACTCTTTTCCCACGCAAAAATTATAAAATATTTAAGTGTATTTATTGCTACTGATGATTTTTTTTTTTTTTTTTTTTTTTTTTGCTGTACGCGGGCCTCTCACTGCTGTGGCCTCTCCCGTTGCGGAGCACAGGCTCCGGACACACAGGCTCCGCGGCCATGGCTCGCGGGCCCAGCCGCTCCGCGGCATGTGGGATCTTCCGGGATCGGGGCACGAACCCGTGTCCCCTGCATCGGCAGGCGGACTCTCAACCACTGCGCCACCAGGGAAGCCCGCTACTGATGATTTTTAAAAAATCTTCTTCCAGGCTTAATGGAGGAGGGTAGTATGAAGTTACTTCTTGACAGTTCTGGTGAAGGAGACTCTCATGAGCACCACAGAAGTTGAGTATAACCAAGAGCCCAGTTTGATGACCATTGGTTGTGTCTACAGAGTTGTTAATACAATTGTCCCAGATGTTTTATAAGTAAATGAAAGGTAGAACATATGATCCTCTTGTTATTAAGTTGAACAAATCTTTTGTTTCCAGCTTTGACCAAATATATACTAGCTTTATAATTTTTAAGCTACTAACCAGTTGGCCTAGAGTTTTCTGTATAAGGGGAAAGAAGCCTGGCTAAGCAATATGTTATTCATTACTGTTGCAGCCACTCTGAGAAACAGAATGGACACCCTCTCAAAATTTGTTTCAGTTGTAGCACTGATGGTGCCACACACACACCAAGAGGGTATGAAAAGTGTAATTATGTCCACAATAGGAAGTCTCTAGGGAGAGCAGGGCAGGCAGCCAAAGAGGTCCAGAATGGGTGAGAGAGTAAGGAAAGGAGATACGCGTGTTTCCTGTGGTTGGGGTGGGGCTGGGAACAGGGTTCCTGCGTGCGGGCAGGGCCTTGCCTGGCTTGAACCTTCCTCTGACGTCAGCAGAGGGAGCACTAAGGTTTTCCCATCCACTTGCCCAAATGTGGGGCAGAGGGGCAGAGGGAAGGGTGTGGCTTAAAAGCTGATAGCAGTCAGATTTCTTATTGTAACCACCAATCCCTGAACAGTTACATTTATATATCCTTACGTTCCCAGAAGTGCCGAAAGGTAGGAGCACCTTTGCATATTGAAGAGTCCATCCCCCACAAAATGCTAGTTCATGCTCAAAGGTGTTTCTATAGTTGCTAATAGCTGGAGACAACCAACAAACGAAGCACCTTTATTTATTATGTTTTTAATTTTTAAAATTTTTATTGATTTTATTTATTTATTGGCTGCATTGGGTCTTTGTCACTGCACGCAGGCTTTCTCTAGTTGCAGTGAGTCGGGGGCTACTCTTCGTTGCGGTGCATGGGCTTCTCATTGCGGTGGCTTCTCTTCTTGGGGAGCACAGGCTCTAGGCGCGTGGGCTTCAGTAGTTGCAGCACACAGGCTTAGTAGTTGCGGCACATGGGCCCTAGAGTGCGCGGGCTTCAGTTGCGGCACGCGGGCTCTGGAGTGTGCAGGCTTCAGTAGTTGTGGTGTGCAGGCTCAGTAGTTGTGGCTTGCGGGCTCTAGAGTGCAGGCTCAGTAGCTGTGGTGCACGGGCTTAGTTGCCCTGCGGCATGTGGGATCTTCCCAGACCAGGGATCCAGCCCGTGTCCCCTGCATTGGCAGATGGATTCTTATCCACTGCACCACCAGGGAAGTCCCCAAACACCTTTAAAAAGCTAAAAATATATGTGTCAGGAACTCCAAATACTAATGTTGTAGGTATTCATCACACCTAACCTCAGGTTCCTTGATAGCCTAGACATTTATGTTGAAACAGATTTTAAATGACTTCCTCAGCCACACTGACGTACATGACCTTATACTCCTCTAACGATAATGCCTCAGTCCTGAGTTTTTCCATTACTTGGTGATTTAGTTACTAATGTCATATGAATCAGATGTCAGCAATGCATTTATTTCCAGAATGCTGAGTATCAAGGCTTGGATAAACTATTTTCTTTTGTAAAAATTCTATTTGTTGATATGTGATTTTCTCATTTCCTCCTGAAATCACTTCATCATTGTCAGTAATTTCATTCTCTCTCTTTAGACAGCAGTTACTGCCCTTGACTGCTTGCTTTATAGATTTTCTGCTTTCTCAGTAAGCACTTTCAACAATACAAACTGACGTAATGGAGTATTTATTTCTTAGATATTCTTGCTTTTGTTGAGAGTGTAAATGGCCATTTGATTTCAGTGGGTTCTTTGACTTAGATTAGTTACGTATATCTTTGTGAACATACGTAGTTCTGAGATATATTGGGCTTCATGTCCAATACTAATTTTCAAGGCCTGAATGATTGGTTGGGAAAACTGAAGAATCAAATATTACTCATTTTTTCACCACTTAATGCTATGTTATATAATTAATTTGTGCCTTTTGTAAAAGCTTGTCATATACCAGATTCTTGAGTCAAAATTCCATTTGCGGGGCTTCCCTGGTGGCGCAGTGGTTAAGAGTCCGCCTGCTGATGCAGGGGGACACAGGTTTGTGCCCCGGTCCAGGAAGATCCCACGTGCCGCGGAGCGGCTGGGCCCGTGAGCCATGGCCGCTGAGCCTGTGCATCTGGAGCCTGTGCTCTGCAACGGGAGAGACCACAACAGTAAGAGGCCCGCGTACCAAAAAACAAAAACAAACCCTCCCCCAAAGAATATTCCTATTAACCAACAAGGACCTACTGTATAGAACAGGGAACTCTGCTAAATGTTATGTGGCAGCCTGGATGAGAGGGGAGTTTGGGGGAGAATTGGATACATGTATATGTATGGCTGAGTCACTTTGCTGTGCACCTGAAACTATCACAACATAGTTAATCGGCTATACTCCAATATAAAATAAAAAGTTAAAGAAAAAGAGTATTCCTATTCATAGGAAATACATACTGTAGTATTTAGGGATAAAGGGCCATGATGTATGTTACCCTCATGGTTCAGCAAAAAGTATGCAGGGAAAAGAGGGAGGGAAGACAATCTGGGTACAGGGTTGCCTTGTGCTATTTTTATTTTTGCTGCTTTTTGTAAGTTTTAAATGATTCCCAAATAAAAGGGTTGTATCTTATTTTAAAGAATTTCCCTTATAAGCTTGTGGTATTTAGAAGTCACCACTTTGGAGTAAGGATGGAGGGAGTGGGAGGGGGGTCCAAGAGGGAGGGGATATATGTATGCATAGAGCTGATTCACTTTGTTGTGCAGCAGAAACTAACGTAACATTGTAAAGCAACTGTACCCTAATAAAAAAATGCACATGTGCGGTTGGGAGAGATCATGCACATGTTCTTTCACCTGTTCGTATTTAGTGCTATTTGGCATGGCTGAACTTGGAACAGGAGGGGGCAGTGTTCCATAGGATGTAGGACATGTACATTTTGATGAGGAGGAATTAGGGCTGACTAGGACATGGGAGTAGCCTTTATGGTGGGAAAGAGATTGATATTGAGTCTGTGTGTGAAGGCAGGCGCCTTGGTCAGGATGAGGGTATGGGAATTAGGAATAGAAGGGAAAAAATGTACAAACTGAGGAGTAATATCTCAACTCAGATTGAAGAGTTTTGCCTGGGCAGGTCTTAATCCCCCTCCTCAGAATCCCCTTCCATTACAGATGCATTAGTTCCAAGAGCTGATTTAAATCCTTTAAGGCTCTGCTGGTCACGAGGACAACCTCACCTCTCTCTAAATACAGTCTTGCCCATTTTTCCCGGTCATCTGAAAAGTGAACTTTTTGCCCTTCCTTATGCTGTTTGCATTTCTTACCTCCACAAAGGCTTTTGGGAGGCTGCAAATGTACAGTAGAAAATATTGATACATAAAATAGAATAAAGGGACACATTAAGAACCAGCATATCCATCAATGATTCAGTTTCATTGTGATACTTAGATTGGTTATGGATTTAGAAGGGCAATTCCTCCCTCCCTCCCTTCCTTCCTTCCTTCCTCCCTTCCTCCCTCCCTCCCTCTCTTCCTCCCTCCCTTCCTTCCTCCCTCCCTTCCTTCCTTCCTTCCTCCCTTCCTCCCTCCCTCCCTCCCTCTCTTCCTTCCTTCCTTCCTCCCTCCCTCCCTTCCTTCCTTCCACATTGAGCATCTACCACGTGGCACACTCTCTGCTGCGTGATGCAGTGGTGATCAAAAATGGGCATAGGGTAGATAAGCAATAAAGATTTACTATATAGCACAGGGAATTATACCCAGTATCTTGTAATAACCTATAATGGAATATAATCTGCAAAACAAAAACAAAAGCGAATCACTATGCTATACACCTAAAACTAACACAAAATTGTAAATCAACTATACTTCAATAAAAACAAATGGTTAAGAAGGTAAAAAAGTTCAACCATGTGTGTGTCACCTATTCAATAATAAACACATCCATTATTTTTTTAAATGGGCATAACCTTTTTTTTTTTTTGGCTGTGTTGGATCTTTGTTGCTGCACGCGGGCTTTCTCTAGTTGCGGCGAGTGGGGGCTACTCTCCATTGCGGTGCGTAGGCTTCTCACTGTGGTGGCTTATCTTGTTGCGGAGCACAGGCTCTAGGCATGCAGGCTTCAGTAGTTGCAGCCCGCAGGCTCAGTAGTTGTGGCTTGCGGGCTCTAGAGCGCAGGCTCAGTAGTTGTGGCGCATGGGCTTAGTTCCGTGGCATGTGGGATCTTCCCGGGCCAGGGATCGAACCCATGTCCCCTGCATCGGCAGGCAGATTCTTAACCACTGTACCACCAGGGAAGTCCCTAAATAGGCATAAACTATGATAGCACAACTGTGGGTGCCCTGCCCAGATGTCCTTTGCACTCATCATTCCTGTGTATGTTGACACTACGGCTTCCAACCATCAGCACTTTGACTTCTTTGCTGAAAGTTTTATTTAGCCTCAGGCCAAAAAAACTGCAAAATTAATGCTTCCCCACCCCAGCTGCCCTTACACTATGCCAGATGGGCGTGGGTTGGTATTCCCAAGGGGGGAACAAGTCTGAGGCATGTTCCACATAGCATCCCAGAGGTCCCCAGCAGCATTGAGCCCAATGGCCCATAGTGGTGACCTGCTCAGTAATACACCCTCTTTTTACTTCCTTCTTTTCTGTCTCACTTCCTCACTCCCAGAGGTGCTTCCAGCTTTCACCTCCCAGTAAACTACTTGCACTAAAATCCTCAGCTCAGGACCCGCTTATGGAGGAACCCAAACTAAAACATTATGTCACTTACTGTAGAGTGAGGGAGACAAATCATCACACGAACGGTTGTATAATTAAATTCATACTGGACATCATTAAACTCCTGTTTGTAACTGAATATAGTTTAAGTGCTGGGGAAGACATTTTATTTTGGAAATGGCTCATGCATTGTTTAGAAGATTTTTTTTTTTTTTTTGGTAAAAGCACTTAACACATGCCAAAATATAAGAAGTAGAAAAGGCATTTACATAAGCTACAGGAAGGGTAGTATTAAGTAAAAGTGAATCAAAATAAATAGTTTCTGCCTTCTTTGATTTTTGAATTCTAAAGAAGACAAAACAAATACAGACACAAGGAGGTTTGAATATAACATGTTTTGTGGATTTCTTCTTAATCACTGCTTTCTGTTTGCTGTACTTTTATGCTCAGAAAACACCTGAAAATTGTAGTTGCTTATACAATCAGACGCTTGATAATAATCCCAGGAAAATTATCCTTATCTTTCTTTTATAATGAATTCCAGGAACAATCAGGTCAATGGAGAATCTTAGGTGCTGCTGAGAACTACCAATTTTGTGACAATCATTGAAATTGTGCTGCATTACAGCTTTTTTGAGGACATAAAAACAGAGCAGGATGTAAATAACCCTCTTTATTTTTCTCATTTCAGCTTTGTTTTTTTTTCCATGTTAATCAGATCCAATGTTATTGAAGACAATATGGCATAGAAAACTATATCTGATTTTTTTCCCCAGGTGTTTATTATTTTACAATTATCTGGCAAAATAAGGACCAATATTTAGTCAGTTCCCATCTGTGAGACATTGTCCGTCTGCATTATTTATAATACATGAAAACCTACTTAGCAAACATAGAGAAATATAATATATTCAGCAATCAAATATTGGAACATGACTGTCTGGTACTAAATAACATAAGGGGAGTCTGTTTCATAATCATGAGTGATGATATGTAAACCTCTCTTCACAGAGGCAAAGTGGAAAAAGAAGTGAGCTCAAAAGGCTGCTGCCAACTGCCAGATGACCTTAGACGAGTCTATTTATCTCTCTGAGTCTCAATTCCCTTCTCTGTGTGTTGAAGGGTTTCTACCAGATGCTCCATGAGGTCTCACTGGGAGCTTAAAGTCAATGTCTGTTTAACCCAGAGGGACCCGGAGCAGAGCACGGCTCACCTGGCGGGGGCTGGGCTATGGGGACAAAAGAACAGAATGGAAGTCTTTGAAGAGAATTGAATGGTTACTTCTACCCATCGTTCCAAGTCAAGGTATAACCCCACCTCTTCCAGAAGCTCAGGTTCCAGAGAAGAGGGCAGGAAAGAGGAAAATGGGACATCAGGACAGTGCAGGACATCAGCCTGACTGATATTCAGGGCAGAGGTAGGAGCCAAAGTGGAAGCCAAGGCTTATGCATGGAGCCAAGACTGAGCAGCAGAGAAAGGAGTAAGGAACTGTAATTGGCCAATGGGCTCCCAACAAAGGCACTTCAAAGTAAGAGCCACAGATGTTGTTAGAACTGTCTCAGGGCAACTGCCATAATCGCAGCAAGCAGACATGAAAGTCCACGTAAACACTTGCTGGGAGCCTACCATGTGCTTGGGAGTTACTGGAAATCAAAAGTGAATCACATGTAGCCCTGCCTCCTAGGAGTTTAAAATTTGGAGAGACAGGTGTGTACACCACTAACTGGGCTATACTTTACTCTGCAGATGGCTCTAAAACAAGAGTCTAAATCAAGTGCTGTGGGAGTTCAGAGAATTAAATCTGGTTCAACTAAACTGGGAAGGATAAGGGAAGGCTTTGTAATGCAAGTGATATTTAAACTGGACCTTCCTTGGGAGATGGGTAGGATCATCAGGTGGAGGATTAGGGAAGAGTAGATAAAACAGCAGGTGAAGAGGGGTGAAGGAATGAGATGACATGATGTGCCTGGTTCCAGTGAGAGGGTAAGTGTAGCTGGAGCAGGAGGAGGGCCGCAGAGGTGGGAGCAGGTGGAGCCAGAAGAGAGGCTGCCCCGGGACTGGGAGGTGCTTTGACTCTCATGCTAAGGAGTCTGGGCCACAACCCAGTGAGAGGCTGGATGGCGTCATTCAACCAGCCATTCCCACAGGTGTCTAGGCAGCCAAGCCCAGACGCTGTAAGTGTCCAAGAGGAGAGGAGAGAAGGAGGGGCAGAGAGAGGAAGGGAAAGAGGAGTTAACAGCAGCCTTGCGGTTCCAAGCTAGACTGAGTGGTTAGGAACTTTACTGATTGAGACATGGGCTACAGAAGAAAGTTTGAAGGGAGAGATGGTAAATTTAATTTGGTAAAATTGGCAGCATCCATGAGAAGCTCATCATTAGGCCATTGATTATGTAGTTCTGGAATTTGGGAGAGAGCCAGGGCTGGATTAACTGCTCAGGAGAAAGCAGTGGGAGTGGATGAGATGCTTCGGGAGAGAATGGTGAACAGAAAGAAAAGAAAGTGAAGATGTCTTGGGGGGAAAACCACCTGATGAGGAGTCAGTGAACATACCAGGAAAGATGAGGAGAGTAGGGTAAAGACAAGAGAGAGTTGTACTGTGGAACCCAAAGGAGGTTAAGATTTTACAGAAGAGTCGGGAATTTTTTAAAAAGCTCAAAGGAGGTTAAGATGGATGAGAAAAAGAGGTAATGGAATTGGAACTTAAGTCAACACAAAACGAAGTGAAGTCAGTGAGTATAAGAAGGATGAGACCATAAGAGAGGAGACAAAGAAGTTGTTGGCTTTAGGTGAAGCTAGAGTCTAAGGAATGTTTGGTTCATTTGTTATTTCAAACTGGCAGAAAAGTTGCAAAAATAGTACAAAGAGCTCCCATGTGCCCAAATTCACCATCCACCATTTGTTAACATTTTGCCTCATTGTTTTATCATCCTGTCTCTTATTCTCTTTTCTTGAATTATGTCAGTTGCAGACGTCATGCCCCTTTTACATTCAGATATTTCAGTGCAGATTTCCAATGAATAAGGACATTACCTTCCATTACAACAGTACAGTTACCAGAATAGGACTTTCATACGGATATAATGCCATTATCTAATCTACATTCAGTAATCGTGTTTAAGAAATCCTTTATAGCTATTTTTTCTCCATTCTGGATGCAAGCCAGGATTGTGTATTTCATTTAGTTGTCATGTCTCTTTGGTTTCCTTGAAATGGAACAGTTCTTAAGTCTTTCTTTATCTTTCATGACATTAACATTTTTTGAGGAGTACAGACTGGTTATTTTATAGAATGTCCTTCACTGTGGATTTGATGATGCTTTCTCCAGATTTGATTAAGGTTTCTAATTTTCCAGGACTGCCCCAGAAGTGATGTGTCTTTCTCAAGGCATCGTATCAGGAAGCACATGATGTTGTTTTGTTCCCTTATTGGGGATATGATCTTACATTACTTGGTGATGTGGGGTCTGCCATATTTCTCCATTGTAAAGTAGCTGTTTTCCTTCCATAATTAGTAATTTATGGAAAGATACTTTGAGACTATGTAAATATCCTGCTCCTCATTAGACAGTCACCTACTATTAATATTTAGTATTCATTGATGATTTTTGCCTAAATCAATTATTACTATAATGGTTATAAAATGTGTTTTTTTCTAAAAAGATGTGTTCCTTCTGCATTTATTAGTCGGTTTATTACTATAAGGATGAGCAACTATTTATTTATTTATGTCAGTGTGGATAAATGTTTTTAAAAAGAATGTGGGAAGACTTGAATTTTCTTATAGATGGAATGAAAAGACCCAATGGGTAATGTAGGGAATATATAGGGGATAATTAAAGCAGTCAAGTCTGAAGAAGGGATGGGATTCAGAGTGCAAATTGAAGGAGCTGGTCCTGCACAGGTGTGGGAACTAAGCAAAGTAAAACCAGAACGGAAGAAAAGGCAGGGGACTGCAGCAGGAAGGTTAGGGGACTCATTCCTGATGCCCCTCATTGCTTACATGAAGTATGTGGTGACATCAGCCACACATGTGCCTGATTCTATTAAGACGAACCTTAGGTGGCTGGTGAGATGAATGATAAAACTACCTTTTATATCAAATACTGTGGAGAGCACTAAGTATAGGTCTACAATCCATCATCCAAAATTACTGAGGCCCGAGGCACTATGGAATTCAGAACGTATGGTAATATGGTACATATACCATATTTTATGTAACACCCCAGCAGAATCTGGGGCAGTATGTGGTAATCACACGCAGTTTTTATTTCTAAAGTGAAGCCAACATTTCTAAAGTGAAAGGCAAATTTTCACACTGACTATAAATGACAGTCTCACATCAGTTTGGGTTAGATGAGGCCACCAAAAAAGTTTGCATCAAAGTTATAAAAAGAAGTTTTGGTTTTCACAGCATTTTACATTTCTGAACTGTGAATAAAAGAGTGTGGACCTATGTAAACAGTCCTCTGAGAGCAAGTACTCCCAACTCAAGGAGTCAAGGAAGGCTTTGCACCTGAGCAGGGTCTTGAAGAAGGGCTAGGCTTTTGACTAGCAGAAACTGGGGATTAGAGGTAGGATAGAGGAAAGGACATTCCAAATAGAGGGAAGAATTTGAGAAAAGTCACAGAGTCAGGAAAGTCCCTGGCTTGTCTGGGTGATTATTGGTAATTTTGGGGTTACTGGATCTTAGGCTGGCAAGAGGGAGTGTCAGACCATCCAGCGGGAAAGGTGGCTTGGAACCTGAACACAAGAACTCTGAATACCATCCTCAAGGTTTGAAACTTTATTCTGTCCTCACTGGGGAGTGACATGGTCACATCTCTGCTTTTGTTAAGTGGAACCTGGGCTGATTGGGTTCTCGCTTTGTGCCGGTGCAAAGGGTTGACTGGAGTCAGGGGACAGTTGCAGTCATGGAGGGGAGACCTGTTAAGAGCTGGTGCGAGCCCAGCCAAGGGGAGGATGGAGGTTTGAGAGCAAGTGAGACTCCATGGGACCTGAGTAATTGAATAAAGGGTGTGGAGGAAAGGGAGATTCAAAGGTTGGCTCCTGGCTGAACCTCAAGGACAGAAAGCAAGACAGTATACAAGTGATGAAGATTGAGGGCTCAGGTATCCACCCAGTTGGGCTCATGCCCCAGCTCCAACTACCTGTGAGAAGTACAGCCGAGAGCCTAACCTTCTTCTCATCTGCAAATGGAAATAGTAGGAGCATCTTCCTGAAAGGATAATAGTGTGGCTTAAATGAGTTAATCCATATAAGTAAATACTAATCACAGGGCCTGACACATAGAAAATATACCACAGATATTTGTGAATATTGTTGGTGATTTTGATGATGGTGACATTGAGTGAGAGAGAGATCCCAAAATATGTTGTAATTCTGGAATTGTATATAGATTGGCTTGTAGTTATAAGGTCATTAGAGGAAAAGTTTCTCATTTTTACCTCTTTGACTCTTTAATATTCCTAGTTTCTTCAAAAAAATTATGTAGAGTAAAACAAAAACCTGTTAACATTCTTTAGTGTATGATAATAGAGAGGTGTTTCCTGGCCTTAAGATAACATACATACTCTATACCTCTGTCTACTATGTGTACTTTTAAAACTCAGTAACTCACCAAAACACTGCTATTAACTGGAAAGAAAGCTTTCTAGAGGGGGTGGTTGCTGTAGGCTGTAGGTTGAAGGTGCAGCGGAAGAAAAAGAACTGCTCACCAATAGACTTTTATCAAGGTGAAATTCAGAAAACTAGTCACAGATATTCAAAATGGTATTGACAGTATGACCAATGTTATAAGATAGTTTGAAATTTCAGTCTGATTGGAGAGCTGCCTTCAGAAGAAGGCCCATGTGTCTTGGCCTCTTTAAAAATTCTTCAAAAGAATTGCTTAACCTTCTGGATAAAAAATACATCATTGGACTTGTCCCTATCAAGCAGCGTCCAGCTCTCCTGAACTTAGGTCAGATGACCTTGATGTTCAACCCTGTGTGAAGCAGAGATGTGATCAAGCCCTGTGAACATCCTGCAGAAAACATTTGTTGCAGAGAAGCGGGGAGAGTTGATACAGACGTCTGTCGAGGTGTGTCTGAAGTGGAACTTAAGCAAACTGTCAAAAAACTTCAAAAATCACTCACCACAATCAAGTACTTAAAGTGTTGCAATTGCTGAGACTCTAGGTAGAAAATTCAAGTGCAGAGTAAGAGGCATGTGGGAAAATGTTTCTGTGGCAGTTAAGCTCCATATATACTGTTACGTAAACTATAAACATTTGGAATGAAAAACTAGTGTTATCTATAAAACACTTTCTCTTATGTGCCATCATCTTTAGCAAAGTGTTCTGCATTTGGAAGACATAGTTTCTTCTAAGTGAAGAATGAAAACTCTCTGATATAAAAAACCATTATCATATTTTCTAGAGTTAAAAAATGTTTGAGAAGACAAGTTTTTTCATTTTAGGATGTAATTAATGCACCTGTTCTATATAGAAGCCAGTGGTGACACTCATGTATTCAATATTAACAAATATGTGTGCCTGCAATTCTCTAAGAACATGATGACAAAATCACCAGTATGAAGTCCAAATCCCAGGGAAAATGAATCACCCTGAAACAAAACTATTTGGGAGGATTATGAATACAGTATAGTAATAACAAACATAATACAATGTTATATTTCCATATAGACCCCTGCATTTTGGAGGAAATGTATTCTTCAGTGGCTTTAATGTTAGAGAGTCAGGTTAGCTCAAACCCAGTGCTTTAGCTATGTTCAACAAGCACTTTGAGCATTTAACTTTGTACATGCTACACAGATGCATGGATATTAAGCTAGAATAATCATTACAAAATTAAGTAGTATATCTTTTTTTTTGACCACATTGGCTTGCGGGATCTTAGTTCCCCCACCAGGGATTGAACCCGGGCCATGGCAGTGAAAGTGCTGAGTCCTAACCACTGGAGCACCAGGGAATTCCAGTAGTATATCTTTTAATAAGCTATGTCTCCTTATCGAAAGTTAAGACCTGTACCAATGATCCAGTTGAAATAAGCAGCACTTTCCTTTCTTTCCCTTTTATCTTTTTTATCTTATCCCTTTTATTTTCTTTTGGTTTTCAATTTGCTTCTTTATTATATTTTGCCTGTATAGATAGAACCCAAAAGAGACAATTAGAGGTTTACATTATTGAAATTAATATGGAAGCACACACACACAAGCCAACCAGGAAAAAAAATCAGTTCACTCTTTGAAGCTTCAAGACTATTTACATAACATCTAATATGAAAATATTGCAGATAATGGGACTAGTATACTTAATTTAAAAAAATAAATCTCTATTCTTAACAAGAAATCTCAGTAATGAAAAAGAAATATAAAAGAAGCTTCAAATAAATGAAGACACTTGTGTTTCTGGGAAGGATGGCTAGTGGCCATGAGTAATGAGACCTAATTCTTCTCAAATTAGATAATTTATTTAAGGCAATTTAAGGTCTGTTTTTGAGGGCTTTGAGAAAATAATTCTAAAGTTAATCTGAAAGAGATAAAAAGACAGATACTGTCAAGCCAGTGATGGGATATCCCCTATAAAAGCATGCTTTAAAGGTATGCTATTTAAAACACAGTGGTTAAGGCTTAAAAATAGCTAAGTGCAGCAGAATAGCTAGCTACATGATTGTAATTGTACATGAAAACAACATTTGATAAGAAAAGCATCACAAGTCAGTAGGTAAAAGATGGATAATGCAATAAATGTTTTGAAAAAGTTGGCAGGCTATTTGCGGGAAAAATATAGATTCTCCTTCTCTGCCCAAACCTTATGATAAATTTCAGATAAATTTAGAATTGAATATAAGAAAATTAAGTAATAGTATTTGAAAAAAAATTGATAAATATAAAACTGATCTCTAGAAGAATAGACCATTTTCTAAACATAATGAAAAATCACAAAGGAAAATATCAGTATTTTTGAGTTCATAAACTTTTATCTCTATGCTTAAGAAATGATAAAATACTAAAAGTAAACAATTTATGAAAAATGACTTTCAAATATAATGGCTTTAAATTATAAAAAGTTCATACATTAGAATCCCTATAGATACATGGGTAAAGAACAAGAATAGTAATATTGCAAAATAAATATAAATGAAAAATAAATTTGTGAAAAATTCAGACTGATCTGTAAAGAAAGAAATGTCAATCAGAACAGCTATGAGATACCATTTTGCTGATGAAATTACAAAAGATTAAAAATAGATGATGCTACTGAGGCTGTGTTAAGACAGGGGCTTTCATAATGGCTTGTGGGAGTGTGAATTGGTACAGCTAACCTGGAAAAGGACTTGGCAGTGTGTACCAAGAGCAGGATTATTGAGAAATCATCCAAAATGCAGTGAGAAATACAGAGTTGTTCACTGCAGTATTATCATTATTGTTGTCATTATTTGGTTCATTAGGAATACAACATACTACATTTGTATTTTACCAAATATCAAATATAAAAAAATTGAAATTATCATAAGGAAAATGAAATTTCAGTAGAATTATATGTACTTAATTTAATAACCAGAAGCAATTGGGGAAGTTTTTTTAAATTGAGATATAATTGACATAGAACATTGTATAAATTTAAGGTGCACAAAGTGTTGATTTCATACATTTATATATTGTAACATGATTGCCACTGTAGCTTCAGCTAAACACCTCCGTCACATCACATAATTATCTTTTCTTTTTTGATGAGAACATTTAAGATCTAGTTTGTTAGCTGCTTTGAAGAATATAATACGATATTGTTGACTATAATAATGCTGTGTATAATGCTGTGTATTAGGTCTCCAGAACTTATTCATCTTCTAAATGGAAGTTTGCGCCCTTTGAACCACATCTCCTCAATTCCTCCATCACCTTCAGCTCCTGGTAACCACCATTCTACTCTGTTTCTACAAGTTTGGCTTTTTTAGATTCCACATAAAAGTGAGATCATACAATATTTGTTTTTCTGTGTCTGACTTAACTCACTTAACATAATGCCCTCAAGGTCCATCCATGTTTCTGCAAATGGCAGCCTATTCTTTCTCATGGTTGAATAATATTCCTTTGTGTATATATGTATCACATCTTCTTTGTTCATTCATCTGTTGACAGACACTTCAGTCATTTCCATATCTTGGCTATTGTGAATAATGCTGCAATAAACGTGGGAGTGCAGATATCTTTTTGATATCCTGTTATCATTTCCTTTGGATATATACCCAGAGTGGGACTTTGGATCATATGGTAGTTCTACTTTTAATTTTTTGAGGAACCTTCATACTGTTTTCCATAGTGGCTGGACTAGGGAAGTTTGTGATGGACTGAAGATGTTAAGGACCAGAATAGGGGCATCTGATGCAGCCCAGTTGGAAGCAGAGGCTGGAGAAAAATAAAACAATTTCTGTCCATGGCTTACTAGTAGGGACTGCTTAACCATCAATTACTCATGTATCATGCCCTTCCACCAGATTTTAAGGTCCTTAAGGGCAGGGAATGATCCTAATGCCTTTGAAGCAACCCGAGGCCAGCTCTGTGCTGGGCAAGAGTAGGACCTTCAGGACATGTGATGCTTGAGGAGGAATTCTCCACCTGGCTTCTGCCCCATTTCCTGGGTAGTATTTACATTCTGCTTAGTCTGTTGGTGGTGCAGTTGTTTGTTTGTTTGTTTTAAACTAGGGACTTCTCATCTCTGGAGTGGGGGAGGTTATTATAAAATAAATACATCTCTGAGCTAAGTTATGTGCAATACCTGAGCAATATGGCACTAGCAACAACAACAAAAAGTAAGCTACTTTACACTTTTAGAAGGTTATGTTTGACTCTGAGGCTGGTCATCTATGAGTCCACAGATAGTCTCTGTTGCCAGCTCTTGGTGCTCCTTGGCAGCCAGTGATAACACTTAGGGCCTGTGGGTATCAGGTGTTTCTGTATTGACCCTCAAAGTGTGAGCAGTCTTGGAGGTCTTTATTAATGTCTTAAGTCAACCAACCTCTCTGTATTTAGAATGCTAAAATGGATTCCAAGGTGGAAAGGTCCTTATTATTGAGTATATATTGCAATTACACACCTTGAAATCATTGTGCTGAGGAATTAATTAGATGAAACATTGCAGGACAGTTTATTGCCTCAACTCTCTTGTATCGACCTTTGTTCTGAGACTCTTGGAGTTTCCTTGGGAACATGATGGAGGGGCTTCTGCACCCCTCCTCTAAGTCAAGAGGAGAAACAAGTGTGCTGTTTTTAGGGTTGAAATGAGTGCTGATACAAACATTTACTCTTTCATATATACTGATGATCTAATGAACAGTCGGAAAATATGGCCACAGGGAGGAGGGTTGCCAGGAACGATAAATGTATAATGAAGTAGTTTAATATGCGGAAAACTGTTTCTCATATATACTAGCTGGTGCTTACTGAGGAAAATAATTACTCTTAAGATTGCACCATGCCTCCTTTCTATATCTTTCTAGGTTTTACAAAAATATTTATCTTTATGGTATATTTCCCTAGAGTCTTTTTCATATTCATATTGTACAAGGATATAAATAATCATATATATACAATTTTTCATTTTTTAATTCCTTTAACATCTAGCATAAATGTTTTCATGTTACTAGTTTTGATGACCATAATTCTAATTGCTGAAAAATATTTTGTTAGGTAATTTATAATAATTTATTAAATATAACCTAATGTAAGAATTTGGGCTTGCTTCCAATTTTATTATTACAAAAATTCCATTTTTGCTATTATAAAAATGTATTTCTGTGACATGTCTTTTTATTATTTTGAATTATTTTGAATTAGAGTAGATTCTCAGAAGTGAAGTTTTGGGGCACAATGTTTGAAGTCTTTTTGGTTCATTTTTTTACTGAAATATAGTGGCTTACAATATTATATTAGTTTCAGGTGTGCAACAGTGGTTCAATATTTTTATAAATTGAAGTCTTTTTGGTTCTTGATAAAAATTGCCAAATTTCTTTCCAAAGTGGTTATATCAATGTATAACTCTACCATCTACAACCTTCTTTTTAATGGTCTCGTGAAAGTCTCCTTTTATTTACTGAGAAAAAGGTGAAAGCAACTTGTTTGATGATATGCATGATACCTTCCCCAGAGATGCCCCAAAATAAAAACGGAATTCGCACATATTTGTAGAGAGAAGAAAAGGTGGAGAAGTGTGGTATAGGACTATCACAACAGTGTGTGTGTGTGTGCATGGTAGGCAGTGTGGAGAATTGGGGCTTAATGTGCCTAACAAGAGATTACTCTTTTGCCTGAAAAATAGGCTGAGCTGACCAGATGGTGAGTGGGATGAAGTCACTTTCCTAACATTGTGCACAAGATTTCTAGGTCTTTGTCATCACTCTGTCCTTAGCTAGTAAAGTCAATGGGGATGCCTCCTTGCAAATGGCAGGAGGCAAAACCCCATTTCCGCCCTAATTTGTCACCATTTGCCCAGAATTCATTTAGACTTTTGTTTTTAATACATGTATTCTCCTTTGGCAATACCATAATGTCTTTTTCCCCCCTTTGGTCTCTCTTTGCCGTAATCATGATGCACACAAATGTAAAGGGCGTAGTATTCCTTCATCTGAGTCCCGCTTTTATTCTTTTAATTCTCAACTGCTGCTCTTCCTGAAGGAGGACTGTGTTACAAAAGAATGGAATTTTCCAGACAATGTTTAGTACATAATAGTTTTAAGAGGCTTCATGTTTGCAAGAGACAAATTAAGCAGCCTCCTCTAATATGTAGACAACATCTGTTACACAGTCACCATTAATGATAACACCGGGATCTCCTTTGTGGCTGATTTTCATCCAGCTGCACCTACCCATAAAAGGCGTCAGCAAAGAGGGCTACATATTTATCTCTCAGTTCAGAATGACTTCGGAAAATGGCACATAAACCCAAAGCAAATCTTTGTTAACCTCTGAAATCAGAACTTCCATAAATCACTGCTAAGAATAGCTTATAACTTCCTCACAGCCAACTCACCATTTCCATTTGGTGTTTTATAAGATGCTCCAAATTTCAAATTGGTAATACAGAAGAAAGCCACACACCAAGAAACGGAGCCATATGGCACCCACCTGTAAAGGGACCAACATGCCCCTTGGTCTGTCAGTTACAAGTTCTTACCCCAAAGCTTTATTCAGACAACATTCCCATTTGTACCAACAGAGCTATCACTCAATAATAAAAACCCTACAAAATCCTTGAGAGGGCTAGTTAGCTATGGTTAATAGTTTGACTTAATGAATTGTCCTTATTTACTTTGATATTAAACATTAAGTTTCTTAAAGGAAAGCCACCCAGAAGACTTGTAGAAGGGTTCCACTTTCTTTGCAAGAATGAGCTGTATAAATTCTCTCTCTTATTTGGTTGTGGAATGTATTCCAGTATGTTTTCATCTCCTCTGTGGAGATGGTTTCTCTGTGGATGTACACCTTACAGTGTAACATGTCAAATTACTCATTTAATGCCTACTGAGTGCCTGCTGTTTGAGACTTGTTGCTGGTTGCCAAGGATGCACTGGGGAACAAGATAAAGTCTTTGCCCTCTGGTCTTACCCCCAGATGGAGAGAGAAACAACAAATGACTCAAATTATAAACAAGGCAAGAGCGATTGAGTGGTGGCACTTTAAATGAGGTGTTCAGAGACAGACTCTCAGACTCTATACAGAATTTTAAATGAAGCAGGGGAGCCAGTAGTGTAAATATGCAGGAAACACACATTCCAGGCAGAGGGAACAGCAACTGCACAGGCCTCAAACTTGGCAGGTGCAGGAAACAGAATGGAAGGCTGTGTGGCTGGATGTAGGGAGGATGGGGGATGAAGGCAAGGCTGTGAAGGTAGGCAGGGGTCAGTTCTTGGAGGGCCCTGAAGGCCACAGGAAGGGTCAGGGATTTTACACTGTGTGAAGGAACGCCTCAGGAGGTTTTAAAGCAAATCCAACCAAACACATACATTTTACACCAGCTGAAAGACCTCTTTGAAGCATAAAGAAACCATAATGTAACTCAGTTTCCCCACCTGTCACAATGAGAAGTTTGCCTTAAAATGCAGTTTTAACCAGGGCTTATAGATGGTTTTCAGACAGTCCACAGGAGGCTTATAAAATGTTGTATGTTTATGCATGTGTGTAAGAAAAATCCAGACCTCAGGAATGCTAAGAACAACTGGTCTAGATGACCCTAAATTAATAGAGTTCCAGCCATATAGAACATGATCCTCTAGGTCCTAAACATAGTTGGCAGTCTTCCATTAGTAATTTTTTTTAAATGTGGGACTTCATTTTTCATTGACTCATTTCCTTTCTTCATCATTAATCAGGTGTATATTTTCAAGTCTCTTTGTCCCACCTGGTAGATTGCATTGCATTCTTTATCCCTTTCTACATCTGTGCTCTTCACCATGTAACTTTGTAGGGCAGGGCATACTTCCATACACCTTGGCTCTGGCCAAATGACCTGCTTTGGCCGATGGGATGTCAGCAGACGTGACACAAGCAAACTCTTGGACAGCACTTGTGAATTCTCACTCTTTTGCTCCCGCCACCATCATGAGAAGGGCCTGCCTAGGCTAACCTGCCAGTCCCAGGAGGGGAATGAGAATCCTGGGGGCAGCTGAGTCACCCGAGCCAGGCCCAGGCTAAATTGGTCGATGCCCAGACACACAGATTTGGGAGCTAAGTGAGTGCTTATTATTGTATGCTGCTGAGACTCTTTTGGAAACGTTTATAACACAGCAATAGTTAACTGATATTGCTGCCATACTTGTAGTCTCCTTTTAAAAACACCAAATTGGACATCCTGAAAGTTATGTTCATTTGTACCCATTTGGGGCTTTGATTCAAAATGGAATCCCCAATTTCAAATTTCATAACCGTGTTAACCCTGGTTGTTTGCACTTCCTTACTGGCACCCTCTCAGGCTTTGCCTTCAAAAACTGGTGCAGCTGCTCCCGGAGGCCAAGTACTAGAGGGTTCCACTAGTGGCAGAAGGATGACGTTTGCAGCCCTAATCTCATAATACTGTGACACAGCCTGACGGTGGCGTATGCCACAGCATCCTAGCCTGATACAGGATGCTAATGAAGGCTACAAATCCTCCTTCAAAGCAGGGGTGTAAGCTGTAGAACCTTGCTAAACGCCTGTAATTAATGTAAACTGCAGCATACCAGCTGAACCTTGGGATACGCTTAATTGCCCAGGGTGGCTTAATCTTCAGCCCTGCCAGTTGCAGAAGGATTACTTGTCTTTGGTGAACTCAGTTGAGAGTTGAAAGTAAATTTGCTTAAATAGTAGAGTTTAGAATAGGCATAACAGCAGATTCATAAATAACTGCTACTGAAAAGTAAACTACAGCTAAATCTAAGCCTGTTCTTTGTCTAACCAAGGACTGCCACCTAGAAAAAAGAGGGAGCATCAGAATCTCTTGATTTAGGCTTTTGTTAAACTACAATGTGAGTCACGAGGAGAACAGTGGGTTCTGTTTAAGGTCATAGTTATGACCAAAGCAACATTACCTTAATATCAAAACTACATTTCCTTTCATGAGCCTTCGAAAGTGGAGGGACATAAGAATTTTGCTAATTCTTCACTGAGCTTCACAGTTTTTAAAAATTTATTTATTTATTTATTTTGGCTACATTGGGTCTTCATTGCTGCACGCGGGCTTTCTCTAGTTGAGGCAAGCGGGTACTACTCTTCGTTGCAGTGCGCTGGCTTCTCAGTGTGGTGGCTTCTCTTGTTGCGGACCATGGGCTCTAGGCGCACGGGTTTCAATAGTTGTGGCACACTGGCCTAGTTGCTCCGTGGCATGGGGGATCTTTACAGACCAGGGATCAAACCCATGTCTCCTGCATTGGCAGGCAGATTCTTAACCACTGCACCACCAGGGAGGTCCCGAGCTTCGCTGTTATCAATACCGTTATGAAGATAATTCCCTAGCTTCAACTCTACAGACTCAATTTAAGTGCAAAACAATTATGAGCATCTTTTCCAAATGTGGACTGCCATAAAGAGTTTTTGAAAAAATATAACTAACTCTTGGTGGATAAAAATATGTGTTGAGGATAAAATTATTGTAAACTCTTCATATACATTGGCTCCTGCAGAAGGCTGCTGTTTGCGTACCACTAACCTCTTCTTTCCTTCCCCCTTTATAATAGAATCTCAGTTTTATTTAGGATAAACATGTGATCAACTGAAAAGCAGCATTTCCCAACTTCCTGGATGGGTGTGGCCATATGACTAGGTTTGGGCCAATGAGTTGAAAGTAGAAGTGTTGTGTGACGTTCCTTCAAGAGAAGAGGCACATCTTTCTTTGTTCTTTACTTTAGCAGCTGGCCTAGAACATGGATGTGATGGGTGGGCCTCCAGCAGCCATCTTGGATCATGAGGACAAGGATCATTATAGGGGTAGTAGAACAGAGAACTCCAGAGAGCCTGAGTTCCTGAATACTGTGTGGAGCAGCTCTGCCATCCTGGACTGTCTGCCTCCAGATTTATTTTGTGAGAGAGAAAAGGAAATCTGTATCTGATATAAGCTACTTTCATTTGGAATTTCCTGTCATTCCCAGACGAACCTACTCCTTACTGTTATGCTTTCATATTGCTTCTGAACCTCTGTAGCAGCAGCAGCTGCTGCAGATACTCTCAAGGCACCTCTTTCGGGCTCTGGCAAATGTGGGCTTGGGCAGCATTAGAGAGCACCATCATGGCAGAGCCAATACCACTGACACTCAGTGACACCGAGGATGAATTTCACATGGTGGGATAGGGAAAAAGAATGAAAATTCCTTTTGCTTTTTGGCCCCTTGGTAAATGATATCCCTGTGTCGGCCCTGCCATTACCACTGGAGGGATTTATGAGGCCAATGCTTTCACAGTAGCTTTATCAGACTCCTGTCTTCAAAGTAGTCCTTCTTTCAACAGCTCACTCCGTATTCAGGAAGTAGACAGCCACTCCAGAGGCTGAGCAAGGGCTTGCTTCTGGGTCTGGTTCTTTCTTTTTCCCTTTTGTCCTTTCTCCCTCCCTCAGTCCCTCCCTCTGACTCCCCCACCCCCATCCTGACCCCTCCCCCTTTCTCGCTCTCTCTTCTTTCTCCATTCCTTCTTTCCTTCCTGGAGCAGTACTCGTTTGTGTAAAATGCAATCTTTTTTTTTTTCAACATCTTTATTGGAGTATAATTGCTTTACAATGGTGAGTTAGTTTCTGCTTTATAACAAAGTGAATCAGTTATACATATACATATGTTCCCATATCCCTTCCTCCTCGCGTCTCCCTCCCTCCCACCCTCCCTATCCCACCCCTCTAGGTGGTCACAAAGCACCAAGCTGATCTCCCTGTGCTCTGCGGCTGCTTTTATCTATGTAAAATTCAGTCTTATTGGAAAACTTTGGGACTTTATTTCCTTAACAGAAAATATCACCTACCTCATAAATATCACCCCTCATAAATCAAAGGGGATCATTTACCAAAAAGAATATTCAGTGAACATTCTGTCCTCCTATCCCCTTTCCCAGCCTCCACATTTTCCTCCCTATGGGCCATTGCTGTTATCCATGTCTTGTGTGGACGCTTTATGTAAATTCAAATAAATATGATTATATTCCTTCTGTGGTAGCACACTGGTGTACTTCAACTTGCATTTTTACACTTCATCATGTATCTTACAGATTTTCCACAGTAGTTCAAAGGGAGAGCCTCTTCATTCTTTTTCTTTTAAGCAGCGTAATGTTCCATCTTAAGGAGCTGCCGTCGGTCACCTGACCAAGGTCCTGTTGGTGAGCACTGCGGTTCTTACCACCACTGCCACTGAGAACAGCCTTACATATGTAGTGCATTTAGAAGAGAGGTGGTGGTGTCTGCTGGATGAATGTCTAGAGCTGAGTGGAACTGATGGGCCAGAGGACATGGTGATTCGTTAAGTACTGTCTCTGTGAAATATTAGGTTCTCTGTCTTTAGTGGACTGGGGAGCTTGTTGCACACAGAATAGTTCTCAGAATACAAATTTTAAAAATTGTTGCATTAAAATTTGCAGTGGAGTTGCCTGGCAAGAACCTGACATCTGTTTTGCAAAGTAGGTGGCGTGGCCAGTGTACCCTCTGCTCTGTGGGGAGCCAACGCTGGTGAGGGGACTCCTGCAGAGACACCTGGGGGCCTCAGGCTCATTCTGGCTTCTCCCCAGCGAGACTGTGATAACTGCAGGATAGCTGTTGTTTACCTTGGCCTGAAAATGGAAATCAACTTAAACATTCAATAGTCAGGATGATGAAACTTGGATGATTAAACGTCTCTAAGCTGTTAGAGAAGATTGGTGAGAAAACTTGGGGAAATGTTTTTCAATATATATTAGGTGGTGGAAAAGAGTAGACTAGAAAATTGCACTTATTTCATAGGGACAAAAGTAGAAGGAAATATGCTATACTAAGATGGTTCTGATAGGCAAAGAATTATGGCTAATTAAACATTTTATTATTTTTTATTTAAAACCTTTTATTTTGAAATAACTTAAGACATAAGTTGCAAAAATAGTCATCTCACAGAACCACAGTACGCTGTCAAAACCAGGAAACTGACATTGTACAATACTATTAAGGCAAATATAGACCTATTACTCTACTATTTTTATAATAAAATATGATTGAAGTTGGTCTGTGTTTACTGTGTGATAATTTGGGATAAATATAAACCACTTTATAATATATATTATATAATACATAATAGACTATCCCCACCCCTCAAGTAATTAGGAGTGAAAATTGCACATGAAGTAGCCTGGTAATTCAGGAGTAAATTTTAATTCATCATTAAAAGGTAGGGTTTGTTTCAGTTCTTTAAAGAAAAGAAGGTAAGAACAATGAACCATGTTTGTGAACAGTAGTGAATTTTTTGTTGGTGTGTATAAAACTATGCTCCCTTCTTTACTTCAGGACCTTTCATTTTGATAAAATAGTTTTGAATTTTAGTCTATCTGTGACTTTTTAAAAATCCATCATAAATTTCTTTTGGGAACAGGTGATATTTTTTTTAAAAAAAATCTAGCAATTCCACTCCTAGGTATATATCCAACTGAGATGTATACATCTTTTCAACAAAATACATAGACTAGAATGTCCGTAAAAACAGTATTCATAATAGCCCCCAAACTGGAATCTACCTGAAGGACCATCTATAGTAAATGCATAAGTAAATCGTGCTATACATACTCACATAACAAATGCAGCAATGAGAATGCACGAACCACAACTACATGCAAATACACAGATGAAGTTCACAGTTATTATCTTGAGTAGAAGAAGCCAGACACAAGAAAATACATACTGTAGAATTACATTTATATAAACTACAAAACCGAGCAAGACTAATCTTTGCTGTTAGAGGTCAAGATAGTGGTTACCCTTGGGTGGGAGTGACCGAGAGGGAGCAGGGGCTTTGTAGGGATGCTGGGAGTGTTCTCTTTGTTGATTTGGATGCTGGTTTCACTGATGTGTTCACTTTGTAGAAGTTCATCAAGTCATACACTTATCATATGTGTCTTTTATTTTTGAGGTAACATTGGTTTATACCATTATGTTTCATGTGCACAGCATTATATTTGTACTTCTGTATACACTACAGCATACTCACCATCAAAAATTTAGTTTCAATCCATCACCATACAGTTGACCCCTTTATCTATTTCACCCTCCCCTACATCTTCCCCCCTGGTAACCACTACTCTGTACTCTGTACCTGCATGTTTGTGTGTGTTTGGCTTGGTTTGTTCTGTTATTTTGTTTTTCTGTTTGTTTGTTTATAGTCCACATAGAGTGTGAATGGTGGGAAGAAGCCCGAGAACACCGGTAAGAACTCGGGGTCTGGAGCGCCAGCCCAGGGCAGGTTCTTGACAGAACCAGTGTCTCTCAGTGGTGGGTGTTCTGTATGTGATATGAATTAATTCAATGATACTTCTTTCCTCCTGACATTCAGAGCTGCTACTCTGGGGGAAATAAAAAATTTGAAAGAAAAATGAGTGGAAATCTAGGTGATGTTTGTGTGGACCCTGTGAAGGACATGGCAGGGTACCTCTCCCCCACCCTCTTTCCTCCTCTGTCTCTCTTTTGTCGCTACTTCCCAGCCTTCTCCTCTAGCACACTTGCCTCCTTCTTGGAAGAAGGAAAGAAGTCCCAGACTTCAATTCCTCCTTCTTTCTTGAAAACTCCAGTAGCTCGGGGTTTTCCTTGCCCAGGACTCTGCTGATCCAGAGAGTGGGGCCCCCCCCAGGCTGTGGCCCCTGGGGGCTGGGAGCACGCTGTGGACGCGGCCTGTGGTCCTGGGGGCTTGGAGCACGCTGTGGACGCGGCCTGTGGTCCTTGGGGCTGGGAGCACGCTGTGGACGCGGCCTGTGGTCCTGGGGGATGGGAGCACGCTGTGGACGCGGCCCGTGGTCCTGGGGGCTGGGAGCACGCTGTGGACGCGGCCCGTGGTCCTGGGGGCTGGGAGCACGCTGTGGACGTGGCCCGTGGTCCTGGGGGCTGGGAGCACGCTGTGGACACGGCCTGTGGTCCTGGGGGCTGGGAGCACACTGTGGACGTGGCCCTCCTGCTTCCATTCCTGGCAGTGATGCTGCTGCTCCTCGCCTCTGGAGTTCACCTACAGGAGAACACGCCGAGCCACAGCCAGGGCCTGTTCATTTCCTTCCAAAGGCTCCAGTCCCATGTAAAGAATGCACGTTCCTTCTAGTAGCATTACTTTAACCTACCCGTGTCCACAACTGTCCAGGATAATTAAAACACCTTTTTGCCTGCTTTGAGGCTTATTTTCCTTGAAAAAGCCCTCATGTTAGCTGAGATTGGTTTTGTCTGGAGCCTGTCAGGACATTGAGTGCTGATGACAAATGGATCCTTTCTGATCCCCATGCCCCCTCCTTGATGGAATGCAAGGGGGAAGGGAGTGGTGTTTTAGGTAAGGCTGCACTAAGGTGTGAAAATGCACCTTTGCTGCATGCCTTCAGTATGGCCCAGAGGAGCTGTCCACCCCCAGTAGGCATGCATGATGCTTATGCGATACAGTTGTAACAGTTAAGATTGGACTTTTGATTGACAGGTGGTGCTGATGGTGGTTTTTCTAAACATCCCTCTGACACTTCACATTATAAAAGATAACATTTGCCTTTTATTTGATACTACCTGATGAGCCACTTCTTTTGTGGCTAGTAGAACAGGAAGGCTAAGGAACCAGCTCTGACTCCAGATGGCATGGGTTTGAATCCCACATCTGCCATTTATTGTGCAATTTCAGGCAAGTAACTTAAACGTTCCCATGATGTGGTTTTCCCATCTCTAAAGTGGGTGCACTAAGTGGTACCTACCACACAGGGATGTTATAAGTAGTAAATGAACTAATACATATAAACCACTTGGAACAGTGCCTGAACATAGTAAATACTAAACAAATGTGCAGTATGATTATAAAAATTTATTTTCTTTAGATGAGCAGTTGTCATGTAAAATTGACTTGTGACCTCACTACCCTTCGTTACAAAGACTGTAAAAGACACAGCCCCCTGCACAATGCTGGAGCTTAAATCAGCACCCACATCACTTCCCTTCTTCAGTACCAAGAACTCACCTTGCCAGGTAAGGATCACTCTGAAGCAAAAGGGTACTTCAAAATCAAGACTTTGGATTTCAGCTGAGCTGGGCAGATCATGTTTTGAACGGGCCTTTTCTCAATCTGCATAGTTTCCAAATATCTGCTTATGAAGATCGAAACCACCTTTACTTTCCCTGTGGGTTTTGAGTAACTCAAAACAAGTTCTTTCTTACAAAGTTTTGTATTTCCGGCTGGAAGCTTGTTTATCCCCCGTCTCCCGAGAAAAAACCCTCGCCCCTTGGCCACACTCTTGGGAAACCAGAGACTAAGTTCTTCTCCTTGAACGTGAGTATCCAGAGCTATCCTGGAAACAGGGCAGAGCAGAAGTCTGTGGCCACCTTTGGTACATTCTTAGTTGTTTTGAGGAGAAGCCGCTATATTCTTTGAAATAAATTTCCAGTTAATAAACACAAAAATAAATACCCACAAATGGAGATACAAATAGCACATTTTAAATTTACCTCATTAAAAAAATCTTGCCTGCTTCCCAAAAGTGTATAAAAACTGGGGGGGGGGGCAGAGCATCCTGGGGTTGGTGCACAGCATCCACCTTTCTGCTTCCCTCCCCCTGTTTCTCACCATCATTGTGTTACTCCCGTAGCCTTTCATCTTTGGGGTTACCTTTAATGTTTGATTTATTAAGACCAAACTTCCACTTCCACCGTGAGAAATCATAGGCAGGGTGAGAGGAGGGGAACAGATACCCAGAGCTGACCCTGGAGGTTTTGAGATCATTGTACGAAATCTTCAAGTACATGAACTCTATTCTGAAATACCTACACATCTGTGCAGAAGTGTCCTTGTGAATGAGAGAAATACAAAATCATCACTAAGCCAACATCACAATAAAAATTGCCATAGGCAAGATCCTTCACTGGATGCCAAAATCAGGGCAAAATTTGAGGAGGAACAGAATATTTAAATATTCCCCTCCCCCTAAGATACTTGTTAATTACAAATGGAAAGCTGGTATCCTTGCCCTGGAGACACCAGGCAGACACCACTTCATCCAAACAATCAGGGTTAACATCACCAGTGATGAGACCCATCGACTCCATGTACCCCTGACGTCATGAACTGAGAGGAATCCAACATTTCTTCTCCGTGCATTTCCCGAAAGGCACAATTTCAATCTCATGAGAAAGCATCAGACAAACCCAAACTGAAAGACACTCATAAGATAACTGACCAGTACACTTTAAAAGTTTCAAAGTCAGGAAAGACAAAGACTGAGGACCTGCCCTGATTGGAGACGTGATACCTACATGGAAAGCGGGATCCTGGAGTAGGTCCGGGGCCAGAAAAAGGACATCAGTGGAAAAGTGGTGCTATCCAAACAAAGTCTGTAGTTGGGAGTCTGGTTCATTTCCTGATAGTGATGATCATTCTATGGTTATGTAATAGGTTCACCTCGGGGGAATCTGGGTCAGGAGCAGATGAAGAGTTCTCTGAACTATTTTTGTAACTTTCTGAAAGCTTAAAATAATTTTAAAACAAAGTTAAATTTTAAAACATAATTCAAAAGTGCCCTTTTGAACAGGGAGTCTCCAAATATAGATTGTTGCTTTGGCAACTTTGATTGGCCTACAGTTGTACAGCCATAAAATTGCTTCAAAAATTCTAGAACTATTCAAAACAGATTCTTCCTACCTGAAGAGAACAATTGAAATACCAAAAAAGTAAAGCAATTCCTGATGACAAGATGTGTCATTGTTGATTGGTGAAAGTGTCACACACTAGTGTACTGCCAAATGTATTATAGCAGTATGGAAAAGAGAGTTATATTTGTCTGACTGACATCTTGTCAAGAATATCCCAAATCTTGACTTTGGAAAGCCTGGTGGGGAAACCCAGTAGTGTTTTCTTCAGTTAAAGCTGAAAGCAAGATAAACAAAGGCTCATCCAACCTGGTTACCAGGCTTGAACACTCACCGAGGGGCTGACACTGGGGGAGATCGGGAAGTGTGTGCATTTTTTTTTTTTTTTTTTTTTTGTCTTCTAATCATGCTGAAGGCACAGGACTGTGTGGCTTTATTTTTCTTCTTGTTGATTGAATACAAAGTGTTTGGTTTTAACAGCTCTACTGAGAGATAAACCGACATACGAGAAACTGCACACATTTAAAGTGTACAGATGGATACACGACATACGTGTACCCCCGTGATGCCCTCACCACACTCAAGGCAGTGAGTATAGTCACAAGCCCCTTGGTGACCCCTCTCTCCTGTACCTCTCCACCGCCCCATGCCAGGCAACGCTGGGCAGCTTTCTGTCACGATTGTTTGCATTTTCTAAAATTTTATATAAATGGAATCATACAGTATGTGATATTTTGTATCTGGCTTCTCTCACCGAGCATGTTTTCAGGGTTCGCCCATGTTGTTGCTGTATCACTAGTCCATTTTTTAATGTGCATTTTTATTTGAGAAACTTTTTTGCTTTTTACAGAGCTGGTCCAGAGATTTTTAAAGATTGCACTTTTCACCCCTAGTGATTCCTGCAGGAGAGCTGAGCTAGCCTCCTCCTTGGATTCATAGTAAACTAGAGCTCTCACAGTCAAACATTTAAGATTCATCAGGTGACACAAAGTGCAGGAAGAAGGACGGGCCACCTGCAAGAGCCCCGGATTCCTTGTGGATGTGCCTCAGAGTTCTTTCCTCACAACGATGGCTAATGATCTATGTGAAAGTGGCACTTTAGTTAACACCTTCAATTTCCACCCTGCTTTGTGGGTTTGACAGCATTTTCTCGTTTTATTTCAGCAGCAACAGCAAACATTGATGGAGGCCCATGGGGCCCTGATCCTGTCCCGAGTCATCACCAGCCTGGCTCAAGAGTGGGATGAAAGCAAAGGAGCACAGCCCCCATCAGCCAAAGGAAAACCTGTAAAGTGGGCACCAGGGCAGCTAAGAGGTGCTGGATTTTCAGGTGGATGAAGAACCTTTGGGGGCTAAGGCTGAAGGCTGTGGCGGCCAGCAGTGGGGATGGAGGGAAAGTGGGTGGACATCCAAATGGGACAAGCTCCCAGGCCAAGATGCAGAACTTGGTATTTTATTGTATGGATAGTGAGGAGCCGTTCAACTTTTTAAAGCAAGAATGTATAAAGTTATATTTATGAAGATCTATTTGAAACAATATATACGGCCAATCAGAACTGGGGACAAAAACCGCAGACAAGAAGACCACAGAGAAGACAATTCAGTGGTCTGAGTGGCTGAGAGCTCGGTTCACCAGGGCTCGGTGCAGCAGCACACTTACTCCATCCAGTGTCCCAGGCTAGGTAAATGTTACCCGCTCTCTACAGATCAAGAGAGGGAGAAGAGGTTTCTCGAAGGGTAGTGTGAGTCCAACCTAAGCTCAGATTACTGTAGTTGACGGCAGAGGTGGGACCTTAAACTGGTACTCAGCGTTCAGATAGTAATACCGATGGTGACAATGAGAACGATCCCAAAGGAAGGGACCGAGTGTTATACACCCCTGGCAGGTGGGCCCTGTTCTAGGTGCTTTGCATATATTCGTTTCTGGGAATGGGGTTGTCAGGTGGGCTTCTTATCGTCAAGAATACAAACTCTGATAGATGGTCAAGGCCTAGACTCAGGGTAGGAGTGGGCCAGGGAAAGAGTGGGGTTGGTGCTCTGAATGTGGGGCTCCTTTGGAAGGAAGGAGGAGGGAAATGTTTCACAGGCCTGAGTGGCCAAGGGAACCAAGAAGTGGCGGGGTGGGGGGCAGCTGGGGAAGAGGGAGGAGGGGGCATTGTTTCACTTTTAGTAAGCTGGAGACCACTTCCTGGTCTTGGGGGAAAAAAGGAATGGTACTCGTTAAAAGAAGAAAAGGGTGAATTTCCTTAAATCTAAATAGCATTAGCTGTAATTTTTGGAGGGTTTATTAAAGTATAGGATGGTTTTTAGTGAGTTTGAAATCATTAAGAACCAATAATCCAATTTTTAAAAGATGGGTATATTTTAGTTAGCATTAGCCTTAATTTTCTGAAGGGAAGACTTTTCATTCACATAAAAATCATTTGGAATAATTTGAGAATTTTATACGTCAAACTACTGTCTTCGGGCTTCCCTGGTGGCGCAGTGGTTGAGAGTCTGCCTGCCGATGTGGGGGACACGGGTTCGTGCCCCGGTCTGGGAAGATCCCACATGCCGCGGAGCCTGCGTGTCCGGAGACTGTGCTCCACAACGGGAGAGGCCACAACAGTGAGAGGCCCACGTACCGCAAAAAAAACCCAAAACCAAAACAAACAAACAAAAAACTACTGTCTTCTATTTTTCTGTTCAACTCTATATTTGAAAAGACAAACCTTCAGCTATCATTGTTGGATCGTTATTGTTAGAGTTACTATGCATGTAGAAATGTACATTCCAACAGTGGAGAAGGTATAAAGGGAAAAGCCAAAATATCCTGGTCCTACTCCTCACAGATGCCATGTCTGACCATGTCTGTTTTTGATTCTGCATCTAAGCTCTTTATTTACTCAGAAAAGGCATGTATTTTGAAGCTTAATAAAAACTTGAATTGTGTACAAAATGATATGGCTGCATTTACTAAGCAGAACTGACCCATCATAACTTTTTTTTATTTTTTATTTTTTTGCGGTACGCGGGCCTCTCACTGCTGTGGCCTCTTCCATTGCGGAGCACAGGCTCCGGACGCGCAGGCCCAGCGGCCATGGCCCACGGGCCCAGCCGCTCCCCGACATGCGGGATCCTCCCAGACCGGGGCATGAACCCGCGTCCCCCGCATCGGCAGGCGGACTCTCAACCACTGTGCCACCAGGGAAGCCCCCATCATAACTTTTAGAAACAGACTTTATTAAAATTTTCAGCAGAAAGCTCTACAATGGTGATATTTAATGGAAAAGTATGTTTTTAGTACCTGACACAACCATGAACAGCTTCATTGTAACCGTTACTAAACAGACATTAAAATATTCATGTCAATTCTATTTGAATAGCTTTCATGCCTTGTAAAATCTGAAGAACCTTTTAAATTGATTTTGCATTAGAATGTTTAAAGAAATAAATTTGCTTTTAAGACCAGCTTTATCAGAATCCATGAAGGTTATATTGGGGCATGAATGTGCATACTATAAATGCTGGGGGAACAAAAAGAAAAAAAAAGAATGGAAAAATTCCTGTCAGATGTAACGTTACCAGTTTATTATTTGGGATCATCATAAAAGCATTCATTAGCACACGGCCCCTCTCATTTCTCAACCAAAGGCTGAGTTCGTCAGTCTCGTCCTCCCACTCACAGTCACCAAGCGTTTCTGTTAAGAGAGGGTTGCTTTGTTTACTTTGCACACTTTGCATTTGAACACTTTGGGTTACTATTGCAAGATGAGTTTTTATCCCATTTCCTCATTGGATTAATTAACCCAGCTGTGGCCATTGTTTCAGCCCTTCCCCTACCCCTGCCCCCCCGGCCCCCCAGGCACATGCAGCCTCTCCAGCCACATAGCCCAAGTCTCCATTAGAGGCTTTCACTTCCACTGGTGGTTATGCGGTGGGGGGTGGGGGGGCGGCGCCTGACAACAGCGTCCATAATTGCTTTGTCTAATGGCGTAGGATCAGGGTGGTAAACTTTAAAAGGGTGTTTGCATCAAGAGTGCTATTTCAATTTGCCTTGTTATGTTCTCCTGTCACTGATACCATGCCTCATTTCAGCACATGGCATTATGTCCACTGAGGGAGTGACACGGGGGTCGGGGAGGGCTAACAAGGGGGCAGCCTCTGCAGCCGTCTGGGAGCCCCTCGCCTGCCCACACGCTCCTTCTGCCTGGGGCAGTGTTGTCCCTCACTGTGTCACAGGAGGCGGTCCCCTGCCTTTCAATGGCACACCTACCTTCCAGGGAAGAAGGCAAGTCTTGACTGGTCTTCTCATCCTGATTGCCCCTGAGGTGGCAAAGGGGGCAGTGGGGCAGAGAGGGGACAGGTGGCTAAGCAAAGGCTCAGTCACTCTGCTTAAATCAAGGAGCTCTTAATCTGCAGTTCCTTGTCCCCTAGGGTAGAATTATATCTCAGCCTAATGTCCTTTACAGCCTAAAGTCATTCTTCGGAGAAGGGTTCTACAGCCTGTCCAAGGGGTCTTTGTTCCACACAAGGTCAGGAACCTGTGGGCAGTGGCTCCATCCCTCCCTCCAGCCTAGCAAGAATCGGTACTTCTGAGTGCCTATCAATCCCATTCCAGCCAGATATGTAGTCAGGAATCAACCAAGATTCCTAATGTTTGTTTTTTTTAAAAAAAACCTCTTTTTTTTTTTTTTGCGGTACACGGGCCTCTCACTGTTGTGGCCTCTCCCGTTGCGCAGCACAGGCTCCGGACGCACAGGCTCAGCGGCCATGGCTCACGGGCCCAGCCACTCCGCGGCATGTGGGATCTTCCCAGACCGGGGCACGAACCCGTGTCCCCTGCATCGGCAGGCAGACTCTCAACCACTGCGCCACCAGGGAAGCCCTAAAACCTCTTTATTTTTTAATGGAATTTTACCCAGCCTGTAGCATTTGTGACTGAGGGCAGAAAGAGTGTGTGAAAGGATAAACATATATCCTCACTCCCACCCCTTCCGCACCCATTGCCACCATGGCCATTCATTTCAGAGCAAGGTGAAGGTCTCACAAGAGCAGCTGAAGAGCTGTGAACGGTGGTTCATCGCAGTGGTGTTAATTAGCATTTTATCAGGCGGTAAGAAGAGCTAACACATAGTTTTCCTTTTACAGCTCCCAACAAATGTTGGGCGTGGTCTAGATCTTCCCTGTCCAATACAGGAGCCACTGGCCACATGTGGTTATTTAAACTTAAATTAGTAAAAATTAACTAAAATGTAAAACTCAGTTCCACAGACACGCTAGCTACATTTCCAGGATTTGACAGCCACATGTGGCTGGTGGCGACCACAGTGGACAGCACAGACGTGAGACATTTCCCTCACTGCAGAAGTAGCCCCCAGGCCAGAGGGCCTGATTCTTGCCTGCTCATGGCTCACCCAGAGCCTAGCACAGGCCTGTCCCTCTAGCTTTCTCCTTTTCTCCCCAAACTCCTCCGGCCTCGTGTGCTTGACCCCCACCTCCTGCACCTCACTGAAGTCCTTTGCAAGAAGAGCTGTGTGTGATGGGTTCCCACTGGGCGCTCAGCTCCACCATTTTCAAATGATGCAACACAATCACTGCCTCCTGTGATGCCCTTTGAATTCGGAAGGACAGGTCTATCAAAAAAAATTGCTTTAACCCGTGGGGAAACAGGCCCAGAGAGAGTAAGTAATGGGTCCTGATTTCTGGTACAGGCTTCTTCTCATAGTTTGTGCTTTGTAACCCTGTGTCGCAGTCACACGGTCTTGATTTTCAAGACCGGTGAGCTCCCCAAGTGCCGTGTAGATCACGGTGGAAAGTGCGTGGGCGTCACCACCTGGCCACGTGACCCGGGCCGATTGCTTCCCTCTTGCGGCCTCAGCTTCCTCGTCTGGAAGATCCAGGGAGGGAGCTGCTACAAAATGATGCTAAGATTGCTTGCACTCTAACAGTCGACATAAATTTTGCATTACTCTTTACTCATATGGCTCAATTATTTCTCACATGATTCGAAGACCATTTTAAGAGTTTCCCTGCTCTTGTATGTGGGGTGGCACTCACTCTGGCAGGCATCCTACTGATAACGTAATAGGGGCTTTAGTGAGACTTTTGGGGTTGTCAGCTAGGCCCCGCTACCCCAAGGAGGTCCTGCACCAGCAGCATCAGCGTCTCCTGGAAGCTTGTTCGAAACGCAGGATTGCAGGCCTGCCGAGTTAGAATCTGCATTTCACCAAAATCTCAGGTGATTCATTTGTCCCCAAATTTGAGTAAGTCTGATCCGAGCCCTGGGACAAGGATAAATGCTTCTCACCTATGTAGAAACCCACTTGCAGGGGACCAAGCAGACACAGAGAGCTTGTCACTGTGCCAAACCCTCCCAGCTCCTCTCTGAGGGCGGGGGTTCCAGCGGGGTCTGAGCCTTTCCCTGCGCAGGGATCTGTGCTCTCCTACGGCTGCCCCAGAAACGGGAGCGCATGTGTGGAGAGCATCTTGGGCTCTGGGGTCCCTTACTCAAGGGTCCATCAGTTCTCACAGCTTCGTTCTTCCATCTCATTAACGCTCTGACGGAAGCTCTCTGGCCAGGGCAGCCTTCCCACGGACTCCCCATGGCTATGCAAGGCCTGTAAAGTTGGGAACAGAAATTGGGTTTATGGGATACACAGGAGTCAGGTGGTCACTGGGCAATGTGGCTGCGAATCACTGAATGGCCCGAGGGGAGGCTGGCTTGCTGTCCCTGGGGTCTGCCAGAGGCCTAGAGAAACACACTGTCTCCCACCATGTGGGAAGAAAGAACAGGATTCCATCAAGTTAGAACTTTAGGAAATGGCTGTTTCAACCTAGAAGAGAGGACCAGGTGGGATTCAGGATACGAAAATCTACGGAAGGCAGGGTGAAGTTCAAGGTGGAAGGTGACAACGCTGAGACCCTGAGTCTCTGTGTATGTGCTGCCTAGGCTCCCATGACAATGTACCACAGGCGTATTAAACAACAAAAGTTTAGGGAATTCCCTGGTGGTCCAGTGGTTAGGACTCCATGTTTCCACCACAGGGAGCCTGGGTTCGATCCCTGGTCGGGGAACTAAGATAAGATCCCACAAGCTGCTCAGCACAGCCAAAAACAAAAACAAAAACAAAAACAAAAAACAAAAACCCAACAGAAGTGTATTTTCTCACAGTTCTGGAGGCTAAAGCTTTGAGATCAACGTGTCCGCAGGGCTGGTTACTTCTGAGACCTCTGTCCCTGCTTGCAGACGGCCACCCTCTCTCAGTGTCCTCATATGGTTGTCCCTCTTTACATGTCTGTGTCCTAATTTCCTCTTCTTATAAGGACAGTGGTCATATTGAATGAGGGCCTGCCCTAATGACCTCATTTTTAAAAAGCCCTCTTTAAAGACCCTGTCTTCAAATAGGCACACTCTAAGGTCCTGGGGGTTGGGACCACGACATGTGAATCTGGGGGACACAATTTGGTCCATGGCACGCCATCTCCACAGCCTCTTGTGCATCATGAGAGTGGCTTTTTCTGCATGTGGACATCACACTCTGTCCTGTGCTATGTGCCCCTGTGTACTGTGCTCCCAGCCCAAGCGTCACTGTGAAGGCTGGAAGCCAACTGGCCCTCAGGTGTTTTGGCCCCAGAACCTGACCAGTGGGGACCCAGTATAATGCAGCGTTCCTCTCTGACCCATCGGGTTCTCCCTCTCAGGAAGCAGGAATTTGAGCTGTGCTCAGAGACACTGTGAGCCCCTTTTCGATGGGAAAGACCAAGTCACTGGCCTGGAGGATGGGTCCTGGGGGGGACAAGCCAAATCATTCAAGTTCTGCATGAGGGCAGCTGAGTATCCTGGGTGTGGCCTTGAGGAGCCACAGGAACTGGGCAGCTGCTGGTTAGTCTCCTAGCCCTCGTTACACAGTCGCCTGGCGCACTGTTTCCTCACCACCCCGAGCTCCAGTTAGGATGGAAAGATGTACAAGCAGTGGACACAATGGGGAAGAGGCCATGGGATGGGCCACTGGGTGATGCCTGAGAAGCCAACGCCAGGTCCAGGATGAAGGCAACATGAGAGCTTGAGTGTATGTATCTCTGTGTGGGGTCCCCCAGACACAGACCCCTAGACAAGGGTTCACCTGCAAGCAGTCGATAAGGGAGAGGCCTGGGGAGGACCAGCAGGAAGTGGGGCGGTGGGATGGAAGGGAAGAAGCCAGCCAGGCTGTGCTAACCAGCAGACCACCACTGAGGGCAGCTGGGGTCGGGCCGCTGGGGACCCCTGGGGACGTGGGACGTGTGTCCCTCTGCCTCCCTGCTTATCATCAGCCTCCACCTGAAACTGGTGGAGGCCATGGACCTCCCAGGCCTGGCCAGCATCCCGGGCTCTAGTGCCCTCTTGCCCCTCCTGCCCCTCAACCTGTGGTGCTGGCAGCCGCTGCACATGTCAGGCAGGGGGCCGGGGCACCACACTGTGGTCTGCGGCGCTCATGGCCTCCCATCCAGAGCCACCACCAGGGCAGGACCTTGGGCCACATCATTTCAGGCTCAGAGGAGCCGGCTGTGTGAACTGGTGGAGAAGGACCAGCCGTTTCTGAAAGGTGCCTTCCTGGTCAGACTACAGGTGTCTGACCCTCTATCACAGACACAAAAATCCGACTCCTTGGGCTTGACCTCGTACATCTACCAGCCACCCCCCCCAACCTTTTCCATCAGTCTATGCTGAGGCAGATTTTTTACGTTGCAGCTAGCAGAGCTAAAGAAACACAGAGAGGTCTGGAAGCAAACACCTAAGTAAAACACCTTTTAATCGTTCTCGTAAATGTCTCAGGTTAAGGAGACCAGCGCCAGACCCAACATAACATGTTAACTTATTTTCCGTTTCCCCCAAATCACGTAAAAGATGGGTAATCATTTAAAGATACAAGATCAATTTGCAATTGAAAATCTGTTTTTCTTGTACCCTTTATCATTCTGGGGGGGAGGGGAGTTGCTTACGTCACCAAACCGAGGAGATGGTAGGCCACGGGCCCAGGGCTGAGAACAGATTCAGAGTGTGCCCTCAGGTGGACCCCTGGCCTGTTCCCCCTCAGTTCTTGGGGAGCACTTGCCGGCCCAGGACGGCCCCACAGTACCCAGAGAGGGAGCTGGTGTGTAGGCTTCTTGGAAGGAGTCAAGAGGCTGGCAGCACACTGACCTCACCCAGCGGGCTGGGACCTGAGTGCTGGCTGCCAGCCAGAACTGGCAGGTCTCTGCTCCGTGGAGAAGCCCGCCACACAGCTGTCTTCTGCAGAACAGGAGGGAGCCTCCGTGCTCCCTCACCCTGAGTCCTCCTCTCCTGAAATAGGATAGGGCGCTCTGGTAAACCCCACCTCCACGCTGTGGACCCCTTCTTTACAAGAACGCTGCCTTGTTCATATGTGTAGGTGCTTAAATTCTCAGAGACTGTTTCCTCATCTGCAGGAGGACAGGTTGGGCATGATGGTAAGATAAGATGATGTAGGGAGGGCGCCAGGCAGCTACCTGGCCACAGAAGATACTCAGTAAATGGTGGTGGTTATCATGGCCTCCAGGTATGAGGCTGGGGGCAGGGAACCGGGGCTTTCTTTCTACCATCCTGTGAAGGAAGGCAAGAACACCACCGGTGAAACAAGCAGCAAGGAAAGGGATGGGGCTTTTTTTCACCTAGGTCTTTCAGTAAACATTCGGGCAGGAGGGAACATTTTGAGGTGATGGAAATGTTCTGTGTCTTGACTGTGTCTTGCAGTGACACCAGCGCAGCATCACCGGTCCGCAGAGGAGGGGGAGAAAGGACTTGGGCTGGGTGGATGCCTTAGACTCTTCCATCACCCTCCAGGTGCCAAGTTCAAGGGCAGAAAGTTTTAATGTTTCTGGAATTAAGATTTAGCAACCTGTCCTGCCTTCTCCCACATAAGTAGACAGACACACACACCCCTCAGCCCTGGTGTAAAGGATTCCTCACCCAGACATCTCAAATCCCGCAGGTGTCCGAGCCGCCCTCCCTGGACTGTCACTCAGGACCGCGCCCGCCGGTGGTCTTTTCTTATCCGATCGCGCCACCCTGCGGACAATCTGGACACTGCAGACTCCCCAACCTGACACCCACCAGCTGGTGTTGAAGGCGGGGGCGTAAGAAAGTAAAGGGATCCACGTGTGGAGCCGCGAACGCCTCTGCCGGGAGGCAGTTTCACCTCGGGCTTCCCCGGGACAATCAACGAAACGAGCTGGAATTGCGGGCCCTATTTTCGACTGTCGGACATGGACGAATTTAACCCGTTCGGCCCCTAGTCCGCTGCCCCAGACCCAGCGTTCAGAAAGGAACCAGGGCGCGGGTGGAGGTCGAGGCGTCCATAGTACGGCGTCCTTTCCTCCCTCGGATACACCTGCGCCCCCGCCGAGGCCTTGGCACAGGAAGCTCTGAATTGGGGTGGGCCGTCTTCCTGCCTCCCTCGCTCGGACCCCAAAGCCCGGCATCGGCGCGGCGGCTCCCCCTGGTGGCCGGATGGCGCCACTGCACCGCTCGCCCGCGGCCCGGGAGCGGCGCGCGGGGTGGAGGGCTCACCCTTCACAGAAAGCCTCCCTTTGCGGTCGGCCGCACCTGCACCTGATGGGGACCGAGGACCAGCGGCAGTAGCTGGAGCCCCGACTCGGTGGTGGGCGACAGGTGAGGGTCTCTCCTTCCTAGTAACCCCCCCCCCAAATCGGAATCCCTCTTCGGCATCATTCTCTTATTCCCTGAACCACCTGGGCCCCCCCACTCACCCGCCCTTACAGAACTGCCCACAGGGGCCGACACGTGCGCAAGGACCGCTCAGGGTGGCGGACACCGCATCTTGGGGCCCGTCGCGGAGCCCTCCCCAGTGGCCAGCGCGCGCCTGGACAGCAGGACCAGTTTGCTGTTGTTTGTGCCCAAATGTCATAAAGCTGGGGCGGGGACGGGAGGTGGCACGTACTTGGAGGGTGAAGGCTGGAGGGGAAATTACAATAGAGGAAGTGAGTGTCCGCTAATGCAGGTGGCCCAATCGACGCGCGCTTTTCCAAGCCACCCGTGCACCTGCCGTGCCTGCCGCCGTCTGACTTGCACACTCTAATCCTGGTTCGGAGCCGTCGACTCCTCACCGGGCCGGGCCGCGCGTCGGTGGAAATGCGGTCGGGGACCTAGCGAGCGCAGCTCCCTCCCTGCGCTCTCCCAGGGGGCGAGGCTGGGCGCGTCGCGGAGCTGGGGCGCGGGGCTGGGGCGCCTCCTGGCGGCGACAGCGCGCGGGCCACGCGAGTGTCCGCCGGTTCCCTGCGAGTCTGCACTTCTCGATTTGCTCGGGTGGCGGCGCCGAGGCCTATTCGCCTCTTCATTAATAATGATGCCCCGGGAGGAAGGAAAAAAAAATAGTCTTTAAAAACCAGACAGGATGGATGCGAGAGGAAAGTGTGTGTGTGTGTGTGTGTGTGTGTGTGTGTGTGTGTGTGTGAGAGAGAGAGAGAGAGAGAGAGAGAGAGGGAGAGAGAGAGAAGGAATTGGGGCGTTGGTGAAGGCAATAAAACTCAGATCGCTTCCTTGGAGAGATAGCGGCGGCTATAATGCGCTGGGGGATCAGGGGTTTATTTGCAGATCCTGGATAAAAGATGATATATCGACACAGTTTAGAGTGTCATTGCGCCCGGCCTCTCAGGAAGCCACAAGTACATATTTCCTGAAATACCGGCCAATACAATATCTAATCCACACGCCACCTAAGAACGGGAGGGGAACCTCGGCATCTCACAAGCTGGCGCCTGGTTTCTGAGTTCTGGGCCGGGAGACCCCACCCGGGCTGGATCTCGTGGCCCCGACACCCCCTCCCATAGCCTTTGTCTTCAGGCCAAGTAATCACTTACTGTTGGGCCTTAATAAATACGTCTGAGAACTGTCCTTATGCTCGGTAAATATTGGATTAGCTTTTCAATGACCAGGCTCTTGAAAAGGCTGGAGAAATCCACACCAGGTCTGAACTAAGCCCAACAGTCAATAGGTAAGGAAAAGACGCTATTTCCTTGGCTGCGGTGGGGAGCGTGGAGATGGGGGGCTCCTACCCTTATCAAGTTAGCTGATTCTACTGAACATGACAGCAATTGTAGAAAATAGAAAAAAAGGGGGGTGCCCAAGTTTTGGATGAGCTGGAATTTCCACCTGGCCCTTGATGGGTTCTATTTCTATGTCCACGGCGCCCAGCCTCAACAAGAACTCTTTTTGTCTAACGCGTATTTTTTTGTTTGTTTGTTTGAGGGATGCTTATGGGAGTTTCTGACCCGGCTCTTGGGAGAGAGGATGACCCAAAGGATCTTTGGCCGCCCCCCTAACTTTGCTTAGGTGAGACAAAACCGGGCAGATTCCTTGGAAGTTCCGCTGTCTCCCTGTTTTGCAAACGAAACGATGCAGGAGACATTGAGAATTAAAGAGGAAGTCCTTCTCTCCTCCAGCACAGGGGTGCTGGTGGTGAAAGAAGTTTCTGAACCGGTTTCCCGTCGTGGCACCGAGGCGCCAGAGGGATCCCGCGCATATTTCGAATGACAGGGTGTTGGTAACCGAGGGGTCCGGCTGGATGAAAGCGGCCTCAGAACCGACTGCGGCGGATATCGAGCTGGGCCTCAGACTGAGCGGTCTCGCGGCGTCCCTGAGTCGCTCCTGCAGTGCGGGGAGGGCTGGCTTCGCGCGCCCGGGCGTCAAGACGCGTCCGGTGCGGGAACAAGGGACCTGGATTTTCTTCTATCCTGGATCCGCGAAGCTCGCGGCCTCTGAGCTTCCCCCAGGCCCTGGGCACCTCGGTGTCCTCCTGAGCCCGGCACGGTCCGATGGCCTCTACTCCGGGCTCCCAGACAGACAGGAGAGGCCTAGCCGCCAGCTGCGCGCGCAGGAGCAGCGAAGTGCGCGCAAAGAGCCCCGACCCTGAACGCCGACGTTCGCAGACCCGAGCCCCAGCTAAGAGCCAGTATTTGGTAAAGAGACAGAAGCAGAGACAGAGACAGAAAGAGAAAGAGAGATCTCCAGCTCTCAGAGTGTCACGGGGCCTAGGCGGGGCAAGCGCCCTCTGAAGCCATCAAAGACAGGGGTGGCTGTTTTCCCCTCCTCCAGCCTCCTCCCCAATAGATATAGCACGAATTTTTAATGCGTCTTCCTTTCACAGACAACAATACAGGGTTTGAAAGCCGGACACAATTTGGGTTTTGTGCGGTTCCCTCCTCGCGCTCCCTCGGCCCAGCTGGCCATATGGAATCCAGCATGGAGCCCGCGGATGACAAAGGGACCCAGTGACAGGCCCAACAAAACCCCAAGGAGACTTCTGCCTGACTCCGGGATTCACTGCCCGCGATAAGCGCGCTGAATGGTGCGGGGCGGAGGGGGGCGGAGGGGGGCGGAGGGGGGGCCCTTCTCCCTCTTCCCCTCTCGCTGTCCCCTGCGATCCTTTCTCTGTCCCTTTTTAATATGCACGCCTCTAACATCCCTGGCTCCCAGCTCTCCCATTGTGCCGTTTTGTGCGGCCCGCTGTAGATTGGGCGAAGATAGACTGCCGAAGCGGACCCCGCGCCGGGTGCGCTCCCAGGGCGCTGGGGTTAGGGCCACACAGGCTCCGCGGGCGCTTTTATTGACTCCATGGGGACCCGAGGACAGAGAGAGGCGGGCGTCGGGCCCACCTCCCCGGCTCCCAGCCGCCGGCGCGCACACCCAGACTGCAGGCCGGTAGGCCTAGCCACTACCCCAAACGCGCCCTCAACGAGCACACGTGGATGCCTGCGAAAATTTGGCCCTTCCACGCTGCCTCCTTCCCCTCTGGAGGCCGGGGGCGGGGGGAAGCTCCTGCGATCATTTTTGGCCCCCGGAAGTTTTGGGTCCTGGAGCAGTCAAAATCACCCAAGTCTTGGGGCTGTGCCTCAGGCCTCGTGACAACCCCACTCCAAGAGGCTCGGAACTCTCACCTCCCCTGCTGACGGATGGGGATAGAGGGCAGTTACAAGAGGAATGTTGAGTGATTGGTATCAGGGCAAGTTGGGCATTCGGCTATTGCAGACACACGATTTGGGGAGAATTCTCCTGGCCTTTGCAAAGAGCAAGAAATAAAACCCCAAACGTTTCCAAGCTAGTGTGGGGAACAAAGGTAGACTTTCCCGCATTTAGGAAAACCTGGAAAAACCCAGTCGAACCTGGAGATGTGAAAGGACATTTAGGAGGATATTAGAAAGACTCCAGCACCCTCAATTATCCAGGGGCGGCTGCGCATCGCGGGAATAACGTGTAATCACGTCCCCGGGCGTGTGGCGCTGAGTGCCATTGACGCGCAGATTTGGTCACACGGATAATCATGTTTGCTTTAGATATTGAATTAAATCTGATCATCAACTAGAGGTAGCGACAAAGTCAGCTGGGACCGCTCCCTTTGCTCGGCCTCCTCGCCCCCGCCCCCAGCCATGAAGGTGGAGCTCGAGAGAAAACCAGAGACACAGTTTCCGAATGGGGCCGACTTTCAATCCCGAGGCTTCTCCGATCGCGGTCTGAGCTGCAGAGCCCCGGGTATTTTCGGAAATCCGCGAGATAGAGGAGACAGGCGCCCCTCCCCCCAAGTCCGCGGGGCCCTCTGAGACGCTCCCCGGCGCGGGCAAGTAGGAGCCAGCGTCCTCCAGGGAGCTCTCCCCGAGGCAAGGGTGGGATGGGATCAGATCTCTAGCAGGTTAGGACCCTCCCCTTACCGCAGCCCAGGAGGCCGCGACGCATCACCCCACCCCCAGACCCCTACTTTCTAGCGAGCAATTCGCCCAGCTTCATGCCAGAGAGCTGGCCTGGGGGACCGCGCACAGCCAGATGCTAGGAGGGGACGAGGCGCGGCATCCAGTCCAGGGACAGAGGCGGGAAACTCGGAAAGAGAGGGGATGGAAGGAAGGCTGGTTAGCAGGGATCGCCTCTGACTCCCACTTCCTGGCTCTCCCCGGCCGAGGAGCCCAGGGAGGCCACAGCACCTCCACCCACCCCGTAGTCTCCCGCGCCCGGGTCCCCGCGTCCCTCCTTGTAGCCGAAGCTTGGAGCGCCCCGAAACGCGCCCCCGGCCCCCGCGCCCAGGTCTAGGCCGCCTCCCGGCCGCGGATTTGCAAGGGGGTGGGGAGATAAGCCGACCAGTCTCAACCTCAGCGTCCCTCCCCTTCTTAGCACGAGGTAAATCAAATGCAACAAAATGAAAGTCATCGAGTGTAGTGGCTTCAACAGCTCCTCAGGCTGAAGGAGCCACTCGTAGATTTGGGCGAGCGAGGGGGGCTTGCTCTTCTCGCCTTTGCGTTTTCTAAAGTCACTCTTCCTCTCGCGCCAGGGCGCTGCCGCCCGGATGCAGACCTCGCGTGAGGCCGGGAGACAGGCTGGGAGAGGCCGAGCGACCCCGGGCGGCGGGTCAGCCGCTCGCAGGCCCGAGGCCCAGCGCTCCCGCGCGGGCCCGGGGTCCGAGGCGCGGGGCCTGGCCCGCCCGCCCGGGAGGGGCCTGTTCCGAAGCCTCCCCAGCGCCCCGGGTGCTCCTTGCCCGAGACCTCCTGCCCGGCGCAGGGCGACAAAGTAAGACAAACGGGAGGGCCGGGCTTGGTTTTTTTAAACACAGGATTTTTATTAAAATTCTTATTTAAAAAAATTGAAAGCTTTCAGCGCCCGGCGCTCTTGGGGAACCGCACGGAACCGCTGAGCTCCAAGTTCCGGGGCTCAGGACCCGGAGGATGGGGCAGGGGGCTTCTCGCTCGCCTACACATTTTTCCTTTTTCATATTTGAGAAATGTTTGCACTGAACAAAATAAAAAAAGAAAAGAAGAAAGCAGGGGTAACCAAATATAAGCAAACCAAAACAAACCACAAAGAAAGGAGTCGGGCCCTGAGGGGTACAGGCCCTTCCTGAAGGTCATTTTGGCAACAATCACCACCGATATTTACAACGAAAAGCGAAATCTGCCACCAGTTGTCAGAACGTTTACATGACCATAAATATTTAGCATTTTCTTATTTTAAAAAAATGGAGAAAAAAATCCTCTATATTTTTAAAGTGTTCTCCACTTGCTTCAGAAGAAGACGGCTGACAATATCGCTACTCACACAAACATATTTTACAAAATTCACAAAAGCGGGGCGGGGGGGGTCTTTTTCTCCTTCTCAGGTGAGGACGTTAACGCTGGGACCATTCGGTCCCCGGGGAGAGGCAGAGAAGCGAAGCTGCGCAAACATTCTGTAAACACGGCTTATGGTTCAGCCGTCTCCAAAGGTTCAAACGGAGAGAGGGATGGGGCGGAGCTGGGGGGTGGAATCTGCCTCTCCAAGGAGGTGCAGCAACCTCCTGGCGCCTCCCCAACGGAGCCGAGAGTCAACTCGACTCCAGAATAATAATTATAATAATATAATAACCACTGTAAGGGCCGAGTCCTCCTCGCCTCCGCCGCTGGGGTGGGGCCTGGGCCTGGGCCGAGAGTCTCGGAGGGGCGACGCTCACCAAGTCCACTGCTGGGCCTGGACCAGGGGGTGTGCTGTCGGGTACTGGGGGGTGCCGGCCGAGCTGTACTGGGCGTTGTACTGCATGTGCTGCAGAGACTGCGCGCTGTAGGCCGAAAAGGGGATGCCCGCCTGGAAGGTGGCAGCTGCCAGGTCCTGGGCTTTGAGCGCGTGGCACGGTTTGCCGTCCCTGACCAAAACGGGCACGGCCACCCGGCGCGGCGAGGGCAGGGGCGTCACCTCCATACCTTTCTCTGCCCGGGCGCGCTTCATCTTGTAGCGGTGGTTCTGGAACCAGATCTTGACCTGCGTGGGCGTGAGGCGGATGAGGCTGGCCAGGTGTTCGCGCTCTGGCGCCGACAGGTACCGCTGCTGCCGGAAGCGCCGCTCCAGCTCGTAGGTCTGCGCCTTGGAGAAGAGCACCCGCCGCTTCCGCTTCTTGCCGGCCTCCCCTCCGCCGCCGGGGGTCTCCTTGTCATTGTCCGGTGACTCGTCGGCCGAGGGCTCCGGGGACTTGGAACTCGAGTCCTGGGGCGCCGCGCCGGCTGCCAGCCCATGCACTGGGGGAAAGAGAAGCCCATCAGGAGCCTGGAGGCCGCGCGCGGCCGGGCCCGACCCCGCGCGCCCCGGATCCTCCGTGCGCCCTCGGGCCTGTGCGCCCCGCAGCCAGGCCCCGCTGCCTTCACCTTGACACCCGCCCTGCTCCACGCCGGACGAAATCGTCGGTGTCCGCCCCGGGGAAAGAGAAGAAGCGGCAGGGGCTCGGTGCTCTAGTTTCTAGGGGTTTGCCCAGTGTGGGTGCGTATTTTTGGGGGGGGTGGCGCGCGGAGGAGATCATCGCGGGTTAAGGGCTCCGGCCCCCTTAAGCAGTTTCCTCTCCGGAGAGACGTGGGCAGATTTTTAAAAGAAAAAACCCACAATCCTGGCATTGATCGGCTCGGCCATTTAAGGCAGGTTTGGGGGGCTTTCGTTTCTGCTTTCCGACTTTCTGGACACCCTCCGCACCGCACAAAGCGTCCTCTATGAAGTGCAGGGGGCAGGGTGAGCTATTTATACCCGGGCCACCCTCTCCGCGTACCCCGAGGCAGCCTGGCTCGCTCCAGTGCTCCAGGCCAGTCCTTCCCGGCTGTCGGAATGGGGGAGGGGGGCTCCGGCCGGAGCCGTCAGTTCTGGTTGGCGTCTGTAACCAGCCCTTGGGAGGTATTCCCCTCCCCTTCTTCCTCCTAATTTCTCTCTTTGGAAAAAATATCTGAGACCAAGTCTCCTTCCCGGACTAGGGGGGGTCTGACGAAGAGGGAAGAGGTAAGGCATCCCAAACAAGCGTTAGGCGTCTTTCTCGGGGCGCAGGGTGAGGGATCCGGCTTACAAGGCTCCATCCCTTTTCTCCCCCCGGCGCGCAGCCCGGGCTGCGGCCACAGTAACAGAGGCGGTCACAGCCGCGGCGGCCAAGTTTCTCTACTTACGGGAGTACTGGAGGCCCTCGGTGCTGGCCAGCCAGCGCGTGTACGGGTTGTCGCTGCTGTCGTAGAAGGGGTTCTTTAGGGGCAGGCTCTGCACCGTGTCCAGGGCGCCCTGCCCCAGCGGCCCGGCCCTCTTGGCGGGCTCCGGCCCCTCGCTCTCCTCCTCCGGCCCTTCGGCCACCGAGCCCTCCTCATCGTTGGTGTCCGGCAGGTCCAAGATGTCCTTGACCGAAAACCCCGTCTTTGTGTTGGTCAGCGACATGGCCGGGACCCAGCAATTTATGCCGCAAAGTTGTAGCTTCACTTGGTCAATTCTTTGCGCTCTCAGTAGGGGCGGGGGAGGGGGTATGGGGAGAGGGGTTGGGGGAGGGGAGGGGGGATGGGCTTTAATTATTGAGATTATTATGTTTAAGAAAAAGAAAGAAACTCTGGGAAAGGGGAGAAAAAGAAAGAAAGAAAGAAAGAAAGAAAAAGCCCAAGGCGTTGCCTGTGTCTTCTCTGCAAGCACGCGGAAATGGACGCGGGGAGCTGGGCGGCCTGCGCGCCAGCGCTGCGGGCCGGGCCCGAGTTTGTAACTCCAGGAGGGGTGCCAAGGCGGCGTCAGCTCCGGCTCCGGCGGCCGCTCAGCGCGCGGTGGCGGCTGGTGGCGAGGAAAAAATGGGCCATTGCCCGAGCGATCAGTCCATATAAGGCTGGGCTCCACTCACGAACCTGGGGAGAGGGGGGGGAGAGGGGGGAAGAGGGGGAGAAAGAGAGGGAGGGAAAGATAGAGGGAGGGGAGGGAAAGGGGGGGAGGGAAAGAGAGAGAGAGAGGGAGGGAGGGACGGGGAGCGAGAGAAGGGTGGAAAAAAAGGGGGAGGGAGACATTAAAACGCAAAGGTTGGACACGTGTGGGCGGGTCTTGGAAGTCAAGTGGATGAAGACTGTATTTGCAGATGTGAAATTGTGGGTTTTGGGGAGCTCCGCGCTCCCAGCCAACGGCCCTCTAGAGCAAGATGAGAGGTGTAACGTGTCAATTAATTGCAAAGACGGGGCGAGCCTTTTTTACTCAGTATTTACATACAAAGGACCACCGCGTCGCTCGCGAGTCCACACACTTGAAAGGGCAGTTTTAACAAATTGCATCTTTAAAAAAAAAAAGCGGGGGAGGAGGAAAGAAAACAAAACAGAAACCCGGAGGAGGAGAGAAAAAGAGAATCCTCCTTAACGTTCACCGGTTCCTACCTCCCCGCCCCTGCGCGCCTGCCCCCAGCAAGCCGGAAAATTGGCAATTTGTGGCGCCTTTGGAAAAGGGGGAGGGGGCGCAGGCTGAGCCGCGGAAATCTCTCCTTCCCATCGCTGGCCGTTCCCTAAACAAGATCCGGTTCAAATGGCAAGAGCCCAACTTCTGTAAGCCTCCTAGGTCAATATTTTGGTTGAGGCTTAAGGATGAGTACTAGAAATGACAAGGCAAGTAATTGATTCTAGTTAAACGCCGAAAGAGCCCGAAACCCAGGAGAGGAATCGGCTCGGGGCCGGCCGGAGCCACCACCAAGCGACACCACCTCCCCCGCCCCGACACCCTTTATTTGCTAAAGACATTTATTTCCTTCTCCCCGCCTCCCCTCCCCTCCCCCCTCCCCCCAGCTCTGTGCGGCTGAGCAGGACCGCGCAGTTCACTTTCTGCTTTGCGGGCGCCCGAGGAGGGGCGGTGGGGGTGGGGAAGTCTCCCTCGGGCCGCGATCGGCCCGGCCCCACCGGCTCCCGGCCCCGCGCCCTTCCTGCCCCCTATTATGCCTCCCTTTCCAGCCTCCAGCGGTGGCAGAGGCGGGGGGGGGGGCAAGGGTAGAGGGGAGGGGGCGGGGAGGGGGAGGGGCGGGGGCGCTGTCTCCAGCCGGGGTGAGGACCCCGAAAACCGCGGGGAAGGGGGTCGCAGGGCGGGAGGTGCTGCTGAGTTCTCTCCGGAGTTTTCTTCTCCCCAGGGAGTCCTTTCGGACGCACCAGGGGCGAGTTCTGAGGACACGCTACAGGCTCCCAGCTTGCGTGAGGTTTGTGTTCGGGTCCCAGCCCCGGGCCGGCCTGGGAACTGCACTTTCCCGGGACGGCACCTCCTCCCCGGCGCGGGCGAGGAAAAATCCAGGCCGCACTTCCCGCCCCTCCTTCCATTCCAGTTTCTTTTTTTTTTTTTTTTTGCGCGCGAGGGAGGTTTGCTACCTGATGCTCATCCGCCCCAGAGGAGCGTCAGGACGGTGCTTGGCCTGGGGGCGGGGAGGGACGGAGAAGGCCGCGGAGGGGGTCGGGGTCTGCCCACCCCCAAGCCCTCCGCCGGGGCCGCCTCCACGCCGGCGAGCGCAGCGCCGGCGCCCGTACTCCCCGCTCTCAGCTGCGGCCGCCGCGCCCCGGCCGCCCCCGAGTTACCAGCGCCCGGCGAGGGCGCCTCTTCCCGAGCCGCTCGGCGGCTTTCTGCAGCCCTCGCTGCCTCGCCCCCAGTATGTGACGTGGGTGACAATGGCCCAGGTTAGAGGGAGCCCCTCGTCGGCGCGTCCTGGGTGGTCGGACCCGGGCAAACACAAATACAAACCGATTGCTAAGCTGCGGACAATGAGCGAAATGTAGACAAATGTCCCGCTCCCGTTGGAAGCCTTTGTCCCGGCTCGGTTTTTGCATTTATTTCAGTGGAGAAATAATACATGATTGACGCTCTCTTTCAATGTGTCCTAACTGTTTGGAATAAATCTAAGGTTGTTCCTAGTTGTCATGGCATTCAACCCTTTTCAATGGACTATCTCTTCATTCATTTCTGAATCCGTCCACAATATTAAGGAAACCCCTTCATGTCGACGCTCCCCATTCCTCTCTTTCTCCTACTTTTCCTTTACTCCTTTCTCCCCCTCCTTCTGCCCTTTCCCCTTTCCTTCCCCCTTTCCTTCCCCCCTTCCTCCCCTCCTTCCCCCCTTCCTTCCCCCCTTTACCCCCCACAAGAATTAGAAACCGGTTTGAATCATGTTCCTTGAACCCATTACTTTTCGTGCTTTTTCCCCCTCTTTCTCTTTCCAGTCTGCCTTTCCCAGCCTCCATCCGCCTTGCCTCTCCCTCCCCCCTCTCACTCGGGAGCTCTGTGCCCCGTCCAGTCGGAGGAGGGAAGTTGGGTTTCCAGGCATCACAGAGGCCCAGAGTTTGGAAACAGGGGCTGTCGGGCCTACCCCAGCTATTGTTACTCAGCTGCTAAATAAATAACTGGCGAGAAAAAGTTCCTCAACCCAAGCTTTGCAGAAAAAATCATCCTGGTCACTCCTCTTATTCCTCTGTCCCAAGGGAGGGGTATCTCTTGGGGACCAGGGTAGGCTCTAGGAAGGGCCAGAAATGAGTCTGGTTGGGCCACGCCAGCTCTTGGGTTGGGTGAGAAATGTCCCCTTTGGCAAGAAGTGTCTCTTTTGCGTATCCATCTTTGGGAGGGGTGCCCCCAGACCCCTCCACGGAGCCTGCGCAGTTCCTCGTCTTGGAACCACCTAGTTCCACTTCGCTCCCAACTTCTCCCTTCCCCCATAGTGGCCTTTCTCCCAGGATCTCATCAGCGCTGCCGCAGTGGGTCATGTCCCCTCCCCGGCCCCTGAGAGCCTGTACTTCGGGCAGAGCATCTGGGAGACAGCTGTTTTCCTACAGGGGGATCCAGCCTCCTGGAAATTGATCCTGGACCAGGAGCGCTGACAACCGCGCCCGGAGAAGGAGGCCTCGGCCCAGTTCACTGAGGCGGGGCTGCGCACAGCACCGGCCCCTCGGCCTCGACGTGCCTGAGTTCTCCCACACCACAGGTCGTAGGGTCCCCTTCCTTGCTGGAGCACTTGCAGGGCCACACTCCCCCGCCCGCACAGGCCGTGTTCTGGGTCTCTGCTCCCTCGTCCACCCTCACCCCTGCTAGTTTTTCCTGCCCCTGACCTTGGGGCTGCGGAGCAGGGAGGGAGCCCGAGGGAGTCTCAGCCTGGCCTCCCGCAGCCACGCTCAGCGCCCTGCGAAGCCCGATGCGCTGTGCTCAGTGTCTCCCTCCTGGGACCTCGCGAATCCATTTTGCCCAGCGCTCCAACGCCAGTGCGGTTCCCGCGTCCGCTTCCAAAGCGCTGACATTTGCAATTGAAAAGGCGCAGGGAGACCGCCGGGAGGCTCGTAATTGAAGGGGAGAAACTCGGCTTGTTAGAGGAAGATCATAAAATGCAAGTCCCCCAGGAGTGGTCTGCGGACGCTGGGAGGCCGGCGGGAGACCAGCTGGCGGCTGGGGGCAGGTCCGGTGCCCAAAGCACGCTCCAGGGTCTCCCGGACCTCATGCGACCCGAAGAGCAGGGCCAGGCACCAAATTAACCTTTACACACAAATTAAACAGGTGACTGCATCCGGAGGGCTCCCCAAGAGGTCTCGCTTGGAGCACCACAGCCTGGTCTTTTGGAGCCAGGGGTCTCCTGCTCGGCGAGATCCCGCACACCCAGCAGGTCGAGAGTGCCAAGCCCCACGCCCCTGGCCCCTCCAGGGTCCTTATTAATGTCCCCGCTATCCCCACCCTATAGGCTCTGAACATATCCGTGTCCTCTGGCACCAGTTCAGCTCTGCTTGGATGTGCTCGGCTCCCAAGGTCCGGATTCTTCAGTAGCTTCTTTCCGGGTTCCATCCTGCAGCCAGGAGAGGACAATGTCCTGGGTTCCATCGTGTTTGGGTTTGGGCTCTGGGCTCTGCCGCCGGCGTTGCGGGAGCTCCTGAGCGCTCAGCCTTGGGCCTTCTGCGGCGAACTTGGGGAGAAGTTGAGACGGTGCTGAAAGTTTGATGGCAGCTGGTCTGGGCCGGAGGGAGACATGTTTAGCCCTCTTTGGCGTGCGACAACCACCGAGTACCCCTGCCAGGGTCACCCGAGCAGCCAGAGGTCCCCTGCCCCGGATCTTTATGCTCGGCGCTGGGGCTCCAGCTTCCTTACAAATCTCGAGCTCTCCCTCCCTTTTTCCCACGTTTGGGACGAGCTCAGAGGGCGTCGCAGGCCCCGAGGGGAGGTGGGGGAGAGGAGGAAGAGAATCTTCCTCCTCGCAGGCTAGAAGAATCCCTCTTAGGAGGCTTCTCAGGCCGCTCAGCTCCTCTCTGCGGCTCGGGGTTCGGGAGGGATGGAAGCGCAGGCGCTGGAGAGGGCGCGGGGGAGGTGAACCACGCCGGAGGCCCGGGCGGGAGGCGAATGTACACAGGGTAAGTGGCCCCACTCCAGGACAAGTGGCCCTCCAAGTCGGCCCAGTGTTTACCTGTTTACTTTCGCAGGTAGCTCAAACACGAGCGCCTTTTCTGAGCTCCGGAGCACGGGGGCGGCCCTGGTGCGCCCGGGTCCCCAGCTCCTTGCGCCCGCGCACCGCAGTTTGACGCCCCCTGTTGGGGGAGGGGTGAGCTCTGAACAGCAGCAAACAAGGCAGGAAAGGAAGGTCCTTTGGGAAAATGAGAAGTCTGGGCACACCCCACGCGTGGGAGCCTGGCTCGGTGTGCCTGTGGGTGAGGCGGGCTGGTGGGGCGCCCCCAGCGCCCCCAATCCCCGTTCCTCTCTCAATCTCAGAAGGCCTCTTGGCTTGAAGGCCTCTTGGGAGGCGCTCTGCTCACATCCTTCCCCTTTCAGGCTGGTGAGAGCTTGCTGGGTAGGTGCCTCCTCTAGAGGAATTTAGAGCAGAAAAAGTCCGAGGAGGGGTACCTTGAGGACCACTCTAAAACGGGGGTGCCTCGAGGAGCCCAAAGCCTCGCAGTCCCAGGCAGCACCTCTCAACCTCCCCATCCACAAAAGCGCGACCAGTCATTAAAAATACAAGGTCTTTCCCATTATTTGGAAATACTGATTTGACTTCATTTCTTTTCTTTCTTCGAATGAAAAGAGGTTGAAAAGAAACTCCTTTCCTGGTACAGTACATGGCTGAGCGTGTCCCCTGCACATCCCATCTCAGATAACAGCCTTCAAGTGGATTAGTTTATTGTCTGGTTAGCGCCAAGGTGCAAGCGTTTGTCTTCATTCACTCTAGAGACAAAGCGCATTGCACCTTCCTTCTCTGCGAGGATTAGCCGCGCTGGACACAAAGGTTTTGTTGGAGGGGGAAGGTTTATTTTATCTCTGGTTGGAGACTCGGAGCGTGGCATGCACTCGAAATCAACGGGGACAGATAATGTCTCCCCATCTGGTCCCCGAGCTTGGCGATAAAGACGCCCACCTTTAAGATGCACTCCTCCAAGGTATCCCATGGCAGCTTCAACTCCAAGTGGGGGAACGGGGGCTGCTGGAAGCAGGAGTGTCAACTCTGGCCGCCGGATGAAAGATGTCGAGGAGTGTGGCCCAGGGTACCACCTGAAGCAGGACCTTTCCCAACCAGAAAACTGAAAGGCAGGCTCATCTCTGGTGGATCCTGGCACCAACTGGCATCACTTCTGCCCCCGAAGGAAGCCGAGGTCCCTGGAAGTCCCTGCAGGCTGTGGGGGCGGGAAGCAGAATGGAGCGGCTGGATGGGGGAGGCCTACAGCCCTATCAGTGAGGCCAGATCAGAACAGGTGCAAATCTCTGGCAGGAGAGACCCACAGCCAGCGGACAGATGGACCAGAAAGTAGGGACTAGTGTGAAGGGGAAGGAAATCTCAGTCCACTTTGGGTTCAAGTCAAAGGTGAGTTTTCTCTTTCTTTGATCCGTATTGTGTTAACTCTTACCACAGGAGGTAAGAGTGGGGGCACCTCCCAGAAGGACAATCCTCCCAAGCCACCAAGGAGATGTTGGGCAGAGAAGTTTTCCAGGCCCAGAGACAGAGCTCAGATTCTGTATCTGACCCCCCTTTCCCCCTTCCCCCCTTCCTCAGGAGCATCAGGAACTCTATAAAGCCATGGAGAGAACTGATCTAGGGACCTAGAGCCTGGAGTCTCCCTGCAATTGCGGGCGCAGGGCGCAGGCATCCTTCTGAGCTATCTCCCCCTACGTTTCTTCAAGGTGAAATACACAACACTTTACCAATTATCTGGCTTAGAAAAAAAAAGGCAGACATTTCCTGAGGACATAAATTGTAATAGAAATTAGGATTTCTCTTTTTATTAATCAGCCTCATTGTGTGGGCGTAAGACCCTGCGGACATATGTTAGGACTTTGATAAACGCGCTTTAATGAGATCTTTGAAAACGCATCCAATAAAATAAAAGGCGAGAAAAGCCGTTTAACTTTCATGGATGTTAAATTGAACACGAAATGTGGCTCGGGGCGCGCTGCAAAATGGAAAGGGCCTTCCTCCAATATTTTCTTTAAAAACGTAGCTCTAAGCCCCCCTTAGGCCAAATGAGCCCGTCCCAGCCAATCCATTGTCACCGGTTTATTGGGGAACCAAACAGCACGTCCCCCCGGGCTCACCCCTTTGCTTTATTCGTTCGCGCTTCTCTAATGATTAAATATGTTACAATGAGATTACGCATCGTCAATGTTGCCTTCAGGAACGTTCTTCCAGCCAAGCTCGACCTTCCCCCGATAAGGGTGATTTCAATGCAGGAGATCTGGGTTTCTCAAGGAAACAGGGCGCCGAAAGCACGTTCTTATCTGAATTTACTTCTTAACACGTGACAAAATCATTACAAGACTTCGAAAATCCAGCGGCCTCTCCCAACGGGTCAGTACTCAGCACTTAGAGCTGGGCCAGGAGGGCTCTGTGCCATGTAGCGCTCGTCGGCGCGGGGAGGCCGCGCTCCCAGCCTGCGCGGAACCTGGGAGCTGTGCCTGGAGCGCGAGGAACCGACCCGCAAGGTCCTCGGGCACCAGCGGTGGGGGGGGGGGGGTTCCTGGGGCTCTCCCTCTCACTTCTCCAGTCGGAGCACCCGAGGTCCACAGCCCTCCTCCAGACGCAACGCCTCCTTCCCACCCCCAAGCGCCACCAGGATCGAGAAGGCGCGAGAGGCGCGCCAAAGGGCCTCCTTGCAGAGTGTGTGTATGGGGGGCGCAGAGGGGGCGCCCCTCGGAGACCAGGGCCTCAGCAGAGCCCACTGAGGCTCATTTCCGATCCTCTGGCGATCTCTACTGACACAAATGAGAACTGTCTGGCGCCTGACGCGGTCCCCTCAAAGTCCAGGCTTGAGCCGCCTCCCCAAAGACCCCCGACCCCTGCTCGGCCCCCAGCCCCGGTCCTTCCTGCCGGCGACTCCCGCCCTCCCTTCCTCCTCCTCCTCACCCCCCACCCCCCACCCCGTGGCCCAGTTCCGCCCGAGGAGCACCTCTTTCTCCGCTAGGCGCCATCTCCAAATTACCTTGGGGACATCGCCTCGTCCGGCAGCCCCATGCCGAGCCCTGCGCACACCGGGGAGACTTACCCGGCGGAGGCGGGGCGGAGGCGCTCCCTTCCCGGCAGCGGTCCCGGCGGCCCGGAAGCCTGCGGAGCCGGCGGTGGGGAGGGGCCCGAGGCGCGCGGCGCGCCCGCTCCGCCTCCCACTCCCGACGCTGCGGCGACAGCCTCGCCGAATCTCCAGGCGCGCCTTTATCTAGTCCCCCACCTCCCCGGACCCCCTCCCCGGCGCCCCTCCTCCGCCGCGCCCTCCCGGGCGGGGCTCCGAACCTCGCCGAGCCTCTCCTCCTCGCCATCCCCGCCAGCCGCACCTGCCGGTCCTGGCGGTCCCGCTCCCCGGAGGGCGGGAAAGTGCGCGGCGGCGGGAGCACCTGGCCTCGGAGGCAGGTAAAACTTTTCCGGGCCGCGGGCGCGGCGGGCGGGGCCCGGTCCCAACCCGAGCGCCCCCCTCGTGACCAGCGGAGCCGGCGGCGGACCTGAGACGCCCGGCACTTGCCCACCTGCTGCTTCCGGACCCCGCGGCTGGGCGACCGAGCTGAGGCGAGAGCCGCGAGAGGGGGCCGCACAGGCGGGCGCGCGGGGGACACCGAGAGCCCTCTCCCCTGGCCCGCGGCAGGGCCCCGGCCCGGAGCGCGTTCCGGTCCCCCGCAGCTGCGATGCCCGCGCGGGGTCTGGGGCCGGAAGAGCTACGGTGCTCGCCCGACAGCCGGCGGCGACGCTGGGCTCCTGTACGTCTCCCCGCGCAGCCGCGCGCCCCGCACCCCCCGACCACCCCCGGCCGCGCGCGCGAGCGGGAGGCTCACCTGGAGCGCGGCTGCGCCGGGAGCCCCGGCCCGCGAGCGCGCAGATCCCCGGCTGCTCTTTATCCTGAGCCACCGGCGGCTGCAGAGCCGCGGGCGCAGGGGCACTGGCGCGGCGGGCCCTCCCCCTCCCGACTCCGGCTCCGTGCCCGGCGGCCCCACCCTCCGGCTCCAGCCCCGCGGCCGCAGCGCAGCCCCAGCGGAGGGGGCCGCTCCCCCGCGCCGCGCGCTCTGTTTGTTTTCCTTGCCCGACTGACGTGAGTCAAAATATTGGCCATATGTTCAGCGGTAATAAATTGGGTATGAGCGCAAACACACTTCGGCTTCGATGGCTCTTTCAGCTGCCACATGGCCGGCTTGGAAGGAGGGGGCGCTGCCACCTTGCCGCGGCCCCATCCCCAAACAGGCGGGTGGTTCCCTCTCCTGAGCGCCCCTCGGAGCTGGAGATCTGGGACCCCGGGGCTCTCCTCTCCCTCGCCCCTCCTGCGTCCCCAGCGGTGCCTCGGACCTCGCAGCTCCCGGCGAGCCCGGCTGTTGCCTAACAAGGTCGCCATCTATAAATTGCTTGGTCGCTAAGACGCCATAAAACCGAAGGGCCAGATGTGGCACGTTATTTATGTGTGAAACTGCGTTTACACTAGATAGCCGATCCAAGGCCGATAGCACGGCTCGGCGGGAGGTCACAGACCTCTAGTCCCAGGCTCCTGGCTCCTCCCCCAGCACACTACCCCCCTCCAGATTGAGGGGTGTTGGTCTTTCTGGGAGAGGGATTCAGCTCCGCGGCCCAGGAAAAAAGTGATTTCAATGCACTTGTGCCAAGGTGCCACCTGTCCAGGATTAGAAGCAGCCTCTGGGATTTATTTCTGTAGCTTTTCTGTTCCTTTTTTTTTCATAGGGCCTGGGAGGCTGTTTTATTTTCCAGGCGGTTGATACGTCCCGTGAGACTTTGGTGTGAATAGGAAAGGTGGTATGTGAAAGCTGAAGATGTTCAACCCTGTATGTCGGTGGGATTTGAGAGCCGGAGCCTCCTGACCCCTAGGGAGGGATTTTTTTGGAGGGGAGGCAGAGATGGATGTGGAACAGTTCACCTGGCTGAAGGAGCACCTGAGATTATTCCTACTTCAAGCCTGACTGTGGACTCAGGTGTCACATGTCACCCACCTTATTTAAAAGGCAGCCAAGGCACTCAGACAGAGGTAATCCTACATTGGACGTGACATCCGAGTGGCCCTATGTGATTCCGGAAAGGGAGGTCAATACTGTGTAGTAACAGAAAACAATTGTTCCATTTTTCCCCTCCAGAGGGTGGCCTTGGGGCTGCATGTCCCCAAACTGGTCACCTCACACTTTACTCACATGAATTCATTAAGAGTCATTGTCTCTCCTGGGCCATTATTTTACTACTTCTTGAAGTGAACCAAATTCCCTCTATGGGTAATAAGCACTGAGCCGGGCCCCCTACCTTCCTTTTCATCTTCAAAACGCCTGGGGTTCCCTGAATGACATCTTCCATCTGTCCAAGGAAAATCAGAGATGAAAAATGTTGTCCTACTGCAGGGAAAAACATAAGCATTTGACTTCACTATTACAAGTTACCCTGGGTCTGTGCTCACTGGATACCTGTCCTTAGTGGCACTTAAGGGTAGAAAAATGATGCTGTTGAAAGGGGTGGGAGAGAAGGAGAGAAGGGATATGGGGTGGGGGTTGGGGAGAAACCCATTCAACAGGTGCAAAAAAGAGCTATAAAATGAACCTCTTAACCTTAAGTGCAGAGCACAAACAGTGCCTCTCCAGATATGCTCTCCTGGACCTTACAGTGAACTCCCAGAAATCTTTACTGCAGAGGAATCTGGGGCTTCACTCAAGCCTGCTGGAGTTGTTAATGTTGGAAAATGACTACTGCATTTCACTCTTTTTCTTGGATTTTAAGTCTCTACTTATGGTTCAAAACAAAATCTAGAGTGTATTTTTGGGTTCACATCACCTCCAAGTGTAAACTCTGTAATCACTGATAAATCACTTCCCTGGGTGAAAATGTTGCTTCATGCCCAAAATTGGACAAAGGGATTTGAAGACAGACCTTCATATTTGTAGTCCTCACAGGGAGGGGCATCTTTGTCTAACAAGTGTCCCATAGAGAGGCTCATCTTTTTTCCCTGCCCTTCTTACTGATAACTGCTATGTAGTGAACGGGGCTACAGACAATGAGCTTAGAAAGCCAGTGTTTGGTGTTCTCAGGTGGAAAACTGAGAGACCTGAAACAAAGGGCACATCAAGTCAGTCGTTATATAATTCCCTTTGGGGGAAAAACTAGTTAAAAATAGCAAATATACCAGGGTATCAACTAGGTAATTGATAATAAAAATCCATTACAAAGGAAGTGCAGTGGGGAGCAAGATTTAAATAAAATATAACTGCTTCGGTAAACTCACACGTCCTCTCTTTGAGCTTAACTAGCAATCCAGTACTGAACTTGGTACACGTAATTGTCCTCAGACCTAAACAGATTTCATGCAGTGTCTTTTCTTAGTTCCACTGTGTTTTATGCTGTTATTACTTCAGAGACATTCCTGTCCTACTCATGGACTCAAAATTCATGGACTTTTCCATGGGAAAAACCTTCCTCTACAAAGTTCTCCAAAGGTGTCAGCTGCAAGGTGATGCTCTGGGAGTGAGCAGTTCCCGGTACTTACAAGTAAAAATCAACCCAAACAAAAACGTTATACTGCTTTGAACCCACCTAGGAAGGATATAATTGCATTGTCTTGAGAAGAGCTACACAGTCGTTCCCATGGAGAGAGTTCCTTGCTCCTTACAGCTGCTTGGGCTGCTGTGAAGTCCAGTTAGTCAAGGAAGGCAGGTGCCTTGTTTGTGCTTTACTTAGGCATCATGCATGGTGGCCAGAGTAGCTCCACGGAGGTGAGAGCTGAGATGGACTTGGAGGAAAGTCAGTGCCCACCACTCCCGACAATGAGGGGCTGTCAGGAAGCTTGGAGCATCTGCAAATATCATCATAATGCAAAATAGGGTGTGGAGGAGACTCTGCAGATGGTTGATGCCCCTTCCAGTATCCTCAGCCAGAGAAAGCGTCAGTTGAGCTCATCCGACATGAATTCCTGGTCTACTTTATCTGAAAGCACACCTGCTTCTTTTCCTCCAGTGCATCCCTCAACAGAGCCAGAAGGCAGATGACATAGTCTAATGAGGCTCTTGGGCCCCCAGAGGCTGAGAATGATACCAGCTCTCTCTTATGTCCTGCACGGAACTGGGGATGGGCAAACACAGTGGGACACAAAGCATTTTGTTAAAGCATTGGCAGCAGCTGAGAAATTTGGTGCCACATGTAAGATCTTCAAGAAGTAAAAATCAAATTCATCTAGAGATAGAAACTAGACTAGTGGTTGCCTAGGACTGGGGCGGGGGGCATGGGGAGGCTGGGGAGTGATGGCTAAGGAGTGGGTTCTTTTGGGGGTAATGAAAATGTTCTAAAAATGATGGTGGTGATGGTCATACAACTCTATGAATATACTAAAAGCCATTGAATCATGGACATTAAATTGAGTGAATTGTGTGGTATGTGAACTATATCTCAATAAAACTGTTCAAAAAATGAAGTGCATTTCTTTTTTCATTTCGGCTAGAAGGTGCTGGGCTAGAAGGTAGGAGAGGATGGAGTGTGGGGAAGACAGGTGATCCTCAAAGTAGTTTTTTATTTCCCCAACTTTTATTCTGACCATTTTCAAACACACACACAAAAGTTGAAAGCATAACAGAGCACACATTTGTGTACCCTCTACCTGGATTCAACAGTTGTTTACATTTTGCCACTTATGCTTATCACTCTCTATAAACTCATTTTCTTTTTGTTGAACTATTTGGAATTAAGGTTGTAGACACCACGATACTTTCCCACGGAATATTTCAGTATGCATCTCCTAAGAAAAGATATTCTTCAACATAATCACAATAACATTACCATGCTTTAGAAAATTAGCAATAATTCATTATTCAAATTTCTCAAATTTTACCCAAAACAAAATGTATTTTTATAGCCAGTTCATTTTTTTTCCAGAGCCAGGACCTATTTAAGGTTCATGTGCTGCATTGCTGCATTTGATTTTTAAAATTTTAGTTTTTTATGTCCTCATCCTCAATTTACAACAGTCTTCATTGTCTTCCTTCTTTCTCTCCTTTCTAGTATTGAATTTTGAGAACCCAGATCATTTGTAGAATACACTCATTCTGGATTTGCCAGACTGTTTTCTCCTGGTGTCATTTCCCTTGTTCCTCTATCCCCTGAACAGCCAAAAAATGGATGTTAGATCTAGAATCTGGATTAGGTCCATGCTTCACATTTGTGATGGGGATGCCATGTGGGTGGTATGTCACACTGCATCTCATTAGGAAGCAAATCATGTCCCTCTATTAGTGAGACTGTTTGATTACTTGGTTATGGTGGTGACTGCCATATTGTCCCATGTGAATTAGTAATTGATTAGTAAGTAATCTTAGGGGCGAGTGATACTTTGGCACTGTTTCAATACTCTTTGTCACTGTGTAAACATTCCCCATATTCCCCAATAACTTTTCATCCAGTGGTTTTTAGCATCCATTGCCTGAATTCTATGGTTCCTTCTACACGTACTTGTTGGTATTTTTCTGTAAAGAAGAGCTTCCTTTCCCTCAGCCCCCCTCATGGACTCATGGAGTTAAACTTTTTAATATGTTATAAGCAATTAACACTATTCTTTTTTTTTTTTTTGTGGTACGCGGGCCTCTCACTGTTGTGGCCTCTCCCGTTGCGGAGCACAGGCTCCTGACGCGCAGGCTCAGCAGCCGTGGCTCACGGGCCCTGCCACTCCGTGGCATGTGGGATCTTCCCAGACTGGGGCACGAACCTGCGTCCTCTGCATCAGCAGGCAGACTCTCAACCACTGCGCCCCCAGGGAAGCCCAACACTATTCTTTTGATGCTCAAGTTATCCAGATTGTACAGTGCACAGCAATGCACTAGAGTGTGTTGAGGGAAAAGTCAGACAAAGAAAATGATGAGAAACTTGGGGGAGATCATGAGCCTGCAGAATTAGTGGGTTTTGGCAGTTCTTGACAACCCAAGTTATCATGGAGGACGTTTGTGCATATTTCCAACTAACAATGAACGGTTCATCACCCACAAAAAAACTCTTATTCCACATTTCCAGGGAGTCCAAATGTGTTATAGACTAAAAGCAACTAATATATTGAATGTACCTCAATGAAATGTATCACCATTAAAACAAGACAAAAAAAAAGATTGATTTTAAGGATTCCTCATGTGATTATATAGGCTGGCAGGGTGGGCTGGCAGGTGGAAACCCAGGAAGAGCTGATGCTGCAGTTCAAGTCTGAAGACCGTCAGACTGCAGAATTCCTTCTTGTTTTGGTGAGGGAGACACAGCTTTTGTTCTGTTCAGACCTTCAACTGATTAGACAAGGCCCACCCACGTTATGGAGGACAAATCTATTTTACTCAGAGTCCACTGATTTAAATGTTCATCTCATTCAAAAACACCCTCCCAGAAACGTCCAGAATAATGTTTGACCACCTGTCTGAGTACCGTGGCCCAGCCAAGATGACACTTAAAAATCACCCATCACACCCTCTGATTAACTGATGTTGACAGTTGCTCCCCAGAACCCAGGAGTGTTTGTGAAAAGTCTTGAGCTAAGTTTCTGAGCAGCTGCAGCCACACGATGCCACACAATGCTGTGTCATCTGCTCCAAATCTTGCCCTTCCTGTTTCCTAGCAACGACCTGGCCTCTCACCGTGACATTCCTGTTAAATACTCTTCATTATAACTTGGACTTTTGAATCAGACATCAGATGCGCTTCCTATAAGACAAATACATGTGGCCAGGATAGCGCCATTTGCAGTGCATAAAATTATCCAGTTGTTTGTAGGAGGGAGGTAGATCCAGGAACTTGGTTTGAGTTTGGAAGGCAAATTGAGCCCTGTGGAGGCTGACTACACAGATCTCCAATTCTATCATCATCCTAGAGTAAACCTAGCCTGCAGTGTACTTTGGAACAATGTTGGTCTCTGTATTGATCCTCTGATTGAATTAGGAGACCTGGTGACATTTTTAAGGCTGTGTGATTGCCTTCTTTCCAAATAGGGATATTGGATTCCAAGAACCATGCAAATTTAGGGAAAGCCATGCTTAATATTGGGCTAGTATTTAGAAGAGAATGATGGGAACTATGAAGTGGGAATCTACTATAACTTTGGGCCATTTTGAGTAGTTACCATTTAACGTCTAGCCAGTGTAGGGGATTGGATCCTAACAGCGTTTTTTATTTTATTTTATTATTTAATTTAATTTTATTTTTTAAACTCAGGACCAGATCTTCACAGGCAATTCTTTTTTTAAAAAATAAATTTATTTATTTAATTAATTTATTTTTGGCTGTTTTGGGTCTTCGTTGCTGCACACGGGCTTTCTCTAGTTGTGGCGAGCGGGACCTACTCTTTGCTGAGGTACGCAGGCTTCTCATTGTGGTGGCTTCTCCTGTTGCAGAGCAGGGGCTCGAGGCACGCGGACTTCAATAGTGTGGCCCGTGGGCTCAGTACCTGTGGCTCGTGGGCCCTAGAGCGCAGGATCAGTAGTTGTGGCACATGGGCTTAGCTGCTCCGTGGCATGTGGGATCCTCCCAGACCAGGGCTCGAACCCGTGTCCCCTGCACTGGCAGGCGGATTCTTAACCACTGTGCCAACAGGGTAGCCCCTAATGGCGTATATTTTATTGAACACTTAACTATGTCCCAGTGTGCTAAGGTCCTTTGTATGTATCATTTGATTTAATTCCCCAAATAACTGCATTGGTTAGGGAACACCAATTATTACCTTTATTTTAAAGATAAGGAAACTGATGTTTAAGGAGGCAACACACAGATTCTGGAGTCAGAGTGCATGGCCTGAATCTCCCCTCTTCCTTATGACCTTGGGCAGATTACTCAATCTCTTTGAGCCTCATTTCCCCGCTGTGTAAAATGGAGCTCATAGTAGAGCTATTCTGAGTTTGTTGTGATGATGAGCTGAGACAATGTATGTAAAGGGAATCTGCTGGTTCCTGGTGCGTGGTAGACACCCATACCTTCTTGCTTAAGTTACCATCATTATAATTGGCTCTGATTACAGAAAAGCTGGGATTCCAATCCAAGTCTATCTGACTCCAGAAGCCATGCTCTTGACCATCAGATCATGACACATGACTTTGTCACCAAGTGGCAGCTGGAGAGATTCCAGAGAGTGTTTCCTTTCCCCAAAGGGAAGTTTCTTATTTTTTTCTCCCTTTTTCTCCCTCATTCCCTTTTCGTTTAATTTTTTTCCTCTTGCAATGTTTTCTTTCTCTTTGATTCTTGGCCCACTCTACTGGTGGCATTCAGGGCTAAATAAACAATGGACTCAGGGGTTCTATTGCTTTCCAGTAAAAGTTGTAACAAAGACTCTGGAAGTTTAACTTGGAAAATCATGTCACTTTCAAATAACATTGGTTTAGGGAGGTATTGCATTTTAAGTGTGAGTTAAGTCTAATTCTTTGGTTTCTGGTCGGAGAGTTTGTCTCCCTGGGATCTTTCTCTTATGGACAGGAAGTCACTGGACAGGAGCTGGGTTGAGTTGAGTCCTGTGGTTAGGAGGGGCCAGGCTCGGGGCAGCCTGGTGGGTGGGGTAGTTGGCCCTCATCACAGTGGGTGCTCTGTGGGTTAACTTGTCATCTCCCTGATGATGCCTGCAATATCTCCTTTCTACTGTATCCCTCCTGGGGGTTCTGAGGTCCCTACTATGTAAGGGAAGGTCAAGGATGGGCATATTGCTTGGGCTTGTACAACAGAGAGAAAAACCAACTGGCTTCGGTTTCCCTAGAAGGCACCTGGCCTCACTGCAATATTGGAAGCAAACCACCTAGAATAAGACACACAGAGTGAGTGAATTGGCATTTACACGAATTATTCTGGATTCATGGTCACCAGCTCCCCGACGTGTTAATATGGTAGGAACAGGAGAATGAAGATGGGAAATTATTCTGGGTGACACCTTCCCCATCCTGAGCAGCTTTCCATAGGTGATGGGGGCAATCCATCAGCTGAATTACAAATTTGCTTTTGAGCTCTCTAGGGTTTTCTTGGAGACGTTAATGTTTATCTGACCCTGGTGAGTTTAGCTCTTTGGGTGATCTATTGGAAAAAAAGGTATCATGGCTGATATCACAATAAAGTAAATGATAAGGTCTGGGCAATTACAACAGTGGAGGGAGAACCAATTACATTCAGACCCAATCACAAAATTGTCATCTAGATTATGGTTGTCAAATTTTAACTGGTGCTGATGTTGCTGTCAGGGAAAGAAACGACTCATCATAAATCTGTGATTCTTTGACAGTTTTCCATTTCAATGGGAGGCATCATGGAAGCAAATTTGATAAAGGACTTGGCAATGAGGAAAAAGTTTTCCTTTTTTCTCTTATCAACTTAAAGATCATCTGAGAATTTATAGATCTTTTTGGGCTTAAGGTTTAAAATTGTTTGCTTATGAACTTTTTATATCGTGAGGATTTCACTTCAGAAGAAATGACGTGACCATGCTGCCGTTCACAGGGAGTGGGATGACTTTCATTTCTTCTAGAATTATCCAATCAATCAATCAATTAACAAGCTCATTGTTTTTACTTAGCCTGTATGATTACTTCGTGCATTAGTTTGCTAGGGCTCCAGTAACAAATAACACAAGACTGGGAGACTTAAACAATAAAAATTTATTGTCTCACTGTCTGGAGACCAGAAGACCAAAATCAAGGTGTCAGCAGGACTGGTTCCAGGTGAGGGCTAAGAGGGAAGGACCTGCCCCTGACCTCTCTCCTTGGCTTGTGAGTGGCAGTCTCCTCCCTGTGTCTCTTCTCATTGTGTTGTGTGTGTGTGTGTGTGTGTGTGTGTGTGTGTGTGTGTGTCTGTCCATGTTTCCAAGTTTCCCCCTTTTATAAGGACACCAGTCACATTGGATTAGGACGCACCCTGATGACCTCATTTTCACTTGATTACCTCTGCAGAGACCCTACTCCAAACATGGTCACATTCTGAGGTACTGGGGGCTAGGATTTCAACACATTGTTTTTGGAGAAGACAAGATTCAACTGGTTAATACTTGGGATGGGTTTAGGGTGGGAGTGCTGAGGCTTATGGAATTCCCAAAGCCCCAAGCTATGCCCAGGTGATGCCAGAGTGTAGTCTGAGTCTAGTACCTGCCTCTGAGTATAAGCAGCTTGGGATTGAGTGTGAAGTTGATGGTGGGCATTTAAGGCATACGACTTTGAAACGGATGAAAGTAAATATTTGGAATAACAATCCCATGGGGAAAATGGGCATGTATGTGTTCAATAGCTTAGGAAGTTACCTGGGACTGTTCTGCCTGCTGGTGGACGTTGTATATTTGAATGCTGCCTAATTCCACTCTATCACATTTTTTTCTCATCCCTAGTATCTTTTTTTAAATATCACCGCATCTAAGTATATGTCTCTGATAGACATCTAATTCTCACTGAATTAATGGGAGATTTTAGGCCTTTCTAATAACTGCCAGTGAATATTAAGATGTAATTATAATACCTTGATCTTTATATGACTTATGACTTTTAGGTGCTCACAGCTTACCAAGCACAGCCTCGTTACTGTAATCCTCTTCCCAGCACTTGGACCTGAGTTGCAAGTCTCACGATTTCCATCTTGGGAGAGGAAAATCCAAGGAACAGAACAGGAGGATCTGTTGTTTGACACCACAAAGACGGCAGCCAGCGCTGCCCTGTTCCTTTGTCATATCCATTATTCTGGAGAGTTCTCTATTGAGCTAGGTTGTCTTCCAAAGCAATCCTTATGCTCTGTTTTAGCATCCCCTGTGTACACTGGCTGGTGTCCGGGGCTGGAGCAGTTCTGGATGAACTGAGAAGAAAAACGACAAGACTTCTATTATAATGCACTGTTTATTATTGGATCAATATGATCGATGTCCACCTGTCAGATCTGTAACATTATCTGGGAACCAGCAGATGGAGCTGTTACAGATAGCATTCAGAGGTTTGTTTATTCTCCTGAGCACGTGCTTCCATCCTGGGGGAAATACCGCTTCATTGTCCAAGCAGTGGGGTTGTTTGTACCCAGATGTTGAACACGCCTTTCTCTTGGCCCACGTCTGCAGAAGCGGAAGGTTGTTTAGGTGGGGGCCAAGGTTTTCATGGGGAAAAGGTCTGATGACAGTCTTCTGTTACCTCCTGCTGGCCGCTTCATGGCAGGAATGGATGCTTGCCACATGCAAGGAGAAAATTAAACACACTGCTTTCTGGAAACTCCACACTTAGAATCACAGAAACACTTATGTCAGGCAGACTAGGGGGAAGAGAGAGTCTTTGGCTGATGATGACTCGTTTCATAAACACAGACAGCATCAATATTGATAGACCCCAAAGGATGCATATGCAGAATGTCATCTCTTGGGATTTGCAGGGACTATTTGTCCAGTAGAACATGCAGTACTATTCATCCAGCCAGACACGACAGATGCTTCTTACCTGTGTTATGGTGGGTGGAGGTGGGTTACTCTTTCCATGTTTGGATTTTGAGGATACTCAGAAAACTGAAACTAGATCCATGTTCTCTTCATAAGGGAGGGTTTCCTTTCCTGGGGGAGCGATGGGAACTTAGCAACGATTTTCAAGCAGTGTAGAAAAGACCACCAGCAGGGAGAGAGGGACTCCTGCTCTCCACCGCCAGTGAGGCCAGAAGGAGAGGAAATTGGGGCCGGCATGAAAGATGTGGGGTGACTAGATGTTCCGACAGCAAAGGCTGATAAATATTGAAATGTGTGCCATGGCCTTTTCCTCCAGGGCAGTTAATGAACTGATTTGGAAAAAGAATCTCAGAGGCCATAAGTGGGAGGCAACGAGGGGGAAAAATGAACACCCTGTGTGATGGTTTATGAATTATGAGTCTTTAAAACCTACTTGTTGATTTTCCTGAGGGAAGATGGTGTGAAGTTCACCAACGTGAACTCCCTTTTGAAATGTTCAGAGCTTTCAAAGAAGTCTTCTTTTTTCTTTTTTTAACCCAAACTAGAAGCAATTAGTGGGATTTGGGACCAAATGTTCGTTTTATTCTTTTCTAACTTAATCACTTTAAGAGTAAACGTTTAAATCACAATAAATGCTTGAGGAATGAGGTGTTTATGGTTACAACACTTACAATTTAATTTAGAGCTAATATAATTTTTTTGGTTTCAATGTAGTTGGAAGTCTTTCTAGAATGTATTTGTCCAAATTCTTCCAAAGTGACTCTGGTATACTAGAGATAATTGAACATTGTAACGTAGTTTAGGATCTTGCGATTTCTGGAGTTACTGAGCAGTTTTAGAGACAAAAAGAGTGGGTGGTTAGACTGTGTTCTGACCTAGGGAGCAAGCTGGACCCTCTCCTTGGAAAGAGAGAAGTGGATTCTTCCTCCCCGAGCTGAGCAGGCCACCCCTCTGATGGATGGTCAACTTTCTCTGAGAGGTGGTGGCCAAATCATTGCCTGGGGTTCTGGTTAGTTCAGCTCCAGTCAATTAAAGTTCTGCTGGAGCCATGACTCTCATTGAAGATATCACTTCCCAGAGGATCTTAGAAGGAAAACGCATTTTTCTATTTAGATTTTAGAATTTATTATGACGTTTTCTCCAGCCAATAGAAGTGAAGTACTTTGAAGAAGGATGACTTTTCTAAGCCCCATATGGATGGCACTGGACCTATGTTTACACACCTATAATGGACACATATTCACACATAGTATATCTGTATAATATTTCATGCATTGTATTATACAATATGCACTTCTCTGCCTTTTTCACTTACCAGTATATCTTGAAGAGTTTTGCATATCTCTCCTTCATATTCTTCTTAGTGACTGCATAATATTCCATATATCAATGCATCATAATTTATTTAACTTATTTCCTAATGAGGGACATTAACTTGCTTCTAAATTTTCACTATATTAAATGCTGCACCAAAAAATCCCTGAGTGTACCCATCTTTGAATGAACAGGAGAGTATTTGTTTAAAATATTGTCCTAGAAGAATAATTTCTGGGTTAAAAGGCTCACTTGAACATTCTAAAACATATTGCCAATCTAAGGCATTTGTCTATGCATCCAGCTGCGAGTTAATAATGTAGCTCCTGGAGAACGTGCATCTTAAGAGAGATGAATAACTGAATCTTCAAGTGTCCGAACATCTCTTCACAGCATTTGAAAAGAACTCTCTTCCTCCTTCTTACAACACTTTCACTCTCTTCAGTGCCTGGACCAGCATTTGTTAACCACAGACAATGGGCTGGGTGCACTTGCAGGAGAAGGTACCTGCTCTCTGCTTTCTACACCTCCTGGCATTTGCCCTGTGACAGCCAATCCTACCGTATTTTGCTGGTTGAATAAAAGACGGTAAGACCTTTCACTGCCCCTTCAAAGTCATTTCTTAGATGCTCCCCATAGGGAGAGGATCTCAGGACGGCGGTGGTGGGCAAGGAATCCACCAGGCTTAAGCTCAGGTGAGGAGAGAGTTCTCCAATCATGGGGAATCCTCTTGAACACAGGCGGGACGTGACACTGGGGAACCGAGTGAGGGTGAGACTAGAGCACCAGCAGGGGACTAAGAAGATGGGACCAGGCTTGCATATGAGATGCTGGGAACAGTGAGAAGAAACCCAAGGAAGAGGTGTTTATGGGAAAGCAGGGAACGTATAGAATGTTATTGTAGGAACAGTCAGACTGAATAGGAGGCACCAGAAAAAAATGACAAGAGGTAAAGGCAGTGACAATACCAGGAGACAGGACAATGGCAAGTCCATAATTAGGTGTGATCTGAGATCAATACGGTCTGTTTGGTTTGAGTTCCCTTATCCTTAACTCAAAAGCTGCTCTAGTGTCATTTATTGGCAGGCTTTTTACCTGGGCACAAATATCATTTGTAGCATGCAGTATGGGGTGTGTGTGTGTGTGTGTGTGTGTGTGTGTGTGTGTGTGCGCGCGCGCGCATGCGCCCTTGCACGTACATACATTTTCCTGGAGGATTGTTTGTTTGTTTGTTTTTTTAGAACATGTTTGGGGTAGGAGTTTATTAATTGATTCATTTCTTTTTGCTGTGTTGGGTCTTCGTTTCTGTGCGAGGGCTTTCTCTAGTTGTGGCAAGCGGGGGCCACTCTTCATCGCGGTGCGCGGACCTCTCACTATTGCAGCCTCTCTTGTTGTGGAGCACAGGCTCCAGACGCGCAGGCTCAGTAGTTGTGGCTCACGGGCCTAGTTGCTCCGCGGCATGTGGGATCCTCCCAGACCAGGGCCTGAACCCGTGTTCCCTGCATTAGCAGGCAGATTCTCAACCACTGCGCCACCAGGGAAGCCCGGGAGGATTGTTTTAATGCAAGATTTGTAGGTAAGTCTGGATTCTCGAAACACAGCAGTGCCCAAACAGAGAAGAGAAATTGCCTGAATGCCAACCCCGAGGTGCAGCGCCGGCTGTCTGCACCAGGGGCCAGCTTTCCCAAATCCCAAGATGTGCATAAACAGAGCATCTTGCCAGTCACACAACAAAACAGGCAAGGGAGGCTTCTCTTTCCCCTTATGTTGAAATGTGGGTAACATTATTCTTTTGCTACGAAAAATACAGATCTATTGTGGAGTACAGGGCAAAATTCATGTGACTTTTATGATAAAACATAAGCTGTCTGGGAAATTTTGAACCTGCTGCGGGTTGCCTCAAACTATATTAGCCAAACAAACCAAAAAGTTTATTTTCATGTACTTTGAACTCTGATTTTCATCATATTTTCCAACTGGAATGTTTGGTGGGGAATCTAGGCTACCTCTCTTTAAAAACGACACAATCATGAAATGCCTGTCTTTGCCATTTAAAAACAAGGATCCAGGCTTCCCAGGTGGTGCAGTGGTTGAGAGTCCGCCTGCTGATGCAGGGGACACGGGTTCGTGCCCCGGCCTGGGAAGATCCCACATGCCTCAGAGTGGCTGGGCCTGTGAGCCATGGTCGCTGAGCCTGCGCGTCCGGATCCTGTGCTCCACAACGGGAGAGGCCACGACAGTGAGAGGCTCGCGTACCGCAAAAAATAAAATAAAATAAAATAAAAACAACGATCCATGCATGTTTTATGGAATTTCGTACATGCTGCATGGCATCTGCTGGCTCTGATGCATTTCTTTCTTTCTTAAAATAATTAATTAATTAATTTTTGGCTGCATAGGGTCTTTGTTGCTGCTCGCGGGCTTTCTCTGCTTGGGGTGAGCAGGGGCTACTCCTCATTGTGGTGTGTGAGCTTCTCCTTGAGGAGACTTCTCATTGCGGAGCATGGGCTCTATGCACGCAGGCTTCAGTAGTTGTGGCACGTGGGCTCAGTAGTTGTGGCACACGGGCTTAGTTGCTCCGTGGCATGTGGGATCTTCCTGGACCAGGGATTGAACCCATGTCCCCTGCATTGTCAGGCAGATTCTTAACCACTGTGCCACCGGGGAAGTCCCTCAGATGCATTTCTTTAAAGAAAATCAGGAGAAGACAGACAGCCTGAGAACTTTGGAAACCTGCTGACTCTTGAATTGTTTCTACAGTTGGCCAGATATTCACTCTCATCCCTGCTTGTTGCTAAGGTGGGGAGGTCCATGAAGGCACCCTTTCCTAAAGGAAAGGGTATTTGGCGTGAGTCTCTGACTTCCTGGGCATGAAGCTCCTTTCACCAGGAGCAAACACAGTCCTTGGACAGGTCTGAACTCACCTGGACTGAATTATTTTAGGTGGAAACGCTGTGTTTGTTCCAGGTACAAACACACATAGGTGGCTCGCCGTATCCCAGAATGGCACGTAATGACCCAGAATGCCTGGCACCAAACCGCACTCCCCAACCACTCAGAAGGCACTTTGGACAATGGAAACCAAACAGAAGCTGAGACACTAACCTCCCCTCCCCCATCGTACCCAACGAGCTGAGCAGAGCCGCAGAGCACACACACCTGGGTGCAGCAGATGGTGCCCTGGTGCTACTGTTCTTTGGCAGTCCAGCTGCATGGTAAGCTGAGCTGGCAGGGACAGCATGGAGACTACTGTGGTTAAACAGGGGACGGTGTCCCCTCGGAAAGGGCTCCACCATCTTCAGAGGAAGTGAGGACTGCTGAGGTTTTTCAGAAGCAGTGATTTAGATAACGACCCCGAGTGATACCCAGGTGTGATACCCAGGGCACTGCCTGCAGCATGGTATTGTTCATGCTTCCTGTTAGCAGCTTCCTGGAGGACGACAGCCACTGCTTGCAGGGATCTTAAGTTTCTGTTGCTTACAGCAGCCAAAGTTGCCATCTGCATGCCTGAAGAGCATACGTATATATACATACATATGTATATACTTAATGTATTGATGTGTGTGTGTATACTTAATTCGTCACTTCCAAAACATGACCACTCTGCAAAATTATCTGGATGAAACAGGTCTGATGGACAAGCCCACAGCCAGTGTGTGAGAACTCTGGAGGCGAGGTGATGAGAAGCTCCTGGAGGGTTGTATTCATTCTTAACATGCAAAGACAGCCACGCGTTGGAAGCTAATACTCTAGCAAGTCTGAAATCTATTATTATTTCAGAGTATTAGCACTGTTTGGTGTAGAATAACTTAACCGTAATGACACTTTGAGAAATCAATATGACACGAGAGCCAGTGTGCATTTTCTTAAAGATGAACTGGCTGATGGCTTGAGCAAGGTTTTAACAGAAGGAATCAGCAAATTTCAAAAGTAAATGAATCAGAAACTGATAAGCAAGGAATACATTTGTAGCACATAAATGATTTTGGTTTAGCTCGTGATTATCACCGTATGGTTCTAGAAATATAGGTTAGGCTCTTTTGCTTTGTGTTCGAATTAATCCACATGTCCAAGAGTTGCACACATTTGGTGTACGTTAGGAACGTGTCACTCATCAACAAGAAAATCAGATGTCTTTTTCTTAAAAGACACTCAATTTGGTATTGCTCAACAGGGTAGTACGAAAAGTTGAAGATGGAGAGAATGAAGGTTGGCTTTTTTAGTGACTGAAAGAGAAAATAATATCCTCTCCTAAGATTTCCTACTCCTTTTCTCAAAGTGAAAATAGCTTAAATTTTTTTTGCTGCTAAAATAAGAAAATTAAATACTTGTTGAAAGTAGTTTAAATAACCCAAAGAGTGAAAGGTGAAAATACCTCTACCTCACAGAGGTGACAACTATTAACAATTTGATACATATATTTCTCAATTTTTAAATGCATAGATATAAGTAAATATGTATAAATAAAATAAACGGGGTTATTCAGTATCTACTGCTCTGCAAACTGCTTTTCCATTTGACTGGATCTCTAGGATGCCTTTCCATGTCAGTAAATACTGATCTGGCATTAAAAAGATGTTCCATCATTTATTGCACTAGTCCCCTGCTGACAGATATTTAGTTGGTTCCAATTTTCTTGTATAACCAACATTTCAGCCATTATTTTGTATCTACATTAGTGTATATATTTTCAATTATGTTCTTAGGATAAATTGCCATGGGTACTATTGCTGTCTTTTTTTTTCTAAAAAATTTTAAGCAAAATACTTAGGTTTTCTGGTATAAACTTTAAACCTGTTTTGATTATCCACATGGTGGGGCTGAATTCCTGGCTGGATTTCTTCCATCACCAGTGGTTGTGTAGGCAGAATTCTAAGGTGGCCCCCAAGATTCCAGCCCCACTGCTGTATGCCTCTGTATGATTCCTGCCATTGAGTGTGAGGCAGATGATGACTATCATGGGACATCTCTCCTGGGCTGTGTTACTAATCAATTGATTTTGAGTTCGTCGTGGGGGAGATTATGGGTGGGCTTGACTTAATCAGGTGAGTACCTCCTGCTGGTCAGGAAGGAAGCCAACAGCCATGTTGGGAAGTGCCCAGGGACCAAATAGCCAGGAACCTTGAGTGGCCTCTGGGAGTTGAGTTGGGTCCCTGGCAGAGAACTCAGTCCTACAGCCACAAGGAACTGAATTCTTCCAGTGAATTTGGAAGAAGACCCTGAGCCTCAAATGAGAATTGCAGCCCCAGGCTGACACCTTGATTGCAGTCTGGTGAGTCCCCCAGGATCAAACCCAGCCAACATGTACTTGGGTTAAATTTGTCTTGTTTAAGTAGCTAAGTTTGTGGTACTTCATTACACAGAATAAAAAACTAGTATCATGGTGCATAGAGACAGGGTGCTGCCATTGAGTTCTGGATTTTTCTTGTGGCTGTCACACCTGGGGACATGAAGCCTCCCCAAGTATCCACACTTTACAGAGATGTGGTGGGCCAGTCTGAGCTCGTGGCCATGGACTTCTTCCTGGAGACCACAGTTGGGCACCTCAGTCAACAGTCCTGCCCTTCAGGAAGACTTCTCTGGAGAAGAAGAACCCAGCTTTGCTCTCTTGGTGCCAGAACGTAGGCCATCTCCCTACAGGGCCTTTTAAAGAGATTTTAGTTAGTCTAGCAGTTTTAAATTATTTAGGTGACTTTTCCTAAGATATAAATAATTAATGACTACTGGCTTGGGCCCATGGATTCTTATTTTATTCAAAGGATTACAAGCTGTTACTATGAATCATTCTGATGCTCAGATTGTCATAGGTTTTCCTGGAGGTGCTCCTTCAAGCTGGCTCCTATGTCCTTTTGACCCATCCTATCATTTTTTGAGCACTTCCCTGTGTGTTCTGGCACAACAAGGTATTCCAGATTCATCTTGTACATTCCCTGGAATTGACCATTCATACAGGGAACCCTTGTTCCTTTTTGTGGGGAATGGTATTTAGAAACCAAGATCTGAGCAGTAGAGGTGCTCACGGCTTCTAGGCCCTTCTGAGCTAAGAAATTTCTTTTCTCCCTTCCTCCATCCCTCCTTTTACTTCTCTCTCTCTCTCTTTCTCTCCATCTATCTATTCATGTTAAAAACCACGAGTTCATCCTGAACTCATTTGCTTCATTTGGGATAGAAATTAAACACAAATATTATGAGTTTCTTGAAATTGTTGGAAGATCTTTTCTTCCACTCCTAGAAAATGTCCTTTGTGGACTGATTTCTCTCCTATCGTGTTATTAAAGCCAAACTAGGAACAATTTAACCATACACTATGCACTGTGAGTGAGTTGTCAGTCCAATCTGGGTCAGACATGTTAACAAGAGAGGAGAAGGCTCATTTGTCATGTTAAAAGCTTTAACTATTTTGTTCAGTTCTTGTCTGAGTTATCTATTGCTGTATCATAAACTGCCCCCACAACTGAGTGGCTTAAATACAACAACCATTTTATCGTATCTCATGATATTTTATGATAAGAAGTCAGGCCTGGCTCAACGGGGCACTTCTGCTTTACCTGGACATCGACTGGGATTTCTGGGAACTATTTAACCGGCGGCTGCTCTGATCTGGACAGTCCAAGACTCTTCACTCACATGCCCAGTTTCTTAGAGGGCATGGCTAGAATGCTGGACTGACCCTTGGTGACTCAGGAACTCTCCTCGTGGTCTTTCCAACAAGCAGCTGAACTTCCTACATGGTGGCTTAGTGTTCCAAGAGTGAGTGTTCCAAGAAGGAGGAAGTAGAATTTTCCCCTCTCTTAAGGTTCAGGCCTTGAAACTGGTGCAGTGTTACTTCCACATTACTACCACATTCTGTTGGTCACTGTGGCCACAGAGCCTACTCAAGACTCTGGGGAAGGGACACAGTCCCACCTTGCAGGGGCGGGGTGCCGAAGAACATGTGGCCTAGATGAAATGGCCCACAATTCCAATTGCTGAGCAGCAAAAACCCCATGAGTGTAATTTCAATTTTCTATAATAATTGCCTACATAGCCTTCAAAAGAACAGGTCTAGTTTTTATAATTCTTTTATTCTTCCCATTGTGTTGTCTTGATTGTATTTATTGAAATGCCGTTTTCTGTCTGATTAATCTAAAAATAAAATTTGGGCTTGTATTTTGCTTGACTTTTTAATTTTATTTTTCTGATAATTCATTGTTATTATATTTAACAAAACTATTTGTCTGAGGCTGATTGGAAGTTAAAAAACCCCTGGTCTTCCCCCTCAGATAGTTTGAGCAGAGCTATTTCAGGAGACTGGGTTCTTGGGGTCGTGCATGATATAACTGGGTAGACTTGCAGGCAACGGCCCTGGGTGTGGGGCTGGGATCTAGCCTCTGCATCCATCGCCAAGCTGAGCTCTTCGGAACCCTGGAACCCGGCTGTCCATACAGTGAAGGAATAACTTTTTCTTCTCCCAGACGTGAGACTCATGGGCAAACCTACAGGGCAGCTTCCTCCCAGAGGGCCCACTGTTTCCCTCCTAGAGGGATAGCTGTCTATGAGCCCAGCCAGAAGGGGAGTCATTTCCAGCTGAGACCCCCAGAGACTCCTGATGGTGTGAATCAGAGCCCCCTAGCTCTTCAGCATCAGGACACCAAAGAAAAAGATATTTAGAGTTAAATGTAAAGGCTTACATTTGGGTAGTCACAACCCAGCCACAGAAGTTCAGATCAGAGATGACATGTGAGAAAAAGGGCTGTAGGTGACCCTAAGTAAGGTCAATCGAAGCCAACATGCCCAAAACATAAGCCTTAAATTAAATTAAAAAAAAGAGAATGTGTCTAGATTCCATTCATGGAAATTCATATCTGGTACAAAGGCAGGAGAGTTCCACTGTGTTCTGCCCTGCTGAGAAGATGTACTCACCCACTCATCAGTTGTTAATGCTCCATCACCTGGGCTGAACTCTAGGAATACACAAATGAATAAGGAACAGGGCCAGCCACAGAGAAGCTGCTGTTTATTTTCCTGTTACTCAGAACATGGTATTGGGATAACTGCAGAGGGCTCTGTTCTGAAGCCACACATTCACGGGGAGGTGGAAAACTAGAGTGAATCCTCAGGACATAACCGGAAGGCGAAAAGACTCAGATGATCACATACGGGTGAGGTTTAAAGGAACTGAGGCTGTTTGACCTGGTGACAAAATGAGAGGGGATGCTTGCTGCCATTTTTAAAATGTCCCAAACTGTGATGACCAATACGCAAGCCACCACATGGGGCTATTTAAAATAAAATTATTTACAACTGAGTAAAATAAAAAATTCCGTTTCTTGTTGTACTAGTCACATTGCAATGGTCAGCGGCCATAAGTGCCTACTGGGCTGTCATATCAGCACAGATGCAGGACACTGCCATCAACACAGGGAGTTCTGTTGGGCGGTCCCAGAAGGGCCCCGCATGGAAGATGAGTCCCCACATCCTCATTTTGTTTAGATTTGAGGGTTGAAATAATGATGATAAATAGCTGAGAATTTGAGGAGGATAGATTTAGCTTTGTATTAGGGAAACCTTCTGACCAGTAACAGCGGTTCAGAGATGCCTTGAAGGCAGTGAGTCCTCTGTAACTGGGGGAATTCAACTCTGGGCAAATTGCTTTGGTTGCCTTTTTTTTTCTCTGAAGGATTCTCTGTGCTGTGAAAGGTGTTCTTTTTTTTTTTTTTTTTTCAGTACGTGGGCCTCTCACTGTTGTGGCCTCTCCCGTTGCAGAGCACAGGTTCTGGACGCGCAGGCTCAGCGACCATGGCTCACAGAGCCAGCCGCTCCACAGCATGTGGGACCTTCCCGGACCGGGGCATGAACCCGTGTCCCCTGCATCGGCAGGCGGACTCTCAACCACTGCGCCACCAGGGAAGCCCGTGAAAGGTATTCTTTATCAAATGCTTTTTCTGTTCTAGCTGCTAAGCACCATGCTTTCCTTACATGGTCACATTCATCATTTCAACAATTCTACAAGTCAGGTAATATTATCTCCTTTTTACAGATGAGGAAACAGAATCAGCCAGGTAAGTTGACCAAGTTCTGGGAAATGGAATGGATCAATGGATTTTTGGGGGTCTGATTCCAAAGCTCTTAACTGGTATGCTTTAATCTTGAAACTAGCAGATGCTCACAAAATACTGCTTGATTGAACAAACTGCACCAAGCAAATATCTTAGTTTCTGAAAAACAAAAACAAACAACCAATATTCTTGTGTGACTTATGTAATATGATCCCAACTGAGTAAAAATCAATTATGTATAGGAGAAAGAAATATTGTGACAAAATATTCATGACAAAATATGACAATATATTAATATAGTGGTTAATAGTTCTTATTACTCCAATAAAAAATAAAAAGTTAAAAAAATAGTTCTTGGTAGGATTAGAGTTCATTTTTCCTTTTAAAAAAAAACACAACATAGGGGCTTCCCTGGTGGCGCAGTGGTTGAGAGTCCGCCTGCCGATGCTGGGGACACGGGTTCATGCCCTGGTCTGGGAAGATCCCACATGCCGTGGAGTGGCTGGGCCCGTGAGCCATGGCCGCTGAGCCTGCGCGTCCGGAGCCTGTGCTCCGCAACGGGAGAGGCCACGACAGTGAGAGGCCCGTGTACCGCAAAACAAACAAACAAACAAAAAAACCCCCACAACATATACTGCTATTTACTCAACAAAACAAACTTTACTTAAAAATATCAGACGGACATCAGAATTTAGTGACCACATAGTTCCGATTAACTGTGGCTGGATTACAAACCACCCAAAACATGGCGGCTGAAAGCAACAATGAGTTATTATTTCTCATGCTTCTGTGGGTTGGCCGGGTGGTTCCTTAGCTGGTCTCCCCTGGGCTCACTTACGCAGCTGACTTTAGCCGGAGGTTGGCTGGGCTGGCAGGTCCAGCGTGCCCTCACTTGCATGGCTGGCAGGTGGTGGTGACTCCTCCGCATGGCTCTCCCCCAGTAAGGCTTTCACCTGCTTTCTCGTGGTTTCCCTGTAGCCTTCCAAGAGGACGAGGGTGGAAGCTGCAAGTTCTCTTGAGGCCTATGCTTTGGAACATGCCACATCATCATGGCTTTGGCCTCATTCTGTTGTTAAGAGCCAGCCTGAATTCAAGGGATGGGGAAATAGACTTCACTTCTTGATGGGAGTATTGGCAAAGTATTACAGCCATGTTTTAAAATCTATCATCTGTAGAGAAACATGCATCTACCCTCATGGAATAGGGGCAGATAATGGTCTGTGGATTGTCTCAAGTACCATATTGGAATGTTGGATTAATGTCCTTGTGGGTGATCTATTTAGAATGATCGCAGCTGCCATGCATCCTCTTCATACATCCCAGTTTGGGCCTTTGATGGCTAAAATAGAATCTCAAACACACTCAAATGTCCAGGCTTACTTCTAAGTGATTATGCTCAAGTGGAAATCATAAACGGAAACCAGTAGTGTTTATCCAAGGGAAGGACCTCTGAATGATATTTTCAGAAGGATTGATGGTCTGAAAGATAAAAGAAGGGAAAACTTGATCAAGCGAACAATCCAAATGTCCACCAATGCATGAATGGATGAAGAAAATGTGATGTATATATACAACGGGATAGCATTCAGCCTTAAAAAAGAAGGAAATTCTGACATAGGCTACAACATGGGTGAACCTTGAAGACATTATGCTGAGTGAAATAAGCTCGTCACAAAAAGACAGATGCTGTATGATTTCACTTATATGAGGCCCCAGAGTAGTCAAACTCAAAGAGACAGAAAGTAGAGAGGGGATGTCAGGAGGGGGATGGGGAATTGTTGTTTGGTAAGTACAGAGCTCAGTTTTGAAGGTGAGAAAGTTTTTGGAGATTTGTTGCACAACCATGTGAATATAGTTAATATTACTGAAGTATACACTTAAAATGGTCTACGTGGTACATTTCATGTTTTTTTGGCCACAACGAAAAAAACTGGATCACGTTTAAAAAAAATTTTACTTTATATTGGAATATAGTTGATTTACAATGTTGTGTTAGTTTCAGGTGTTCAGCAAAGTGATTTAGTTATACATATTCATATATCTATTCTTTTTCAGATTCTTTTCCCATATAGGTATTACAAAATATTGAGTAGAGTTCCCTGTGCTATACAGTAGGTCCTTGTTGATTATTTTATATACAGTTGGATCAAGTTTTAAAAACTGTAGTGCTCTCATTCAGAGCTCTTCTGCAGAGCCCAGCTCACACCATGGTCTCCTTCAGTGCCCTCAGGTCTGGGAGACTTGTTGCTCGGTGAGACTGGCATCAGGAGACCCTTTGGAGGAAAGTGGGCAATACCAGGAGAAGGCAGGGTTCCCATCTTAGGTCGTCCAGACGCAGCCTGTGAGGTTGGATGGGTCATCCAGTTAGGAAGCACTCCACGTTTGGAAGACTCGCTTTGGTTCAAGCTCATTACGGCATAGGTGTCCACTGAGTTCAGAGCCTTCAATGCCAGCTGCTGGCCATGAAATCAAAACCTTACAGTTGCCAACCATTTTGTCAGTTTTTGCCCTGAGCATTTGCAAAGTCTCTTCCTTTGGCCCACAGTTCCATAGCTGAAGACAAGAAATTTTCTTATGGGGGTCACCTCACAACTAAAACAATGGATGTTTCTTCAGTGGCCTCCTTCATTTCTGTTGTTGCATAACTGAAGTGTGTTGGTAGTCGAGGCCTCTTCCATATTTTAACCCTTTGGATTGTGGGCTCATTCATGTTGCCTCATGGTTGCAAAGTGGATGCTGCTCCCCTCTTCAGGCCTCACGTTTGCTTTCCATGCAGGGAGAAAGGGGGACTTGCCAAAGGGCAAAGAAAGCATATTCATCAGGAACATACAATTTTCCTGGAAGCCCCACCTCACCCACTTGGCTCTAGTACTCTCACTGGCCAGCACTAGAGCCAAGTCCTCTGACCCCCGCCAGCTGCAAAGTGGCTGGGAGGAGAGGGTTCTGGGGTGGGCTGGCCCATGGTTGGCATGTCTCCCGCAGTCAGTCACCTACTCAAGGTGGTCCACGTCCATCTAACGGGCACCCTCTGGGCACCACTATCTCCCACTATCACAACCAGAGACGGAGCTCCGCCTGGATGGCAGGGAAGCTCGTGGTGCCGCTGCAAGCCAGCCAGCATCTAACATCCACGTCCCAGGTCCTGCTTCCGACATTTGCTCTCATCCTGATAAATCCCTTAAAGACAGAGGACACTTTGCTATTTATTTTTACCTGTAGGCACAGCACGGCCTTGCATTTAGTTTGTGCTTAATATATATTTGTTGATTTTTTGAAATAATTGGATTTCTTTCCTCTCTTGTCTGAAGATAATTCCAGACTATTCCAGGGCTGGTCATTGGGAAGGGACAACGGGACACAGTTACTGGAACATAGGCACACTTGCCTTTTCTTCAAGGTGGCGGATGCAGTAACATCACCTTGACGTAAGTTCCTTCCTGTGGCTGATGCTTTGTGCTCATGCCTCTCTCTCCATCTCTTGCTGGGTCTCTGTTAGCAGGTGTGCCCATATATACTCAGTAGCTGACTTGGTGACAGAATGAAGTGAAAAAACAGAAGCTCTGCCTTTCACCTGATGACAATCACAGGGCTGTTTAAATAGCAGGGGTTATTAATGTATATTTGTCCCTTTCTCCCTCATTCTGCTTAATCATTGTCAGGAGGGTCAGAGAATGGTCAGAATGTTGACAAAAGCCTGGAATAACTAACTTAGTGCTAAACTTCTAACCAGGATTGCGAGGAGGGACGGCTGCTTCTCCAGGACGCTCATTTTGTTCTGGATCCTAATGAGCCCTCGGCAGCCCTAGGAGCTGCCTGGCGTTGGTGGGCCCCGGGCCACTCTGCTGGGGTGGTTTTGCACCACAGACTGACTTGTACGGTTCTCAGTGAACCATTTCTGAAGCCTCAATTTCCAAGGTCTTCCATGGCACACTCTAATTTCAGGATTGACAATGATGCTGACAAAAGTGAAAAGAAAACATATTTAGGGAAACAGGAATTCTCTCAACCTTTATTTTGACATTCAGCAGTAGATGATGGATGTTTCAAATTACTCCTGATAAGAAGCTATCAGTAGGAGCTATTTTGTTTCACAGATGCCTGGCAGGTCAAAAACATACTCAAATTGAACAAATATTCTCAAATTAAGTACAGAGAATAGTAAGGCCAAGTAACTCGTGCTGCAGGAAGGAAGGGAATTCAAAGGAACACAGCTACCACTACAGTGCTCCCGTGGACCGAATCGTGTAGGGACAGACAGCTGAGGTGGCCAAAGTGGAAACCAGGCGCTGGCTGGTTTAATCTAGAAAGAGCTGGAGCCGCTTAGGAAGGGGTGGAGATCCAGCACCTGGGCTGTCAGGGGAGCGGGGTGGCTTGGCTGCACGAATAAGTAATTTTGAGAACCCTTCAGTTTCAAAGGTATTTCCGTAGTCACTTAGTCTCTCTGAGACCTTAGTTTCCCCATCTGTAAAATGGGATGGTCACATCTTCGTCGAGGAGTGATGGAGGTGTGTACATGAAACTGCTTCGAAAACTGTGATGCTTTTCTTTGGATAAGTAACATCTGCTATAACAATAAAGATGGTAGATGTGCCTCCTTTGTAAACCATTTTCAAGCTGTTAGAAGTTGTAAATTATATATATATGCAAAATATCTATAACAGATATATGATATATACATTATTTTAAATAATTGTCATTGTACACACATTTACTGAGCACCTACTATGTGCCGGGCACTGTACTTGGTGCAGGCAATGAAAACCAGTGAGGCAAAGTCCACGTAATGCTTTGTCATAACATCACTACCTATATTGCCTGTTACTGTTCGTAAATAATGTTAAGAATTGTGGATTTTTTTTAATACAAAGAATTTATTTTATTGTTATACTTTATGTAAACTATACAAAGTATTCATTTTCTTGCTGTCTACTAGTCTCATGTGCAGTATTTCATGCACATGGGACTAAACGTTCAAGTGGTAAAGGAAGACGGACAGTCTTTTCTTGAATTCACAGGACATTCTTAGGCATCCAAGAAGCAGATCCTAAGATGAGGATTTGAGTGCAAGACATTCATTTTGGAGAACAGATGTGTGAACACATGGAAATGACCGGGAAGGGACGAGGTTTACCTGTGTGTGTGAGTGTGTGTGTTCCAAGCATGTTTGGGAAGGGGAACTCTGCAGTCATGCAGATGGGGGCTGGCTGGGCACCTTGTAAATCTGGCTTTTCAGCTAAATTGACAATATTTGTACTCACCTGCTGATAAAATTGAAACACTCCAGTTATGCTTGGACACTAAAATGCAACTGCAAAAGTTTTGGTGGATTTTGAGTATAAAAATCTCTAACATAGATCAGAGGTAAACCCTGATTATGGGAAGCTGACCCCATTTGCCAGAGAATTGGTTAGAATTGAGCATGTGACCTCTCTCAGGCCAGTGAGATGTGGGCGGGGCCCCTTGGTTTGTGGGAGATTTTCCTTTCTCCTAGAAAAAAGAAGCTGTCCTATTTATTATTCAAGGTACAAAAATTGGAATGGATCTACCTTTTGTTATGTGAGATCATATATTTTCTTTATTGTTGGAGCCATTTTGAGTTGGATTTTCTGCAACTTGGACTCGAAAGCATCCTAATTCACACACTAACGTTTTTTGAGCATCCACAATGTTTCAAGCAGTGTAATAAGCATGTTCAGAGCATTACTTCATTTAACTTCACTCATTTATTCTAGAGGCAGATACTGTTATCTTTAGAGATGAGGAACTAAAGTCCATGAAAGTGAACTATGTTGTTGAAGGTCACAGAAAATGACTGAGCTAGGATTTGAGCTTGGATTTTCCAACTCTAGAGGTTGGGTTCTGAAATCATGGCTATACTCCTCTCTGAATGGACCAAAATCGTCCAATCTTCAGTAGGACAGATTTCCTTACTGAAGAAAGTTTTAATAAAAGGCCTGATACATAAAACAATCATGTGCTAAATTATAAAGCAACTGGTCACATGAGGAAAACATTTGTAACATATAAATAGATGAATGGATGATAGACAAAGGGTTAAGAGCTTTAATGTATAAACATACTTTACAAGTAAAAGATGTTTGTAAGAATTTTCAACAGAAAAAAGAAAAATGAAAAAATTTATATTTCCAATAGGAAAATGGGAAAGGATGTTAATTTGCAATTCACAAAAGGAGAAATACATTTGACCAATGAATAAAAGAAATAACCTTAATCAAATACATAGAAAAACCAGGAACCAATGTGCATATAAAAATGGTAATGATGAAAGAAAAAAGTGTTAATAGCTAGTGTTGGCAAGGAAGCAGTGAGATCAGCATTCTCATAAACTGCTGTGTATAAAAATTGGTATCTTGACACTTGCTTTAAATTAAAAAAAATTCTTTTCATTCAGTGATTTCAATTTCTAGGAGCTTATTTTAATGAGAGATATGCCCAATACTTTATGCTCAGAGACGTGCGAACAACAATTATAATATAAAAATTGGATACAATCTACATGTTCAACAGTTGAATAGCAGAATAAAATGTGCCTTGGTAGGCTGGTCCATCATGTCACTCGAAAGTAATTTCATGCCCCACAGGGAAGCTGCTGGGGCTGAAGCTCAGGCTCCAGGGTACCATCTGTTCTCCATCCTCCGTCCTTCAGAGTGCATCTTTGGTCCTGATGTTGTTGCCTCTTGGGACAAGAAGGCTGCACGGCTTCCAGCTTCACATTGTTTCACATCAGGAACACGGAAAGGTCAGGGGCTGTGTTTGCATCAGGAAAGCAGCATTTCCCCAGCCACCCCTGGCCAACTCCCACTTCCACCCCATGGGCCAGAACTGTGCTTGGCTAATATTTCAGCGAGGGTCACCACCCATTTTGTCACATGATGGGCTCCTGCCCAGAAGGGCCTCTTCTGAGTTCTGTTTCATTGAACAATGTATGTGTCCCCATGGCAGCACACACTTCCAATTGCAGTATCTTTGTCGTGTGGTTTGATACCCAGTAGGACATGCCTTCAACATCATTCCTTAGGAGAAATCACGGTTCCTCTGGCACATCAAGTGTTCCAGATCCATCTTAAAGATCTCCTTTTCCTTTCAGACTCTGATGGTAATGGTGCTAACTTAGGGATTAATCTGGTAAATATCATATTATAGAGTGCTTGCAAAATAGTCATTGGACCTGTTCTAATTCAGTTAGCGAACTACTTGTTTTGGATCTTTGACCTGTTTCTGTTTCACCCGTTATAAGTAACACTTGAAAGATCACCCTTATATATAAATCTTGCAAAAATCTCTGATGATTTTCTCACTATCAATGCCTACACGTTATTTCTAAAAAATTGTTGGATCAAAGTGTAGGGTTTTTGTTTTTGCCCCCAAATTGCCCTCCAGGAAGGCTTAATCCATGATAGAAATCCACCATGATTTAAGGTGGATTTAAGGGTTTTTGTTTTTGCCCCCAAATTGCCCTCCAGAAAGGCTTAATCCATGATAGAAATCCACCGTGATTTCTGAGCAGTGCTGGTGTTTTTGCACTTTTGACGGCATGGGGTAGCATTTAAAATGTTTGTGCCAGCCTGGTATATTAATTGTTTAAAAAGATTTATTTATTATTTATTTATTTAGTTTATTTGTTTTTGGCTGCTTCAGGTCTTACTTGTGGTAGTCGGGATCTTTTATTGCGGTGTGTGGGCTTCTCTCTAGTTGTGGTGTGTGGGTTTTCTCTTCTCTAGTTGTGGCGTGTGGGCTCCAGGGCGCATGGGCTCGGTAGTTGTGTTGTGTGGGTTCCAGAGCGCGTGGGCTCTGTAGTTTGCTGCATGCAGGCTCTCTAGTTGAGGCGAGTGGGCTTAGTTGCCCCGTGGCATGTGGCATCTTAGTTCCCCAACCAGGGATCGAACCTGTGTCCCCTGCATTGGAAGGAGGATTCTTTACCACTGGACCACCGGGGAAGTCCGAGGTATGTTATTTTTCATTTTAATTTGTTTTATTGTTAATGCGACTAAATCTTTCACACGTGCTTAATATATTTTACTATTCCTATATAAAATTAGTTTTTTTGTAAAGAGCTCTTACAGCAAAAAACAAACAGAAAAGAATATTGTCTCATCTTGTTTGTCTGCTCCATGGATAATGATGCTAGTGAGCTGATGAGATAGAAGCCTTGGGCTTTGGTGGGTCTGTAGCGGAGAAGCCCTCGGGAGGTGAAGGGCTGAGGGGCCCCCGGGGCTGAGCAAGGCAGAGACGGTGGTGGGGCAGCAGGATCCAGCCTCATTCTTACAGGTGGTATTTTCTGGGCTCTGGCTGTTTTTCAAGGCCTGGGATGCCCTCTGAGGCTGGAGCTGTATGTCATCCCAAAGGAACAGATTCGTACTTGGAATTCAGATGCCATGATAAGTACTGTTAAAAAGAACTTTTAGTGGCTGGCTACCACTCCTGTTTACTCTTTAAAAAATTATTTTTAATTGTGGTAAAATGCATGTAACATAAAATTCACCATCTTAACATTTTTATATTTATTTATTTATTTATTTATTCTTGCATTACGCGGGCCTCTCACTGTTGTGGCCTCTCCCATTGCGGAGCACAGGCTTCGGACGCGCAGGCTCAGCGGCCATGGCTCACGGGCCCAGCCGCTCTGCGGCATGTGGGATCTTCCCGGACCAGGGCACGAACCCGTGTCCCCTGCATCGGCAGGCGGACTCTCAACCACTGCGCCACCAGGGAAGCCCTTAACATTTTTAGTTTTACATTCACACTGTCATGCACCTATCACCCCTACCCACCTCCAGACCCTTTTCATCATTCTAAACTGAGACTCTGTACTTGTTAAACAATAAATCCACATCAATCCCCATTTCTCCCCCTGCTTCCACCCCGTGGCCCCAAGCCCCATCAACCGTCATTCTACTTTCTGTCTCTATGAGTTTGCCTACTCAAGATACCTCATGTAAGTGGACTCATACAGTATTTGTCCTTTTGTGACTGGCTTGTTTCACTGCAGAATGTCCTCAAGGTTCATCCCTGTTGTAGCCTGTGATGGGATTTCCTTCTTTTTTAAGGCTGAATAATATTCCTGTTTGCTCTTCAGGCCCCCTTCGGGGCCTTACGAGGCTTTCTAAGTTTGTGGAGGTGACTGGGGTGTGCCGGGCACCCAACCCCAGACAGGACCTATGGGAACTCCCACGGTGTGAGGGTCTGGACCTGTCACACAGCAGCATCATTCTCTGCTTGAACCTTCCTCAATCTTCTCTACACCTGTGCCTCCTGAGTCCCCAAGGGAGACTGGGGGTCCTCTCTCGAGTCATCGTGAAGGGCTTGGTGGGGTGAGAGGTGCCCTTGGACATCCTCTGAGCCTTCTCAGAAGCCAAACAAGTATGTTTTTTCTGTAAATAGGGCCTCCGTCTTTTGTGGGGGTGGTGGTGGTGGGAGTGTTTGTTACAGTACAGAGATAAAAAAAACTAGGTGAAAAGGGCAACCATAAAGGAGAATACCTATTATGAAGTGAAAATTCCTTTTCTTTTTTAAATGTAGAGATTGAGTACTTTTTCCTTTTTTTTTTTTTTTTTTTTTTTTAATTCACATACACATCTTTAGATAAGCAAGCCCCTGAGACGGAATGGCCATTCTGTCGCAAATTCTAGTCCTGTAAAGGGTTTAAAGAAATAAGAGTATTTTTGCCGCCTCTGCTTCCCATGAAGCTGAAAGAGTTTATTTATACGGCTCTCACCTTAGGTGTGAACTTTAAATTAAACACTTAGAGCGTTATCAATTAATGTAAGAGAAAACCATCCAGCCAGGGCAGTGAGCCTGCTCTAAACCCGGTGGAACTGAATGCAGATAAAAGGGGTTCAACAACGTGATCTTCATGTCCTGGATTCCGGGGAGATTTTTCCTTGAACTGGTTCATGTAGTCAAAAGCCTTGCATTCTTTTCTGAAGGACAGTGGAGATCATTTTAATCATAATGGAGACTATATGTCGTGAAAGTCTTTCAAAGAATGAACAGAAAGAGTTAGCGCAGTGAAGGATATGTACCAGGCCAGCTTTCGAGCCTGAATTAACAGGCAGCATCTCGCGTCTGGAAGCGTGGTCTGCCCTCAACCGCGGCTTGGGCTGACTACGAAAAGTGAAGCAAGGCTGTAAGAGAGGTCACGGATGTTAAGCATTTAACATTTCCATTATGTCTAAAAGCAGAACGTGGAACAAATAAAGCAGGTTGGGTTTTCTTCCCCCCACTCTAATGTATGCTAGAATGTCACAAGAACTCATTGTCTGCAATGAATACAAAAATATGGGCAATTCAGGCCAAACAATGAAAGCGCCCCTGATTCCATAAAAGCATCTCACTTGCATTAAGTTCTTCTGGCTTGGTTTTACCCTTGTTTATTTTCCCCAATAAGGCTGTTTCTTGACTAGGACGATCTTTAAAGTTTAAGCTGCGCCCAGAACGGCTTCTTTTCTCCCTTCTGGTTTCTCGGTTTCTAAAATGCAAGGAACACGGAATAAAATAAAACTGAACCATTGTATTTGTTTTTCTTGCCTCTTGTCTCAGGCCAAGTGCTGCCTGATTTTGATGCGAACATCCTAATAATTCTCACAGGAATTGGAGAAGTGGAGGCAGGGGTCCCAGCAGTGGTCCTGTTGGGCTCTTTTTGGTCAGGACACTTGCTCAGATGCTCTGGTATTGGTCCAGCACAGGGCAGACAAGTGGCCTTGCTCACTCCTGAGCCTGGGACCTACTTGCAGGGCCACCAGGAGTGGACCGTGCACTTGGAGGGAAGCTGGGTGGTCTTTTCTGTCTCCTGGGGCTCCTGCTCTTAGAGGAAGGGATTTCGGGATGGAGCCCCTTAGTACTCAAGTGATTTTGAACTTGAGCAGAGATTTTCAGAGTGAACAGCCTGCTGCAAGGATGGCGCGTGGAGTGTCAGCTCTCCCCAGGGTCACAGGGGTAGCGGCAGGAGACAGGAGTGAAAGGAGAGGACATCTGAGTTTTGGGGAAACCTTGGTCATGTTACTTTCTGCCCCTCGTTGGAAATGACCGCCAATTCGGGATGGAAAAAATCACGTGAAAGCCTCCTCTCCTCTAGTTCACTCATCTCTGGCCCCCGGAGACCAAAGCTGGCACAGACTAGACGGCTTCTGGCCTTAGACACAGTACACGAGGCCACACAAAGGTCCTCTATCTGCCTCAAAGAATCAGACGTTTGGGCCGACCCATACATAGATCTACACAAAACTGCATGCTTCAACCCAAAAGAAAAGCTGTCACTGTCAGTTCAGACCGTATCCCTGTTTCTTACCCTTGTAGCCTTTTCTTTTTACTCTGCGGGTCCTTCTTACTCCTTTTTTTTTTTTTTTTTTGCGGTACGCGGGCCTCTCACTGTTGTGGCCTCTCCCGTTGCGGAGCACAGGCTCCGGACGTGCAGGCTCAGCGGCCATAGCTCACGGGCCCAGCTGCTCCGCGGCATGTGGGATCCTCCCGGACCGGGGCACGAACCCGCGTCCGCTGCATCGGCAGGCGGACTCTCAACCACTGCGTCACCAGGGAAGCCCCGGTCCTTCTTACTCTTGACTCATTCAATACACGGACTCCAGGGCTGCTCCCGCCCTCCCTCCTTTCTCTCAGGGAGCCCACGGATGTCCTCAGGCCTCAAAATCGAGGGAGCAATATGGGCTAAGGCTGGAGGCCCAGTCAGTTTGGAGTCTATCCCAGCGGGAAGGGCGCAGAGGGAGGGAGGGGGAGATGCCTGGAAACCGGCTGGACTTGGGGGAGGGGTGAAGGAAAGGGGGACACCGAGGCAGGGGATTCTCAGAAAGCACGGGGGATGCTTTTCTAGAAGCCCAGCCCTGCTTCCCAGAGCCCTTCCTGCTCTCCCAATGACAGTGACAAGCTCTTCATTCCAAAAGCAAGACCCCAGGGCCTGGCCCTGCTCCCCCATCTGGGTTTGTCTTCCACTGCCTCTCAGATCTGACAGGAACCCTCCCAGCTTCTTTTCTGCCAGAACTTGGCTTGTCCTGTCACCTGTAACCTTGACCTGAGAAGCTTCTCCATCCCCCAAGGTCCATCTGAAGTGCCACCTCCCCCAGGGGCCTGTCCTTCCCCCGTGGAAACGTAATGTCTTCCAGCACCCCCTCAGCTGAGTGCCCCACTCCTCAGGCATTAGGAGGTTCTTCCTGCCTCGAGGATGCATAAGCTCTCTGTCCTCACCTTTGTACCTGCCACGCCGGCGCCGATTTTTGTACCTTCAATAATAAGTAGGACAGCTTCTTTTTTCTAGGAGAAAGGAAAATCTCCCGCGAACCAAGGGGCCCCGCCCACATCTCACTGGCCTGAGCGAGGTCACATGCTCAATTCTAACCAATTCTCTGGCAAATGGGGTCAGCTTCCCATAATCAGGGTTTACCTCTGATCTATGTTAGAGATTTTTATACTCAAAATCCACCAAAACTTTTGCAGTTGCATTTTAGTGTCCAAGCATAACTGGAGTGTTTCAATTTTATCAGCAGGTGAGTACAAATATTGTCAATTTAGCTGAAAAGCCAGATTTACAAGGTGCCCAGCCAACCCAGAGTTCCCCTTCCCAAACATGCTTGGAACACACACACTCACACACACAGGTAAACCTCGGTAAACCATGGGGCTCCCATGGAGGAGCATCTCTTGGGGGAGGAGAGCTGCAGGCATTTACAGAGAAAAGCCTTGCTGTGTGGACGTGAGAGCCCAGAGGATGTGGGCAGGGCGCGACCATAACCGCTACAGATAGGGGACAACGCTGTGGAGGAAAGACAGGGTCCTCCAGGGTCTGAGGACCAGAAACAGCACAGAGACCCAGGCTCTGCTGAGGTTTCCAGCCGACTGCATCTCACCTTGCATCCTGTTGGACTCTGACCTCCTGTACCTACTCCGAGGCATTTTAGCCGCGGTCAGTGTTTATATAAGTTACTTCCCCCTGAGTTCACTGGAGCAAAACACTGTACTGGAAGACAAGCACTGCCCGTGTACCCAGTCTGGGCTGGACACCGCCCACAGTGTGGGTACCAGTCCGGCTCTCTGTCCAGGCAGTGGGAAGCACTGCATGGACCCTGGAGGGTCCTGGGAAAGCATGCAGGTCTGGCCTGGACTGTGGGGTCCCCAAGTCTTCAACTCTCCCCATCAGAGTGCTCCTGTGGAAACGGGAGGAATGATTACCTTAGAGCTACCATTTGCCTCTGGATGTATCTGTTGTATCAGGTTGTGACACATGTTCTTCTAAAAGGCAAAATTGCTCTCAGGGAAGAGCCAGAACTAGTAGTTATTGATATTTTCTTGATTTTTTTTCTTTAGTTCTAAGACAAATATTTAAAACATAAGAACAAATTTCAACGTTAAAGATAGTATTCACGTTAGTATGATTTTTCAGATTTGAACTCAGTTGTGCACTTTCCAAACCAAAATAATTCCTCATTATAGTTTGCCTTCTGTTCATTGTTTTGACTTTTAAATACAAATAAAAACTCCAAGTGGTCACATGGACGAGGAGCTGAAATAACTTGAGCTTTGCTTCTTTGCCTTTCTAAGCACTGTGCCGAGATGGTGATGTTTGATCTGGAATCTACTGTTGACGTTTGAATACGTGGTACCCTAGGCGCTGGAGACTGGATTGCACCTTCAGGCACAGTGAGCTCCAGCCACTCTGAGCTGGAGAACTCCTGAGTCAGAAACAGCCTGCAGCTGAGCCCACGTGGGCCAGGAGCCAACGGTGTAACTGAGAATTCTCTGGATCAACTTCCATGGAGAACGTAATGTTTATTATTTATTTATTTATTTATTTATTTTTTTGTGGTACGCGGGCCTCTCACTGTTGTGGCCTCTCCCGCCACCGAGCACAGGCTCCGGATGCGCAGGCCCAGCAGCCATGGCTCACGGGCCCATCCGCTCCGCGGCATGTGGGATCTTCCCGGACCAGGGCACGAACCCCCATCCCCTGCATCGGCAGGCGGACTCCCAACCACTGCACCACCAGGGAAGCCACGTAATGTTTATTAGAGGCTAAGTAATAAAAATGGGCCAATTAGAAGCTTACAGACACATAGGTAATTAAAACTCATCAGTAATCACAGTCATTGTTGAGGACTTTGTTCAACAGAGACTTTTTGTTTTCAGAGAGGAGTAATTTATTCTGGATGTTGTTTAGAGCTGCTGGGCCACAATGATATGAAAAGCAGAGGACTTTCCATCAGTCTCAGTGTTCCTAAGTTTTCCACAGATAAGGCCCCCCTGCCCTGCCCTTAGTGTATCACTGACCCACAGGGCTTCAAGTGTGAGGATCAAATCACCTATGAGGGGCTTCAAGGTAGCTATAATTTGTTCTTCTAGAAGACACAGATCCCCTTTCTAAAAGAATCCAGAAGCATTTCCGCAATGGCTGCCCATGAGCCACAAAATCCTTATGTTAAGAAGGTAGGGACTTCCCTGAAGGTCCAGTGATTAAGACTCCGCGCTTCCACTGCAGGGGCCGCGGGTTCCATCCCTGGTCGGGGAACAAAGATCCCACATGCCAAAAAAAAAAAAAAAAAAAAAGGTAGATGCTCCTAGAAAAGAATAGTATTGGGGAACTTGATCTACCAGATAGCAAGAGTTATCACAAAACCACAGTAATTAATCAGTGTGATAATGGCACAAGGACAGGCAAATAGACCAATGGAACAGAACAGAGTCCAGAAACAGACCCACCAATGTATAGAAACTTGACATATGACAGATCCCTGGGAAAAGTATGGGTTATTCAACAAATGGTGCTGTACCAATTGTTTGTCTGTATAGAAAAAAAAAAGAAATTAGATCCCTATTTCATAACCTACTTGAACTTAATTCTATATAGATGAGATAAAAATGAGAACAGTAAAAAAAAACACTTTTCAAAGAAATTATAGGATGTCTAACCTCAGGGTAGGAAAGACTCTCTTATACAACACAAAAAGAGTCCCACCTACATGAGAAAAGATTGAATAAATAAAAGGTGAAGAAATACAAGAAAAGATTCTCCAGGTCATTTGTGATCAGTGAGATGCAATGAAATGACATCTTTTAGATGATGATGAGGTACCGTGCTGTATTCCTGGGAGGAGCAAAATGGAAGATTCTGATATGAAGTGCTGGTGAAGGTGTGATTTGCTGAGCATGTCAAACACTGCTTGGTGGGTATTTACAGTGGTGCAGCCACTTTGGGAAATCACTGGGTGCCATCTTGGAAATATGAACTCTGCAATGGCCCAGCAATTCCACTCCCAATATATGCCCTAAAGAGGCGCTTACACATCACACCAGGAGACAGGCACAAGAATATTCATTGCTGCATTGTTCTATTTTTAAAAACAGTTTTATTGCAAAATGTAACACACAGAGAAGTAAAACTCCTATGTAATCACCATACCTATGTAGATAATATCATAGAACATTGTCAGCCCCTCTAAGAATCTGCATTCACCTTCCTGACAAACACTCCCTAGGTAACCACTCACCTGACTCCTACTGCAATCATTTCTTGGCTTTTATTCATGGTTTTAGCAACTAAGTATTAATTTCTAGACATGCAGTTTCTTTTGCCTGTTTTTGATCTTTCTGAAAATGGAACCATACATTGTATCATTTTGCATCTGGTTTTTAATTTTTTTTTACTCAACATTACGTTCTTGAGATTCATCCGTATTACTGTGTTGTGCTCATAGTTCATTTATTTTTATTGTTTGCATAGTATTCTATTGCATGACTATACCTTAATTTATTTATTTATAGTTCACAGACATTCGGATTGTTTTAGTTTTTGCTTAATACAAACATTATATTAAATTGCATTTTCTTGATTACTAGTAGGGTTGGGCATCTCTCATATGTCTTTTGGCTCTTTGGATTCCATTTGTGAAGTATATATTCAAGGTGGTTTTTTGGTCCATTTTTCTATGGGATTTTCTGTCTTTCGTACTGATGTAGGCATTCTTTATGTAGTTTGAGCTCTCTGTCAGTTTTAGGTACCCCTAATATTTTCTCCCACTCTGTGACTTACCTTTTAACTCTCTTAATGGTGTCTTTTGATAGATAGAATTCTTATTTTTTAATGTAGTCAAAGTTATTAGTTTTTCCCCATATGATTAGTATTTTTGTGTGTGTGTCTTAAGAAATCTTTCTATACCCCAGGATATAGTCTCCTATGACACCTTCTGAAAGCTTTATTATTATTTTTTGTCTTTCATTTTTTGCTTTTCTCATAGAACTCACCTGGAATTGAATTTTGTGGGTTGTATAAGGTAAGAGTCCAATTTCATATATATATTTTTGGATGCTCAATTGTCCAAGCCACACATATTTTAAAGATTGTCCTTTCCCCATTGCCTTTCAACTTTACTTTTGTCATAGATCAAGTGTCCATATATATCTGGGTCTCTTTAAGTACATTTTGTCCTATTCCATTAATCTGTTTATCCATCCATGAACCAAGACTTTGTTGCTTTAATTACTATAGTACTATTTAAGTCGATATTGGGTAGAGCAAATCCACTCTCCTTTTTCCTCTTCTTTTTGTCTCTTGTTGGTCCTTTTATTTTTGTATCAATTTTAGAATCTGCTTGTTGGGATTTTAAAACACCAGTTTAGGGTAGGATTGGTATTTTCATGCTATTGAGTCTTGCAATCCATGAATATGGTGTTGCTCTCCATTTATTTAGGTATTCTTTAATTTCTGTCAATAAACTTGTACAGTTTTCTGCATAGAGGAGGTCTTGAAACCTTGTGTTAGATTTATTTCTAAGTACTTGATTTTTTTTCTTTTTTTTGGATGCAGATGTAAATGGTATCTTTTTCTCTTAATTTCGTAGTCTAGATGTTCATACTGGTAGAGAAATGCAATTGATTTTGTACATTGATTTTGCAATGAGCAACGTTGTGAAACTCTTATCACTTTTAATCTCACAGATTCTTTCAGTTTTCTACGTACACAATCACATTATCTGCAAAATAACCATAATTTTGCTCCTTTCTTTTAAATCCTTATGCCTTGTATATATTTTTCTTGTCTCACTTGTTGGCTAAAACCTCTACAGCAAATGTTGAAGGGAAATAGTTATTGTGGGCACTTTGGGTTTCATCCTGAGTTCTTAAGAAAAGCGTTTAATGTTTCATTACTAAGTTTGATGTTTGCTGAAGGTTTATTGTAGGTACACTTTATCATATTAATAAATCACCTTATTTTCTTTTAGTTTGTCGATAGTGTTTATTTTAAATGATAAATGAACGTCACACTTTATCAAGCACCTTTTTTGCATCTATGAAATAATCACATGATTTTTTTTTGCTTTATCTTCTTTATGTGATGAATTACATTGATTTTCTAACATTAAACCAACTTAGTATTCTTGAGATACACTAAATTCAGTAATGAGAAATCTTCCTATTTTATATCACTGGATTCAGATAGTTTTTTTTTTTTTTTGCTTTGGAGTTCTGCACCTACATTCATGCATAACATTGATGTGTGATTTTTCTTCCTTCTACTATGAATTTTGGTATCAAGTCTGTGCCAGCCTCATAAGGTGAGTGAAAGAATACACCCTCTTCCATTTTCCAGAAGAGATTCTAAAAGATTGGGGTTATTTCTCACTTAGTGTTTTATAGAAAGTATACATGTGCAGCCTCATTGCATAAAAAAGGCCATCCCCCAAATTACATTAAATTTTACAAAATTATAATTTTGTAAATTACATAATTACAAAAATTTAAATTTTAAAAATTTAATTATAATTACATAATTACAAAAATTTACAATTACAAAATTACAATCAGATAAAAATCACATAAGTGACAGTTTCACAAAAAGTACATAATAAACTACAAAATCACATTACAAAACCTTTGCCAAAACAGACTTTGGAGCCTGACTGTCTTCAGTGTGAGTCATGGCCCTGCTGACAGGCTGTGCAACCCTGTGCTACTCTTTTGACTTCTCTGAGCTCTCAGAGTCCTTATCTGTCATATTTGCTGACAGTCCCTCTACCTCCTGAAGATGTCAGGAGGGTTAAATGCAACAACCATATGTGAAGCAGTGAGCCCTGAGCTGGGCACACACTAGGAATCCAATAAATGGTCATGATTTTTATGATCATATGTTAATAAATCAATTATCCACTCAAGCATTTATTGAGCACCTTGTGGGCCAAACATGATGCTGGGTCCTGGGGATAGAATGGGAGGCAAAATTGGGTATGGCATTGCACACATCTGGAGCGAGGATTCAGAGCTGTTCCCGCAGATGACTGACCTGCCCCTGCTGAAGTGAAACCGAGGCTGATGTTCCTGGAACCACCACTGAGCATCCCTTTGGTGCCAGTTGGGCAAGAGTAAACGGAAGCAGCTATGTCTGCTCAGGGGCAATTGGACCCTAATATTGAGCTCTTTGGGGACAAAGGGGCAGTCATAAGTAAGAACCACTTCCTTTAGGGAATGAATGAAGATGGCTTGCTTCTCTTAACACAGGATCCTTGGTTTCATTTCTTTACAAGGGCCAAAGGCTGCACACAAAGATCTGCTGCCATTACTCCTGTCTTTCACAAAGTTTCCTGCTGCTCTTGGGGTTACCAGGAAGCAGGGGCAGGAAAGTGAAGGACCTGCTGAAGACCCTGGCAAACTGGAAGCTGAATGCAGGTGACCTGAGGTCAAACCCTTCCCCACATCAGGTCATTTCTCCCACTCACAGCTGAGTTTGTGCAGTGTCTCAGGGGGCCCATGGATTCCTCCAGTCCTCCTGGAAATCTTTGCACCAATGCCTCATTTTTCTGCCTTCTGCGGCTCTGATTCTTTGGTACACGTGCAGATGGTTTTATGGGAAATGGGGTTTGGTATGGGAATGAAAAGCAGTGGCTAGAGAACAAATCTTCAACTAGCAAGAATTCTGCAGAAAGTTTAAAAATTCAGGCCATGATTCAGATGAATTTGTGTTTGTGTAAGAATTAGGACAGTGGTTCTCAAATTTTAGCATGCAAAAGCGCTTCATGGAGGGGGTTTTAAAATACAGATACCTGGACCGCAGCCCGGAGATTCAGATTCCGTTGTCTGGGGTGGGGTCCCAGATTTAAAATTTCTAACACGGCCAAGCTGAAGTGTATGGTCTGCCCACCAGTCTGCGCGGAGCACTGAGTGAAGGGGTGTTAATTTTTGGTTCTTGAAGGTGAATGTACAGAATGGCTCTCAAATTTGGCTGCATGCCTATCAGCTGGGGACCTTAAAAAAAAAAATTCCCGGTACTCTGGCTGCATCCCAGACCAATTAGAGCAGAACCTCTGCTGTGGGGTCCCAGCATCAGCATTTTTAAAGCTTCCCTGACGATTCGGTGGGAACCTGGGTGGAGAGTCATTGGTCCAGGGGAGACTACTGGGGAATGGCAGCGTTCTCAACCCTCATGGTGCATCAGAATCACCTTGGGGAACTTTTAAAAAAAATACTGGTGCTGGGTCCCACCCAGGTGAGCTCTGATTCGTTGGTCTGGGGTGGGACCGCGTCACTGATGTCCTTTTTTATTTATTATTTTATTAAAACATTGTTTTTGGCCATGCCTCACTGCTTACGGGATCTTACTTCCCCGACCAGGGATCGAACCCGTGGCCCCTGCAGTGGAAGTGCAGAGTCCTAACCACTGGAGCGCTGGGGAATTCCCACCGATGTCACTTTTAAAAAGCTCCTCAGATGATTCTGTTGTAAAGCCAGGGTTGGGGACCACAAATATTTTTAAAAGTGTCTTTACTGTCTTGAAATGAAATTCATAGATAGTATAATCTATTCACACATATCATTAAAAAAGTTCTTTCTGTAATATAAAGGAGAAATAAAAGGAAATAAAAAAGTAACTTTTGGGCCTCCCTGGTGGCGCAAGTGGTTGAGAGTCCGCCTGCCGATGCAGGGGATACGGGTTCGTGCCCCGGTCTGGGAGGATCCCATATGCCGCGGAGCGGCTGGGCCCGTGAGCCATGGCCGCTGAGCCTGCGCGTCCGGAGCCTGCGCGTCTGGAGCCTGTGCTCCGCAACGGGGGAGGCCACAACAGTGAGAGGCCCGCATACGGCAAAAAAAAAAAAAAAAAAAAAAAAAAAAAAGTAACTTTTGATAAATTTATATATATGTATATATTTGACACAATGAAGTGGTCAGGTGTTTGTCCTGTCAGGCTGTGACTGTCACAGCCCCAAATCCAGACCAAGCCTGGAGTGTGCTATGGGTCACTCAGACTCCACCAGCTGCCTGGTCATCCGGCAATGGTTTTCCAACCCGGTGCAAAACTCTTGGTAAAGTTCCGGACTCACCTTGTAGCTGGATTCTGCCTAACTCAGCACATATTAACCTGGTGATAACCCCTTATGCGCCTGTGTCAGACAAAGTTAGGGTCTAGGGTGGGGTATTAGAAATCGGTTGTTCACACACATGCATTTCAGGCTGAATCTTGGTCACTTCTAATCTCTAGCTTCCCCCCACCCAAAGGCCAGGTGTTCTCTCCACTAGCATTGAACAGCCACAAATGCCCCCCCAAATTTCTCAGGGTCCCCCTTGAATGAAGGAAGGAGGATTCGCTCATGGAAATGTGCTCAGTTGCCAGCTCTGCTCTCTGCGCTGGGGCAGCACCGCGTGGAACCCACCGGGGTGAAGCTGTGGTCCCAGCTGGAAAAAAATGCCTCCCATCCTCCCCAAACCCCCTGCAGTCGGGGAAGTGGGGGGCGGAGGCCTCAGGCTGCCCGCCAAGCCCAGCCCTCCCTACGAGCTCAGGTTTAGTTCCCCCTCCCGGAACGCGCAAATGCCCCTCTGGAGAAAGAGGTGAAGGAGCCGCTTCCCCCTCCCCAATAAACCTGGGACACATTTCGCGATCTCTAGTGTCCTCTAGTGGCCGAGATGCGTCATGTCAGGTACCCAGAGGTTGATTCTTATTGTTTACAAACTTCCACAAGTGAAATCAGGCTGACACACACACAAATGCTGTAGGATTCCTCTTACAGGAGACACCTCGAGTACTGAGTCAGAGACAGAGGGTAGGAGGGTGGTTGCCAGGGGCTGAGGGAAGGGGAAATGGGGACTTATTCTTTGATGGATTTCAGTTTGAGAAGAAGAAAAAGTTCTGGAGGTGGATGGGGGTAACGGTTGCACAACAATATGTGTCCTTAATGTCACCGAACTGTACACTTAATAGTGGTGAAGAAGGTGAATTTTATTTTATGTATATTTTCACACCTATGCACCCCGACACACAAGTAACATTTCAGCCTATGCATATTTATAGAGAAAAAAGTCCACGCTGCCTTGCATTTTTGTCCCTAGTTCCAATTCTGCTACACCTCAGGGGACATTTCCACACTAATTCTATCCATTTAAAAGTTACCTATGTGTATAGTATATGTACTTGTTTATTTGTATCTAGAAATGTAGACGTATAGAACTATATACTATATATGTGTACCTGTGAAATATGTGTATACGTATTTATAAAAATAGATAGTTCACTTGTGTTTCTAAGTAAATTTTATCTTTATGTATTTTTAAAAGTTTATATATACAGATATTATATATATATACACACGTGTTTTGGATATAAAAACTTTAGATAAGTTTTAAACTATAAATACTGCCCCTAGTATTTGGGGGTGTGGATGTAACGTGATCTGTTTGACTTCCTCCCCCACACGGATGCACATTGAGGTTGCTGTCTTTTGTGTCCCTTTTATGAGAATCCCTTGTACATGCAACTTTGTGCACATATGTGAGGTTTCCTGCAGGAGAGTTACCCAGATGCTTCCAACATCGTGTTCAAGTCAGAAACTCGAATCTGAACTGCAAAAGCTTGTAAAAACGAGGAGTGTTAGAAATCAGCCCATTGGGGGAGCACTAAGTGGGGGAGGGTTATAAACTCTGAATGGAAGGAAAAGGCAGGACAAGGGTCAGGGGTGGGAAGTAGGGTGTTGTTTGGACCTATAACTGCATTCTTGGCCCTGGAGTTTTTGTTTTATTTTTAATTTAAAAAGATTATACTTCGTTTCAAAATTCAAGAAAATGACAAAAGAGTCTACAGTGCAATCTCCCTCTTCACTCTGTCTTCCGGTCACACCATTCTCCACGGAGCCAGCCCAGGTCACTATCCCTCCTGCATCCCTCCAGAGATCGTTTCTGCAGAAGCCAAAACATGTGTCTGCAAAAACCATCAACAACTGTACATGATACACATAGTTCTGCATCTGTTTTTCATGATCTAGTGGGAGATTATGCAGAAACACAGGTTTCTTTTAATGGCTTCCATTGTGTGGATGTGCTGTAATTTACTTCACCTGTCCCCTCCTGATGGACCCCTCGGTTGGTTCCAATCTTTGCTATCACATTCGATGCTACAATGAACAGCCTTGTACAACTGTCATCGTGCACACGTGTGAGGACACACACAGGATTCATTCCTGGTAGTGAAATTACTGGCTGAGAAGAATACAATTTGCTCTCTGCAGTGGCTTAGCCAACCTGTATCCATCCTCCATTTGTGTCTGTTTCACTGTCCCCAAAATAGCCTTGTGTTATTTGCCAAGCAGATAAGTGAAACATTGTATCTCGATGTGCATTCTCATGAGAGTTTTAAAAGTATGAACTGGGGCCAAACATCTTTTCAAACACTGACAAGCCCCCGGTTTTTTCTCCCCCATTTTTAGATGAAATTTGCGTGCTCATCTGTGAGCTCTGCTGCCTTTTATGGCAATGGGAGAGGATTGCATCTTCCTCAATGTGCAACCCCATCATTAGGAGCCTTGGGGCGTTACTAGGATTTTGGAGAAGAAAGTGGATCTTTCCCCTTTACGCATCCATCCTGCTCTCTCTCCGGCGCTGGTCTCCGGGTGTTGCCATCTTCCCATTCTCCTTCGCTCTCCCCCGCCCAGCTCCATCCTGTGCCATACCATCCCGATCCTGGCCTCACAAGCCAGCTGGTGAGCCATTCTGGAGGGATTTTAGCTCGTGGGAATGAGCGTGGAGGAGGCCTCCTCCCGTGGCTCTGGCCCTGTCTTCTGGTCTCCGCCACGTGATGCTCTCATGTTCCGTGGGCATGGCCTATTCATCTGATGGCACGAGTGGGTCTCAGACAGCTAACAGGAGTCACGTGCTCCGTGCACACCCCGCGCTCGCCTGGCTTCATATCCTCGGCCCCCTCTGTCCCCTTCCTGCGGTGCCCTCGGCAAGCCCAGCATGGGTGTGTCAGCCCTTGAACTCCTCTGCATGTGCTCCCTACCTGTTTTGTGGCACCTGCTGCTTCTGCTTGTAACCCAGCTCTTTTCTCTCTCCACCTCCCACAGCTGTGGGGCGGGGAAGGACCCTTGTCTATCTTCTTAACCCCAGGATGTAGCTCAGTGCCTGATGTACAATACACGTGTGTTCTTACAGCCGGTGGCCACACCAGGAAACACTTCCCAGCCTCTCTTTTCTCTTGAAAATTCCATCCTCAAATCTCAGCAGATCTTAAATGGTTAATAAGAAAAATAACACGTGTATTGACTATATTTTCTTATTTATTTTTATTTTTTTATTTTTGTTTTTGGCTGCACTGCAAGGCATGCAGGATCTTAGTTCCCTGACCAGGGATGGAACCTGTGTCCCCTGCAGTGGAAGCACGGAGTCCTCACCACTGGACCACCAGGGAATTCCCCCTATATTTTCGTATTTTCTCTATTCTTTTTTTTTTTTTTTTTTTCTTTTTGTGGTATGCGGGCCTCTCACTGTTGTGGCCTCCCCCGTTGCGGAGCACAGGCTCCGGATGCGCAGGCTCTGGATGCGCAGGCCCAGCGGCCACGGCTCACGGGCCCAGCCGCTCCGCGGCATATGGGATCCTCCCAGACCGGGGCACAAACCCGTATCCCCTGCATCGGCAGGCGGACTCTCAACCACTGCGCCACCAGGGAGGCCCCCCTATTTTCTCTATTCTTGATGCTCTGGCATTTGGGACCTTGATCCTGGAGAGACTGCCCCTCCAGGGCTGGTGAATTCCTAGAAAAAGCAAACCACTACCCCGTGAGCACAGGCCAACTGGCCCAGAGCCCACACCCCAAATGACTCCCTCATCAAACACATACCCTGCCCGTATTCCCCTTGCCCTAAATCACCCCAGGGCCAGGTCCTGGGAAACTGGGAACCACGTCTATAGCCCAGAGCTCCCTGAAAGTATTCAAACTGTCCAACCCTAAGTTTCCTCAGGTACCTACCTTGCCTCACCCATTCCTTCCCGTGAAAACCCCTTTAAAGGCTCTGGGCCCTGCTCTGCCCTCTCACCCCACTGCCCCTGGACCCACCTGGTGCTTCCCTCCATGGCCCTGCGTGCTGTGCCTCCTGTTTCTAGGGACCTGTGAGTTTAAACTTTTTCTCTCATGGCGGTCATTTCCATGTTTGTGTGTTTTGCCACACACACCTGATTAAAGCAAATCCCATGTCCATTTTTAGAACAATGTGGAAGCAGATTACTGTTATGGGCCCGGACCAAGCATCTAAAGTTTTAGGATCTTCACCCAGTACCGCTGTCCTCTCCCTCCCCCAACATCCTCCCTGGCCCCAGTGAAAGAGACCCATCCAATTCGGAAGGAAAACTAAGGGATGAAATTGGGGATCCAGCTGATTTCAGCCCTTGGTTGATGATTAAAAGCCAGGTAGCCCAAGCATTTGCATCTTTTCTCCTAAGAAGAGGTGGAAATGAGGAGAAGCCACCATCCACCAGGCTTCCCGCTACCCAGGAGGTGCTCCATCGTCAGGGTTTATCTTGGGCCATGGACAGTGTTCCTAGATTGTGGGGTTACTGAAAACACAATTATTGCAGATTGAAAACTTTCCCCAGGGACCCCCTTGGGCATCTTGTACAATGTCATTTACTCTCTACAACCTCCCCCTGAGGTGGCTGTATCACCCTCTTTTACTGAGAGGGGGGAAAAGGCTCAGCAAAGTCCATGGCGGGACCCGAATTTGGGCTCAGGTGGGAGGACTCAGGAGACATGGGCTGTTCTGGCTTTACTCGCTTTGCCAACTGGAGGACCACATCCTCTTGGCCACCTAGTGCCACGGTGGCAGATTCTACACATCTGAATTGCAAGGAATGTGAAATAGCAAGACACACATATATTAATTAACTGTTACTTTCTGCACAAAGCTTAAAATAGTGTGAAATCACTCAAAAAACTGGGAAAAAGAGCTTGGGGACGATGGTGTTTCCCAAAGATGGCTGCGTTAGTACCTCTGTGTCGCCGGCTCCTTTACTATGTGATCCGTCTCTTTTCTTCAAGAGGTGGTGTCTAATTTCCCTCCCTTTGAACCTGGGCTGGTTTGTCACAACAGAAGGTGTCAGAGGTGATGCTGCATGGCCCCTGACACCAGTTCAGGAGGAGCTCTGAAGCTTCCACCTGGGTGTCTTGGGCTCTCATCTTGGGACGGTCCCTCTCAGTGCCCAAGGAGGACATCACGCGGTGGGAAGTGTCAGGGTCGCAGCCTGCTCCACGGTGGTAGGGCTGCAGCCTTTTGCTCATAGACTGGCCATGAATGGCGCCTCCTGCAGGTGTGCAGGGCTCAACCCAGGCACCGTATGCTCCAGCTCAGAATGCATGGATTAGTTCAAGGAAGAGTCTTTGCAACCAGGTACACAGAGATTGGGGGTTTTATTTGCAGAGTTGGTACCTTTTATTTTTTTTAATTTAACAAATTTTTTAATATCTTTATTGGAGTATAATTGCTTTATAATGGTGTGTTTTTTTTTAAGAGAAAGCTGAAAAAGCCTGAAGATATAAAAACCCATTTACCCCACACCTCTCCCTTCCCCAGACATTGAATACTTCCCAGGGGTTCTTATCTGGACCTCTCTGTGTATAAAGACCTGGTTATTTGCACTCCACAAGTGGGAAGGAGAGAACACATACAGGGACCCAGACACAGCTAAATGTGTCCAGCATGGGCAGCACAGGGCAATGGGGGCCCTCGAAGGGCAGGGCAGCCTCAAAGGTGACTCCCAAGCTGGGACCAGGGGCACCTCCACGCCTGGGCCCCAGGTCACATCTCATAGTCTTTCCTTGAATCAGCTGCAACCTGGCCCCCTGGACATGGAGAAATCACTCCCAACCTAACCTTTTCCCTGGAGGCCCCTTAGTGGCCACCCTGATGGACAGTAGACTCTGTAAGGTGGGCACGAGCACTGAATCTTTGCTCCTGGTAACCTCCGGTCACAACGTTTCATCAACTGACCAATACACAACCTCCTCTTGTGTGTTTCTTTTTAAAAATGGCTTATTTAATATACGTCGATTCATTAACATTAAACTCACGGCCAACAGCACTGTGACTCATGCCCGAAGGAAGCTTATCAAGCCTGCATTTTCTCCAGAAGGCACGGCCCAGCCCTCCTGTGCTCAGGAGACGAGGCAGCCCTTCAGCACTGTGTTTGGGGGGCCCTTTTAAATTTTATTTATTTGTTTGTTTGTTTATTTATTTATTTATTTTTTGGCTGTGTTGGGTCTTCGTTTCTGTGCAAGGGCTTTCTCTAGTTGCGGCGAGCGGGGGCCACTCTTCATCACGGTGCGCAGGCCTCTCACTGTCGTGGCCTCTCTTGTTGCGGCGCACAGGCTCCAGACGCGCAGGCTCAGTAGTTGTGGCTCAGGGGCCTAGTTGCTCCACGGCATGTGGGATCTTCCCAGACCAGGGCTCGAACCCGTGTCCCCTGCATTGGCAGGTGGATTCTCAACCACTGCGCCACCAGGGAAGCCCCTGGGGGGGCTTTTTAAATAGTTAAATCACCCACCAAAAACACAACATTTGAAATAGGTGGCCCTAAACAGAGCACGGGGAGGACGCTTGTTTCACTGTGACACACGGGAAGGGGCACAGTGGGGCACGTTCACTCTCAGCGGGGAGCGGGCACTTTGAGAGACTCCCGTTTTCTGCTGTTCCTCGTGATTTGGGATTACACATACATGTGAGCAAGTAGCCGAATTTGCAGGTAATGAGAATTGAGGGTATTTTGACATAACTTCTGGTCTGTCCGTTCACCTGGGTCCTGGGTCTCAAAAGTGAATGCCCCCAGGGGCCAGACGGGCCACGTGAGGTCTGGTGAGACTCAAGTGGCCTCGTCTGCAGGGGGCTTGGCTACCACTGCAGCTGGTTCTTCCTCTGGGACTTCAGGCCTGATTGGGATGGGGCCCCATCATTTCTGCTTGGGTTGGGGGGCTGGGGTTCCTGTTTATTTGGGGGTGGGTTTGGGGGGGCTGGGCTCCCCATGGCATCCCTTGGTGCTACCCTAGGTACTCTATTTGGTCAGAGCTTCTGACGTTTCATGAGAAAGCTGGATATCCAGATATTTCTCTGAAATATCAGGATTTTAAAATATAGGTGGTTCATTAAAAACCAAATCAAACCAAACATAAAACATTGTGCAGGCCAAATGGGGCAACAGTCATCTGGGCATGAGTCTGCTGTGTTCCCAGATGCCGTTGTCACCTAGGCTATAGGTGAGAAGCTGCCGGCAGGCCGAGAGCATCCACCTGCTCATCCCCTGCCCGTTCAGTTTGCCGTGGTTGCTTGAATCCATCGACATCCGCAAATGTTTCTGCTTTAAGGAAGGACTGACATTGGAGGGGGGTGTGAATTTGTGTCTGTACTGGGAGCACAGTTGAGCCATAGGAGGTTAAACCTCTACCTTGAGTGGGTTATTATAGAGGTTTGTATACATCGAATTACGGGCACTTTTACACCTGGCCCTACATGAACCTAGCCAATAGCTACCGAAGACTGGCTTGTACCAATAATGAGGGAAGCATGACTTCTCCATGGAAAGTGAAGATTTCCCTAGCATTTTCAAGTATATCTGGGGTCACTCCAATAAGTGTGTTTTTTTCATCTTGTGCTTCTTGTGTATGAAAGCATTCTGTGAGGTTATGTCCATGAAAACAAACGCCTTTTTTCTTTTTCTAATAAAAGCAGCCTAATGAAAGATAAGGATAAGGTTATACCATGGCTACTGTGGCTGTCAACAAGCCTTTTGAGATTTTCTTTTTCTGTTGAAATCGTTAATGAATTGCAGTTTTCCACGGACCTCATTGAAGGTGGCTTTTCAGATATGGGAGCAGAAAATCAGAGAGATGCTTTTTCCATGTGGAATGTCAAAGGGCTTCATTTGGTCTTGTGGCTACAGACTTAGTCAGGTCTGGGACCAATCTTGCTAATTACAGCAGGTGGATCTTTGGCCTGAGGAAGAAAGCAAGGCTCCGGGGCGCTTCTCTGTGACCGCTTTGGGACCTTCACAAGTGACAAGCCGCCCTTCTGAAAGCCGCTTGGGTTATAATGATTCTCGAATGGGCTTTTATGTGGACGAGGAACATGACCCGAGGCCTCGGGGACACCAGAGATGATGCTTTTTATGCAGCTCGAGATGTGAGCAGAGAGCAAAAGCAATTGCAAAACATAAGCAACTGCTGCTTTTTCGAACATTATAAAGTATACTTTGAATGAAGACAGTGCATACTCGTGCCTGAATCGGCCCTAGACTTCACATTTTCAGGAAATAAAAATCTGGGCTTTGCACTTTCTATGGACCAGTGGTGGACCTAGACATTTTACATAGGAGAGACCTCACTTATTCAAACTTTTCAGTGAACCAGACTGATTGGGGTGATTCTTGTCCTCATTTTACAGGGAGGAGACTGAAGTCACCAAGTCAGCCTGGGGCCCAGCTGGGACAGGAGCCCCAGTCTGTTGACCCTCGAGCTTGCGCTCGCAGGGGCCCAAAGACGGTGGGTCGACAGTGGAGGAAGGGTGGTGTGGACGTGGCCTGAGTCCTGTCCACTTTCCTGTTCTTTTGGGACGGGTAGTGGGAGGGGTCAGGCTGATGGAGCACCTCCTGGGAAGCTCAGAGGGCTTTAGCCATGTAGTACCTGTTCTGACCACCTTGTAAGATTTGCCTTAAATCATGGGCATGGTTGAACATTTATGGCCAGTGTGAGAAAAAAACCTGCTCATTCATGGCGTCACGTGATGAGCCATTGTGGCTTCATTACTTGATTAATAACGCCTGGGTGGGGAGATTTATTTTCCTTTTTCTCTTGTTTCTATAAACTCTTCAGCCAGATCCCTTTACCAACCCCATCTCCTCACACCTCCTGGGGAAATTTGCTTTCTTTTGCCTCTGAATAGTCTGTTTCTGTCAACTGGATTCTTCCTGTTACCTTTTCCATCAATTTTGTAAAAGAACTGGATAGAGGACACACATGCGTTCACCATCTCGATGCTGCTGTGAACATTTACTGTATTTGCTTTGGCACATGCTGTCCTGTGCATTTCTCTGGCCACCCACCAATCCTTTCTTTTCCCTTTAAATACATTTCGAAGGAGGTTGCAGACATTATACACTTCAGCATGCGTTTCATTGACTAGATTTCAAAAATATTTATGTTTGGTTTCTTTTCTGTTAAGTAAAAATTTACTTATGGTGAAATGCACAATTCTTATGTATACCTTTCGGTGAGTTTTTTCCATTTCCTTTTTCACACTCAAATCTCCTCTCATGCTAAGCCAAGTAAGTCAGACAGAGAAAGACAAATATCATAAGAGATCACTTAGATGTGGAATCTAAAAAAATGATAAAAACGAACTTATTTACAAAACAGAAACAGACTCACAGACATAGAAAATAAACTTATGGTTACCAAAGGGGAAAGGGGGGGATAAGTTAGAAGTTTGGGATTAACAGATACCCACTACTATATATAAAGTAGATAAACAACAAAGACCTACTGTATAGCACAGGGAACTCTACTCAATATCTTCTTTTAATAATGCCTGTCCAACGCCTCCCTTGCCCACTCCTGCTTTTCCACTGGTAGAATTTTTAATTTATTTATTGTTTGTTTGTTTTTGGCTGCATTATGCGGCATGTGGGACCTTAGTTCCCTGACCAGGGATTGAACCCGTGCCCCCTGTATTGGGAGCGTGGAGTCTTAACCACCGGACCACGAGGGAAGTCCCTCTACTCAATATCTTGTAATAACCTATAAGAGAAAAGAATCTGAAGAATATATACATGTATATGTGTAACTGAATCACTTTGCTGTACACCTGAAACTAACCCAACATTGTAAATCAACTCTAGTCCAATAAGAAAAACCACACCACCCGCCTTCAACCCCATAAAATCTCCTCTGCCCCATTTCACTGCCCCATTTCTCCTTCTCATTTTCTACCAGATCCCCCGAATGCCCTGTCCCCTTCCTTCTCTCCCCACTCTCCTTGCTCCCATCTGGCTACTTCCTGACCCCTCCCTCCATCTTAACGGACATTGCTAACAGCCTCTGATCCCCAAACCGTGAGGACAGTTTCCAGCCGTCACTTCCTCAAACCCTCTGTGACCCCTCAACGCCGACCTCTCCTCCTCCCGGCACGCTGTCCTCTGTGGCCCGCAGGGCACTCTGCTCTCTCGGGTTTCCCTCCTGGGCCCCTGCTGTCCATCCTTTCTCTCCTGGGAGGTCACCATCTTCTTCTCCAGCATTAAAGCTTGGAGCTGCTTAGGGCTCAGCCCTGAGCCCATGTTTCTTCTCACTCGATACTTTCTCTGGAGAGGATCTCACCCACCTTCCTGGCTTCACTTTCCACCTGCACAGGCGCGGCTCTCTGATTCCGGTCCTGGTTGGCATGTGGTTCTGGACCCGTGTGCCCAGCTCAGCATCTCCTCTTGGTGACGCGGAAGCACCCACAGCCTTCCCGTCCAAACCAAGCCCACGGTCTGTCCTCCTCCCCCGGGCCTCCTCCAGGGTCTCCAGCACACAGAGGCATTACCTAAGGGCATCACCTGTTAGATCTAATCTACTCCCAACCTGTGGGTCTGCCCTCAACAACGATCTCCTGATGCGCCTCTGCCTCTCTCCGCCGTCAAGGTGAGGCTCACACTTGGCTGAGCTTCCTCGGAGACTCTCTCGCCACCTTCTTTACCCAGCAGCCACTCGCCTGGTCCTGGGGCGCCCCTGCCTGGACTCTCCAGCGGTGACCCAGTGCTTTCCATCCCTGTGGGGATGGCGAGGGCCTGCTGTGCTGGACCCCTGCCCACCCATTCCGCCCACCTCACAGCCCTCCAACCTCGCTGGCCATCTTTAATCCTTCCCACCACTGCCCTCTGCCCTCTCTCTCCTGTCGTCCTTTGCCCCCTCTCTTTGCCCCCCCAGCACCCCCGCCCTCCAAGCACACATCTTTCCCATGTAAACACCTCCCTGGTGTGATCCGTCTTGTAAGTCCACTGGCCCCTCCTTTCAGATACACGGTCACACGTCGATATTCCATTGGGATGGAAGACCTCCACTTCACATAAGCTTCATGACTGTATCTGTTTTTTTTTTTTTTGCATCTGTGTTATCTCCAGCACCTAGTGCAATGTCTGATACGTATTAGAGGCATAACCAATATCTGTGGACCTAATACATGAAATTTCATGCTTTATATTATTTAATGGTTTTTAGAATGGAAGGCACTTAGTGTTAACCAAGGTATCAAAATTGGAGGATTAGTATTAACAGCTGCTAGTTCAGATTAAAGAAATTTTTTTTTTTTTTTTGCAGTACGCGGACCTCTCACTGCTGTGGCCTCTCCTGTTGCGGAGCACAGGCTCCGGACGCGTAGGCTCAGCAGCCATGGCTCACGGGCCCAGCCACTCCACGGCATGTGGGATCTTCCCGGACCGGGGCACGAACCCGTGTCCCCTGCATCGGCAGGCGGACTCTCAACCACTGCGCCACCAGGGAAGCCCCCACCACCTCATTTTTTAAAAACAATTTGGAGTTTGTGGCTGTACACTCAGGGGCTTACAGAGCACGGGCTGGAGATCTGGAGCCTGGCACCAGCTCTGAGTTACTGTGGCTTTGGAAAGGGTGAATGCTTCCTTTTTCTTATTGGCAGATCAGGACCATCAAACAGCCCCTGGAGTCTCCAGGACTTGTGAGGATGAGACAGTATTTGTGCATCTCCGCAAAACGTTAAAATCACATTAACCCACTAGGAAAAGGGCAATAATGTTTAGGGTCAGGATTCCACCAAATTCTTCCGTTCTGCCTTGCAGAGGGCAAGACACCACGCCTTGGATGTTGGCAGAGGGGCTGCTCTGTGGGTCCTCCTGTTTGGGGGACTTGAGAGCTGGACTAAATCCAAGTGTCACCATTGTTATGGTTGCTGCCGTGACCCCCTCTCAATAAGCTTTACCATCCCTCCAGCTGTCCGAGGCTTGTGGTTCCATCAGCTGTGTGCTCCTCTTGTCCTGCAGAAGGGTGGCTTCGTCCCTGGTCCCACCTGGGTGGCAGGCAGCTCGTCGGAAGTGTGCCTCCATCCTAAGGCATGGTCCTCTGGAACCCGGGCTGGGTTCTCTCAAGCTGCGAACCAGGCGCTTCTGGGAATCGTCATACTCGTCTCGTTGTGGTGGAAACCTCACCAGCTGCTTCATGGGGGAGGTTAATTAATGCAATTAACAATGAATGTCTTAATTGCAGATGTTGAGAGAGACACTTTGCTATTATTATTGTTGTTATTGTTTTGTGCAACTCTCCGCACACTTGGATGTCTCTTTATTAAAGCAAATAAAACCATAATTAGGTGCAGCCCAATTCAAACAGTGGCAGCGGCCTGGAGCAGGAAGCCATAATTCAAGAACAAGAGGCGTTCTTGACAGATATTATGTTGTCTGCCTGGTAACTGGTTGTGTGCCAGAGTGCTGTGAGCTGCTCCGGAGAACTCTTATCTGCTCCCCTAAAGCCTGGCCGGAGAGGGAATGCAGGATGAAGGGGACAGACCGTGAGGTCCCAGGGTCATGCCGGCAGCTGCCTCAGGGGACAAGCCCTTCAATAAGAGAGGGGGACAAAGACCAAGCTAAAAGAAGGGTACCTGTGCCCACGGGATGGGGGTTGCTATGTTCCAGAAGACTTTGGGAATTACCCAGAAGCTTCAAGTTAAGACAAAAGCAAAAGAAGGCACGTTACTGCCCTACAATTGTGGTTTTTAGAGGATTAGAAGGAAGGAAGCAGAGATCAGATCAGCATTTCGAGGGGAAACAATTGACAAAACAAGAGATCAGATCAGCATTTCGAGGGGAAACAATTGACAAAACACATACCCAGGCCTTGATGGCTGATGGAGGCCTTGACCGTGGTCTTTCGTTGTGTTTCCCAGTAGCACAGGGGCTGCAAAGTGAAATCTGTGTGTCGATATGCTAATGGTGGCCTCTTTAAATGAAATTAATGCCCGGATTGTGTGAGGAGAGAGCCCTTCGTTATTCCCTGTGATATGAAGATGTGTCGGAGATTCTTCCCGGCCTCTCAGTGACACTCTTCATACAAAATTTATCTCTTTTATGGGTTTGAAGCTCTTTCAGATACATATCAAAGACCTTTCCATGCCTCAACCATGCATAATATATTCTGCAACGGCTTATAATAAATCATCTTCCTTCTCTGACTGGTTAGCCGTGAGCACACATGGCTATTGCCAGCGCCAAACGGATGCCAGATCCTCACATTGGATACTTTGCCTCTCGTGTTACCCCTTTCTGCACTTCTGTCTTCCCTAGGGAGCCCCTCAAAATGGCAAGGAGCTGGAATCACGCAGTTACCCTCCTGCTTCTAAAGCCACTGTCCGTGTCGACGATACAGAAGGCGCACCCTGATGCTATTTCACGTTGCAAAAGCATCTTCCCTTTCTCCTTTGTCTCGCTTCCTGCTTCCACAAGTAGAGGTGCCACTGAGACTCACTGCGTTTCCAAAGGACTCAGGCTGGGAACGGTGGCCTGTAATCGTGGTTGCATCTGAGCCGAGTACAGAAGGGCTCTGTTGCATTTTGGTGAGGAGAGAAACAAAATGGGACTAAGGGGAAGACCTTCCAGAATGGCAGCCTTGAGGCTGGGAAAGACACCACCTTCCTCCCGGCTGCCAAATGGGTAGCAGAACCCAGTCTGGTGGCTTGGGGGAAATGCCTCCATCTCCAAGGTTACTCATGTCGAATCAAAGAGATTGGGTTTTCCAATGCCCATGGGTCAATGGGGTCCTATGTGTGTGGTGTGGGTCATAAAGCAGAAGGGGAGGTACTTTAATAAAAAAGAAAAGGAATTATGCTTTCTGTGGTGTCATTTCCAAAGGCCAATGTGTGTTGAGGGAAATATGCCCTGTGGTGGAGATGGCTGGGGGTCCCTACCCCATATCAGTTTTCCTTTTCAGGAACAGAACCCAAATTTATAGCTGAACAAATGATAGTACAGAATAAAGGTGATACTTCCCAGGCTCTAGATGTGGCCCTGGGACTAAGTTTTGGCGTTTTGGGATGTAGAAGTGTCTTATGGCAGCTTCTGAGAACTCCCTTAAATGGCAGCTAGTGTGTTGTGCTCTTTGCATATTTTTCCTTTGCCTCTCTACCCTTCCTTCTGCCTGAGATAAGGGACATACTGGCTGGAGCTGGAGCAACCACGCTGGACCATGAGGTGGAGAGTGGAGATTATGCTTGGTGAAGCTACAGAGTAGAAGGAGGCCAGTTCCTGAGGCTTCCTACTCTCCTGGGGACTCCCTGAATCTTCTCAGAACCAGGCTGCAGCTGGATGCTCTTCCTAACCCATCCTTCCCTCCCTCCCTCCATTCATGGGTGGCAGAGGTGCATCAGGACCTGAGGCTCTCCCTGCCCCGTCTGGCACCCTCTATCTCTACCCTTCACAGGCACGTCCCCCAATAAAACTCTTGCCTGTCTAATCCTGACCTGGAGTCAGCCTCTCAGAAGACTCAGGCTGACACAGGATGCATCTGGGAAGGAGTGAGCAGGTGAGGGTTGCGGGCATGGGAGAAGAGCATCCTGACAGAAGGAATATCTTGTGCAAAGGTCCTGTGGTTTGAGAGACCGAGGGAGTTAGAGGAACTGACAGAAGGCCAGTGTGGCTGGAGGGAAGAGAGCAGATAGGGTGGGAGGTGGGGGACAAGAGAAAAGAGCTAGAGTTGGCTCTTCGTGGCTTTTTATCCTAATAAGAATGGATCCCATTGGATAACTTTACGCAGTGGGGCATTGTGGTCAGATGTGATCAGGCTCTGACATGGTCCCAGAGAGAGGTGGTGGTGGCATGGATGGGGGGTGGCGGTGTAGAAGAAAGAAAGTGGACAGACCCAGAAATGATGCAGGAGACAAAGCACCTACTATGCGCCAGGCACCACTCTGGCAGTACATCACGAAGAGTGCTCACGTTTGGAGGTGCGGGAGGAGGCTTCTTAATTAAACCACTTCAGGCACATTAGACGATCAATATCCATTCTGTGAATCCACATCTCCAAATGCCATCAGCCCCCTCCAAGATTTGTTGCCGTGTGTAACTAGGATTTCACAGCTAAAATGAAATCCTTCCAGATGCTGTTTAAACCCACGTCTGCTTTCATGGCCTGAATCTCACGGGAACTGGGAATGGTTCCAGGTATCAGAGCAGCAATGCTCCATGGGAAGGTGATTCGGTCCCTCACTCTGCTTTCTCATCTGCCAAAAGTATTATTAGTCTTTTAATAATATCTAAAGCTTTTTTTAAGGCTTTATCCTCTCTGGAGGCTCAAAGGTAAGGTGTATATTTACCGGATGCCAGCAGCTTAAAAGCAAGAACTTTATAGAAATTAACATCCATCTGTCAGGGTCTGTAGAATCAGTAGCTTCCATTTATCAGGGTTTAGTAAGTGCTGAAAACGTTGCCTGAATCCTGACAGGTGCACTGAACAAGGAGCCATCCTCTACCCACACGTCCTCATTGTCATCTCATTTAATTGAGAGAAGAACTATTATTGTTCCCATTTAATCAATGAGGAAACTGAGGCTTAGAATGATTAAGTAAAATTTCCAGTCTTACAGCTAGAAAAATGACAGAGGTGATATTTGAACCCCTATCTATTTGCTTCCAAAACCAGTGCTCTTTATTGCCTTCTTTTAATCTCTTAGAAGCTGAAGACTTCCAGTTGGATAGTTTTTAGAATTTCCAGAGAATAAAGAATATGTCTAATAAAAATGGACTTATCTTTCATTTATAGTGATATTATCAATTACAGATTATCTTCTTGGTAGGTGACATACATTAGACATCAACAAACAAAAATACATCATTGAGTCAATTACTGAACAGTTCCTCAAAAACTGTAAAATGTATTTTTGATCAGTTTTAGTGAGGAACAATTTACACACGATAACATGTATGAATTTTTGCTGCATAGTTTGATTAGCTTGGCAAGTAAATATGATTATGTACCTACTCTCACAATCAAGATATAAGACATTTCTGTCACCCCCAAAGTTCCCCCATGCTGCTGTGTAGTCAACCTTTCCCTGCATCTCTGGTCCCTGGCAACCACTGATCTGCTTCCTGTCACTATTGTTTTGCCTTTCCTAGAATTTCACATACATGGAATCATATAATATTTAGGGTTTTGTTTTTTTTAGTATGTGTCTGGCTTCTTTCCCTTATAATAATCCTTTTAAGACACATCCATTTTGTTGCATGTATCAGCAGTTCCTTTTTCTTACTGAATAGTATTCCATTGTATGGATGTTGCCTGTTAATGGCCATTTGGGTGGTTTCCAGTTTGGGGCTCTTAGGACTAAAGCTGTTATAAGCATTCGTGTGTACGTTTTGTGTGAACGTAGTGTTTCCTTTCTGTTGCATAAAAACCTAAGAGTAGGATTGGGGGATCACATGAAAAGTACATGTTTACTCCATAAGCAACTGTCAAAGCATTTCCTGCAGTGACTGTGCTATGGCAACCCCACCAGCAAGGCATGAGGGTCCCAGATGCTCCGATGCTCACCACCATTTGGCATTGTCAGTCTTTTTCACTTGAGTCATTCTACTGGGTGGTGTACAGTAGCAATAAAATGCCTTTAAAAATACATCCTTCTCAGATACGCTGCATGTGTCCTTCAGCTTTGTTAAGGTGGGCACAGGGTAATAGCACCTGATGGGTCAACTGGAGGTCACCCAGATCTGTACTACTTTCCTTTGAGAGGGAAGATACTCAGGTCTCCTAAGTGGTTCAAGAGCACAGACTGATGTCCCAATGGTGTGACAACAGAAAAGTGATTGAACTTCCCTTGGCCTCACTTTAAAAAAATCGAGGTATAGTTGATTTACAATATTATATTAGTTTCAGGTGTACATCATTTTTAGAGCTTATACCCCATTTAAAGTTATAGAAAAAAAAAGGGACTTCCCTGGTGGTCCAGCAGTTAAGACTCCAGGCTTCCACTGCAGGAGGCACAGGTCCGATCCCTGGTTGAGGAACTAAGATCCTGCAAGCCTCGGTGTGGCCAAAAAAAAAAGTTATTGTGAAATATTGGCTATAGTCCCTGTGCTGTACATTCATCCTTTTTTTTGGTACGCGGGCCTCTCACTGTTGTGGCCTCTCCCGTTGCGGAGCACAGGCTCCGGATGCACAGGATCAGTGGCCATGGCTCATGGGCCTAGCCGCTCCGTGGCATGTGGGATCTTCCCGGACCGGGGCACAAACCCGTGTCCCCTGCATCGGCAGGCGGACTCTCAACCACTGCGCCACCAGGGAAGCCCCTATGTTCATCCTTTTATTTTATTTATTTTGTACTTAGTAACTTGTACCTCTGAATCCCCTTCCCCAGACTTGCCCTTCCCCTTTATCTCATTTTATCTCCTGTACCATGGAGATGGTCCAGAGTTCCTGAACACTGGCAGGCTTATTTATATGTGGTGATCCTCTGTGTATAACACAAAACACTGTTAACATTCAAAATGGTCCAACATTTATATGATGAAAGTAAAGTAGTTTATTTTGACATTTTGTGAGTGCAAAATGCTCAAGAATTTCACCAAAGTGGAACTTTCCTCCATTTTCTGCCCTCACATCCTCACCTCTTGCTCGTGTCCACAGTATGGGTCTGGCCTACGAGGTGATTTCTACCTACTGGGGGTGTTGAAATGATTAAATGAGGTAATGAATTAAAGCACTTAGTACAGAGCACAGCAGATGGTGAGCTCTCAAGAGACATTAGGTTATGTTTGGAGACGAAACCACCACCTGAATGACAGGAGAAGTATGTTTAGGAAGAAGACGACGCAGTGAAACAATAAAGAAGCACAAAGAGGAGAAAAGCAAAAAATCCCACTTGAACCCTCCATCCCACTCCCAATCCCACTGCCCTCCCCAGAGGCACCCACTGTTAGAGTTGGTGTATATTTTAGACAGGTGGGGTATATATGGTTTCTATGTGTTGGGTTGTACAAATAGGCATGGAACAAAGGGCATAGTTTTGCTCTAGGAGTTATTTAACCCTTGTGTTTGATCATACTTATAATTCTGCAGCTTCCTTCCCCTCCTCTCTCCACCTTTTTTCTTTTATCTTGATATTACTTGAAGGCCTTTCCAGGTGGGATTGCAGGTATCACCTCTTCCTGTTGGTTGCTGCATCATGTAGCATGGTATAGATGTGTCACGTTTAGGCAACTGTGGAGTAGCAACCACAAACCCTCCACCGCTAGACAGCCTGCCTGGGTTTAAACTTGGCTTCACCACGCGGTGCAGGCACAGCCTTGCTTAGCTTCCCTGCACCCCAGTCTTCTCCTTTGTGCCTGGGTCCTTTTGTCTGTTAAAAATTGTGAGCTTGTTAAAGGCATCCACTTCCAATAAATTAACAAGACGTTTTTACATTGCAGACGCCATCTACCACGTTTACTTTGGGCTTGACACACAAAGGGACACAGTATAAGTTCCACTGAAACCTTACTTGCTCTTTTGTAAAATTTTCTTTTCACCAGAAAAAGAATTCTAAGTAGATGTAGTTGAAACCTGGGCTTTAAAAATCCCTAGGCATAAGAAATTACATTTTATGTAGTTTCCTAGAAATTTCCTCTGCACGACCTACTGGGCCATAAGCAGGCTATCAGTCAGTTCCAATGATTCGTTATTTCACCTTGGCGTGTGTTTTATCAGAAATCATATGGAAACTTTTTAATTTATGGGCTTTTATTGCAATCCACAATTCACCCTGAGTCGTCTATTATTAAGTGTTCTAGAGGTTCTTATTGTGTCTTATCAGAGAATTGTATCTCAGTGCAATTCATCTGGAGTCATTCTTCACAGAGAAAATCTTTCATATTACCTTTCTTTCATCATACTACGACAACTCTTGAATACATCATTATTCCACAATGAGCTTATAAATTATTATCATTAGGCAATTTTTTAATATAATCTGATTTTATAAACTGCTTCTTTCTATTATCGTTAGAGGGAAACCAGTAAATGCATCTGTCTGTTTTGATCTACCATGATAACAGTAATAGAAAAACCAAGTAAGGACATCTCACTGAGCTACAGACTCAGTGGATGTGTAACGAGTTCAGACTGGAACATTCGTGTGCATATAGCCATGCACCATGACCCCCTCTAATGGGTCACGATTGCCACCCATAATGGTATCTTAACTGGTAATGCTGGGTTATCAAAATGTCTTCAGCTGGATTTTTTTTTCTTCTATAAGGGAGTTTGAAAAAGGCAAAATAAAATATTTTTTAAATGAAGGAAAAAGCTAAGGTGGATTACTTAGAATATATGGTTCAGGATGTGAAATGGTACCCCAAAGAAGGCCCCCTGCTACCCTGCATGCTCTGGGTCACAGTCCCCATCACCCTACTTACTTGTTCCTGGAGAATGCAGATTTTTCCTTCTGGTCCTATGGAAGGAGGAAGGAACATTGTTCACATATGACTTTTAGATCAGTGTTGTCCTATAGCTCTGACTGTGATGGTGGGAATGTTTTATCACCTGCCCTGTCCACTGTGGCAGCCAGCAGCCACTGCATATGTGAAATGTGACTAGTGCAACTGAGGATCTAAATTTTAAATTTTATTTAATTCTAATTTAAGCTTAAATAACTTCATGGGGCTAGTGGCTACAGTACTGGACAGTGTGGTTTGAGACCGTCCGTAGTTTGTGGTATTTAGATTCTGTATTACTGCATTTTTTCATTAGAATGGGTGATTGAGAACTGACTAATTTTTTTCCAACCTGGGTAATTCTTTAGACGAGTAGGACAGGCAACAGAATAATATCAACAATATGCAGCATCCATGGAGTCCTGCCTGTGACTAGGCTCTGTTCTCACACTTCACCTAATCCTCCCAACAGTAATGAAAGAGGTACCACTTTTTTTTTTTTTTTTTTTTTTGTGGTACGCGGGTCTCTCACTGTTGTGGCCTCTCCCGTTGCGGAGCACAGGCTCCGGACGCGCAGGCTCAGCGGCCATGGCTCACGGGCCCAGCCGCTCCGCGGCATGTGGGATCTTCCCAGACCGGAGCACAAACCCGCGTCCCCTGCATCGGCAGGCAGACTCCCAACCACTGCGCCACCAGGGAAGCCCAAGAGGTACCACTTTTATCCTCATTTTGCAGTTGAGGGAATGGAGGAGACACAGAAAGGTTAAGTGACCTGCCCAAGGCCCCACAGCTAGTGGATACCTGGCTCCAGGGTCCCTGCTCCTTACTAGTATAACAAACTCTCAAGTTGTTCGCTATGGTACGTATGTTGTCAAGGTCATTGGAAAGGGGTTAGGGCGGGGTGTATTAGGAGGATACTTATATTGGTGAGAGATTGGACTGGATAGGTTCTGACACCCATCCTATCTCTAAATTTCTATGATACTAAGGACTAAAGTAGCTTAATGGAATTTTAAATTCCTTACGGTTAAGACTCACTTTTTTGTGACTAATTTTTTACTTTTATATTTTAATTAATTTTTATTGGAGTGGAGGTGACTTATCATGTTGTGTTTGTTTCAGGTTTACAGCAAAGTGACTCAGTTATACATATACATATATCCACTCTTTTTTAGATTCTTTTCCCATATAGGTCATTACAGAGTATTGAGCAGAGTTCCCTGTGCTAATACAGTAGGTCCTTATGAGTTATCTATTTTATACATAGTCGTGTGTATATGTCAATCTCAATCTCCCAATTTATCCCTCCCCTCTTTCCCCCTTTGTTTTGTTTGTTTTCTACATCTGTGACTCTATTTCTGTTTTGTAAATAAGTTCATTTGTACCATTGTTTTTTAGATTCCACATATAAGTGGTATCATATGATATTTGTCTTTCTCTGTCTGACTTATTTCACACAGTATGACAATCTCTAGGTCCATCCATGTCACTGCAAATGGCATTATTTCATTCTTTTTATGGCTGAGTAATATTCCTGATTTGACATTCTATCTCATGCTCAGGAAGTTGTGGAGATTTGGGTTATTTTCTTATTTTCTTCATTGGTGTGTGTTACATCTCATTTATTAGTAGGCATGCAGGTGGCAGAGATGGAAAGGGACTTTTGGGGGATTTGTTACTTTCTCCTTTGATACCAAAGGAAGGACACCTGGGTTGTCACAGCTCATGGATTTACACAAACCATGTGTTAGAACTCAGCCTAAGTTACCAAGCATTCTAATGTTAAAAGTTTTTTCCCTCCACCATATTCTTTGCTGGAATTCACAACATGCCGTACCAAAAAACTGGAGGGCAATTACAATGTAAATAGATTGAAGGCAAATTATTAAGGCTTGTGGAATATAGTACTATCAGGTAATACACAAAAGATATGAACACTGAACACCTGAATAAGTCTGTGACAAGTGACCGTTTTGTGGGACCCTAGGCTGCAAAACAGTGAGGCCTTTGGGGACCATCAGAGTCTCTGCAATTTCATCTTAGAATGAAAAGAATACTAGAATATCCAAGAAAATGCATATATACATATTTTAAACCCTAATTAGGAAGTACAGTCATTCCTCTGTTTCCGCGGGGGATTGATTCCAGGACGCTTGCGGATACCAAAATCCTCGGATGCTCAAATACCTTATAAAATAGTGGAGCACAGTCAGCCCTCAGGGTTTGTTTTCCATCCTCGGTTGGTTGAATTTGCAGATGCGGACCTGTGGATACAGAGCACCTGCCGTGCTCATTCTTGGCTATTAAGACAGGGAGAACTTTAGTGATCACCTAATTTAACCTCTTTCTTTTTTTAAAAAAATTATTTATTTATTTATTTTTAAATTTTTTTGCGGTACGCGGGCCTCTCACTGTTGTGGCCTCTCCCGTTGCGGAGCACAGGCTCTGGACGCGCAGGCTCAGCGGCCATGGCTCACGGGCCCAGCCGCTCCGCGGCATGTGGGATCTTCCCAGACCGGGGCACGAACCCGTGTCCCCTGCATCGGCAGGCAGACTCTCAACCACTGCGCCACCAGGGAAGCCCTAAAAAATTTATTAATAGATGTATACGTGTTTGTTATAGATTCTGAATAGTTTTATGTGTGTGTGTTTAGGATTTTCTCCATGTATTGTGCTTGTCTTTTATATTTATGTTATTTTTCATCACACATTCATTTAAAAACTTTGAATTGATCAAATTATGACTCCTTTGCATCTTTTTTTTGAACAGGAGAAAATCATACAAAAGTTTAATAACACGTGTACATGGGAGAGACTCAGGATAATTGAGTAACTCACCAAAATGGCCGAGGCCCTCACCTTAAATCTGCATTTTGTTTTAAAATAACTTTTCCCATCAGCCTTATTGAGGTATAATTGACAAATAAGATTCTATATATTTATAGTGTACACCATGATGATTTGAAATATTTACCACAATCAAATTAAGTAACACATTCATCTGTTCACATAGTTACCTTTAAAAAAAAAACTTTTAAAGAAATTCTCTCCAAGGTTGTAGTATCTTATACTGAGTTTAAGATTTTTAAAGGCCTTATGCCCATCCAAAATTTGTTTTTGTGTATGGTGTGAATAAGGAATAAAATTTTGTTTTGTTTTCCTAACATTGTTTATTAAGGGGTGCATCCTTCTCACCCCATCAACTTGTCCTGCCCTCTCTGTCGTATCACATCTATGTGTGGGTTTGGCTTTTTATTCGGCTGCATTTCAAAATGTGTCTATTCCTGTATACTTCCACGTGGTTTTAATTACTAAAATTTTATGTCAAGTCCTGCTATTTGGTCAGGCAGCACTTCTGCCACATTCTCCTTTTTCAAGTTACTCTTTTTTTAAAAAAAATTTATTTATTTTATTTATTTATTTTTGGCTGCATTGGGCCTTTGCCGCTGCACACTCCCCAGCTGTGGTGAGCAGGGGCTACCCTTCACTGAGGTGCGTGGGCTTCTCATTGCAGTGGCTGCTCCCGCTGTGGAGCATGGGCTCTAGGCGCGCGGGCCTCAGCAGTTGTAGCACATGGGCGCAGCAGCTGTGGCTCGCGGGCTCCAGAGCGCAGGCTCAGCAGGTGTGGCGCATGGGTCTAGCTGCTCCACGGCACGCGGGATCCTCCTGGACCAGGGTTCGAACCCATGTCCCCTGCATTGGCAGGCGGATTCCCAACCACTGCGCCACCAGGGAAGTCCCTCAAGTTACTCTTATATATTCCAGCCTCTTTCCTTTTATACCAGTATTTCTCCTCTTTGGCTCTGTGGACATTTGGGGCTGGATTATTCTTTGTTGTGGGGGAATGTCCTGTGCATTGGAGGACCAGCAGCATCCCTGGTCTCCACCCACTATATCTTCAGACACTGTCCACTGTCCACTTGGGGGCAAAATCACCTCTGGTTATTTTGGGCATTGATTGAAATTCTGTTAAGTTTATAGATCACTTTTGGGAAGAATCACTGTCATAATATCGAGTTTTATCAAACACGAACGTGTTTCATCTCTCTACATTTTTCTCAATCTAATTTCATGTCTTTAACAATATTTTCTAATTTCCCCCATGATGTTTGTGCACCTCTTTTGTTAGATTTATTCCTGGGCACCATGTACTGTGTTTGTTATTATTTAAAAAAATCATGTCTTTTCCAACTCTAATATCTAACTGGTCGTTGTTGGTCAAAAGGAGCATTTATTTTGTGTGTGTGTCCATCATGCACCTGGGAATCTTGCTGAACTCTTTTAAATCTCATAGTCTGTCTGTACATCTTCTTGAATGTTCTATGGAGATAATCATATTGTCTACAAATAACCACAATGCTGACCCCTCTTTTAGCATGCTTGCACCTTTAACTTCTTTCCCTCATCTTACTGCATTGGCTGCAATCTCCAGGAAAATGCTGAATAGTAGCAGGGTTGGAGGGACACTTTTATTTTACAAGCAAAGAAACAAAGCTTTGTCCTTGTCCAAGGTCATTCAGTGAATCAGAGCAGAGGCAAGGCTAGATTCTAAGGTTTATGAACTTCTCTTTCCTTTATTCTTTCTTACTTCTTTTGTTTTGGGTTAGTAAACATAGAAACAATTTGCTGTCAGAACTCTTTTGATTTTAGACCTATAAAAACCTTAAAAGAAAGTTACATATAGTCTTTTGTGCTGGTGAAATATAATGCATCAGCATCTTGATACTGACATGAAACTTGTGCTATTCTTTGCATATAAAAGCATGTCAGCTATTTAAAGCTTACATCTACTAGTCTGTGAGTATGTTCCCACATCTTGTTAGAGAGAGGTATTAAGATGTGTGGGTCCTATGATAAAAATAGCTAAGTTTTATGGATTGTGTAAAATGAAGCGGGCACTGTGGTAGGTCCTTTTAAAGTATGCTTTCATGATGTCTATACAGAGGTGTATATTATTATCCGCATTTTACAGGTGAGGAAACTGAACGTGAAAACATTAAGTAGCTCGCCCAAGGCCTCTTGTTTCTAAGCTTGCAGAGCCTGGAAACCAAGGTTGGATACCAAAGTGTATGATCTTCGTGCTGCATGCTTTGGTTACCATCAGGCGTACACATAGGAAATTAACATCAGAGGAATTCAGATTCCCTTTGGAGGGTCTAGGGACTAACTCTTTTCATTGCTTTAGATCAAATGAACTCTTTTCATTGTGTTAGCTTAGATTACGAATGTATGAAAAATAGGGCTTCCCTGGTGGCGCAGTGGTTGAGAGTCTGCCTGCCGATGCAGGGGACACGGGTTCGTGCCCCGGTCCGGGAAGATCCCACATGCCACGGAGTGGCTGGGCCCGTGAGCCATGGCCGCTGAGCCTGCGCGTTCCGGAACCTGTGCTCCGCAACGGGAGAGGCCACAACAGTGAGAGGGCCGCGTACCGAAAAAAAAAAAAAAAAGAATGTATGAAAAATAAAGCTAATGAAGTTGTCTCTTAGTATTGCTTCCACATAAGTATGCACAAAGCAGTAACATGTTCACGTTAGTAAATGTCTCTGATACGCTGGGCACATTATGCATATTATATCTTATCTGCATAAAAATTTTGGGAGGAAAGTCTTGTTAGTACCATTTTAAGGATTAGGAAACTGGGGTTCCTAGAGGTTTAGTAACAGCTAGTAAGGAGCAGAGCTGGGTCGCGCCCTGCTAGACACCACAGCCGGGTGGTCAAGCGGGCTTGTCAGCTCAACGCTGTGCTTTGGTCACACTCGATTCTCAGTGGAAAAAATGTGCCTCAGCAGCTGCATTTTAAGGCATCATTTCCATTATTGTGCAGGATGTGGAACCCAAGAGAGGCTTCTATAAACATGAGTACATGTTCCCAGACAAAGGAGATAATATCTCTGACAAACAGCCATTATCCAGAACATCTGCTAGGCTGTTTCTCCTTGTTTTAAGTAATGCACGGCGAGCTCTGATTCAGGTGTGCTCCTGAGAAACCAGCAGCTTCCGCCGTGATTTCTGTGATCTCTGGGTGTGATGAATGAGAGTATCTGTTGATCATGGAGTACACCACTTAATCAAGCACTTTGGCTTTGGATCCAATTTTCTGTATTTTTAACTATAATTATAGCTATAACCAACACTACTTAGCCTGCTTTATAATTTACATAGTGATTCCACATTCAGTGTCTCATAAGCATTTAATCCTCAAAACAGCTCTGCTTGGCAGTCATTAATATTATCCTCGTAATAATGTTTCTGAGATTGTCCACATGTATCGACAGAGACAGCCAAGAGATTTTGTTCTTTGAGAAGGGTGAGCTTTCACACTATGGTTTAATATGGTGCTGCTTTGGGTTGATTGTGTCCAGAAAAGAAGATGACGGAATATACATATATATATGACTTAGTGGTTATCTCCAGCAGTGAGAGTTTCACAAAAGCTTCCTCATTCATTTTATGTTTGTATTCCTTCAATTTCTTAAAATTTAATTTTTATTTTACACATATAAATAGTTCCTTTAAATACACATTGTATACAAGTACAAATGTACACAGGTATATCGTTTTAAAAAAATCATATAGTTGCATAAAGCTGGTAATAAGACAATAGCATTTGACCCCATCTCTCCCCTCACCTCATCATTGCTAGGAGGTAAAGACTTTGAACTCTTCAGCTGTTTGGTCTTTATTACTACATTTCAAACTAAATGTTTTTACTGCTATTTCTTATTATTGTTCAATCTGAGATATTCTTTCTTGACTTCCTGCTATGAGCATCCCCCCACCCCTCTGTGGTCCAATCACAGGTGAGTATCACTTGTAGCCAGGACACGCCATGTGCTACAGTTACTCTTCATCTCATGTACAGAGTTTCCCTCCAGAGTTGGTACTAGTCTCTTTTAAAAAGCATTTGCTTGTTATTTAAAAAAAAATTTTACCAATCACTAATTCATTTTTAAAAGTTTGCCAGAAATCTGTTTCTTCTCAAGATATTCAAACAGTTCAGGAACCCATCAGTTTATCATCTTGATGGCATTGCTCCTAGACGTCCCCATTCTCCTGTTCCAAGATGGTATGGCCTCTACCCAGGCCTGCTGACAGCGGTCATCCTAGGAGTTCCTTTAGCCATCCTCCGATTCTCTCTACTTTTCTTTTGGGATGGAGCCCATGTTTTCTGGATCCTGCATCTTATTCTTTCTTGATTTAACTTCTCCTCCCATTTTAGCAAAGCATCTCTCAGGTTGCTTCCTGCAAAAAAGTTGCCAAAAAGATGAATGTTTTGAAGGCTTGAAAGTTCGAAATGGCTTTATTCTACCTTTACACTTGTTGATAGTTTGGCTGAGTATAGAATTCCATGTTGAAAACAGTTTTTCTTCTAGCTTTGGTGTTGCTATTGAGAAGTCCAAAGACATTTTGATTCCTAATCCTTTGCATACGAAATTTTATTTTCTCTATGGAAATATTAGGGTCTTCTTTTTATCACCAGTACTGTGAAATTGCCAAATAATAGGTCTTGGTGTGGCTCTGTTCTCACCTATTTTGGTGGGCATTTGATGGGTGCTTTCAGTTCTTATAAATGTTACTTAGTCATTTATTTTTAAATAATATTCTCCTTTCTGTCTTTTTGTTCTGGAACTCTGATTATTGGGTCTCCTGGACTGATCTTCTGATTTTAAAGATATTTTAAAATTTAAATTCTATCTCTTTTATTTCTTAAAAGGGACTTTCTTAGCTGTATTTGGTAACCTTCTATGACTTAGGCATTTATTACATATTTGTGGTTATTACCAACAGCAGAATGGCTATGGCAAAATGGGATATCTCAGAAGACGCAGCTTGTTTTATTTCATAGAGGGGACTTTGTATGCCCACTCTAATGGGATTCCCATTCATTCATTCACTCACTCATTCATTCAATAATTCAGCAAATGTTTATTGAGGGCGACTCTGAGCCAGAGGCAGAGACTTCAGCATCAGAAGTGGTTAAAAGTGGTTGCACGGTCACCGCTGGGGAAACGGGAAGGCGGCCCTCCCCTCCCCTACTCCACTCTCTGACCCCGTCCCCCTAAACAGATGGCCAGTCAACTCCCCTGTTTTCAGCCTTCCTCATTAGACCTTCAGACCTCATCCCCCCAACACTGGACCCCTCCAATTCCTTAGCTTTACTGGGTTCCTCGGGGTGAACATGCTTGTGTGCTCGTATCTGTATCTCTCGGCATTTGGTTCCATCTTCCTCGGCTCTGACACTACCTTTAGATGTGATAGAATACGTCGTGGCATGTATGGCTGCTACGAAGCATGCCTCATTTCTGTTAACAGGCACACACAGCAGATGCTCTTACTGTTGGCCTTACCGCCAACAGTGCAACCGGCCCCAAGTTCACCTGCCCACACCTGAGTGCGTTGATCGGAGCCCGTTTTCCCACGCAGTCACCCGCAGGGATTGAAGACTTGAACATGTGCCCTTTCTTGGCTGCTTTCCATTCCTTATCTCACCTCCTTACTCCTCTGAGTGTATTCTTCACTCTCACAAATGAACGACTTGTGGCTGAATCCTTAAATTAGGGTGTGAGGCTGGGGAACTCAAGCAAAGACTTCGTTTCAGATCTATGGGTGATTTTCAACAAGATGCATGGATTTGTATTTCTTGTTCCATCAACTCTAGACTATATCGTGATCCTTCATGGTCTAAGATGGTTTTCTAGGATGAGATATGGCTTCCTCTCCCATCTCCTTCACCTTTTCTCTTCTTTTCCATGTTTTTTTCCATCTGTATCTTTACTTTTACACTGTTTAGGTTACTAACATTTACTTTCTGTAACCATATTTAAATCCGCTTGGATTTTTTTCTACAAGTTGATTCTAAAAGTTGAAAACCCGTAAGTACACATTGTTGTCCCTTGATAATGATCTGTAATTCCAGAGTCAAATTGTGTCGCCTGCCTTCTGCATGGGTTCAATGCCATAAATCCTAGGTCACCACTCAAAGGAGCATTTTTGTGGCACCAAGAACAAATGGCTACCCTCTTGTTACACACCATTACTTTCTCACAAATGTGTCACATTTTAGTCTGTTTTTTTTTTTTTTTTGGCAGTACACAGGCCTCTCACTGTTGTGGCCTCTCCCGTTGCAGAGCACAGGCTCCGGACGCGCAGGCTCAGCGGCCATGGCTCATGGGCCCAGCCGCTCCGCGGCATGTGGGATCTTCCCAGACCGGGACACGAACCCGTGTCCCCTGCATCGGCAGGCGGACTCTCAACCACTGCGCCACCACGGAAGCCCTTTAGTCTGTTTTATACCAGGACTTTGATTCTCTTGTATGGTTTTTGTTTATGCTGGAGTTTCTCACAGCTTTTCTTTTTTCTTTTAGAGACATGTACCAAATCACGAATCTTTTCTGACTTACTGATTCTCTCAGTTTACTCCACACCAGTTTTTCCTAAAGATCTTCTTCTTGGAGGCTGCCTCCTTTCTGTTCTGATTCAGACCGATTGCTTTCGAGACTGACTCTATGACTCTCATTCTTATATTTCTTTTCATTGCATGTCAGGGTTAAGTCTACTGCTTCTTTTATACTATTCTTTCATTTTTATTAGTCGTCATTCTTCTTTTGCTGTGGCACAGAGTTAAGTAATTTCCATAGAAAAGATGTGTGAGAGATTTATTTTCTGAGTCCTTGCATGATCAAAAATGTATTTTTAAACACAGATTTATTAAGAGTTTGGTTAAGTGTAAAATTATTGCACACATTAACTTGGGCATAAAATTATTGGATAAATTAATTTTCCAATGTAACCTTGAAAGCTTTCTGCATTGTCTGATAATACCCAGTATAGCTGATATTCATATGAGCCTCAGTCCTTTGTATTTGATCTATTTTTTTTCTGTCTGCAAGCATCTTGTATTTATTTTGTATCCTTAGTATTCTGACACTTCAGAAGTATCTATACAGCTCTGAATCAATTTTCATTCATTTTTCTGGTACGTAGTGGGCCATTTTAATGTGAAGACTTGGATTAAATCCTCTGGTAAGTTTTCTTCTCTTATTACATGGCTTTGATAATTCTTTCTGAAACTCCTGTTTCGGAGATCATTTTCCTGGATTGATTCTCTATGCATGGTGCCATCTCTACCATGTTTTTGGTTGTTGTATATTTGCTCTGTGCTCTTGGGAATTACCTTGGCATTATCTCTCAATTCTTCCATTTACCTTTTAAAATCAGAAAACACATTTTTAGTTTTCAAGAGCTCTTTCTTATTCTTTGTTCTTTTTTTTTTTTTTTTTTTTTTTTTTTTTTTTTTTTTTTTTGCAGTACACGGGCCTCTCCCTGTTGTGGCCTCTCCTGTTTTGGAGCACAGGCTCCGGACGCGCAGGCTCAGCGGCCATGGCTCACGGGCCTAGCCTCTCTGCAGCATGTGGGATCTTCCCGGACCGGGGCACGAACCCGTGTCCCCTGCATCGGCAGGCAGACTCTCAACCACTGCGCCACCAGGGAAGCCCTCTTTGTTCTATTTTTAAGGCACTCTATTCTTAGTTTGTGGATGGGATATAATCTCAAATTCCTCTGAAGATGCTAATTTGAGAGGTTTTTTTTAAAGACTTCTTTAGTTTCCTGAATTATGTCCATTTTCTCTGGGGTCATCTCTTTCCGTTTGTTTTGGTCTTTCTGTTCCAGTAGTTTGTAGTTTGTATTCTCTGTATACCTAGTGATCCTTTGATGTTGTTAATTTTGAAGAAGGAGGAAAGTCATTAAGTTTTCTAGGTACGTGGTATGCACTTTGTAGATGTTAGTAGTGTAAGTTGGATGGGGAGCCTTTGAGGGGAGCAGGGCTGATTATATCAGAGGCTTCACTTTAGAGGGAAGAGGCAGGCATGGAGCCTTTGGGCTGGGTGCCCTCAGATGCCAGGACAGAGAGGGCTTGGTTCTGGTGCCAGTACCCACTCTAGGAGTCCTGGCTCCTAACACCTGGAAAATTTGCTCAATTTAGAGAGAAATACTTTGTCCTGTTGTCCTTCCCTTCTCCAGAAGCCAGAGGTACGTGCTGCGGGGCCTACCCTCTTTGTGCTCAGAGTGGGGCGGAGCTGCAGGGAGTGAACAGATCCATAGTTGGGGGAATCGATTTTGAACTCCTCCCTCTTTTCTCTCTTGCCCACCGCTGGGCCTGCCGACACTCAGCCTGACGGCCCTTTGGAGTCTTCCAGCAGCTCAGCCCCTTTCACTGCTGTCCCAGCCGGTGCATTTTGAGCCACGGTTTCCCTGCACAGGCTGACTCTGCAATGCGCTTCCACCCACCCGGTGCTGGAGATTTGTTTTTGGAAACCTTCATCCTTTGATTGTTGGTTTCCTTGCATTAACTTTTGCTCTTAAGAGATTGTCATCTCTTTTTTCTTTCCCTTAAAGGAGTCTTAAGAGAGGAGGAAGACAAAGGTTGATGCCCCATTCCTTTCTACAATTTGCTCATTTTTGAAATGTGTACTTTGGGTTAATTTTCCTGGAAAATAATTTGTGCTTCTTTAGACGGATGTGCTTAAAATATTTGTTGATCAGGGGAGAGGCGTGGGGGAAGGTGTGAGGGACGCCTATTGGTGGCCGTCTTTGCCCTTCTGTTGTCCCAGGTAATCGTCCTCTGGTCCCGAACCAGCACATCCTGACAAACAAGACCAAAGCCTGCCCTTAACCAGCAACCTCCGCTCTGGAAGGAAGTTCTCTGCATGCCTGTTGTTACTTAAACCCGATCCTTGGGAGGTCTTACTTCCCACCCAACTAGCTTATTAAGAAGCATTCCTTTTACGGGTTTTTATGAGAAAAGCTCTGGTGAATGCTGTTTTTTCCACGTGGCTCTGTTTCCAGGGCTGTTCCAGCGCCCTTGTGCAGCGCATCCGGCTGGCACACTGGGGTGACGGGTCTCAGCCTGGGGGCACCTCTGTGCAGGTGGGTTTTCCATGGGGAGCCCCGCTGGGAGCACGGTTTGGGAGGATTTCGAGCCCTCCCTCTCTGCCAGAGGAGTAGCTCTCAGAGTCACTGGTGCCAGGACTGGAAGCCGCTCTTGGCTGCGGTTCCCACCTCTCAGCCCGCCCTGCTTTCCACCCGGCACTCAAGTCTCTTGATCTGTGCCCGTTTCCAGCCACTCTGAGTGGGGTCACCAATTAGAGCCAGAAACAAAAAGTTTCCTGAGCCAGCGTTGTCCCCAGCCCTCCGCTTCCTGCTGCTGTCTGTGTGCGCGTGTTTCCGCCTCTGCTCACCGGCCCCCTCCGCTCTCCCTGTGCGTCCTTCTCGGACTTCATTATTCCCCTTTGGCTTTGCTTCCCTCTCCCTCCTTCCCCCTTTAGCCACACAGAATGAAGGAGCCCCCTTTCCTGCCCCCTCGGGAGCCCCTCAGCATCTCTGCACAGACCCGTCACCTGTGGGATCGCGGGGATGGCACGCAGCCACTCAGGCCCACAATGGGGCTCTCAGAGCGGCAGCCGGGCCTGGGCCAGGCGCCAACACGCCGCAGAGAGGGGCCCGGCCTCGAAGGGGGAGTGAGAGCCCTGCGATCAGAGCCTCGCCGAGCCGCCCCGACTTGCTGTGGGGTCTGGGGCAGGTCACTTGACCTCTGCTCAGCCCCTCGTCCTCAAGAGGAAGTCAGGATGGTGTCCCGAGGATGCTGGCGGAATCGCCAATGAGGGCAGGAGCATCACGGCCCAGCCCCGCAGCCCGCGGCAGGCTGGTTGGATGGGGGCTGTGTGCGCAACACACACACACGTGCGCCTACACACATTCATGCCCATGTATACATGTGCTGATAGACACACACACAAATACACAGGCACACACTCACACACAAGTGTACACAGACTTACAGATGCAAACGTGCACTTAGACACGTAAATATCCACACAGTCACACAAACATGTTTACACACAGATGCACATGCACATTCACACACAGGCACACACTCACACAAATGCATGCTTGTCACACAAGCAGAACACACATTACTGTGTGTATATGGATGGGATTCCCAATGAAATATAAGCAAAATATCAGCTTCTCTTCATAAAGAGAAATCAAATAGCATTATGGCTGCATCCCTGGGTTTGCCCCACTCTTTTCTCTCACTCTCAGTCAACAACTAACAGCCTGTGTGTGCCCATCCCTGGGCCAACACAGCTGGGGAGACAGCAAAGCAGAAAGTGCAGCCCCCTGCCTCAAGGGGTGTTCAGTGGATTTGGGCAACACAACAAGGCACCGGCCAGGAGTCATAATGAGATAACAAGCTCTGGGAGAGAGCTTATTGGCTGGTCCTCCTGCCAGAGAGGAGAATCAGGGAAGGCTGCATGGAGGGGATGGCTCTTGGTTTGCTTGGGTAGAACAGGGTACCCATGATTTAGCTGGACTTGGCTTTGGAGCCACAGACCAAAGCTCTGACTCCAGAAATGCCTGTGGGGTTTGCATGGAAAGAGTGAAGAGAGATGCGTTCTTCCTGTCGAGTCCCACCCAGACCACACATTCGTGACCAAAAAAATGGCTCTGCTGGCTTAAGCCATTAAGCTTGTTAGTTGTTTGTTAAACTATCATCCGTTTATTTATTTATTTTTATTAAGACTTTGTTTTTTTAGAGTGATTTTAAGTTCACAGTAACATTGAGCAGAAGATACAGAGATTTCCCTGTCCCCACACATGTATCCTCTTCCTGGCCATCAGCATCTCCCATCAGAGTAGTACATGTGTTACAATTGATGAACTTACACTGATGTGTCATCACCACCCAAAGTCCACTTTACACTAGGGGTCCCTCTTGGTGTTGTACATTCTGTGGGTTTGGACAATTGTATAATGACATGTGTCTACCAATCCACCATTATAGTGCGCTTTTGCCCATTGAGTGTTCTTCTTTCCTCCTTTGTCAAATATTTGTGGACTGTATATGCAGGGGTTTATTTCTGGGCTCTCTATTCTATTCCATTGGTCTGTGTGGGGTTTTTTGTTTTTGTATTTAGCACCATACTGTTCTGATTACTGTAGCTTTGTAGTATAGTTTGAAATCAGGAAGTGTGATGTTCCTCTTTCTCATGATTGCTTTCATTATTCAGGTTCTTCTGTGGCTCCAGACAATTTAGTATTGTTTTTTCTATTTCGGTGAAGAATGCCATTGGAATTTTGTTAGGAGTTGCAGTGACTCTATAGATGGCTTTGAATCTATAGATGGATGAATATGAACATTTAAACAATATTAATTCTTCTGATCCATGAGCATGGAATATCTTTCCATTTGTTTGTGTTTCCTTCGACTTCTTTCATCAAAGTTATGTAGTTTTCAGATCTTTCACCTCGTGGTTAGCTTTATTTCTAAGTGTTTTATTGGTTTTGATGCTATTGTGTTTTTTTTTTTTTTTTTTTTTTTTTTTCGGTATGCGGGCCTCTCACTGTTGTGGCCTCCCCCGTTGCGGAGCACAGGCTCCGGACGCGCAGGCTCCGGACCCGCAGGCTCAGCGGCCATGGCTCACGGGCCAAGCCGCTCCGCGGCATATGGGATCCTTCCAGACCGGGGCACGAACCCGTATCCCCTGCATCGGCAGGCGGACTCTCAACCACTTGCGCCACCAGGGAGGCCCTTGATGCTATTGTGAATGGGATTGTTTTCTTTATTTCTTTTTCAGATGTTTTGTTGTTAGTGTACAGAAACACAGCTATCTTCTGAATTATGATTTTGTATCCTTGTAGTTGTTTTAAGTGAGGAAGAATTACACGTCTTATTTATGTAGCTATAAAATAATGTCAGAAGCCTGGATATGCTGATAAGTGTGGGTACCACCCCTAGCCATGCCTGTCAGAATAAAGGCAGAATAAAGATGGGGTCGGAGGACTGGAAGGAGACAAGATCACTTATAGGGCGATGCCCGAGGCTAGGGGCATGACTCACGCAGTGGACAGGGCATCTGGTGTGCAGCCCTGCTCTGTACCCAGCTCAGGATATGACAGTCCCCAGAGTTTGCCTGGACTTGCCACATCCATGGAGCAGGGGGTTAAGAGAGTGGCTTCAGAGCAAGGCCCCCCAGCTTCAGATCTTTCAGTCGCCAGCTATGTGACCTTGGGGACATTATTTAACCTCTCAGTGTTAGCTTCTTTGAGTATAAACAGTCATAATAATATGGGAGTGTTGTGAAGGTTAAATTAATTAGTATGACAGAACTTTAGAATGAAGCCTGGTACAATAAAATCTCTATGTAAATATTAGTTATTACTATTAATAGGAAAAATTTTATTCTACAAGATTCTCCAGGGGTGAGCTTCTTAATTTTCATTAGGATTTTGCCAGTATTATAGAAGCAACACAAGTGCCCATCCACAGACGACTGGGTTAAGAAGATGTGGTACATATATACCAATGGAATATTACTCAGCCATAGAAAGAATGAAATACTTCCATTTGCAGCAACATGGATGGACCTAGAGAATATTATGCTTAGTAAAATAAGTCAGACGGAGAAAGACAAATACTATATGATATCACTTATCTGTGGGATCCAAAAAATAATACAAATAAATGTATATACAACATAGGAACAAGCTCTCAGACATAGAAAACAAAGTTGTGGTTACCAAAGGGAAGGGGCAAGGGGGAGAGACAAATTAGGGGTATGGGATTTAACAGCTACAGACTACTATGCATAAACTAGAGAAGGAATAAACATTTACTGTACAGCACAGGGAATTATACCCTGTATCTTGTAATAACCTATAATGGAATGTAATCTGCAAAAATATGGAATCACTATGCTGTATGTATATCTGAAACTAACACAATATTGTAAATCAACCATAGTTCAATCAAAAATAAATTTAAAATAAAATTTTAAAAAAGTATATATAAAAAAAGATCAAACCAGTGTTTGCGGTCTCTGATGGCTGGGCATTCTCAGTGTCCCAAAGCCCCTTCCTTCATTTCCAATCCCTGATAAGTAGAATGATGGGAAGGTTAGAAGGAGCGGCCAGTGGGACGAATTCTACAGGTGGAGAAGCTGAGGTGAGTCCCGGGCTGGCCCCACCAGGCAGTTAGCAGAGGCTCGGCTCGAAGCCTCCCACTCCTGGCGCCTCGGGCACCACACATGCCTCTCGTTCAAGGAAGAGAAGGTGGCACTGGCTTATGGGACAATGGAATTGGAATTCTTCCACTTTGGAAATGGACAAAATATCTGCAGTCTGTTCTGTGGACTCCTGGGTTGCAGCTCAGGTAATGCTGCAGACAGGCTGGCCCTTGCTGGTGGAGCAGCTTCCGTGGGAAGCCCTTTGGGCCAAAACTGACAGGCTTCCCCGATGAGCGCACATGCCCCCGTGACAGCGAGGAGGCCCCCGGCTGCCCCTAGAGCAGGAGGCCCCTGGATTGAGATGAGCTCCCGACGGGCAGGCAGCTGCCCTCTCCTCTGATGGAAACACCCCCTTCTCTTCTTGAATATTGACCCGCGGCGGGGGGCGGGGAAGCATCTTAATACTTTTTCAGTGGATAATGAAGCAGTTTATTTAATATTATTTGGATCACAAGCCTCCACATGAACGGGATTCGAATGTCAGTTGTCTTAGGGGAAAAAAGATTTATTGGTTGGTAAATATTGAGAAAGAAAAGCCGATAAAGAACAGCTTCAGCTGCAGCTTCTGCCTGGAGCAGCAGAACAGGCCTGTGTTGTATTTTGGGGCCCTGGGAAGGCAAAAAATTGTGAATGTCTTTCTTTGTTGGTGGGTGTAAAAGTGGAGACCGCTACAAATAATTTCTTATTTCTGTTCGCATAGATTTTAAATTATGTAGCTTCCCTACCTTGTTAAGTATTAAAGCGTTCTTGTTTAAGGAAAAGGCACTTAAATAATGAAGCTTATGTATCTTGTTTTCAGACATCAATATCTGGCTTTGAGTGGCACAAAGGGATAAAGGAATGTCGATTCAGAGCTCGCCGGGATGCTTGGCAATTCTAATTCGACTCCAGACTGCAAATGGGCACAAAACTGTTGAAACTTTTGTTGCAGAGAAGGCTGGGTGAGCACGTGGTGTTGGGAAATTGTATTTTCTTCTTCGAGTTCTTCTGTTTCCGAATATTTAATCCTACTGTTCTTGTCTTTAGTGAAGGTCTCTTTAGTAAAGGATCTCTTTCCTGATGCTTCAGGCGAAACAGACGCTGGATTCAGAAAACACCAGTCTGGGATGCGGGCTTCCGCGAGGCCTGAGGCGGGGAAAGACTGCCATCTCGTGGTCAGCGGGGTACTCGGCACCTCAGTTCCGTCCTGGCTGCCGGAAGGCAGGGCTCGGTAATCGAGGCTGCAAGCTATGTTTCTGCAGGACAGTAGGGTGTCTTTATAAAACCCCCGGACAATAGCTGTTAGGTTTCAGTGAACCTTCTGCACATAGTTTGTCGTTCCCCAGTAGGCGCACAATACCTGCTGCGTTACAGTGAGGTACAAAAGTGGGGAAGACACAGTCTCATGGTGACAATAAAGAAGCACAATCTCATGGTGACACAAGAACCAAATACCTCCTGCCTGGCTGACAGGGAGCTGTGAAGGATCCCGGGTGGGGGGGGCGGGGGGAAGGAGCCGGTAACCTGTGTCCAAGGTCATCGAATGTCAGCGTAGGTGGGCAGAGGTGGTGAGAGATGGCCTGTCCTCATCTAGCAGGATGTCCGGTCAGACCCCCAGACAAAGCCAGGCAAAGAACAGGGAGCTCTGATTTGTTTATCTTTTCAAAATTAAAAAAAAAAACAAAAACTGATTGTAAAAGTGTCATTTTTGTGTTGTAAAAAAAGAAAATCTAACAACATAGAAATGTACAAAGAAGAAAAGACAGGACTAGAAGACCCTGCTCATTAACCATGGTTCACACTTAGGTGACCATCCCTGGGGACAGCTGGCTTTCACTCTGTCCAGATGGAAATTTAACATGCCCTTTACAAGAGTGGAATTCGACCTTGCATTCTATTTGGTCACCTGCTGTTCGTTCAGCTCTGTCATAGGCTTCTTTGCAGGTCAATAAATATAGGTCTGCATCATCATTTTTACCGATTACGTAATATGTAATATTGATTTGATACCTGCTCTGTGCCTGTGCTAAATGCTTTACCTAAGTGATCTTACATAAGCTCATAAATCTATGAGGCAGGTTTTTTTTTATCATGCCCATTTCACAGATGAGACTGAGGCACGAGGAAATTAAACAGCACCACCACAGCTCTGACTTCAGAGCCCTTGCTCCAGACCACTGGGCTGGAAATGCTCCATAATTTATTTACCAGTTTTTCAATAATGGACCTTAAGTTGTTTCTAGGGGTTTTTTTGATATAAAAATTAAGGATGCAATGGAACTGTAGGGCATGTACATCTTTGCACCTTAGTGAGTTCTCTCCTTAAGTTAGCATAAAAGTGGGGTGGTTGGTCAAACTGTTCTCAGTTTACACTTTGGCACGAGTCCCACTCTCCTCCAGGCAGGATGTGACATCTCACATCCACCAGCTGCATCAGGAGAATTCCCAGTGGGCCATGTCCTTGTCAATACTAGGTCTTCCTCATCCTTTAAAAACATTTTTCTTTTCCCACTGCTTTTTATTTTATTTTGAAAAACAGTCTTTGAAAAAATCTCAATAATAAGTATACTGAGCCCTTGTAAAATTTGCACCTGTTATAGATCCACCAACTGTTAACATTTTGACATGTATTCGTTTTCATCAAGCTCTTCAAGTTAGTTATAGACATTGTGACTCTCAGCCCTGAAATACTTCAGTGTGTATCTCTTAAGAATGAGGACGTGTTCTTACATAAGCATCCTGTGATCAACACACTTGGGAAATTTTACACTGATTTTACAGTTTTCTAATGTAAAGTCCACATCAGATTATTGAATACTTAATAGATTTTGGTTTTGATCCCAAATGGAATCAGGATGACAGATGGCGTTTCCTAGTCATGTGTCTTTTATCTGCTTTCATCCAGAATGCTGCTCTAGTCTCTTTTGTAGTCTTTCATGGCACTGACATTTTGAAGAGTTTCATAGAATGTTCCTCAATCTGGATTTTTCTGATGGCTTCTTCAGGATTAGAGTTAGCATAATTTTTGTTGGCAGGCATCTTACCCAGATGACATTGCTTCCTTCTCAGTGCCTTGTGTCTGGAGGAACATGATGCCCATTGGGCCTATTATTGTTGATGTGAACTTTTTGATCACATGGTTATATGTCTCCATTGGAAAAATGCCCTGATCCTTTTTGATTAATAAGTGACTGACTCAGTGATACTTTGAGACTGAATATTCTGTTTCTCAACATTCTCTCACCCAGCGATTTTAGGATCCATTGATGATCCTCACCTGAATCAATTATTGCTTTGCTGGTTGTATAGCAATGTTTCATTTTCTATTATTTCTTCTACTTTCTTTTTTTAAGTGGTCACTATACCTTGTAAAGAAAAGTTCTTCGTCTTATCCCTCACCATTTTCAGTATTAGTAGGGTCTCCTGGGATCTTTTTGTAGTCAGTGTGTTTCTGTAGTTACCCGTTTTGATAGCCAGATCATCCCAGATTTGGCAACTGACATCCCTTCTGACGGGACTCCCATCCCTGGGCATGTCCTTATATTGTGGTACAAGATGCTTCAGGCTCACCTTGATCTTTTCTTGCCTCCAGCCTGGAATCAGCCATTTCTCCAAACCACCTTTGGCTGTTTATTTAATCTCTCTTACTATTGTTATTTTAAAAATTTACATACAGTACCATTGGCTTTTTTAGTGCTCAGTTTTAGGATTTTTAGCACATGTATATCATGAAACTTCTACTTCAATCAAGATACAGAATAGGGCTTCCCTGGTGGTGCAGTGGTTGAGAGTCCGCCTGCCAATGCAGGGGACACGAGTTCGTGCCCTGGTCTGGGAAGATCCCATATGCCGCGGAGCGGCTGGACCCGTGAGCCATGGCCGCTGAGTCTGAGCGTCCGGAGCCTGTGCTCCGCAACGGGAGAGGCCACAACAGTGAGAGGCCCATGTACCGCAAAAAAAAAAAAAAAAAAAAAAAAAGATACAGAATAGTTTCACGATCCCAGAAAACCCTTGGGTTGCCTCTCTGTAGTCAAACGCTACCCACATCCCCGAAAAGCACTGAACTCTTCAACATCTTTATAATTTTACCTTCCTGGAATGCTACATAAATGGAATCCTGCAGTATGCAACTTTTTGCGTCTGGTGTCTTTCATTCAGCACGATGCCTTTGTGATCCGCCCACCTAGTTGCAGGCATCAATAGCTATTCCCCATTAGTGCTGACTACTAAGTATTCCAGTGTGCAGATACACCACATTTATTTATCCATTCACCCACTGAAGGACATTTGGGGTTGTTTCCAGTTGTTGTTGATAATGAATAGAGCTTATATAAACATTCTTATATAGGTTTCCTTTGGTGGGTGTGTGAGCATAAGTTTTCATTTCTCCTTGGATAGATACCCAGGAGTGAGACTGCTAAACTAAATCATAGAGTAAGTTTATGTTTAATTTGAAAAAAAAATCCTGCCAAAACTTTTCCTTTTCCTGTGCCATTCTGCATTTCCACTGGCAACGTATGAGAGTTCCAACTGCTCTACATCCTTGCCATCACTTGGCATTACTAGTTTTTTTTTTTAACATTATAGTACATGTATAATGTCATCCATCTTTTTCAATCTTTGTCAATGTTATAGGTGAATTAAAAAGCCCAATCTCAGTATATGTTGGCTGTTAATAATACTCAAATTAGTATTACCATTATAAAAATGAATAAAGGGAAAGCTCAGCAAAAAAGAGTCGGGAGGCCAGAAGGAGAAGCTCTCATGCACTTACCACTCGATGTCAATACAGAGCCCAACAGGAGGAGACTACCTTGTATCTGCAGCAGGAAAGGACACTACTTTACTATGGCCATCAGGAGGAAGATAGATTTTCTCCTTGCCTGGCAACTGCTCAGCCAATGAGAGACTACCACTATTCAGCCAATGAAAAGCCACTATACCTTGAAGTCCCAGCTTCCTCCAGTGGGCTTTTTGTTTATAACAGCCCCTCCCAGCTTTCCCTTCTCTTCTATAAAAGAGTTTCTTCTCCTTTGCTTTACCAGACTTGCATGTGGTTCACCATAGTTTCATGTCTCTGATGGCGTTTTTTGCAGCTCCAGAATAAACTTGTTTTGCTGATAAAAATAACTGACTGCTTAATTGTTTTAGGTTAACATTTATAATGCCAATAATTACAACCAGTCTTATAGATAAAAAAATATATTTTATGGGGCTTCCCTCGTGGTGCAGTGGTTGAGAGTCCGCCTGCCGATGCAGGGGACACGGGTTCGTGCCCCGGTCCGGGAAGATCCCACATGCCGTGGAGCAGCTGGGCCCGTGAGCCATGGCCACTGAGCCTGAGTGTCCGGAGCCTGTGCTCCGCAACGGGAGAGGCCACAACAGTGAGAGGCCCGCGTACCACACACACACACACAAAAATGTATATATATATATATATCTATATATATTATGATATTTAAAATTTTGCTTTTGTTGTTACAAGGGACATTAAAATGGCTCAATTTTAAAATATTTTATTTTAATTAATTTTTAAATTGAAATATAGTTGATTTACAATATTGTGTTAGTTTCAGTTGTACAGCAAAGTGATTCAGTTATATATATATTTCTTTCAGATTATTTTCCATTATATGTTATTTCAAGAAATTGAATATTGTTCCCTGTGCTATACAGTAAATCTTTGTTGCTTATCTATTTTATATATGGTAATGTATATCTGTTAATACCACACTCCTAATTTATTCCTCCCTTCCCTCCCTTTCCCCTTTGGTAGCCGTAAGTTTGTTTTCTATGTCTGTGAATCTGTTCTGTTTTGTAAATAGGTTCCTTTGTATCATTTTTTAGATCCCACATATAAATGATATCATATGATATTTGTCTCTCTCTGTCTGACTTACTTCACTTAGAATGATATTCTCTAGGTCCATCTATATTGCTGCAAGTGTCATTATATTCTTTTTTATGGTTAAGTAATATTTCATTGTGTATATATGTACCACATCTTCTTTATCTATTCATCTGTTGATGGACACTTAGGTTGTTGCCATGCTTTGGCTATTGTAAATAGTGCTGCTATGATCATGGTGGTGCATGTTTCTTTTTAAATTAGTGTCTCCATTTTTTCTGGATGTATACCCAGGAGTGGAATTGCTGGATCCTAGGTAGTTCTATTTGTAGTTTTTTGAGGAAATTCCATACTGTTTTCCACAGTGGCTACACCAGTTTACATTCCCACCAACAGTGCAGGAGGGTTCTCTTTTCTCCCACACCCTCTCTAGCATAAAATGGCTTGATTTTTAAACTGAGAGAGAAGAGGATTGACAAGTGTTTTCTTGCCTGAAGGTGTCTTGTCTTGTGGCTTTCTTACCTTGTATCTGGCATTATGGGGTGCCTCTGTGGCCCCTTCCCAGCTCTGGGTTTTCATGGAGGCCCTCAGTGGGAAATAATGGCTGGCCCATTCTCTCTCTCTCTTTCTCTCTCTCTCTCTCTCTGCTGATTAAAGGAAGGGGAAGCAGAGGTGAATGAAAAGGCAAAACCAGTAGAGGCTGTAGGAGATCAGAGAATGGGGTCATGTTTCTACATAGTCCTTAAAGCTCCCACCAGGAATTATTACACTCAATTCAATTTGTTCAGCTCAAGAAAAACACCAGTAGCACTGGCAGGGGTCAGGGACCACACTGCTCACGGAGACACTGATAACAATAAGACCCTGGTTCTCAAGGAGGCTCCAGCATGATGGAGACAGGTTGGGAAGGAGACGCAGATCAGATCAGCCACGGGGCTGGTGTGGCCATGTGTCTTAGCCAGGTGACTCACAGGTCTGTCCCGGGAAGGAAAGGAGGGAGCTTTCAGAGGTTGAGCTGAGCTCTGAGTGACAGTGCCTGCCTGGAACTGCCCCGTCCTTTCCCGACTCAGCTTTCCCATCCAGAAAAAAAGAGTTTTGGTCTCATGCATGGGTCTGGAGGACAATTAAAGAAGGCATTTTAAAGCTGCCAAGGGAACTCTGCCAAGGTCTGAAATGTCCTGTTGGCTCTGTAGCTGTAAAATAACCTGCCCGGCTCAGAAACAGATACTCACCACTCCTGGAAGGATGAATCCCGCTTGCGAAAGCGTTCAGATAGAGATCTATTTACTGAGCGAGGCTGCCATCCTGGCTGACCAGGAGGACATGGGTAGCTGCATCGTCCAAGTCTCCCGCTGTCCCGTGGCACGTCAGAGGCAGCCACGGGAGACTTGCTATCTGAAGCCATTTCCTTGGAGTTGAAGGATATTGCCCCATGGGAACCACAAACTGCACTGATCCAAATGTTTGTCCAATTCAGCATAAATACAAAGGCTGATTTATCTTGGAAAGCCATCTTCTCATCCTTTGGAAATATGTCAGCCTTTGGTGGGGGGCCCTTTTCTTCCGGGTTAGTACTTACTGTGGGGCTTTCATGGTGGTTCACAGTGGGTGCTTCAACCAGCCAGGAGACAAAACTGCACAGTTCTTTTAACACAGAGAATTTTAAGAAAGAATTGTTACCTGAGTAACTGAAAGGCAAAAAGAGAAGTCTAAGGTGTTATGGTGTTGGCATCTGAAGGAAAGCGCTACTTCCCCTGGAGATGAGAGAAAAAGGAAGGTTGGAAATTATCCAAACTTAGAAGCTCTGAGGAGGGGTCCCATGGAACTCGGATATCTGAGCAGGGGGCACAAGGAAATGGGTCCTACCAGTCTTGGGACAACTGCAGACTTGATCCAGTTGCTGCTGTGAGAAGCAACTGCCATCACCTGGTAAAGAAGCATCGCTGATGGGGCACAGACAGTAACAAGAAGTGTCAGGAACAGGAAGGAAGAGCCCCTCCCTCTCCAGCCCCACAGCCTCTCTTCCAATGGGGGAGGCTGGCCGAGTGGAACCGTGGATGCAGCATCCCAGCCACAGCATCACAAAGCCAAGGACGGAAGGTGGGTTGGAGCTTAGAGATATAGCTCGATAACTGGTGCATTGTTGAATGGGTAGATTTGAATGACTGGGTGATTGTGTTCGCGGTAAAAGTCCGAGCTTTTCTTTTCATTCAGAATTTTATTAGCAATTCTTTGTGTGTGTGTGTGTGTGTGTGGTACACGGGCCTCTCACTGCTGTGGCCTCTCCCGTTGCGGAGCACAGGCTCCAGACGCGCAGGCTCAGCGGCCATGGCTCACGGGCTCAGCTGCTCCGTGGCATGTGGGATCTTCCCAGACCGGGGCACGAACCCGTGTCCCCTGCATCGGCAGGCGGACTCTCAACCACTGCGCCACCAGGGAAGCCCTATTAGCAATTCTTTATGATGGCTCTCTTACTGAGGAATTCTCATGAGGTCAGGACAGATTGAAGTTTGGTCAAGCAAAGAATCTTTGTCACTATCTACCTAATTGTTTTTTCTGAACCCATTTTATTTTATTTATGCATTTTTATTAAGCTTTATTAGAGCATAGTTGCTTTACAATGTTGTGTTAGTTTCTGCTGTACAGAAAAGTGAATCAGTTATACGTATACATATGTCCACTTTTTTTTAGATTTCCTTCCCATTTAGGTCACCACAGAGCATTGAGTAGAGTTCCCTGGCTATACAGTAGGTTCTCATTAGTTGTCTATTTTATATATAGTGGTGGTATATATGTTAATCTCAGTCTCCCAATTCATCCCATACCCCCTTCTCCCCTTGTTAACTGTAAGTTTGTTCTCTACATCTGTGACTCTATTTCTGCTTTGCAAATAAGTTCATCTGTACCTTTTTCTAGATTCCACATATAAGCGATATTATAACGATATTTGTTTTTCTCTTTCTGACTTACTTCACTCTGTATGACAATCTCTAGGTCCACCCACGTCTCTGCAAATACTGAACCTATTTGAGATGTAGTTACAGACATATGTCCTTTCATCTCTAAATAATTTGTCTATCTCCTAAGACCAAGGACACATGCCTACATGACCATAGTGTGGTTATGGATATCAGAGCATTTAGTGTTGGGACAATGCTATTATCCAGTAGACAGTCTCAATTCACATTTCCCCAGTTGTCCTAATAATGTTTCCTTGCTTGTTTGCTCCAGGATCAGGTTGCAAGCTGCATTTAGTTGACCTATCTCTTTAGCATCCTCAGTTCTAGAACAATTCCTCAGCCTTTCTCTCCAGGACATTGACAATTTTGAAAAGTCCAGGCCAGCTGTTTTCAGGATGTCCCTCAATTTGGATTTGTCTGATGGTTTCCTCATGCGTAGATTAATAAAAAAAAATCCACCTTTTAAGACCCCTCTAAAAGCTTCAAACTGAATGAAAGCTGCTCTCAATTTGCTTCTCCACCAGGGACATAATTGCCCAGGGGACCCAAGCCTCTAAGGCAAACCCGAGCCCTGGAAGAGATTTGAGCTAAGCTGGGTAAGGCCGGTAGTTGAGATGTCACTTACCATTTCCATCCGGTTGTCAGGGGCCCCAGATATTGCTGTGACAGCCTTAGCCGAGGCTTTATTCCTGTCCACCTCTCCTTGGGCCTTCCCAGCTCAAGCTCTGCTCAGCTCCAGGCTGACTAAGGAATCACCTGGAGAGGCCCAGGTGTCCGGTCGCAGGCCCAATGCCTGGCAGATGCTCGTCTCATCAGCTGCTGGGACCAAGGCCCTCAAAGTGAAAAGGCATGTGGAGCCCCCCCGTAGACAAAAAGGAATTCCCTGAGTTGGGGCTGGCCCTGAAGATGGCAGTTTTACACCTTCCTGCATTCAAAGGCTGGGGCAGACATTTCCAAGGCCCAGCCTCCAGGAGCCCGTGTCCCTGCCTGGGCGAGAGGTCATACTTCCACCTCTAAGTCTTCAGGGCCCCCATGCAGCTATTAACTGGGCCTCAGCCTCGGCCTCCCAGGGGCTGCAGATCCCCGCACTAGGTGGCACAGTTTGACTGCAGGCCTCACTCGCAGAATGGAATTTTCCACACCTTCTCTCCCTTCTGAAGGGCTAGCATATGTCAAGTTTCCCTCCATCTCTGAGAAGGGTCCTGGGCAGGTGGGAGTGGTAGGAAGCACTGCAGGGTTTCCTGTGTCCCCGCTGGGGGTGGGATGCCGTGATCTCCCCCACTCCGTCTCCTCTCTAGCTGGAGACAAGGCGTGAGAAAGTGGCTTCACCACGACGGGGCTGCTTAGACGGAAGGAGAGTTCCCTAGGAGGGTGGGATGGCGAGAAAGCATGGGCTCCAGAGGGGGGTTCAGCTTCGAAAGCTCAACTTTCCTGAGACTTGGCCTTCTTAGCTGAAAAGGGGAGAAGATATGGCTCAGAACATGGCCGGGACGAGGTCGGGAGGATGGCTTCAGACAAATACGTGGGATGCTGTTAACAGCCAGACACTCTGGTTCTTGGCCTGGTGCTTCCTGAGAGACCCCAAGAGTTCTGAGAGTCAAGTTCAGAGCATCTGTAATCTTGAATAAGAAATAAACGTGCACCTTGATGTTCATGGAAAGCTACCTACAAAATAACATTTCCTTCAATTGTGTAGGCAACAACTCACTGTGACATTAACAGTGCCTGTGATGTCTGTCATTAATAGAAATCACAGATATTTTCATATTATAGTCAAGTTTGTATAGGTATCTCAAAATATTGTTTATACTCATCATGACTGCAAAATCATGCAATCATTAGATGCGCAGCTAGAGATGCTATTTAATGGGCAAATAATAATCGCAGGTATTAATACATGATAAATTTGTTTTTAAGTAGTTTGATAACTAACTGTAGTTTGACATACTCCGTTTTCTTTGAATTCTTGTGTATTTTACTTACGGTCCTTAAAAGGCATTCTGAGAAGGGATTCAAGGGATTTACCGAAGGTGTCCTTTGCACAAAATTGTTTCAGAAATGCTGCTCTGGGTCCTTGGGCTTTGAGCAACTTTGACCCGTGAACTGGCTTTGAAGGTGGTGGGCTTTCTGCATCATCCTTTCTTCGGGCCCTGTCGTCGCCCTGAAATGAGACTGGTCTGTGAGGAGCAAGGGGCATCGTGGGGAATCTGAACTGCTCCCAGTGGCTTCAGACTGCCGACCACAGACTGATATGCCAGGGACATTCACCTGAGGAATAGAACAGATATGCTTGAGTATCAGAGTCATCATCCAATGTTCGATCAGAAAAGTCCAACGTAGAGCTGAAGGTCACGTGGAGGGAGCATGATTTCCAGGTGAGGATGGAGGATCTGTCCTTGGAACTTGCTTTGTTTTCTCATCTCTTATGTCTCCCCTTCCCCTTCTTATGCAGTGTGTGCTTTCAGCCGTCTGCAGGAGAAAAATGAAACCTATAGGCTGGCTTCTCCTGTGACCGTTTCCCAGCCCCCGAGAGCCTCTGGGAGACGCTGGAGGAAGCACAGTCTCAGCCACACGGCTCACGCTCATCCCCTCCAGGAGCCGGCAGGTGGCGTTAGTGGGCAGGCGAGGCAGCGCGCGCTGAGGCAGGCGGTTCTTCCCATCACCCACGCAGCAGGAGTGGCTCCGTGATTTAAGCCAAGGACGACCTTTAGAGAAGCACTTTGAGTCCGCATGGGTGCGATGCAGACACTAGCTTCTCAGAACAGCCTACTTAGCAGAGATTCCATCTTCCAAGGATGTCTGCTCTCCTTTACCGAGAATACCTGTCTACCGGGCGGGCCACACATTCGTAGCAGTCAGGCTGTATCAGAGCACTCACTGTGCCATGTGCAACCTTCAGGGGGGTGGTCCTTGCCCTGGTGGGGGCTGGCTCCCCGTGAGCATAAGGTCCACGCTCGGGGCTGCTCTTGTTCTCAAACAGCCGTATGATCACAGACACAAGCAGTCCCCACAGCAGTGCCTGTAAGGATGACTGAGGGGCGTGGAGTGAGGCAGGGATTGGCTGAGGCTGGCTGCTCAGGCACGGACTGGGGTCTGGGGACAATTTGGAAGAAGGAAGCTGATCTGGTGGGAGGGGGTGCTGTGAGTCGGGAAAAGGCAGGAGGCCCAGCGTGATGCACTTTTATTCCGTCCAGCAGGAGAGGAGAGATTTCAGGCCCAAGAGACTAGTTGATGGGAGATGTCGACAGGGAGTTGATGGCTAGAAGTACCCACCGTGGTTCCCTGTGCATCAGGAGAGGCGGCTGTTTCAGCATTGATAATCCAGCATCATCAGGAACCAGGTTTGGAGGCTCTAACAGGGCTTGACTTGCCTGCTGTGTTCCACCCCACAATCCAGTTCCTGAATAAAAACTTATGGCCCTCCAGAACTTTCTAAAGTCTTTATCGGTAAAGGTGGCACCACAAAAACGGTATTAACAAATATCGTATGATATCACTTATAAGTGAAATCTAGAAAAATGGTATAAATGAACCTATTTACAAAACAGAAATTGAGTCACAGATGTAGAAAACAAACTTATGGTTACCAAGGGGGAAAGCAGGGGAGGGATAAATTGGGAGATTGAGATTGACATATACACACCACTATACATAAAATAGATAACTAATAAGGACCTACTGTATAGCACAGGGAACTCTACTCAGTACTCTGTAATGACCTCTATGGGAATGGAGTCTAGAGAGAGTGGATATATGTATATGTATGGCTGATTCACTTTGCTGTACAGAAGAAACTAACACAACATTGTAAATCAACTATACTCCAATTAAAAAATTAATTAGGGCTTCCCTGGTGGCGCAGTGGTTGAGAGTCCGCCTGCCGATGCAGGGGACACGGGTTCGTGCCCCGGTCCGGGAGGATCCCACATGCCGCGGAGCGGCTGGGCCCGTGAGCCATGGCTGCTGAGCCTAAGTGTCTGGAGCCTGTGCTCTGCAATGGGAGAGGCCACAACAGTGAGAGGCCCGCGTTAATGCAAAAAAAAAAAAAAATTAATTCGGAAACCCAAAAACCAAAAACTGTATTATAGTCTCTTGGGGTCCCTTCTAGCTTACCTCCCCATTGCTGTAATGTGTAGGTAAATGTTTTCTTCGGTGTGATTTACACAGAACCTCGATGGGCCTGAAAGGACCAGAGATGTCCTGATTTGGGGGGGGGGATGATCTTTTCTTTTCTTTCTTTTTTTTTTTTAAAGAACAACGTCTTTCAAATATTTTGGACCACAACTCATGCAAGAAATACATTTTACAATGTGGCCCCCTATACACAGATACTTATAATTCATAACTGAAATAAAAGATTCATGAAACGATTTTCATTGTATTATATCCTATTTTGTTAAAAAAAAATGCTGGTAGTGGCACACCCAAATGACCTGGTGATCTCAGCAATTTGACAAACACCAACAGAACTGGAACCGACCTTTCCTTCTTCCACTGCGCATCCTTCTCTCCAGCCAAGATGCCTCTGGGCTGCTTTCTGAAATCAGAAGCTCTCACTGCTTCAGAGACACCTGTGAACTTGCCTTTCGTGATGATTTAACCAGGGGCTGGGCAAGTGCATCTTTGCAACCTCCCTAAGAAAGAGCAGTGCTAAGTAGACTGAGAGAACAAATGGAAGAATTTAAGACAAAACCAGTGACAAAGGACTTAGAAGCACTGATTCGACTTACTCATATAGAGTCAATCTGACTATTTTCTTAGCATTAATTGCTTTGCTTGCTTCCTGTGGGCAGGTCTTGCCCTCTCCCCCCAACTGCATTTTAGAAGGCTTGAGGTTTAGAAGCCATACGGTGTAAAGCAGGCTTGTGGGACATATACCACAAACTCTTCTTGAGGTATGTGTAGCTAATAGGTCCTGCGGTCCCTCTTGGTGTCGTCCAGTGAAATGGTTCAAAAGCTGGAACTTTCCAACACTGAGGCTGAATCCCAGCTCCCTGCTTCTTAGCTGTGTGACCTTGTACAAATTAGTGTCCGTGCCTCAGTTTCCTCATCTGTGCATGGGGTAATAATAGCAGTACCTACCTCACAGGGTTATTGAGAAGATGAGATGGGATGATATACCTCATTAGGTGTAGTTCGGGGCCAGGTAAGTGTCACCTGTTGGTACATGACAGGGTTCCCTGAGCCTCCCTGCCTGACAATACCTTTTGATTAGCCTATGTCCAGCAATAGGCTGGAAGTGCTAATAAAAACACATTATTTTTTTTTAAGAGAACCTACAATCTAACCTTTTCATAAATTCTGACAGGGTTTTTCACCAACAGACTGACTTTTGGGATCTTACAACATGCTATTTAAAACAATTTCTGCTTGTTAATAACTCAACATGTGCAAAGTCAATCCAGAGTCAGTTAAATGGATAGAAAATTACCATAGATGCAGGTTAACACGTTTTAGTTCATATGTCGTAATGGAACCCTTAAAAAATATTGGTTGATCAGTCTACAGTGTCAGTAAGATCCCAAACTATTATCTAATAGTCATCATTGTCTTGAACTACATAGAAATTGACTGGGCAAGAAAAAAATCGTGCATATAAAAAAAATCAACGTAGTTTTTACCCAGAGGACATCACATGGAAAAAGTTAGTTTTACTATGTCATGCAACTCTATCAAACACACGGAGGCATTTTATTTCTCTGCATGTGGCATTTTTCTCTCCTAAATACTGCCGCACGGTGACCATGTGGACCTCAGACATATAAAAATACCAAAAACTGTCCTCTCCCCTAAAATTGTAAAAGCACCATTTTTTTCCTTTCTTCTCATCCTCTCCAGGCCAGCTTTTTACTATCCTTACAACTTTTGGCCTGACACCTGTCACATGGTGTTGTCGTGTTTTGTTGCATCAGCATTTTCCCGTGTGTGTTAACTAAACACACAGCCTCCTGTCTGTTTTGAGCGTGTGAAGACAAGCCTCCTGGAGGAGCTTGGGCAAGCACTGTGTGGGGACTTAAATTTCGGCTTTGTGTGCATGACCGTCCGAGGCTCCCTGTCAGTCAGCCCAGGGCAGCTGGGATCAGGGGGAGGTGAGGGAAGGACACAGTTCTCCTAAAAACACAATGAGAGGTGGACTAAAGGGAGGATGTGAGAAGGAAAGCTGAAAAGGAGACTTTTTTGACCTGACGGGGCCCCAAGAATGCAGTGTTGTTTTCCAAGACTCCTGGGATTAGGACACATGTAGTATATGCACATCCCATATACCTGGGGTGCCTGGGGTAGGGGCCTTTACCTGCGTTCCCTGGGGGTGCAGGAATCATTTGCTTCTTGTGAGATGCTCTGCTTAAGCCCACTTGGGTTGTTTTCCTGGGGTTAACTGTGGTCATATCTAGATTTCTAGGGTGTTAGGAGCTGAGCCAAGGTATGTCCAGGCATCACAGTTTCTTCCCTTTTTCTCATACCTGCTAGAGGTGATCCGTCACTTCCTAAGTATCTCAAAAACTTGTCCCTTGGCCCCATTTTCACACCAAGTCCGGGGCCACACTGTTCCCTGCCTGGATTATGACAATGATCTTGTCTCTGAGACCTCTATTTCCTGCATCACCTTTCCAATCTGACCTTGGACTTGGCAATGGTTTCTTTAAACGTAACATCAAAAGCATAGACAACAAAGGAAAATATAGAAAAATTGGACTTTATCAAAATGAAAAATTTGTATGCATTAAAAGACACTATCAAATGACTCCAGGGAGGATGGCAGAGAAGGAAGCCCCAGGAATCCATCTCTTCACCTAGACAACAATTGTAGTGGCAGAAACTGTTGGGTAACTACCTTGGAATTTTGGAGTCTATTTGAAGGCTTGCAGCTTTCCAGGGAAAGGCTTGGATGGTAAGCCTTGGTTAATTTCAGGCAATTTCAGCTCTGAGCTGGTGGCTACCTGCCTCAGCCCCATGGCAGACAGCTGTGCAGTTGCTCCTTGAACAGCTTGATTGTGGCTTGCAGGAGCCAGGGTGGGCACTAGGACTTTGTCCTCCCAGTATCAGGGACCTGTATTCTGGTCACTGATGCTACTTCTGATTGTGCAGGTGTAGGCACAGACTGGTGGCTCTTTTGCAGCAATCCTCACCCCCACTGTTGCAACCTTCTCTGGCTGAAGTGGTTTATTTTTTTCCCCTTTATTTACTCCTTTCTTCCTTTTTTGGCAGGCAGACATTTAAGGATTTGGACAATCAGAAGCAACCACATATACAGGGGAATTTAGACGTCACTGCATGTGCCCAGGGAAATGCACAGGCTCAGAAAAGACCCAAGGAGAAATTCAGGTTGCACTGCAGGCTGATTCTTGGCACAGACCAACTCACAGAAATCAAAGCAACAGAATAAAACCAAACTAACCCCAAAACAAAAATTTAAAAGCCTCAACAAACTCTGGGGAAGAGGAGGGATCTGACTTCCACGTCTATCCCATTATAAGAGTCAAACGTCCACTAAACAAAAAGTCACAAAGCATACGGAGAAACAGGAAAATATGGCCCATTCAGAAAATGTCCCTGAAAAAGACCAACCTCAACCAAAAGCTAACAGAAGGAAGGAAATAATAAAGATTAGAGCAGAGATACATAGAGAAGAGAAAACCAATAGAAAAAACAACAAAGCCAAAAGTTGACTCTTTGAAAGATAAACAAAATTGGCAAACTTCAGCTAGATTGGCTGAGAAAAAAGGAGGGAATTCTCAAATTGCTAAAATCCGAAATGAAAGTGGGACATTACTATTGATTCTACAGAAATAAAATGGATTATAAGAGAGTGATATGAACTACTGTATGCCAACAAATTGGATAACTTAGACGAAATGGACAAATTCCTAGAAACACAGACTACTAACACTGAATCAGGAAGAAAAAGAAAAACTGAGGGCTTCCCTGGTGGCGCAGTGGTTGAGAGTCCGCCTGCCGATGCAGGGGACACGGGTTCGTGCCCCGATCCCGGAAGATCCCACATGCCGCGGAGTGGCTGGGCCCGCGAGCCATGGCCGCGGAGCCTGTGTGTCCGGAGCCTGTGCTCCGCAACGGGAGAGGCCACAGCAGTGAGAGGCCCGCGTACAGCAAAAAAAAAAAAAAAAAAGAAAAACTGAATAGATATATAACTAGTAAGGAGGTTGAATCAATAATCAAATGTCTCCTGACAAAGAAAATCCCTGACCTTGATGGCTTCACTAAACATTTCAAGAATTAATACCAATCCTTCCAAAACATTGCAGGAAACAGTTTGGCAGTTCCTCAAAAAGCTAAACATAGAATTACTATTTGACCCAGCAATCCCACTCCTAGAAATGTATTCAAAAAAATTGAAAAGAGGGTCTCAGCTACTCGTATATCCATGTTCACAGAAGAATTATTCACAAGAGCCAAAAGGTGGAAAAACCCCATTTGTCCAAGTGTCTATCAATAGATGAATGGATAAGGAAGATGTTGTGTATACATATGATGGAATATTATTCAGCTACAGAAAGGAGTGAAGCCCTGACACTTGCTACAACCCAGTTGAAACTTGAAAGTGTTATGCAAAGTGAAATAAGTCAGACAATAGAAGGACAAATATTGTATGATTCCAAGGACATGAGGTATCTAAAATAGGCAAATTCTTAGAGACAGAAAGCAGAGTAGAGGTTATTGAGGCTGAGGGCAGGAAGGAGTGAGCAATTCTTATTCACTAGGTACAGAGTTTCTGTCTGGGATGATGAAAAAGTTTTAGAAATGGATAGTGGTGATGATTGTACAACACTGTAACTATACCTAACCTCACTGAATTATACACTAAAAATGGTTAAAATGGAAAATTTTATTTTATATGTATTTTACTATGATTAAAAAAGAGTAAAAAATAAAAGTAAAACAATAAAAAACAACCCTCTCCACATGCACAAAATAAATGAGTAAAAATCTAGGAAAAAAATAGCGGTGAATATTTGTCTGATCTCTGAATAGGATAGGTCATTGAAAGGATAAATCCAATAAAAGACTCGTGAAGAGAAAGAATCTTAGGTTGTCTAAATATAAATTAAGACTTCTTTAGTCCCCCAAAGGACATACAAACAAAATGGAAATGCTGATAGGAAGGCATTGAAAATTCTATAACTATTTGACAGTGTTAATCCTAAACCACAGTGTCACATAATTTAATAAAAATCACACCACACCCCACAAAATTCATGGGCAAAATAAGATCATTCACTAAAGAGAAATCAAAAGTATTTAATAAACATTTTATACATTTTACACAAATAATAAATGAGATGATGGCCTGCTAATTATCATGAGAATATCCAGGACTGGTAAAACTTTGCCAGTTTCTCCAAATTTTTGAATGCCTTTTGATTGGCGTGTACCAAAGAATGTCCATAATTTTTAAAAACGTAATTTCACTTCCAAGGAATGTACCCTAAGAAATGTTTTCCTAACTGCAGAAAATGTTTTATGAACAATTATATCCATGTCAGCACTATTTAAACTTGTGAAAAATGGATAACAGATTGAACAATAGGGGAATATTTTTGGAAAACTCCAGTTCCTCATGTTCAGGAAAAAAGCTGGAAATAAAATTGGATACCACCTTTATTGAGTCCGTACTGTGTGTCTTGGACTGTTCACAGAGGGACAAGGGGAAGTTTATTAATAGCAGCTCCTATTTATTGAGTGCTCACATGCATGCTGGGGGTGTTACAAGTCACATCTCAACCAAGTGGGCACACGGCTGCCTCTGTAGAAAGGAGGTAACTAAAGGCCAGAGAGGGATGTGATCCAGGTCCCAAAGGTACAGAGCAGTGAACTTGGTGGTCAACCCAAGAGTCTTTCAGACAGTACCATGCAGCCCTGTTTCCGAAGCAGTACCTAGTGATGGCATTCCATGTGGGAAAATAGATGCCCCACTCTGTGACTGTGGATTATGCCCCAGATGTGGCCGTGCTCTCTCCCGGGCGAACATTTACCCTAATGCCCTTCCCACCCCTGTAGTACAAATATGCCAGCTTGACAAAACACCTAGATCCCCAAGGAGGCTTTTCTCGAGAGGCACGCTGGTCTGACAGGTTTCTTTGGTGCCCAGATCCTATCTAGGTTTTGAACCCTCCTGAGGGAGGGGTGATGACAGAAAGGTGTGGAGGGATAATGTACTTGTCAGCAAAGTCACCCAGGGGCCAGGAGACTCTGCTGGCAGCCAGTTTCCTTGGCATGAAGACACACACCTTCGCTTGATTTGTACACAAAGCAACCAATGGGCCCAGCCTTTCTGGCCATGCATCGCCTTAATCAGACTGCAGATCACCAAGGTATTAAGACAGTTTGGAGAAACTCAAACAACTCAGCCCTCAGGCGTCTCATCTTGTAAAATTTGCGTGATGGGCCAGAACGGAATAATTTCTAAGGTTTCTTACAGCCCAGAGTGTTCATGATCTTGCTTGCATAAGACTTGGAAAAACATTTATAGTTTAATGTTAAGTGAAAGCCAAGGATATAAACCTGGTTTCCCAGGATGGTCCCAAATAGATTTAAAATAAACTATATTTGCATAGGAAATAGGATGGGAGAGAATTCTTATAAATATTTACAGTGTGTGATCACAGGAGATGTAAAATTTCTTCTTATTTCTCCCGGGGTTTTGCCTGAAGGGAAGACTGTGTAATAATGAACTTTCTCAACAGCAGCATCTTAGAGTAAAAAATGCTGATGCAGCAACAAAGGGCAGTTTCTGATCCAGCTTACCAAGGAAGGCCACGGCGCCTGCGTGGACACTCATGATTTCCAAGATGCATTGGACCAAAGAGGAGGCGAGCTCTGGGCAGGCGATCAGGGTCTCCAGCAAGAATAACTCTCCAGCTTCCATCAAATATAATCAAATACGAAAGATATATTTGTATGAATAATTGTGGGAAAACATCCAATAGATATTCAGTGCAAAAACCAGATTGCAAAGCAGCATGCCTAGTATTACCTCACTTACGTAAAAATTATGCTAGTGTATTCTTGGAAAAAATAGCTAGAAAACAATATATATCCAAGAGTGATTATCTTTCACTTTCTAAGTCATGCATTTCTCCAATGCTTGATTTTTTTAATGCATTATTTCTTAATCAGAAAAAGTGTATGAAATGAATATTTATTGTTTATGCTTTTCCTGTGCTTGTGTGATGGTGCTGCATCCCAATGCAGTGTATTGAACACTTTCCTCGTGCCAGGCATGGTATTAGGAGTTTTACCTGCATTAGCTCATTTCATTCTCATGGAAGAAGTAGGTAAATAGTCCTCATTTTAAAAATAAGGAACATGAGGCTCAGACAGGTTACATAAAGTTCCTAAGTTTTACCCATTTATTCACTCATTCTTGCATTTGGTGAGGATTTATTGATCCCCAGGTACTGTCGGGGGTTCTGGGTATACAGCAGTGAAAAGTTAGGCAAAGTCCCATTTTAGTGAGGGGACACACAATGAGGAACAGATCAATACAGATGGTGTTTCAGGTCATGATCAGAGCCATGAGAAAAGCAAAGCAGAGGATGGGGATAAAGAGTAATGGGGGCCTGCCCTGGCGGAGCCGTGGTTGAGAGTCCGCCTGCCGATGCAGAGGACATGGGTTCGTGCCCCGGTCCGGGAGGATCCCACATGCCGTGGAGCGGCTGGGCCCGTGAGCCATGGCCACTGAGCCTGCGTGTCTGTAGCCTGTGCTCCGCAACGGGAGAGGCCACAACAGTGAGAGGCCCGCATACCGCAAAAAAAAAAAAAAAGAGTAATGGGGCCTGGGGTGGGTTCAGACACCATGGTTGCCTAATCTACATCCATCCCCCTCTTCTTTCTCAATTTATACAAATGAATTTTATTAAGGTGGCAAAATGGCTCAGTGGAGGTGAATCCTCCTTCCCCCAAAGAAATGTGATTTGTTTAAGACAAGCATGAAAATTCCATTCTCCTTTGTAATGATTGGTTTAGGGGTAGCTGACTAAGATCTAGCCAAAGAGATGTGAGAAGGAAGCCTCGTGTGCTAGCTTCTATGGAAGCTTCCCCCACCCCTATCCTTCGCTGATTAAAGAAAAGCGTCTGAGAAGTAGTTTCTGCCTTGATGATTCCTGCTTCCTGCCTTGAACCTGGTTGTAAAAGGATGTGAAGGCTGGAGCTATGGCAACCATCTTGGATCATGCATCACCACTTAGGAGGATAAAAAGCCAAACTATTGGGATGGCAGAACAGAGAGTTGAAAAGAGCCTGGTTCTTGAGGGCGTTGCGAAGCTACCAAATCAGACTTAGGACTGCCTACCTCTGGTCTTCTTGTTAATTGAGTTATTTAATGTCTGTATTGTTTAAGCTGTTACTTGCAGCTGAATGTAACCTAACTAATACAAGAAGTTATTTATTTTAGATAGAGTGTTGGAGGAGGGCTCTCTGAACAGGTGACATTTGAATGATAAAGAAGTGAGACAGATTCTCAGCAGGTGGAACAGCAGGAACAGGTTGGTTTGTCCAGGATGGCAAGAAGGAAGGCCAGTGTGGCTGGAGCACATGGAGGTGAGGGGCAAGGCTGGCAAGGTGGATGGTGAGAGTGAGAGTGGTGAGAGCCAGGGCTGGGGAGGGAGGTGTGGGCTGGACCCCAAAGGCCTTGGGGCCATACTGTGGGTTTGGCTGTGATTCTAAGTGTCATAAGAAGCTGCTGGTGGGTATTGAGTTCGGTGACATGATGTGATGTATAGCTTAAAAAGCTAACTCCGGTCCCTGTATTAGGAAGACCAGTTAGGAGTGTTGCTGTGGTCCAGGTGTGGGATGATGTTGGTCTGGTCCAGGGTGGCAGCCGTGGAGGTAATGAGGAACGGTCAAGTTCAGGATATGTTCCGAAGGTAGAAGCACTGGGGTTTGTTGATGGACTGTATATGTGGACTGAAGAGAAGAGAGAAATCGAGAATGACTCCTAGGCTTTTTGCCAGAGCCATTGGGTGAATGGCGGTGCCAGATTCCAAGACGGTGAGATTGCAGGAGGGGCAGGTTTCGAAGTGTGGATCTGGGGTGATGCAAGAATAGCTCCAGAAAGGATGGGATTAGGGTCTGGCTCTACTTTTTATACAAGATAATGTCACTGGTCTCCACAAACAGTGGGACTCGTTTCAAACTGACATGCTCACTCCTGACCCTTTCTGTGATTTGTTTAGTGATCCTGTTTATCTTCATTCATTCAGATCTGGGTGTTTACCCTATGAGCCAGGCCAGCAGCTTTGAAGAACTTGAGTTTCCTCTACTCTTCTTTTGATCAAAGCTCTTTTTTCTTTCTCCAAGCTGTTGTCTCTGTATGGTTGGTGACACCTCCAGAGAATGAAACTGCTGGAATGGCCCAAATTCTAACCCGTTCAAAGGTCAGTGAGCCAGAAGTCACAGGCTTCTCGATGTTTGTTTATACAAGGCTTAAGATACCGCCTCTTCCAGAAAATCTCACCTGAGTCACCATCAGTTTCCTTTAAGAATCTGTAAGCTACTCCTGACCACAAGGAAACCCCAATGCAGGCAAAGCGTAAGAAAGTGAATATTTTTTTCCAGGAAAACCGGAGGAAGTCCCAGTTTAGATCACTCAGACAAGAGGAGTTTTATTTGTGTCAGAATGTTGTCCATGGCCTCAGGTTTTCTCCATACAGGTTCTTAGGAGTGCAAGATTCCAGGGTATTTCATTTCTCTTTTCTCTCCTCTCTAATAAGCTCTCAGTCTGTAGGAGCTAGTTAGTACACTATATATCTTTTCAATCACTGAGCTATAGGGAGCATTTTCCCAAGTTGATAAACACCTGTGGTACTCCTATTACATGACATTTATTCTGTGTCAAATCCTCTGCCAACTTTTTCTAGCATTGTCTCCTTGACTCCTTGCCAAAACCCCAGGAAGATGTCATGGCTGTCTTCACCTTACGGATGAGGAAACTGAGGCAGAGAGCAATTAACCAACTCTCCAAGGTCACACAAACTTGTGAGCAGAGGAGGTAGAATTTGAAGCCGGGCTGTGTGATCCTGGAGCCTGCACTTTTTTTTTCTTGGCGACGTGGCGCAGCTTGTGGGATCTTAGATCCCCAACCAGGGAGCGAACCTGGGCCCTCAGCCGTGAAAGCTCGGAGTCCTAACCACTGGACTGCCAGGGAATTCCCAAACCCTCACTTTTAATCACTATTAGTTTACTCCCTAAATATACTGCATCTTTTCTGTGTGATTGTGTCATATTCTGTTGTACATGTACCAGGGTTTATTTCACCAAAGCCATAACGTTGCACACTTTGGCTGGTTTCAGTTTTCACTACTGCAGACCGTGTTACAGTGGACGTCCTTGTGGTCAAATCTTCACAGGTTGTAGGTGGTGGTCCTGTCCCAAGGACATGTTGATAAGCCTTCCTTTCCTGTGTCCATTTCTATGGCCCTGACACACATTACCAGTTATAACATTTCACTGCTCATTTGCTATGTCTCTCAGCTGTATTTCCTACTAACACCCTTTGATCTCTGAGCCTTGTCTTTTTTTAAAATAAATTGTAGAACTCTTTATATATGTCATGTTTTGGGAATTAATAAATTTAGTAAGTAAATCCAATAGAGAGAAACAAGTAGACATATCCTGTGTTTTGCACAGCATCTTACATCTTGTTCTTCCTCAGTATTGACAATAAGCCATAAGAAATGACTTGTATGCCCCAAGGATGAAAGTACACCCATTTTAACAAGAAGTCACTCGGGGGCATTCCCCTTCTCCGGAAGCAGCCTGCATCTCCTCTTCCTGCTCTTCCGTCTGGGAGGAAGGGGAGATGTCAGAGAAGGGTACCAAAACTCGCTTAGTGGTGGGCCAAGAGATCAGAAGCCGGCTTGAGCGGGCCCCACTCCTCCATCTTTTGGGGAGTCAAGGGGGTCCAGGCCTGGTGTGTGAATTCTGGATGTGACTCCAATGAGGACTGGTCTTGCATTTGTTTATACTTATTTTCCCTTTTTATGATGTTGGCATTATCCTCTATAGTTCCAAGATGAAATGTCAGTGGAACCAAATTTGAACAGTTCATTATCACACAATTGATGACACACAGCTTACATTTCTAAGTGCCCTGCCAGCATGACCTACCCTGGGGGCCTGGGGACCGGCTGGTCCAGTGGCTCACAGGGCTGGCTGCAAACTAGCCATGGGTTCTAGGGACACAGAGCTTAGGCAGCTGCGGCTGCTCAGAGCCAGTGGGCGGAGTGGGACCAATGGCTCAGTGCTTGAGCCCCAGGTCTTTCTTAGAAGGCTGCCCCCCATCCATGCCTGGAGGTCCCCTTGACCCCTTGACCACACCTGTCAAACCAACCCTCAGGAGGGTTTCTCTGAGACAGAGTGGAGTGTGCAGGATGCTTATTTAGGAGTGTCCTTGGGATCAGTGCCTGTGGATGGGAGGGGCAGGAAGCAGGAGAGGACAGCGGGAGGCGTGCAACCATGATTCAGGTCCAAGGACTGCCTCTGCCCGCCCCACAGGGAGCTCCGCGGTGGAGTGGCCTTTCCACGTTGTCCTGATTTGGTCAAGACAGCCAGGCTTTATCCTTCCACAGCAACCAGCCACTGGACATGGACCAGCCTGCGAAGGGGTGTGGCATGGGCGCGCGGCTCTCTGACCCACACCCGCCTCCTAGGTCTCTTCCCTCCAGGTTTGCTCCATCTCAAAGAAGTCTCTGCTTGACCCCTGCTCTTTCCTTCCTTCTGCTTCCAAGCATGCCTCTACTTTGACATCCTCCCAACCCTTTCCTATCTGATTTCCACTCTATTTCCACTCTCCCAAATCACCAAAATCACGTGTGCCCAGCCCAGATCACCCCACCCTCTCTGACCTCAGCTGCAGCCGGAGGAGACCACCCCTTGGGGCTTCAGAGCCCTCCACCTCCAGCGTTGCTGCATCGCCCAGGCTTCCTGCCTCTGGGATCTCTCCAAGGTCACCGGGCAGGATGCCTCCACCCCTGTCCCTCCTTCTCTAGGAAAGCAAGCGAGTGAAAGGAACCAGCTCAAATCTGCTCTAGTTCATGGAAAGAAGTGTCTTATTAGAACCTTCTCAGGACTTTAACAACTATTAGCTATGGGCTACTTGCAACAAACCTCCAAACTGATACAGACCAGAGTGCAAGGCTGGCGACATAATTTGTGGCACTTGGTGCAAGATAAAAACATGGGGCCCCAACTGGGGGCGGGGAAGTTAATGTCCCCTTCCCACTGCCCCCCCCCAACAGCTGATGGGTGAAGCCCAAGTGATTACAGCATCCTTGATGCAGGGACACGGTGGGTCGGGTCCCGCCAAGTCACCCACCCAGTGTGTATGGTGTTGCAGCCGGGACGGATGGCTGCTGCTCTGCCTGGACACCCTGAGGGGGTGTGTCTGACCCTGACCTCGCCCCGTCCCAGTGCCCCTGTTGAGACCAGGTCACCGCCCCCTGGGGAGGAGGTGGTGGCCATGGCAGGAGCCGGGGGCAGGGGGCCATGGGCCGGGGGACCACTCGTGGGACGAGCCTCCCGGCCCCTGGTCCGTGCCCCTCTTCCCACACGACTTCACTTATGAACCCAAATTCAGAAAAAATCGGAAGCATTTCAAACAGCAACCGCAGAGCCATCAGCCCCAGGCAGGAGGCCTTCTTATCGCCTCCAGTTCCAGGCTCAGGTCGCCTGGTGGATGGACAGTTCTGGCCGCTTCTGTCACCTCTGAGATCTGGTAAGTCCATGTTCAGACTGTTCACATTCATCCCCAACCTGGCACCCTGTCCAAAGTACCAGTGTTCACCCAGGCTGGGTTGAAATCGGGGAATCGTCCTTGTTTCATCTTTCAGAGAGTGTTGTTGATGTTGGGTTTGCAACCTCCTTCACACACATGTATGAACATGCACACACACATGCACACACACACGCACACATGCAGCACACATGCACACACGCAGCATGCACACATGCACATGCATGCACACACGTATGCACACACGCACACACGCACGCGCACACACACACAGAGAGACCTCCCCTCCCCCTAATTGTGTGGACTTGGCCCAAGGGACTGGTTCCTGTTTCTGAGTGTGGCTGAGATAGGATGGGTCTGAGGATACTCCTGGCTCTTGGTCACACATGCTTCTTGGAAATTGTGTCTTTTGAGAAGTTAGTTACCTTCCTGTAGTTCCAGGAGAAAGTTCACAGTCCTGGGGAATTTTTAACTCTTACTTATCCTTTCTTTAGGCTTTGAAAATGCATTCATTATCCCTTGAATATCATTATAAGTTATTGTGAAATTCTCCTTGTGCTGACATAAAAAGTATTCCAGAAAGATATCCTGCAGAGGAAGTGCTCCCTTTCCTTCATTATCTTCTCTTTTTTCTTATAATAATTTTGTACAGGATTTGACTTGGGGCATTTTTTGGTTCTCATTTTCATTTTGAATTAGATTTCTGGAACTTTTACAAGGGAGACGGGGCTTAGGGTAGTTTATATGGCCTCCTGGCTCAGACGGCCTCTTGCACTGTTGGTGTGAGGGGTTAGCAGCCTGGCTGCTGATCTCAGAGATCGCAGGGTCTGGGTCTCCCTTCCTTCTTCTCCCACGACCAACTGTCCATCCAGGCAGGACCATCATCCCTGCAGCTTACCCTCAGGATAAGCCTGAGCTTAGGGGTCAGTTCTGAGAACCTGTTCGTCTCCCCTGCTCCAGCCCCTGGGACACTAACTAAGCCCCTTGGCGAACACACGTGCCTCCAGTTTCAGCTGCTGGTTTCAGGGGTCACTTTGTCTCAGGGCCGTCAGATGTGCCCTCACTTCCTGCTCGTCCTCACTCACAGGAGCTGACACCTCTCAGACCCTGTTGTTCGGTTTGTCTCCATCCACTGATGTTTTGCGGTTCGTGGGCTTTTGGTTTCTCTACTTTAGTTGCTCTATGTGTTTTGATGAGGGGGGCTGGAGGGTTTAAAGGATCATGCCACCCTGCGGCCATCTTCCTATTCATGCCCTTTAATCTCTGGTATGCTCAGAAACCCCAGATAAAAAAGACCATGAAACACTGCACATTTCAGTGACTCTTTTATCACATATGATAAAGGGCAAAAGGCTTGACTCTTCCTTGCTCACTTGTCTGCTGTGCGGCTACAGGCAAGCCTTTGAACCTCTCTGAGCCTTGGTTTCTTGGTCAGTAATGAGGATCACCCTTCCTCACTCACAGGAGGGCTGTGAAACAGAAATGAGACATTGTAGGGGAAATGTCATTTCAAGTTGTACAACTCACAACATAAGGTATTGTTATTATTATTATTACTGGAGATGTTGCAGTCTGAGTATCTATGTATGTTGAAATTTGTGAATATATCAGTGGCTTTGGTCTTTGTGACTTCCTCCCAGATCTGCAAGGGTCCATTAGCCTGAGGGAGGCTTCAAATTGTTACAGCAAGGATTCGAGACAAGAGTCAGTGGTTTTTTTTTTGTTGTTGTTGTTGTTTTTAAAGGGCTTCAACTGCTTGGCTTTTTATTTATTTATTTATTTATTTATTTATTTTTGGCTGTGTTGGGTCTTCGTTTCTGTGCGAGGGCTTTCTCCAGTTGCGGCAAGCGGGGGCCACTCTTCGTCGCGGTGCACGGGCCTCTCACTATCGTGGCCTCTCTTGTTGTGGAGCACAGGCTCCAGACGCGCAGGCTCAGTAGTTGTGGCTCATGGACCTAGTTGCTCCATGGCATGTGGGATCTTCCCAGACCAGGGCTTGAACCCGTGTCCCCTGCATTAGCAGGCAGATTCTCAACCACTGCGCCACCAGGGAAGCCCCAAGAGTCAGTGTTTTGATGTGTGAGGGATGACGTTCTGGAGTTCCCGACTCTGATGCTGAGAAGCAGGCTTTGGGGAGGGACAAAGGTAGGTTCTAAGTTTCTGTAGCTGCCTTAGCACATCAGGATCCTAACTCTGTGGGCAACATCATGAAGTTTTACTGTAAATCGGGGGCAGAGGGAATCCCGAGACTGGATACAAGGGAAGTCCACGCCACAGATAAAGAAGATAAAGAGATGGTACATATGTCAGCCCGGGAATGATGGGGAGAGACAGGTCATCACATGTGCACGTGTTCTGGCTTTCCACTTCTGAATCCAAATCCGGCAAGGATATTTGGATATTTGGAAGGGTTAAAGCTAACCTTCCCCCACAGTACCATGCATGCTGGATGGAGACCACCCTGTAGGGTGGCTTGGTGGCTGCATGAAAGGTGCAGTCGTGGAACGCCCAGGTGGCCAAAAGATGGCCCAGAGTTCACTCTCCCGATCTTCCCATGTGGCACAGAAGGAGCCACAGTCCTCACATGCCCGAGCGGGGGTGACAATTGTTCAAATCAACTGTTGATGCCCTGCAAACCATCCCAAAACTTAGTGGCCCGAAACACTAACCATTGTATTATGCTCAAGGATTCTGTGGGTCAGGAGCTCAGAAGGGCACCGGGAGGATGACGTGTCTCTGTTCTATGATGTCTGAGGTCTCGGTTGGGAAGATTCAGATTTCTGGGGCCTGGAATCATCTCAAGGCGTCTCCACTCTCATGTCTGCTGCCCGGAGTACCACGTATGACTTCTCCGTGTGGCTTGGACTTCCTCATAACACGGTGCCTCAGGTGCACTTGACTTCTAACACGGCAGTGCGCGGTTGTAACAGGGAACATTCCAGTGAAACTAGGCGGAAGCTCACGTGGTCTTTTATAACCTGGACTCAGAAGTCACATAACCTCACCTCAGCCATAATCTATGGATCAAAGGAGCCACAAGTCTGCCCAGATTCAAGAGAGAAGGATAGAGGCACCACCTCTCAATGGGCAGAGTGTTAAAGAATTTGCAGCTTTGTTGTAGAACAGTCACAAGAATGTAGCTAAGAGTGTGGTGGGGAACTTACATCATGGCCAGGGGAAAATGCCAGGGGAACCACAGGGCAGGGAACCAGGCTGAGGACCAACTAGGAGCCGGGGCTGGGACTGCCCTGTAGTGCTAGTAAGAGACAGGGGGTTCTTGAGTCAATGAGGGGAGAACCCCTGCGCCTTAGAGGCTAAGGGGAGGGGGACGAGGCCGGTTCTCCAGGTGCGGAGGTGGGTCTGGGACACCTGCACGGCTCCTGGGGGTGGCTCCCATAATGGAGAGGGATTCACCCAACCCAGCCGGCCCCCAGTCCAGGACCAGACCCACTGCCCCTCAGCTGCCCCACATGAGGATGAGCAGGGGTCAAGGAAGACCCATCCGACAGAGTCAGCCGTCCTATCCCATTGTGGGAAGGAGGTCAGGAAAGCAGACAGGGAGACCAAGTTTGAACACTACTGCATATTTCACTGGTAGAGACCACTTTACTAAATTTTTTTTTTAGTTTATTAATTAATTAATTTCTTTTTGCTGTGTTGGGTCTTCGCTTCTGTGCAAGGGCTTTCTCTAGTTGTGGCAAGCGGGGGCCACTCTTCATCGCGGTGCGCGGGCCTCTCACTATCGCAGCCTCTCTTGTTGCGGAGCACAGGCTCCAGACGCGCAGGCTCAGTAATTGTGGCTCACGGGCCCAGTTGCTCCGCGGCATGTGGGATCCTCCCAGACCAGCACCCGAACCCCTGTCCCCTGCATCGGCAGGCAGATGCTCAACCACTGCGCCACCAGGGAAGCCCGAGACCATTTTAAATAGAAGGTGATGAATGAAACCAAAGGAGGCTGAAACACCACAAATTAGCAATCTACGCCTCCCCCCTGGGATGAGGGCAGAGCTCCTGAGACAGATGGATCAGGTATAGGAAATAAAGAATCTGTGCTTTTTCTTCACATCTGAGTGGAGTGAATGTGGAACCCTGACAAGCCAGCCAAGGAGATTTCCCATGTGTTCTTTCTCCATGTAGCACTTTTTATGTTTTTTAAAAATTCATATTCATTTAAAAAATTACTTACTGGGAATTCCCTGGCAGTCCAGTGGTTAGAACTCTGTGCTTTCACTGCTGAGGGCCCAGGTTCAGTCCCTGGTCAGGGAACTAAGATCCTGCAAGCTGCGGGGCACGGCCAAAAAAAAAAAATTATTTACTAATGTCTGTTTAGAGTGCTGTAAACTTCATAAGGGCAGGTACGGATATTTCAAAATGCGGTCACGGATTTTTAACCCTCCTCCCACAGAGTGGTGGGGTCTATGTCTTCTCTCCCTGAACCCAAGTGGGCTTGTGATCCAATGATCTCACCTGTGACCTACAGTAGGTGGGGGGATTGATGCCACGGGACTCCTGGGATGAGGTCATCACAGGCCACGCAGCTTCCCACTCGTCCACGGGGGCACAGAGCCTGGAGCCACATGTCGAACAGACAGACATTCTGAGGCCTCCACACTGTGAGGAGGCCCAAGCCACATGGAGAGTCATCCCAGCCCAGCAACACACAACGGAGTGAAGACGCCTCCAGGGGAGCCCAGCCTCCTGAGGCTGGTGTCACTCCTTAGACATGGAGAGGCAGACACCTGCCACCTGCTCTCGGCCCCGTCAGGCTCCTGACACACAGAACCTCTGGGCAGGACCAAATGCACATTGCTTCACATCACTAAGTGTGGACGGTCAGTTACACCACAACAGATAGCAGAACAGTGGGACACTTTGGCCAGCAAGCCTGAGGTCCCGAATAGGGCTGTGACACATCCGTGCCCAGGGGCCCTGCCTTCCGTCCAAAGCCAGCATCTTAGGCAGCACAGAGCACCCCTGCCTTAGAGGCGCCCTCCTCGGCCCCCCATTCCAGTGCTGGAGCGGGAGGAATGGTTCCCCCAAGGTGGGACCGTGTCCCGTGACATCCTTGAGCGCTTGCCTGGCTGGCTCTGTCTCCACGCCAGGTAAGATCAGCTTCCTGTCCACCCTGGAGCTAAAGCTTTGCAATGTTCCCCACCAGCCCTCTTACATGACGGACTTTACGTTAAAAAGCTGCCTGAAGTAGGAGGCAAACTCTCCTCTCCTGACTTTTGGTGTTATTTTCACTGCGACTGGATCCAGGTTTACGTGTCTGAAACGGAAGCATATGTGTGAAAAGAAGATTTCTTGACAGTATTGTAATAATGAAGAAATAGCTAACGTTTATTAACCGCCTACCATGTGCCTTAGTCCTTATTCAATCCTTACAATGCCGTTATGAGGCGGATGCCATTATAACCTATTTTACAGATGAGAAAACTGAGGCACAGGGAGGTTAAGCATTTTGTCCAAGGTTACACAGTGCCAACTAAGTTTGAACCCAGATAACTCATCAAATTGTATACATTAAATACATACGGTTTTTTTTTTTTTGTATAGCAGGTATACCTCAATAAAGCTGAAAGAAGAAAAAAAAAGAATAGAAAAGAAAAACTTGAGCCCAGGGAGTTTGGCTATAGCATCCAGGCTCTAGTCAGCATCAGTGTAGCCCGACATCACTATCCAGCTGTGTGCAACATTTAAACTTTGAACTCATGCTGCAAAAGGACAATTTCATTTGCTGACACAGCCTTTCCTCCACTCCACACCTTACTTAACTACTTTCCCTGGAATCAACTTTGTTTCATGAAGATAGTAAACGTTCCATAAGACAGTACTTCAAAAGCTGTTTTTGAGCAAAAAAGTTCCACAACCTTCGTGTAGCCTCTGTTTCTCCAAGTACAAGATGAACTGAAGGAGACTATTCCAAAGAATCACTACAGCCGGAGACTTGCCATGTTTATGAGTGCTCCCTGAAAGAAAAGAAGGGGTATGCTGGTTAGGTTGTGCATGTATCAAAATTCATACCACCGTATACCGAGAAAATTAGCTTTTACCATAAGTTAAAATGGTTAAAAATTTTAAATGAGCGGGTATAAGTATACGTACTGGTAAGTCAAAATGAGACAAGGAATGTTCAGTCTTCTTAGAAGAGTCAGACCAGAAAATACGATGAATGTCCACTTCAGTCGTTCAGAAAAGTGACAGCATGTGCAAGTTATGTTTGTGTCTATGAGAGCCTTTGAGGACCTACCATTTCTCACCTGCTGAGGGCGTGGGACTCACCAAGCACCCTCAAGGATGGGTGGGCAGTCTGTTCGCATGGATTGCAAACGTTTCCAAAATGCACCACTGAACAGGGAAAAAAAGGATGCGGTAAGCTCTTACAATCTATGTACAATCGTGACCCCTCTGGACCTCTTCATGGCACGACAGAGGAATGGGCTGGTTTATGGTGCACGCTTACAGGGAGGAGAAAGGAAACACGATTTATTTACTGAGAATGAAAGAAATATTGAATTTTCAAGAGCTTTAGGTCACTCAAATGGAATAGATATATCCGTATCACCATCACGAGAAAGATGCTCCTTTTAACTACGTTTAAATGCCTTCCATTTATTTATCTTTCAAGAGTTTTGAGCTTCACTCTGAAAAAAACTCCTGTGTTCTGTCAATAGACTAGGTCTATGATAACGATTTAAAAACCCACTGACCTGTAAATTCCTCATGGCTGGGGTTTCCTGCATCCGTGGTCGCTGTTGCTCGCATTTTGCAGGTGAGGGCTACTCCCATTTTGCTGGGTTGTTAATCATCTGTTCAGGGCTGGCTTAGGAGTGAGTGACAGGAGTGAGACTGGAAGGCTGCCTTCCTTCCACAGATCCCTCACCCGGCTGCCTTCCTCCCACAGAACGTGGAGATTAAAATAAAAAGAGCCTGACAGAAGTTTCAGCCAGTTCCAGACCATTGCTTCTCCCTGCAGCGCCGGCTTTGAAGAGGGCCACCTCCACGGGAAAGAAATCATCGTGGGGGGCGGGTGAGAGGAATCCACCCAGCTTCCAGAGAAGCCAAGGTGAAGACACGTTTTGCATTATAAGGATTTCTGCTTTCAAACCCCTCCTGGACACACTAAATAGCCCACCCAGTGAATGCACACAGGATGACCCTCATCTGTCCTGCAGATGAGATGTCATGGAGGGTGGAGAGAGAGAGCTGCAGCCCTTGGGCACTGGTGGCTGCAGACTCAGCCCCCAGGCCTCTCTTCCTTCCTTGAAAGCTGTGGAGATGGGCCGGGCTGCCTTCTCGGGCAGCGGGTTGATCTGTGCTCACACATGCTTCTCTGAGGCCGGCAGCTGCCCCAGATGTGATGTCTAGGAACGGGTCCCAGGCAGCTGGTGGGACTCGCTCTCTGCCACTTCCATCTTCCTCGCTCTTGGATCCATGTCTGTTTCAGACACTCGGTCTTCTGCAGCTTCTCCAGAGCCAGACACCAGGCCTCGCCCGTTGGAAGCCACCCCTGCCAAGAGTGCGGGCCTGGGCTGGGAGGGTGTGAAAACCTGGCCTCCCCCGACGGCATCCCAGCTCCCCCCAGCAGTGACAGCCTCTTGGCCCGCTCCGCTGGCACGGCTGCCTTGGGGTCCCACCGGTTCATCGATTCATCACGTCTCAGTGTGCCGTCGCTGCAGGCAGCACGATCTCTTGGCGCTCCACTGGGCTGCCGCATTTGGAAGTGATTTGGGACTCAAAGGCTGCAGATCGAGGGAACTCTGCATCGTTGTTCTCTTCTGTTTCTGGCCACCCACTTTCTGAGCCGAGAAAGTGGGATCCGGCCAAGCTGAGGCAAAGTGAAACGTTCTGAGGTCAGTAAAGGTGGTAGCTAACAGGGTGGAGTGGTGGGTAAGAAGTCTCTGCATCCTTCTCAGCTCACTGGGCGGTCAACCAGGACATGGGGTAGTTGTGGGGAGCCCTGCTAGCTTGCCCTCCCTGCCGCTCTGTCTGCCTGGCCCCGCATCTATTCTCCGTCTTGATGGTGATTCGTCCTGAGCCCTGCAGGTGTCGGATGCATCTCCTGCTTCCGCAGACATCACCCTGATTTCTCGAGCTGGACACCGAATTGATTTCCTCTCAGTCCAGAGACCAAGCCACGTTCCCCCTCCCCCTCCCACGAGCTCAAGCCTCCCTTTGCAGAATGTACAGGCTCTTTACACTGTTGAGGTCTCCCCTTAGGCCACTGTCCCCCTCCTCTATTCTTCTCAAATCCAACCATCATGCATTTCAACTGCACAACACCAACTGCATGTCGAATGCTGAGGTTAGCAATGACTTTCCCTAATGATCCAGAAAAAGCCCCATTTTTCACAAAGCTTTTCTCCACGACTTGGTTTTACATATGACTGTTGTTTGCTGTAGAGACCAAGTCTTTCGATCAATCATGCTTCCTCTCCGACTCCCCTCTCCCTGCGGTCCTGTCCCCCCTTCCATGTTCATCTGCCCACCCCTACCCCCCGCCCTTTGGTGGGCTGTGCTAACAGTGCAGCAGGAGGAATTTCTGGAAGGAGGCCAACTTTGGCTTCAGATCATTTCTCTTCAACACACACTGGCCTCTGAAAACCAGATTCTGTTTGTCATTTGGTTTGCTCTCCCAGCTTTGTGTCATTCCGATGGTAATGCTGATGGATTTCAAGCTTGCCTCGTAGAGGAACGCACAAGGTTTTCATAAGCACATTAATCTTAAAAGAAAAACTGTCAGATGCAAACAATACTCATATGACTGATGTTGTAAAGACACAAACTAACTCTTAACATCCATTCCCAAAGAATATTATCTTACAGGGGCCTTAGGTTGCTTTCAGCTCCCTTCAAACCTGTGTACCTGTATTACTAGGTTTCATGGCACCTAAAAAGCTTACTTTCCACACCAAAAGGTTGGGGATTAATGACATGTCTGCTCGTTTGCCAAGTGCAAATAATAGGCTTCTTATCACGTGGTCATGTAAATAAGAGCATGATTACAAGAAACACGTAATTTCATTAGTTTTCACAAAATGTAATATAAGCAGTCCTTATTTAAGCCAAACTGGAAAATCATTATATCTCAAGACAAGAGACTCTGGTCTCCTCGAAACACTAAACACTCATTAGCAGAATGAGATGTGCTGCCCAAACTCTCTCTTTGGTGGACACGTCCGCGCCTCACAAGCGCCTTTTCGGAAGGCATTTTCCCGTTTTGTTCCGAAGTTAGCAAAATGTGTGGTATGAATTAAATGTCTGATATTGCTGCAAACGTCATTGGGAAGGGTGCCAGGCCACAATCAAAAGTGAGCTGGTAGCTTGTTCTAATTTAATGGTGTTGAAGTGTTCCACTGTAATTAAGCATCTGAAAATGAAGTAGAAACAGTCATTAGACTCGGCAATACAAAGCCACGAGACAAAAGAATATAAATTATTTCAGATAGAGGCCCCCAAAGAGCATTCTGGGGTCTGAGAGAGGTCCTGCAACAGAGGCTTGAGTGATGGCTGGAGTTTAGGGCCTTTGGAATCAATGAAGGCAGACAGTTGATCTGGGGGTGCTGTGATCCCAGCCCAGTTGGTCAAGGTCAGTGTGGACCAGTACTTGAGCTGGAGCTGTGGCCATGCAAGCTGACCCCATATGAGGATGAAGGGGGCCCTGAGGCTTTCACCTTCTCTGGCAGCCCTCCTGCAATCCAGGGCACTGCTCTCTGTGCAGCCCTAACCACGGCGCTGGGGATGCTCAGGAGACCAGGGTCCCTGCAGTATTTCCCCACTTTCAACCCAAGAATAGACTAGTGAGGGCCTTTCCCTTCATCTCCACGCCCATCCCTCACAGAGAGGAAAGGTCTGGAGTGGGCGTGGCCAGACAAGATGATGGCGTGTCCTCCAGATCACTCTCCAAAGCTTAGGAAAATACTGCAGACACTTTCCAGGGCTAAAGTACAAGGCCCAGACTCAATATTTTGTAGACCCACAACTGAACCATTGTGTTTAGTGGGCAAGGCAAAGCTTGTTATGCTCCTTCTATAGATAAGCCAGCTGAGACTTTGAGAAATTCGAGACTTCCCTTGGGACACACAGCTGATCAATGGCCGAGCTGGCAGGAGAACTTAGGTCCTCTGATTCCAAGTTCCACTAAACTTGTCTTTTATAAAATGCTAAGTTGACTCCTGCTAGTCAACAGTAAAATTTCTTGTGCTGCCCTCAATGGTTTTTTGTTTGCCACCAAGTAGCCTATTTCACAAAAAACTTTCATTTATCCACAAGTTTGAGTAACAAAGACAGTGATGATTTGAGTTCTTTAGCTAAACTCTTTGAAAATATGATGAAAACAAAGGATACTTTCTTGGGAAAAAATATATATACAGAGACACAATTACACCATCCGTTTTAGGAGTTTGAGGACATGTAGCCAGGGACCTGGGACCAGGGACCTCCAGTTAAAACGGAATGGATGGACAACTGAAGCCTTCAAGTTACCCCAAGTCTCCACTTTATAAATCACCTCCAAGAGTGTCCTCTACCAAATAGTTCTGAAACCAGGCTTAGACAAATTCCCAGTTGCCTATCATCACCTCTCCTCCCACCAGCCACCTCCCCGGGGTGGGGGTGGGGGCACTGGTAAGCAGTCAACACTTCCTTAGGTGGTAAGTGAGAGGGGCCCAGGAGACCTTCAGGGCCTGGAGAGTCTACTGCCCAGAAGTCAGTTCTGGGAAATTCCGAGTTGGCTGAGTGTTAGGTCTCAGAGGAAGGACGAAGGCTCCTGAAATGAGGACAGTGTCTGTGCCCAGTGCGCACAGCCTAGGGGTAGGTGTGTACTCTGAAGGCAGATGCCAGGTTCAGATCCTGGCTTGGCCACTTTCTGGTTTGTGTGGCCAGGCATGAGCTGTCCTCTTTGTGCTTCAGTTTCCTTATCTGGACAACAGGGATGACGTGATGTCAGTTTAGCCTCATGCAATATATATGTACAAATGCTTTGAACAATGCCTGGCCCGAAGAAGGCATACAGGAAGCTGCAGCTCTCACTATCAAGGCTAAGTAGGAGCATGTCGGTTCCGGGTCATGTGGTACCGGAGTGGGACATTGTCACAGCGAGGCAGCTGCCTTGATGCTTCAGCAGCCGGGGGAGGCTGACCTCAAGGTTTTGCTCATCAAGTTGTGGTTCTTGTGTGGGGTAAACCTCCCAGTTGGCAATTCCTCCATGTTACTTGGTATATGTACCCCCCAAATCCGCTCAGGTGAAGACTATTTCAGCAAAAAGGGGCTGTTTTCTTCGGAAGCACCCTCATCACCTTCTCTTAGCCCCCTGCAGCAGTTTATTTGCACTGTGTCTGTGTCTCCCAGTATTCATGGCCACACCTACCCCAAGGGCTGGGCACCTGGTTATAACTATCCTCACCTCAGAAGTTTAGCCCCCGAAACAGCTTCTGTTTCTAAGCATAGATGGAATGTTCCCTCTGAGCAGTTTTCTTTTGACTTAAAAGCACTTCATCTTCATTTTTTTTTTTTTTTTTTTTGCGGTATGCGGGCCTCTCACTGTTGTGGCCTCCCCCGTTGCGGAGCACAGGCTCCGGACGCGCAGGCTCCGGACGCGCAGGCTCAGCGGCCATGGCTCACGGGCCCAGCCGCTCCGCGGCATATGGGATCCTCCCAGACCGGGGAACGAACCCGCATCCCCTGCATCGGCAGGCGGACTCTCAACCACTTGCGCCACCAGGGAGGCCCTTCATTTTTTATTTGTTATTTTCTTTATAACACAGGAAGTCTTTCAACTCTTCCGAAATTCAGAGTTCCAGTTCTATTTTCAAGACCTGAATCGTGAGTGTCATGCAATGCAGTTTATTCCTAGCTGGAGATATTAAATAACTTTTTTTTCTCAGTGCTCCAGAGACTGTTGGAGCCTCGTTTGTCATTGGGTACAGCCGACACCATGACTTGGGCCGCTGTTTCTCAGGGGGGGCCCTTGTCTGGAGCAGCTCTGGTGTGGGAGTCAGGACAAGTCAAGTGCAAGCTGGTCTGACTGGTGGTGGGAGGACTCAGCTCGCTCAAACTGCCAAGAGCCAGCTGTTCCAGGTGGCTCAGGAAGACGGACATCTGCAGATGTCTCCGTGGGGGCACGTGCAGGTGAAGCCAAGATCAAGAAGGAGACCTGGGTATATAGAACAGATGGTGGTTGCCAAGGGGGAGGGGGTTGGGGGAGGGATGGAGCAGGAGGTTGGGGTCAGCAGATGTAAGCTATTATATATAGAATGGATAAACAACAAGGTCCTACTGTATAGCACAGGGAACTATATTCAATATCCTGTGATAAACCATAATGGAAAAGAATGTTTAAAAAATGTATATATATGTCTAACTGAATCATTTTGCTGTACAGCAGAAATTAACACAACATTGTAAAGTAACTATACTTCAATAAAACAAAACAAAGCAAAATGAAACAAAACAAAGCAAAGCAGGACACCAAAGGGCGTGGCGCATGGTGTCATTGCTGTATCTGAAACATCTGTTTCATTTTATATCAACATATCCTGTCGATAAGGTTGCATATTGATCAGACCAATAAAACAGGAAGGCCACAAAAGGATGGTGAAAGAAAGATTCCAGCAATAATATACAATATAATTAGCTCAGTTGAACACTAACATTTGGGGAAAACATGATAGGTTAAACAGCTTTGCATCTGAAGAGAAAACAGACCAGTTCTTTAAGAAAGACAAACGGAGGGGAGGGTCCCGGAAAAATGCTCCCCAGGGATATCATGCAGAGAAAACGGATGCACAAGGTTTTCAGGGTCCCCATGGTGACTTGGTAATAAAGTCAAGACTAGAAAAGTGTGCTTCATGTTACACGTACTTAGCCCTCCAATTTAGATATATATATTGTACAAGAGCAGGAATTGTAGATCTATGCATGATAGGTGAGCAGGAAGTGGACATTTAGGAAGAGAATAGAACAGTTGGCTTTGGCTATTCTTGGAGAGCCATCTGAGTTCAACCATGCCAGGGAATGAAACAATAAAAAGCTTAAGAACCATTCGAAGTGGACCACATTCATTTATCTTCCTGCCCCCCAGACCCTTAGGGGAGTTGAGAGCTACTGCTACCACCATTTTCTGGGCTCCTGCTTGTGGGAGGAGACGGGTGTTGAAGTTTGACAGTGTCTGCAATGAAAAACTAAGAATGCCAACTCTCACCAAACTACTGTTATCTTATCAGATTCATGTGATGACCCAAGTTACCTCGAGGCAACCTTCAAACTGGGGGACATTTGGAAACCAAGCTAAGCTCCTGGGCTCAAGTGATTCCATGCTCAGGAAATTCAGCAAATTCAGCAAATACCTCCTGGAAATGCTACGCTTTAAGGCCCAGTACCAAGGTGTAGAGCCTGCTCCCTGACCTTGAGCAGCTTGGGACCTAGCAGGCAAGGGTAAGAAATGTACTGGAACACATCAAGTACATTTGCTGGATTATGTTAAAGCCAATCCCAGATGCCATTTGATCAGTAAATATTTCAGTATGTAGAGTTAAGAGATGAGGATATTTTTAAAAAACAAAAACACAACACCATTATGTACCTAAACAACTAACAATGATTTCTTAGCATCTTCTAATATTTTGCCAGTGTTCACATTGCTGTGATTGATCAATAAGTGAGTTTTTGCAGTTGTTTTGTTTGAATCATGGTTCCAACAAAGTCAACCATTTCCCCTGGTTGATAGATCTCTTAGGTCTCCTTTATTTAGTTTAATTTTATTTTTATCTATTATATACCCTTATTTCCCCCTTGCCATTTATTTATTGAATAAATTGAGTCCCTGCTTTGTAGAATTTCCCACATTTTAGATTGGGCTAATTACATCCCTGTGAGGTCATTTAGACAACTTTTATCTTTTATGCCCTGTAAGCTGGTGATGAGGCCTGGAGTTTGGATCCAATTCCGGTTCACTGCTTGGGCCCTGGGCCTCTGACTGCCCCCCAGGGAGGCACATAGGTCTGGCTGTTCCTATTCTGTGATGTAAAGATTGATCACTGGGTTGAGATGTTGCCACTCTTATTAATGGACAATTTTTCATTAGAGCCACAAAAGATTTGAAGACAATTTTTGAATTCTAATGTGTTCCAGAAAGAGCTAATAGACTAGTATCAAAAATAGAGACCTCATAGAAGGATAAAAGGCCTGAGAGAGCCAGACGTGTAGATGATGTTTTTTGAACACACACAGCCCAGGCCCTGTGCTGAATGCTGTGGTTGCATGCAAGGTGCTGAGAGCAGTGTCTCGGGCATAACAAGGTTGCATAATAAATGATATTACTGCTGTTGTTCATTTGAACCACTTTACTGTGCTCCCTCCCTGTCTCCTTAAAAGGGTCTGGTGATCCAGGGAGAGGGAGGACCACCCGGAGGACACCCCCTGGGCAGAATGACCTGCGTGCCCAGAATTGTGAAAGGGTGACACTGAGTAGGGCCATTTGTGGAAGGGACAGGTAGGTTGACCCTCAGGGGCAGTAGAGCAGGAATGGCGAAGAGCTGGAAACAGTACAGCCAAACAGGTATTTTAGAATGAGTCTCTGGGCAATCACTTGTCCACAGGGGGTGACAGGAGGCCGAGAGTGCAGGTAAAAGGCTTCAGTAATTGACAAGCTAGGAATTGCCAGGGTTCCTATGAGGGGTTCCTTTACCAGGTGACCCTCTGAAGAAAGACAGACCCACACCTTCCACCATACACTTGGGTTAATGCTCATGGAGCACAGTTTAAATATAAGAAAATGAAGCTAGGAAAGTAGCAGATGGAAGCATGGGGGAATTCTTTATGTCATGGAGGAAGGAAAGCTTTTCTAAGGGTGCCACAAAATCCAGAAAATTTAAAAAAACCCAAAAAACACAACAGAGTAATCTGACTCCTAAGAGTCAAGAACTTCTACATGAAAAAAAAAAATCCCCATAAGCAAAGTCAAAAGACAAGTGAGAATCTGGGAAAAAAACCATATTATACCATGTGGCGTGTGGGATCTTAGTTCCCCGAACCTGCACCCCTTGTACTGGAAGCGGGGAGTCTTAACCACTGGACCACCAGGGAAGTCCCTCTGCTCAATATTCTGTAACAACCTAAGGGAAAAGAATTTGAAATAGGATAGATACATGTATATGTATAACTGAATCACTTTGCTGTACACCTGAAACTAACACAACATTGTTAATCAACTATAGTCCAATATAAAATTAAAAAATTTTAAAGTAAATACAAACAAAAAAAAACATATTACAGATAAAGTGTGAATCTTCCCAATATGTGAAGATTTCCTAGAAACTTTTTCCTAGAAAAGGGCCAATAGAAAAGACTTTTCACAGAAAAAGAACCGCTAAAGGCCTGAAACATGAAAAGATGTTCCATTTCATTCCTACGAAGAGAAATGCCAACAATAACTGTAATAATACCCCAACCAGCCCCTAACAGATGGGCTGAAAAAGTTGCCCTTGGGAGTGCAAAATGGTAGGACTCCTGTAGAGGACCATTTGGCAACATTTATCAGGGTTACAAATGTATGTATCCTTTGGCACAGAAATTCCACTTCTGGAATTGATCCCACAGATGCATATCTGTGTGCCCACAAAATAGCAAAAGACTGGACACAATTAAGAGGCTGAATAAGCACTGTACTCAGACGGTGGAAACCTACTCGGCTGTTAAAAGAAGGGCATGAGGCCCTCCCTGTGCTGATATGGAAAGTTTTCCAGGGTGAGTGAAAACAGTGAAGTGCAGAGCAGTGAGCCTGGCACACTGCCTTTTGTGTAAGAAAGTGGGGTAAGACCAGGTGTTGTTGTTTGCGCTTATCTGCATTAAAGAACACAAAAACAACAGATAAAAGTGGGTCCCTGTATATTTCAGGGGGCGAACAGGGCAGGATGTGAGTGAGAACAAAAGCACTTAAAGGGGACCGCTTTCAACCTTTTGGGAGCTCGAGTCATGTGACTGTATTTTTGTCAATAGATAAAAAGATAGAATGAAATTTTAAAAAGAGTGGTCCACCTGAGTCACTGCTCACTTTGCAGCTGACACCCCCTTCCCTTATACCTGCCACCCTCTCACTGCAGACCTGAACACAGCACACCTGTGCCTTGGCTCCCATTCCCTCTGCAAGCTCACCCCACTGGTTCCCGATCACCTGCACTCCAGAGGAGACTGAAGAACAGTTGTGGCCAGAACAAACCAGCAAGCTTCTCTGATATCCAGTGGGCTGAATTACACCTTCTCCAATAAGATCTGAACCAGCCTTGGGGAGGGGGACCCTTCTAAGTTTGTCCTTCTTTGGGTTTTCTCCCTTAGCCCTAGAATACCGTACACAGTTTCCTTCTAGTCATTCTTTTATCAGAACTTGATAATTCTTTATATTAAACTTAACTCACTGTGTGGTTCCTATTCTTGATTGGACCCAGACCGATACAAGCACTGTATACATTTTATATCAGTTTTAGTTGACATACTGGGTATGACCCAATCAAACTGACAGCAAAAAAAAAAAAAAATGTTAAGAAGGAAATAAAGGAGACAACATAAAGTGCAAAATATACAAGTTAAAATAAGAAAGATGTTCTGCCATATGTGAGGCAGAAGAGAATTAGAAAAATTAAATAATCGGGTTGATTTTTCTAGCCAGGTTAAATGCAAATAACTTTAGAGGGCTGATTCTTTTTTGCTTTACTTATTAATACTCAGAGTTGAGTGATAAAAATAGTATTGTATAATGTCAAGTTCATGAAAATAAAGTAATAATTAAAAAAATAAATAAAAAGAGTGGTCCATGGTGTCAAAGGTCCATGGTCACCTCTGGGAAGAGAAGGCCTGTTACTGGCAGGTGTGGCAGGCAGTCAAGACCCATAGACCTTTTCCAGCAACCCCAGGATCCCAGGGAGGTCCTGGATGGTATGTTTTTCCTTCCCTCTTGGTCCCAGGCTCCAGGAGGTGAAGTTCAAAGCTGCTCTTTTCTTTTTTTCTTTGTTTAAAAATTTTTTTTAATTGCAGTATAGTTGATTTACAATGCTATGTTAGTTTCAGGTGTACAAAAAAGTGAATCAGTTATACATATACATATAGATGTATCCACTCCTTTTTAGATTCTTTTCCCATATAGGTCATCATAGAGTACTGGGGAAGGGGGCAGGGATAAATTGGGAGACTGGGATTGACATATACACGCTGCCCTCTGTTTTCTTTACTTTTTTCTTTCTTTTTTTTTTTTTTACATCTTTATTGGAATATAATTGTGCCCTCTGTTTTCCAGTGGCTGCTCCCAGTTCTGAGATGATTGGGTGGGAAAGGGGGAGGGGGTGGGGGAGGAGAACGCTGGGAAAACACACCTGACTCCGAGGAGTCTGTAGGAATGAGGTTCTGTTGTTCTCCAGGGAAAAATATATCGGAAGCCAGCAGGCTGTGGCTTGCAGAAATTCTGCCTTTGTGCATAACTAAGATCGTTTTACGATTAGCAGAGCAAAACGCCTGCCTGGGCGTCTTTCCCCTTCAGCATTGCCAGGTCACAGCTCACCTGGCTTCCTCTTGATTTCTCACTATTTGACTAATTCGTCTGGAGACCCACGTTAATAAGTATATATTATAATAAAATTGTTATATGTGATTATAATCATTAATAACTAGTATTCTAACAACAATCGTTTATCGATCACTTGCTACGTGGCTGGCACTATCCCAAGAGCATGCCTTAGCTTCCTGATCTCATTTAAGTCTCTTCATGTCAAGAAATGCATTATCTTGTGACTCCATTCTCCAGATGGAAAAACTGAGGTTTATGACTCGCCCCAGTACGACAGTGGTCGAGCAGGAGTTGGCTTCAGTCTGCACAGCCTGTGTTCTGAAGTCCAAGCTCTCCCCCAAGAACTGGGGCCTGAGCTCCCCAGCCTCCCCACTCTGACACCTCCACTTTAACTGCCCTTTAACTTACAGGCTCGACACTGCACGGCCTTAACCCTCCTCCCTGCTTTCTCTGCCCCCACTTTCCTCCCAGGGCCCTGCTTCCCTCCCAGCCAAACTGTTTACTTTTCACCCCTGCCTTCCTGTGACCTTCCTTTGCTCACCTTCTCTTTGCTGGAAGGGCTCTTCCTGCCCCTCCTCCGCCCTCTGGGCTCCACCTGTCAAAATCCACTCTTCAAGGTACATCTCAGATGCCGACTCCTTCCTGAAACGCCCAGTGGCCCCTGGTCATTCATGACCTCTTCTGCCTTGGAAGTGTGGCTTTACCTCTGATTGCTCTGCCTGCAGCGGGGCTCCAAGGTTTTCCCCACAGTACCCCTCTAATGCCCCAGGTGAATGCCCTGTCTGATCACCGGCTCCAGGGAGCCAGGGTGGCATTTCTGACATCTGTCTTGCCCTTAAAAAGGGTAACAAACTTGTCTCCTATGCCTTGAACAACGCGTGCTTGTTTGGCTATCAAAATCATGTTATTTTCCAAAATCATGAGGTGAGATGAACATTTCAGGAGGATGTGCTTTTGCATGGCTGGGAGCTCCCTCTCTCTCACTGCCAGCCCCAGCAGAGGAGGCACACCCAAATTTCAGAAATTGTAACCAGAACATAAAGACCATAAAGACTGAAAACTGCATCTTGTTCCTAATCCCTGCATCACCACCCGTGTGTTGATTGTAGAAAGAACTTTATATTTGCTCAAATGAATTACATGTTAACATAAGCTCCTAAAAGTCTGAAAATCATTTCTTTCTCAGTAGATATGTTTCCCTTGTAATTGAAGCTACTTGATTAATTTGCTGAATGAAGCTATTTTTTAGAGCTGGCATAAGCCCACCAGCATGGTTCATGTTCCCAAGTTCTAATTTGTGGCGTCCTTAGGAGGTTCTGTTGTATTTCCATTCCAGAAATGTACATATGTTGGAAACAGAGCCAGACCACATTTTACTTTATTTTATGATTTTTTTTGAATACTAGTGGGATGTTCTTTTTATTTTTTAAAAATTTATTTATTTATTTATTTGGTTGTGTTGGGTCTTCGTTGCTGCTTGCAGGCTTTCTCTAGTTGCGACGAGCAGGGGCTACTCTTCGTTGTGGTGCACGGGCTTCTCTTTGCGGTGGCTTCTCTTGTTGCGGAGCACGGGCCCTAGGTGTGCGGGCTTCAGTAGTTGTGGTTTGTGGGCTCTGGAGCTCAGGCTCAGTAGTTGTGGCCCACAGGCTTAGTTGGTCCGCGGCATGTGAGATCTTCCTGGACCAGGGCTCGAACCCATGTGCCCTGCATGAGCAGGCGGATTCTTAACCACTGCGCCACCAGGGAAGTCCAGACCACATTTTAAAATCACTGCATTTGAAGGTGGGAGGGAAGGAGCCCTCCCACCTTCATATTTGTTGCCTTCTTTTGCTTCTCAGATTCTCAATCCCTGATGCTAATCTGAGATGGTCCTGCTGCAGCCCAGCCAGCCCCCTCCTGGCCCCCGGTCGGCCCGAGTCCAATCACTTCTCTCCAGGGAGAAGTCCCACCCGCTCGGAGCAGCTCCCTCAGCTGGGCAGGAGGATAGCGGGGCAGCCACCCTGGCTTCCCTCCCTGATTTGGTGGCCATGATTTTATCTCCATGCCTCTACCCTTCATCTGTGGAGCAAGGAAATGGCTATAACGAACCCACATGGTTGGCAAAGGAGGGAACGTGTGTCACGGGCTGGGCTCCCAGGGAAGTGGGCTGAGTCAGGATTTGTGGCAGGAGGTTTACCGAGAGGTGTTCTTGGATCAACATCTTGAGGGGCAAGGGGTCAGGACTGAGCAGGAGAAGCGGCAGTGCTGGGAAGGCCTTTGTTGACCCCACGCCGAGCCCTGGCCCTGGGATGGCCCTTCACAGTTGTCCCTGTGGAGGTTTCTGGGTCCCCACGTCCACAGTCATGGGATGTAAGCTGCCCCCAGGAAGGGGAGAATCCTTGAGTGTGATGGCTGTCATCAGCCGAAGCAGTGGGGAGGGGTCGGCTGGGAGCTGTCAGCATCTACACTCCCAGCAGCGGGGGATGAGGGGCTCAGACTTGGGGTGGAGGTGGGTCGGGGCAGCGCCCCATAGTGGCCACTGCTCTACGGAAGGCGCCGGCCCCACAATAAACAGAAGCTATCAGATCACTAAAGCATTCTGCCCACATGAATAAGGTACAAGTAACAGCCTGGTTATCTCAAGGGTGTGACCTTTTGAAGAATCAGAGTTGCCACTTCACCAAACCCTTGGAGTTAAGGCACTTCAGGGAATGGGGAAAAGTTAAAATGGGGGGCAACCCGGGCTTCCCTGGTGGCGCAGTGGTTGAGAGTCCGCCTGCCGATGCAGGGGACACAGGTTTGTGCCCCGGTCCGGGAAGATCCCTCATGCCGCGGAGCGGCTGGGCCCGTGAGCCATGGCCACTGAGCCTGCGCGTCCGGAGCCTATGTTCCGCAACGGGAGAGGCCACAACAGTGAGAGGCCCGCATACCGCAAAAAAAAAAAAAAAAGGGGGGGCCACCCAAGAGAGATGCAAATTTGCAGGGGTATGGTAATTTGTGGTAGGCATGGAAGTCAAACCTCACTCTCGCTCCATCAGGGGCAACCCGTCACTGTAGAGGCCTTGGAGAGACAGCCCCCTGACAGCCAAGCCCAAGCCTTGGTTCACAAGGGACTGGGCCCATTCTCTGAGGGAGTCCCCGGCACTTCCTCAAGCAGAAAGAACATGTTCGGAAGGCAAACAAGGAAAGGAAAAACCTCCACTTAAGACAAAAAAAGCAAGAAAGCAAACACAGACATAAGATCTTCTTATTTCTGACAAAGGAAGAGTTTGGTGTTTCAGCGGGTAAAGCCAGAACAGGCCCGGGAGTCCTGTTAGTGCGGGCCTCGCATCACAGGAAGAAGTGGCCTGGTAAGAATCACCGTCCTCCTGGGCCATTGGAAAACTCTGGGCCATCCATGGATTTCCTTCTTCCTCAGCTTTCTCAGACTCGAGCGTTCACAGCTGCCACTCGCCACCTCTTCACTGTGGACCCTGTCTCCCCAGGAGTGGCCCTTCCCCAGAAGGAACCACGAAAGAATGTGGCAAACAAACAGAAACTCAGAAAAATACCTTAAAGCCGTTTCCTTCCCAAGACCTGATTTAAGACAGCTTGATTTATAAACATCTCTATAAGCAAATCACCCACTGCATGTCTAACAGATGTCCTATCAAAGAGACAAAGAATTAAAATGCATGAGTTTCTTAAAACTATAGAAAACCAATGTAGAGGATAAGGGCCACGGATTAACCACCTGCTGTGGTGAAGCCTTTTCCACAGTCAGGCCACGAATCCTTACTATGACCCTTTCCCAGAGGGACTGAGGCTTAGCGTGCAGGTCTCAGTAAGTGGCAGAGCCTAGGTTCCAAACTGAGACTTCAGAGTGAATAAAAAGCCTCGACTCAGCCACACTAAGCTTTTCTGTAGCCAGGTCCTTTTCTGAGTTTGAGATGCATGTGCATTTTGGACCTATGGATGCGTCCTCTTTCAAGGGGATGCATCGACCTCTGTGTGCCAACTCCACGATGGCGCTCACACACGTGTTCTCGCTGTGGGTAGCAGCTCGGCTCGGTTCCCATCTGATCATAAATTCCTCCAACCTCCCTGCAGCTTAAATACTAGAGACACAAAGAGAAGCTCTAAAGGCATAATGAGAACAGAAGGCCCTCAGCTGAACTCCCATGCCCTCGGTAATGAGGGACAGCATGAATCCAGCCTAAAAAGACAGGAGGACCAGGGGCCCAAAGGGGAATCAAACCACCATCAAACCTCACGGAGTGCCATTCATCTAGATTGAACCTCTGCTGTGTGCAGAGCCCCAGTCAACTCCACCGGCCCCCTTCCAGTTACCTACGCCCCAGCTTAAAGAGAAATGAAGATGAAAGTGCCAGATTCGTTCTGCCCACATCAGTTGGCTGACATCGAGAATACAAACACATGTCCCGCACATGCAAAGACCAGGCCCTCGCATCACGGCCTGGCTTGTATTTTGTGAGACATAATTACAGAAGGAGATTAGACCCGGCAGAGTCTTGGCTCAACCTGAGGTGTTATTACGGAAAGCGAAATGGACAGCACCTCTATGCTGTCCCGTCATGGGGTAGCCAACCTTTCCCTGGATGGCCTGTCAAGAGGAGATAGTCCCAGCGCTGAGTATTTCCCAGTTGGATGGATATTAATTCATGTATCCCCTTTGCCAACATCTCGATGCTTAGAAACCCTGTCAAAACACATTTTCTCAGCACATCCATTTGGAAGGCCGGTGTCCTGCCACTGGGTTCTGCAGCTGGTATTGCCTTGGGTACAACCCTCTAAACCTTAAGCTTCCGGTTGTTGCTGAGAAATGCCGAACCATTCTAAGGGCATTTTAATTTTTACTGTTGTTATTGTTATGATTAATTTCCCTGTACCTTTAAATTATTTTACCATTATCTTAGAACATAACAGAAACAATATCATCTTATTAAAGTAGGTGAACACAAAGAATTTTTTATGACAATTTAAAAAATTGATGTGGTTCCTAAAATAGACATTTTAAGATCTCCTCAAGAGATGCCCATGTAAGATTTAAAAAAATGAACGAGACCTAAAAGCCCCACAAGAATTAGTGTATTTGTTCTCTTGATCCTATAGTGATTTAGAAACAAAACGTTACAGCTAAACAGGATCTTAAAAATCTGCACCTTAAAAGTCAAGGACTTAAAGGCACTGCAGCAACAGAGTTAACCTCAGATTTTCTTGGAACTTGTTTAAAAATGAAATGCAGTTCCTATTTTGGGCTACGCCTAAGCTTAGAAAACAATCCAAATCAAATAGAGCAATCTAAATCTTCACGTTTATTACCAAGGCGAGACTAATTAAAAATGAAAAGGAGTTTTCCTTTTAATGACTTCTGAGACTTTAAAGAGGATAAGTCAAGCATTTTTCTTTCTTTCTTTCTCTTTCCTCCCCTCCCTTACCCTCCCCCCACGAATTGACACTTCTGTCCTTATCCCAGCAAACCAGCGATCTGGGGGGCAAGCAACTCTGAGATCCAAAATGCAACACTGCCGCAGCCACTGTGATAAAGTTTTCCCCTTCCAAGGTGCATGGCAATTAAATAATGTTAACGGCAGAAACAGTCATAAAAATACTAAGCTACACTTAGCCCTAAAGAAGATTCAGTCTTTCTTAGATGCTATGAGAAGCTTGAGGGTTATGCCCACCCTGCTACCTTACATGGCAAGAGGGCAGGGTTATTTAACCCTGTTAAAAAGGCCAGTTCATTTCCCGCCTCCTTGGACAATGCAGTTACTCTGACTCCCCGTTGGGCAGCGTTTATGATTCGTTGCCACTTCTCCCCAAGTCCATCTTCATCAGCACCAATAGCTGAGTCAGTCTCCATCTCCATGATCCCCCCCCACCCCCGCTTCCGACCCCAGCTCCTTGTGAAGATGGCTTCACTTAACTGGGAGGCTGTGATCACCTGTGTGAGGGCAGGGATACAAGGTTCTTGCTTTTAAAGACAGCAAACTTAGGGCAGCCAGGCGAGCTTGAGAAGGCAGCCTTCTCCTTCTTCAGCTGATTCGGGAGGGGCCAAAGTGACAGTGTAAAAACGCACAGGAAGGACGTTTGCTCCATGGAGTTAAACATGTGTTCATGTGTCATGTTAAGGTGCCCACAGAGGTGAATGAGGCAGGTCAGTTGCCAGCCGGTCGGGCATCCTGGAAAACCGCTGCAAAGCGGGAAGCATCAAATTACATCACCCCCTCCCTAAAGCAGAGTTTCTCAACATTTAATGCACATTGGAATCACCTGGGCAGCTCTTAAAACCCCCAGGCTACACCCCAAAAAATTCAGCCAAAATCTCTATGGGTGGGACCCGGGCATTTGAAGTCTCCTCCGCTGATTCAAAAGTGCAGCCACCGGGAGAATCAGTGTCTTCAAGACGTTTGCTTCAGCAGGACTGGCTGAGATGGTCTCTATCCAAGGCACAAAAACTGAGCATTGATTCCAGTGGCCGCACATTTGGCTTATTGGGGAGCTGCGGACGAGCACTTGGCCCACAGTGGTGATGTGGGTCTTTTCCGGCATGCAATCTGCAGACCCTGTCTAATATTTTCCATACCGGGCAGTGAGATCACAAACTCCAAAACACTAAATCAAAACCGGAGGCATTACGGGTCTTCAATAAAACTCCATAGCCCATACATGAGGGGAGGGGGGGAGAAAATTAAAACCATCACCGAGCTGCGAACATGTTATATATATGTATATGTAGCAGGCATTGAGATATTGCAGCAATTACAGAGGAAAAGATATCAAGCAGTAACTGCTTAAAAGTGACCAAGTAGCCCGGCAGTAAAAAGTTACTCACAAGTAAAAATCCCATTTGTGCCCGAAAGAAAGCTCATCATAAAAGACACTTGATTTCTGACAAGAAAATGATTTGAGCAGCATTGCAGGGAGACATAACATAGGGATCTATATGAAAAGTTAAATGAACATGGAGGAGATCCTACTTTGATGAGAACATACAATTCCAGGGGCCTTTAAGACTTCTGAGCTTACCCTAAACAAACCAACCCACAAGCCTGGAACAAAGCCTTTATTCCCAAACAGCAAGGTTTCCAAATAGTCTGCTGGATTCAAAAAGTAAAATCATTACCATCTAGTTATGAATGATAATTTTAAGCTTGCAAGAAATGGATAACAGAAAATGGGGGCAGGATGCCTGCTTCACTGTCGGTCTGAGGGGAAGTTGGAAACCCTCTACCAGCAGGTTTCAGAGTTCTTTAGTGCAAACCTCCTAACTGCCCTGTTTCTAGTGCTTGCCTTATGAGATTGGAGAGGACTGACCTTTAATAAGACATCAGACAAATTCATGTAAATCACAGCTGGATGGGCATTTCTTTAGTTCAAGAAAAAGGGCTCTACACGTGTCCTTCAGTTTCCATGTCCTCCATCCATTCTCCAGGTCCTATGTCCATGCAGGATCAGAAATTTCCAAAGCATTCAAGGGCAGCACACTTCAAGCTGGTTCCAATTAGGCTGGCCGGTGTGGATGTCTCACACACGTCAATATTTGTAGCAGAGCAAGTCTGATCCACAGGGGCATCCACTAGGCAGTGGGAGACCCTTGCCCACTGCCGCCTGTGCGAGTCATCCTGTAGGCAGACGTGCCATCACCTCCTGGTCTCCTTTGAAAATGTCCCTTCTGTCCACTGTACCCATTAGATCTCTCCTTTTCCAAGTGCCCAGACCATGTACAGGAGATATGCCCCATGGACATTTTAAGTTTCCCAAATATTTCCATTTTGAATATTGCTGTTTAGACTCTTAGCACTGTCATATAAACATTTCTGAGAGCTCACTGCAGTGGTGGAATTTTGACCAGTGCTTGGAGAGCCCTTTGGAGGCTTTTAGTTGATGGAATGAAATGAAATAGATCTAATTAGACAGCGTAGGTCATTTTATATAAGGGGAAATTGAAGCTTATCTGATATGCCCATTGGCAGGGAGAGGAGGGAAACTGTGGATTTTGCCCCCATGAGAATAACCACGAAAGAATTGCAGGGACGCCCCCTGGTCCTTCAGAAAGCTCAAAGAAACCATTTCTTCCTACATGGCACCAGCTTCCTGTAGTTAATTTTTATTACCCAAATGCGACATTTAAAACGTTTCTACTCCAAAAGAAATGTTACAAATGTAGTAGTCAGATCCCTGCATCGCAGGGTAGGAAGCATCTCAGATCTTCGTTTGCTGTGTTTAATTTTCCTCTATTTCTAGTGGAGGTTTCAGGGCAGATTTCTGTTTTCTGATTCCTCCCCCCCCCCCCCCGCCCCATGCCTCTGAATGGAATCCGGAAACTGTTATTCACACGGACAATACTCATCTATTCTTGTTTGTCCGTTTTATTTTAGGAAAATGAAAAAACATTTCCTTGCTTCTCTCCCCTTGCATTTCCAAGGACCTGCCCGGGTCAGCCCCCAGGGGAACTTCCCCAGTGGAACAGCCCCCAGGGGAACAGCCCCCAGGGGAACAGCCCCCAGGGGAACGGCGTTCCTTCCCATCACTGCCTACTCGACCCGTTTCCAGGCTGGCAACTAAAACGCGAGGCTAGGCAACCAACTTCAAGGCCAGCGTGGTCACCAGCAGGCCAAGTGGAAACAAGCCTCGGGAATCTGTCTGAGAAGCCTACGGTATTTCTTGTGCCTGGGGCTCTATTTTCATGCTAACTGGCATCATCTTCAACATCTTCCATTCGGGGTCTGGGGAGTCTCTGTGTCCCAATCTGGAGCGGCAGGTGCAGGGCGTGATGCACCCACCCTCTTCCCTGTGAGTCCACTCCGCCGCCTGCAACAGAGCCAGTTCAGCCGCGAGCCCTCCTCCCTCCTCCCCTCCCCCCAGGCCCCCAACGCCGCGGTCACTCCGGGTGGGGTTCCGTTGCTTTATCTCACAGTCCCGTTTCCGGCGAGCTAGTTCTCGGTTCGTGCATTCCCTGGGGTTTGCAATTCCCTGATCTGGGTCAGCTCTTCCTCCCTTACGTCTCTGAGCAGCTGTCCACTCCTTACTTACTTCTTAAGAGTTTGCGCGGGATCGCCTTTGCAAAACTCTGTGTGAGTGCGGTTGGTGAGGGCACAATATAACCTGGTGCACAAAGCGCGTTCGTAGCTTGCCCTGTTTCATTTTTTTTTAAGTTAATTTAAAAAGAAAGTGAAGAGACTCGGTTTGACTTTGCTTTCCAACCACACGACTCACGTCACAGTGCACTTAAAATCAGAGCAAAAGTGAGGGGGTGTGGGGCTTCCCTGGTGGCGCAGTGGTTGAGAGTCCGCCTGCCTGCATGACACGGGTTCGTGCCCCGGTCTGGGAAGATCCCACATGCCGCGGAGCGGCTGGGCCCGTGAGCCATGGCCGCTGAGCCTGCGCGTCGGGAGCCTGTGCTCCGCAACGGGAGAGGCCACAACAGTGAGAGGCCCGCATACCGCAAAAAAAAAAAAAAAAAAAAAGTGCGGGGTGTGCGGGGAGCCAGGACTCCCCCGGAACGCGTGCGGGCTCGCAGGCCTGGGGCGCGCGGGCCGGAGGGAGGCCCCGGCATCCCGTCCCCGCTCCCTCGGATCCCGCGCTGGTCCAGCGGCCCCGGCGGGAGGCGGCTGAGGCGTTCGCCGTTAGTCAGCGGGCTCGGCCCAGGGTCCTCCCGGGATGCTTCCTCTGCGCTCGGGTCCTTCCCAGTCGCCAAAGCGAAGGGCGCCCGGCCCGACGGTTGCTCCTTCAGCCCCGCGGGACCCAAGCGGGACTTCCTTCTGCTGGTTTAGGTTTCTCCTGAAGCCTTTGCGATGCACGGGCTCCGGGAACACCGCGGTCTATTGCAACTGGCATATTTCGTTTGCATTCAAATAACACCCCGATACAGTCCCACCAAAAAGCAAAGCGACGCAGGGGACGTGAAGCGGGGTGATTGTCGCTCCAAGGATGACCTTGTCACCGAACCTTTATCTCACAGCCTTAACTTTCGGGTTCTGGGCCCAGGCGGCAAACCGCAGGAGTACTCACCCGTAGCCCATCCTGCCTCCCGGGAGGACCGACACCCTCTTCCTGCCTCCTCTTTGCCGCACGCTTTTGGCACGTAGTTGCTACTCTTTTTCTGTCCTGGGAAACCGGCGTCAGTCTCCGAAGCCACTCAGGGACCCTCGAATCTGTCCTTCGCCCTCCGGGCGTCCAGCCCCAGCGGGACGCGTTGTCTCCCGGGTCCCGGCGGGCGCCCTTAGCTCGTCTGCCCTGCGTCCCCGGGAGCCGCTCTTCACTTTGTTCCACGCTGCGCCGAGGCGCTCGAAACAACGGAGCCAAACCCAGCCCAGCAGAGACGTGGAACCCGCGAGCTTTTTACCTCTGCGCGCTCAGCACCGACCACGTCGCCGCCCCCTGCCATGGAGGAGACCAAGCTGCATCCCGGGGAGGTGGAAGAGTCTTTTCCTTCCCTTCTGCAAGCCCACTTTTGGGCCACCGCGCTTCCAGCCCAGCCCGCCGCGCGGGAGCCGGTGGAGCCGAGCCGCGGGCCGACAGGGGGCGACAAACTGTAAGCTTTTTGGCGGCGGGCTGGGAGCAGGCTGTCGCGAGCGCTGTGTGGTCCAGCAGCGGGCAGCTGGCGGCTGGAGGGGTGGTGGTGCGAGGGATGTGGGCTGTGAAATGAGGGCCGGCGGGCTCCGACACCCCAGGGAGCCGCCGGCGCAATCCTCCTAGCGTCTCCTCCAGCCCTGGAAGGTCTTCGCCAAGGGGAGTGGGGAGAAGATGCCGTCCTGGGACCTGGGCTCACCTCCTTGCCCGCGCCCCGAGGTTTACTGGCGTAGGTGGGGTGATGCTCCCCTGACAGGGCGATTGGGGTGAACCACCTCTCACCCAGACACCCCAGTTCTATTTGTTCTTCTCCGAGCGCGCCTACGGGGTGGGGTAGTGGTGGGGGGGAAGAAATGGCTTTAGCTGCTTCACCTTATTTTGAGGGCGCACCGGGTTATGGATGCTGCGTTTCCCGGAATAAAACTTTCTGGCCTCCGGCGCCCGACTTGAAATTCAGGCAACGAAAGTCTAGATCAGGGGCTAACAGGTTGCAAACCACCTGGAGAGAACTGAGCGGGGCGTATCCCACTGCCCGCAGCCTCGGAGGGCCCCACGTCCATCGGGCGCTCAGTGCTCTGCTTGGGGCCTTTGCAGAGTTCCTGGCTTTGCCCACCTTAATCCAAACCACCTTTTCCCTTCTCTGAAACCCGACCCTGCACGGTCGTGGACGGGCCTTATCTTTCAAAGAGTCCCACCCCCAACTCTCGCCAGTGTACTGACTAACCTCTACCGGTCCCTGTGGCCTCCCTGAAGTCCCTGGAGCCCGAGGCTGCACTATGTTTTCTGTGCTGCAGGAAGGGAGAGTCCTCACTTCTTTTGAACCCGGTTTTTCTTTTACGAAGGATAATTCTTGGAATTATCTGTCGGGGCCTGTGCACTCCCTCTCGAGAGCAGAGGAGGGAAAGGAGTCAGGGACTTGGTCTCCACTACTCCCTGCTGCGCTGGTGGGGTCTGTCTGCGCTTCCAGCAGCATCACCGTGCAGGAGCTGTGTGCAGCTTTCTGCCAGCCCCCAAGCTCTTGGACTTTGGGGGCGATGGCAGCGGGGGACTCTTCCTTCCTTCTGAGGAGAGCTGGGAGCATACAGGAATCCCGGGAGCCAGGGCTTTTCCTAGGCTCCCTCCAAGGCCCCCCCTTTCTGCTCCTACGCATTCAGCTAAATGCCCTTGGCAATTACTGGCCCCAAGCTCAGAACTCCCAGGTCCCAGTCTTCTCCTGTCAAAACCAGGAGCTTTCTCCCTTTACCTGCTCTCTCCCGAACCCCACCTCAAAGTTCCCTTTGGGACTGCCACAGTTAGTGACACAGGCTGGGAAATCTACAACTCGATGTTGATGCAGGATAGAAGTAGAGAAAAGTGTTGATGGTTAATGCTAAGCCCAAAGAGTTCAGGGCTGTGCAAACCCACTTACAGGAAGGGGAAAGGACCATTCAGTGGTTTAACAAAGACCCCTTGGAAGCCACAGGTGCTGAGTGAAAGGTGAGGCCACGCCCCCCCCCCCCCCCCCAGCATGGACAGATGCAGGTTTCCAGCTTGGAAGACAAGGAACTGGACCGGCCTAGAGCAGGAGCTATAGCGTTTGACCTCTGGCAGGCCACCAGGATGCCCCTGGGGTCTGGACAGTGTGGGGTCCCTATTCTGGGGGCAGCAGGTCAGAATCCCTTTCCGACCTGAGTCCTGGGTCACCTCTCTGAGAGAAATGAGTTCAAGTGGGTGGGCCTGTCCACAGGGAGACAGAATCTAGAATGTGCCCCCTCTCACATCACTGAAATCACACTACCATCCCAAGGAGTGGGTAGCTGTTAAACATTGTAAAGATTTTCTGAGAGCGGAATTGGGGTGTCAGCCAGAAGTGGGGAACTCTGGAGTCACTCCATCGCAAACACTTTGGACCCGGCTGACCAGGCGCCCTGCATTACCCTGGGCTCTCACTGTGACACCCGCACGCTGCCCGCCCGCCCGGAGCTGGGGCGCTGGGACCGCTCTTCCCCTGACCCTGCCCAGGGAGAGGGACGGGAGAGGTAGCCCCACACTGACCACCGTGCCATAATCGACTTTAATCCTCGGATATCTTAGCAGTAATGGCAGCGGAGGTTAGTGATACAACGAAAACAACTAAAACCCAAACTAGTACTAGTACTAATAAGTACTCATCAATTTGAAATGACTAGCCCATCATTCTCAAAACCCGAGGGGTGAGGGGCTTCGAGGGAAGCGGAGCAAGTGGAAGGTCCCAGGCCCGGCTGGGGTTAGGACTCTGTGTGTGTGTGTGTGTGTGTGTGTGTGTGTGTGTGTGTGTGTGTGTATGTAGGGGGCTGGGTTCCGAAGGAGGGCCGAGGGGGGAGCACAGAAGGAGGGGGTAGAGTTTCAGCGCGGGGAGGGGGGCGCCGGGGCGCAGTGACGGGAACCAATGAGCTGCCAACTCGCGCGTCTCCGGCGTGACTGCCTAGATTGACGTGGAGGACACGTCAAATTGATCCCCGCACTCCGCAGCCTCCCGTTCAGACGAATTTCTCCTAATCGGATGAAGTTCACCCTAGGCCTGGGGTCGCGGGCGTGGAGAGTGTCCTGGGAGCGGGCGGCGGCGGCGGCGGGCGGCGGCGCGCTCGGCAGCGGCTCACGGCGCTCTTCCAGCCCGCGGCCCGGCCGCCGCGGCTCTCGGCTCGCGCGCGCCCTCCCTCTATGCCTCTCCCGCGGCGGCGGCGCCCCAGATCTCCCGGACCGCGCCGGGCCCAGCCCCGGCCGCCTCGGCGCCAGGCAGCCGGCCGGCCCGCGCGCCATGGGTAAGGGGCGGGCGGGCGAGGCGGGGGGTGTCCCGGCGCCTCCCTTCCCTCGCGCCCGCGGTCCCTGGGAGACCAGGTCCCGGGTCCCGGACTGGCCGCGTTCTCCGCACGCCCCCAGCCCCGGGCGTGGGTGGGGGGCGCTCGGCGTGTCGCGGGAGGGGATGTCCCAAGTAGACGCGTCGTAAGTCGCGAAAGGGCACGGGGGGCTGAAGCGCGCGGCTCCCCCCTCCGTGGTCCCTGCGCGCGTGCCAACTCCCGGGACCGGACCGGGTCTGTTTGCTCGGACTCCGAGGACCCGCCGGTCACCTTCGGAGGTGCCCCGGGTGCAGCCCCTGTCCCTGCGCGGCCCCCCTCGGCTAACCCGCCGGTGTTCTTTCCCCTCCCCTCACTCTCGTCGGGCGCGTCCGCAGAGCAGACGTACGGCGAGGTGAACCAGCTGGGCGGCGTGTTCGTCAACGGCCGCCCCCTGCCCAACGCCATCCGCCTGCGCATCGTGGAGCTGGCGCAGCTGGGCATCCGACCCTGTGACATCAGCCGGCAGCTTCGCGTATCCCACGGCTGCGTGAGCAAGATCCTGGCGCGCTACAACGAGACGGGCTCCATCCTGCCCGGGGCCATTGGGGGCAGCAAACCCCGCGTCACTACCCCCAACGTGGTCAAGCACATCCGGGACTACAAGCAGGGCGACCCCGGCATCTTTGCCTGGGAGATCCGCGACCGGCTGCTGGCCGACGGCGTCTGCGACAAGTACAACGTGCCCTCTGTGAGTTCCATCAGCCGTATCCTGCGCAATAAGATTGGCAGCCTGGCGCAGCCCGGCCCGTACGAGGCGAGCAAGCAGCCGCCGCCGCAGCCGGCGCTGCCCTATAACCACATCTACCAGTATCCCTACCCCAGCCCCGTGTCGCCCACGGGCGCCAAGATGGGCAGCCACCACGGGGTCCCGGGCACAGCGGGCCACGTCAGCATCCCCCGTTCATGGCCCTCGGCTCACTCGGTCAGCAATATCCTGGGCATCCGGACGTTTATGGAGCAAACAGGTCAGTGGCGCCGGCCTTCCGTAGCCTTCCTGGAAGGGGCAGAAGTGGAGGGGGCGGGGAGGCATGCGGGTGAGGGGTCACTCTCGCGGGCCTCCTCCAACCGGTTTTGGCTCAGGGGAGGGCTCCGGGTTGGCCAGGGAGACTGAGGGTCCCGGGCCTTCTGTGGGAGTCCTCGGACATCTTGAACTTTTTATGACAAATATGGAAAATATTTCCCAAATAGAAGAGCAATCACCGACCACAAATTCGGAGGCTTGAAATTGCGCTTTTTCATTCTTGCAAGAAGTATGCAAACCCCTATCGCCAGATCTAAGCCAAACAAACCGCAAAGTCAATTCTGCGACCCTTTCTTAAGATCCCGATCTTTCGGGATCCCTCATCATTCCCCAAAGGGCTCTGTCCCTCCCAGGCCCAAAGGCTCTTTGAGTAAAAGGCGAAGGGTCTGGCTGGCCTGTCTTGCTGAGTGGCCTGAATCTCCAGCAGGCCCCGTGGCCTGGCGGGTGACAGGCGCCTGCAGGCTGCAGCCATCCTCAGGGTGAAAGCTCCCACGGATTTGCCCTTGGCCTGCAATCTCTGGGTGTGGAGGGAGGGGACGGGGAGAGGGGGGAAAGTTAGGGGCAGTTTTGGTGAGGGGGTCGGAAGAATGGGTGGGGGCTGGGACCGGGTCCGTAGTCTCTTTGCACTGTCCCCTGCCCCCAGCAGCCGGCCAGAGAGTGGCATGTTATTAGGTGCGCAGACTCAGCAGGAGCGTAAGAGGCAAAATTCACCGTAGCCCAAGAGACAGGAGGGGCGTCCAGAAAGAAACTGAAGGCTTAGCTCCAGCGGCTGTGGGCCGCGCCTCCAGGCCGTGCACAGGCTTCATTTCTCCTTGTGGCTCAAACCCAGCCTGGGCCGCAGGCTTGGGCCAAAGCTTCCCATGGAGCGTCCGGTGGGGAGCTAGCGGGGAGGTGACCTCTCCAAGCCTGAGCTCAGATCTGAAGCTTTCTCTCGGTTTCCTGCACACACACGTGCGCGAGGAGCAGACCTGTGCCAGGGACGCTCACGGGTAGCTGGGATGATGCCTCTTTCTGGAGGCCCGGGATGTCTCTGGAGGGAGTTGTGAGTAGAGATGGCTTCCAGCCCTCCAGACGCTTCTTGAGACATTGAGAAGCCCATATAATTCTCTTGAGCCTGCTGTGGATTTGAACTTGGACCTTTTGGGGCACCGTCTCTGGAAAGTGGAAAAGCCCCCTGGGCAGAGGGCGCTCAGACCTGGCCGTCAGCCTCTCCCTGCCAGAAACCTCCTGTTTCGTGGGAAGCGGGTGGAGACCTGGGAGGAGCGAGGGGAAGGTCCCCAGCACCCTCTCTCTGCCCCGCTGGGAGCAACAGCGAAATCTGGGGTCCCCGCTGCCCTGAGCATCTGCCGCCGGGTGTTCAGAGGAGCGTGGGTCGTGCCTTCGGATTCGGGCTGGGCGCTGGTAGGCATGTGTGTAGATGTCCGGGCCAGAGGGCTGCCCGTGTGCCCAGCGCGGACTCAGATGCCTCTTCTAATTCTCCTGTGTCCCCGCAGGGGCCCTGGGGGGGAGCGAAGGCGCCGCCTACTCCCCGAAGATGGAAGACTGGGCCGGAGTGAACCGCACGGCCTTCCCCGCCAGCCCAGCCGTGAACGGGCTCGAGAAACCTGCCTTGGAGGCAGACATTAAATACACGCAGGTAACTGAGCGCGGGGAAGGAGGCGTCCTTAATCAGGGGAGAGGGAGAGGTAGGGGGGCAGGGAGAAAGAGAAGAGACCCCCTCCACCCCCGGGGGAGGCGAGTTGGGCTGAAGGTTGAGGTCTGGTCTGCAGGCATATTTCTCTCCTTTCCTAGGAGGGGATTGACTTGCCTTTTGCCAAGACACTTTTGCTAAAAAACCTGGGACCCGTTAACACAAAAGGTTGAGGACTGACTCCCTTTCTCTAAGTCCCGGATGGTGAATATCATGACCCCCTTCACCTTTTGTTATTATTTCTAACAATTTGAGTGGACGTCGCTTTGCCACAGTCCTTGCCAGGACAATTAGAGGCCAGACTTCGCATGGGGAATCATTTTTTTTTTTTTGTGAGGACAGCAGGGAGAATGGGGACCCCCCCACACCCTGTAACTGCCGGTGCTGGAGAAGCCGACGGGATTGCCCGCTGCCGACGGTCTGTCGCTCTCTCTCCCCGCAGTCGGCCTCCGGCCTCCCCGCGGTGGGCGGCTTCCTCCCGGCCTGCGCCTACCCGGCCTCCAACCAGCACGGTGTGTACAGCTCGCCGGCCGGCGGCTACCTCGCCCCGGGCCCGCCGTGGCCGCCGGCGCAGGGGCCCCCGCTGGCGCCCCCCGGAGCCGGCGTCACCGTACACGGCGGGGAGCTTGCCGCAGCCGTGACCTTCAAGCATCCCAGCCGAGAAGGTGAGGGGCGCGGGCCGGCGGGAGGGGTTCAGACGAATGCTGGAGAATTAGGAAGGGTGCAAAGGAGCAAAGGAGAGAGGCAGACAGAGACAGAGACAGAGACAGAGAGGCTGGAGTGGGTACCGGCATAGATTCTTCCTCTGGGTTACACTTTAAGCCGGAGCAGATTAATTTCTAATAGTTATAAGCCGTGTCCCTAGAAAGGCAGGCAGAGATTGAGAGAGGTCCCAGGACTGTCCCCTAACTTGTATGGATTAAGAAGACCCCCCTCTCTGGGTCTCATTTCTCTGTCCGTAGAAGGGTCTAGAAGGCACCCTCCAGGGGCACCTTCCTGTGGCCTGTGGAGCTGTACCTTCTGTGGAGGACCTGCTGTGGCACCTGAACCCCGCAGGTGGGGTTGGACCTGCCCTGGCCCGGACCCCTTCCACGCACTGCCCATCTCTTTCTTCCATGTCCGAGTTTTTTTTTTTTTTTTTTTTTTTTAATCCAAGCAGTCCCTGTTCTCCCCTTGCATTTATCTTCTTCAACACATCCTTTGGGAAAGGAGACAGCATTTCAATCATGTGTCTCTAAGTCTAGACTCTTCTCCTCCTCCTCCTCCATAAATCTGCGCTCTGATAAACCAACTAACAGATTTGAGGTATTTAATTCACGGTCCACAATGCGAGGGGCATCTTGTTACACTGACCTTTGGGTTCTAGTTTTTCCTATAACTTGGGAAAAGCTCACCTGCCCTTGACTCTGCATTTTCCTCACGGTGAAAGGAATGACTGGGTTTGCCAATTTCCAACCTGCCTGCTTTTAGGTTCTGAGCGCCAGGAATTTGCAACTTCACCTCCTCTAGGAAAAGGCAGGAGTCACTCCGGGGAAGAGGTGGGGCCTCTTGGCCTCAGCAGCAACGGAGGCTGAGCACGAACCTGGGGGCTGCGTGGGGCACAGGGATGTTCCAGATGTCCGAAGGGTCTTTACAGCTGATCTGCCTTATACCCACCCAGGCAGAAGTGGGGGCAGGTGGCACTAGGTAGGCAGAGGAAAGGAGGGGCTTCCTCTTTGGTGACACTCAGGCAAAAACTTTATTTCCAAGTAGTTTCATTGAGACGTAATAGCGTGATCTATGAAAGAGAGAGAGACAGAAAGAAAGTGAGAGAGAGGATTAAGATGCCATCATTAACAGTCAAGCGGAGGAACAAAAGTTAAATTTTTTTGCACTTTTTTAGAGCACAAAAATTCTGGGATATCAATTTACAAATATTGAGAATTAGAACTCCTCCAAGCTTTAAATTTAGTTTAAATCATAGGAAAATTCCACTTGTTCATTTACAGGAAAATACAAGTAAAGGGAATTTTAAAAGTCGAGACTCAGAGCTCCTTCAATCTTTCCCTTTAAGGACAGATAAGGGGTCTTAGGGGAAGTGTTTTGCTCAGAGCCTTGTCCTTGGACTCGGACTCCGCACCTGAGGTTATCTGTTGAATTAGAAATGGAAACGGAATTTACCAAATTATATTAATTAGACTAATCCTTTAACTAAGCAGGTTCATTTGATTTAGAAAAGTGTATCTACAAATTTAAACGATTCCCCCTGGGCTGACCCCAAGAAGCAGGAAGACTTAGAAAAAGGACTCACTATCTTCAGAGTGATGCGGTCCTTTCCTAACAGAGCCATTCTGTCCCAGGGCATTTCAAGCGCCACCTTAGAAACAAATTATGAAATGTAGGTAATAATCCAAACGTGAAACACACAGTTCTGAATTCTAGGCTAACTCTAGTTAATTTGATGGGCAGGGGGTACTCACTGGTGGTTAATTTTCTTTGGAAGATACTTTCCTTTCAGAAATACAGAGCCATTGAATGACACTGGCATTCCTGTCCATTTCACCATTATTTTCACTTCTATTATGAAACATCCCACCCATTTCCAAAATCTGCAGCAATAATTAGCTACATTCATTGTTAAATTAATAACAATATTCTGATCCTGACAGTTCTTTAAAGATCCAGGTAAAGGGTCATCGAATAAATCAGGTCGATCATTGAAAATGATTTCTTCAGCTGGCATACAAATGTTTGTGTTTGAACAGGAACATATAAATAATGAGAATTGCATATCTACTTGGGTTATGGATTTTTACTCTTCTCATTGGCAGAGAAACGGACTTGAAAGACTGCCCCCACCCACAAGTGGTCTTTGAAAAATTACAAAGCAAAATAATGTGAATCACTGCCTTTAATTTTCTAATCATTGCTTAAGAAATTATCTTCAAAGAAACCTATCCCATAAGACAATTTACTATCATTAATTGTTCATAAGAGTAGTAGGAATAGCATCTATTGAACTTCCTCAGTAAGAAAACAGTTTCTATACTGAAAGCGGTTTAATATCATGAATGCTCAGTATAAAACAAATACTTCTGATCATCTAGTCCATACACGGACAATATACACATAATAATATACATTATATTTTATATATGTATATACATATATTTCAATATGTCCTCCACATCAGGTGCAAATGAACATTACTATCCTAAGATAAGCTTACTCAGATGTCAAATTATTCATTACAATTTATTAACTTTATCTTGGTAGAGGGTTGTGAGTCTGGGTTCCCTATTATTTAGGCAAGATAGTGTGATTTACATTTCCCGACGGTGAAAGGAAACTTTAATTCTTAAGGCCTGAGAGCACAGGAAAGTTCCACTTCATCTACAAGTGGAGGGGAGCCCGTGTTCTAGGAATTCCGACCCCTATCCAGACAAGACCATCTCCCTCCCCTTCCCCTTCCAGACAGGTGACAGACCCCAGCAGGCATTCCCTCAAGACAAATGGTATTTACAGAGTGTTTTCAGAAACCTCAAAACCTCCTGGCTCTGAGGTCCCTCCCAGCCGGGTTTTGGAAAGACTAAAGATTTGGAAATCAAATTTATAAGACATTGCATAGGCTCAAAGAAAATGTGTCTTTTATATTTGTTAGAGATAACTCGCGGCTTGTTCCAGTCACCCCTGCTCCGGATTAATTCTTGAAGGATCCTAAAAGCGAACTTTGCCAGGAACACTAGGGCGCAAGCGTTGGCCTGAGAGCCCGCCGCCGCCAACCTCGGTCTCCTTGGACACAGCCTTGGGAGACCCCTTTCCAGGATTCCGCTGACATCTCCCCCATCCCCGCCCCGCCCCACCCCAGGGTCCCAGTGGCCCTGGAATGGAAGTACCAGTATTTTTTTAAAAAAAACCTTGTCCCCATTCCTGCCCATTAAGATTAAATAAGCTTGCAGAGCGCCTAACGCCGGCCCGAGCCTTCGTGGGGGCCCCGCGACGTACCCACTCCGTCGCCCAGTTTACTGCAGGTGGGAAAGGAGGGGCGGAGGGGTCCTATGGGGAGGGACTGGGGCGGGGAAGAGCTACAAACGCAGCAGCAGGCTCGCCCCCGTAGAGTGGAGTGAAATCTGTCTCTGGTCTCCCGGTGTTTATTTTTCACGAGTTCATTTTCTCGCTTGTCTCTCAGGCAACCGGCCCTTGGCTGAGAAACCTCCTTCTCCGGAGTTGTTTTCTAAACAGGCCCTCACCTCCAAGTGTGTGTACTGGGTGGAATGAAAAGGTCTGAAAACTTCGTCGGCTGAGCGGCCACAACTGTGTTTAGGAAAGAGAGCTGAGAGGCAAGGGAGAGCGAGGGGTCGGCCCTGGAAAGGTCTTCAGACCCCTTCGCCACCTCTGCGAAACCAGATGTGCGCGCGCGCGCCCCTGGCGCAGAGGTGTGGGCCCGGCTCCGCGCGGCCCCGGGGCGGTGCGCCAGAGCCGGGGCGAGGGCAGCTGCAGGAGGAAACAGCCGGGAGCTCCCCCTCACCCCAAACTGAGGCGCCCCCAAGCTCCCCCTTTAAAGGAGGACGTGTGGAGGAGAAAAGAAAGTTGAAAACAGGCGCTTTTAGGTATAAATAAGCCTGTGCTTTCCAGCGCAGGAGAAGCCGAGGGGCCGGGCGTCGGGAAAGGGAAAAACAGGGGTTGCACAATCGTGGCGTCAATTTTCTGGCTTCCAGTAGCAAAACTTGGGCCCCTTCCCAAAACCCTAAATAATAGAGCAACTCGCTGAATGCTGCCTAATATGGCAAGTCCACTGTCACTAAATCCGGAGGCCCACAGGGCCCAGGACGTGCTGTGCCCACAGTGATGAGCGCATCTGGATCCCCGGGCCGCGGGGGCAGAACGAAGTCTGCCGCCCGCCTAACGCACGACCGCCTCCCACGTCGGGGGTGACCCTGGCCACCCCGGGCCCTCCCCGTGGGGCATTTTGGGGACCCACCCTCACTCGATTCCCCCCCGGCCCATCGCGGGCCCTGAGCTGCTTTGAGGACCGTGACCTGACGCGCTGGCAGCCTCTTGGGCCGGTGCGCCAGCTGGGTCTGGGGTGGGTGGTGGCTCGGGAGGCGGGGTGCGCGGATCTCAGCTCCCAGCTCCCTCCCCGGTCTGGGATCGGACCACCGCCCCGCCCGTGGCCGCCTGGCTCGGCAGCGCCTCCCTGCGCCCGGCGCCCACTTTACTGAGCGGCGCGGGGCCCGCGGCGCGGGGCGTCTGCAGGCGGGCCCTGCGCGGAGAGCCGCGACCCAGGCTGGGCGGGCCAGCGGCTTCCGCGGGGCCGCGAAGGGTGGGTGCCGAAGGCTCCGTGGAGCGCGGTCTCGATGCCTCCTTGCAGCCCCCAGATGTGGAGCGCGCGCCGCCCCTTCTCCCCGGGACCCTGCGCTGTCGGCCGTGTTCCCGGGCATCGCGTTCCCCGGGTCTCCCGCTCGGCGCCGCTACCGGCAGTGACCCCACGCCCTGTGCTTCCTCCCGCAGTGGCCGACCGGAAGCCGCCCAGCCCCGGCGGCAAGGCCCCCGACGGCCTCGGGAGCTTACACGGACTGCCCGTCCCGGCCTCGACCTCCTAGGGCCGCGCGTCCGTGAGCCGAGCCCAAGCCCGAGCCCGGAGGCGGCGGCGGAGCGGCGGGCGCAGTGGGGCGCGGACCCGAGGACTCGCCGCGGCCGAAGTGCCCATCAGCCCCGGCCTCGCCCGGCCCCGCGCCCGGCAGCCGCGCTTCCTCCATCGGCCGGGGTTTTCGGCTTCTCTGAACTTTGGCTTCAGACTGTTGCATCCTCGTCGCCGCGACCTTTGCTCTGACGTGGCCTCCCTCGTCCAGCGGGCCTCCAGCGTCTTTTCCTACTTGTCCCCGGGCTGTTTGGCACCGCCCCTCCCTCCCTTTCTCTCCCTTCCCCTCTCTCCCTCTTTCCCGCTCTGCTTCGCTTCCCTTCTTCCTCCCTTTCCTCCCTCCTTCCTCCCTTTCCTCCCTCCTTCCTCCTGAGCCTCCTTTCCTTCCCCACCTTCGCCCTCTTCATTTCCCCCTCTATCTCCGCTTCCTTTCCTCCCTCCGTCTCCCCGTCGACGTGGGCTCCCTTTCCTGGGGTCCAGCCGGGTCCGCCGTCTTCTCTCCTTGGCCTTTACAAGTCAAGACTCTGCCCCTCCTTATTGGCACTGCCCGGACCCTCACCCCCTTGCCGAGAGCACCAGACCAGGCTCCACGACAGGCCCTCCTCTCTTTAGCCTCCACCCCTCCGGGGGCCCCAGGCCTCACCGAGGGGCTCCATCCTGGGAAATGGAGAAGCCACAGTTTTTATTTCATATTTTTATAACCATGAACCCAAACAAAACCTCGGTGAACTGTCCCTTCTTCTCCCCCACCCCACTACCCCAAGGATATTATCTGGAAATATTCTTGTTTGGATGTTTTCTGAGTGCCCAGTGGCTGGGCTTCTCTTTGCTTCCTCTGAGATGATGTCACCCCAAAGAAGACTGGGGTAGGAGTAGGGGCACTGGGACCACTGTGTTTTCTGTAGTTAGAAAACCATGCGTGCCCTGGAGGTGCCCCCTCCTACCCCTCCACACCCAACAGGAGGGAATCTGGCATATGGTAGATGCATCAGCACTGTTTTTTGGTATTCAGGGGTCAGCACATTTGTTAATTTAAACCACAAACTGCTTCCGGGTACAAAGGTGCAATCTGGCTTCTGGTTTGCAAAGGGGTGGGGGTCAGAAAAATCCAGAAAGTGTCTTCTAGAGCAGGACACAAGCTCTGTTCACTGCTCCCAAGTTCAGGAGCACTGGTGGCAGGACCCTGGACATAAAACTGCAATCTCTGTAGTCAGAAAACTGTCACTGGTGAGAGTCTGACATCACCTGTTAACCGTGGCTACCTTTGAATAAAGGAAAGCGTCTGTATGTGTGCTTTGTAAGGGTGAGCAAGTCTGTGTCCAGACTGGAGTGTTGTATAGGTATGTCTCAGTGACCTAGCCCCTGGGTTTCCAGCATAAACACTATTAAGAAGGAATTGTTCTGGGACTTCCCTGGTGGTCCAGTGGTTAAGATCCCATGCTTCCAATGCAGGGGGCACGGGTTCGATCCCTGGTTGGGGGAACTAAGTTCCTGCAAAGAGGGATTTGTTTTATTGGTTTACTCCTTAGCACTTTGTAACCCAGGTTGAGGTGGAAGAGAAAATGAGAGGGGAGGAACATTTTCAGGGATGGTCCCTGGAAACTCGAGGTAGAGAGACAGAATGCAGAAACCATCCTAAAATGAAGTCAATTCTTAGAGGAAAAAAATGGGCAGAAGGCAGTGAGGAACAATGGAGGACTTTTCCAGAACATTTTTTTTTAACATTCTAAAGCTAAAGAAAACTATCACAGGCTACCAAATAACCTAGGGATTTCTCACTGCAGAGGAGTCTCTGGCTACTTGTTTTGTTTTTCCTCCCACTGTTTGCTTTTCGAAAACGGACAGCAGAGATTTTCGAATTGAAGGTTTTGCTTGTAAGTGGAGCTGTCTGCTTGGAGGGAACCATTGGGGAAATTATTTTCATTGCATCTCACTGCAACAGTACCTGCTGGAGGTATTCATCAAAACTAATGAAAAGAAAATCTGCTTTTTTTCATATAGAGGCTTTTCTTCCCAGGTCTTCAAAGTCTCTTGCTTATACAAAAAGTTCCATTTTATAAACAGGAATATTGAGGGTTAGAGACCTAGTTTATTTCTCTGGACCACATACAGTAAGCTTTGGATCACAGGGTTTGGACGTAGAAACTGGGTGACACCATCTCATTAGAGAGCCAGAATTGGGGCTCAAACTTTGAGCCTGGGGTCCTCAGCCTTCTGTGCCAGCATTTCCTGCAGAGAGGCTGCTCATAATGATAACAGGAATAAAGTATTTAGATGAGCTTGACGTGCTCAGTCGTCCACAGCATCTCACACATCCATCCTTGCTGTCTGGAGGACTGGCTGGCTTGGGCCAGGAAGAAGGCACCTCACCTTTTCTGAAGAAATGAGAAGAATCCATCTCTCATTGCTGTCATCCTTTTTCTCTCTGCCACGTCTTGCTCTGTGTATGGGCTGACTGGGATCAGGGGTGAGAAGAGCTGGTAAGTGCAGTCCAGGAAAGATGGAGGCTGCCACCTGCAAAGGGAGGCACTTTCCAAGTCTGTCCCCTGCAGCTCCCCGTGTGGTGTGGCTGGAGGAGGGCCTTCCAGGGTCCCCGGCGCTGAGGGCGCATTCACGGAGCATGGACAGCATCTGGTCAGAGGGCCAGCACGCTTTGTCACGTCCTGAGGGATACGCGGGGCTCTCCCTCCTCCCTGGAGGCTGCGGGCCCTGGAAAGTCCCAGCGAGCTTAGGTGAAACCCCTGTTCCATTCAGTGGGGAGGAGGCCTGTGACTTCGCCAAGCCTCGGTGTCCTGTCTTTGAAATACACCCTCCCATGCGGGGACACCACTGGCCTGCTGGAAGCCCAGCCCTGGTGTTGCTTCACCTGTCTGGAGATGATTATTTTTTCGCTGTTTAACAAAAGGCAGGGGAGTCGTTTTTATGGTTGATGGAAGGACTCAGAATTGAAACACTTTTCAAAAGAGCCCATTAAGGATTGCATTTTTGTTCTCCCTGCATGTGGGTCGATCTGTTCTGGGGAACTCATGATAAAGTTACAAAGTACCATGTCGGGTAGAATAATTTGAGAAAGAATCACTCTCTAGAGGCAATTTGCACTAGTACCTGCCTTTTATTATTTTTTAATTTAAGAATAAATTTTTAAAATAAAGTACCCAAAATAAAATAAACAAAAAATGACATGTAACCACTCAAATAACCCTTGGATTTGTTAAAAGAATGAAAGTAATATATGTACATCGTTAGAAAATTCTAACAGCACAGAAACATTGAAAGGAAAAGTGAAAGTTTCTTCCTGTCCTCATCTCTGTCCTTAAAGGTGAACGCTGTTACAGTTTTTTTTTAATGATTCCTTCCAGGAAAAAAAAATGCAGACAGCAGAACTCTGTTTCTGTGTTTGTGCTTTAAAGGTACATACAGCGCTGTGCTGGGTGCACACAGATGGGGTCTGGAGATCTGATATTTGCACATGCCACCAGCTCTAGCATATTCACTTTATTCTCTTGAATGGATGCATATCAACAAGGGTTTATTAGAAACAGAGTATTTGTAAAGAGGGCCAGCTTCGTGCTTTAAATGAATAAAGACTGGGTTTTGTGGCATTCATGATTGGAGAAAGGGCTTAGAATGGATTGTAAGAACTTCCCTAGGAAAGGTGGCTGCTTTGGGGCAAGGAGGAAAGAAAGCAAACCAAAGGACAGGAGACACAGAGGTTTGTCCTTCCTGAAGACATCCTGGTTTGTCCTACAGATCACCCAAGGATGCTCAAAGCTGCCAGGGGCTGAAGAATGCAGCTTTCCTTTCTTTGAAAGGACACCATCTCTCTAGGTCAGGAAAGAGAGACGGAGGCAAAGGGGTGGGGAAGACCTTCGTTTGAAGAAATACTGGATAGGAATAAAATGTAAACATCCAACACTGGCACGAACATTCTTTTTACTTATCTCCAATTCACTTGAAAACCATGTGGCATTAATCTCCTGTTGGGTGGACCCCGCTCATTGACAACTGTGTTTCCCTGTTTGCTTGTTTCTTGACTTCTGTTAAGGAGGATGGGATTTATTTAATGGAGCGGTGGTCTGGGTTAAAGCCCACTGTAGGTTTCCCGGCATCAGTTTCTCTAGGTAGAATTATATTGGCCAGGGTTTTTTTTTCAAAAGAAACTCTACCTGCTCCATGTTAGGCTGGATAATATGAATTTAGAATCTTGCCAAAATGTGCCCGAGGAACTCAGCTCAAAGGATTGTGCATCCAGGCAGGCTATGTAATGAGAAACATTTGATTATCTTCTTTTAATGGGCGGGAATTACCCACAAAATGGTATTTGGTCTTCACCTTGACCTTGCTGTTTGAACTATAGCCTCACTCACTGTGGCTGAGATATTTCTAGCCAAACTGTTGGATCTCAAACTTAAAAAAGAACAGAGTAAGAAGGAATCACACTGTCTTCTTTTTTCAAGGCAATAAAAGGGAAACCACACATTTAGTAACAATCCAACTTGGGAATTCTAAACACTTGGAACAATTATACTCAATTTAGTCTAGTCTCTTCTTTGGACTTGAAACCAGTTGAAACCCCTGTTTCACTCTAAAGAGCTCTTCTCCAGGAGAGCAGTCTGCGATCCTCGTTGGAACACACATCTGTTTCTGGGCTGGCCAAGTCCAAAAGTGGAATCCCAATTACAGTTTTCATGGGTGATGGAATTTCAACTGCATTACAATTTAACCACCTGGGTTGCCTTCACTCTTTTTCTTCTTGAGGATGAAATAAGCTGATCAAGTGTTCACTCAGCTATTAAATTACATTTCCATCCTGTAACATTCTATTTCCTTTTACTCTAGTGAGATATATGGACTGGATGGATTATCTCCAGTGTCTTATATTGACCAGACAACTTTCACTTTTGGGACGTTCTTCCAGTCACTGGTGGATGTGGTTTTAGCTTTATAAGATTTAATTTTACCCCAAACAACAAACAACAAAACAAAAATTCTTTAATTAGATGTTTTTAATTTCACAACAAACCTGTTGGATGAAAAAATGAGAAAGATATTTGAATGAATTGAAGGAAATTGATCTTTTAAAAAGAGTTGAAATTGGAACTCGAAGCTTGTGAAACATAAACAAAAAACAAAAAACCAAACAAATTCTCTTTTGGCAAACAAGCTGTGATATGATTAATTAGATCTAAGAAACGAAGGTATCATTCTGGCCACCAGGGGGAGCACACATTGTTCCACCAAGATAAAGATGAATACAAAGATAACACTAAATATGCAAAAAATTCATCATTCTGTTCAAGTGGTAACCTGTCCAGTTGTGAAAAACACTTGTTTACAAGAGGAGTTCTCTTCCTGTTGTGATTATTATTGTAATTGATAATCAGTTGCTTTGATTCTGGAACAAACAGGACAGGCTCGGCATATGGTGAAAAACAGATTTTCTAGGCTCATCCACGTGGGAATTATTAAATAAGTTAGATGAAAATCAAGATCACCTTAGAAATAAGTTTTACTTCTAAATTTGACTCTAATAGATACATATATTCAATGCTTTGAATCTAGAACAAATATGAGTTTTAAAGAGCAACCTAGTCAAAACTGATGTCTTCAGGAAATGAATTTTATCTGTATTCGTGCAATTTTGATACTTTTGATTAATTTGGGTTCGACTCTTCCCAATTTTAAGCATTTTTAGCAATCTTTTTGAAGGTCTTAATCATTTAAAATTATGATTCACATTTAAAGTAAGCGGCAATCTTTTGTAGAGAGGTAGAAAATGACTATTTCTTCCCTTTTGTATTTGTTTTAGGATAAAATCCTTAAAGATCACTTACAGTTGTGGTAAAGAGAATTTCCTCCTTAACTTAAAAAGCGGGGGAGCTCTCTGATTGTCTTTCACCTGCACTTTTACATGTATTAGACTCAGACTACCAGCTGTGGAACACCCCTGTCCCCCACCCCGCCCGAGGGACGTAATCTTGGAAGAGATGGGTAAGGGGTGACTAAAAGTTCGCACAGTTGGCTGGGTTCAAATCTTGGTTTTACTGTTTAGCAGCTGTGTCACTTTGGGCAAGTTTTGACAAAACTTGACAGCCTTGGTTTTCTTGTCTGTTTAATGGGACTAATAGCTCCCTCCCTGGGCAGTTGTGAGGATTAAATTTGATAATATGTCAAGAGCAGAGACTTGGTTTGGGTTCTGCTCATTTGTTATTAGTATTGTTACTATCATTTTCTTCCTTTTTTCATGCACATCAACATTTTAGCATGAGTTCAATCATGTCACAGCCCTGCAGACCATATTTGCTGTCTATCAGATTTGTGAAAGGTACAGAGGCCATCGAGACTGCCAGTGCTAGTCTCTGAATTGACTGGAACTTTCCACAGCATCAGAGGGAGCCGCCACTGTCAGCTGCTTATCAAATCTGATAGCCCTGAGACGTTCACCAAGACCTTAGGAGTGCTTGATGAATCTATGGCTAGCCGTGTGGGAATCAGTGATGGCCCGGGAGCCACCATGACTGCACTGAAGTAGATTTTGTTTGGCAAGTCCACTTACATCAATGTTATGTGACCATGTTTCCTGTCATGTCAGGAGGCTGGAAACTGATGTACAGAGACCTCAACCTACTCTGTTCCCCTCAAGGGGGTTAACCAGCCTGTTGCCTCTGCTGCTTACCTTAGCGCGCTGATTATGGGAGCTGCTTGGGCTTCGGCTGTGTCTTCCTGCTCTTTGCTGGGTAAATGAATTTTTGAGTCAAAGTCACCTCATTCCTGACTCCATCCCTCTGGCTAGGACGTAAAGAGGTAGCTCTGAAAGCCTTCAACTTGGTACCTTCAGGAAGAGTTACACTGATGGTCTCCTCCCTTGGAAGACCGTGTCAGACTTTTAGGAGAGGAAAAGACCTATCTGCTTCAGGTGTCCATTTTGGAGTTGGAAGTGTAGGTGAAATCTTCATCTATTGCTGAAATTTAATTAGAGGAAATCCACAAATGCTCAAAGCTTTAAGAAAACACACACCAAATCCGTGTGACAAAGTAACATTTAAAAGGTAGCTGTAGGGGCCTCCCTGGTGGCGCAGTGGTTAAGAGTCCGCCTGCCGATGCAGGGGATACGGGTTCGTGCCCCGGTCTGGGAGGATCCCATATGCCGCGGAGCGGCTGGGCCCGTGAGCCATGGCCGCTGGGCCTGCGCATCCGGAGCCTGTGCTCCGCAACGGGAGAGGCCACAACAGTGAGAGGCCCACATACCGCAAAAAGAAAAAAAAAATAAAATAAATAAAAGGTAGCTGTAGGATCAAGTATTTTAGTGATATGCACCTTCATCTACCCAGATCTTCTTACCTAACAATGCTTCTTTGCTCTAGAGGGTGACCTCGGATTTATTCCGAATGTTTGTAGCCTTATCAGCGGTGAAAAGTGCATGTTAACTGAATATGGCAGTTGGGTTCTGACGTGAATTTGTTTGGAGTTTTTTCTCACAAACCGGATGTTTTCCAAAGCAAACAAAGACATTAAAAGATTTATAGGGCTTCCCTGGTGGCGCAGTGGTTAAGAGTCCGCCTGCCGATGCAGGGGACGCGGGTTCGTGCCCCAGTCTGGGAAGATCCCACATGCCGCGGAGCGGCTGGGCCCGTGAGCTATGGCCGCTGAGCCTGCGCGTCTGGAGCCTGTGCTCTGCCAACGGGAGAGGCCACAACAGTGAGAGGCCCGCATACCACACACACAAAAAAAAAGATTTATAAAAAGACTCTGTCACACATTGTGAAGTGCAAAGTGTAAATGAATTTTTATAAGCATATGGATTTCATTTTTTAAATAATATGCATGAATTTAAAAATTAAAAGAAAACGTGCCGGCTACAATGTGTTTTTAGTTCTCATTTAGACTTGAAAAACAATCAGAGGTGCCTAAAATATTCAAAACCAAGCAGACTCCTGCATCTTATGATGTCATTTGAACCATGGGATAATGATTAATATGGCCCCCCAAAGAATGCTTTTTTGAACGAAGCTCCAGAGTGGCACTTGCCATTTGAATTCATTGGACTCATTTCTTCTTGTACCTACTTCCAGGTTGCTCTGCCCAGCATACTACCACTCTTTTTTAAATTTGGATAACACCACCGTCAAGTCAAACACCTGAGGCATCTTGATAATATTTACACTGAGGCAGAAGAAGCCTGAGAGAGGAAAAAAGCTCAGGGAAAACAATGTTTGGGTCCTTATGGTCCCACAGAATGGATTCTTTCAAGAATGTAAATAACGCTTATACCTTAGAATCAAAGATCTATCAGTTCCGTCAGGAATGTAGCCAACAGTTTATTTTGATTTGTCATGATAACATCGCCTTTGAGAATTATTCAGGTTGTACTAGGCTCAGCATCAGAAGAAATTTTGGCTGCAAGGATTTCATTCCATTGAGTTAAATGAAAACAAATTAGCATAGGTTTTTTCTTGCGAGCTCTCCACTTTTGGTTGTGATGTTATCAGTGGCTGTAACGGTGGTGAGTATTGGTCCCGTAAGAGATTTCTTTTGAAAGTTTAATACACATGAACATAATAAATGGTCTAGTTAACTTCCATCTGTTTTTATCAGCGTGGAGCCTTTAAACTCAGGATTCCTTGGATAAAAATAAAATTCCCAGACCCTCACACATACAAAGTATTCTTGTTTCAAAATAAGTATTATGGCTGAAAAAAAAGAGGTAGTATTGGGAGAAAGTTTTAGTCTTGAAAGAGCCATCATTTTTTTTGTGGGACACCATGATATAGGTAGAAATGTGAGTCCCGTATTTGTCCCAAGCTGTTCTAGCAGAGATAGAAAGACACAACATCGATGTGACTCCCTCCACCCTTGATAGGAAAAGCTAATATTTATTATGCACTTACTATGCACCATGTATACTTTAAAATACTTTGTGAATATGTTCTAATTCAGTCCTCACGTGGTGGAGGTACTACATCTGTTCTCATCAGCAGATGAAGAAATTGAGGAACAGAACAAAGATGTAACGTGACTTGCCTGAGGGTACCCGACTAATCATGGCAGGTCCAGAACTTGAGTCCATACACTTTGGCCTCAGAGCCTGCACTTAATCCTTGCAAAACCAGGAGAGTCTGATAATCCCCTCCTTTCCCTGCCCAAGTGGAGAGTCTCTGCTCTTGATGTCTTACCTGTTTCTGATGTCTGTATGATGTTACACTTGTAGAGTCCCTACCCATGGGATTGGCTTCAAGGAAAGGCAGATTTATCATATGTACCTGACATTTGCAACATTACAGTATAGATGTATCAGCTATCTATTGCTGTGTAACAAACCATTCCAAAATATAGTGGCTTAAAGCAAAAACAATGTATTATTTCTCATGATTCTGTTGGTTGGCTGGTCTCCCCTGGGCTCACTTACGAAGCTGCATTCAGCTGGAGTTGGCTGGGCTGGCAGGTCCAAGGTGGCTTCATTTCCATGACTGACAGTTGGTGCTGACTGTTGACTGGATCTCCTTAGGTCTGCTCTGCACGGCCCCCTCTCAGGCAGTGAGCTAGACCAGCTTCCCAACCTAGCAATCCCAGGGCAATAGCCCAAGAGGGCAAAAGTGGAAACTGCAAGATCTCTCAAAGTCTAGGCTTGAAAGTCCACAGCCTTCTATTGGTCAAAGCAAGTCACAAGGCCAACTCAGACACTAGAGGTGATCAAGTAGTCTCCATCTCTTTATTTGAGAACAGCAAAGTCAATTGCAAAGGGGCCTGCATACCTGGGTGGGAGGAATTTATGATCAATTTTTGCAACCTACTACAGTAGACACGATTTATATACATATACTTATGTATGTAGATATTGCACATACCATATATATTACATATATGTTTATGTAATGCATATATTATATATAATGTATATGTTATTGTATGTTATATATAATAGTACATATATGTAATATATATTAAATAATGTATATAATATATATGTTATGTATATTAATATATGTAATATATTAAAAGGATTACCAATTTCTTTTTTTTTTATTATGGTGTAGTTGTTTTACAATGTTGTGTTAGTTTCTACTGTACAGCGAAGTGGAGTTCCCTCTGCTATACAGCAGATTCTTTTTAGTTATCTACTTTATACATATTAGTGTATATATGTCAATCCCAATCTCCCAATTCATCCCACCTCCCCTCCCCGCTTTGGTGTCCATACATTTATTCTCTACATCTGTGTCTCTGTTTCTGCCTTGCAAACCTGTTCATCTGTACTATTTTCTAGTTTTCACATATATGCGTTAATATATTTCTAAGTAATCATAAGAAATACAGGTTTTACAATATTGTATTGACAATGTCATCTTTAATCACTTGGAAGTCACCTTGGCATCTTGTTTCAGGGTTCTTATTAAGAGCATTGACAATCATTGTTTAAAACAAACATGAGATATGGAATCGGGGGCACACCTGGATTGTTATCAAATTAGATATGAGTGAGAATGAATAAATATTTTTTAAACTTCTATCCAGTTGTCTGTATCTTGAAGGGAACACGGGAAGTATGAAAAGTTATGGTTGTTTGGTGTTTTATTTTAGCATCTATACATAGACAGTAAACTGGAGAAATGAGGAAGTCATATATGTATATGGCTATATACACATATACCTCTCGATTTTGGCTTTCATCATGTAGCCAGTTCAATTCTTGCTTTCAGACTTTGCCCTGGGCCTGGAGGCAGCCGTGAAAGCAGATAAGTAACACACAGTGCTATGAACAGGTCATTTTAGCTTTATTTCTAGTAGGATCGAAAGTAGAGGGTTAACTAAATGCCAAAGCCCTTAATTCCAGCCTTGAAACACTGTGGGAAGGAGGCCGGGCTTAAGTACGTACCCGAAATGCTGGCTGTGTCCACGGAGCCTGAACACCTATGTTTTTGAGATTCATGTTGCTGAATCCTTAATGTTCTATGCAAGAATTTCTTTTTTCTTTTATTTTTTATTGAGGCCTGGCATTCAGCTAAGAACTAGGAAAACAACCTGCTGTTTATACAGAGAAGGGAAAAAAATCCTTGTCTTTAGCTGAAAACAGAGTAGTTGTACTTCCCTCAGCCCTGAAGTATGGGCTTTTGCAAGTTCAGGTATATTTGGGAGTTCTGGGTCTTTTACAAGCAGGAGGCCCATTTTAAGGGAAAGGGAAGTGCTGGACCACCATGTGAGCCTCCGCACGGCCTTCCCAAATCCAGATTTTCTCTCGTAATATCTGTAGAAGGTGGGGCCTGGGATCACGGTGCTAGAACAATGTGGAGGTCAAGCAGGGGCGCTGGGGATTCAGACCTGACGTTAGCCCTCGTTCACTGCTAACAGACTGTGTTACCTGGAGAATTGACTCCATCTCTCCCTCAGGACTCTGGTTCCTCATCTGTAAGTTGGGTCTGTACAATGCCTGCCCCATGGGGTTGCCATGAGGGCCACAACTAACCTTCCCTGTAAGTGCCCTTAGCCCAGCATCTTAAGAGGATGGTCATCATTAGCGGTTGGCGGTTAGTATTTAATTTTGGAGCTCTGTCTTTGGGATCTTCAAAGACAACAGACTTCAGATATCACCCTCAAATTATTTGCAGAACTTTCAGCCTGATAATCTCCTTCCACCCACGCCCCTCCCCCCCATCCCAGTAGATTCAGCAAATTTAGTTAAAAAGAACACAGTCACGACCATTTAGCAACTCAAGTGAAAAACTCATGAAACATTTTTGGATGGACTTGATTGACCTAACTGGTCAAAGGTATTGATCTGGAAGGTCTGGGCTCTATGTTCTGGGTGGGGTGTTCATGGGCTTTTGACCTGTGTAGTCACACAGGGTCCCATGTTTAGAAGGACCCCACGCTTGGTTCAGTGCTCTGTTGTTGGTCTCTTGAAATTCTTAATAATGTTTTTCAATGTAGACGAATACATAAATTTTTAAAAATTAATTTCTGATTGGAGTATAGATGACTTGCAATGCTGTGTTAGTTTCTGCTCTACAGCAAAGTGAACCAGTTATACATATACAGATATCCACTCTTTTTTAGATTCTATTCCCATTTAAGTCATTACAGAGTATTGAATAGGGTTCCCTGTGCTATACAGTAGGTTCTTATTAGTTATCTATTTTATGTATAGTGGTGTGTAAATGTTGATCCTAATCTCCCAATTTATCCCTCCCCCACCTTTCCCCCTTGGTAACCGTAAGTTTGTTTTTTACGTCTGTGACTCTATTTCTGTTTTGTATATAGGTTCATTTGTACCATTTTTTTAGATTCCACATATAAGCAATATGATATGATATTTGTCTTTCTCTGTCTGACTTACTTCACTCAGTATGACAATCTCTAGGTCCATCCATGTTGCTGCAAATGGCACTCTGAAAGTCTTAATAATTTTTGAAAAAGGGGCCCCAATTTTCTTTTTGTACTGGGTGCTGAAATTATGGAGCTGGTCCCAGTCCCAGGAAAGACATTTTAAAAGGCAGTGAAGGCTGAGCCAGTCCTGGAGAAGGTTGACCAGGACGTTGACTGGCCCCTGGACATGACTGTGACTTCAGAGCCTGTGGGAGGACAGGCTTTTCTGGGTGTCAGAGTGGCTGGCTTTTACTTTCTATCCTGACAAAATAATTTTTTTAAACGCTGGTGGAATAAGTAAGACTCTAACAGAGTTTTCCCAATCTATAAAGACAATTTCGTACTCTTTGAGCTAGTTACAAATACCTCTTTCCCTCTGAGGTAGGACTTTCTATATACGATATTAAAAACACAAGTCACAAAGGAAAAGCCTGAGAGATTTGACTACGTACAAATGAAAACATCAGCTTATTTAAAAGTATTGTAAATCGAGTTCAAAGACAAAGGATAGTTTTGGGAAAATAGCAATCAGCAGGGGAAAGATGATCACTGCCTTAGAAAATGGACCACTGAAAATAGCAGGATGTAGACAGCTGTCACAAAGGATTAGAGCAAATGTGCAATAAGCAAGTGAGACAAAATCACACTTCGGTAGTAACCAAAGGAAGGCAAAATAAAACTGGTTATCATTGTTCCTTTGTTCCCTGAATATACAAAGATTCTTTTAAAACACGGAGGGGCTGGGAGCAGGGGGCCTGCTGGGCTGAGGGAGGAGAGGTTGCTGCTGCTGTTTGTGGAGCCCAGTCTGATGACAGTCTCTCAGGGTGGGGTCCTCAGAAGTGGACTCCGATGGAGATTAGCATGAGGGGTGCCTATCTGGGAGGGCTGTTGGCATCGCAGGCCCGGAAGGGAGGCAAGGATGCAGGGCAGGCTGCGGGAGAGCTGCCTGGGCGAGAGCTCTGCGGATGGAATGGCCCTCCAGGGTTGTCCCAGCCTGTGGGAGAGAGTCAGGATGTTCCATCCACGAAGTGGGTGACCACCTTGGGACAAGGGGGCAGGCTGCTCTCTGCAGCTAAGTCACTCGTAAAGGCTGCACGGATTTCGTGCTCGTGGCACTCCCAGCCCGACATGGTGGGCCCTGTGCTCCGCACGCTCCACGCCATCAGGGGCGGAGACCAGAGGAGCTACGAGGTCGAGGACACTTGGAGGTGCCTTCCGAGCTTCTCGAGGGCAAGTCTGTGGTTCAGTGTCTGCAGCAACTGCGAGCTGGGGGCCGGGGCCAGCAAGTGCAGAACTGGGTGCGACACGTCCATCCATTGTTGGGCAGCAGCTAAGTCCCCCTGCACCTGCCCAGAGGCCACACTTGCTGTGCCCGGTTGAGATTTCCCTGATGGATTTCTTGCAGCTTTTCTAGGCCTACCCACAAATATCAGTTCACAGTATGCTTACATTTTTACAAAATAAGTATTTACAGGGGCTAAGCAAAGAGCTGGAAGTAGATAGAACATAGAGCATTGAAAATGCTGTCTGAAATGATAGCCTAGAAGTTTTAAAAAACAATCTACTCGTAGTTTGAAAAATTTCCAGTAAAGGTCATGTTCATTTACTAAGACAAAGTATATTTTTTATTTCTACTAAAAGTGGTATAAGAGGGAATAAAGAAAAACTGCCCAAATCAAATAACTTAAGTATAAGATATTTAAAAATTTGGGCTAATGCCATTAGGAATAAAGAAGGTTTACAATAAAAAGGAATTAAAAATTCAAGATACATAGCCATAATAGAAGAGAACAGCAGAAGAATAAAATAAGGAGGATATAAAAAAAAGTGAGAAAGGAAGGTACATAGAAAATCATGTCAAGAAGAATGAAGAAGAATAACTTTATTAATGCAATTTTTCTTCTGTGAAACAGGAAGTTATCTTAGAGGGCTAAAGTTTATTGTGAAAACATTCAGAATGAGAAAAAAAGTGAATTCAAAAGATTTCATCCATCAAGAGTAGTAATAACATTTTAAATCAACACTGGAATTTGAATTTTTAAAAGTGAATTATTGATTTTTTAAAGAAAAATATTTTAGAATTTTTAAAGAAAAATCAAGGCAAAATGTTCTAGTGTTCTACTATTCAAACAACTTTACCATCAGTGGGACTTAGGACAGTAGCATTTTATTCATACAGGAGTAGAAAAACAAAGGAATGGAAAATATAATTTAAATTAGAAAATAAATTGATCAGCTTAACTTTATTAAGAAAACAGAGGGAAGAAAAACATTACCAGTAGGAATGCAATTTACAAATTTAGCTATGTTGAAAAATTTCCCAGCAATCTAAGCCATTGGTTTTCAAATGTTTTAAGTTGGAGAACTCTTTTTGTTTTAGTTTTTCCCCAAAGGGAATCTTTCTGCAGAAGCCCACTATGTGCAGCAGGTAACAGTGAAATGATGGCAGGGGTGGAGACTGGATCATCCACCCTATCAGTTATACAATCTCCTTTCTCCTTTTCTCTCTTTCCAGCAGCCTCCCTTTCCAACCTAAAGCATATATACTAGTACTTCTGTGATAACAGCTCTGAAAGCCCTTGAGATCCCCACATGGCACCCCCCCTCAAATGGCCTTTTTCAGTCCACATAATTGGGCAAGTATTACATTTAAACTTCCACCACAGGCCCAGAAATATGCCCCTCAAATCATAAAAAGTCTCATTTATATCACGGAAATCAAACTTAAACACACACCAATGTTGTCTTCTCCTTAGGAAGATTTAAGTTCCCAGAGGAAATGACCAAAGTTGTTTACTGAAACCTGCATGTCATGGGTTGAATTGTGTCACCCCGAGATAAGCTGAAATCTTTAGCCCCAGTACTTGTGAAGGTGATCCTATTTGGAGACAGGGTCTTTGCAGATGTAATCAAGTTAAGATGAGGTCGTTTAGGTGGGTCATAATCCAACATGACTGGCATTCTGATAAGGAGAGGAAAATGTCATATGAAGATAAAGACATACAAGGAGGATGCTATATGATGAGAGGTGCAGAGATTGGATTGATGCAGCTACAAGCCTGGGAATACTTAGAATGACATCCAGCCTCAGAGCTGGGAAGAGGCAAGGCGTGATTCTACCCAAACTCTCAGAGGGAGCCCAGCCCTGCTGATACCTTTCTTTTGAACTTCTAGATTCCAGAACTATGAGAGAATAAATTTCTATTGTTTGAAGCCACCCAGTTTGTTAGGACAGCTCTAGGATATGAATACAGTACTCAAGATTTTAAATCACAAATAATTCCTGTTTTCATAATAATCTTAAGAAAGAAGGGAAAAGAGATATGGAAGCAACCTAAGTGTCCATCAACAGATGAATAGATCAATAAAAAGAATGAAATTTTGCCATATGCAGCAATATGGATGGACTTGGAGGGCATTACGCTAAGTTAAGTAAGTCAGACAGAGAAAGACAAATACTGTATGTTGTCACTTATATGTGGAATCTAAAAAATTATAACAAACTAGTGAATATAACAGAAAAGAAGCAGACTCACAGATCTAGAGAACAAGCTAGTGGTTACTAGTGGGGAGAGGAGAGAGGAGAGGGACAAAATAGGGGTAGGGGAGGAATAGGTACAAACTATTATGGATAAAATAAGCTACAAGGATGTATTGTACAACATGGGGAATATAGCCAATATTTTATAATAATTATAAGTGGAATATAACCTTTAAAATTATGAATCACTATATTGTATACCTGTAACTCATATAATATTGTACTTCAACTGTACTTCAATAAACATTTTTAAATAAAAGAAGGGAAAACACTTATTCACAACATCCTAAGTAAAGGTGAGCTTGTCAAAGACAAGTACTCTGCCTTATTTATCTTTCCATTCATGCAGCTTGTAGCACTGTGCCTGGTACACACTGGGCACTCAATAATAGCTGGATGACTAAATAAGGAATGAACCAAGAGGAAGATCCCTGAGTAGAGTCCTAATTGGGCGAGGGTCATAACTTGGACCTATGCTGAAATAATTATCTTGGAATGGGAAGTTCCTGTCAGTTGTCTAAATTTGGGGGCTTGTGTGATGGTAGCAATGTTTTCAGAGGTGACACCTGGGGAAACAGGGCACAGGAAGCTCACCTGTGTTTTCACCTGGTTTTATGTAAGTTAAATCTATGTGACACCGCTGATGTTCTAATAATGGTTCATGCTCTTTAGAGTTTACTTTTTTTTAAAGATTTTGTTTGATATGGACCATTTTAAAGTCTTTATTGAATTTGTTACAATATTGCTTGTTTTATGTTTTGGTTTTTAGGCTGTGAGGCATGTGGGATCTTAGATCCCTGCCCAGGGATCAGGATGAAGGTGAAGTCTTAACCACTGGACTGCCAGGGAAGTCCCTAGAGTTTACTTTTAAGCAGAATTTGAGCTGAGCTATATTAACAGTTGAGGAACCCAAGAGGAAGGTCTCTGGGGAAATCCTCCTCCTTCCCCCACCCCATTTAAACCTGTGAGTTAATCTGATTCCCAGAAGGTGCATGTTCAGGCACACTTTGCTGTTGGTTTCAACTTATTACATCATCCATTCCCATTCATTTGAAAATGCACGAAAGTGCCAGTGGAACATCACTGGTTTTCTTAGGCACCTGGATGGGTGCTTGGTGCTCATCACACATATCCTGATGTAAGTTTTCCAATTGTGGGGTTTTTATTTTTTTGCTTGTTTTCTTCTGTTAACTTTCCTCCCTCCCTCCCTCCCTCCCTCCCTCCCTCCCTTCCTTCCTTCCTCCCTTCCTTCCTCCCTCCCCCCTTCCTTCCTTTGACCACACCACACACCTTGTGGGATCTTAGTTCCCCGACCAGGGACTGAACCCCGGTCCTTGGCAGTGAAAGCGTGGAGTCCTAACCAGTGGACTGCCAGGGAATTCCCCGTTAACTTTTACATTTTGACATAATTCTAGACTTCCAAAACAATTGCAAAAATAATATAAGGGATTTCTATAAACTCTTCACCCAGATTCCTCTGATTTTTGTCCAAACACTTCCACGTGTATTTCCTAAAAAATAAGAGCATTTTCTTCTTCTCCCACAGTACAATGATTGAAACCAGGAAATTAGCATTATACTATTAGCTAACTGGTGGACGTTATTCAAGTTTGGCCAGTTATTCCCTTTCTCTGGCCCAAGAACCAAGCTGGCATCAGAGGTTGCACTTAGTTGTGTATATGTTTAGCCTTCTTTAATCTTTCATAACCTTTAGACTCTTGAATGTATGTTGGTAATTTTGTAGGATGTCCTTCAATTTGGGCTTTTCTGATGTTTTGTCATGGTGATATTCAGGTTACGGATTTTTGGCAAGAATGTCACAAAAGTGATGCTGTGTTCATTCCAATTTATTTTATCATGAGGCACAAGCTGTCTAATTGTGCCATTATTGGTACATGTTGTTATAGGCTGAATTGTGTCTCCCTCTCAAACTTACATGTTAAAGTCTTCACTCCCAGTATTTCATAATGTGACTATATTTGAAGACAGGGAATTTACAAAGGAAATATGTTAAAATGAGGTCATTCGGGTGGTTCCTAATTCAACATGACTGACATTCTTATAAGAAGAGGAAATTTGGACACAGACACGTACAGAGGAAGATCATGTGAGGACACAGGGAGAGGATGACCATCTACAAGCCAAGGAGGGAGGCTTCAGAAGGAACCCACCCTGCAGACACCTTGATCTTAGACTTCCAGCCTCCAGGACTGACTTTCCCTGTCATGTGTGCCATTGTTGCAATAGTTTTACTTCTACATACATGATACACCTCACCTTACAATGTTATATTTTATTTTGTGTAGTCAGTTGCGTTTTAAGGAAATTTTGAGAAGAAAAAACCTTCCACACTATTTTATACTTACTCATTTACCATTCCTTCCTGTGGATCGAAGTTTCTATCTGACACCAATTCCCTTCAGCTTGCAGAATATTCTTTAATATTTCTTGCCACACTGGTCTGTTAGAGATAGAGTTTTCTCAGTGTTAATTTTGTCTGAAAATGTCTTTAGTTGACCCTCATTTTTGAAGGGTATTTTTGCTGGATGTTGGATTCTGGGTTGATAGTTTCCTCTGTCCTCTCCACTTAGCATCTTAAATACTGTCGGGCTTCTGCATCCTGGGGTTCCACGTCTGCAAATTCAACCAACCACAGATTGGAAACATTTGGGAAAAAGTTCCAGAAAGTTCCTAAAAGCAAAACTCGAATTTGCTGCGTGCTGGCACCTATTTACATAGCATTTACGTTGTACTTAAAACTATTTACATACACTTACATTTTATTAGGAATTATAAGTAATCTAGAGATGATTTAAAGTATATGGGAGGATGTGCATAGGTTATATGCAAACACTACACCATTTTATATAAGGAACTTGAGCATCTGCAGATTTTGGTATCCTTGGGGGTTCATGGAACCAATCCTGGGGGATGATTGTATATTGTTCTATTGTCTTTGGCCCCTATTGTCTATAAGGTGAAGTCAGCTGTTATTTGTATTTTTTCTTCTTCCATGTAATGTGTCTTCCCCCACTCCCCTTTCCTGATTTTGAGATTTTTTTTTCTTTATCTTTGTTTTTTAGAAGCTTATGATATATCTAGTTACACTTTCTTTGTATTTTCTTCTGTTTTGGGTTTGATGAATTTCTTGGATCTAAGAATTGGTTAAAATATCATATTTAGGAATACTTTGGCCATTAGTCTTCATATTTTTTTTTCTGACTCATTCTCAGTCTCCAGTTACACACATGTTAGACTATTTGATAATGTCCTGCAGGTCTCTGAGACTCTATTCATTTTCCTTCAATACTTTTGTTTTCTGCTCTTTGAATTAGGTAACTTTTCTTGAAGTGTCTTCAGAAAAAGGAAGTCCAGATGCATTTGATATCTGGTGTTGTAAATCTTTCAGCTTTTTCCTTAAGATCATCTTGGCTATTTTGGCCCTTTGCATTTACATATAATTTCAAAATTTTCCACAAAAGCCTGCTGGAATGTTAACTGGGATTTTGTTGGATCTAGAGAGTAAATTGGTGATAATTGATGTTATTACAATATTGAGTCTTTTAATCCCCAAGCATGATATATCTGTCCAGTCATTTTTCTCAATGATGTTCTATAGTTTTATGTGTAGAGATCTTGTACATTTTTGTTAGGCTTATTTCTGAGAATTTGATTCTATAATTAGCATCTGTAGTATCAACAGTATCTGTTTAAAGTTTTTATTTTCTAGATGTTTACTGTCATATATTAATTTCACACCCATTGACTTGGCCAAATTCACTTGTTAATTTCAATAGTTTATAAGTAGATTTTTGCCTATTTTATATGTATGCATTCATGTATTCTGTGAATAATGACTTTCTGTTCTTTCTTTTCATCCTCTATCTTTACATTTCTTTGTCTGCTTTATTGCATTTTAGAATAGGCATCTGATCTCAAGTGAAAATGTTCAGTATTTCAACATTATGAATCATGTTTGTTCTAGACTTTCACATATACTGTTTTTTATATTATATTAAGGAAGTTTTATTATATTTCCAATGTGAAAACCATTTTTGTTTTCTATCACAAGGGTATTGAATTCTTTCTGCATCTATTGTATAGTCATATGATTTTATCTTTATTCTCACAATGTGATGAATTATTTACTAATTTCTGAATGTTAATCAACGTTGCATTTCAGAAATAAATTCAAGTTTGTCGTGATAGTATTTTTACGTGTAACTTGATTTGGTTTTCTAAAATCTTGTTAAAAAATTTGCACCAACATTTACAAGTAACATTGGCCTGCAAATTTCATTCTTTGTAATGGATTTTTCAAATTTTGGTATCAAGGTTATGCTGGCCTCATAAAATTATTAGGAACAATGTCTCTTTATCTGTATACTGGAAACGTTTGTGTAAGATTGATATTATCTCTTTATTCAGTACTTGGTAGATTTCACCAGTGAAGCTATTTCAGTCTGTACTTTCCCTGAGGGAATTTTTTTTTTTTTTTTTTTTTTTTTTTTTTTTGCCGTACGCGGGCCTCTCACTGTTGTGGCCTCTCCCGTTGTGGAGCACAGGCTCCGGACGCGCAGGCTCAGTGGCCATGGCTCACGGGCCTAGCCGCTCCTCGGTATGTGGGATCTTCCTGGACCGGGGCACGAACCCACGTCCCCTGCATCGGCAGGCAGACTCTCAACAACTGCGCTATCAGGGAAGCCTGGGAATTTGTTTTTACATATTCAGTTTATTTAATATTTTCTTTAATTGTTATAAAACTATTCAGATTTTTATTTTCCTCTTGTATGATGTTGGCAAGTTTTTTTTTTTTTTTTTTCGGTACACGGGCCACTCACTGTTGTGGCCTCTCCCACCGCAGAGCGCAGGCTCAGCGGCCGTGGCTCACGGGCCCAGCCGCTCCGCGGCATGTGGGATCCTCCCAGACCGGGGCATGAACCCGTGTCCTCTGCATCGGCAGGTGGACTCTCAACCACTGTGCCACCAGGGAAGCCCTTGGCAAGTGGTTTTTAAATGAGTTGTTTATACTATCCTCTCATTTTTTTTTTTTTTTGCGGTATGCGGGCCTCTCACTGTTGCGGCCTCCCCCGCTGCGGAGCACAGGCTCCGGATGCGCAGGCTCCGGACGCGCAGGCCCAGCGGCCATGGCCCACGGGCCCAGCCGCTCCACGGCATATGGGATCCTCCCAGACCGGGGCACGAACCCGTATCCCCTGCATCGGCAGGCGGACTCCCAACCACTTGCGCCACCAGGGAGACCCTATCCTCTCATTTTAAAAAAAGTTCTAAGGTCTACAGTGATGCTCTCCTTTTCATTCCTGATATTGGTACTCTGTGTCCTCCTTCCCTCTTCCTTTCTAGGAACAACTTTTGGATTTCTAGATTTTTGTATTATATGTTAGTTTTCTGTACCACCAATTTCTGTTATCACCTTTATTATTCCCAGCTTTGGGTTTAATTTGCTCTTTTTTTCCCACCTTCTGGAGTTGCTCATTAATTTTATCCTTCTTTTTTCTTTTTTTTCTAAAATATTCATTTGAGGCTGTGCATTTTCCCCCAACTATGACTTTTGCTGTATCCCACAACTTTCAATATGTTATATTTTATGACTATCCAGTTCTACATAATTTCTAATTTCCACTGTGACCTCTTCTTTTGTCTATAAGGAATTTAGGTGTGTATTACTTAATTTGCAAACATTAAGGGATTTTGTGAGTTATCTTTTCTGTACTGATTATTAGCTTAATTCCACTCTTCTCAGAATATACCCCTCTCTGATTTAAAACCTCTGAAGTTCCTTAAAACTTTAAAGACCCCACACTTACTTTAATATTTACATTTACTTTTCCACTTTCCACAAGGGCTCAAAAAGAGTGTGTATCCTGCAATGTTCTGTATATACTGAATAAGTCAAGTTTGATAATTTTATCATTTAAAACTTCTATATCCTCTGATTTTTTTTTCCTGTTTGCTCTGTTAAACAGCACTATGATGGGCCTAAATGTGGTTTTCTTTGTACGATTCTCTGCCTAAGGTGTATAGCCCTTCCTAAATCTAAGATTTGATGTCTTGCATCACTTTTGGAGAGTTTTTGGTCATTATTTTTTTAAAGTAATGTTTCTGCCACATTCTCTCATGCCTCTACATCTGAGATTCCAATTATATGATATGTTACACTTCTTCACCATGTTCCATATTTCTCATTTGTTCTTTTCTGTATTTTCCACCTTTTTCCTCTCTGTGTCTCAATTTCTACTAATCTTTCTTCCAACACAACAGTTCCTACCTACTTTTGTACCTATCTATTTAGCATTTCTTTTCAATTTATTTTTCAGTATAGAATCTGCATTTAATTCTTCCTTAAATTGATTTTAATTATCTACTGAAATTCTCCCTCTTCTATTTTTCTGGAACATTAAATTTATCCCAGCTGTTTTAAAGTCCTTTGCTGGCAATTCTGTTGCCTGTTTTCTCTGGGTCTGTTTTTTTAAACTTGTGTCCTGTCGTGTTGTCTGGTCTCTTGGTATGTTAAGTAATTTGTCTTAAATACCAGACATTGTTTGATAAACGTCAGAGACACTTTGAGGCTCTGGACAGTCTTATCTTCCTCTCTGTAGACTTTACTTGTGCTTTCTGCAGGCTGCTGAAGAAGGGGGAGACTATCCACGTCCAGGCAGTAGCTGAGCCCAGCTGTGTCCCGGCTGGTCTGTGTCTGGCTTGCCTTTACTTCCGGGCTGTGTCCCTGACATGGTCGATCCCACAGCCTACGCCTTTGTCCAGGGCTTCTCCTCTTTGCTAGGATCTGTTTCCCCCACCCAGCTTCATGAGACCGTGTGACTACTTAAACTTCCACCTAGCATGTCTCAGTGACTTCTGATTGTCACTTTCTGCTGTTTTTCCCCACCCCCCAACCCAGTTTCTAGGCTTCCAAGCCCTTAAGGCTGCTGCTTTGGAAACCAGAAATCTCTCAAGGAGAAAGGCTGGACCAAATGCAGGCTCACTTCTGTCCTTCTTCTGTCTTGGATCATGGCCCCTCAAATTCTTGCTGCCTTCTCAACTCTCTGATGCCTCCAAACAGGTATTTTAAATATTCTATCCAAAGTTTTTAGTTGTTCCATATGGGAGCTTTGTTTTATCATGAGCTAGTCTACCATAGCTGGAATCACATATAAGATTTTTAGAAAAAGTTCTCACTTATCCTCATCTTGTAGGTCATGAATCCAGGACTAAGAGGATGGAACGATTTCCCAAGGTGAACTGTCTAGTTAAGAGCAGAACCAGAATCTGGACCAGGTCTTTGTCTAGTCTGCTCTCAAGATGCCACCGCTCCCCATAACAATCACATCTAAGAGCTGATGCCTCAGCCCAGGCAACAGAGAGAGTGTTTGTACCTGTCAGGAGGGGAGGAGTGAGCTGAGGGACGGCCTGAAGGGGTCAGCCAGCTTGTCTGCTCACCTTGTTTGCCATTGTTCTCATTCTGAGCTTGGCTGAAGCGACACTTCTGATGAAGTCACATTCACCACTCATTCATGGACAAAATGTAAGACTTGCAGCCATACGTGTGACCAGGCCCACTGGATCCGAAGAGGCACATACAGTAAGAAGGCTTCTCAGGCAATATTGGCCACCCGTGGTCAGTTGATTTAGGAAACTGGTCAAGGATCTTTATTGCTTTTAGGACACATATGCCGTGAGGCCAATCACACCTTGGGCCTGAAGGACAATTGGTTTGGCCTCAAAGGAACTGAGCACATAAGAGCTTTAGTCATAACACCAGGAACTTCTAGCCACAGACTTCCACACTTACCATTTCTCCTTCTGGAGGAAAAGAGCCAGCACATTTCTCCAAGAGGCTTGAAGTCTGACCCTAACTGGAGGCTAAGTAGAGAATGCCGCCCAGGGCTGGTATGGACGGGGAGGGGGCCAAAGGGGAAGCCAGTCTGCTATTTTGTGGAGGAGCTCAAACCATAAGACTGCTTTTTAGTGGCCCCCCAACAGCTGGGGATAACACAGTAATGGTTATTTTCCTCATTTCTCCCCCAAAGTCATGGAGGTTGACTCATGGTGTCAAAATGGAGGTCAGGGTGAGACTCTTGCCCAAATCCTTTCCCTCTACAGCCTCAAGAATAAGGAGGATTAGCAACATCCAAAATCAGAACAGTCTCTTCAATGACCCCATCTTCTGACCAATGCACGTGAGATGGGTACTTACTTCCTTTCTCACATTTTATCTCCACTTTTCAGGGGGAGTAACATGGAACAGAAACTTTCAGCCTTTCTCTTGCTTCCTTGTCCCAAAGGTAGGAACTAACATGACTGGTGACAGCTGGCTGGTATTTTAGGTCTGCATGTCCAAGGGTGAGGTGACTGGGCCTCAAAGGCAAAAACTAAACAAAACAACAAGAAAACAGAGCCCAGTCCCCACCTTCTCCTTCTTTCTTGTGCTGCCTCTCACGAATCAGGAAAATGTGTCTGGACCCCCAGGCTCCCATGCCGTGAGCAGCCCAGGACAAGTGCTTCTCCTCCTTCCACTCTTCTGAAGCTCTGTGCAGGGGACCCAGCTCCCCACCTGGAGCTGATGGCAGAGCCACGGAGCGGTGGGTTTCCCCACTTTAGGGCAGGCCTGGAGCCCGCCATGGCCTCACATCCAAGCTACATCCTCCCATTTGACTACTGCCAAATCTCCTACTGAAGCTATTATTTTGATCCCCTGTGGGTCACATGCCATCCTCTGGGGAGAATCACCTTGAACCTAATCCTACACAGGAAGAACATCTGTCCCTACTTTTGCAGGCACTTTGCTCCCCGTGGCTGGATGTGCATTTACTGGCACTTTGTCAAAAGCAGGACACGCTGTTAATATTTCTTAGCGTGTCAATGCATTTATTCACCATGTAATATATAAAAGCCTGGATCGACATGTTGCAATTGTAAAAACTATTCTATTTTTAAGCATGTCGTTTCGGTATTCTAGATTTCTAAAACAGAAGTCTCAGGTCACTTAAGTAAATGGATAAACCAGAACATTACAACCGTGAGAAGCAATAAGAGAAAGAAAGGAAAAAAAGTAACCACAGCAGAAGCCGGACTGGACAATCTAAGAAAACGTGTGAACAGAAGCACCATATATAATGTTGACTAGTGTTCAAGCAGCCCCCAGAGGTCCTTGGAGAAAGGGTCTACCTGAAATAGAAATAAAATAAAATATTTCCCCACATTCCTCATATCCTTTTTCCGGCGTTGGTCACAAAATATATAGCGCTTTATATTACTGTTCAACCAAAATTATATTATGGGAGACCTCAGAATAGTTCCTCTGGGGGAACTCTGGGCTGATCCACTGGTACCTCCTAAGACCACCTTGTTTTTCCATCAGGCCCAATGCCTGAGACTTTGGGGAGTGAGGACTCTGGGATTTTGGAGGAGGAACTTCGAGATGACATGCCAGGTTGCATCCTTGTCAAACGGCCTCACTCGGGGCAGGGACTTGAACCATTACCTTATCCCAGAACACGCTTCTGCAGCCATGGTGATGGAGATGACTTACTCTTGGAAAACTGGACTGCATTCCTCTAATTTAAATTGTAGATGGTCAAGTGGATTCTGCGTTAATGAGGCTAAGAGTTCTGAAGATCTGCCCACAGATGACACCTGCTACCTGTTCTCCTGAGCACGTGTGTCTCTCAGCACTAAGTTCTTGGCACCTAGCAGGTAGCGGGCACTTGATTCCTCTCGCTGAATGAAGGCATGAGCAATTTACCTGCCAGATGCCACCTAGGCTGATACACAGAAGAGGAGAGGAATTTACAGCCTGAAGGGGAAAAGGGTCAGTGGGCCACAGGGGTATTTTTCCCTGGGAAGAGGCACCGCCAACTTGGTATCTCCAGGCCTTACACATATATGTGTTTGTTGGGTCCACAGCACCACCAGGTCTCCAACATCCTCAAGCAAGGGGAGAATTTGTTCTTCAGTCTCTGAAGGAATGACTCTCCAATGGGGAGCCAAGAATCCAACAGAAAACATTCAGCAACAGTCTCTGGCTTGGTCTTTCATTCCCCAGTGAAGCCCCAGGAAGCATCTTGGGCAGCTGGCCCTTCCTGAAGACCCAGGAGGGGCTCCACTGACTCTCTGCTCCTGGTGTGGTGTCCATCTCTTCCGTAGCCCTTCCCACCCTGAACAGGGCTGACCTGTGTTACCCACAGGATATGATGGAAATTATGGCATGTGACTTCTGAGGTTGGGTCGCAAAAGACACTGGCTCCTGCCCTGCTGCTCTCACATCACCTGCCCTGGGGGGAAGCCAGCTGCCGTGTCTTGAGGACACTCAAGATCTCTGGAGAGGTCCGAATGGCGAGGAGCTGAGACCCCTGCCAGTAACCATGTTGAGGGGTTTCTTCTCTGTAAAATGTGAGTGAGAATAGTACACATCCCGTAGGGTTTGATGAGGAGTAGATGAAATAATGCATGCCAGGTGCTTCGTGCAGTCTTCAAATGCACAAGTGTTACCGGTTGTATAATGTTCCACCATAGGGACATTACAGTTATTTAGTTAGTTTCCTATAGGTGGACATGTAGCTTGTTTCCAAATTTTGTTACAAATCACTTTACAACACTTTTTCTTGAACAGGACCATTCATATGAAGGTTATGAAGTACTGTATGTGAGCAAGTGTTTCTCCTCCTTCCTTCTTATCTTTATCTCCCCAGGTACCATCATCGAACGCTGAAAAGTGGGCAAGAGACCATGCTATTGCGTGTGAGTCTGTAGGACCCTGTGGGAACTCCATTTCCAGCAAGAGGGTTTGAGAAGAGGATGATTTTGTCACAAAATAGAAAAGGGACAGTAACAGACACACCTCCCTTGAGTAGCCTCTGAACCCACGGGAGAGGAAGACCTGTGGATATTTCAATACAGGCTTCTGACAACACCACAAATTTGTATTTCTTTTAACATGTTCCTGGATAACTCTGTGTTCATGGCCTGTATTTATTTCACCTTTTCTGCAAATGCTTATCTTTCCTAGTAATCAGACTTCCTAAGACTTCCAGTCTTTTTGGCCCCTTAGGGAATGCATCTGGTTTCACATTGGGAAGGTTATCCAGGATTTAACCAATTATATCGAATATTTTCCCCCATCCTTATTCATGTTTGCTAACTTTTTAATAATATATTAAATTAAATGTGCTAGTTTCTGGGTTGTCTATTTTACTTTCTTAGCTTGCCTATGTATTTTGCACCATTGCCACAGTGACTGGATTTTTGTGCTTTTCTAGTGTGTTTTGATACATGATCAACGGGCCACTTCTTCTACCTCTCCTCCTCCTCCTCCTCTCCTCCTCCTCCTCCTCCTCCTCCTCCTTCTTCTTCTTCTTCTTCTTCTTCTTCTTCTTCTTCTCCTTTTCATTGCAAAAATTCTAGCTCTTCTTACCAATTTATTCTTCTTGATGAGGAAATAAAAGATTAAAAGATAGGTGTGAAGAAACTGTATATCACACAGGCTCCGGTAGAGTTGTTAAGCACATAGTTAATTTCTTTCTTGTCCTTCACTCAGAATTAGTGTTTTTCTTTCCTGCTCCCACTCCTTTTCCTTCTTTCCTGTTTTCCTTCTCTCTTCCTCCTTTCTCCATTTATATTCCCAAGTTTTTATTTCCCCGTGAGTGATTTGCTTGTTTCCTGTTGGATCTTTTCTACAGTTACTCTCTTTTATTTCAGAGTTATTTACAGTTGCTTGACTTTTGTTTTAGGGAGCTTTAAAATTGAGGATTAGCATAGACCAGTAACGTGTGTATTGTACATTAGTCTTATGTGTGCATTTTGGTGAATTTTTCTAAACGTAGAGACCCATGTTAACTGCCACCAAGATCAGGAACCCATGAAGTTCTCTCACTCCTTCTCCCAGTCTATCTCCATCTCTACCTGGAATTAACCACCACCCCGACTTCCATCACCATATATTAGTTTGCCTGTCCTTCAACTTCATGTAAATGGATTCATACTGTTAGTACTCTTGTGTCTGGCTCAGCATTGTTAGATTCACTCATGTTTTAAGGGTATCAGTAGTTTGTTCTTTTTTATTGTTGTGTAGTATTATACTGTAAAAATAAACCACATTTTATTTACCCATTCTCTTGTTGATGGGACAGGCATATTCTTTATTTTTATTTATTTATTTATTTTTGGCGGTACTGCATGTCTTGTGGGATCTTAGCAGTGAAAGTGCGTAGCCTTACCCACTGGACCACCAGGGAGTTGGGACAGGCATATTCTTGAATAACGTTTTAGTAAACCTAATTACCTACAGATAGTGTCCCATAATTAAAATAGAGGTCTTTGCACAGTATAAGAAAAGACTTTCTAGATTCTTCCATCATTTTCCAGATCTAGCTCATCAAATTTGGACTATCCTTTGAAATAAACGGTCAAAGAATTTGACCTAACTATGTACCTTCTCACTTGTGAGATCAGGATCTTTTTTTTCCTTCTTTTTCTTCTAAGTATTTTCTGAAATACCGAGGCTTAATTATACTATCCTCAAAGTCCCACGGACAACTAGGGAAGGCTTGTCCTCTGAAAAGGCAGAGAAGTCAGTCAAAAGCTGGTTTGAATGTTTTCTACATTTGCTTTTGAATTACACTTCAATATTCTTCTCCTCTTGTATATAGAGTTTGAGGAGATGTGAAATACTTGAAATGAAGGGGTCTATCTACATTTCAGGACAGTAGGTAATTCATGATCGCTTCCCATGATCACTTGCAACAGGTAGAAAGGAGGCCAAAGGTTTGATAGTCGGCAAAACAGGTTACAGACAGCAGGAGTGGGCAGACCCTGCCGTTTACTTTGGAAGCCGTTTGTCACTGTCAAACACACAGTGGCGTCTCTTTTAGCTCTGTTTAAACAAGGATATAGTTTGCATCCTGACATTTCCCTGAAAACGGTAAGCTTCCTTTTATCACCAGGTTAGTTTTCAAGCTTCATATCCACTATTGTAAAGGTGAGCTGAGTTTTTTAGGAGTGGTTCTGTTGAGCACTGTAACTTCCTCGTGAAAACCCATAATTCGACTTTTCAGACTAACATCCCTTCACATCCTCTGGCTGTTTCAATACAACTTGACAATTATTTATTTTTGTATTATACCCTTATTGAGCTCAACTTCACTCCTTAAGTAATCATATTATATCCATGTATATGGTTGTGGGTCACTGATTCTTAAAGTATTACTATTCATGCATTTCTCTTTGTATAAAGGAAGCTAATAATTTAAATATATGAGTCAAAGATGAAATTTAGACCAGCCTTTAGAACAAGGATCTAAAACTCAGCTTCAAACAGAAATTATTGTTCAGCCATTAAAGGATTGTAGTCTTGCTAAAACTGGGAATAAAACAAGTTGCTTTTCACATGAGATAGGAAAGTATACAATAATTAGAGAATTTTGTGTTAAAAATATGGGAATAAAGTGGTTAATATATAATTGTATGTATACCTCATCTAACCTCTATTCCCTTGAAATGATTTTTAAAACTATGAAAGATTTGTAAAGTTAAAATATCTTTTTTTGTTGTTATGAAGGAAATGTACCCAGATTTTGAACCAGTAGAAAATATGCACAGTTCCACAACAGAAAAAAAAAAATTATGTAAAAATAGCTAGAGAAATCCCTGTATCTGAATCTTAGAATTCTAGAACTTGACAATCTGTAAGCAATATTTAGTTTAGGGGTTGGCAAACCATGGCCTATGGGCTAAATCCAGCCGGCCGTCGGTTTGTAGGTAAGGTTTGATTGGAACAGAACCCATATGTTTACAGACTGTCTCTGGCTGCTTGGGAACTACACCGCAGAGTTGAGTAGCTGTGACAGAGACCACATGGCTTGAAAAGCCTAAAATATTTGCCATCTGGTCTTTTACAGAAAGCATTTGCTGACTCCTGGTCTGGTTCATCTGGTAAAGATTAGATTATAGGGAGATGCACTCTTGAACATACTGTGATGTGCCTAGGCCTCACCTCAAGGAACTTACCATCTAATTGAGAAGGAGAAGGCACAAACATTATTAATATGTTTAAAGTATAAGAAAGTGACTAGAACCATAGACGGTACAACATGCTTTGGGATTTCCGTGGGGGTACTGGGAAGGCATCACGGAGAAGGTGAAGGTCAAGCTCAGTTTGATGGGTGGGTAGCAGACGACGATGCCAAAATGTCTGCAGAATATTCCTGTTCAAAGAACAAGTGTAAGAAAGACTTATGGATGCAGCAGCCCTGTGCGTGTGTGAGGACCTGCAAACAGATAATTGGGTTAGAATAAGGAGTATTAAAGAGTGGGCTGGGGGATACGTTTGGGATGACAGGGCTGGGGCATTTGAGTGTGGGCTGAGAATGATGTGTTTGTGTGGTAGGCTTAGAGGAGGTGGAAGAAAAACATGGTCATTATGGGAGTTTAAGGTATAGCCACAAAGTCTTTGACATTCTTTCAAAAGATGGAGCTGAAGTCCTTGTTCCTTGAGTGTGGACTGGACTGGACTTGGTGAGTCACTTCTAAAGAACAGAGAAAGGTGGGAGGGTGGTTTGTGACTTTCAAGACCAGGTTGTAAAGGCACAGTGGATTCCTTTCTGCTCTCTCCTGGGTCACTAGTTCTGGGGGATACCAGGTGCCTTGTCCTGAGGCTACTCCAGTTGCCCTATGGAGAGGACCATGTGTGGAAAATCCGAGTCTTCCTGCTGACAGTCAGCTAGGAACTGAGGTCCCCCAGTATCAGGCCCCACAAGGAGCCGTCCTGGATGCAGATCTCCCAGCCTTAGCTGAACCTTCAGATGACAGCTTGACAGCAACTTCATGAGACACCCTGAGCCAGAACCTCCCGGTTAAGCTGCTCTTGGATTCCTGACCCTCAGAAACCCTGTGAGATGATTAATGTTTGTTGTTGTAAGCCACTAAGTTTTGGGGCAATTTTGTTATGCATAATAGATAATGAATACAGTTATCATCTTTATAGTGTTGCTTTAGACAGAATCAGCACAGTAGTTTTCATTCATTCTTTCATCCATTCATTGACAACATTCATTGGCCTGGGCCTCCTGCAGTGCACCACAGGAGGCCCTGGTCCCCTGGCTTCATGGGATGTAGCAGTGTGTAGGGTAGACCTTGTTAAGGTGAGCCTAGAGATGGGCAGACGGTCCCCCAACAGTCCAGGAGGAAGGTAGCAGACACTACACTTCACTCCAGCCAGAATGGCCATCATCATCATAAGTCTACAAATAATAAATGTTGGAGAGGGCATGGAGAAAAGGAAACCCTCCTACACCGTTGTTGGGAATGTAAATTGGTGCAGCCACTATGGAGAACAGTATGGAATTTCCTTAAAAAACTAAAAATAGAACTACCATATCATCCAGCAATCCATATCTGGGCATATATCCAGAAAAGACAAAAACTAATTTGAAAAGCTACATGCACCCGAATGTTCATAGCAGCACTGTTTACATGGAAGCAACCTAAATGTCCATCAACAGATGCATGGATAAAGAAGATGTGGTATATATCTATATCTATATCTATATCTATATCTATATATATATATATACACACACACACAATAGAATATTATTCAGCCATAAAAAAGACTGAAATAATGCCATTTGCAGCAACATTGATGGACATAGAGATTTTTCATACTAAGTGAAGTAAGTCAGACAGAGAAAGACAAATGTTATATATGATATCACTTATATGTAGAATCTAAAAAATAATACAAATGAACTTATTTACAAAACAGAAACAGACTCACTGACATAGAAAACAAACTTATGGTTACCAAAGTGGAAAGGGTGGGGAAGGGATAAATTGAGAGTTTGGGATTAACAGATACACCATACTATATATAAAATAGATAAACAACTAGGATTTACTGTATAGCACAGGGAACTCTATTCAATATCCTGGGATAAACCATAATGGAAAAGAATATAAAAAAGAATGTGTGTATATATATGTACAACTGAACCACTTTGCTGTACACCTGAAACTTACACAATATTGTAAATCAACTATACTTCAATTAAAAAAAAGGTGCAGGGTGAGGACCACACTAGAACAGAGAGTGTTTCACGTGCCTGCTGGATGAGCCTTTCCCTTGGACGCATTTGTTTGGATTTCCTTTGTGGCAGAAAGTGCTCACTGTGGGGGCAGCTGATGTCCCGGCTTAAGGGCTGGTGCTCTGGCCACCACTGGTTACATTATCTTTTGGTCAAGACTCCTCAGCCCCTGGAATGTGACCTTCTGACCACTGGTTGAAGCGGGTCAGTGTGATCGGGCGTCCGATGCTCTTTTGATGATCCCAAATGGATGGGACCAGCCTGATATGTGTCCTGTGATCTTCTAGGTCAGCCTTTGATGCTTCAGGTAGATGACTTCACTACAAAGTTCTTTGGAGGAGACAGTGGAATGCTGGCACAAGGGGTATGATCTGGAAAAGATGCACAATAAGCACTGAATTTTGTTAGTAATGAAAATTATTACATTTAAAAAGTATTCAAATGCAATATTATTATAAAATGGTCATGTTTAAAACCCAGCTGATGATTTATAAAATCAGATTTTTAAGGAAAAATCATTGGTTTATTATTTATATTTCTATTATAATAAGCATTTATATATTTGAAAAGTGCTTTAATGAGTTTCTTTGTATTGAGGTGTTTTTTAATTGAGGTCTAATTGACATATAACAATACATTAATTTCAGGTGGACAACATAATGATTCAATATTTGTGTACATTGCAAAATGATGACCACAAGAAGTCTGGTTACCACCTGCCACCATACATAGATCAAAAGCTTTTTTTGTTGTTTTTGTTTTTTCCTTGTGATGAGGGCTTTTTAAGTTCTACTCTTGTAGCAACTTTCAAATTGGCAATACAGTATTATTAACTATAGTCACCGTGCTGTCCATGACATCCTTAAAATCAACTTTTTTTTTTTTTTTTTTGTGGTACACGGGCCTCTCACTGCTGTGGCCTCTCCCATTGTGGAGCACAGGCTCCAGATGCACAGGCTCAGCAGCCATGGCTCACGGGCCCAGCTGCTCTGCAGCATGTGGGATCTTCCCGGACTGGGGCACGAACCCGTGTCCCCTGTATCGGCAGGCGGACTCTCAACCACTGCGCCACCAGGGAAGCCCAACTTTTATCCAATTTTATTTATTCATTTCTTCCAACGGAGAGACTAAAACTCAAGTATTATCACAGTAAACAATCAAGAATTTTGTTAGGAAAACTGTCAAATATGTAGGAGAGGTGAAAGATTTCTACAGCAAACTCATGTCAGTCATGAGTTGATTTTGACTTCTAAGAGTTCTTTTGTGCTACGTTACTGCAGAACCATCCAGAATAATTTGAGAATATATGATTAACCTTACCCTTAATGATAAAAAAAAACCCAGCATAAATATTCCAAAGAACAAAATTTAACCATTGCACAATGCCAAACTCATAAGAATTCTGGATCTCAAATAAAGTACAATTAAGTCCTTGAAAATGAAATGTGAAAAATCTGTCTCTTGATCTGGGATCAGGTTCTATGGATGTATTCAGTTTGTGACAATTTGTTAAGCTGTACATTTATTATACATATATATAACTCAATGCATACTTTTCTAAGTAAATGATACAAAGGAGACAGTGTAGCGGTTTTATGTTGTGGGAGCCAGATGCTCGTTTACTCTCTCAAGGGGCCCTGGAAGCCTGGCATCTCGCTTCCCCAACAAGGCAGAGCTCTCTCGGAGCCTCTTTTGTCTACATGGGGGTCTTCTGGGGATTAAGTAGAAGTCTGTACACGGTTCAGGATTTAGGATTTCTATCTGTCCTGGTTTCACCTTCATGGCACCAAGATCGGATCTCTTTTGGAGATCCATCGGCCTTTGTCCTGTAAACTGAGCTGGGAAGTCCTATCTGTGAGGAGCCATGAGAATTGGGTGTGAAACTGGGGAGACCTAGTGTAGCCTGAGGGTTGCGATACAAATGCTGTCCCCCCTCTCCCATCACCTCCTGCCTTCTCTGGAACTCCCTGGGCCCAGAGTCACAGAGGTACGCTTGGGTCTTCTCAGTTATTCTGGGAACTGGAAAGGTGTGGCTTAGCTGATGAGGGAGGTGGGGACTAGGAGACCACATCTGGAAGCAAAGAAAGCTGGCCATAGGTGTAGAAGATCAAAAAGGAGTGTGGGGCTTCCCTGGTGGCGCAGTGGTTGAGAGTCCGCCTGCCGATGCAGGGGACACGGGTTCGTGCCCCGGTCTGGGAAGATCCCACATGCCGCGGAGCAGCTGGGCTCGTGAGCCATGGCCGCTGAGCCTGTGCGTCCGGAGCCTGTGCGTCCGGAGCCTGTGCTCCGCAACGGGAGGGGCTACAACAGTGAGAGGCCCGCGTACTGCAAAAAAAAAAAAGTAAAAAAAGGAGTGCAGTAGGAATTGACTGACTGAGTTGCTGGAGTATCATCTATTTGACTTCGGGCAGATAGGAGAAATATACTGTGCGTTGCTACCTTGGCTTATAAAAATAAAAAAAAAAAACCCTTATGTAACAGATTTATAAAAGCACAAAGGCTACTCTCTCAATTTGTCCCAGCCTCCCCTTCCCTGCCTGTGTCCACAAGTCTGTTCTCTACGTCTGCATCTCTATTGAGATGACATATATACACTACCATGTGTAAAATAGATAGCTAGTGGGAAGCTGCAGTATAGCACAGGGAGCTTTGTGATGACCTAGAGGAGTGGGATTGGGAGGGTGGGAGGGAGGCTCAAGAGGGAGGGAATATATGTATACATTTATTTGACTCCCTTTGTATTACAGCAGAAACTAACACAACATTGTAAAGCAATTATAGTCCAATAAAGATGTAAAAAAAAGCATCAAATCAACATGTTGTATGCCTTAACTTACACAATGTTATATGTAAATTATATCTCAATAAAAATGTCTTAAATAATTAATTAAAAAATAAAATAAAATGAGAAACTCAAAAAATATATCAGCACATGCTTAAGAAAAAAAATAAAGCGCAGGGTCGACCTCAGTCTCTCAGACACAGAGCTGGTAAGTTTCCTCCTCCTGTCCCCCTCTGGACTTTGCCACGGTTGTTCCTGGTGCCCCGAGGTTGGTATCGGTCTCACAGAGGGGTGATATTTCCTCCAGAAAGCCCTTCCCTGCATTTTTTCTGCTTATTCCCTGACTTGAAGTCCACACTTGGCTATAATGCTACTTTCTGGCTTCTGCTGTAATGGAAAGTCCAGGGAGACATCTCTGGGCAGTGTCTCCCTTCTCTGTCCTGGTGGACTGTCATCCCCAGCACTCCGTCTGCTGTCTCTCATCAAGGTCACTGGTGTCCTGGTCTTGGCAAAGCCGATATCTACCCCTCACCTGAGCTCTGGGCAGCGGTTGACTTCATGGACCACCTTCTTCTTCCTAAAACTGCATCCTGATCACTCCTCTGGGTTTCTTCTGTGTCCCTGGCCCCTCTTCCACCTCCTGTGCTGGGACCTCATCTGCTGTCAGGTCGCTACCTGTTGGCCTGTCTCAGACTCCTGCCCTTGGTCGTCATCCATACTTTCTCCCTGGATGACATCAGCAAGCGCATGACTTTCAGTATGACTCCAGCTTTAAGATTTCTAACTAATTTCTCCAGCCCTGGTCTCTCCCCTGAGCACCAGCCTCAGGTGCGACACTGCTTCCCTGATGTGTCTGCTGGGAAACTCCAGCCTCACCCAGACTAACAGAGCATTTTCTCATCCCACAGCCTCCCTCTTTCACCCCAAGATTTCTTCATTACACTGATACTACTGTTTTCTCAGCTGTCCAGGCTTTTTCTTTTTAACCCCCTTAAACCCAGTTTCTCAACTATTTATGGAGCTACCTTGATAGTACCAGCCTCTCAGCCTCAGTTTCTTAATCTGTAAAATGAGGATAATTGTAGTACCTCCTTTGCCTACTTTATTGGTTTGTTGTAGAATAAAATAAAAATACTTTGCAAATTGCAGAGGGCTGTCCTGTCAGTGGAGATACCTTATCAAAGGATCTATACAATAGATTCTTCCCAGAGTTTTGTTTTGCTGGCAAACAGACTGTCTTTTTTGACCAGCTGGGACATTTCCTTCTGGCAGCTAACAAGGGCACTGTAACTCAATATGTTTGTTTCTTTGCTTTGACTTACGGGAAGCTCAGAGCAAAATGTCATGTTTAAGCATACTTACCATTTTTGAGTTAGTTTTCAATTATAATTATTCTTTCTTTTGCAAAACATGTTTTATTAATTGTGAATCCTTATTTTAATGTCACCATTGATATCCACCTTTCACTGCAAACTGGGTTTTTTTTGTTTGTTTGTTTTGAAGATTCTATGTACAAATAAATAATGGATCAGTAAATGAACCAACAAAGAAATCCCATAACCATGACCCATCTGATCTGGAGGTCATTATCATATTTTTTAAACATTAACTTGAAATGAAATTTTCACTCAGGTTAAAAGGAACGTTTTCAAAGCCTCTCTTTTGGAGAAATGAAAATAAAATAATTGTTAATTCAGGCTTAAGATCTTTTTTATTTTTATGCATATTTCTTAAAATTGATATTTTTGTTTAGAGTAAGGCATTTTTTCACATTATTACAGAGCCAGTTTACTTTTTTAAAACAATAAACCCTGTTTGTAATATGTGGAACACTGGTAATACAAACTGCAAACTCAAAGAATTTGTTTACTGTAATAATTAGGGACTACATTGAACAGAAAATGTAAATAAGAGCAGGACTCTCTCAAGTAGCAGGAAGGCAGAGGTGGGTGGTCCAGGGCCAGGGTGGTCTCCTTAGTGTCAACGCCCAGCCCTCTCCTTTTTTATGTTCTGCACCCTAAGTTGGGGACTTTTGCCCGCAGTGTCACAGGATGGGCCCTGCATCTTTAGGCATTGAGACTGCATTCCAGGCAGGGAGAGAAGGAAGGGGAAATGGTAAAAATCAACTGAATCTGAACCCAATTATCTGGAAAACTATACTTCCCTGGAAGCTGCAAATGGCTTATTTCTGCTTATGTCTAACTGTACAGAACTGAGTCATGTGGCCACCCCGAGCTGCAAGAGAGTCTGGGAGGCTGAGTGTCTTTAAGCAAAATGCTGTACCAAATTAAATTGGGAGAAGTGAGACTGAGGATGCAGCTCACAGGGTCTGCCACACTCATCAGCCTCTTTTGCTTCCTGGTCAGATTTCTGAATACAGAAGACTTTTCTAACAGTACAAACGGGGGTTCTGAGAATTGAATAAGGTATGTAGGGGAAGGATCTTATACAGGCTTCCTTCACATAATGACTGTACAGATGTCAACTTTTTACCATAAGAGCCCTTGAAAAATTATATCACATTCTAGGTTTTTTTCCCCACTTAAAAAAATATTAAGCTTCTTACTCCAAAATGTACTGAATAAATATACTATAAGATGTACTACAAGATGAAATTTTTTTGACACTACAGTTTCAGGCAAATGCGTACACTCATCAACTAACTCAATGCCACAGTCACTAGCCCAAGAACATTATGCAGGAAAAATTTGAACTGAGTACCCTATTTGGTGAGCCCACAAAGTTTTGGTTCCTGCATTCACCCTGAGGGAATACCAGCATTTTCATTAAGTGCCGTGTCTCTTGGATGTGTGTGCCATTCTCATGCACTTTGAAGGGCTTTCCTGCACAGACTTCATTCTGCCCTGGGTTTCTCTGCACCAAACATTTACTCTTTAGAGAAGTTTGTGTGAGATAATCATTCTATCCCCCAAAGCTGAAAAATTAGTGAAGAAAATGTTCAAGAAAAAAATGAAGGAGAATAAGAGTAATAAATCTCTATCATTTTACATTTTATGTATAAACTCGATTTGTCATTTTCACGTTGTTTGTTAGTTAGGTAAAGTTATCTTTGTTGTTCAAGTGATATAGTTTTCTATTTGGAACGTCTTTTTAACTTGGATTGGGATGGGTTGCATTATATTTCTACCCCCCCCCCCATTTAATATTAAAGAAAAAAGTTAAGAGTTAATGGCTTTTCTCTTATGGACAGATCTTTAAAGCTGTTAAGCAGGGGGGTGTCGTGTGCTGTAAATCTCTGTGGAGACGGATATTGTATCGCGGATGATGGGGAACTCAAGTTTGTGTGTTGACTTGAAATCTGCAGGGAGATGGATGTCATATGCGATATCTTGTTTAATCTTCCCAGCAGCCCCCAGGGGCAGGCACATTGAGTCATTACACAGGGAAGTTATGATGGCTTCCTACCCCGTCAGCGTGACTGACCCAGAACTACATTTCCCAGGACTCCCTCCCATGCATAGGTTTAGTTTTTGGTTGTGTGAGACCAGAAGGCAGAAGGTGAGTAGCAGACCTTGGACGACTCACAGGTGTGCAGGCTCACCTGGTGGGCTCCCCCAGCTCCCACCCATCTCCTCCTTCAGCTCCTCTGAGTCCTGGGCTGCATGGGTGCAGCTCTGTGATGAAGGCACCAGTTTTTTCAGAAGGTCGCCTGTGTCCTCAATGCTGGAGGTAGTGAGAAGCAATGTTGGCTCCAGCGTGTCCTCATGGGTTCTTTCTGCATGTCCAGCTTTTCTTCCAGATGCCCCCCTCTGTTAACGGGGTGCCTTCAAGCCCACCACCAGATGCAGGAGCAATGGCCTCTCTAGACTTTTCCACCAGCTCCCACATTACACTAGTTCTAGTCCCTTTAATGTATCCCTTATTCCATGTCACTCATGAGGCTCGCGACCCCTCAGTGAACCCTGACTGATACAGAAGTCCTCAATTCAGAGAGAAGATGTTCCTTACACTGGGCCTTACAGCTCCTTAGGGGACCTGAGAAAAGTGAGTGAAATTTATTCAACTCCTATCCTGCAACAGGCCGTGGAGTCAGTGCTGTTAATGTATTTAATCTTTACAACAGGTATTATTACCATTTTATAGGAGAGGCAGCTCCTTTTTTCTTAGGGCTAGTTTTCCAAATAATTTTTTTTTTTGCCTTAGTGCAAGCTGATGTCCAAAATTTATTTTTTATGGAGAATCTGTAGTTGTAAAAATATTACTCTGGAGACAAATTTTCAGAGAGCAGTAAATACCAGAAGCCAAGCCAAAAACTTCAGCACCCTGTTGAGACTGGGAAAAGGTAACGTTGACTTATTTTCACTTAAATTTTTGACTTGGAATAAACTCAACAAGGGCTGGTTTTCTTCTTGCTCTCTCTGTGGCTGCCCGTTTATTTCACTAAAGCGAATGATAGCCCAAAGGTGCTTGAGATAACATGGGTTACAAGATTCTACAGCTGTCTATTCATTTCCCGGAATTCAGAAAAGTGCAGGGTTCTACTTGGTAAACATCACCTCCATGGAAATTCAGTTTACCTAGGTTGTGTATTTGAATATTAAACACACCCTGTCATGAATCAGGCTTGTTGGTCGACCAGCTGGCTGACCGTTTCTTTGTGTTCAGTCTTCCTCATGCCTTTTTGCTCCTCCAGGCTGGCATTCAAATGCCAGGTCTTGGGCGTGTTTTGAAAGAATACATTTGAATGCAATTACTAAGTCTCCCTTAGAAGTCCAGCAGCCCTGTCCATTATAATAATTGATAGTCCAGAAACTTGTTAGAGAGAAAGGAATTTAATCAAAGCTAAAAGTAATTTATAGGGTAAGTCCGACATACACATACTTTCTCTAAGCCTTGGTTTGATTGGTTTTCATTTTGGGGATGTGTATTTGACATTTGAAACAATTTTGGCCAATCATGCTTTTATTCGAGGCTGAGGGTTCTTTGACCTATGTATAGAAAATGAGGGTGAGCACAAGAGAAATTTGGTGCCAATGCTGACTGCTGAACTTTTGGGATCATTAAAATATACTGCTAACTGTATGAAATAAGCACTTTTGACTCGGGTTTCTCCTTTGGGATGGTATTGGCCAGCTTCCCAAGAGAGAAACTTCTTTTCCTTTCCCAAAGATTCTATCTCCTGTTGGACAGACTGTTTCTTCTGTTATTAGTGGCTGCAGCTGATGCTGTGGTGCCCTGCCTTTACCTCCCCGGTGCTTGTCTCCGATAACCTTATGAACTGACGTCTTCTTACTGGGAACTCTGCCATTCTTCCTGAGCTTTTCCAGGACTTAAGAGCATGTTGGCCTGGACACACGCAAGCTGTAAATTCTGGGCAGTTAATACATCAGGAAGTAGTCCTTGGACAATGGTGGACGGCAGCTGGCGGATCAATACACAGCTGCCCCTCACGATGGTCAACCATGAGGTGCTCTCTGTACAGTACTCCACGGCTCCCCGGTGGGACTGAGACTCAGTTGACCACAAAAAACTTTTCTATTTTATTCATGCCACACTTTACTAGCTGCATACACTTCTGTCTGTTCCCCACTCCCCTGATCACCTCCCTAATAACCTATATATGTGAGTCCTTGTCTCAGGATCGGCTTTGGGAGAGCACAAATCAAGATAGAGGCCTTTATCTCTGGTCTTGCCAGGGCTGCCTTTGTGGGCTCAACCCCAAGAGTAAGGTCTCTTGTGTTGAGCAGGTGAGTGGATGATGACTGGAGGGCCCATCTGCAGAGGAGCTAGCCAAAAGCTGCTGGGAGAACTCGTCCCAAGGCCAGCTTCTGCAGAGTTGAGGTAGAGATGGGAGTGGAGAACTGGGCGCTCATCAGCAGGGGATGATGAGGAGGAATAGAACTCTGGTGGCTGAAAGCAGAAGCTTAAAGGCTCCCAGGACACTGGCCAGGAGACTGTCAAGAGTTTCTTCTTTCTCTACATACTTAATGAGGTCCTTCATTTTCCTCTGTCTTTTCACCCACCACTTGTGAGCTGACAATTCTTAAATGGCTAGCCCAGCTCTACAAAACCCCAAATGGATTTTCCTAGCACTCTTTACAATAATCAGCAATAACTGCACCCAGACGCCCTATGGGAACCTCAAACTCAGTGTGTCCTGAACTTAGTTCATCATCTTCTCTCCATAATTCTCCCTTGCATCCCGCCCCAAAGCCCCACACCTTTCCCTTCTTCAGCACCATTTCCTTCAACGAAAAGCAAGCCACACACTTCTGAGCTGTGTGCTGTTCCTTCTCCCCATCTTCCACTTCTGACTCCTCACCCAAACTGCCTAACCCTGTCCTTTGAGTCTTCCCGAAGGAACCCACCTCCGAATCGCTGCTTCACATCCACATTATCCCTCATTTCAACTTTCCAAAGTCTCATGACTCCTTCCACTCCCCACCCCCCTCCCCATTCATGCTTCCAGAACAGTCTTTCTAAGTGATGAGTTTGATCATGTCCCCTCCACCCCCCTGGGGCCCGAAACCTTTGAAGCCCCCTCCATCATCTACAAATACAAGTTTCAATGACATGGGCTGACATTTGAGGGCTTACCTGTCCTAGTTTTACTTCTTTTCTAGTCTCTTTTACTACCCTGTCTGTATACTTATGCACTTTCCAAAGTGTATTCCAAGGCATGTGGGCACCTTGGGATGCTCCTCTGCTTAAGGGTTTCAGGGTGAAAACTTGGACAGCGCTGCCCACTTTGTCCCACTCTTGGATATTCTAAAGGTACATCAGCGTCAGCCCATTCTAGACTCGGAGAAGTTCTGAAATAAAGAAATCTGTTTAATTTTGCTTCACTCAGTGTTCCCCAACGTGTTTGGTTATGGGACTTCTTTTTCACCCTTACAGAATGGCAGCTATTATTCATATTGTGAAGAGCTAGTATTCCTGGGATACATGCCACTTCTTCTAACCACACCAGACTTGACATCTGAAACACACGTCAAATTCCAGGACTAGAGTTTTGTTTGTTTGTTGTTTTTTCTCTCAAGCTGTTCTCTTACTCTGCAATGACTCTACCCCAGTGCCTCTCAAAGTCCTGATTCAGCCTTCAGGGTCTAACTTAGATGCCACGTGCACCAGGCCGCCTCCCTCATGCCCACCCACGTCCCTGCCCCTCCCTTGGTCCCTCCAAGTACGTCTCTGTACCACTGTTACAGGAGTGATTTCTTTCTGCCTTGCAGTATTAACTTACATTCCTGTTCAAATTCAAGATCTTTGAACACAAAAATGTTTCATTTTTCTTTTTTGAAATGTGACCTACAGTACTGTGCAACTACATTGACCCTCAAAGACTCCGTGAGCAAGGTTTTTTTCTGAATCAATTTCACAGCCATTTCATCACTCCTTGTAAAGTCCATCCAAGCAACAGAGGAGCACGATTTGGTCTCAGTCCGAGCTGGTGCAAATCCCAGCAGGGCGGCTGGGACCATAACATTCTATGGAGCTTCTCTGGGCCCGTAGAAGAATTGGTGAGAAGTCAGTGAACAAGTGTGTGGGCGAGGCGTAGACTGGACCTGGAACCCAGCTGTTCTCTTGACCACAGCAGTGGGTGACATGCTGTAAGTTCATCATGAACATTGCTTAATTACAACCTCACAGCAGTCTTATGAGGCACATGTTATTATTCTCACATCACAGGGGACAAAACCGAGGCTGGATTCTGAGCTTTTTAGTCTCACCCCATAGCCCGGGGTCTGAGACACCACCACACGACACTGCAGACTGAGGTGGTGAAAGTACTTACTAGTTGTAATTTTTATTCACAGAGACTACAAGAGATGGGGAATTCACGTGAAGGGCCAGCCCAGTGTCCAGAGCGGCTTGTGGTAAGTTTGGGGGTTGGGTGGCACTCTTTTTGTTTTTTTTACATCTTGATTGGAGTCTAATTGCTTTACAATGGTGTGTTAGTTTCTGCTTTATAACAAAGTGAATCAGTTATACATATACATATGTTCCCATATCTCTTCCCTCTTGCGTCTCCCTCCCTCCCATCCTCCCTATCCCACCCCTCTAGGTGGTCACAAAGCACTGAGCTGATCTCCCTGTGCTATGTGGCTGCTCCCCACTAGCTATCTACCTCACTTTTGGTAGTGTATATATGTCCATGCCTCTCTCTCGCTTTGTCACAGCTTACCCTTCCCCCTCCCCATATCCTCAAGTCCATTCTCTAGTAGGTCTGTGTCTTTATTCCTGTCTTACCCTTAGGTTCTTCATGACATTTTTTTCCCTTAAATTCCATATATATGTGTTAGCATACGGTATTTGTCTTGATGCCCTTATTATTATGACTACCTCATCATCATCATCCATGAGAGGATGAAAGACTTCAGATGGAAAACTGCCGTCTTGTGGTTATGCAAATTCGAGACGTTGCACGGGCGTCCTCAGTGATCTTCTCACTAGAGGGAGGGAAGGGCTTCATTCAAGCCTGACGTTTCATTCCAGTTTCCTCCAAAAAACAAAAAGCAAGAACACCTCCCTCTCAAAAACTCTGGGTCTTATGACAAAAAGTACTTGGGAAAAAAGAAGCTCCTAATGGTACAGGACCAGGAACAACAATGGGTCTTTGCCTATGTGAATGTGGGAACCAAGCTAGTGAGTGAGTCATTGTCAACCGCCTGTGGTGGCCTTGGGGGTGGAGTCCCCAGGGCTGGACCCATCGCACCTCTCCTCCTTACTTGTTCCCAGCAAATCCCTGACTGGTCTTCCTGTGCAGGCCACTCATCGCATCGTATCCATTCTCACCCACTGCCTGTCTGTGACTCACAGGGCAGAGAGTGGCCACCTCCTCCTGTAAACTCCCAAGCATGGACATCTGGGTGTGTCAGCGTGGCACTCAAGGCCCATCCTATTCACCCACCCAGTCCCACTCTCCACCTGCTCACCTTCTGTGTCAGTCACTCAGGCCTCTCCTGGCCATGATTTTAGGGTCCTTGTTCACCCTCAATCTGGACTGTCTTTTATCTCACTTTCTTCTCATTTAAATCTATTCCATCCCAAGATACATCAATGGCCTTCCCTTCCACAAAGGCCTGGCTGGTGAGTCAAGACAAAAGGCTCTTTACCCCTGAAAGGCCCCTCTTCACAATCCCTGTCCCCACGGTGGTTTCCTTAACCTTCCACCACAGCTGCGAGGGTGACCCATGCTTTATCTGATGATTGGACGTTGACGAGTTTGTGTTCCCAAGTCTGTTGTAAAATTCTCATCCTATTAAGCATCTGTGTCTGCCTGCATCTGAGCAGGTCCGGGCTTGAACTTGCTTCTGTGATTCTCTATCAACTCGATGCTGAACAGGGAACCCAGTCTCTTGCATTTACTTATTGTTACTGTGGTCACTGAATTACGCAGCTGCAGCCAAAGTGTGAGTTGTTGAGCAAACCCATATCTTCTTCTGGGTCACACAGCCGGACCTCACGTCTGAGCCTCCCTCAGGGTTAGGTAGGGTCTTGTGCCTAAAGAGTATGAGCAGGAGCAATGTTGGCTGCTTCCGGGCCTGGCCCCTAAAGCCTTCTGAACCACTCTGCAGGCTCTCTTCCATTTCTGTAGCAACCCTGGATGTCATGTTTTGAAGATGGGGGTGTGGTGGCCAAAATCCACTATGGCCTCCAGGGATCTCAACTCCTGGGGTTCACACCTCCCGCATACAGTGTGTGTCACCAATAGGATATTACGGAAGTGGCAGTGGGACTTCCGAGGCCGGGTCATAAATGTCATGCAGCTTCTGTCTTGCCCTCTCTTGGGTCACTCTCTCTGGTGGGCGCCAGCTGCTGTGTCACCAGGACACTGAGCACTTCCACGGAAGGTCCATGCAGTGGAGAGCTGAGACCTCGTGTGGGCCCCCAGCACAAACCCTCAGTCGTGTGATGGAGCCTTCTTAGAAGTGGTACTCCAGCCCCAGTCCAGCCTCCAGATGAGGAAGCCCTGGCTGACATGTCAACTGCAGCCTTACAAGAGACTCTGAGAAAAGCCACCCAGCTAAGCTGCTCTCAAAGTTCTTCCCCCACAGAAATGAGTAATATTTATTGTGGTTTTAAGCCACTAAATTTGGGGGTAACCTGTTATGCAGCAATAAGCAATAGATACCTAATAGAGGGAGTCACAAGATGGAAGGGGCTCGAATCCCTGAGTGACTTGTTGGATGGGAGCTCCCACTGAGATTTGGGGCTTTATCTCTAAGCGGCTTAAGCCTCATTAGCTTCATGGTCTTTGTCAGACCTCAGCCCATTTCTCTGTTTATTCAGGTCTTCCTTTTATGACCTTTAGTAAAATTTTATCATTTTCTTCCTGCAGGATTTGAATTTTCTTGTTTACTTCTATTTCTGGACACTTATTAGTTGATGTTGCCATTGTGGATTGGATTCTCTATTCTATTTCATTTTCTTTCTTTCTGTTTGTTTGTTTGTTTGGCTGGTAGGTAAGAACCTAAATGATTTGGGTATGTTGATCTTCACATTCAGTCACTTTTCTCAACTTTCACTTAGATGCAAAAAATTGCCAATTAATTTTGGATTCTCTATATAATTATATCATGCACAGAAAATAAGAGTTTTCCTATCATTTGCCAGTGTCTTTTTTTTCTTTACTTTTCTTTTTTTGTGTGTGTGTGTGTTGGCAAATACTTCCAACGGGATGCTGAGTGGTTAAGGCGGGAGTAGTCAGCCTTGTCCTTTGAATGTGTCACCATTAAGCACGATGCTTGTTGGGGATTGCTAGTGAATGGCAGTTAGCATGTTTTCTTTGATGTCTAATTTGCTAAACATTTTTAAAACAAAAATTGTTTTTGAATTTATCAAATCATTTTTATCCTCTATTGAGATTATCATATTCTTTTTCAAATATAATATATTAATGCAATTATTAACATACATAGATTTTTATAATTTTGCACTGATCTTGCATTCCTAATATAGTCCTTATTAGGATATATTATTTTAAAATACATATTGTTGAATTCAATTTAATAATATTAAATAAAGATTTTTTTGCCTGTATATTCATAGGAGAGAAGAGTATATTATTTTCTGGAGTTGTCTTTCCCAAATTGGATAACATTGTTTATTGTAGTAAAATGAATTGGGTCCCTTTTCATTTCTTTCTGGCCTCCTGAACGACTCCTGTACTGTAGGATCTGTTTCTTTAATGTTCTGTGGAACTTCACCCATAAAATCTGGGCCTTGTTTTTTCTTTTTTTTTCCTTTTAAAAATAAAGCTTGACTGCCTTTGTGATTTCTTCTAAGGTTTCTCATCTACTTTTTAACTTTCTCTTAAGCCAATTTTAATAACTAAAATGTCTCCTTTACTATGTTACATTTCCTTTCTTATTCCTAAACTTAACTATTTGTTTCTTCACGTCCAATTTCTTAATCAGATTTTCCAAGACTTTGCCTATTTTATTGGTTTTCAAATAAGCGGCTTTTGGCTTAATAGATTCATTCTACTTTATTTGGTTTACTATTTCAAATACCTACTACGTGTAGGTTTATTTTGATGTTTTTCTAGCTTCTTGAGTTAAAGGTTTAGATAATTTATCTTTAGTCTTTCTCCTTGTTATATAAATGCAGTAGTTCTATAAGTTTCCCTTTGAGTACACCTTAGTCATCATCCCATACACCTTGATATCAAATATTTCATGGTTTATTAGTAAAGACTGTATAATTTATAACTTGATTTTGCATTAGCTATTTGGATCAATGTTTTAAATTTTCAAGTAGTTCTTTTTATTTTCATCTGCTTGCCCCTCTTTATCTTTTCTCTTTCTCCTCCTTATTGTAATTTTATACCAATAAGTTCACCATATTGACTGTATAACAGCTTCAAATTTGTTTAATTGCTAAATCTTTAATGGCTTATTTTGTTCAGTTTGCCATATCCATAATTGAGAGCAGTAATTTGAAATTTTCTACTATTATACTAAGTCAATGTCTCATTTTGGTTTTTATCAAGTTTTGCTTTATAAATTTTGAGGCTACTTTATTAGGTGTATTCAAGTTTAGAATTGTCCTAGCTTTTTGAAGATGTGGACATTTTATTATGATCTGGCTTTCTCTTTCCCTCCTAATGCTTTTTGTATTTAAATCCATTTTGTCTGATTTTAACATAATTTGTCCAGCTTATTTGTAATTAATATTTACCTGGCTCTTATTTTTCCATCCTTTTCTTTGGCCTTTTCATGTCCTTAGCTTAAGTTGTATGGCTTGTGAAAAGTACAGAGCTGGATTTTGTTTCTTGTTTTATTTCAATCTCACAAGTTCCACTTGATTGGTGATACATCCATTCTTGTATATTGTGATTACTGATGTGTTTGAACTTGCCTATTCTCATCCTACTTCTGAATTTCTCTTTGACAAAATTTTCTATGCTTCTTTCCCCTCCTTTATTGCCACTGATTAGATGGAGTAAAGTTTCATGATTTATTTTTCTCATTACATTTTTCCTCTCTCTGTGGGTTTAGAATTTATGTATTTATATAATTTACATATTTTCTATCTGTTTTATATTATATATTTTATTTCTGTTATTTTAATGGATCTCCAGTGATGTTGAACCATATGTGTAGAATATAAAGATATCTAAAGCCCAGCTCAGATTTTGTGGGGATAAGGTGGTGGGGTGGAGGAGAATGCAGGGTGTCTATGGTGTGTAGAAACCCCTGAGTGCAGTCCAGGCAGCAGGGACATTCTGGTGTTTTCACAGGTTTTAAGGAGAAGAAGGAAAAGGAACAGAAATTAGATAAGAGAGGCAAAAAGGGCAACCGGGGGGCACAGAGGAGGGCAGGGTCTCAGAGGCTTAAATGTGCACTTCCCACTGGGACACAGCCTGTGGGCTTGCCAGTGTGTGTGTGTGTGTGTGTGTGTGTGTATGTGAGTGTGTGACTGTGTGTATGTGAATGTGTGTGAGTGTGAATATGTGTATGTGATTGTGAGTTTGTGTATGTGTGTGAGTGTGAATATGTGTATGTGATTGTGAGTGTGTGTATGTGTGAGTGTATGTGTGTGTTTGTGAGTGCATGAGAATGTGTGCGTGTGAGTATGTGTGAATGTATATGTGATTGTGTGAGTGTGTGTGTATGTGATTGTGTGAGTGTGTATATGTGTGTATGCATGTGTCTGTGAGCATGGGAGTGTGTATGTGTGTGAATGTGAGTGTGTATGTGTGTTATGGATTGTGTGAGTGTGTGCGTGTGTCTCTAAACACCGAGGACAGGGAGACGCAGGAGCAGGGAGGAAGAGGAAAAATCCATCAGACAGTAAACAAAGGCAGCTCTTCACTTTCGTTCTCACCAAAGACAGCAAAGTCCGAGAGGAGAGAAGGCAGCTGGGACTGCGATAGTGGAAGTCACTCCCATCACAGTGGAGGAAAATGTTCTTGGCAGGATCCTGGGTCTTTTTCCAGAAGACACAGGGATCGGGAGACATTGGATTGATTTGGCTCAGAGGTGATAGGGTGACAGCAATAGTGACCTGGACAGGTCAGACCGGTGTGGTTCAAAAATCTCTCCTCTTTCACAGGGAAAGTCCACATGATGTGATTTCTGAGAGTTTTGTCCTAAGCAGTTGGTTCTCTGGCTTGTATGCCAGCTATTGGTACAAGAATCAATTTGTTGACAATGGTTACTAGAGACATTTCAGGTCTCATCTCAGTGTAATCTATACCCAGATTAAATTATAAACAGATTTCTAGAATTCCATGATAGTCCACATGGTGTAGAAAAGTAGAATTCAAACTGAATATTCTCTCGTGTGGTGACGAGAGTACTAGTGACATGTCAATTTATGAGAAACAGACATGGTAAAATAGAAGACCCCCAGGTCTAGTTGACGGCTCCCCACAAGTCAGAGTTGGGAAGTCTTTTCCTGAACTGACACACAAAATAGAGTTAATTACTCTGATTTTTTAAAAAATTATGCTTTTTACTTTAAACTGTATTTTTGTTTCTGTTAATGCTAAAATCGCAGCATAAGCATTTCCAGCCCCAAATGCACTGCGACCTTCCACTGTTCACCTTCGTCTATTTCCTATCACAGCCTACATCGTAGTGAATGAGAGAAGGGCTGGGACATGACTTATGCCCTGGAAACACCTTCCACAGGGAATGGAATTGAGAAATGAGGAAATGATACTCACTTTCCTGGTATCATGTGAAGATGGAGGGGATTTTTAAAAATACTATTTTATCATGAAAGTCACCTAAATACTACCAGTAGCCCCACCACACACATGGAGCCAGGTATGCAGTAAATTAGACAAATTCTAAAGTACTAATAGGAGAAGCAGAAAGTTGAAACCAAGGTACATGTCTGTTTCATTTAAATAGTCTATTTCCTGTGACTGTTTAGAAACTGTTTTAAAATTTTTTAAATTATTAAAAAAAATCAAGTCATTTGAAGTCACTTGGAAATGCTGAGTTTTCTAATGCAGGTTTTGCCACCACCCATTGGAAAGACCCTGGTAGCCCATTTCTCACTGCATCCTGCAGCTCCCCTATCTCAGAATTCAGTGTTCCTTTACCAAGTTCAAAGCACGCTTCAGCCTCAGCCCTGCTTTATCCTTACCCCTGTCGTCCCTGCTTGTTTATATTTTCTGGCTTAATGCACTTCTCCAAATAGGCTACCAAGGAGAAAGTTCCCCCCAGGATCCTGCCTCAAGCCCTCACCCAGACCCCTGGGAATGCAGACACAGGAGTCCTGGCTAGAGGCCCCCGTGGGATGGTGGTTGCCTGTTCTGGATGAGAGAGAATTTGTGTACAAGATTTCTCTGACGGTTGATCCTTCCCAGCTTCTCCTCGGTTGGAATTTGGTGCCATCCCCGCACTGCCCTCTCAGCCCAAGCCCTCACTGGTCTCCACACCTACAGTTGGACGCCCAAATGTCCAACACATGTAACCATGGCTTCATGCTAAGAAGGGGACAAAACCTTGAAAAATCATCAGTCCATCTTTCATATGGTTGGATCAAGTTGGTTGAGGAAATCTCATGATTTACCCCAGAGCCCGATCATCCTGCGCAAGCTATAGAACAGGCTCCCTTTAATCAGGAAAAATAGGGTGTAAAGAACATTCTAAACACAAAAGGGTCAGCGACATAATCCACTCCCAGTGGTTCAGGGAGGTTTGTTTCGAAGGCTAGTCCTGGAGCTCCTCATGTGTGCATGTCCTGGCCATGACGCTCCTTGGTAGGAGAGTGGGTGGGATTAGACCCAGGAGGTTCTGCAGAGCTTTTTAAATCAGAGGCTGCCTCCCATCAGGGAGATGCACACTGGAGGAGGGTGCTGAACACAGCCTGAGGATTAGTGCCCTGTCCTGCCCTGTCAGCAGTCCTTCCCTGCTGGAACCATCCCATTGGCCAGCCTGTCCTTCTAGAATCTCAGGTGCATCTATCACAGCCTTCAGACCCCCACTGCATCCTCTCATCCATTTAGGCCACCTGTTTTCAGTAGTATCTCTCTTCTCCAAATTAATCTCAGGTAGCCACCAGCATTGCCTTCCTGAAATACAGGTCATCGCAGTGGCTCCCTACTGCCTACAGAAGAGCATACCAACTTCTGGATGTCCGACCAGCTTTCTTCACACATCCTTCACCTAACACATTGACTCTATTTATCTATCTATCTCTTCCTTCCTTCTTTCCTTCCTTCCTTCCTTCCTTCCTCCTTCCCTCCTTTCTTTCTTTCTTTCCTTCTTTTCTATTAGGCAATTTTTTAATTGAAGTATAGTTGATTTACAATATTGTGTTAGTTTTAGGTGTACAGCATAGTGATTCAGTATTTTTTCAGATTATATTCCATTAGAGGTTATTACAAGATAATGAATATAATCCCCTGTGCTATACAATATATCCTTGTTGCTTATCTATTTTGCATATAGTAGTTTGTATCTGTTAATCCCATACCCCTAATTTGTCCTTCCCCTCTTCCCTCCCCACTTTGGTAACCATAAGTTTCCTTTCTATGTCTGTGAGTATGTTTCTGTCTTGTATATACACTCATCTGTATTGTTTTTTAGATTCCACATATAAGTGACATCATTACAGTATTTGTCTTTCTCTGTCTGACTTATCTCACTAAGCATAATATTCTTCAGGTCTATCCATGTTGCTGTAATTGGCAGTGTTTTGTTCTTTCTTAAGGCTGAGTAGTATTCCATTGTATATATGTACCACATCTTCTTTATCTATTCATCTGTTGATGGGCACTTGGGTTGTTCCCATGTCTTGGCTATTGTAAATAGTGCTGCTATGAACATTGGGGTGCATGAATCTTTTTGAATTAGAGTTTTCTCCAGGTATATACCCATGAGTGAGATTGCCAGACCATATGGTAGCTCTATTTTTAGTTTTCTAGGAACATCCATACTGTTTTCCCTAATGGCTGCACCAATTTACATTCCCACCAACAGTGTGGGAGGGTTCCTTAGTCTCCACATCCTCACCAACTAATCTTTAGTTTTAGAGGGGTCTCTGCACTCTGATGCTTCTGGACCTTTGTGTATGCAGTTCCCTGAGCCTGGAAATCTCCCCTTTCCTCATTTCCAATGATCACAATACTTCACCTTTGTCAAGACCTCTCTTTACTGCGCCCTTTTGTGTGATGTCTTCTCTGGGGTCAGCAGCTGGAGATCATGGATGTCCTCTTCTCATTCTCAGCAAATGGGGAGCGTTTCCTCCACACCCTTTTGTGTGTATTATCTGGCCTTGAGTTATTTATTGAAGTTTTATGTTATCTATCTTATTCCTCCAGCCAGATGACATTTTGGTTCCCTGTGCCTCAGTATTTCAAACCCAAGCTTGCATTCCATACTTACAAGAAAATCCTAAACCCTTCCTTTCTTTGTTCCTTCTTTTGATGCCACCTGGAAGCTCCCTTTGGGAAATACTTGCCAGCCCCTGGGTGGTCCCACAGTTGCCTATTTCTGGGCCCAAATTGGACCCAAACATTCCCCTTTTTGGAATTACCATGTCATCCTAATATGAAGAGTGTCTGCGGTCTTAGGTTACTTTGCTTGGTGCCTGAGCAGAACTTTCTTTTTGGAGATCCCAATGCCATTTGATTTTCTTAGAATCGAGGGAAATCATATTATGATTCTGTAATCAAAATTATATGAAACTAGACATTATTTTCAGTTTATCATACAAAAAAGTTGTTTCTGAATTGATCAGTTTTTAATTGTCCATTTAAATTGGTTCTATTTTAAAAATATTAACTTGCTTTTCCTTAAGTCAACTCATTTCTAAAGAACCATTATACCTACTCATGAGATGATAAGATTTTTAGATAATGTTTCCTTGTGGAACTATTAAAACATTTATAAAGATAGAGACAATAGTGTGACGAGACCTCATATACTTGTCATCCCACTTCATCACTCTTCCCCTGGACTATTTTGAAGCTAATTTCAGATATTTCGCAATGTTCTTCTAACAGACAAGAAAATTAAAAAAACCCCACAATATCAAACATAGATCTATTTATAAATTCTTTTTTTTAATGGTTTCAGGCATTACATCTAAAATAGGACTTTTTAAAACAGTATGATCACATGAATCTTACAAAGTTTCATTTATAACATCAATCTAACACTTTCATAAACAGCATTTATTGTACAGAGTACTCTGAAGGAAGAAAAATATGTACAGCTATTTGTTTTCATTAATACATTTCTATCTTGTCCTGCAATACTGAAAAGACATTTGGTTGTAGGTTGCAACACCAGGTGAAGCTCTCCTGCAGGTGTACCCCATTGGGATGCCAGGAAGGGGTATTATTTCTGCACAGAGAACCCTGAAGCGTTACTGTAAGTTGCTCTAACTGTGCTGCTCTTTGGGCAGCTGCCCATTTATATTTAGATTTGAAACACTTACTGATGTTGACAAGTTTGTTTAAGGGACACAAATTTAAATGTTAAAGCCACCTCAGCAATTGATTGGATTTTGTTTAATTTCTTCTCCATAAACCACAGTTTTTATATTTCTACCAGAAAAGTTAAAATCTTTTTTAAAAGTGTTGTTTTATAATTTGTAACTCCTAGGGGTTATTTTTGTGCTATTTATAAATTCTTACTATTCTATGTAAGTTTCTTGCAGGCTGGGGCTGTGACACCCTTGTTAGGAATGTGCCTACAGTTGCCAGAATCTTTCATACAGAAGTTACTCAGCTCCTTGTTGATTAATAGATAGATTATTGGATTGATTAATGGATTCATCAATTAATTAATGCTTGGATCATTGGCTTTCTGGGTCACCACCAACATTTGCACAGGGTGGCCTGTCTTGGGTTGGTTTCTTCCTACTCCTCTCGTGATGGATGGGTATTACAGGCCAGCACTCCGCAATTCATGGACACGCTTCTAACTCAAAGCAGCAGTTAAGGGAACCAACCCTGACGTTAGATTGACAAGGACCTTAACATACCAACACCAGCTCCAGCTGTTGAACTTTTCTAAGCCCACTTTTCTTACTGGAAAAATGGAGCTCATATTCGTGTCTACTTCCTCGGGTTTTTTTGTGTGGACTCCATGAGGTATAAAAACACAAGGCAGTGCTGCGTACGTAATAGGTGCTCAAGAAATACCCTCTATTCTCATTTTTCATGTGTGCAAAGTCTTAGTTTCCTCTTTTTTCATTTTAAAAGCTGGAAGAAGATTGAAAATGGCAGCGAGCATATCCTAAAATGACATAGGAGCGTTTAGAAAAGTGGGAGGCATTTATATCTGAAGTCAGCACTAAATAAACATCTGTGGGAGCCAACGACATTGTATGGTCTCCAAGTATTTCGTGGAAGGAAAGGCGCTCCTGCTGGGACACGGTCTTGCCAAACCCCCTCGAGCTCCAAAGATGGTCTTTTCTAAAGTTCTTCTTGCCATTGCCCCAGACCACGTTCTGCCAGAAAACTGCCTGCAAGCAATTTCTTTAATCAGGTCACTAAATGCGACCCCCAAGAAACAACACTCCGAGAGGTACAGCCAACTCTGCACCTCCAGCTCTGACCAAAGAGGCTTTCATGGCGAACGTGAGACGAGAGAGAGCTTTTCGGAAACCACACTTGAGTCCATGGCAGAGTAGAAGGGCAGGAGCCATCGGGCCCGTTTCCAGATTTCTCTCTGGCCCCGATCATCTAGATTTACATCCAGCCAGTGAGACAGTTTATCCACAAGCTGCTAGGATAGCTTGGGTTTCACACAGAGCTATAAAAACACTGTATGAAGCCTAATGTCTCTATTTCCCATGAAGTCTTTTTTTGGGGAAGAGGAGCACATATGAATCCCAAACCCTGGAGCTACAAGGGCCATAGTGGAGAAATATTCAGCTCTCTCAACCAAGAGAGGATGGTAACCAAGGACCATCCCCCCGCCCCCACTCCCCACATTCATTTGTAAGTTTGTTCATCTGTCATCTCCTCACCAGTAGGTTTGTAGACATGAGAAGTATGGAGCAATCTCTCTTCAAAGGCTGGCAGTGCTCCCGGGCAATCTTCCTGTTCATAAGAAACGTCAAGTCAAGTAAACTGACAAGGCTGCTGGTGGAGCTGAAAGCACAATTCTCCCTCCATCACAGACCGAGCAGATCCACGTCACTCTTAGCTTCTGGCAGGGTGAGGAGTCAGATACCAGCTGCGTGGTGCTTTGTAAGACACATTGTTGACATCTCAGCTACATAAAGCAGAAACGATTAATTTCTTCTTAATCGTGGGACTGCAGATCAGTGAGAAGAACTTAGCTTCAAGCTGTGGGTGGGTTCAGGCTTCCTGCATCTGCCTCCCACCCAGGGCCAGTGATGACCCAGGGCATAGTCTTCTCGTGGTTGTTGAGGAAGTTCAAGCAGGGTGATAAGGAACGTGCGATGTCTTCTAAGACCTGGCTCTGAAGTGGCACGCTGTCATCTCTGCACAACTTGGCCAAGCCTGACACCCATTGGGTGACAAAGTAAAGTCCACTCACAAATCAAGGGTGGCAGAGAACAAGGATTGTGAGCAGGGAATGCAGCTCCCTACACGGGGTGACTATGCAATGTCAGCACAGGAGGGTCAAAGTGAATCTTGCTTTCCTGGCCACTCAGGTGGCATCGCACCACCCAGCCCAGTGGCCCACAATGCAGGTTGTGTCTTAAAATTCAAATTCAAGGGCTTCCCTGGTGGCGCAGTGGTTGAGAGTCCGCCTGCCGATGCAGGGGACACGGGTTCGTGCCCCGGTCCGGGAAGATCCCACATGCTGCGGAACGGCTGGGTCCGTGAGCCATGGCCGCTGAGCCTGCGCATCCGGAGCCTGTGCTCCGCAACGGGAGAGGCCACAACAGTGAGAGGCCCACGTACCGAAAAAAAAAAAAAAAAATCCAATTCAAGCAGCCTGGGGTTCAGTCTTAAGAATTCCAAGAAACATCCTCAAGAAATCCTGCTGCTTTGTGTGCCATCCCAATCGCAGTGTATAAAAAATGCACAAGGAAGGCGTTTTTATGTCATGCAAATCTAAAATGTTTTGTTCATTACAAGAAAATTGGGCACATCAAGAATTTTCCCAGGTGATAATTTGGGAGTTGTAATGTACCTAACAAATAGAGCCTGGCAGTGAGAGGAAATTGCTCTTGGATTCCTTAGAATTGTAGGGAAATGGTAATGCCTACATTAAAAAACTGTTTTTTATTGAAGTATAGTTGATTTACAATGATGTGTTAGTTTCAAGTGTACAGCAAAGTGATTCAATGATTCTGTATATATATATATATTTATATATACAGAATATATACATATTTTCATATTCTTTTCCATTATAAGTTATTACAAGATATTGAATATAGTTCCCTGTGCTATGGAGTAGGTCCTTGTTGTTTATCTATTTTATATATAGTAGTGTATATCTGTTAATTCCAAACCCTTAATTTATCCCTCCCCTTCACTTTGGTAAACATAAGTTTGTTTTCTGTGTCTGTGAGATAATGATTACATTTGAGTAGCTCTGAAGAATTCTTCCTGTGCAGTGGGGATGGGGAAGATGGAGCTGGGAATATCTTGGAGGGGTCAAGACTAGCGGGTTTCATGAGGGTGTGTGTGTGTGTGTGTGTGTGTGCGTGTGTGTGTGCGTGTGTGTGTGTGTGTTGGGGGTTGCTGAGGGAGGAGGGGCAGCCAGGTAGAGCCCCAGCTTCAGGCTTGAGTGTCTGGCAGGCTGGAATAGCAGGCAGGTGTGGTGTGTAGTGACACCAGCACCTGCATAGTGGCTGGGTCCCAGGGACTTGGCCAGGATCAAACACTGAAGGGATGCATGAGAAACGCCAAGAGCCTGGGGTCAGATGGGCGGCAGTAAGTGGGCAAGAAGCAGGGGAAAGAGGGGTGGAGGGGTGGGGGGATGGGGGAGGAGGGCGAGGCTCTGGGGCCAGTCTTGCTCGGGTTTCCTTTGGTGGCTAAGGGCTCTGGCCGTGGGTGTGAGTCCCTTTAAAGATGGGGCCCTTGAAGAACAGCAGGTGAGAAACAAATGCCATGTGGTCTCTGACCCTTGGGTCACTGCTGTAGTAACTAGAGACCCAGGTCTTCTTTCTGAATGTAGGGTCTTAAGGGCTGCACATTAAATTCTTTTTTTAAAAAAACATAGAATTTTCAAATATAGACCTGTTCACTAACAGGAAAGGGTTGTTCAAGATGACTCCTGAAGCCCCTTTCAACTTTAAAATCTAATGACCAATTCCCAGAGCATTAGCAATGCTAGATATATACATATTTCTTAACCACAAAAACCCATTTCCTAGTTTCACCTAATGTTAATGAATTTGCTTCGAAACCAACCAACATTCATGGCTTTCTGTGAACGTATTACATGTGCCATTGATTTCTGACAGGTGAAATCTAGTTTTAAATCTTAGTTAAGGGAAAAAAAATGTTGCTCTTCTGTTGCCAAAAGATAATTGGTATATATAAGAGAGCTTGCCTTTGAATATATTTTATATATATATATATATATATATATTTATATATATATATATTTATATATATATATATATATTCTAGTACTTTAATATACATATTCATATGTTTTCATGAAATGAATTATATTTCTTGAATTTAATTTTATGAAATATATATGTGTATGTATATATACATAAAATTCCATGAATGGCTCTGTATTTGATTTTTTTTTTTTTTTTTTTTTTTTTTTTTTTTCTTTTTGCGGTATGCGGGCCTCTCACTGTTGTGGCCTCTCCCGTTGCGGAGCACAGGCTCCGGACGCACAGGCCCAGCGGCCATGGCTCACGGGCCCAGCCGCTCCGCGGCATATGGGATCCTCCCAGACCGGGGCACGAACCCGTATCCCCTGCATCGGCAGGCGGACTCTCAACCACTGCGCCACCAGGGAGGCCCTGTATTTGATTTTTAAAGTAATGAGAACATTGCAAAAAAAGATTTAACCGATTTTTCAGGATCCCAAAAAGGCAAAAGTAATTTTGCTTTTATAGTCTACTACCTGTCTAAACAATTTAGACTCTTCTATATTATTTTCCTGATGTCCTTTTCAGGTATGAAGGTGGAAACTACAACTTCACTTTTTCTATTCAATAAAAAAACTAAACAAAGGGTACGACACATTGCTTTTGTAGCCCATATTCCACATAGTTATTGCCCCTGACAGAGGAGGGACCTATCCACGCCTGCCTGCATCCACTTGAGGATGAACCAGATGACACAGTACCATCCTACCACCATGTTTGTTGAGCTCTCTTTGGATGCTGTGAAATGTGATTTGACATTTGTTGAGTTTAACCTACAAAAAGAATTTCTTGTTGTTCTAGGAACAAAAAAAGTAGGTTATTACATTAATTAAAAAATGGTCAGAAAACCTTGCAATGCACTGGCAAGATCCTTTAATCCTGGTTATGGATATTCTACAACGCCAGCCTGAAATTTTTTCTTGTGCAAAGTGTGCATGAATAAGTAAATAAATAACGTAAAGAAAATGAATGTCTAGAAAACAGAAAAGGCAGGAGATATGATTATTTGGCATTATCACAGTTTTTCAGCAACACTCAGTTTTCAGATGCAAAAAACAGTTCTTTCCCCCAGAAACCAATCCACTGAAACTGATTTGCAAGTGGAGTTTAATGCTGTTGATAGTCCATTCCTCATTTACTCAAATATTTGAAGTGGTAGATGCTTTCTGTTTTAAACAGGCCTAACTTATTTGTAAATAGTTAATAATAGCAGAAAACTTGAAGAATGCTCTTTTTTACTTCTGAAGATGGTTGTTTCATTTTACAGCACCAAGGATGATTTAGATTTTGGGGAGAACGGAGGAGGCCTGAAGATTTCTGAACTTGCACAAATGCAAACCACCTCTGGGAGGGCCAGCTTCAGGACAGCTGTGGTCTATAAGCCAAGTCAGGGCAAGAGACAGTTCTTTCTTTGAAAAACAATAGCAACAACAAAACCCCTCCAAAGGGAAACTGGGGAAGGACTGGAAACATTGCTTTCTTACTAATGTGAGGTTGGAAACATAGTGGGTTTCAAGTGAATTGGCCATGACCACACCGACACGTGGATGTGATTGGAGCCAGGATGGCAGGCAGATGTGAGTTTGGCATTTGCACGCCCACATTCAAAACATTTTCTCCTTTCTCCTACTAGCACATTGAGGCTGGCCTTTCTGGAGCAGTACAAACTGATTGCAGGTACGCATTACCTAGAAATATGCTGTTCGGCTTCCTATGGAGTCTGTGTACTTAGGTTCTGATTTATAAAAATGCAACATTTATCCAGGATATTGGACAAATGCTCGGAAATGTACACTTTGCCAGACAGCTGTGGAAGAACCTGTTTCCCCCATGGAGAGTTCACTAACCCCATTTCCACTTACTGAATAAGGAGATCTGTCTTGCCTGGGAGGGAACAAAATACCAAAATGTATGGTTTCAAGGTGAGGAGGGAGACAGAAACATGAGAAAATCAAGATTTCTTGCTAGGACCCAAGGACTAGCCCAGGCTTTCCCCAGTATGTGTTTTCAGTGGTCATTATCTATTTATTTTACCTGCCTACACATGTATCTATCTGTTCATTCCACTTCAAAAAGGCTTTGAAGCTGCAAAAATGATATGCTATCTTTCTTTAATATACAAAGAGCTCTTATAACTCAATAAGAAATGTGCTCCCAAAGGATATGAACAGAAAAAAAATACATATGGTTTTAAAAGATTTTCACTTATTAATCGGGCAGAGGTCAAAACTTTGAAAATAGGTTGAGGGTGGTCTGTGATAATACACAGTGCTGGTGAGATTGTGGGTAAATAGGTATCCCATATACTCCTAAACCAGAGTGCAAACTAGTACAAACATTTGGGGAAAACGATTGGGCAATATCTTTCAAAATTTAAAATATACCCTTGTCCCAGAAGTTCCATTGGAATTCTTCCAACAGATAAGACGCTCATGCACACAATTTGTATATGGTACAGTGGCTACTTCTGGCAGCAGGGGGGATTGCGTGGGTGGAGATGGGGTAGGAGAAAAACTCACTTATGCTCTGCATGCCAGTTGTATAGTTTAAATTTCCTAAATATGTGTCTATTACTTAGTCACAGAAAGAAAATTTAAAAACGTATTTGTTGGATGCATAAATGACTATAAATTCACCGAAAAGAAAAAAAGAGAAAAGAAAATGGCCCACAACGAAAATACAGAGGTAAAACAGAAGGACAAGAAGGTGATAAATTAGGCTGAAGGGAAAATAAAGGTAGAAACACTGAGAGGAAGTCAGAGGTAAGCCAGCATCGTGCACAGTTGCTAGAAGTGGGCTGAAAGTTCCCAGCAGCCCGTGCAGAGTGTCTATAAAATGAAAATAATCATTTGCCAGAAGTAGATCAGAGAGACATTTCTCCTGTGGTGCTCGCAGAGAAGGATGTAGTGAACAATGTCCTCAAGACCAAGCCTAGGATAAATTCAACAACACGTTTCAATAACAACCCATCCCGGGTTTCCTTGGTGGCACAGTGGTTGAGAGTCCGCCTGCCAATGTGGGGGACACGGGTTCATGCCCCGGTCTGGGAAGATCCCACATGCTGCAGAGCGGCTGGGCCCATGGGCCATGGCCACTGAGCCTGCACGTCTGGAGCCTGTGTTCCACGGCAGGAGAGGCCACAGCAGTGAGAGGCCCGCGTGCCGCCAAAAAAAAAAAAAAATGTAGGCAATAACAACCCATCCCTGTGGTGGACTGGGTTATCATTCAGGATTCTCCTTTCCTCCTTGTAATAGGGTTTCCATCCATGCTCCTGGCATGGAGACTTAGCAGGACTTCCCTCTACAGTGGGCAGAGGGAACATGCCACCCCACTCCCTGACTCCGTTCCCTTGTGAAACTTCCTTTGCCAATGAAATGAGGGCAGCAATGACGTGAGCTGTGTCTACATTGCATAGTTCTGCTCTGCCTTCTGAGCCTCAGCCTCCACTGTGAGGAGAGCAGGCCCCATGTAGCCACTGCCCCTTCAGCTCGTCTCCCGGTATGAAGACCCGTGGAGCAGCCTGGGACCATTCACGAAACCTGGAGTCCGACCCAGGTCAGCTGCACCACTGATGAAATGCACATGTGTGTGTGGAATAAATGTTTGCTCTTGTAAACAATAAGACTTGGGGGTTGTTTTTTACTCAGCAATATGCAGCAGAACACTGGCTAATGTATCCCTGGAGATGGGGATAAAAGAGTGAAAATAAGATCAGAAGGAAGCTTTTGAATTGCTGGAGATAGTGAGAATAAGCAGGTCCTCTAATAAAAGGATATAAACTCCCCCTAAGATCATCGCCCTACTTGGGGACTACACGACATTACTGATAATTAGTGGAGTATTATACGAGGTAACCCAGTGCTCTGTGGGTGAACTGATCCTGAAGACACTGCATGATGCCTTTGGGCATTCACTGAGAGCATGCATGGAAACTGGGATGATGGGTAATGTGTGTATATTCTGGGTGGGGTACCTAGGACTATAGTGATTCTCTTCACCATCATTCGAGGACAGTCTGCCAAGAATCTTGGGGCTAAAAGTAAGTGAAGCTCAAGGATCCAAACACAAGTGTAGACTCAGTCTTCCTGAGCCTCCCTTTCGGGCTTTCTCCTCATCCCCTTCAGTATGACTCAGTTCTCCTGGAATAAAGCTGGTTGTGCCTCTAGTTACAGTCCAGGGTGGGTATACCACATTTTCTTTAACCATTCATCTCCTGATGGACGTTTAGGTTGTTTGAGAGAGATTTATTTTAAAGATCGGCTCACACAGTTGTAGAGAACTGCAGGTCTGAAGTTTGCAGAGAAGCCTGGCAGGCTTGGGTCTGAATGGAGGCAGAATTCCTTCATCTTCCAGGAGGACCTCAGTCTTCTCTCTTAAGGCCTCCAAACGATTAGATGAGACCCACTCACATTATGGTAGGTAATCTGCTTTACTCAAAGTGTTCTAATGTAAATGCTAATCACAGCAATATCTAGACTGGTGTTTGACCAAGCAGCCCTTTACCAGGGCCTAACCAAGTTGAGACATAAAGTGAACCATCACAAGGTCAGTCCCCCCATCCCCTATGCCCAGCTTTGGGCCAGTATCCCAGCCTCCTTCTTGTCCAGGTGGGGAGATGGGAGAAAAATTAGGATCCTACACAAAGGCGGACTCTCTTCTTAAATTATGAATACCATCAACATTTTTTTCTAGTCTCACTGCTCGCCACTTGATTTGTCAAGTCAATATAATGATGTGTATCTTTAGCCTGCACATCCGCTGTTTGGCAGAAGTGTGTCTGTAATATGGCACACCGTTGTCGGAAATCATTTGACTTCCTGGATCCACATGGTCATGTGTTCCTTTTGTGATACTAGAATGTGAATGTGTTAAATTTTTTATGTGTGTGTGGAGGGGAGGCCTATGTGTCACATCTGGACTTTGAAAAATATCAAGGAACCCGATGTATATTCATATGATCATATATGTATATACAGATATACTACACACCCCTTTAAAATGGGAACAGCTTTGTTTGTAGCCCTTGTTTTTATTGAAGGATCATGTGAGTGAATAAAACCATAAGAAAACATATGGGAGAACAGCCAAGTCAGTTATAAATACAATCTACATTGTTTTAACAGCGTCGCAGAGGGAGGAGGGAGGGGAACAGTGTTTATCGATTGTTTCCAGTCCATGCCAGGTCCTGTGTGAGGCATTGCCCGTGGATCCTCTCGTCTGATGCCGGGAGGGATCACTTCCCTTAAGCTGGGGAATCAGGCTCTGCAAACAAAGTGCATAAGCAAGATTTGAACGGAAGTTTGCCTTAATCTAAATGCATGGGTTTTTCCCGCATGACACCCTGGCTGCACCTCTTGCCATGTAGCACATGCTCTCAGAACACTCACTAGCAAATTACAAGGTTTTATGGTGATGGTGGCCAGTGCGTAGCAACTGCTTGGAAGGGCTTCAGGCAAAATTATGCTTTACGGCTTAGAATCTGGGGACGCTGGCCCTGTGTGGTGTTCAGAAGGGGATTCTTCCTCCCTTCTCCCTCTTTTTCTACTTCAGGAAACCCCTCTCCCTACCCAGAGCTTCTTGGAGGAAACACTCCAAGCCCCTCTGCTAGCTTCTCTGACCAGATTCCTTTGTTTTGGAAAGATCATTCCACAGGTCCCGATGGGAATGGGTCAAGTTGGGAGACGGAGAAGGTGGTTCAAGATTCTTTTGGAAGTAAGATCAGCAGGCTCAGGGTTGGTAGATGGGTGGGAGGGAGGCGGGGAGTGAGATCAAAGATCACTCCTGAGTTTCCGGTTTTGGCTACAGGGCAGATGGAGTCAAGTTGGGGTGGAAAGATAATCAGTTCACTCTGCGTCCGTTGAGCTGGAGGCGCTGTGGACCACGTGGGTGGAGCTGTCCAGGGTTCGGTGCTGGGACAGAAAGGAGGGAGAGCCGGCCTGGAGGAGGAGCTGGACACGCCTGTTTCCTAAAAGGTGCTCAGAAGACGTTGTGAAATGCTGGGATGAGAGGGCTGCTGCGGACAGTTGTGCTGGGACAGGAAGTTGGCAGGTTTGCATCTGAAGGCTCTTTTTCTCTGAAGGGCTTGCTACCTGCTGGGAGAGAGGTGGGCGGTGGTGTCCTGGGATTGAGTGGAGAGGAGAACTTCCAAACCAGCCAACTATTTTCAGGAAATGAGTCAAGTAGAGAAACATAAAGGGATCCCTGGGCAGCACCGAGGGCAGGGTTGAGGCTGGACGCCGTGCATTCATAGTGGTCCCAGCCTGCTGGGTGGTGTCACTTTGTCAGCAGGGTCTCAGCCTGGGTTTGGGTCCAGCTGGTGGGAGGTGGATTGATGGGCAGCTGAGCACCACAGTGTAAGGGAGCCGGTGTGGTGGACGGGACGGGCTGTGAGGTTACAGGGGCCAGGGAGGAAGCCCTGCTGGGGTTGAGTATGCTGAAATCTCGGTGAGGAGGAAGAAAAGCCAAGTGGGTGTAGCCCAGTGAGAAAGTGGAGAGGAAAAGGGATCTGGTGAGAGTGTAAGCGTGAAGGTGAATTTCATGTCATCTCGGGATGCCAAGATCCCAGGGAAGCCGGGGAAAGCATGTCCAAGGGGGATGGAGAGGGCGGCCCAGGATCTGAGGGTGCAAGGTAGGGCTTGTGGTCCCAGTGATGCAGTGTCACCAAGGGGACGCGGGCAATGGGCAGAAGGAGGGATAGAGGGTTCAGTACAAAGTCCTTCGTGCAGGGGCCTGGGTGGGCAGCAGGAAGACCAGTGTAGGGCTGGGTGAAGTGTGGGAGCTGCCCCATCCATTTTGGGGGGTTCCCTAGAAGCAGACCCTGAGTCAAGGAGCTGGGTGCAGTGGCTCATTTGGGGGATGACCCAGGAGCACCAGGAGGAACAGGGAGAGAAGTGAAGGGTCCACTAATGAACGGGCTGCACTGAGGCTCGAGCCTGGGCTCACCGAGGGGTGAGGACCCCAGCTCTCATGGGTCATTGGCTGTGCATTGCTGTGGGGCGTCTACTGCCTGCACCTGTCCTGCGCTGTAAGGTCAAGGTACTCCGCTGGCTGGAGTGCATTCTCAAGAAAGGGGCAGGAAGCCTTCAGCTGGGATGGAAACTGCCACAGTTGGCTGAGAGTGTATAGCTAGGTGCTGCCAGGGTCTTTAACCAGGGACAGGGAGTCCGGAAGGAGCAGTATGGGGGCAAAGTGGGAGCAGTCAGGTCTTAGACATGATGTTTGGGAAAGAGATGGCTGCTCTTGCCTCCTGACTCTCAGATAGATGAGGCTCACGGAGGCACAGTCCTCGGGAGGGGTCCAGGGAAAGTTCACCTGTAAGCAAGAGCCAGGTTCCGGAGGACCAGCGGGGGCAATGGGTGAAGGGCTGTGGATCAGAGGGAATGCGTGCATTAGAGAGGAGCTTCACAGAGCTCGGAAGTTTGGGTGGAAGAAGTGTGGAGTCGGGGAGGAGAAGTTCAGAGCCCAGGGGATACAGGTGCCTGGAGAGGGTCCCACCTGGGCCGTGACACGGCAGGACAGACACACGGTGCAGGTGGGTTCTGCTGGCCTCGTGGCTTCTTGTAAAGTGTGTCCCCGGGGTTCTTGGGAGTATTTAGGGGCTTCTCATAGGGAATCATCTGTAGAGCGTGTATCTAGGTGACTCCAGGATGGATCCAAGAATCGTAATGCTTGTTGGAAACAGCCACGTCCAGGTGCTGGGGGGCCGATCTCTCCGCCAGGTCCTGGGGTGAAGCCACGGAGGACACGCCCAGGGGAGGGGCCAGGGCTGGGTCTCTATGTTCTGAGGTGCTTTCTCCAGGTGCCTCCACAGGCCACAGCCTTAAACTGAGCTGCCTAATTCACCCAAAGCGAGGCTGAGAACGACGGGGATGCCTCCCGCATATTGGTCATGGTCACGAATTTCTAACTGACACAGTCCTTTCTTCCAATGGGACATGATGTCACACCTAACACACAAACTGATCTAGGCAGAGCTGCTGGCAAAAGAGCTCTGCTGGCTCTTGGTATCAGCCACACCATGGCCTCCCCAGGTGGACAAAGGGAACCCAGTTTGAAAACCACCGTTTGTGTGAGCCTACCATCTCTCCTCAGCTGGGCTTGCATTGGACAGTCACGCGGTGAGACTCCTTGGCTCTGGGTGGTGGGGAGCCGGGGGCCCCGCGTGGCATTCTGCCTGGGTGATTGAGGGCTGCGGTGGACACAGCTGGCCCTGCATGCTGGCCAAGACTTGGGCTCTGTCCACACAGGCTCCCTTTTATGGGGCTCAGCAGGAGAAACTCCTTGTTCCTGGCAGAAAAAAATGTTTTTCTCCAGAGCTGCTAGTTGGTTTTTTAAAAAAAATATTTCTGGTGACCAGGAACGTCATAGCAGCATTTGTCTCCTCTAACGCTGAGCTCCGGGCTGTGGTCCACCTTTCGTGGGCATTTGTACAGGTAACCGGTGTTACCCCAGACTTTACAGAAAGACTCCACTCTTGTTTTTCGTTTGCTCTCTTTCTATGACTTTATTGTATTATGGACCACACTGTATTTAGGACCAATAAAAGATTGGCTTTGGAATTGTAATGAGCTTGGACAATTTAAGGACGTGTAAGTTTGGGCTCCCAAGGGACAGACTCAGAGACCAAGATGTGACGTCGGCATTGATTTGGGAAGTGAAGTGGGAGGGGGGAGGGGAGGGAACCTACAACACAGGCGCCAGACGCTGCCCAGCCGGGCATCACACGCACGCCTGTTTACATCAGCAGCTGAACCTCCCTGAAAGCCCAGACCCTTTCCACTCCTTCTCCCCACTCCTTGGAATTGTCCACGTGCAGTCTTCACCAGCTAGGGAGGGAGCAGGAAAGACAGGTAAAGGATGCCGCTCTAGGATGCCTTGGGGTTGAGGCCTGAAGAGGGGATCACCCCTCACCCTCTTCACCACAAGCTCACTTCATCTATGGGAATCTGGGTTCCTCCACCTTCAACACCTGGCACCTCGAAAGGTTGTATCTCCATACACGGGGCCAGGTGTGAGCAGATCTCAGCATCCTGAGTAGCTCACTTGCCATCTCTGAATCTTGTAAAATTTAGACCACAAGACTGGCCTTGCACACCTTATAGAAACAAGTGAGACCTAGGATTTAAAAGGACAAGGTTTTTTTCCGCCCACATTTATTATTTTAATTATTGATGTTAAATTACCAAGGAGGAGAAATGACAATAGCTATTTTGATTCGTTTTACTTTTTATTTTGAATCTTTTTTAGCTTTTACATAGCAGAAAACCTAATAAGCATTCTTTTATGTTTTTAAAATAATCTCTTTTTATTGAGGTATCATTCACACACGATGCAATGCACATGTGTTAAGAGCACGCTTCAGTCAACGTGACAAAGGCGGACACCTGTGGAGCCTACACGCCTAACAAGCTACAGAACATCCTCCCAGGGACTTCCCTTCCATCCACACCCAAGGAGCAACCACTCCTGTGACTTCTGCACCATAGGCTAATTTTGCCTTTTCCAGAACCTCATAAACATGGGGGCACAGACATGTGTCCTCTGTGCCTGGCTTCTTTTGTTCAGTGGAATGGTTTTCAGACCCATCCGTGTTGAGCTGACCAGAAGTTCATTCCTTTTTATCATTGAGTAGTGTTCCATTGGATAAATATGCTATTTTCCTAATGCATATAAAACCACATAAATAGACATTCTCTTATTGATGGACATTTGAGTTGCTTCCAGGTTTTGGCTACAGAGGACGTGGAAATTCATAAAGTTTGCCATAAAAAACAAGCTGTTGTTCATCCCCCTCTCCCTCATCCCTGCCTCCAGTTAATGGGCAAGTCCCACCATCCTGTTGCTGCTTCTCAGACCCGCCTCCTGCCCTCCAGTGCTGCCCCAGGTCTCCAGGCCAGGCCTGCCTCTCCCTTGCCTGGTCCACTGCCACCAGCCTGGGCTTCCTGCTGGTGACCTGCTCCTGCTTGATCTACTGTCTACCTAAACAACCAGAGTGGGCTTCTAAAAGCACAGATTGGATCATGTCACCCTGTTTGGGATGTATCAGTGGCTGCTTGTTCCCTTACAGTAAAACCCCAATCTCACCCTAAAGCCCTGGTGACTTGTGAAGGGGCTCTGGCTGCCCCTGAGACCTCCCCACATCCCCTCTCTGCTTTGTCACTGCTCTCCAACTGCACCAGGCTTCTTTCTGCCGTTTGAGCACATCCATCTTCTATGCTGTTTACCAGCTCATGTGCTGTTCCCCTGTCTCCAATGCTGTTCCCTTGTCTCCAATGCTGTTCCCTTCATGCTTGGGTCAGCTGCCTCCTTCTCTTTTTCCACCTAAATGTCTCTCCCTTGAGGGGGGGCTTCTCTGAACACTCCTTCCGAGGTGACTTTCCACCCCATTTTTCCTCTATCCTGGCACACTGGTCCCTCCTCGCCCCCAGCACACAGCAGAATTTGAAGTTAAATATTCATCCTCTGGTCTGTTGCCCACAAGGCCATTGGCTCCATCCGTTAGGGCAGGAATAAGTCTGTGTAGCTCACTAGTTTTTTTTTCTTTTCATGTAAATAATTTTGTTTAATTTTTCTTTTGTAAAACAGTGAGCAAGGAATTGCTATCTATATGGCCCCCATACATCCTGTTAGGCACAGCGTACAAAAAACTATACTATTCAAGAATTAAGAAAATGATTTTAAGATAATTTAATATATAGAAAGGAATAATAAAATATAAAATGGTAAACATGTACATAAATCTAAATAAAAATTCTTTGTAAAAAGTAAAAAAAAAAAAAACCAAACCCCAAAACAACCCAAAGTCTCTTTGTAAATTATAAAGACTTATGCAAATGATGACTTTTATTAGTATAGTTTATTGCTCACTTGTTTTACCCAGTACTGAACACGGTGTGTAAGTAGTAGGTGCTCATAAATGTTTGTTGAACAGATCCTTGAGTTTTACGTAAAGTGTTACACAAAACACTAAAATCCTCCTCACTCCCAGGCATAGGGATGACCCATGATTACAGCAGTTCCTGCCTCTCTTTCAGCCGTGGGGTGTTATGTTAAATCTGGCAGGTACAATCCAGCACAGTGAAAGGTGTCGAGAAATGACTTTAAACTTTGGAGGGCTAACATAGAAGGCTAATTTACTGAGATATTAATTTGTGTGTGTGGGTGCTTTTTCCTGTTCTGCAAAGGAAGTCAGGCTTTTTCTTACTGCTTGGGCACAAAATGCATATTTCTTGCACACCTGTTGGCATATGAAGATTCATACCCACCGCCCAGGCCTCATCGTGATGGGTGAATAAGTTAAATCAAATGCAATTTCTGCTTACTAAATACCATCATCAAATTTGGAACCAGCTCACTTGATTTATGAGTACTGTTTTATTTATTCTGTGCTATTTTCACCACTACAAAGATGTGTCTGCATTTGCTTATGAAAATGTTTGCCTTGGCATATTTTTAAAGTTTCAATTTCTCTTAGCTACACCACAAAACCAGTTACTGCTATTTAATTCAACTCATACTTGTTGCTGGGCATAAGCAATGCTTCTAGAGTCATTAGTGATGCACACACAGATGCCCAGACAGTGCAGGTGGGTAGCAAATGATATAAGACATTAGCCAGCGTCTGCAGGGAGAAAATCATTCCTATGGAGGAAGGTAAGTTTTTCTGGGAGCAATGCTAAATCTTCAGTTAACAGGAAACTATTTCATAATTTATAATTCATGTGTGACATAATTTACATGATTTGTAAATTACCAAATAGTTCCCTTGTGTCCCTATATTCATGCATTCATTCATGGTATAATCTTACCTAATTCCTCAAGATTTAAATTTTGTACCTTCATGATTGGGAAACCTTAAGTCTCCCATACCATCAGAATGCAAAGTACTTGCCAGCAGGATTTCTGTAGCTCAGCAAATGTTGGCAAGAGAACCTATCGGAGTTGAACGCACTCAGTTTGCTGCAGCCCAGGGTTTTCTTAGTGGCCAAGCTGGGATTTGAACCCGTTCTCCCAATCCAATCCAGTGGTTCCACAGAGTCAGGTTGAGAATGGAAGGAGAAACACTTGAGGGAACAGGGGAAGATGGAGAAGGAAGTGGAATTTGTGGAGAGGACATGAATCTGCTGGAGCGCAAAGGGCAGGGTCCTGGTCTTTCCACCTGGCGGCCTTGCGCACTGCTCTCAGAAGGAGCCATGTTGGTCTTGGAAACATTAGGAAACTATTAATAAATAGTGACTTTTGGATCACTGTATTTCCCCAACGTTTTAGAAAATTAGAAACTAAAACACCATGGATTTCCTCATCAAATGCTGGAATGTCTTAGAAGAAAATTTGGGAAGATCTAAATAATTTTTGTTTGTTTATCACATTAACATCATTAATCATTTTTTAGTCAGAAGAGGTATTTGCCATTAAAAAGCTCATCCACCAAACCGATTTTTTTCCCTTGGATTTAAAAAATTAAATGTATTTGGAAGTGCCTGATTCAAGAGTAATAAATGTTTATTACAGACATCTTGGAAAATGCAAAAAATACAAAGAAGGTAATTACCACCCCCATAACCTATCTCACCATATAGAGAATACCAAACTTACTTCTTATTCTGAAAACATCTTTTGTTTTATCTTTACAATGTTTAATAGGAAAGTTTATTTAAATTATTTTTAATGGTCTTGAAAACACACACAAAATTAGATAGTATATTGAACCAACATGTATCCATAATCCATCTTTAAAAATTATCATCATCTGCCAGTTTGTTTCAACTTTTTCCCCCCTCCATATTTTATTTTTATTGGAGTATTTTAAAGCAAATCTCACATGTCATATAATTTCACCCATAAATACTTCAGTATATATACATCTTTAATTGATAAGGGCTTTTCAAAAATCTAATTATCACACCAGCATTAAACCTAAAATGTTAACAATAATTTCTAATATCATCTAATATCCATTCATACTAAAATTTAGCAATTTGTTACTCAGTTGATTTCTTTGAATCACATATTGCCTTATATCTGGTTATAGCCCATAAGTATCTTTTATTTTTTTAACATCTCCTTCTCTGTTTTTCCCTTTCTTTTCTTTTCTCTTTTCTTCTTCTTCTTCTTCTCCTTCTTCTTCTTCTTTTTTTTTTCCTGATGGTTGTTAGATACACTGGAGCTTTTGAGCTGGAGAATGTCCTACTTCCTGGATTTGGCTGCTTCCTTGTGGTGATGTGTAATTTGTTTCTCTATTCCTGGTATTTCCTGTAAACTGGGAGGTAAATCTGGAAGCTTGATTAGATTAAGGGTTGCAGGGGTGGGGCTTGGGGTGGTCCTTGCAAGATGAGGCTTATAATGCTTGTTAGGGGTTGTCAGCCAGATGCTTCAGCAAAAAGTTCTTTAACATATTTTACCAAACATCATCCACTGATGATTGTTACTTAGACCCAGTAGTCTGCCGGCTCAAACCTCTTTACACTGGCTCGTACCAGTTCACAAGAGCCGATTGGCCACATCTCTTCCCAACTGTGGTTGAGAAACATCATGTTGGCAGTTTGAAAACAGCCACAGTGCAGTATTTACACCCCAGAAATTGGCCAATGTGGCAAAGCAAGCCCTTCCTCCACCCTTTCCCGTGTCAAACATTTACAAACACAACACTGCTTAGATCCGTTATTTCATGCAGGGCTGCAAAACACTGATGTCCTAATTCTGTCTGTCAGCTAGAATTCTCCTATGAAGGAGAACTTTCTCTCATTAACTCTATGGTTACCTTGAAATACAAGAAAGACAGCATAATTCTTGCTTTTTTGCCTTTATCAATTTTCAAAGTAATGAGGTCTTGCCTTAACGATTTCCAATCGTAACAGTGAGGTTTCTTTTTTTTTTTTTTTTTTGTGGTACGCGGGCCTCTCACTGCTGTGGCCTCTCCGTTGTGGAGCACAGGCTCCGGACGCGCAGGCTCAGCGGCCATGGCTCAGGGGCCCAGCCGCTCCGCGCCATGTGGGATCTTCCCGGACCGGGGCACGAACCCATATCCCCTGCATCGGCAGGCGGACTCTCAACTGCTGCGCCACCAGGGAAGCCCTCTTTTTTGTTTTAACATTATGTGCTCAGTGATTTATTTGTATTTGATGTGTTTCAGTTCAATGCATCTCTTATTCCTTTTGGTATCCAAACTGTCCTGCTACAGGCCAGCAAAAACCTTTTCAGTTTGGCTCCTGTGTCCTCTTGACAAATCTAGTCAAGAACCCACATTCGAGCACATTTTCCAACACCTAATTCTTAGGTGTAAGGGAAACTTTCATAAATGATCTCTTCTTAATTGAGTCTCTGCATTAATTGGACCATTTCCATCCCCTGTGAAATACATACTGCCCAATGCCAAAGGCCCTGCAAATGCACATGCCCTGTAGACCACTTTCTTGAGCAGTGTTGTCTAAAAGAACTTTCTGCGATGGTAGAAATGCTCTGTGTTTTCACTGTCCCATGTGGAAGCCATTCGTCTTGTCTGAATATTGAGCACTTGAAGTGTGCCTAGTGAGACTGAGGGGCTGAACTTTACATTCTTTTTAATATTAGTTAGTTGAAATGTACATAACCCATGTGCCAGTTGCTGCCATACTAGACAACATAGTTCTAGAACTTGTAACAGGCCTTCCACCTTCGGTTAAGTTCTGTACCTGTCGGGAGTCCTTGGGTCTGTTTCCAAATATCTTTAGGTTTTTTGTACTTCTTATTGTACTTGTATACTTTGATTAAACAGTGTGAAAATCAAAGAAACACAAGTGTGAAAATGAAAGAAAACCACACTTCACACTTTTGAAAAAGAATTTATGAAGGCAAGTCACTTAGAAATTGTTGTTGATTTAGAGGTATGCAAGATAACACCCCAAGTTTATCTTAGGGTGTTACAAAAGTTTATCAACTTTTTTGCACTCTGATAATTTAACAAGTGTCTCCAATTTCTCACTGCACTTAAAAAAAATAAAAACTTGACTAGAGAATGCATGTGGGCATGGTTTTTGGAAAAAAAGAAAAATTTCAACACTAATCAGCTGATCCATTCTCAGGAATAGGCTTTGGCCCTCTTTTTTTCTTTTTTTAAGATCTATCTATCTATCTATATTATATATATATATAATATTTGAAAGATTTTATTTATGCTTTAACCTACTTTTTCAAGGAACATTAATTCTAATAGCACAGAGGGCTTCAATGTATTTTCATATATCTGCTCCATTCAGAAGGAATATTTTCTTTTCATTATGTTTCCTAACCATTATTGTGTGTGTTTGCTCATGACTTTGGCAGGAAAGCGTGGAACGAATGTTATCAGAGACGTGTGGAGTCCAAATCTTTAACCCCCTGATGTGTTTCATTCCCTGAAATCAGGCAATCCACATCCTGGAACTAAGGACTCATGAAAACAAACCCACTGGTTTTGGCCACTTTTGAGGGATCACGGATAAGAAGAGAGGTGAGGGAAGAATGAAAAAGACAAGAGGGCTGATCTTTGGTCCCTGGGCTCTTAGAAGGCAGTTTTGCAAATTCAAGGAGTCAACACGGGGCCGTTACAAGAAGGTCAGTTTAAACTGGCCTCTCTCCCTTTTGTAGAAGATCAGGAGGCTCTTCCCCAATCACTACTACACATCAGGCCCTGTTTTAAGTGCTTTATGTGGATTTTATCAGTTAAACCTTATGACATTCTTGATGCTTCCCTGGAGGTCCAGTGGTTAAGGCTCTGTGCTTCACGGTGGGGGAGGGGTGGTGCAGGTTCTACCCCCAGTCGGGGAACTAAGATCCCGCATGCTGCATGGCATAGCCAAAAACCCCCCAAACAACCAACCAACCAAAGAGACAAACAAAAAAAACCCCAAAACAAAAACTTTGTATCCTTAGTTTAGTGATGATTAAACTGAGGTACAGAGCGGTTAAGCGTGTTGCCTAAATCACTCCACTAGAAGGAGTAAAGCCAGTGTTTGAACCTACATTTTATTACTAGGTCAAGAAGGAATTTGAAGACATCTCAAGATACTTTCATAAAAAGTATGGAGAAATGTGGCTGGATGACCATGTAATTACTTGGATGAAAGACTGCACAAAGTCTCATGAGTAGGTTCCAACATTCAGCAGGACATGTTGAAGAGGCTGTGGCTGGAAAGCAGTATGTGGAATAACTTGGGGGTTCCAGGCACATTGAGATGAATCAGGTTCCTAAATTATCTCCCACAAGGGTGGGCTGCCCAAGACAAGGGACGTTCTGGGCCACTCTTTGGGCTTTGGGGAGAGGTCAGCTCTCTCTTGTTGAAGATACTGAGGAAGGCTGGACATATTTTAGACAGTTTTAGACATATTGCAGAGGAACAATAGGTCCTGTTCTAATAAATGTCTAGAATGGGTTCTGTAAAGGTTCTAGAATAGGGGTAGTGATTGAATGAAAACCTTGAAAATGCTCCGATTGTCAACATTCTCCAAGGTTAAGGAGGAACAGAAAGGCACATGGGGGCTTCCTGGAACAAGCAAAATTTTTTCATTGGAGGAGAATAATAATTTTAAGAAATGTAGTCAAAGCACAGAGGTTTCTTAGGGCAGTGAAACTACTCTGTATGATACTATAATGGTAGATACATGTCATTATCCATTTGTTCAAACCCATAGAATGTACAACGCTAATGTAAACTATGGACTCTGGGCCAGAATGGTGCGTCAGTGTAGGTTCTTTCATTGTCACAAATGTGCCCCCTGGTGGGGGGATGTTGTTAATGGGGAAGTGGCTGTGAAGGAGGTGAGGCTGTGTAGGGATGTACGGAAATCTCCGCACCTTCCTCTCAGTTTTCCTCTGAACCTAAAACTCCTTTAGAAAAAATTAAGCCTTAAGAAATGTAGGTATAATTTACATACAGTTACATTCACTCCTTTAGGGTATAGTTTTGTGAGTTTTGACAAATGCATAAACGTGTAACCTTCACCACAATCCACATGTAGAACAATCCCACCATCATCCAACATTCCCTCGTCCCCCTCGTGGTAGACAATACTTCCCTCGTCTCCAACCCTGGGCAACTGTTGAGGTGTTCTCTGTGCCTTTACTTTAACCTCTTTCTAAATGGAAAGTGGAAAACTAAACGGAATCGTACAGTACACAGTCTTTTGAGTCTGGCTTCTTTCACCCACCGGAAGTCACTGTGGCTGGCCAGGCTATTCTGAGCATCAGCGGTTCATTTTCTTTTACTGCTGAGTAGCATCCTGTGGTATACATGGACCACACAACTTACCCATGTATCCATTGAAGGGCATTTGGGTTGTCTCCAGTTTTTGGCAGTTACGAGTAAAGCTGCTATAACCGTTGGCTTCTAGGTTTTCGTGTGAGCATAAGTTTTCATTTCCCTTGGGCAAACACTCAGGATTGGGATTTCTGGATTCCATAGCAAGTGTGCATTCAACTTTAAAAGATAATCATGTTTCGAATGCATCAGTTTGTATTTCTGATTTGCTCTGTGATCTTGGATCCGAAGTAAGTTCTAGGTCTAATTTTTCAAATAGTGCAATTTACTTTTGTCTTCCACAGTAGGAAGTGGGAGGATTCTGACCATCGCAGAGTGCTTCAAGGTTTTGAAAGACAAAATTGCTCTATATAGACAGGTAGCAAGTGTCTAGGAATTTCTGTAGATACTTCTTCTGTGATATTTATGCAGAAGAATGACATGGAAGCAGTTACCTGTTAAGAAAACGCCATGAACACATGCATGTCAATAGCAAAGCTTCCATCTAAGAAGACTGTTTTTATTCTTTCTGCTTAGCTTTCATTATCCTACAGGGAGTCCCAGAGTAACTTGACACACAGCACATACCACGTTCTAAACAGAATCAGTCCATTGTCATGAAGGCTCCTGCCAGTGGTAGAAAACTAGCACTGAAGGACACTAAATGAATACCGGAATGGGGTAACATTATGCAGGCAACATTGTTGAGGGTAAACGATATTTTTTATTATATCACATTATTAGTTCCATCCGTTTGCATCAGATGAGGGGGTAGGATGACCGTGAGTTTCTTCTGTTTACATAGCTACATAGATTAATCGTTTTGAAACAAAATCTATTTCTCTGTAAATAAGCAAGGACATTGGGGCAACCAAGTATTCTCAGAAAAGGAGTGTTTTTAATTTTTATAAGCATCTTAGGAAAATCAGATACAGGAATGTGGAGTTTATCTGACGAAAAGGAAATTTCTTACCTATATGAGTAGTTTCATAAAGTTACAGCACTGGCTTAATATAGATCTAAAACTTTCCTTTGGGAAAAACTTATGTTTGGCTCTAAAGAACAGTGAGTCAAATCAAATTAAGCAAATTAGCAAACTGCTGTGATTTTTTTCCACCTTTTAAAATGAGAATTCAGGGATTAAAAAACAGCACAGCTTTCAGTTAAGAATGTTGTATTTTTGTGCAAATCAACAATAATTAATCTTCTAGGTATAGGATAACGTGCCACAATATTTCTAATAACAATGTGAAGTAATAAAAGTTATTGTAACTGCTAAACTAAGCTCATCTAGTCAAAGGGAAAAAGTCATTTAGTGCCCTTAACTGTCAACAGTCTTAAGTGGCCTTCAAATAAACCTGCAAGAAAGTCTGAGGATTGAGAGGAAAAATTTCTCTACTTTCTTGAGTATATTTATTGCTGGTATTTGATTTTTAGCAACTGGTAACTTGTGGAATTTCATTTTTAGTAGTAATGCAGAAAAATAATACAGGGGCAATAGAACTCTTCTAATTGGTTTCAAATCTTGAGCAATTGTTTCAAAATGTTCATATAATTGAATATTTTATTGTGACCTTTTATTCAGGAATGACAGCTTCTTAATTCTGGGTCTTTGGCTGATATCCAAAGCCAAGCAGTAGACAAGTTTGAGAGATGATGTGTCATTAACCAAACCTCATTCCTGAGCCAGGAAAGTCAAGTCACCAGGAGCAGCTCTCAGTGACTTATTAAGTTACTAAAACTCGATGGGCTTTTTTAGATTAGTAAAGTGATACCTCGTTGATTCTGGAAATTGGTAATTTAAGATGATTTCTCTGTATAATATTCAGCAAACCATAAGATTTTTTTTGATAATTTCCAGTCTCATCAAAATATAGATTATGGTTTTATGTGAGTCCTGTGTAATCTTAGCAGAGTCTGCATAAGCTGTGGGCTCAGGGGCTGGTTTCTCAGAAAAGTGGGGCTTTCAGGATCACCTAACATTGGAATGAGTTCTTGATGACTCTTTGCAAGTGAACAAGCAGTTTACAATTTCTCCTCTAAAAAGGAAAACAAACAACAATCAGTTTTGAAATGCAAACATATCGTTTTACTTAGACCTTGAATGATTTCAGGTTCCATAAGAGATATCTATGAGAACCGAGGGGATTAAAGTGTTCCTTGGGGACACAAAAAAAGACAGGTGTCCCCACCACTGTGTGCCTGACCAAGATCAGCTGGTGGAGGGCGGAGAGATGCCCATTTCTATGATTTAGCTTGAAGTTCCAGGATTAAAGTATGCTTTTGAGTGGTTTATAATTTCTTTTTCAAATATTACCGTTATACACACACAAAGACACACAATTTGTAGTGACTTCCTCAAGAGCCCGTGGCAATCCCTCCTGGCTGGGACCAACCAGTGTGTTCCAACCAGCAGTATGCTCCCCTGAAATTTGTTAGAAATGCAAAGTATCAGGTCCCACGCAGACCTATTCAGTCCCAAACTCTGGGGATGGGGCCCGAAATCTGTGTTTTAAGAAGTCTTGAGGATTCCGAGGATTCCAGGGTGAAACTACTGACCTGGATAAGGTTCCTTTGCAAAGAAACAAATTTAGCTTGGAGCTTTTAAAAAAAAAATCTTGAAAATCCGCTCTGCTTTTGGGCAGCTGTCAAGATGTTGGACGTGGTTAAAGGATTAATACCCTCACGGGCAGCCCTCATTCAATATCTCCCAGGAGTTAGGTTGAAATATGCCAGCTCTCTCTCCCCTTTGGGTGGGATAATTCCCAGAGAGGGTTTTGCAGGGCTGTTCCTGTGGGACTGAGTTCCAGATGCCCACCTTCAGGGCTGGCTTTGCAGCCTGCTTCCCCTTCCCTGTATTTACTCCCTCTTTCCCTGTAGGTGTTCCCTGAACAACTCCTCCCCCACCCCACCCCCACCCCCAAGCTATTCTCAAATCCTGGTCTCCAAGATGCTTCTAGCAGGTTCCAGACTAAGGCACTCATATATGGTAAGTGCTCAATAAAAACAGATAAACTGAACTTTCCCTTTATTCTAACCCGGGTTAGAGGCCACCATTCTATTTATGCCACACCTGAACAGAAGCAGAAGTACACCTGGGAATGCAAGGGCCAAGGTTAAGAACATGTGGTTTAGAGCCAAATTCCTGTGATGGAATCTGGCTTTACCTCTCCCTGGCTGTGTGACCTTGCCCTCATTGCTTAACTTCTCTGTGCCTGTTTCCTCATCTGTAAAACAAACATAATTATAGCACATGCCTCAGAGTGTCCTTAGGGGGATTTAATGTGTTCAAGGTGTAAAGTGGTTAGAACAGCATCTGGCACATGGTAAACATTTAACAAATGCTTTCTATTAGTAGTAATACTCTGTTGTTGTTTTTCCAATTTGTTGTTTTTTCTTGGCAAGTGACTTCAGCACAATTTCCGTTCTGTTCATTCCTTTTCTCCAAAGAAATTCCTGACATTCACCTATTGTTCTTCAACCTGGTTATCGTACTTGTTTGTGATCAGGCCATGAGACTTCACATGGCATGAAACACTAACAAGGTATGCTTACTGACTTTGCATTTAGCAGTAAACACTTACCGATTCAGAGCTTTACGCAAATTATCCTACTGCATCTTCTCAATAACATTAGGATAGAGGTATTTTTCATTCTTCTCCATCTTATGGTTGGGAAAATTGAGGCTTGAAGAGGTGAAATTCCTTTTCTGGGCTTCAGAGCTATTAAGTGGTAGACAAGAGATTCCAACACAGGACTCCACGGCAGACCCCTGCTCTTAGCCCTAACACTATACAAACAGGACTACTTAGTGTTACCTCTAGATGAATGGTTCTCTTTCATTCCTAGAAATGTGAATTCCCTGGACAGATGGCTAAAATGCAGCTCACCAGGCCCAGCACTGAGCAGGTCTAAGTCTGGACACCTGGGGGCATTTCTAACAAGTCCCAGGTGATGATGCTGTGATCTTGGTCCCGGGACCACACTTTGGGAAGCACTGCTCTGTATCATAGCCCAGTTAGAACATTCTAGTAAAATAAATAAGATAAAAATGATTTGGGACTACGACCTCATTTTCATGATATGTTCAATACATGTGATGTAAATACCTCCTTTGGCAATCGTTTTTAAACTATACATAATAGAAATTTATTTTTCTATTACATAAAAGAGCTACAGAAGTAGGCTATGCAGAGTTGGCATGGTGCCCTTAATGTCAGAGACTAGGTTTCTCTACACAGACCCTTGATGCTCCACCATCTTCAGCATGTGGCTTCCACTGCATGGTCTAAGATGGCTGCTGGAGGATCAGCTATCACATTTGCATTCCAGCTGACAGGAAGGAGGAAGGACGGAAGAAGGGCACACGTCTCCTTTTAAATTTTCTTGAAAAATTTAATTGCCAACCCCCCCACCCCGACTTCTGTACAGTTCGATAGAGTTAAGTACGGTCACATAGTTTTACAATGGATCTCTAGAGTTTTTCCATCTTCTTTGTCCTACTTTAAGAAATTATTACCAAAAAAAAAAAAAGTCCCAAGGCATACTTTCAACAGCTGCATGTGCCAATGACACTGTGGAGATAAGAGCGGTACATTCACATGAAAAGCTTGTCAGTCTCCGGTGTCTCTCTCCTTATTGGCTGGATCTAAATAAATCATGTGGATGCCTAACAAATGACTTTTTAGAAGTGCTGGGTCATTATGGTGATGAAAAAAATGGGGTGGGGGGAAACTATTCTCTCAAAGCTCGACGTACTTAGACATCTGCTGCATTTCTTGGATCACCCAAATCCCCAAATACATTTTTAAAAATTATACAGCATTGGGCTTTTGTGCCAAAAAAAATGACACTAACATTTTTTGTTTTAGCAGTGGAAACTTATATCAATATCTTTTATGTACAACCATTTAACATACAAAATGTTGCAGAAGCAATATTGCTGAGGTCAAAGTGGGGGGCAGGGAAGGATGGAGTCCTCGAACCCCAACATTTAGCCTCCTCCTCAGGGGAGGAACCCTAGGACACAAAGCAGAGTAAATCACTCCCCTCCAAGAACAACAAAAATGTCCCAATCTCTGAGGTCCTTAAATATTCATATGACATGACTAATAGGACCTAATTTTAAAACTTTCAATTATTTCCAGTTCACATATGTCTTGCTTTTTTTGAGTACTAATGGGTATCCTAGGACTCTCTTCAAATAAGCCAGTGTAATGTGATGGAGTGAACACTGGTTTGGGTGTTGAGACTTTTCAGCTGACCCTGGATTGTCTGCTAACTGACTTTGTCACTTGGGGGGTCGGTGCATCTCTCATTTGTAGAATGAGAGGCTGAACTAACTGATGTCTTAGGGTTTGTTCCTTTAAGCCTTAACCTTCTTTTTAATGCCTGGATAAAATGACCTTGCTGCTGATGGAAAGATTGTCTTGGGAAATGTTGGCCAAAACTAAATATTTTCCCCCAAATATCTGGTCTAATTTCCTTCTGCTGGGCAAATAGACATCCTGGCCAAGTTCCAGCGCAGGTAATTACATTCTGCCCACCACCGTTTTCCTTGCATTGTCAATTGGCTATGGTGTTCCTATCTATTTCTCCTTAGTCACTTGTCCCTTGATATTGTCTGCTGTTTCATAAAACAGAACTCAAGCTGTGGCTTCATTTGGGGAATTCTCTTGTGTTTTAGAAAACATAACTCCATCACCACCATAGGCCATAGACATTTCAGCCTTTGTAAATGTTCTGAAGGGTCTGGTTCAAAAATATAAGGTGGGCTGTTTCGTTGGTCTACTTTTTGTCGGCATTTTGGAAACTTACCTTAAAAGTCTAATTGGAAAGGGCACTGACAATATAGCTAATATTTATCTTAAAATTTTCTAACGAGAAACCACACTAATAGCTAATAATAGTAATGGCTTACTATGCATCCTACATCCTTTTAAGTGCTTTCTATGTATCCACTCATTGTACAGGAGGACACTGAGGCGGGGAGTGGCTGTCTCCTGCCTACGTTCATGTAGTTCTTCCCAGCATCTCATTAGGGACTGGACAGGGCAGTTGTGATGCATCCATAGAATGGGCCACTAAAAAGAGTGAGGTAGGGACTTCCCTGGTGGTCCAGTAGTTAAGACTCTGTGCTTCTACTGCAGGAGGCACGGGTTCGATCCCTGGTCGGGGAACTAAGATCCTGCCTGAAGCATGGCGCAGCCAAAAAATAAAAATAAGTCTAAGAAAAAAAGAAGCAAGAGTAAGGTAGATCCCTGGGCAGTAGATGTGGCAAACTCTCCCAGATACCCAATTAAGTGAAAAGGGTAAGATGTAAAATAGTGAGAATGTTATATTCTTCATTTTTTTTTTCCTGTATACATCATGTACGTTTTGATGCTATATGCATTTCTTTTTCCAGTTTGGAAGGAAACCCTAGGCAATGTTAGCAGTGGTTACCTTTGGGGTGAATGTTGATTTTATTTAAAGTTATTTTTACCTTCCATAATATTTCAATGGTCTCACCATGTGTACGGTATATTATTTTAAAAGAGTTTTAATTGTCAAGAAGGGTTATTTGGATGGTGAGATTATGAATAACCTTTGCATTCTTCTATGTCCCTATTTCTGAAACATAATAAATGAGAGTCTATTAATATAGGGGAATTTGGGCTAAAATCAGCCTGAGAATGTCCAGGCTAAGAGTAGGAGAGTTTTATTCTTTTGGGCTTTTGGGCTGGCTGCTGGTGGTGGTGTTGGAGGGTGGATGACTGAAACCCTCAAAGTCCTGAGCAGAGCAAGGACATGGGTCAGACGTTGGGTTGGTCATTTCATGGCCTGTCCCATCCCCAAACAGAAGTCACAAAATGCATCACAGCCTCAAAATTCCTTCTCTCTCATCTTTGGGGTTTCTAATATATTTTTCTTTAAAAAAAACATGCTGAGAATTTAAAGTCGAACTCACAATTGAACAAAGGCGTCCGGGAGACGTGAGCATTGCCTTCACTTGGCCCCTCCACGCAGACTCCCCTGGTGGATCCAGTTGGGACAAGGACATGGGGGCGGGGGACCGGGGAGAGGGGACCCTGGACATCTCCTTCTACAGCCTCACCTCTTTGGTCCAGAACTACCTCACCTTCTGCTGCCAAAGCGTTAGTGAAACAAAAGTCCCGGAAAACCACCCCGGTACTTCATGGGAATTTCCAGTTGTGAATGTGAGCACACACACAGCGGTTGGTTATCTCTTTGGGGGTTAAGTTACCCCATTCAGCACGGGCTTGTGCAGACAATGGTGGGGACCAGCCCCACCAGAGCAATCCTTTTACCTGTGCCGACTCCAGTGACCTCGGAATGAGGGGGCACTTTGGAGGGTATCGGTTTCCTAAGTAAGTTCTACAAACAAGCCCCAGAGCCTCAGCTGCTACCCCCAGCCAAAGGAAGCCAGGCCTCCTTGTCACTCCCGGGGACAGATGAAAGGCTGGCTGCCCGACATCGGGCGGGATTCCATTGTCGTGGTGTTTGCTCGGGTGGCCCAGGGCCTCCACCTAAACCTGGGCTGTAAGGGGACTGGTTTTTGGGCTGAGCACCACGTCCTGAAAGCATCAACAGTGATTACAACTTATTAGAAACAGCATTGGCCAGGCAGACAGGCTTTTCCATCTGTGGCCCTGAATGAATCCGTCTCTCACCTGCCAACACCTTGGGGGACACCGCAAGCTGTCTTGTCATTTTTCTTTCAAAGAAGCCACACCTTCCATTTCTCACTGCAAGGGACTGTGGTGACAGATGCTTAAGAAGTTTATGTTCTCTTTGAAGGAACTTAGATGACAGTGGGGCCGCGGTGACAAAGATGATGCAGGAGAGCCGGCAGGGAGGGAGCGGGAAGCCTGGGATCCGGCTCTGGTCTGTCCTCACCTCAGAGAAGGGGGGCTGAGCCGAGTCAGGGGCTGAGATCAGTGCCGGGGTGAGATGTGCCTCGGTCCCTGTGCTCCGGGGACATCAGTCTTACCGTTTAGACTGGTGTCTCACTTTCACCAGTACCTTCAAGCCACTGGAAACTTCCACGAATCAAGGTTCACTGGATGCGGGTGAGGAGTGAGCCAGGACAGGAAGGCGGGCAGTCCAGTAACAAACAGGTGACCACTGTGGGCACCTGGGGCTCAGTCCCACTGGAGACATTTTTTTTTTTTTTTTTTTTTGCGGTACGCGGGCCTCTCACTGTCGTGGCCTCTCCCGTTGCGGAGCACAGGCTCCGGACGTGCAGGCTCAGCGGCCACGGCTCACGGGCCCAGCTGCTCCACGGCATGTGCGATCCTCCCAGACCGGGGCACGAACCCGTGTCCCCTGCATCGGCAGGTGGACTCTCAACCACTGCGCCACCAGGGAAGCCCTGGAGACCTTTTTGGGAGACTGTGTAGGACATACCTGAGATTTGTCCCCAACTGAGGGGCAAGTGCCATGGGGTATTTATCCTCCAATTTCCATCTGTCATCAGGTGAGGATATTCCTGGGGCATTAAGTCCCCAAATGTCCAGTCTACCCTGAACTCTGGTGGCCAGAGAAAGCCCCCACAGGCAGGTGCCATGAGCTTTCAGTGAAAATCAGATTGCATGCTCAGGTCTGGTGGGTGCTCTTGACATGGTGACAACATCTACATAGCCTTCCTCACCTGTTTCCCTTAACAGTCAAAAGAAGAGAATCCTCGATAAAGAGCAGATCATAGATGCCAGGTATCAAATTCCGATCTCATACTAAAAAAGGAAGTTCATAGCTAGAAAGGTATCTTCCAGAGGGTGCTCCTGGATGAAGTAATAGTAGTCGTAGTAATGATTATGACAGTAATAATAATACTAATAAAACAGTGATAGCATCTGCAGAAATCAGAGAAATATTTCAGTCTATAGAGCTTTCATACACATTATGTTATTTAAAAAATAATTTGAGTTTCACAAGAAAATCACGAGGTATTCAGAGCCTATATTATTCCCATTTTCCAGATGAGAACAAGACACAAAGAGTTAGCTAATGAGTGGCAGAGTCAGAACCAGTCACCAGATCTCCTGTGTCCAAGACTGGTGTTCTAGAGTTAAGAGATGATTAGAGTTTTTCTAACCCACTCTGGAGTCAGGGTCTGGGGAAGCCAGTTTGCAACGCAAATGTTCTTTACCCCATTCCTGGTGATAAAGCCAAACCAAGAACAGGACTGCCAATTCTAAGATACGTTCAGGTTTTTTTTTTTTTTCTAGATGATTTTGAGAAATATTGCAGAGTGAGAAAGTGGAATCCAGCAGATTCCAGAACAGCCAGAGAAATTCCCTCTTATTAATTCAGTTTCATATGTTCCCAAAATCAGCCCCAATGTTAAAACAAGCAATAAGATTGTGTACTTTAGAAACTGGCAGAATTATAAACATAGCTGTGTAAGTATGAAGATTAATAACATAAAAACCAAGAACCATGGATGTTCTGGAGGTTCTATCTTACACATACAGCATTAAAATGTTTAAATGAAACATGGAATATTAAAAAAAGACATTGCATCTTATCTCAATGTGGTAGCTGATAGTTTGTGTGTATCCAAAGATTCTTACCAGAAAGGGGAAAAAACCCTGAGAGCACAGGTGGAAAGGTGCTAACGAACTGTAAGCGAAGGTGCGGGTGAGTGGCGTGAGAAGGCTGGTGGCCCCTTTGAACGTTAATTAAGGTTAGTTGGCATGCTGTTGAAAAATCTCAGTTCTCTGCAATGTTTCCCCAGAATTTAGTATTCTCTTCTTGTTCTTATTAGCTTTTCAAAAGTTCTTTCCCTCCTGTAATTTCTATTAAGAATCCCAAGTATTCCAGTGATTATTTTAAGCTGTATGCTTCTCATTATTCCTGGTACCATTTCTGTATTTTTATTCCATCCGTGTTAATCCAACCTGAGAATTCCAACATGGCCGTATCTTAGCCTGGGAAGTTTGTATCCAAATGTAAGGAGCCCTCTTAGCTGAGGGGTCACATTTTTCTACATGTGAAAAAGCACCTCCTGAGTGCAAAGTATTGTTTCAAAATTTAGCAGACATCAGGGTCACCTGGAGAGCTGGTTAAAACACAGATGCCTGGAGAGCATCCCCAGGAATTCTGATTCCATAGCACTGGGATGGGACCCAGGAATTTGCATATGTAACAATGTGCCAGGTGATCATGGATGCTGAGTAGCCCTGGTGCTGGAGCAAGGGTTACTTACACTGGGTCTTCCCATCTGATGGAAGAGGCAACTCTTTAGTATTAAAGAAATTTTCAGGAGTAACTGACTATAAGGCAGATTAAGTGCATGAGGTGGTGGAGGAAGGGGGAAGTCTGTCCAGCAGATCTTTGTCCATATATCCGGTATCAGTGGTCGCTGAAAACTGTCAATTACTTCTGGAGAAACAGCACATTATTGGTTTATGTCTTGGAAACCTGTCCATATAGTCTATAGTTAGTGATTTAGACAGTACAAAAACTCCCCTGGACTAATATTCTCAAAGGAAGGAGGCTGATAGTAATGAATGGATTATCAAACTCTGAACTGGAAGCTCTGGATTCAAAACCTGGTGAGGTGCTCCTCCCACATCTTTTCTTTTTCTGCTGTGTGACCTCAAGCAAGTACCCTAACCTCTCTTAGCTTTAGTATCTTGCCTGATCAAGCGGTGATAACAGGAGCAGGTCCCTGTCAATGCCCCGGGCTGCAGTGACTGTCTAAGTGGAAGCGAGCTGATGTCTGTTCGCGTAAGGGGTTAACCAGAAGCAGCTTGTTTCTGAAGCAGAGACGGGTGTGCCGCCATCTGAGCACAGGCTCAGCCCCACCGCCCCCTGCCTGGTGGATTGCCATCTGGAGCCTCACCTTGTTCCCTTTCAAGATGAACTCTCATTCCCCGGAAAAAATTTCTCAGCCTTAAAGTCACAACTTCAAAAATGCAGCGAGGACCACATTTAAAAGGTCTGGCAAATTTTTGGTTGATTTAATTTTTTTAAACTGCACTTTTAAAACAAACCCAAATATAGAGATGAAAGCCAAGAATTAAAATATACATACAAAATAGAAAACATTAATATTCTCAAGTACAACGAACTGAATAATCATCATAAGGAAACAATAAAACGTGAAGTGACTCGGACCAGATGATCACCGTGAGTCTCCACGATGATAGAACATGTGGTCTGTGCAAAGATCGGGATCAAGCCAGCCCCACACTGGCCTCCACAGTGCCCTCACTCCCCTGATCCCTCCTCTGACAAGCGCCCCGTCAGCTAATTAAACAAGCTTTAACCTTAGCTGGCAGAGGGGGGTGGGAAGGAGACGGAAGGAAGTCTGTTAAAGTGACTCGGAGGGTTAAATGCTATAGTCAGGACAGCCTACATTACATTGTCTCCCTGCCCAAGATTCTTCACTTTGTAGTCTGGTTGTTAACTCATTCTAGCATCCCTTGCCCCTGACAAGGCATCTGAAATATCTACAGTGTGTCAAGACAGGGCTGAGGGACCGGAGGAATGGAGTGGTCCATGGTGTCCTTTCCTGCCTCATCCTCACCAGCCCAGGGCTCTCTTTTCCCAACCTCCTGCCTCCCTGTTCCCATCAGCCTTCAGTAATTTCACTAATGGAGGCAGATTTTCCACACATCAACCTGGAAGAATCTATCAAGAGGAAGGAGGGCGTGAGCTCACTTAGAAGGAGCAGCGCTAAGGAGTAAGGTTTCTGTAGTGGTGTCCCCTGTTACACCCCATGTCATTGACCTTAGACACCAAAACAGAGTGCCCAGGGGTGGGGCTCATCATTTCATGGGCCGTGAGGCCAACTTCAGAAGCCGAATGGACACCCGTGGGCTTGAAGGCAGGAGATGCCAAAGAGGCCACTGGGTGGATGCCCATCCCACACGGGGGTTGGTGGAATGCTCCTTTGACCTGGAGGACAGTATAAGTCCCCTGATACTGAGCTGTGGGGCAATGGGAGTGAGGATTCCTTGTGGCAGGACTTCCGGGAGCTGGGACCATGTCACAAGGCGTCACAGAAGACAGGGTTGGAAGTGACTCAGGGACTCACTCATTTACTCAGTTTTGACTCCAAGATGGAGTTGCCGGAACACTGCCCAGCAATGATGCATACATACGCACACACACACACACACCTAACTGGAACTCACAACAGCATAGATGTAGCCAAGGAGTGTGTGGAGTGAAAGAAGTCAGATCCCAAGGAGAATGTGTTAAATAAACCCCTTTACAGAAATTTCAAGAACAGCCAAGAGTCATCTATGATGACAGACGTCAGAATGGTGGTTATTTCTGGGTGGATTTGGTGTTGACTAGGAAAAGAGGGGTGGGAGCCTATCTGGGTGATGGGAATGTTTGGTATTTTGACCCAGGTAGGAGCTCACTGGAGCTTATAAGGACTAAAGTCATCGAGCTGGATATCTAACATTGGGGCTCTTTATCCTCTTTATCATATGATATCTCAGTTAAGAAAATGAAGAAAAAATATCAAAACGACCTATACAACATAACAGACCATAATATTAAAAAGTGAATTGGAATACAAGAAAGAATTTTGCTCATTCACACTGTATTCTTTCAACAAATGTCCCTTGAGGCTGTTGGAGTCTGGTCCATATTCCCTCAGCCGGAGAGCATCCTTCCCGTATGAGAGCGTGGGCTCCTGGGCTCTGCCCCGGTGGCAGGGTGGGCTGGCTGTGCCGGGACCTGTGTCCTGCGGGAGGGGCCTGGGACTAATGATGGAGGGAGGTGTGGATGAGTACCCCGCTTCCTTGCCCCGCAGGTGGCAGGAGGCATGTTCTGCCTTGGCTCTCAGGGGACTGAGCCCTAGTTTGCGACAGTCATAGGTTGAGCTCTTCCTTGCCCTGTATTGCCTGCCTTCTTTTCCCTGTATCCCTCCCCTACCCCCAGTTCCTGGGATCACCTCCCAGACAAACCCCCTGCACGCACATTCTTGCCCCAGGGCCTGCTTTCTGGGACGACCCAAGCCAGGTGAAGCTCCTGCTTTCCTCCTGGACCCACAAAGATGACCGTGCAAATCCAACCTCTCGCTCTCACACACCTCACAGCGCATCGGGGTGAATGGACAATTTGACGAATATTAAAGATGAAGTGGGACAAGAGCAGAGGTGGGGGAGCACAGGGCCTGCAGAGAGAGGAGCCTACCTGGTCCACGAGATGTCCTAGAAGCAGAGCTGGGAGGGAATCACGCCCTCCCCTTCTCTTCCCATTCCCGAATTGCCATCCCTCCCTCTTTCCTTCCTTCCCTCATGCAACCAGAAATGAAAGGAGACATTCATTTATTTAAGACACATCCTTCTGTTCCCATGAATATCAATAAGTGTATTGAATTTACCGCCCATGCTGGTTTATTGTGCCGTCTCATCTTATATAACAGAACCAAGTCTTAGCCTTTAGAATTACCTCTGGATGTATGGAAGCCATTTTTCATACATATATTTTCAATATTGCTTCCCATCTGTGTGACATATAGATCCTAGGAAACCCAGTGCTTATTTCTCGACCTTGGGGGGAGATTCCTTTCAGGGTAGCTCAAAACTACCTACCAATCGGCAGCTGGTGGATACGTGGATGGAAGGTGATCATCTGGAAACGCGCAGCTGACTTAACGCTGTTGGAGCTGTCATCTCCACCCCAGCAGCCTTTCTGGGTGAAAAATGCTTCAAAGCACACACATTCATGGCCAGGGTATTTCTCTTCTGTTTTCTATGTTCTTCGCCAAAGTGGACGGGTCACGGAGCTTTCTCATTCAGCTTCCGGTAGAACAGTAGATGGAATGCAGGCTGTGGTTTGAACTTCCACTTCCAGACAGACCGGGGTGTCATTTCAACGGGGATTTATACATTTAAAGCACGAGATGCCATACAGTTCTGAACTGGGATGCCTGAAGAAAGAGGGTCCTACAGGAAGAGCAGAACCATTCCCATGGGTTGGCCATTTAAACTGTTCTTTACCTTACTCTGGGTGGTATCAGGCAGCTTTATACAAATGTGACCCTTCACTTTACAAGCTTAGAAAACCATGGGGGAAAAAATGGCAGAACGTTGACTTTTATTGCTATATTACTTTGGTCTTTAAAATACACATACTTCCAAAGGCCAAAGGACTCTAAAAAGTGAATGTTCATGGTGAAGTCTCTAAAGAAAGCTAAACTCAATTAAGATTGGCTTTTTTTTTTACAGCGATGCCTTTTTTATTTGTTTAGAAAATGATGTGGGAGAGAGGATAACTCTATTTTTATTAAAAATTCCTTTTTTATTTTACCATTTTTCCTTTGATCAGAATTAAGACTTTGATGAATATTTTATTGCGACATGACATATTGCCATAAACTTAGAGGCTCAAAATGACACCTGTTACCAGCTCATGGTTCTTTAGGACAGCATCCAGGCCTGGGATGGCTACATTTTTGGCTTAGGTTCTTACGAGGCTGAAGTCAAGGTGATGGCTTGACTGTGCTCCTTTCTGGAGGCTCCGGGAGACTGCTTCCAGGCTCATTCGGGCAATCTTTTTTATTTTCCTCAAAATTGGGTTCCTTTGGGACCCTACGGAGGGTTCTCCCACAAAGCTTTTCTTCATGTCATCCTTTCAGAAAAATATCCCTATTGAAAGAGAATGAAATCTGTTTTGTTACTTTTTGTCTGCATGGCTTTATTTATTTAGTCCACATTACTCCCCATGTCTTTTCTTTATTTCCAGCTATTTAAGTGGCAGATACAAAGCATATTTAGTTCTGTGCTGCATTTCTGTAAAGAAGCCAAATTTTGAATTTTAATGATTATTTATGTTTCTTTTGGGCTCCTGCAAGGATTGTCTGGATTTACTATAAAAAAATGGATGTATATTTCAATACAATATTGTTAAATTCAGTAACACTAAAGAGGTTGGATAATACTTTGAGATATAAATTCATATTTCTGTCCCCCCTTTTTTCTCCACCTTTCTAACTAGCAGAGACTCGTAATTCCAGGGCCTCTAGTTAAGGGCCAGCAGAGGCAGCCTTTGGGCTTCCAGGCTTTTGTTTTTGTCTTGAAAAACCTCAACCAGCTGATGAGGGTGGGGTTGGCTGGAAAAAGGGTCTTCTCTTTCGTTAAATTGAGTCAAGGGCTGGAGAGAAGGAGGAGGTCTGTGAGTTTCTAAGGTGGTTCTGGGCTCTCCTTGAGAGGTGTGCAGAAGGTAGTAAGCTGTCAAATGAGACAGGGACCCAGACACTAAACCCCATTGTTCTGAGAGTCCTCACACCTTCAGGAACCACAAGTTCAGGGATGATAGTGTGTCAGCCACGCCCTGTTGTGGGAAGATGACAAAGAGAGGACCATTCACCTGGTCTCCTTCTCTTCCCAAAGCCTTGGTATTGACCTGGATCTGGGGGTTCATGGGGGAAGTCCTAAGAAAGAACGTTTGAGATTAAATGTATTGCCAGTCAGGTGGGATGGGGGACTCAGGGTCAGAAACTAGGTGGATTGAAAAGAAATAAAGGAAAGGTATTTCTAGCATATCTGAGTTTATGCATGGAGATTCATACCTGCCATGTAACAAAAACATTCTTCCCTCCAAAATACTCATCAGTGTAATTTGAGGTGATTTTTCTAGTAGCCACAAATTCTCGTGCCCTAAGGGAGAGATCTCATGTCTGAAAGTGTGGTCTTGTAGGATGGTGCCTTGAAAAATACCAGCTCAGATACTTTGGGGCTATGCAGAGGGCTTCCAAGTCAGACATGAGTGTGGGTGGGTGGTGGTTTGAACGCCACAGGGATGGACAGTGAAGGGCTGTCAACTGGGAAGGGGTGCTGGGGCAGAGTCCCGGCCTGGACCAGCCAGCCATTGGTCATGGTGGACCATGCAACTTGAAGCCTCAGGACTCTGCATTTCCAGGAGGCACAGACCAGAGGTTGGGGAATCATGCAGAATCAGAATATGTCTGCAATTAGGTCTTACCAATTTTGACAAGTAGCTATTAAACATATTGAAGAGGAGAATATACAAAAAAAAAAAAGCCCTAAAGACCAGAAAACCAAAATAGTTGACTTAGGTGGTTCTGTTCTACTTCTGATTTGGGCCTGAAACTGGTGACTAGGGTTGGGGGAGGGGAGCTCCAGGCCAAAGGTACATTCTGGGAAGGGACTGCATCTGGCTGGAAAGTGAGAGGCTAGCAGCTGGGCTTGCTCCCGGCTGGAACTCAAGCAGGAGAGCTGGGGTTATGAGATGGCTGTTGCCAGGAATGTAGGGGCCTACATTCCAGCCTTAAGCCAAGAGGGGGGCAAGTTAGGAGCTCAAAGCAGAGTTTTTGAGGTATTGTCCTCAGTCATGGCAGAAGTGACAAGTTCAAGGAAGCTGTTGGAATAGGAGGTGTCAGGGTGAGAATCAACCTGATCAAGGTGTCAGCTTGGAACCCATGTACGTGTGTTCATGCACACAGGCCTCTGTGTGTGTGTGTGTGTGTGTGTGTGTGTGTGTGTGTGTGTGTGTGTGTGTGTGGTGATGGCCATAACTGGGAGCTAGCCTGAAAAACTTGACTTTATCTATGTCCACAGAGTTTGGGAACGAGTCTTCTGTCTTGGGCAGGAGGTAGAAGAAAAATGCAACTAGGAAAGGTTGCTTCCAAAAACTTTACTTTACTTCCAAACAAGTTTTAAAGATTTGCAGTTTTGGAGAAAACTGAGAGAGAATTCTAAAAGCTTGGTCAAGTCAAACTGGTCCAAAGGATGATCTCTAACGTGCCTTTTTGTATGCTTCCTCTCACTACAGTTAAATTGCTTTTTGTCCTAAAAAGCTCACCAGGAGTAGTTGAGACCATTATCCTTGAAAGAAATGCCATCAAAGAAAACTAAAAGAAAACCCTAAATTTGTGGTCTTTGAAAGTGAAATTCTTCCTAAGTCTTGCCCAGTTCCAAAATTCTGAGACTTGTACATTTTACAATCTACAAAATAATGACAATATCAATAAGCTATACTCTGAAATCTCAGTGGAAAAGATATGCAAGGTATGGCAGAAACTGGCCAAATGGATTAAAGAGTGAGTAGAATCAAGTAAAAAGATGGTTTGAATAATAACATATTGATAACAGATAATACAAACTTTTTTGATTAAGCTTCAGAAGAATCTGAATAGAAATGCATTGTTTGGAATATGTATGCTTTGGTCTCAATAAAAATATCCGGTTGCAGAAATATTTCATGTGGTTTGAACTAACAGGCGAAAAATTAAAAATTCATTGGTATACGCTAATATATGTAATTTTATGTTTTGGAGGTAAGTGTAATGGCCTAGGTTTGCTGTAATGGAACTGATTGGAAAATGATCTCTTGGAGAAAATTTATTGCTGGTCATAAGATTTCTCTGGTTTAGAAAAATGCTGGGTTTAGTCAAATCTGTAGCACCAAATGAAAGTCTGCTTTAATAGAAACGTGGATCTGAGAATTGTGGTTTTTGGTAAATGGGCATCTGATCCATTAAAATTGTATTGGTTTATTCTTCATGTTGCCTTTTTCCTGAAATCCATCAGTTTGAAGCATGAAGTAAGCCCTTGCCAGGTATTGCTCCAATAATGAAAAAAGACCCACAGTAATTGTTAAAATGCATCTATGAATCAGCTGTGATTTGTTCCTTTGTAAGATTCTCACGATGGAAAAAGCAGCAGCTTATTTTGCTTTTGTTGAAGATGGCAAAACAGTCATTTTATTGTAGAGAATCCACTCAGCATCATAGAACTGAGTGATGGAAAAATATCTGCAGAATTAGATCATGCAGCCAGCCGGCTCAGGCTACCCCCACTGCATCTTCTGTACCGAATTCCCCAGCGCTTTCTCTGGGCAAAGCTGGGCTGGACCCCTGACTGGGACTCTGCCACTCTCCTTGGACAGGATCCCATGGTCTAATTGACCTTATTGTTAGGAAATTGGTCATAAAATTAGGAAACTCAGAGTAAACAGAGAACTCAGACAGAGCTCCTTCTCAGAGGGCAACATACATATGGAATGAGTTACCCAGGAAAGGGACTGAGGTGAAATGCACAAATGCGTTCAAGAGGCTCCCAGGTTTTTTTCTGCATGTAGGGGAGGAAAGAAGGAGAAGGCGGCCAGCAGGTAGGAGTAAGATGCATTTTGAAAGGACAGGAATGTGAATAATTTGACCTATTCTTCAAATTTCTCTTGAAGCTTGTGGAATATGCCTTACGAAAGGCTGCTTCGCTAGGTGTTCTCATGTACTTGGGGCTGATGGGTGTGGCAGGGTAGGATTCCCAGCGACCATTCTGAGCCTGCCACTCTCTCTGGGGTAAATGGTTTCCCATGTAGAGGCTGGGGCGTCCCCTCCTGATTCCGAGCGGAACAAATCAACGGGAAGAGAGAGGGGCTAGTGCTTTCAGAACATCCAGAAGCCCCTAAGTGTCTTTAACTCTGTATTTCCATCTCATTTTAAGCGAGGAAAGGGCTCTGAGTGCTGTTTACCAGCCTCGGGATAGGTTGGTTTTGGGGAAACTCATCTCGTCCTCAGCCATCCAAGGTCAGAGTTATGAGTGTATGAGTTTGCTCTGGCTGCAGTAACAACATGCCACAGACTGGGCAGTTTAAACAACAGAAATTGATTCCCTCCCAGTCTGGAGGCTGGAAGTCCAATATCAAGGTGTCAGAAGGGTTGGTTTCTCCAGAGGCCTCTTTCCTTGGCTTGCAGATGGCCGTCTCCTCCCTGTGTCCTCACATGGTCGTCTCTGTGTCTGTGTCCTAATTTCCTCTTCTTATGACACCAGTCAGATTGGATTAGGGTCCCCCATCTGACCTCATTCTACCTTAATTACCTCTTTAAAGGCTGCATCTCCAGGGATTTCCCTGGTGGCACAGTGGCTAAGAATCCACCTACCAGTGCAGGGGACACAGTTTCGAGTCCTGGTCTGGGAAGATCCCACATGCCGCGGAGCAACTAAGCCCGTGTACCCTAACTACTGAGACTGCACTCTAGAACCCGCGAGCCACAACTACTGATCCCATCACTGCAAATACTGAAGCCCGCCTGGCTAGAGCCCATGCTCTACAACAAGAGAAGCCACCACAGTGAGAAGCCCGTGCATCTCAATGAAGAGTAGCCCCCGCTCGCTGCAACTAGAGAAAGCCTGCACAATGCAACGAAGGTTCAACACAGACAAAAAAAAAAGGCTCCATCTCCAAATAAGGTCACATTCTGCGGTACTGGGGGTTAGGACTTCAACATATGGATTTGGGAGCACACAACTCAGCCCTTGATGATGAGGTTGACGAGGAGACCAGGAGGATGGGGAGAGACCTGTTCCAGCAGCAAGGGGAAGCCACAGGGGGCTGGGCTCTGGGGAAGCCTTGGGCTTTCTGGGAGAGAGAAGCCTGGTCCCAACACCCCTCCATCCCTTCTCTTCCACTCATGTCCAGGAGGGGTTTTAAAAGGGACAAAGGGAGGACCAGGCAGCACTGGTCCGGGGTTCCTGGAAGCTGAGGTCCCCCTGCCCTCCCCATACACATGCCCACCCATGACCCCACTCCATGCTTTACAGGAAGCAAGGTGAGGGAGGAGAGGAGAATGGAGCAAGAGGGAGACATTAAGTGGTGAGAAAAACTACCTTGGCTGCAATTTTAAAAACCAACTGTTTGAAGTTGAAGAACATTATAGATTGAAACAAGGCTGTAGTGATTGCTACGTCAGGGAGCAGGGAAAATGGCACCACTGTTGACTCTCCAGGACAGAGAACTGATTAGTCTAGACAACATCTCCCGACCTGGGGCTGTTTTTTTTTTTTTTTTTTTTTTGTGTGTGTGTGTGGTACGCGGGCCTCTCACTGCTGTGGCCTCTCCCGTTGTGGAGCACAGGCTCCGGACGCGCAGGCTCAGCGGCCATGGCTCACGGGCCCAGCCGCTCCACAGCATGTGGGATCTTCCTGGACCGGGGCACGAACCCTCATCCCCTGCATCGGCAGGCGGACTCTCAACCACTGCGCCACCAGGGAAGCCCCCGACCTGGGGCCGTTTAAGCTTTAATCCCTGGGGCTTGGGTGCAGACCCTCATGCTGAACGCAGAGCCCTGGCTTGTGTTTGAGCCGGAGGTGACACCTACATGTTGGTGCTCTCGCCATGTGTGAGGTCTTGTGTCACGGCCAGTTGCCTCTACTTCCCTGTGTCCACTGTTTCCCACCAACCCCCAGCGTTTTTCTCATTCATTTTACAGGTTTGTCCAAGGCCTGATGTGAGTTGGGCTCAAAGACAAGGTCAAGAGCAGACCAACTGGATGATGCCAAAGGGCCCAGACAAGCCAGTGAAGGCAGGCCCTTTATGCAGTAGACAGGGTCCCCAACGGTCAGTGATCTCTAGGATAAGAAGTGGGTTCTACCCACAAATGCAGCCCAGGGCTGGGTCATTAGCATGAGAGGCCTCCAGCTGGTTCTAGAAGGATGCAGCTCATTCCCACTGCGCTGGGACCATTTCGTCCAAGGATTCGTCCTGGAGCAGGCCACCATGGCCCTTGGAGCTGTTCAACCAAGCTGACCTGAACTCCAGAAGAGCCTTCTCCCTTTCTGGATGGTTCCAGGTCAGGCCCACTTAAGAAGACCTTGGGAGCACGTGCTGGCAGAACAGAGTCTGGCTTCTTGCAGTGGCCTCTCTGAGTTATCGGCACCGGAGCCAAGACTCGGATGTGGATCCTCAGCTGATACTGTTGCATCGAATCATCTGTAGGCTGAGGGAAGAGGCGCAGTGAGGAAGCTGGTTATTAGGAAGCTGAGGGGTCAGTGCAAGCTGCCCCTTAAAGTAAACTGAACCCACCGAACCCCCTCCTTCCATTTCCTAGACTAAGAGGTTCTCCTTGTACTGCTCCATGAAATGGGGAAGTTTCCCATGGTTTTTCACGGAGGTTTTGTGAGAGCTGTCGGTGCCTGGCAGGTATGTAATCTAAGTGCCTGGCAATGAGCTTTGTTGATCGTAACCTCAGCCGCTGACATTAGGCTTTTGGTTGCTAAGGAATCCCCTTGAAAGACATCCATTGCAATACCCACATCGCCAGCCAGACAGCTGGATAAGGAGACACGTGACCCCCCCTCAGGAAGCTCCCCTTTCAGTAAGCCTGGGTGACTCAGATAAGTGACCAATCGAAGCCCTGATTTCCCCTTCTTGTGCTTTAGTCCCTGCTCTTATTTTTTAAATTCATCAAGAGAATGTACCTACGAAACCCTAGGCACCCCACCCTTGACCCCAATAAAGGCAGGATGCTAGGTCTGTTCTTTCTCTCCCTCTCTCTCTCCTTGTGACCTCGCTGAGTGGCCCTGGATGTACCGTGTACCCCTCAGGATCTGTGAGTAATAAACCTTGTCTTTGCAAACTTCCCTCGGACTTGCCTGGTGGTCCAGTGGTTAAGACTCTGTGCTTGCACTGCAGGGGGCACGGGTTCCATCCCTGGTCGGGGAACGAGGATCCCACATGCTGTGCGGCCAAATAAATAAATAAATAAGTTTCAATCAACTTGGCCCCTGTCTTAAAAAAAAAAAAGTAAAGTAGACTGCTTTACATACACATCCCGGGCTTCCCTGGTGGCACAGTGGTTGAGATTCCGCCTGCCGATGCAGGGGATGCGGGTTCATACCCCGATCTGGGAAGATCCCACATGCTGCGGAGCGGCTGGGCCCGTGAGCCATGGCTGCTGAGCCTGCGCATCCGGAGCTTGTGCTCCACAACGGGAGAGGCCACAGCAGTGAGAGGTCCGTGTACCGCAAAAAAAAAACCCAAAACCCCCAAAACAAAAAAAGAAACACATCCCTATTTAAAACACAAAAAAAAACCTTCCTTGGTGGTTGTTCAGGTGTGATAGAACCAGGAGGGTGGCTCTTGTTGGGGCGATGCCTGTGAGGGTGGTCCAGCCCAGGTGAGCGTCCCAGGCATTCCCATCACTGTCGACTGGCTGAGAGCAGTGCACGACAAGGTAGTTAAGTGTTATATGTGCCGTTTCATCAGTACCGTTACTGTTATTATTGCTGTGACTGTCATCACTTGAACTTAGATAAAAAGGCTTTCGATGCTGGGATTTCTCTTGAAGTCAGGGGAGGGCTGAGCTCCCCGTCCAGGGTGGCTGACATCTCCTCCTTCCGAGAGCTCCTTAGCATCAGCGAGACAGTGTTGTCCAGACAGGACAAGCGTCCAGAGCTCAGCTGTGGAGGGTTTTCATCTGTTGGACTCAGGAAGTGGCTAAAGTCCACAAATTCCTGGTCACTTGAGATTTTCTGCTGTGTTATATGAATCACAGTTGAACATATATTAATCTGGGGAACATATTGGAGTTTCCTTCTAAGTGTCTCTAGACCATGTTGAAGCCCAAATCTTTTCCTGCAAGATGGCCCTGTCCTTGATTTCCACTTTCCTTAGGCACTTTATCAAAGTTTCTCTGGCTTCTGAAAGGGTCAGAAGAATTTACCTGTCTGAAAGCAGCCATCACATCTGAGTGAATTTTCTTGAACAGGAACAGTAGTTCCTCAGCTTTGAAGGTGTTGCCAATGTGTTTTTTTTTTTTTTTTTTTTTTTTTTTTGCGGTATGCGGGCCTCTCACCGTTGTGGCCTCTCCCGTTGCAGAGCACAGGCTCCAGATGCGCAGGCCCAGCGGCCATGGCTCACGGGCCCAGCCGCTCCGCGGCATATGGGATCCTCCCAGACCGGGGCACGAACCCGTATCCCCTGCATCGGCAGGCGGACTCTCAACCACTGCGCCACCAGGGAGGCCCCCAATGTGTTTTTTATACACAGTCCTAGAGAGTCAAATATTTGGCAAGTTGGTTCAAAAGAAAATTTCACTGGGATGAGGGAGCACTAAATATAGTAAGTGAGCTGGAATGGTCTGTCTTCTACCAAATGCATCTTTATGAATTGGGATCAGATGCTTCCTCCTTTTGCATTATAACATTTTATTTTGTCATCCTAGTACCCAAAAGTGATAGTGATGCTAACAAAGTAAGGAACTGAAAAGGGCAATGCCTTTGTTTCTAGAAGCTTGAAGAAGGCAGCAGATTAGTCAGTAAGGATGGCCATCGAATGTGTTTACTCAATTCATCCAGTTCAGAAATATTTGTCCAGATCCTACTGTGTCTGGCCCCGGGATGAGCATTGGCTCTGCAGCAGTGTTCCTGTCACAGCTTTTTCGTTGTAAGGAACAGAACACAAGCAGAACAAACGCGCTCTTATGTCAAGTGGAGTTTATCGAAGGAACACAGTGACAGCTCAGGGAAAAGGGGAGCCGCAGAGCCAGATGGAACTAGGAAACTCTCAGGGGCCCTAACAGCTACTCCTCCTCTGTCTCTATGTCTCTGTCTCCATCTCAGCTCTCTGCCTCTTTTGCTGCAGCCATGTGGCATGGTTTTTCTCTCTGTGTCTGCTCTGGTTCCCTGTGTCTCTCCACGGACCCGCCTTCTCTGCCTGTCGTGAGAGGACACAGCTGGAGTTGACCACCTCAGTCTGGGTGACCTCTCTATGTACGCACTCACCCCGTCTGTTACAGCCCCCTTGTCTTTTACTTCTTGTTCTCAGGAGGGAGCACCTACTTCCTAACTGGTTGATGATTAGTGCTTTTTTTTTTTTCACATCTTTGTTGGAGTATAATTGCTTTACAATGTTGTGTTAATTTCTGCTGTATAACAGAGTGAATCAGCTATACATATACATATATCCCCATATCCCCTCCCTCCCACCCTCCCTATCCCACCCCTCTAGGTGGTCACAAAGCACCGAGCTGATCTCCCTGTGCTGTGCAGCTGCTTCCCACTAGCTATCTGTTTTACATTTGGTAGTGTATATATGTCCATGCTGCTCTCTCACTTCATCCCAGCTTCACTTTCCCCCACCCTGTGTCCTCAAGTGCATTCTCTATGTCTGCGTCCTTATTCCTGTCCTGCCCCTAGGTTCATCAGAACCATTATTTTTTTTTAGATTCCATATATATGTGTTAGCATACAGTACTTGTTTTTCTCTTTCTGACTTACTTCACTTTGTATGACAGACTCTAAAATATACAAGAATCATTAGAGAAATGCAAATCAAAACAACAGTGAGGTATCACCTCACACCAGTCAGAATGGCCATCATCAAAAAATCTACAAACAATAAATGCTGGAGAGGATGTGGAGAAAAGGGAACCCTCCTGCACTGTTGGTGGGAATGTAAATTGTTACAACCACGATGGAGAACAGTATGGAGGTACCTTAAAAACCTAAAAATAGAACTACCATATGACCCAATAATCCCACTACTGGGCATATACCCTGAGAAAACCATAATTCAAAAAGAGACATGCACCACAATATTCATTGCAACACTGTTTACAATATCCAGGACATGGAAGCAACCTAAGTGTCCATCGACAGATGAATGTATAAAGATGTGGCACATATATCAATGGAATATTACTCAGCCATAAAAAGAAATGAAAATGAGTTATTTGTAGTGAGGTGGATGATTAGTCCTTGAATTGTAAACTTCTTCCTTTAACCCACCGTGTTCCAAGGCACAAGATGTAAGCGTAGCTCCCTGGACCTGCGCTGTCCCTAGAGGCTGATGCAGTTCCCGGGGAAGTTCTACATGGTACGGGCATCCCCAGTGTCTTCTGAAAGGTTCTCTCATGGAGCTGGCAGTGGGATTCTAGTGACTGCTTGACCCCGAGGCCCTGCTGCTATGAATCTCATTGCTAAAAGGGCATCCCTGGTCTCCTTGGTCCAAATGACACAGTTAGGAAAACGTTTTCTTGCTACATGCCAGATCCTTTAAGAACTTTTCATGCATTTGCTCATTTAATCCTCATAGCCTCCTAGTGGGAAGATACCGTTGTTATCCTCATTTTCATATAAGGAAACTGAAGCATAGTGAGGCTAAAAAACTTGCCTTAGGACAGATATTAAGTAAGTGCAGAGCTGGGACCCAACCCGAGCTCCTTTCACCATCTGCCGTCGTGTGAGCAGCTTGTCCAGCTGAGTTAGAAGCTGAGCATTCTGAGTCCTGGTCTTCCTCCCACTTTGCAGGACTCCAAACACTAGTGGAGTGCCGAGTAGAGCCTACTACAGGGCAAGACCTGATGAGATAGTAAATAAAAGATCCGAAGGTCAATACTGCCCAAAGAACCATAATATAAAATATCGTTTAAGGTTGTTGGAAGGCTGAAATGTGGTCATCCATGTGTGGATGTACAGCAAGGCACATAATAAGTGCTCAGTAATGTGAGTAAAGATGATTTTGATCATCATTTTCCTGCCACATACCTTGGATATTTCCGCAGAAAAGTGTTAGCTGACTGAGCTGGATACAGACTCATCATTTTTCTTGTACACGCTTGTTTGTTTCATGGTTTCTCATTTTGGTGCCATTTTCTGACCCTTTCAGATTTAGGGCTGGTCTTAGTTTGGTTACCTGAAAGTAGAGCCTGACACCAGGATTTGGGTAAAAGAGTTATTTGGGCTGTGATCCCAGGAAGCAGGAAGGAGGACCGGGGAGACTGAGACAGGGTGGAAGGAAGAGCCAATGAGGGTGCCTGAGCAAGGTGGCTGCTGTTAGCAAGCACGGCTCAACCCCACCAGGGCCTCCGGTTTCTGCCTGAAGGACAGGTGGCTGGAGCACTTCTCCATCGGCTGAAGGTTGCCCTGGGGGCTGTAGTATCCTCTATCATTCTGGATGCTCCTGGGAAGCCCCAGAGCAGAAGGTACCCAGCGGCTGAGGATCCCCAGAGCTGTGCCCTGCAGTTGTGGCTGGAATCAGTGATGGGCCGAGGGGTGTGACCTGACACCAAAGACCTCTGCTCCTCGGAATGAGGATGCAGAGGGGAACATCTGGATTGTGAGGTTGTCAAACTTTAATTTTAGATTCTACACTCCTCTCTCCACCAACCACCCCTGTCCCCCCCACCCCTTTCAACCATACACACACGCTATAAGTAAGATCATTTTGCTCTCCTGGAAAGGATGAGCTTATGTGTAATTTAAGAAATAGTTGTTGGATACTATAAATTAGTTTAATAGCTGGATCCATATAAATGCTCTAATGCCTGCTCTGTAGCTATGTGCCAGTCTTGCTGCCACTGGGGTTGGGCTCTGCATGGGATCATGGTCCTGGCTGGAGGAAAGCAGATGCTCATGATGGGAACTGGAGACTGACAGGACCTCTCCCACTCACCACTCTGCAAAGATGCCACTTATCAAAGTGACAAACGCACCACTGGCTTATAGTTTGGAAGCTTCTGCTTGGTAGAAGTTTCTATGCGGGAAGGGTTTACTAGGTTTCATTGGGTCTCTCATAGCTATTGCCATCTTCCTTCCTTTCTTAAACATTAGTCGAGCACCTGCTATGTTCCAGGGCCAGCGTTTGCATCTATGGGGACACAGAGATGGCTGTCAATGAGCATCCCCTCAAGGAGCTTACATTGACACGTGTAATAAGATACCATATAATAAATACGACGTGATGTAAAAGCTTGATATCCCTCACCTTCCCAGGGGAGAGTGAGAGATGCAGCTAAGCCCCCAGCTTGTGACTTCATTGTGCTCCAAAATTTACTTGTAAATACTCGCTCATTTCCATAAGGAAGTGTGTTCTGAGTTCCAAGGACACACCGGTGCTTGGGATCCTCTTCAGCTTTTATTATAGAAAACTACTTCTATTTCAAAGCTCCCAGACACTCTATGCCTGACCCCTTCCTCCTGTTCTCCAAACTCAGGGCATCAGGCAATAGGGGTCATGGGGCGAACTGGCACCAGACAGGATCCTTGCTGAACAGATGTAGGGACGCAGGGTTGGGTATGTGTGCTTGTGAGTCAGGGGCACGATGGTGGTGGGGATGGGTACCCCACTGCCTCCCATTGTCTCCTGAGCAGGTGGCGTCCAGGATTCTTCCCGGGCTGAGCAGGGACAAAGACCCCCATCACAGATTTATGAAGGATTGACCTTTGCTAAATCAGGGCTATCTGCATAGGAATAGTTTTCTCTTATCCTGCTTATCCTTTTGGCTCGCAACATCTAAGGCTTGAGGAAATATGTTTGGCTTCCTGAGAACACCAACCACTCTATTAACAGGAGCTGCCGATGGGAAGGACATTTTTTCCTAAGGATTCTATCGAGTTTTACGGTGTACGAAGGGCACGCCTAGGGTAAAGCGGTCTTGTGCCACCTGTTCTCCTTTGGTGGGGGGAGGGGGAGCACGAACACAGCCGCCCATAGGTGTATTCTAAGTGGAGAAACAAGCACAGTCAAGAGGTTCAAGAGTTACAAAATCTGTTCCAGTTATTACGGCTGCATAACAAATGACGCACTACTTCGTGGCTTAAAACAACAACGTGTTTTGCTCAGGAATTTGCAGTATGGGCAGTGGTCATTTCTTCTCTGATGAGGCGGCTTGAAGGCTGGGGCTGGTACCACCTGAAAGCTCACTCCCTCAGGTGCCTGGCTGTTGATGTTGGCTGGTGGCTAGAGTCTCAGCAGGATGTGAATATTTAATACAGCACCAGGCTAGATCCCTTCCCACGAAGTGGACAGGCGCTCAGTTTCCAAAACTCCTCGCTTTGGAACACTTCCGTGCGCCTGGGCTTCCTCACAGCATGGTGGCTGGGGCCCAACACTGTTACATCACCTAAGACATCTGCTCACCTTTCCTCTGAGCCAGGCTCTGGATTGCACACAGTGCCACGTGGGGTTACAGAGACAGGAGCCCTTTTTACAGCTAGGTCAGCAAGTCAGCCTTCCTACGTCCCTTGTGAATTTGCTCTATATTAAAGATTTATACAGATTCACAGAATGTCAACTCTACTTATAAAAAACATATTTTGAAAAGATAACAAAGTAACTGATATTGGCCTGAGAAAAGATCCTCTTGTGTGTTTCTCTGGAACACTGGATTAAGCAAATAACTCAGAAAGATGGCAGTACTCCTCCACGTGGTCTGTGTTGCTCATTTTGGACATGAATATTAATCACAGGAGAGACTCCTGTCACCAAAATATTTTCTGTATCCTTCGCTGCATGCACATACCTAATTTACATCAAAGTGAAAAAAAAAGCTAAAACCCAGGAATTACTATAGTTCATTTAGCACCTAGGGTATGATGCATAAGGTGTTTGTGAGTGTGTGTATGTGTGGTGTGTGTGTGTTGTGTTTGTTGTGTGTGTGTCTGTGTATGTGTGTTGTGTGTTGTTTATGTGTGTAGGTGAGAAGTGAGGAGTTTTGGAAACTGAGTGCCTGTCCACTTCGTGGGAAGGGATCTAGCTTGGTGCTGTATTAAATATTCACATCCTGCAATGTTTGCCTTTAATTACCTGTAAACTAATTTTCACCCATACTCCAAAAGTTGCCCAGTCTTTCCTTTAAAGGGAAGAAATGATGGCTGGCATCTTGGAAGGAATTATTTGCTTTAAATCCTTTAAGTAAACAGATTAAACCCCTGTTTGAAATGAAAGTAGCTGTTTACTCATGTAAATGCATAGTTTTCCCCTGCTGTTTAAGCGCAAATAGATTAAAGGATGCAGAGTGGCTTTCCTAAGCAGAGTGTGTTGAAATTCCTATTTTTTTTCCTTCTGCACCCCTCCCCCACCTCATTTAGCCTTGCTATGGCTTTTGAAAGACAGGAGAGAGAAAAGTTTTCTTTTCTAATCAATGAGGGTCCTCAAGCAGGCAGTGGCATATGTTGTTTCCATTTAAAAGGAAAAGATTTCTTTCGTCAGCACCTTATAGTTTTCTGCATACAGGTCTTTTGTCTCCTTAGGTAGGTTTATTTCTAGGTATTTTATTCTTTTTGACGTGATGATAAATGGGATTGTTTCCTTAATTTCTCTTTCTGGTCTTTTGTTGTCAGTGTATAGGAATGCAAGAGATTTCTGTGTATTAATTTTGTATCCTGCAGCTTTACCAAATTCACTGATGTGTTTTAGTAGTTTTCTGGTATTGTCTTCAGGATTTTCTATGTATAGTATCATGTCATCTGCAAACAGTGCTAGTTTTATTTCTTTTTCTGTTTGGATTCCTTTTATTTCTTTTTCTTCTCTGATTTCCATGGCTAGAACTTCCAAAACTGTGCTGAATAGAAGTGGTGAGAGTGGACATCCTTGTCTTGTTCCTGATCTTAGAGGAAATGCTTTCAGCTTTTCACCATTAAGTATGATGTTAGCTGTAGGTTTGTCATGTATGGCTTTTATTATGTCTAGGTAGGTTCCTTCATTGCCCACTTTCAAGAGAGTTTTTATCATAAATGAGTGTTGAATTTTGTCAAAAGCTTTTTCTGCATCTATTGAGATGATCATATGGTTTTTATTTAGTTTGTTAATGTGGTGTATCACACTGATTGATTTGCATATACTGAAAAATCTTTGCGTCCCTGGGATAAATCCCACTTGATCATGGTGTATGACCCTTTTAATGTATTGTTGGATTCAGTTTGCTAGTATTTTGTTGAATATGATATCGCTTATATGTGGAATCTAAAAAAAATGGTACAAATGGACTTATTTGTAAAACAGAAATAGAGTCACAAGTGTAGAAAACAATCTTATGGTTACCAGGGAGAAAGGGGGGGCAGGATAAATTGGGAGATTGGCATTGACATGCACACACTACCATATGTAAAATAGGTAACTAATAAAGACCTACTGTATAGCACAGGGAAATCTACTCAATACTCTGTAATGACCTATATGGGAAAGAATCTAAGAAAGAGTGGACATATGTATGTATATAACTGGGTCACTTTACTGTACACCTGAACTAACACAACATTGTAAATCAACTATACTCCAATAAAAATTTAAAAACAAAAAGGGAAAGAAAGTGGTGATGTGTCCCTCAGCCAGCAGATCCTGGCCTGGCTGGAAGGGGCAGTGGGCACCAGGCAGGGAGGATGGTGCTCCCTTCATGACCTGCCAGGATGTGAGATGTATTTAGAAATATTACTTTGTAAGTAGAAGGACAATGCATCCCTGGGTTTTCTATCACCCTGTTGATCCCTTGGTGTAAAATAGGGGGATGGGTGATACGAATGAGCTGGCACTGAGTTCTACATGGGGGCAGAGAGAGGATTCAGGAGAGTCTCGTCTCAGAATTATTATTATTATTTTTTCGGTACGCGGGCCTCTCACTGTTGTGGCCTCTCCCGTTGCGTAGCACAGGCTCCGTACGCGCGACGCGCAGGCTCAGCAGCCACAGCTCACGGGCCCAGCCACTCTGCGGCATGTGGGATCCTCCCAGACTGGGGCACGAACCCGTGTCCCCTGCATTGGCAGGCGGACTCTCAACCACTGTGCCAGCAGGGAAGCCCTCGTCTCAGAATTATTAAAGGCTATTTTCATAATTCTCAGTGGAGCAACGAAGACGTTTCTTCCTTCCCCCACCGCACAGATTTCACAAATGCAAATGTGAATTTTAAAGAGGTCAGTCTGGCTGTTTGAGCTCCAGAGCATCATGGTTCATTCTGATAGGAAAAGAGAATCCCCACTTCCCACCTCACGTCCTCCCCATCCTCCCCTCCTCCTCCCCCAGCAGCTGCCTTGCGGTCCCCAGGGAGCTCGATGGACGGGTCAGGGCTTGTCCAGAGGCTGGGCATGGCAGCACTTTGCGGGGCATCCGAAGTCGTCAGTCCCTAGAGTTCATAGCCTCCTACCCAGGAGAGAGTCACACTTTCACAGGCATTCTTGGCTCCGTCTCCAGGTTAGGTCATTCGTCACTTTATAGTTGCCGACCACTCCTGGGGTCAGGTGACATATTTACCTTCTCAGTCTCCTTAGGGCACAATTGAGGCAGCTTAGTATTTGGAATTTACAAACCTGGACTTCAGTCCCAGCTTTGCCCCTTGTTCGTTTATTCAGACAACAAACACTTGAGAGCCAGCAGTGTCCAGGAGCCGCGTGGGGCATCAGCTTTGTTCCTGATCTTGGGGCCTCCCTCTAAAGCTGCGCTTTCCAGAGGGGAGACACAGGAAGCCATGGGGGAGGACCAGCTGTTAAACAAAAAATCCTATCCTGGAGCAATACTCTGTAAAGTACAGTACAGCAAATTACTAGAAAAATGAAATGAAAAAAGACCCGCAAAATACAAGCCCAAATTTGGTTATTATTAGATTCCACAGACATGAAATGACTCTGTAAAGTGGCTGAAAGCTTCCTCCCCATTTCTGTGCTCTCTCCTGCAGACTCAGGGCATCCTGTGAGCAGCACTGGCTGGAGGACCACACTCGGAGTGTCCCTGGTCTAGGGGACAGTGTGTGTGATCCTGAGGAAGTAACATTAGCCCGACACCAGGAAGTGGGCGTAACGGAGCTGCATCGGCAGTGGATGCGTTGGCACTGGTCAGCAGGACTCCCTCCTTCCTCCTCTTGGCAAAGCCCACTATTCAGCTACCCACTCACCACCCCGCTGCCTTGGAGCTGCCCCACCTCCAGGTCTGGGCAAGCCCATCTGTCCTGTGGGGAATGCCATAGCCCGACCCGATATGGTCCAGGAGGAGGCACCTGATTGGATCCAGGCTGGTGAGCTGCATGGCAAGCTTTGCCGTGAGCTTCTGGGAAGGTTCCCTTTGCTCTTCCGAGAGAGCTTCTGGAAGCCATCCCATGTCTCTCTCCTGCTAGATGGAGCCAGGGAGCATGAGTGCAGATGTCTGGGCCCTGAGGAGAACCGGCCTTAAGGTGGATGTTGGATGCCCAAGTGGAAAGGAGAAAAGCAGTGGCTTCCAGAAAACACTGTGAATTACCCCCAAAGCCCTCCAGCCACGTGAGCTGACCATTTCATTTTCATTTAGCCAATCTTCAACTGTCTTTTCTCTTCTCTGCAGCCTGGAGCCTTCCAATGGCTACATCAGTGTATAGGGTGGTCATTAAGGCCAGACAGAATGACATATTTTTAATACGTCTGAGGTAGGCGTGATGTTCAAAATCCTTAGCAACCAGTATAGCTTGGCCAGGGACTCGGGCAGCAAGCAGCTGGTATGGCTAGACAGGGGGACACGGCAGAGGACCAGCCCTGCCTGCACAGGCCATCTGAAGCCACTGTCAACAGTTTTTATCTTTCTTTCTTCTCTCCTTCCTGGAATAGCAACAGCTCATGTGCCTATTCTAACCTGCTTTCTCTTACAAGATGCTTGGATACACCATGCTCTTTTCATGCCTTCTCTTCTTCATCAGGACCTTGTGTTTTCCTTGAGGCCTTAAGGATCCTGGCAAGAGTCTGCGTGATGAAATTCTCAGTTATAGAAGCAAACCACATAGAAGGATGGCTTTTCACTGCTGCCAGCAAACCTCAGGCCGAAATTGGAGGTGGGCTAGGTTTGTTTCAGCCTTCCTGCCTTTTCTGGCCCTTTACTTGTCTCAGCACTCTGAATCCCCAGAAAAACAGTCCATATAAAAGTTTGGAGAGGGCTTCCCTGGTGGCGCAGTGGTTGAGAGTCCGCCTGCCGATGCAGGGGACACGGGTTCGTTCCCCGGTCCGGGAAGATCCCACATGCTGTGGAGCGGCTGGGCCCGTGAGCCATGGCCGCTGAGCCTGCGCGTCCGGAGCCTGTGCTCTGCAACAGGAGAGGCCACAACAGTGAGAGGCCAACGTACCAGTAAAAAAAAAAAAAAAAAAAAGTTTGGGGAACTTTAACTTCTCCTCCTTTAGAAGAGACTGTTTTGTACATTTTAAGAGAGTCCAAGGGGAAGGGCCTGGCTGTCCCCAAAGAATGGTGTGTGGAGGGAGGTAAGAGACGCCAATGCAGCCTTGGTGGGTACTTCAGACATGTCTTGCCCACCCAGAATCTGACTCGGAGGCTCCTCCTGGGAACTGGAGACTCAGGAAAGTGGGAGCTGGGAAGAAAGAATGAGAGAAGAAGGGGTGGAGGAGAGCAAGGGGTAGACAGAAACACAAAAGAGAGGGATGAGAAGCAGACGGAGAAGGAAACATGGCTGTTGGCAATGGTTTCAAACCGGACTGAACAGCCTTACTTGAGTCTTGCCGCCCACTGGACCATGCTTGGTGAGAGCCATGGGTTCTATTCAAAAGATGCACAGTAAATTTCAGCTGTGCAAAGAGAAATCTGAGCTGAAATCAGTGTCACATACTCTTTGTTTCCAGCCTGAGAAGTCCCACGTCCCAGCTCTGGTCTCCAGTGCTGTCTTGTACATTTGGATTTCCGATTAACCAACAGATGTAGGGGAAAACTGCTGGACTGGCCAGAGAGGTCCCTCATGACCACACGTGTGCAAATACTGAGGCTCACAAATCATGGGGCCAGCTCAGCTGTAGCTCATGTGACCCCCTCTGCTGCCTGCATCACGTGGCAGATGAGAATTTGTGACGGGATGGAGCCGGGTCAGGCAGGAGAGCAGAGATTTTACTGTAGGGATGAGCTTGATCACCTTAATGCCTTGAGTTTCTCTTTCCCACAAACTTTGAGGAGTGGGAACGCAGTCAGGGAGAATGTCGCAGAAAATATTTTCCTACCGGGACTAAGAGCAGCTTAATAAATAACTAGTCAAAGATAGGGATCCTCAGACACAGTTGAAATGTCTCTGGGTAAAAGTGGTTGATCTACATACAAACATGGTTCTCCTCTTGTTGTGTTAGATTTTTTTTTTAATGTTTCAAAAGAGTAAGGAAAACATTCGTGAGTCTCTCAGACATCAAATAGCTCTCAAAAATGTCAACAACATCAGTGTAAAACTAATAAAAATATGGCACAGATTTAGCACTTGTACTGAAAGGAAATATAAAAACGGGGAAAGAGAAGCATATGGAAAAGCATGTTTGGGGTTTGAGCAGATCAACCCCACATATTAAAACAAACAGAAACCAGAGCGTTTCTGGTGGGAATGTTGCAAAAGGATGACTTACTGGAGAAAAAAAAAGATAATGTCCGCCCCCCCCACCCCCCACCCCCCGGCCCCAACCCTTCCTTTCTCTCCAACAAGAGTGAAGTTGAAAATGGACTTCAACTTCAGCCAGTACCTTTGGCAGTCTGAGCAGGGGAGGGTTTTCGACCTTAATTTCTTTCCCAGCCTCCAGTGTGAGGGAAATTCGGCTTTGGCTTGGAGACACACTATTAGTGCAGGCCCGTCCGAGAGAGACGGACGTGCGGTCAGGACAGATGGCTGGGAGATTTTGAAGAGCTATTGGTTGCCTCTGAACCTCCATTTCTGCATGTAGAACGTGGGGTCAATAAACCCTTGCTCCCAGGTTTCCTGTGAGAATTAAGTGATGTAACACATGGAAAGTGCCTTCACACAGGCGACACGTAGACCAGCCATGTCCAACAGAACTTTCTGCAACTCTGAAAGTGTGCCACGTTCTGGGCTGCCCAATAGAGCAGCCTCCAGCTGCGTGGACCCACCGGGCACTTGAAATGTGACTAGTGCTAATAAGGAAATACGCCTTCCTGTATTTAATTTTAAATAATTTAAATTTAAAGAGCCACATGTGGCTAGCGGTTACTGAACTGGATGGTGCAGGTCTGGACAATGTGGCTAATGTTGATGATAATGATGATCATATGGGTTTTGTTTCCTCAAGTTGGAGCCTCTAGTTTCATGCTCAGGGGGCTGTTGGCATATTTGGAACTCTTGGCTCTTGAGTGGGGTCGGAGGCTAAACTTTTCCATGACAAGTTAAGCCCTGGTCAGGTCTCTGTGTATATGGCCACCTGTGATCAGGTCAGCTTTGAGTCTGGCTGTTCTCTGGTTCCACCTGCTCCCACCCAGGTAAGAAGAATGGCCAGGGAGAAATTGTCATTCTATAGATAAAACCTAAACATTCTTTACTCTTGGACTGGCCAGCTTCTGTGCTCTGTGACTGTTGTTTCCATTTTGAATGCTCTTATGACCCAAAATTGATGGTCCTGGGACTGACTGAGTGTTTGGAATGGTCCTCTACTTGCAATGGACGCAAAGTCTCAGAATGATATTACAAATAATAAGTTAGAAATGGATGCTTTCTTTGAGGTTCAAGGATAGTCAGAACTTCTTTGGATTTGAGAAAATTTCCCAGGAAGATAGTCATAAAGAGTATCCCATCTTGTATAAAGGACTTTATTTGAAGGCTGTCAGCCAAGGTCATGGCTGGCTGGTGGATCCCACTGGGCTTAACACATACAATTAACCTCCTCACAAAAGAAATGTGACAGGTTGGTGTCACTAGAGACTGACCTGTGCTTGGAACTATCTTCCTCTTTGCATATCATGCATATCTGAAAATTTCCTCAAATTTTGGCAAATGGGATGAATAAGGGGAATTATTAGTTCTCTTCTACTCTTTTATTTCTATATTCTAATCTTCTAGATGAATTAAGTGGCACAAACATATTAGCCTCTAACTGACCCAATGAGTCCTCCCAAAGTGCACAGGGTGTATATGTGGGGCTCCTGTCTCGAAGTTATTGTAACAGCATCCTTGCTTCATGCAAACTCTACTCTCCAGAATGCATAATATACCCAAGGTTGCAGGACACAATGCTGTTGGACATTTAAGTAATTAGATGCTGAGAAGTACTCTTGTTGGCCAATGTTGGTATAATAATCAATCTACTTGGGACAGAGGTCGAACAGCTTGAGAGAAGAAGCAGAAATATAGCTGGAAGAGAGACGAAGGAAGGAAAAGAAAGATGGAGATGCAAGATGAGAACACGGGGGAAGTAGAGACAGTGATGGAGGGATGAATAACTGGGTGGGCTCCAGCTTCTCCCAACCAGCGAAAAGGGGCCCTTCAGTGAACAATAAGTAATCTTTATACAGGAACCAACATTCTTTCTTTTGGCCTGGCCATCCAAAAGAGCAAGAAGGAGGGGGAGGCGACAGGGCGCTACGAAAGCCTTGTAGGACATGGGAAAGTGACCAAGGGCATGGGCAAATCCCCCCAGGGCTCCAACTCTGTTGCACCACGTTCCTTAAGTGATGACAAGAGATGCTCAGTGAATGTTTACACTGATAATACTATTTTGGGCTCGTGTTCATTTTCATCCAAGCGTTATTCTTGTCACATCCCTATTTTCCATTTATAAAGATTACCTCAATTATTTATTTTATCTTTTTGATTCATCTCTTCTCTATTTCCCTCCCCCACCCCACCTCTACCCACCAGTGCTTCCTGGGGTCACCTCTCAAAATAAACCGCTTGCACCCAAATCTTTGACCTAGAGTATTTATTTTTGAAAACTCTAAAATACAGCATCATATATTTACTTATATTTGAAAGAACTATGATTTAGAGCAATTACAACCTTGCCATTTAGAGTTTTCTTCTTTGCAAACTTCCCCTTTTTGCCACTCTTAGTATGTGGGTTTTTTAAAAAAATTTAAGATAACTATTTCTCATCACAAAATCAATGCGTATTCATTATAAAAAAATTAGCAAAACTGGGAATTCCCTGGTGGTCCAGTGTTTAGGACTTGACACTTTCACTGTGGTGGCCGAGGTTCAATCCCTGGTCAGGGAACTAAGATCCCGCAAGCTGCACGGAGAGACCAAAAAATAAAAAAAAAAAAATTTTTTTAGCAAAATAGATAAAGAAGAAATAGACTGCTAATGCTAGAAACCAGGCTGAAATATTTATCTTTCCATTCTTTCTTTCTTTCTTTTTTTTTTTTTGTCATGTTGTGATTTTTTAGAAACAATCTCTCCCAGCCCACAGGCTCTTCTTATACTTTGCCCTTGACATTCTTTTCATTAAGAGTTGGGGTCAGGTGGGGTCTGTGTCCTTTCCCCTTGAAAGTAGGCAGAACTCTGTGTCTTCCTTGACCAACAGATACAGAGGAAGTTGTGCTACATGACTTCGAGAGGAGGTTATAACAATGTCATGCATTTGTGTCTTGTTTTCTTGGGACACTCATTCAGGAAACCCGGCTGCCATGCTGTGAGGAAGCTCAAGTTAGCCACACAGACAGACCACCTGTGTAGGTGCTTTGGCTGGCAGCTCCAGCCTAGGCACCAACAGGTAGCCAGATGTTAAGATGCTTCTATATTATTCTAGCTCCCAGATGTCAAGGCACTCCCAGCCTTTGTGTCTTCTTAGCTAGGGAGCCAGACACTGAAGAGCCGAAAAAAGCCATTTATTGCTATATGTTTTTCAGACTTAAGGCCCATAGAATTCATGAGCATAATAAAATGGTGATTTTATGCCAGTACATTCTGGGTGCATTGCCAGGCAGCCAACATCCTATCTATTCTTCAGTCTTTGTATTCTGATTGACTGAGGTAGCTACCGTCAACCCTATTCGTCTGAGCTTTTTGAGCTGGATCGTCTCATTCGTCTTTGGTCAGCCTATGCACTAATGCCTTTGGCTCAGGTGACCACTCTGATCCAATCAGTAAACAGCCTTAGACAATTTAGAAGCTGAAAAAAAGTGTGGGTAAGGACATTTCCTCTAGACAAGAACATTGGTAGACTCACACACCCTCATGCACAGGTACTTAAAAATAAAAATATAAACACAATTAGAAATATCCCAACACATGAAATGAATTATATCCCATATATAGAGCAGTAGGTAGTTATCATACAAAGACTATTCTGTTATCATTTAAAAATATGATAAAAATATGTAAACTATGAAAAATTTTATCTACATAAAAAGAAACCCAAAGCACGATGTCATGGATTTCTTCTGTTCGTCACAGCACAGATCACAGTGTTGGAAATGAAATAAGCCCTTCCTGCTTGGTTGGTATTTTCCATCTTCAGAAAACCCAAGGATGGTGTGACTACCTAACCTAAAATTTGTGGGTGGACTTTTGTCCTTTGTTAATAGGTTTGAATTTATATACAGGGTCATAACTTGTGCTAACTTAAAATGTTTTTACTATGGCAGCAAGGCTATATTACATCATTAAAGAAAATGGGGAATCCAACCAAATCACTGAGGCATTTCCCCCTTTATCTTGGTACTTTTCATAATTTCTCAGCTCAAGAAGATTATATTATTCAAATTCCTCCAGAGATATGTTATATCCTGGAAGAGAACATCCACGTTTCCTGCTTCATAACTGATGTCCGTCCCTAGATCAGGCAACTCCCAGATTTCAGTATCTCAGCATTTCTGACACCACTGTGGCTGTATTCCCGGAGCTCCATCCAACCATCCAGCCCTGTCCTCTCACTCCAGCTGAAGCTCAGTAACTCTGGGCACTGCTGCCCATCAGTCATAACAAGTGCCTGTGTCCAGGCTTGGGAGAGCACTGGGTTTTCCAACCGCAACCTGAAAAGATGCTTTGGAGACCAGGTGGTGGGAAAAGTGAGCTAATACGCGTTCTGCCTCTGAAGAGGTAGGTTGTAAACCAAGTCAGGACTCAGAGCAAAATGAATCGGGTGTCTTCGTCCAAGTAAACACTGGACATTTATCCACAACATGAAACCACCATACGATTCAAAAACATTGGCCGACCCAGGAGGGTCTCCAAGCCAGCAAGGAGGTGGCAGAGCTGAGCTGTGCAGATGCTTCTCCCACATGGCTGGCACACAGTGTCTCTCCCCGTCTTGTTTGTAGGAGTCCCACATTTGCAAAAACAAAACTGAATCAGAGGCGACAGTCTATCTTGTCCTGCCAGCTCAGATCTGCTCATTAATCACTGACTAGCCCCGTTCCTTAGCTAAAGCATCATCGCTGGCTCCACATTAGCTGACCTTCTCCCCTGCCTCTAAAGAGTGACACATTAATTTTTACTACTAACTCTGTGTTTCAGAACTCTTTGGGGACTGGGAAACCCAGCAGGCAAATCTCAGGCCCTAGAAAGCAGTTAAACTGAATTGCAAATAAAAGGCTTAGAAAGTCCTTAAAATCACAACCTTGGCAAGAATCTCCAGTAGGGAAAATTAACTTTCTTCTCTCATCTGAGTCAACAGAGTTGGGAAAAATCAGTCTTTTCGTTGGACAAACCTGCGCTACCATTTCCATAGGTGAGCTGTATTTTGAAGTTGGAAAATGTTTCTTTCTGGCTCCCTCCAATGTTTTTAACTTGATTTGGGCAACCAAACCTCTTGGACTTTTCCTCTTTGTATCTGAAACTAGAAGTATTCCCCAGAGAAGCTTATCAATCTTTTACGTATTAGTGAGAATTTCCGTCAGCCTCCATTTAAATACGTTTACCGAGATAAATATTTAGTGAGCACCTACCTTGTGCAAGACACAAAGACGAGTAGGGCACAGCACTCCTGACCTCTAAGTACAGACAATTAAGCAGGCAAAACAGACACGAGGCAGAAATAAGATGCAATGGAGTCGAAAGGAAGAAGCATCATATAGGGAGTTTTGGAGGATGGAAAAGAGGTGGCGTTTGAACTGAGCTTCTAAAGAGGAGAAAGCTTTCAACAGACATGAGTGGGTGAGTGAGGAGATGGGCAGTGCCGGCCAGGGGCTGGCACATGCTGTTAAAGTCGGTGAATGGGCAGGGCGTGCGTGAGGACCTGAAGGGGCTTGGGTGTGGGTGGCATGCATGGCAGACCAAGCGCTGTGATGGACTATGGGTGGGAAGGTATCTAGGCCCAGTCATGGGGGAGTCTCAAAGGCCATAATAAGACGTGAGAGTGCAGGCAATTGGAGCCATCACAGATTTGGAGCGGTGAGGTCTCACTTAAAGAAAACATAGCATTGGTGGCCTGGGGGCAGATGACAAGCTGATTCTAGCAGCTGAAGTGTCGACTAGGCTGAGGTGATGGAAATTAAAATGAGAGAAGAAAATTGGGAGGCATTTGGCACTTAGGCTCTATTGAACCATAACCAGTGTGGGTGCTCAGAACAAGGCGGGCAGAGGAGCTGAAAATGCCCTCAAGGTTTTCACTTGGTGGTTTTACTTCTAAGTGTGAGATGACAGTTAAAGAAATTCCAGGCATCATCTGTAGGTGGGAGTAAAAATATAAGGATTTACAAACAGAAAAAGAAAACAAACGAATCTTAATCCCCTTACTTTCTTTTCTCCTTGTGTTCTTCATTCTTTACACGTAAACTGGAACTATTTTGAATTTTGAATTTTATCTGATAAAAGTTTAACACAGGGCACTTACCTACGGCTAATCCAACATACGTTTCTGCCTAGAGAAGATTCTGCAGTTTTCCAGAGGAGGATAGGCCAGCCATCCCTCTGTGTGTGTGAGCAGCCCCGTGTTGACTCTGGAACTCCAGGTGTTGGTGGCCAGGTGCCCGCCCTCCTGCTGAGGCTGCCAGGAAAGAGAGGGGTGTGGATGCTGGCAAATGAGGCCAGAAACCAGCAACACTCAGCCTAATTTTTGTTACCTTCAGGACCCCCCAAAATAAGTTAAAATGTTTTAGTGATGAGAGGAAATTAGAACTCAGTCCCTTTTTATTGTAAAATGAAACAAACACAGCTCTTTATAAGTGAAGTCATCTAATCATTGATTGTGATTCTGTGTAGTGTGTTATGTGGGCTATAGTGGAAGGAATGTGTATTTCTGAGTATCACCATTTAGTCCATAACCTGGGCTTCTCTGAACCTCAGTCTCTTCATCAGTGCTATGACCTGAATCTTTGTGTCCCTCCAAAATTCATATGTTGCAACCTAATGTCCAAGATGATGGTGTCAGGAGGTGGGCCTTTGGGAGGTGATTAGGTCATGAGGGTGGAGCCCTCATGAATGGGATTAGTGTCCTTATAAACGAGGTCCCAGAGAGCTAGCTCGTCCTTTCCGCCATGTGAAGATAAAAGAAGTCTGCAACATGGAAGGCCCCCCTCAACCATGCTGACACCCTGATCTTGGACTTCCAGGCTCCAGAACAAAGAGACATACATTTCTGTTGTTTCTAAGCCACCCAGTCCCTGGTATTTTGTTGTAGCTGCCCTAGTGGACTAAGACAATCAGGAAACTATGGCTGAAAATGTGCACCTTCACCTTGTCAGTTGGACCTGCTGAGCTAACACAAGAGCAATAAGTCACCTGGCACTTAGTCAACTCTAGTCATTTAATAAGAGTGAAATAGGCCAGTGGCTGGGTCCTTGGACTGTAACTGTGAACTCAATCTTGCCCTCACAGTCCCAGTGTTAACAGGGAGACAGAGAAGCAACACATGGATTCTTGCAGCAGGGATGTGGCTGCACTTAGACCAGGGCCGGAGGGCCCTACCTGTGTTCTGAGCTTTAGAAACCCCACCCTGGCCTCCTCCAGCTGCTCTCCTCCCCTCAGCTGGGGGGTCTGAGGGCCAAAAGCCCCTGCCTGGCCTGCTCAGAGCTGATGCCCTATTGTAGACCTGCTCTGGGTTCAGGGTCTGGCAAGTCCCTGCTCAGTGGTCCCTACTTGCGGTCAGGTCTCCTGGGGGTCTTTCCTTCTGGGAGGTTGCACCCCTGGGGTGCATACTGTGGACCTGGCTGGGGCCGGGGTGGTGTTTGCAGTCTGTGTGGATGGAGTTGGGGAGTGCAGGCCGGGTGTTCCTGCTTAAGTGTGAGGCCCCGGTGGTGCAGGGCGGGGTCAGGGGTGAGAAGGGACGGGGTGGGGTCAGCGTGGGCAGGGCCTGGCTCTTCCTGCCGGGCACTCTTCAGCTGGACTCTGAAGGGACAAGAAGTCCAAGCTCAGTCGTGGTCTCCTGAGCAGTACGTAATGTAGATGGAGGAGAGACACCTTGCTATACCGGCTTCCTTCCCTGGTGGCGTCATCAGGTGGCACATTTACACCCCTGGGAGGGGGGCCCTGGGCCGCAGCGTGTTTGGGACGAGCTTGCAGACCGTGTCCCTCGGGCACTTTTGCCCGGCTATGCATGACCTCGTCGTGTCCTTAGCTGCATCCTGGGCTGCTCTTCGCTCTGCCCTTTGCTCCTGGCGCCCCTCACCTGGACCGTGCTTTCTCTCCACCGTCTTTACAGAGTGTTCACTCACCTATCCCCCATGTCAGAAGTCCCTTCTCTGTGAATCCTTCCGTATTTCCACAGGTAGGGTGCCTTCCCTTGGTCCCCTGAGCACGTCCTGAATGCAGAGGGGATTGGTCCTGCGTCAGTGGGGTCCTCCCACGTGGGGGGCTTGGCGATGAACCCCAGCTCACACTGCTCCTTCAGGAGCCTGAGATTCAGCAGCAGGAGCTCTGGAGAGAAGCTCTCCAGGCTGGAGCGCTGGTTCTGATTGCTGTGCTTCTCGACCAGGAAGAGGAAGGGGCAAAGTGTGTCCTCCAGCTAATGTTCTAGAAGCTCCTGAATGTGCCATCTCCTGGGCTGGAGCTCACCCCTCTGCCCACACCCAGCTGTGTGTGAGGCATCTAATTCCAGGAGCCCATGCGCCCTGCCAGACCCAGGTGTCCCACGGAAGAAAGGGGGATAAATTGGGGACAAGATTAAAAGTTTCTAAGGGATTCAAAATTCAGTATTCAACTTAAAATAAAGGCATACATCTCAGTAAGTTTAAAATAGGACAATCTATTGAATGAGACAAAGAAATATGAATGGTATATTATTCAATACATATTAAAGTGAATAGTTTTTAAACATTCAGAAAATAGTGATGTATCTATTGCAACTTCTATTATTCCATGGGTACTTTTCAGGCAGGCATTGGGTCTGTTTCCCTAAACCTGCCCCATGCTTCCAGCTCCCTGTGCCTTTGCTCACATTTACAGATGCCCGGGGTGGTCCTCTCCACCCCCATCCCTCTGGTACAATCCTCCTAAACATAGCTCATAAATACCCATGAGCCCCCACCTTACCAGAAGCTCCCTGTTTGCTCTCTCCCTCCAACTCTGAGCTCCCACTTGATTTTTTCCCCTTTATGGAGATTTCCTCTGCACTGTAGTGGTTCATGGTCCCACCTGTTCCCTCACCAAACTGTGCAACTTTTGAAAGCAGGACTGCCATGTTGCTTTCCTCTGTGTACACTTGGGTAGACGATTTGGTGGTCCCCAGAATGAGGACTAGTGCCTCTGGGGCTTAGAGGGCTGACCAGTCACTGAGTCTCCTGGGCCTGATGCTTCCAAACCCACATTCAGATGGTTAGTGCTCTTCTGGGTTCTGAGGCTGGTCCCCTCCTTCAAGTGGTCACTTCTGTTTCATGAAGTCTCCAGCCTGGCTGATCCCCCATGGGTCTGGGACCAAGGTTTCCTGAGAGTTTCCTTATCGTGGTCACATGTGTGTCTGATGTGTGGGCAGCAGAAGTTGGATTTTACACCTTCCAGACCAAAAGGGAGGTGCTGGCTCTCCTGCAGTGCACTTCGTTACCAAGTGTGCCTGGGGGCTCCCTAGTTTGGTCCATTTCCTTGGTCTTCCTGAAATGAAGCTAAGTGATTTTTTTAATGAGGGGAGGCGGGTTCCCTTTTTATCCTTTCTCACTTTGTTTTTTGTGCCAGTCTTTGTCAGAGAGTGTCATCTGGGTTCTGGGAGGTGGGATTCCATGGCTCTGTAGGTGTCTTGAGACCAAAGGAGAAATTCACATCTGTGTGACCGTGTTTGTTATTCTCTGGAGAGGGTTGGCTTCAAATTCCAATGTGACACAGTGACAAGATGTGACAAAGAGAAAAAGAAGACCAGAAAATTTAGTAGAAATTGACATCTAAAAAATAGAGATCAAGTCAAGCCAATAAACATAAGTAAACATAATTTTTAGGATGAAGTTGATGCTCTTGGCTCCTTGCATCTCCTCAGCCCACACTGAAGAGCACCTACAGAATGGATTCCCTCATCTCATCTCCTGAAATGTCTGCAGACCAAATGGGGAGCCCACTTGGGCCTCAAACTAGGCAGGTTAGGAGCGTTGATCAGTTAAGGCACCAGGGCGCCCTCCCCACCCACTGAGGTGGGCGCTGATGGCACATGACTGTCTGGCCTGCTCAGGGGGCGGTTCTGGGTGTCCGTGTTGGGACTACACCCCAGGTGCCTAAGAAGGTAAATGGCTCATTTTTGCACCCTGGACTGCTCCCTTCCTCTCTTTGCCATCCTGGGATCACTTCCTAAAGCAAGTACCCCCATCCAGGCCTTACCCCAGGGTGTGCTCTGGAAAGGAACCCAAGTCAAGACAAAGGACTTACTATATATTCAAGACACTAATGGAAACACAAGGCTTGACCTTCTGAATGTAAATCAAAACAATACAATATAAATAGACTAAAAGCCATACGTCCTCCTTAACTGGCCCCGGACGATTTCAGACTGATCGGTTTTGGGTTAGTTTCCTACAAAGTGCTTATTGCTCTTTAAATTCTTGGTTTTCTGAATGTGGAATATTAACACTCATCTAATAAGTTGAACTACTTATTATTTATTAGAGAACTGGAGGAACGGGACCCATATGTTTATGGCAACTTGACAAAGCCCAGTTAAGAGCTCGCACCTATGAATATCGTGTGGCTTGCCAGAAAGCGGGCATTCCATTTTCTGGCCAAGTTCAGTACACTGAAGCTCTGAGGTGTAGGACCATGTCTCGACCTGCTGGTATGCAAACTTTTCAAAGTTCCTAAATTGAAGACAGGTTGGACATTTTTCTTGCAGAGTTCCTGGACCTGAAGTTATTTTTCATGAAGCAGTTTTGTAAAATTTATGATGTGAGGGTATAATATGCCTTTTGCTTGAGATTCATCCTGTGTACAGGCATCTCTGTAGCAAGCTGTCAGAGGGCAGTGGAAGGGGCTTCTCCAGGCTGGAATGCTGTCATTGTCTGTGGTCTTTTCATGAATCATGTGAACAGGACCTATTCTCCACCCCCTTAGTCTGGCTGGAGAGAAGCACCCTTTTATAGGTGAACTTTCCTGACAAACCCCAGAGATTAAAAATAAGATCTTCAATGAAGAAATCATTTGAAATTTACTCATTAAAAACTCTCATCTTCTGATTACAGATTCATAACTTAGCCCCTTATGTTATGGATGGAGAAGTCAAGGCCCAGAAGAACAAATGGATTTGCCCAAGGTAACCCAAACAACTGGCTGTTTCAGAGCCCCTTTTCTGTGTGTGTGTGTGTGTGTGTGTGTGTGTGTGCACTCATGCGTGCACACGTGCCAGTGCCAGGGGGGTGACTTTCTGAATCTCTGTTTTTTCATTTGCAAAAAAAGATAATACTACAGTTCTTGCAGGTTTGACTTGCAGAGGCAAATTGATATTTCAAAAAGTATTTTGTTAAGGTATAATTGACATGTCTGGGTATAAGTATTTTAGACACAGAGACAGTGATGTGTGATGTAAGAGAGAAGGAGATGCATCGCAGTGTGAGTTTAGGTGAGGAGTGGGTTAATCTACTTAGCACTGTCAATAATCTTGTTATTATTTTAACACAGGCAGCTGCAGAACCAACCTTGGGAATGCCCTCACCCTTGGACCATCAAGGAATTTGGACAGCACAGGTATGGAGGATACGGGGTCTTGAACTGACAACGGGACACTGCCCTCTTCACTCTCCTGTGTTGTCTCTGCTCTCCAGCTTTGGTGGAAAAGATGGCCCTAGCAGCTCCAGTGTAACATGGCTTGGTGCCCTTCAACCTCAGGACAGGTAGATTCCCAACCAGCATCCCTGAGGAAGGCTTCTGCCTGATCTCTTTAGGGTCACACATTCATCCCTGGACTAATCAATGTGTCTTGGGAGATGTGCTTGGACTGGATATGCCAAGCCAGACACCCACCAGCTGCCTAGAGGAAAAGTAATCCCTCACCTGGAAACACACGGAATGAAGGAGAAGCAGAACTTCAATGGAGGTGCATTGCACTAGCTCTGAGGGGCTCAGAAATAATAATAACAATATAATAATAATAACAACGATATATTAAAGATAGGTTTCTGCTTATTTATTTTCAAACTGTAAATAGGAGCACTAGTGCCTTGAGTTTTTACCCCTCCCCTCCATCTATATCCTTTGTCAAGGGACTTGCGGTCTTCTCACGTCTATGGAAGCAGTCCATTCCTTACCCCTTGACACTGGGTGTGGCCTTATGATTTTGCTTTGGCCAATGATACCAGGGTGGCAGTGACAACGTCCCAGCTCTGAGCTTAGGCCTTAAGAAGCCTCACATATTTCTGTCGTTGTTACTGAAACTCTGCCATCTCATGAGAGGGACATGCCCTGCTGGCCTTCTGGTCCTGGGTGGGGAGGGGATGGGGGATGGAAGACCAGAGACCGATGGAGTGGAGCTGACCCGACTGCTGCAGAGCTGCCCCACAAAACCCACAAAATCATGAGCAAAATAAATTCTTGTGGTTGCGTGCTGCTAAGAATTTGAGGTTGTTTGTTATGCAACAAAATCTAACTGTTCAAGGGCCAACAGAGATGGATAAAGTATCCAAGCATTTATGAACAAAGTGTAACTTCCACAAGAGATGAATTTGTAGTGTTAATATAGCTTGATTCCCAGGACGTAGAGGATTGCCTGGCAAACAGTAGATTCTCAACAAACATTCCCCAAATGCATGGCTGCACTCCGCCTACTGGTCCCTGCGCCAGGTACCAAGGGAAAACACCACATGTGAGGGGTTTGCCTTAAGGGAGCTTGCACTGCGTTTGGAGAGACCACATGGGTGTGTCAAGCCTGTAGGACTGGGTGAGAAAAGTACTCCTAAGTACTGGATGTAGTGATGTGAGCAGAAACAACATGCTTGTTGTTAAAGATCCTCTCCTAGAGGTGGTCCAGCTCCACCCATATCCCATGACCTGTACCTTTCAACGCATGCTGACCTGACTCCCAAAGCCATCACCTGTGTTTCTTTATCTGAAAGTTTCTCCTGCCCTCAGAGCTTGCTTTGCTCTCCTGCACAGGCCAGAAGGACCAGGAAATTAGTGTCTCCCTGGGAGCAGCCTTCCTCAGTGACTGACAGGAGCTGGTGTATAAATACCCCAGCTCCCTGCCCTCTCATCTTGAATGGGGTGACACTGAGCTGCATCTACAGTGACTCTCAGAATTCCCCAGTGAGGTCAAGCTCCTGTTACCCTCAGGATAACTTGTCTGATGACGGACGGGATGTGACTGCCTTCTTCCCTGTTTCTCTGTGTCCCTTGCTGCCAAAACATCCTGGGACTTGCAAATAAACAGTTACCTGTGAATCCTTGTCTCTACTGCTTCTGGGGAAACCCCCAAAAAGACATGTGAAAACTACATATTTGGTTTCATTCTCATTTTATTTTATTTCTTAAATATACACCCCTATCTGTAAACCAATTTGGAGCAGGCTCTCCAGCATGTTTTATTTATCAGTGACATAAGTTCTGCTGCTTTAAGCTTCTATGAACATTAAATGCACAGAAAAATCAGAATTAAAAAAAGAGGAGGAAAGAAAATAAAATTTTGAAAAAGTCTTGCAAATCGCAATGGTTCAACAGCCACACGTGATTCAGGGGAGGGGGTGCCTGGGGGAGGGACACCCTATGTTAGGTGGGAGGCGATCTTTCTGTAATTAAACACGGCTGGCTGGTGGCTTGTCCTGGGTCGTCGACTTTACCTTGCGTTTGCCCAGAGGAGGCACGTGGGGAGGAGAAGGGGGATACCAGCGCTGCCTTCATCTGGCTCTTGGCTGTGCTTTCATTACTAGTATTAACTTTGATCCATGGGTACTTCTCAGGAATTTTTTTAAAGCCATCTAGCCATTTTTCAAGGGTTAGCGTAGTTAAAACCAGATAATATAATCCATAAATCCACTAAATTGGGCACATGTGAACTGCAATGTCACAAGACCCAGAAAACCAGCCCATGAGTGAGGACACCACCTTCCGCCTCTGCCCTTGGGATCCTGCGAGGAACGGAGGTGGCACGTGACTACCAGCCACACCGACCCCTAATGCCACAGCTCTCATCTGCATCACAAATAGAACCAAAGCCTGGTTTCTTACTTAGATAGAGAAAACAAATATAAACAGAAGTTCTCGTCTTTTCTGCCTGTCCCATGATTGATTGCCTCCTGCCCCACCTCGGGTGGAGCTGCCTGTTTAGAAGATGGCGGGGATTCATGGTGAGCATGCAGGGCTCTTTGAGGCGTGGATGAGCTGGGAGACAGGATGGAGATATTGGAAGCCGAGGCACTTTGGGGGAGCCAGGAGTGGGCAAGTCAAGGGTCAATGGGGAGAAAGAGAAGCTTCCTAAGCTTATTAACCCAAGGAACACTGAGGTTGTCTCAGTGACCACAGTCAGATTTCTCGTTGTTAGCTCATCAGGTGAACCATTTTATCGGACACATCAGTGCCAATTTTATGTCATTTTCCTTTGTCACAGCTGTCGGAGAAAAGAGTTTCCCCCTCAACTTTTCTCCTTTTAGTGCTAGAAATGAAAACCAAAGGCAGCGCGTGTAGAATTTCAGGCTCAAGACCTAGAGATTTGTTCTTCCTAAGGTGTGGATTCTGTTTGCTGCAAGAATGATTTCAGTCTGCAATTTCAAAGCAGGTTGCGATTTTCATCATAATGTAAAGAAAGTGCAGGCTGGTTAATATTTTATTTATAGTGATGACAACTGTTAGTTTATAGCCTTGGGGCTGATTTCTTTCCAAAATTGAGAAATGAGCATTGAGACTTTACACAGTCACAGAAATAATGGAAACATGATTTTTATTAAACTTTAGATGAAAAAAAAATTAAGCTCTTTTTTTTTTTTTCAGTCTCAGACCAGGAGAGGTCAAACTCACCATCTGAAGTTAGTTTGTGTGTTTTTTCCTTTCTTTTTCATTTTTTTAAAAAAAGATCTCCTCATTTAAAAAACGTGTGGGTCATCAGACCCCACTCAATAAAATTTGCTTCATTGATTCTAAAAAATGGCATATGAAGAAGCAGGGGCTGTACGACGTTATACACATCCCTGGCCTTCGTCGGGGTGTTTCTGCAAATGAAATCTCAGCGGATGCACTGAATAATCTAGAGGCAACTCCCTCAGAAGTGGTCTGCCTTGCTGGTGCCCCAACTGTGCTTTATAAAGTTGTCAGCCCTGAGGCCTTATTACGGAAAAGACGAAAGGACGGATACTGGCATTCCTTTCCCCGTAAATCATGCTTCGCGGTGGACGTTTCTGCGTTCATTAGGGAAGTCAGGCAGCGCTTGAAGTGTGTTCATGGAGATTTTTTATAGGCTTCTTGATGAACTGGGACTGAAGGGTTAGCACTCGGGCAAGCAAGCCAAGGCCCTCGTTCTGGATTTTGAGCTTCTACTTTGTTGTCTTAGAAACTCATAGTAAAATCAAAGAGTTAATAATAATTTATAGACTCTGCCCTGCTTTCCTATGTCACCCCTAGCTGGTGACCTCAGGAAGGGCACCAGGGTGAGGTACAATATTTCAAGGTTGGCCCTGCAGTGATGGCCTAATTGACCAGCCACTGCAAATCTGAACACAGGATTGCGTATTCCTTTTGTGCATTGGAAAGAGCCTCTTCAGGCCCCTAGGTCATCCGGGAGACTTTCAGATACACAAGCATCAGAGCAGAGACTCCCACCAAGTCCGTGTTTAAAGCTGTTAAGTGCCCTGAGCGCTAGAACAAATTCATTCTTATAATAAACAGTCTGTTAAAAGGATGGATGCAGACATTTTCTCTCCAGCAAAGATAAGGTGATGGCTTAGAAGATGGAGAGAGGGTGGGTGTGCCAGTTTGGAAGTTGGTGCTAAAATAAATGATATTTTTACCCTTTGGAAAACCAAACAGGCCCGATGTAGTCAGGCAGCAGCTGGCCTCAGAGCCGAGGCCACCCATTCTGCCGCTGGCAGCCGCGCTGACGTGTCCTTGGTCCCGTGCCCCTGCCTGGCACACTTGGCGTCTCTGAACCCGTGGGTTAGTAGAGAGGAGTGACGTCAGGTCCCCAAAGCTTTGGTTGCTGATCTAAAAGCATAAACCAAACTCCAACAGGATCAGCTTTTACAGCAACAGGACAAAGGGCCACTCTGCTCGTCAGAGCTGCTCCAGGACGAAGCACAGAGGTGGGAAAAGTGTGTCATCAGGGCTTCTGCCACTTGTCCTGCCCCCTCCACTCTTCAAAAGACATGCTCAGGGCTCCCCAGGGATCACCTGCTTGGTGCTGCTTCGAGCCTGGCTGCCGGGAAGACAGTAACTAACATGACTCAGCATCAGTCTTTCATCTACATAAAGGCTCTAGCAATGAATGACTGATATTTTCCCATTTTACAGGTGAGAAAACCGAGACCTCGAGATATTTAGCGGTTCATCTGCCCAGGACCACACAGCCAGTGAAAGTTAAGTCAGGATTTGGGCACAGAGCTGGTTTCACTCCAAACCCAGAGGTGTCCGTCATGATGGTTCACGACATCTAGACAGGTCTGTGTTCTGGAGAGTTCTCTGTCCTTCCTGTGCTCCACTTCTCGGTTCTGTGTGACGTGCAGTGGTGAACAGGTTGGCCCTGGAGTCAGATCACATGAGTTTAAACCGTAAGCTTGTGGAAGACCTTGGGCAAGTGAGCTGTCTTCCATGGGCCTTTGTGGCTGTATAGAAAACATGGATAATAATAGCTCTGGCTCATGGGGGTGTTGGGAGTTAATTACGTGACTTAAATGTTGTAAAAGGTTGAGAGCAGCGCCCGGGCTCACAGTAAGAGCTGAATACTTGTGAACTATTACTGTTTTTATAACGCTATGGTTAACTCTAACGTGTTCTAGATGGGACTCAACCATGTTAACAGCCGGGACTTCTCTCTACTTAAGTAAATCCCACAAGAGGCCAAAGCAAACCACGCAGAACCTTATGGCCTCTGTGTGCATCACTTTTTCCAGTAGCCCAGTGACCAAATCTAGTTACGCGGCCGATCCCATCCTGGATGGGACCAGGAACACGCTCTGGCCACCAAGTTCCTTGGCAGAGGGAGGGACTGATGGATGAAAACTGGAACCCCACCTGCACAAAAGGTGCATCTTCTCCAAGCCTCACAGCTGCGCTCTGTGGAAGGTGATGCTGGTGAAATATCTTCTCCGAGGAGAAATACGAGGCTCAGGGAAATTCTGTGGTTCCCAAAGTGGTCGATGCCGGGGCTGGTCCTTGCATTCAAGTCTGTCCTGCTTTACCCAGATGCTAGGGTGACTCATGTGAAGGAGAAGCTACGTGTTAAGACTGTGGCATCCCTACAGCATTATGCCTATGACCTGCAGTCACTGTGTCCTGGCCCCGTATCAGGCCTTCGGGGGTGGGGGACATCTCACTCATTATTTTGCCTCCTTTACAGATGTGCAGACTCATTTTCCTGCTCCCACATAGCCACGAGCTGTTATGAAAGCAACATCCCTTGGTGTGCCTTGGTTTTTCTAGATGTGAGATGAGGAAAACCTGTTTTCCGCCTTTTCCTTCACGTGGCGATTTCCTCGCATTTCAAATCCGTTTCAAATCGTGTGATAATAGCGATGGTTTATTTAGAAGCTTTGGCCTCCTTGAAAAGAAGTTCCTGCATAAATTTGAAGTGTTTGGTGAGATGGTATCCTGGAGACCTATGTGTGAATAATAAACATGTCAGCACCTGCCACCGAGAAGCACCGAATGAAAGGGAAGGAAAATACCGTACATCAAAGACCGTTAGAGGTTTATTTAGATTCGAAGTCCCTCAGGCTAGGACCACACCTAGTACATTGTCACATCCAATCAGCGTTACAAAGCAATTGTCCAGCATGTGATGTGCAGTTGTGGGGATGTCCTCTACCGCCTCTACTATGGAAGCAAAATGTGGTCCAGCCACAACGGAAATCCATGGCTTATGTGCCCTGTGTCCTAAGCGCTTGCTTATTAGCTTAAGGATCCGCTCACAGCTCAGGACTCAGGACGGGGAGCAGCTTTCTCCAGCAGAGGAACGGTACTGTGAGGAGCAGTTAGGTGGGCCAGAGAGCTGAATCAGCGGATGGACCTGGATGAACTTAGACCTCGTAACTCTCCAGGCTGGGACTTGGTCCCGACACACGTTCATCACACCCGGCTCTCAGACATCTCTGGTCTTGGTGGCAGAGGCTATTGGCTATTCACACACTCCCTGGGCTTCTTACGGAAAAGACCCATGGCTCATTGCCTGAAGGCTTTCTGGAGACTTGTGGGGTGCAGGCTGGCTCTGTGGGCTTGGCAAAGATGAGAATTAGCGCATCAGATGAGCCCCTGCTTCCTCACCCCTCGGTGGGACATACAGGTTCTAGAAGGTCTCCTGGGAGCTGCCCTGAGGCTGAACCCCAGCTGCCCTCCCCTGTGCTCCTTTCCTAACCCCATCTATCACCTTCCATCTCTTTCCTGTACCAGCTCTCCGACCCCCTCTTCCGTTTTTTAGGGAATCACCTCCCTAAAAAAGCCTCTTGTCTTAAGGTCTGCTTCGGGGGTCATGTAACCTAAGACAGCCTTAGCATAAACCTTTTTCCCACAAGTTCTGTGAAAGGGTCACAAACCACATGAAGTCACACAGCACTCTTGGTTAGCAGTGCTGCAGAGGTAGGAAGAACCATCTCCTCAGAGCGAGGCAGGGGATGAGGGCCAGACAGATCAGGAGGTGGACCAGGTGGAAGGTGGGAAGGGCCAGCCAGGAGGTGCGGAGACCCTCTCAGGTTTAGGAGAACGGGCTGTTGACACATGGAAATAGGTACTGGGACACTTAGATTTATTTTCAGGCAAACTGTTTTCCACGCACCCAAAGTTCCCCTGAACAATTCCTAAGAAAAGCTTCCAGAAGTTTTGAGAATCTGGTGACCATATTTTCTGAATCAAAAATTGGGGACCAGTCTTTCAAAGAATGTTGTGTTTATGATTTGTGAACATATCTGCCCAGAAAAAGACAGAGGGTATATTGGGAATTGATCCCACTCCAGAAATTCTGAGATTTGTGGTCACCATACCCAGGGGTCATCTGATTTAGAGTTTCTCAACAGACTGTAGATGTTTTCATGGGGAGGGGGGAGTAAGATCAAAAGGAGACATCAGAATATTCAAAATTATTGAGATTTTATGACAAAGCTTATTCACAAGGATGCTATAACTTTATTTCCTTAAATTTTACCATGAATGAAATAATGAAGTGCTTGTCTAAATATAAATGTTTACAACACACACAGAGAAAACCTAGATGTTTTATTTCTAAGGTGATGGGAACCAGATTCTCTGAGTAACTGACAGGGTGCAGGCTATGAAGAGTTTATTCACTAATTTAACTCATATTTATTTATGGCTTATGAATAGGCAAGCTCCAGAGATATACTGATAAATAGAATTGCAAAGGAGCTGAAAAGAGTGTAACGAGAACCCCTGAGATTTTAAAAAATAGATAGTGATCAAGAGGGCCCCCGGGACACAAGCAAGATGAAACAGTAAATTAATGATAACACTGGTACGTCTACAATCAGTATGTCTTGACTCTCAAAATGAGAGGGCGCTGAGTACCTAGCACAGTACCTGTCGCATAAGGAGCCATCAGATTTGTTAATTGTCTTTCCCTCCACTCCTAATTTATGGGTTTTTAATATGTAAGGTACTTACATATGTCTGGCATATGATAAATAATCAAAGTGTTAGTGACCACTACTATTATTGTTATTATTATTTTATTTATTTATTTATTTTTTGTGGTACACAGGCCCCTCACTGCTGTGGCCTCTCCTGCCGCGGAGCACAGGCTCCGGACATGCAGGCTCAGCGGCCATGGCTCAGGGGCCTAGCCGCTCTGCAGCATGTGGGATCTTCCCGGACCGGGGCACGAACCCGTGTCCCCTGCATCGGCAGGCAGACTCTCAACCACTGCGTCACCAGGGAAGCCCTATTATTATTTTTTAATAGAAGTATAGTTGATTTACAATATTGTGTTAGTTTCAGGTGTACAGCAAAGTGATTCGATTATATATATATATGTGTGTATATATATGTATCTTTTTGTGTGCTTATTGGTCATCTGGGTGTCCTGTTTTGTGAAGTGCCAATTTGAGTCTCCTGACCATCTTCCTACTGGGTTGTCTGAATTTTCCCTATTGATATGTAGGCATTCTTTATATATTATGGCAAATCCTTTGTCAGATAAATGCACCGTAATAACTTCTGTCACTTTGTGGCTTGCCATTTCAGTTGCATAGTGATGTTTTGCAATAAAGAGAAGTTTAAGTTAAAAAATTTTTTTTTTTAATTTACTTTTTATTTTTTGGCTGTGCCACACAGCATGCGGGATCTTAGTTCCCTGACCTGGGATCAAACCGGTGCCCCCTGCTGTGGAAGCATGGAGTCTTAACCACTGGACCACCAGGGAAGTCCCCAGAAGTTTGAATTTTAATGTAGTCCAGTTTATACACTTTTTCCTTTGTGCCTACAGCAATTTGTGTCCTGCTGAGAAATCTTTGCCTATCTCAAGGTCATAACTCTACATTTATAAGTTGTGTATTATTGTTTTTCTCTCTCTCTTTCTCTCTTTTAGTTCAGGAAAAATTTTACATAAAGTCAGGCTCACATACGTTCAAATTCTGGCTCCTTATAGTAACCCTGTGAAGTAGGTACTATCCCCATTTTACAGGTGAGAAAACTGAGGCTGAGAGAGACTAAGTAACATGTTCATGGTCTCATAGCTAGTGTGTGGGAGCTGGGGATGAATCCAGTCTGGCTGCAGAGTCCATGTTTCTTGCCTCCACCTTAGCCTGGACTCCCCCAAAGTCTATTTGTTCTTTTGCTCCTCACCAGGAAAATGAGGTCAATCCACTACACAAGGTTATTATAAGGATTAAAAATATCATTAAAATTATCTAGAATATTTCCTACAACATAGAAGGCACACGTAAATATTTTTTCCTTTTAATTCGTATTAATACTCCCCATATAAAATAAAAATTGCAGGAGGCCAAAGGCTGATTCTCATTTTTCTTTTTTCTTTTTTTCTTTCTTTTCATTTGGAGCAAAGAGTAATTGAGTTTCTGCAATGGCTGAACTAACTTTTAACACGGAGAAAGCCCAGATTGTTCAGTCCTCAAAACATTGGTGACCTAGCTCTTTACAGTGAGTGCAGTAAAGTCTTCCAGATCTATATCATCTACCTGTGCATGAAGATCAACAAGTTGCCTGCTGGTGACTGGAGCAGATTTGAAGATGAACTGGGTCAGACATGTAAAAGCACAGCCACCCTAAAGTCCTATCCCTGTGATGATGACCCAGATCATTGTAGAGAATCAATGAGCAGAGCTTTAAAAGGGTGAAATGGTCTGAGAGAGTTCAAAGTTCAGGGCAAAACTATGGATGACTTTTTGTTACAACTGGAACCCATTAGGAAAGATGCTTTTCTTCTGAAATGTAACGTTTTGGGGAAACTGCTAACATTGAGTCTAGTGCATCCAAGACAATGTCTCTAATTTTTCTCCTATAACTGTTTTTATTAATCAAAAAATAAGGTAGTTGCAGAATACTAGAATTCTTTGCCATATTTGCTTGAATTCTTTCAAGGAGAAAAGAAGCATTGGTGGGGGAGGAGTGTTGTGGGAGCTGGAGAAGAAGAGGGAGCCAAGGAGGATGCCAGGAGTCTGACATCAGATGCCACAGACTAGAATAGCCGGTTCCACAACTTCTGAGAGCTGATTGCTCTTAGCAACATATGCAAAATTTTCTAAGTTCTGATTTCTCCATCTGTAAAATGGATATAGCAACGCTTGTTTACTTGGTCTTGGTGGAGATTCAGTTAGGTGAGCTACACAGAGGTCCCATCACATTCTGCATGGCGCACTCAATAAACTGTCCTTCACTAGTTTTACCTCACCCTTCACCTCTTTTTCTTTCTTTATGACCATAGCTCTGGGCACCCACATCTCCTGGCGAGGGCGAGCAGATACAGAATGCAATATGGATAAATGTGTCCCACAAATGCAACTCTGCAGACTTGGATTTATGGGGAGAATTGGGCATGAGAGGCTGCTTTGTAATTTGGGGGTAGGGTGTCTTTCAGCAGTCACTCAACTGCTCTGAGGGAGACGCCTAGTCTGTGAGATGAGGATGTTCTTTCCTATTCTTCCCACTTCATAAGCTGTTGCAGGAGTTAAAGGCAATAAAATGCATTGCCATATATATGCTACCAAATGTAAAGTAGATAGCTAGTGGGAAGCAGCTGCATAGCACAGGGAGATCAGCTCAGTGCTTTGTGACCACCTAGAGGGGTAGCATAGGGAGGGTGGGAGGGAGATGCAAGAGGGAGGGATTATGGGGATATATGTATACGTATAGCTGATTCACTTTGTTATACAGCAGAAACTAACACAACATTGTAAAGCAATTATACTCCAGTAAAGGTGTTAAAAATAAATAAATAAAATGCAAAAGTGCTTTGCATGGCAGAAGTCAGCATGAGGCATGAGGGCTACATTTCTCCTTCCTAATGAGCGTTCATCAAATATTCTTACTGATTGAATGCATCTTCAAAAAAGTATACATACTAATGAGATTTTTTTCACAACAAAAATTTTTAAAAAGCATTTTTATGTGCATGGTTTGTGCATATAAAAACAGCCAAGGGGAAAACAATTGAAATTTTTAAAAAAAGACCTTCAAAAATTAGGTCACATTTTTTTAAAAGAACTCCTGGAGTAATAGAATGGAGAAAAGCAGTTAATTCAATAGGGCATTTCATCCATTCAATGGTGCAGATTTACAACTTGGAAAATGAATGCAACAACAAAAAAAAACATATCAGAGTGCAGGCTCTTCGTTGTGGCGCGTGAGCTTCTCTCTAGTTGTGCCGCGCGGGCACCAGGGTGCGTGGGCTCTGTAGGTTGCAGCACGCCAGCTCTCTAGTTGAAGCATGGGGGCTTAGTTGCCCCAAGGCATGTGGGATCTTATTTCCCTGACCAGGGATTGAGTCCCCTTCATTGGAAGGTGGATTCTTTACCACTGGACCACCAGGGAAGTCCTTGTTTAGTGTTTCTGCTCCATTAAGCTTCCCACAGGAAGTTATCCTGGCCGCATGTTACAGGCATGGAGATGTGCTGCTCAGACTCCCCTTCGAGGCAGGACTTGCTTGCAGCTGTGGAGGTGTGAGCATGGGGGTCCCTAGCTGTGGGCTCCTGCAGGGTCTGCCTCAGCCACAGAAAACAGCCTTGCCTGACCTCACGCCCTTCCCACGCTTGTCTGTGCCTTGTGACTGTGTGAAAAAGAGAGATTACAAGTCTGGCAGTTTCTGCCTGATGTGTGGCGACTGGAGGTCCCCGTCGTGATGCTCAAGCTTTATCATGACCCAACCTCAATTAGACTTTCTCCTCTGCCCAATCCTGCGTTCTCCCCTTTCCTTCCGCAGGTTTTTTTTTTTTTTTTTGCAGTATGTGGGCTTCTCACTGTTGTGGCCTCTCCCGTTGCGGAGCACAGGCTCCGGACGTGCAGGCTCAGTGGCCATGGCTCACGGGCACAGCCACTCCGCAGCATGTGGGATCTTCCCCGACCGGGGCACAAACACGTGTCCCCTGCATCGGCAGGCGGACTCTCAACCACTGCACCACCAGGGAAGCCCCTTTCACAGGTTTTGATCCTCAATAAGTTTTTACATCCAAAACTCTGTCTTCATACTGGCTTTCAGAAACCCAGCCTACTGGAGGGGAGGAGGAATTCCAGCTCTCACTGAACCTGGATTCCCCACGCTGGGATTCAGACTCAGGTGGTGGTGATGAAAACCAGTTGTTAGACCCACAGGTTTCCAGATGGGAGTGTTCTTCCCCACCGCTCGTCAGTGTCCCTGTTAGAAATGGTCGCATATGCTCCTCAGAAGGGATGAGCTATGGTGAGAGGCAAGAGAGGCAGATGAGTCCAACATCCACTACAGGGTCAGAGCCTCACACATGTATGGGTGTGGCTAAAACAACCATTGTTAAATGCAGCTCACATGCTCTAATCCATGGTTATTTTTAGCCCTCTGACATCCCACCATACCCACCTTCTTATGTGGAAAATGAACATTAAGTTGGTTCTCACCAATCAACATGGAACAGGTGGCCTGATATTCTGCTGCAGTTGGGACGGAAAAGCCAGCCCTTCACCAGGTCTTTCCTGCTGTACCATGACTTGGTTCAGCTCTTGTTTCTGGGAATGTAGAAGTATGCAGAATTCTCAAACCCAGGGTTCTTGAAGCATTGCCTTATTTGTTGTTTTTGTTAAAAATAAAAGTGAATAAGTACAATTTAAGACACAAACCAATGGTGTTATTGGTGTCTATCCAATGACCATGCCTTCCTTTCCTGCTTTTTGCTAATGTGGCTCCAATACAAGAGGGGATGAGTTGTGATTTGTATAAACCTACACTGTCCAATAAATTGCCACGAGTCATTTAAATTCATGAAAAGTAAATGGAATCAAAAATTCAGGTTTTCATCACATAGGCCACCTTTGAAGTGTTTAATTGACACACACGGTTAGTGGCCGACGTCCAGCAGGCAGACGTGAATTAAGTCCCATCGTCATAAAAAGTTCCACTGCACAAGGCTGGTATGAACCAATCATGGCGCCTTATTTTACTTCGTCTATAGAATTTTTCCTAGGATGATTGTAGGGCATCTAATTCTGCCCAATGACGTGTAAGAGACAGTCTTCTGGAAGATTCTGGGAAATGCTTCTTTCCTTGAATAGACAGACGTGTAGGAAAAGGACGCCCTTTTTTCCTTCTGTTTTTGCTTCCTGCTCGGGAAGTTGTCCTGTGAGTGGGGATGTGGTGCACAGGGCGGGATCTGTGCTGACACGGGGAGGGGGTCAGAGGGAAGACAGAGTCTGGACCCTCATGGCATCGTCTGGAGCTGAAGAGCCTGCCTACCTACAGACGTCTCCATAACTAAAGACTCAGTGTCTCTGGGATTTAAGCCCAGTTCTTTGGGTTTTCTCTTACTTGAAGCTTTAAGACATCCCTACCTGAAGTAAGAATTTTGGAAAAAGAAGACCAGATGAGAAAGAGATGTATACATAGTCCTCTTGCCCCCTCCCCTCCCCCCAATGGATGCTGTTTCTCACCTGTACACACATTTTTACATGGACTCTATGGTATACACACAAATTGTCTTGTTATCTTTTCACTTGTTTTTTTCTCTTAACATTAAAGCAATTGTGTTCATTGAAGAAAAGCTGAAGAATGTAAACAGGGGTAAGGAAGAAAATTAAATCACATAGCCACTCACCATGAGACAGAACCAGTCTTAACATATCAAGGTTTATCTTTACAATTTTCCATACATTTGATGTACTTTATACACTGACTTTTAAGAATTATGAATGTAGAGACCATTACCTATCCTAGACTGAAGAAGATGACAGATAATGCTACCATCATGGGATATGGTTGCCTTATTATTAATTAAAAAACCTATTAAGTGTGCAAAAATCATGACTCAGTTCCTTCATAATGAAAATGAACACTAAATTCTTCATAAAACTCTGTAAAACTAATTAAAATATATCCTCTAGACTCAGAGCACTTTAAGGCATCATGCACACAGTTTTGAGTTATGGCAATCCTGAACAAGGGAGTGTTTCTGTTTTTTCCTCTACAGTTGCCTCATGATTAAGCTTCTTTTCCCTAAGGTTTTCTTATTACAGTTTATATGCTTTATCAAAAACATCAGAACCAACCAACACTATAAGAAGTGGACACACTCTTTCCATTTCGATTTTTCTTTTTTAAAATAAAACAGCAGGGACTGTACCTGTTTTGTTCATCACTGTATCCCCAGTGCTTGCCCAGAACAGAGCCTGGTATACAGCAGGCACTTAACAGTGGCTCACCTAGCAGTGGGAGCACTGAGAATGAGCAGGCAAACCATCCCTTGATGACCACATTTGTCAAAGTCATCAAGGGCGAATTACCTTGATTAAGGAAAGACTTTGAAGAGAATTTTACTAACTTTCTCCAAAACATTCGAGGAAAGAAGTCAAAACAAAAACTCACAAACAAAATAATATTTGTGGACAGTGTTTTGCAAACATTTCCAAGCTGCTGTGGGGTGAGGAGATGAACACACATTTCCACAAAATTCTCATTCAATCTCTGTCTTTCAATGTGAGAAAAAGGAAACAATTTTCTTTCTAATATTTGCTAATATTTTTTTCTTCACTACCACTTCCCTTAGTGGTCAGAAGTCATTTGAATTTTTCGTTGTTTCCTAGCACTAATTCTTTATTTTGTGCCATGACTTATGTGAATAATAGTGAAACAGGAGGGAAGGAGGCAGGGCACAACCTTTGAAAGAATGACATAACCTGAGGACATGACATAAACTGATTAGAACCAAATGGGTCCAAGATGGTGGACAAGTGGACTTTTTCCACTTGACCTTGAGCCTCAGTATACGTTCACATCAGCAAGATAAATGATACACCCACAGGCCCCATGACAGTTCCAAGACCGACCATAAGGATCAAAAAGTGGGCAGTGGTCCAATTCCTGGAAATCCCCACCCCTTCCTAAAATAGCTGGAATACTCCTCCCACTCATTAACCTATGAAATTACCCTTTCCTATAAAAACTGACAACCCCATACCCTGGTGCCTTTCTCACCTTCTGAGATGGCCCACACTTTGTCTGTGGAGTGTGTTTCTCTTTAAATAAAACCACTTCTTACCTATCACTTTGTCTCTCACTGAATTCTGTCTGTGATGAGACATCAAGAACATGAACTTCATTAAGTCCTGAGACCAGGTGTGTGAGCTCAGTTGGAAGACTGTGGGTTTTGGCCAGATTTGAGTCCCAGCCTCGTGGGTTCAAGTCCCAATCTGGGTTCTAGCTGGGTTCGAGTCCAGGCACGTGGGTTCAAGTCCCAGTCTGAGGTGCACGGTTTCACCAGTGCACAAGGAAAATGCAGGGCCTCTGGTTTCAAAAGCAGGAAAAAGTGCCTTTGCAGGCACTAAAATATACATTTTTCTTTCTTCTGTTGTCTCTCAAATTGTCATGGTGATTTTTATTTTCTGTTTTAAGGAAAGAAAAAATAAAATGCTAAACCATTAGCATGAATTTTCCCATGTTATGCACTGCCGGTGTAACAGGAAAGAGCTAAATCAGACTCCATGTTTCATCTGTTTCTTTGACTTTGACCTTTGCTTTTGTTATTATAATCATACATAATGGGCTGCCTCAGAGAACCCTGCCCCTCTGCCTGAATGTAAACTAAAGTGTCTCTGTTCAGCTCACAGGGAGAAAATCTGACCCTGCCCAGCTGTGGATGGCTGCACGAAAGAAGAAATGAACACATCCCCTCCCTGAGATTGGTCATTCCAGGGGATATTTGCAAAATTTATGGCCTTTTTACTTTACTTCCTCATCTCCTCCCCTCTCTATGCTATAAAAGAAACTGGCAGCCAAACCCCGATAAGATGGTTTTTCAGAGACACTAGTCCGCCATCTTCTCCATCTGCCGGCTTTCGGCGGAATAAAGTCATCTTCCTTGCCTCAACACCTCTCCGATTCATTGGCCTGTCGTGCGGCGAGCAGAGTGAGCTTGGACTCGGTAACACCAGTTTTAAATGCAGATGTGATAGCATTTCACTTGCATGGAGAATCACCAAAACACACATTTTGTATTTTGTAGCTCATGCATGCATATGTATCAATATTTTGTTTTTATCAGAACAGTGGAAATGCACAAAACTAACTCAGCTGATTTTATTTCAGTATTGACATGGGCATATTCTGCTAATACTCTGAAAGAAGTAAGTATCTAAACATGGCTGGCTAATACAGAGACATAGCAGGAATAAGAAAGGGTATGGTGGGATTCGTGTTGCTTAGAACACTGCTGCCTTCTTTCTGTGTTTGAAGCAAGTTCTGGTTTGAAGGAAACACGTGGCCTCTGAAGGCTGTCAGCACCCTCGCTTCCTCAGCTGTAGATGTGACGCATTTAACTTTAATTTGCTTCGAGTCTTCCTGAACCCCTATGCATCCTGGTCCCTGGAACACCCCTGTGCTCCTGGGGGATTGAGAACAATACATGCAAATCAGGTGACAATTTGCATTGAAGGAGACCATCCATATTTTGCCTATCTCCTCTGCTCAAGTGCATGCTCCATGGTCCGAATGCACTTCACCTACAAAGCACAAACTCAAAAATAAGATTAAGAATTTCAAGATGGTGACAGCAGAGCATTAAACCAAGTATGGGGTGCTTCTGAGCTCAGGGCCCACAGCTCCTGCAGTTGGTCCTGCCCTGGGGGACTTTGGAGCTCAGATGGCTCTTCAGAGTGGGGCTGGGCTTTGAATCTCCACATCAATCACCCATTGTCATGGGCCAGCCCCTGGGAGGGGCACGGCTTCCAGCAAGGCTGTGCCTCATGGCCCAGGCAATGCTAGCAGGAAATGGAGCCACTGTGAGCTGTCGGCCAGTCTGAATCTCTGGGAGCTGGGGGATGGACATGGGCCTGGTGAGAGGGCGAAGGGACCCCACACCACATCGGTCACTACATCAAGGTCCCAGCTGGCTAGGTGCAAAAGAACAGCTCCCTTCACTTTGCACCAAGAAATGATGCTTTGGCCCCATGATTTTAATATTTTCATTGCAATAGTCTTTTGTGGTTTGACAGACTACCACGCACATATGTGCAGCCAGAGTGGTCCTCATCCTATGCCAGATTCTCCACTGTTCTCAACTCTGTCCCCTGAAGCATTTGATCCCAAGGTCCAAAAGTCTTCCCAGGAATTCTAATGGGTGCCCACAAGTGAGCCTCTTATGCCCTACGTACGTATCTGCATCTCAAACTTGGGCTTTTACTCATTTGCTTTAGAATAAGCCTGAATATGATTTTTCATATTTGAACTTCTTGCCATAGAAGCTGGTGGTTCAGTTTCTTGTTGAGCTAAACCTTAAAGGTGATAAAGAACATCTATGTCTGGTATTTTCTATGTTCAATCACCTTTGTGTTACCAAGAACTTCACATATGAGATAATGTCTAACTCTGTCTCGGGGTGAAATTTATCCACTCATTGATTCATTGAAAAGGATTGTGATAGAAAATAAGCAGGAGGGATCTACTTTGATAGCTCTCACCACTTGAATCACTCCTTTACGGAGCAATCTCCCTCTCAGAGACAGAAAGAAAAGACTGGGCAAGCTTTTTGTACTTTAAAATATTTATCCACCAAACCTTGTTTATTGTTGATTGAGGGCTGCTCCCAGGGTAACTCCTGCCCATACAAACTGCCCAGTGAGCGGCTAAGTGTTTTCCTGCAGGCAGAAGAAGCCCTGGAGAATGCAGGTGCTGTCAGAAGGTCAGGTTAGCACCCATGGGAACCCAGTGCCACGGGAGCACAGCTGGAGTATTGACAGCCAGCCAATGCTACAAACAGCTAACGCATGTAGTGTGGAGCCTGCCTCTTGGGACACACTCAATAATTTGCAGCTGGGACACACTCAATAATCTGTAGCAATCATGACCTTGCATTTGGTACTCGCAATCATGTTTGTAAACACACACACACATGCACACCTTATTTCCCAATCTATATTTAAGCTCCTTTCAAGTACTTGTTTTAAAAATTCTTTTCCATTCCCAGAACTGGTCCTTTCCATAGTAGGTGCTCATTGGAGTGATTAAGTCACTTCTTTCTTTTGTTCTAGCTATTTTTAAAGTCAACTTTATTGAAACATTTTTCCACTTTTAGGACTTGACTACTCTCCAACAAGTTAACTACTTTATCTTGACAGTACTTTGTTTAGAAAAGATAACTGGGAGAAGATAAGCTTAGAAAAAAAAATGGGACATTAGCTTCTCATTTCGGGAAGCAGGACAAAGCTATCTTATGTTTTGCTGGCCAACTTTAGTGTTCATGCTACTTTTAAAAGGGTTTTCCTAGGGTTTAAAAAATCTTGAAAGTAGAGATAAGTCATGCCCATCACATGGAGGGTCTTCTTTAGAGGGATGGTCTAGAAATTACTGAGGGAGAGTCCCCACCCCCAGCCATGTAGCACATTCAGGGTTCTCACTGTACCTTGAGCTTCTTCTTTAAGAACTGACAGATGGGTGTAAATGCCTTCAGAAATTTCAGAGCTTTGGCTGTATTTATTTATTTTTTAAAATTCTTTTTACATAAAATCAGGATGGCTGATTCCACTTTTAGGCCTTGGTTGGCTGCCCAAATATATCCTTCAAAATTAGACCCATTTCTTAAATATGTCTGGAGCAGTGTCAAAAAGGCATCTGAAGCCAAGGCTGGTGTGTTTTTGAAGCTTTACACAGAAAAGATCTCTGAGGATTTCTGCTATGTGGAGGCAATATTTCTGTGCAGGAAACTTGTATCCAGGCTGACATTTTCCATCCTGGGTTTTCTACCTGCTGTGATGTGGGATGGCCAAGATGTGAAACCTCAAACGTTGGAGTTATAACACAACTTTACTAGCCTCCAAGGGCTGGTTCTTCACAGCCATTGTTCACGGGTGCCAGATGATCTAAGAAGATCATGGAAACCTGGCACCTCACTGCTTTTTTGGCTAACACCACTAAAGAAAATTAATTGTTATTGTTTTTGGAAACTCTCATCCAGTGCACAAAATAGTAATATCAGCAATCATTATTATCATTTTTTTGGCAGAGGTTGGGGAGTTGTGGAGATGATGAACACTTTGATTTTATTATAGCTGGCCAGTTTTGGGGCAACAAAAGTGTGTTACATTCCTCTGGCTGGGAATCTTATAAATTCATACAGCAAAAGGTCTCCACTAAGTTGCCTGAGATGATGAGATGCAGTGACCTTGAGCCTCCTGTCTGATTCAAGGGGGCTTGAATTTCTGGTAACTCTTTGCCCCATGGTTGGTTTTCCTATTAGCCTGTTGAGAACACAGTGTTGGGTCAACCTAAGTCCTGCCTTTCTGCCAAACCACTCTTCTTGAAGCCAGGACGCACCCTCAGTCTCATACCTCTGATTAGCCCCAAGCCATGGCCCACTCTCCCTTCACTGTGGCCAACCACAAACTTGAGTCTCTTTCTTCCTTAAAAATTGTAGTGCTAACTCTGCATCCTTCAAGAAGTCCCTTTGGATTGCCTCTCCATTCTTCACAGGCAGTCTAGTCCCTGTCTTGAACCTGTCTCTTAATGCTCTTTGACTTGTTTTCTCTGTTTATTTTGTCTGCTTGCATCTTCTATTTGATGCATAAGCGCAATCCTAAGTCTCATCTGCCAATATGCCATGCAAGGAGCCATTGCAGTGCTCGTGACCCTATGGATACAAAAGAAGCTTCTATGGACAGTGTGAGCAAGGGAGAGCAGGACCTCTTATCTCCTAAGACTCCAACTATTGGGGGCTAATGCTTCATAAAGTAGGGTTAACCCTTGATGTGACCTATGTACTAGGGCACCTGGGAAGACTAGTGTCCAGTTTTGGAGGACATAGGTCATGTTTGGGTTTGCTTGTCCACCATGTTTCCCCTTCCTAGCAACACCCTGAGTTAATTCCTTTTGGGGAATTACCCTTCTTCCATGGTATGTCATCTTGGAATGAGGGAAAATCCTGGTCATCTCCTCCACCATAGAAGCAGGTGGGGCCCCTGAAGTCCCTTCCTCTATCTCTTTCTTCTCACTGCCTTAGAGCAAATAAAGGAGCCAGCCAAGAACCTGACTTGAGCCAGACTCCTACTTCTGTCACGCTGACTGTAGCAGAGAGGCACCCAGGGGAAAAATGCTGGAATTTACTCATTCCAAAGTCACATGGATGAGGGGATCGATTAATTCCTGCTGTGTCGGTGCCTAAGGTTTCTCTATAGCCTATCCTGGGCATTGTTTTGTTTCCATTTAATTCTCTAGTCTTCCACACAGGCTGCAAGATACATGATATCCCTCCAATAAATTCCTGCTCTCCATTTAGACTTAAATTAGACGTGATTGCTTTCTGCTATTTGCAACCAAAGATCCCCAATATACACTTTCCTCTAGAGTTGAATTGCTAAGTAACAGTTAGGAATCTCAAAATTAGCCAAGGTTTGAGTTTTTCCCCTCAAAAGGAGTTCTGCATAGCAGAGTATTTTGTAGCAGAAGGGTAAGTGTGCTAAAGGCTAATTTGTTTGAATTCCTCCAAAGATTCTCCACTGCATTTGAGGAGCGGATTACTTTGGAGAAAACCATTCAGGTTGTAAAAGTCAAATTCAGGAAGAATTTTTTGGTCTGCTTTCCTTGTGGATGCAGGTCTAGAACCAAGGCAGCATTGTTACTTGTTGATTTGAATGGATGTGAGAAGAGAGAAATGGCATGCTTAAACCGAATGACATTTAAACTGAAAGAGTCCAGACATGATCGGAGCCATCACCTCCCCGAGAAGGACAGCTGAAGGGACTCGGGGACTCGTGGGAGAGACTGTGAAGGAACGGGAAAAGTCTGGACCCATCTCTCACACAACAAGCAGCCTGAAGAAACCCTCCAAGAAGTCAAAGAGCCCTTTCATTCTAGATGGGAGCCTCTGGTGGTTCAAGTCTACACAGCCTTCAGAATCGTGCCAGGTATTTTTGTGAGACTGGTTAGAGCAGAAACCCTGTTTCTCCTCTGGTCCTCTTGGCAGAAGGTACAAAAATATACGGAGGAAACTACAAAGCTGCATAGACCTCCATTACCAAAAGGTACCTGCTTATATAGTTACTGAAAATCCCACATCTGAACGAGAGCCAGGGCTGCCGCAGGCAGGGAGGTGCTGCCAGGAAAAATACGACAGTGCCTCAGGGCAGACGGGACCCGACTGGTCCACCTGGTGGACGCTGGGCAGCAGTTGGCAGGTGGCAATGGACAGATGATCTGATGATAAGACAAATGATGAACCTGGATCGTGACATCATCTGCCACAAATCAACTGGGAAAAGCACTGCCCTCCTCTGATGAAGTTCATCATTTATAGGGGAGTTGGAGAAAGAAAGAGAAGTTGAACTTGATGGCTTGGTTCATTCAGTTTAAGAACTAAAATACCTAGGTCACATAAAACAACCACAGTGAAATTTACCATTTGCTGATTCCCTTTCAACCACCCATTTTCTATTGTTCTCTCCCATGTGAAAATTGGGGACAATTCTTTATGGATGAGTTGGCTTTGTTCCTGTTCAAAATGGGGCTTTAAAAGTTTTCCTCAGCTATTTTGAATGGGCCTGGGGAGGGGGGGCAGAATTTAAATTTTGATCTATGCAAACAGTTGACCAAAACTGGAGATAAACAAAAAAGTGGATTGTAGACAGATAAGGACAATGAAAGTGTGCTGATGAGATTCTGAGTTGATGTTTGAAGAGCCCAAACAATCACAGCACCACACAGCCGATCATCTTGGTCAATGCCCCGGAGTTTCTTGTAGGAAAGAGGGAAAGAAGTGGCTGGAAGCAGTGGCATCTCCAGGCTCTAGGTTGTTCAAGGGGGTGGGGATGGAGAGAGTGAAGGTCAGGAGGGGCGGGTTTGAGTCATTCATCCAAGGGCGCATTGAAAGGAGAGAGCAGCGAAGGTGTGTTCCTCTGTACTTCTCTGCTCTCTTCTGGCTTCCTTTGATGGGTTCCTTGACAATGAGGGTCCCTGTTCAGAGATGGGAACCCAGGAGAAAGGGCACACCACTGGGGAAATGTCTGACATAAGAAAATAGTTGCCTTCTTGGTGCCTTGTGAGCCTTCTTGCCTCAAACTCTGCATGCTGGGCTGGACACTGGCTCTGTTCCCAGGACTGCTGGGAGGTTTGTTTTGAACACCTTCCCCAAGGTTCCTTCCCTAGATCTCTCTCTTCCACTGTGGAGCGCACCCCCCCTCCCATCTCTTTTTTCTGAACCCCGTTTCTTTCCCAGGCTTCCTAGTTCTTCTTCAAGGGGCTGGTCTCAGCTAGAGGTGGACTATGCTTTTTGTCATATGCTTGAAGGTGCCCCAGTCCAGATTTCCAAGGCAACACAGCTGGATCTGGAATGGCTGTGTCAAAGGTATCTTCCGAGGCTCAGGAGCTGGGTGGTGGCAAGCCTGAGAGCTGGCAAAAGGAGAATGTCACTAGATAAAGGATGAGGCGGAAGAGGTACAGGGTGGGGTGCTGGTAAACTGCGTCTCGCATGCTCCAACAACAGCACAACACCACAGGGTCCCGATTTGTAGCATTTGCAAGTTCCGTGGTGTAAATGCTCCTTCCACGGCCTGTTTCATGCTACCAGGGGTTTAGTGCCAGCTCACAAAATTCCCGACTGCTCAGCAACTGGCCCTCTTTTTTTTTTTTTTTTTTTTTTGCGGTACGCGGACCTCTCACTGTTGTGGCCTCTCCCGTTGTAGAGCACAGGCTCCGGACGTGCAGGCTCAGCGGCCATGGCTCACGGGCCCAGCCGCTCTTTGGCATGTGGGATCCTCCTGGACCGGGGCACGAACTTGTGTCCCCTGCATCGGCAGGCGGACTCTCAACCACTGCGCCACCAGGGAAGCCCCAACTGGCCCTCTTGAGCTTGCAGGAGCCATATCCATTGGCTCAGCACCCAAGTACCTGTGGACTCAACTTTGCGCAAAGCACTGCACCAAGAATTCTGGAACGGGAAGGATGTCAGGTCTAAGACGAATGAAACACAAAAAACGAAATTCAAACTTATTCCTCCATGCCATGGAAAAGAGAGGACCGTACCCCTTTTGGGAATGATGGGAAAAGTCTGAGAAATTAGAACTGGACAGAAGGGACAAGATGTCCAGGGAAGGACCAGAAAGCAGAGGGCTGGGGTCAAAGGTACAGTCATGCTGGTCATTTACTATGTGTCCTGCACACTTCTAAACACGGCACCTTTATTGACTGATTTGATCCCCAAACAACCACTGATGTTGTCAGTATCATTATCCTCATTTTAGGAGTGATGGGCTTCTGCTCCATGATAGGGGAATCATTTGGGATGTCTTGAAGGTGCCCCACCTCCATGGTGCAACCACTCTTCTGGGCTGGACGTGGTCCACTCAGAGTCCAGAACCCCGCTTTGTCCTCCCCCAGAAGTGCTTGCTGCCTGCCTTAGGCTGGTGTGTGTACCCAACAAATAGCCCTTGAGTGGACAGGACTCATGAAGGGAAAAGGAAAGGGCCAGAGAAATTGCCCCTATGAGGGTCGGCCTCTAATTCATCGAGATTGGTCCAGGCAGGAAGACTGAGGAACGTTGCTCCTATTTTGTTCATTTGCATCCGAAAGGGTCCTGCCTTGGGATCTCTCAGTGTGAGTTTCAGATTAAGGGCACAGGTTGAGTGGTAGGTTTTAAGCGCTGGCAGGTTGTGCCTGGCCACCAATTTTCCAAGTAAGTTCTCAGCAAGGCAGTGCCTTTAGAGAGGCCCAGAAATTGACAATCTTGAGGAAAGTAGATGTAGAAATGTAACCTAGCAAAAACCGAACCAAACAGACAGCAATAGGAAAACAAAATTGAAACCGGAAAACCCCAAATTCCAACAACAAAACCCACTAGCGCCACACCAAACACTATATAGAATAAAAATTTTAAAACTCTTATTTGTAGAGGCATGCAAATGCAAATGTTTGTACACAAGCCTGTTTTTCTCCTGCTGATTTCCAATTGAATTTGTTTGAGGCATGTTTTGGAGAGAAAAGGTGCCCGGTAAGTAGGCTATGTAGGATGAATCTTGGAGGTGTGTATATGGGGGGTAGTGAGACCCCCATACATTTTCTCACAGATGATCAAGAGAGCTCACTGGAGACATGAAATCCTGTGTGCTGAGAGGCAGCAAGATGGAGCTGATGTTTTCCGTTAATATTTTTGCAACATGATGCATCACTGAACAAACATGGACGACAGGTTTACCAAAAGAGAATAGAGGTGTGAGCGGGTGTGTTTGTGGGTTTGCATGTGTGTCTAGGTACAGACAATGGCTTTTTAAAAAAATTAATTGATTTATTTTTTGCTGCATCGGGTCTTTGTGGCCTAGCGCTGGCTTTCTCTAGTTGCGGCGAACGAGGGTTACTCTTCGTTGTGGTGCATGGGCTTCTCATTGCGGTGGCTTCTCTTGTTGTGGAGCACGGGCTCTAGGTGCACAGGCTTCAGTAGTTGTGGCACGTGGGCTCAGTAGTTGTATCACGCCGGCTCAGTAGTTGTATCACGCCGTCTCTAGAGCGCAGGCTTAGTAGCTGTGGCACACGGGCTTAGCTGCTCCGCGGAATGTGGGATCTTCCCGGACCAGGGCTCCAACCCGTGTCCCCTGCATTGGCAGGCAGATTCTTAACCACTGCGGCACCAGGGAAGTCCCAGATAATGGCTTTTAAATACTTTTCATGATTTTGTTTATATTCAACTGTCACTTTTCTATTTTCATTGTCTCTCAGTTACTTTTTACTCTTCATGTTGGAGTTGAACCCAACTTCAAAAACAATGTTTACCTAATATTACTATTCTGACCAGTGACAATGAGCTGAAAAAATGATGGGGGCAGAGGGTAGAGGACAGACCACTGGTTTCTAACCCTAAATTCAAACTCAACCTGCATTAAAGTGTCTTTGGCCTGACCACTTTCAAATAACTTTCTCTGCCTGCTTCGGCCTATATATCGTTTCCAAAATAGCATGAAAAAGTTTTCTCATTGTATTTCAAAACGAAAAATGTTCCGTCTACATCTGGAAATACTAAAAAATGTGCTTTCTTACAGTATTTTTTTTTACTAGGTATGGACAAGGTTCTGACCCCTATTATTGGAACTCAAATCCAGATGGAGTTTGGTACGGTTCTAATCATTTGAAGGGTATTCTTTTTTGAAGATTTGTACATCTTTAGGGGAATTTCTACTTTAAAGAAGTTATCATTTGTGGGAGGTCCGTTATGAAGATTTTAAATAGTTTGGGGGAATTTCTCTTTCTTTGAAGATGTCTATAATTCAGTGAAAACATTTGCCAACTGAGATGGTCACATTTCCCTACTACAAAAATCTCTCCTTCGAAAATGAATCAGATCCCTCTTTTAATGTATTGGCTGTAAGTAGGCTTAAGGGTGTTTTTTCTTTCTTTTCTTTCCTAACATTGGAAACACTGAAAAGAACATTCTTGTGTTTGAGTGAAAATAAGATTTCAAGTGGTACAGGGAGACAATGGAAATGGCACAATAATAAATGCATATGTTAATATCATTGAGTCAATGATTAAAATAACAATGATCAAAGACAAGGCTCGTTCAATGTGTGACATTTCTTTCTTGCAACTGATTGTGTCTTTATGGAAGCCTCATTGCCTGGAAAAAAGAAAGGTTCAAGGGCAGTTTTAAAAACGCTTAGTTAAAGGCTAAAGTCAGTATAGTTTAAAAGGTAATTGATCTATAGATGAACTAACCACTACCAACAGTATGGTTTTTTTTCAGTCTGTAGCTGACAGATCCCCCTCCTTGCTGCCCCCAACAAGGATGACATCTATGCAAGTTGCACAGCCTGGATGAAGGCAGGAGTCAGAACAAGTTCAGCTCCAGAAGTTTCCAATCTCTAAGCCATCGGCTCCCTGGTCACTGGTTCTTTTGAGGCTCTGCCTTTATGCTACTCTAAGGCACCTGGCTCTGGTGACCTGGTACCCTGGCTGACCTGCGATATTTTGATACCAATGTTGGTGCTCTAATCACATGAGTTACAATTGTCCTGGAGTCTATTAAGCATTCACAAATATTTATGAAGCAGCTACAGTATGCTGGACGTGGTTCTGGGCTCCATCCCAGAAAAGACAAAATGTCTGCCCTGGGCAATTGCCTCCAAACAGGAGACTTGAGATCCTGAGCAGTTTAGCAAATGCTCTTGGCCTCCCCATTACTCCCCTTGGCTGCAGCTGTCACTGGGTGGACAGTCCAGGCACACACACACCTCCTCCCCCAGGAAGTCCCTCTGAGAGGGCTTGCAGACAACTCCCTGCTCTTCCCAGAGGATGACTGGTCAAAGGAGAAACAGGTTAGTGGCTCCAGTGGCCTGACCCAGTGCGGGTGCAAGCTGGAGAGAAAGCCCACTGCCCCTCTTCCTGCAGGACACACTTCCGAGTGTGCTCTGTGCTCTGACCACAGAAATCCCGTCTTCACCAAACTGTTGTCCTAGCAGAGACCTTGATGGTGCCCACCAAAGGGTGGTTCCTTCTTCCCTGTCTCACTCTCCCTCCTTTTTTAAAAAGATTATTTATTTATTTATTTATTTTAGGTTGCGTTGGGTCTTTGTTGCTACATGTGGGCTTTCTTTAGTTGCGTCGAGTGGGAGCTACTCTTCGTTCCAGTGTGTGGGTCTCTCTTTGCTGTGGCTTCTCTTGTGGAGCACAGGCTCTAGGTGTCTGGGCTTAGTTGCTCCGCAGCATGTGGGATCTTCCTGGACCAGGGCTCAAACCTGTGTCCCCTGCATTGGCAGGTGGATTCTTAACCTCTGTGCCACCAGGGGAGTCATCACTCTCCCTCCTTCTTCCTTCCTGATTCCTGGAATCACTTCCTAAATAAATGACTCGTACCCAAGTGTTTGTCTGAGGTTTGCTTTCAGGGAAAGCCAAACCAAGACAAACAACAACAACAAAATCAGCAGTCACTGTGTAATATAGAAGAAGGAATATGTTCGATGTGAAATAATTGACCTATAAAGTTTTCTTCTTAATTTCCTTTACGGATTGTCCACTGCTGGAAATACAACTGATTTTTGCATGTTGACTTTGTACCCTGCTGCCTTGTTGAATTCATTTTTTACTTATAACAGTCATGTGTGTGTGTCTGTGTGTACTCTTTAGGATTTTGTACATATAATATCATGACATCTGCAAACAGAGGTAATTTTACAGAAGTAAAAGAAAAGAAAAGAAAAGAAAAAGAAAAGAAAAGAAAAGCGTTTTCAATCTGAATGCTCTTTATTTATTTTTCTTACCTAATTTTTCTGGCTAGAACTTTGAATACTATGTTGAGTAAAAGTGGTGAAAGTGGGCATCTTGTCCTGTCCCTGATCTTAAGGGGAAAACAGTTCAGTCTTTCAGCATTGAGTATAGTGTTACCTGTAGATTTTTCATATGTGGCTTTTATCATATTGAGGGAGTTTCCTTCTATTTATAGTTTATTGATTGTTTTTATCATGAAAGCTCATTTTTGTCAAATGCTTTTTCTGCATTAATGACATGATTATATACATTCTTTTTTCCATTATATTAATGTGGTATATTACATCAATTGATTTTCATATGTTGAACCATTCTTGCAATTAGGGAGTAAAATCCACCTGGTCATAGTGTGTAATCATTTTAATATTCTCTTGAATTTGGCTTGCTAGTACTTTATTGAGGATTTTTGCATCAATGTTTATAAAAAAAATATTGGTCTGTAGTCTTTTTTTTTTTTTTTCTTGTAGTGTCTTTGTCTGACTTTAGGATTTGAGCAATGCTGACTTCTACAGTGAGTTAGTTAGGAAACATTTCCTCCTTTTCAGTTAGAAAGAGTTTAAGAAGAATCAGTGTTAATTCTTCTTTAAATGTTTGGTAGAATTCTCCAGTGAAGCTTGAAAAGGCTTTGTTGGGAGGTTTTTGATTACCAATTCAATTTCTTTATTAGTTATAGGCTTATTCTGATTTTCTTTTTCTTCATGCATTGGTCTTGGTAGGTTGTGTGTTTCTAGGAATTTGTTTCATCTAGGTTATTCAATTTGTTTGTGTTCATAGTACTCTCTTATATTTCTGTAAAATCAGTAGTAAAGTTGCCACTTTTATTTCTGATTTTTAAAAAATTAATTAATTAATTAATTAATTTTTTGGCTGAGTTGGGTCTTTGTTGCTGTGCATGGGCTTCCTCTAGTTGTGGAAAGCAGGGACTATTCTTTGTTGTGGTACATGGGCTTCTCATTGTGGTGGTTTCTCTTGTTGTGGAGCACAGGCTCTAGGCATGCAGACTTCAGTAGTTGTGGCACATGGGCTCAGTAGCTGTGGCTCATGGGCTCTAGGGCACAGGCTCATTAGTTGTGGTGCATGGGCTTAGTTGCTCCGTGGCATGTGAGATCTTCCCTGACCAGGGCTCGAACCTGTGTCCCCTGCATTGGCAGGCAGATTCTTAACCACTGTGCCACCAGGGAACTCCCTTATTTCTGATTTTTGTAATTTGAGTCTTATCTCTTTATTTTTCTTGGTCAATCTAGATAAAGACTTGGAAATTTTGTTGATCTTTTTTGAAGAACTAACTTGGTTCCATGATTTTTGCTATTGTTTTTCTGTTTTCAATGTCATTTATCTCCAGTCCAACCTTAATTATTTCCTTCCTTCTGTTAGCTTTGGGGTTAGTTTACTCTTCTTTGTCTAGTTTCTTAAGGTGTAAAGTTAGGTTATTGATTTGAGGTCTTTGAGATCTTTCTTCTTTTTTAATGTATATGTTTGTAGCTAAAAATTTCCCTATTATCACTGCTTTACTGCATCCCATAAGTTTTGGTATGCTGTGGTTTCATTTTCATTTATCTCGAAGTACTTTCTAATTTCCATTGTGATTTCTTTGCCTCATTGGTCGTTTAAGAGTATATTTTTTTCATATATTTGTGGATATCCCAGATTTCCCTCTGTTCTTGATATTTAGATTTCTAGTTTCATTTCATTATGATCAGAAAAGATATTATGTCTGATTTCTATGTTTTAAAATTAATTAAGACTTATTTTTGTGGGCTAATGTGTGGTCTATTCTGGGGAACGCTTCATATGCATTTGAGAAAAATGTGCATTTTGCTTGTTTTGTGTGGAATATTCTGCATATATCTTAGTCCTATTTGGTTTATAGCAGGTGTCCCCAACCCCATTACAAGTCTGCAGCCTGTTAGGAACTGGGCCGCACAGCAGGAGGTGAGTGGCGGGTGAGCAAGCAAAGCTTTATATGCTGTTCCCCATTGCCTGCATTACTGCTTGTACCATTCCCCTCACTCCACCGTCTGTGGAAAAATTGTCTTCCACGAAACTGGTCCCTGTTGCCAAAGAGGTTGGGGACCACTGGTTTATAATGTTGTTCATGTCCTTTATTTCTTTATTGCTCTTTTGTCTGCTTGTCCTATCCAATATTGAAAATGGAGTCTATGGGTTTTTGAAATATTTTAACAATTGTGGTTTTTATTGCCAAAGTCTTTAATTAATATGTTTTTCATAACATCCTAGTCTTGTTTCATGGTTATAGTATCTGGTGTTAGAATTATGTGAATATATTTTTTAAGTGTGTGTGTGTGTGTGCATGCTTTCATGAGAGCATATTTACATTGTTTGTTTTATTAATCCTCTTCTCTCCGATATTACTCTCTCTCTCTTTGCTTTGCCCTCATTGCCTCTCTTGTCTTGTCTGGCTTTCTTTTAATGTTTCCTGAGTTTTGATCACATGCTCATGCTTGCATTTGAGAGTCCCTATTCCCTTGCCTGTCTATCTTGTGTCTGTTTATCACTGGTTATCTCTGGGATGGGATGTGGGTTTTGAGCAGGAGGTTGGGGAAAGCATGATGTGCTGCTCAGCTATATTGGTTATTCCCTGGTCTGCTGTGTTTGAAGAGCTCCCAACCCTACCTCTGTGACATAGTGTCCATGCTCACTAGTGATGTTCTCACCCCTGGGTTGACACCCTTGTGTCTGCTGTACATGGTAGGGAAGGGGGAGGAAGAAGGGTAACTTACCCAGCTACCTCTACAACCACTTCCATGACATTGTTCTTGGGCTGCTCCCTCCATCAGCCATCTCTGAACTTGAAGCTTGTCTCACAGATGTGCACCATTTGGCATCTCGTTCCAAGCTACTTGTTTGAACAGAAAGCAATTTCAGTGTTCATTTTCTCTTTCCACACTTTCGGAGAAAGGCCTGCACACTACTGCCTATGGATCCTATCTTGCCCACCTCCTGTTTTTGTAAATAAAGTTTTACTGGAGGAGACTGATTCAAGATGGCAGAGTAGAAGGACGTGCTCTCACTCCCTTTTACGAGAGCATAGGAATCACAACTAATTGCTGAACAATCATCAATAGGAAAACACTGGAAATCACCAAAAAAGTTACCCCACATCCAAAGACAAAGGAGAAGCCATGGTGAGATGATAGGAGGGGTGCAATCACAATAAAATTAAATCCCATAACCGCTGGGTGGGTGACTTACAAACTGGAGAGCAATTATACCACAGATGTCCACCCACTTGAGTGAAGGTTCTGACCTCCATGTCAGGCTTCCCAACCTGGGGGTCTGGCAACAGGAGGAGGAATTCCCAGAGAATCAGACTTTGAAGGCTAGCGGGATTTGTTTGCAGGACTTTGACAGGACTGGGGGAAACAGAGACTCCACTCTTGGAGGGCACACACAAAGTAGTGTGCACATCAGGACCCAGGGGAAGGAGCAGTGACCCCATAGGAGACCGAACCAGAAGAAGATCCAAGATCTCAGAAAGGAATGGAGGCAAAGATCGAGAAGATGGAAGAAATGTTTAACAAAGACCTAGAAGAATTAAAGGACAAACAGAGATGAACAGTATAATAATTGAAATGAAAAATACACTAGAAGGAATCAATAACAGAGTAACTGAGGCAGAAGAATGGATAAGTGACCTGGAAGACAGAATGGTGGAAATCACTAACAGATTAAAGAAAAAAGAATGAAAAGAAATGAAGACAGCCTAAGAGACCTCTGGGACAACATTAAACATACCAACATTAACATTATAGGGCTCCAAGAAGAAGAGAGGAAGGACCTGAGAAAATATTTGAAGAGATTATAGTTAAAAACTTCCCTAACATAGGGAAGGAAATAGTCACCCAAGTCCAGGAAGTGCAGAGAGTCCCAGGCAGGAAAAACCCAAGAAGAAACATGTTGAGACACATAGTAGACAATACATTACACATAGACAATATATGTTACTAAACAACCAAGAGCTCACTGAAGAAATCAAAGAAGAAGTCAAAAAATACCTAGAGACAAATGACAACAAAAACACAACCATCCAAAATCTATGGGATGCAGCAAAAGCAGTTCCAAGAGGGAAGTTTATAGCAATACAATCCTACCTCAAGAAACAAGAAAAATCTCAAATAAATGCTCTAACCTTACACCTAAAGGAACTAGAGAAAGAAGAACAAACAAAACCCAAAGTTAGTACAAGGAAAGAAATCATAAAGATAAGAGCAGAAATAAATGAAATAGAAACAAAACAATAGCAAAGATCAATAAAACTAAAAGCTGGTTCTTTGAGAATATAAACAAAGTTAATAAACCTTTAGCCAGACTCATCAAGAGAAAGAGAGGACTCAAATCAATAAAATTAGAAATGAAAAAGGAGAAGTTACAATGGACACCACACAAATACAAAGCATCATAAGAGACTAATACTAGCAACTCTATGCCAATAAAATGGACAACCTGGAAGAAATGGACAAATTCTTAGAAATGTATAACCTTCCAAGACTGAACCAGGAAGAAATAGAAAATATGAACAGACCAATCACAAGTAATGAAATTGAAACTGTGATTAAAAATCTTCCAACAAACAAAAGTCCAGGACCAGCTGGCTTCACAGGTGAATTCTATCAAACATTTAGAGAAGAGTTAACACCCACCCTTCTCAAACTCTTCCAAAAAATTGCTGAGGAAGGCATACTCCCATACTCATTCTATGAAGCCACCATCACCCTGATACCAAAACCAGAGAAAGATACTACAGAAAAAGAAAATTACAGACCAACATCACTGATGAATATAGATGAAAAAATCCTCAACAAAATACTAGCAAACAGAATCCAACAACACATTAAAAGGATCATACATCGTGATCAAGTGGGATTTACACCAGGGATGCAACGATTCTTCAATATATGCAAATCAATCAATGTGATACATCATATTAACGAATTGAAGAATAAAAACCATATGATCATCTCAATAGATGCAGAAAAACTTCTGACAAAATTCAACACCCATTTATGATAAAAACCTTCCAGAAAGTGGGCATAGAGGAAACCTACCTCAACATAATAAAGGCCATATATGGCAAACCCACAGCAAACATCATTTTCAATGGTGAAAACCTGAAAGCATTCCCTCTAAGATCAGGAACAAGACAAGGATGTCCACTCTCACCACTATTATTCAACATAGTTTTGGAAGTCTTAGCCACAGCAATCAGAGAAGAAAAAGAAATAAAAGGAATCCAAATCAGAAAAAAAGAAGTAAAACTGTCACTGTTTGCAGATGACATGATACTATACATAGATAATCCTAAAGATGCCACCAGAAAACTGCTAGAGCTAATCAATGAATCTGGTGAAGTTGCAGGATACAAAATTAATGCACAGAAATCTCTGGCATTCCTATACACTAACAGTGAAAGATCAGAAAGAGAAATTAAGGAAACACTCCCATTTATCATTGCAACAAAAAGAATAAAATACCTAGGAAAAAACCTACCTAAAGAGGTAAAAACCTGTACTCAGAAAACTATAAGACACTGATGAAAGAAATCAAAGATGACACAAACAGATGGAGAGATATACCATGTTCTTGGATTGGAAGAATCAGTATTGTGAAAATGACTATACTACCAAAAGCAACCTACAGATTCAATGCAATCCCTATCAAATTACCAATGGCATATTTTACAGAACTAGAGCAAAAAAATCTTAAAATTTGCATGGAGGCAAAAAAGACCCCAAATAACCAAAGCAATCTTGAGGGAAAAAAAATGAAGCTGGAGGAATCAGATTCCCTGATTTCAGACTATACTACAAAGCTACAGTAAGCAAGACAATATGGTACTGGCACAAAAACAGAAATATAGATCAATGGAAGAGGATTGAAAGCCCAAAGATAAACCCACACACCTATGGTCACCTAATCTATGGCAAAAGAGGCAAGGATATACAATGGAGAAAAGACAGCCTCTTCAATAAGTGGTGCTGGGAAAACTGGACAGCTACATGTAAAAGAATGAAATTAGAACACTCCCTAACACCATGCACAAGAATAAACTCATAATTGATTAAAGACCTAAAGGTAAGACTGGACACTATAAAACTCTTAGAGGAAAACATAGGAGGAATACTCTTTGACATAAATCACAGCAAGATCTTTTTTGATCCACCTCCTAGAGTAATGGAATAAAAACCAAAAATAAACAAATGGGACCTAATGAAACTTAAAAGCTTTTGCACAGCAAAGGAAACTATAAACAAGACAAAAAGACAACACTCAGAATGGGAGAAAATATTTGCAAATGAATCAATGGACAAAGGATTAATCTCCACAATATATAAATAGCTCATGCAGCTCAATATTAAAAAAACAAACAACCCAATCAAAAAATGGGCAGAAGACCTAAATAGACATTTATTCAAAGAAGACATACAGATGGCCAAGAGGCACATGAAAAGCTGCTCAACACCACAAATTATTAGAGAAATACAAATCAAAACTACAATGAGCTATCACCTAACACCAGTTAGAATGGACATCATCAGAAAATCTACAAACAACAAATGCTCTAGAGGGTGTGGAGAAAAAGGAACCCTCTTGCACTGTTGGTGGGAATGTAAATTGATATAGCCACTATGGAGAACAGTATGGAGGTTCCTTAAAAAACTAAAAATAGAATTACCATATGACCCAGAAATCTCACTACTGGGCATATACCCAGAGAAAACCATTATTCAAAAAGACACATGCACCCCAATGTTTATTGCAGCACTATTTACAAAAGCCATGTCACAGAAGCAACCTAAACGCCCATTGACAGGCAAATGGATAAAGAAGATGTGGTACATGTATACAATGGAATATTACTCAGTCATAAAAAGGAATGGAATTGGGTCATTTGTAGAGACGTGGGTGGCCCTAGAGATTGTCATACAGAGTGAAGTAAGTCAGAAACAGAAAAACAAATATCGTGTATTAACGCATATATGTGGAACCTAGAAAAATGGTACAGATGAACCGCTTTGCAGGGCAGAAATAGAGACACAGACGTAGGGAACAAACATATGGACAACAAGGGGAGAAAGCGGCAGGGGTGATGGTGGTGGTGTGATGAATTGGGAGATTGTGATTGACATGTATATACTAATATGTATAAAATAGATAACTAATAAGAGCCTGCTGTATAAAAAAAGTTTTATTGGAATACCTCCATGCTCATTTGTGTACATACTGCTTTCATGCTGTGACAGCAGAGTTGAGTAGCTGCTACACAGACTATATAGTTTCCAAAGCCCCAAATAGTTACTCTTTGGCTCTTTATAGGGAAAATATGCTGACCTCTGCTTTAGGAAGCTCTTCATTAGTAGGTTTATATCTAAAATCCAATAAAGGCCACATATATAGTAATGATTCCTTTTTCCAGGAGGTTGGAAGATGCTCATATTGCAAAACATTTGCAGATTTTAACACATGCAGGTTCTCTGCTGCACTTCATTTAATAGACAGCAAGTATAGGAAAGGTCCCATGTGCTGGTTAGGGAGGTAGGTGCTGTAGGTGTAACACAAGGCAGCATAATCCTTAATCTTAGGAGGACAGGCAATTTAGTTGGAGAGAGATCTTTCCTGTTATTTAGAAAACAATCTCTAGCAGCATTAAAACAGGAGCTGCTGGGTACATTATTATCTGAATATTCCATGAGAATTCCCAGAAGAAGAGAAAGCTGAAAGCCTAATAATTCAGAGGATTTTGATTGTACCCTGAGAAATGAGAGCCTACATTCTATCCTCAAAATATGTTAAAGAATTATCTTTAGGCATCGTGTACTAGGACTAGTAGGTGTCTTGTGTCTACCTCATTTAAAAAATACATTTCAAATGTGTTTGCTCAATTTAAAAAAACTCTGTCATTTCTAGGTTGGTAAATAAATAACCTTTGCAAACTCAAACTGTACTTTCTCCTTCCTTTTTCTATTGAGCTTGATACAAATTGAAAACTGAAGTCCGACTCTCCTGGCCAGTAAGGTATGTAGGTCTGACAGCCCAAAGGGAAATAAGTGGCCATTAGAAGGTACTGGACTCTGGGTCCATGAGGAAATGATGGTGATTTTGTGGAAGGCAGTAGTGGATTCTTAGCTGACTGAAGCTTGGGTAGGAATTAGCTGCAAAACTAAGTAGCTGAGTCTGTTTCTTTTTCTATAGTATGAAGAGTGTGAAAAGGCCATTTTAATGTTTTCATAGAGTGGCTTCTCTTGGAAAACATCCTCGAACATACCATGGAGCGGTGTCAACTGTAATATAAAATGTCCTAGAAATCTTGCAATTTACGAGTTAAATGGCACACCTGAGGATTACAGGGTTTTTTCCATCCACTCGTAATAGCCCAATGACTGATTTAGCAGAAAGGAAGCAAGATGGATAATCCTGATCACCTCCTAACATTTTTTCTGTCTTGCTGACTTCAGAGATTTAGTGGTACAGATTTGTACATCTCTTTGGCGATATTTTAGAGTCAAGTTCAAGAGATGAGGAGGAAGAATGATCCTTAGATAGGTATCCATACTCCATTATTTGCAAATGGCTTTATTTTTCAGATAACAAGCTCTCTCCTGCTTAACTGTTTCTCATGATCTGCTTGCAAAGGTGTAAAGGACTTCTGGACACATGTGTTTTTTTCTCTGTTGACACCGCTGCCCTGATAACTGAGGAACAGGGAGCAGCAGAATGTAGTTTCAGGTTCTGGATTCCTTCTTAATTTCCCTTTCCAACCCTCAGTTTTGTTGGCTTGCTTTTAAATATGTAAACGGGAATAATAGTCATAAGAATACTTTTCCCTTAGGGTTATTGTGAGGATTTTCCTGTAATGATGTAAAGTAGCAGACATATAGTTAGTGTTTGTTATTTTACTATACACAAAGCTAGTTATCTCTAGTGCATTCAATCACCTGAATAAAAACGACTTTTAAGATTCATGTAGTGTTCATATATTGCAATAAAGAATAATCTCTTGTGTGTAGAGCTTATGTTATCAATCGTATGGGTCTAATGATGCTAAAGTAGTCTTTTCTTATTGATTTTAAGAAATTAGGGAATTTTGCATTGTTCTCTTATTTTTAAAATGCATTTTTAAAATGTATGCAATCTCTTTCTTTTTCTCTCTCTCTGTATGAGCTTATTTATCCAGGACATAAAATTCAGAAGAATGGATGCTGTTGGGGTATTTGCATTTTAAAAGGTGGTTGTCCCATTATAGTTACAAGAAGCCTCGGAACTGTCTCAAAGACTGTAGAAGAGAAGTCACTTTTTCTCCTGATTTCAAGATGCATCTCCAGAGCGTTTCTTGAGTAATGGACTTAAACATGTAGAGGGCTGTGTTTTAAGTGTGAATTTGTCTTCAGCACTGCTGTTGTCCCCTCATAGCCTCCTATTTCACTGAGTTCCAGAGAATACATAGTTTGGGTTGTTCAGTTTGGAACCTATAGATCGATGAGGAAAGATAACTAAGGAAAGTTTTAAAGTATCCATTATATGAATATGCCTCCACTCTCCTTCACTGCAGGTGTGGTTATAAGCATGACTACCACACCATAGTTTTCTTGCCTCTATTCTTATCATACTCTCTTTCCATATTTAAGATGGCAATTAAATTAGATACCTTGGGTTTATGTAGTTGGTCTAGCAAATGAACTCTGTGAGATCTGAGCATATCTTTGCATCACTTATTTGCATGGTGGTGCTCAAAAGCTTTTGTGAATATCAACCACAGAAAAGATGCAGGGAACATGATGGAGCAATTCAGAAAAAAAATAGAAATGACCAAATAAAAGAGCAATAAAGTATTCTTCTGCCTATTGATTTGATATAAATCAGAATATGTGTGTAACACCCAGGGTCAATGAAATCCAAGGAAATGGGTATCTCTCACACTTTGCTGTGAGGTGTAAACTCACATACCTTTTTGGAAAGCAATTTGGCAATGGGTATCAAAATCTTAGAAAAAGTGCTTCTCTTTTAGAAATTTAGTCTATGGAAATAATCTGCAGGAAGATGTAGCTATAAGGACGTTTTACCATAGTTCTGTGTATAGTAGGGAAAAAATCTCAAACAAGTGACATATCTAATAATAGGGAATTACAACCATGCAATAGAATATTGTAAAGCCAACAAAATTATGCTACAGAAGAGTGTAAAATGTTTATGAAATACGAAGGAAAAAGTACTACAGGTTACAAAACAGCCTTACAGTTTGAGCCCATTTTGGTGAAATTTTAGATTTTGGTTGACTTTTATATTTATATTATATTCTGGAAAGATTTAATTGAAATAACAGTAGGTATATTTAATGGGAATTTGAGTGATGCTAGTTGTCCTTTCTGAATTATCTATGTGTTTTTTCAAGCTTCTACAATAAACATGTACTTTTTGCAAGATGGGCAAAGAATGGTACTTTTTTATTTTATACAAATACACAAATAAGAGTATTTTATTTTTTCATTCAGTGATTCCAAATTCTCTGGGCTTAGATTCAGACTGTGAAATATCAGATAATAAATACAATAGATAAATCTAATTGTTATGGCAACTGATTTGTTTCTCAGTTAAGTGGATTATTTTTCTAAAGCAATCTAGATGAATTTCTGAGTAAAGACCAACTCTTTAAAAAAATCCATATTTTCTTTTTGTTGAATAAAACCAATAATACTGATATGATTATAAAGGATAAATAAAAATCATAGGGCCATAAAGTTGGTCTAGCTTTTTGGGAAAACATTTATGAATAAGCTCTTTTCAAAGGGCTTTGACCAACATTGCTTCAAACCCTAAATCTTTCTTGTCCTTCTTGGTGTTCTGTTATGAATGAAAAAACAGAAAGACTTAAATAAGAAATCCTCCTCACCATCTCACTTAGGCACCTTGTCACTTACTGCCCTCTGTAGATCCATGTCAATTCCTGGGTTCTCGCCAAGAGTTGCTTCTTAAGTATTTGCCAATATTTCAATATTTTTCTTAAAATAAGATTATGGAGACCCAAATGATTTATTCAAATGTGTTACCTAAAGGCCTACTTACTAAGTACAAAATTTAGGTTAGCTGCCTGAGAACAGGGAAATGTTTTTCATGCCCTGGGCATAGGAATTTGGTCAATGATGAGAGAATCTGGATAATTAGCCTGGATTTGTTAATGTTTGTGGATACTTTTAAGTTTGGAGTAGCTTATGTTACAATTCTTTTCTAAGGAATTTGAAGAATTTTACCTAACTTTTACTGACTGGGGTTCTGGTTGCCCTCCCAGTTCTTGTGCCATTGCAAGGTGGCTAGCAAAGTGTGTTCTGAGCAACTCACCATTTGTTGGAAGAATGGCAGTAAAAAGGAAAGAACTCCTTCACTTGCATCTCATTCCTTTTAAGAAAGACTGGAAATATCTGAGAGCCCAAGTGGAGAAATCTCTGCTCATCAATTCCCTGCCCTGGAAACCACATGGAATCCAATTCTACCATTTTCTTCTCCTGACCCTCTTACCTTGATGCACATTACAACCTTTTATATCAAAGTGATGAACTCTTCACTTAGTACATACTGCAACTATCCTAACAAGGACTGGTCATTTAAATAATTCATGTGGGGCCTCCCTGGTGGCGCAAGTGGTTGAGAGTCCGCCTGCCGATGCAGGGGATACGGGTTCGTGCCCCGGTCTGGGAGGATCCCATATGCCGCGGAGCGGCTGGGCCCGTGAGCCATGGCCGCTGAGCCTGCGCGTCCGGAGCCTGCGCGTCCGGAGCCTGTGCTCCGCAACGGGGGAGGCCACAACAGTGAGAGGCCCGCATACCGCAAAAAAAAAAAAAAAAAAAAAAAAAAAAAAAATAAATAATTCATGTGATTGGGAAATGGTGGGGAGGACATCATCTTTGTTCTTTTCTCTGGAAATAAAATTTTGTCTAATATTTGTATTAAAGACATTGGAGCTTCACGTTATTAAAATTTTCTACTTTCTTTAACAGCTTAAAGCACACAATAGTGCAGTTCTAGTCTTGTGAAAACTACCTGAAGTTGTTAAAGTTTTTTTTTTAATCAGTACAAGTGGGCATCTTTTATTGTAAAATAAGTTCCCTGTCAATTCAAGCCAGCTGTATAGTGTGAGTATGTGTGTGTGTCTGTCTGTCTTCATGTGCTGCCTGAAGGCTATATGTCCTTTCCCTGGGTAGAAAGAATTTTCCACTCAAGGTAATAAATATCTAACTTTCAAACCTAATCTGGAAATGCCGTCTTTGACTTATCTAGCATTTCTGGCAGCTTGTGCTTCTACAAAATACAAAGCATGTGTCTTAACCATATCTAAAATCATTTTAAAATAGTGTTTTTGGAGCAATGGATCTGTGAATCTTCTCTAAGCTCTTTGTACAGGCAGTCATGAAAATTCTCAACACTCTAGGTATTAGATTTTCCCCTCTTCTTCACAAGGAACATCTTTAGGGTAATTAATGTCACAGAAAACTGGGGCAATTTGTTGTTTGAGAGATAGTGAAACAGCTAAAGGAGATGCAGGATATCAGCCCAAAGCATGTTGTCTTCTGAGGGTCGAAGAAACTAGAAAAAAATGTTTCTATCACTATAATTCTATGAGACAATCCCTAGAACACAGGCCCCAAAGCTATCCAGGGAGGCTCTTTGTTTTGAGGAGACCCCCAAAAGAACAGCCCTCCTCTGGAGTCTACTTCGTTTGTGATTCACCAAGATGAACAGCCCCTCCAGGAGTCTCTGTCTGGTGGCTCAGAATTTCGCCACTTGATAATACCCGTTTCTTTGTCCTCACTCTCAGAGACTGCCTTGTAACTTCCTGAGAGTCCAGGTGTGGAAGGGAAAGGCCCACAGGGGAAAAAACGAGGCTCGGAATTTATATTTGACTCAGGCCACATGTTCCCAAACAATTTCTCAGTTGCATAGATATTAATCTCTGGGACCACATGTCTGAAATATTTCATCACTGGGAAACAGCTGAAAGTAGTTGGTGGTGCTTCATGTGCCCCACATTAGGTGTTGGAAGTATGGCCAGAAGAGGACCATGTGTCTGGGGCTCATGGGACCGTGAGGAGAAATGGCTGCACTTCCTCTTATTTATACTTTTGAGCTTGGTAGCATGACTGCAATGGTTAGGCTCCAGGTAAGTTTATTCCCCAAAAGTAAGGGTTGGGGTGGATGGTAGGAACAGATGCAACTTTTTTTTTTTTTTTTTTTTTTTTTTTTTTTTTTTTTTTTGCTGTACGCGGGCCTCTCACTGTTGTGGCCTCCCCCATTGCGGAGCACAGGCTCCGGACGCACAGGCCCAGCGGCCATGGCTCACGGGCCCAGCCTCTCCGCGGCATGTGGGATCTTCCCAGACCGGGGCACAAACCCGTATCCCCTGCATCGGCAGGCGGACTCTCAACCACTGCGCCACCAGGGAAGCCCTAGATGCAACTTTTGTGGGACCATCCTGTATCCTCTGTTTACCTGGAGAATCTTTATTGCCTAGAGTATCACCCATCAGCAAGATGTTTTTCCAGACTGGGTTTTCCCAAAAGTATAATATGCCAAAGATCACCAAAAACAAAAGAGAAATATTGTACTGTGTCTAGGGGAGAGATCATAGTTGTTGAATTTCATAAAGATCCAAGGTTTTTCTATAGGAGAAAAACTCTTATTTTGTAGAATTAAGAATCATAGTTAGGCTAATCCAAATATTTGATTTCAGGGGGTGGTCATAAAAATGATACATACATACTTCTAATATTTTCATTGAACTTAAAGCATCCGACCATGTACCCATTTACCAGTCTTTTGATATAGGGCCAAGCCTTTGCTTTGCGGGTGTGGTAGTTGGTTGGAATTCCATTTTGCCTTTCTTGCAAAGACCACACCCATAAATATATCTTTTCCAATTTCTGGTTTGGATTTCTCTAAAGCAGAGCAAGAATTGAAAGAGATATGGGTGCAGGATCATTTTATATTTTATGTGATGCATACCCTACCCTAACATTAATTATTTCAGGCATACCGATTTCAAGGCATTTTAAGAACTTATTTTTATTTAGTCTTTTCAAAGCATTCAATTGAGTGTTTACAGATACAATGCTCTCTTTCTTTACCCACTCAAATTTTATCAGTGTGTTTAATATGTAAATTTAACAATGACTAAAATTAACATAAAGTATTTGGAAATAAACACAACTGATATTTACGAGGCACATAAACCTATTGGTGGATATATAGGGCCCCGAGGGTTGGAGAGTAGCCGGATAGATCTGTGGGTTCTGTGTCTGTGGACATCAGTCAGTATGTTTAGAGAATGGAAAGAATTAGTTAACTTAGTGAAAACCTCAAGCAAGTAGCAGTTACGATGAATCACGTATGATGGGCTAGATAAGTCTGCAGTAAAAAATACTTCCCAATATCTGAAAAATTGTAAATATTCTTCATAGTCTGCAATAAAAAGTTTTAGGTTTTCTCATGTTATGTGAGAAACAGACCTGCTGGGGGCTTTTCCCAGGGCCCAGACTGATGGACAAGCACCGTCTGGATCAGGGTTGGTGACTGTAGCCGGGGTCCCTGAGAGTCAAGTACTTGCTCTTAAAGTTTCCACCTGGGAGTGACACGTTAAAATGTCCACTCAGATTCCATTGGCCAAATTAAGTCAGTGGCCACATCTAACTTTATCAGGGCAAAGAAACACAACCCTACCCCATGCTTGGAAAGAAGAGAGATGGAACTATTTGGTGAATGGCTTTAAAGACTGGCGTGGACAGCTTTTATTTTAATTCTGAGCAATAGTATAGCTCTTGCTTTCAAAGTACTTACAATCACTATTCTAACTGCTTTATAGTATAAACTCAATAAATCCTCCAAACCATGGTATGAGGTTGGTACTATTATGCATATTTTATAGATGAGGAAATGAGACATACAGAGGAGAGAAATTTGCTAAAGATGCACAGCAATTGTCAGACCTTGAGCTCAGGAGGCTTCATGGCAACGTCCACATCCAGGATGTTTGTCCACACCAACAGCAGCTGCCCCTCAAAGGGAATGGATTGACAAGTGGACTCAAGTGGATGAGTGTTTGAGGTCGTGATGGAGTCACAGGAACACTGGATCCAGCTTTGTCACAAACAATGTCAGGGTTTTCTCTCTAAAGTGGGGCTGGCATATTTTTGCTCCACTATTTGCCCCACAGATGGGTTTAGAGCCATTTTCTTACGTCTGCAAAGAGCCGTAAATCCCAGACCTGCACTGACCAATATGGTAACTACAACCCACGTGTTACTACTGAGCACTTGAAATGAGGCTTGTCTGAGTTGAATTGTGCTGTAACTGTCAAATACACACAGGATTTCAAAGACAATATGAAAAAAAACATATTTCACTAATCATTTTTCATACTTTGTATATAAAGGATGATAGTTTGGATATATTAGGTTAAATAAAATCTATTATTAATATCGATTTAACCCGTTTTTAAAAATTTTCTGAATATGAATAGAAAATTTTGAATTACATATGTATCTCACATTGTATTTCTAATGGACAGTGATGCCCTAGAATCTCAAGATGGATGAAAGATGGGAGGAATTGACATCAGTCAGTAATTTGTATTTTCTACATAGAGTTTGGAAAAATTAAAACATTTTAGTGAACAAGTACAAACTTTAATGAAAGTGTTCAAGAGAAAACAGGAACTAAATAGCATTGTCCAGGAAAACCCAGAGTCTATTGAAGAATAAATATTATAGGTTTCTTTGGCATTATGACTCCTACAAGGTAATTTTTTTTTTACCTGTCTTAGATGAATTCAGGATCTCTGAGTGCATTTCTCACTTGTTAATTAATTCACCAGACTTTTACTGAGGGTCTATGTGCGAGAGGAGGGGCTGCCATGCTATGTCTTAGTAACTTACCAGAGGCAGAAAATAGTTGGCTAATCCACAAGGAAGATGTGGATTCTATGCTTTAATGCATGCAATACAAAGGGCTACTCTCTTTAATTTTAAAAATATTTCACATTGAGGTTCTGAAGGTCCCATAGGGTGTATATGTACAGAAGTCCACTCCCTGCCTGATGGGTCTCAGTGGGTGACAAGCAGCCTGGCAGGGCTGTCCCGCTGACCTGCCATGTAGTCTTGGGGACCTTACTAAGCCCTTCTGGACTTCAGGTGCCTTCATCAGCTGGACACCACCTGCCCCATCTCCTGGCCTATGAACTGACTACATCAGAATCACTATATCAGAAGCTTTGGGGCTCCAACCCCAGACAGTCTGATGAATTAGGCTTGAGTCAGGCCTGGGGAATTATGTATTTTATGCATTTCTCCAGGAGACTCTGAATACCTCTTACACCATTTTCTAGGGTTTGGAAATCTTGGGGCTGAATTTTGGCTTTCAAATAATTTTTGCCTAAGACCACAATAAGAAATACATTTTACTTTGAGATCTAGTACACAGATGGATAACCGAAACAGAATTGTCACAGACCATATTTACTTTTTCCTATGGACAATGCTCTCTGAGATGTTCTACTTTGTTTTTCATTCTGTCTTATTTAAAATTTGTCTGTTGGGATCGGTAAGTCGATCCCACAACTTATAATAGTTTGCAACTTGCCAATTGAAAAAGACTGGAACATATGACTGTTCTCAGCTCTTAGAGATTAAATGAAACTCAGAAATCAGAAACTATGAGAACTCTGAACTCAGAGATGATTATATAAAGCTTTTTGGGCTTTGTGTTCCACTTTGGAATTCTATCTCCTGAGAATCATCTCTTTACTGGTGAAAGGGCCAATAAGCCTGTCCCAATTTCTCTATCATGAGTGTAATATCTCCTGGATCATAATGCATATAAAGTCCACATCAACTTATTCAGGGTGAAAGTTATGAAGAACTCTGTTGGAGCTCTGGGTGAGGTGTTCTGAACCTGGGAGCTAAAGGATGCACCACTCACAACAGCCTCCTTTCCGTTCAACTCCTCGGCACCTCCCTCTGTATCCCCAGGCCTCTGCTTGAAACTAGCCATCTTTCTTTTCAGGTAGAGAAATATGGACAAATCTTTCAAATCCATCAGTGCAGGACCCCCCAGATGGTCCAGAGACCGAGTACCTCTGCTGCCTGCTCTGCCCTCTCTCCTCTCCTCTCGGGAGCAAATACAGGGCTCCTGCGGGCCCCCAGCCTGGGAGGGAAGGGCCCCATCCTTTACCACAGTGGCATGTTACCTTGTAAGAATGTCTAGGGTTTCCTTGGGCTGTCAGTCTACACGGTGGGGCAAGATTGCTTTTCAGAACAGGACTTGCCCCCCAAAGCCAAATGGCAACTCTGGTCCTTGTCTGGGTTTTGTGTTTTGAGCTGAATGTTGAATTAACCCGCTGCTTCTTCCAACCCGCACACACTGTCCATCTTCTGGATAAATCTGTTAGTTCTTCAGACCACACACGTGAAAAGGGTACTTGCAAATAACTCTCCTGCCCTCTGACTTCACTTTAACAGCCCTCCGAGGAAACAAGGTCGCAAGTTCACTGATGGCAGGAAGAGCCCACTGGTGGCCTGAGCGATCCCACACGTTTACTGTCCCGTTCCTAATTCATAAAGAACCCACAGTGCCGTTAGAGCCCAATGACTTTTCCATGTGTTTGATATTTTTAGTTCTAAGCACTGTCTTCAGCGCTCCTCCAACATGTGTTTGAGAAAGACCCAGTGGTCCCATATTAAGATAATTATTTTCACTGCTGTTTTGAAACACCACAGTGGTGCACCAACAAACTTCCTACCCAGTAACCTGCACAGTTGGTTAAACAAAAATTGATCCCTTGTCAATCCAGTGAATCTAATACGTTGTAGAGAAATACATGATTTCATCACCTGCTGTATGAGCACCAAAGGGAGATTGGTGACCTCACTGGAGGTGTTGATTCCCTTCGTAATAAATGGATTGGCTGTCGGCTGGTGCTAAGCAATCAGTGATCTCACGAGGCTCGCTGCTGCAATAAACAGGAACAATACGAGATGGAGGGAGGGAAATTCTTCCCATAGCGAGTAGGACTGCCCGGAATCCATCTTAACAGACTCAAACATAAATTAGCCTCTATAAATCTCGAACTTGTTGCTTTACTGACATATGTGTCCTGCCAAAGTAGTATGTTCTTGAAAGAGCTGTGTAAGTAGATTAAATGGTTTCTGTCCTTGGGAATGTGGAAACCTTTATTTGTTTTGTTAAGAGACTTTTAAATATCCTTAGGTTATGCGTCAAACAGATGTCCAGGGTAAATGCTTCTGACCCATTTCAACATTTCTTAGGGGGAACTGAGGTCCAGTTTCTGCAGCTTGTGTTGAGTTCGACCCACTGGGCAGCACCTGACAAAACTGTGAGGCTGGTAATGCTCCATCTGATGGCTCTGTGTTGTGACTTTTAATGGCAAGACTGAGGAAACTGAGATAAATTAAAACCTAATTGGGTACGTTAACAGTTTTAGCAGTCTGTGCAGATGGATCCCAGGAGGACACTTGAAAAGATGCTACAGGGGAGCTTCTGTTGCAAGACTTCGCCGCAGAATGTGACTCGCACATCCTCTTTCCAATCCGTTTCTCAGGGTTGAGTTTTCTTTATACTCTGAATGTTATGATGTTCCCTGAGTGTAAATGTTGCATTTACCCTTCCACCCCCAAATAGTTCAGTCCATGATGGGGCTTAGGATGTAAATGTCTGGACTTGAAAGCCGCAGAATGTTCATCAAAGAGAGGAAATTCCTCAGGGGAATGGCTCCACACTAGCAGTGCTCTTCAGGCAGAAATTTCAAGGCGTCTCAGTTACCTTCAAAGTTCTCCAGGGCTTCTGCTGTCTGAGTGGTCATCACCTGCAGATTCTGTTTTGTAACTTGAGATCACCTGTCAGGGAGAAAACTCCCTGTGTGCCTCACAAGGAAAACAAGATTAATTCCACTTAGGTCTTCAACCAAGTCTAGCCTCCATGGTTTTTCTCTCTTTGCTGTAGTCCATTGGCTCCTGACTTGGAGCAAGCTGGAGAAAGTGAAGGCTTAGGTAAAGATTTTTTTTTCAGTTTCTTCAAAATGGATCCCTTCAACCTTTGAGTAAGAGGTCAGTAGCAGCAGGGTGATGACATATCTATAGGGGATTGAGAAAGGACTCCAAGAAGATGCCCTTTCTTCTTGAAATGGGAGAGAACCTGGGAAGCTACTTCTTGGTGGGTTTGGGGATGTATCCTAAAGTAGATTTGCCATGACTGATAGTGTTATCAAATTCAAGCTTGTATTGCTTGCCACATGACAGGCCAATAAATTGAGAGGTTGACAACCTACAGAATGGGAGAAAATATTTGCAAACAATGCGACTGACAAGGGATTAATCTCCAAAATATACAAGCAGCTCATACAGTTCAATATTAAAAAATAAACAATACAATCAAAAAATAGGAAGAAGGCCTAAATAGACACTTCTCCAAAGAAGACATACAGATGGCCAAAAGGCACATGAAAAGATGCTCAACATCACTAATTATTAGAGAAATGCAAATCAAAACTACAATGAGGTATCACCTCACATCAGTCAGAATGGCCATCATAAAAAGTCTACAAATAACAAATGCTGGAAAGGATGTGGAGAAAAGGGAACCTTCCTACACTGTTGGTGGGAATGTGAATTGGTGCAGCCATGCAGCCACTATGGAGAACAATATGGAGGTCCTTAAAAAACTAAAAATAGAACTATCATATCATCCTGCAATCCCACTCCTGGGCATATATCCAGACAAAACTATAATTCGAAAAGATACATGCACCCCCCATGTTCACTGCAGCACTATTGACAATAGCCAAGACATGGAAGCAAGCTAAGAGTCCATCAACAGATGAATGGATAAAGAGGATGTGGTATATATATATAAACACACACACACACACACACACACACACAGAGAATATTACTCAACCATAAAAAAGAATGAAATAATGTTATTTGCAGCAAAATGGATAGACCTAGAGACTATCATACTAAGTGAGGTAAGTCAAAGACAAATAGCATATGATATTGTTTATATGTAGAATCTAAAAAAATGATAAAAATGAACTTACATACAAAACAGAAATACTCATAGACATAGAAAACAAACTTATAGTTACCAGAGGGAAAGGGCGGGGAGGGATAAATTAGGAGTTTGAGATTAACACGTACACACTACTATATATAAAATAGATAACCAGCAAGGACCTACTGTATAGCACAGGGAACTCTACTCAATATCTTGTAATAACCTATAAGAGAAAATAATCTGACAAAGAATACAGATATATATAGCTGAATCACTTTGCTGTACACTTGAAACTAACACAACATTGTAAATCAACTATACTTCAATAAAAACATTTTTTTTTAATTAAGAGAAAAAAATCAAGAGATGGGTTGTTGGGACAAGGAATAGTGACTTTATTTGGAAAGCCAATGGACTGAGAAGTGGTGGACTACTGTCCCAAAGAACCATCATACCCAAGTTAGAATTCAGGCTTCTGTTATACTAAAAGGGAAGGCGGTGTGGTTGGTTGGTGCAAACTTCTTGGTGTCAGAATCCTTTGTTCTTGCAGTTGTCCATGTAAGTCAGGTTAAGTGGTTCCTGTAAACCTCCAACAAGACAAATGTTATTCTCTCTTCTGCAAAGTTTTACCTCTATATGAATGGGAAGTGTTGTAGCTTTAAAGGTCAGAGCCTTGAGAATGGGCTATCCTGTATATTTCAGGCTATAGGCAACATTCTTAACTTGTAGCCAAAGCAACAGAATATAAAAGTTAAAGAAACAGATCTAATATGGAGTCAGATTTGTTCTTCCTTATTACTATAGGGTTAGCACACAAGTCTCATTTCTGTTAAAGACTCCCTGAGGCTGGTTGCTCTAGAGTTTTACTACTTTTTCTCTCTACTAATTAAAGGCTCTTAAGTTTGTCCTCTTTTGATTTACCCAAAGAATGTAAGGACTATAGGAGTGAAATGATTTCTTAACCAGTTTGAATCCACTCAGGGCACTGTGATAACAATGTGCACTTACAGAGATTTTAAAAGCTCTTTTATAAAGTAAAGGTTAAGGAAAAGTTTATGCAACTGAGCTGAATGTATAATAGTGTGAATAACTTTACTATGACCACGTTCCATTACCAAGTTCTTTGGCAAAATTGAAATCCTCCAGTTGGGTAGCTAGATACAGTTGTATAAAACTGTTTTACCTTTGATTTGTAGAATCTATGAATCATATGTAAGCTTATACAATTGGTTCTAGAGATGAGAAAACATTTTATTAAGCTAATTAGTGAGTTTTATTTCAAATCTGAATATTTTACATAGATTTATTGCATATCATTGCATCAAATGTTAACTTGGGCATGTCTGAAAATGTCCCCTTCTTTCTCTCCTCCCTAATAAACCTTTAACCAATGTGCATTGAAACATAAAAGGAAGTAAGACATGCAAGCATAAGAACATGTACAATTCACATATTATTATCTATTTGGGTCAAGTAGATGTATCTATGGTTGAGAAATTACCAGTGAACATTGGGGTACTGCATCTGCCCTAGTCTGCATTTCACCAAGAGTTTTCTGGAATGTGAATCTCTCAGTCAGCACCCTCTGAGAAATCATGTGGGGAGCCCAGTGGGTCCACTTCCTGTAGGGTTTATTATGGCATATTAATGGGAGATTTCTGTCTTAATTAATGTACAGCCCAGCTTTCCAAGTTTGGATGAATAGCCTTAAAGAGAAAGGTAGCTGACATTAGCAGCCTCAACTGTCTTGTGTTTTCTTTACAAAAGGAAGGGAAACTCTTTCCACTTTTAAAAAGGACCAAAAGTGATCTCCCTTCCTATTTAACACTGTGCAGCCATGCTGAGGCTGGCCAAGGTGCTTGAGTAGGACCATTCCATTCAGGGCAGGACAGCAGGGAAGTAAACAGAGAGACTAACCTGAAACCAGACAAACCTGTCTCGAAAGATGTGACTCATTCTCAGGTCTGCTCCCTTTTTATAGGACTCTGAAGAAAGGAAGGGTCTCATGGAGCCTTCTTCGTAAACCTTTTGCGCATCCCCTCCCCACTTTTGTCAGCCCCTTCCCCTTTCTAAAGAGGAGCCCCCAGAGGATGCCCATCAGAGCAGTCTATCGGAGATTTGTCTCTGCTGGGCCACAGCTGTGTTTGTGTGGCCAGCTTATGACGGTGTGTTTAAGAGGTTGATTTAGGGCTTCCCTGGTGGCGCAGTTGTTGAGAGTCCGCCAGCCGAGGCAGGGGACACAGGTTCGTGCCCTGGTCCGGGAGGACCCCACATGCCACAGAGCTGCTGGGCCCATGAGCCATGGCCGCTGCGCCTGCGCGTCCGGAGCCTGTGCTCCACAACGGGAGAGGCCACAACACTGAGAGGCCCGCATACTGCAAAAAAAAAAAAAAAAAAAGAGGTTGATTTAATTACTCCAGTTTTAAAATATGGAATGGCATGGTCTGAGCTCTGAATTTGAATAAGGCCTAAACTGCTTTGGAAGAAAGCCCTGGGTTTGAAGGGGTGAGCCCTAAAACCAAAGAATGTCAAAGCCAAAATAATGTTAGAGATTAAACAGAGCTGCACACATTTCCTATTGTGTGTGTGTCTGTGTGTGCATGTGTGTTATATGTATATACTTATATGTATGTGTGATATGTATTATGTGTGTATGCCTGTGTGTATGTGTAGGTATATGTATGTGTGCATGTCTACGTGTGCATGTGGATATATGTGTGTATATGTGTGTGTGCCTATGCATGTGTACATGTATGTATGTCTGTGGCTGCATGTATATGTGTCTGTGTGTGCCTGTGTATGTATGTGTGTTATGTGTGTCTCTGTGTGCACCTGGATGAATGCGTGTGCCTGTGTATGTACGTGTGTATGTATGATGGGTATGTGTGTGGGCATGTTGGGGATGGTGGGGAGGTGAGGAGGCTCAGACTCTCATGTAGACTTTTCCGAAGTCATGGTTTCCCCCCAGTTCTCACTTATCTGCCCCTCTCCACCTCACTCGGTTGAGAATTACTGCTAAAATGAGGCCGTTCCTTACGGGACTGGGTTATTTCTCTAAGATGTGTGCTGGGGGATAAAAAACGGTTGGGAACCACTGCATGCAATCGCCCCGAGGAAAGGCTGGAGCCCAGAGAAATTGATCGGCTCTTCTAAAATCACACAGCTAATCCAGGGCCAAGCCTGGTTCCCCACCTCCCCTTCCAGACTCCATCCCACGCTATCACACGGCTGGGATCAGAACACGGCAACTTTTCTCCTCTGGGTCACAACCTCAGGCACATCCATAGTCAGATATGAATTCTCATGTTAAAGCACTAATCTTACATTCCTTGAGACCAAAGGAAATACACATCAAAAACAAACACCTCTTCCGAAATGCATTTTCTCCTCATGGTTCCAGTGAGCTGTGTGGGTGAGAGCTTCTAATAAAATTCTACTCCAGCTGCTCAGATGAGAAAGTCTAGGGCTGCTGACTGGTTGCTGGGTGAGCGTACTGTTGACTCTGGCTCTGGACGGCGCTGGGCTGGTGTATACGCTCTCTTCCCGCGGAGCTCGTGGGTATTGCGGTGGGGCCTCTGGAATCGGTGACTCAAGTTTCTGTGGGGACTGATTCAGTGTAACAACTTTTCTGGGGCTAGGATGACCACTTATAATATTTTCCAGAGGATAGGTAAACAGAAGTTCCATGGGAGATTTTTTTTTTTTTTTTTTTTTTTTTTTTTTGCGGTACGCGGGCCTCTCACTGCCGTGGCCTCTCCCATTGCAGAGCACAGGCTCCGGACATGCAGGCTCAGCGGCCATGGCTCACAGGCCCAGCCACTCCGTGGCATGTGGGATCTTCCCGGACCGGGGCACAAACCCATGTCCCCTGCATCGGCAGGTGGACTCTCAACCACTGCGCCACCAGGGAAGCCCTCCATGGGAGATTTTAAAAGCCCAAGTTCTGGACATTTGAGCCTTGGAAAACTATGTGCTAATGATACCCATTGGCGTCTATTTTCTTTTTGCAGTCAGGAACGAAGGTAACAATTCATCGGTTGGACGTTTGGTGACTTCTTATGTTAACAGCTTCTTTTCTTTCTGTTTTTGGGATTAAGAGTGAGCATGTGTCCACCTGCTCTTGGCCCTGGGTTGGCGGGTAATGGATCAGCGGGTCATCTGCCTCCCTCGTTCCTGCATCTCAGAACTGGGCCTCCTACTCACCTCCCCACCTCCTGCCTTGCCTTCTCCAATCCATTCTTTCCCTGTAACCAGAAGCATCCTTCTGAAATAAGAATACAATTAGCTTTTTCTCTTGCTGGAACCTGTCATTGGCCCCCATTGATTCTGGGATGAGGCCTAAGCTCCTGGCTGTGGCTCACAAGGGCCTGTGTGATCCAGACACCAGCTTCACCTCTGACCTTGTTTAGCACTGCCCTCTCCCTACCCTCTGTGTGCCAGCCAGTCTAAGTGACTTCCTGTTCCTTGGACTTACTGCCTTCTCATTGGAACCTTGCCTGTAGTTTTCTTTCCCCCCTGCTCCTGGTCATGGCAGACTGCTTTGCTGGTCCAATTCTTCATTCCTTCCACTGTCCACGTGCCAGCAATGGGCTCCTCCTGGGCAGAGTGGTCGACTTTGGTCTTGACCAGATGACTGCTGTGGCCAGTTGCGCATGGATCTGTATGATGTTCCTTCTGGGAGTCGTGGGTGGGAGGAGTCCATCTCAGGTCAAGGGCCACGTCTGGTGTAGGTCAGGATCTCAGGAAGTTCTAGAGAGCATTCATTTTATAGTTGAGTAAAACGAGATGAGGTCCATTTCATTTCTATTAAAGTCATCTTACAGAAACTGTTTTTTAAAAATGTTTCCCATATTTTGTCCACATGCCACTAATGTGCATAAGCCAACTGAGTGAAAAATTAAGAAGTTTGTATTCAGTACTGACCTGAAATAAGTACAGACCAGGAGTCATAGCCTGTTCAAATACCAACTGAGGGCCACCTCCACTGTCATTAGTTTTAGGAAAAAGTGTTTCCAGGTTCTCACGGGAATGTATAATGGAAATACGATGAAATTTTACTTCCAAAGACAGGCATTCAGTTTTTGGCACGCCAGTTACAAATGCTGTCATCCTGGCCAGCCCTGTATATTCTCAGAGCCTGTTTCCACATCGGTAGAAGAGAACAAATACCACCAAGGAGAATCGCTCTGAGAATTAAATGAATGAATACACAGTTAATACAAATGATTGGTAAACCTTAAGGTGCAATATATATGCTATTTTCTTGCAAATGAGGATGTACCTCTGCTAACCAGCCTGTTTTTGTTCACAAACCAACAGGAATTGTACCGCACTTGTCTAGAAGGAGTTTATCATGAGATAGATATATTTCGAGAGCAAGATATGTCCTTACTTTCTCTTAAAATTTTATACTTGTGAATAAGTCAGAACCCACAGAGAAGAACTAATCAATATTACAGTAAGATATTGAACAGCCAGCTGGAGGTCATCAGTACTTTATGATATTTGAGAAGTGCTTTCCACAACTTGGAAACGATGATGCTTCTGATTGAATGCATATACCTTTTGGCTCTATGTTTTCTGTGCTATTTTCTATTTGCACAATTTCTTTTTTCAATATGTGGTGGAGAATGTGGAGTTCCTGAGAAAAGAGAAAATTACCCACGTCTCCATTTGGAGTTTGGTTACACCGTAGGTCCCCCACATATGAACAAGTTCCATTCCAAGAGTGAGTTCATTAAGTCCAATTTGTTTGTACGTCGGACAAAGTTAGCCTAGGTACCCAGCTAACACAGTCGGCTATATTGTACTGTACTCTGATAGGTTTATAACACTTTTCACACAAATAATACATAAAAAACAAACACAAAAAATAAAACCTTTTTAGTCTTACAGTGCAGTACCTTGAAAAGTACAGTAGTACAGTACAACAGCTGGCATACAGGGGCTGGCATCGAGTAAACAGGAAAGAAGACTCACTGACTGGAGGAGGGAGAGGAGGTGGGAGATGGTAGAGCTGGAGGATTGTCAGCAATGGGAGACGGAGGGCAAGCTGCAATTTCACCCACGCCTGACGTTGATGGCACAGGTTCTGGTTCCTGGCTGGATTCAATTCTATCTACCATCTTGAAAAAATGATCCAGTGATGTCTGGGTTGTAGCTCTTTTTTTCTCATCATAGGCAACACAGGAGCACTGGATTGCATTCTGAAGAGCTGCGGCAACCTTCACGTACCGTTCTACATTCAGGTCCTGTGCCTCAAAAGCTAACAGTGCCGACTTCTTAGTAGTACCAGCTACATCACCGCTGCTTTTATGCTTGCTTCCGGACATCCTGAGCTTGAAATAAAGATACTGTACTACTGTACTCTATACTGTACTGTAAAGTACACAGAAACACAACCACTCGTAGAGGATGCATGCACGTGATAATGTACGCCAGACACGTGAACTAACGTGATCGGACATGCGAATGAACGTTTGCATCTTTGAAATTTCCCACCCTGAAGGTTCATATGTAGGGGACTTACTGTATTCACGCGTTTGATTGATGGGCGGGAGGCCCCAAACGAGCCAGCTCTTATGAGGGGATGGCAAGGTCTTAAAGGGAAAACCACCAATAGGAAGGAGCCTGGCAAGTTCAAGCCAGACTTAAGTATGGGATGTGGTATTAAAGCAGTTTGTCTGTTCCAAGAATTTCATCATAGCCAGTGTGTGGATCTGACCCAAACCCATGACTCAGGTTGCGTATGTGGGTTCTGTGAATAAAGGTATTGTATGTGTGAACTGAAAAATCCAGTTCATTCAACTCTGCAAAACTATGGGGCCCAAGAGACCTAGCTGTGGGACCCCAGAGTATAACACAGCCCCTTTCCTGCTGTTGAGCCAGCATGAGGCCAGGAGTCCTGAGTGGTTGGTGGCCACACATATCTTCTGGTGTCCACACTGCAGAAGGGAGCATTTTGGAGACCATAAGCCTGAATTTGTGAATATATTTGAAGTACAGAGAGTGTCAGTGTTAGTGAGTTCGTGGAAACTTAAAGCTCATAAACATTGTCATGGTTGACGTGATCTCAGGGGTACCCGGGGTGCTGGTGAGGCTTATACATATTTGGATTGTATTAGAAGGATGTTAGGTTGCATATTGTCCAAAACAAAAAGCACCTGAAGAGTTAAACATCCTCTCTTGACTGAGTGAATAACATCATCCAAGTTTGCATTTCTAATCTGCATGTCAGCATGTGTGGATGCCCAGAGACATGGTGATGGGTTGCCACCACCTTCAGGGCCTTGGGGCAATCTGCTGACCAAGCCTTGGACCGTCATGGGGAGGTCTTGCAGGGAAGCTTTCCTGCTACCATGGAGAAGGCCCAAGAGGTGGGCAGTCAAGTTGCACAGGCCTGCGTGACAAGAATTAGAAGCATCATGAGAGAAGGGCTGGGGGTCCAGGAAGCAGGGGCTGAGGCAGTGGCTGGAGGGGAAGCCAATCCAAGCCTTCTGAGGGAGCCCAAGGCAGAAAAGAGAGTCAGGCCCATGACCTGCGAAAGCCATGGGACCTGGCTCTGCCATGTCTGTTGGAGGTTCCACCTTGGGACTTTTTAGGACTTTCCATGAGATCATCAATTCCTTTTTATTCCCTTTGAAACTCGTTGGTATTTGTTTTCTGTCCCTTGTGCCTGAAAGAATACTGACATGATCTGAGTGCAGATCCTCCCAGGGATCCGTGGGTATCAACAAAATGCATTTCAGAAAGTTGGTGGGGTCAGGGCTGCCTTACTCTTGTGCTCCACAAGTGGCCCCAGCTGGGGTCCACCAGGCAGATGTACGTGGATCCCACCTCTTGTATCGAGACATGAGAGGTGGAGAGCTTGGTGGATCCCTCGCCATGTGAGGTGCACTTGGAGCTTGGCATCCAGGGCATAAGGGTTTAGGCTCTTAAGTTTGAGACCACACCACCTGGTCATCTGTGCGGTAGCTGTCCCGATGGGCAAGAGCAGAGGCAGAACGGGTGGGTCTGTTCTGCCACTGGAGACACACTTTGCAGATTAAGAGAATGCAGCACATCTGTATGTCTTCTTTGGAGAAATGTACATGAAAAGATGCTCAATATCATTAATTATTAGAGAAACGCAAGTCAAAATTACAATGAGGTATTATCTTACAGCAGTCAGAATGGCCATCACCAAAAAAATCTACAAACAATAAATGTTGGAGAGAGTGTGGAGAAAAGAAACCCTCTTGCACTGTTGGTGGGAATGTAAATTGATACAGCCACTGTGGAGAACAGTATGGAATTTCCTTAAAAAACTAAAAATAGAACTACCATATGACCCAGCAATCCCACTACTGAGCATATACCCTGAGAAAACCATAATTCAAAAAGAGACATGTACCACAATGTTCATTGCAGCACTATTTATAATAACCAGGACAGGGAAACAACCTAAGTGTCCATCAACAGAGGAATGGATAAAGAAGATGTGGTACATATATACAATGGAATACTACTCAGCCATAAAAAGGAATGAAATTGGTGCATTTGTAGAGAAGTGGATGGTCCTAGAGACTGTCATACAGAGTGAAGTAAGTCAGAAAGAGAAAAACGAATATCATATATTAACGCATATACGGGGAAATTAGAAAAAAATGTTTAGATGACCTTATTTGCCAAGCAGAAATGGAGACACAAACGTAGTGAACAAATGTATGGATACTAAGGGGGAAAGGGGTGGAGGGAGGAATTGGGAGATTGGGATTGACACATATACACTATTGATACTATGAGTAAAATAGACAACTGATGGGAACATACTGTATAGCACAGAGAACTCTACTTAATGTACTGTAGTGTCCCAAATGGAGGGGACGTATGTGTATGTATGGCTGATTCATTTTGCTGTGCAGTAGAAGCTAACACAACATTGTAAAGCAGCTATACTCAAATTAAAAAAAAAAAAAAGCTGCACATTCTCCACACCTCTTGCTCGCAAATCTGCATTCCCAGGAGTCTCGGTGGGAATTCAGGTCAGGGCTGAGGCTGGAATCGTCGTTTCTGGGGATGGCTTGTGTCCATTTCATGTCTGATCCCCAGAACTTGATCAGAATTTCATTTATCATCATGCATTGAACACCTACTGTATGCCAGCAGTAAGTTATTGGAGATACCTTGAAGTCACTATAGTCTAGGTGTCAAATAGGGCGATGGGCATAGTTAGAATAATGTGATACTAAGGATGGAACAGAGGAAGAGTGATTCAATAACTGCTGACTTATCAGAAAGAACACAGACCAGGAGACAGTGAAATATCTTCAAAGTGTCAAAAGGAAAAAAAAAACAAACAAACTATCAAAGCAGAATTTCATATCAAGCAAAAACATCTTGCAAGATGCAGGCAAAATAAGGATGTTTTAAGATAAAAGAATCAACCACAACCTGTCGTATACAAAAAAGGAATCTTCAGGCTGAAAGGTACTAATGCCAGCTGGAAGTTCCCATCTGCAGGAAGAAAAGAATGTGGGTAAGATAAATATGTGGGTAAAAATATTTAATAGAACAGTCTACTTTTTCATCATTTATTCAAAATACATATTATTGTCTAAAGTGGGAGCTGGGAAAATACAGACTGTTGGCCAAATTCAGCCCACTGCTTTTTTTTTTTTTGTAAATAAAGTTTTATTGGAACACAGCCATGCCCATTCCTTTCCCTATTGTCTGAGGCTGCTTCTGTGATACAACAGCAGAGCTGCGTAGTGTGGCATAAATTGTATGGTTCTAGAGCCTAAAATATTTGGCTCTTTGCAGAAAAATTTTGCCAACTCCTAGATTAAAGCAAACATTGTTTTATAAACTAGAGACTGTCATACAGTTTATGTTTATAAACTAGTTTATAACACTGAGGGTTATAACGTGTAGATGTAAGACATATGACCACCACCTGGACTGCATGGTGGCAAGGCTCTAACCATCTAAGCAGAGGGGACAGTGTTAACTCTGACGGACAGTGATGAGTTAAGGATGTGTATTTTCATCTCTAGAACAACTGCTAAATAATAATGCCAAGAGACATAGCTACATAGCAAATAGGCACACTAAAAATGGAATCCTAACATTAAAAATCCTCAAATCCATTGTGTTCAACCACTGGTCACATGTCAATCAATGGTCCTGCTTAAATGAAACCACCTGTGCATGCTCCCTGCCCCCAAGATAATTAGCCATAAAAGGAGGAGCATAACTGGTTATTAATACAAAATGGTTTTTAAAAATACATTTTTAAAAATTGAAGTATATTTGATTTACAATGTTGTGTTAATTTCTGCTGGACAGCAAAGTGATTCAGTTATACATATACATATATACAGTATTTTTTAATATTCTTTTCCATTATGGTTTATCATAGGATACTGAATATAGTTCTCTGTGTTATACAGTAATTACAAAATGTTTTAATAGAAAATTGACACATTGGGAGAACTGATCTCTTGATGCCCAAGAGACTTTGTTTTTCCCTCCCTGACACTTGGCAAATCTGATAAAGACATCGAGTACCTGCTGGGGTAATTTACTGTCTTCATGTTTATTTTGGGTTCAGGCCCCAGATGACCCATAAAAAGTTGTGGCTCTCCTGGGAGAATGGAATAATAAAGTACAGACTTTCTTGAAGGCTTTTTCTTATTTTTCAAACATGCTTTAGTTATTTGTTATCACCTAAAGCCATGAAACATTTTTTAAAAGATGTGCTCTAATTTTCATCAAGTTGGAGGAACTTCCTTTCTCTTTTTGTAAGGATATGATAGGACAAGTGCTGTTTATAATTTTAGTTTTTAATTTTTAGTCAATAAAAAATATTTTGAATATCTTATGCATTCAAAAGTAGATGAAATATTATATAGTATAAGACCTTACAATTCTTAATTCCCCCTACCATTCTTTGTGCTCTGTTTTGTGCATTTTATTTTGCATGTGCTGTAAAAATGCACTTCTATTTTTGCTTTAGACAGTTATTTTTTAGAGCAATTAAAGATTTTTTAGTTAAAAATAAATATTGTTTTCATTTGTCCCCCCAAAAAAGTAAATGAAATAACTTCAGATTCCTATTTAATAGTTTTCTTACTAGATTCTCATAAGTCATTAGAACATGTTGTAGAAGATTGTTCTGTAACAGAAACCTGTAAACTATTTTGAGTTTTCTCATATTAATAAGAGTTATGAAAGGGAATCATGAATGTTTACAAAGTTGTTCCTCTGCTCAGATCAAATGATGCTCAAATGACAACTCTGATGTGATTATTTCCTTGGACATATTGCCCTTCTGTTCCAAAAAGTCAAGATTCAATTTCTCCTCTCCCAAAATGGGTTTTTAATAAAAGCTAGTACAATGAAATACCCAATGACCGTTTTCAAGTCAGCCAGCTGTCAGAGTTCCTCTTGAAGCCACACAGCATCCATGGGCAGCTTATAGAGAAGCACTGGGGAGACCCCAGCCCTTGTGGTGACATTCAGTACTGCAACATCACAAGATACACAACTCAGGTCTTACTGCCCCCATAAGAGCTTATTTGATGTTCCTCAGAATGAATTCTAAACTAGTTTACCCATAAAATTACATGTTTTATAAATAAAATGTCCAACTTCCTGCATCATCAGAAATGATGTCATTTCCCAAAACATGACGTTATGTTGTATAATTTTCCATTCTGTTTCTTGACAAACATTCTGCAGCACTGAGATGATTAGTTTAGTTAAGTGGGTATAGAATTCAAGAGTGAGTATTCAGTACGAGGACTTTATTGAAGGACTGACACTGGTGTTGGAGTTTACATGTTTGGCTTTTCATTTATAATTCGGCCATTTGGTAGCTGGGAGTCTGAGCTTCAGACAAAGCTGAAACAGACGCCTGGGGGAAATATCTCTTTGCAGGGATTTGCTCACAAACCTTGGCCTGCAGTAGCCCTGAACTCCCCACCCTGCCACGTGTGGATGCAGACAGTCTCAGTGGAAGGAATCCAATGCCTACAACACAAGGAAAATGCGAGTCTCTCTGGGAAACACAGGGTAGTTGTGTTGCTGCCATATGGCATTCAGACTACATATTCGAAGAAGTTCCATTGTGCTTCTTTAAGACCAAAGCAGACGTGGTTAGTGTTAACCAGTGCGCGAGCAACTGTTCTTTAAAATAACTTCCAGGGGTTTCCCAAAACTTCCAATAATATTGCCTGTTAAGGTGAACTAAACTGCTTCAGACTCTGTCATAAGTTTCTAAGCCTTAATAATGTATTATAACTATTAGCAGATAAACTAGGTACTGGGTAAGAACTATCCAATTTAATCTTTATATGCCTATAACGGAGACCATAATATTATCCCTGTTTTAAACTGAGGCATGGGGCAATTAAGGAGCTGTCCAAGATCACAGAGACTGCAACAGCAATGAGATTTCCACCCAGGAACCCTGATTCCAGAACCCACCTTCTTACCCCTTATCTAGTTAGCGGGAATTATGAAGCTCTCCATAGGTTTACATCCAAATATTGTATATATTCACTTACAATGGGTGATTGGTTATAAGGCAACTATTAGTGAACCTCAGCTGACATTGGGGCAAAAGAGAACTGCTGTTTGTCATCAACTTCTCCACCTCCACTGTGACCACCGCAGTCTTAACTGTGGTTTGGTGAATGATAATCTAACTGCAATGGCAATTCCTCAGAGAGTCTCTGGGATCCACAGTTACACCTGTTTCCCAACATCAGAAATCTTTCTGTGGTTTACAGAAATTCTCATAATATTTACTGAGTGCCTGTGAAGAATTAGGCATTGCGCTAGAACTATAGGAGATTAAAAAACAATAAGGACAATCCTTGTCCTTCAGACACTTTTAGGCTCTCGCAGGGAGAGAACAAAGCTGACTCCAGCGATCACTGAGGTCCAAGCAAAGTGCAAGCAGAGTAAAAAGGAACAAGGTTGGAACTTTCTATGGCAGTCTGGGGAGGCTACATGGAGGAGGTGAGATTTACACAGGGCTTTGAACAGTGGAACAAGTGGGACTTTGAAAAACACACAAATGCCAGACAGTGTTGGTGAAATAAGAAAAACATTGGATCAAAAGTGAAAATATAAAGTTTTAAAAAATCTAGGCTTATTTACAGCTCTGCCAATTAACCATCTGAGAATCTTTTGCTAAATCATTCAATTTCTTTGCGCTTTAACTTCCCCAGTTGAAAAATGGAAAACTGCATTTTGGGGTTCTAGTAAGAATGAAATGAGATAGTATATTGAGAATGATTGTTAATGAAGAGGCCATAAAATACTGAATCTTCCTATTTGTTGTTCAGTTGTTAGAAATGGTGTTTAAGGAAAAAAATAGCATGAGCAAAGACACACAAAAAGCACTTTATAAATCTCTCTCTAGTAAATGCCTGAGAATGTCTATTTATTGGATGCCTATTATATTTGCTGGGCACTTTGCACATATTGTTTCATTTCAACAAAAATGTCAATCCATTGCATTAGATGTGCTGCAGCTCTTTCCCTACCTCTGGAGGGTGCCAGCACCATGTTTTTTTCTCTTTATATCCCAGAGCCTGTAAGAATGCCTGGCACATAGTAAGTGCACAGTACATACTCACTGAATGAAACCTTGGCATTATCTGGCACATGGTAAGGGCTTTATGAAACATCAACTTTCCAAACAAATTGGAATAGGTGGGAAAAAGGATGGATGGCTAGAAACGACCTCCATCATGGACAATGGGCTCGGAACAGAAACAGCATGTAGAGATACTGTATTTGTTGATGCAGTAGACTCCTCTTCTTTGTCTCATTTGGAGTTTTCTGCATGTGGATGTGCCCTGGTCTCTTCCATGCTGTTCTTGGGCACCAGAGCACCAGGCTCACTGCAGCTGCAACCCTCAGTTTTGCATTGATGTTTCCCCTCTGAAGACTGCAAGTCCCTCTTTGGGAAGCTTTCCCAGTCACTCTCTCCCTCAGTCGGTGCACCTGTGAGCCACACTTTTGCACACCCTTGTCAGACATCATGGCTGGTTTTCCTTCCAAAGCTGCAGTTGCAGTGGTGTGGGTATGTGGGAATGTAAGCCCGGATGAGGTTTCTTCTCAGCCCTAATAGTGTTGCTTCATCCTAGGGATGGAAAAGAGCTAAGAGGAAATATGTGTGTTCCAGAGGGTGGCATTGTGGATGGCTACCGTGAGGCCAAGTCCAGATGCATTGTCCAACCAACAGCATTTCTAGCATCCTGGCTTCCAAAAAGCTTGAGAGAGGCAGCTAGAAACATCAGACTGGCGGTAAAAGATCAGACCAACCCACAAAAGCTATGCTTCTAGCTTTCCCATGCCCTTTCTGAGGGAAAAGCAAGAAGAGAAATTAATAATAAATATAAATGACAGGGGGAAAAATGACAAGCCAACCTCCTAGATCCTTCTAGTTAACTTCTGTGTTGCAAGACAAACAAAGAGAAGAGACTTCTAATACCACAAACTGACATAAATCTGACAAATAAGGTTAAAGCTAACCTAAAGCAGCTGAGCCTTACAGGTTTACAGGGGATTAATAGGGCATTGGTATTTACTTGTCTTTTTTCCCAGGATGAAATAACACATTGTCTACCATTAAACCAATGCAATGAAATCAGTCACCATGCCTTTCTGGTATTTATAAGTGTGTCATATTCACCACAATTGAAGAAGACACAAATGTGTGATGAAAATTACCAAGTGAATGCCACTTAACAGGACTTCATGCCATGGTTTCAATGTAAACAAGTTTAGAAATTTATTGCACGAGGACAAAAATTCTGTTTTGTTCTTGCTGGTGTAAGTCATCAAACTCTCTTAATGCTTTTCCTTTAAAATACGCTTTTTGGGAGGATTATTTCTTGGAAATGAAAGTAGTTTATTCACAAAATCTTTCCAAACATGTCAGAGTATCAACATGCAAGGGATAAAAATTGTGCACCTCTTTGTAACCAGCTATTATAGCCATCAAATGTAATCGCCCTGAGCTGTGGTTACTGCCACATTTTTGAGTGTGTGTGTCAGCATAACTACGAGGGTAAGTGGTCTCTTGGCTGAAAAATTAGTGTGCATGATTTCCAAAACAGGTAATATTTATAACTAATCTGCATATTTGGCTCAGGTCAAGATGTTGACAGGGCGGTAATATTGTTGCATTTACGGTGAATTCAAATTTGTGAGCGATGCTTCTACAGTACCTAAGCTCTGGCCTCCAGTCTGCCCATGAAATGGGCTGTGCCCATATCTCTCTCTTCTCCCTGCAGAGGTGGCTGCTTTTAAACACCAGCTTGTGTTGCCACACCCTGCATCCTCAGGCTCGGTGGGTTGGCCTTTCTGCTAAGGAGACGAATGTCCCAGGCTCCCTCCCCCATGGACTCAGGTGCTGCACAGAGTAAAAGTCTTTGTCACCAGCACAGTCGACATCCCTGCCCTGCCTGGGGAAGTGTGTCCTTGCCCACAGCAACAGGGGAGCCTGACTGGGTGGATTATTATAAACTCAACACGGCTCCCGGAGGACCAATATAATTGGCTGTTTCTGTGGGTCGGGAATGTTTGTTGCGGTCTTAACAAGGGCACGTATAGAAAGCATTTGTTCCTTTTACGAATTAACAAGGACATTTGTTTCTTCTTTACTTGAGTAAATAGAAAGAAAATTGGAAGCCCAGAGACAGCTCTGTCACTCTCATGGCTGTAGCCATCCCACTGCTGTGGCCACCATCTGGCATTTTTCCACAGGGAACAATGCAGGAGGTGATTTTCTGTCCATCTTGCAACTCAGACTCCACCTGTGTTACGCAGAAGGTCTTGCTCTGATGCTTTCTGCAGGTGTGAGGAGTGGGAAGTGGGGTCACAATGGGTAAACCATGAATAACAGAAATGAAAAATCATTCAGTTGTTTTCTGGCAATGCAAGGGGCCATGTGAAACCACACTAGTGGCCTTAATCCTGGTTAGAAAACACTAGAAGAATTAAGGCAAGATGAACTTCAAATTCTCCAGGCAAGTTCTTCCTGCCCTTCAGCAAATGGGGCTGTGAGTATTAGGGGGACAGTGAATATACAGAAGAAATGTGTTGCTGTGAAGACTTGTACCTGGAAGGTTGTTTGGGATTCTAGTGGCTTAAAAAGTGGAATGAAATTGTTCTCAAGGACTGTCTTTATCAAACTTATATCACAATTATATCAAACTATATTTAATGCTCTGTTGACTGTATTTATGCCATTATGTGTGTCCATTTTGATTTAACATTCAATCAGCCACCACTGATGGTTGAGACTCTACTAATCCAATGTTTCTCCAAGTGGTGAGGGACTGGTATTTGAGGATGTCCAGTCTATCATAGATCCGTGTGTGGTCCTACTGTACACAACCCATGGCCAGCTGGCACCACCTCCTTGGATGGCAGCAAACTAGTCTGTATTCATTTCAATGAGTCTACTGATAATGTACTTGATATTGCAACAATGTCAAAGTGCAATAGAAATTTCTAAGTGCATCTGACTTACAATTGCTTACTTTGCTGCAAACCAGTAACAGGCAGTTAACATCCTGGCACTGGTCACACCCTGCACTTTGAGAGGTGTTGTTCAAACTCCCACCTCTTGACATCCTGGAAACGCTGGGGAAAAGTCTTAGGGGAATCCTAAAATGAGACTGAGCCAGGATGCTGTATTCAGAGTGGTGTTTTCTGAAGATTATTTATTTGGAATTCAGCAAAGAGTCATGAGTGAGTTTGAGGGAAGCAGGGAATCTCCAACCTGTGGTAAACCAGGTGAGAGTTTATGAAGAGCTAAAGAACAGAGTCTGTTGTGAAAGGTGGTGAAAAGGGTCTGTGATCTTCTGTGCGCCAGCTGTTCAGGGTGTTTTGTATGGAGGCAGGAGAGCACAGGACTGTTGGGGTTAGAAACCCAGTGATTTTTGGAGGTTTCTCAGGAATCACAGATGGGAATAGGGTAAAAGGGTAAGAGACTGGGTGAACTGGAGAACAATGTCCATTTAAAGGAGATAATGCCCCACTTGATTCTAGATATATCTGCTTTTTTAAAAAAGAGAAATTCTAACTTTTTACATGATAGCTCCTAATTGCTCGACTATTACTAGCTATCAGCAGATTTAAATCGTTTAAAAATCCTGTGTCACAAAAACAAAAAACAATAACAAAGAAAACCACCAAAAAATACCAACCAACCACCAACAACAAAACACATGAACAGGCAGCTAGTATGTGACCCTTGAAAATTCTCTTGAGGTTTCTACTCATGAAACATATTCTAGCAAGTTCCATGGAATGTTGGAATGCCAAGTTATCTGAAGGTAATTCAAAGCAGAATTTTGTATTAACAGGAATAGGGAAATGTACGATGATGTGAGTACTGAAATTTCCAGGTACTAAGATACATTAGACTTCAAATAAGTGTCAAGGTTACATTTGAGGGCGGTAGCTTCAGTCTGGGTCCCCCAAAACTTCAGAACTTATTCTCCTTTCCCTGATCCTTGGAGGAACATTTTGAGAAGCAGAATGTTAGGTTGGTAGTTTTTGTGAAAACATCCTCAAAACGCAGAGTCTTCCAGTGAAAAGTAGTTTTTTTTTTTTAAAGTTAAAACACAGGGCTTTAAATATATTATCTAAAATATTTCACATTAGAATCAAAGTGAGAAGAGACAATTTTGAGGAACGCTCCCCCCCCACAGAAATAAATAGCTGTTTAATTCTGTTATTTCAGAACATTTTGATAGAACTATGTCCAGAATATCCATTCCCATGAGGTGCACTATTCTGACAGACCGTGGTACCCAGCTTTCTGGGGAAATTTGACTACGCTGAAAATTGGTAAAGAAACTCTTGACAGATGGGCTTACATTTCTCTCTAAGACCTTAACTAGAGGCTGGCATGGCTCCTGCCTCTGTGGTTGCCAGATGGCTGACTGAGAGATGACACACCTGTGACAGGTGAGTCCATGGATGCTGTCAACACATGCTTCTATATCCTTTCTAGCTCACCCCTCGTAGGCAGGCCACCAGCCCATCCTGGCCTCCTGAGTGCAGTGAGAAGATTTTGTTGCCTCTGAAACAGAAATGAAAGTATGTATGGGAGGTGCCAGGGAAAACGTGAGGGGTGTGAACTAAGGCACTGAGTGGTAGCAGCTGGTAGGTAACATCAGCCAGGAGAAATTGTCTCTGCATGAAGACTGGGTCCCAGGCCAGTGGGACCTTTGCTGGGCACTAAACCCCAAAGGCTGCAGAAGAGCAAAGAAAGTCTGAAAAGATCAGGATGGGCCCTTGGTCTGTCTTACTTTGGGATCCCCCAGAAGAAACCCCGAGACAAGAATCTGAGTGCAAGTGGTTTATCTGGGCTATGAAAGAAATAACAGCAGGGAAGGAACCCGGGATAGAAAAGGAAGCCCTTCAAAGGTGCATCATGAAACCAGTTAGGCTGTGAGCAGCTGCAGCTCAAGCCCTTAGGGAAACTCTGCACCTAAGGGTTATACCACCTGAGGGGAGGGAGCTGGGGTATCTGTCCACCCAAGGGCAGGAAAGCCTTAACAATGGAACGTAGGTCCTGGCAGAAGGTCAGATGTCTGGGGGGTGCTTTGGAGGATAAGGGCAGGGGGACCAGGGAGGTCCCCGGTAGCATCAGCTGCCAGACCTTCAGAGTTCCTAAAGCCACCAGTGCCCTGCCCTTGAGGCATAAGGAATGCACAGGACAGGCGTTCAGAGCTCCTACATTTTCTAGTTGCAAATTTCTGGATACGTCCATTGAAACTAAACTTTCTTCTACCAGCACCTCCTCCTCTTTCATTTTTAAAAATCAATCAGGTGCTCCCGATTTTCTGGTGCCCTGGGTCCATTCTTAGGCTGCTTCTTGTGTAGTTGATGACTGTTTAAAGAGCACAGGAGAAGTAGGCATAAAATGACACTGAGGTGTCCACTGAACATTGAAAGTCAAAGCCATTTCCCAGCTGAGAGCTGGCATGATGGGAGTGATGAGGGAAGGGCTGTGCTGATGACACAGCCCGCTGAGGGCTCCCAGCTGCCTCCTTCCTTAACTCCCTCTATTGTCACAGCAACTGCCTGTCTTTCTCCTGGAAAGCAACCTTCCCCACCCCCTCACCCCCACCCCCTGTCCCTGATCATACTTGCCCGGAGCATAGGCAGATGATAGCATTTTCTGAGATCTGACCTGAGCCCGGCACTGCTCTGAGCATTTTGTGGGCAGCTAGCTCATTTTCGTCCATGCACAGCTTTCCAAGGTCCGCCCTCTTATTACTTTTATTTTGCAGATGAGGAAACTTGAGCAGCAGAAGTTAGGTGACTTGCCCATGTTACACACAGTTAATACCAGACCTGATCTGAACTCATGTCTCCTGTCTCCAGAGACTGCTCTGAGGCCACCAGCTGCTGGCAGCCTCTCTGAATCACTCGCTGGTGAGGGGAAAAAGTGCAAATATCATTTTATTGGTGACAAGTCACAAAGGTCTCCTGGCAACAGGGATGTCACTGCAATCTCCCCATTTAACATCAGAGGGAACGTCGCATGTGCAAAGTCCTCAGCAGGACTTGCCCAGAAATCTGCCCAGAAAACAGGGAGCAGATTCCTGGATCTGGAACAGAAACAGGAAAGAGCCACCGTCGTTTGGAAGGTGAATGGCTTAGGGAATCGACCGAGCTGCGTGCGACAGAACTCCTCCTAACACATAGCTTTTGTTGATTCTGCATCCGGGGATGGATGGCTGGGAGGGCCAGGCAGACCCCTGATCGTCATGCTTTTCTCTTTCTCTTGAAGAGTGGCCCAGCCATAGGAGTCTGTGTGCCTCATAGTTTGGAGGACCTTGGGTAGCATTTAAGTGAAAGGGTTGCACAAACCCAGACGGGAAGGGATTCCAAGGCTGGAGCAGTGGAACAGCCTCCTTTCCTTCTGTGTTTTTCAGTGAAGATATAGGCACATCTTTGCCATCAAAATTCCAGCAATGAACTTTAAGAAAAGGAAACATGATTGAGGCATGTCGTTTGCCCCAAAGTTTCCACAGGAGATGACAGCTTTCCCTCACAGGCAGCGATTTCCAAACAAGGTCAGGAATATCCCCTCACTTGTGAAATTTGCCCTTCACACACCTCCCTAGACTTTGGACTTTCGAATCCTGGTTCTTTGTCTTTCCCCAATTGTCTCTTTTCATCTCCAGCTTCATTTCCAAGTGATGTTCTGCCTTGTGAACTTGGAGAGTTCTTTTTATTTCTTCCCTTTTGACTGACCTCAGGTGAAATGTTTGTCCTGGGACACATGATACTTAAGAGTTGATTTAAAATACCCCGAAAATGAGATTTTCTCAGTTTTTGTGTGAGGAAAGAACTTCTACGTGGGTTGGTGACCGTTTCAAAGCGAACCTCAGACAGACTCACACTTAGTGACTCAGAGAACGACAGTGCCTTCTGGACACTGGATCACAAATATTCACAACCAGCCCGAGCATGCAGGATTTTGATGCATTTCTTTTCTGTTGAACAACACAATGTGCCCTAAGAATGGCTGCTTCCATGCACTGAGTCAAATCCTGAATAAAGGGAAACACAGCCCGACATCATGTTCCAGACCCTGTAAACTTCCCTGATGCTCCCGCCGCCCCTGGGGTCTACCTGTGTCATCTGTCTGCATGCTCACAAGATGCTGTTTCATTTTCAGACTCAGATAATTCTCCATCTCAAGTCAACACTATACAGAGGGCACAATCAGAGCAGTTTGTTCTAAATTCGTTATCATTAACATGCAAGGCAGCTGCAGGGAATTATACAACTGCAAAGCATTTCAGAAAAATGTTCTGATGTGATATCCGGACTGTTTGATCCGGAAACAAAGGGAAATCATGATCTCGTTGGCTACAGCCTTACTAAAAAAGATTTTTGCTTTTCTTAATCATCATTTGTCATCCAAGTTATTTTTATTCCAGTGACACTGGTGCTCGCCAACGATTTTGAGTTGATAATAAGAACCATGTTGGTGGGTTGGAAGTGCACGGCCAGGATTAGTAAGGATTGCATAACCACATCCCTTCATGTTTGGAATGACCTCTGAAAATAAGAGTGTGCCAAAAGCCGGGATGGAATCATGAAGGAAAAAAGGAATCTTCTCATCTATAGAATGGGGTGAATAAGGAGTAAAATATGATGGCATGAAACGAATTGGGGCTGTATAATCACAGAAAACAAAAGTTACGTGGTGTTTGATGTACAACAATTACCAGGAACTCTGTGGTACAGCCCAGTGTATATGGCGATTAAGTCAAATGACCTTTCTGAAGGAATGTGAGTTTTGTGGGGTTCAGAACTCAGTCCAGCTTTAGGAGTTTGAGGTTTGAACCAGCTTTCAACCTTGCACTTTGCCGGTTTGGGATCTGTGTATTTCAAAAATTCTTGATGAAAGGACGGTGGGTTTCTGGGAAAAGGAGCAGTGGAAGATCAGATAAGTAGACCTGGACCACCAGGACATCCAACTTCTGGAGGGCCCATCTCTCTCTCACCTTCTCCACTTGCCAAATGTGCACCAGATGTGCAAAGCCAGCGTGCGAGGTCTGTTTTGATTTGGGGTTTTTGCTCATCTCGTGTCTACTTTCTGACTGTGAGGTACCCAGAGTCATGGGGCTGGGTGGGGGGTCGGGGGTCGGGTTAACTGCCTCTGTCTTCGAGAGCTGCTGATGCAAGATTTAGGAGCTCTGAAAATCCACTCCTCGGAACTCCTGAAATTCCCATCACTAATAACTCCTCCGGGTTAAAGACTTTGAAAGAATAAAGACATCCCAGGTGAACGTGGTGGGGGAAGGTTACCTGTCTCACCGCTGCGTGGCAAACCCTACATCCAGAAACTCTGAGGCTCTGGGGTTCTGGAAGTCTAAGGGTCCGGGGTTCTTGGGGCCTGAAAGTCTGAGGGTCTGGGGCTCTGGGGATCTGGGAGTCTTGGGGGTCTGGGATCTAGGGGTTCTGGGAGTCTGAGGGTCTGGGGAGGTCTGGGGGTATGAGGATCTGAGGGCTCTGGGGGTCTCAGGTTCTGAGGTTCTGGAGGTCTGGGGGTCTTGAGGTCTGAAGGTCTGGGGGTCTGGAAGTCTTAGGGGGTCTGGGAGTCTGGGGGAATTGGATGAAGGTGAGCTTGTTCTGGCCACAGAAGTAGGAGGGAAGGTCCTGGAACCTGGGAGGGGTGGTGGTGGAGGGGCTGCCGTGGGAGGGACACCTCCAGGGGGAGACCAGGCAGCGGGGGGCTGTGCAAGGGCAACGAAAACCTGGAATCAGAGACCATCTGGGGAGCCAGACAGGTAGGATGTTTCTAAAACTCACGCTCTTTAACTCAAGTATCTTTCTACACCATCTCTAGTTATATTTTTAAACATGCTTACTGGTTGGTCTTTCATCTAGGTGCCCATGTGTTTGTGGATCCCTCTAGATATTTGCTTTGCTATTTCTTAGATTTCTAATTTAAAGAATGAAAGTTGGCAAGTATAGGAACTGCATCTCATTTACTTGGATGTTCACCAGCCCCGCCCCTAACACATGTGGGCTGGGGGTGGGTACACACAGAGGCCCACCTGCCGTGGGAGCAATTTTTAAAAGTTATAAACCAAACTGGCAAGCTGTTCAACAAAAGTTTCTATTCTTCCACATTGACAAATACATCTTCACAGTGACAAAATAGAAAAATATGTGTCAACTACGGTTTTTATGTGACAGGAAGTCAGCAAGCTATCAAAGATGATTGAATTTCATTGTTATTGTGCACATGCCAGATATTTAGATGTGTAATAAAACAAAGACATGCATGATTCATAAATGATAAGTTATCCATTCTTAAAATTTTCTTCCCTTCATTCCAGCAAAATCACGAATCCTATTTTTTAAAGTCAAGACTTTCATATAAATTGTGTTTACAGGAAATAATGTTAAATTGGCAAACTTTGTCCAGTCATCATGGTTCTTCAATAGCTCCTGAAAACAATTTCAATTTTGAGAGACTTTCCTCCCTAAGGCCAAGCAAATGGATTTTCAATACAATTATTCAAGGGATATTTAGATGGGAGATGACGAGGGAAGTTGGCATGTCAAGTGCAAATATTGTCATGCTGTCACACATGATATGCTAATGATAATAGCATATTATTTATTTAATGTAATTATTAAAATATATTTAATGTTATCATATAGGTTGCTATCGCTTATATCAAAATTTTCACTTTTTTTAGTGATATCTATATTCCTGCATTGAAGATATATGGTTCTCAGGTTCTTCTTTCAAAATTTTCAGTTCTGGGATATTATAAAGAAAAACCAAAAACCATCTATTGTTCAATTTATCGAAATCTTTCTTCAAGCAACACCATAGTGTCTATAAAATACTCTCTGTAGAAACTTATTTTGGGATGATTTGTACTCGTACCTTCCCCTTCATAATTGCAAATGTTTTTGTTTCCTTATTTGAATCTCTCTCCTTTTTATTTTCCTGGGAGATTACTTTGCTACATAGTTCACATGAACTTTTACTTTATCTAAAGTTAAAAAATAATCCTTCATAAAGTAAAATAGTGAAACTTGGATCTGTTTCTGTTATTACTAACATTAATAGTAACCACAATTCATACCAAATAACTTTGGATAGTGCAAATTCAAAATTAAGTCCATTTTCTTCCAAAGACCATGATTCTCTATTTGGGCATCTTCTACTTTTCACTGAACTTTTCTGATACATTTTGCCTCTCGCCTAAATTAAATCTGATTTCTTTATCAGTGTTCAGTCAGCATACCCCTTGTGTGACCAAAAGAAGTCATAAAGTTAGAATTGATAGTGTTTCATCAAGATGTCCTATTTTGGGGCAAGTCCAGAAAATGTCATATACAATTTTCAATTGCTCCAAAGAATGTCATTGCTATTGGCCCCGCTGAGACCATGTCTCACAGTAACAAATTCAAACCATGTGCCACGCATGGCACAAGGAATGCTGCTGGTTTTCAGCCAAATTTATGGCCTTACATCTTTTTCTTTACCAACCATGTCAGCACCATTATCATAGATTTGCCCTGTACAATCTTTTAAACTGTTTGAATAAAGCTGACATTTAATATTGAATTTTATAAAAATTTGGCCAAATGTTTCAAAAATATTTTCATAAAATATAATCAGTCACAATTCTAGCATCTAACTTGATGCTCACCTAATAGTATTTTTGTATATACAACTTTAAGTGTCATGTGATGTTTTTAAACACTGCAAAATTCCTCAGCTGCTTCTTGGAACGATTGTGATGACGGCTTAATGCACATGCACCTCTGGAACCGGTGGTTGGAATGCAAGGAGAAGCAAGGAAACAGATGCTCCCGCCATCGGGTTCATTCTGTCTGAGGAAGAATTCCACATATTAACTGGTGGACTTTTTTGTCTCCAGCCAAGTGCTTCCGCTACTCAAATTCTCTCCACTCTTGGGCAGTGTGTTATGAGAATAAACTTTGGCAACCCCATGATCCAAAAACCTCAATGTCTTTCGGGCATAGCTGCCTTTTGTTTTAAGTACTTAGGGCAAAAGATGCAAGGTCATCAGATCGAACTCTCTGGCTGCAATCTGATTGCCAGAATTGTTTTGCCCTGGCAAGCTGGCTAGACTGAGGACCGGAGCATTTCCCTGATGATTTGCATATTGAGTCCAAGGTGGTGATGCTCTCAGAAAGACAGCCGCATGCTCTTTTGGGCCAGGTATTGGAACCAGATGATAAAAGTTTTTCTTTTTTCTCTTGTTGCATCTACAGGGAACAGTGCCTGATACATACTCGGCACTTAGTAAATATTTGTTGAATACATAATAATAATAATAATTCCACTTCTAGATTGCTTTGCAGGAGTATTCTGCAGCTGCCATGAGAATGTATTCAACATCTAATAGTGTAGAAAATAATGGAAGACAAACATTTCGTTTTCAGAGAGGTAATATATTTGGGTAAATTGTGGACCTCTATGCCAGAATCAGGGTCTTCTAGTGGATTCTAAATAACCTACCATGGTCAGTGGCTGTTGATTACGCTGTGCACATCCCAGATTCAGATTGAAATTCTCCCAGCATCTCTTCTTTTACTCGCCACATCCAACTATGTCTATGGATGTGACTGCAATGAGGAAGAGCAGTGAGAGACTCTTACGAGACTAAGGGAATGAAACACAATGACAAGGAGAAAGGAAAAGAGAAAGACCAGAACCCATGACAGATGCTGGAGGCAGACCTAGTTGACTCAGCTAAGATCAGGATGCCCTCTGGTCTCTCAATAAGATACTACGGAACATTCAGAAAACAACGTGCTGAGAAAAAGAGCATTTGGATGGTGGTGGTCTTTCTTGCTTGCTGTTTACGAATGCCATGCACATCAGACAATCTTGCTTAAGACCTTGCTAAAAGAGGAACAAAAACTCGTGTTTCTCTTTCAAAAGGTGTTTGAGCAGCAGTAGCAGTAGCAAAAACAACAACAACAGCAAAAATGAGACGGGCATGTGTAGAGCGTTGCCAAGAGTGTTGCTTTGTATCACTTGGAATGCCTCATTGATTTGCCAACTAGCATTTGACTGACATCTGCATAAATTCCATCCTGTCTCTAAGAAACTAATAGAAGAATGGTGGTGAGAATTTCAAAGAGTAGGCAAGACAAAAAAAATGTCTTGCAAAGCCATTCAGTCATTTACAAAGCTTGCAAAACTTTTGCTCCTCTAGAATTTTCTAATGCCAAAGAGACTGCATGACTCTTTCTTGGTGGTTGCTTTGATGCCTCTGGAGGCTGATTAGGCTGGGATGGAAGATGGTTGACCCCTGTGAAGACTGGTGAGTGAATAAGCCTACAGGATTTGGTCCACTGAATAGTGCAGCCAACAGGGAAAATCACATCAATCCTGAGGCCGTGATACTGGTAGCTACTGAAACCAAGAAGGATCCTGTGGGGCTCCAGGGCACAGACGCCTTTGTGTCCCCTGTTTCTTGTAGGTAAGACTCCAGCCTCCATGACCTTCCCTAAGTTCCAAAGGGCAGATTCGGAACAGTTGCTAATCAAGGGAGGAGCAGCCAAGAAACCACCTGAGGCGAGATCAAAGGGACCAGAGAAGCCCATTGAGATTAGGACACCAAGCACCTGGGACCCTGCACACACCCTAATCTTGTCAGCAACCCCACCCTTGAACTATTGCTATAAAACCCCTCATCAAATCCTGTTGGGTTGGGACACATAGTTTGCAAGGGCAGGAGCCCGCTGTGTCTCCCTTTGCCTGGCAAAGCACTAAAGCTATTCATTTCTATGGATACTTCACCCAATACTTTGTCTCCGAGATTTGATTTGGCACTGGTGCAGAGAGGCCGAGCTTTTGGCATCAGTACCATTGGGGAAATCTTCAAATGGGATTTTTTAGGAAAAGTGTACATCTCAATGGATTTTCACAAATTAAACACTATTGTGTAACCAGTACTCAAATTAAGAAACAGACAATTGCCACTCCCAGGTTGCTTTCCAGGCAGGCCCTCCAAATAGTAACTACCATCCTGACTTTTAACACATGGATTCATTTTGTTATTTATACGTCACATACTCTGCGTGTGGCCTTTTTCATGCAACAATGTGTGAGTTTCATCCACTTTGTTGTATGTGGCTGGAGTTCGTTCTTGCTCAGAGCTGTATAGTATTCAATGATATTACTGCATCACAATGTATTTATTCATTTACTGCTGACCAATTTGGGGTATTTTCTAGTTTGGGGCTATCTCAAACAGTGCTGAAATAAACCTTCTCATACATGTCTTTTGTTGAAATATGCACATAATTTCGGTGGATAAATTCCTAGGACTGGAATTGCTGAGTCACAGGGTATGTGTATGTTTTGCTTTAATACCAGCAATTTTTCAAAATGTTTTGGATCCATTTTTACTCCCATAGTTTGGCAAAGTGATAATTGCTCTGGTGAACTTGATCTCAAAGAGAGAGCAGTGAGCAGTCCTGAAAAAAGATTCTAGTTCCTTGTCCAGGAATTGAACCTGGGTAGCCTGGATGAAAAACCAGGAATCCTAGCCACAAGACCACCAGGAGCTAGAGGCTGGAAACAAAGTGGCCCTGGCTCTTACCCCCATTGAAAGCAAGAATGTTTCAAGGGGGCAAAAACTGTAAGAACAGGTACAAAGTTTATTATTAGAGATACAGCATAAAATGTGGGAGAGCGCACCGAGAAGCAGTTTGTTTACTTAAGACGGAAGCTAGGCAGAAATACACACCCGGAGAGAAAGGGTGTGGGTGTCCTCTCTAAGGAGCAGTGAAGAGGTGACTGAAATCACTTAGATAGCACAGTCCTTCCAGGTCTTTGTTTACATTTGGCCAATTATCTTTTCTTTTTTTTTCACACCTGACCAGTACTAGGACCCTCCGCGACATGCTTGTGAAACTTTTTGCTAAGATGGATCCTACCACAGAAGCCTGTGGGTGAATGTCCACACTTATTGTGGTGTGGCGACCCCTCCCTTTTTGACGCCCAAGGAGCCTTCCTGCGCATGTGCAGACAGGGAAGTTTTCCTTGACCTCAGGGGTGGGCACCTTATCTCTTTATTCCAGCAGAGCTCAGCTTCTGCCACTAGCTTTGTCCTTGGAGTGTCTGGGGGAGAACAAAGCTTCAATGTTACTCCACTTGACAAACACCAGCTGTCCAGCCCAGGGGCCCATGTATCTCCTACCTCAAAATGGTCACATTTTACAAAAAAGTGAAAACCAAGGGGGATAATTATCTCAAATTATTATTATTTCAAAGACGCAGGTAGGGCCCTGTGTTGGCACCAGCATTGCTGAGCCCGATTCTGATTACAGACCCCCTGAGTCATGAAGCTGATCTTACATTTTAAGAGGTAGTCAATTGATTTTTATATCTTATTCCAGCTCCATCATATGAAATATGATGGGTAAAAATACAAGTGCATTTAATTGGGAAAGTAGAGCTATTTATTATGTCCCTGTTTATTTTCAACTGTCAAATACACAAGATGATACGGACTGTCAACTGTTCACATTCCAAAGGTTATCAGTCATGAGGTGAATCCTGAAACTGTGTGTGTACAGGGTGGGCCCATCTTTCTGTTTGGGGATTATACCATTGGATATAAATAGCTTGAGAAATGACTGCAGGTAAGAGAAAGAAGCATTTTAGCTGTTCTCGTAATCAAGTATAAATAAATGAAGTTATAGCCTTGACTGCAAATGTCAACATCTGCAATATGGCTTGCTGTATAAATTTAACCCTGACTGACATATGTGTTCCCATCTGCTTCTAACCTTCGAACCAGGGCACCAGTAAGTAGTGGAGTGAGCTTTCGCTGCTGGACCCCTGAGCTAATCTGGTGAATTTGTTAGCAGCTTTGGAAGACTAGAAAGAAGGAAGAAGGATGAAGAGTTTACATCAAGGATGGTATCCTTGTCAGCCGTCACCACACCCACTCTCACAGACAAGTTTGCACGCATGTCTATTATCTAGATAAAGTAGGAAACAATCTCCTTTGTGTCTAAAGAGTAGCTGGCATATCCTTGTATCTAGAGAGATGGTTGATATAATGATGATAACGATAATAGTAAATGTATTGGGTGCTTACCACGTACTCCACTTGTGTTAATGCTTTACCTGTGTGTGTTGGTGCCCACCAAGATCACCTGGAGACAGGTGCTGTCAACATCTTCAATTCTCAGATGAACAAGTAGAGGGCTAGAGAGCTCTGAAAATTGGCCCCAGCTCCTGCAGCCATTAAAAACAATGAGGAGACCAGAAATGAGGCTGGGGTAACCCCAAAGTCCAATGGCCAAAGACCAGATTCCCCGGGGATGCAAGAAAAGGCATGGGGACTGGCTGAGAGCTGGCCAAGAGACGTTAAGCTAGGGGCTTATTTAGGAAAGCAAAGAACACAGGAAAGGTTAAAAGGAAAGTTGTGATTATATTATAAGAAGTAAAAATCAAACTTTTGTAGTTCTTAAAGAATGGCAGAGCTTCATAATGTACATGTAAACAGGTAAAGAGCTTTGGCACAAGAATTTGGGAAAAGTACATTCTTAGGACTTTTCTTGAGATGGTCTTGTCATAATAATGAACAAGGCAAGCCCAAGGCAGGCAGCAAATGGCACCCAAGAAGGTTCTGGTCTCTCACTCCCAACCTCAGGGACAGCCATCACACATTCAGGTTTGTACTCTTGGACTATAGAAGAATTACCTCTTTTTTTTTCTTCCTCTTAATCTGACTCGATACAGTCAAAATTTTCCAGTTTTCCTTAGCAAACGCAGTGTGTCTAGATCTATTTTTAATCTCTTCACTTTCAGCTGCTGAGAATCACACCATCATATTTTATTTAAAGATCAGGAGTGAAGGCTTTTCATCTGCACCATCCAGACGGTTCTGTTAGATCCTCCGTACTCAGCATGGTCTGTAGAACAGTAGCACCAGTGTCCTTGGGAACTGGTTAGAAATGCAGACCCTTGGGACCCACCCTAGACCTGCGCAGAATTGGAATCTGCATTTCAGCAAGAAGTCCCTGGGATTCCTGTGCACTTTGCATTTTGAGAAGCTGTATATTAGCTAAATACTCCTGGAGGGTGAGGACTTACTCTTCCTTGTAGTTTCCCACACAAATCATAATTGTATAAATAATCGATTAACCTGCCACAAGATGAGGAAGCAATCTTCAAGAAGCAGATAGTACCTATGTTTTCAGAATTTTTCACTCAAATAGGTATTGACCATCAGTGTGTAATCCTCATTCAGGCTAATTATTGGTTTGTTGTAGTCAGTTCCTGTTTAGTTATGGGGAAAGATTTTGGGGGAGAAAATTCCATAAACTGGCACAGGTTCCCCATGTGAGAGTTCAGGAAAGTAGTCTGTGCTAATCCTGAAATGGGGAAAGTTGTTTTCCAGACCCCAGTGGAGTGATCATGGGTAACTGGTGGCTGGGTAGACTTTGAGGATAACCCCCACCCAAGCTTCTGAGTGATTGATGGGGTCCATCTGGGTTGAGCCACATCTGGTTTGGATCACCTGAATCTAACTCAGATCTCTGGAAACAAAGGAATTAATTTTGAAGAAACACTGTGATATTGTAGATGAACTTTACATACTTGTTAATTTAACTACTTATATCACTAAATCCAACAGAGAGCTTTCATTTTACTTCATCACTTGTCTTTTCTCCTTTGAGCACTGAGTCTCAATTCTGAACAAGCATCAGAATCCTCTGGGAGTTGGGGGGACGGGGACGGGGGTCTTGTTAACACACAGATCCCTGGCTGGCCTCCGTCCCGAGAGTTTCTGATCTGCAGGTCTGGGGTGGGGCCCCAGAATGTGCATTTTGAACAAACTCCCAGCTGGAGTAGATGCTGCTGATCCAGGACCACAATTTGGGGCCCACTGCCCTAAAGAATTAGCAGACGCATAGCCAGTGGTAGTAGCTGTCAAATTCTCCCCCTTTTCCTCTTTTTAAAAAAGTGCCACTGATTTTTCTCCTGTCCGTGTCTGTATCTGACTTGTTGGGTGCCTTCTGCCGGAAGCCCACTGAAAGGGGGTGGGCGCAGGTAGGGGTGCTCGGGCTCTTTCTTCAGTTATTTAGCTTCTGTTTCCAATTTACAAGACCTTCTTGCTACATGTGGTCCTGCACAGTCAGACTGAGGTTTGGTCCAGGCGAGGCCATGGACCTGTCTCAGCCACGTGCCACATCCATCGTAGGGGACACATAGACGTGAGCATGACCTTGGGTCCGAGACAGGAGAAGATGAAGAGGCCCTGTGTCTTTCCTGCTCTGCCCCAAATAAAATACTTCTGCTCTGGAAGCCTGGTCTCATGAATATATACTTCGGTTTTCCCTATACCTTCCAGGACAGTTGTGCTGGGGAAACGAATGTGGTGTTTCTACCACTGAAACAGCTGGAGTTTTCCAATGAGTCCAGTACTCAGGTTAGGACTCTAAGCTAAGCTGTGACATGCTGGGGAGGGACAGTCACACACCCCAAAGTTCAATTCCCAAACTGTGACCACACTGCAACCCTGTCACCTCTGGAACATCTATACTAATGCAAATTGGGTGAGGGGTAGGGCTGATGTAACTTATCAAATAATTTAAGAACTAGCCTAGAGATGACGTCTTCAAACTGCTGGCAGAGTTAAAGCCACTATCTTTTGAATGATTGATTCCAAATGGATCCAGAAAAAAAAAAGCCTATTTATCCAGAAAATTTTGAAAGAACAAGAGAGATGCCTCTTCTATAACACGAGATAAGTAGGAATGGAAGAATCACATTCTGACTGTGTTTCCCAGGTTCAGTTGGGACACTAGAGCCTTGTTGACTAAAAGCCTTGTCAACTGAAAAAAAGTGCACAACCTAAAAGTTGAGAATTATGTTTTATATGGGGACAAAACTGAGGACTTAAGCCTGGAAGACAGCCTCTCAAATGGCTCTGAAGGACTGTTCCAAAGAAGTGAGGGAGGGCTTCCCTGGTGGCGCAGTGGTTGAGAGTCCGCCTGCCAATGCGGGGGACACGGGTTCGTGCCCCGGTCCGGGAAGATCCCACATGTCGCGGAGCGGCTGGGCCCATGAGCCATGGCCGCTGAGCCTGCGTGTCCGAAGCCTGAGTTCCGCAATGGGAGCGGCCACAGCAGTGAGAGGCCTGTGTACTGCAAAAAAAAAAAAAAAAAAAGTGAGGGAGGAGCCAGGATATATAGGAGGTTTTGCAAAAAAACCACCACCACCACCAACAACAACAAAAAACAAAACAGGTAGTCGGAACATCAAAGATTACTGTTAATGAAAGAAAACCAGACATCTCAAGTTAATGAATTTAGTACTTTTCTATGTACGGGAAGAGGCAAGAGTCTGGGCTCATTGAATTCATTCTTCTGATATGTATCTTAACTATCTAGGGCCAGTATCCTGCTTTTCTCCATCCTGAATCCCCTCAGGTGCACAGCTGGATGCAGTGGCTGAAGGCTGGATGGGCGCACATCCTTTGTTTACTGATATAACAGATGACATTTTCCATCCACAGCCTTCTATAGCAAACAATGTCAGCTCCTACCCATGACCCATCAGCAGTGTTAAAATGATTAAAGAGCACAATTTAGGTGATACAAACAGACTTTATTTAATACTCATGGAGCAGGCAGTCTCCCTTCCCAAGGGTCCAGAGAACCACAAAATGGGGTAGAAGCCAGGACGCTTTTATAGGATGAAGAATAAGGAACAGGAAGAGAACAATAAGATGTGAAAGAGGGACAAGGTGTAAGTACAGAGCCTAGAGCTGGCTTGGCATTGGGGGATTGGCTGACTGGTCAAGCCAAGCACTTATAAGGACAGTTAAAAGTTACATTAGTAGGCTTCCCTGGTGGCACAGTAGTTGAGAGTCCGTCTGCCGATGTAGGGGACACCGGTTCGTGCACTGGTCCGGGAAGATCCCACATGCCGCAGAGCGGCTGGGCCCGTGAGCCATGGCCGCTGGGCCTGCACGTCTGGAGCCTGTGCTCTGCAACAGGAGAGGCCACAACAGTGAGAGGCCCGTGTACCGCAAAAAAAAAAAAAAAAGAAAAAAAAATTACATAAGTTTCAGCGTGTTGGCATGGCATCCCGGGCAGGAGCGGCTCCTTCTTAGACCTAGAAAGTTATTTCAACGTCAGTGACCATTTCAGTCACACCCCATGTCTTGGCCTGAGCACTTTCTCTCACTGCCAGAGGTGGGTGTTGGGAGTGGGGAGAGCTGGGGAATTCAACTGCACCCCCCACCCCTGTGATGGACAGAAGCTGGGGTATACGTACCTCAGCTCCCTCCCCTTGGGGAGAGTATCCATGCAAACACTGCCCAGAGCTCCCCAGTGGGTTACATTCTGGCTCTCCCTGGCTGTCCTACTTCCTTGCCTCACTGCCTCAAACCCTCACCAGGGTTTTGTCCCTTCACCCCCTGCTCTCATGTCCCAGCCAGGCTGAGCTTGGAATCAGAAGAGAGAGACAGACCCCAGACAACTCTTTTGTTGTTGTTATTGCTGGCTACACAATTCCTATCATTTTCTGTCTTGAAAGCAGAGTCAACCAGATAGGAAAGGCCATGTACCCATGACCAGATTACTCTTCAGGAACTCAGAGCAGTTCCAACAGCAAGCTCTTCTCTGAAGCCCATGCTTAAGGAACGTTTTGGCCCCTAGATTATCTGCTTTGATGTTCTATACCACCATTGCCTGTGTGAGGAGAAAATCTGTTTAAAGCCAAAGGAAGGTGGTCATTATAATGCTCCATGCCAATGACCTCCTGGGTACATTATCTATGCTTTAAATTTCTTGTTAAGTAGAAAAAAAAATCAGTTAACATCTGTGTAACAAACATGATAAAAGAATTTTAAAGCTATTGAGAGAAAACTGATAAGAATTTTCAAAAACTCTAATTTTCAAAATTTCCAATTGCTTTGTCAATAAAGAACGTCTTACTTTTTTGGCATTTCTAATATCCCTCTCAAGAGAATGGGAAGTACTTGTTATCAAAGATCAAAACTCTCAAAACATTTTCAGAGATTTCATAAGATCACGGATTGGTTGCCTTGGAATTCTCTACCACCCAAAGCTGGATGAAATCAGAGGGCGATTGGCTAGGCTTGGCGACCATTTCAAAACTGCAGTTTTTCACCAGGATAATATTTATTAAAATGGGCTAAGCCCTACAGATAAGGTTAGTAATACTCTTAACCATCAGGAGGCCCCAGGGAGCTGGAAATAAAATGGTTTCTAAGGCAAAATCCATGGTAAGGATAGGCAAAACTGGCATTAGGCCACCATGTCAAACCATGCATCAAACGTTTGAGGTCAGGCAAAATTGAAAACATATTTGGAGAAGTTAATTCCCCTTAATTTTGAAACCCATGTGTATTTCAAGGGAAATTTAATCCGTGTGTTTCTAATTCATTTACACTCAACTCATCAAAATGTTATTTTGAAAGAATTATTTCATTTTCGTATCCAGGAAATATTATGAATCCCTTTAACAAGATTCTTGAAGGCTTGAAAAAAAATGTCTTTCAGCTAAGTAGTTGTGTTTGGCCAGCCCTAAACAGGACTTATAAACAGAGGTAGGGGAAAGCTGTGTCGTTCTAAAGCTAGGCCAGCCCACTGCACAACCCCCTCCATGTTTCAGCCACTGTATGTTTTGCCCTGTTTAGTCCTGTTGGTTAGAGGTGCCATGTGATTTTTTTTTTTTTTTGCAGTACGCGGGCCTCTCACTGTTGTGGCCTCTCCCGTTGCGGAGCGCAGGCTCCGGACGCGCAGGCTCAGCGGCCATGGCTCACGGGCCCAGCCGCTCTGCGGCATGTGGGATCTTCCCAGACCGGGGCACGAACCCGTGTCCCCTGCATCGGCAGGTGGACTCTCAACCACTGCGCCACCAGGGAAGCCCTGCCATGTGATTTTGATTCCACCTCCTTCTCCACCATTTTAACAATGGGTTCCTCAGGGACCTGTTACACTTGACATAGGATGAGTTGACCCTTAGCTTTGGTTTTCCTTAGGGGATGGTCCTATATGTCTATATACACCAAGTGTTTAAATGAAAATATTGATATGGGTTGGATCTGGCAGAGACTATGATTTTCCTTGTTCTATAAGAAAAGTCCAGAGATGTTGAATCTTGCTAAGCAAGGGAAACCCTGGGAAAGAAGGGACAAAGGAAGTGGGCAATTTTACAGAGTTAATTTAATTTGTCAAGAAACCTAGTGGGTGGGATTAGTTATAATTTTATATACAATTTCTGGGATCAGAAACAAAAGCACTTTTATTAGAACAAAACATGGAAAGGCAGCAGATAAAACGTTAGGCTGAAACGTGGAAGAAAAGGGGATTAATTTTCCATGTTTCTGTTTTTAAAATCTGACAATTAGGAGAAGGCTCCAAGTCAAAATGTGTTGGCAACTCTTGATGAAGTCAGTGTGTGGTGAGAGAATCTCTTTCAGGTTCTGAGAGCAAAGGAAGAAAGCTGTGCTGTGCTTGAGGGTTTGGTTTATAACCAGCAGGGGAAACTGAATTTTCTGAGCTTTCCTTTTTGGGTGGGAGGGTGGAGGTGCCGAGCAAGGGTAGCCAACCTGAGAGTCCTGAGTGATGACCTACTCAGAGTTGCTCACTCTGCCAGCCACTGTTTGCTACCTGTACATTTTCAATAGTCGGGGGAAAGCCTTCAGGGTTGGGGCAGGGTGTTCTTTTGAGGGCCTCTGGAGTGAATTAGCAGGCAGGCTTTCTTCACACTTGATTTGTAACAAGACAGGGTGTCCGTGGGTCTTACGAGTGTGTAACAAGAAGCTACGACAGGTGGGTAGCAGGGAGTGGCAGCCAGCCTCCTGTCATAGGCCCCAAGGTGGCAGTGGAGGTCTCTAAAACGACCATCTTCTGTGAGCTCTTCCTCAGTCCTCATAGTACATGCTAACTTAATTTCTTTTTTTTTTTTTCTCCTATTGGTTGGTGGAGGCTCTGAAGGGTGGCTTTTCTTGAAGAGGTTAGTGAAAACATTGTTTTGGTTTATGGGCTCCTTATATTAGGTGCCAGAGGAACCCCCCAAGTCTGTGTGGAAGGACACATTGACTCTAAAGATCTGGTGCCATTCTAGGTCGAGGGAAGCATGACCTTGAAGTAGCCACACCGGTATGTCCCTTTGCCTCAAGGCTGCTCGGAACAATAGCACCCAACTCAGGAAACCTTCTGAAAACCTGAAGAAGACAACTGTGGGCCTTTCTCTGTTTACCTCTAACACTTTTCTGAGTAGAATGATGGGCAAGTTCCCCAAATATCACATGACAGGAAGATTTAATGATCCCTGGTGTCTTCTTGGAGATGGCAATTAATTGTTGGTATACCAGGACAGTTTATGAATTTCAAAGTCATTCAGTGAGTGTCTTAGGCAATTCCAGTGGAAATAAATAGGAGGAAAAGCTGACCTTAAAATCCTAAAGTTAATTTACCCACAGAAGCATCTTTCCTTAGTCCTATTTTTTCTGAAGTATAGAAGGGTCATGTGATGCTGGTTTTAATCCCAAGGCCCTTCTTTATATGTGAACTCAGTTTTCTTATATAGATAATAATTTTAAATGGTCATGCCAATATATTTCTTCAATATATAATGAAATATAATGAAATATATTGAAATATAATGAAATATGAAAGTTAAACATGGTAGCTTCTATAAAGCCCAGCACAATTCCTGGAGCCCTGCAGACACTCAGGAAATGTTAGCTGCGTCTCACCTACATGGATACCCAGATTTTTGAGCTTGGTGGTACAGCTAGTATTAGGTTTCATGTTATTATGTGATGGTTTTGAAAGGTAATTCTGTGTTAATGACTTGGTGTCCAATTCAGTCTCTAAAATACCTTAATTCCAAATTCAAATTTAATCATAAACATCTGGCCTGCTTCTTATTTAACATTATAAAGGAATGAACAGATGATCATAGGTTTATATTTTTGGAACATGCTCTGGTGGCCATTACAATCAGAATAATTTCTGAATCTTTTTTTGCACATCTGCTTCTGAAGAATTGATTGGAAGTAATGAAAGGCCCTTGTAGATCTTTGTTTTATTTAGATTTGATTACCTTATTAAACTTGAGAATGTGATTTTTATTCTCCTCATAAAGCTGCACAATTGTGCAGTGTGGATGGTTATAAAAGAAATCAAATGAGGATTTGATGCTAAGTCAGGTCCTGATGCCCATGTGGCTTCCCCAAGTGAATGGTTCCCATGAAAATCCATGAATGCTCTGGGGGTGGGGGTGAGGGAGTGGGTGAAGGGGAAGGATGCTTAACACAGGAGCCGTGATTCCAATTTGCCTGTCGCCTAGGCTGGGAATCTGAAGCTGAATGGATGTGACAATATGAAGTGCCTTAAAGTCACTGAGCAGGTGTCCCTGATGGAGGGAGGGGAGCTAAACCCTGTGGGGAGCCTTGGCTCTGCTCTCAGGAGATGGACGGCTCTGGGATAGCTGTCCCCTTCCCCCTACTTCCCTTTGGTCCTCCTTCCCCTGCCATTGTCCTTTTCCTTCTTAAGAAGATCTGCTCACCTGTAGGCTCTTTTCTCTTTGAAGTTTTGTGCTGGGAACACAAATGTGCCTGCTGACAGTGCCCTATTGAAACTTCCAACAGCCACTCTCCTCCAGGCCCACACCTCCAGTTCCTGTCTCCTCGTAGAGATTCCTAGCTGTGTGTTGGCTTGATGAGTACAACGTTGGTACCACTTAAGGTCATAGCCCCTTATTGGCACAGAGAAGAGTGGCCCACGACCCCTGCAGTGAAGGCTATCCCATCTTTAAAAAAGACTGATGCCTGGTCTTACCCTTGGGGATTTTCATCTATGGATCTGAGAATGCAGCTGGAGATGGGGGGTGTTTATTGTTTCCCAGATGTTTCTATTGTGCAGCCAGAGTTGAGAATCACCACCCTCATTGTCTTAAGTCTGAAATACATCAGCTCTTCTAATTAAAAGCCCAAACTCTTTAGCTGTCCTTCAGACCTGATAGCACCCTCTGCCATCCTCCTGCCCAGACTCACTGACTTTTAGCTGCACTGAGCTCCAGCCAAAGTTCTGCTCATTCCCCCAAACCCCTCCATACCAAGGAAGAGCCCGTGGCAGCTTGACAGCACTCAGCAGAATGTCTCTGGCTCCCTCCTTCCTACAACACTAAGAAATTTCCAGCCCTCTGCAAAGTGTCCTCTTATTTTTATCTGAGTTCCCCAGGTGGTGTCTAATACATCTTTCTAATTATCCTCCCCGAGTGGACTGTGATTTTCTAGAGGGCAAGGACTGTGTCTTTTTCACAGGAATATTGTCAGACCTTCCTTGCAATTGCTGACTCAGTGAATTTTTGTTGAATGGATGAATGAATGAATGGATGAATGAATGAATGAGTGTATGAATGAATGGATGAATTTATGAATGAATGCCATATGGCCACAACCACATGACGCTGAGTCTACCATCAAGATTCCCTATTGTTATTGTTGTTGGGAATGTAAATTGATACAGCACTATGGAGAACAGTATGGAGGTTCCTTAAAAAACTACAAATAGAACTACCATACGACCCAGCAATTCCACTACTGTGCATATACCCTGAGCAAACCATAATTCAGAAAGAGTCATGTACCAATATGTTCATTGCAGCTCTATTTACAATAGCCGGGACATGGAAGCAACCTAAGTGTCCATCAACAGATGAATGGATAAAGAAGATGTGGCACATATATACAATGGAATATTACTCAGCCATAAAAAGAAACGGAATTGAGTTATTTGTAGTGAGGTGGATGGACCTAGAGTCTGTCATACAGAGTGAAGTAAGTCAGAAAGAGAAAAACAAATACCGTATGCTAATATATATATATGGAATCTAAGAAAAATAAAAAAGATCATGAAGAACCTAGGGGTAAGACGGGAATAAAGACACAGACCTACTAGAGAATGGACTTGAGGACACGGGGAAGGGGAAGGGTAAGCTGTGACAAAGCGAGAGAGTGGCATGGACATATATACACTACCAAACGTAAAATAGATAGCTAGTGGGCAGCAGCTGCATAGCACAGGGAGATTAGCTCGGTGCTTTGTGACCACCTAGAGGGGTGGGATAGGGAGGGTGTGAGGGAGGGAGACGCAAGAGGGAAGAGATATGGGAACATATGTATATGTATAACTGATTCATCTTGTTATAAAGCAGAAACTAACACACCATTGCAAAGCAATTATACTCCAATAAAGATGTTTTTTTTTTTTAAAAAAAGGCTTCCCTATTGTTCTCCACCCTGTTTTGCAGAATTCAGGCTCTCTGCTCCCTCATAATGACTCACAGAGTGGGGAGTGTGTGTAAGTGTGTATGTGTTTAAGTGTGTGTGTCTGTGTGCATGTGTAGGAGTGTGTGTTTCTGTGTGCATGTGTGTTGCAGAGGAATACATGGCCCAGGCTTGTGAAGCTTCCCTACTTATCCCTGGAGAAGTCCACTCCACAGGTGACTTCTGTCCAGGTGGCCCCGTCAGTCCTCTGTACGCTCTCTGAGTGGCTGGAGCGTCCACGCTTCGTCTGGAGGTTGAATGCTGCTTGGTGTTGTTTGCTCTTGGCTCCTGGGTCCAGGTGAGAGGACTGGCAGTACCTCAGGACGGGTTTCCGTCTGGATGTTCCTGGATGGGGGGACCGAGACACTCACCACAGTCCACCTGAAGGAGACACTATTCACCCCCCTTGCTGGGGTGGCACCTCCTCCTCATTTTGAAAGACACACCTTGGACATCCTCTCTGCAGTGCAATGCTGGGCAGAGGGTGGCTCTTAGTAAACGTCACATTAAACTATGATAAATTAGTGGATAATCGATTGATTGGCAGGTTGATTCATTGATAGTAAATGTTTAGTGATTCTGCCCGAGGTGAGCTGCATTTCCAATAGGGGTTGCTGTCCATCATTCAGAAATGAGAGACAGTTGACCTTGTTTGTCCTGTGTGGACCCTGCATGAAGATCACTTCAGAGGAAGGTCACCAGAATCCACGTGGAAGGTTCTGAGGGCCCGGAAGTCTCCTGTCAATGCCTGTCCTGCCCAAGGCACCAGCCACCAGCCTCGCGGAGTTGTGAGCAGGTGAAAAGTGGTTGGTGTGACTGAGCGACTAAATTTGTAATTTTATTTAATTTTAGTTATTTTCAAATTTAGGTTTAAGAATGGATATTCAGTTCAGTTCTTGGAAAACTTTTAAGTGCATTTAGACAACTTAGGTAGGCGAATTTACCTTTAAAACTGTAAATTTTATGAAATCTCAATACAGCCCAAATATTTCTGGTGAAACTTTATTGTCCTCATTGAGACATGCAGTAAGGATCAAGGACTTACTGGATTTCCAAGACATAGTAGGAGATCAAGAATGTGAGAATGTTCTAAATGTTGCTAAAATAAAAACATTAACATTCTTTAAGGGATGAAAGCAAGATCCAGAGTTTTGCAATGAAATAAACATGATGTTTAAGATACACTTCAAAATTACTCAGTACATGAAGAATTGGGAAAATCTCTGCTGCATGAGTAAAGACAATCAATAGATGACAACACACAGATGCTGGAACTTTCTGACAAAGATTTTAAAGCAGCTATTGTAGAACTGTTCCCCCAAAGCAAGTGTTAATGCTCTTCAAATGAATGGAGAAATAGATGGTCTCAGCAAACAAACAGTGGTTATGAACTCAATAGACAGATTTAATAAGAGTAAAGACATGAAGGAGAAAAGAGTCATTATAATTGAAGATAAATCAATTTGTAAACTGCCTCTTACTTAGAAAGTTGCTCTTTAAACAACATTCTTTGAGAAATTCTTCTGAAAGTTTCAGAATTCTTTGTAGAACAATCACCCCGGGTTTATATCTTACATAGCGGGATTTGCTTTTAAGAAAAACACATTGCCAGAGCTCTCAATGACCTGTCTCCCCAGCCAGACCCGAGGAATGAGTGAGGCATCTCATACATGTGAGATTACTTGGCTGTGACGCAGCCCAACATGAGCAAGAAGGAACAAAGCAATAACAGATTCTTGAAAAGCAGGGCACCGTGGGTTTAACTGATTTCACACTGAGCCCTGGCAGCACCAGGCTCTGGTGGGCTGGTGACCATGAGATGTAGCTGCAGACAGATGCCGGGCAACCTGCACATGCTGGGGGCACACCTGGTGCTCAGACAGGCTTGTCCAGTTGGTTCACTGTCAGGTTTCCAGGACCTTCCATGTGTCTGCAGCCCCAGCCTGGCCAGGCCCGCCACGCCCCCTGGGTGGACATCCAGGAAGGCTCCCCATTCATGTCAGCACAGTCTCAAACTGGCTGTCCCTTCCCCACGTGTAAGCTACCATCTGGGACAACTTAGTCATTGCCTGTTAGGGCCTTTGAAGCTTGATTATAGGAGAAGGGAAAACATCAGCTACAACAGAGCCGTCCGCCCTGCTTGGGACACCAGTGTCATCTTCTTTGTCTCTCCCTTTCTTTTTTTAACCCGCATATTTTTGATCATCTTCATGGAGGGACGTGGAATGGATTCTAGAATCCTCTCTCTTGAATGGAATGGACCCCACGTATGGCTATTTTCCAATCGCTGTAAAAACAGTTTTGTGAACACGATCACGTGGATATGGGTAAGCTGGGACGAAGTGAGAGAGTGGCGTGGACTTATATATACTACCAAATATAAAATAGATAGCTAGTGGAAAGCAGCCACATCCCCGCATCTAAAGGACCTTCCAGGCACCCTGGCAGTGAGGCCGGGTCACACGGGGAAATTCTAATCAGGTGTGTGAGTGGCAGTGGTGGGTACCACCTCTTCATGTCCTGTGGTTCTGGGAGCTAAGGCAGCCTCTTAGACCAGAAGATGCAGTCCAGGCAACAAGAACTAAGAAACTGGTTCCTTGATGCCCTTGGACTATATCAGTCCTGGCTTGCCTATGTATGAGCATTTCAGCAAGAGGGAAACAATCTTTTATCTTGTTTAAGTCACCATGTGTGGGACTGTTGTTCTTGTTGGTGTCATTATAGCAACTGAACAAGTGTCCTAATTAATCATAGTATAGTACCTTGGTATAATTTTATGATACATAATAATACTGTATAATGAGTGGACCCCATTCTGCCACCTTCCGTGCCTTCTCCCTTTCTCCACCCTCTTGCAGGAAACCACGCCCCTCACATTCCTGCCTAAGCAGGTGTGCAGCACTGCTGGCTCTCAGTATACCTGTAGTTTCTCACTTTCTCTGAAACAGAGGTGTTAGTTCCTAACCTAGCAGACATTTGAAGGAAAAGTCTTTCAAAGTCACTGTAAAGAGACTTTCCTTTATTTCAGCAATTTACTTTCAGAAAATCTAGGAGCTGAAATTGAAATAACTCTGACAGCCTTTGGGGTCAACCTTGAGGACCCAGTGGTCAGCATGGACCCCATGAAGCTTGCTCTCTGTACATAAGTCCATGTGAATAGCACAGATTAGAGCTGCACACATGAAAGCTGTGCAGACACAAGGGAAAACTCAGAGACCAGGCGACCGGATATTGAAGAGTCGAGAATCCTGGAAGCAAGCAACCCAAGACAGGGGGAGAGGAACGGCATGCAGCCTGGGGAGCTTTAAAGGCAAAGGCATGGAGACAGGAGAGTGTTACACACTGGGGACTGCGACAGAGGGGGCAGCTGGCTTGGCTGAGCTGGGACGTCATGTGGAGAACAGAAGGCAAAGACCCTGGAAGTCTCGGGGCAGGTGTTGGGCTACCATAGGCAGAAGATGCCATTTCTTCCAAGCATAATGTCGCTCTATTAAATGGATTCAAAACCCCTTGCTCTCATCAGACCCCCTTTTTGGAACTGTGATAGAACATTAGACTATAAAATTCAAGGCACTTCTAAAATTCCCAAGATGATATATAGGCTAAGCTTTGTTCACATGGTGTCAAATCAGGCAGGTCAGACACCTCCCCAACCCAGAAGCAAAAATCATATTGAAGTGGGTTTCCGTGGCTTTTCCTGCACAAGATGGCGGCTGGAGTTCTAGCTCTAAATCCCTCAGTGACGGAATCCAAGTATCATCTATCTCCCTCCTCTGTGTCCTGGGGGTCTGCCAAGCTGTGGAGGGGGTGTCCCACCACCTCAGAGATGGGGGTCCCAGAACTGCTGTGCAGATTCCCCCACAGCACGTTCTCTCTGGCATCACACCAACTCCCCCAAGTGGCTCTCTTCTCTCTCCAAAACAGCCCGTGTCTCTTCCTCCTTCCTTCTTACCCACAAGGGACTCCTCTTTCTGATCATGAAATTTCTCTGCTTAGATCACTGGTCAGGTCATACCCTTTGGGCTACCCGACAAGGGAACAGAGTTCGTCTTCTTTTCCCTCCCCCCCTATGATGGGGAGGGTGTGCAGTTCCTCACCATCCTGCCTTGAAGCTTCTACAGCCATCTCGACTCTCAGCCCCTTTCTCTCCTACTCTGAGCAACTTATGGGATAGACATTCTGTAGAGTTCTGCAGCGTGGATAATTTATGGCCCTTGCTTACTCAAAACCACAATTTGATGAGTGTAATTTTTCATTTGTTGACTCTAGTGGTTGTGTTTTGAACGGGTGAGCATGTTAATGCACAGATGGCTGGACCCCTACCCCAGGGTTTGTGGGATACAGCCCCAGAAGGCACATTTCTAATGGATTCCTGGGTGGACTGCAGGATCACATTTTGAGAACAACTGTTCTAGGGCACTCCTGCCCTAAGAATGCCTTCGTGCTTTGCTGTGCTGTGAGAGCTTCTCTGATGATACGTCCTGGTATGTTGGGCCTCCTCTTCTGCTCTGTCGAGTTTTGGGCTGCACGTGGAGGGAAGATGTTGTCACCAGGGTGTGCAGAGGAGACAGGACCGTCGTAGGTGTCAGACAGGACAGCGACACCCCTCTTCTCGGAGCCTTCCAGGGAGCTCAGGCAGCAGAGCCATTCAGTAAACATCTTTTAGGAAACATTGACGTTGGATCCCCAATCATTGTTTGTTCTACAAACTTGTACTGCTCACTCCATCCAGAAGCCTCAAAATTACTTTACCATTAACACCTGTGGTGAGTGGCAGGGCTTGCGTCACTCAGATGACCAGAGGAAACTGGCTGCCTCACCTTGAACGGAGGAGGTAGGAAGAGTTAATGACGTGCAGGCACTCACAGCCTGATGAACCGCGAAGCCTCTCCCGCGCCTCCACTCCCTGTGTTGCCTCCACTGATCTCTTCACGAAAGACATTTTCAAAGACCGAATGTCAACTGTAGGGCTATGGATGTCACCAGGAAAGGGGAAAGAGAAAATACTTTGCATTGTTGGCAGAGGGTCACGAACACACAATGACACGTTTTATGTATTTTACTTGAGGGATCAGACCACACGGCGTTTACCCCCGCTCTCTGTGCCAAGTGAGTCAGATTGGATGGAAAAGATAATTTATTGGAACGGATGGGTCGGTGGCACTGAAAGCAGCTGTTGGTGACTCACAACGCTGGGGGTTACAGGCAGCTGGGGAGCTGGTCTCAGCTGTCCACCCGTCCTGGCTCTGAGTGCCTTTAGGGCAATCGCTGTATCAAGATATCCAGAGCTTGCCTCTAGAATTCTGGGACATGCCACCAGGCAGCCCTGTAGGTCTGGAAGTAGTCACAGTGTGTGTCCAGTCACCACCAGAGAACAGGTGGCCATGCCCTTTCTCATAATACAGTGCATGGCTTTGTTTGGCTCTGGCATCAGGGCTGGTTGGTTTTGATGAACATACAGCCCAGGCTCAGCTTGTATTTTCTTCAAGAATTTGGAAGCTATACTTGTCTATCATGATTTTTTGTAGCTCAGAGCTCTTTAAAGGTGCTTTCTAGGGTATCTTTTCAATGTTCTTTGAAGGAGATTGGTAAGTGTTACAATAATATCTCTTTTGAATATGTAACTACTATTCACTACATGTGGCTATTATGAAGATGAATAGTAATAATTATTCTAAGAACGTTCCAAATGTTAACTCATTTACTCCTCAAACCAATCCAATGAAGTCAGTGCCATTTCTATGCCTATCTTACAGATGAGGAAACTGAGGCATCACATGTGACCTGCCCAGGGTCACACAGCTAGTAAGTGGCGTAGGCAGGGCTCGAAGCCAGGGATTCAAATATCAGACCCCATGCTCTTAACTACTACATGAAACTACTGATTGTTTTGCTGATGAGATTTGATTGGCAGAAGCCACTTGCAAACTTGTTACTGAACCCACTGGAATCAAAAGCACATGTGTAGCACAGGGAGATCAGTTCGGTGTTTTGCGATGACCTAGAGAGGTGGGATAGGGAGGGTGGGAGGGAGGCTTAAGAGGGAGGGGATATGGGGATCTATGTATGAATACGGCTGATTCACTTCGTTGTACAACAAAAACTAAAACAGTATTGTGAAGCAATTATACTCCAATAAAGACATATTAAAAAAAAAGCACATGTGTGTTTCTGGACAGAGAGGTGAAGTCAGTGCTTCTTGAAAGCCTCTCACTTCTTTCCATTGTTATAGAATCACTAGATTACTTAGCATGGCCTTCCTAGGCTGTCTCCCTTGTCTCCCTCCCTAGCTATGTAGGACCGCCCGAAACACATGAGGGGGCATCCGCACTCTGTCCTTTTGCTTATAACATCACTTCATCCTGGAAAAGGCTTCCTTCCCACGCTCTGTTTGCATACCTTTAACTCGGGAAAATTCCTCTTACAGTTTCCCGATCTGAGTTCCTTGTTTGGCTGCAGATAAGTTGAGATAAGGCTTCGTGAACCCTCAGGTTTATTGAGAGTGGTCCAGGGCGGCTGGAGCCCTTATGCTGGCCATTTCCAGCCCTACCTGTTTATCTCGATGTGCCATATAAACATCACTTGTTCCTTTGTCTTTCTCTGAGCTGCTCTGTGTGCAGGGATCTGATGGATGTGGACTTCCACACCCAAGATCCCTTGAAGGCTGTCCAAGAACAGGGCAAGAGGTGGAGTATTTTCCCCCCACGCCCTCCCTGACTTGGGCTGCAGTGCTGGCAACAGCATCCTTCCCTCCCGAACCAGGGCTGACTTGGCAGCCCCTCTTCCAGCTCCCCATCTCCCACTGTGCTTGGTCCCGGGGGCCTCCCTCTCCCTTGTTGGGTCACTCTGTCCATAGCATGTCTGTTGTTCCTTCATCAAAATCTCCATGTTCAAACCATAGGGTGAATCCTGTCTCCTGCTGGGACCCTAACCCATGCCACCCCTTCCTCCCCGACTGTGTCTGGACTTGGTCTTCCAGCTCACAAATGGTCACTACACACATAGCCCGCATCCCCACTTATAGAAACACAAGACATCTTTGAAAGCATTGGCATTCCAACGTCAGCTCAAGGGCCCATCTGATTCTTGGGAAGGTGTGGTGCTGGGTTCCTTCTACTCCTCTTCCCTACCACACCCTCTGAGTGGTAGGTCACAGGGACAGGTCACATCCTCCCTTTAGCCAGAGCACAACCCAGGGGTCCTTGGCTTATTCTTCTTCCTTTAATATCTACATGATTGTTGATACATTTGTCCTCTCTGGAAGTGTATTAGCTCTACCAGGGGAGGATGGGTATCTTGAAGACTAGTTCAAAATAAATGCTTCTTGAGTCAATGAATGCATGCATGAAAGACATCTGACATGACTTGGGGTCCGTTGTGTAGCCACAAAACCAACAAAGGTAAACTGTCACCACCCGGATCCTCAAAACTTTAAAAGACACCAGCTCTCCTTCCTGTGGTCCCCTGGTGTGTTGCAGCACATTCAGAGGCCCCATCCTCTCTTTGGTCTGCTTCCTTCTGGGCCACGTCTCGAGGACAGTGAGCCATTGAGCGCCTCGCCCCAGCTGGACGCCCAGCTGAGCAGAGAAGACCAGTTCCCGACACCCAGCCCAGGCCTCTCTTAACTAAACCACATGGGCTGTTTTCCTCTGCCCGTCTTGGACCACTCAGCTCTTCTTGGCTCAGACACCACTGATCCCTTTCCCGGGATACACACCCACCTGCTCCCCCGAGCCAAGTTGTGTTAGGCGTGTGGCTTTTCTTGGAATGTTCAATCACCTCGGAGCGCAGGTCCCTTGGCCCAGGGCGGGAGAATTTGCGTTGACAAATTCCCACACGATGGACCCGTGTGAGTCTCCAAGGCCTCAAGCAGGCCAGAGACTGCAGATTTTCTTGAACGGCCTTATGCTGTACACAGTTGACAGGAAGGAGAAATCCAAGTTTGGAGGGTATAACCCTTCTTCATAGTAAACCTATTCTAGAGCTAACCAAGACATACAGGCCACCGTGGATTTAATACAACCAGAAAACGCGTGAATCTTCAAGGACAGCCAATGTTGTCCATACTCACTTTTTGGCCTTCTCCTTCCCCTCCCCCTCCTCCTCCCTTCTCCCCTCCTCCTCCTTCTTCTTCTTTTCAATAAACCACTTATTGGCTGGTGCATAATAAAGTAAACAGAAAACGAATAAGCGTGGAATTTGAAGGATAATTTTTTTAAGCTAGAAATCTGAAGGAGGAAAAGAAGGCCACAAAAACTGCAAAAACAGTTAAGGCAAATATTTTAGACCAAAATAGCCAGTCTACTGCAGCTGGGAGATGGATGCCACTGCTGGTAAGGAGGAAAAAGCGGATTAAATTGAACAAAATAGGGTTTGGAGATAGCAAAACATTTTATTTTTTTGTAATGTCTCTTCAAAAAAAGGTATACTGTGAAGTTAGACTTTTGTGTGAGCAAACATTTGAAGCTTCACTGTCTGTTGCTACCGTGTCTGGGCTTTACATTAGACGTTGGTTATAAAATGTGCTTTTCTTGATATGTATGTATGTATATATATATATCTCTCTCTATATATATATATCAATAATATATATATATATACTTCTTTTCTTGTTGAACCATGGTAGTAAAAATGATTAGTGGAGTTGAAATCTGCAGCAATGCCCAGATCACTTGCTACAGTGTTTAGGATAGCTGAAATATGCAATAATTGATTTTAACATGCACTGTAATTGGTTCCAGATGCATCGCTGTCAACTGTGATGCATCATAATTAAACTGACATGTTCAAAAACTGGCCACTGAAATGAGTACTCACTGACTTTTTTGACTGCGGGCAGCTGCTGCTTCTCTGCCCCTGGTTTCCCACTCAGGACCTATGTCACCGGGTTCCATTTGCCTGCTGGCTTCCTCCACATTTTCTCTATTTTACCTCCTCAAATTTTCAGTGACCTCCTTGAGTGAATTCAGGCTCTTTCCCCATGTTCGTTTTCACATAGTCACGTATTTCTGCAGTGATAGATCAATGTGCAATTTCCTAAGTCATCATAAATCAGATTGAAAATTGTGAGAATAGTCAAGAACTCAATATAAAGTAAGACACAGCAACAAATCCATAAAAGTTCCATATTTTAGCACATCCACCCCCAATCGAACCACACTTGAACTCTTACTAGGAAATTCAATTGGAGGAAGAAAGCATAGTGGGTTACACATGTCCACCTCCTGTCCCCAGTCGTATAAATGAAAATGTTCCTACTTATGACAATCTTCTTTTCTTACTTCTATGGTCATCAGAATGTTTATGTGCATTCAAGATGGTCTTACCTTGGTAGCCTGATTATCTTTCTTTTTTCTTTTATAAAAGCAGCATGATATATTTGAAAGGGCATTGAACTAGGGTTTGGGGGCCCTGGGATCTCCATGACCAGTAATAGTGTTGGTAAAGCCCTCCAAGTGTCATCTTTCTTCCTGGAAAAATGGGAACGATAATACACTTTCTAATAGATTTAGAACAATACATGATGATCTACAAACATGAATAGATTCACGGCCCTTCAGTTTCTGAAATCTTTATTCTGAATCAGCATGAACCATGTCTGTCTTTGGACTTTGTCTTACCATAATTTACTGTTTTGATTTAATGAAGAACCTCATCCCTTCCCTGCCCCTACCCTGTGCCCCAATGTCATATCTTCTCTAAACTGTTAATCACATGGGTAGGTCCTGTGATGGCAAAACATTTAATAACAAAAGTTAGTTCACACCCATCCATAGTTGATGAGAGTGGCATTGACTATGAATCACCATTGCACCATTTCTACAAGGAGGAGCGAGATAGCCATTTCCCCATCATTTGCTTAAGGGGCAACATCCTTCCACTGATTTCAATCATGTGACACTGGTGGGGCTCCCTTATGTCCTTACAGTAAATTAGAGTTGGCCAATCGTGGTGTCTCTTTTGTCTGTCAACAGAACATAGTCCAAGCTGTGGCCATCTGACCAAGCTGGGCCAATAAAAGTTCTTCCATGAGCTTTGATAGCTAAAAGTTGTGAGACAAGCTTTTCTCAATCCAAGGAAATGAGCCATGAGGATATAAGCCTGGTGATTCTCCATCACTAGAGGGATGCCGTGCTGTCCACCTGATGAAGGAAGGTGAGATCGAGGTCCATACATGCGGAGGCGCAGAGTTGACAGGAAATGCTAATGAAAGGCTTTGGAAACCATCAGGTGAATCTGTCAGGTGAGTTCTAGGAGAGCAGAACATACTCCAGTTCCCGTTGTATTATTTTCTGGTGAAATCGTATAAAAGCTACACAACCTGGGATTAAGGAAGAACTGGACTGAAGGGGTCTTTTATCTCCCTCTGTCTTCTCAAGCTTTAGTTTCTTAAGGGGAAGAGTCTCTATTTATGTCCCAGTTCTGAGTAGGATGGGACATAAATAGAGACTCCTGCTTCATAGATGTCCTGACAAAGATGTCTCAGCTTCCTGAATGTTCCTCTCTACCCCACTCCCTGGTCAACACAATTTTGGGCCCACAAGACTTGCCCAAGAGTTTTGATCAAACTTTGGATGGTGTGTGGTACATCTACAGTGCTTCTCAAACTTGGGGTACATCCAACCCCCACAGAGAGCTTGTGAGAACAGATTGCTGGGCCCGACCCCTAAGATTCCGATCCAGTAGATCTGGCTGCAGCGGAGCGTTTGCATTTTGAGTAAGTTCCTAGGATATAGTGAGGCTGCTGGTCTGAGGACCACACTATGAGAATCACTGCCAGAATGAATGTCACGTTGGACTGAAAGTTGGGAGACTCAGGTCTTCTCCCCTTGGCAATTCACCAGTTGTCTGTGGGCCTCACTTTAACCATCTCTAAGATGGGAGATTTAATGCAGGTGATCTTTAACTTTCCTTTGACGTGCTCTAAGTCCACCAGCAGTTCATCAGGTTCTATAGGGGAAGGCTGTATGGTCATTATGAGGCTTCTTCCTTTTCCTTTTAAGAGAGCTATGATTTACAAAAGACAACATCTAACTTCTGCAAAAATGGTGGAGATGGTCAGAGAGCAGCCACTGAATGGGGTAACTATTAGATGTTGTGAATTCCAAGGCCCTGACAAATTACTCTGCAATTGAGCAATGTTTTTTACCTGAAGGATATACTGTCTTATAACAGTTTGTTCATGAATTGAACCCCTCCTCCTGCCGCGTTCTGCTCCTCCCCAGCAGCTCCTCTGGGCATGCAGCCAGCAGAGGGTTTGAGAGGTTATGTCCAGAACACAAGGAGTTGTTAGAGAAGAGATGGATCACGGTAGCTTCTGGGAGATCCCACTTAAATCTGAAAAGAAAGAGAGAAAGGAACTGAAGGGATCTTCTAAAGTGAAAAAGAGAGAAACATCGTTGAGTCCAGGCTTTTCTCTGAGACTCCAAGTGCCTGCACAAAATTACATCCCACCAACAACATCAAATGACCGCTTTATGAGTATGAACAGGAAACTGTGGCTCTAACAAAGTTTCCTTGCCCCTTCCTTTACTTCTGAGGAAGAGTAAGTGATGGATGTAAAGAAAAATAAAGAACTAATTTAGGAAATAATTTCTTTTCACATAAGAGCCAATTTATGACAGCCTAATAATATTGCTAATCAATGAGTATCATAGAGCATTCATTAATTCATTCAATATACATGGGTTGGGTGCTTAACATCCCCTAGCAGTGTGTGGAGGGCAGCAGGAAATCAAGCTGTAACAAGATCATGTCCACATTCGAGGAGCTTCCAGTCTAGAGGAAAGATGCCAAGTAAACAGGCAATTTCATAAAAAGGAATGAACCCCAGGAACCAGGAGAGAGGCATGGTCTGCAGTGAAGTGGGTATCAGCAAAAGTTCCCTGTGGAGAGTGAAGCGCTCAAGCATGCGTGGAGGTTGGGTCAGACAGCAAACAGGTACTCTTTTCAGACACAGGCTCTAAGAGGTGAAGTCATGAAACTGCAATAGTTTGACAGGACTGCTGGCTTGGATTGAGGCTGCAAGGGAAAGCAGAAGCACCTAGTGAGTCCATGTTGACACCTTGGTTCAGAACTGCTCCCCATTCCCCAAGGCTTTGATTGTTATTGGCAAGATGAGATGAGGGATCATGGAATTAACATCCATCGGCAGCGAGGGAAGTGTGTGGGCTCAGAGTCCTTCCTTTCCCTTGCTCATGTGCTTTTATGATGCTTTGCCTCACTTCCCAGGCAGGGGTGCTTCATCACCTCCATCCTTAACTCCTTCTCTTCTGGCTTTACTTTGAAGCTTAACACTGGGTGGCCTCCTTCCTCTAGGTATGAATTCATTTTAAAATAGATGAAATAAGCATGACTAATGTCTGTAGAGAAACAAGATAGCTAAAGAGGAGAAGGGAAACTCAGGAGATTGCTACAGGTTGGAGAATGAGTTTTCTATTTTGGAGAACCTGGATCTTCTTCTCAAATGATGATTGTTGAAATCACTTTAGGCCAAATAAGTTTTAGGTTCTTGGATGTTCTCTTCTCTAAAAGGAAGAAACTTTTGCAGTAGAAGAACCATTTCTGAAGGACCCAGAAGCCTTTTTGGTACATTCTCCAACTTCATAGTTGTCAATAAACTTAATTCTTTCTGGAAAACAGAATAACTGCAAGGAAAAATCTACCCTTGAAGAGTTTAACCAGTCTTGGAAACAACAAAACCTTCATCCTGGTGATCACGGCCACCATCATTTCCAACATACTCATCACTCTGCTGAGTATTGGGTACCAGGTGGCACCTCAGGGAAGGCAAATAACTTTAAATCACAATCCCTGCCCTCAAGAAGCAGGTCATATTGGAGGGCTGACATCCACATGCAAAGATTTATAATAATAAAACGTAGCTCATGGGAAGTTATCATGACCTGTGAATGGCTTGCAAGGCTCTGGCACACCATTCTGCACGTTTTCAGGTTTTAGAAGCTGCAGGCATTGAATATGTCACTGTCATAGTGTGACTAAGCAGAAAAGTGAGGCTTCTGTTTTAACTCTTTAACATTTTGCTTTCAGCTCAAGAACTTTCAAAAGGACAACCCGATTTGGACCAAATTTGATATATCACTAGAGACTATCAAGTTACACGTAATGTTCCACATGTTATTTAGGCTGATATTTTGTAAAAATGTTCTGGAATGAAGCTGAGTACAGGCTACAGTATGAACATCCACATAACCTGTGCCCTGTGATTAAAGAGAGGCCAAAACAAGAAATACTCCTCCGTGTAATTTCAGAGGAACAGAAATTCAAGAAATGAGCAATCGAACGTACGGACAGCTCAGACGCCCATTAACTGTCTTCCCGTGACCAGCTCTGAGCTGTGGAAGCTTCGGAAGGCTGGGGTGTTCCTCTGAGAGCATCTCCAGCGGGCTTTCTGAGATGAGTGGCAGTTGTTTACACCTGTGCCTCTCACACTGTACTGTGCACATGAATCATTGGGATCGTGTGAAATTCACGTTCAGATTCAGTGGGTCCAGGTGGACCTGAGCCTCTGGTGGCCGACAAGCCCCCAGCCATGCTGACACCTCTGTCCTCAGACCACACTGAGTAGCGTGAGCTTAGAACAAGGTGGACCAATGTTAGAAGGGGCAGCGTGAAAGCAAGGGCCCATCTGCTCAAGAAACAGAAAATCGGCGATTAGATGCCAAGGCTCCTGGGTAAGGTGGCCGGGAGGTGGAACCAGCTCCCCCAGGACCAAGCAGGCCGGATCCGTCCCCCGGGGCTGCCTCTGGCATTGAACCTGGCTCTGCTTCAGGCCCTCAGGACCTGCTGGGCTCTCCCGCGGTGCAGGGTCAGGACTTGGGCAGGTTGGATGCTGTAGCGGAGAGAGGGGATGCTCTGCCCCTGACCTGGCGGATGACCCGGGACCTTCCCGGAGCACAGGGTACACGGGGCACAGGCGGGAAGCCCACCTCTCCTCAGGGGAGGAACGTCCCTGTCCCTACACCCCCCAAACGATGACCCTACATCTGCTTGTGGACAGCTGAGAAATGAACAAGAAAGGGCCATCTCAAACTAGCCCACCTACCCGGAGAAGAATCCAGAACGCAGTTTCCACTCTCCTTTCGTAGGCCACTTCTGAGGAGGCTCAGGACCCTGCCCCCTTCCAGAAGGCCCCTTGACTCCCTGAAGCTAGCTCAGTGCTTTCTCTCCCAAATAGGAGAGGAAAGGGGAACTCTAGGCCTGTGTTTCTCCACCTTTGACATGCATGGAATCGCCTGGGGAAATGTTAATATCAGATCCTGTCGGCAGGTCTGGGTGGAGCCCAGGAGTCTGCATTTATAACGATGCTGCCGCTGCCTGACTCTATCTCCAGGAGTGAGGGGACCATCCTCAGGCATCTCCTGAGCCAGGGATGAGGTATCTCTCAGTCCCAGGGCTGCTGGCCCCAGGGAGCTGTGCGGCTGTTTAAGGTGTGAATCTCAGTGCCCAGCAGAGTGGGGCAGGGCCCGGATAAGAGCATCTTTCATTGTAGTAACTGCAGCCACCAGCGCAGGTTACAGACGGGTAGGTTTCCCAGGGTGTGTTGATTTTGTTGTCATTGATTTGTGTTGCATATTGGGGAAACTTCTGAAAGAGGGAAGGAAAGTCGCCCCAGAAACCCCTCAGCTCCTGACTCCTCAGCCCTGGGCTCCCTTCTGCCTCTTGTTGACACGTTCTGAGCTCTTGGGCTGATTTCCAAATTCCCAAAGTTCAAGTGTGGAAAAAGCCAACTAATCCTCTGGAAAATCTCCTGATGTATATTTTTCTTTAAAACTCTGGGCCGGTTTTAAACTTAGCACTCTCTAAACTGTGCTCACCAGGCATGACTGTTGTGGAAGCACGTTGCTCTGTTTCCCAGAGAACTCCCCTCCTCCCGCCCGATATTGATACCGGATTCAGGATGGAATTTGTCAGGGCCTGTAGCGTGTTCCTCCTACACCATTAACTCAGTTCGGTTAGTGCATTGGAAGTAGGAAGACTGATCCTCGCATGATATTCTGGCTGTCAGACCTGATTTGAGCTGATTTCTCACTGAGTATTCCATATCAAAGGCTCGGATAATAGAATTACAGGACATTAGGGTTTCCAATCTGGAAGGGACCCTGGAGATCATTTAATGCTGACTGCTCACTGTACAAATGAGGAAACGATATTTTTCACTCTTAAGAACTTGAGCAAATACACAGCTTTTGATATGCACATGCATGTGCCCATGCTGTTCCTATGTAGGGAGTTCTGCATGGGGGTAAAAGATGCCCAAAACAGGTCCCTCCTATTTAGTTATCCTTGATCTTGGCTTTCGCTTCCTCAAAGACTGTTATATCCACCCTCTGGACAGCACGCACTTTGCAATAATATGCAAATGCCTTGGCTCCTGACAATAGCTGGAAAAAAAGTGTGATGTTTTTACTTAAAGGACATTTTATACAGTTTAATAGTGACTGCATCTCTGGCATTTATAACAGATGTTATCCCACTGCAGGCAACTTTTTCTAAGTCATGTAGCTGGATTTTAGCTGCTGAAATTTTCTGTATCATTTGGTGATCATATTTCATTTCAGACTTCTGAACGCAACAGATTGTCCACCTGGATTCCATTTTGCCACATTTTATTGATGGCCTGACTCAGATCTTTCAAGTTTGTGCTCATTGACCTTGAAGGAGTAGCTTGTTGTTTAAATTTTATGACACAGAGACGTAAACGGCCTGCAAATTATGCAACACAACGGTGATGAACAATGAGTTAGGACGTTTCATTAATATTGATTGCCTGGAGTTTAGGGATTAATAAGAACTGTTACACTGTACCCATTTCTAGGACAAACATCCCAAATGAACTTTACTACAAGCACATGTGTAATGAGTGAGAACCACATTTGTGTGTGCAAATCCGAGCTCCACGTAGAGATATTACACTGTTCCCCTTATGCCTTCCTGTCGCTGCTGTAGTTCTAGAAATAATGGCACCTTCCCCCTTCCAGCCCTGTTTTTCTGGGTGACCTAAGGCAGCCACGCCCATCAGCGTGGCCCATCACTGAGGACCTGAATGACAGGGATGGAAACTACAGAGAGAAAAATAAAAACACTACCCGTAGCCCCTTCTGACCACGAGAAACATCCCGCAAACACAAACTGAAGGACATTCCTACAAAATTCCTGGCCAGCAACTCCTCAAGACTGCCAGGTCATGGAAAACAAGGAGAGTCTGAGAAATGGTCACAGTCTAGAGGAGGTGAAGCAGACATGACAACTGATGCCACGTGGGGCCCTGGATGGGGTCCTGGGACAGAGAAGGACAGGAGAGGAAAACCAGAGAACTCTGGATAATGTGTGGACTTGAATTCATAATGATGGATCAGTAATAGTCTGCAAGCTGTGATAAATGTACCATATTAGTGTAAGATGTTGACAGTAGGGAAACTGGGTTTTGGCTGAGTGTGAACTTTCTTTACTATCTTCCCCACTTTTCTATAAATCTGAAACTATTCTGAAATTAAACGTGTATTAAAAATAATAGTTTGATGTCGTGTCCTTTCAGCCATGATGGAAATGTCACTAGAAAGGCTGACCTCCAATGAGTGTCTGGGTCGTGTCAGGCTTTCACCTCCATCATCTCCTTAAATCCTTAGAACAACTCTATGAGATATTGATTATTCTCCCCACTTCACGGCTTTGAATGAGAAAACAATGTGCATGAATATTGTGCAGCAGTCCGATTTGTGTGAATCTGAGATCCAGAGAGAACAGTCTCTTATGTGTTGATTGAAATCCCCTGTGGCTCAAACGTGGCAGAGCTGTGATCTGAACCTCGTTCATCTGACTCTAAAGCACACGTTTATTTCAGTTCCCCACATGGTCCCCAGAATCATGGCCTCAGAGATGGGGCAGAGTTTGGGGAAATGGGAAGGGATGGGTGGGGCCAGGCTGTGTGGACCCTGCTGCTCTGTGTCTGCCATCTTGGAGCTTCTTGGGGAGGCCCTTCAGCCTCTATTTTCCCCAAGGGCTGGGGCCCAGGTCTGCTCCAGATTTCGTTCCACAAATATTCAAAAAGAAGCTCCCCCTGCAAGGACAGACCCAGGATGGAGGAGCAGGTGCCAGCTGTGGTGGTAACACTGAGAACCTCCTGGAAGGAGGTGTAGATGACTTCATGGGACCCCAGGGAACCCACGCTGCATCCTCTTTCAGAATCTCCACCCCTGGCTGTGCATCTGTGTCATCAGGGGGCCTAAGAATGCCAGAGTCCTGGTCCCTGGGATCCTGACTCAGAAGATGAGAAGAGGGCCCAGAAATCTGTATTCAGTGCTGTGTGTTGGTGCTTTAGCCATGAACCACTGTGTTCCAAACCTGAACCTCAGAAGGTCTGCCCTTGCTCTCGCCTGAAGGGAACGGCAAACCCCACTCAACACTCTTGGCTGTTAAGTAATTTACTGTCTAGACTAGAAGTCCACAAATGATACCTGTGGCCAAATGGCCCACAGCCCCACCTATTTTGTAAATAAAGTTTTATTGGACCCAGACACAGTATTTGTTTATGTGTTGTCTCTGGGTGCTTTCTTGTTACTATGGCATAGTTGGGTAATTGTGACAGCGACCATATGGCCCACAATCCTAAAATAATTATCTGACCCTTTACAGAAAAAGTTTGCTGACCTATGATGTGGAAGATGGAAAGGTATGTGGATTAATAATTAGTCACAGTAAAAGGCAAAGGGAGTCTCGCAGCTCTCAAGTTTCCAAGCACCTAAGAATCTCCTGGGGTGCTTATCTAAAAATCCCCATCCTGAGGCCCACCCCTGGAGATTCTGATGTAGCAGGGCAGACTGAGGCCCAGAAATATGCATTTTTAACAATGCTTTCAGTACACAGTCCTAAACATTAAGAATATTGACATCGACAGCAGCTGGACCCGGGTCCCTAACCACCTCTAGAGGCTTGGATGTGTCTAAATATTCTTGCATATTATATTTGGACCTAAATTTACAAGATAAAACTAAATATTGAGAATGATCAAAACAAGGAATTAAAAGTAAAAGCGTTAGCTCTGTTTATTCAAGGTATGAATAAAAAATAGAAGATTTGAACAAGAAACAGATATTTAGTGAATGTCTGAAGAGCAACGAATGTCAGCTTTCTGCTTTCGACATGCTTTTAAGAGCTTCACTGAGGTGTAGTAGATATGTAATAAACCATACTTATTTAAAGTGTATAATGGGATACACTTTGTCATGTGAAACCAGCATTACAATCAACATAATGCACAAACCTACCACCCCCAAAGTTTCCCTGTGCCCCTTTATAATCCTCCCCTTTGCCCATTCCTGCAACTACTCCCCACCAGTGTAAGAAGCAGCCACCTATCTACTTTCTGGCACTATAGATCTATAGATGACCTTGCATTATCTAGAAATTTATATAAATAGGCATCATATGGATCGTAGGCTTTCTTAGTTTGGTTTCCTCCACTCACTATAATTTTTCTGAGATTCAATCATGTTGTTGCACGTATCAGTATGTTATTCCTTTTTATTACTGAGTAATATTCTGTTGAATGGATATACCATAATTTGTTTATGCACTCACCTGTGCATGGATATTTGGTAATAGCCCAGTTTTAGGTTATTACAAATAAAATGTCAATGAATATTCATGTACAAGTCTTTGTATGGACCTATGGATTCTTTTTTTTTTTTGCGGTACACGGGCCTCTCACTGTTGTGGCCTCTCCCGTTGCGGAGCACAGGCTCCGGACGCGCAGGCTCAGTGGCCATGGCTCACGGGCCTAGCCGCTCCACGGCATGTGGAATCTTCCCGTACCGGGGCACGAACCCATGTCCCCTGCATTGGCAGGTGGACTCTCAACCACTGCACCACCAGGGAAGCCCTGGTTTCATTTTTACTATATCAAATGGAAGGTGTATATTTAACTTTTTAAGAAACTGCCAAACTGTTTTCCAAAGTGGTGGTGTACCATTTTAAATCCCTACAAGCAGTATGCAAGAGTCACAATTGCTCTACATCCTTGTCAGCACTTGATATGGTCAATCTGTTTAATTTTAGCCATTGTAATAGATGTGTAGTGACATATCACTGCGGTTTTAATTTGAATTTCCCAAGTGACCAATGTTGTTGATAATCTTTCATGTGATTATTTACCATTCATATATCTTCTTTGGTGAAATGACTGCTTTGCCCGTTGTTAATTTTTTATTATTATTATTATTTTTTTTTGCGGTACACGGGCCTCTCACTGTTGTGACCTCCCCCATTGTGGAGCACAGGCTCTGGACACGCAGGCTCAGAGGCCATGGCCCACGGGTCCAGCCGCTCCGCAGCATGTGGGATCTTCCTGGACCGGGGCACGAACCCGTGTCCCCTGCATCGGCAGGCAGACTCTCAACCACTGCACCACCAGGGAAGCCCCGCCCATTGTTAATTTTTAAGTTATTGAGTTTTGAAGGTTCTGTACTGTGAATAAAACTCCCTTAACAGATATAAACTTTGCAAATATATTTTCCCAGTATGTGGCTTGCTTTCTCCTTCTTTTATGAATGAAACAGTGTAGGTCCATGAAGAACAAATTGGTGAATGGTATTTCATTTAAAATTGGTAGGATCTGAAGAATACCATTTACCAATACCATTTACCAATTTGTTCTTTGTGGACCTTGCTTGTGGTGTCATTGCTGAGAAATCTTTGCCTAACTCAAGGCCACAAAGGTTTTATCCTATGTTTTCTTCTAGAAGTTTTATAGTTTTAGGTTTTACATTTAGATCTGCAATCCATTTTGAATTAACTTTTATATGAGGTGTGAGGTATGGATTGAAGTTCATTTTTTTGCGTATACCCAATTGTTCCAGTACCATTTGTTGAAAATTCTTTCACCGTTGAATCACCTTTGAACCTTTGTAGAATATCAGTTGTCTATATATGTGTGGGTGTATGTCTGGATTCTCTATTCTGGTCTATTGATTAATTTGCCTGTCTTTGCACCAATTATAGTCTTGATTACTATAGCTTTATAACAAGTCTTAAAATCAGTGAGTTTTAGTCCTCCATTTTCTTCCTTTTCAAAATTATTTTGGCTATTCTTGGTCCTTTGAATTTCCAAAGGAATTTTAGAATTGGTTTTTCAATTTCTACCAAAGACCTGCTGTTGTGATTTTGATGTCTTAGGCAGTGAAGATAATGGCACTTTTACAAAGGATAAGTGACTCCATTCAGTTATCATTTCATGAAAAAGGGAAGCATGAAAACATGTACACAAACAAATCAACAGAATGAGACAATTTACTTTTGTTACCAGGCAGCACAGAACAAAAGTGAGCCCCAAGTTCTAATACTCTAGTTTATCTTAGCTATCTGGGAGATCTACACACTAGCTTCCCTTTAGATATTCTTTTTTTTTTTTAAATCCAGGTAAAATTGACATAACATAAAAGTAAACGTTTCCATTTTAAAGTGAAAATTCTGATGGCATTTTGCACATTCATAATGTTGCACAGCCACCACTTCTATTCAGTTCTGAAATATATTCATCACTCCAAAAGAAAAATCCTCACCCATTATGCAATTGTTCCCCATTTTCCAACATCCAGCCCCACCAATCTGCATTCAGTGTCTATGGATTTACTTACTCTGGATATTTTACATAAATGGAATCATACAAGATGTAACCTTTTGTGTCAGTCCTTTTTTCACTTAGCATAATGTTTTCAGGTTTCATCCACGTTGTATCATGTTTCAGTACTTCATTCATTCTTATGACTGAATAGTATTTCACTGCATGTATGTATCACAATGTATATATCCTTTCATCTATTGAACGATATTTGGGTTATTTCTACCTTTTAGCTATTGTGAATACTGCTTTTAAGAACATGCACGTACATATACTTGTTTGACTCTCTTCAGTAATTACGGTTATATACCTGTGAGTGAAATCGATAGGTCATATGGTAATTCTACATTTGACTTTTTGAGGAAGTGCCAAACTTTCTTCCACACTGGCTGAAATATTTTACATTCCCACCAGCAATGCATGAGGGTTTCATTTTCTTAAGATACTTGTGAAAATTTATTTTCTGATTGTTATTATTATTGCCGTTTTAGTGTGTGTGAAGTAGTACTTCATTGTGGTTTTGATTTGCATTTCCATAATGACTAATAATGTTGACTATCTTTTTATGTACTTATTGTTCATTCGTAGATCTACTTTGGAGAAATGTCTCTATATATGTGTCTAATATATTTTATATAATATATAGAGACATTTATCTATATCTTTATCTATATAGATATAGATATCAGGCAATATTTATTGCCCAGTTTTGTTTTTTAGTCCTGAGAGCTTTTACTTTCCTTTATTCCTAAATTTGAAATTCTAGTAGAATTAAATTAAGAGCATATTTTCCCTCAACCTCATTTTCTCCTCTCTCTCATAATCTTTTGTGTGTGTGTGTGTGTGATGGAAAGTATTTTTCTCATTTATTCTTTCATCCTTTTGATAGATTTTTCTCTGCATTCTCCTCAAATATGTATCCAGATTGTTCCTTAAGTTGTGTTGGGTTGGTTGTGCTACATAGGTTATGTCTTTTAAACTCCCCACATAAATATTTTACTACGTATCTGAATAGTTATCTATTGCTATATAATTCTGGTATCAATTTCTGTTTTAGTTACCTACTGCTAAGTTAGAAACTATCCCAAAATGTAGTAGCTTAAAACAGCAGGACTTTATTATTTCTCATGATACTGCAATCCAGGCTAGGCTCAGCTGGCTGGTTTTTCTGTTGAACGTGATTGCTGCTGAGGCTGGCACATCCAGGATGGCTCATTCACTCACAGTCTATGCTTTGGGCAGGATGGCTGGAGCAGCAAGGGCGAATCTGGCATCTCTCCCTTTCCATATGTCTTCCTCAAATGGCTCTCTTGAGCTTCCTCATAGTACGGTGGTCCTAGGATAATTAGACTTTTTAATTGGCAGTGGGTTTCCAAGGAAGAGAAGGTGGAAGCTGACAGTTTTCTTTAAAGCTGGGCTGGGAACTGGCCCAGTGTCACACCTACCACATTCTATTGGTTGAAGTAAATCACAAGACCAGCCCATATTCAGGGGAGAAGGGACATAGGTTCTGCTTCCTGATGGTGGAGCATCACGCTTGTACTTGGAGGGAAGGGAACCATCTTTGGAGACCATCCACCACAGGAATGAGTTTGCCTGTATGTGAGAGGGTCAATAAGAATACTTTGTCTCACAGAGTGCCGATGACTTTGCAAGTTTTTTTTTAACACCTAATAGCACTAGAAAGCACATGGAATATATTAAATAAACAACAGTGCATCTACCTGGAGCCATACTGTGAAATCTTACTAAGTCCCCGTGATATTTTTTATTAAAAAATCTGGGGATGTGTATGCATATGGCTGATTTGCTTTGTTTTGCAATGGAAACTAACACAGTATTGTGAAGCAATTATACTCCAATAAAGATCTATTAAAAATATATATTTATTTAAAATATTTATTTTCATTGAAGTACTATGTACATCCATTTTTATATTAAATAGTACTAAAAGCCTTATAGGAATTGGTGACTTCCAAGCCAAGTGATAAATTATAATTCGTATTACAGACCCTCAGGAGCATTCAACACTTTTGAGGGCTACTACACGTAAAATGCTAAATTCCTATTATCCGCTGTCATAGTAACTTATTTCAGATTAATTGACTAATAAAATTTTTTAATCTTTTCTGTTTGTTGTTAATTTATATATATATATATATATATATATATATATATATATATATATATATATATATATATATATATAAAATTTTTCTTGTCCATTTGTTAAGGTTCTGATACACATGCATTATTTTCTGCTCCTTCCCTGTGATGTGGCCTATCCACTGATAGTCACAGGGAAGGAAGGACAGACAAATTTCGGCTCTTATGATCATTCCTGTCCCCCTGATCTCCAGTGAGACAGCGCAATTTCCCAATGCTGTCATGCTGACACATGTGATGGTTTCCACATTGCAGAGTCCATGCCAGGCAGAGGCACTGGGTCGAGTCATCCATGAGACCAAGTCAGCATTGCAGCTTCTATGCCATCAGTCTCCTTGCTGAGATGCTGGGCAGCACAGATGAGCCACAACAAATAAAGATCAGTGTAACTTTTCAACATGCTTTCTTCTCTTCACTATGGGAGGGAACACAGCTAGGGAGAAACTCAAAGCATGTCAGGAGGGATGTAAAAACCTTTGCTTTCTAATAGGCATGTTTATGCAGCTTCAAATGCTTTCAGTTTTAAGTTAAAAATGAATGTGTCCATCTGATGGGGTGGGTTTTTTTGGTCTGTCTTCTTTGCCATATGATTTCATAAAGCTCTGTGTGCTTTGGGAAAATATAGATTGGAAACGTCTAGAGATGTAATTATTGGGCCATTTTTCTGCAAATGCAACAATATGCAGTTGATCAAAAAATAATTATACTTCCTGACAAATTACCTTTTCTATTAGTGCCCTGCCTTAAGAAAAAAAGACTTTTTATTTCTGCCTAATGAAAACAATATATGAAACCTTGCTAGATGCTCTGGCAGAGCCATTCCTTTAACGGGGTGACATTTCTGTTCAGCTTCCATTAACGGGAGAGGGAGGCACGTGGATTCGGTTTGCTTTGTTGATTTTACTGTAGCCTAAAATTAATTTTGGAAAAAAAAATTAAAGAAGACCAAGGATGGTGTAAGCAGCTCTGGCCACAGTGGAGCCAGGGTAGAAGAGGTCTTAATATTCAGGACAGTCATTGGGAGCGACTATGTGTCTTCTTGAGTTGTTTTGAGAACCCAGGTTTCTTTTGCAGAGAAATGTCTTAGGATTCATAGGAAATCCTGAATCACCTGAGAACAGAATATTCACAGACAGCTTTTATTATTGAAATTCAGATCCCTGCCTGGTCCCACCCTCACACCCTCACTCTCACTCTACCTGCCTTAGCAAAGTTCTTGGGTTCCAGTTGTGGGGTTCCCTGACTGAAGTCAGAGCTTGTGGGGGTTCTATGGATGCCTGACTCTCCTTGATTTATGGCCTCAGGCAAGACCTAAGTTGGAAGAGATTCACCACCAGCATTTTTCTGGAAACAGTCCACAAAGAGGCTAAAAGTTACACTACAGTCTGACACCTGGAAGTCCTCTCCTAAGGACCTCCCAGAGCTTCATTCAACAGCAAGATTTCTCAGTGAGTTACACAGTCGGGGTCTTAGTCTGTTCAGTCAGGGTCTTAGTCTGTTTTGGCTTCTATAACAAAATACCACCCACTGAGGGGCTTATAAACAACAGAAATTTACTTCTCACATTTCTGGAGGCCAGAAGTCCAAGGTCACATTCTGATGAGGACCCTTTTCCTGGTTTATACCGGCACCTTCTCACTGTGTCCTCAGATGATAGAAGGGGAGTCTCTTTGATAATGGCACTAATTCCATTCCTGGAAACCCCACCCTTAATCAGCTCCCAAAGACCCCTCTTCAATTACATCATTTTGGACATTAGGATTTCAACATATGAATTTTGGGGAGACACAAACATTCAGATCACAACAGACAAGGAGATTTTTGAAGAGAAGATATAGCAGATGGGCCTGTGGTTGCATGAGGGAAAATGACATATTCATTTTGCCTAATGTGCATCATTTCAGCATATTTATGGTGCTCAAGTCAGAGTGATGAGTGTCAAATTAGTATGTAAATATTTAAACTACCTGAGCTGTGAATCAGCATGTTTTTGTAAGAATTCGATTGAATACTGTTCAGTCTCATGTATACTTCAGTTTGAAATTCCTGGTGAGCATTCATTAATTTTATTTAGTATGGTGTCACATGAAGATAAGTATAGATGGGTCCCCAAATTACGATGGTTCAACTTGCAACTTTTTGACTTTATGAGGGTGTGAAGCAATAGGCCTTCAGTTAGAGACTGTATTTTGAATTTTGAGTTTTGATCTTTTCCCGAGCTAGTGATACAACAGGGTCCAATCTTCTCATGATTCTGGGCAGCGGCATCAGCCACAGCTCCCAGTCAGCCCCTCCATCACCAAGGAAACAACCAATGCACTTACAACCATCTGTGTCTAGACACTCACTCTGCTTTTCGCTTTCAGCACCATATTCAGTAAATTACATGAGATACTCCACACCTTTGTATTAGATGGTTTTGCTCAACTATAGGCTAACGTAAGTGTTCTGAGCACATTTAAGGTAGGCTGGGCTAAGCTATGATGTTTGTTATGTTAGGTGTATTAAATGTATCTTCAGCTGATGATATTTTCAACTTATGATGGGTTTATGGGGAGTATCCCCATTGTACATCAAGAAAGATCTATACTAATATTTTCTTATAAAAAAATAGTGGCAAAATATAGATGATAGATCAGGTTTTGGCCAATTTGGCAAGTATATTTTTGTGTCAATGAACTGTAAAGCTTAATAGATGAATTGGAGAATATATTTCCTTGGTTGAATAGTTCCCTTCAAAATAACACAAAAGAATTTTACATATGTTGTTAAGGAAACCCGAAGAAGCAAACAGCACATAAAAGCCTTTGCACCAGGGAAGATGGTTATGCTATAAATACCTTAAGATGAGTTTTCCTTTGAGTGACTGTTTTGTTATCTGGTATTAAGTAGTTTTTATTCAGTAACTTTGGCTCTGTTCCCTATTAACAAATATTTATTGTGTTTTCACTTAAACTTGACTTTAAAAAGAAATGGTAAGAAATTTTCCTGTTAGTTTTCTTTTGTAAATAAGTATTTATCCACGGCATAAAATTTCCGTTTGAACTACAGAGGCTTCAGATGGAAGAAATGCTCTAAGTCACAGCATATTTCTGTGGTATAGTTGCTCACTCAAATGTCATTATAAAACATATGCATTGTAATAATCATTAATAAATAAGTATATAAATAAATAAAATGTCACATACAAATACATGCATCTGCGATACATGTATATTTATTCTAAGTGGGTGGGACGTCTCTTTTAAAAGATTCCAATTTTACTAAGATTGCCCACTTTTAGAACAACAAAAGCTGTAGGCAATTTCTGAGATATAATTCGATGGTCTGCTATTCATGATTTTTCCTGTGATTAATTAACTTTTGTTATGTATGTGAAAAAACTGAAAAAAGAAATTGAGTGTTATGCACAGACTTTTTATAATTAAGACACTAATACCCAAACGTTTATTACATTTATTAAACTAACAAAATTACTAATTGCTATAAAGTAAAATAGTCCATGTTAAACATTTTTAATTACCTTTGACTCAGCAAGTAATTTCTAGAGAATTATCCCATGGCTGTTTGTAACACTTTGATAGTAATGCTATTTATCTCAACCCTGATTATAAAAGCAAAAACTGGAAACAACATAGATGTCCAGAAACGGGGGATTAGTTAGATATTCTGTTGTAAAAGACAATGTTCATGCTACCGTATTAAGTAAAAAGGGAGGTCATGTCTCCATCCTTTGTCCAATCTGATTGTTTTATTTTCAATTCCTGGAACAGGTACATTCAACGTCCATTTAGTTCCTAAATGTAAGGAATCATATATGTTATGTCCATACCGATATATGTACATATACACATGTATACATATCTATGTATAAAATGTATCGATATGTACTTACATACATTTTTACATACATTTTATACAAATGCATTTTATGCACATTTTATACGTATGAAATTAAAAGTGCTATGAATCATTTAATATTGTAAATGTTCCCTGAGAAAAAATGCAAATGTTGAAAATACCATGAAAATTCATGAATGCTTCTGGAAACACACATCAGAACACAGAGAGAAGGAAGAAAATGGCTGGCTGGCACCACTGGGAAATAGTGCTTTGTTATCCGAGAACTTGTCTTTGTGCCTTGCGAGAGAAAATTAATTTGTCTTTATTCACTCACTTACTTATTTTACCTCATTGTTTCCACTGATTAAAACCTCCCGAGCCTCTGAAGTCTGTCTCTGATGTTGGCAGGGGTACAGCCCACAAACCTTCCTTGGCAGTCACCCTTTGTTTTGAGGATATAAGGCAAGAAATGCAGAGAAACACTTGCCTGGACCTGAACTGTGTAGCCAACGTTTGTTAATTTTGGTTGGTTGGTAATATTCGGGACTTCACAGCGTAATCTCTCTTGCCCAGGTAAAAGGGTGGTGCTCTCTACATGTAATATTAAATCCCTTTAGCTACACAGCGACACCGTTCTTTATGTGTATATATATATATATATATATATATATATATATATATTTATATTTATATTTATTTATTTATTTATTTATTTTCTCCTTCCTTTTTTAAAAGTCTACTTTTATCTTTGAGTGTAAAGTGTGCCTCTTGTAGACAGCGTATGGTTGGGTCATGGTTTTTAGAATCCAGTCTGACAAACTCTGACTTTTGATTGGACTGTTTAATCCATTCACTTTAATTTAATTCTTGATATAGATGGATTTGCATCTACTGTTTTGGTTTTTGGTTTCTATGTCGCATATAGTTTTCTCTATTCCTCCTTCGTTGCTTTATTTTATTAAGTGAATATTTTCTGATGTAGCATTTTAGTTTCTCTAAATGATATTTTCTGAGTTTTTTTTTTTTTTTTTAGTGGCCACTCTAGGGTTTATTATTTACATCTTAATTTATCAGAGTCAGCTTCAAATTTACCCTTGCATAATTGCAGTTATGTAGAGAAACATTACTCCTTTATAGATCTTTTTCTTCCTTTTTAGTGATATTGTTATATCTATTATATATATTAATGGTACAAACCCAAGAATTCATTGTTATAATTATGACTTTATCATCTGTAGTCATTTCCCTAAGTGCAGGAAATGGCTTTGTTCTCCCCACCTCCTTTGAGCTGCTTTTGGTGTGTTTATTACATATATATTACATTTCTATATGTGATAAGCCAGATAATACATTATATACATATTATTTTATACAACTGACTTAAAAATAACAAAGAAATGAGAAAAATGAGAACTATGCATTTATACTGTTTCATACAATGACAAAATTACCTTTATTTGTGCTTTTTGTTTTTTTGTGTGTGTGAATTCAAATTTGTAAGCTGGGGCAGGATGAGAAACGAGGTCCTGCTCCTTCAGGGAAGGAAGCCCTTTTGGCTGTAGGCTGGGGGCGGGGAGCCCTGTGTTGTTGGTGGTAGCTTTCTTGAGGGGAGTCTGAGCCTTGCTGAACTGGGATTGGGGAAAGAGGGTGGGGTCATGGTTCATCTACCACAGAGTTTCTTACTGGAGTTTCATAGATTTTCTTCAGTAGATGTTTCTTCATTTTCTATTTGCCCTTAGGACCATTTCCAGAAGCTTTCAATGGTTTTTTAAAAATAATTCTCATCAGTTTCCTTGGAGAGCAGTTCATCAGAGTTCCCCATGCTGTCATGCCAGGAGTTGATTTCCCCTGGCCTTCATTTCTGAAAGATAATTTGCTGTCTATGAGATTCTTGGTTGACAGACTTGCTTTGAAAATTTCGTGTGCTGCATTAGACCTCTGGGCTCCCGTCAAAGGCAGTTTCTATTTTCTACCATTTTCCTGTGTAAGGGTCACACTATCTTGTTTATTTGCCTCTCTCTCTCTCTCTCCCAGTGAAAGCTGGGCGTTTAAAATAATAATGTTCTACAACTCCGGGTTTCGATTAGTGCCCCCTTCTCCTCTCCAAGGGCTTGTTGATGTTGCTGGTTTTGTTAGTTTATTTGGTGGTTTGCCTGGACTAATTCTGTGAAATCTACTTCCTCCAAAGTGTGTTGCCTGTGATGTCACTGCTCAGCTTTTCCCCCCCTTGTTTTTATTTTTAAGCTTGGATTCCTAGAAGTCACCAATGGCTCAGTATAGCTTAATGTTCAGCCAGTGATTGGCCAGAATTTACGGGCTTTGTCCTTTGCTGATAGATCTGTGTGTAGCTTGGGGAGTGATTTCAAGCCTGTCCCACATTCAGGCAGGGGCTAGTAGTTCTCAAGTGCCCAATCTGGCTTTGTAATTTAAAAAATTAGAGAATGTTTACTGATAGAAAAGTAAATATAAAATATAACCATGCATTGAGAAGTTTCTCACAGTATGTAATTTGTTGCCCCACAGTTTATCTAAAAACACAACTGTGAAACTCAATGCACTGATTCTGCAAAGAAGAATGTTTTTCTAAAAATTACATGGATGTGACAGAGACTGTATCTTTAAAATAACAGAAGCAGGAATTGATGTGAGTTGTCCGACTAAATTTGTATGAGACCACTAATTATTACAATGAGACTCTAATAAAAAGTGCTCTGGCAAGCAAGCCACACCAGTTTCTGGCAGCCTCGGTTTGTTCTAGGATACGAGGCAGGTTTCATTCTCTTTTGAGAGTCCCATCATTCAATTCTACTTCCTCTGGAAATGAATTTCCCACCACTCCACTCTAAACAGAGTTTTTTTCCTTTACTTTCTGTCCAACTCATCCCTGGGTATTTTGGAGTTCTTGAGCATTCTCCAAAGTGGGGATGCCCTTTGTCCTTTGACCTTTCCGCTGGTGGAGCAGGTGGTGCTGGGGAGAGGGCTCCATTGGTGTCTATATACACTGAGCTATTTGGCTCTGTTACTGACATTGAAGACAGAGAAATTAAGGACCAATGCTCAAATCTTTCTCCCAGAGTCCCCTTGGGTTGATGAGCTTTACCTGCTGTGCAAGGAAGTGTGTTTGCAAAGAGCTGTAAGAAACTCCAGGAGGCTGAGCCATCCTGGGGAATGGTCCTCACTATGGGTCAGCTCTCCACGTAGGGCACTGGCCTTTGGTCTTGGGGCTTAATTGTTTGTTAAGGATTTTGGTTTTCTTTGAGAAACTAAATTTCATGTTCCTTTTTCAGTAGACTTTATTCCTCAACCTGGGGTTGCTTCGGTGTAAAGTAGGGGAGAGAATCCTCTTTGCATCTGATTGCAGATGACTTCACTGTGAGCTCTTATGGCCCATCTGCCGATACTGGCTGTCCCTCTGCTGCCTGTGGACTCTGAACTCTGCAATATCCTCAGCCTTCAGTGTCTGCACAAGGACGGGAAATGAGCCTTACTGGCCCCGGGGGGCCATTTGCTTCCCCATCCTCTAAATTTTCCCCTAACTCTGGCTTTAGTTTTCAACAAACCTTAGCTGGTAGCCAAGAAAAATACTTTTAAGAACACCCCTTCAAAACTGAAAGGGACAAGAATCATAAATTAAAAAAAAATTATAACAAAGCAGGAAGTCTAATCTTATAACCCTGTCCCCGCCTGTCACCTGTGCAGGGGCCCTGAGGGTGCCCTCCACCACCCCCAGAAGCATTTTCCTGGGCCTTGGTCACATGGCATGTGCAGAGGAGGAAAAAATCCTGGCTTTGACTTGAGGCCTCTCACTCAAACCTGAGAGGAAAATCTGTGCATGAGTCTCGGTTCCCCCAAAGGAGAGAAAATGAGAAGGCACTTCCTATCCATTAAAGTATCCAAAACATTGCCGGGGGAAAGTTAAGCTGGTCCAGATGCTAAGTACGTTAAGTAAAGAAGCTCAGAAACCTTGTAGACTGCCAAAAAAATGTTAGGGTCGTACTTCATCTTGGCCATTGCCAGTTGGTTCTATGAGCAGCAGCAAACCTGCTTGTAAAGATCAAGAGCTAAGCTCGGGCCCTGGGAAGCTGGCCCTTTCTCCTCATTCTTGTTCATGCAAGGAACATTCTGGAAAAGACGGGTGGGAGTCAAAGATGTCCAGAGTGCCTCCTCCAGAAAGGAGAGACTTACAGCTGGAGGAAGCAGCCCACTGTCCTGAGACAGGGTCACTCTTCAGGGTTCCACTTGCTGCTCTTGAAGACAGAAAGACAAGGAAGCAATAAATCAGTGCAAATAAGTTTGCTACTTTAGTAAAAGATATCAAATATCAACAAATGCATAAGTAATAACAGAGGCATTTCTTGCCCCATTAACATTGTAAATGAATTACATATTAAAACCCTGGCCAGTATCATTTACAAAGCACCCTACTACATAGGCTTTGTTTTTGTGCTTAGTTATGTAACTGCACTGCATGTCCTATGATCGTGCAGCAAGAAAAAAAAATAACTGAAACATGCTGGAGGCGTGTCGGGAAAGTATGGGAGCTTGTGGGCAGGCAGTGAGATGCTATCTCAAAAACAAAGGTCTGAACTGTGAGGATGGTTCTAGGTATACCTGTTTCCTTCAGGGGTATTTCATAGAAAGTATAATACAAAGGAGTATCAAGTTAAACCAAAAAATAAAATCTCACCATTTGCCTACATTAAGACATACTAGGTTTTATAGATTAATTTCATTCCCAAGAAATAATCCCTTTAATGGTATCCTTTTGCTGATTCTACAGGAAGTAGGTTGTTAATAGAAACCTTAATTTTTCATTTTCATTTTGATAAGGTGGATGTTCAGATTGTTTTTTCCTTTCCGGATGTGACCTTGCATCTTATCAGAAGGAGAATGTGTCTTTCCTCTCCTTTTGGACTTTTTTAAATAGGTAGAGTCGTGTCTGAATTACCAGGTGAGGTCTACTGTAGACAATCTCAGAAAGATGTGGCAGAATCCCTAGGACCATAAAAGGCACCCGCTCTCCTTGTAGCACGCTGCATTCCCATCCACCTAATGAATGCTTTTCATCAGAAGAAACAACGACCTTGGATTCCTGCCTTAATTGAATTGGTGCTTACGGTGGACTGGATCATGTTCAAAGATGGCGAGATTAGATATTCATTTGTGCTTTGGTTTTTCAAATGGAGCTTTCTGAGTTTCCTCTGTTCAGTATTCACTACAGTTGAGTGGATTTGGGGGAAAAAATCTGTATCGTATTTGTGTAAAATTACAAAATATCAGTGGTCTAGATCTGCTATTATACTCATATGCTTTCCCTAATTTTCTTTTTATTACCCTTTGCATAATTGGAAGGCAAGACAGCCTTACAAATTACAGGGGCCACTGACAAACACAAACAGCCACTAGGCACCAGCAGGTCCGCGTTTCCCGCGGTTCCAGCCTTCGCGCTGCTCCTCAGACAAGCACCCACAACTTATTTACAATTGCAGATCCCAGGGAAGAAACAAGGATGCCTGAACCCACTGGCCAATGTGTGGAAGTGAGCCCATGTGGCGAAAATGAGAAAGCAAAAAGTTTTCATGGTTGAATCTATTGGCCACATTGTTAAGGTCAAAAATCTAACCACCTAAGGCCAGATTCAATAAAAATCTGTCTGGCTTTTATGCCAAGCCAGGCAGGCCTGGAAAAACCAATTTTCTGGAACTTGTAAAGTCTTCCCCAGTCGAGGCACAGTCAGCATTCCTCTCCGTTCTTGCTCCCAGAGCTGGCGGGGGAGAGGCTGGGGAGGCCAGGGCAGCCTCAGGGCTCCGCAGCTCCACGCAGGTTACAGGAGAAACTCGGGGAAGAGAAAAGGGGGGAGCACGTGACTGTTGCCCATTGTCAAACTGTACCTGTGCATGCCTCGCACGATCACGTTTCATTCATTCATTTTCCCACGTATTCATCAAACACTTGGGGGGCTCCCCCCCTGCGCCAGGTACTCTGTTCCAGGCTGGGAATATCAAGATGAGAACACACGGCCTCTGTCCTCAACAAGGTCACGGTGTAATATAGAGTCATAAGGATTCTTTAAGGGGATGCAGAGGACCCATGGGAGCATCAAAAAGAGGCATCTCATTAAGTCTGGAGGGTAAGAGCATGTCTGGGAGTGCATCTCCAAGGAGGGGACAGGTGAGATCAGCCTTGAGGTTTGGATATCGAACAATGGCTGGGAGAAGGTTGAGCCTATTTGAGAGCATCAGGGGCAATGATGTGGAGCTGAGTGTGTGTGTGTGTGTGTGTGTGTGTGTGTGTGTGAAAGAGACAGACAAACAGAGAGACAGAAAGACAGAGACAGAGAAAGACAGAGAGACAGAGAGAGGAATTCCCAGCCACGTACAGTAAGTGACACAGAGGCAGATGGACTGGAGATGCAAAGCTAAAGCCACCAACAGGTTTAAGCAGAGCAGGTGCACGTTATCATTACGTTTTAGGAGGAGCCTGGAAATATGTGGGAAAAGAACTGGAGCAAAGTTGCAGCCAGAGACAGAAGAGAATGGAATTGGGGCAGATGCGTTAATAGCTTTCCCCTGATGGACCCATGGGACTGGGTGGAGAGGCAGGACAATATCTCACTCTTGTTGATTCGGTGAGAGGCAAGGCCATGCATCAGGCTGGGGGTGGATGCAGGGGGACGGGCGGCTGTGGAGGGCAGGAGAACAAAGTGGGTTGTGTGTTTGTGTTAGAGGCTTTGGTGGGCAGCTGGGAGCATCATCCTGGGTTGAGGATAAAGTGAAGGTCATCGTTTTCTGGGGGATGGTTATAGCTTGAGGTGTAAATGAGGGAAAGAGACCAAAGCAAAAACATTGAGTAGAAAGAGATAAGTCTTGAGGGCAAAGCCCTGGAGAGGACCCGGGTCAGGCTGACATGGTGGCGAAATTCAGGGGGTCCCTGGACGGTGGTGCAGAGGGAGGAGAGCTAGCGGAGAAGAAGGTCCCTGAATGCAACGGAAGAGAAAGTTCCAGGAAAGCAGGGGCTGATTTCACATTCTGCAGGACGGTCAAGCAAAGAAAGGTGTGTGTAGCCGTCCTCAGATGGACTGGGTTGGAGGCTCGGTGACAAGCGGTCCGTGACACATCAATCTTCTGGAGGCTCTGTTTAGTGTCGTAAGCACATCTGTCATGATCAGAAAGGGGATCAAGCTGGGGAAGCCCAGAGTGTGGCTTCTTGAATCTTCAGTTATTCGTGGGAGATGGTTTCGTGTGGGTTGTGTCCTGTCAGTCAAGGGGAGAGTCGTGTGCGGGCTTATCAGCCTCATATATCTCCAGACTTAGCACCCTGTGACTCCAGCGTTATTACCTTTAAAAATGCAACGATGGCCTCTTCACGTTCCCTCCAAGTCCTGTTTCTCACTGTGCCATCTGCCTTCTGATATAAAGTATGCTATGAGATGTCTTGGCAAGACCGTGAGAAGTGGAGTGGGATTTGCTGACCTGGTGGAGATTTTATTCTTCTCATTTTGCCACATTGACTCTGAAGGTAGGATATGATGACACGACAGCTGATATATCCAGGGACTAACCTCTACGTGCTCTGTGACTGTTCATAGGATGTGCTTTAGGCTTACTGGTGCTGACGCTGCCAGCGCCCCATCACACCCCCTTGACACCCACTCTTTCTGGACCATTGTTGGTTCCTCACCTCAAACACCTGGGACTCTTGGCCTGAGAGCTTTCCCTACCCCGGAGCTTCTTAACCCGTGCTTGGGGCAGGCCAGAAATGCTGGGGAGTTCATGTCCATCCTTCAGGAGCAGCCCTCAAACAATAACTGCTGGGAATTTGTGGGCATATGCCCCAGCAACCTCGCCTCTGAGGTCTCCCGGAGGCCCTCAGCAGATTAAGCTCCAGATGCCCACGGTAGAAGTGGTCCACGTCCTTTGTTTTATTTGCTACCTTCCCTTCCCTGTTTCCTTTCCATGCTCCCTTACAAGTGGTTTCTGGGATCACTCGTACATTTATTACCGGCATCCCGTTCTCAGGGCCCACTAGTGGGTAAATCCAACCTCATTGCCGACCGACTTCAAACTCAGAAAACTCATAAACTTGAGTTGGTAAAATTCAGGACGAAAGGAGGGGACTAGGACCATGCCAGGTATAATAGGAATGAATTTCTCAGGCCCAGGTCTGAGGAGAAGGGAACTTTATTTTTCTATTCTTAAGCTTCACTTCTGTCTGGTGCCTATTTTCATCAAGTGACAAGAGCTTAATCCCACCCAGTCCTGGTGATCTTCATGGATTCAGTTCTCTCCCACCTCTGCTTGTATCTCTGGGGTTGTGTTTAAATTCTAGGAAACTTATGTGGCATCAATTACCAGGAATCAGAGGTGAGGACCTGGTCCCCGCAGGCACCTGTCCACTGCAGCTGCCGGGACACGCAGGCCTGCTTATGCATCATTGGTCAGCATCCAGCCATGTGCCCATGGTCCCACCTGGATGTCAGTCCTCCTGCCACCTGGGTCAGCTCTGTTCTAGACTTCCTGCCCTTAGAGCCTCTTCATCTCCATCAGTTTATGTCCACGTGTCCTTGGCCACATGAGAAAACAACTGGCCAGTATCAGGAGCATGGGGATGCTTGGAGTCTCGGAGAGGACTCCCACTGGTCCATCCATCTAAATATCACCTGCAGCCATCTTTTGCTTTGGTTTTAATTGAGGTACAGTTGACTTAAATATTATATTAGTTTCAGGTGTACAACAGAGTGATTCACAATTTTAAAGATTATACTCCTTTAATAGTTATTATAAAATATTATCTATATTCCCTGTGCTGTATGACGTATCCTTGTAGCCTTTTTATTTTATACATGGTAGTTTGTACCTCTACCCCCTACCCTTATCTTGCCACCCTCCTTCCCTCTCCCCACAGGTAACTACTAATTTGTTGTATCTGTAAGTCTGTTTCTGTTTTGTTATGTTCACTAGTTTGTTTTATTTTTTAGGTCCCACATACAAATGATATCATACAGTATTTGTCTTTCTTTGCCTGACTTATTTCACTAAACATAATATCCTCCAGGTCCATCCATGTTGTCACAAATGTCAAAATTTCATTCTTTTTTATGGCTGTGTAATATTCCATTGCATATGTACCACATCTTCTTTATCCATTCATCTGCCTATGCACACTTAGGTTGCTTCTATATCTTGGCAATGGTAAATAGTGCTGCTATGAACATTGTGGTGCGTGTATCTTTTTGAACTAGTGTTTTTGTTTTCTTAGGATAAATACCCAAGAGTAGAATTGCTGGGTCATATGGTAGTTCTATTTTCAGTTTTTTGAGAAACCTTCATACTATTTTCCTGCACCAATTCACAGTCCCATCAACAGTGTACGAGGGATCTCTTTTCTTCACATCCTCACCAACATTTATTTGTGGTCTTTTTGCTGATGGCCATTCCAGCAGGTGTGAGGTGATATCTCGCTGTGGTTTTGATTTCCATTTCTCTGATAATTAGTGATGTTGAGCATTTTTTCATGTGCCTGTTGGCCATCTGTATGTCTTCTTCTGAAAAATGTCTACTCATGTCTTCTGCCCATTTTTAACTGGGTTATTTGGGTTTTTTTTGATATTGAGTCATATGAGCTGTTTATATATTTTGAATATTAACCCCTCATCAGACATATCCTTTGCAAATTTTTTCTCCCGTTCAGTAGGCTGTCCTTTCATTTTGTAGATGCTCCCTTCATGGACAGCCACTTTTTTTTTTTTTTTTTTTTTTTTTGCAGAGACAGTGATATTTATTTAAATACTGTGACAGTTATAGCGCATACTGCTGGCATACTCATAGTCACAGCTTATAAAGGAAAAATCTAAACTTTTAAAGTCAGCTCTGAAATAGATGCATTTCATTAATACATTCACTAGTAGGTCTGTTCTTCTAAAACAGGAGGAAAGATAGATATTGAGATTTTTGTTTAAAGAACAAACTCAACATTGGACAGCCACTTTTAATTCTGCTAATTTCATGTCACACTAAAGGAATGGGGAGACCTCTGGATCTCGCCACCTTCTCAGGCCCCCCTGGGAAGCAAAGCCCAGACAAGGCAACTCTGTTCTTTCATCTTTCTTGACCTTTCTTCCTGCTGCCAGCAAGTTCTCCACTGGCTGGTGGGCAGGACAGTTAATGCCCCCACCCCCGGAGCAGCCCTAGGCCACCAGCAGATGGAGTGGCAGGGGGTGGGGGGGCTGGGGTGGGTGGGGGGAGGCGAGTAAACTGGACGCCTTCTGGTGGGACAACTGAGTGTGTTCTATGTGTTCTGAGGCGTGTTCGGGCCCGCGGGATTGAGGCCCCCGTGCCCACAGCGGGTCATGCTGGTCAACACCGTCTTTCTTGGCATTTTTTCTCCTTCCCTGTCTGGCCTCCCAGCTCTCCCTCCTCACAGTTTTGGGATCACCTCTCAAAGCAGCTCCCTGTGCCCAAGTCCATGTTACAGGCTTGTTTTTCACCCAACCAAAGATGCAACATCTCCCACTTTGGGGTCTTTCAGACACATGTGGCCATGCCCACCCTCCCTGTTTGCTGTATGGAATGCGCATTGGGGTTTGTGCCCACAAGAGGCATATGGTGGAAACAGGTGTCCCCGATGCTGAGCCGCCAGATTAAACTTTGTGTTTGCTTCAGTGAAATGTTGCCTCTGTTGGCAACACAGCTGCTCAGCAGAACCCCCAGAGGAGGGTTTGCTTGGACTTGTAAGACCTGTTCCCTAAGGGCTGGGAGAGGGGATGGAGTTGGGGATGGATGAGGGAGTGAGTCTCAGCCGGTCAATAATCCAGGTGTGGGGCAGGGGAGGAGGACAGGTTTGTGTGTGTGTCTGTGTGTGTGTGTAGGGCATTCCACAGTGGAAAGATAAGAGGACATTTCAGACTCAGGGCGAAGTCAAAACGCACAATAAACCCAAGAGTAAGGTGCGCCTTGGGTTCAGTAGCACGTGTGGTCGGCCTCCGGGAGTGAGCCGGCCACCGAGACCAGGAGTGACAGCAGAGGCAGTGAGGGTGACACCCTCCTGTTTCTTGTGCTGCACACTTAGGGGCCAGGCAGGGGGCGGGCAAGCTAGGTGGGCCCTGAGCACCAGGCGTCTGTGATCCACGATCGGGGACCACTGTCCTTCTGGGCTGTCCCCTCCCGTGGGTCCTGGGCTGGCTCCCCTTGGGGGCAGCAGGACCACTTTCTCGTTTTCCATCTGGGAGGCTGGTGCCAGGACAGACCCCACAACAGGGCGCAGCAGCTGCCTGCTGGTGGAAAGCCCTGGTCACCTTGCCAAGTGGACAACGGGGCTTCATCAATTTGCCACGGAGGCACAAGGCCGGTAACTCACCATGAAGCTAGCAGAGCAGAGAAAATATTTGCCTAAAGATTAGCAGAGGAGCCCCTCTGGATTTCCAGCGTGCAGGACCTGACAAGCTCCAGGCTTTAAACACCTCGAGCCAGAGAGAGGGGACCACAGGCCAGGCCTGTGTGTGTGTGTTCCATCCCTGGTCACACCAGCACCTGGAGGTGCTACACAGGCGCAGCCTCTGATCACTGCGGAGGAGCCAGCTTTATTAGCAGCCGGTCAGACGCTTGCTGCTGCTATGGAAACTGGGCGGGGCCTTGGGGAGCTGCTCCCGGGGGCTGAGCTCTGCTGACTGAGTCCTTGGTAGGTTCTGTTGTCCCCGGGGCCTGTTGGTGTTTCTAAGTGAGAACTTCTATCACAGGGAAGAACAGGGATCTTCAACTCCAGGGATGCCCTGGGGGACAGTTCCAAGCAGCCCTGACAAGTGTGAAGTGTCTTTTAAGCCTGCTGTTTTTTTTCTTCTATGTTATTTTATTTTATTATTATTTTGTAATTTCTAAAACTTTTTTGAATGAAAGATTAAATTCTATAGTACTTTACAATTTTCAAAAGTTTCACACACATGATTTCAAATAATCCCACAATAACCCGTTTTTGTATCCCCTACCCATATATTGCCCCTCCCCCTTCCCTCCCCGCCCCGTAACCACTAGTTTGTTCTCTAGATCTGAGAGTGTGCTTTTTTTTTTTTTTTTTTTTTTTTTTTTGCTGCGCTGAGCCTCAGGCATGTGGAGTCTTAGGTCCCCAACCATGGGTGGAACCAGTGCCCCCTGCATTGGAAGCGTGGCATCTTAACCACTGGACCACCAGGGAAGTCCTGAGTCTGCTTCTTTTTTATTTTATGCACTAGTTGGTTATATTTTTTTAATATTCCACATATAAGTGATACCATACAATATCTGCCTTTCTCTGGCTTATTTCGCTTAGCATAATGCCCTCCAAGTCCACTCGTGTTGCTGCAAATGGCAATATTTCATTCTATTTATGGCTGAGTAGTATTCCATTGTGTATATATGTACTACAGCTTCTTTATCCATTCATTTGTTGATGGACACTTAGGTTACTTCCATACCCTGACAAGTATAAATAACGCTGCTGTGGATATTGGGATGCATCTATCTTATCGAATCCGTGTTTTTGTTTTTTTCGAATACATACCCAGGGTGGGAATTGCTGGGTTTTTAATTTTGAAAACTGAGGTTTATGTAGTGCAATATTCTGAATATCTTGTTATGAGACAGGCGTGCTCTGAGTTATTCTGTGTTCTCGTGTCCTTGGCACCTAACTTTGTATCTTCTATGTCTCCCCAGCATGAGGAGCAAAGGAAGGGACAGTGTCCTGGACCCAGGGCAGGAATTGGGTCATTTTGCCTGGTTTGACAACTAAGTGACCCTGTAAACTTGAATTATTCACCGCGGCTCTATTGTCTTCCTTTTCTTCAATAACTGCCAGTGTCTGGCATAGCAGTTTCACTCTCCTGGTCCAGGGAACCATGCAGGATATTTATTTAGTTATGTCTCTCGAATTTCATTCAATCGGGAACAATTCCTTCACCATTTGCTGGCTTCCTGACTGTGATATTTTTGAAGAGTACTGGCCAGTTATTGGGTAGATGTCCCTCACTTTAGGTTTGTCTGATGTTTCTTCAAGATTAGATTCAGGTTATGCATTTTGTGCAAAAATACTGCATAAGGTAACATGCCTCTGACCAGGAGACATGTGGAATTGGTTTGTCCTAGGATGAGGGAAATCATTCATCACTTGGTTAAGGTGGTTACTATTTTTGTAAATCTGATCCATGAATTAAATACGCTGTCTAGTTCAGACTTGGTCCTTCTCCTGATCGACTTCAGCGGAAGAAACTCAGCCTCATGCAACAGCGCCACCTGCTGATAAAAAAGGGAACGATTTTCTTAGAATTCAAGTCCCTGGATGTGGCTTGTATTTTGATGCCTTCCAAATGTTACTTAAGGTTAAGTCTAACCTTTCCAGAGATGGGGTTGGTTATATAGTGGAGCTTGGGGTGAAGCCTTGAGGGAGGTTGTAGGGAAACGCTGAGTGGAAGATGATAAAAGAACTTTTCACATATTGAGATCTAGGGAAGTCATTCTGGCTTGTTACATGAGTTAACATGAATTTTATGCAACTACAATAGCAAACATACGTTGTACATCTGCTTTAATTATTAGAGAAAAGGACACATTGACCAAAAGTAAAGAACGTCCATGTTAAAAATAAAGATTAAATGCGTCTCTTCCTGGGATGCCCATGCTGGTCCTCCTTTTATGATATGACTCCCTCCCAAGGTGCAAACTCATGCTGACTTGCTGTGTAGGTGCTGGTCTGTGTGTGTTTCTTTCTCCTTGAAATAGATCCCTGACTTGTTTAATGTTCTTTGTTCTGACAAGATATAAAACTGTGCTAGAAACCATGCTTCTCTGGAGCAGTTTCTGAGTCATCGGGAAGCGGGCTGCCGGGCTAGTCCTCAGTTTGGCTCAAATTATAGACGATTTATTGATTATTTTTGTTGACAAAGGTAAAGCTTCTGAGGAGCAGGGCTGGGAGGTTCCAGCGCTGTCCCAGGAGCTCAGTCCCCCAGAGCACCTCTCACCCTCCGAATCATGGAAGGCTCCAGAGCTGTGGTCGGCTACCCCTCACCAGGTACCATCTGAGAGCCCCCTGGGCAGGTGGGGGAGGGCACCCAGCCCTCACTGGTCCTGGTAGAACCACCCAGCCACAAATCTCACCGCTTATTTTCCTTTCATCCTTATAATGCAATTCCTTATAAACTTTAACTTGGTCCAGCATTTGCCTCATCGCTTGTCTGGAAATAATAACTGTTTGTTTCGCTCTATAATTTGAGAGAAAGCCTGGCATTCCCCTCCCACCATGGAAAACACTCTGGAATGATCCCTGTCATCTTCCAATCATGCTGCTCACTGACTAACTGTTTTCTTCAAAGAGATTTTTGATCTTCTCTCTGCTAATCAGAAGTTTGAACCTGAAAATCATACCAGAAAAGTGGGATGGCCCACGTCCAACGTGTTTTCTGTTTCACCACCTGTTTCTGCGATACTCCTTCAAGTGTGGAAGGATGTGAGAGCCACTGAGGACATTCACATTTGAACCGTTATTTTTCTCTTGTTATTGGTCCTTCTTCACTCTCAAGAGCTCAAACTTGGTCTGAAAGTGGAGGAGAGAAGGGAAAGAGGGGAAGAGGATTTTGGTTCTGTAGTTAAGAGTTAGAAGAGTTAACAGTGAATTTGGACACCAAAACCAAGAATATCTGAGAAGATCATCTCGATCTTCATTGATTATATCTGCTGTCTCCATGGATGGAGGAGTCAGCTGAATGCTTAGACCACAGCTGGGATTCCAGGCACTGCATTTACTGTGAACAAATACACACTGGAACCTATATCAGCAGAGAAAATGTCATGGCCACAAGGAAGGATTGGGAACTCGGGAAGCACTGGGCTTGGGAAAGAGTCAAGATAAAGGGGGATGAGATGGCCGTGTACAGCTATTTACAAGTCTAACACAGAGAGAGTCCAGACTTAACTCTCTTTGACTCGGGCATAGAACTAACACTAAAGAAAGTGAAGTTTCAAAGGGGGTAAGTGCTACCTTATTATGAAAAATAAAACACATTTCTAGCAGTTGGGAGTGTCCAAGAATGGTTTGGGATGCTCTGGGGAGTAGACTTGCAGCAAAGGTATGTGTGATCAGATCATATGACTTTAATGCCCCATTTACACTGAGATCCTGTAATTCAAAGATCCTTTAGCATTTAATCCATGGCTTGACCCAATCCATGGTCAATTTTTTAATCTTTACACTTTAAACAAATAAGTGAATAAAAATAAATCGGTTCGATTCTTTCCTCTAAACCCAAGCCTAAGGTCATGCAATTGACATTAGATTCAATTGTCTTAAAAATTATGTAACACATGAAAAAACATATTTATAAAGAAAATGAAGATTTTTAAAGAAGATTTTTAATTTGGCACTGAGTAAATGCTATATTTCTACTAAATGCTTAAACTTAATTATTGTATGATCAAGTTTAATTATTCCTAGAAAAATCCTCTATTTCATAAATTATTTAGTGGTTATAAAGTTGGGCTCTCTGAATTAGCACTTTGTAGCCCATGGAAAAATCCCAAAGGAGAAAATAAATAATTCATTTGTTTTTGAACATTTTTGGCTGCTATTAGGTTGTATCTTATGAAATTGTTATTTGACCATTTTTAGTTAAAATTTTAATTTTAAGAAGTATGGATTCACATGCAGTTGTGAGAAATGATACAGAAAGAGCTTATGTACCCTTTACCCAGTCTCTCCCAATGGTAACATCTTGTGAAACTATAGTACATTTTTGATCTGCAAAATGGCGATTTTATGGGATTCAACCTAATATGCTATAGATGGATGCCAAAAACCACAAGTTTGACTGGATTAGGTTATGTGGATATATCCTAAATTTGTAAAACATTCAAGTAACGTTGACGACATTGAAACCTGGGCCATGACAGTGGTAATGCACATGGGTTAGGGTGTGGGAGAGAAGGGGTTTCAAGGGAGACTCTTGCAGCAGGAAAACATGGCTGTTAGCTGGATTTTAAGAAATGTTGCAGAGGGATCAGGAAAATAAGTGTTGGGAAGTAGATGTGGTGCCCTTGGATGAAGACAGATTGGAGGTACAAACACCAGATACAACTCAAAAGCCAGAGAGAGGAGGGGGGGTGGGGAAGCAGAGGCCTCATGGGGTGGTGCTGGGGTAGAATGGGTGTTCAGTCTGCAGGTTGAGAGGAGGATGCTAACTGAGAGAAAGAAATTGCAGGTGCAGCAGAGATTGGAGGGCAAGGAGCTGGGGGAATCGATAGGGGATTCAACCAGGCTAGGAAAAGGAAAAGCTTTCTCCCTCCCCTGCATGAAGAGAGAGACTAGAATGGGTGACGGGGCTTTGACATTTAAACATAAAATAGGTGGGGACTTCCCTGGAGATCCAGTGGGTAAGACTCCGAGCTCCCATTGCAGTGGGCCGGGGTTCGATCCCTGGTTGGGGAACAAGATTCTGCATGCATGCCACAGCTAAGAAGACCACATGCTGAAACTAAGACCCAGCACAACATAATTAATAAATTAAGTAAGTAAGTAAATATTTTAAAAAGTAAACAGGAGGGAGTGAATTGTAAAATTTGCTGGTTTCCAAATGTTTTAAAAGTAATGCGATCCTTTGTCTTTTTCTGCCCTATATCTCATGCAGAATGCTGAAATAGGAAAAAAATATGAGATCAGGGCTGGTCTTGTTGAAATGAGGGTAACACCCATCCTCAGTCTCTCCTGCCTAGAAGTGGCCCCAGTTTTACCTTCTAAAGCCTGGAGTTTCCACAAATGCATTAGAAGTAATAGAATCTGTGATGGAATAACATGGGTAAAATGTGTCAACCCTTTAAGTCTTGCTTTTATCAGGCTACGAAATTTAGGTCTCACACAATTCTGTTGTTAGGCAAATAAACTGTGAGACTGCAAAGGATTTCACTGATTTCAAAGAGAGACTGAAAGCGACAGAGTGAACTGTAACAGGGATAAATAGGTCGTCTGAATATCATCACGATAGTGATTAGCCCTATGATCCAGAATGGGAACAATCTGGCCACTGACAAACACCCAAGAGGATTCAGTTGATTGTGAGAACATCTTGAACCAAAATGGGATGGGCTGCCCCAACACAAATGTACTTTTAGCCTGGATTAATAAAGACCTAATATTCAGGCCCAGAAATATGACTGCCCCACTGTACGTGCTGGCTGACCACATCCGCCGTAGAACCTTCATTGTGAGCTCCAGGTTCAGGAAGGAGAGAGACAAAGTGAAAAAAAGGTGCCGATGAGGGGAAACAGAACAGGGATGGCCCCAGAGTTGACTTGCTCTAAATATTTGTTCAAGGAAAGAAGGGGTGAGAGGCAGAACAAGAAGAGGAAAAAGGAGGTCGGGAGGGAGGGAGGGAGGGAAGGAGTGAGTGGAGCATATAAAGCGATGACATGTGGTTATGATTTAGAGAATTTTTATTTCAGAAATGGAGATGAATAAGCTTAAAAGGAGAGAAAGGAACTTGGGAAATTGGATAAGAATATGGAGGGTAGGAGAAGCAGATAGGGCTCATGATGGCTCCACCGCCATAAAGTGTCACTGGAGTACAAACCATCATCCTGTGGTCGTCAAGACCTAAAGCCCCTGCCCTTACCCCAGATGCTTAGGGGATAATTCCAATGTCCCGCACTTTAGTTCCGTATCCCCCCCCCCCACATTCCCTTGGGTGTTACACACATGCGAGTGTTCCAACATAAATATTTATAGGGCAAAGGGCCTCAGAAAACACAATCCGTGTTTTCCAAATGGTATTCCACTTGGAACTGGAACTAACCCACCCCCTTGCCTCACTCCTTGCCCTGCACCTCCCTTCTTCCTTCCTTCCTTCCTTCCTTCTTTCCTGCCTTCCTTCCTCTTCCTGTCTCTGCCTTCTCCCCTCCATCTCTTCCTTCTTTCTCTCCTGTTTTTTTTCTTCATTCTTCTAGCACATGTCCACTGAGCACTGCTATGTCCCATACCCCTCACCTACAATGTTGAGTGAACAGATATGGCCCTGCCCCTGTGAAGCTCATGAGAAAGTGGGGAAGACAGACATTGATCAAACAAGTGTCACTGTCATAGACAGTAAGTTGTGCTTCCTTTATTATTATAGAAGGAGAAGTTGAACATTTACTCTCATACCTATGGTGGGTGTGAAACCCATAGACCTCTTAATCCTGTTAGGAAAACCAACTTATATTATACACAAGATATAACATATATATATATATATATATGTATATATATATATATATATATATATATGTATATATATATATATATAAAATAAAGTTCTATTAAATAAAGTACTGAACTAAATATATATATATATATATATATATATATATAATAAAGTTCTATTAAATAAAGTACTGAACTATATATATATATATATATATATATATATATATATATATATATATATATATATATATATATATATATGAATTTTATTTAGTTCTCTGGTCCCTATTGCCCAACAGAATAATTTGATCTATTCATTTTCAGGCAGCAAAATCAGTCTAATTTCTCAGTCTAATTCAATTATGTAAACTTGGTTCAATTTGTTCAAGATTCTCTCTACTCAGGGCTCAGACCCTCCTCTTCCTCCTTGGGGTGGTACCTAAGATTCCGGGAACTTAGACCCATTATGGCCTCAGGACTGGTGGGGGTGGGGAGGGTTGTGGGTTCGGGCCCTTTGCCAAGACACAGCTCATCTCATCATCGCCCTTGGTGGGGAGCCCTGGTTCCCGCTGGCTCACCACCTGGTTGTTTCCATGGATGCTGGTTGCCACATCCATCTCCATGTGCCCTTTAGACTGGTGCCAGTGCTTCTTCTCTAATTCCCTGAAATTCTCAAAGAGCCCCCTCGAGGGCTTCCCTGGTGGCACAGTGGTTGAGTGTCCGCCTGCCGATGCAGGGGGCATGGGTTCGTGCCCCGGTCCGGGAAGATCCCACATGCCGCGGAACGGCTAGGCCCGTGAGCCATGGCCACTGAGCCTGCGCATCTGGAGCCTGTGCTCCGCAACGGGAGAGGCCACAACAGTGAGAGGCCCACGTACCGCAAAATAAAAAAAAAATTTAAAAAAAGAGCCCCCTTGAACTCATTTATGAATTTTATCATTCTTTAATTTACCAAATTCAGCATATATCTCTATTAATTCCTTCATTTTCCTTTCATTAAGCTATTTATCCACTCTAGCTTCTTAGGTTACATTTTCATGTCATTTGAATTTCTTCTTTGTTTTTTATTCATTCATTAAAAAATGTAAGGTTATAAATTTTATTTTGAGTACAATTTTTACCACATGGTATGAATTGGGATTTAGGGTTTTCCAACCATTATTATTTCTGAGGAGACTAAATTGAATGTTTAATTTCTTTTTTGACCCTCACATTAATTTGGGTATTTTATGTTTCAGTTTCCAAGGGGTTAGATTTTGTTGTCATCGTCAATGTTTGTATCAATGTCTGTGCTGGTTGCAGTTATAAACATGTGCTTATAAAATTTTTACTTTTAGGAATACATGAAGATTCTTCATGGAAATTCCATAATTTTATATTTTTGTAAATGTTCCACAGACACTGAAAAAAAAAGTTTGCACTGAGTTTGAAATTATAAATATATATCCCATAAATCCACGTTTCCTATAAATTTTATCTCCCAAACACATCTCAACTCCACTTCCTACTATATACACCTTACAACCCCAGAACCCACAACCAGAGCAGGGAGCATCCTGTATTTAGGGTTTACAGGTATCCACGTTAAGGGTTCTCTGGAACTCCAGATCAAGTAGGGCAGCGGCTGCCACTGGCAAGAGCTAAAGTCGGCCATGCCCTTCACCCCCACTGCCTTACATCCTTAGCCTATGTGGATTCTGCTGTCGTGGGAGGTGTGGGTCCAACAGGGCTAGTATTTTCCCTTTGGTTATCCTTTGTCTCAAACCCCAACCAAGAGGTAAAATTATTAGAAGGATATTATTGAGATTCCATCTTTCTGTTAGTTTGCATTTGTATATTACCCTTTATCCATCATTTGGTTTTCAACAGTTGCAAGTTATTTTGTGTACAGCCTTGCTCTTATAGAGGGCAATGTTGAGTAGAGCAGTTTTTCAGTCCAAACTGAGAAACTTTTGATTTAACAGAGGTATTTAATCCATTTTGGTCTATTGTCTAAATTAATAATGTGATCTCTGTCATTTAATTGGTAATGTTTCTATGATGAATCCTTTGTTTTCTCTTTAACTCATATGAAACATCTCCATTTGAATGTCTAAGACATATGCCAAATGCAACACATCTCAAGCATAGCACTGAGTTCTGTGTTCCCAAAAACCCCTCTGAAGTTTCTCCAATTTCATTAAATTGGTGCCACCTTCAACATACCTCAGAGTCATCCTTCACTCCCGTCATTCTCAGAAAACCTACATCTAATCTATCCGTATCCTGTTTGCTCAACACCCAAAGTACATCCCAAAGATGACCACTCTGTCCACCTTCTCTGCCATAAATCAAGTCCAATCCATCACCATTTCTTGTGGAGCTACTGCTAAAGGGTCCTATCTGATTAATTGTACTCAGTCAATACTCACTGAGTTCTTACTATGTGTCAGATGTTTGATAGGTATTAGGGATACTCCTGTGGATAAAACACCAATGCAGCTTACATTCTAAGGAATGTAGAGAGACCAAAAAGAAAATTGTGTGTGCCTGTGTGTTAGATAGAGATGATAGTGCTATGGAGAAAAAATAAAGAAAAGGGGATAAAGGGGAAGCGTGAGAAAGTTGTACTTTTAAATAAAGTGGTCAGAAAGACATCACTTTGAAGAAGACATTAGTGTAAAATAAAGTGGGGAAGGGAGTGAGCCGTGCAGGACCCAGACACAGAACAGACCTCACAGTGGGCTAGCAGGTGGGGCAGAGTGATGAGGTGAGTGCCAGGAGGTCAAGGCAGTCAGGGATGGACAGCAGACCATGCAGGGTCTTCAAGGCCACGGGAAGGACGTGAGCCTACGATGGACCAGTGAGGGGCAAGCCACAGAGGTTTTTGCTTTGTTCTGTTTAACTTGAAATGAAAACAAACTTTTAAACTTTAGGATGGTTTCAGACTTGCAGAAGTGTTGTAAAGATGGTGCCGAAGCTCCACAGAACGTTCATCCTGTTTCCCTTACCCATCACTTCACTTCACGGTGGTATGTTGGTCTCACGTGGAACCAGCATGGCTGGGTTACCACTAACTCAACCCCACACTTATTTGGAATTTCACCACTTTTCGCCTAATGTCCTTTTTCTATCCCAGGATTCCATCCAAGATATCACATTATATCTTGTTGTCCTGGATCCTTAGTCTCCTCTGGACAGTTTCTCAGACTTTCCTTGTTTTTCATGGTCTTGACAGTTCTGAGGGCAGAATTTTGTACAGTAATCTTCCGTTTGGATTTGCCTGATGTTTTCTCATGGCTAGACTGGGGTTATTCCTCATGGTTTTAGACTAAGGTTTTTGAGAGGAACATTGACCACAAAATATGTAAAATTAAAATACAACAAATAACAGCAAAAGCACCCTTGAGGGATTATAAGGTGTATTTCTTTAAAAAATCATTAAAGAGTAAAACTAAGGAAAGGGTATAAAATATTTCAAACAAAATCACCTTATATAAAAACCAGTGGTGTGCACCCTGAGCTGTACTTCAAGGACAAATTTATAATAAGTGACCTAGTATTTCAAATCCAAAAAGTAGAAAGAGGGACAACACAAAAATCTAAATCAAATAGCAGGATGGAAATAAAAAAGAAAATGATTTAATAACAAATAAACAAATAGGAGAGTTAATAAAAGCAAATACTATTTTAAAAGAACAATAAAACAGACAGAGAGAGGGAAAGTAAGTATATAAATAATATTAAGACAAACGTAGCAGAAGTATTTTTTAAAACTATCAGGGTCAATATGAACAACTTTATACCAATAAATGAAAAACTCATGAAACAGACAATTTTCTAGGAAACTATTATTGTCAAGATTGGTCTTAGAGGAAGATTACCAAGAAGGCTCATGACCATAAAAATAGTAATAAAAATTGAAATGGTGGTTTGCAATATCTCATCCCCAAAGGCTCAGGCCCAGGTGGTTTTTCTAGCAACTATTAACATAAATTCAAGAAACATATATTTTCTATTATATCTTAACTGTTTCTGAAAAAAAATCTTTTAAAGTACTACTGCATGAGTCACTTTATAAGGATTGAAGAATACTCTTAAGAAAACTAGAAAATAAAAACACAAAGATGCACGCCTTTGTTTCAGAAGTATAAACACAGCAACAAAAAATTATTTCCTTGCTGGTTTCACTTCAGGGAAATACTGAGTCATCTTTGTGGTTAATACAAATTCATCTTTGTGGTTAATACAGTTTAAGGGGCCTCTGATTTTAAATGTACAATAAGCCAGTGTAATACTTCCCATTGACTTGTTCTATACTTGGCCTGCAGTTACAATTGTTTAAAAAGTGGACATTAAGTCAGGGATTTCTTTCTAAATATTGGGAGGAGTGTTTCAGGAGAGAATAACATATACTAATTTTGGCTTGGCAAAATTCCAAGTTGATAGTTTAGACTATATTTTATTGTAAGAAGCTGGGAGATGTTTCATCTTGATTCTTTCCTTTACTCCAACTGGCTAAGAAGTTGTTCTGATTTACCACCACTGACTGGATACATCTTCATCATAAAATAAATTCCCATTTGTACCTGTATCTATGCGTTAACTCAAATCCTTCCCATGGATATAACCCCCATCCTCACCTCATTACTCACTCTTGTCAGTGAAGAATGCTTTCAGTCTCTGCAGCTATCATTTTTTTCCTTACAAATCAAGGGGTCAAGAGGTAGATGGTTGCTGGTGCCCTGTCTTTAGTTCATGTCTGTCAGGACTAAATTCTCTCAGGTTCTTCTGGCCATTTCAACATGGTGGCAAGATGGCCATTGGGTCCTTGTTCAAGGGGAGAAGGAAGAAAGAGGGCAGAGCAGCATCCACATGCTCTGACCCCGTCACAGGACCCAAAGCAGGGTCACGGGGCTCCCCGATTCTAAGGGATGCTCAGTGGGTCTCCAGGTCTCTTAGCATGAGGGAAAGGGGAGAGAATGGCTTTTCTGATTTCAAATTCACATATTTCTTTGTTATCAGTAGTAATTCCTTCACTTTTCCCTTCTTTACTTTTCCTTTTCCTTTTACTTTTCTTTTCTTTCTCTTTTCTCTCCCTCCCTCCCTTCCTTCCTTCCTTCTTTCCTTTCTTTTTCTTTTTTTGAATTAAAGTGACTTTTATCTAAGTGCAAAACTGACTTTGTTCCCAAGATTTTAAAACAATTTGTGTCATTATTTTCTATAGATTTCTTTTTGAAATACCAATTTTCTTTTTCATCCAATGTGTATAAGAGAGAATTTTTTAGATTTCCAAGTAGATTTAAATTTTTAAAATTTATTTCTCATTTTATTGCATTGTGGACACTGAATGTGGTTTTTGTTATTCATGCTTTCAGCACTGATTGAGAAATTTTGGGTGGCCTAAATTATGGTCATCTTGTAAGTTTTTGTTGATGTATATAAACCTTTCTTTTCTTTTTTTTTTAAGTAGAGTTTGATACCTTTTATACCTCTTGGCTCAATTGCTCCTAATAAATAAAATGGATAATAAGTATAAGGGATCATAGTTCTAAATATAAGACTACAATTCCAAAGCTTCTGGAAGAAAATATTGAAGGTTGCCTTTGAGACATTGCATCTATTCTTGAAATAGATGCAAATGCATTAACCACAAAAGAATACAAATTGGGGATTTTGACTTCATCAAAATTACAAATTATTGGTCATTAAAAGACAGGTTTAAGCAGAAATAGAGACACAGATGTAGAGAGCAAATGTATGGATACCAAAGGGGGAAAAAGAAGTGGGATGAACTGGGAGATTGGGATTGACATATATACACTACTATGTATAAAATAGATAACTAATGAGAACCTACTGTATAGCACAGGGAACTCTACTCAATGCTCTGTGGTGACCTAAAAGGGAAGGAAATCCAAAAAAGAGGGGATATATGTATATGTATAGCTGATTCACTTTGCTGTGCAGCAGAAACTAACACAACAATGTAAAGCAACTATACTCCAATAAAAATTAATAAAAAAAGAAAGACAGCTTTAAGAAAGTGAAAGGCAAGAAACGGACTGTATTCTCAATAAGTATATTTGACAAAGAACTTTTTCCTAGAATATATAAAGAAATATAAGAGAAAGACAAATGGCCCAATTTTTAAGAAAAGGACAAAAGACTACAACAGATACTTCAAAAGAAAATATCCAAATGGTCAATCAACCCACTAAAAGGTGTTCAAGTATCATTACTCATCAGGGAAATGCAAATTAAAACACAGTGAGATCCTGTGCACTTCTACGGAAAAGACAACACCATGCATTCGCAAGGACGTGGGGCAACTGGGACTCTCAGAGATTCCTGTCTTGGAGTTTACAAACCCTTTAGAAAAAGGTTTGGCAATTTCTAACAAAGATAAATGTACACTTACCCTAAAACCCAGCCATTCGACTCCTGGGTATATACCCAAGAGAAATGAAAGCAATATATGTTCATTAAATACTTGCACAAGACAATGTGTGTTATATTCATACAGTCAATAGTATACAACAATACAAATGATCAAACTGTTTATATACACAACAACATGGATGAATCTTAAAAAGACCACACACTGCATAATTCTATTTATATGAAATTGCAGAGCAGTCAAAACTGTTCTATGGTTGACAGTAGAGGCCAGGACATGGTTACCTTGGAGACTGACTGGTAAGGGACATGAGGGGACTTTCTGAGAGGGGAAATGTCTGTATGTTTCTTGACCTGGATGGAGATTACATGAGTTTATACATATGTAAAAATTCATTATGCATTTTACTGTATGTAAACTATGCCTCAATTTAATTAAAAAGTCTTCTATTCTTTCTGATGTTTTATCTATTTGATCTGCCCAGAACTAAGAAAGTTGTGTTTAAGGTTCCAATTATTGGTTTAGAGTTCTGTTTCTTTCCCTTTCTCCTTGTGATTCTACAGGTTTTACTTCTATATTTTGATGTCAGGTTACTTGGGGTACAGAAAATTCTAATCGTCTTCTCCTCATGGTAGACGACTATCACCATGATGATTATAAAGTAGGCCTCTCTCTCCAATTTAAATCATTTTCCCTTGAGTTTGTCAGATATTAATTTCTTGGCTCTTGCTCTCTTTTTACTTCTAATTTACATCGTATGTTTTTTCTCTTCTTTAAAATATTGTGGTAAAATACACATGACAAAATTTGTCATCATTGTTCAGTGTACAGTTCAGTGGAATTAAGTATATTTACATTGTTGTACAACAATCACCACCATCCATCTCCAGAACTCTTTTCATCTTGCAAAACTAAACTCTTTACCCATTAAACAATAACTCTCCATTCTCCCTTCCCCCAGCCCCTGGAAACCATCATTCTACTCTCCATCTCTATAAATTTGACTACTTTGGATACCTCTTATAAGTGGAATCACACAATATTGGTCCTTCTGTGACTGGCTTATTTCACTTAGTACAATGTCCTCAAGGTTCTTCCATGTTGTAGCAGGTGTCAGAATTTCCTTCCTCTTTATGGCTAAATAATATTCCATTGTATGTGTATAAGACATTTGGTTTATCCATTCACCCATCTGTAGGCACTTGGGTTGCTTCTGCCTTTTGGTTATTTTGAATAATGCTGCCATAGATGTGGGTGTACAGATATCTCTTGTGAGTCTCTGTTTTCAATTCTTATGGGTTTATATCCAGAAATGGAAATGCTGGATCACATAGTAATTCTCTTTTTAATTTTTTGAGGAACTGCTATCCTGTTTTCCATAGTGACCACACCACTTTACTTTCCCACTAAGCTTGTACAAGGATTCCAATTTCCCCACATCCTCACACATACTTGTTCTTTTCTGTTTATCTGATAGTAGTCAGCCTAATGGGTTTGAGAGAATATCTCATTGTGGTTTTCATTTGCATTTCCCTAATGATTAGTGATGTTGAGCATCTTGTCATGTGATTGTTGGCCATTTGTGTATCTTCTTTGGTTTATTTTTAATAATTTTTTTAATTTATTCATTTATTTATTTTATTTCTGGCTGCATTGGGTCTTCCTTGCTGCACACGGGCTTTCTCTAGTTCCGGCGAGTGGGGGCTACTCTTCGTTGCGGTGTGCGGGTTTCTCATTGTGGTGGCTTCTCTTGCTGCAAAGCATGGGATCTAGGCGCACGGGTTTCAGTAGTTGTGGCACGTGGGCTCAGCAGTTGTGGCTCACAGGCTCTAGAGCGCAGACTCAGTAGTTGTGAGACATGGGCTCAGTTGCTCTGTGGCATGTGGGATCTTCCCAGACCAGCGATCAAACCTGTGTCCACTGCATTGGCAGGCAGGTTCTTAACCACTGCATCACCAGGGAAGTCCCTGTGTATCTTCTTTGGATAACTGTCTGTTCAAGCCCTTTGCCCACATTTTAACCTGGATTTTTTGTTGTTGTTGTTGAGTTATAGGAGTTTTTAACATATTCTAGATATTAACCTTTTATCATACACATGATTTGTCTATACTTTCCCCATTCCATGGGTTGCCTTTTCACTCTGTTCATTGTGTCCTTTAATACACAGTTTAATTTTGATGTAGTTTAATTTATCTATTTTTTTCTTTTGTTGCCTGTGCTTTTGGAATTAGATCCAAGAAATCATGACCAAATCCAAGGTTATGAAATTTTTCCCTTATGTTTTTTTCTAATAGTTTATAATTTTAGGTCTTACATTTAGATCTTTTTTCTCTTCCTTTTTGCTTGCAAACATTTCTAATCATTTAGTTCCAGTGTATTAGGGTTTGCTTTTGTATTCAACCTGAGAGTAATCATTTGCTTCAATGGATTTATTTTTCAAATTTATTAGCATGAAAGACATGTTAGGTTTTATTTATGTTACTTCATTTTATTTTTTGTATTTTTCTGCTTCCTTGATTATTCTGTCTTTTCCCCACCTCCTGCACAGTGGAGGAACACTATCAACCATCAAAAATGAACTATGATGAACACTGTGATTCTGCTCCGTATGTGTGGGGAAGAGCTTTTGTTGCCTTTATACTTGAATAATATAATGAAATCTTTACTAGATTGCTTTGACTACAATTTTTTCTCCTCAAAGCTTAACATAGTATTGCAGTATCTCCTAGCAAAAACTGTTTCCAGGTATTAATAAGCCCAGTCTGGAAATTTTTTCCTTTACAGATAACCTTCTTCTCTGCTTGTATGGTTCTTGTACTCTTGCTATATTTCTCTAGCTCTAGTAACTTTTCAACCCATGTTTGGTGTTGATCTTCCTTTATAAATTTCTCATCAATACATTCCTTCAATAGTTACAATAATTATTTATTGGACAAGCATTGTGACAAGAAATAAGAATAAAATTAAGCAGAAAAAGACAAACTTCCTACCTACGTAAAGTTTATAGTAAAATGGGAAAGACAGCTATTCACTAGATTATCACATAAATAAATGTAATATGACCACTTAGAGCCTTAATAAGAGGATGGAAACAGCCCAGAAAACCAGAGAAGAATGAGTGGGAATCATCTAATTGAAGAAGAGCATTGGGAGATGCTCAGGGACTTAGCAATTCCATACGTGAAGGACTCCCTCAAGCAGGAGGGAGCTTGGTCTCCACAGGGGATTAAAACCTTAGCTGTAACAAGAGTGTCTGGAGATTCAGGCAGGAGTCAGACAGCTCAGAGTCCTATTGGTCACACTGAGGATTTGGGTCCTAGTTATAAGAGCAATGAAAAACCCCTGAACAGTTCTAACCCAGTTGGCAAACAATCAGATTTATTTTCTGAGAAGACCACTCTGCCAGTGTTGCAGAAAATGGATAGGAAACAGTGCGAGTGGATGTGGGTTTACCAGTTAGAAGTACCTATATGGTAGCCCAGGGAGAGACGGAGGGAGCACAGGTAGACGGCTGTGTAAGTGGATCAACTTGAAACATAACTAGAAAATGAAATTGACAGAAGTCAGTGCTGAGATGACAGAGGAAAACAGAGTTCTCAAAGGTGGTGCCATTCAGAAGGAAGGAACCCTGGAAGGGGATGGGTTTGGAGCGATAGGGTATTATGAGCTTGGTTTTGGACATTTGAGTTTCATCCATTTATTTCTTAACTCTTTCAACAAGAATGCACCGACTGTCTGCTGTGTGTCAGACATTGCTGCAGGTTCAGCAATACATATCTGATGAGCAAGTTTGAAGTATCTTCCCCACATCCAGGAGGAGCTTTCAGGTAGGATCTGGAAGATATGGTCTGGAACTCAGGAAGTAGGTCTGAGGTCTGGGTTGGCACTACACATTTATGTGTTATTTATCCATAGGTGATAATTGAAACTGGGAATTAGATGAGATGATTTGAGTCTTAGATACTAGAGTGAGAACATTGCATAAGAGGGAAAAATAAAGGATACCTGGGACCACACCTGAGGAACATCAACTTTTAAATGGATGTGGTAAGAAAAAGACACTAGGACAGGAGCCAGAGAAAGAGCTGGCAGAGAAGTAGGAGGAAAACAAGGAAGAACTGTACCCCAGAATAAAGGTATGCAAAATGTGGAGGTCAGCAGGACTGAATTTGACCAAGAAGTCAAGTCTGATGAGGCCTGAGTAATATCCCCTCTAACATGGAAGTTATCACTGACCCACCAGGGCTGTTCCATTAGAATAATGGGGTCAGAGGCCAGTGTGGAGTTGGTGAAGGGGGAGTGAAAGGTGAGGACATTGAGATGGCATGTTTGGGGCCTTCTTTCAAGGGAGTCAGGAGCCCAAGTTCAAATCCTGATGCTACCATTTATTAGCTGGTGACCTTGGGCAGGTCACCCTCTGTGACTCCATTGTCTCATGGTAATAATGGGGTGATGTAGGACCTGCCTCATGGAGTGTGGGTGAGGATTGCATAAGACAATACATGGAAAGTACTTTTAAAATTTCCTGGCTTACAAGGACTTAATAAATGTTAGCTTTAGTGAACATTATACATGGGGTCAGAGGAGGTTTCGATTAATAAGTCTTTCCTTTCCTTCCTCCTCCTTCTTCCTCCTTCTCCTCCTTTTTCTTTCCTCATGACAGACTTGAGCATTAGCCTCCATATGTTATGTTTTTATTTATTCTAGGAAATCAAACCCATTTTGTCCTGATCCTGGTTATTTAGGAAGTGTTGATGATTTTACACACACACACACACACACACACATATACACATATTCAAATGGATATTTTTTCCAACAGAGTCTGTAAGCCAAGTAAAAATGGTATATGCAAGCAACCAGTGGTGCCTAAAATTTGATGAGTATTTTATACCAAATGTAAAATAGATAGCTAGTGAGAAGCAGTCTCATAGCACAGGGAGATCAGCTCGGTGTTTTGTGACCACCTAGAGGGATGGGATAGGGAGGGTGGGAGAGAGGGAGACACAAGAAGGAAGAGATATGGGGATATATGTATACATATAGCTGATTCACTTTGTTATAAAGCAGAAACTAACATGCCATTGTAAAGCAATTATACTCCAATAAAGATGTTAAAAAATTTTTGATGAGTATTTTAAGAATAACTTTGACACTATAATGGTTATTTCTGAAGTAGATATTTTTCTGAAAAATGCTGGCCTTCCGTCCAGAAAAATGAAAAATATGAGTTGCTTCTTACAGTGAATTGAGAGCTGTAGGCTGGAAGAGTCTCTTCTTGCAGCCCATCTGAACTCTTTTACGTAATGAAACTAGGATATGAGTATACATAGGTATATATGTATGTATTTCTACTGTTAGTCTATCTTTATTCGTTTAACAAATTTTCTTCACCTGGCACCTGGAAGAGGGCTTGTGATACTAAGAAGAGTGAGTGGCAGACATGCACATTCGCTGAGGACTTGGCTGCTGGGGAGAAAGGATACAGGAACAGAGCTGTCAGAGGTCACAGGGTGAGGGTCTCCTATGATGCTTCAGCTGCACTGCAGCTGTGCGGGGTGCTGCCCCTCTCTGGAGGTCTCTCTGATCCAGGTCTTGGAGGATGAGTTCCCAAGCTGGTAAGAGACAAGGAACACCCTGGGCTCCTGGAACAGTCTGTGCAAAGACTCAGATGCACAGAGGGAAATGGGAATTTGGGAATCATGAGGACTCCAGCAGCCAGAGAGCAGCACTCCTGGGGGAGAGGGGGCGGTACTAAGCCTCCATCAATCTCATTTCTCCCCAAGCATTTTGTGATGCTTTGTGACCATTTTATTTCTACTCCCTGACAGTTTAACTTTCTAGGATACGTTCCCACTAGGGCCTAGTTAGGTAGAATACCAGTATAAGTTTATTTAATAATCATAAGTTGAAGTTGGCTGCAGGCCAAAGCAGTGCTTGTAAACACCTTTATAAAATAAGGAGAACCTTCCTGGATTCTTCAAAGTACTAAATCTGTCTTGCACAAGGCGGATGTTAAATGCCACCCCCCACTACCCCGCTACGCCACTGCTAAAGCAGATGTGGAGAATATTTAACATAAGCGATTGTTGTGATAAAGTTTTAGAGTAGAGAGTTACTAAGCTTGAAAAACAAGAACAAGTTACAAGAACTTTTGAAGAAATCTGTTTTTTTTGTTTGTTTGTTTATTTTTTAAGGACAGGCAGAAACTGGCTGAGTCGCTTAAAGAGTTTGAAAGTGATGTCCCACCTGCATCATGATTTCCACCAAGTCCCTCTTGGGGGTGACCCCCCCCCGTGGTGTCACTGGAAATGCATAGACTCTGTGCTTTCAGGGCTCCAGCTTGGTTTTCATGGAGTCAGGATTGGCATCCCAGGCCAGTTGGCAGAGTTTTCTGGAAAGAGGCTGAGTTGAAGGGACTTTGATGCTTTATGTTTCCCGATGACTGTCAAGTGAGGGAAGCCTTGAATGAAGGTTCATGGTTGTGCCATTCTCTGTAATTGAAAATGCTATATAAAAAATAAAATATGTCAACAGTTCCTGCTGCCTGCATTGCATCCCGGAGGGCTGTGGACATTTTAAGTTATCCTTGCAACTTAAAAGAATTATAACCACAGAGGTTGTGAAGGACAGCTGGTTTGCAAAGCTGCTTTGGGTAAACCTGTCACAGCTCATGAGTAAACAGAATCTGAATACAGACGCTGCACGTAGGGGAAATCAATTGCTTTTTCTACAAAATTAAAGGAAGAGTTTTGCTCAGGGCGATGTGACGATGCCTTGCAACTGTTCTGCATTAAGTGCAACTTTCTTCTTGCTTTCTCGCCGCCCAACTTTCCTTTCTTCTACAGCGAGCCGTTGAGGTTGTGTACTGTGCACTGGGAATATCTAAACTGGAAATAATTAAAATATATATTTCATTTATAGTGGGCCTTATGTGAGGAGAAGGAAAGATTGCCACAGCTTCCTGACTATATGAGTTAATGATGTGTTCTGCATTTTCTTAATTTTCCACATTTTAACGGCCTCTGTTCCTTATTTGGGGGCAGGGAACACTGAGAGGCATGGGATACAGACTCACTCAGGCAAAAACTCTCAGCTCGAAAGAATATGAGGGGATGGCGTGGAGAAAGTCAAGTTAATCATGTGGTTCCTTGACGTTACTCTCCTCCAGTTTCTTCCTTCAGTGTCAGAGCTAGCCTATTATCAAGGATAAGTTTCAGACTGGAGAATGGTTTAAAGCCATTGTGGTATTCCATTAGGGTGTGTTTTTAGAAGATGATAAATAAGTGAACTTTCAAAATGAAGTTCCAAAAATAATTATAAATAAAGGAAAGTACAGAGCCCCTACAGAAAAACAACAAACCCACAACTCTGTGTGTGTGTGTGTGTGTGTGTGTGTGTGTGTGTGTGTTGTAAATACATTAGATACATGTCCACAGTGGAATGAAGTCATTGGTAGGTTAAGACAAATGCCCAATTAATTTGGACATCATTTTGATGGAGACTAAGCTAGCATAAACAAAGCCAGAAATAGCATACAAAGGCTAAACTGATTATAAATCTTGGGGCTTATTTGTATGACTGGGTTGCATAACTGAAGCTTATAAAGGAAAGAGTGTCCTACATTGAGTTACAAGTGTGCTTTTGGTTGTGGTTAACTATAAAGAGAAGAAATATGAAAGTCATTCATGTTTGCAGATAGGAACTCTATGGGGGAAATCCAAGGAATCAGGATGCATTCTTATTTATCCTGTGATTTTTCAAATTGAAAATAAATATTATTTCTAGAAAGGGTTGACTTAAAGATATCTAAAGGCAATGAATCAAAAAATAAAACACAGGGCTTCCCTGGTGGCGCAGTGGTTGAGAGTCCACCTGCCGATGCAGGGGACACGGATTTGTGCCCTGGTCCTGGAAGATCCCACATGCCGCGGAGCAGCTGGGCCCATGAGCCATGGCTGCTGAGCCTGCGTGTCCGGAGCCTGTGCTCCACAACAGGAGAGGCCACAACAGTGAGAGGACCGCGTACCACCAAAAAAAAAAAAAGCACAAAGGGCACGAAACATTTGATTCAAGATAACCCTCATGAAAAGTCAGTGACAGGATGAAAATGTATCTTCCCCAATTGAAACCCATAGCCTCTGGCTCAGAGCCGGGCTTTGAGGGTGGAGTATGAACATTCTCTTCCAAATTGCCTGGCATCCTGGCACCAGACAGTAGATTTCTCTGAAATTACATCCTAACATCCCGGTAACCGGGTGATTATGAATGTTCATCTCGTTGAATGGAATCTGAATTTACAAAGACTAATCAGAAAAAGAAAATTTCTAATGGTTGTGAAAGAGGAACAAATATGGAGAAAGGTGAATTGATTCTGCCTCAGGTTGGAATCTTCCTGAAACTGCCCTGAGACAAGGATTTGGGCACAAGCAATTTACTGGGAAGTAATCCCAGGAAGCTGTGAGCAGACAGAACGAGAGACAGGGAAGAGGAGGAAGCCAACAGAGCAGGCGATTGTGGCCCCCTGGGGTGCACACCTCGGCCAGCCCTGGGAAGTGATGCAGAGTGGTCCCACACGATGGAGACATATGTTGGGGGAAAAAGGGGCATCTCTCTTGGGCTTCCCTGTCTGCTAACAGAGCGTAGGTATGGGGCAGTAGGAAGTCTCTCCTTTGAAGGTGTGAGAGCAGCCCTGCCTGCCAGGAGCTGAATGCCCAGGGCTGGCTTAGGCTGGTGGGAGCACAATAGTGTGAGGCTAAGACATAGTTGGAATCTTGATGTAAATCTACTGTGACCTTTTTATTCTATAAGAACAGACTGCTGTACTCCAAACCTGTACCCCTTTGTCTTATAGTCGTGTACTACTTGCTCTGGAGAGATGCCAGGCAAGAGCATAGAACACGTGTGCAAGGACATGAACATAGCTGGTAAAATAGATTCACAGTTACATCATGTATGATGCATGCCTCATTAACAGTGAATCGGACATCAGCTGTGTTCACAGACAAAGCTTTGTTCATTTTATTATCATATCATCACAGACACTTCACCATTACTTTGCCTGTGTTTCCTGGCTAGGAGAAAAGGATGCTACGGAGTGCATCTCGGTGAGTCAGAGAGCCTTGTGCATCCCTGGATTCCTCCTGTGATCCTTCCCTTTTTATCTCCAAACATGTGTGCACGTCATGTCACCGACGGACAACTGAGACGCTAGAGTAACCCTGTGTGGAAAGATGGTCCCGTCTTTCTCTGTCATCACCCCTTCTCACCCCTAACTCAGCATGCCGGCCCCTTTACTTACCAAGGAATGAGCAGCTGTGACTGGCAGGGATGGTTGGACACTAGTGAGGGAAACCGACTCATCTTCCCTCCGCATCCACAACCCCGCCCTCCTGCCCGTAAATCCAGGTTCTTGCTCACAGTTAGAACGGGTAAGGGCTCCAGGCCACCTTATTATGCTCACTGGATGCTACCGCAGCACCACAGAAGAGCATCTGATAAATGGTTTGGATAAATGATCTGTCCCTCAAATAAATCGTCTTAGCAGTTGCAGAGGAAAGTACTCTTGTCCTTGCCTCCCCATGTGTCAGAGACGCCAAAAGCTACAGAAGCAACCTGAAACTCATGTTCTCCGGATGGGTAATCCTCTTCTTCTCTAGACAAGACGTGTGAACTCTTACCTCTGTGTCCCGGCACCATGAATTCTACAGACTCGCTGAATGGGTGGTGGAGACCTGGATCCATCTTCTTACCAAAAGCTGGGTCCATGTGGTTCTCAACATTGGGCAGGAAAAAGGAGAGGAATTTCCTGTCTTCATAAGTGAGCCAAGGGCTGAGTTTGATTTATGCCCTTCTCAAGGCTTCACCTTGGCAATGAGGATATACACAGCTCTAAAACTGAGGAAGTGTTATTTGTTTTAATTCCTGACCTCATTTGTGAATCATCAATGTGGCTGGTGACACTACAGATAGATTTCAGATATTTTGGGTTTCCCTGTTTCACAGTACTTAACTGGCCTGCACCCCCTGTTATGGACTGAATGGAGCCCTACCCCCCCCCCAATTGTATTTGGAGATAGGGCCTTTAGAGAGGTAATTAAGGTTAACTGAGGTCATAAGGGTGGGCCACGATTCTGACAGAATTGGTGTCCTTATAAGAAGACGAAGAGGCACCAGCCGACTCTCTTTTTATGCCTACACATGGAAGAAAGACTTTGTCAGGAAACAGTAAGATGGCAGCCTTCTCTAGGCCAGGAAGAGAAGCCTCACCAGACACCAACCCTTACAGCACTTTGATCCTGAACTTCTAGCCTCCAGAACTGGGAAAAAATAAACTTCTTTGTTCAAGCCACTCAGTCTGTGGTAGTGTGGTAGTTTGTCATGGAAGGCCCAGTAGGCAGGTGCATCTCCACTTTGATTTTTTATCAGAGTCTATCCTCTTGTAGGGTAAGGGGTGAGGTGTGTATGAACTTGGTTTCATCTCTTCTGCTATCTTGGAACCTGCTCTGAAAGCATTTTTTTTTCATGACTTTGCATGACACTTGGGATCAAAATTTATATCTTTTAGAAAAAAATCAATTGGGTAGAATCTTGCAAAACATGCATTTGGTGGGGTGGGGGTGCCTTTCAACTTCAAGATGTTTGGGATCCTTGATGATCTGAAGAGCTTTCTTTTGGCTGAGCTATAAACAGGTATATGCTGTAGAGGTGCTGATCCCTCCCCGTGGAGCTGGTTTCTGACATGGCTGGGGACTTGTAGATACTGGATGACTCATCCAGGAAAGTAAAGGGATTGAAATGCCCTGTATGTTCCCTCCCCATGTTGTCTACTTCTGAGATACATTGGGGTCAGATCAAATGATCAGCTGTAGGAGACCAAACGGAATGGTTTGAATCAAGTAAATGTTTGGAGACCGTTATGCAGTTTGCTTCATGGGGCCACGGTTCTATGGACGGGGAGTAGCATCAAGAAGTTCAAATAGGGACTTCCCTCGTGGTACAGTGGTTAAGAATCTCCTGCAAATGCAGGGGACATAGATTTGAGCCCTGGTCTGAGAAGATCCCACATGCCGCAGAGCAACTAAGCCCGTGAACCACAACTACTGAGCCTGAGCTCTAGAACCTACGAGCCACAACTGATGAGCCCACGTGCCACAACTACCGAAGGCTGCATGCCTAGAGCCCGTGCTCTGCAACAAGAGAAGCCACTGCAATGAGAAGCCTGTGCGCTGCAAGGAAGAGTAGCCCCCACTATCCGCAACTAAAGAAAGCTTCCGTGCAGCAATGAAGACCCAACGCAGCCAAAAATTAAATAAATAAATAAATAAATAAGAAGAAGCTCAAAGACTAGAAAATTACCATCATGCTATGGAAACTGGATGTGGATGTCAGCTGAATATTTGCTGCTACCAGTAGAGATGTGAGTGTGAAACAGAGAGAGAGACAACTGAGGCCATTAACATCCTAACATCTTTGTTAATAAAAGGTATGGTCCTACCCACTCAGCTGACTTTCTAGGACTCTGTAACTAGAGGCTGAATTAAAATGTAGGACTGAATTGTAATGGTTTAAATATTTAACACGTAATTTAACTGGAAATACTCTATGGCAGTCATGGAGGAGTGCTGTTGGGATATTTCTCTAAGAAAGAACATGTCAACCAGCCATGAGGAGAGCAGACAGCAGTTCTGGAATCTGCCGCAGCATTTGTAGTGGACCAGGAAGCCTCTGGTCAGTGATGGAGCATCCTGGGGTCTGCCTGTTTCTGCCAGTCTCTGGAGTTTCTTTTTATTTTCTCAGGACTGCCCTGAGGGCTGAGGCTCCTCCTACCCAAGCCTCTTTCCTTCCCTCCTCTCATCACAGGAGACCTGCAGAATGATCTAAAGACTTCCCTCCCCACTCCTGCCCCCTCCCTTATCTGTCAGAGGTGTTACTTCCACTAAGTCTCTGGCATTTGTAACTCTGCCTTGGCATTTGCTTCCTGAAGGACCCAACTGACATTCACTGAATAAGGTAAAACAACTTGTATTTCACCTCCGGCTTTTTACATAAACTCCTACTTCACGGAGGCCAGTTGAAGGGACAGGGAAAACCATAGAAGAACCCAGAAGTTTTTTGGGGGGTTTGTTATTGTTATTGCATTTGAGAGCCAGCAAATAGCTTTCTTTTTTTTTTTTGACTCAGTCTAACTACTTAATTTATAAAGCTACTAAGTGCCCTGAATTTATTTTGCATTTGAAATATTATCATGATTATCTGTTAGTCTCTTCGTAGCTGTATAACCAAAGAACTATCACACAGTAATCTGAGTTACTTTAAGCCAAATGACTCAAGCTTCAACTGGATTTCATATGACAATATTTTAACCATAAATGTCATAAAGGAGTTTCACCATGGAAAGATTTATCAATCATGGTACTGTTGTTTTTAGACCTTGGTGGAAAGCAAAGCATCATCTGTGAATATTTTTTGCTGACTTTAGATCTCTCAGAAGTGTAGCAGCCACCACGCCCACCACAGAAGAAGAAAGGCAATGGATGGTTCATTTCTTACTTATGTTCCATTATGCAACCTCTCTCTATGGAAAAAAAAAGGTCCACAGGGTTCAAGAAACTTTAAACACAATCATCAGTAACCACTGCTTTATATAATGGCAGCAGCCACTCTTGGTAATTCAAAGGCAACATACCAACTTGTTATGTTGGGTTGACCATTAACTCCAAGGGCAAAATTGCAGATCTGCTGGAATCTGCAGTTATCTGAGTTTTGATGATTATGAAAGGGTTGATTTGGATTTTGATAGTCTTTTTATTACCCAGAAAACCACACTGTCTACTAAAACAGATTGAAAAAGAAAAGACAGGTAGGCATATATGATATTGTATTTCTAAAAGTACAATTAAGAAAACAGAGGTCTAAACAGAGAGTCAAGACACTTGACCACGTGAATCCTGTTTTGTTCAGGGAAAGTTATTTTGAGCTGAGGAATGGTCTATATTGCAGATGTTAAAATGTGGTTTAATTTCTAAAATTTGCATATAGGTATACAAGCTAGTGGCTAGCATTTTCCCCCAAGACTAGATGGAAATAAAATCCATGGAATAAAAATCCTGTCTCTTTCTAGCTGTGTGATCTTGGACAAGGTAACCTCTCTGAACCTGTTTTCTCATGTATAAAAATGGTGACCCTGGTACCCAGCTAATGGAACTGCTGTGAGGATGTTGGGAGGACATATATGCTCAGAGTGAGCTTTGAACAAATGATTCCAGACATAAATGGTGGTAAGTGTGATGGTGAAAAAAATGCAAAATATATATATGAAATGTTGGAAAAGTACTTGAAGTCTTATTTACAGTAATCATTTTGTTTCTTGAAACTATTTTTTAAATGAAAAATACAAGAAACTCCAGCTCAGTCAAGTAATAATTGTTATAAACTCTGAATCAGTGGGATTCATTTAATAAGGTGAATGGGGTATTCTGAGAAACTTTAAGACGGTCACTAAATTTATTTGAATATTTACTGTAGGGTTTGCTACATAATTGTGATTGAAAGTATGTTTCTCAACTATTTCAGAAATAAATACAGTTAGTTCCACCCCCCCAATCTCAAGTGTATTAATAAATCTACTCAGTAAGTGGTTTTTATTTCTTCTTCTTTTTCTTTTTAATTCCAAGAAGAAAATTTGAAGATCATGTTGAAATAGAGCCAGATGGTCCGATCTGACTTTTCACATTAGGTGAATGCTCATAATTTACTTTATCCTGAAGCAACCACAAAAGCAGAAATCATGGTGAATGGCCTCCAAGAACATCAAATCCAGATAATCTCAGGGGTTTTATGTTCTGTCAAACATTTCATCAAATGGCATGAGAAACATATCTTTCATGTCCTTTTCATTTTTAAAAAGGCTGTATCCTTTATATTAGAGGAAAGTAGTTTTGATATGTGTTTTAAATTACTGCATATAATAACAGTCTCTAGAAATGTATCTTTCCTTATTTAAGCCAATGCAAAGTTTTTTCTATAAGCATAGTCAATTCATTTAATTCTCTTTCAGATAAAACTTTTAAAATCTGAGATCACTCTCTTCCACCTTATATAAAGCAAAGAAACCGTTATGATTTTAAGTATGCAAGAATTTTTCATCTTTTTCCACTGGATGGAATTTTTAAAAATTGATGAATAGGTTACATATAGTAGGTCAAGATGATAACTAATCTGATTTAAAAAAAAGAAACGTAGGCTTGTGCAGCAGAAGAATTGGGAAATGTGTTATCTAAATATGTCATGGGAAATATGGACTTTAATCTGTAACATATGTGAAGTTTAATCATTAAGCAATGAATTCCTCTTCTGAGGTCTGTATGGTGAGTATCAATGAATATAATATTTTTTGAGCTGAATGAAATGCCCAAGACCAATCTCTCAAGATTTAATTACCCACTTAAAAGTCCCCAGAGTTCTTGAAGGAAGCCCCAGGACCCATAGATCAAGCTCCTTGATGGTTGCTCTGCATTGGAAGGTGAACCAACAGCAAGGGGTCTCCTCTATCTGGAATTTTGAAGTAGGTCATGCAGAACAGAGAGCCCGTCCCATGCCCATTCATCGGTGCCCTTGTAGATCCCACAAACCCAAGGGCCTGACCTCCTGATGGTGATGGTGATGTGAATAATTGAATACAGTAAAGACATTAACTTCCAATTAATGAGATTGGAGCTGAGAGAATAAGGTCACGTGACAGGGAGACATGGAGGTGGAAGGTGGGTCCACCTCAGAAAGAATCTTCAGGAAAGGCTTTTCTAAGGAGATGCCACCTGAGCTGAGACCAGATAGAAAGGAGGAGCCACCCTGAAGCAACAGCAAGTGCCATCCCCTGAGGTGGAGCAGAGCTTGGCAGGTGTGAGCAGGGGCAATGGGGCCAGTGTGGATGGAGGGCAGGGCCTGAGAGATGGAGTGACTAGCTGGACTGGGAGGCCATGCTTGGGACTTTGATGTTCTTGGAAGAGAACTCATGGGAAGCACTGAAGGATGGAAAGCTGGGTAGTGACATAAGCTGATTTATTGTTTTAAAAGCTTCCTCCATCAGCAATCCAACATGGTGGAATAGCTTCCAGTTAGGAAATCCTATAGCCCAATCCATAGTTACAGTGATGGTGGTGTGAATCATGGTGGGGGCAGTGAGGTGGCGGGCAATGAGCTGACATCAAGGTGAGGTCAACGTGTGGGATGTGAGACGGGAGGGTTTCGCCTCAGCAAACTGGCTGGTAAAGAGACCAATGAGTGAGATGGGGAATTTGGGTGAAGAAGGGATTTTAGGATGATGTCCAGGAGATTTATTTTAGAGATATTAATTTTGAGAAAACACTTGGACAACCAGTCCCAGATTTCCAGCAGGCAGATTAGATACTGGTCCATGATGCCTTATCTACAATTCAAGAATTAATAAATCTCCAAGCAATGGAAAATTTTTCATAACTCTTTTGACAGACTTGAACCAACACGAGGCAGCCCTGGTTTATTCCTCTGGCACTGTTCATACATTCGAAGCAGAGCTATTGATGTGTGTGATCACAGGGTGCACCCCCAGACCCCACTGGCATGCAGCATGCCATGCACACCAGATTAATTTTCTAAAATTCCCAAGCTTGAAACACATTTACCTCTCTCCCCTGCCCCCATGTTTTGCATGAGGACCTGTGGATTTCTGTAAAGTCTGGAAGTAAGTGGAAGGGATAATTCTGGAGAGGCACACTGGGGACCTGGAATCCTCAAGGGACAAGGAAAAGGGGGTAGATTTGGGAAAGTCATGATCACTCTCTGAAGTTTCAATGAGATTTTCAGCAAAAAGACCCTGACTCCTTGAAAACTCCAGTGTGCCCTGAAGACTTGTTGGGAGGATGTAGGATCTCCCTACAGGGCAGCATCCAGCCCTGGGAGGTGTCAGTTCTGCTCAGCCCCTGAACTCTAGTTTGGCAGGAGAAAGCATGCTTTCAGAGTTCACCATCCTGGTTTTAATGGTTCAGCATAGCCTTCTGACTAGGATTTTTGGGGATTGTTTTTATGCTATATGGTTATTAGTTATAGCTTAGAAATCATTTTATGTATGAAGTGCTTTTTATTTATTAAGACCAGCATAAATTTTCCCATGACATTCAGGGTATAAAATGCCATGGTTCTCTCTCTTTTTTTTTAAAGTATCAAATTAAATTCAGCTTGAGCTCCCACTCACCAGCCTAGGGAAGAAATCCAGGATTTGTGATGTTTTGGGGGGGATCCTTCCTCCATCCTCTCCCCTAATGCCAGAGAGCCTCAGAGATTACTCAGTTGGTGGAAATGGGGATGTCCCTGTCTTCACAGGTGGGTGACTGGCCGTCATTGCCATTGCTTCTGGCTCAGGCCCCCTGGTCCATCAGAGGCTGGCCAGCTCCCCATAAGCCATGTCCACCCCCTGAGCCCTCTGCTGCTGGGACCTGGCCTTTGGCACTGTACCTCCATGGGATTCACTGGTGTAGGTAGGACTTGGAGTCATCTGTCCTTCCCCATTTGTGGAATATTGCCCTTCTCTCCAGCAGCATCTTGCCTGGGAGCAGGCCCTCTAATCTCTGACCATGAAAGCCCCTAGCTTCCCTCCACACCACCAACCTGGACAGTCCTCCAGTCCTCCTCATCCTTGAAGGTAGGAGAAAGGTGCACTTTGCTCCAGGTAAGTCTATAGCAGCGACATAAACACAAGATACCAGCAAGTTTTTCATACCCCTTTAACAGACTAAACAGACCTAGAAAACAAACAACAACAAAATATCTTGTGCTCACTTCAGTAGCACATATACTAAAATTGGAACAATACAGAGAAGATTAGCATGGCCCCTGCGCAAGGTTGACATGCAAATTTGTGAAGTGTTCCATACTTTTTTCTGACTTCAGACTATACTACAAAGCTACAGTAATCAAAACAGCTTGGTACTGGCACAAGAACAGAAATATAGATCAATGGTACAGGATAGAAAGCCCAGAGATAAATGCACTCACCTATGGTCAACTAAGCTATGACAAAGGAGACAAGAATATACAATGGAAAAAAGGCAGTCTCTTCAATAAGTGGTGCTGGGAAAACTGGACAGCTACATGTAAAATAATGAAATTAGAACACTCCTTAACACCATATACAAAAATAAACTTAAATGGATTAAAGACCTAAATGCAATACTGGATACTATAAAACTCTTAGAGGAAAACATAGGCAGAACACTCTTTGACATAAATCTCAGCAATATCATTTTTGATCCACCTCCTAGAATAACGAAGATAAAAACAAAAATAAACAAATGGGACCTAATTAAATTTAAAACCTTTTGTACAATAAAGGAAGCCATAAGCAAAACAAAAAGAAAACCAACAGAATGGGATAAAATATTTGCAAATGAAGCAACCCACAAGGGATTAATCTCCAGAATATACAAACAGCTCATGAAGCTCAATATCAAAGAAACAAACAACCCAATAAAATAATGGGCAGAAGATCTAAACAGACATTTCTCCAAAGAAGACATACAGATGGCCAAAAGACACATGAAAAGATGCTCAACATCACTAATTATTAGAGAAATGCAAATCAAAACTACAATGAGATATCATCTCACACCAGTCAAAATGGCCACCATCAAAAAATCTACAAACAATAAATTCTGCAGAGAGTGTGGAGAAAAGGGAACGCTTCTACACTGTTGGTGGGAAGGTAAATTGGTACAACCTTCATGGAGAATGGTATGGAGATTCCTTAAAAAGCAAATATAGAACTACCATATCATCCAGCAATCCCACTGCTGGACATACATCCAGAGAAAACCATAATTCAAAAAGATACATGCACCCCAGTGTTCACTGCAGCACTGTTTACAATAGCCAAGACATGGAAGCAACCTAAATGTCCACTGACAGAAGAATGGATAAAGAAGATGTGGTACATATGTACAATGGAATATTACTCAGCTATAAAAAAGAATGAAATAATACCATTTGCAGCAACATGGATGAACCTAGAGATTGTCATACTGATTGAAGTGAGTCAGACAGAGAAAGACAAATATCATATGATATCATATGTGCTTATATGTGGAATTTTAAAAAATGGCACAAATGAACTGATTTACAAAACAGAAACAGAGTCACAGATGTAAAAAACAAACTTATGGTTACCAGAAGGAAAGGCGGGGGGGGGATAAATTGGGGGATTGAGACTGACATACACACAGTACTATATATAAAATAGATAACTAATAAGGACCTACCGTATAGCACAGGGAACTCTACTCAATACTCTGTAATGACCTATATGGGAAAAGAATCTTAAAAAGAGTGGGTATATGTATATGTACAACTGATTCACTTTACTGTACACCTGAAACTAACATAACACTGTAAATCAGCTATACCCCAATAAAAATGTGAAAAAATATCCTACAAATATGTGCTCATTGCTATGTTCTCAGTGTATAAAACATAAGATGTTCTGTAGAATTATGATGCAAAGGGAAGGGGAGGAAAAGTTTTGAGGAAGGAAAACTGCATGGAATAAACACAAGGTTTTACCTAGCTGTGCAGTATTCCAGAAGTTACCCCAATGGTTCAAAGGGATAATATACAATCCTCAAGACACAATCACATTTATGTCTCTAGACTGTCACCCAGTGAGACATTTTGAAAAAAGATTGACATAATGTCACTAAATGAGGTAAACCATATGGGGTGTTTTGTTTTTAAAATATGCTTTCCCCCGCCCCTGTCCCCATGATTAATATGTGCCAATTGTAGAACAATTTGAAAACACAGAAAGTGCTGTAAAGAATAAGATTCATATTGCCTGTAATCCCCTCACAGGGATAACCTTTGCGAGATTTTAGGCTTTCCTTCCAGTTTTGTCTCTCCTGCTGGCTCTGTGTCCTGTATTTCTATAGTGACATAGCTGAGGTGTTAGAGGATGTGCAGATTGTGTCTTGTTTTCTTTCAATAATTTTGGATTGTCATGCTTCATTCTCAGGAAATAGGTCTGAAAATGAAGTGAGGATGCCAGCCTCATAGTTTACACCTAGAACAGGACAAACAAGTCTCTCTCTTCCCTCAGCCAGGCACACACGGTCTCAAAGAGTCTTGTGGGCATAAAAGAAGGCTAAAAATAAAACAAGAATATAAACATCGTTTCATGGTGGCATCTGCAGGAACTGACTTTCTTAACCATTTCTCTCGATTGTTTCCCCCTTTTCACAGCTTTTTGTAACTCTCTCATTAATGCGTAGCTCTATTTCTAAATTTTTCCTTAGGAAAAACAGTTTGAAGTCAAAGACCTTGGTCAAAGAACATGAACTTTTTGGTTAGGGTTTTCTCAGTACAACACTTTTCTCTGAAAATGATATATTATCATCTTAAAATTTGGAAAATACCAAAAAAACACCTCCCGTAAAATGAATAACAAATACCATAAATATTCCTATAACCTAGAGAAAATTACTGTCAGTACTGTGACATCTATAATCCCATATGATTTTAACATGTGTTTCTGCTTCTTTTATTAATGTTACTTTCTGTTAATTGTATTTTTCCATATCATTAAATATTATTTGAAAACTTGATTTAAATGGCCTGATCTCTCTCACACATCATAACATATTGAGCAGTTTCCCTTTCGTTGGCTTTACTTGGCAGTTTCCCTCCTCTTTACTATCTCAAACAGTATGGCCGTCAACACCCCAGGGTTGAATCTTGAAACCTCCACCAGCTCAGTCCCGCCTCAGGGATGAAGACGTTGAAACCAGGACATATGCAGAGATCTCTTCAGGCTGCTGTCGGCACATTTGTATACTCCAGGCGACTGCCAAGAGGTGCCTCTCTGGGTGAATGTGCCTCCTCTGAAGGGACCGATTAGAGAACAGAGCCCCTTTCCTAGGGCTGGTGCAGCCTTGCAGATACATAATGGGGTAAGCAGAGCTGGGCTAGGTTTGTGCACCCACCTTCTTGGCCATGTGCATTTATTGCAGTCAACAACCTGGTCAGCCTTCACAGCTGTCATACTACATGTGACTTTTTACCCAAAGTAAATGACAGAACTGGTTGGCAGATCCAAATGTGGTCAACCCCAGCTCTGCTGCTCCTTTAGCTTCTTCAAAATGCCTTCTTGATCAGGTCAGAGGTGGGGTTTCTACATCTCTTGCTATGCAGTATTCATGGCCAGGCACTGATCAGAGTACATTTCATTTTTGAGCAAGCAGTCGCCACAGGATTATCTAAATGTTCCATTCAGGCAACTGCATGTATTGTCTGGTGTTCTAATTTACCCAAATTAGTGATATTAAAAAGTCTTAAGTTATGGACTGCAATTAGAAAAAAAGTACTGTGGTCTTTGGGATCCTTAGGAAATGTCTCCTCAGCCAGTTCAACTGGGCAAATTGTTAAAAACAACAAGAATCTTGAACATGACCTTAACATCATCAGATGTGAGGGGAACAAGTATAAGCCAATTACTTCAGGGATCACTGCTGGTTTTGACGTCCCACCAGGATGTCCTGGAATTTTGTCCTAAACTAGTCATAGTTTTTCTTTCAAAATTTGGAAAGCAGCTTCCATCCAAAGGCAGACAGAGGATGGGAAAGTGACAGTGAAATGAGAACCAAAGAGTTCAAGGGTCTATTTTATGTCCTTTAACCAGTCCTTTCTGTTGTGTATTTTGGCACGTGATTTTTAGACATATTTGAGTCTATCTTTGCAAAATTGAAAACTGATTCAAAGCCACGCATTCAGAAAGAGACTGAAAGGCAATTGTAATTTATTATCCCTCAATTTTTGCACAGAAATTTCATTGTAATAATTGTTCTTGACTGATGGATTCCCCATTGAAAACTGGGTTCAAAAAGTGGCTTTGATAGAAAATCCCCTGGATTATTAAACAGCACCTAAAAAACACCCAGGAGACAGAAACAGAAGCATTCCTTCAGGTCTGGTGTGGTGTCCAGTGGACTTGCTCTGCACTCTTTTTTAACTTTCTATTTTGAAATCATCTCAGGCTTAAACAAAAGTTTCAAAATAGTACTAAGAATGTCTATATACCTTCACCCATATTCTCCAAATGTCAGCATTTTAACCCATTTCCTTTATTGTTCTTGTTCTCTCTTCAGAGTGTACTTTCTAAAAATAGGAAAGTTCTCATAGGTAACCATGGCACGAAGTCCAAATTAGGAAATTAGTATTAATACAATACTGTTATCTAATCTGTAGGCTTTATTCAATTTTTGCCTGCTGGACTCGACCTTACCCACAGGAGGACCAGTCGACCACCGAAGCCTCTAATGTGATGTCTTAAGAAAGACACATCATTAGACACAGCATAGCTTCTGTGACCTTCCCGCCAAAAATGCATAAACTTCATCTAATCTTGAGGAAACATCAAGCAAACCCAGAGTGAGGGGCATCTCAGAACATAACGGGACAGTCCTCTTCAAAAGTGCCAAGGTCACCAGTACCAAACAAGCAGGTAACCTCAACAGAGACCAAAGGGGAATTGTTCCAAACGCATAGCCCAGCAGCTTGGTGAGTCTGAATTATTTGTGTAGATGAAGATTAGCTAAATGACTTAACAACTGGATGAGATCCCAGGAAAGCAAATCCTCACTTATTCTTAAGAAACTCAAAGGGCACTTTCACAAACACTTCCACACTCCGCCCCACGTGTGACAGCGCAGACAGCTTTGTCGGGCATTGCAACATGTCAAATGTAAACTGTTAACCTGTCGTCTGAGGGATGGGCTGAGCCCTGCAGCCCAAGTGCCTGGTCGTGCATCTCTGTGTGGCCACCAGAGCCTGCAGGACTGGGCACCCCGGGGCTTCTGGCTCCAGAATCAGAACAGAGCATCCTGGGGATAGTGCACAGCCCAGAGCTGCTTCCTTCCCCTTTTCTACATCACAGCACACTGAGAACCATCACATTTGTACAGTATAGCAATCAGGAGATTTAGGGGCATTTATAGAGTGCCTGGTGAGATTTTCATTACGTGTTCCTTATGTTATATAACCATGATAAGAAAAATAAAATATGATCCTTTTAGAAAAATGTTTAACCATGGAATTTGTATAAATCTTCCACATAAAATATTTCACAGTTTTTTCTCTCCCCTCCCCCTCCTCACTTTTTAATGAGAAACTTGAACTTGCCCCTGTAATCTAACTTTAACTTTGCCAGGTTTTATGCTTGGTATGGCTTTATGAAATTCCCCATCAGCCACAGACCCAGGTTTCTAGGGTCTGAGGCTTATACAATTTGAGAGGGAGGGAGAACAGAAAATTGCAAATGTAAAACCAGATACAAAATTAATATTTATTTAGAATGAGAAAAGGGTCATAATGTAAAACTGGAGACTTGGAGATATAGGTCCCTTTGCTTTACAATGATCAGAACCGCTTACGTAGAAAACGCCCTCCCAGCTCTCTGTGACCCCCAGTGATGCTGCCAGGACTCACAGGGCTGGTGAAAGTCAGACACCTTGGACCTTACCGAGCTTACCTACGCAATAATTCCACTTTCTTCCAGTCATTGTAAATCAGAAAGTTTGTTCACTCAAGTAGATAATAAAAAATAACCATTGTACATCATTCAGAAATGTACATCACTTGAACTGTTTAAAGACCCAGAAGAAGCTCCTGCTTTTCCTGAATAGAAAAATGAACTATTACAATTTCATATGATAATGAGCACAGGTTTCTAATTCACTCGATTTCTATTTGTCAAACTTGGGCTTTGAAAGAGCGATGAAAATTTATTCTGCAGGATGCACAAGCCTAGTAACAGCAGCCATGTTGAACATGTAGTTTGGGCGAAAAGGACACTTCAGCCACAAAGACATCAGTTTCTGATATATTAGAGGACAGGGCTTTGGGACTATGGTCTAGATTATTGCTAGATAAGTGACCCTACAGGTATCCCCACTCCCATGTCCCAGAGGGCCTCCGGACCACAGCCTCTTCCTCAGCTGCCCCGTCTCTCTCTGCGGGGCACAGCTTCACTCCACAAAGTAGATGGCAGGAGGTGAGCATGGGCTTGGGTCCCACAAGGATGCCACTCGTCATGGGGGACCGCAGGGCAAGCCTGCTCCCCTTCAGCTACTGCCCCAACAGCCCTATCCAGGCTGCCTTGGGATCAAATCCAACCACCCATACCTCCAGCCCAGGGGGTAGAAATAGAACCATTCCCATTGCATGTGGGGTGGGATGCTCTGCTGCGGTGGACAGGGGGCTTTGTAATGACAGAAGATTAGGTCAAAAATCATAGATAATGTGCATGAAAGGGCTTTAAAAATGATCAGGTAGGGACTTCCCTGGTGGTCCAGTGGTTAAGACTCTGTACTTCCACTGCAAGAGGCATGGGTTCGATCCCTGGTCAGGGAACTAAGATCCCGTGTGCTACACGGCTCGGCCGAAAACAAGTAAATAAAGACTGTCTTATGAATGGCTGAATTTTTTAAAAAGCGTATATAAAAAAATAAAATAAAATGATTAAGTTAGTCTCAGCCATTTTTGGCACAGAAACTCTAGGTAGAAATGCCCTTTGATGTAGAGAGAACAGCAGAGGAACGGCAGCGGAGAGAAAGAAGTAAGTAGCTTTACCACAGATTGCCAAACTGTCGGTGAAACAAGGCATTTTCCAGCAGTTTCCTTTCTTCCATTGCAAGCTGGTGTGAAGGACCATCTGTGACTCAGGATAAGCGTCTGGGAGCTTGGACACATGCAGTTGTGAAGCCTGTTGCATCGTTTATAAAACCAGCTTCCCAAGAATTCCTACCTCCCAGTTCTGAAGATCAGATCAAATGTGAGTTCTTTGTCAATGGCTGGGGAAGGTTTGTGTTTATTTTTCTTTTTATGTGATGGTAGAAATGTCTGGCATTTCAAGTTCACCTATAAGAGGCCATCGGTAAACGCCACACATTTTTATTATTACAACCCAGTTAATTCCAGAAATAAACACGTAAGCCAGCTTCATCCCCCGAGGCATTGAGGGAATACTGCTCTCTCCCACCTCTCCATTGGAGAGGTCGTTCTCATCCAGTTTTACCTGAGGATCAAAAACAGACGGAAAGGGGAAAATATCACAAAAATGTCACATAATGGCAGCCTTCAGCAACACGTAAGGCTGAGAAAAATCTTTGCATGGAGGATGGTTGAGTTCTTCTCAGATTCATGGCACATTTGTACCATGGATTATTTTGTTTTATTTTATTTACATATGCAAACATTTGATTCGTATTTAGCATTAACTGGGGGAGTCACTTTTCCTTTTTATTAACCTTCTTGGGTTTCCATCCGGCTCCGGCCCTGCAGGCCCCCCACCCCACAAGCCACAAGCCAAGATGGCTCCCCAATTTGCTGTTCGTAAGGCGGTGGCTCCAAGCCCGGCTTTCCCGTCTCCCCACGTCAGCTAGGATTTATACGGCTTTCCTGCAGGGTTTCCTGCTCCACGCTGCTGCAGAGTGTTCTCTCTAACTTGCCACAATTTAATGGCCAAACCTCACATTTAAAATATTATGGATCCAAAAAGAGGAAAATAAATAATTTCCAATAATGGGCAACTAAGACCCTGCAGCCAAGTCCGCCTGTGACGCAGACCCATGGAAGGCAGCTGGGGTCTTTGCAATGGGACCTGCAGAGAGAGTGATTTTGCTTAGGGCAGGTCTTTCTTCACCCTGCTTCTCGGGGTGAAGGAGAATTTGGGGGAGATTTTTGGTCAGAATCCTAAGGCCGACAAGCTCTAACACCGTCCCAAGGGCATCCCTTTTGCTGAAGGTGTGGTAAAAGTACAGGAACACCCCCATTTTCATGACTCCTTTGTTCATACACGTTTGCCAATCAGCATCTAGACTGAAATCATAAACACAATTTTCCTCCCTCCCCTCAAAGTTTCAAGAATCTACCAGTAATTCAGCCAGATTTCCAATTGTCATGTTAGAGTAAACCAAACACGAACAGGGAACAAGCAGCATGTAAAAATGGAAATTTTAAAACATGGTTTCTTATGTTGAGTAAAAAGACATGTTTTACCGACACATCCATCCACAAAGATAGAGATTAAAAAGGAAAATAGGCTTATTGTGAATCAAATATAAATTTTATCTAGATCCATTAGGTAATTTCCTTCAAATTCTTAAAGTCTGTTGATATGTATTTGTTTGATGCCTGTGATCTAATTTTTGACAGGAGTGTGGGTGTGTGTGCATTTGTAGACTGGAAAAAAATAGCATAGCAATTTAAAAGTAAACAGAATGAAATGATTTCTCCCCATTCAGTAATATTTTTTTGCACTAGCCTTCCTGAAACCGTTTCCATCTGCGACTTTATCTTTAGAAGTTTTAATTATTTTTTTAATTTTGCCAGTTGATTTTGACGAGGGCTGTTGGCGATGGATTCAGGTGGCCGGGCCCTGGTTTAATCAATTGCGAGCGGCTTCCATAACCTTTGGTTTGAGAAGTAAGTGGGAGGAGAACAGAAACTCAGTGGCACTCTCTCTTCTCTTTCAACCATATGTTCTTATTTAATAAATTCTCCCTCAAATAAAATAAGCCTGTAGTTATTGGTGGTCAGTTTCACATAATAGGAGCTACTACGGTTTCCCATTAAAAAACAAAAAAATACAAGGCTGCAATAAAACAAACCGTGAATCACTTTATTGGGTATGAAGTAATAAACCAGTGGTTATAATGATAACTCCTGTGATGTGTCTTACAGGAAAACGACCTTGATTACTCCATTTGGTTTGGGGTGGAACTTCTTAGCTTAGTGGTACAGAAAACCAATATGTGATCAGATTCCGCTTCTCTGCTCCATGTTCTTATAGCAACTAGAAGGTTTCACTCTCAGCAATGATCACAGGCATAACTGAGTGTATAATGTGTTGTTTCATATCTCAGTCCTCCATAAAACTCTACCTATGGGCAAGAAGTATTCAGTTTCAGCAGCTGAATTACTGCAGGTGAGCCTGAGTGATTAGCGTCCGTTATAGAAGCAAGGCAGAAACGATGGAAAGGAAGCAGAGGCGAGAAGGAATAAAGGAAAAGATAAAGAGAGCAAACCAAGTGGGGGGAAAAAGCAAAGAAAGGAAAGACGGAGACCAAGAAAGAAAGACAAAGAAGAAAAGAGAAAAAAGAAAGGAGAGAACACAAAAAAGAGAAAGACACAAGAGCAAAGGAAGGAAGGCTCTGAATTATAGGAAACCTACCATCTTGAGATTCTGCCAAGCTCCTTAAGTTTACTTTTCAGAATACCCATATCAAATAGGTATTTCTAACTTCACTTATCTTTTTAAGGCAAGTAAACCACAGCACTAGTAAAGCATTTCCAAAACTTGCTTCCAGAACGCCCTGTGCTGCACCTTGCCGCCAGCATGAAACACTGTGTTCTCCCCCAGCCCTTCACTATGCAGAGGCAGTAAAGAAAGCAAAGGTATTTCAACCATAAAGTGTTGCTGAGTACTGAGTGTCGGGGCCACGCCCCATCTCTGTGGGTTCACATGGCTGGGAACCCATGGAGTGACATGGCCCGCGGATCAGAGATGAAGACAGAACATCATTACCCCTGGCAGGAACCATATTTTGCCGCCGGCCTGAGAACTGTTGTTGGACGTGCGTTCCAGTCCCCGGGAAGTGATATTGAACGGCCGGGGAATTTCTCTTAAAGATGCAATAATTCACGGCCTGATATTAACCAGACCTATGACATACAGCACTGCCACATCATCTTCTCATTTCACCGGTCTTAACTGTGCCAACCGTTTCCAGTACAGCAGGGGTGTTGGGTGAAATACGACTTTCTGATTGAATGAGTGCCTGCGAGCCTCTGTGATAAACACCGGCTCAAGCACACTGTGGCTTCTAAGGGGAGGACAAGGGCCAGACCCTCCAGATGAGTAAGCAGCATACACACCTTTGTTTGCAACTCCCTCCCCACACCCCCTTTCCCAACCAAATTATGTCCGCTTATGTTTCATCACATCTGACTGTGACCAATAATTTTTGTATGGTGAACATCAGTGTTTTTGCCTGCCTTGCGTCGTGCTGAAGTTTCTCGGTCTCTTCACTTTCAGACGCCACTGAGCTGCATTTCACTTTAGGGCAATTTTATAGAAGGGAAGTTTTAAAGGAACATTTGCTGTGTGGCAGGACTGATATAAACCCAGTGGCATGGAATAGTTAAAGTCTATCCACCTTATCGCTGTGGCTCCCCCCAACATTTTTATTACCTTTGTTGGGTTCCTATGGCTAACATATTTCATTTTCTCCCAGTGTATTTTTCCAGCACTAAAGCTCTGCTTTTTTTAGCTCTACCTAGAAAATTTTCAGTTACATCATTTGCACAACTATGTTGATGTTAACATTGAAAAACCTCTTTGCTTGCGGTTGTATATTTTATTTGGCTAAAAATGGCTCATGTCTAATACATTACATGTCCTTTGGTGATACTCTGTAAGCGAGAAATTCCAAAACTCACAAATACCGAATAGCCAAAAGTTCCAAAGCGGTGCATGAACGCTAAACATGCAATATATCTCCTCCTTTTCCAAACAGAAAGAGATTTCTCTCTGATTTGTTTGATAAATTTGACCCAAGATTTCCATTTGGAGTTATTGGAGTTCCTACTGTTTTTCTGCGTGTTGGTGGGCCGAGGCCTAATCACCCCAAAGCCCCACGGAGGCCATAAATTACAGCGATGAGGCGAAGCTTTGTACTCCTTGGGCTGCAGGAGAAGGCCATTTTGCTGCAGCCTATTTTGACAGGCATGAATTTAATTCATTGTTTTATGACAGACGGGAAAAGTGTACATGCTCATAGTACTGATTTATGGTCATTTGGGTCTGGAGGATTCTATAATTTGCAACTAATGTGAAAACAGATGGATAGGCAGACACCAAAGGTTAGGCTGACCCCTGGGTTCTCTCCCCTGGTTACAAATGGCGTCCATATGCGTCCAATCTCTCTGGGTGAGGTCTATGCCGGTTGGCCAGACTCTGTAGAGCTGCTGCACTGCTCTTTTCTTTCCTGAGTAAGTCGGTGAAAGCCAAATTTGGGGAACATTTCTAACCTTGATATTTCAGGAGTCATTTTGTGCCTTCTGCATGTGTAGAACTCTTTCTTTTCTTTCTTTTTAAATTAAAAAGCTCTTTTCTAAGGTTTCTGTAATATCTTCCTTATTAGCCAAATATGTAATACCATATAGAGGCATTGTTGGATGTTTTCATTTCAATTGACAAATTTGTTTTAATAGAATGATTGATTGAAAATCATCAGTTGGGGAATTTCAAAGGAAATGCCTCAAGTTGGGGACGAGCAAGTATTTTTGTGAGAAACGTGTTTTACATAAACGAATTTCTACTTTACAAATCATTTTGCATTTTCAGAAAATAAATGGGTTATCAAGTAAAGTTACTTGGTTGATGCTAAAAGTTTTTAATATATTTTTGACTATTAAATCACTTCACCAAAGAGGTAACAACAATGATCACATCTCTTTTTGAAGAAAGAAAGGAATTTTAGGTCTAGTAGATTTTAGTTGAACTGGTACTTGTCAAAATATAATGTTAAGAAATTATATTTTTTGTTATTGATTATCATGTTCAATTATTATAACATTATTATTAACTTCATAACATTTCAGTATTAAAACTAAACAGGTCATTCATTTTAGTTCAGAAAAAGTTGTGTTTAATTCTACTTCATTTTGAAAAGTGGAAATATAGATTGCTGCTCCCTAAATAAGACTATGAAATCCAGATATAATTAAGAGCTATTTTAGTCTTGACCAAACCAGCAATTTGACAATAAAAGTCAAAAGACATGGTATTTTACAATGTTAAAATATTGCTTTATTTTTTTATTCCGTTTTTAAATTACATGTTAACCAGTCTAATGGCTACACCGGAGGCTTAACCAACACAAAATGATCTGTGTTGGTCCAATCAGCAGAATATTTGTAACTTCACATGGTACTGTGAAGACAGCAGCATTTTTTTTTTTTTTTTTTTTTTTTTTTGCGGTACGCGGGCCTCTCACTGTTGTGGCCCCTCCCGTTGCGGAGCACAGGCTCCGGACGCGCAGGCTCAGCGGCCATGGCTCACGGGCCCAGCCGCTCCACGGCATGTGGTATCCTCCCGGACCGGGGCAGGAACCCATGTCCCCTGCATCGGCAGACGGACTCTCAACCACTGTGCCACCAGGGAAGACCGACAGCAGCATTTAACCTCATTTGACACTTCAACCTTTGCACACTTACCCCGGGAAGGGAAAATTTTAAGTGACTGATCACTAATTTTAATTGGCATCTAGAAAAAAAGAAACCAAGCACACCAGACAAGTGTTTTCTTAAGGCTGTGGTCTACTCAACCATAAGCTCCTTTTTAACTGCGGAAAGAAACCCATGTGCATGTAGTTTTTCAGGCTTCCCTTCCTGAAGCAGTAGGCTGGAGAGGCCATTTTCTCATTTTGGACAAGAGCTGCCACCGTCTTATTGCTGGGTCACTTGGGGGTGGCTTCATCGGACGATACTAAGGAGAGTCATGTGAAAACCGGAGAAATGCCAAAGGGCAATATCTGACCTTACAGACTTGGCCCAAATTTTAATTTTTGTTAAGGGTTCAGACTGTTGATGTAAGAACAGGCTTATTCACAGTATCACTTTACATCAAAACAGGTACCAGAGACTTCCTTTTATCATGTACTTTTTGGAATAGTTATGGTGAATTGTATTTATCTATCCAGGTCAACTGCCTGGAAAGGGCCATATCTGGACCCATGGGCACTGGGAAGGTAAGGAGGCGGTGACTGGCCACCCCGTGGAGGCATCACCCAGCCCCGCTCTCAGCCTTCCCACTCACACCTGTCCCTGCCTGAACCTCCCTTTCCTTCCTCTTCCAGAACTCTGCCTTCTCCCCAGCATCTGCATGTCCTCAACAGTGTCTGGGGCTGGGGCTGGGTGGTGGGCAAGAGCTCAGGACCCCTGCTTTTGCGCAGAGCTCTGTCACCTTGGCATCATGCACTCTCCTGGCTCTTCCCCCAGTTCCCTGTGCCTCTCTCTCCCAAGCATCATGCTGTCAAGTCGTTGGTTATTCAGACCTTTCTCTTTTCCTGGGAACCTGATTCGATTACATTAACTTTTAAAATTCCATTACCTACTTCAGTGCCTGGAACATAGGAATTGTTCAATAAACATTAGTTGAAAGTTGAATATGTGAAGGAAAATTGCTCCTTACATCAACTATATAATGATAGACGGCAGTCAGGATGCTGTAGATCATGTGATGGCAGTCAGGACGCCGTAGATCATGCAGTAAATTAGAAGTAAATCTATAACGTATACATAGTTATAAAATGATTTCGGAGAAGTAAAAACTATAGGTGAGGAGACAATCCTACGAATTAAATTAAAAAATTTTAACTATCGCTTCCATTTTTTGATGGCTCAAATAATAGATACAAACATCCTTTTGGGCAACATTTCTAACAATTCACACAAAGTAAAAGCCAACTTCCCTGCTTCCTCTTCTGCCCACTTTCTGGCTCTGAAGGTACTAAGGTTCACAGTTTATAAATAATCTCTCATGCTTTCTTCTTTCTATTTACAAAAATGTATATGGTATATAGAGGTAAACCATTCTATCTTGGTTCATGTGTTTTTATTTTTAACCAAATAAGTAGCTAACACTTGCAATGTGCCTGAGGTTTTTCTAAGCACTTAACATGGTTTATTCACCTGATGATCAGAACAACCCTAGGCGATAGGTACTGTCATGGCACCAGTCTTAGAAACATGAAGACCAAGATCAGGGAGGTTAAACAATCTGCCCAGGGCAGTGACTGATGCACAGAGGACAGGAAAGTAGGCAGCCTGAGTCCAGAGCCTGCACTCTAACCTCTGTGCTCTGCTACATTGAAAATGAGAACAAACCCAATAGACCACTTTGTAACATTTATTTTTCACTTCCTGATATGTCTTGGATATTTTTCCATGTCCTTACACATGGATATAACTTATTTTTAAAATAACAAGCTAGTATTCCATAGCATCGATGTATGCTAACTTATTTTGCCTTTCCTTCCTCCATGGATATTTAGGTTGATTCCAGTCTTTTATTATTAGAAATTTACAACAAATATTCTTGTATACTCTTTGTGTGTATGTGGCAGTACCTCTGATTGATATAACTAAAAACAAAATGTTGGGCCAAGGGGAATGTATATGACATTTTAATAGATGCTGCCAAATTTTGATCCAGAAAGGCTTTGCCAGCATTTCTACCAACTAACATTATTTATTATCTTTTTTTGAAAAGAGTGTGAAAGATCCAAAAGAAATAGTTGATAGCTTTAATTTGCATTGCCCTAGTTATATCCGGATTTTTTACCATTTGTCTATTGATTTATAGAGGTTTTAGATGTATTCTGGACACTAATTCTATACATGTGACATATGTTAACATATTTTCTCATTCTGTTACCTGCCCTTAACCCTTGTTGACTCCTATTGTTCCATTGTTTTAATTAATTAATTAATTAATTATTTTAGCCACGCCATGAAGCATACAGGATCTTAGTTCCCCGACCAGGGATCAAACCTGTGCCCCCTGCAGTGGAAGTGTGGAATCCAAACCACTGGACCACCAGGGAATTCCCCCCATTGTATTAAAGGTTTATGGGAACAAATCTTTTCTGTGTTTTTTATACTGCTTAAGGAATTCTTTTCTACCGGTTTTAATTTGACATTTATTATAACATAATGCATTGAGATTTGTTTTATTTGCTTGCTTATTTACATATAGGTGTTATTCTGGAATTTATTAATGTTTATAGTGTAGGTATACTATACTATATACCACTGAATTTCCCAATACTATTTCTTAAATAATTCTTTTGCCCATCACTGATCTGAAATACTACTTTACAATAAATCTAATAAACATTACTTTTATTCTTTTTTTTTTTTTTTTTTGGTACGCGGGCCTCTCACTGTTGTGGCCTCTCCCATTGTGGAGCACAGGCTCTGGACGCGCAGACTCAGCAGCCATGGCTCACAGGCCCAGCCGCTCCGCGGCATGTGGGATCTTCCCAGACCGGGGCACGAACCCATGTCCTCTGCATCGGCAGGCGGACTCTTAACCACTGCGCCACCAGAGAAGCCCTACTTTTATTCCGATAATAGTACGTAGTAAAATTAGCAAATGAAAAAATACAGATTTTTCAGTAATCACCGTAAACTATTGTGTAGTATTTAGATGATTTCTCCCCATCCATAGTATTACTTTGTATGACTATTTTACCCAGTCACTTCTTACCACGTAATAAGCATTTTAATATATCATTAACTTAGTAATTAAAACAACAATGGAATACTATGTCTGATATCAAATTAGCATAGACTTCTAAAATCACAATACTTAGAGGTGGTGAAATTAGAGCTTGATTGGGCTTGACATTGCTGCTGGTAGCAAGTTTTTTATGCAAATGCTTTGGAAAAAACAGATAAAATACGTGAAGAGTATTACAGTGTTTATATGTCCTGATCTAATAGTTCACTTTCAAGATACGTATCCAAAGGGAATAACCAGAGATGGAATCAAAGGTTAATATATAATCTGTTGCAGGTGTTTTTATAAGACTAAAGAGCATGGAAACCCTAAAATGCCCAACAAGAATGATGGTTGGATAAACCTGGCACATTCCGGGGATGAGGTACCACTGACTTGGCGCAGTGAGTGCTGTGGGCCTGACCGGGCAGCCACGGGTGTTCTCTGCCATGTGCTTTCAGCTCCCACCTCTCTGGCACGGTGGAGGCTCGCACTGGCTGGAGCCCTTGTGTTTGGGTGGGGCCCTGGCTGCCTGCTGATGAGCCATGAGCACAAGTGACATGCCGGAACATTTAATTGCCAAAAGGAAACAGTCCTGGGTTAGCAAGGATACCAACAATATTTGAAATAACATGGCTGAGTGATGGCAATGAGAGAACTCCTGCTAATGAGAAATGGAAATATCAATTAGAGAGACACAGACATGTTTTAAAAGTCACTAAACAATAGCCCTTAGCTATTGATTAATACAGACGAGAAAAGACTCACAAAATAGCCACTATGGAGAACAGTATGGAGGTTTATTAAAAAACTAAAAATAGAACTACCATAAGACCCAGCAATCCCACTACTGGGCATATACCGTGAGAAAACCATAATTCAAAAAGATACATGTACCACAATGTTCATTGCAGCACTATTTACAATAGCCAGGACATGGAAGCAACCTAAATATCCATTGACAGATGAATGGATAAAGAAGATGTGGCATATATATATGATGGAATATTATTCAGCCATAAAAAGAAACAAAATTGAGTTACTTGTAATGAGGTGGATGGACCTAGAGTCTGTCATACAGAGTGAAGTAAGTCAGAAAGAGAAAAACAAATACCGTATGCTAACACATATATATGGAATCTAAAAAAAAAAGAAAATGGTTCTGATGAGCCTAAGGACAGGACAGGAATAAAGATGCAGACGTAGAGAATGGACTTGAGGATATGGGGAGGGGGAAGGGTAAGCTGGGACGAAGTGAGAGAGTGGCATGGACATATATACACTACCAAACGTAAAATAGATAGCTAGTGGGAAGCAGCTGCATAGCACAGGGAGATCAGTTCGGTGCTTTGTGACCACCTAGAGGGGTGGGATAGGGAGGGTGGGAGGGAGGCTCAAGAGGGAGGGAATATAGGGATATATGTATATGTATAGCTGATTGTTATACAGCAGAAACTAACAAACCAATGTAAAGCAATTATACTCCAGTAAAGATGTTTAAAAAAAAAAAAACATAGTAACTGGAAAAACAGAGCTAAAAACCTGTTATCCACATATGAAATCAATTTTGTGTGTGTGTTGTGTGTGTGTGTAGAAAATAATGTAACAAATACTGAAAAAAACCCCACAAAACCATTAAGTTTTTTACCTTTGGATATTATACTTATTGAGTTTAATTTTCTTATATTTATTTATGTATTTTCTAAAGCAAATGCATACTATTTTATTATTATAAAGCCTGCTTTTTAGGTCTTGTAAGCATACTTTTAATGGTTATATAATATTTCAATATATGAATAAATATAATAAATTCAGCCTCTTCTTATTGAATGTAAGTTATAGTTTTCCACTATTTCCATAAGAGTGATTATCATCGTGTGTAATTTTTACCTAGCAGTTCAATTATTCCCAAAGGATTGAGAGTAAAATTAATTACATTTACTTACATTAAACACCTTTTCACTGCAAGACTTCTCAGGGCATTTACTATGCTAATGATCATTGTGGATCCCAACAATAATTGGCCCTACACTTGTGTGTTCTAAGGAAACACTATATCAAAATACAATTTTTAGTGTGCCCTTTTTTTTTAATACCCTGTTGTCTTTTCAGAAGCAGAAAGGGCTAAGATTACAATCATCCCAGCTTCACACCACTCAACAATAGCTATGGCTTTATTGTATGGTAACCTTCATTAGTATAGATGATAATGTAATTTGGTGATCAAGGGTAGTGGCTTTGAAATAACAAGAGCCTTGAATTTAAATCCCAGCTCTGCCATTTAGGAACTAAGGGACTTTGGGAAATTCATGTGTGTTCTCTGAGACTTAAGGTCCCTATTGGTGAACTTGGGGTCATACTAGTATCTACATCGTAGAACTGTTGCAAGGATTAATTGAAACATATGACAAGTTTAGCACAGTGCCTGGCCCAGAGCATGAGCTCAGTGAGTGATAGCCAATATCATTACTGTTTGTTTGTTTTTTTTAACTGTTTAAAGGTCCATTTCTATAAAATATTGTTTAGAGAAATTGGAAGTAGGAAAATAGTAGGGCTAAGGAATACAGAACAAGTTGATTTTAATCAAAGAACAGATTATTTAGGGGCAAATACCCTCTGTATCGTTTTCTTGTCATTTTTTGGTGAATTCATCTGACTTCTCTCCCAATATCGTGTTCATGTTACCGCCTTCAAAGTGTCCTAATCTCCACTCTTTCCCTCTGACAGCTGCCCGACAGCTTCACTCCAAATAGAAGCTGGAAGACAGTGACAACTGATATTCTGTCTGCACTTATCTACACGAGCAGAGGGAGCCACCCTGTCCCGCTGCCCCAGCTGGTTCCCAGGACTTCACATTTCCACAAACCACTGGCTCAGCCCAAACGAGCAATTTCTGTTCCAATTAAAATCCACAAGACAGTTAGGATCTAGAACCCCAAGGGAAGTTTCACCATTTCTAAGTATGAAATAGAGCGTCTCTGACGCAGGCTATGACTACTCTGCTGAAAGTGTGGGAAAGGAAATGATCTTTTAAAAGCTGGAACAAACCAGAAAGGCAATGTCTCTTCTGGCCTTTCCTGGGGATTTTTGAGGCATTTCCCGCAAGATCCCTGGTTAGCTCCCTAAGAGCCGTTCATGGTGCCAGAGAAGGAAATGTACCTACAATTGTTCACTGGGGTAATATTTAAGTCAAGGCTAGATTTCAAGCTCAATTTAAGCACATTTTGAATTTTTTTAAGAAGAAAATTTTGCTTGTAAAAATGCTGCTTTTCTTACAGAGAGATCCATAAACATGCTTTGGCAACTTTCAAAAAGGGTTAAAAGTTGGCTTATATTTCTAAATGTAGCTAAGCAAATCTACCCATTTTAGATCTATTTAACTGTTCCTTACCACACACTGAAATTTCCTGTTATTCTTTCTCATATCGGCAGACCTCGGTTTAGTGTGCTTTGCTTTATGGCACTTTGCAAATATCGTGTTTTTGACACATTGAAGGTCTGTGGAAGGCCTGCCTTGAGCAAAGCTATTGGTACCATTTTTCCAACAGCACCTGTTCACTTCGTGTCTCTGTGCCACATTTTGGTAATTCTTGCAATATTTCAAACTTTTTCATTATTATTATATTTTTTATTGTGATCTGACATTAGTGAGCTTTGATGTTACTGTTGCAAAACGATTACAACTCACCGAAGGCTCAGATGATGGTTAGCATTTTTTAGCGATAAAGTATTTTTAAATTAAGGTATGTATAATATTTTTCTAGACATAATGCTATTGCACATTTAATAGTCTACAGTAGAGCTTCCCTGGTGGTGCAGCGGTTGAGAATCCACCTGCCAGTACAGGGGACATGGGTTCGAACCCTGGTCTGGGAAGATACCACATGCCGTGGAATAACTAAGCCTGTGAGCCACAGCTACTGAGCCTGAGCTCTAGAGCCCACGAGCCACAACTACTGAGCCCACGTGCCACAACTACTGAAGCCCGCACACCTAGAACCTGTGCTCTGCAACAAGAGAAGCCACCGCAATGAGAAGCCCACACACTGCAACAAAGAGTACCCCTGCTTGCCACAACTAGAGAAAGCCCGCATGCAGCAACAAAGACCCAATGCAGCCAAAAATAAATAAATTAATTTAAAAAAATAGTCTACAGTATAGTGTAGACTTTTATATGCAGTGGGAAACCAAAAAATTCATATGACTCCATTTATTGCAATATTCACTTTATTGCGGTGGTCTGGAGTGGAACCTGCAATAGATCTGGGATATGCCTGCATTTTGGCATCATCTGAATCCCACTCCCCCAAAAAACACCCCACTAAATGCAAAATGTGAGTGAATGGCCCTGGAAATTTTATAAATTGAATGCACAGCAATCAGAAGTTTAACGAATAGACAATTCTGAAGGCAGATATTATTTAAGGGAATGAGGAACAATGTAAGGATAACTTTGACTCTTGTGAAGAGCTGATTTGTTAACACGTTTCTCAAGATCTTCTGGTGACGTCTCCTTGATACTTTCTCACTGGAGGGAAATTCAGAATCTCAAGGTCCACACATGGACAGTGGAACATTTATGAGAAAGTCAGTTGGGCAGTAGTAGCTGGGATGTGTCAGAGTATAGAGAATTATTTTGTGTGTGGTAAAATATACATAACATCAAATTAACCTCTTTAGCCATTTTTTTTGTTGTTGTACGCGGGCCTCTCACTGTTGTGGCTTCTCCCATTGCGGAGCACAGGCTCCGGATGCGCAGGCTCAGCGGCCATGGCTCATGGGCCTAGCAACTCCGCGGCATGTGGGATCTTCCCGGACCGGGGCACGAACCCGTGTCCCCTGCATCAGCAGGCGGACTCTCAACCACTGTGCCACCAGGGAAGCCCTTTAGCCATTTTTAAGTAGATAGTTCAGCGATACCAAGTACATTCACATCGCTGGGCTGCTGTCAACCACCGTCTGTCTCCAGAACGTGTTCATCACCCCAGACTGAAAGTCGGTACCCATTAAACAATAACTCCGCTTTCCCTCCTTCCCCAGCTCCTGAAAATCCCCATTCCACTTCTGTTTCTAAGAATTTAACTCTTCTAGGTACCTCAAATAGGTGGTACAAATATCATATAATATTGATATTTGTCCTTTTGTGTGTCTGGTGTATTTCACTTGTCATATGTTTTCAAGGTTCATCCATGCTGTAGCTGTATAAAAATGTCCTTCCTTTTAAAGTATGAGTTATTATATATACACACACATACCACATTTTGTTAATCCATTCATAGGTCAATGGACACTTAGTTTGCTTGCACATTTGGCTATCGTGAATAATGTTGCTGTGCACCCAGCTTCACTCAACGACCAGCAAGTTACAGTGCTGGACACCCTATGCCAAACAACTAGCAAGACAGGAACACAACGCCACCCATTAGCAGAGAGGCTGCCTAAAATCATAAAAAGTCCACAGACACCCCAAAACACACCACCAGACGTGGACCTGCCCACCAGAAAGACAAGATCCAGCCTCACCCACCAGAACACAAGCACTAGTCCCCTCCACCAGGAAGCCTACACAACCCACTAAACCAACCATAGCCACTGGGGACAGACACCAAAAACAACGGGAACTACGAACCTGCAGCCTGCAAAAAGGAGACCCCAAACACAGTAACATAAGCAAAATGAGAAGACAGAAAAACACACAGCAGGAGAAGGAGCAAGATAAAAACCCACCAGACCTAACAAATGAAGAGGTAATAGGCAGTCTACCTGAAAAAGAATTCAGAATAATGATGGTAAAGATGATCCAAGATTCTATTTCCCAGATCCAAAATCTTGGAAATAGAATAGACAAAATGCAAGAAACAGTTAACAAGGACCTAGAAGAACTAAAGATGAATCAAGCATCAATTAAAAACACAATAAATGAAATAAAAATACTCTAGATGGGATCAATAGCAGAATAACTGAGGCAGAAGAACGGATAAGTGAGGTGGAAGATAAAATAGTGGAAATAACTGCTGCAGAGCAAAATAAAGAAAAAAGAATGAAAAGAACAGAGGACAGTCTCAGAGACCTCTGGGACAACATTAAACGCACCAACATTTGAATTATAGGGGTTCCAGAAGAAGAAGAGAAAAAGAAAGGGACTGAGAAAATATTTGAAGAGATTATAGTTGAAAACTTCCCTAATATGGGAAAGGAAATAGTTAATCAAGTCCAGGAGGCACAGAGAGTCCCATACAGAATAAATCCAAGGAGAAATACACCAAGACGCATATTAATCAAACTGTCAAAAATTAAACACAAAGAAATCATATTAAAAGCAGCAAGGCAAAAACAACAAATAACACACAAGGGAATCCCCATCAGGATAACAGCTGATCTCTCAGCAGAAACTCTACAAGCCAGAAGGGAGTGGCAGGACATAATTAAAGTGATGAAGGAGAAAAACCTGCAACCAAGATTACTCTACCCAGAAAGGATCTCATTCAGATTTGGTGGAGAAATTAAAATGTTTACAGACAAGCAAAAGCTGAGAGAGTTCAGCACCACCAAACCAGCTTTACAACAAATGCTAAAGGAACTTCTCTAGGCAAGAAACACAACAGAAGGAAAAGACCTACAATAACGAACCCAAAACAATTAAGAAAATGGGAATAGGAACATACATATTGATAATTACCTTAAATGTAAATGGACTAAATGCTCCCACCAAAAGACACAGATTGGCTGAATGGATACAAAAACAAGACCCATATATATGCTGTCTACAAGAGACCCACTTCAGACCTAGAGACACATACAGACTGAAAGTAAGGGGATGGAAAAAGATATTCCATGCAAATGGAGACCAAAAGAAAGCTGGAGTAGCAATTCTCATATCAGACAAAATAGACTTTAAAATAAAGACTACTAGAAGAGACAAAGAAGGACACTACATAATGATCAAGGGATCATTCCAAGAAGAAGATATAACAATTGTAAATATTTATGCACCCAACATAGGAGCACCTCAATACATAAGGCAAATACTAACAGCCATAAAAGGAGAAATCAACAGTAACACAATCATAGTAGGGGACTTTAACACCCCACTTTCACCAATGGGCAGATCATCCAAAATGAAAATAAATAAGGAAACAGAAGCTTTAAATGATACATTAAACAAGATGGAGTTAATTGATATTTATAGGACATTCCATCCAAAAACAACAGAATACACATTTTTCTCAAGTGCTCATGGAACATTCTCCAGGATAGATCATATCTTGGGTCACAAATCAAGCCTTGGTAAATTTAAGAAAATTGAAATTGTATCAAGTATCTTTTCTGACCACAATGCTATGAGACTAGATATCAATTACAGGAAAAGAGCTGTAAAAAATACAAACACATGGAGGCTAAACAATACACTACTTAATAACAAAGTGATCACTGAAGAAATCAAAGGGGAACTTAAAAAATACCTAGAAACAAATGACAATGGAGACACGATGACCCAAAACCTATGGGATGCAGCAAAAGCAGTTCTAAGAGGGAAGTTTATAGCAATACAATCCCACCTTAAGAAACAGGAAACATCTCGAATAAACAACCTAACCTTTCACCTAAAGCAATTAGAGAAAGAAGAACAAAAACATCCCAAAGTTAGCAGAAGGAAAGAAATCATAAAAATCAGATCAGAAATAAATGAAAAAGAAATGAAGGAAACGATAGCAAAGATCAATAAAACTAAAAGCTGGTTCTTTGAGAAGATGAACAAACTTGATAAACCATTAGCCAGACTCATCAAGAAAAAAAGGGAGAAGATTCAAATCAATAGAATTAGAAATGAAAAAGGAGAAGTAACAACTGACACTGCAGAAATACAAAAGATCATGAGAGATTACTACAAGCAACTCGATGCCAATAAAATGGACAACCTGGAAGAAATGGACAAATTCTTACAAATGCACAACCTGCCAAGACTGAATCAGGAAGAAATAGAAAATATGAACAGACCAATCACAAGCACTGAAATTGAAACTGTGATAAAAAATCTTCCGACAAACAAAAGCCCAGGACCAGATGGCTTCACAGGTGAATTCTATCAAACATTTAGAGAAGAGCTAACACCTATCCTTCTCAAACTCTTCCAAAATATAGCAGAGGGAGGACCACTCCCAAACTCATTCTACGAGGCCACCATCACCTTGATACCAAAACCAGACAAGGATGTCACAAAGAAAGAAAACTACAGGCCAATATCACTGATGAACATAGATGCAAAAATCCTCAACAAAATACTAGCAAACAGAATCCAACAGCACATTAAAAGGATCATACACCATGATCAAGTGGGGTTTATTCCAGGAATGCAAGGATTCTTCAATATACGCAAATCAATCAACGTGATACACCATATTAACAAATTGAAGGAGAAAAACCATATGATCATCTCAATAGATGCAGAGAAAGCTTTCGACAAAATTCAACACCCATTTATGATAAAAACCCTGCAGAATGTAGGCATAGAGGGAACTTTCCTCAACATAATAAAGGCCATATATGACAAACCCACAGCCAGCATCGTCCTCAATGGTGAAAAACTGAAACCATTTCCACTAAGATCAGGAACAAGACAAGGTTGCCCACTCTCACCACTCTTATTCAACATAGTTTTGGAAGTTTTAGCCACAGCAATCAGAGAAGAAAAGGAAATAAAAGGAATCCAAATTGGAAAAGAAGTAAAGCTGTCACTGTTTGCAGATGACATGATACTATACATAGAGAATCCTAAAGATGCTACCAGAAAACTAATAGAGCTAATCAATGAATTTGGTAAAGTTGCAGGATACAAAATTAATGCACAGAAATCTCTGGCATTCCTATATACTAATGATGAAAAATCTGAAAGTGAAATCAAGAAAACACTCCCATTTACTATTGCAACAAAAAGAATAAAATATCTAGGAATAAACCTACCTAAGGAGACAAAAGACCTGTATGCAGAAAATTATAAGACACTGATGAAAGAAATTAAAGATGATACAAATAGATGGAGAGATGTACCATGTTCTTGGATTGGAAGAATCAACATTGTGAAAATGACTCTACTACCCAAAGCAATCTACAGATTCAATGCAATCCCTATCAAACTACCAATGGCATTTTTCACAGAACTAGAGCAAAAAATTTCACAATTTGTATGGAAACACAAAAGACCCCGAATAGCCAAAGCAATCTTGAGAACGAAAAATGGAGCTGGAGGAATCAGGCTCCCTGACTTCAGACTATACTACAAAGCTACAGTAATCAAGACAGTATGGTACTGGCACAAAAACAGAAAGATAGATCAATGGAACAGGATAGAAAGCCCAGAGTTAAACCCACGGACATATGGTCACCTTATCTTTGATAAAGGAGGCAGGAATGTACAGTGGAGAAAGGACAGTCTCTTCAATAAGTGGTGCTGGGAAAACTGGATAGGGACATGTAAAAGTATGAGATTAGATCACTCCCTAACACCATACACAAAAATAAGCTCAAAATGGATTAAAGACCTAAATGTAAGGCCAGACACTATCAATCTCTTAGAGGAAAACATAGGCAGAACACTCTATGACATAAATCACAGCAAGATCCTTTTTGACCCACCTCCTAGAGAAACGGAAATAAAGATAAAAATAAACGCATGGGACCTAATGAAACTTAAAAGCTTTTGCACAGCAAAGGAAACCATAAACAAGACCAAAAGACAACCCTCAGAATGTGAGAAAATATTTGTAAATGAAGCAACTGACAAAGGATTAATCTCCAAAATTTATAAGCAGCTCATGCAGCTCAATAGCAAAAAAACAAACAACCCAATCCAAAAATGGGCAGAAGACCTAAATAGACATTTCTCCACAGAAGATATACAGACTGCCAACAAACACATGAAAGGATGCTCAACATCTTTACTCATTAGAGAAATGCAAATCAAAACTACAATGAGATATCATCTCACACCAGTCAGAATGGCCATCATCAAAAAATCTAGAAACAATAAATGCTGGAGAGGGTGTGGAAAAAAAGGAACACTCTTGCACTGCTGGTGGGAATGTGAATTGGTACAGCCACTATGGAGAACGGTATGGAGGTTCCTTAAAAAACTACAAATAGAACTACCATACAACCCAGCAATCCCACTACTGGGCATATACCCTGAGAAAACCATAATTCAAAAAGAGACATGTACCAAAATGTTCATAGCAGCCCTATTTACAATAGCCCGGAGATGGAAACAACCTAAGTGTCCATCATCGGATGAATGGGTAAAGAAGATGTGGCACATATATACAATGGAATATTACTCAGCCATAAAAAGAAATGAAATTGAGCTATTTGTAATGAGGTGGATGGACCTAGAGTCTGTCATACAGAGTGAAGTAAGTCAGAAAGAGAAAGACAAATACTGTATGCTGACACATATATATGGAATTTAAGAAAAAAATGTCATCAAGAACATAGGGGTAAGACAGGAATAAAGACACAGACCTACTAGAGAATGGACTTGAGGATATGGGGAGGGGGAAGGGTAAGCTGTGACAAAGTGAAAGAGCGGCATGGACATATATACACTACCAAACGTAAGGTAGATAGCTAGTGGGAAGCAGCCGCATAGCACAGGGAGATCAGCTCGGTGCTTTGTGACCGCCTGGAGGGGTGGGATAGGGAGGGTGGGAGGGAGACGCAAAAGGGAGGGGATATGGGAACATATGTATATGTATACCTGATTAAATTTGTTATAAAGCAAAAAATTAAAAAAAAAAAGACTCAAGAAGTCTAAGGTCAGCTTGATATGAGTCCAAAAAGTCAATGCAATTTTAAGTTGCTTTAATAAATATGTATTATCTGGAAAGAAAAAAAATAATGTTGCTGTGAATACTGATGCACAAAGATATTTTGAGTGCCTGCTTTCAATTCTTTTGTGTCTGTACCAAGAGTTAGAATTGCTAGATCATATGGTAATTCTATTTAATTTTTTAAGTCCCCACCATACTGTTTTCCACCGCAAGGGCACTATTTTACATTCCCACTAGCAAAGCACAAGGGTTTTTTGGTTTTTTTTTTTTAAATAATAATCATCCTAGTAGCTGTGAAGTGGTATCTTATTGTGGTTTTAATTTACATTTCCCTAATGATTAGTGACACTGAGCATCTTTTTATGTGCTTATTGGCCAGGTGTATATCTTCTTTGGAGATATATCTATTCAAGTCCTTTACCCATTTGTTAGTTGGGTTGTTTGTTTTTTTGTTGTTGTTGTTTTTGTTGAATTAGGAAAATTTAGATTTATAGCTTAGTTATGATGAATTTTAATTGTAACCTCAAAAACTGTAAAAACATAACAGAAATATTGTAATGGGTCATATTTTACTTCATTGCTGAAATGACTGTTGAATCTGAAACATTTTTAGTCAGTGAAGGGAGATTTATTTTTCGTGTAACTCATTCCATATGAATCGTGTATTCCATATTATTGGAATTCTCCCTTTCCACAGGTGTTTCTTTTGGACTTCACAATCAGAGAACAAAGTCAAGAAAAGTGTTTTCCTGCCTCCTGTTTGCCCATTTCTTCTTGCTGTGACACAGCAGTGTTACCAGCAACAGGACCTACTCTGTTTGTTTTGGAAACACCCCTGCCAGCCCAACCGGGGTGTGATGGACCGTAAACCACACAGGCTTCTCCTTGCCCTGATGAATTCTGTCACTGTGCCTTGGACTGACCACTTGCTCTGTGGGCCTTGGATGCATGTCCTCCCTCTCAGAGCCTTCTTTCCTCACATGCAAAGTGTATCTGACATCACCTCTCAGGGCTGGGTGGGGACAAAACCAGGCCTCCCTCGGCAGCCCCTGCAAATGCAGGGACCCACCCTCACCACCACCTCCATAAAATGGAAAATGCAGCCCCTGCCCTGGTCTGCCCGGCCCAGGCCCTGCATGGGCAACCTCCCTGGAACATTTCAACAAACACGAATGCAGCACTTCCCCTGCTTGGGGCGGTGTCCTTGGCATTTTATACACCCTAACTCATTTAATTCTTGTAATAATCCTGTGCTTCCTATTATCGTCCACATTTTACAGATGTGGAAACTGAGGCACAGAGAAAGTAAGAGAATTGCCTTGGGTCACAGAGCCAGTGGATGGGAGGAGCTAGAAACTCCAGGTTCCATGAATTCTTAACTGCGGCTGCAGGCAGTCTTTGGGATTTGCTTGGCCCCGAGGGCTCTGGGTCCAGATCCTTCTCCCTTCCAGTCTCGATACCTGCCACTCAACCCCAACTTTAATGCAAGTTATCAGGAGGAATTACTGTAACTTTGGAGTCTTTTTATCTAAGAATGTAGTTTTAGGCTCAAAGAGAAAACCTGGTAATAAGGATATTATTAGATCCATCTCTCAGCTTCATCCAACTTACTGTCATCTCTCTTTCTCATATTCTTGATTGATGGACTGACACATAATCAAGGAGTTGCTGAATTGAAGGGAAATCAGATCAGGGTCGAATTAATCTTGCAGTCGATGGCTACATCCTCTTTCTTCCCGTGAACTGAGAATCACAAAGATAAACCATGAAGATGACCAGATGTGGCCACAGACCAAGACCAAAATGTTCAAATGAATTCCGACTTATCTTGTTTCTAGAGAGAAATAAGTTAAACAGAGGTAAAGAGGAGAAACATTTGTGACTAATACAGTCATTCCAACCTTCGGTCAGGATCTGGAATATTAATATGTGGCAGTATTATGACTGAAAATCCTCTGCTAATTCATCGCGGCTTGTATGTAAGGTTCCCTAAAATCATTGGGTCCAACGCCAGACCACGTTTTCTCAGAATTTCCTGTACTGAAGATCTTTAGAAGATGCTACCATTCTGAATTTCTCAGACCACCAAGGGATTTCAATTCTTCCTCTCAACACTCAACCTCGAGCCAAATCTCCAGGCAGGCTCCCAGCTCAGCTGTGGACAGGCAACATCCGTCCTTTGTTGAGAGAGGAAAAAAGTGAGCAGTTTCTGATCGATGGTAAAAACTGGCTCAGGGAATAAGGGCCACCTGAGGGACCAGCTGTGAAAAAGACAGAGAAGGAGTCTGGGTGGAAAGAAAATGTCCAGTGGGTACAGGTGGGAAGGAAGGAGAGCAGGTGTAGACAGATGCAGCAATGAATTACAGGATGACTAACCAGCCACTCCACAAAGCATTACCTCCAAGGTAAGTGCTATCAGCGCTGGCCTTAAACCAGTGAAGCAACTGAAGCACAGGGGAACCGGGTTGCATGATCACTCAGCGGGTGGCAGAGACAGGAGGTAAAGAAAGGGCTCTTTGACACCTCACATCCAGGATGAGTCCCCACACTACTGTTTTCAGTGTCCTTCTGGATGTGGGAGCTGATTCTCCTGGATGGTAACACAGAGGAGGGGCTTAGACTGGGGAAAAGGAACCACACAGGTATTATTATTTGAAGTTGACACCACTGAATTTTTAGAAATACTGAAAAACCAGTTAAAATTTTAGAACTAATACCCAAATCAGGCAGTGTTGTTAAATATAAAAACAAATACACCAAAATTATAACTTTCCGAGCACAAGCAATAAGTTATTTGAAAACATGAGAAAATATATGCGTCACATGAGCAAAAAGAAAAGGGCCAATCCCCCGCCCCACCAAAAAAAACAGAGGAATGACTTTAAGGATAAATGTGCAAAAGCATCACATATGTACCACAAGAATTAACTGAAGATCATAAAATCTTAGAACTGGAAAGACATATCATGTGGTATGAGGTTGGTGGGTTATGGCACAATGTCAGTCTTTCCCAAAAGATTGCATCAGCTTAATACCCTTCATCAAAATCTTGATGGAATTTCCTTGGAAAGGGTAAAAGAGATTTTTCTGGAAAGATAGCCAGGCAAAAATATCCAGGATTTTTACAAAAGCAGAGGAAGAGGACCACGGGGCATTGCTCCTGCTGGTGGCTAGAGACTGTAACAGTAGCTACGGCTTGTAACTAACCTTGTAAGCAACCTTTGTAACGAATCCCTGTAAGCACTCTGCCCTGTCTGTCCTGAGCTGTCAACAGTTCTCTGCATCCAACAACCTCATGCAAAAAGGACCACAACTATCCCCTTTTGGCAGAAGCCAGATGGTTTTTAGTGCTTCTTCACAAAGTCGTACAACTAATGGCAGGTATTTTTACAGCACCATGCAATTTTTTGAGTACATACCTGCTTACCTGCTATGCTGTGAGCTACAAAAAGCCAAACCAGGTAGCAGTGATGCAAAATCAATGATGGGCCAATGGACCAGAAATGGGTGCCCTGGACTGAGCATGTACTAGAGGAAACATCACTTATCATGGAATATGATATTCTTCAAAAATTGGTGCTGAACAGTTACCTATTTTGGAAAAAGAAAACAAAACAATCTCACATTATGCGACCTACTAAAGTAAATTCTTGGATTAAGGAACTAAACGGAAAAAGTAAAATTTTTTATTTTATTTTTTTACAATACAGAAAAACACGTGAAAGTCCATAAGTTCTCATGTTGGAGAAGGGCTTTCTATATATGAAAGAAATCACAAGGGAAAAGTAATAGGAAGATTTTACTACCTGAAATGTCAAAAAATATCTTAACTAAATTAGAACATCTGAAATCGGTTAAAATTACAATGAAATGCCTCTGCTTAATGTAGAAAGAGCTCATATTTTGTGAAGGGAGCTAAGACTATATCTCAAGCTGATGAAAAGTTCTTGTTCTGTAGTTTCCTAATTCTTGTTCAAAGACTTTATTCTAAGGAAAACTATCATCAGTGAGGCCGAAGTTGAAAGGATCTTTCCAGAAGCAAACTTTGTCATAGCAAAAGGTGCAAAATAATCTAACTGGACGAAGAAATTCAGTAGGAGAAGACGTTAACTAATTCTTGTCCATCTGTATGAAAAACACAGTAACATGGGGAGCTCTGAGGACAAAAGTTTAAAACTATATGTATATCTGGAAAAGAGAAAAATAATTGTCAGATTATGCATGGAACGTTCAAAGGTGGGGAAGAGAGACAGTGGGCTAGAGATTCTTAGTTTTGTTTTCTAATTTACTTATTTTTAAATTTCTGCAGTATTTTATTTTGTATTGTAAAAACAAACCATGTTTGTAATTAGAAAAGGAAAAAAATATTAAACTGAAAAGCTAGGTTTAAAATTACACATCAAATGGGACTTCTCTGGTGGTCCAGTGGTTAAGACTCCGAGCTCCCAATGCAGGGGCCACGGGTTTGATCCCTGGTCAGGGAAATAAGATCCAGCCTGCCACGCAGTGCAGCCTAAAAAAAAAAAATCACATCAGACATGATCCCATGATTATAATTTTTGCTTATCTCTCCATATATAGACGTAAATATATCAGAAAAAATCATGGTAATGATCTGAGGGAAAGTTTTATAGGCAATTCTCTATTTCATTTTTAACCAATTTTTATACTTTTCAAAATCTAAACTATTTTATCTTATTTTTCTAATAGGAAAAAAATAAACGACGTGCTTTTGTGTAGAGACAAATCCCAAAGGTGTCTGCCTCCAACCCTCTGCAAGCAGAATTCTTTGTGTTATTTTACTGCACATGAGGACAAGCCATTTCACGTACTTCTGCCTCTGGTTTAAATTCTACAGGAGCCATCCCGCTTCTGTTTGTGTCTCATTTAAATTTCCAGGTAGAGGTGGGTGCAGCGTGAAGAGGAGGACAGGGCCCCTTGTTCCCATCACATCCCGCAGCTGTGGTTGAAGGTCGGCTGTTCTTAGGAGACAGAGACAAGTCGTGGCCCGCAGAGCCTCCAAGGCCACGCCGGCTTAGAGGGGTGTCACCAGAAGAATGTCTGGAGCCGGATTTTGGAAACTGTGATCCCAGGAGAAGCTTCTGGGTGGAGAACGGTAGCATGTTTCCCTGTCCCGCGCTAGGGTTTCAGTGAGTGTTGCTGGCAGCATCCAGATCTGAAGGTGAGATGGATTTGACCGTCACCGTGATGGGAAGTGCTTTGCTGGAAATTTTAACCCCGACGTTCGTGTTTGAAAACATACCTTGTTGCCTCTAACTGCTGCGAGCTCCCTTCCTCTCAGGAAGTCTGCCAGCAGGAAATGAGAGCGGCCTGTGGGCTTCTGTAAACAGCAGAGTCCAGAAAAATCAGGGACGTCGACCTGCCCAGCATTCATCTCTCAGCAGATCAAACTCCCTTCCCTGCAGACTGAGTTTCCCCACCTCCTCACACCCTGGACTTTTTCCTGAATTTCCTTTTCACATCATGCTAACTCATGCCTTACGTGCCTTTTTTTATCCTGCTGTGTGGCTGTCAAACCACAAATTCAGTGGGTGGTCATGGAATTGTGCCCTCGACACTGTAAGGAGAGTAGGTGTGGCGTCGACACCACTCAAGACAGGATCTTTCCGCACCAGGTGTAGGAGCTTCCGATGTAGAACGAGCATCACCTCCGCTGCTGAACGCATGGTCCCTCCTTTGGCCCAAGTAGGCCAGGCGGCCAGATGTCACCTGTGCTCCAGGAGGGGGTTCCTTCACACCCACAACTGACTGAGCCGTGTCCAGAGGCCTGGCAACCAAAGCAGGGCAGAATCTTTCCAAACATTACCTTCCACTGGAAAAATCAGCTCTATTCTGTCTGCACTGTGGGCTTATTGGCAGCTGTCTCTCCAGACCTCAGCTGCCACATGGCTGGGTTCCCCAACTTAGAAGTCTGGCTGAGGTTCTGTGCCTCTTGAACCCCATCGGGAAGGAGCTGTTCATTGTGGATTTGCTTGCTAGTGGACAAAACAGATGTTCTGTTTTGTCTTCTAGAGTGAGTTGGCTGACAATTCCAAGCTATGGATTTATATTTTAAGACCCACTTACGCGACTGTTGCATCTTCTTTTATAAATGACTTGAAGAGTGGTCAGAAGAGTTGTTTAGAACGCCAGGACCTGGCGAATAGGGGCCCAGCAGTCAATCTGGGGACATAAAGGATTAAATAGCAAATTATTCAGGCAGAATATTAACCTCAATACACAGAGTGTTTTAAACACTTTCATCCTTCCTAAATCCTTTCTGCATGCCTGCAGAAGTGCCAGAAAATATAAGCCATTTTGCTTTCCATGGAAAATGCAGGCAAATTAAAAGGGGGAGGAGAATAAACAATTGATGACTTTGGCACAGCAGACAACAGTTCTCTCCTCCAAGGGTGGATTTATAGACTTCTCTCTGCATTAGGTTTATGGGGGGAGCAGTTGGGGGGTAAAATATCTCCAGGCCCAGGCCACACCCAAGACCAGTGAAGCCACAATCTGTTAACCTTTCAAGGGATCTGATCTCTCCACAAGGTGAGTGTTTGGAGGATGTCACTGCAAGCTGGTGTCTGACCTGAGGCTGAGGGAAGCCGGGGTGGGGCGGGGGGAGCTGGCGGTTGGGGAGGGGCGGGACTCCAGCCCAGCCCAGCAAGGCGCGGAGCACCAGCACAAGAATCCCAGCTCTGCTCTGCACAGCCATCCTGTGCTCCAGCAACTCCAGCATATTTGCAGACCGCTCCAGGACCCCTCGTGACTCTGCTCACATCACTTCCGGGGGAAGGCTCTAGACTGCTCTGGTGTCAATGGACACACACGACCTTTGATCATCCACCCACCCCCACCCCCTAGAGATTTCCATGGGGGGCAAGGACTGTGTCTTTCATTTCCACATTCCTCTATATCCCCTGGATTAGATAAGTGTTAGGATCCACTGAATATTTTTAAGAGAGTGGGTGGATGAATTAATCAATCAATATAAATATTCACCTGGCTTTTAGCAATTCATTTCAGTTCAGCAAATATTTATCAAGTGCCTCCTATGGACCAGGACCCCTAGAGTAAGCTCTGAGGCTATCATTCTAACCGAGAGAGGCCCTGCAAATGGATGGTGCCCCACAGTTTCCCAGAGGACCCCTCTATGGCTGGGTCCTTCATCTGTCCTGTAACAAGCCTGTTAATTTCCTATTATTTCTTCAGTTTTTCTCATGAAGACTGGCTTTACCTCTGACTTGCTTCTCCAATGAAGACTGTGGATATAGAAAAGCAAAGTGTAGTCAGGGTGGACCAGCTCCTGCCCGTGGGAGTTGAAAGGGTGCTTATTTTAGTATGTGTTTTACACGGGGGCTCCCTTCAGAAGCCTCTCCAACTGACCTGTCTTTTGAGAGGGGAGTACTTGCTCAGAGAGGAATAGAATTTAATATAAACATTCCTCGCCCCCAAAGATGAACTGACACCAAAGGCAAAAGCCTGGTCTCGGATTGTGTATAAAACTGCCTGTTCTAATATCGGAACTCACAGAATGGCCTTCCAATTAATTTGGAGTTTGGATGGAAAACATGTTCAAACTTTTGCCCTAAATCAGTCAGCCAGTAACTATTTCTGTGCCCTTCATATAGCCCTTGTACTATATACTTATGTTTTATTTCTCCAGAGTCAAAAAAAAAAAAAAAAAAGGTGAAATCTACAAATTGATGCCTGGGTTGGAACACCACGTGCAGAAGCTGTGGCTCCTTCACAGGGCAGCACGGCCGCCCCTTCTCCCCTTGCAGGATACAGGCCTTGTCTTTTCTTTTTTTTTTTTTTTTTTTTTTTTTTGCGGTATGCGGGCCTCTCACTGTTGTGGCCTCCCCCGTTGCGGAGCACAGGCTCCGGACGCGCAGGCTCCGGACGCGCAGGCTCAGCGGCCATGGCTTACGGGCCCAGCCGCTCCGCGGCATATGGGATCCTCCCAGACCGGGGCACGAACCCGTATCCCCTGCATCGGCAGGCGGACTCTCAACCACTTGCGCCACCAGGGAGGCCCCTTGTCTTTTCTTAACAGAACTTTGCCACAGTTCCACAGGTGCTTTCTTTGGCAATAGAGGGATTCTTATTTGAGGGAGAATTTCCGAAAGGACTTGATCCAGATTTGCTCCGTGGAACTGTGTGAAAGTCCAAGATTTGCCTGACCACAGCTTTGAAGGAGTGTCTGTGCCGGAAGTCCTTGAATCTTGTTTATGACCTGACCTCCTTGACAGCAGAAATTTCCAACAAACTAAATGCCACCAACTCTGAGATGCAGGAAGGAGAGTCCCGTCAACAAAGGCTTGGGTTTATTCCCATCTTGTATCACATAATGAGGAGAAGGTGACCTAATGCAAAACTTCTTTATGTTATCACAGATCTTAGGGCCTGTCTTCAAGCAATAAATGCAGGAAATTCCAAGTTTGGGGTAAAAGCAGTGGGGAGTGTCCTGAAATGTGATGAAGTGGGAAGGAATAAACCGTTAACTTCTAAGAAAATCTACCAATTGAAACTGTAATTAGGTCATTTCAAAAACAGTGATCTAACTTGAAGATTAGATGACCAGTATTGACATGTTGACAACTTATATATACAACAAGTGTACAATTTATGAGTCATAATAATTGTGATTTCTGCAAAGTTCACATGGAAAAACTCCAGGATGCTTGATGCTTGTCTGATCCACTGTGGAGGGCCCTTTGTGGAGGGTGTGGACCGTATAACAAGTGCCCACAAGTGTAGGCAATTCAAAGATAGTGAAAGTGCTTTTAATAATTTTGTCTTATAATAATTGTCTAGTAATAATTTTTATTTTCCTAACAATAGTCTAAGTTTATCTCAAAGTCTAGGCATAGTGCTTTTGAAATGCATGGTTTGTGTCAAAGCTTATGGGCCATAATTAAAAATAATAAATGGTATTGTATCTTACTTTTATTTTAGTACTCTCTCTTATTTCCTGAAATGTAAGCTGTGCCTGTAGGGAAAAAAGTGAGTCAATTTTCTTGGCGAGACATCATTGTAACAGAACCACTGCAAGAAAAGAGGACTCCCAGGTCAGTATTTGGTTAATTAGTTTAATACTAATCTAAATGATTCTATCTCTCTGCAAACTTCTTTATTCTAGCATCAAGAGTCCCTCTTCTGTGTGTAGGAAATAGGCAGTACACAAGCAAAGACCTAATACTGGTAAAATGGACTTTCCCCCCTAAAACAGAACACATATTTTATATTTATTTAATAGCTTTTAACGACTCAGTCAAATATAGCTTAAAAATACTAAAATACTACCAACTTACAAAGAAAATAATTTTTTCATTTGTCTGAGAAAAGCAAACAAAGCAATCTTTTCCTTAAACTCTTTAAAATTTCTCTGGTAATTTATATTTTTGAGAAACCATTTCCTTCTAGATTTTTAAAACAATATAAATATTTATGTGCTACCAAAATATGCTAAGCCTAAATATATATTATATTTATATTTCTTTTTTATGGTTCTGAGCTCACTTTATGGGCAACGTAATTTTGGGAAACTCACGTATACTATATGGAAAATACTTTTAAATTTTATCTTTTGTTATCTAATTAATAAATGGATTTTTCAGTGTAAACAGAAAAAAAAAAGATATGAAATATCTAGGGTGAATGTAATTTTTGTAACCAAGCAACTCTGTGGCCTTGGCTCCCCATGCCATGTTTTAAATTCTGCCCTTTCCCAAACCCCAAAGTCCTACCTTCAACTTCTGGCTTCAAACACACTCCAAGGAAACAAGACACTGGAAGTCTGAGAGTGCAAGTGAAAAAGCCAAAGGAAAGTTCTTTAGAACATTTAATCATCTTGAAAACAATCAAACATGAGACACATTCATATATGTGGCTCTTTAGTAAAAGGATAGTAGAAAGTGAAAGTAGAACAGTGATTCTGAATACTAACAGGTTTGATTAAAGTTTCAATCTCTTCGTGTTTGAGGACTTTTTCCTCCTAAGTCTCTAAAGATGCCAGACTTGAAATCTATTCCTGTCCTGGTGATGCCCTACCCTGTAGTTGGGGAATGTGTGAGCGGGGAGAGAAGCAGCTGTAGAAAGAGGTAGATACAAAATGCAATCCTTTTCTCTCAAAAAAGTGCAACAGTCACTCCTAAAACATTAGCCATGATAGTGTTTTGAAACAGTATTTTAAAACAGAAAGGGACCTTTTGAGTTCAGGACTATGTGTACATCTGGGACTGCCTTGCCCGGTCTTCAGCTTTTCATGTATAAATAGACCAGCAGGTTCACCCACAGGGCCTGGACCCTCTCCGGCCATGGCAAGTCAGCATCCAAGCAACGCCCGGGGACATAGCTTACAGGAAAACAGAAAGGTGGCCTGCTGCATGCCTGGGGGGAAGCTCGGGGTACATCCATTCTTTTTTTTTCTTACATTTTCTACAGGTTCAGGTGGGTGAAGATCCAAATCAATCTCTCATCTGTTTCAGGAGGGAGGTGTCAGAACCACAACAAAACAGAGTCCCCTCCCCACACCTGCCTGGCACGAAGAAATAATTCCCAGGGAATTTCCTGTGTTTCATTTTGTTTTGTTTTGTCTAAAAGACTGAGCCCCCACCCCACGAATATACTAAGTGAACTAATTTCTGCGTTATATTTCTTGCAACGATTTTCATTTTATTAGTTTTTCTACTTCACATCACTAGTGATTTAACATCACTCCGGCACCTGAAATGTTACAGTTCGATAAAATAAGTAAATTAATAAAACCTAAAGTGCTTCCAAGCTGGGCAGACGCCTTTTGGTATGCTGTGCTTTTACTGCTCTTCCCAGCTGATATTTATAACTCGGCCATATGTGGTTATAAAGATTTATTATGAGCCTGTGGAATACGTTCTGTTAATGTGTACAGTAAACGTCCAAGTTTTGACTCTCTGAGCCTTGGAGAGTTCTAATAAGATGAAGCCATCTTGACCAGGGGCCAAGCCATGCACCGTTGGAAGGAAGCCTCATACTGACGAGGGCTTAGCTGTGCGCCCCAGATTGTACATACCCTGTGTGTGTGTGTCGGTTTGCTGAAAACATTTGCAAAGGTCAGGTAGGTATTTTTCTTCTTTATCACCATCCTCAGCTGAGAAGAGCTGAAGTCGGAGAATCTGTTGACCAAAAGTTGAAATGGAAATTTTTAAGATGACAAATAAAGGCCAGACTGCAAAGGCAGGGCAGAGCCAGCCAGGAGTACAGTGAATAGGGTGTCTGTCCACTGCCTGGCTGGCTGGGTCCAGCTGCTGGGCGTTTACTCCAGGCTCATCAGGAGAGAGAAAGTTGCAGGCACCAGCTGGTGTGGATCCACACCACCTCCCCTTCCACAGCCCAGCCCTCTCCTTTCACATACTTCCTTCATTTTGTGAAACTTCTCTTGTCCTTAATATATGTGTGTATTTTTCAAGTGAATTCCTGCCTTCTGGGGAAGAGAAAGGTCTCAGAATAAAACAATAGTGTAAGACAGTAAGACAGTTTCAAAAGGTTTGCAGTACTTTTCTTGACCTTGACTGCATTAGAATCACCTGGGAAATCTTTAAAAATATTGAAATTTCCTCCAAGTGATGTTGGGACTTTTTTTTTTTTTCTTAGCGGACCCCCAAGAAATTCAAATGTGCAGTTCAGGTCACAGATCTCTAGTCTAAGGTCTCTAGTCCTGACCCAAGAATTAGAGAATGGTGAAAACGTGACCTTTCATAGAAGTTATGAAAATAAGTAACATTTGTCTACTCCCCAGAACTTGACAATATCTGAAGATAGCTTGAGATGCCTAATTAATTAATCCTAAAATTTCTCTATATGATGATTTAATATGTGATTCTTTCTATTATCATCAGCAATTAATATAGAATTTCTGGCATTCAATACACTTAGACTGACACTAGAAAAATTCTAGGGACCTCTCTATGTGTAAGTTTTGACTGAACAGCATTCTTCTCAGGTGGCTATCCATCTTTTTTTTTTTTTTTTTTTTTTTTTTGGTATGCGGGCCTCTCACTGTTGTGGCCTCTCCCATTGCGGAGCACAGGCTCCGGACGTGCACGCTCAGCGGCCATGGCTCACGGGCCCAGCCGCTCTGCAGCATGTGGGACCCTCCCAGACCGGGGCACGAACCCGTGTCCCCTGCATCGGCAGGCGGACTCTCAACCACTGCGCCACCAGGGAAGCCCTATCCATCTTTTTAAACAGGCAGAGAGCTCTGGATTTTAGATGGACCTATTCATGGTTGGACAACATGATCTTCTCCGGCTATTTCCTTTCCAAAACATGCCTGAAATCCATGCACTCCCCACCCCTGCAACCTCCGTTTCCACTGCTGCCATCATCTACCCAGGCCACTGTGGTCTCCAAAGCAAATTACACAAGCGTCCTCCAAACCCTGTCTCCACATGAGCTATGTCACCACCTCCCACTGGCCTCCACTTAGAGCCCTTCCATGTTTTTCCACAACACTGAAAACCAAATCCAGACTCCTCACCAGGCCACAGGCACCATTGGATCCTCTCAAATGCACGGGCCCCGCTCTCTGATCTCACTCACTGTGTGTATTCTTCTCTCACTTCTTTTCCACGGGGAGCCTTTGCTCCACCTGCTGCTTCCCATAGGCATGCTTTCCGCCTGCACTTCAGCCTTTATCACCCTCTGTCTCAGCCTGTCGTTTGCTCCTTCATAACACTTCAAGTTTCCAAACCTCCACTGCGTTTTGTCTATTTAGCTGCTCCTGCCCCAAGCCTGTCTCTTCCATTGGAACGGAAGTCCCCTGAGGACAGGGACCAAGATGTTTGCTGTTTTATCTACAGTATCCTGAAAGTGCATATTGAGTGCTCAAGAAATATTTGTTAAATGAGAGGAGACATGAAAGAAAATAATCTTTCTTCTTTCCTGTCCTTTAATTTAAACCCATCTTTGTTTTGCTCTTTAGTGCCTTTGAGCAGGAATCCAGGTGAGAACCTCCACTAACCTTCTTCTGGAGGCAACTCAGGGCCATTCTTAACTCAACTTGTGGACTTTGGAAGGGGAGAAACTCCCGATAGGGTAAAAGCACCAGCAAGCTCACACTGAGCGTCACATGTCCTGCATCCTGGCATTCTATACTCCTTACAACAATACAGAACATTAGGAACTATGGTTATTTCCATTCTACAGATTTATAAACTGGGGCTCAGAAAGGAAGAGTACTCACCCAAGCTCACCTAACTAATACGCGTTGGAAGCAAGTGTTTCGATGGCAGATCTTCCAGGCTAACCCATTTCTCTATGCCCTTCAGGAGAGGGTTTATGAATATGCCTCACAAGACTGTTTAGGATGTTGATTAATTTTACTTGGTGGTTGTGACACCTTGCCAGCTTATATTAAGAATGTTGGCTACTCCAAATCTTCCCCTGCACTTATACAATTGTATATTTTTAAACCAAACTAAAGGATTTTACATTTATTCCCTTTGAATAGTATCACGTTTATTTTAGTGAGTCTTTGCTCAAGTCTTTTAAATATCAGTGGATGTTTAGAGTGAAAAGGACGTGGATGTCAGAGCTAGACAAGCCTGGGTTCAAACCGCAGTCCACAGTTAAGGGAAGTGTAACAGTGGGGAAGTTATTTAACCTTTCTGAACACTGGTTTCCTCCTTAGTAAAGTGAGAGTGCCCGTGTGTAGCTCTGTGTGAGGGCTGAGAGAAAGGTACCTGTAAAACACGTTGCCCTGCACTTTACATGTGGGGCTGGCCCAGATGTTGGCTTCCGGTCTCTTGGCCTGCACATCAGCCAGGTTTTCCAGCTGTGTTATCTGAGCTGTGCACACAGCAGATTCTTGTTCTGTAGCTTTCGAGTCATCCGTCAAGTAATCTGCTCCCAGAGGTAACAGGCTTTTCAGGGGAGCTGTCTCTTCCCCTAGACACTTGCCTTCATTCCAGGGATCAACTCACAGACACTTGTGATCAAAATGGCCTTGATGTGTAGGGAATATGAGCAACATTGCCTTACTGCAGCTAGGGCTTTTTTTTTTTTTTTTTTTTTTTTTGGTGGTGTTAATGGCATTACACTCTGTCTTAAGCCTCTTGGACATCTGAATAACTGTTGGCACGAAACATGGTAAAACAAACGTGTCCATCAATGTGAACAGGAAATTCAGAGCTGGGAAAAGTAGAAAATGCCTGAGCTTGCCCTCCATGCCCAGAAGTGATCTCATGCACAAGACAGTCAGCTGCTACTGACCATGACTTTGAGAAACATGAAAATGTGTCTGGTGTGGGAGGGGTCCCTGTCAGAATGCCCAGTATTTCTAAACCATAACAGGATGTGACCACTACCCAAGGATATGGCCATAAACACCTCAATAATTTACCTGATTAATTCTTATTTATCCACTGTCACCCAGGCAACATCAGGATAGGTAAGCTTTGATGAAAGGGAAAAAGTCATCCTAGAAGGAAGACAGTGAGTGAATCAAAGAAGCAAGGGGGAAAGTCTGGACTTACGAAACCAGAACAAGTCTGTGTAAGATAAGACGACACAGAAGAGGAGTCTGCAGGAGCACTGGACAGTGAGGGACGAGGGGAGGAGGGAGTCAGAACAGGGATAAGGGTCTAGCCTGAGACTAAGTTGGCTGAAGGACCCGTGAGAACTCTCACATATTGCTGGAGAGAGTGTGAATCAATGAAACTGCTTTGGAAACCTCTTTGATGGTATCTACATACACACAACTTCAGGACATAGTGATTCCACGCCTGTGTACATTTCTAGCAGAAATCTGTACAGATGTACACTAAAAGACATACAAAATACTCACAGCAGCACTACTTGTAACAGTTCTGCAGCAGTTTGCTAGGGCTGCAGTAATGAAGTACCATAGTCTGGGTCACTTAAACAATAGAAATTTGTCCTATTTCTAGAGGTCAGAAGTCCCAAGGGGTTGGCGGCGTTGGTTTCTTCTGAGTCCCCTCTCCTTGGCCGTGTCCTCCCTGTGTCTTCACATGGTCATGCCTGTGTGTGTGTGTCTGTGTCTTAATCTCCTCTTCTTATAAAGAGGTCAGTCATATTGGATTAGCTCCCACCCCAAAGGTCTTATTTTACCTTAATTACCTCTTTTAAGACCCTATCTCAAAATACAGTTACATTTTGAGGTACTAGAGGTGAAGGCTTTAATATATGAATCGTGGGGGACACAATTCAGCCCATAACAGATTTCAAACTGAGGCAACCCAAATATGCAGCAACAGTAGATGAAGACCAACATTCACACAATAGGACACCATGTGAATGGATTACAATTATAAGCAACAATAAGGATGACTCTCACAAAAGTAATCTTGAATGAAGGGAATCAGATTCCAAAAGTATACATTGTATGCTTCCATTTACATCAGAGTCTAGACAGGTAAGAGGAACCCACAGTGCTTTAGGTCAGAGTCATGGTGGCATGAGTCAGGGGGAGCGGTGGGACGGGGACCAGGAAGGAGACCGAGAAGCTTCAGGTGTGTTGATGTCTCTGTCTCGAGTCAGGTGAGGTTACACAGGTGTGTTCATTTTAGGAGAAAGTCAAGCTGCACATTTATGATTTGTGCTTTTTTCAGTATGAATGTTACACCTCAGCAAATGGGTAGAAGGAAAAAATAAAAACTAAGCAGTTGCAAAACAGGGCAAAACCATCCCAACTATGTCTACCAAGGTGGTCAAGTAAATCATTCTAAACAGTTTTTGTTGTATTCACCTCCTATTCTCCAAATGGGGACCTTACAAAAGGGCAGGGGTCTGTGCTAATGTAAAGACTCTTTGAGAATCTTCCTAAATAAGACACTGCCTCCGGACATTACAGAACACCAAGAATAAAGAGGGAGAAAAGGGAATGAAAATAACACTGAGATGACTTCTGACTTCTCATTGGTGGAACATACTGTGAAATGACAGTGGGGTGAAGCCCTCAATACTGTGAAGAAAAATCATTCTGGATGTGGAATTCTACGTTCAGAAAAACTCCCAGGCAAGGATACAGGCAAAATCAAAATAATGAGCCATGAGAATCTCCAAAGCTTATCTTAGTCACAACTCTCCTTAGGGAGTTAATGAAGGATGTGTGGAAGAGTGGGAAGAGTGTGGACTCCATCAGAGAGAAGGGAAGAGAAGCCCAGGGCTGACAACTGGGATGTGAACCTGGGGGCACTTTCCAGGTTGGACGTGAAGGACAGAGGCTCTGGGTGGGAGCATCTTGGTTAAAAAGTTATTGAGGACAAAATGCCATGTATTGGACCCTCTGACTGAGAAAATAAGATAGAGGAACTTGAAAATACGATGGAGACATATTATTCTTTCTCCAACAAGAAAAAATATTAAAAACTTCAAGAAAAACAAACAAACATGAAATAATAAGTCATACTCCAAATACAAAGCAAATTTTAAAAAAGTGGCATGAGTTTAAACAACCAGTGGACTGTAAGAAAAGAGGAACCATTTGGCTTTGATTTCAGGATACATTTTACTTCGTTGGCATTGGACCCATGATGAAGAAATTGGAATATTAGAACACTATTCACTCTAGCAGTAAAGGATATTTCCATAATCACAAAATGAAAATTATACTTATTGGCTTTCAAATTATAGACCCAAACTGTGAAGAAAGCATGGAAGGTTAATTGTTAGTACAAAATAGAAGGTAAATGCTAATGGCTTTGCTAAGTTAGAGCTGAAGAAGTTCTGAGGGAAGGAAGGCCAAGAAAGAGCCTTTTCTTGCATAGAAGCTGTGTGTCAAGTTACTGATGGAAAATGAAGGCTTAATTGACCAAAACTAATGATAAGAGCATAAGGATATTTTTTATAGCTGTAATGACAAACAAAAGGAAAAAAAACCCTAAAAATAATGCTATAACTATCAAGCAATTAAGGAAGAAGCAAGGGAAAAGAAAATACTGAGATCTCTCTCATAGTGAAGAGTCAATGGATTTTTGTCTAACCTTGTTAAATATTCAGGAATTTAACCAGCCAGTTGCAACCCATTGGAAGCTTGCAAGGTGGTAATATTTACATCACAGGAAGTGGCAAAAGCTATGGGTTAGGAAACAACCATAATAAGAACTCCAAACAGTGTTAGTCAAGAGAGGTAGACTCTGGAGAATAAGTCTGGGGTAGGGAGGGGCTAGCAGAAGGCGACCAAGTTCTCATTTGTTGCTGTGAATATATATATATATATATATATATATATATATATATATATATATATATATATATATATGGATAAGAAACATAATATACTATATATATATATAATGTATTAAAATATATAATGTATTATGTTTCTTACCCTTAAGTTTATTTATTATATTATTTTATATGTTTATTCAGAATGTATTTTTAAAACAAATATTTTAAAAATGATCAAAGACTTTTAAAAGTCATAAATAAATATTTTTGTGTGATGATGGTGAATTTGTGTGTGATGGTGAATATTTTAGGAGACCTTCTCCCACAGAGCCTGCATGACTAGGGGTGGAAGCTGACAAATACATAGCCAACTATACCATAGTGGGGGGTGGTGGGGGAATGGGAGCCCTAGGGGCGGCACCTACACCAGGTATTGAGGAAGATAACAAGATCAGTGACAAATGAGTACTGGGGATTGGGAGGGAGAGATAGCATGTGCAAAAGCCCAGAGGCAAGAAAAAGATGACTGAGAGAACAGTGCATAGATCAGGGTGATTATGTTTAAAGTATGAGGGGTGAGATTGAGGGATTCGATTTTAGAGGCAATCAGGGGCTCTGGACATTTTTCGGGCACTTAATGGTGTTAGACTGTTACTTAGAAAGGCTCTGTCAATTCATTTACACTCCTACCTGCCATATGAGTGCCTTTCTCCTCACTTTTTCTTTTCTTTTTTTTTTTCCCCCTATTTACCACACTGAAATTGGAGCGCATTTTACAATTCTGGCTGACCAGGCAGTAGTAATGATCTCATTGTCATTTCCTGTACAAATTTCTCAAAATCTGTAGAATGAATTTCATCAACTTGGAGGAAAATATTGAAGACAATAGCAGAACATCCTTTTAAGAAATGCGGCATCCTCAAAGTTCTCAGTGGCACAGAGGATGACCCTATGTGGGAAAACAAACCAACCAACCAACCCCGCAAGAGCATCAATGCCTCTGAGTTGAAAAATGATCCAAAAGAGGTAAAACTAGCACATGAACAGGTTTTAGAAAAATGTGAACCCATTTAGTTAAGTTACGTTGTCTCTTTTTCATACACAAAAGGGTGATTTATGATAAAAATATATGTGCATAAGTCTTAAGAAGATCATTAATTATAAAATAAAATTCTGGAAGATAAATAATTGCATCAAATTTCATTGGTAAGATGTTTCCTTTGGTGGCACATAAGTTTATAAAGCTTTTAATAATTGATGACATTTCATAGTCAGTAAAATAAGGTGCATGCATATTCTTATTTGTAAAAATGGAATATTTCTTATAACCTGCCTTTTTTTTTTTTTTTTTTACACTGAACAGGTACTTTTTGAATTGAGTCAAATTAACAACAGGTGTTAAAACAACAGAAAAATGTTTCTGGCTAAATTCATTCAACAGAAGGCACAGCCCTCCAGGACACTTCACATACTGATTCTTCACTTCTCTACTGAGAGTTACTGCAAACCTGTCTCAAATGGTGGCAGTCAGCAAATCAGGGGGAAATTGATGGAATGGATGCTGGGTCCTAACCCATTACCTGTTAGCCCCTAACGGGGGTGTCCTGAGGATGAATATTCTGTCCCAGCTGAGTGCTTTCCACCTGTGAAATGATCTTAGGTCTTTGCTTTCCCTCTGCCCACTTCCCAGACTGAAGCCCCCAGTACCATCCACTCTTACTGGCTTTGTAGTGGTCAGAGCTGCTCCCTTGGGAAGGGGCTGTGGATGTGAGGCGGTCTGTGAACTTGCTGGAAGAATTCCCAGCAAGGTGGGGTCTACTCCCAGGGAGTTCATTCTAAACCTCAAGTACCTTCATTGCCCAAGGCACCTTAGGAAAATAAATGATCCGGGGTCGCTAGTCTTGGAATGTAATTTCCTTTCTGATATTTGTTTTTGAAAGGCAAAGGGAGCAGGAAAGCAGAGTGGGTGTGAACATGCTTCGGCTTCAGTTCTGTTCCCCTTTCCGTTTTCATTCACTTGATGATGTAGCACCCAAGGCAATCCACAGGGGCCTCAGTTTCCCCATTCGGAGCTGGGGGAAACTGCATCGTTTGCTGGCTAAGCTTGAGGATCAAATGAGATCCTGTGCGTAAGACTTGTTCTCTATGTAGAGAGGAAGGAAACGTGGAGGCTGAGAAGAGTAAAGAATTATGCATGTTTAGAGACTGAAACGACTTGATCAATCATCTAGCCCAAACCCCTTGTTCTGCAAACAAGAAAAACGAAATTCTGACGCAGGCAGCTGCTCTCATGAGAGTGGAGGAAGAGTTGGTGACAAAGCTGGGTTGAACACAACCCACTGTCATTTGGTCCACGGATTCCTCAATATACTTTGTAGAGATTTCCTCCAAGTCGTGGAGCAAGCACAAATGACCTTTGGCTAGCTGATTTTTTTTTTTTAAATATCACAGCTTGAAGGAGTGTGGCTCAATGCCCATTTTGGCCAGAGACAATTAAAATAGAAACCTTCAGGTTTCTTCTTCTTTTAAATTAGAATTTTAAAGATAAAGCTTAGGTAAAGATGGGGATTCACATTTAAAAGACCAAAAGAAAGAAAACCAAGGAAGTAGAAGATAAACATTTTGTCTTTCATAGGGAAAGAATTCTGCATTCTATTTTACAGCCAACCATAACTCGCAAGATGAATGACACTTTCTGTTAGTGTCATGCTTTTCAAGTTACATAAAAACCTGGTTTTGCATGAGAGGCTCTGCTAAAGCAGTTATTGTCAGCATCTGGGCCTGATTCTGCAGCACATTGTGTCCTGAACTTTCCTGGCTTCCTCTGGAACTAAGGCTGGATGCACAGAGCATCCGAACTTGATAAGCAGTCTGGCTCTGAAATCAAACTCCCAGCATCCCTGATTGTGACGGCTCTCCTCCCTGCACTCCACCCTGGACTCCACTTGCACATCATTCTGAGGTCAGGCAAAGTGGAGAGAACAACATTCCCAAGGGTCCAGTCCTGTCTCTCCAAACCCCATAACTTCCACCATGTCTGAAGAATGCTTCTCCTTCGCTTATTTTTTAAGTCAACTTATTTCTATTAGTTACATATCAACGTCTTCAGGTTCCTGATGATAACATCAGGACAAACACAGGTGCCTTATGTTAGTTAGCTATTTTCCTGCTACTGTGAAATAAATGAGGACGGAGATAAGAAATGTCTACCTGAGATGGAGTTGGAAGAAGGGTGGAGAAGCAGTTATGCTGCATCCCGATTGTGTCCTGGGGTCACAGGGATCTATACACGTGTTAACACTCATGGAACTATATGCCCCCAAAAAGGTTTATCTCCCTATATGTTAATTTTAAAAGGAAAGCTATTAAATCTTCCTCATGTGCTAGAAAAATATAAGAGAAAACACTGTTTTTTCCCAGAAATTGTTGCTGGGAGTTAAGGAAAGCTACCTGGCCTTATTTCGTATCTGACTTAGAAGCACTAGTAACACAGAAACTGTAGATTAAAAGTCAGCAGGTAGGGGAGTGAGTGGTGGAGACGTGTGACAGCCAGGACAGCCCAGGTTTGGAGTGCGGTTGTTTGGGGTCACAGGGCCCCAGAGCAGCGGCCCAGGGGGTGTATCCCTCCCTCCCCCTCCCTACACCCAGTGGATGACGTTTCTTTACATGGACCTTGGTTCTGAGGTCCTGGTTTCAAAAACGAATGAACAAAAATGTGACAGGATTGAGCACCAAGCAAGGCCCTTCCTCCATATAATGGGAAACTGGGCTTTGTTTTCTTTTGGCTACAAAACCAGAGTCCCATGTTTGGTGGGCTCATGAATACACAGAAGGCTGGATTAAGGAGAATGAAGGAGAGAGGATTGCTGATGCAGGAGAGGCCCAGGTGACCCCATGTGATGGCTGCATTTGCTGGAGCAAAGCTGTGTCTCTGCTGTTCCCAGGTTTACAGGTGCCCAGGGAGGCTCTGGGCCACGCTCCCTGACAAGACATCTACCTGCACCTTCAGCAGAGGCCATGCACTTGCTCTACCTGTGGAGGTGGGGAGCTTGCTGTCACCTGGGTGTCTCTGTCTTGAGGCTTTTTCTGGGCCACACAGCAAACCAGAGACAATGAGAGACTGGCCGTATGTGGATAAGGACCACTGTTAAGTGTGTCCTACACCAGCCCCTGCAGCTCCCCGAGGGACTCAACCGCGCTGCCCCTGCACTTGACAGCAGACCTTGCCTCCACCAGGGACTCCTGGGGTCACTTCCCGACTAAATTCCTTGCACTTGACTCCTGGCTTCAGGCTGTGCTTCTGGGGGGACCCAGCCCAAAGTACAGCTGTGCACATTTACACACACATGCGCACATATGCACACATGCATGCTCTCATGTCTGTGCACCATTCTCCTGGCCCTCGCCACAGGAAGGGCTTTGCGAATGCTGTGATCACCCCTCAAAATCCTGTCGGTCTGGGACGTGGCCTCTTTTCTCCCTGCCTAAATGGAAGAGTACAGATGACAACTGCGAACACAGACTTCTGTGGTTACAAAGAGACTAAATGCTGGTGTCTGTAAACAGTGTATGCACGGGTCTGGTTTTCCTCTCCACACACCTGAACTTTTGCTTTAAACGTAATGTTCACCAGCTTTGAATCCAGAATCTTTGCGTCTTGCAGACTCTGTTCACAGCCTCTGAAATAGCTGATGGGGACCACTTCTCATTCCAAGATCTGGTGAAGTTGGGGGCTGGGATTAAAAAAAACCCAGATGGAAGGGAGCAAAGGGGGATCAACAGGTTTCTTTAGTGCTGTAGAGACTTCCTTTTCCCCTCTGTGCCTGAGCCGGGGTGAGATCCCGTGAAAGAAGAATGCAGGTTGCAGACCATATTCCCAGATTGGCTCCCCTTTGAACTGTAATAGCAGAATGGCAGTTCTCAATCAGAAACAGTGCCAGGAAACACCGGCCCTACCACCCTGCTGCACTTACCTGCTGCAGCTTGCACTGGCTTTTCCCTCTCTGAAACCGCTGAGCATCTACTGAGGGTTTACTAAGTGCCAAGCAGTGGGATAAAGTCCTCTGGGTGGTGTGGCTGGGGGACGATTCAAATAATCCTCCCAAGAGCCCTCTGGGGGCTCGGCCAGGATGATCACACTATGAAAGAGAGTGCTGAGGCTTAAACAGATGAAGTCACTTGGCCAAAGCCAACAGGAAGTGCCTGGTGGAGACAAAATTTGAACCCAAGTCTTTCTGAATCTGGAGGTTCCAACTCAAGCCATAAAGCCTGCCGCCCCTTGCATGGCAACCCCAATCTGCTGTCGTGTCTGACTTAACAGCCATGGGGGTCACACATTCTCTAAAGGGTATCACGTGTTCAGAAACGGGCACCTGTGTGCCATGGAGGTGTGTGAAGCTGCAGCTACAGATGAGGCTTGTTTTCTGGAAAAGTCACATTCCCTTGAGAATTAAAGTGTCATCTGTGCAGAGGCCGCTGATTCTGGGACTCAGGACTGCATTTTAGCCTTCTTTAGGTGCTCATCTACCTGGCAGGCAGTTCAGCCTCTGCTTTCCAATCAGCTGAGCCCTTCTCACCACCATGTTTCTCCACTCAGCCCCACTCTGGTTTCACGAAGCACCCACGCGGTCCCAAAGCTAGAAACCCATGACCGTCTATGGGTGATTTGGGATACGCACCATGGTGACCGTTGCAGTGAGCCAGTCTCCTGTGGTACCCAGGATGCAGCTGCATCTTCCACTGTCCTTCCTTCGATCCACGCACTTGGAGACACCCACCTCCTCGCGGGCTCGCTGCTGGCCGTGGACGACTTTGGCACTTGAAGTGGGCATGATCCCTGACACGAGGAGATAGGTGTGAAACAGAAGATGACATTTGTGAATATATAACTCACGTTGTGAGTAGGGGCATGAAGGAAAAAGTTGTATCAAGAGACTAAAACTCAGAAATGGGTTTGGTTTGGCAAACTAGTAAGGATTCTTGGAGGAAGTGACATTGAACAAGACCCCAAGGCTTGGCTGGTGACGCGGACCACAACGGAATGCCTGTGGTTCTCAGCCCTGGCTGCACGCTGCAGTCACCGTGGAGTGACTTTTAAAACATATTCCTGTCCAGGATGCACCCAAGACCCATTACGTTGGAGACACTGCCGGGGACTTAGGCATCCGCATTTTTAAGCTTCCAGCTGCTCCAATGTTCAGCCAAGTTGGGGAAGCCGTGGGCTGCAGCAGAGGAGGGCAAAGGGGCCTGAGGCTGGCGAGGCCAGTGTGCCCGGGGGGGATGCGGGTGAGCAGGGGGTGGGCACGTGCGCAGGGGGAGTCCACCGAGCACAGGCAGAGCAGAAGGGAGGACTTTCCAGTATCCAGCCCTGAGATGAGGGTAGGACAGAGAGAGGTCCACCACGTGGGGAAGCAGTTAGGAGGTGACGTCAGCCTAGGAGCCGGAGCAGACGGGGGAGGAATTGAAGGATGGGTCAGTCAGGAGCCCCGCTAGACCCTCAGCAGCAGTCGTAGGCGCGACTTGTGCCCTGTGGGCTAATTGATTTAGCGTCATGTCATCCAGGATGAAACCCAGGGCCCTCGGCAGGAAACTCACCTGAGTAGCAATAAATAGCCCTGCTCTGTGGGCCAGCCGGGCCTCGGGAACAGGGCTCGCCTGTAATGACCTCCAACGTGGAAAGAAAAAGAACGTTCACATCCTGACTCTAAAATTCTCTCCTTGCCCCATGAGTCAGCGCATAAACTTTCATTCAGACATTGGTAGGACTGTCAACAGCTCGTATGTCACGAGCTGAGCCCACGGAGGCTCCCTGTGCCATCCAGCAGCTGCCCCCACCCACCGCCTTCCCCGGAGGCCCGAACCTCCTTGAATCGTGGAAACCTCAAAGGCCAGGGCCTTCTCGGCTGTGGGAAGAGACCCTGCCCCACAGACCTCTGTCTGTGGACCCTGGTCAGTGGCTGAGCCATCGGGGCCAAGCCTGTAGCCCCCTCCACCTCTGGGCACGTGTGACACAGGTGTCTGTGTGCACCTAATGATGTGTGTAATCTCGGTCACTACTGCCCCAGGGCTGGATCTCGCAGGGTCCCTGCTGACAGTCAAGTTAGGAGTAACCGAGGTATTCGCCTGGAGTAGTGTGGACACAGGTACTAACAACAGACAAAAGTGCAGGCAGGAAACAGGTAACCACCACTCCTCCTGGGGCTATAGCCTCTCCTAACCTAGTTGTCCTCGTAAATTACCTACAGATTTCTCCTCACAAGGGCTTGAAGCAGAACCCCTCGGGGTTGGCAAACGCCCCTGCTAAGAGCAGAGTCTGTGATCTGTGGGCGGAGCCCAGCTCCAGAGCCCGAGACCTCTTCCCTCTCTCCCTCACCTCTTTTCGGTGTGGTGCTACCTGGTGGGGACATTCAAATGACACAGCCGACACCCATGATAGTAAGGTAAAACTCAGCACAGCTGTTCATGAATTAAACTCACCATTGCACCCAGTCTCATCTTTGTCAGCTAAAACCAGGCCTGGCCCCGCCCGTCCTGACTGTCGGTGGGTGATGGGATGGGATGCATGAATTGCAGCTGGAAATACCCACTCTATGTCCCCACTGGAAAAATTGCCCAACCCAACCACCCTAAAAAGGGTCTAAATATAAGATGATTTTGCTATTGTAAAATGAAGCTGAAAAAAAAGAAGCATTTTTAAGGTTCTGAGAAGTCTCATTATATTCGAAACAGCCTGTGTTTGGTACTATATGGATTATGAGCCTGAAAATGAAATTACAGGACATAAGATAGAAAAAAACCTAATCAATATCATATAACCTGGAAGCTTGGAAATTTAAGGGACTTCTCATGTGCTCCACTCAAGGTCGCCGAAGCCACAAGAGGGCACCTACAGAAGAAGCTGGAGTTCGTATTAGGCCCACGTTACCTCGCCCAAGGGAAACACATCTTCTAGGAGCCTGACGGCCCGGATGTGGACCAACTCCTGCTCCTTCTTCTCATCTGTATCCTTATCCTTTTTAATGGCAGGTAGACTCCGTGGGAGATGGTCAATTCTTTTATCATTGGGATGTGGTAGTGCATCTTGATCTTGTTTAAACACGAGTAGCAAATTATTAAGAGATTATTTCCTGAAGACAAAGTGAGGAGGAAAGTCTCCTTCATCATAAAAGATAACTTGAACCTCTGCAGGCCTGTCCCTCTTTGCCCACTCCGCCAAAGGCTCAGGACAACTTTTAAAATTGGGGCTTTGGTGAAGACCTGGCAACAAGGTCCAATGAACACAGTTCTTAGATGTGTGACCTTGGAAGAGTCACTCCTTAAACCTCACTTTTCGCAACTGATAATAAAGATAGGTCTCTACTCAGATATTGTGCTGTTGGAGACCCCTGACCCAGCTACCTCATCAAGGATGACCCTAGGCCCACATTTTAAAAAATCTCCATAACCTGCATTGTTTTTAATCACTGACAGTACACTGTATTTCTGTTTGTTGATTTGTTAGCAACAGAACATAAATCCCAGGCGTACTCCATTCCCGTCTCTGGAACAAGGCCTGGATTCGACCAAGAGCCAGTTTAATGGATGAATAATAATAGTTATTATGATTATTATTACAGGTCAACTGATAGCCATATTTAGAGGAAGGAAAGAGTGTAGGATAGATGCAGGGAATGGCAGCTTGAAGAGGAATGAAAGCTCGCAATGGAGAGGTACAAGGTTGGCCAGAGAGTTAGGAGGTAAGTCAGCAGGGCCAAGGGTGGCGAGACTGAGGCAAGGCAGTGGTCACTGGCAGAGTCAGGAGACCACTGAGTTGAGTGCTATTCCATCCTTCCGGTGTCCGTTTGTGAAATAATAGAAAAATCTGCATTCTGGCCTCTGCCCCTGGTTCTGGCACAGAGCTCCTAAAACCCTTGTAACTTCCTGAGTAATAAGGGCTCCCTAAGAGCTTCTTTTGTTTTACCTTTGACCTTTGACCTGGTTCTTGACACAGAGCTCCTAAATCCCTTGGAAATTCCTGGGTGATAGGAGTGCCTTTTGTTTTAATGGGCTCCCAGAGAGCTTTAAGATGGGGGCTGGTTGCCAGAAAGACCAAGCCATGATTCGAAGCTTTCTGTCCCATCTGTCATCCCTTGGGAAGAGGAGAAGGGCTGGAAATGGAGTTAATAATTGATCATACCTATGTGATGAAGCCTCTAAAAAAATCCCCGAAGTCCGAGGTTTGGAGAATGTATGGGTTGGTGAACACATCCACGTGCCAGGAAGGTGGTTCACTCCAGCTCCATGGAGACAGAAGCCCCTGCTCTCCAGAATCTTCCAGAACTCACCCTATACACCTCATCATCTGGCTGTTCATCCATATTCTTTATTACATCCTTTATAATAAACAGATAAACTTAAGTAAATATTTCCCTGAGTTCTGTGAACGCTTCTAGCAAATTATTGAACCTGAGGAGGGGAACATGGGAACCCCAATTTGTAGCCTGTTGGTGAGAAACACAGGTAACAACCTGGATTGTGATTGGCATCTGAAATGGTGGGGTGGTCAGTCTTGTAGGACCGAGCCCTGACTTAACCTGTGGGGTATGCACTGACCTTGGCTGATATCAGAATTGAACTGCATTGTAGTACAGCTGTTGATGTGACAGAATCGCTTGGTGTGGGAAGCCCGCACACCTGGTGGTGGGAGTGTCCTGTGTGAACTTGTAAGGAAAACACACGTGCTTTTCCCCAGACTCTATGCAACATCACTGTGTACTGGCTGAGTTCCCTTTATGTGTAGCATGGAGGTCCGTGGGGAACCCAGAATTGTCGACTAAAAAATTATTCACAACCTAAACGTTGAGAGTTATGTTTTCTTCAGCAGGAATTTTGAGGACTTCAAGCCCAAGAGGCAGCATCTCAAGGAACCCTGAGAACCTCTCTGAGGAGGTGAGCGGGGAGCCAGGATATATAGGAGTTCTGCAACAAAGGGCAGGTAGTCTGAGATCACCGCTAATTCCAGAAAACCAGATATCTCAAGTTAAGGAATTTAGCGCTGCAAGAGTCTGGGCTCACTGAGATCATTCCTTTGATGTGCACCTCAGCTCTCTGGGTATCCTGTGTTTTCACATCCTGAGTTTCCTCCGGGCTCATGATAGGGAGTGATGAGTCTGATGGTTGCTGGATGGCAGGTATTCTTTTCCTTCCTGAGTTCCCTCAGGGCTCACCAGCTCACCACCGGCTGTTGGCTGCAATCGCTGATGACTGTGACATCATTTGTTTACTGATATGGCAGGCAATATTCCATTTAACAGGTATGAATGAATTCATCGATCACCATCTAGGTGGGGAGTGGAGTGGCCACAGTTTCCAGCATCTACGGCTTCCTGCTCAGACCAACTTCCTGAAGGTTTCCTCTGATTTGCTCCATCATGGGCATCTGCAACCTGGCAGTCAGGGGAGCCAACAGTCCCAGGAGCAGCAGGGTCAGCCCTCGGGGCCGATGGGCTTCACTAGTCAGGGCCCCAGGCTCCCTGTCCTCCAGTGGATGACTCCCAGGTGGCCTCCGTGGTTCCTCAGAGGTTCCTGGGTGAGACCAGGCTCCAGGCACTCAGGCAGTAACGCCCACTGACACCTTGTCAGGTGTTCTCCCTGTTCTGCTTCTTCTCGTCACTCCCTCCTCCACCCACTGGCATCCCCTCCACGTGGACCCCTGCCCCCATGTCCTTGTCTCAGGATCCTGCTTTTAGGGAGACTTAAATCAACAGTGTACACAATAGTTGATACCCTAGAATACTTGGTGTTAAATCAAAAGCATAGAATTACTTTTGCCCTGAATAAGAATTTAACATATCTGGGGAAGATGCGATTACTCTGGGCTATGGTCATCCCTGGAGGAAAGTTCTTTCACGGCAGCACAGTGAAGGGTGGGTAGGGTTTTCATGGTAGAAGGTGGTGGAGGAGGATGAGGGGGTGGGGAAATGTCAAGAAGGAGAAGGGATGAGGAAAAGTGGGCTTGGAAAACAGAAACTTGACACTGTGATGAGGAGGAAGGTTGATGGGTAAGATGTAGAAGAAAATCCTGGAAATATTGGTGAGGTCGGATGGTAAAGGATCTCAGAGCTTAGCTAAGACTTAGGAACTTGAACTTGTTGGAAATTAGGAGCCATGTAGAATTTTTGAACAGTGGTTCGACGTGATAACGGAAGAGATTTAGAGTTTGGCCAAGAAGGAAGGAGCCCAGAAGATGAGAGAATGAAGAGTTGATTATAAGGTCCTGCACTAGGCAGCCTTTCTGGGAACAGAGGAGGGATGCAGGTGGGGGAATGTGGAGGGACGACAGAGCACCACCTGGATCCCCAGTTAGGGAAGGTCCTTGGCTCCAGCTGTGGGGAGGGCTGTGGGTGGACACCCTCCAATTCTTGGTGGCTTCAGGGGCTCAGAGACCCCCCTTGCCGAAGGGCACCTCCTTTTCCAGTGGCCCATGCAGTGAGTGGTCAGTCTGGGAGGATAAAGGACTGGCCATCTCATCCCATCCCGGATCAACTCAGAAGGTCCATCCTAACTCTAGGGCTGCCCACCCCCTTGGCCAAGGCTGGCACTGGGTGTGCATCACAGCTCACCTCTCTGTCTGCCCCCTCCTTCTTCCTTACCCTGCTTCACAGGTGCAAATGCCAAGGGTATTTCCTAATCAGATCCACCTGTGTGCTAATCTCCACCTCAAAATCTGCCCTCTGGGACCCCAACCTGCAACAGAATGCAAACGAGTGGTGAGGGGGGCGCTGATGGAGCTGGTGAGGCCAGAAGAAAGGATGGCAGGCAGAATCTGGTACCCAGTGGTTCCATTAGCCAAACTCAGGGGTTGAGCATAGGGAGTTGATTTTGAGGGATTTGAGGTGCTTGGTCTCAGACTCTCAAAGACCTAAAGAACCTGTGAGATTCGGTGTCCCCTGAGGCAGGGATGCTCGGTTTCACCCACTTCTTCCAACAGCCCCACCCCCATGGCCACAGATTGGGCCAGTCCTGGTTCCCAAGCCCTGGCTTGGTGTCTGGGCCATTCAGAAGCCCTCAGTAGGATGTCCTAACTGGAGAGAAAGACCATCATCTCCTCTGGGCCTGAAACTACTGATAGAAGCCCCGGACTCGCAGGGGCCAAGAGTGTTAAGAGGAAAGATGAAGAGCACACAGGGAGATCTTAGGGCAGGCCAGGTGCTCACAGGCCCTGGTGTGTCCACCTGGCTCTCAGGCCATCCTCATCCTCATCTCTAAGGTGACCCAAGGATCCCACCCCCTGGTGTACAAACCCTGTATGATCCCCCTGCCCCGAGTGTGAGTGAGATGGTGAATGCCACAGGCTCTCGATCCTGTGATTGGGTTACATTATATTCACAGGTGGTGGGATGATCACGCCTGTGATTACCCTACTTTAGGTAAGACTCCATCTTAGCTGATGCTGATGAGTCGTGTTAGCCTTGAAGATAAAAACTGCCCTGCTGTGGAGGACACCCAAGGGTGGCCTCAAGTTCCTGAAAATGGTCCCGGCGTACAGCCATCAAGAAAACGTGGACCTCAATCCCACAACCACGTGGAACTTGACTTTGCCAACAACCCGAATAAGACTGGAAGTGGTCTCAGACCTGAGACCACAGCCCCGGCTGGCCCTTGACTTCAGCCTGGTGGGGCCCTGAGCAAAGCACACGGCAAAACTGTGCCTGGACTTCCTGACCCACGGAGACTGTGAATGAATCGAAGTATGTCTCCCTAAGCCACTAAATTTGTGGTACTCTGTTACACAGCAACAGAAAGCTAATATACTGTCCCTCCCAGATTTATCTGGGAAGTCCCATGTTCTCTTTGAAATTTATACAAGTTAATTGTCATACTTTTTCAACTGTGGAAGTCTGGGAGATGAACTGATCATAGGAATATAGAAAAATAAGCAACCTAACAAAGAAGGGAGTTTTAAACTCCGGAAAAACAAAATATTTGAGGTGCAGTATATTATTGTTCAAAAAGACTGGAAGACCGCCCCTTCTGGAGGAGGCTAATCAAATACTTCGTATAAGACAGGCTTGATATCTAAACAATCTGGACCAAAACAAACAAAAATCATCTTGTGATTTCCAGCCATGAAACCATGTGTATCGTACTAACTGAGTGCAGATGAGGGAATAAGTTCATTCAGTTGTCATTTATTGAACGTGGATGGTGACAGACACAGCAGTAGGGGTGGGGGGCCTTGGGGGGCCTGCTGAGCTTCCATCCTTCTCAGTTTATGGATTGAACCCCCGCTGTCACTCTATGGACTGCCCTGTGTTAAAAAGAAACAGAACCCTGGATTTATAGAATGTTTGAACTGGAAGAGAATTCAGAAGTTAGAGCGTTTAGATTTCATAATCCACTAATAAGGAAAAGAGAGTCAGAGCGTGAAATGGAAGAGCTGGACTTGAATTCGGGTCTCCAGGCGGGGCCCTGGACCAACATTCTCCCTCACAGAGCACAGAGCCTCTAGGGAGGCAGAAAGCAGGTGTGTCTCAGAGAGCTCGGGCCTTGTGTTCTGACAGCTGTTTTAGAGAGTTCTTTTATAGAGCTATGTTTTATTATACTAATTTTTCATTTGATTCAAAACCCCAGTACAAAAGATGAGAAGAGAGTCATAAGGTATTTGGGAAAAAAAATATCAGGATGAAAAGTATGGCAATGGTAAAATTCTTTCTAGTGCTGTAGGATCCCAAGGGGAAGGGAAGTGGAATGGGAGGTAGGGGCTTTTTCTGCCCTATCCTCTCCCTTTTGGACCTTGTTTTTGGAGGGAAGAAACAAGCTTTTGGAGCATCTTTATGGTGGCTCTCTACCATGACCCTGCACCAGAACCTCCTGTGGATTTATTTAAAAACACAATTATTATTTGATGAGTCAGGGGAGAGTCTTGGTAATAATCTTTGAAAAATGTTCCTCACAACAATACCACAGCTCTTGGCAAGGGATCTGGCACAAGTCTGATCAGCTGCCGGTTTTCAGGAAATGCAGAGGAAGGCATTGAATGTGCCACGAGGGGGCAGCCTGAAAAACCTTGGAAACTATGTCTTTGATGGATAAATTGAAATAAAAAGAAAAGGATGGGGAAGGGACTTCTTATACATTAGAAGAGACTTAAACTACATTTCAAGTTTGAAATAATGTAAGGAAGGAATTACTATCAAAATCAGATGATGTGGAATTTTGGAGGGAGACGCAGGCTGAGCCTGGGACGGAACGTGGAGGATGAGATTCTGCTTCTTCTCCTGAGTACCAGTTACAAGACCACTAATCATCATAATCACCATCATCACCATCATCCACTTTCCTAAGGCAGATTCCAACTCTGGCAATACCGGAGATCTCAAGGTGGAGTAGCCATGCTCCCATGTTTTCTCTCAATGTCCATATTGTCCTGTCGGCTGCAGAATCTCACCAGCTCTCCGTGACGTTCCACGTTGAGGCCAACTCCCTCCTTGATGTCTGTAGACCTGCCTCACATCTGCCCATGCTGTGTTCTGGTCCAACTCCATCATCCAGCCCCATTTCTTAACCGTCTCCAGCCAGACCCCTTCCTGGAAGTCCCACTGGCCACTCTGAGCTTCCTGTCTTCTTTCTTTGCCAGCTTTGTGGACAAGGATACACAAATGCCTTGAGATCCCACAAGAGCAGGGGTCACAACTCCTTTCTTTGCTGACCTTCTTTGGCAACCAAAGGTACTTTGATATGAGGAGAAAAAAGGTAACCAGCGTAGCTCGGACTCTGTCCTGCACTTTCCACCATTGTTTTGTGAACTTAACATCTCTCGGCCCTACACTCAAGTCCACTGAGAGGAGGGCTGCAGGCTCCTGGTCTAGGACATGGAGCTGGGGACACCCCTTGGATTGACTGCCTCAGTCCAGGAAGGCTGATTCTCTGGGAAAATCAGGAACACTGGGTTTTCTCCTCGAATCTTCCCTCCACCAAGCATTAAGGGACTCCAGAGAGACCTGCATGGAGACACTTCCTTTCCTTTCCCTGTTCAATAAATAACATGCTGAGCCTTCGGAAGAGGAGGTGTGAAGAGCAGAATGCTTCATGGTGGAAGCCCCCCAGACTGGATAAACAGGACGAGGTGGAATGAAAACAAAGCAGGTGAGGACAATGCTGAGGCGGCGGCCTCTGGCTGGAGAGAAGCGTGTGGCAGTGGCACAGCTGAGCAGAGCACGGGGCCCACGCACACGTGTGCCTGAGGCAGGCTTTAGTGCAGCAGATTCCTGTCCTTGTGAGGGAGGGGCTTGGCCCGGACGGCAAGGAGCGGACGGTTGCTGAGCTCCTGCTCAGGACCAGACACTGCCTGGGCTTCCCGTCATCCCATTCTATGCTGATAAACACCCTTTTCATTCATCTTCATTATCCTTGGATACTGAGGGATGCCAGGCTCAGAAAGGTTACATTTATTTTGCCCCCATGTCTTCCAGACAATATAAAGATTGGAACTGACGTTTGATTTTGGTTTCCAAAGTCTGCACTCCTACCTGGCTGGGGCCTCTCCAATGGTTTCAGGTGTATGTACACTTTTCATGCTGTGTGGGTCCCTTGGAAATTCTGATAGGTCAAACCTACAATAGCTAAATATAGACATGCACAACACATCAGACACAGTCCCATCTTACACAGATGCCATTTAGCAAGTGCTAAATGATTTTTGAAAATTTACATGAGAAAAAAAGAAGTGTGAAGTGAGAAAAATCAATTCATTTGATTTTCATGGGACTCAGGAAAAAAGGTCACCTCTAAAACTGAACGATGACACAGCCTCATGTCTAGCTCGGGGACTGAAGTTCTTAGAAAGAGGAGATAGAAGATCCCAGCCCCCCTGCTGCCCCCCACCCCCCAGCCCCCCCATCACCGATCAGCTCTCCCCAGCCATGACACAAATGCCCACCAGATAAGCAAGACGGTGATTTTGGTTTTAGATTTTATCATTTCCTTTGTACATAAGTCACCAAAACCTCTTGTTAGAAATTTGGAAAATACAGGTAAACAAACAAAAAATTGCAAATGGATTCACTGTAAAAATTCTCCACTAATACCTCAGCACAATAAGCTTTTGGATATGTAATCCTTTAGATGATTTTCCATGTGTTTTCATTCTGTGGATCTTCACTTTCGCACGCCTGCCTTTCTGTGCCAATTAATACACAGCTGCTTTAGTGTTTCTCAAAGATGGGCCCCCACCAGGTGTGCAATGAATTACCAGAGGTGCAGATTCCTGGGCTTTTTGTTCTACTAAATCAAAATCTCTCAGAGTATGGAAGTCAAGAAACTTTCTTTAACAAACTTCTGGAGCAATTGTTGTCTGCACTTCATGTAGACAGCCATCACCTTTGTCTTGCCTGGGGTACTCCAACATGCATACAACACCAGAGTCTGGGCTACTCAGTCAGTGCCCTGCTCGTGGACACTTAGGCGAGCTCTGAGTTTTGTCCATGAAGCCATGTGTATCAACGCACATGTGACTTCACACATTGTGTTCTTTGGACAAATTCCTGGAAGTGGGGTTGACCCCTGCAGCTCCTGCACCTGCCCTGCCCAGAGATGGTCCCAGCTGACCACTCTCTCAGGTCCTCTGGGTGGCTGCCCGTGGATGAATCTCCACCAGGAGGCATGGGAAGGGGCCACGTGGAGAAGGAGAGCCACCCTCACTGGGAGCCACCAAGGCAGCTCACACTCCAGTCGGGGCTCAGTCAGGTGGATGTCACACACCCCACCTTCTGCTCCTCCGCTCAGCGACACCGTGAGAACTCCTGCCTGAATGGCCAACTGCACTGGGTGCTGGGGCCACGGTCCCCGACCAGACTCAGTCCCAGCCTCAGGTTCCTTGCACTCCAGCTGGAGAGACAAAATTGGAGACCAGGGAAATAGAGAAGCCAGGACCTCCTGGAGGCCACGGGGAAGTCACCAGAAAGGTGACGTTTTCTCTGTTATCTAAAAGGGAAATTTCCAGAGCTACCTTAGAAACCCATCACTACCTCACTCCCCTGACATAATTCCTATTAGGTTCTGGACTCTGAAGATTCATATTAAAAAGGTACATGTGGGTGTATGTACACAGTAAGATCATGCATCACAGGCTTTTCATTAAACTGGTTCACCCACTCAACCATATGGCATGGGTATCTTCTCGTGTCCATAGATTTATTTATGGCCTCTTTGTAGAACCTTCCCTGGCTGTGGGGTGGTCTACATTACGTGTGGTCCCAGAGGTTTTGAAGCTACCACCCACATCCTTGTTTCAGGTCAGTATTGTGTTATGGGTTCTATGGCCAGGCTCTGCTCCCACCCTGTCAGATACCCCACTCCCTGCAGCACAGGTCCCCTATTCAATAACCCCCCCTTATCAGCACCTATGTGTGTCTCAATGAAAACCTAGCAACTTAATAGAGATTGTTGAATTACTGAACATATTGTTTTAGAAGCAAACCTGGAATGAAAATACCAGGAAAGCTCAAGTTACCCATAACCTTACTAGTGCTGTTGGTGAAGACACTAAAGCCACAGAAACGCTTTCCTGAAGAATGTTCTAGACTTCGGAAGTTGGCCAAGTGGGAGCCATCTCTCAGGGAGTTGGCTACTGCTGACCTCTAATGGCAGCTCCGGGAAAGACACCAAAAGACCTTGGAAACCTGGGAACTAGTTGTGTTATTTGTGGTTGATCCAACTGTAGTTGTGAAACCCCGGGGTCTCTGAAAATGTGCTAAATTTTCTCATGATTAGAGGGGGCTTAACAGAGGGGCATGGCACAGAACCAGGGAGTCATGCTTCAAATTGCACAGCTGATTTTTGGCTGGAGCCAGTGCTGACCATTTTCATAGATCCATAATGCTGTCCATAGCATAGAGATACACAGCAGTGACAATACATGTGAGCTCACGCTCTAGATATATATCAGGGGTCATGTTCATCCTTTGGCTTTAATGCCCCCACCGTTTTCTAGATATTCCCAGCTGCAGTCCAGAAGTGCCTGTGATCACTCACTCCTGCCTAATTTTCATTCTAGAGGGGAGGCCTGGAGGAGAGCTTTAGCTCCTAGTAAACTCTAAACTGACATCTGAAGTCAGGCATCCTGGATGCCCTTTTCCAGGTTCAAAAGCCCAAGAAACCCTCCTTCTGATCAGGTAGAGATCATTCACTAGAAAGGAAGCTGGCAACAAGGAGCTTATGGGTGCCAAATGGCCGCAAAGTCAGTACAGAGCTCCAGCCTAGCTGCAAAGTACTCCACTGACTATTTTTGTAGGAAAAAAAGTGAGTCCAGAAAACAACCAAATGTTCTTCCTTGGGTTGTGTTTATTTTGCATCAAGGATTATGTGGGCCATTTGTGGGGCTTGGACCCGCACACTTGTCTAGAGATCTGGGGCCGGCGGAGGTGGGCAAAGCTTGGAACTGCGTGATCCTCAGTGGAAGGAGAGGGGGCCCAGAGGAATCAAGGAAAGATGGAGAAACAAGACAAGGCCGTCCTGAAATGCAGCCAAGAAAAACTGCGTAGGTGGGAAAAGCAGGCCAACGATGGTACATTTTCATAAAACGTGACGACATTTTAGTGATGTGAGAATTCATTTACGTTTTCTGCTCCAAACCTTCAGGGTGAGACCACCTGAATTAGTGTTCTGAGTTTCTACATGTTTTAATCATCAGCAGAGGGAGAACTGAGGGATTTCACTTCATCAGCTGTATGTGTCCCATTTGGCCTCCAGAAGATGACATTTAATAAGCTCCGCTTTCTGTGGCAGGGTGAGGCTGACACTATCTCTCCCACTTCAATAAGCTCACTTAACACCTCGGCATCTTTTCCTCCTCTTGGAGAAGGAGGGCCTGGCTGTGATGTAGCCAAATAATTAAAGCTGATGTTTGAAAATGAACAAGACAAACCCTTCATGGTCTATGACTGCCATTTTTTCTAATATTTTAAAATGACCTGTATGTGTGCTGGCATATATGTTCACTACAGAAAATTTAGGGAATACATAAAAATATGAAGAAATAAATGAACCACTGAGTTCTACACAGCAAGGATAACATCTAATATTTTGATGTGTATTCTTAGAGCTCTTTTAAGAAATTATTTATATTTATTTCCCTATCTCTGTTTCTTTAGCCATATCTATACCTTCAGAGTTGGGAGTCAAATCATCTGAAGTGTCTTGTAAAATTGGTTTATTTGGGTTAAAACTGGTAGAAGTACTTACTATATATTCTTGTGAAATATGACTTGAAGATGTGTACAATATTCCATCATGAATCTACCACAATTTGCCTATCATTTAAGTTATCTTTATTGTTTTATTACTGAAAATAATGCTGTAATGGACATCCAGTGAGGTTTGCTTTGTTTACTTGTATGCTTTACAATTGACTAATGATTCTGATTACTGAGTAAGCAAAGATTAAATGGGCTTCCTGGTCCTCAGTCAAGGGATGAAGGTGTTTGGGTTCAAAGATGATGAGCAACTTTCCTAAGGTTCTTCGAACAAGCCTACAAGTGTTTACAAAAAATCATTTCAAACGTGGTGAATAAGATAAGCCATGGGGAAGAGGGTAAGACCCCTGTGTCTGCTCCAGGACAAAGTCCTGTGTCTCTGCTGGTCCTGAAGCTGAGAGGGTCGGGGTCACCTGAAGTTGTGAGGAAGGCCTGGGTGAAAGGGAGGAGCCCACCTTAAGGTTGGGGACCTCTCCACAATTCAGACATCCTTCCAGCATGAAAGGAGGGTGCTGTTAGTTTTTTATTTGACAAATAAGGATTCTGAAGACCACTGGCAAAGAAAGGGTTCCAGAAGCAGAGCAGAGATTGGGTCTAGTGTTTAGGATGTTAATGGAGCACCCTGGGGGTCAGTGCCTTTGGGAGGAGGGGGAGGAGTCGAAGAGGGGGAGAAGCAGTAGAGGAGGGGGAACAGGGCTGGAGGGGGGCCAGTCCCCTCTGTGGGTGTCTGGGGCTCCACCCTGCTGGGACTTCCACGTGGAACAAGCCTCAGAGTTGTCCCCCCCAAACACTGGGGGGTAAGGGACTTTCCACCAACACCTATCAGTCATCTCTGGAGAGCTCCTCCTCCGAGGTGTTCATGCCCCCAAATTGCTGACCCGTCACATGGAAGCCCACTCCAGCACAGACAAGCAAACACTCCTGGTTAGAATCACCTGACATGCAAGTGGTAAGGGCCGCAGGTATGTGGTGGGGTGGTACAGAAATCTGAGGCCGCCCTTGGCTCTCCTGATCCCTCCTCCATGCCTTTCAGCCATTTTCATCAACCTCCAAGTCTGGAAGATTCTATGCTTGTAGAGCAGATTATCTGTCAAGTTCACTCCACATCCATTGCCAACAGCCTGGTTCAGGCCATGGTCACTCACCCATAGCTTAATCCAACAGACTCTCAACTGGTCCCTCTGCCTCCATCTCCAAGTTACTCTCTGGATTGCAGCTCAAAGCAAATCTGATTGTCTCACTTGCATGTAATTTTCTAGGTCTCCCCATTTCCTTTAGAATAAGTTTCGTACTCAGCAAAGTTTACAGGCATTTGAATGATCTGCCCCCAGGTACCATTTCTGGTCTCCCTTCTTGGCATCACACTTCTGGTGATCTTTGGTCATACTAAATTTTCTCCAGTTCAGCAGGCCTGCAGAGATGTATTTCTTTCTCCTTAGAACACTGTTCACCTGTCCCTGTGAATTCTCTGCTCAGCTAACTCATTCTTCAGGTCTTAGCTTGGGCCTCCCTCCTCTAGGAATCCTACCAGTTCCTCCAAATCTAGGTAAATGGCTTCTTCTCGGGGCTCCAGTAACATCTTGTGTTTCCCCGTCCAAGCCTCTCTCCCACTCCACTGCAGTTTCCAGTTTGCTTGACTGCGTCCCCTTCTAGGCTCAAAGCTCTGAGAAAACAGACACCAGGACTCTCTTTTCAGGGTTACATCTCCGGTGTCTACACCAGGATGAGCTCTTACTATATGGAATCAATGAATGCATGAACTCTTGAATGAATTACTGTCAACATGTAATAAATCATGAATTATTAACCTCCTAATAAAATTTAATTTCATAGTGTTTATTACTGTTTATTCTATTTATTCTGTTTATTACTTGGAATGAGATACTCTTTATCATGGGTAAAGGCCCATGCAGTTAGTGATAGTCTGATTCGGATCGCTTTGACAAAATAGTGTCACGGTTACACCACAATTTGGCACCTTCCAAATCATCGTTGATTAAGACAATTTCAGACTTGTCTATGTATTTCAAGTTTTTTCTCAACTTGGGAAAAATAAGAAGTGAGTACATGCACATATATGCCTGCCACTCAAAACCACAACATTAGAGTGGGCAGGACATATTGGAAGAGGGGGAGCATTTTTATTCCTTCATTTTATGACCTGTGATAATTAGCCATGTGCTTTTTATTGTCAATAAATATTGTCAATAAGTATTTTCTGAATTGAAACCCAGATTTGGGTCTCTGTAACACATGATTTATTTCATTAAAAATGTGTATGTCTATATATTATATGACACAGTGAGAAAAACACAAACTTCAAATTTAGATCGATTGGGGTTCAATCCTACTATTTACTAGCTAGAAATATCAGCAAATTTCTTAACTTCCATGGGCTTCAGTTTCATATTCTGCAATATGGAAATAATAGCACCTACTTTGTAGGCTGTTGTAAAAGTAACTGGTAAAACGTGTGGACTGGATTGCACAGTACATCATGTGTAATTATTATCATTGTTAATATTGATAACTTGATAGTTAAGATATTCTGACCAAGAGGACACAACTGCATTTTCCCTCATTGAAACTGCAGGGATTTGGAAGTTCAACCCACTCTGGTCTTCCCTGGTAGGGTTGGGAACACCCACAGGGATAATCCAGAGTAGAATAGATAGAGATGCTAAGCACTGGTGATCCTGGTAGCTATGGAGCAAAAATGATCAGCTGTGGGGTCTCCACACAATCCTCCAGCTCCTGAGGAGGGGGAACATTGCACCGTTTCTGGGTAGCCCTGGTCCCTGTACATTCTGGATACTGGCTCAGTGTTTCATTCCTCACTTGGTTGGACTGAATGGAAAATAATATTGTCCCCCATATAATCAAACTGTCATTCTTTGGCCATTGATTCAAGCACAGACCTGCCTGTACTCACGTCCAGTTTCCCTGACAATGGGTTGACCCAAGGGCTCCTTTCATGATGCCTGAAGTTCTTCAAGTTAAGCAACATTTAGGGTTGAAGACATCAAAGCCTGTGAGATACTTGTAACTGGAGAATGAAGGTGAACATTGAAATGGATAACGTTCTGTCAGAAAATAAGTCCAAACCCTTGGCCAATTACATCGTTGAAAAAAAAAAAAAAGAATCAGTGTTGCCCTGGTGGCACAGTGGTTGAGAGTCCACCTGCCGATGCAGGGGACACGGGTTCGTGCCCAGGTTCGGGAAGATCCCACATGCCGCAGAGTGGCTGGGCCCGTGAGCCATGGCCGCTGAGCCTGCGCGTCCGGAGCCTGTGCTCCGCAATGGGAGAGGTCACAACAGTGAGAGGCCCGTGTACCGCAAAAAAAAAAAAAAAAAAAACAATCAGTATCAGTTAACAGCAAAACTCACCCTCAAAAGTAATTTTCTGTTCTATTTCTGATAGCAATCTTGTACAGAATTTCCATAGCAGTGGGGGACAGGGGTAAAGTTAGTTGTGTTTTTCTTGAAGCAGCTGTGAGAATGAGATCCCAGGTTTATGGACTGCCATCTCATCTTCTATGTGGGGTATAAAGCCAGAAATAAATGTCTAGGGACTTCCCTGGTAGTCCAGTGGTTAAAACTCTGCGCTCCTAATGTAGGGGGCCCAGGTTCCATCCCTGGTCAGGGAACTAGATCCTACATGCCACAACAAAGATCCCGCACACAGCAACGAAGATCTCATGTGCCACAACAAAGACCTGGCACAGCCAAATAAATATTTTTAAAAAGTTAATGTTCTATAAAATAAATAAATAGATGGTGTATAGGATCTGGTCTTTAAAAAAAAGCAATAAATATCTGTACACATTCACACCTGGGTCAGAGGATTCACTTTTCCTTTGATTTGAACAACTAGAAAATATTCATCAGGATTTAATCAAAATATTATATAGTTGACTTAATTTAATTACTACAAACTGAGCAAAGTGACATAATTGCTTGATAGCCTTAATACATGCCTGAAAATATATACTGTGTTCAGAAATAATTACTCAGTTTTACTGTATGCTGGGGTTTGCTTGCTTTTCAAATACTACAAGTATGATATGGAGCTTAATTATCTGCTTAATATGTACCAGGTTCACTGATATCCATGTGATTTTTTACCAAATGATTTCATATTTTATGATTTCCATTTCTTTTCATCCAAAATTTGTAATTCCTATTTCTCCTTACCCAAAATTATAATTTTCTACTGACTTTTAGCATTCACTCTACTCTATATGTATGAACAAAATTATGTCTTTTTTTCTCAATGATGAAAAGAATTTTTACTCTTTTTCACAACAGTAACATACCTACATGGCAAAATGGAGTTTTCTGTATATATGTACAATCCTTTTAAATTTGTGAGTTAACAAAAAAATTTGTCTTAGAAAATTGTGCTTTCTCATGTCATTTGAAGTAGTGACCCCAGTACATTGCTTTGGGGCAGTGAATAAACATTGGTATGAAAAATAATTAACTCCAATACATGTGGTGGTAAGAGGCAAAACCTAAACTCTTCCATCTCTGTGCTGAATGTGGGGCTCCACTCTGTAACAACAAAATGGAAGAATCACAGGCGGGTTTTGTTTGTTTGTTCTGGGACTTTCACAGCTGTAGTGTGCTTCTACTCCAAGTGGGGACTGTAAAGAGAGTCTTACTCCAAATCCCAGATCTTCAACCACGTGGTTACAGGGAGAGCAGCCTGTTTATCAAATGAGACCCTTCTCCTTTCTAGCCACACTGATTGGACCAGGCAGAAGCACGTGATCCAAGCTGGACCAATGAGCATCTTCTGTTGGAAACCAGCAAAAACCCGGAGGAGGAGAGCACAGTCTTGAACTGGCTGCGTCTTGACTGCAGGTCTGTGTAGTCCAGAAGTTGCCAGGAACTGCTTTGCTCATTGGGAAATGGGAAATCAAAGGCTGATCTGCAGCAGAAAGAACAGTGAGCAGCCCCGCAGAGGAAAGCGGACTGAGAGAGACACAGAGAATGTCTTGGGCTCCTGTGGAAGCTCCAGACTGTGGTTTATTACAGTCCAGAGACCCAGAGCACCTGTGTCCACAGGTTCCAGGAGCCCCTGTCTCCTGATAATCAGTCCCTCCTCCTTTTACTCCTACAGCCCCCCACTGGATCTTCTGCTGTTCGTAACCCAAAGAGCCTTGACTACAAATCATGATATTAATTTTTTTTTTGTATTTTTTGGAATCCAAAGAGATAAAAAGAGGGCGTAAGGTCTAATAATTATTCACAGTTGGCCTGGGATTTGAGGGTTAGAGGTTGTGAAAGTAATAAAATCAGGGGAGATTTTGCCTTGAAGCGTTTCAGCTCCAGTCCAGCCACACTGACATTCATTCTGTGTCATCTCCCTGTGGGTGTGCTTCACTCAAAAGATAAGACCATCACACAAATATTTTTGGGATAAACTATCCGAAGTTGCTTTCAGTTTCAACAATTCTTTTTCTCCATCTCATGGGAAGGGTAATCGTGCAACCCTTATCTCAGCCCTCACAGCAATTCCAGGATATAGGTACCTTTTCCCTTATTTTGCAGATAAAGGAAAAGTGATTTGGAGGATTAATTTACCTCAGATTACACAGTTAGTCAAGGGCAAAGAAAAGGCTTGCACTCAGTTCTTCTGTTTTTTAAGCAGGGCACTTTCCTCTGTGACATATTGCCCCATTTCTGTCTCTTTACTGGACAAGAATATTAGTCTCATTCTGTTTAAAGATTATCAAAATGTTTAATGAGTAATTTTATCATTTTGGAGAGAACGTGTTGAGGAAGACTTTATTCCATTGGGTTTTACTCATATTTTTGTTGCATAGAAGTTGCCAGAAGACATAGAAGCAAAGTATTTTGGCTTAATGTTTTTTTTTTCAAGAATTCATAACTGGTAGCCCCCAAAAGAACTTTGCATTTAGGTATGGTTTTTCAGTACATTTGGAAATATGCACATCCAAATACAGAAGTGAGACCTCTGCTTATGTCAACCAAAATAATTAGGTAACACTACTTAACATTAGCTATCATTTCTTCAATATTTTCACTGTCACATTGGGCTAAATGTTAATGTGGATTATCCCATTCAATCCTTAAAGCAATTGTATCAGTTAGTCTAGGTAACCTTTCCAAGGTTACACAGAGCATCCAAAAATACAGACCATTGCCACTTTTCAAATTTGAATATTGTGCTTTTCCAGACAAAGGAAACGGGAAAAGCATCTCCAGGGAACCTGTTCTGCACCTGCCCAGGACCCGACCATGGACAACTTCACAGAGGTAGGACGCCAAGCAGCCCTTGGTATGAAGATGCTGTTAGACCTGCAGTGCTTGAAGAAGTAGGGGACTGAGCTGCACTCTTATAGATGAACACGGCCCAGTGAGAAGTGGGGGGCCTGGGTCATGGAATCACAGACTCATTAAAGAGTGAACAGAAACATTACAAGCAAGGAGCTCATCAGAGAATCCTGGATTTTGGTCCTAGAGACAAAGGTAGCAAAGGGCTTCATAAGAAAAAAAACAAACAAAAAAAGGCCTTGGAGGCAGCCATCTAAAACCCCCCAAAAATCAAAAACAAAAAAACAGCTTTTTTTGTTTTTTTTTAGAACAAATGTAAATGTTCCCTTGGGGAATGTGACCTTCAAACTTTATTTCTGCTGCTTTCACTGCAACATAGAGTGGGCTTCTGTCACACAATACAGTTGCCCCTCGTGCAAGCCAGAAACCGGGGCAACGCTGAAGCTGGCAGCCTTGCATGGGCCATCAGGCTGTCTCCCCAGGAAGGTAAACAACATCTCACTAATAAAATAACTGGCTAATGAAACAAAGAGCAAAGTATTTGGAAGCGATTTAGTCTAAAAAAAAGTCAAAGTCCTGATGTATATAAATGCTATCATCATGGTTAACTTAATAGGGAACGCTTATGTAAAGAATGTATTTTTTTATTTCTTCCCAAATTCTCAAATTGCTGTGTATGTGAGTGCTTCTAAAGAATGGTAGTGAAATGTAAAATAGATAGCTAGTGGGAAGCAGCTGCATAGCACAGGGAGATCAGCTCGGTGCTTTGTGACCACCTAGAGGGGTTGGGTAGGGAGGGTGGGAGGGAGGGAGATGCAAGAGGGAAGAGATATGGGAACATATATGTATATGTATAACTGATTCACTTTGTTATAAAGCAGAAACTAACACACCATTGTAAAGCAATTATACTCCAATAAAGATCTAAAAAAAAATCAGAAACTAACACACCATTGTAAAGCAATTATACTCCAATAAAGATGTTAAAAAAATAAAATAAAGAACGGTAGGCTGAGCTGTTTTGATTGTGGAGCTGGTTGACATTTGGACTGTTTATCGGTGTCTGTCTCCCTGTCAATGCACAACCAGGCTAAACAGTAAAACAAACTTCAGTGGTGGAAGGGACTTTTACCCCAGGTTGATATTTAAATCCACGTGACCATGAGTCTTTGGTGGTATCGTATATGATGCAATGTGACCATTCTGTTCTTGGAATCAGGAGGCATGGTGCATGCCAGCCCGCTCAGGCTGCATGATGGTAGCGCCATCTGTGTTTTATTTGGTTTATCTGAAATGCTTCCTCCTTGCCCCGTCTTCATCTGAGCTTCCGGCAGGATGGTGACAGTTCCGCTGTCTTAGCCACGTGGAAAGGCAGATGGCCTTTGTGGGAAGACTTTCTCTCATTCTTTCTTCCTCCTTTCCTACTGCTGGTGACCACCCTGCTTGAAGAGTGTTTTGGCTACTTTCCCCCTGATGAATTTCCCAAACCCTGTCAGTGGCCAACAGTTAAATGTCCTGCTGCTGGCTTACAGAAAATGCAATGTGGATTGCCTTTTTTTTCCCCCCCAAACTTACATGTTTATCCTTCTTCACCTTGATTCCTGGAAGAGTCAGACATCTGACACTCAGGTCAAGCGTGAAGGAAATGGTTGTCCCAGCTGAAAGTAGGCTCGATCTCCATTTGCTTTTTAATGCTCTCACTCAAGATCAATGTCTAATATTTTCTTTGTGTGATGCAGTGACTCTCAATAAAAACAAAAAGAGGTGTTTGACCTGAACTTTAAGAGGTCCAGGCAGCAGCGATGTTCAGTGGAGAGACTATTATTCCATTTGCATGTGTCTGATGAAAGAAATGATTCGACTTGAACATCCAAGAACAGCTGAGGTGGAGGAAGGAGGGCTATTCCCCCAGCAGAACAACACGCTAGCCAGCACTTAACTCCAGATTCTCTCTTTCTTGTATTCCCTTCTCTCAAGAAGGATGCTTGAAATTATTCAATGGAGAAAGGTAGTACTTTGAACTCCAGGAAAATCAAAATGTTACAGCTTTGAGGTTTTTATTTTTTTAGTCTCACTGTATCTAGTTAATAAAAGCAGCTTTTTTTTTTAAACTAACGAGCAAACTTGCCTCATTTTTAAGAAAGCAACTTCAAACATTTGGTACAGATGAACGCTGGTCAAGCATTTAAACAAATCATTTTGGTGTCTGATGGTTCTATAATAAAAGGCGTTTGATTCAAAACCATGTGTCATATTGGTCAGCAAATACCTGCTTCCACTAAATAACCAAAATACACAAATTGAAATAAAGTGAGATTCTTTTTCCAAAGTTAATGAAAGGTTCCTGTTTGTGAATTGTAGGCTTTGAAGTTCAAACCTTCCCAACAGCACCAGGAATTTACCGGTGATTTATGACTATTTGGACAAGTGGCGACCAGAGCGTGACTCTATGGAAAGCTGACATTCCCTACCTGTCAAGGCAGCTTTCCTACAACCCGGACTCTAGCTCCCCTGCCCACGGCTCCTGCTCGCCTGGGCCCCGGCTGGGGTCCGAATGGGCCTTTGGGCTTGGCCTGGCCTCCTCTCTCCTTCGGGGCCCTCGCCTTTTCTCTCTCCACCTGCCCCAAGTCCACACACTCCTCTTCTGGTCCCTCCGCCCACTTGCCCCAGGCCCAGGCAAGGCCCGCTTGCCCCCTGCCCTCTGTGCCATCTCTTCTGCTCCTGTCCTTGTGACACTTAGCTGATCCAGTGAACTAATCTAAGGCCAGTCTGCCTGCATGCGTAGGAGGTAATTATTGGTTCCGAGAGGCTCTTTCAGACCCTTCCAGAATTTCCGCGGAGGGACAGTGGCCTATTCTGTGTAAACAAATTGTGGCCGAGGTTCTATCCCCATCTTTAAGCCCACACTGCCCATCCTGGGAGAGGATCAGGCCCTGGAATGGTCCAGACTGGCAGAGCCTGTGGGAGAACAAAGGGCCTCACTGAGACAGGTGGATTTTGGAAAAAGAGCATCCCGCATCCTCAGGTGCTGGGGCACCCACAGTCCTTTCTGGGTGGCATCCAGGGCAGAGACTCAGCCTGGAGGCGAGGCTGGGTTTTGACTCGACCTGAGTTGGAGTGACTGAACAGCCCTCCCAACCCCTCGTGTCCTACTGCAGTGTGGTCATTAAAAAACACGATCCAGTACATTCATCAAAGCTAATGTATGTTACTGAGTTGTTTTCTTTTCTTATTTTGATAACTTGCTTGGAAGCCACATGATTTTCATGATCATTAATATAAACTAGTACTAACAAGACATAGAATGATTCCCTTTATCTTAACGTTTATTTTCCTATTTTTTTAGTCTCTGGTTTTCTCTATCCCCATATGACCTTTCATTTCAGTCCGTTGGTATTTCTGGTACATTCCTGCACATCTCCTTTAGTGGCACAACATCTGGATGTAAAGAAAGCCCAAGACACGAGCTGTCATCAAGGACTTCATGGTCTAGCTGGAGATAAAAGAATAAGCATGAAAGGAATAATGAGCGAAGTTACTGCAGAGGACAGAGGCACTGGAGAGACCTGAAGAGCTGACCCCCTGGTCAGGGGCTTAGGACCTGGTTTTGTCACTTACTAACTGTATGGCCTTGACAGAAGGGGCAGCTTCTGGAGCCTCTGAGCTTTGGTCCCCATGTCTGAAAAGTGAAGATCGTGCGATGTCTACCTCGTAGGTTTCACTGAGCATTGACTGTGAGGATGGGGCCGTGCTTGGTGCTCTATAAAACACATGACACGTGTCCACAGTCACTGGAGTGTCCTGGGGTCATGAAGAAAAGCCTGGCTCCCGGGAAAGGTATTACGTGGTGGATAGTGAGTAGACCGGGTGGGATCAGGATGGAAAAGGATGTCCCTTTCGAGAAAAAGAGAAGAATGAATAACACATCTTTATCTGCCTTTGTGTTCCAAAGTTATGTCTTGTTTTCTAGGTCTAATGGAAACTTCTCACTCACTGAAGGAGAAAAAAAATGAGCCTATTCCTATTTTCGGTGGAATATTTAAGATCGGAGACACCAGGCACAGCTTTGCTGCATAGAAAAAGTGTAAAAGAGACGGAGGGACAGAAAAATGTTGTTTGTTTAATGTGCATGGAGAGTGAAGGAAAAAATGACCTTCAGAGTCCTGGCGCTTGGCTGCAATTCATTTCCAAATAAAACTCTCCCCGGTACCATCCTGGCCCTGCCTCCTCTGCCTGCCAGCCCTCACTCACGCTTCCTCACAGCCACCAGCATGTTTCCCAAGGCAGCACTGAAGGAAAACTGCACCCTTGTCTTTCTAGATCATTTCCTAACCAAAAACACAGGACCCCTTAGAACTGAACGCTGGGCGAGGAGTCCAAGCTCAGAGATACATTCTGGAAAAATCAAGTGTGTCAAGATTTATGAATGTGTTCATTTTGATCATAACTCCGTCCACAGAATGAGATCAGGACATCTGAATCTGAAATTTATGTTTCCATGAGGCCAACTCTCTGGAAAGAAAAAGGGGATGCTGTTTCATTACTCTTAGACAAGTTGAAAAATTGTCGGAGATTCCTTGAGATGTTGGTGAAGAAACAGTAGAGCAGACACGTGGTCCTACGTGGACATTTGGGCGAGGCAGAATGCATCTGTACCACTGCACTAGACTCTGCTCTTTACCAAATGTTGTATCTGGCTTCCCTTTGAGTGCAAAAGATGAATTCTTTCAAAACTCTCACTGCTATCCAAGTGAGATGTGCAAATGCCTCAAAATCACTGCTTACTCAGCTGTTTCCACACAAGGTACCTGGAAGGCTGGCCCGAATTTTTTCCTCTTTATGCATCTATGCTCTCACTTTTATTGCCATTTCTGTGCATTATGCAAAGACATAGAAAGAAGGGTGGAGATGCTGGACAGGGGGTGCCTCGGGATACCCTGGTGTTTCCACGGGCACCCAAACCCAGCTTGATGGAAGGATGGAAGTTAACTCTGGGCTGACATATGTGTCATCAGAGCTCCCAACACCAGGAGCATTTTCATGCACAATTTTTCACCCGAGATTTTGTTATTCTTCATTAGGACCAAGAGCACTCAGGGATGCCGCCGGAATGTCTGTGGCTATAATCCACAACTTCTCTGCAGAAAGATCTGTGCTGCCCTTGTAAAGGGACATGTTAAATTTAAGCAGCCTGGGAAAGTGGAAATATCAGGTTGGCAGTTAGAATAGAATTCTGGAAAGATTCACATAGCTGGTATTTAAAGCCACGAGCACTGATGAGTCACCTAGAAAGAGAAACAGAAAGAGAGAAGGTGGCCCAGGACTGAATGGCAAGGGTCTCCAACATTTAGAGTTCAAGAAGGTGATTTATTCAGGTATGAAATACAACAATTTAAAAATCTCTAAAATGTCAGCTATTGCACCATGTCTCTAATGGGTCAGTGGAATAAGAAATGGCGAGAGATTCCAAGGAGTCCGGCATCAGATATGGAGCGAGGGGGGCGGGGAGGTGGGTGGAGTGGGGGGAAAATGTGAATGTGGAATGTCCACTGCCCCTCCATAGGTTCTGAGCTTGGTATAGTCTGCTGCCCAGGATAGAGTCTACACAATTCATGCCTTGTCACCTCGGGAACGCAAATTGAGAGCCTCAAGCCACGTTTCACTTCCAAAAGCAGCACTCATTTCTAATCATCTTTACAACCTCCACAGAAAAGACATTCTGAGGCTTTGGAGGTCAACAGGGAGATGTTCATATTCCAGAAATTCTAGCAGGTACCTCTTAGCCTGAGTCAGTACCTTACCAAGAGCACAAACCACCGTTTCTTTATTACAGCGATTTCACATTCTGTGACTGTGTGTGTCTATTAAATGTCAGATGCCTCTGAGTCACAGTGGCTTTTTAGAACCATGTACCAAAAAAAAAAAAAGTTTGCACAGATATTGGCTGAAAAACTACTGCTAATATCCACAGTTTATGATGTCCCAAAGATATTTTTGCCTTCATTTATCACAATTTGAACCCCATCTCTCCTAAGAAATTAGCCCCTCGGTATGGCTGCAGGTAAGTCCGTGTTGACCTGTTATGGTTACAATTTATGAGTCACACCAGTCCACAAGCCTGGGAAGTTGTGCTGAGGCTGATTCCACAGTCACCGAACCTGGAGAGATTCTATGTCTTGTTCGCTGCAGCCATGAAAGACTCCCACATTGACACAAATGCTTATCCACCTCATTCTGATGATTAACTTGCAAAATAAGCCTCACATCATGCCAGGCTGGTCTCTGTCTTAACTGGATGTGGAAGGGACAGCCAACTAGAAGAGGGATTGCTGCATGACTTCAAGTCATACCCCAACACGGATGACCTGCGTGTAAAAGATGAGACAGTTGCTTTTGGGTTTCCAAAGCCAGCTGCTGTGTTTTCTAAGTCACACCTCAAGCAGGACATCTGGGGAACGTCTTCCTGGAGGAACTGTCTTCATCCTTGGTGGCTAAGCCTGTCTGCCTATCACAATCACGTGGGAAAGCTCATTTAAAAATATGGAGCCTCTGGAGTTTCCCATTCAAGACATCTGGCTTAGAGCCCAGGAATCTGTATTTTTTAACCAGTTTGGCTTGTGCGTTGCTACAGAATCACATCGAATGCATGGGATTTTCTAGAACACAGGATCAAACCAAAGGAAGAATGTCTCTGATTGGAGAGCTCTGAAAATGATGCAGACGTCATTGCCTAGTTAAAGTTGAATAATCAGCTGTGCTTATGACCCTCCTGTGAAGTCACTGGTCACACAGAGTGGACCGGATTTGATCATTACTGTGCTTTATCTCAGTTGATAGGAGGATCGTAAAAAGGGCTTATTAGAGTTTTCTTCATTATTCCCCTCAAATAAATGCTGAGTGGTAGGTCATCTAAGAGACCCTGCAGGATATACCCAGGGTTTTTCACCAATGAGCCCTGCGAGGTTGCCCACTTCTCAGCCCATCTTTTTGGACTCAACCACTGAGTCCATCCTCTCTCAGGTGATAACATCTCAAGGTTGCTTCAGCCAACCGTTCAGACGCTGATGAGGTTTGGAAGCATGTGTCCTCCTCATCCTTCTTCTCATGTAGGATCCCGTTGCCTTTGCTGGGTGGGTTTGAGTCATCTGAGCAGAGAACATGGGATCTTTATCATGGATGGTCCAGGATGGATGGGCTGGCTGATGTCAACCTACAAGAAATGTATTCTCCCCAGAATGTTCTTGATGACCCCCAAACCATCAAGTGCATCTCCTCCAACACAGACTCCCTGCATCTCCCGAGTGGTTGCTAAAAATACCCACTCCATTTTTGGACTCCTCTCCCAGCCTTTTGAATCAGGATTTCTGCTACTCTCTGGAATCTATGTTTTTAAACTTTTGTCTGGATGACTCAAATATGCAATAATGTTTTGGAACTTGGGCTCTAGTTGCAGAGTCCCAGAGTAAAGGAAGCAGTCATCTGCTGCCTTCACTGTGTCCAGCTCTGGAAAAACATGAAAAAAGCCTTGGAAAGAAGTATTCCACTCCAGTGTGTAACTGTTAGCTTGAAGGTGTTGTTGCCAAATCTGAAACCACTAAACTCTCCAGTTTTCTCATCTCAGTAAAAGACTCCTTGAGGCCGAATCCAGCCTCTATAGCCCAATGCTGAATTAAATCTCAGAGACAGAGTTTTGGGTGAAATAGAAAAGAAAAGCTTTATTGCTTTGCCAGGCAGAGGGGGCCACAGGGGGCTAGTGCCCTCAAGACTGTGTGTCCCGACCTGGAGCGGGTAGTGAGGAGTTTTATAGCAATGGTTCAAAGAGGGCATGACCAGCTTGTGGACATTCTTCTTGGTTGGTGGTGAGGTAAGTGGGAGTCAGCATCATCAACCTTCTCGTTCAAGCGGGACTGGGTCTACGTGCTTGTGAGCAGCATACAGGTAACTTCTCCCACCTGGTGGGGGGTTTCAGTATCTGCAAAAGAGCACAAAGATACTGTTATGTGTATCCCTTGAGGGGGAACCAGGACCCTGCCTCAAGGCTGCACTATTGTTTCTTGGCTGCTCCTCTCTTGTCTCTGCATCCCTCTCCCTTCCCTGATTAGCATCTGTTTGAATCTGCCCCTTGGAACTCAGGAGAGGTCATGGGGGCTGAATGAAGACTATTTCTTGTAATCAAGAAATGGGGGACACAGAAAGGCTTTTGTGCCCAGAAGCCCCACAAGGTCCCGCTCTGTCCATATCATCCTTACAGTCATCCTTAACGCTCACTCATACCTACGTTCAAAATTAAGCAGAAAATTCTGCCTGTTTTATCTAAATCCAGTCACTTCTTACCACCTCTGCTGCCACCCTCTTCTGCCTGGACCATCCCAAGCGTTTCTGATGGCCACTTGACAGCCAAAGTGCTCTTTTTAAAACACAAGTCGGGACATGTGACACAGCTGCCCAAACTTTTCAATGACTTCCAGTCTCTCTAAAGGATAGTGTGTGATGTTCTTACTATGGACTCCAAGTTTCTCCATATTCTGGGCCACATCAGCCTCTCAGCCTCCCTCCTTCCCCCCTCCCAGCTCCCCATTCTTCCCACAGTCCCTGGAGTCCATCAAGCACAAGGCCTCTCAGGGCCTTTGCACCTGCTGCCCTCCACCCCCCACCTGAGAGCTCAGTCCCCAGATGTCCTCTGACTTACGGCATTCAGGTCTCTGCTCCAATCGCATTGCCTCTCCTGATGTCCTGTCTCGTGGACCATCCCTCCCTGAAGGCTTGTGTGTCCTTCACCAGTCTGAGTTCCACCATCAGCCCAGACAGCATCCTCAGAAGCTTGCCCCCATCCTGAGCTCATTCCCACAACTCCTTTTCTCACATGACTCACACCTCCTGCTTCCTGCTCTGTGCTCCTGATGTTTTTAACCTGTGTTATGAGTTCCTTCCTTGGCCAAGGGTGTTCATAGTCCCTATTCTGTCCCTGGTACTGCCTCCCCACCCTTGGAGCCATTCACTGAAGAGATTCCACCAGGAACACTGGGATCTGCCCTTTGCCGGGCAGGGATGCTCTGGCTGGACCAGGAGTCCTGGTGTGGGGGACAGGGCTTTTCCTAAGGTTGACTTCTGGCAATGCATATCATTTGTTTAACGTGAATGGAGGATGAAGGGAAAAATGATCTTCAAATAATTGAGTCCTATCGCTTGGCTGAATTTTTTAAAATTTTTATTGGATTAGAGTTGATTTACAATGTTCTGTTAGTTTCAGCAAAGTGGTTCAGAGATTCAGTTATGCATATACATGTATTCATTCTTTTTCAGATTCTTTTCTCATATAGTTTATCAAGAATATTGAGCAGAGTTCCCTGTGCTATGCACTAGGTCCTTATTGGTTACCTATGGGGAATGCATTTTAAATCCACTAATGTGAAGTGGACTTGGGGTGGTGGCCTGGGACACACTTTCCCATCTCTAACTCAACTCAAGACTCTTTCCAGCCCAGATTTCTCTGCAGCCTTTTCCAATATGATTTGGGAGGTTTCAACAGAATGCTTTGTTCAGTTACATAATTTGAAAAATAAATTTAAGCAGGGGTGTGAAGTGGTCGCCTACATTTCCATCTGTTCTGATTTGTCTGGAAGAAGAAAAGACCTGTTTCTTTTTTGCCTCTGTTCTTAGGGTTCAGCCCATGTTCAATATCCCCGACATAAAATACACTCTGTTTGGCCTGTAGGAGCCCAGAGCCATACCAAACGAGAAGCACGAACTTGGCTGTGGTGCCTGAGGTCCTGGTCTGTGGTCTTTCCCCACAGGAGGCATCTTCCCTCTGAGGCTCGGAGACACCCCCATTAGCTCAGCAACAGGGACGGAAAGGCACATCCAGTTAAAGAGAGAGATGAGAGGCCCTTGCTCCTGAAACTCAATGCCAAAGAATAACCATTGCCCAGAGTGGGATGGGAACTCATGGCAGGCTCCCCAGGGCTGGGCCTGTTGAGGCCATGTGGCCAGCCCCACCTGCTCCCCATCTCCCCTCAGCATCCCAGTGGGTCTTCCCAGTGCAGGGGCAGCGAGAAGCTGGAGCCAGAAGCACGGAGGAGCAGATCATCTAGGCAGGGCCTGTACAACAAATATGTAAATATTAGGTAACAGTTTCATGATTTTTTTAACATCTTATACTGATGACTTTTCATTCTTTTCCAATCTTTTATTCAATGGATATTTATTACACAATGACTCTATGCTGAATCTATGGCAATGTCATACACATCTTCTCTCCTTCGGAGCTTACCAAACCAATTTTATTTTATTTATTTATTTTTTTCTGTACGCGGGCCTCTCACTGTTGTGGCCTCTCCTGTTGCGGAGCACAGCCTCCAGAGGCGCAGGCTCAGCGGCCACAGCTCATGGGCCCAGCCGCTCCACGGCATGTGGGATCTTCCCGGACCGGGGCACAAACCCGTCTCCCCTGCATCAGCAGGCGGACTCTCAACCACTGCGCCACCAGGGAAGCCCTACCAAACCAATTTTAAATGTCAGTCTTTATCAGCATTTATTTTTTTTTCCAGTAGTGAACATGACAGTCCTTACCACGTGGGCTTGTGGAGAGGATTAACGGGGTGAGGGAGGAGGTGAAGAATTTAGTGCAAAGGAAGCACCCACCACATCACTGCTTTATCTCTGCTTTTTCAGATTTTGCTATAGAGCAATGGATGGACCACCTGCAGATGCTCTGGGTTCAGATTTCACTGTTGTTCACAAAAGTCCTGTGAAGATGACGTCTTTGCTAATAGTCCACGCTGTGCACGTTCCAGAAATAACCACTGCAAACCGCTCTGCCTAGAACCTAAATGTATTCACCACAGTGGGTTTATCTATTGTCTATCTATTATCTATCTATCTATCTATCATGTGTGCGCACGTGTGTCAGTGGGTTTTAATGGTTATTTTCTTGGATTTCATTACTATTATGCTTTACCTTTCTACTTTTCCTTAAAAAAACATTTTCCCCAAATTCTGAGTACTTGTGTGAATGAATTGTTAAAAACCTAAGGAGTAGGCACCTGCACTGTACCTTCAATACGTTAGCACAGACACTCTGAGATCTCATGCTGGTACAGCTCCATCACTCCTGGCTGTCCAGCCATGGCCCCGCTCCCCATCAGAGAGGCAACCCCTCTCCTGAGTCGGCGATTGTAGGAGCTTCTATTATTCATGTCACATATGCCGAGGCTTGGCTAATGAGCATGTGTATTTGGAGTGACGTTTGTGGCTTGTAAAGCTGCTACACTTTGAAATGCATTCTCATTTGGAGGAATTGAGGGAGTCAGGTGTGGGGCTGGATAATGTATCGTGGAGACACTGCATGGACAGAGCGTCCAGCGTCCTGAGGGACTCTGCCCAAGGCTGGATCTTTCCCTGGTTCCATAGCCAGCGAGGAGTCCAGAGGGTTCCCTCTGCCTGAAGGGGCCACCATGTGAGCAGAAGCCTGTTTGTGGGATCACATGGACTTCCAAGCAAGGCCGGGGTTAGGGCGCCTGAGTGGATGGGGGTGGGGCTTCACTGAGCTCACAGGACGAGGGCTTGAGCTACTTCTGTGTTTCCCTGGTAATGACTGTTTCACTGAAGAGTTCTGCATGAGTGACAGAATTTTATCTGCAACTGGCTTTCCTCGTGGTCTAGGAACCAGACTGTAGGAGAGAAGTCAAGATTTGCCTCTAACTTTATGGGAAGCTGTTGTTTTCTACCAAAAAAGCCCTAAGAGTTTTGCCTGACCAAATCAGCTGAGGTCAGCTGGTAATGTTAATAAAGTGAAGTAATCATCACAAAAATAATCACTACTGATCCTCCTTATGCAGTGAGGGGCTTTCTCCAGGGTTTATGCCTGGCAGAGAAATGGAGGTCATCTGGAATAAAGCCCAACTTGGCTAAAAAATGGCCAAACTGCCCTCTGAAGTGCTTCTACCACTTTACACTTCAACCATCAGAAGAGAAATTTCCCATCCCTCCATATCCTAAACAGCAAATCCTCGAAAGGGGTCAGGGAATGAACAGGAAACCAAAAGTAAGGAATGAAAAAGGAAGAAGCAGCTGGAGATGTGTAAGGGGCTTCACGTCGCCTCGAGAGGCGGGGATTTCCTCTGTGAGACCTGGAAAGCCCTCAAAATCCCTCCTATGCCCTTGGACTCACAGAGGAATCGTCTCCTTGCCTTCTTCTTGAAACTTAAATGAATTGCTTGAGCAAGAGCCCTGAAAACTGGCCTCAAATAAGTATTAATTCAGATCCGGGAACACCAAGAGCCAGTGCTATGGGTTCCCTCCTGCCCTTGGTTTCTTGGAGGTAATTTGGTGGATAGTCTCTTGCCTCCAACATCTGTCAGTTGGAAACCTTATAACAAGTATTACATGTCCAGCACCTTCTGGGCCCATGGAGAAGCCACCAAATTTAGGCTTAAATGTGTTTAAAATGTTGAGTGATTTTTCCACAAAGTCCTGATGCTGAGGGGTTTGGCTAATCGGATACAATTCAGAGAACATTTTCTAGGTCTCTCTTGTCCTCATTTCTTCCTTTTTATCCCAAAGATCACTCACTGCTCAGGGTATCAGAAAACCATGAGTGACTGTCCTAGCCAGAACCAACGTCTGAAAGGAATGAATAGGCATTTCCCGTGAAAGAAAGGAACAGACAAGATCATGGATATCCACTGCTTGTGGTGACACATCTGGGTTTTGCCAAGGCAAAAGGGCCTTGTGCCAGAATGTGCCAGAACTTCCTAGCTTCATTTAGCTTTGCCTTGACCAGCGCTGCACAGAAAAGAATTTTCTTCTGTTCCTGAATCTTTTCTGGTCTTCCAGTTCCAGGGATCACGTTTCTTGTCAGTTCCCATAACTAACTATGTTCTGGACTTTCTTCTGGCCCAGGAGTCTCTTTAAGGTAAACAGTTAATGCAAACATCGCCCAAAGCGTTAAGGGCCAAGGGCTTTGCTGAGGCCACTGTGCCCTGTCCTATTTCGTGGTCAGTGAAACCCACTTGGTTGTGCTTCCTCGCTCTGCGGTAAAAGGGGCCGTGTCCAAACAGGATGGAGGAAATGCTGAAAGAACCTCTTAGATTAACCTGGGACATGCCTTTCATAACAAACCCACCTCTACAGACTCCCCCACCTCTGGTTCAGGGGCTGCTGCCTTCTTAGAACAGATTTGGATTGAATGTGCATTTCGGGGGGGGAAAGGGGAGACTTCATCTCAGGAAAGTCTCTCATTTTACAGGTGAGGAAGCCGACGTCCAGAGATATCACATGACAGACCCACGTGGCCTGCAAGCAGGGGACCCGAGATCCATAAGGAACTTCACCACCAGCACCATCTATTAGATGTCTACTGTGTGCATCACCAGGGCCTTGGGGTAGGACAGGAGTAAGCGTGGTCCCCACCTCCTGTGAGCTAATCTCCCCAACCACACCCACGAAAACTCTGAGAACTCACAGTGCATTTGAAGGTTTTTTTCCCCTGATGGAGGACCTTGCAATGAGTTAAAGGCATTCCAACATGCAGGCTGTCACCAACGGTCTCTCTTGCATTGGCTCCTGATGCCCTAAGTAAATTCTTTACCATCTAGAGACTCCTGGTGTACTTCTCGCACGCTACTCCATGTGCTTGCAGCAACCGTGAGTGAACGGTGCTGAGCACCCGACTTGGGACCACCAGCTCCTCTTGACCATGGACCATCTCAGGCTGGGCAGCTGTGGTCTCCTAAGGGTTAACCGGGGGCTCCAGGGTCGGCAGTGATTTCTGAGAGTCACCGCTTGTAGGGCCAACGCCAGCATGACATCTGGTGTGCACCTGAACAAATCCCAGAAGTTTCCTTTTCAGTATTGTGTAAATTCTGTACCTTGACTCCTGGCTATGAAACCCACTGTGGTAGGAGCTCCAGCAGGCAGGGCAGCATTTCCTTCACGCGAGGACCACGCCCAGAGGAGCAGCGGGAAGCCCCCTCCACCCACCTGTGCCCCAGAGCCCTCAGCGAGGCTCCCTCTGCCAATAATTCCATTTGGCTCACTCACTTTTTGAAGCCGAGTTTTCCATCTGAAGATGGTTCGTCTCTTTTTCTCTCCTTCTATCCCTCTTCCAGACTCAGTTTCCCCCCAAAAGATACACACCGCCCACCCTGCCCACCCCTCCTTGCGCATTCCCGTCAACCAAGTCTCATCACTCAGGGTGGCTTGAATTAAAAGCAGGCCTCCATGGCTTCCCTGGTGGCGCAGTGGTTGAGAGTCCGCCTGCCGATACAGGGGACGTGGGTTCGTGCCCCGGTCCAGGAAGATCCCACATCCCGCGGAGCGGCTGGGCCCGTGAGCCATGGCCGCTGAGCCTGTGCGTCCGGAGGCTGTGCTCCGCAACGGGAGAGGCCACAACAGTGAGAGGCCCGTGTACCACAAAAAAAAAAAAAAAGAAAGAAAGAAAAGCAGGCCTCCAGAGGGGAGCTTACTGCTCGCCCTCCTCTTTTTCCTTCACGCCCACCTTGTGCTTCTGTGCAGATGCTTTGAAGAGGTCTTGGTCGAGTCGATCGTCCATAATCCTGGCTTCCGGTTACTTCCCCTGAATGGGAGTTAAAGCTGGAATTGTGGAATCTTGCAGCTGAACAGGCTCGATAAAGCTTTTCGAACCCACAGCCTCACTGTGCAGATCAAACAAATGAGGCCCCAGCAGATCCCGTTGCCCCCCGGGTCAGCGACAGTCCTCGTGTCTCTGCCTCGCGGGTCCTCTCTCCTCTGCTTTCGTGAACACCTCCCCATGGCCACAATCTCTGGTGAACTCAGCTCACCACACTTCATGAGGGCCATCAGGGCACCTCCTGGGAGAAACTGTCTTCCTCCCTCCCACCCCTCAGCTCACCCCTCTGCCCTGGGATGCGTCCGTCGTTTCTCGTTGCCTTTGCTAGCTCTGCACAGCACTTCCATTCAGCATCCCCCGGTGTAGGACGGAGATGCTGTCTTAGTGTGTCCCCCACCCCCTGCCCCGGAGAAGGTAAACCCCGAGACAAGGATTCTAATGCCAACCCTTGACTTGGGAGGTGACCCCGGGAGCCGCTGGTGGGAGGTGGAGACCGGAGGAAGTCCTGTGCAGGGTGATGGGTGGACCTGGCTCTGCTGGAGGTGGTGGGCTCAGGGTGAAGAGCAGGCCTCAGAGAGTGGCCCTGCCAAAGAGCAAGGAAGCGCCTGCACCCAGCGACCAATGCTGGTCCCTCCTTTTGGGGGGTTGCTCCCAGAACATGAACTCCCTGGCATCTCCAGCCCCCCTCAAACTCTGGGCAATGTCTCAGTCAGAGACACCTGGAACCATGTGCTGGGGTCCCCTGGCATGGCCTGAGGGTCTGGCAGTGTCTTCTAAGGTGCTTACTTGGATTGTATGTATCTCAACACCCCCAAAATATGCTGCATAACAGGCATACTGCTTATTTTAATTGAAGTAAAACATGAATTATTGGCTTCCCTGGTAGCACAGTGGTTGAGAGTCCACCTGCTGATGCAGGGACACGGGTTTGTGCCCCGGTCCGGGAGGATCCCACATGCCGTGGAGCGGCTGGGCCCGTGAGCCATGGCCGCTGAGCCTGCGCGTCTGGAGCCTGTGCTCCACAATGGGAGAGGCCACAACAGTGAGAGACCCGCGTACCACACACACAAAAAACACGAATTACACAAATTAATAACACTCCCCCCGCAACTAAGTGATGGATGGCAACCCGAAAGCTAGGCTCTTGACTCAATCAATGCTTTTCCAAAGCATTTTTCAGAATTTTCAGCCAAATCATCCCTCTTGCAACATCAGAGGAATCTGGATGTATATTCCCTGGAGTCTAAGGGGCACTTTAGTCCAAAGTGGACTGTCACCACCATGGCGTTTCTTTGACATTTATTTCTTACGTTTCTATGAATTACATTCTGTTCCATAGCCTGTCTACATTTCTTTTAGTATTTTTCAAACATTCAGTGACCAGGTAAAATGATTAACTATTGTTTGTACATTTTGTGGGTGTGTCAGAAGTGACTGTTCCAGGTGACTTTCTGGGGCTTTGCTGGGGGTCATACAGCCCCTCGCTCATGCCAGCCCCGGGGAGCTGGAGTCATTGTACTTCCTTCTGTGGTGTAGACAGGCTTTGCACCCAGGATTTTCGGGGTCTCCTGCCCTCAGCCTTGGGATCCCTGTTGCCAAGGGGCGTGTTCCCTGAGGTACTGGGCTAAGCCCCTGCTTCTGCTTCACTTTGTGTAGGGTTGACCTCATAAATATAGAATTACTGCCCAAGCAATGGGACTCCAGGTAGCGACAAAGTGGGGAGAGGGAGGAACAGGTGTGTAAGAAGTAGGATCTGAAACAGGTCTTCTCCGAGGGGCCAGCTCATGTCTGGTGTCCCGAAGCCCCACTCCTCCTTGCCCACTCACCTGGCGGGCACTCTTACACCAAAGTAGTTGTGAGGGATTGTCTCCTGTCCTTAGAGGTGAGGTGCCCAAAGTTGGTGTTTGTCCCCGTCACGGCCTTTCCCAGATGCCCCTTTGCACCTCGCAGAAGCCACATCACTCTTCACCCCACACAGTGCCAGGCCTTCAGGCTCTGTGTCCCCTTTTTCCCTCTGTGGGCTTGGTTTTTCCTGTAGCCCTGGTCACACGTCAGCCCCCATGCCCTAATACCTGGCCCACTAAACCCTAAGAGACCCTGTGATAACAGGTATCCAGCATCCTTAAAAGGAATCGGGGTGGTTCCAAATACAAATGCTTCTTTTTCTTCTTGTATCCCCTGTGACCAAAAGCAGAACCAGGAGAAGAAACTCCAAATCCATCTTCATTTGCCATGAAACATCTGATACTCCATCTTTAGTCAGAATGTTTCATACCAGAAAATGCAAACAGTAACAGATGGAGTTCATAGTTTAAATATTGTCAGTTATACATACACATACCCACCCACACATGTGTGCATATACATATACATGTTTATACACATACATATGCATATATATAATATTAATGTGTACATAGACACACTCATAGACACTGATATGTTTCAAATCGCATGGTATTTGAGAAGAAGCATTGGGTGGACCTGCTTCTCTGCTTTACTTGCCTGCCTTTTCTCCTCTGCATAATCTCCAGAGCCCATTCCTCCCTCAGCTCTGATGTCACTGCCTCCAGGAAGTCTTCCTGGGAACCCCCTCAAGGTGGGGTTCATGGCCACCTCTTTGCTCTTTCAGTCTGTTTGGCACCTACATTCTGGTGTATTAGAGACAGATGCTACCTCAGGCGGGGCTCCCCACAAAGAGATCGTGAGACAAGGATCCCAGTGCAAGTGGTTTACCTGGGAGGTGAGTGATCCCAGGCAAGTCAACGCAACCCTGCAACGCACGTGACCCCAGTTCCAGCCTCCGGTGCTTTGGTGCCACTGCCCGCTTTGCCAGCCCCTCTGCTCTGACCTGGAGGTTCCTCTGAGGGGTTAGGGTTAGGGAGTGGGATGCCACAGGCAGAAATCACCCTCAAATGCACTGTTCCCTCCTGCACAGGCTGCAGATTGCTTGGCTCTGTGGATTTCTCTCTCCATATATGCCCATCTGTGCTTCATCTGCCAGAACTTTCTCACAGTTCTGCTTTGTCCAAAGCCCCCTCCTTGCTTCCCAGAGCCACAGTGGATTTTGTTGAGTGGACACTCACTGTGGTTCAGACAGGGAATCCACTGTGTTGGCAAGGGGGTGGGCGGAGGGAAGAAACGTATTAAGAATGGTTGGTAGAAAAAAAAGGGCTAAGTTAGTGAAGAGACAAGAGCATACGGGCAAAGCAGGCATCGGGAATGACAGTCCATCTGGAGGAGAAGCCAGCAGACTTGTGAGCTGTTTCTCTGTCCTACAATTCTTTGTATTAAGAGAGCCAAGGGCCCAGCATTTCAATGAGTAGAATGAAGGCTTTTTCACAGACAAAGCTTCACCGACTACTCCACAGGTTACTCGGACACTCTGTTCCTGAGTCATAACTGGAAAAAATGATGTAGATAAAGTCAGTGGGGGCAGGACAAACCTTGCTCTTGCCTTGGGGGAAAGTCTAGAGATTTGTGCCAGAAGGACCATCAGAACGCAGGTGAGATCCTGAAGATCGATAGATTGGATTTTGTGTAAAAAGGGAAAGAGGCTTACAGGCTGGAGAGCTTCTGGGCACAGCGTGTGTCTGATTTCTCTCCGTGGCTGGTGGCAGCTATAATCAGGTGGGTGTGTACCTCCATTCTCTCATCAGTCCTGACCCACCTTTGCTGAGCACCCACCTCAGGCCAAAATCAAGGCCAAGGGCATGAGGCCAGGTGACAGGTTACAATGGCGTCATCACCTGAGAACCCGGACCAGCTGGCGACTCACCCCATCCCATCCCTCGGGTCAGCGCATCGTTTCTCTGCTTGAACCCTCTAGGGTTGGGGTTTCTATCCCTTGCTGGTGGAAGGGTCTAGTTAATATTTTCTCAATTCAGATCAAAGTTCTCGAAGGAGAGTCTTCTGAGTTCTCAGCAAGTCAAAAGATTTCAGAAGAATGTGAGAAAAGCCTAGAATTTGATGTAAAGTATCAAGAAGCCCCAGTTTTCTTCAAGGTAGAAGGTCTAGATCATAGGGTCAGTTGAATAAGACAGTCGACATACATGTATGTTTATATACACATACATGTGCATGCATTCATCACACACGTATGTGTATCTCTGTGTGTAAATACCTGCACACAAATGTAAGTAACCCCTCAGCCCAAGTAGTCTGCTCTCCACATGAGGTCAACTCCAGAGAACCTCAGCCCAGTCACCACCAAGTGACCTAAGAGGAATCCCAATGGCTGTTTATTCTACCATCTCGCCAGTGAAAGCGATCAAAGTCATTACCCATGGCCACACGTCTCAACGTCTTCACGAGTTCCCTCCCAGTAGTCTGGCCCCTCACCCAGCACACCTCAAACCTACCCTCTGGTCTGTGATTTCTCCCCATCTTTCTTCCTCTTCCCATTCTGCTCTCTGGTCCAGAGGTTGGTGTAGGAGATGGTCCTTGTTTGTCTGTTGAATATCAACCTTACTGGGCCATCTCAACAAGAACAGAAACTTACCAGGTCCTTTTACCATGGAAATGTCAGAGACTGTGATGACTGTTGCTAGAATAGTAGGAAGGGGACTGTGTAATTACTAAGAATGTCATCAAGAGCAGGTCCTTTTTGGGGGATACAGTACAGCCTTTAGAGGCTGGTCAGTTCTTGGGGGGAGGGGTGGTGGGAGCCCCCAGAAGGAAGAAATGGACCACGGCCATCAGCGTGGTGGCTGCAGGATGGGTGTGGACGCCTGGACCATTACACTCCTAGCTGTTCCTTGGTGTATATTTGGGCTCTGCTCTCTCTACATAATCGGTAATATTTGTCCTTTGAAAGTTCTTTGATGCTGATCACAGAGGGCCTGGCGTGGGACAGTGGGACAGAGAAAACCATGAAGACTCAGGCGGAGCAAGGGCATCCACCCTCAGTCCAGGAATGAAGACCTCGCCTGCACCTAGGTGGCAGATGGCACTGGGGACCGTCCGTGGGAGTCCAGGCATGACAGAAGAGGCCACAGTGCTGAGGAGCAGCCTGGGGGAGATGGACCCAAGAAAGCCAGGACCGAACATTCTACCTGCTGCCCTGACTCAGCAGGCACAGCACCCTGAAAGGAAGCCATCGGCCAGAGAACTCCAGGGTGATGTTATGAGGAGCCCTAATGAGAGCCACGCATTCCTGACGCCTGTACCTGCACACGGGCATGGTCAGAAATGGGATCTGTGAACCACCAGTTAATGTGAGGTCCTCATCTCTTAGACAGCCATTGGGGCTGCAAGGGTAACACAATAATTGTTTATTCTTGGTGAGTGTACCATCCCCACAGCTTCTGAGCAAAGTTAGTTCACCTGCCTTCGTGGGTATCTGAGGACAGAAGGCTGCTAGCCGCACGGCGGTTGGTGCTGGTCGCAGAACACCTACTGGCGTGGACCTTGTCTCCACTCCCACGTCCGTGTTTTAAAGACGCCCAGCCAGTAGCGAAGGGATGACGCCAATTAGCTTCGCTTTCTTTCTGTGGTTCTAAAAATAACAACTCCCTCCTTTTATGTTTTATTCAAAACTGGCCCATGAATTCACAAGGATGCATCTCCTTTTAATGTGTGTTCATTCAGATCCCCAGCAGCAACAGCAGAAAAGATAAGTATTTTGACATGTGTTCTTTTAAAATTCTTAAGATCTGAGAAGCCAAAGGCAAAATATGCTCAGAAATGAATGAAAACACGTGAAGCCAAAATGTTCATTCTGGCCTCTGGGTCGGATCCTGCTTCCCAAGTGCCCTGTCCATCCTCCTCACCAAAGTGTCCCTCAGGTCAAGTCTTCCAAGGGTCACCATCTGGTCATTCTAACCCCAAACATTCCCTCCTTGTTGGATCACCTGTTAATTATCCTGCACATCTGGTATCTAGTATCACATCGAGGAGACATACAGGCTGGGATAGCTTCACAAGACTTGTCCAGAACCTGCCCAGCACATCCTATGATTCTGATCCCCCATTTCTTCCCCTTGCCTGACCTGATGTTACAGGGCTGTGTGTATGATTATGTGAAACACTATCTTGGAAGCCGATCCAGTAGACACTCAATGCCTATTTTTCCTCCCCGTGTCCTTGCCTTCTTTGTGTGGCCCATTATCTTTTTTGCAGGTGTGTGTATCGTGGTTTCCACCCTTATTGCAAGCTACTCAGGTGTAGAGGGTCCCAGCACAAGGTGACCCCAGGACAGCCCAGGGCGGGGGCGGGGAGGTGAGGTTGAGAATGAGGTTATCAAGCAAGTTACTACTGTGGGTCATCGCAGCTTAATGCTACGAAAGTCTGCAAAAAGATATAAAACATACATCTCAAAGTTGCCCAGCCTGAGGGGCTGGGGGCTGGGATATCAGGGCTCCACCCCCATCAGTCATTGGTTACATGCTGTCCTAGGCCACTGTTCTACTCTCAGTCACCTTTCTGGGTTCCAGGGAAAGACCCAATAAAGAGATGCAGCCATTGGCTGCTTGAAATGCTGCCCTAAGGTGGTCTAGCCTGAAGGAAATGGCTGGGCCTTGACAGAATCTAACATAGGTGACTTTGGCTGAGAAAACTGTTTATAATAATGACTGACTCCAAAACAAAATGTTTGAGTGTAAATATTGACCTTTTTTCAATGCAGTACATGGAATTAGTTGTGGCCTGCTGTTACTGACAAGAGTGGCAACAGCCTCAATCCTGCATCAAAGATCTTATTTAGATCTAACTAGAGGACAGGACATCTCTGCAAGTCCAGTTAGCTTGACTCATACAGCTTAGAAGTAGACAAGTGCACTCATACGTGTGTTTCTATATGTATGTCCCACAACAAGCTGATTGCAAAATCTCCATGCAGAAGTTTAGCCAAGAAACCAGTAAGATTTCCCAAAATTATTACAAGGAAATGCATAAGTACAGGCTGAGAAGAATGACAAAGGGTGACATGGTGAGTCCTGACCCACTCGAGGTGGGATTGTTGGAGGAAGTAGCACTGGCCTGAGTGCCGAGGGCTGTGTGACAGTTAAATAGATGGAGGGTGGAGGTGGGGAGAGGGCCATGGATGTCTTAGGAGGAAAGGTCATGGGGTGAGAGACCCACGGCAGGAGGGACGTGGAAGGAAACCAAGGTGAGAGACATGACTTCAAGAGTTTTGACTCGGAGTCCCAAAGGGACGTGCATTCACAGTGTGACCTTGACCAAGTGATTTAGCTTATCCACAGCTCACCTTTTGCATCTGAACAATGAAAAAAACACAATGCCTCCTTTACATCAGCACTGCCCAATAGACACTTCTGGAATGATGGAAATGTCCTATAGTTGTGCTATCCAGGATAACAGTCACTGGCCATCTGTGGCCATTGAGCACATCATACCTGTCTACCGAGACGGGGAAATTAAATTTTACATTTCATTTAATTTCAATCAGTTTAAATTTAAATGCCCACAGGTGACCCATAGCTGCCATACTGGACAGTACTGCTTTAGAACATGGTTTTAGGGATTAAACAAAGCAACAGTGCTCTATCCATGCTGCCCCTTGGTGAGATCCTGGCCTTATCAGCCAGGTCTCAGTACCCGATGCTAATTTAAAATTGCCTCTTGAACAGAAGTGTGTTTGATTTCAATGTGGCTGATACCAGCCATCCCCACTAGCAGCAACCGCTTTCCTGGCTGGCATTCTTCCAGCCCGTGATTGACTTGGCCGGTCAAAGACAAAATTCAAATGGCAGCCACTAAACGGTATGAAATATCTTAATTTTAACCTAAACTGGGGGCAAGAACAGTCTCCAAGTCTACAGAAGCAGGGGCTCAGCAGATGACCCAAAAGACAAGAAGAAAAGCCTGTTTAAAGGAAAACAATCAGTGGCTGAAAGCTATTAAGTTCACTCTTCTAGTTCAAAGGGATTTGAAATGGCAATTTGTCAGGCAACTGTTGTCACTTTAGATGCCCCTAGTTGTTTTCTTTGAAGCCCTTGATTGACTGCAGGAGGCTGTGCCAGATTCTTCTGAGGACAGGATTTCCACAATTGAACACATTTATGTCACAGTAATTATGACTCTTCCCAAACTTAATCAACAAAGGCAAAAGAGTGCAAGTTTGCGAAAGTATGCGTGTACTCTGCAGGGTCCAGGCAATAGTCTGGGTGACTGTGGACAAGACCAGACAACCAGCTGGATGGTTTTGGTCACTTAATTGTGTGGACCCCAAGCTGGAGAAAGTTGTCTGTTGGCCAGCCAACAATGAAACAGACTTCCACTTGGGAAGGATCATTTCTATGAATGAACAACCAACTGAGAATAATCAACCAAACTAACTAGCACTGTATTATCTCTCTGGCCAGCAGAGGTTGGATCTAGAAAGACATCTTTTGCCAGTTGTGTGCAAAGGCAATTGTGCCTCAGGGGAGCAATGAAAGGCTTCCTCAGGGATGGGAGCAAAGGAAAATCACCAAGTGTGAAAGAGCTATAGCAGCTGCTGTGCTCCTGACTCAGACTTGCTTCTAGAAATGCACAAAATGGACAGAGGATGGGAGAAGCCCTCGGAAGCTTTTTGACATTAGGAAGAATTATTTGCAAGTTAATTTGCTACCTGCGAGGCTGTCAATAACCTCACCAACGATGGAAGTGTGCCCATGGGTGTTTGCAGATGGGGCGTGCAGGGTGAAATCTGCCAGGGTGGGGGTCCAGCTGAAGTGGCCACAAGGAAGGTCAAACCAGAAGGATTGGGGTTGAAAGGGATACAACTGTCTTCACAGACCAGCCCCCTTTCCAAACTCTTACACACCCCATGCATGACCCAAGCAACAGCAGTGTCCCAGGTAGAAGTGTCGAGAGTCATATAGATGGTAAAGATGGGAGCTGAGGGACCCTAAGGAGAGAACCAGTGAGGTGGACCCTTGCCCAGCAGCTGTGTGCCAGATGTCCCTGCGATGTAGCCTTGGGGACACATCCATGACATGTAACTCCAGCAGGAAAATAAAAAGTGATATCTGCATACAACACATGGGCTCAGGGCCAGGAGTGAGGTCAGGAAAGCAACTCTACAAAGGTGGGAAGAACAGAAGGAAAGAAGGCGAAGCCGGGAAAGACCAGGAAAGCTGGGATGGGAGCTTTTCACAGTCGTATAACCCAAGTACAGTACAAGAAGCCAGGCGACATGTGTGGAGCGAAAGCTCATACCCATACCTGGTAGGAGGCTTCAAGGTCAAAGCCCCCCGGGGCATTTTGCGCTCAGTCCCTGAAGTGAGTGTGCTGGTCACACAAAGAGCCTGGTATGAAGGCAATATCTTTAATCATTGGAACTCTCAGAATTCATTCATTCATTCACACCCTCAACTACGTATAGATTTTAGGGCCCCATGTGTTAACCAGTAACCTTTGGCTGCAGCCTTTCAATCAGTTGCAAAATCAAATAGTATCTAGGTTTTGTGAATTTAGATACATTCTAGATAGATGGGACAGAAAATAAAAAGTAACTAAATACTACAATATGTGATGGAGATAAGAACCATTAAGTAATAGATCAAGATAACATCGCAGAGGAGGACTGAGAAATTTAGGGAAAATTTTAAATTAGAAGATCTGGACAGACCTCCTTGATGAGGAGCTTATCTTGGGAAGAGCGCAAGGAAAAGTGTTTCAGGAGAGGGAACAGAAAATGTAAAGCCTGGAAGGAAGGAAAAACACTGAGTGCTTACCTTCTGTTTAGCATGGATTTCCAGACTGAATAATGATTTTTACCGGGGTTTTCTTGTGATCACAAGGGTTGCAGATCACACTCAATGAAGAGTCTCAAGCTTTCATATACATACACGTTCATACATGTATATAAGTGTATGCACACGTGCATGTATACAGGTCTCTCCTACAACATGACCTGCTTGGCCTGTTTGACCTGTTGTACTATTCTGGATCATCCCTGTGATGGAGAACAGGAGGATGTACGTGGCCTGGGAGCCAGGCTGCCTGCATGGAATCCCAGCTCTCCTCAGTGCCAGCTGTATGGTCTCGGGTAAACAGCTCATTTCCTCTGTGCCTTGCTTTCTCATATGTAAAATGGGGATAAAAATAGTGCATCTCTCCTAGGGCTGTCATGATAATTAAATGAGTGAATACATGCAAAATACTCAGAGCAGTGCCTAGCGCAGTAAGCGAGCTGCAAGATTTAACTATTTTTATGATGTGCTCATCAGGTCACCAGGACACTTACTGGTGTGTATCTAAGCAGAGGGGGATTAAATAGACTTTAAGGAGAGTTTATTTTTACCCTGCTTGACTCCCCTCAACCTCATCCCCTAAATGGTCTTCCAGATTTTAACACTTGGGCAAAGGTTCCTGAGGAAGCCTGTATGTTTCTTGGAAAAATCGTTTGTATGTTGCATGGAAAACTGGGTCTGCCGTTTTCTCTGCCTTGCTCAGGTTCTGTCCCTGGTGGCCACACCAAACCAACCCAGTCTGCTTCCACAGAGGAGTGTTTCAAGGACAAGATGACTGGCGAGGTCCTGAGTCTTCCATCCTCCAGGTGTCACACCCACAGCCTTCCTCAATACTCCCTCAGACACAGCTTCAGCATCTTCCATTTCATGGTTGGCTCAGATTACACATGGTGCCGGGGGTGAGCGCATTCTGCTGGTGATCCGACCAGGGCAGCATGGAGCAGACCTATGACCTTCTTTGTTCAAGACCCAAGAGTCACTGTAAGATCACGAAATAGTGAAGTCAAATGTGTGGCTTCTGCGTCTCCTGATTCCTCTGAAAGATCTTATGGCAACAGCACCACCAAGAGGTCTTCACAAATGTCATTTGGGGGTCATTGCTTCACTATTTTTACTTAGCGTCATTGACATTTGCGTCCCAGATGTAAAAAGGTCATTTGTCCCTGCCAATTGTTTGAAGCAGTTCATCAGTTTTGAACCCTAATTTTGTGAGACAATGTCATGGATAACCTAGTGCATCATTAGATAACCCGAGAGACACACTGTGGGAATTTTCATCGAAGTTACTCATAAGACATGTAACTTGATGGGGCTGTGTCACACGGCTGGGGTCCTGCCTCTGGGCCAGAGCTGCTCCATCATGGGAATATTGGGGGTACAGCCTTTCAACTAGTTACTGACCCTAAAAATCATCAGAAGGGTCTCTCTACATTTCCCCTTATTTTCCAAAATGCATCATAAAACACCCTGTCAAAAGCTGACAGTAGTCTAGCAGGCCACAGGGCCCTCTTGGCCATTTGCTAGGCGACAAAGCACTACCTCCTTCGGTGGACCAAGGGGATTGTTTTTTTTTTTTTTTTTTTTTTTTTTTTTTTTGCGGTACGCAGGCCTCTCACTGCTGTGGCCTCTCCCGTTGCGGAGCACAGGCTCCGGACACGCAGGCTCAGCGGCCATGGCTCACGGGCCCAGCCGCTCCGCGGCATGTGGGATCTTCCTGGACCGGGGCACGAACCCATGTCCCCTGCATCGGCAGGCGGACTCTCAACCACTGCGCCACCAGGGAAGCCCCCAAGGGGATTGTTGAACCATCACTGTCAGAGCAGAGTCCAGAAGGACCAGGCCCTTCTGCTACACAAGGAAACTTACCTAAGCAGCACGTAATGTCCGTGCTCCATGCCGTGGAGCCGGAATTCTCCATCTCAGGGCGTAGACTCCCCCAAGGGCTTGTGTGTTAACACAGATTGCAAAGGTCCCAGCCCCAGCTTTTCTGACTCAGCAGGCCTGGGGCAGGACCCTGGGATTTGTATTTCTCACACATTCCCAGGTGGTGCTGATGCTACCTGTCTGGAGGCCACCCATGGAGAACATCTGACTTAGATGAACTTCTCTTTCTGCTGCTCTTAAGATGCAAGGAGTAAGGATAGGGCGTGAAGTGGATCTTCAGATCTGCCCACACCTTTGAGACTGTTCAAACAGGAAAATTCTGTAGCAGAGGACTGAGTAGTTATGAATGAGATCTTTAGCTTTTATTGAAAAGGCTTTTGACTATTGTCTATTTCTTATCAGAATTGTGATTTTCCCCCCCACTGCCTCATAAATAGAGCCTCTTGATTAAATTAGGTTTTGGCAAGAAGAGAAGGGTCTTCTCTGATCTTTGGCCAAATGTTTCACTAAAACATAAGGCCCACCATATAGTTTAATCCAGTATTCCTTAAAAAAAAATGAAAGAAGGTTTAGCGTGAAATTGTTATTTCTCAGTGAACGCACGCTAGCTTCTTGTGACCAGATTCCTTTTGCAAGGGAAGCAGAATGAGAAATCTATTCCAGAATCCTGCCTGCAACAGACTTCTTAGGTGTCTGCTCCCCTCACCAAGGTTCACTCTGAAGCAAAATAAAATTCAGAGAATTCCCTTTTCTCCAAGCCATTCATCCTCTTTACATCATCATTTGTGAGTCATGGGCTGCGTCTTTGCTCATCCATTGGCTTCTCTCATGTCCTCAGGAGCCCTTATTTGTCCAGCAGGCATCACGGTCCTCTGCCCTTTCAGGACTGCAGACCCACCCACCCTGCAAGAGCCCTCTTTCTGCTCCCGGCCAAGGCCCCAGGGGCAGGAAGCATCCCGTTGCCCTAGGAATCTCCATGGATCCTGGTCCATTCCTCCACATTCTCAGGAGTTTCACTCTTGAGGGCTAATGACTGCAAAGCACCAGATGGTCTTTAACTTGCTGGACGGTCTCCCGACTGTAGTCCATCTGACAGCGGCAGTCTTGGTGTAACACATAGCGGTCCCTTGACTGGTTGCATCAGACCACGTAAAAAGATGCTCTATGAGGAAGGATGTGGCTTTCCCACAGTTCTTCACCTTGTTCCCATGGGCTCCTCACTCAAGACCTCGCTTGGCCTCAATACACGGGGATCTGCCTTTTCTCCTGGGACATCCTTACCCCAGAAACCTGCAGGCTGGCTCCCTCACTTCATTTTGACCTTTACCCAAATGTCCTCTACTTCCCTAAATATTCCACCTAGAATTACAACTCCCACCGCCCCCTCCAAGCCCCCTTTCTGCTTTATTTCTCTCCTTAGCACGTGTCACCATTAAAAATGTTATCTATTCTACTGGTTTTACCTTGTTTACTGTCTGTCTTCTCACAAGTGCAGAGATTTTTGTCTGTTTGCTCCGCTTTTGTATCCTGAGCACGTAGAACAGTGCCTAGGGCATAGAGGGTCCTCCTCAGTGAATATCGAATGAATGAATGAGTGAATGAATGAAGTAGAGGAGGGAAGCTGTGAAGGGGAACGTGGGAATGGAGAGCCACATGCTATTTTACCTGCAGGCATATCCTCGGGTACATCCATTTTGAGCTAACAGGTCACATGAAGTCAGGGATTTGAAATTGGTTATCTTAAAACTTCCATGCCCATGTACTTCCCCAAAAGACACCGGGAACCCTGGTGGCACCACTATCGCATTTTGAGGGCATCTGGTCTCTTAGCCTCAAAGGGCTATCTAGTTATTACATTTCCTGAGTCTCCAGATGCTGAGATGGGGCATAGAGCTGGAACCTCAGACAGGCTGGTGCTCTGATTCCCTCTCCCTTCCCAGGCCGTGTAAACTAGAACCAGACTTCTTCTATCTAATACAAAGGGACTCCTAAACATCCTGGATGGGGTTGGAGAACCGTCACACAGCAAACTTGGTCAGTTGCTACCATGTCAGACTCTCAGTAAGAATGTGACCCTAGGGGCTGTGCTAGTTACCAAGTAACTAGTATGTGACAAGCTCTTGTTTACAGAGACCAGCCCATTTAATCCTCATAGTAAATTGGTTGGGTTGTGTAACCTCCGTTTTACAGATGAAGGAATGGAGGCTTGGAGAGGTTGCTTAGCTTTCCCAATTATGTGCAGTTAGCAAGTTGGGTGGAAGGATGGAACTCAGGTGAGTCTGACCCCAGAGGCCTCTGTCCTCTGTGTAGGCCCTGGGTCCAAGTCCAGCTCCCCAGGGAACTTTGGAAGATGCTCTGGAAATGACAGTTCTGCTGTGATTCCAGAATTTCTCACAGCGCTGGTTTCAGAAAGATGGGCCAGGCCCAAGTGCTCTAAGCCTAGAAACCCATCCTTTGGGAGCCCATCTCTGGGCGTGTGGTGGAAACTACTGGGGTCCAAGGAGACCTCTCCCTCCCCTCCCCACCCCCGTCTTCTTTTCCATCGAGATGTAGGGCTTACATCTTTAACACCGAGCTTGGCCAAGGGGCCCAAATGCACATCTGTGTTTCTACACAGTTTCCCTTCATGTGCACAAATAAAATAAGGGATCGCCAAGTAGACACCTGTATATACAGTCACCCTCTCGGCCAGACAGATATTTATTTGCTGTTGTATAAATGAGGGAAATTTGCACTCAGCCCTGAACATTTGGCCACCCCGGGCCATCCTTCCTTCTCCCCAGTGACTTCTTCCCTGAGAATGGCCACAGTCCGTGACACTTCATTCTGCTCTACTTAAAGACCAGGCGCCGTCCCGGGAAGATCTGTTTTGCACCTGTACTCAGGCCTCGTAAGGTGCTCGGGCTGTCAGGGAAATCCCATGCACCAAGGCGAAATCAAGTCTTCCGTGACAGGGAGGAAGTGCTTTAAAAGGCAGGTGTTCTGGTCCTGTCACACGTTGTTTTATGGGATGGTCCCTTGAAACAGACCCTGTGCAATGGGGCTTGCTTTAAAGGGGTCCGCCCATCTCCCCAGGCTGAGCGGAAAAGATGTGAAAACAAGGCAGGGATGTAAACGAGGAATGTCAAGTTCTAACCCCCCTCCACGGGATGAAACACCAGTGGGGAAATGTCAGGGCTCTCCCTCAGCAAACTGTGAATGTGTGATGCATTGGCTGTGGTGACAGGTGCTAAGAGAATATCTCAAGGGCCTTCTTACAGCAACACGGTGACGGCAAACAGCGTTTCAGAATTGCGAGGAAGTTAATTATTTTTCTTGACTAGTTGTATTTTAAAATTAAAATATTTTAATCAATTCCTTTTTAATTGCAGAATTTCTAGAACGGGTGCAAGTGATAGCATTTTAAAAATATCTTTTTAAAACAACTTACTGTATTAAGAAACAGCGTTCACATGCCATGTCATCAGTAGCCCCAGGAATGACTGAGGGGCTGGGCTGGCAGGGACGCATGGGTGGATGTACCCTTGAGCACTCAAAGCAAAATAAGAGAAAAACATCAAGAGACCACATTGCATCAGAATTTGGGTCTAAGTCCCAGCTCTTCTGGGGACATGGTCTCCTACACGGCTGCATGCCAGGTGTCATGTAGATGGTCTCGTGCCATTATTAAGTGACCCAACCTTGTGGGATGGCTCACACCACTTCCAGAGTTCTGCTTGGGAATGAAATTATTTTTTTTTTAATTGAATTATAGTTGATTTACAATGTTGTGTTACTACTGTACAGCAAAGTGATTCAGTTATGCATATATATATACACACACATTCTTTTTAAAAATATTCTTTTCCATTATGGTTTATCATGGGATATTGAATATAGTTCCCTGTGCTATACAGTAGGACCTTGTTGGTTATCCATTCTAGATATGCTAGCTTACATCTGCTGACCCCAACCTCCCACTCCATCCCTCCCCCAACCCCCTCCCTCTTGGCCACCACCAGTCTGTTCTCTATGCCTATGAGTCCATTTCCGTTTCATAGATAGGTTCATTTGTATCATATTTTAGATTCCATGTATAAGTGATATCTTATGGTGTCTGTCTTTCTCTTTCTGACTTACTTCACTTAGTATGATAATCTCTAGGTCCATCCATGTTGCTGCAAATGGCATTATTTCATTCTTTTTATGGCTGAATAATATTCTACTGTATATATGTACCACATCTATTTTATCTATTTATCTGTCAGCAGACATTTAGGTTGTTTCCATGTCTTGGTTATTGTAAATAGTGCTGATATGAACATAGGGGTGCATGAATCTTTTTGAATTATGGTTTTCTCCAGGTATATACCCATGAGTGAGATTGCCAGACCATATGGTGGCTCTATTTTTAGTTTTCTAGGAACATCCATACTGTTTTCCCTAATGGCTGCACCAATTTACATTCCCACCAAGTGTGGGAGGGTTCCCTAGTCTCCACATCCTCACTAACTAATCTTTAGTTTTAGAGGGGTCTCTGCACTCTGATGCTTCTGGACCTTTGTGTATGCAGTTCCCTGAGCCTGGAAATCTCCCCCTTCCTCATTTCCCGTGATCACAAGACTTCACCTCTGTCAAGACCTCTCTTTACTGCTCCCTTTTGTGTGATGTCTTCTCTGGGGTCAGCAGCTGGAGATCACTGATGTCCTCTTCTCATTCTCAGCAAATGGGGAGCGTTTCCTCCACACCCTTTTGTGTGTCTTACTGGCCTTGAGTTATTTATTGAAGTTTTATGTTATTTATCTATTCCTCCAGCCAGATGACTTTTCAGGGAATGAAATTCTTATTCCTCAGGTTCATCTATAGCTGATTCACACATTTAAAAGACCATGTTTTCTACTTAGACATGGATCCCTATGAGCCCTTTCTAACTTTCCAACCTCCTTCTCACAAATTCTCCCAGCCTGTCAGTCACCTTTGAATCCAATTCCCACATTTACAGGTCCTCACTCACTACATGTTTTGTTCTACTTTTAGACACTCGCTTGCTCACCACGTTTCTGCCCACATCACCCTCATTACCCGTGAGCTGTGCCTTTGCTCATTCAGTGCTGTATTTTTCCATGCTCTAAGGAGTCTGCCCACAGAAATGCCTGCAAGCAAGAGGGAGGTAGGGGGAGCTGGGGGATGTCCCTTTTTTACCACCGAGGTAAACAGTGCATGACAACAGATGACACGACAGAACAGCTCCCCTCCACATCCCACTCAAGACCCTAATCTTCTAAGGCTCCCTGAGCCATGACCTGGGAGCAGGGGCCACACAGTGGGGGCAACGGGAGCAGCGCTCCTCATTATTTGTCAGTCCCTGAATTCTAAAATAAGGATACCTGAGTTTCGGGTAGATTTACCTGGAAAAATATGGTTAATGCATTGGGAAGAGCAGAGATGCACATCAAAGAAATCCGTGGGAAGGTTGGACCCACTGACACTTGTCTGTGGTGATGGTGGTGGACACAGAAAGGCAGAGCAGGTTGTACGTTGAAAAGGCTCCTCTTCACCACCCAAATAAAAAGAAAGAACAGCCATTAGCTTGGGGGTCTCCCCCGGGGACCCCTCTCATCTCGTCTCATTTCATTCCTCGTATTCCAAGATTTTCTGGGTAGTTTTACTGCATATAAAAGTATCCCTAAAATATAGTATTTAGTGCTGTACTCATTGAGCTTCATTTAGAAATGAAGTCATAAGGTGTGTCCTTTGCTGCCATTTGCTTTTTTCACCCAATATTACGTTCCTGAGACTTATTCATGATTTTCCTGCAGCTGTCTTTCATCCATTGATGCTAATGGGTGATTTTCCCTCTTTCTGCATATCTCACAATTTTTTTTTCTGTTTTCCTTTCGTGGGCATTTGGGTTGCATCCTGTTTGTGTGTTTGTGTCTGCACGCGTGCACATGCACTGTCGAAGTCAAAGCTGCTGTGAATGTTCTCATACAAGTAGGGGGGCCAGAATTTCTCTCTGGAATGTGTGTGGAAGGAAGAGCTGCTGGGTGGTAGGGGGGCCACGTGTTAATATCCCCAGATAGAAACAAACTGCTCTCAGGGACAGTGTAGAAATTGATCATCTCTTCACAAATTACTCCCATTTCTGCACACTCTTGCCAACCCTTGATATTACCAAGATTTTAAATTTATTTTAGTTCTGTGAGTGTGAAATGGCATCTCATCTGACTTTATGATGTTCAGTTCCCTTACACCTACCTAATTCGGTTGAATATCTTTCATGTGTTTATTAGCTAATTGAGTTTTCTCCTGTAAAGTTCCTCTTCCAATGTTTTGTCTATTTATCTGTTGTGGTTTGTTGCTGTTGTTAGCATTCTTAGCATAGTTTTATACATTCTTTCTCCTACCCCTTTGTCCATCACCTGTGCTTCAAGAACCTTTCCCCCCACAGGCTTTTCATTCTTTTTACCTCAATTTTCTATTAACATTACTTCTTAATTAAAATGTGACTGAATTTGTTTATCTCATTTCTTACAGCTTGTGCTTTCTGGCAATTGTTTAAGAACTCTTACCTACCCTGAGGTCATAGAGATATTCACTTATATTGTCTGCTAAAACTACTATGACTTTGCCTTTCACATTTAAGTCTTTAATCCACCTTTTCTGTTTGTTTGCTTTGGGTATGGCATGAGGCAGTTTTAACATCACTTTTTTTCTGTGGATGATCAGCCTCCAGGGTACCATTTGTTGAAAGCCCTTTGCATCCCACTGACCTGTAGAAGCAGCTCAGCCTCCAATCAGAGTTGCTGATATATGCATAGATACATTCTTAGGATACCTATTCAGATCTGGGGTGTTTTTTTGTTTGTCTGTTTTTTGTTTTCTGTCTATCCCTCTACCTATACAATATTTCTTAGTTACAGTAGCTTTAAGTCTTATTTTCTGATTGAGCAATTTCTCCCTTGTAGAAATGTATAGTGTTTTCCGTGATGGATCTGCATAGATTTTATTTTATTTTTTATTTTTTTAATATTATGGCCGCACTGCATGGCTTGCAGGATCTTAGTTCCCTAACCAGGGATCGAACCTGTGTCCCCTGAAGTGGAAATGTGGAGACCTAACCACAGGACTGCCCCGGAATTCCCATCTGCATAAATTTTATTTTATTTTATTTATTTTGCATTTTTTGCATAGATTTTAGAATCAGCTTTTCGAGTTCGCACGGTAACATTTCATGGAATTTATTGAATCTATAGGTTCCCAGAGGGCACTATGGCTTCTTCCCAATCAAAATCGACCTCCAAGTGAAGATCTAGTGGAGTTTTCCTTTGATGCAGTCACTGAAGCACAAAGCAAACAGTGGACCACGTAGAAACGGCCACAGCTCTAAGCCACGCAGAACACTTTATGTGCCTCGGACCCCAGATGCCAACGGGGATTGCACAGAAGCCTCAGGCCTGTCTTCTATCAACCCGAGAGGCCTTTAGCTCAGGTTTATATGAGCAAGGCCTGAGGCTTCTTTATATAAAGCCTTGTGTCCTGATTTGGCAGAAATGGAGAAAGAGACAAGGAAAGAGACAATATTCAAAAGAGAACACGTGTCAAGGAAAGCAAGAGGAAAGGAGATTCTGTAATTAAGAAAGTTAAGTTATCTTGCTAAATGAAGACTATTTGTTTTATAAATTATGAATATCAAATAAGATTGTATTAAAACAACCTAAATTCAGCATTTATTATGCACTTTGCTGGAAATCATTGCCATAGGCTATAACACGCAAAAGAAAATATTATTTTTATTATATTATGTGATATCATGATTTTTTAAATGTTTGAATAATGTGTCTTTGGAAGAGAGGTTGTAACTTTTATTTTACGGCCGTAGAATTTATTTAATCTATACGAATTATAGTTTCCTCATTTGAAAAATCGGGTTAATAATACTCAACTTATGAAAGTGTGCTAAAAACGAAGTTAAAAAATATATGCTCGTGTTTTCAAATATTTCTTAGCTACAGGAGCTTTTGTCCACATGTCCTTTGGGAAAGGAAGGACAAATGGGCTTCAGAGGTCCTTTGAGGCTCAGTGTATTCATTTGTGGTGGATGGATCCGTGTGTGGTCAGTCATTGCTCTGTTCTTTCTCTCCTCTGTTGTGGTGTCTAGTCATCCCAGAGTTTCTGGGAATTGGTTGTGTCGAAGAATCAGGGTCATCAGTAGACCTCAGAGTACAACCCAGGACAGAAAATTGCAGAAGCTGATGAAGCTAAGTAGTTTAAGGGGGAAAATATAAAATGACTGGTCAGAAATAAAAGGATATATCAAAAACGTAAATGAGGCAGGGAAGAAAGACAAGAATCCACTCCCTACGCAGGAGAGTTTTTTTTTTTTCCAGACAGGAAGAGACAAAAGTGGGGAGAATGAAAATCTTTAAAAGAAATAGATATCAATGTAGTCCCTTAGGGAATTGCTTAAGAGAAGGAAGTAAAGGTTTACATTGTCTTGTAATTGGATTATCTTTTCCTGGTTGTGATTCTCTGCCTGAACTGGACCTCAAGGTAGCTGATTTTTAGATAGTTTACATAGGCAACTCAGGAAGGTAGAGCTATCTGTGCTAAATGGTGCACGGGAATGAGAGGATAGGTCTCCCGAGAAGCTGCGCATGGGAATGCTTGGGACTCATTAAGGCACTAGGGTGTCCTTGAAAACACTTTGTAAACTTGAAAGTGACCTGCACCTGAAGCACCACCAATTACGAGAAGTGGCTGCTGCCTAGAGAGCTGCTTGTTGAAGCTTGTCTGCATGTCCTGAGATGCTCGGTAAGATGCAGACTCCTGGTCTGTCACCCTAGTCAGCTCTACCAGGCTCTACCTTATTAGCAGGTGCCTTGGATCATTGTTTTACAACCCGAGGTTTGAGAGCTGTGATGTTTGTGGAGCAGGAAATTTGGAAGCTGCTAAGAAAGATTTGCACAGGGCTCTACCGCAGAGCAAAGAGCAAGTTTTGTGGCTTCAGTGTCTTGAAATAATAAGTGTTGGCTTCACTTCGCTCAAGGGAACAATATTTTCCCTAGTTCTCAAAGTCCCTGGAGAAGCAAAGAGTTATTGGTGGAAACTGCAAGGTATTTTGTGCATGGGGTCTAAATTGATTCTTTGATTTGCACCTATAAGTACTACAATTTGCCAAAAGTAAAAGGATTTTGTTGTTATTCATATACAAAATTATTAAACTTTTTGTTGCACTTAAAGTAGTAAAATGAAAAATTATTTGGTTCAGTTATAATTATGTGAGGCTTGAGAAAAAAAAAAGAACTCGTGAAGTCTCTTTTTTCTTTCCTAATTTGGGAGATACTCAATGTCTCTTTTTTTTAACTTTCTAAAGAATTTTATTTTAGTGAAGGATAATTGATTTACAATGTTGTGTTAATTTCTACTGTACAGCAAAGTAATTCAGATATATATATAAAAAGAATGTATATACATACATACATATATATATATATATATATATATATATATATATATATATCCTTCTTCATATTCTTTTCCATTATGGTTTATCACAGGATACTTTCTATAGTTCCCTGTGCTGTACAGAAGGACCTTGTTTTTTATCCATTCTATATATAATAGCTTGCATCTGCTAATCCCAAATTCCTAATCCATCCTTCCCCCACCCTCCTCCCCCTTGGCAACCACAAGTCTGTTCTGTATGTCTGTGAGTCTGTTTCTGTTTTGTAGATAAGTTCATTTGTGTCGTATTTTAGATTCCACATGTAAGGGTCTCTGATAAGCAGAAACTATCAGCCAGGGCAGAACTTTTGACATAACCCCGAACACTGCCCTCTAGTGTTTGAACAGGCAAACCCAGCTGAAGTGCTTCAGAGCTGAGCCCCCAAGGTGCTCCATCCATCTGCATGGAATTTCCTGGCCGTGTGGTCTCAGCAGAGAGGTTAAGCTGTGGCTGCCCTGCTTCTGGTCCCCTCCCCTATGCCACTTCAGGGATGCAGGCACATGCTACTGAAGTTTTGGGAACCACTTATTTACTTAAGTGATTCATGGGACATCATTAACGGAAGTCAGGGATAGGAGCTACACTCAGCAAACACACCACAGTTTGGTCCATACCTTGCTCGAGAGATGAACTCTGTATATGAGGTTTCTAGTGCTTTTGAACTTTGACCAAGCACTAAATGAAAAAGGTTGCAGCAGAGAGCATCCTGCAGTCACATCAGATGTGAGAAGGAGATTCAGTTCACTTTTCAATGTGTTAATATTTGGTTAGAGATTCATATTCTTATATTAGTATATCATATAATTATATTTATTATGTTATTGAGTTATCATATCATAACTCAAACTATTAGAATTTAAAAGTTTTAAACTGGGACTTCCCTGGTGGCTCAGTGGTTAAGAATCTGCCTGCCAATGCAGGGGACACGGGTTCGATCCCTGGTCCGGGAAGATCCCACATGCGGCAGAGCAACTAAGCCCAGTCCACCACAACTACTAAGCCTGCACTCTAGAGCCTGCAAACCACAACTATGGAGCCCACGTTACAACTACCGAAGCCCGTGTGCCTGGAGCTCATGTTCCACAACAAGAGAAGCCACCAAAATGAGAAGCCCACGCACCACAACAAAGAGTAGTCCTTGCCGTAGCTAGAGAAACCCTGCGCGCAGCAAAACACAGCACAGCCAAAAATAAATAAATAGAATAAATAAATTTTAAAATAAAAAGTTAAAAAGTTTAAAACTTATATGAAACTTTAGTGTGAATGAGAAAGGGATTTTGTAAAACACACACACGTGCGCTCACACACATACACACACACACACACAGGAACACATGGCGCCACCCATGAAACAAGAGTTTCAAATGTTTCTGGGTTTCTTTTTGTTGTATATTTCTTTTCCTCCAGGAAATGGTAGAGGCAAAAATCTCTCAAATATTTAAAAACTAGTGGTTCTACTGAGTGACTGATATTATTTTTCCCCTTTTAAATCATGCACCTAGATATTTGTGTTTCCTAAATCCAGAGCCAGAAAACCTGAGGAAGAGGAACGCATTCTTATGGAAAATAATTCAATGCCAGCTCATAATACATGCAATGAGAAATTTTCACAAACCAATCATTCTCTTTAGATTCAGAGAGCTGATTGAGTTGACTTGGTGAACAACTGGCATTTTCCAGGAGAACACGAATTTCCCACTGGGAGGCTTGCTGATAAAACTACTGGAACCAGTGCGCCACCTAATGGTCATTCCATGCATTGTGGCTTACTAGGAAAATGCAAGAAATATTGGAAATTTCCTCTAGCAAATGTACTCTAACTTGAGTCAGGTAAGATTCTCATAGAATACTAAAATTTGCTATTTATCCTAAATACCCATCCATTTTCTATGGAAAAATCTTAGCCATGGCTTCAAGCCCTGTCCTTTACTAGATCATCTATCTAATTAGTTAAATACCAAATGGATCTGTTCATTTCTATTTTTCTCCTTTAGTTACTGGTGTATATTTGAAAGATCTATAGCAGAGGAAAAAGGATAATTTTCCTAACCCTCAAAGTAAAATAAACCTTCCAGTAATTCAGAATCAGCCTTCTGAATGTGGGAGCTACCCAGGGTCATTTCATTCAACATGCACCCAAAATTAATTGAGCTCAATGTTAACACCAACACTCTTGGGACAAACACATCCTGTGGATCCTGCAAGATGCACTCAGTAGGATGCAATGTCACTTCTGTGATTTTCCTGCCCCAAATGAAAGATGTCGGAGAAATCCAAATTAACTGACATTCTACAAAATAACTGACCTTTGCTCTTCAAAACATCCAGGTCTAGAGCCACATGGAAAGGTTGAGGGAATGTCCACTTCAAAGGCAGCTAAAGAGACGTGACACGGGAATCCAAGTGTGATTGGGTCCTGGACTGGGGTAAATGGCCAATCAGAACATTATTTGGACAAGTGATGACATTTGAAATTGGACTCTGGGATAGAAAACAGCACTGTCTCAATGCTAAGTTTTCTTGCTTTGACAGTAACCCAACGGTGATGTAAGAAAAGCTCCTTGGTCATAGGAAATACACACCTCGACTACCCTTATAAGAGTTGAACCAACACAGCCCCAGAGCATGGATGTAAGTGTGCTTGTAGCTGGATCTCTTCCCCGCTGGACTGGGGTCCTGAGTCTCTGCTTCCTGCTCCCTGCCCTTACCTGGGGCTGCCTGGCTGGGCTCGAATCCTTTGAGCCTCGACTTCTATATCTGTCCAAGGAGAGACCAATTTCCTTCAACCTGTTCTACTGCACCTCTCTCCCAGGGGTGCCCCAAAGATCAAAGTAGGCATCTGTCTCAAAGTCCAGGAAGAGCGTGTGGGCCCTGCATGGAGAGAGGGTACAGAATCCCCTCGTGGTCAGGGATGAGGAACCAGGAGAGCGTGTGTCTACATGGCCTGGTGAAATGAAGTCAGGTCCAAGGACAGAGCCCCTCCTCCGTTACTCCTGACCTGTGCAGTTGCGGTCATTCTCAGGGCCCAGTGCATCCCCTCTACGCTGTCTCCTCAGACACACACGAGGGCTTTGCAAACCACGGATAAGATATTACAAAGGACGTTGTATTAATGGTTAAAGCAGGACTCATATATGAACAGCAACGCCTCAAGTTAGTTTTGTGATTCATCCGGGCATTTGGTGTGAGTTAACAGTTGCTTGGTCTCTTGGGTGTTCACTGCCCTGGGCTTGATGCAGGATTCTCTGTTGGCAGCCACACCTTAGTATTTTTTTAAAATTTTTATTGGAGTATAGTTAATTTCCAATGCTGTGTTAGTTTCAGGTGTACAGCAAAGTGAATAGTTAAGTGTGTATGTATATATATATATATATATATATATATATATATATATATATATATATATATATTCTTTTTCAGATTCTTTTCCTATGTAGGTTAACTACAGAATATAGAGTAGAGTTCCCTTTGAGTAGGTCCTTGTTAGTTATCTGTTTTACATATAGTAGTGTGTTTCTGTTAATCCCAGTCTCCTAATTTACCACTTCCCCACACCCTTCCCCTTTGGTAACCATACATTTGATTTCAAAATCTGTGAGTCTGTTTCTGTTTTATAAATAAGTTCATTTGTATCATTTTTTATTCGATTCCACATATAAGTGATATAATATGATATTTGTCTTTCTCTGTCTGACTTGCTTCACTTAGTATGATCATCCCTAGGTCCATCAATATTGCTGCAAAGCCTCACCTTAGCACTGATTGCCAGAGGGACTGCATCTGAAATACTCCAGGATCGTCCACTTGTCCCCACTGCTTCCTGAACACACAGACTTCAGCCTGAGATGTTGACCTTTCTGGGCCTCAGTTTCCTCATGGTCTTATGTGTTTAACCACATATGCATGTCCATATATGAGACACAGCATTGTTTGGTGTGTTGATTCACCATAATTTATTGTAACTTTATGGAAGTATCACATAGATGGGGAAAAGTACTGTGTCCCAAGGGTCCAGTCCATATACTTTCCCAGTGGAATGCACTCGTGTAACCACCACCCGGATCATGAAGATAAGCATCACTGCCCCCAAACCCCTCCTCCTGTATTTCTAATTACGTCCATTCTGTTTGACTGTTTGCATCATTTTATAATCAGCATCCCGTTTCTGAGCTCTAAACTGTTGTGTTGAATTTAGTTCAAATAGAGAATACTTTTCTATGGAACATTTTTAGCAGTTTATCATTTAATGAAATAAAATGATGTACAGAAGAGAGAAGAGGGTAGAGAGCAGAGATGAGGGAGAGGCGGGGCGGGAAGGGAATGGAAGTCCCGAATCCTCCCCCCACCACCTGGCACGGTGAATGAGCAGACCCAGGTATGGCCTGACCTGTAATGGCCTCCCCCCTGAAGGTTCTGCATCCCTTGTCTTTGTTTATGTGAGAGAGAATGTTCTGGAATGTCCACTCGCACGGGGCTCTCTAGTCCCTGTATCCACCATCAGGAAACATCCATTCCCTGTCTCTTTGTCATAACTCATTTTCAGAACCCAGGGGTTGCTCACCCAGCATTTATTGATATTATATTTATTTTTCCTTCCTGGTTAATCCTGGTCTCTCCTCCTTTTTCAGCCAAAGTGGAATAGACACAAATTCTGGCAGGGGTCCTGGCCACCCATACTGGAGGGCAGTAGGAGTTATTGGACTGCGGCTGAGGTGGAGATTTGACCCCTACCTTATTTTGTAGCCAGTATACTGACCATCATTAGGACACGCTGCCCAGAGTCCCACCTAAACCCAGCAACATCGGGTGCCCTCGGTCAGCGCGTGGGTTGACTCTCGTCTGAAAGTGCAACCGTGATGGTACCCAGTTCTGTTCATCCTTCCGTCATGGCTCGAGGTCCTGGGTGGGTTGGAGGAACCAGTCAGACCCTACAGGATGCGTTTGAGCTGGCGGTCCCCTCGCCAGGCACACAGACCTCTGTCTGCCTGTTCCTGGGCTCCTGGTCCTCTCAGCAGGGGTGGAGGAAAGAGGTCAAGGGCTCTGCAGGCTGAACAGGCAGGATTCAAATGCAGGGGTGTCCTAGCAGCTCTGTGACCTTGGAATGTGGTTACCCCAACCAGGAAGCAATTTCCTGACCTGTTCTCATCTTCTAAGAGAATTAAATGAAATAGAGAATATAAAACACAAGTCACGGAACCTGACCCATGTTAGACACTAAGAGATGGCATTTCCTTTCCTTTTTTCACTCCTTTCCTTTTTTTTTCCTTTCTTTCCTTTTTTTTTTTTTTTTTTTTTTTTTTTTTTTTTGCAGTACGCGGGCCTCTCACTGTTGTGGCCTCTCCCGTTGCGGAGCACAGGCTCTGGATGCGCAGGCTCAGCGGCCATGGCTCACAGGCCCAGCCGCTCTGCAGCATGTGGGATCTTCCTGGACTGGGGCACGAACCCGTGTCCCCTGCATCGGCAGGCGGACTCTCAACCACTGCGCCACCAGGGAAGCCCTTTCACTCCTTTCTTATCTTTAAATCTTCCACCTGCCTTCTCCTCCCTCCCTCTTTTCTTTCCTTCCTCCCTCTTTTCCGCCGCTAAAGCAAAGGAGTATGTTGCCAAGTCTAGGTGGTAGGTCCTCGGATATGTGCTATGTATTCACTGTGTTTCTCTATATGTTTGGAATATTTCATCATTAAAAAATAAAATATTAAAAGAATACCCATTGGAAAATAAATGACTAAAGGTCCACATCAGACAAACTGAAGCAGTATCTCGGAGGCTGGGCCTGTTTGCCTTTTTCAGAGGCTCGCAGGTGATTCTACTGTGTAGCCGGAGCTGACCCTCACTGGTCACTCCCTCTATCACAGCTGCTCATTGGGTTGGAGGCCCCAGCCCAAGGCAGCTTCTCTTCGTTGACATAGGCATGTGCCAGAGCAGTTGTTAGGGCAGATCTTTGAAGATTTTGGCAATAGCAGAGGTAAAAGTTGTCCACCAGCCCTTACCCATTTGTTTGGGTCAGAGAAGAGTGGCGAATTTACCCTAAGGAAAACTAAACAAATATAAGTTCACTTTACGTCCCTCCCCCAGTGCTGGGATGGGAACCAGAAGTCCGGGGGAGACCTGGGCAAACCCCACTTGCTCTGAGTTTCCCTCAAGTGAGTGAACCTTGGGAGATCAGTGTCAGAGCCAAGGTGCCCTACGTTCTATCCCAGAGTGGACTTGACTCCTGGCCAGCCCTCAACTTCCCAGACCTTAGCCTTGGCCACGTGCCAGGTGCTTGTACTTCACACAAAACCTGATTCAGCCTCTGGGCTCTGAGACTCTAAGGACGTGGGACACATGGGGAGAAGAGCTCAGACAGTGAAAAGCTTCTCTTGATCTTCTGTACAATGGACTTGCAAAGAAAAGCAGGCGCTGTGTTATGTGCACTCAGGGCAAAATATTAGGGTTAAAAGGCAGGCTTGATTTGAGTTAGTCTGTCAACGAGGAAAAAAAAAAAAGTAAGTCATATAGGACTGTTCTGTTGCATGCAGCCCCAAAGCCATCACAATGTGGGTCATTTTAGAACAGTGCAGACCTGAACTAAGACCAAGTTCAGGAATTAGAGGGCACTGGTGACACGGTGTTAAGAATTTAAGTTCAGTCCTAGAGGTGGTGGCTGCCATGTGCTGACCCCCTCGATTCAAAGTAACAAATGATCATAGAGCATTATTCACAAAAATATAAACATCATTAAAATGAAGGAGATGTACATTACGGTTTTTGGGTTTTATTCAAAATTGTCTTTGATCTGGGTATTTTGAGAATCGATTTGTGTGCTTTCCTTGATGTTAATGAGAGTAGTGACCCTCCTCAGACGCAGCAGATAGAAGAGCTGTGTCTGCTGTTCTGCTGGGTGTTTTCATTTGCGTGGTTTTGGGGGGAGGGGCAAACTTCCCCAAGCACCTCCCTTTCTCTTTAACACAAGAGTGGCTAAAATAAGTCACCAGTCCTTTGCTTCCGCCTGTATTAATCCCCAGGCAATGTCCCCAGCATTGGCCCCTGATACTTTCATCTGGAGGCCAGCAGGTAACTGAAGTTGTTTTCCAACAGCTGAAGGTGGTAGCTGTCAGCCCATGTTCCCGGTGGGCCCCCCTGGATGTGATATACTTCCTCCAGACACAGCCAAATCCTGCGTGTCATCCCTCTCCAAGCCAAGTCTTCCAGCATGGTGAGCTTGAGCATTTTTCTACTTCCCTGTTCCCCCCGCACTAAGTCTGGGGATTCCTGTGTTCTTATTTTCATAAGGCCCTTCTATGTTTTTTCACCTATTTCAACAGCATTTGAATCTGTCAGCATCTGACGTGCCGGTGTGTGGTATTTGGACTTTCAAATGCAGAAGGGATGTTCAAATGTAAAGTAAATAAATAAAGCCCCACTCCCTCTCCAACTGGATTTGTGTAATTGTGTCAGACAAAATTGAGTGTGTGTATAAGTGCACGGTGTGTACGTGTGTTGAGAGATGGTTTCCACACACGCTGAATATAGGTTTGAACTCTTTATGGTCTGACAAATGAGAAATTAGTCGAACCAACTATTGGAGGACTCAGCACCTCGTACTTGACAGCAAGAAATGCGACTCGAGAAGATTCAGGCATGTGTGAGATCTTCATCTGAAAGTAGCATCGATCTGTTTTAACTCTGTCCGATGAGAAGGTCTTGAGGCAATGGATCTTCAAGTAACATGGCATCTAACTCCCAGATGTCAGCTACTAGACACCATTCTCCTCTGAAAGGAATCTGGGATCTTTAGAGAAATGGCTGGGGCAAGGAGAGGTCAAAATGAGCCTGTAACATGAGCTAGAAAGTGAAGAAGCACTCAGAGGTTGGTGGGGCTGTATTAGTCCACTCAACTGCCAAGGTAACAAAGTGTCACAGACTGGGGACTTAAATAACAGGAACCCATTTTCTTAAAGTTCTGGAAGCTGGAGGTCCAAGATCAAGGTGCCAGTAAGGTTGGTTTCTGGTGAGACCTCTCTCCTTGGGTTGCAGATGGGCTGTGTCCTCACCTGGCTTTTCCTCTCTGCATGCATGGAGAGAGAGACAGAGGCAGAGACAGAGACAGAAAGACAGGTGTCTCTTCCTCCACTTATAAGGACGACACCAGTCCTATGGGATCAGGACCCCACACTTACACATTCATTTAACCTTAATTACCTTCTTAAAGGCCCCAACATAATCATATTAGAAATTAAGGCTTCAACGTATGGATTTTGGAGGAAACAGTTCAGTCCGTAACAAATTCCAAAAGTACACAGGAGTCAGCAGGAAGGGTTTCTGCTAGCTAAATATGGTACCACTTGAGGATCAGAATAAATATTGGTAGCTACAGAGTATAACCTTGAACAAAATTAGAATTCATGCTTCCAGGTAACTAAATGAGATAACTAAATGAATGAATAAACAATTAACTGAGGTGGGAAAGAGAGCTCTTCCTGGCAGTAGAAAACCAGTTCAATAAATGTATAAAAAATAATGGAATTAGACAATCACAACCACCATTCAACAGGCATCCAGTGATACCTAATTCAGGCAAAAACTTAAAGTAGTGAGTAAAATTTTGAGGAACAGAATATTTACAAGATCTCAAAGTATGTCCCCTTAGAAATATGCACTTTACAAAGGGAAAACTAGAGCTCTGCAGCAGAGAAACTACCTTGACCAAGTGAGCAAATATAACTGAAGTCATGACAGACCCCATCCTGTGCCTTCTGATATGATGCACTGAGACCAGTACTGCCTTTCTGGGTTCTTCCTGTCGAAATGTGCATAACTTGAATCTCTTCACAGGGATACATCAGACAAACCCAAAGTGAGCAAATTCTACAAAACAACTAGCACTTCAAAAATGACAGGATTGTGAAAAACAAAGAACAAGAATGAGAAAGCATTCCAGGTTTTTAAAGACTCAAGAGGCAAGACAGGGCTTCCCTGGTGGCGCAGTGGTTGAGAGTCCGCCTGCCGATACAGGGGACACGGGTTCGTGCCCCGGTACGGGAAGATCCCACATGCCGCAGAGCGGCTGGGCCCGTGAGCCATGGCCGCTGAGCCTGCGCGTCCGGAGCCTGTGCTCCACAACGGGAGAGGCCACAACAGTGAGAGGCCCGCGTACTGCAAAAAAAAAAAAAAAAAAAAAAAAAAGAGGCAAGACAACTGAACACACACTGTGATCTTGGATTGGGTTCTAAACCAGTAAACACACACATACACACAAACAACACATATACACACAGATAAAGGATATTGGGACAGCTGATGAAATTTAAATGTGGACTGTGGATTAGATAACAGTATTACATGAACATTAAATGTCCTAATTTTATTAATTCTATTGTGATTATGTAAGAAACTGTCCTTGTTCTTAGAAAATATACATTATAGTACTTAGGGGAAAAGGGAAACAATGTCTGTAACTTACTCTCAAATTACTTGGAAAAAAGAGAGTGTATGTGTGTGTGTGTGTGTGTGTAAATAGGCATGTGCATGTATAGATGGATGGATGGATACATAGATAAATGATAGGTAGATAGATAAATCATATAAATGGAACAAAATGTGAACTACGAGTGAATTTGATTAAAGGGTATATGAAAGTTCTTGGTACTATTCTAGCCAGATATTGTCAATTTATATCAGTTTATATCAGTGTATTTTAAAAGAGACTTGGGTCCAAAGAGGTGAGTGACTTAGTCACGTAGCTGAATAGGGGCAAAATGGGAACAGGAACTGAGATGGCATGCCTGTCGGTTTCCTGATCTTACTCCTTCCTTGGATGACAGGGGTTGTGGAAATCTAACGTGTTTCTCTATTTGTCTCAGCTTCACCACCCAGTAACTCAGGCCTGTCTGAAATGCTTTACCCTTTCCACTTTTGGAAGTCAAAACACCAAACAAAAGTGAATTCTTTTTACTGGCAACCTACCTGCTTTATGAAAATCACATGGACCTAAGGGCTCTCCTGATACAACCTCAACCACTAATTCTGAAACAGGAGGGAAGCGGGCAGGGCACAACCCAAAAGAATGGCACAGCCGTTGGATATGACATAAACTGTTTAGAACCAGTTAGGTCCAAGATGGTGGGAGATTCAACTTCCAGTAGACCTTGAGCCACATTATATGCTCATTGTAATACATCAGCTAAATGACACACTCACAGATGCCATGACACTTCTGAGGCTGACCATAAAAGGACAAAAGGTGGGCGGTGGCCCAATTTATGGAAATCCCCGCCCCTACTCCAAGATGGTTGGAATAATCCTCCCACTCATTAGCCTATGAAATTACCCAGCCCATAAAGACTAACCACGCCATATTTCAGGGCCTCTCACCTTCTGAGATGGCTCACAGTCTATCTGTGGAGCATGTTTCTCTAAACAAATCCACTTCTTACCTATCACTTTGTCTCTCACTGAATTCTGTCTGTGATGAGACATAAAGAACCTGAGCTTCATTAAGTCCTGAGACCGGGTGTCTGATCTCAGCTAAAAGACAGTGGGTTCAAGACCCAATCTGGGTTCTGGCTGGGTTAGAGTCATGGCCTGTGGGTTCGAGTCCCATCTGAGGTGTGCAGTTTCAATTCCTCCCAAAGTGGGTTCAGTGACAACCCACCTTACAGCAAATTCCACTTGATAGCAGTTAGTCTACACCACAACTCTATGAATATTTCCACTCTGATCTGATCTCAGACTGAAATGTTTCCAGAGAAATAAAATTTTAATATGCAGACCCTCCTGAGGAGAGACAGAGTTTCCTCTGACTCAGTCGTATAATTCAACACCTATTCCAAAGCCCAAGTATAACAAGCATCATCTTCCTAAAATGAGGCTTAAAGTCAAGAAGGTGAGATAGACCCCAGGGACCACTGTCATGGTAAAATCTGAGAGGGATTTTGATAAGGCTTTTGTCAGATACGTTGATTATCAATGGCAACCATTCTTCCATGATTGCTGTATGCTTTTAGTTCTTTGGGTCTTAAATATTTCCTTTAAATTACAACCCCTCACCACCCGCCTCTACAAAGTTAACTAGTCAGTGCTTGTCTCAGTTCATAACTTCATGACAGTACAGATGGAGTAACTGCTAGTTGGGAGTAAACTGAGAGAGGAAGTTATGCCCTAGGAGGAAACTGATCTCCAATAGAGGTGTGGAGGCTTGATAAACCAATTCCCTGGATTTTTACAGCTTTATTTAGGCCCAGAATTGGGATGAACTTAAACAAATAAATGCATTCTCAGGTGGGTGCATTTGTCAAAACTCAACCAGTGGTCCACTTAGGAGCTGGATTCTTGTTCTATGTAAATTTTATCTCAAAGAAGAAGGAGGGGGAGGAAGAGGAGGAGGAGGAGCAGGTGGAGAGAAAGGAGAACCATAAACAAATGAGCTCAAGTTAATGACGCACCTGCTGATGTGTCTGAGTATGAAGGATACTGATGTCTGCAAATTAATGTATAAAATAGTGTGATGGATTGGAAGAGGGATGGATATGTGATAAAGCAAACAAGTGTATTAAGATGTTAATTATAGAATGTAGGTGGTGGTAAGATAAGTATAATAGTAATATTTTATCACTAGAATATTTAATAATTAATGACTAATATTTAAAAATTTTTGTTATGTTTAAAATTTCCATCTTGAGGAAACTAGAATTGTTCTACTAGGTTAAAACACTACAAGTTCATAACTTAGGGCTATTCTAGCATCAAGCACTACATGCTGTTTGTTCAGAAACAATCTGTCTACACAGGTCTCTTTCCTTAAAATCAAATCTTTCTTTCTCTGTTCAGTTGTATAATGAAATTCTGAAATCAAACCTAGATGTTTTATGGTATCCTGACCCTTCATTGGAACCAGGAGAAGCCATGTGCTTCATCCAATAAACTTCATTTCTAGTATTAATAACACTCCATTAAAATGTCTGTGCCACTGGCAGGTGTTTCTGCCTTGTTCCTCTGTATCCCCAGTGCCTGGAACACAACCTGAGACCCAGTAGATGCTAAGTAAATGTTTCTTGGAAGAGTGGATTGGAACTAAAAAATAAATGGAAGCATGAAAAATGGGGTTCCTGATGGGACCTGCTTGTCATCTGTTAAATGAGAGGAGAGTAATAATCACACTTTCTGTATATTTGAAAAGTCAAGACCAATGATAATTAAAGCTAAAAGTTGAGCCTTTGGAAGTTCCTTACAAAATCATTCAAAAATATTTATTGACAGACCTCTTATTGTGCACAAGGTAACTTCCTGTGGTTCACAGCCCAGAGACAGATCTGGATGTAGGTTCCTACCAGTCACTCCCTCACTGTGTGATCTTGGCTAAGTTTAACCTCTCTCTGCGGCCGTTTCCTCATCTGCATGATGGAAACAGCAAGAACTGCCTTAAAAGATTGCTTGAGAATCCATGAGATTCCTGTGAAGCACTTTGCAGAACCAGACACAAAGTTCAAAACCAAAGAGCTCTTCTTATATAACAAACATATAATATCAGAGTCCAGACTGATGGAGGTGACTGCAATGCTGCAAAGATGAGCCTGGGTGAATTGTTCAGATGGACATTAATAATTAGAATGCTTTGGGAAAGGGCCTGCACTTGGTGTTTAGATGACCCTGGTGGCAGAATTGCAAGGTCTGCAGACAGTGGCCATCCATCCACCACAGCCAACTCACCTGTCATCACCTCCCTTTATCCTGCTGGGCAGATGGGGCTGTGGGTTATCATCACACCTTTGCACAGATCAACCATGTTCTTAGAAATTACTACTTCAAATGCCAGATTCACAAGTGGACAACAATTGGTAGGGCATTTCCCACCTTCCCCTCCACTTCTCTCCTCTCATTCCACACTCCTTGTTCTGAGTACTAAATACATGAACAGGGAACACTGGTTTTCCAAAGCACAAATCCTAGAACAATGGTGCCATGCACTGTACAGCAGCGACCTTCCACCTGAGGAACTCTTACTCCTGGATGAAGGTGAACACTTTCCCACAGGTATTCAGGCAAGGGTTGTGTAAGAACAACCCTGTTCACACCTTAACTCCTGTACCAGCATTTCCTGAGATTGATCTAAATAGCCCATGTCCCACTCTTCATGGAAGGCAGACCCCTCCCCCATCCTAAATCAAGCTGTGCTGCACTCCAGGGTGGAAAACCCTCCGAGGCATCAGCAGGAGAGGTGTGTTCCTTAATGATGAATCCAGCCATTATAAGACTCAAGGGAGATTCCTGTCTTTGACTGGCTTCTCCTAAGAGTGAAACATGTCCTTAATAGCACACATTTGGAGCCTTTTTGGGATATTCTGAGTTGCATATGTTGGATGGATATGATACACTGATGGGAGCTATCTGATGATACAGATATTTAAGAACAGGTGAGCTCTAGGATCTTTGTATGGCTAAACTTGACAATTCCAAATGAAAAGACCTTTACCCACAGAAATCAGTTACTATTTGCTTAGTTCCTTTCAACTAGAGCCTCAGTGCTATGTTTCTCACAAAGACCAGTAACCTAGGAAAGATCTACTTCTTCTGCTAAGCACATCACCCAGTTATCAGAGTCCCTAAACCTGCTGATTTGCCACCCTACCTTGATGAACAAAAGAGGTAGACCAGTTGTCTGTGCCCACATAATTTTATGTTTGGGCTCAGTGATTTGTGCTAATTAGACATGGGGCAAAATAAACTCCAAGCCCCTTAAGAGAATGATCTCTCTTTATTTCACTTGGTTTGCCCCAGTGCTTGACCCTCCATAAACTTTTGTTAACTGAAGGAATTACTGAACATGCATATTACCAAGACCAAAGTGTGCCCGAGTCCCTATCATCATCAACCCAACTCTAGAGAGAGTAACTGAACAAAAGCTTATATTCTTACAGTTCAGTTTTATTTGGCTTAAAATAACCCCCCCCCCCATTTTTAGGTAGCAGCTTACAGCTTCCTGCCCACTTTCTCGGCAGATAAGATGTTCATCTCTTAGTTGAAATTTCTTAGAGATGGGTTGGGAGTCAGTGCCAGTAGAGACCACTGCCAGTGTTAGGTACAAACCACAACTCCAACAAGAACTAGGAGGTGAAGGTGAAGGATGGAGGGGAAGGGGCTGGGAGCATAATAGCTCTTTTCCAAGATCTACTTGGCTACAGCACTGCTGGATTCATCTTGAGGTTTTTGAAATACCCAGGAGCGTTTGTTTTCTTTTGTGTTGTCCTAAAGGAGACACCACAGAGCAGGGGGAAGAGCACGAATTTCACAGCCCATGAATTTCAATTTGAAAATCACTCCCAACTTAATAACAAACTAGTGGAGTGGTCAGAAGACAGGGAGATCTGAATTTGGGATTCTGGTTCAACCACTTAAATTACCTCGTGAGCCTATGAATGTTTCTAAACCTTTCTAATCCTCAGTTTCTTCATCTGTAAAGTGGGGGTAAACCATACAATCTCCCAAAAGGCTTCATAACCAGGGTCTGACATACAGCACGTGCTCATGAAGGCTGTGTTCAAGTTTAACCATGTGAGGATCATTTAACTTCTCTGACCTTCATTTATCTTCCTCCTTGTCTGTGCAATGCTGAAGACAACCTCAAAATGTTTACAAGGGGGTCTGGCACCTGGGGGCTCTAACGAACAAGTTATGATTAGTAATCTTAGTATTAATAGCATTATTAGTATCATTACTATTAAATTTAATACTACTTAATACGAGTATGATTACTGGCTTTAGTGACAGTTTTAATAATATTTTAATAATCAGGAACGTGTGAGAGGGAAGATGTAATCAAGACGCAGACCTGGTCTGGAAAAGTGATGATCCCAGGTATATTTTTATTATTTTGCCTTATTCAAATCAAATGTAAGTTTGCCTCAATTCTCACCCCCTCATTTCTCTCTTCTGCCCTTTCGAGGCCATTCATCTCCTATTTTCAGATTGATTAAAAAAAGCAAGCCACAAGGCCAGTGTCTGCCCTCGTATCTCAGCTGAAGTGATTTCAGTTTCCTCTAAAATATTAGATTTTTCTCTGGCTTGTATTTACTATGCACAGATGCAGAAGGAGAATTACTCAAGTTTTGCAATAAAAATAAGCTTGGCTTTGCAAGCACCTGCTTTCCGCCGTTTAATAATGCCGAGCTCCCTTCTCCTACGTGCTTCTGTTTACTCTTCTGCAAATTATTTTTGTTCTCAGTTGACAAAGATAAATGATGGGATTAATATATATTGAAGAAGTCTCTGGGAACAGTATGCCAGCCCAGAGGAAGGGTGGGTATTATTTCCCTCAGGTAAGGCAACACAGCAAACTGGATTAAGAGTAATTTGCTGTGGGGCTTACAGATGATCATGATCCATTAGTGGTACACCATTTATGAAAATTGCTTTTTCTTAAATAAAAATTAGAATGACTTTCATTACCTTGTCAGGACTGAGCGGAGCCATCCGCATTTTTCCCCCAAGGGAAAACTAAACGCCAGTGACAAGGTTAAGATTTTTGATTTAACCTCAAAGCAATCTCCAAACTGTTGAAAGTAACAGTGAAAAAAAAATGTGTGGCAAGGAACTTCAGTCTGTAAGGCGCACGGATACTGTTGTACACTTAGAGCTGAAAACTAGAAAAGAAAATGTCTGTCAGAACAAGGAGGAAACTGAATCCAGGCTTGTATCTTTTGAGGATTGTTTTTAGAATTACACACATTGGTGTGATTTAAGTAGAGATTTTGCAAAATGACATCAAGACTTTCAAGACGAAGGCATTTTTGTTTCAATCTCACCGAATCTTTTTGAGTTATAAAAGTTGTATTTTCAACCAACTGATTCAAATTTCATCTCAATATCTCCCTTATCTTAGCATCCCCAGCATCAAGTCCAGAGACTCACACAATTAGTCTGATGTGTCATAAACCCTTATTTATGATCTTGGCTGTCCAATTATAGAACATTTTCCCCTTGTGAGGAATGTATCAGTTATTGTTGAGCCCAAGATGAATGTGAAGACCTTTTAATATGTGGACAGATTTTTTAAAGTGCATTAATAATGATAGAGAAAAGTGTCAAATGTGCTCTTTAATTAAAAGTGTGGAAATGTTTTTACCTTCCCTGTTTTGGTGCCTGGGCAAAAGAGTCTTCCTCTTACATTATATTTCCAATTTGCATATAGGGTGGAGTTGCCATCAGGTCAATACCTTCAAAGAGAAACAAAAAGAAGGTAGGGCCCAGCCATGCCCATACATTGTGCTTACACCAACCCTGGGTTTGCCAAGATCAAAGGCAGCTGTGGGTTTGGTACAAGATTATGTCATGGGTGGTTGCAAAGTCATGGATCTCCTGCAAGAGAATGGGGGTGTGGATCATACGCATGATTCAGAAAAGAGAAAGGAAGACTTGTGTGTTCAGGGCAATTGGGTGAGGTTAGAATAACACACGTTTCTGCCCCAAGTTAACCATCAGGGGATTGGACTTCTCTTGAAATGAGAAGAGTTACCAACCAGATGCATTTTATAAATGGAGATTCTAAACCTCTCACTGGCCTTGACACTTTGATGGGCCAGGTCGTCCTGGCATGACCTCAGTGGTTCCCTTGGTCGAGTGGATGGTCTTTAGCGATGGTGATAGGGCCCCTCAAGCAGCATCTGGTTCCCTTCTCTGCATTTGTCCAGCTCAAGGACACATAAACCCCAAGGTCACCAGCCTTCACCCTGGCACTTAGACCTGGACAAGCACAGAAAACACAGACTCTGTGTGAAGGATTCACCAATAAGGGGAACTGGATGGAAGGATTCAGCAGAGTATAAACCCCCAAAACTTGGCCTTATTGCTTCTGTAACTTTTATGGCACCTGAGTGAACCAAGTTTTGGCCAGAGCCTTTGGAATACCCCACTGAGGCAAATTCCACATAGGCCGATGGGTAATAGGTCTTCTCACACCCAATGGTCCACAGCGGAATTTTCCAAAGCTGTCCTCAGATATTTGCTCAATGCCCAAGTGAGCCAGAAACCTTCATGTTCGCTGGAGTCTAATAACTGACTAATGATATAACCCAGGATCAATCAGGGGTTAACTTTCACATCCACATGAATCCCCTCCTCCTCAAAATTACAAAGTGGGCCATTTAGTGCTGCATTTACACAACATCTAAGGATGGACTGGACAGGAAGAACAGAGACTCACTCGGTTCAGAGATATTGAGTGGTTCTCTCCGGTAGAGAGAACCACAAGCAATTTCAACCAACTTCACAAGCAATAAAACCAATTCAGGGTCTTCTATCCAAGAAACTAGAAGTCTCCTGGTGTGCTTACCTGTGAAAGGTAAAGAAAAATTAGATTCATGGTGGAGATCAGTTCCCTCCTAGGTGCCACATGTCATAGAAATATGGGTTACCTGGGAGCACCATTGTTATCACTGTCTTTTAAATATCAGGGCTGCATTTCATGTAAAAGTTGCCTCCAGGAATCCTATAAATATTGGTTAAGAGAATGAGTGATTAATCACACCGTCTTCTGCAGTTGGGGCTCAAATCAACCCAGAGACAAGATTTGGGGAACATGCATCAAAAGGATCCCTGAAAAACATACTTATTAAAGGATGAGAGAATAAAGTGTAGAGATCATCAGAGGCCAGGGTCTTTATTATAGATGGAGGAACCACTTTAAAAAATCCCTTTGCCAGGACACCTCATAGTTCAAATTATCTTCAGTATTGTTTTCAGTATGTTCCATATAAAATAAAAATTCATACCAACAGGTATTCTGAACATATTAAATACACTAAAAATAATTTTGCTTAGGACAGAGAAATTCCCAATAGCCATCACCTTTTTGTTCTTTTTTTTTCTGTGTTAATTTCTGTACCTATAATCTACCTTCCTATGTTGTGCTGAAAAAGATACATCATTAAAAAGTAAAGTATGTTGATGGATAGTTACATGTAAAGGAATGATATTAGAACATTTCCTCACACCATATACAAAAATAAACCCAAAATGGATTAAAGACCTAAAAGTAAGAATGGAAATCATAAAACTCCTGGAAGAGAACATAGGCGGAATACTCTTTGACATAAGTCATAGTCATAGTTTTTTGGATCCATCCCTAGAGTAATGGAAATAAAAACAAAAATAAACAAATGGGACCCAATTAAACTTAAAAGCTTTTGCACAGCAAAGGAAACCATTGACAAAGTGAAAAGACAACCTACTGAATGGGAGAAAATATCTGCAAATATGACTGATAAGGGGTTAATATTTAAAATGTATCAACAGCTCATACAACTCAGAAAACAAAACAACCCAATCAAAAAATAGGCAGAAGAGCTGAGTAGACATTTTTCCAAAGAAGAAATACAGATGGCCAACAGGCACATGAAAAGATGCTCAACATCACTAATTATTAGAGAAATGCAAATTAAAACTATAATGAGGTATCACCTCACACCACTCAGAATGGCCATCATTAAAATCTTCAGATAACAAATGTTGGTGAGGATGCGGAGAAAAGGGATCCTTCCTACACTGTTGGTAGGAACGTAAATTGGTGTAGCAACTATAGAAAACAGTATGGAGGTTCCTTAAAAAACTAAAAATAGGGTTACCATATGATCCAGCAATTCCACTCCAGGGCGTGTATCCAGAAAAAACAAAAATACTAACTCAAAAAGATATGTGTACCCCAATGTTGATAGCAGCACTATTTACAATTGCCAAGTCATGGAAGCAACCCAAGTGCCCATCAACAGATGACTGATGTAAGAAGATGTGGTAAATATATACAATAGAATATAACTTAGCCATAAAAAAGAATGAAATCCTGCCATTTGAGCAATATGGATGGACCTAGAGAATATTATGCTTAGTGAAATAAGTCAGACAGAGAAGGACAAATACTGTATGCTATCACTTATATGTGGAATCTAAAAAATAATACAAACAATTGTAGCAAAACAGAAACTGACTCACAGATGTAGAAAAAAAGAACTATTGGGGAAGGGAAGAGGGAGGGGCAAATTATGGGTAAGGGACTAAGAGATACAAACTACTATGTACAAATAGATAAGCAGCAAGGATATATTGTACAACACAGTAAATTATAGCCAGTATTTTTTTATAACTTTAAATGTAGTATAATTTATAAAAGCATTGAATCACTATATTGGATACCTGAGAGTAATATAATGTTGTAAATCAATTATATTTCAATAAAAGGTAAAAATAAAGTATGTTGTTCCTGTGTCTTGCTTTAAAAGGTACATCATTTAAAAGTAAACTATGTTGTTTTTGATTTTCTGCCCTTTCTTTTGGTGCTTGTCTTCCTGTTCAAGGACTCACTTCCCTGGTCCCCTGTGCCCCAGAGCTAAACCCTCTCTGTTCTCATTTTGATTTTGGGAGACACAGAGCTGAGCTTATTCCCTAAGCAACAGCTGTGGTCCTCTGTCTGTTCTGTGTCCTCTCAATGCAGATGGGCAGGGATATCTTCACCATCTCCTAGTGCCTGCAAAACAGAGAATGAGCTGCTTCTTGCTAAAATGTGCAAGAATTTATTGAGCTTGTATTATGATAATTAACATGTATTAAGGCTTATAGTACTTAATTTTTTAAAGTGCTTTCATATATTGAAATCCAGAGTTGTTGCCTTGCCTAACCTGTATCCCTCCTTCTGGTGGAAGAGCTGCCTTCATCGTTTAGGGCAGGGCTTGTGGTTTGACTGAGGTGGCTAGCAGGTGGTCTAGCAGGGGTTAGCACCCCACCCAAGCCTGGTCATGGTCAGCCCACGGTCAGGGGTCTTCTGCTGAAAGAGACGTGTTCTCTGGGGTAGCCGAGAAGGAAAATCAAGTCTCAGGCTATTGGGATCCATTTTTCTTGCAATGTGGGAGAACTGGTCCAGTGAATTTAACAGAGTAAAGCAGAGGGGGCCAGTGAGGGGAGAGCACGGTATCACTGGGCTGCTGGATCCTTCTATGCCTGCACTCCCATCTGTGTGAGCCAATCAATCCCATGTTCTGCTTCAGCAAATTTAAATTAAGTTTCTCTCCCTTCCAACTGAAAGAGCCCTAATGAATACATAATTTGACAGCTATTTATTAAGCTCGTACTGTGTACCACACGCATAGTCCTAGATGTTTTGGTTCAAGAATCACTTTACTTATCACTATAAACTGGGAGGTAAGGCTGCTCAACTTTAGAGAAATGTTAGACACATAGAAAAGAGAAGCAATGATAATATTAATAGTATTATTATCATTAAATTAAAAAGACACTGAACAAAATTTAATAAATGTTTCTAGAATTAACAGTTTTTTTGGAGCTAAGAGAAAGTGAAGTTAAAAGCCACTTTAATATGAGGCCAAGCAATTTTATACAGGTATAGAGTGGATGAATGCTCAAAACCGTTAGGTTTGTTGATTCTAATTTCAGATTAAACTTGTTATAAACAATTGCACTCATGTAAGCATTAGTTCAGCTAACTTTCCTTGCCTTCCAAACTTGTTAAATGCATTGTTTTTAAATTCTAAATGGTATTCAAAAACCAGTTAATAAGAAGTAACAATATCTTAGAGGGTTTTTCTGTATCTATAGATCTATATATCTATATACACATGCACATGTATACACACATATTATATATGTTATAAAATGTATATAATTTATAATAAATATATAAAAAATTATTTACCATTTTGATTTAATCTTGTTCTTATTGACTTGGATGGAGATTTATCATTTCAAATCTTACATATTATGCTAATTTTGGTAGTTGATTTCTTTTCCTATTAAAGTGAACTAAAGTTGGTTAAGCTTTTCTTGTTTATAAAATAATTAAAATGAGAAAAAAAAAGAATCATTTTACTTATGTTATCTTAAAGGGGGTAGTTTTATTTTTAACAACACTTTGAAAATCGGCCAGCTGAGACTCCAGGGAGTAATTACGTCCATTTCACAAAGGAGGAAACTGAGGCTCAGAGGGAATTATTTACTTTACTTTTTAATATTTGGCTGCATTGGGTCTTCGTTGCTGCGCTGTAGTTGTGGCGGGGGGGGGCTGCTCTTCGTTAAGTGCGCGGACTTCTCATTGCGGTGGCTTCTCTTGTTGCGGAGCACGGACTCTAGGCGCTTGGGCTTCAGTAGTTGTGGCTCACGGGCTCTAGGGCGCAGGCTCAGTAGTTGTGGCACACAGGCTTAGTTGCTCCACGGCATGTGGGATCTTTGCGGACCAGGGGTTGAACCCGTGTCCCCTGCATTGGCAGGCAGATTCTTAACCACTGCGCCACGGAAGCCCCTCAGAGCAATTTAGCCACATGCCTCTTTCCTTCTCCCCCTGCTCCCAGCACTCTCCCCTCCCCTCTCCTTTCCTCCCCACTGAGGTCTCCCGTGTCCTAGCTCTTCTCAGACACCTAGGATCGGGAACTCCAGCAGAGGACACTGGATGTAGAATCAGGATATATTGTTCCCAAGCCTGTCTCCACTTACAAATATACGTGACCTGGATGAAGGTGTTTAACCTCTCTTAGCCTCAGTTTCTCTGTCTGCAGAATGGGGGAGAATCCTTCCCAAAATGCTTGTCAATGCCTGTCCCTCACATGAACTTTTGGCCCATCTGGTTCACATTCTGCTTTTTGCTTTGAATGAGGTTTTCCAAGCACAGTAGAATCCCCTTGTCCCAGCCTGCCTTCCGCGGATCTTGGAGCCAAGACAATCATGTCCTCAGAGGCCGAGTCCTCTCCCGTGGTCCTCACGTCCCAGCCTGCTTGTGGAGGGAACGTGGCCTCAGGTTGTCTCCCCATCAGCAGCTTCGGCAGCCCCTGGGGCTTGTCAGAAATGCACGGTCTCAGGCCCCCAGGACCGTTGAGCCAGAGCCCTCTTTTTAATTGGACCCAGGAAAGGGGCGTGTGGGCCCGAGGTGGGAAGCTCTGCTCAGACTCCGCGGTTTCACCGCATTGGCTCCCTGACTCTGCGTGAATCACACCTCAGTGCAGATGATTTAAAAAGTGAGACACGCACATTCCATCCCTCCTGGACTCCTCCCTAAGGTTCAAATCACTTACTGGCGAGTCTCAGACATCAGGGGAAGCAGCAGGAAAGGGAGGGTCTTCCTATTGGATTGAACTTTGAAAGCTGGGAAGCATTAATGAGATGCAAATTAAAGTACTTGAGGGTTCTGAATCCAAGGAAGGGTGTTGACAGAAGCTGGTCTGGCTTTAGTGTGTAGGGCGTGGAAGTGGGGGACACTGGGTCAGGAGAGCAGGGGTACTGCCCCTGGGGTGCAGAGTGAGGGGACCACCGAGCCAGATGACAGAGAAGCATTTCCGCCCAGCTCCTCCTGCGATGTCCCTGTCCCCACCCCTGCTCCCTCAGACTCCAGAACCCCGTGCAGGGGACGGTCTGGTCCGGATCACCCCAGCCCAGTTGCTCCGGGACCCGGGCTCCTGTCACTTCACTGTGGTTGAACCTGGGTGAGGAAAGCCAACCTGAGAGATGCATTCATCCTGGGATTTTAACCACCGGAGATGCTCAGGCTGAAGGAGTAGCCCCTGGTGGGCCAGCCTGGGCTGCCCTGCAGTCGGGGGTTCTCTGTCCTCACCAGGACCCCTCCTCACCTGTTTTGCGTCATCCTCCTCCCAGTTGCTGGTGTCGTCTGGTTCCTGTGTCCCCAGACCCCGGCTGGACTTGCCACCCGGTGTCTGCAAGGCCCCCTTCCCAACAGGGACCTCACTTTCCATCCGCTGGGGGACAGCAAGTGGGAAACGATGCCCCAATCAGTCTCTCTCGTTCCTGCGTGATGAACGGGCCCCTCACCTGGGAGCACGGGCCGAGGGGCAGAGAAGGAGCAAAGCCCAGGAGGTCAGCAGACGTGGAATGATGGGTCCAGCGGGGAAGCAGAGCTGGACATCCACGGAGCCGACCTCACATCACCAGGAGGGCAGACCCCAGCCACAGCTGCCAGCCACAGGGCAGAAGTAACCTGTACCCCAACTCCCCCAGTAACGCTGGACCCCCTGCCTGCAAATGGTCTCAAATCCGGGGAAGCACTACACCCTGAAGCCTTCCAGACGCCCCAGTGAATAAGCCTGCTGACATTTTAGTAACTAAAATCATAGTCGAGTGAACTCACAACACTACCATCCCCACCTCAGAAGAGGTTACCTGCTCGCCGCCGGAGGGACGGAGGCGGGTAGTGCCTGCACATTTTAGTAAATGATCTGGAAATCGGTGCTTCCCCAGGCACCCAGGATGCTAGTCACTCCTTGGGCCCTTTGTCTAACGCCCGTGCCTCCTCACCCCACCTGGGTATTAGCATCGCCCAGAGAACTTTCTCCAAATGTGAAAACTGGGTCCCACCCCCGAGACTCCCATTCATCTGGTCTGGCGCAGGGCCAGGAACTGGTATTTTTTTAAGCTCCCAGATAATGTCCCTGGGCACACACCATCACCAACCTTTGCTCTGTATTCCTAGAATCTGGGCGGCGGGGAGGAGGCTAAAGGGATTGAGGACCGAGGCCCAGAGAGGTTAAGCCACTCACCCAGAGGTCACACAGCTTAACTAGTCCCTGAGCCAGGACTGGCACCTAAGAGGAAGGATCCTCACCTAGCTGCCTCCAGGGAGCTTCCTCCGCCCCCTCTTCCCTCCCTTTTCCTGCTGTTGACAGCTGGGGACATCTATGGGCTCACTGTGGACCCTCAGAGCTTCCTGAGTCAAATGTTGGAATTAATTCCAGCTCCACCAAGTCAAGACCAAAGATCTCGGCCTGAGTCATCAGAGCCAATGCCGGGAACCGGCTTCCTGGGTGCAGTGCAGTGGGGTCTACCACAGTCGTGATGAGGCCCCCAAAACGATGAGGGAATCCTCGCTGCTTTGATTTCCCAGACACAGACCGTTGATTACATTTGGGGCTTACAAATTTAGAAAAAATAAGCTTCCATCTTCCGTGCCTTCCAACCCACCCCAAACAGCGCTGCAAAGTGAATCTTTCAAAACTCATTGCTTACCTGCCTTTTTGCTGGCGCTCCGTCACCTACAGGACAAAATCCTGACTCTCAGATGAATGTCCGCTGCTCTCCTCTGGGCCTTAATGCTCAGCTTACTGCCCACCAGTATATTTCACAAACCTTCAGTGCCCCCAAACCAGTCTATTCATGATTCCCCAGGATCCCTTGTTCACACCATGTCTCAGGATTTAGAAAAATGAACTCTCCAGATGCATTTCTCTATCCTTCCTCTCTCAGTGACCCTGTAAAAGGTCGCTGTCTCTGCCATACATCCTGCTCTAGACAGCGACTCCTGATCCAAATTCCTAGATTACTGTTTATTCATCTGTTCCTGCTCCAGGGCCTTTGTACTTGCTTTGGATCGATCTTCCTAGCTTTTTCTCCTAACAGCTCCTTCTACAGTCTCACCCCCCTTCCCACCCGGTGACACTCTTACATCACCTGTTTTACCTTCTTCCAGGGCACATCAGTATCTGAAATCATCTTGACTCTTTGGCCCACGTGTGTGTTGTCTGCCTTGCCCTACGTAAACATAGACTCCAAATGTGGAACTTCCTCTGTTGCTCAGGGCTGACCTCCCAGCCCCTAGCACAGCGCAAGCTCACAGGAGTCTCAATCAGTGTCAGTGCAATGAATTAACCCATGACTGCAATTATCTGTGGCCACAGTGTGCCACATACACCCTCTTGGGTTTGTCATGCAGCCCACACCTGGCCTCTGCTCAGCATCTGGGCTAACATCTGCCTCTCACCTCCACAGGTGAGCTCTTCTTTTCACCAATTAAATGGTAAGTGCATTCAGAGATGGGGCCTTAGACATCTGACGTCACTAGTGAACAACAAGCGATCAGGAAATACACGAAGCTGACCTGCCCCCCTCCCCCCTGTGATCCAGGAGGCCAAGCTCTGTGACCTAGGGGGTGAAGGACAGCTCCGTCTTTGCCCTGGGAGAGGATAGGCTATCTTGAAAACAAAAAAGCTGCCTTGTTTGCAATAACATTGAGTCACAAAACTTTATAATCTGCAAAATAAATCATAAGCAAGAGCAGGGACCAGGAAACTACGACCCCGGGCCAAATTCTGCCAGCCACCTGCTTTTTTGTGGCCCAGTAAGAACAGGTTTCATGGTTTTAAATGGTAACTTTTTTTTTTTTTTTGCGGTACGCGGGCCTCTCACTGTTGTGGCCTCTCCCATTGCGGAGCACAGGCTCCGGGTGCGCAGGCTCAGCGGCCATGGCTCACGGGTCCAGCTGCTCCGCGGCATGTGGGATCCTCCCGGACCGGGGCACGAACCCGTGTCCCCTGCATCGGCAGGCGGACTCTCAACCACTGCACCGCCACCAGGGAAGCCCCCAAATGGTAACATTTTAAATGGCTGTATATGCCCCCAGATAATATTCTTGAATTTTCCCTCTTGACCTGCAAGCCTAAAATATTTACACTCAGGTTCTTTAATGAAAGTTTGCCAACCTCTGGTTTAGAGGAAACTTTATCTTCCAAAAATCTTACAAACCAACAAGTGGATGATTGTGCTGTTGCTCAGGATGAAGTGAGCACGTGGATACCATGTACTTTCGCCAGGAGATAGACTGACAGCCTCGTAGGGAAGGGGCTGGTCAAGGAGCAAGCTGTCCACCACATGACGGGAACAAACGTCGGTGTCAGAAAGCAGGTCCAACAACAAGTGAGGACTGTGGGACCCTGTATGGAATCTGTCCTATGGAATAGGAATGTGCCCAGTCCTACGAATTCATGGCTGAAAATGCCCACTTGACATGTTTCAGCCCGTTTTCACTCATCAGCATTCAGAACGGCCCCTGAGGTCTCACGTTTAAGCACAGTGTGTACATCATCATCCTTTCCATCAGATCAGTGCCTGCGGGGACTGTGGACCATCCGCACTTGCGCACTGAAGGCTCACCTGTTCTAGCCCAGCGGCCGGACGCGGAGCCGCAGGTCTGCGCGCATCCACTGGGGGGCGCCATCGAGCCAGGTCTGTGTTCAGTGTCTATAAAAAATATGTAAACCAACAGTATCTCCACCTCCTGCTCAGGCTAAATGTAACCCATATCTGCATCGCACGCCCAAATTTGTAATTTTTGCAGATACGTGAATAAAAATGGTCTGATGTTTTCATTATTGAGAAAGAAGGGGTTTTAGGTGATATTTGTTCCAGCCAGAGAAGCGAATCCAGGAGTTAAGACATAAACCTTGTTCCTATTCATGTAAGTGGACTTGGGGACTGGGGGCCGCCTGCCTGAGAGAAGCTGGGAGTTTAGGGGTCACCACCTTTCTGTCTCTGAAAGGAACACTCTCTCATGAGCCCCAGGCACCGGTATGTCATACCAGACTGGGGCTGTCAAAAGTGCATTTTCTAAACCAAACGACGCCTGGTCTGAAAGAAGAGAGCATTCCTAGTGGTCTTAATTCCACTAGAAGTAACATTTTGATAAGAAAGCTATTCATGTCATCTGGACCTCTTCATAGTCTGGAAGACATTTAGTAATGATTATGACCTTCATTTTTTACAGCTCTTTGTCATTTTTCTAGACTTTCACTTGCATATTTCATTTTATCTCTTATAACATACATAGGCTAGTATGTGACTGAAATGAAAGTCCCCGAATTAAATGTCTAACTTTTATCATCTCTGACCCAGTACTTACCATTCCTTGACTATCTTTCAGAGGTGGAGTTAGTTTACTTTAAACATCTGTATGCCTTCCTTTCAGTCTTCCTGAACTATATGAAGCATAACTGTGCATTGTAAACAGATACATCTGAGCTGTTTCGAGGCATCAATCGTTGGTACCTTAAGTTTGTAAAACCCTTTCCTGATGCACCTGGTTACCCAAGAGGTAAGGCGGGGTCCTCTCCTTGGGGTCCTGGTGCATTTTTCTGAAATAAAAAACAAATATCACCAACTCCATTTAAACTCTATCCTGCTATTAAACTAGAACAATAACTGTATCCATGCTGTCATGACCTTACATTTCTCCTCCCCAGTTTGAATAAATGTTACCAGTTTCAAAGCTTTTGGAATTATTACCAGATAATAATTTCACTAGCTCTCTGGGTTTAGAAAACAATACTTGGGGTAAGCCCGTTTTGATCGCCTGCTAATCCGAGATATTTGCTTGCGGGCTTCATGGGGAAGCTGAGATTCTCAACGCCGGATTCACTGAATGGCTCTACTGGAAGGGGATTTGTGGGGTGTTTGGCCTCTGCCAGCAAACCTGTAGAGGTTCTATAGCAAAAGTACCTCTTCCTTTGATGACCCGCAACTGCCAACTCCCTGTAAAATCATTGCATTCACTGAGCAATTCTAAGCTACTCTTTTACAAATTCCCGACTTCCTCCCGCCCTCTCTTTTCAGCTCTCCTTCCTTTCCATATTGCTTCATATAGTTGTTTTCCAGTTGTTTAACAGGCATCTGGTAAACCCCTAGACAGTGGCCATGGAGGATGGTTCTCTGCTCCTTGGAGGATTTGAGTAGGTTTGAGTGGTAAAGCCTAGCCCCGGGCTTGGCTTCTCGGTTCCTAGGAGGGAACATCAGGATGGTGTTGGTTTCTTTGAGACTGCTGGTAAAATCCCCAGATGCTCTGCCAGTTCGGTTTGAATTCTCTAACCTGCCACTTGGCAGTTGGTTCTAAGAATTTACATTAAACTCAGACCTCATAACCTCAAACAAAGAACGCTGGGGGGACCGGGACTTACTGCCCAGTTGCCCAGAAAGTGTGCTTTCAGGAATAGGGCAGGAGGGGCTGGAAATCGAAAGTGCAAGGCTCATGATGGAGAAGCAGCATCTCCTAGGACCACGTGCGTGCTCTTTGCGAAAGTGCAAACCCAGCTGTTCCCCGGGCCCTGGGGTCTCCTGGAAGCGATGCTTTCACACTCTAGAAGGATTTCTCACACCTCCATTTTGCAGGAGAATCGAACATCATGGCCAACGGCTCTGTCAGCCAAGTCAGTAAACCCACCCTGCAGCTAGTTTTCTTGGGAAATTCAGCTTCATAACTGCTGTCTTTAGGCCTCAGAGTGTTTCCACATGTTTGCATTTCTTCCCAGCTGCCTGCTTGCTCCCTCTTCAACGTGGAGGCCCAGGTGTACCCTTGTCCCAGGTTGGCTATAAATTCCCCCTGGAGTTAGATTTGGGCCTTTGGAGGTATCATCACAGCAGAACTTAAGGGACAACTAAGAAAGCCAAAGGTCATTGAATGTCTGTACTTCCTTTGCAGCCCAGGGGGTCAGATGTACTCCAGTGCAGAAAACGAATTTTGAACACTAACAACAAAAATCTTAAAACCAGGCCTGTCTTGATGATTTTCCTGTCGTTTTTTTTTTTTCATTCTCCTGTTGAAACCAAGCAATTAAACATTGAAGAGCCACAAAATTGTATCACTTTTCTAATATTTTGCAGTACAATATATCATTCGTATTAATCAATTGTATTAACTCTGTACAGCAGAGTTGATACAGTGTTCTAAGCTTCTTTTAATATAAGAATAGATTTAAAGTACATGATGTCTATGAAAAAATGTCCACCACACAATAAATGGTCATATGTGAAGGAAAAATTTATCTTTGTAAATATCTTCAGAGTTGATGTTTGGACCTTTGTTACAAAAGAAGTGCATGAGGTATTATGTGAATTTTCTCCTTTACCCTCATAGGAAATACATCAGGTGGTAACTATTAGTGATTCCCCACCTCACAGAGAAGGAACTAACCTTGGACAGTTTAGGTCAATTTCCCAAGGTCATAGAAGTAGAGTCCACAGTGATGTCCATCTCATGATCTGTACAGTCAAGAACACCCATTTTGCAGGAAATGTCTCAGAAGTCAGGGCAACCAGTGCTCCCCAGGGCTTGGTTGTGTTACGTATGTTCATCGTTGAGGGACCAGAAACACCACCAAGAGAAACCTGTTGGCCCAGCAAAGCTGAATTTATTACACATACTGCAGTCGAGGGGACAGCATGTGACAGTAGAGCCTCAAAACGAGGATGTCAGGAAAGGATATTCACCAGGTCTTGGGGTTGGAGTGTTTTTTTTTTTTTTTTTTTGCGATACGCGGGTCTCTCACTGTTGTGGCCTCTCCCATTGCAGAGCACAGGCTCTGGACGTGCAGGCTCAGCGGCCATGGCTCACGGGCCCAGCCGCTCCGTGGCATGTGGGATCTTCCTGTACCGGGACACGAACCCGTGTCCCCTGCATCAGCAGGCGGCCCCAACCACTGCGCCACCAAGGAAGCCCCTGGAGTGATTTTTAAATCAGGTCTTGTGAAGTGGAGAGCTGTTAGCATTGGGCAGAGTTTTTTTCCCTTATCAGCTAGGGATTGGTGGACACAGAAATGTGACGGGCATGAAATGGACCTCGAGGAGCTAGTGTTAGTCTTGATAAGTAAGCTATTTAGTCGCTTCAGAGTCTTAGTTTCCCGGAGCGGAAATTTCCTAGAGTACCCCAGTGAGTTATTTTTTCCTGTTCTCAATTTTTTTTTTTACCAGGGCATGTTGGTTTCTTCTTTTTTAAAATTTTTTGTAAAATTGAAGTGCAGTTGATTTACAGTGTTGCGTTAATTTCTGCTGTACAGTAAAGTGATTCAGTTATATATATATATATATATATATATATATATATATATATATACACATTCTTTTCTTAATATTCTCTTCTATTATGATTTATCATAGGATGTTGAATATAGTTCCCTGTGCTATACAGTAGGACCTTGCTGTTGATCAGGTCATATTGATTTCGATTCTCAAGGACTAAGGACAGAAAGGTTACCACAAACAGATAAAATTGCTGTTTTCAGGGAGCTGGGTCCCCTGCAAGGTAGCCACTGTCCTTACTGGACAGCTGAGAAAACAAAGGCTCAGGGAGGGGATGACAAGATTCCAACTCACACTGGGGTGAAAGCTAGGCCTGGGCTTGGAGTCAGAGTTTGCACTTTGACCCCAGGGAAGTCAGTGCCCCACCTGGGAACGTTCTTCTACTTCAGGCCACTGGTATACCTAGAGCAGGGTCAGTGGAGAGAGAAGAAAGTGCCCCTGGGAGGAATTTATTCAGAGATGATTCCAGAAAAGATCTGTCTATCACAGAGTCACCTGAGGATACCAGTCACCTGGCTTCTCTCTCAAGTTCTTTAAACCTCTGGGAGTTTTGATGGACTTTATTAACCTACAGATAACTAAACTTTCACGTTTTAAGTTATAAAATATCCTGGGTGGTACAGTGGGGATATTGTGGCTTATTGAACAATAAAAGGACGTTTGCTTTATATCAAATTATAGGTCACTAAAGGTCCATTGTTATATCTTTAGTCTCAGACGTGAACCCTCTGCTTTGTCTCAACAGCAGACTGCTACTGTAAGGTAGCAGCAGAATATTAGAAAACAGAGCCTCGAGTTTGAGGCATTCATAAAAACAACAAGAAATATGTGAAAAATCTAATAAAAATGGAGTAACTGTGTTTTTTTAAACAGAAACATATTTTTATCGCAACAATGGTCTCATTTTAATTTTTTTAGTCAGTTTTTTTTCATATTTTGGCTTTATACCTTTTTTTTTTAAGTCCCTGAAGGTGGCAAGCCTGGGAACACCTAAGATACCTTGAGTCATTTGGCCACCAGGGGGCGAATTAGACCAGCAAATTAATATTGTACAACCTCCATCGCGGGCTGCTCAGCCCTGAACACTTGGGGAGGTCAGTGAAAAACAGGAGCTTCCTTTTAAGATGGATTGAGGGAAATAAAGATGGAGGTGAGCTTGACCAGATGTGATTATAGGGAAATGAGGAGGGTAGAGGATAACTGGAGACAGAACTCGGAGGTCCCTTTTGCTCAATTCAGCCAGACACTGGCTTTCTTTCCCCACCATCCACGGATGAACTTGTGGCAGGGGCTGAGGAGGGGCGATCTCCTGAAAAATGGCAGGGGCTGTGGTTTGTGCTGAGCTGCTCCAAACTGGTGGCCGGCCGCTCTTACAGGAACCCAGCTTTCTGGAGGCTCCGTCTCTTCAGGACAACTCAGGGAAGACTGGGGTGGGCAGATAGGAGACAAAGTTACGTGGTGCCTCTTTTATGAGTCCAACAGGGAGGCAGTATTAGATCAGAGAGGAGACCTGGTACCAAGTCCAGTGCAATAATGAGCCTGGGGCTTGTCACGGCAGCGGTCGGGTGATGCTATTACTCAGAGCCGGCCTTGGGATGCAGTGCTGGGGCCCTGCAGAACCTCAGTGCGGTTCTGCCAGCCGCTCCCCGTGGGCTCTGTCTCTGCTCAGAGTGCCAGAGAGGGACCAGCTCCCTCCCCCAGGACGCCCCTCTTCCGACCAGCATCTCCAAGCAGCACCTCTTCACCCCGGCAGTGGCAGCTCCTCCATGGCACCAGCTGAACCCTGTTTGCCGTTTTCCAACGCCCAGAAGCGGCCTCCAGCACAAGCCGCTATCCCTCCCAACTCCTGGTTGATCATCACAACCTCTTCCTCTTGGACCCCCAGCCCAAGGGGGGCAGCTGCCTCTGCTGTGGCTGCCTTGTGACACCTTGGGGTCCCCCTTTGCCCTTTCAGTTCTGTATTAATAGGAACAACCCTTTATTTTAAACTCTGTGTTACAGTAACTGCGGGGGTTTGTTCCTCTGGCTAATGCATGTTCTACCATCATCTGACAGCTCATCAGCAGCACAGATAACTTGGGCTTCAGGTGTGAATGGGAGGAAATATGGAAAAAGGCAAGAACAGAGCTGGAAGTGAGGCGACAGGGTCCTGTTAGAGTTCGCACTCATTCCAGGTGGGGGAGGAAGGGGAGAAACCTTGAGGGCTAGAGGCAACTTTCAGCAGATCAGGGCTGGCCCACCAAGAGGCCTGGCAGAGGGCGATGATTCTCACAGTTGCGGTCTTCCCTTTCTGGGCCTTTCTCCTCCTCAGTATTAATCTGGTCTCTTCCCCTGGTAGAGCCTCCTTGGAAAATGATCTTCGGGTCACATTCACACTAAATATAAACAGCTGAAAAAACTTTAACACATCACACGGAAACTTGAATTTGAAAAATTACCGCCATGACTAAAATCCTGAACACTGACAACACCCAATGCTGGGGAGGCACGGGAACTCTCATCCACCGCCACCGAGTTACTGCTCATCCCTTCCAGCAACACTCTCACATTCTGTTTATGTTACATGGAATGGGTTTATCCTTTTATTTCAAATGAATTACTAAATAAATATTTTTAAATGTCTCAGTTTTAATATCCAGTACATGAACTCTCAATAGATAAAACCCACACAGTGCGAAGCTCTTGAAGTCCTCGATACTTTTTAGAAATGGAAAGGGGTTCAGAGACCACAAAGCTCGAGAACCTTTGGTCTAGACTCTAATATTGAGATAAAGAGCAGGTTTAGACATTCGGCAACAATAGGATTAACAGGAGGATTTAAAAATATATTGACGTGTACACACTGCTCGATTTAAAATAGTTAACTAATAAGGACAGGGAACTATATAGCACAGGGAACTCTGCTCAATATTCTGTAATAACCTAACTGGGAAAAGAATTTGAAAAAGAAGAGATACATGTATAACTGAATCACTTTGCTGTACCCGTGAAACTAATATAGCATTGTTAATCAACTGTACTCCAATATAAAGTAAAACTTATAAATAAATTAATACATACATACATACTTAAAATAAAAAATATATTCATTTACAGAAGGTTGGGCTTGAATGGAACCTTGACATCCAAGCAGGCCAGGTCCAGAAAGGCCATATTTCTAGTCTCCTGACCCTTCCTCCTCCTTCCTCATCAATTCTCATCTGCCAGGAGTTTGGATTTGACATGCAATAATGAGCCCCTAATTTCAAGTCTCCCCCTACTCACCTTGTCCTTTGTACAAGCTGAATTCATGATAAACTAAGAGCAAGGAGAACTTTGAAAGATCTGCTGATGATAATTCTTCCTTCTATATTTTTTTAAAGATTTTTTTGATGTGGACCATCTTTAAAGTCTTTATTGAATTTGTAACAACATTGCTTTTGCTTTATGTTTTGGTTTTTTTGGTTACAAGGCATGTGGGATCTTAGCTCCCTGGCCAAGGATTGAATCGACACCCCCTGCATTGGAAGTCAAAGTCTTAACCACTGGACTGCCTGGGAATTTCTTAGATTCATTTTCCTAAGAGGTTTGCCAGTCCATGATGGCCATTTCTCTCTTTCTTACAACTTAACCAAAGATCAGGTTGGGTCACATAGAATTATTTTTGTAGGTTGAAGAGCCTTAGTTGGATATTGGCAATTTTCATATTAGGTAACAAAATAAAATAATGTCTTACTTAACCCAGACCAAAAAAATGTGTTTTGCACAATTGAGTATACACAGAATAGCTGTCCCAAACTCTTATTCTGACTATGACAAGATGTCTGAAAATGGATGGTGGCCCTTGATTTTTGGCCTTATTTCAGGAACCTAGCTGAAAGGCGTGCTGCTGCTGTATGGTTGAGCCTGAGCACAACCAAGGTACACTGATTCCCGCTTCTGTGTTCTTGGACCGTGTGGCCCCATGCTGGATTAACCAGCAATTTTTAGGACCTGGAACATCTCCTTATTCCACTGTAATGCTAACTTCTATTTCTAATATAATTAATCGTAGGAGCACTTGGAGCACCTTGGAGCACTTTCTGAGTCATCCAGGAAAATTTAGATTACATCCCTTATGACTCTCGAAACAATGAATTATTTTGCAAATTGATGATCTGTATGATCTAACTTAAACGTTTAATTGAAAAACCACCCCATTCTCTGATGTCAGGTTGGTGGATTTCTGCACAACTCACCATCCTTTGCTGCAGGTTTTATCATCTGAAAAGTGTGGATAATAGTAATATATCTATCTCCAATGTGTGTTAAGTGCAATAATTTAAGAGAAGTTTTTGGCTCAGTGCTAGGCAGCTGTGTGAGGGGGTCTCAACAACTGTTATTTTTTCCTTTCCCACCCCAAAACACACATACGCTAGTGCACATGCACAAACTCATGTACACACACACACTTGCCTGCAAAAACACACAAATGCACATGCACACATATGCACACTCCTACACACTAAGCCCATTTGCATGAATACTTACACATGTCAGAGTGAAGAAAGATGAAGATGGTAGCCTCTTACAACACTGTGCATATGTGGATACTTCAGACAGCGCTGGGGAATGGAAGGAACACGAATCCAGAAATCAAAAGCCTGCTTCTTACTCCACTGCATTGCTCTTTGCTGTATTATGTTGGTTGCAAAATCCTTAATCCTCTGGGCCAAGTTTCCTCACCTGCAAGATGAAGGCATGGAAGGTGACTGCAGCCTCCTGGGGTTAAAAAACTGTTCTTTGACAGACATGAGCAATGGCTTCAGAGTCTGCAGGGCACGAGTTCAAACCCCAGCCTCATCTGGGGTATTTCCTTCAGGGCTTCATTGGAAGCCCTGCTTCCTCCTTGGTTATGGTAGGGAGCACTGCCAGCCTGGTGGGTCTTTGTGAGAATTAAATGAAATACAGGACACACCTAACCACTCTTAGGTCCAACAGAAGGACACCTACCAGGTGACACTCCCATTCCTCAGGCAGAGGCCCCGCTCCTTTCCAGACAGTGAAGCAGAAATCTTCCTGCCTTCTCTGGATGAACTTAACAACATGTTCAAGCATCATATAAGGAAAAAAACAAAGAAGGAAACCCCTCACACCCACTCTGGTACACCTTGGTGTTGGCCATTATTAGAACAGCAAACTGAATACTATTGATTCAGAGGGTTTGTGGTTTACCGACCTGGTGCAGCTCAGTTCCTCTTTCTACCCCATGACTCATGAATACACATCAAATCCTAAATAGTTCGTTTACCTTTTGAATAGTTTTTTTGCCTCTTGTCCCATTTCCCTTTGGGCAGATAACACAGGGTGTGTCCTTTAGCCACAAAAGCAAATGCAACACAAGAAATGCTGTTTTAGAAATAAAGGAAGATGTAAGACCATAAATTTTATGGGGTAAAATACCCTCAGTAGAGGGCCTTATATGAAAAACATCTCAGTTCCAATATGTCCCAATATAATGTATCTTTCACTCCCAAAGTGTCCCAGAATGGATGAGAAATTATATAGTAACTTCACTGAGAAGCAGAACGTTTACTTAGGTGGAGTCAAGGCAAAGATGGGGGAATGGGAACCAGGGCAGCACTTGGACTTCCACATGGGGGATGGAGGGGATTTCTCATGAACGCTTCCTAACCCACATGCTCTTTACAACCTTGCTACTCAAAAGCTGGTACTGAACCAGCAGCGCCATGTCCTGGAGCTTGTCCCCCAAACAGAACCTCACACCCCATCCCAAACCCACTGAACCAAGATCTGGGTTTTAACAGGCCCCCAGGCAATCCCCGTGTTCACTCCAGTCAGAAAGCAGCTCCTCGGAAACCTTGCCTGGAGCACGTGGGTCAGAACTTCAAAACTTTATCAGCAGTTCATTGGAAGTTAAGGGATAACTTTTCCAAAGTCTTGGAATTAGAGAATTTCAAGGTTGAAAAGACCTTTCCTCTGTGTAGTTAAGGCATGAGTTCCCTTGGAGTGGCCTCACAGCTCGGTCCCCTAGAAAGGCTTTTCAGAAGTGCTTCCTTAGGGCAAGTTGGAACTTGATTCTCTAGAAATGCCACTCACCAGCCCATTGTTTACATTAGAGAACCACTCAGAGAAAAGACGGTCCCTTCCCATGTGAAGAGTTTTTTGGAACACTAAGACAGGTCCCAAATTTGACCGTATACCCATTCCTTTTTGAAGCACTCCAGTAGGTCCAGAAGCCCTACCTGAAGGAACAGCATCCCTCCGTGCTCTGGGTCCACGCCTCTGCCGGCCGGGCCACAGGAAACCACAGCAGCAGGATGAGAGGTGGTTCCCTTCATGTGTTCTGCTGCACCAGGGCATCGTTACATTATGGTTAGCCGCTTGTTTCCCAGACAGTCCAGTGGAGGGCTGTGGCTGGCTGGACCCTGGGACTGGTCCTTATCTGTCTGTTGTCAGCAACACCTTGAAGGTGACAGGCAGGGTGATGACAAGCGTTTGGGTCTCAATCAGTAGCAACAATAAATCTTCATGGAGCAAGACTAGATTCTAGAGATGCCAGCTACTGCACAAAATTCATAGACCACAGGCACTGATGACCAATAAGACACAGTCGACCAGCAGGTATACCATGAGCCTGCAAATATCAGCAGTGTCAGCCCTCTGTATCTGTGGGTTCTGCATCCGTGGATTCAACCAACCATGGATGGAAACCTACAAGCAAGCCTATCCATCTGGGTGGAGGGATGGGTACTCTTTTCACCCCATCAGAGTAGGGTGGACGCAGGATTTCAAACACAGTTGGCAATGACTTGCTGACATAGTGTAGATTCAAATTCTTCTACGCCACCATAAAACTTATTTGAATGGTTAGGATGTTGAGTCATCCTGAAGAGGTTAACTCATGTTTGGTGTGATCTAAGTGAGGTGGCAGATAAATGTGCAAAGTGATTTTGAAATTTTTCCATTAGAATGGTCTAAATAGTTATTCTTTGTTATTCCGTGGTTCTGTACTAGAAATGAAGTCCTTTTGCATACAATTGGGAATGAGGCTGACCTGGCTTTAAATTCCAGCTCTGCTACTTACTAGTTGGTAAATTTGAGCAAATAACCAAACCTCTCTTGACCTCAGTCTGTCATCTACAGAATGGGCTTAGTAATACCACCTTCAGAGTGCCGCTGGAGGTGTAGAAGAATGAACTGTGTTTAGAGCACAAAGCACCCAGCAATGGATCTGGTACGTAACAAGACAGGACATTAAATTTATGAGATAAAAGTGAAAGGATCGATCCATCGGGAAAAGACAGTCCAAGACACAGCTGTGCACAAAGATATATTTGGATACCCTCTGGGCAAGAGAAGATGGCAAACGTGAGGGCTGGGGTTGGACCCGCAGGTGACCCATTCTGCTTCTTTTAGCGCAGACTCATTGAGAAGTTGAATTTGAAGGCTGGGGCAGAATGTCAACCATCATTTGGGAGAGGCAGGTGCTCTGTGTTTAGCATATCATGGCCCAAAGCACAAGGATGAACGAGAAAGGAGAGCCGGAAAGAACAGTAACGTGGGTTGATCTTAGAGCGAGAATGAGAGCAGGCATTGGCAGGTCGTGGGAGGCTGGCTTTTATGCCCTACAGCAGGGGTAGGCTAACATTTCCTGTAAAGGGCCAGATAGTCAATATTTTATATTTTGTGTGCTGTACAGTCTTTGTCCCAATGACTCAGCTCTGCTGTGGTAGCAAGAAAGCAGCCATAGACAACCTGTTATTGAATGGGTGTGGCCGTGTTCCAATAAAACTTTATTTACCAAAACAGGTGGTAGGCAGGATTTGGTCCAGGGGCTATGGTTTTCCGACTCCTGCCATAAGTGATAGATTTAAAAAATCACTTGGAATCTCACCATCAAGAAACTTCCTGGGCTTCCCTGGTGGCGCAGTGGTTGAGAGTCCGCCTGCCGATGCAGGGGACACGGGTTCGTGCCCCGGTACGGGAAGATTCCACATGCCGTGGAGCGGCTAGGCCCGTGAGCCATGGCCACTGAGCCTGCGCGTCCGGAGCCTGTGCTCCGCAATGGGAGAGGCCACAACAGTGAGAGGCCCGTGTACCGCAAAAAAAAAAAAAAAAAAAAAAGAAAAGAAACTTCCTCATACAAGAGATCCAAAAAAAGCTATTAAAGTCCTGAAATCCAGTCTGAGAAAATTTATAGGAACAGACGATTTCTTCCATGAAAAATAAACTCTCTTCCTATCTTGAGACGGACTCTCAGGAAAATCTCTCGGGTGGGGGAGTGTTTTCACTACTCTATGTCTGAAAATATACCTTGACCAGAGCGTTCAAATGTGTTAAAAGGCTACTTCATCCAACCAGAGGTGTTGGTTGGGAGAAGTGAGAGGCTCAGGAGCCAGAAGTTGCTGCTGAACAGAGAGGTTTGTGTTTGGAGGCAGAGGACGTCATGCGGTTCCTGTGTGTCAGCTGGGCTGGCAGCAATGGCCGCGTTGCTGTAGCTGCACTTCCCAAGCACAAGGAGACCTTCTTTCCCTCTGTGAAGGAGGAAGCTGGATGCCTGAGCCACTTCATGGTTCCATGACCGGCTTATTGAGAATTTATTGGACGAGTCGCACACATGGAGATTCTCTGAAGGAATTCTAAGGCGTTTGCTGGGAGGGACTTCTATCTAAATGTCAAAGGAAAAAATGGTTCCATCTCCAGAAGAGCCCATGGTTACTACTAGCAAACCAAACAGTGAGCTGGGAATACAGGTTGTTTTCTATAAGCTTCATGAAGGGACGGTGACTCACTTTGTCGTCTTCATCACAAGGCCAAAGTCGCTCACAGTAATGTTTGCTGCATGTGGGAAAGTTGATTTTTACCATCTGGTGATATTTCTGGCCCTATGAACAGCTGGCAAAATGGTTGAAAGGATGTTGGTTGAAAGGATGGGTGAGCAGCGCAGACCCAATTATTTCTGCTCCCTGCATCCATCCTATGACAGATGAGCCATCCCAGAATCCTGAGTTCACTCACCACCAAACTGAGAAGGAGAGGAGTGAGGGGCCCAGCTGGCTCCCCAGCATTTGGGACCCTTCTACATGAAGTCCATTTGGAAACTTCCCACAAAGTCTTGCTCCTTCAGAAGAGGGTACATTGTCTTGAATCTGCCCGGAAATCTCGTAAGTTTCAGAAGTAAAATCTTTAGGAGATGATGGACCTCAGACATTGTTCTGCTTACTCTCAATGATAAACAGAAGGTCTTGTATACAAGTTGGGGAAAAACAGTAAGCTCAATTTCCAAAGTTCAGAGCTAGTTCTTGTTTTCACTGTTGACCTCTACCCTTAAAGATAGTTTATTCCACAATGTATTTTTTTAATGACAAAATTTATCATTTTATCTAATGCCAACTAAATGCAATAAGATTTTTTCTTTTCCTATTCTGTATTTTTAAAAGATTTTTATTGGAGTATCCACAACGTATTTTTAACTGGAGTTTAAATATGCTTTGGGTGCTAGAAATTAAAAGATTGAGGTACATTTTGAGCTTTTGACGCTATATAAATGTTTGCTTTCCACAAACATATGATAGGATGGTTATGACGTAAAATCAAGCTATTTCTTAGTTCTACTGTAAAATGCTATAAATTTGTATTTCTTTGCTGAATCATACCAGATGTTTCACTACATGTGTGTTCTATGAGGGAAAAAAATTATAAAGGCAAAGCACCTGCTATTTCCATTTTTATAAGTACATCTTTTCTATATCATTTAACTTTTACATTTTTTACTCGAAGGAAGTCTAAGTTATTTTATCCTATGTCTATTATTATCTTATCTTCAAACAGAATTGAGGGAGTTAAAAAACTACTACTTAACCCGATATGTACCTGTATAAAGTATTTTCTGTATATTTTCAGTATGAGTCAGTTTGAAAGCAGCAATTTCAAACTCACTTGAATGCCTAGTTTAGTCTAAACAGCAACCACAACATAAAAACCGTTTTACAACCAAATTAGTAGTCAAATAATCAACAGCAAGTGGAAATTTGGTCAACGTATTATTTCTTCTGTAATCTAATTCAAAACATGACATTTTAAAATGTAAATTGCTCTTTTCAATGTTAGAGAAGCATCGATGAATAGTTCTATGAGTAGGAAAATATTTATTAAAATAGTGGCCACCTATTGGGACTGATCTTATTCTTTTAACTGTCAACCCTTGGAAGAGACATCTGTGCCAAATAGGATCCAAGGGAATGGTAATTAAAATGCAAACTACTGTCCACCTTTGATGGCCCACACAAAGTGGGGAAATCACGGTTCCAATGCCGTCAATTTACAAAACTGGAGAACAAAGTAATAACTCGATATTTCATTGGAGAAAAGCTGTCCCCAAAACACTGGATGAAGGGTGGCTTCTTTGGTAATAGCTGTTTGGTCTTTTACCTTTTTAAAAAAATTTTTTTAACTGGGTTGGTCGTACAGAATTCCAGCGCCTATTCAAATGAGAAATGGATAAAAGTTAAGACAGTCTTCCCAACTCTTCCTCTTCTTTTCTGCTCTCCACCTTCATTCCCAGAATTCTGCCCGTTCTTAACTGTTCACTTCATACTTCCTTGTAATGGTGATATGAAGTCCACAGATGAATTAATAACTTTAAGGAATTACAAGAAGCCTTGCAAAGCAGTGTGAGTGAGCTGATGATATCTTAGAACTTCCCTATAAGGCTAAGCTGGGGTTCATGGCCAGCAATCTACCAGCTCATCATGTGACATTTTTAGAACCAAACTTCAAGAGCAAGCACCAATCACCTCAGTAGGGAAAGCATTTTATTGGGGGTCAGAAGTCCTACCTTCTGATCCCACATCTACCAGACTGAACTTTGTAAACTTGGACAACTTACTTTTGCTCCCTGAGGCACAGATTCTTCCTCTGTCAAGTCTAACAGATCACATCTAACATGAAAATTCTATGACTCTAAACCTTATTCCTCATGGAGGTCTGGATGAAAGGTATTCTACTAAAGTTCCACTGAATTCAGGGGAATATGTGAAGTCCTTTGTGAAGGGGTGGAGTCTGCCTTGTTAGCTATGATTCTCATTCATTTCCCCCATCACCTACTTTGATAGCTAAATCTATAACTTGAGATGATTTTTCCCACCAAGTTTTTTTCCCTCGGGGACCTGGAGGTGAAATGTGTGTGCTATAATGTGAGGGACATTTCTCTGGGATGTTGAACCTCTTTAGCCAAACAGCAGTGTCTCTAGGCGTCACGGTTCTCAGGACTAGAGTGATTACCCCATTTCCTCAAGGCACATGGGTGGAATTTGCAAATATCGGCAATCACATTTCAGATGGTTGTTTTCAGAGGGACAGCTGTGGCACCAGAAAGCGATCTCTACTTCTAAATCAAGTTACAAAGGGAAAATGGAAAATGATGATTGATGAATACACTCACATCTGAATAGTATTTATTATTGGCCTTCAAGTTCACATCTATAGTAGGAAAAATGATAATAGTTTTCTGTATGTGTTGGGGGTATTAAATACACTAATGCATGTACAATGAAAGTAAAAGATTTGAAAATTTAAAGTGCCACTCAGAAATTCCTAATTTTTATCATATAATGACCCCAAAACTGAGGACTTGGACTGTAGTGCTCCACAGGGGGCCTCAGAAAGCCATTTGCAAAAGTATTACAGCATATATTCACAAATTTAGAAACTGGACTTACTCATGGCATCTAGCAAGACCACCCTGTGAAGTAGGTAAGAGAAATATTATAACCTCTATTTAATAAGTTAATCTCCATTTAATAATGGAGGCTCATAGGGGTTAAGTGCCTACCTAAAGCCACAGCTCTGGTGACACTTTCAGGAATTATACCTCCCAACAAGGAAAAGCCCTGAATGAGATGGCTTATAATTGATTAATTCTACCAAACATTTAAAGATTTAACACCAATCCTTCTCAAATTCTTAAAAAATTAAAGAAAACACTTTCTAACTCATTCTGTGAGATCAGGCATACCTGATACTGAATCCAGACAAAGACTAAAATAAAACTATAGACTAATATTTGTTATGAATATTGATGCAAAAATCCCCAACAAAAGTACTACTAAACTGAATTAAACAGCATATTAAAATGATCATATACCATGACTAAGGGGGATTTATTCCTGGAATTCAAGGATGGCTCAATACATGAAAATCAATCAATGTAATATACCACATTTACAGACTGAAGGGAGGGGAGACCACAGAGGATTATCTCAATTGATGCAGAAAAACCACTTGACAAAATTCAACACCTATTCATGATAAAAATGCTTAACAAACTAGGAGTAGCAGGAAATTACCTTGATAAAATAAAAAACATATATGAAAATCTGACAGCTAATATCATACTCAACAGTGAAAAACTGAAAGCATTTCCTTTAAGATTAGGAACAAGACAAGCGTGTCTGCTTTCACAACTTCCAACATTTATAGAAAGTTCTAGCCAAGGCAGTAGGCAAGACAAAAAGTATAAGTCATCCACATCAGAAAGGAAGAAATAAAATCATCACTGCCAGCAGATGATATAAACTTATAAGTAGAAAACCCTAAAGACTGTACACACACACACACACACACACACACACATGCACCTGTTAGAACAAATAACTGAATTCACAAAATTTCAAGATATAAAACCAACACAAAAAGTAAATTGTATTTCTATACACTAACAATGAACAATCTGCAAAAGAAATTAAGAAACCAATTCCACTTATAATAACATTAAAAAGAATAAAATACTTAAGAATAAGCTTAGCAAAGAAGGTGAATGTCTTGTACACTGAAAACTATGAAATTTAATTTGCTAAAAGAAATTAAAGAAGACACATATAAATGGAAAGACATCCATGCTCATGGATTGGAAGACTCAATATTCTGAAGATATCATTAATACCCAAAGTGATCTACAGATTGAATGCCATCCACATCAAATTCCCAGTAATTGTTTTGCAGAAATAGAAAAATGCACCTTAAAATTTATGTGGACTCTCAGGAGTCCCAAATAGCCTAAACTATTTTGGACAAAAGAAAAACAGCAATGAAGTTGGAAGACTCACATTTCCTATTTTCAAGCTTACTACAAAGCTATAGTAATCAAAACAGTGTGGTATTTGCATAAAGTCAGACATAAAGACCAGTGGAATAAAAAAAAGACACCTCAGAAATAAATCCTTGCATATACAGTCAAATGATTTTCAGCAAGTTTGCGAAAACCATTAAATGAGGAAAGGACAGTCTTTTTAACAAATGGTGTTCAGTAAACTGGATATCCACATGCAAAATGAAATTGAACACTTACCTTAAACCATATAAAAAATGAACTTGAAACAAATCAAAGATCTAAATACAATACCTGAAGCCATTAAACTCCTAGAAGAAAACATAGGAGAAAAGCTTCATGACATTGGATTTGGTAATAATTTCTTTGATATGACACCAAAAGCACTGGCAACAAAAGAAAAAGTAGATAAATTAAAAATGAAAAACTTTTGTATATCAAAGGATTATCAACAGAGTGACAAGGCAACCATAGAATGGAAGAAAATATTTTCAAATCATCTGACAAGGAATTAATATCCAGAAAATATGAAGGACTCTTATAATGCAACAACAAAACAAACAACCCAATTTAAAAATGGGCAAAGGACTTGAACTGACTTTTCACCCAAAACAGTTTACAGATGGCCAACAAGCACATGAAAAGATGTTCAATATTAATAATCACTAGGGAAATGCAAAGCAAAACCACACATAGAGATAACATTTTACACCCATCAGCATAATCATTATAAAGAGACAAAAGAGAAAGAAAAAAACAAAACAACATGTTGATAATGATGTGGAGAGTGTGGAATCCTTGTGCACTGCTGATGGAATGGGAAAATGGTGCTGGCATTGTGGGAAACAGGATGGAGATTCCTCAAAAAATTAAACATAGAAGTACCATATGATCTAGTAATTCTACTTCTGGGTATACACTCAAATTAATTAAAAGCAGAACTTGAACAGATATATGTACCCCAATGTTCATAGCAGCATTATTCACACTAGCTAAAAGGAAGAAACAACTCATATGTCCATCAAGGGATGAAAGGATAAACAAAATGTGGTATGTACATGCAATAGAATATTGTTCAGTCTTTAAAAGGAAGGAAATCCTGAAACATGCTACAACACTGATTAATCTGGAAAACATTATAAGAAGCCACACACATGTCACATAAGTGTATGATTTCACTTATATGTGGTACTTACAGTAGTCAAATTCATTTAAAAAAAGTAAAATGATGGTTTCCCAGGGCTACAGAATAGAGAGTTAGTATGTAATGGGAACAAAGTTTCAGTTTGGGAAGATAAAAAAATCTGGAGATGGAGGTTGGTGATGGTTGCACAACAGTGCGATTGTACCTAAAGCTGTTGAATTGTACATGTAAAAATGGTTAAAAGGTTAACATTTTGTGTTATGTATATTTTACCATGATAAGAAAAAGAGAAAAACCCCACGATGAGCGGAAATTCTACTGTTCAGAAGTTGAACCTCCCTTCTCGGACAGGGCAACTAAAGAAAACCCAGGTTAGTATATCTTTATGTGACTCACAGTGAAGCAGAACTCCCTCATCTTACATGTCTCCATCCACTTCATCCAGTTCAACTTCTGCTTTCTCTCCAAGGAGGTGTAGACTCTGAACTCAACGTGATGGAGTGAGCACGCTTCAGGCAGGGGTGTCATCATCCTACCTCTGCATCAAGCAAACCTCACAAGTTCGGAGGCTTTTGTTCTCTGATATAGAGGGGGCTTCATGAGAACATGTAGCTCAGATAGACCCTCTACTGTGTGGGTTTGCAGAACTAATACTTGTGGAGGCAGTTTACAAGCAGGGCTTGCAAACTCAAGGTACTTAAATGAGTGGAGTTGATGGGGAGACACCTGCAGTGTGTGTGCCCCACCTGAAGGGGGCAGCCTTGAAGAGGTGGGTCTGTACCCATTTCATTTCTCCAGATAAGCCAGAAAATATATAATTCTGTGACATATTCTTATTTTTACATGTAGAAACTTAATTTTTAAAATGCTGGCAAGTGAAACAAAACCTATCTGTGGGTTGAATAAGGCCCTTGTGCTCCAGTTTGCAACCTCTGCCCTGTATGAATATAATTTATAATATGCAGCATTTCCATTTCCTAGGGTCCTGGGCACGTGGTGAATAATTAATTCATTCATCTGTGAAAAGAATGAGTCGGAAATGGATTTCTGCATATTTGGTATCGTCCAAGAATCACGCTTCTGACCTGAGAATATCCAACTAGATGCCATTTTGAGAAGGGTTATGTTTTCTTCTAAGGAAAAGATTTTAGAAGACAGTCCAGTGGATTTCTGCTCTTTCAAATCTTCTCTTCCTTCTCTTCTTGTGACTCACAGCCTTGGCGGGGTCCTGCTCTCCTTACGTGGTGATGGGACCAAGGTTGTTCAATGACATCCTGAAGCACCAGTGGCCCCCTCCTGCCCTTCAAGCTTTGACCACACACAGCACAGACCACGAAGGTACAGGCGTCTTTCTGTCTTAAGAGCCAAGGACATTTGTCATCATTCTTTCCTTAGAAGAAAGCATCACCCTTCCCAAAGTAGCTAGTTGGGTATTCTCAGCTCAGGTCTGTGAGGTTAAAACAATCAGACATGCTCTGTCCAGTTGCCACGAATCTTCTTCCTACTGCAAGTTTTAAATGATTTTCCAGGCTCCTATAATTTCTACCTTTGAAGGAATAGTTTTGAGATGAAAGGATTAGGCCACTCACACTGAGCTGAACGTTCTGAAAGTTCGAGAAAGTTTTAAATATACCGCCTTCCTGTTATTTTCTCCAAATAATAAGCACATGGAGTAGACGTAGAGTTAAAATGATATTATTTGCTTTTATCAAGCTGCTCCTCTTCCTCCTTGGCCTCCTGCCTGTCCTCTGTGCCCTGGTGGGGTGCCCTCCTCGACCTATCCCTGCTCCTGTGATTAGGATCAAGTGATCTCATGTGTGTAAAGACCAGGGATGCAAAAATTGATGGTATCAGATGTCTACATGCAGAACTGTGAAATAATGAAACGAATTCCTCAAGACGTTCACACAATCCTGTTTCCCTGCAATCACATTTCTACACCCGTCCTTGCACACACATTTGTGATCCACAGAGAAGAAGGAAATTGTACCTCCTTGAGGGTGATGACGTGCATACATGCCAACATGCACTGTTCTGAGTTGCCCTGTAGAGTTCTCCTAAGAACACCATGGAACCCCGATTGCCATCTGCCTTTTTTAGGTCGGGAGCTCAGAGGAGGTGAAGAAATGCACTCCCCCCATCCCCGCTCCTTCCACTGGACATGAACCTGACCCCTTGGTGCCCCCATGACAAGGGAGCTCCATGGAGCCTAAGAATTGAGGTGCATGGGTTGCCATGCTGGTTTTAGTTTCTGGGTTTTGTTTGTTTGTTTCCTTTCAGGATCCACTGGTGAGGTTGCTCAGACTCCCTGCATGGAGAGAAAAATAACCTTGGGCTACAATTTCCAAAGTAGAATTACAAATGATGAGCTGTCTGGGATCCAGGCTTCCTGAGAATTCACTTGCTGGAACGTTCCAGAAAAAAAGGAGATTATGTTTTGGAACCAGATCTCCGAAGAATGCTCCTTCTTTGGAATGAATTCAACAAAAGTGAGTCCTTGGCTTTGTTTTACAGCAGGAAACGGCCTGTTCGATACTGTTTTTTCCACAGGCCTCTGGCCCTGCTTTGTCTGCAGAGGGTCATAAAGGCAGGTGCCAGGAGGAGCTGGAGAGCCGACAAGACTGACCTTTAAAGTTTTGTCTCAGGCCAGTGTGGACGGCTCCCCAAAGCACACTGACCAGCACACATAACTTTTGACCTCCGCCCTCCTCGCCTGCGTCCTGCCATTGTGGGCAAGGCATTCGTCTTCCGCAGTGACACGTCTTTTCAAGACAGAGAGATTGTGCGTTGAGTTATTACGATTATGGTGACCTTCCTCTGTGACCTGTCATTTTCTTCCACACAATGAACACACTGAGAAGTTGCAGATTTAAAATAATACGTATCATTATTTACTTTCATGAAGTTTACACTGTTGCCTTCTCACCTGGGTCCTGTGTGTTTCTCAAGCTGTGTTTTACCTTCGACTTTTTTCTGTTTCCTAGAACCTAATACGGGGCTGGAGGTGGAGTGGGGAAGACAGATATTGAGTTCCTGGGCCATCCGTGTTCATTAGAGGCTAAGCCCGTGCTCAGCACTGTCACAGGCCCTGGAGGAGAGGGGAGAGATGTGGGTAACAGCAGCCTGCCACGAGGATTTTGCTTCTGAGGGAGAAAAGCCTCCCTCTGGCAGATCCCTGTGTCGTCCACTCTGGTAGCCTCTTTGCTGCAGCAACAGAGCACCAGGAACCTCAGGGCCTTGCAGCCTCTCTTGCTGTGTCTGTACCCTTTCAGCCCAGAACCCGGGCAGAAGAGCACCTCCATTCAGGACATGCTATGCTTTTGACAAAGGGCAGAAGCAAAGGAACCTCTAGATTCTTCTCAAAACCTCTGCTTGAACACAGCATCCACCCTGCCTTGGCCTCACAGCTCCTTGGTCGAGCAAGCCACACGGCCGAGTCCAAAGCCACGGGCAGTGGTGCACACATCACGGGGGGTGGGGGGGAATGCGTCATAACAATGGGGCCTTAGGAGGAAGGAGGCAGAAAGAATGTGTGAATGATATAACCTATGACGTCCAGGAAATTCTCCTCACTTATGTGAACTGTAGTAAATGGTGCTGATTATAAGCATCATACAGGTAGAGACTCATCATGGCAGGTGAGAACAGGGAGAAAGCAGAATGGCAGACAAAGCCAGAAGACAGAGAAACAGAGATGGGGAGAAGAACGAGACTTGGGTTTTCTCTGGCTGAGGTCAGCCTCATGGATGGGGACGAGGAGAAAGAGGCCAAGCGGGCATCTGCCATTTTGGGCTACAAAGCATCTCTTCCGCTTCCTAAGGGCACTTCAGATGGCATTTGGGAAATACTCCTTCCCCATTTGTGGGACCATAGGATCGCTGGCTCTCCCTGGAGTGGCCTCTGGGGTCTTCTGCTGCACCACCCTCCCCTTCCGGCTGCAGGGCAGCTGGCCACCGCCTTCTGACCCATCAGACTCTTTCCTGGGACTTTAAACATGAGAGGGTTGATTCCGGGCAAGACCAGGAACAGCAGCCAAGGTTTACTGCCTGTGCCGTGTCCTCCATTCCTCTCCTGTTTCCTCTCCAGTCCCCGTGGAGTTGGTGATGGTCCCTATTACACTGAGGTTAACCAGAGTGACTTCTGCAGCATGTGAGCATAGGGCGCCGACTGCTGCAGGGCCGCAGAGATCATCGGAAACCAAAATGGTCCTCCTTTGCGGTGTCTGAGAATCAGAAAACAGTAAATGAGTGTACAGTCACAGGCCACGTGGTGGCATAACTCTGCCTGTGCGTGAGTGTCTTTACCTTGCCAGTTTCTTCCCGGGCCTGAACTCGGCTCCAGTGTGTGTGTGTGTGGAAGGCATTCCAGAACGACAGTGGAACAGGGACGTTCGTGGAGAATGAGACATGACATGGACCCAAGAAATTCAGGCAATATTTTGAGTGATGCTTACAAAGGAATTATAATCATGTAAATAATGGTTTTGCTAAAATGTGAAATGAAAAAGAAAAAGACACATTGGTGTGACATCGGATAAAAATAGGAGTGACAATTTTTTTTCTTAGTTCTACTTTTTTTTTTTTTTTTTTTTTTTTGCTGTACACGGGCCTCTCACTGTCGTGGCCTCTCCCGTTGCGGAGCACAGGCTCCGGACGCGCAGGCTCAGCCGCCATGGCTCACGGGCCCAGCCGCTCCGCGGCATGTGGGATCTTCCCGGACTGGGGCACGAACCCGTGTCCCCTGTATCGGCAGGCGGACTCTCAACCACTGCGCCACCAGGGAAGTGCTCTTAATTCTACTTTTATGCTGTATTTTATTCTTCTGCAATGAGCATGAATCACTCTTTTAAAGGCGGATAAAATCTTTGAAAATTAAAGTCTCTCAAGAGTAAAGGACAAAAAGCCAAGGAAAGGACGAATTTATAAACAACACGCTTTGTGCAGTGAACCTTCAGATGATTTACATCTCCAATTTCTTTCAAAGACACGAATGCTCCAGATCTGCTTAAAACCAGGCTCCTCCATTTGGTGCAAAGCTTGGGCTGATCTCCTCTGGAGTTGGGATGGGTTAAGAAATTCACCCGGATCAAAGGATACCACCTGGATTTCTTCTGCTCTCTATACACAATGCTTTCACTTTTTTAATGTACCTCAGTAGTAGCTTATAGCTTCTCCATAATAGCCATTAAGGATACAGCTGTTCCTAAATTTTAAACAAAGAAACACAAAGGCTTGTGAAGCTTGCGCTGTGGTCTCTCTTTGACTGGAAAGAATACGGGGGAACAATGTGTGTGTTGTCAGAGAGAGGTTTTATGGAAAGCTGAGCTGAGACAACCTTCCCCTCATTACCTGCAGGAAAAGCTCCAAGAGACGCTATAGAAAAGAAGGCAGGGCCGTCTAGGATGATAGACAAACACCTTCAGATCTTTGAGATTATTCTGCACTCTGCTCTGCGGATGAAAGTTTGGCCACTTCGTTTTCATTTTTTATGTAACAAATGAATTATATTTTCAGGGTGACCTTTGAATTTCTACTGATTTGCAATCAAGTATCTTGCTTGAGATTAACAAGCATATTTCTGAGAGCCATCAACTTTATTTTTCAAGGACTTTCATATTCTTTGAAAATTGATGGATAGTACCAAGGGAAGCAACCTAGGGATATAAAAGTAAGAGAACGTTAGCATATAGAAAATCACTAGGTTTATCCTATTCCCTGTGAAGCAAGATCCTCTAATACACCAATCTCCAATCCCAGATTCATTGCAGGCACCAATATCCATTACGGCTCTCTTTGTTACTAAACCTACTCTCTTTGTTATGGACAAAATGGCCCCCAGCAGTTGCTACAAAGAGATCAGAGCTACTCGAAAACTGAAACCGCTTTGCTACACCTGCCCTCTTCAAAGTCTGTTAAAAGTACCAGCAAAGGGGGGTACTCCAAGTGGCAGAGCTGCTAGTTGTTTGTCAACATGCATTTGCTCCTTCCTTAGTCAAAGGTACAGATATGCTCCAGCCTCCCTTGCAGGTTCGGTGGCCACATAACTAAAGTCTGTCCAATGGGGTGTGAGCAGAAAGGATGCCGTTATTCTCCTGGGGAAACAGGAGGGGAGCCCTTTTCCTCCTTTGTAAGGGCTGAGAAGGACTCATGCAACCACGATGCACCCAGAGACGGAAGGCAGGCTTGCAGGATGGATCACTGAGTGCAGGAGGAATAAACTTGCATCCGTACCAGCCATTGTATTTGCGGTCTTGTTTCTGTAGTCCTTAGCCCGCACCTCCCTCCACCAATGCACGTGGGCAGCAGGAGACCCCTCCCCTGCTGTTCCTGGACCCTGTGCACTTTGCTACTCTCCCCCAGCCCTCCATGAGCTTAAGGCTTGAGAAAATAAAAGTCATTTTTTTATGGCAATATCTAGGATTGCTGCTTTGGAATGAAATGCTAAAAAGGGGTGCAAGAAAGTAATAATTCAGGACGAGAGGAAAATGCTCACTCCTCACCTTTGACTCCTGCCTTTGACTCGTGTGGTCCAGGAGTTTGAAGAAGGGGTGCCCCCCCATCCCCGACAAAGGAGTGAGGAGCTCACACTCCCTGAGTTCCTGGATGAAGTTTGTCCTTCGCACAAGCGCTTCCAGATGATTTATTTTTCTGATTAAATGGAGTCTAACCAGAAGTCACTCTTTAATGCAAACCTGTGTTTTATGACCTGTTCTCATTCCTGTCCGGGCAGTTTTGTTTACAGACTCTCAAGACAACTTTCTTTGATATTGGACAATGTCAGTATCTCTCAGTTTTCATTCTGATAGACAGGAAAAGATGAGTTAGGGCTGAATTCATCGCTCATTTAAAAAAGAACATCTTTTTTAAAAAATCCACTTATATCCTGCCTCTGTTTGCCGGTATTGCTTTTTCTAAGGGAAGGAAGCATGGCACGCCTAGACTGGGGTGAAGACATCTTGACCTTCACAGGAGAGAGAGTAGGGAAATGACCCTTTTTCTAAGTGTGAAAAGTCTTCCCTTTGTCATTAGCGATTTCTTGGTGACCGAGACAACAATCTGTATAAATTTGCCATGTTTTCTAACATCTGCTCTTTGGACAACAAACAATTGCTCACATTGTTTTTTTTTAAGTCCAGGTGGGAGAGAAACAACGGGGATGACTCTGAGACCATCACACTGCTCCTCCTCAAGGGCGTGTGCTCCCCCCACCCCCATAGCAGCCCCTGACCCCAGAGGGTCCCATTGTTTGCTGTTCTTTCCTGCCTATGACCTGACGTTGATGAGGGAGAAAGCATCGCTTTCCATCTGGTCGAGAAATCGTTGGTTGGAGCCCCTCACGTGCCCTTTTGGCTAAATAAAGTGAGACGTTCCAAAGTCTTGCCTAGGGTTTGACATCTGAGTAGAGAGCTCAGAAGTCAATAAAGTGACCTAAGCCCGAACCTTCACAGTTTCTAAAGCCCAGCTGAGAAGAAAGGGCAGGTGCGGTATTTGATGGTGACTCTCTTTGCCACAAAAGATCCTGCTTGTTTCAAGTTACTCTGTTTGAAGTGCACTTTTCCTGTAGTTTTAATTTGCGTGTGAGTGCAAACCTCCTGAGAACAAGGACTTCTGTGACTTGCTCTGGAGGCCTCCTCTCCCCAGGCTAGAAGCTGCATCCTGTATCCTCTCCCTCCTCCATCCTCACCTCTGGCTGGTGCTTCTGGGATCATCTCCCAGGTCAGTTACTACACTCACATCCTCCTTGAAGGCTCACTTCTGGGACAGCCCAAACTAAGATCACACACATACACACACACGCACATATATTTTAACCAAACTCAGGGCACAAAAGCAGATATGTGAAAATACAATTTTCTTTAGTTTTCATGACAACTTAATTATTATTCAGCCCCATTCCATTTGGAGTCTGAAGGAAATTGGTGTTAACCCAGCCTCCCTGCCCAGGCTCCCCCAGGGGCTGTGTGGTTTGGGAGCCTCCAGCACTGAGTCAGCAGCGGGTCTGGGGGCTGCTGGGCCGTGCTGTCATCACCACCACTGCTGAAGCTTCCTTCCTCCCTGGGTCTCCAGGGGTTCATCCTGAGACGTCCTCAGCTCTGCTGGCTCAGCACACCATGTCTGTGCTGCTCTTGGGCTTTTGGGGTACAGTCTATGCTCCCACACCATGTCATGTGGAAGTTCACAGGGATAGGTATTTGAGGTTCCATGAAGGTGGGTGCATTGGAATTTAAAGTTTATGGCTGTTGAACACATACGCCTGAGAGTTCGTTTCAGGAGTCACAGACTATGCTTTTATCCCAGTGCATAGGATTTATCCCTCTTAAGAACTAAAGTCAAGACGATTTCCTAACATCGATTAAACAATACTCACCCTGGTAGGGTTTTCTGCGCTTGTGTTGAACAGTTTGGGGAGCAGGCAAAACCACCAGCTTGCTCCAAGAATTTTCTGCTCCTGGAAGATAAGAGCCTGAACCAACAAAATAGTTTATTAATTAAGACTAATGTGTACGCATCAAAACTCACTTCAAGACCCTCACCTTGCTGGGCCCGCGGATCCTAAGCTGTTATGTCATCAACCGCTCAGGCCCTAAAACCCCGTAGGGACCCCCCCACTGTGACTTCCCCCTTCTGTAATTTTGCTGAGACTCTCAAGGCCGTGGTTTCTCTACTGCCACCTTGAATAAACTTCGCTTTGTTTGAATGACAGTTTGTTCAGATGCTCTGCAGAAATCCATGACAAAAGAAGTGGTAGGTCATCATGTGGCAGCTACCAGCTACAGCTTCCTTTGGAAATAGACCATTTCCTCAAAAATCCTACAGCATAGCGATATGCACACGTTCCGTGAGGCATCTTATACAATGCACACTGGGATGCCAAGCTCCAGCCATGGCTGTAAGTCAAGGGTATGTGTGCATTTTGTATTTCAAATTCATGTTGTTTTCTTAATTTTTTAAAACATTTATTTATCTGTCCATTTATTTATTTTTGTACGTGTTGGGTCCTTGTTGCTGTGTGCACAGGCTTTCTCTAGTTGCGGCAAGTGGAGGCTACTCTCTGTGGCAGTGCACGGGTTTCTCATTGCAGTGGCTTCTCTTGTTGTGGAGCACAGGCTCTAGGCACATGGGTTTCAGTAGTTGTGGCCTGTGGGCTCAGTAGCTGTGGCTCGTGGGTTTAGTTGCTCCACGGCATGTGGGATCTTCCCAGATCAGAGATGGAACCCATGTCCCCTGCATTGGCAGGCGGATTCTTAACCACTGCACCACCAAGGAAGTCCCTAAAATTCACGTTGTTTTATTCCAGCAAAGTAGCAGTTAGGCTGTCACCCTATATTCCCTAATTATCCCCACCCCAGTTCTTTTTTTGTCCTTGCTGCTTACCTATTTTATTTTATTTTTTATTGAGTATGGTTGATTTACAATATTGTGTTAGTTTCAGGTGTACAGCACAGTGATTCAGTTATACCACTGATTCTTTTCAGATTCTTTTCTCTTATAGGTTATTACAAAATATTGAGTAGAGTTCCCTGTGCTATATGGTAGGTCCTTGATGTTTATCTATTTTATATACAGTAGTGTGTATATGGTACACACTATTACCATAAACACACTACTCCCCCCCCACCCAGTTCTTAAATGTTGGTGGGCAGAAAAATCACTTGGCATTTCCAGCCTCCATTATTGGAGATCTGATCAGTGTGCCTGGAATAGGGCCCAGGAATCTGTATGTTTAGTAGGCTCCAGGTCAGGGAGCTCCTGGGAGCAATACAATGGAAGATAAAGGACCGTGTCTCTGATTGCACTGACCTTGCATCCCAGCTCTGCTCTTGGCTGGCGTGTGACTCAGGTCCAGTAACAGAACCTCTGACTCTCTTCATCAGCAAAGTGGAGATTGTAATGCCCGCTCCTCACGTTTATTTTGAGGATATAATGAGCTAGTAAGAGAGAAACACTGGTGGCATCTGTGCATCCGTCTTGTGTGTATCCATCATCCAGGAGCACTGGGGCAGGCTCTGAGCAGGGCTGTAGCTACAAGGGGTAGAGAGGGCACCGATGTCCCCATGGGTACAGACAGCAGGTCCTCGTGGCTTTGGGAGGAGAACTAAAATCCTCTGGCCTTGACGGTCAGCCCCACGTCTCAGGAAAGGTGTCTGGCATCCTGAAGTTACTGCTGAACCAGCAAGCACCAGGAATTGGGTTGGGATCTTTTCCTTGAGCCACACTTCCCAGGTGCAGTCTTAGCTCAGATTCTCTGAGCAGCAGACCCTAGGCTGAGGGTCCTGGTGGGAGGAATTGGTCAAGGAGAAGCTGGCATGGGGTGGAGGGGAGTGGGGCAGGGAAGGGAAGGGAAGGATGGTGAGTAGAGTGTGCCTTCCGGTGAAGTCCCAGCCTCAGCCTGAGCCCCCAGGGATCTCTGCATTGCAAATTACACTTCAGAGGTTTCTGGCCAAGGGGATGCAGGGGGGTTATCTCTCTGTGTATTTTCAAGGAGATTCCAGTGCTGGTAAAAGGGATCCAAGGGGCTCTGGCCAGGCGCCAGGACCGACCATCCACTGTAGATGTTGGCCCAGCTCTGTGTCCACACCCAGGCTTTCTGCCCCATCACCAGCCTTGTGTTCTGACTATCTGAGTGGATGCCCAGCTTAAAGTCTTTGCAGGCGGGACTATGATGGGGACCTGTACCTCACAGGTTCATGTAAACAACAAAAAGGACTTGTAATGTAAAAACTGCTATGAATTATCATTTTACCATACCGTACCCTTTTTTTTTTTTTTTTGGTACGCGGGCCTCTCACTGTTGTGGCCTCTCCCATCACGGAGCACAGGCTCCGGATGCGCAGGCTCAGCGACCATGGCTCAGGACCCAGCCGCTCCACAGCATGTGGGATCCTCCCGGACTGGGGCACGAACCTGTGTCCCCTGCATTGGCAGGCGGACTCTCAACCACTGCGCCACCAGGGAAGCCCCCGCACCCATTTTTTGAGTCAGCCCGTTTCACCTGCCCAAGCATGCACAGTGACAGATCATGGGAGCATCTCCACTTGCTGAAGGATCCCCATGTGCCAGGTAGCCTTCCAGGTATGTTACATTAACTAACACATTTAACCCTCAAACAGACTATGACCTAATATTATCATTAGCTCTGCTGAGGGGACATTAATAATAATGATAATAACTTGCCCAAGGTCACAAGACTAGTGAGTGCAGAGTTGGGATTTGAACCCGAGTCTGTCTCTTGAACTTGTCAAGTTGGCCAGGCTGCCACTCAAAGTCTGGTTATTGATGTGCCTCCGGGGGCCCCAAGAGAAGCAGCCTTTTCCTCTTCACCCCATCTCCCCAACATGTGGCAGAGAAATCAGACATTTATATACATTTGCAGAAGGAAAAGAATAATCATCAAACAACCTTGAAACAGTTTGGTCTAGACCTTAAGTTGTACTAGAAGGAGCTCAACAACAATGAAAACTGTGAAAATTCAGCCTTATTAACTCATGCAGTAAAAATGTACCGAGTGCCTATCACACGCCTGGCATCCTACTGGATGCCAGGGGAACAATGGTGAAATCAGAGACTTTCTCCCCAGCCCAGATTAGGCTTGATAAACTGAGCTGGGCTGTCCTCTCCTAGGGCCCCGTCCCCACCCACCAACCACGTGCTGTCTGACAGGGGGCCTGGCCGTGGTCTGCAGGGGGTTCTGCCGTTGCCGGAGACGAGACCCACGGCCACCCTTCCTCTTCTGGTGTGTGAACGCTGAAAATCCATTCTTCTGCCGTTTCCCACCCCCCTTCCCCTGCCACTGTAACAGGGAAAGGTCTCAGCTATGATGAGAAGAAATTGAGCTGAGGGGATAAAGTTTCAGAATGAATTCTGAGTCACCAGATCAGGTTTCTAAAAGGTGAAAACACTGTGAAAATATTCTCCTACCACTGGGAATTAGAATCACTTCCTGCAACTCCTATGTGACTCTACAATCCATAACTGGTAGCCCTGTCTAGGGGAGGGGATTTCGTTTGAATTGTTTTCCTTTTTCTCCATCTGCATTTTCCAGTGTATCAGCAATACATTTTTAATTTTTTGTATTTTCTTCAGTATTTTGATTGCAGTATAGTTGATTTACAATGTTGTGTTAATTTCTGCTGTACAGCAAAGTGATTCAGTTATACACATATACATTATTTTTTATACATTCTTTTCCATTATGGTTTATCATAGGGTATTGAATATAGTTCTCTGTACTATACAGTAAGACCTTGTTGTTTATCCATTCTATATATGAAAGCTTACATCTGCTGACCCCAACCTCCCACTCCATCCCTCCCCCAACCCCCTCTGCAATGCTTTTTAATTAAAGAAGAAATTATATAAAAATATTCTCTTCTGTCCTCCTCTCAGGTTTGGTGAGTAATTGTGATGATGAGTAAGTTTCATTCTATGATGAGGATGTAAAGGACATTCCCCTGGGCTTTCCCACCTTCTGCCCCCATAGTGGAAGGTGGCGGGGAGTGAGGGGTTTCAGAATTCCCAGGAGCAGACGGCAGGTCTCTGCTGCCGGAGTCTGGGGCAGAGTTAATCTACCCCTCCTGGCCCCATCTCCCAACCTGAGACATTTCTGAGTGAAAGGGGCACTGTTAGAATTACCCTGGGATAGCTAGAAGCTGGATTTTTCTTGGGTAAACCTTGCTGTGATGTCACCATGGTCACAGGGGACTATAGATCTCTCCTGGCTGAAACATCTTAAAGTAAGGAAATTTGGGCCCTACTCTGTATCCCCCAAAAGCCTGACCAAGCTCCATGAGCCACCACAAGACACCAACCTTCAGCTGCAAAAGAGAAATGAGCTCTGCAGGGGACATAGCCAATTCTGATTTAAATTTAATGTGTGGTCAATTATTTGTATAATAGTGGAGGAAAATAAAGACTATTTCACCAAAGTCAACTCCGTAATTTTAGAGCCTTTAAGACATTTGAAAATGCCTTGTGCAATTATGTGGCGCTTAATACTCAGATAATGGAACAATGAAAGATGTATGTTTGCATTTTGTAAAATTAAACTGTATGCAGTTATTTACCTTTTACCTTAATTGTTTGAGCTTGTTTCTAATGTAAACTGTTGTAATTTTAAATAAATATAATAGAGAAAACTTTCCTAGGTATCAAGAATCCAGAGTAAATTTACTTTGCAAATAGGCTTTGTGGGTATGTTTTATGCTGAGGATCTTATACTGACACTTTCATTCAAAAATATTTTGAATTACTCACTGTTTGCCTCTCTGAGGTCAAAGGGATTTCAAGGAGACTCAACTTCACAATGGAGGGTGGGTGACTTCATCTTATTCCAAACCATGAGATATGGGAAATATTATAAAATCAATATGCTAGAAAGTGGGAAGTACATTTTTAGCTGACTTTTGTTAAATATGTTGAACTTTGTGCTTTCATTTTTATGTCCTTCCTTCATTCCTGGTCCCATTATACTTACCTAATTTCCTCTCCCTTCTAGTTATACTTCTCCTCTACTCAAAATCTTGAGTAGATATATTATAAGCTTAGCTTGTTATATTATAAGAGGTTACAGATACTGGGGGGATAAAGCAAGTACAGGTATATGAATACATTTGCTAATGTTTAAATTCCAATGTTATGAGTCTTTCTGATGTGACCCTCATACACTACAGATACTTCCAGGGTGAAAAAATGCAGGGGGTAAAGGAAAAATGATTCCCCCCAGATTTCAGGGCATTGCAGGATCGTACTCCATCACATTCACTTTTGCTGGCTGGCTTAACTGGTATTTATTCCTTCAGTGTCACTGGGTTACTACAGCACAGGACATAGGGGTATGAGCTTTGAAACCAGGTGCAAATTCCAGCTCTGCCATTTACTAGCTGTGTGACCTCAGGCCGCTAGTCACCTGAACTCTCTGTGCCTCAGCTTTCTTACCTGAAAAACAACAATAATAATAATACCTAAGTCATGGGGGAAAGGGTTATTTGATTTTTAATGAAAATTGAATGCATTCACATATTTTAAAATACTTTAAATGGTACTTGGCACATAGTGAGCCTTATATATAGCACGTCTAGGGTAACATTCTATTTTGAAATAAATTCAGGTTTACAGAAAAGTTGTAGGAATGTACAGAGAATGTCTGTAAATTGTTCTCTACTTGTTAATATTTTTACATATTTGCTTGGATATCATGTTAGTTTTCTGTTGCTGTGTAACCACCTACTACAAATTTAGCAGCTTAAGCCAAAATACACATTTATTACCCCACAGTTTCCGGGGTCTAGAGTCCAGGTATGGGTCTATTGGGTCCTGTGCTCAGAGTCTCACCAGCATGGACTCAAGCCACCGACCAGCGATGCAATCTCATCTCAGGTTCAGGGGTCTCATCCAAGCTCAGTGGTTGTTGGCAGAATACAGTTCCTTGTGGTTGTGGGACTGAGGGCCCTCTTTTCTTGCTAGATATCAACTGGGGATTGCACTTATCTCCTAGAAGCCTCCTGTCACTTCCTTCCCACAACATGTCAGTCTGCCCTCCAGTTGGGGAGTATCTCTCCAATGCTTCACCTTTAGTTAAAGGCTTCACCTGATTAGGCCAGGCCCACCCAGGACACTCTCCCTTTTGATTAACTCAAAGTCAACAGATGATTAATCTAACCAAGGGGGAGATATCCCATCAGATTCACAGGCTCTGCCCATACTTAAGGGGAGGCGATTATACAGGCATGTACACCAGGGTGTGGGAATCTTAGGGACAATTTTAGAATTCTGCCACATGTGTATTTTTCCCTGAACAATTTAAGAGTAAGACAAAGACGTAATGCCTGATCACCCCTAAATACTTGAGAACGCATTTTCTATGATGAAAGACATTCTTTTACAGAACCCTAACAATTATGAAAAACAGAAAACTAAAATTAATATAATTATCTTTTTAGAGGCCTATTCACATGTTGCAAATTGTCCCCAAATTGTCCTTTATATTTAAAGAAAGAACGAACATCTGATCTAAGATACAATCCACGTGTTGTGTTTTGTTGTCATGGTTCTTTAGTCTCCTTTAATCTGGAATAGTTCTTCAGTCTGTATTTGTTTTCATGAACTTGATTCTTTCAAAGAGGGTAGCCTAGTTATTCTGTAGAATGTCTTCCTTTTAGGAGTTGTCTGATATTTCCTCATAATTAGATTTAACTGGTGCATTTTTTTTTCCAGGAAACATTGCAGAAGTGACATGTGCCTTTTACAGTGCATCATATCAAGAGGAATGTGTGTTGGTTGGTCCAGTTACTGGTGATGTTAACTTTGATAGTGGTGTCTTCCAGGTTAGTTACCATAAAGTTAGTTTCCATAAAGTTCCACTAACTATTACTAAAGATATGCATTGTCTAGGATCAAAGACAATAATAGGGAATACCCTGCCATCGGTCCAGTGGTTAGGACTCGGCGCTCTCACTGCTGGGGGCCCTGGGTTCAATCCCTGGTTAGGGAACTAAGATCCCGCAAGCCGCGTGGTGCAGCCGAAAAAAAAAAAGTTAATAATAAAATTTTGCACGTCTCTATACATGCCACAAAGCCCTTGGGCATATAACCCTATAGAGTTAATCAGGGAACAAGTCTGACTTTCGATACCTATCTGCCAGGCTTCCCAACCCTTGTCTTTCCAGGGTCTGTCTCATGGCCATGCAGCTCTGGCTACACCAGCATCACCTTCCTCTCTATTGATAGTTCTCTGCACCGTATCGTTACACCTGAATTTGTTTCACCAGAAAAGCCCACCAACGGCCTCCTCAAAAGACTCATGGTCTTAACCTCCTCACCTCACTCCTGAAACAGTGCCCAGGGGTGTGAAGTGTCTCATCACACCCTTAAGAATGGGACAGGTCTGGTCTTGTCAAGGTCACCAACCATCTCCGTGACACTAAATCCAAGGGACACTTTCCTGTCTTCACCGTTTTTGAGCTTTCAACGCAGCCAGCACAGCCATAGATGCCTTCAAGTGTCCCCACTCCTGAAGGAAAGATTTTCTTTCTTTCTTTCTTTTTCTTTCTTTCTTTCTTTCTTTCTTTCTTTCTTTCTTTCTTTCTTTCTTTCTTTCTTTCTTTCTTCCTTCCTTCCTTCCTTCCTTCCTCCTCCCTTCTTCCTTCCTTCCTTCCTTCTTTCCTTCCTCCCTTCCCTCCTTCCTTCCCTCCTTCCTTCCTTCCTTCCTTCCTTCCCTCCTCCCTTCCTTCCTTCCTTCTCTCCTTCCTTCCTTCCTTCCTCCTCCCTTCTTCCTTCCCTCCTTCCTTCCTTCCTTCCTTCCTTCCCTCCTTCCTTCCTTCCTTCCTTCCCTCCCTCCTTCCTTCCTTCCTTCCTTCCCTCCTTCTTTCCTTCCTTCCTTCCTTCCTCCTCCCTTCTTCCTTCCTTTCTTCCTTCTTTCCTTCCTTCCTTCCTTCCCTCCTTCCTTCCTACCTTCCTTCCTCCTTCCTTCCTTCCTTCTTTCCTTTCTTTCCTTTCTTTCTTTCTTTCTTTCTTTCTTTCTTTCTTTCTTTCTTTCTTTCTTTTTCTTTCCCTCTCTCTCTCTCTCCCCCCTTTCTTTCTTTTAATATAAAGGACAATTTGGGGACAATTTGCAACATATGACTAGGTCTCTAAAAATATAATTATATTAATTTTAGTTTTCTGATTTTCATAATTAGAGTTCTGTAAGAGAATGTCTTTCATCACAAAAAATGCATTCTCAAGTATTTAGGGGTAATCAGGCATTACTGCTGTGTCTTACTCTTAAATTGTTCAGAGAAAAATACACATATGGCAGAATTCAGTCTTACCATCTCTGGTCACATATTTTGTGGGTTTCCTCTGGTCTTGTTGCCTGTTCCTTTGGAGTCTCTTGATGTCCTTAGACATTCCCTGCTGGGACCACTGGGCTGATTGGGTCTGCTCCACTTGGCCCTCATCCTCCAAGTGATCAGGAGAGCTCAGGTGTGTACCCATGGCAGTAACTGGGTCCCCAAAAAGTGGGTCACAGAGTTCAGTATCTTAAGGTCTCAGCTCGGCTCTGACCCTCAGTATTTCTGCCACATTCTGTGGGCCAAAGTGAGTCATGGGGCCAGCCCTGATTCAAGGCAAAGGAAAATAGATTCCACATCTTGATGGGAGCAGCAAAGTCATTGCAGAGGAGGGAAATTCAGGGAGTTGTGGAGAATTTTGGCCATTTTTGCAGTTAGTCAACATAGACTTACTCCATTAAGATTAGCCCTGGATGGGGCTTCCCTGGTAGCGCAGTGGTTGAGAGTCCGCCTGCTGATGCAGGGGACACGGGTTCGTGCCCTGGTCCGGGAAGATCCCACATGCTGCAGAGTGGCTGGACCCGTGAGCCATGGCTGCTGAGCCTGCGCGTCCAGAGCCTGTGCTCCGCAACGGGAGAGGCCACACAGTGAGAAGCCCGCGTACCGCAAAAAAAAAAAAAAAAAAAAAAAGATTAGCCCTGGATGAGAATGCTGTCAGCAGCCCTGACGACTCTGCCTTCTGTTTCTGTGTTTTTGATAAGATGCAGTTCCGTGCTTCCCACAGCTTTTGACACTCCCGTGACACACATTCATATCTTCTCATGTTCTTCTTTTACCCCCAGTTTTACTGAGACGTAATTGACATATAACATTGTATTAGTTTCAGGTGCACAACATAACAATTTGATATTTGTGTATGTTATGAATGATCATCACAATAAGCCAAGTTAACATCTGTCACCATGCACCGTCACACATTTTTTTTCTTGTGATGGGAACTTTTAAGATCTACTCTTTTAGCAGCTTTCAAATATACAGTATGGTATTGTTAACTATAGTCACCATGCTGTACATTACATCCCCAGGACCTGTGTATCTTATAACGGGAGGTTTGCTTGTGCCTTTTGACCGTCTTCACCCATTTCTCTACCCCACACTCCTGCTTCTGGCAACCACCAATCTGTTCTCTGCATCTATGAGCTTGGGTTTTTTAAGATTCCACATATAAGTGAGATCATACAGTATTTGTCTTTCTCCATCTAACTTATCAATATTTCACTCCCAAGTCCTTCTGATAATGACCTTGGCTTCTCCCACACCCTCCAAGGTGATTCCTTCCTGACCCTGACCTCCACTGACTTCCATCTTTGCCTGATGTGCATCACACCAGGTTCTAAGAATATCAAATGATTTGAGAAGCAAAGTTATATAGAGGGGGGCCTTGTGGGTACCCAGCAGAGCAGTATGATTGATCAGAGTTCAACTTCACTCAAATTTGAATTTTCTTTCTAAGATAATCACTTTCTCTGACATATTCATTGATCCTTAGGGGAAAAAATTGGAATGATTTTCCTTTGGTTGAGAAACACTCTTTCTCTCTATTATTTTAATTTATTTCTCCTCTATTTCTAAACAATTCCTTGCCTACAACAGATCCACATTTGCAAACCAGATGAAATTAGAAATGAAGACTATTTTTTTAAAAGTTATACTAAAAGGTGGTACATGCAAAATGCACACAGATTTGAAGAAGGGTCCCCTTGCCATTGATCCCGGATCCATGAAGGCTGGGGGACCCATCTGAGCATCTTCCTTCTTGGAGTATCATTGGAATCACCTAGGGAGCTTAGAAAAAACACATGTCTTGTCATGACCCCAGGGATTCTGAGGGTCAGAATCACATGGGTCTGGGTAGAACCCAAGAATCTGTACTTTTCAAAAGCTCTGAAGGCCCTGGAACATTGACAATCTACAGTATTTGAACCAATGCTGCTTGAATTCTCCACCAACCAGGGCCAACCTCAGAGTCAGGCAGGTGAAGCAGCTCCCTGTTCATCTGAAGTCAGCCAGAAAATGACATCCAGGCAGGGCCATGACAAGCCCAGAACATCAGTCATGATGACCAAGATTCTACATCATGTATTCTCAGTGTAATTTTTTTGTCCAGTTTAGAGAATTGGATCACTTTAGAGAATTAACTCTGACCCCATGGGTGACCCTCTGTCCTAGTAGAACTGACAATTAAGAGATGGGCACCTCTATAGGTTCCGAGGTTCCAGATGATAAGATGTCTTGTCATACCACCGAGACAGAAGGAGGCAGATGGCAATGACTGTAACAAAGAAATGATGGTGTCTTGGTCCCACACATCACCAGAAGTGCCAGAAGTTTTTTTATGGGCATTGATGGAGAAGAGGAGGGGAAACGAGCGGGTTGTGTGATACAAAACCAATTACTCTATTAATCGTGTGAGGTTCAGGGAGTTTGGGGCTTTAGGGTCTGTGTGAGGGTGGAGAAGTCTCTTCCAACAGAGAAGAAATATGGCAGTGCAGTTGCTCAAGACTTAAAAAAACGGGGGGAGATGGCATGTAAACTATGCTACCCATTTTGTAAGAAAGGGAGAAATAAGACTCTACATTTTAATGTGTTTTTGTGTGTGCTGGAAAAAATCTTGGAAGTTTATGTAAGGAACTAAGAACTAAGATTATCCAATCAAAGGTGTGGGGTTTGGCAGATGGGTGGACAGGGATGAGAGGGAGATATTTTTATTCTCTATCTTTTGACATTTTCTGGGTTTTGAACCATGTGATTTTCATTCTTATTCAAAAATATAAAAAGTTTGAGGGCCTACACATAATGTTAGCTTGTCTTATCCATCTATTGAAAAAATAGCTAAAGAGTTTCCTGTGAATTCAGCAAAACGTTTACATCAACGGTATTGTACTGATATCAATCACAGCAGCATTTATAGATGTTTGAAGCAGAGTAGTGAGTATCAGCGCAAGACATGTTATTTACCCAGGCTGTGACTGATGCTTGGAGCATAGATGGAATCAGGGACCCTCCTCATGCCTCCTTCACAGGCCACACCCAGGAAAGCCCCGACATTCCTGGATCACTGGTTTCTCCAGAGAGCCAAGCATTGAACAACTTTATATCTTACTGTCCCTAATGTTTAAACCTTATAATAACTGTAAAGGAGTTAGTGTAATGCTCAAAAAGACCTCCAAACGTTGGGCCCTCCTTTCTCCTCAGGACATGGCGGCTGGCGGGTCTCCCTTTGCTGTACGGCACACACTGGGAGAAGATGTTTTTCATTCTTCACTTGTGTCGCTGTGTCCCATGCTTTCAGCTGTGCTATTAATATGTCTGCCTAAAGCATTTTGTACTTCAGCATTTGGGGGAAATAGAGCCCCACGAGCAGCTCCTCAGACCCCAATCCGGCCACGTCAATCCTTTGCCTCCTTTGCCTTCCTGGGACCCAGATGCGACAGTGCTGTTGCCAAACGTAAAAGCATCCCCAGCACTTCCTCACAGCCCCACCTGGAATGTCACGGGCACCTTAGCAGATGAAAGACTCTAAAACGTCCTGCAGTAAAGTCATCAATTGAGCTTTGCGTAAACCAGCATCCCCCAAATTCATTGACTGAGAAACTCTTTTTTCAAAGCGGACCTGTAAGTATCCTGAAAAGTTCTGGCTTAAATCATATCTGCCTCCTGAAGAGAAGCAGGAGCTCCTGATCTCACCTGAGCCCTCGAACCCCAGGCTTTCTCTGTGATAAAAAGCATATCCCAGACTCTGTAATTGTTCTCTCCCCTGCACCCTCTCTGATTCACTTTGCATCATATAGTCGATCATACTTGAGTAACATGGATAGAGGCAAACTTTAAAGACAAAGCCCCCCCCCCCCGAAAATGTCAGAGAAAGAAATAAAAATCTCAGTCTAGTTGTCTGCAATTTAAAGACACATGGATTTCCTTCCCATTTAGTCACCACAGAGCACTGAGTAGAGTTCCCTGAGCTATACAGTAGGAAGGAAATCCAAAAAAAAGGGGATATATGTATAGGTATAACTGATTCACTTTGCTGTACAATAGAAACTAACACAACATTGTAACGCAACTATACTCCAATAAAAATTCATTTAAAAATACATAAATAAAGACACAGGCACCCAAATGTTCAATAGCCAAGACATGGAAGCAAACTAAGTATCCATCAACAGATGAATAGCTAAAGAAGATGTGGTATATTTATACAATGGAATATGACTCTGCCATAAAAAAGAATGAAATAATGCCATTTGCAGCAACATGGATGGACCTAGAGATTATATTAAGTGAAGTTAAGTCAGACTGAGAGAGACAAATATCCTATGATATTGCTTATATGTGGAATCTAAAAAAGATAAAAATGAACTTATTTACAAAACAGAAACAGACTCACAAACTTAGAAAACACATTTATGGTTACCAAAGGGGAAAGGAGGGGGAGGGATAAATTAGGAGTTTGGGATCAAAATATATACACTACTATATATAAAATAGGTAACCAACAAGGACCTACTGTATAGCACAGGGAACTATACTCAATATTTTGTAATAACCTATAATGGAAAATAATATATATATATATAACTGAATCACTTTGCTGCACACCTGAAAGTAACACAACGTTGTAAATCAACTATATTTTGATAGGGATTTTAAAAAAAATAAAGGGAAAGGCTCCAAACAGCTCTTTTCTCCTTGAAGAAAAAGCTCTAGCCTTGTGAAGTGTCTATGCCAGGTTAATAGACATTTTCAAAGGAGACCACTTTGCTTTTGCCTGAATCACTGCCATCCTGGACCTGTAAGAAGGGGATGCTATATCTCTTTCTTCCTTTTGCTAAACTGACAGGAGACATTCCCACCAGACCGCTTGCCCCGACCTCCGTGTAGGGCAGGCAGGGCTGCCCCTGTCGCTATGGCCTCCAGAGTGGATGGTGGTGAGAACTCAGGCTGGCCAGTCCAGACAGTATAAGTGAGCTGGGGAGCAAGTGAGTCAGCATTTCAGACCATCTTCGTGAAGAATGAGTGCCTTCCTCCACGTGAGCGCCTGCGGTGTGGCAATTTGTTCGTTAAATGACTAAAATTATTCACGGTCCCTTTTCTGGTTGTACAAAATGCCCTCCATTCAAGGAACGCGCTGTGTGGTGTGCCACCCTGGGGGTTCTCGGGCACTTTGGAGATGCTATACTTAGCCTCACACCCCACATCCATTCAGTGCTGTTAACCAGATCTCCAGGGTGTGGGTGACAGCTCAAGTCAGTGTATTTTCACATCTATTAATACCCCTTGGTCACCAAGTGGCATTTGTTTTCCATATATTTCCATGAAACAGGACAGCAAGGGCCAAGTTTTCTCTGGCTCATGAAAAGGGGCTCATTCTACTGAGTTTGTCAAAGTTAATGTGAAAAACCCATTGAGTGTCTCAGCCCTGCTGTCCTTGCATGAAGTTTTGATGCACTAGGAAATCACATTTTAAAGACAGGGGTGTGGGTGAAGTGAGAATTTTAACTGGAACTCATGTGTGTGTGTGTGTGTGTGTGTGTGTGTGTGTGTGTGTTTTGTCTCTCTGTGTCTGTTTAATGGGTGGGTTTAATTGGGAAGGAGAAAGATGTTATTAAATCTTCCAGGTGATTCTGATTTAAACCCAACAAGCATTTCTCCTTCTGAGAACAGACACTTTATCTCACACATGACCTCCTGCTTGTAGAGACACCTCGGCCCCGGAAGCACAGAGGCTTGCTCTATCACTTGCTAACTGCACCGCTTTAGGGTAATTTATTTTACCTTTCGATTTCACTCTCCTGATGCGTACAGATGAACCTGCTTGTGGAGACTGTACACTAAATTTCATATTGCACATCTCAAAGCAGAATATCTGGCACCAAATAAACTTTGCATGCCCCTTCTCTCCCTCCCTGTTTTCTCTCTTCATCTCCATCCCCTCCCACCCCCTCACCCACCTTTTCCCGTCCCCCTCCTTCCTTTCTCCCTCCCTCCTCTACTTCTCCCTCTGCTGGCACTAGTGTCAGGGACACTTCTCTGTAGTCTGTCGGAGGATGAGAAATCCATCCCAGGGAGGGGGGTTTTCGGGGAAAAGGGTATCATCTGCCTCACCTATCTCTACCGGATAACTGTATTAGTAACAGTAGAATTCAATGCTGTTTTTTGAGTTAAAAATCCAAGTGCAGAAATCCAGCTGTGCAGGGTCTGAAAGAGGCTGTTCTGCTTGTCCCTTTTGCCAACGCCACCCGTGTGGCTTTGCTGTCCTCCTTTAGATGGCACCCTTTGACTGCCGTGCAGCCACACAAGTTTTCTCTCCCACTTCAATTAGTATTCATTGTGCAAAAATAAGAAAATTCCTTCATTATGCCAGTGCCCAGCGGTGATCTGATAATTAAGGCTGTGCATCTGCATTTCCATTAAAAAACCCCATTTCTCACTCTGGGCTGTGGCTTAGCAATAAAAACTTGCTGACGAGGTCTTAACCTTAGGACATTTTAAAGTAAACATTGCATTTAGCTTTTTAGAGGCTCTGTCTTCTTCCTAATTATATATATCAAGTCCAGTCCAAGAATTTGTATTTTCTCCATGTGACCAAAAAGGAATTGAGACTTTATCTAGATTTTGGGTCATCTCAACAAGGTATCAATTTGCATTGATATAAAATGCAAAATGTGAAAGACATTTCAAGAGACAATTGAGAGGAATGTAATCTTTTGAATTTTGAGATTCGTTTTCCAAGAGATGTGTGTGCTTTGTTGTTCTTTGAATCACCTTTTTCTTTCTTTCTTTCTTTTCTTTTCTTTTTTTGTCTCTTGTCAAACCTCCCACAATCAAGCAAAACTAACTTCTGAGATGTTCACTTAGAAGAACTTCATCCAAAGTGCATTCCTTGGGGAATTACCGAAATAATCACTTCATTTCCTTACCCCACTTTTTCAGTAGAAACTTGACCATGGAATGAATGAAGAGGTGGAGACTTCACCTTCTAAGGCTCTCAGCCCTCCAAACCCGGCACAGGTGTCTAGGATTGACACTTGACAGGTACCCCAGACAAGCCTCCTTGTATACCAGATCAGTCCCCGTTTCAAATAATCCATCCTTCTATCAGTCATAGTAACAAATCATGCTTCGGATATTTGGGTCATAAAAGTCTCTGGTCAGAGTAGGGTATCTAGTCTGTTATATAACACCTGTATATTTTCACACCTTGACTCTACATGAGCCACCCAAAATAGCATCCCGAACCAGTGCTGGCTTTCTATTACCGGTACAGAAGCTCCTTCCTTTAAAATCATGACGATTGACAGTTACTTAAATGTTTTCTGTTTAATTCTTGGGGAAAACGCCATTTAAGTTGGATTTTGTGAATTAGCATAGCATAGCAAAATCAAAGGGTTGAATCATTGATCAGGTTTCTCTGCTCTATACGTGCTCTGTGTGATCAGAATAAGATGTTCCAGGCACACACAGGAACTGATTCACACACAAGAGTGATGCTTGGATGCTCGTCCCCAGTCTCCCTGGTGTTGCGACTTGTGTTAAATAACAATTTGCTTCTCTGAAGAGACTCAGATTTGGGGTGAAAATACCAGCAGTTCACAGTTATAAGAAGACGTGTTATAGAATTCTCACCTCGGAAGAGCCCCTATGGGTTCGGAGAGAGGCCACGCATACTGGATTTGGAGGAGAGACGGGAAGAGACTGTGGTGTCTTGGGGGACGTCTAAAGGCGCTGGGACAGAGAGGCCCCGGGGCAGTGGACAGAGCTGATGCCTCTCACCTGTCACGACGGGCTGTCCCTAAGTTTCACCTCTTACATGTTCACATTTTGGCAAAGAGTAAGTTTGGATTTGCTTTTTAATGTTTTCTGTTTCAAAGCGTGGCCTGGATTTGAATGGCAGATGACGCATGGAGAAAGGCGTGGGCCGTGTGGGCATGTGGTGCTGCCCCTCTGAATGGCAAGAAGACCCCGCATCCCTGAAGGGGGAGCCAGAGGGTTAGGGCCCCTCAGGTGAGCAGGGTGGTTGTCTGTGGCTCCGCGGCCTTTATTTGAGGGAAGAGCTAGAATTTTACACACTCTGCTGTAACCATAAGACACAGTCACTGCCCACAATGCCCCAATCTCAGACTCTCAGTTTTCCATGATGCTCAGACTTGGGGCTCTGTCAATAACTCCCGCTCCCAGAGAGAACAAATGATTTGAAGGTGAACCTTCTGGGAGCATCAGTCCTGCTGCCAGCCAGAGTGCAACTATGACTTGCCCACCTGGGCACCTTCCGATAGACGCACGAATGAGCAGAGAGCCAGAGGTGGAAGAAGAGGGTGCGGGACAGGAAGAGCAGCACGTGCTTTGTCGTCCCTGCTGCTCCCTGCAATTATCCCGAAGCCTCTGAAACATGGACACAGGTGAGCCACGGGAAGAGAGGGGAATTATTTTCGTGTAACTGATGCAAATGTGGGAAACACCACCCTTCTCCCTCTGGTATTGGCTCGGACCCCGTTTCCCAACATTGAAAAAAAAAAAAAAACTAGATTTTTGAAATGGTAATTTAATTGAAAGTCAAGATGGATGACAAGGAAGGTTCATCTGGGTAAGACTCGCCAAAAGGGAGCTGGTGATAAAGTAGGAGCAGAGTTGTAGTGACAAAAGCTGTCCAGGGAAAGTGGGAGTCCCTTAGGTACATACAGGCAGCCCTCAGAGATACTGCAGTTTGGCTCCAGAACAGCAAAATAAAGCAAGTATCTCAATAAAGCAAGTCTCACGAACTTTCTGGTTTCCCAGTACATGTAAAAGTTATGTTTACACTCTGCTGTAGCCTATTAAGTGTGCAATAGCATTATGTCTGAAAAACCAATGTACATACCTTAATGTTAAAATGCTCTATTGCTAAAAAACGCTAACCATCATCTGAGCCTTCAGTGAGTTGCAGTCTTTTTGCAATAGTAACATCAAAGCTCACTGATCACAGATCACCATCACAAATTTAATAGTGATGAAAAAATTTGAAATATTGCAAGAATTATTGGTGTGTCACATCAAAATGTGGCACAGAGACAGGAAGTGAGCAAAGGCAGTTGGAAAAATGGTACCAATAGACTTGTTGATGCAGGGTTGCCACAAACCTTCAATTTGTGAAAAACAACATTTGCAAAAGCTCAATAAAGTGCAGTAAAACGTGGCATGACTGTAAAAAAAGACATTGGGTCCAGGTCGTTTCACTGCAGTGAATGCCTCGGAGGAGCAGCCTCACTGACGGGTCAGTTAGAAAAGTCTGGAGAGAGAAAAAAAATGTATTGCTAAGGAGAAGTTTGGGGTAAACTCCTGTTACTCAGTGAAGCAAGTGGGAGCAGAAACTAGGAAACCTACTTGACATTTCGGCGTTTAAGTGTCTGCTGGAAGGGTCCTTTTTACCTGGACACATCGACAGGAAAGAATGGAACTGCAGTTGAAAATTGTACCAAGGTGATTTCATAACAAAACAATGTCTGTAACTGAATTTACCTGTACCCTTAAGTTGCTTACAGATTAAAAAAAAAAAAGAATTGTGCCCAACTTCACAGTGGAGGAGCAATCCCAAAGGGTAGTAACAAAAAACTTGTAGTTGTCTAAGCCAAAAATGGATTTAGCCTCCTTCTCTGCCAGATAAACTCCTAATCATCTTTTAAGATCCAACTCCACATGTCCCACTCCCTCTGGGAAAGCTTATTCGGTTCTTCCCTCATAGTGACCCTTTCTTCCACAGTGTTTTGTTCATACTCCTTCTGTGTGAAGTTTATTACTGTGGGACACTTACTAGATTAGAAAGCTGATCTTCCTGCCAGACTGAGGTCTTCCGGATCAGATCTTATTCATCTTTGTAGCCTCAGTGCCAGGTCCAAGCCTTAGTTATGACTAGATAATATAACTCAATGTTGGCTAACAGATGGATGGGTACAGGCTTGTAGGCTGGCAAAGTCTTGCTCTCTAGTTGGTCCTTTACACTTGAGTGGGTATGAAGAAATCACCAATGGCAAAAAGCCAGGAAGTTTGTACTGTGGTTGCCGCAGACGCTTCTGGCCTGTGTCCACATGGTAACCTAGTTTGAAGAGAATGCCCCCAAACCAACCTGTATTCCAACATAAATGCCTAAAACTTCTTGGGGTGGGGGCAGGGATCAACCTGGTTGAGGTTTTCATTCCATCATTAGCCCCGGGGGGCACGCTGACCCTGCTGCTCTTAGAGGAAGGTGACTGCTCATTTACAGGAAGCATTTGGTGGCTGGAGATGCGGTCAGTCGACAGTGAGTGGTTCAGATGCCTGGCAGCCGTTTCCTAGGAGACCACACGTCAAGTACCTGCTGAATCATGAGCTTCCGTTGGATAACAATGAGCTTCTCTGACAAGATGTAGGAGGGTTGGGCTGGAGCAGATACCTGGCACACATCTGAGCTGCCCAATCTGAGACCAAGAGAAGGAAAAGGGGAAATGTATGGCTTCACTCGCCAAGGATGTACTTTCATGGGAATGGCTTCCAAGGGAAGAGTGTGTTCTCAGGTCAGAAAGAGCCATCAAACCTTTCACTTCATTCGTTTTTCATGGATGTTCTCCCACCCTCCTTTATGTTTCTCCTTGTTACTATATGAAACCAACCCTCTTTTAGTTCCAGCTGCAAGGGCACCACTGGCCTGCTTATGAGTGGACAGTAAATGTAACACATCTTCTAAAGGAGGGGCAACTTTATAATGCTCTACCTTAAAAAAAAAAAGCTAAAGGGCGATGGATGACAAAGAGTAAATCATGGACTAGTTTCGATGAAACTGAAAGAAAATGTTCAACATCACAGAAAAAATAGATTGGGAGATTGGCAAGGATAAACCTTTGTGGTTGAACTTTAAATACAAACTCAGATTCTGTTCTCCAAGTCCTCTTCCTTCTCCTCTTAAATACCCATGATCATTTTCTGTGAAGCTTGGTATCATTAAAGCTCCAAGATCCTGCAAATTATTAAAGTAAAGAAGAAGCAAGGATGCTGGGCCTCGTATTAGAATTCAGCCTATTAAATAATGCTTAAGCATTTATTTGAAATTCCATACTTTTTGCATCCTAAGGTGTCAAGAATCCTTTTGGTAGGAGATATTTGAAAGACAGGAGAAACCAGTTGGCTAACTCGAAGGTGCAAAAGCATGAAAGACTCAACTAGAACTTTGATTGTTGGCAGAGCTATACCTGGTACAGGACAACTAGATTGGAACTAAATCACTTAGGAAAATAAAACTAGTTAGAAACTATAAAACAACAGCTTTTTCAGAAATAGATCTTTATCCACCTGTCCCATCTAGAGCTGTTTGCTTTTCATCTTGGGCATCCCTTCTTCTCAGCTCCTAAAATGGTAGGCCCTGCATGAGGCTCATGGAAAATCCAGGGATCAGAATGCTCCAAAGCATAGCCCTCTCACTCTTAACCTCAGTTCTCTGACTCGTGGCTTTAAACAATCACGGTGATCCATGGACTCCTCGTGGTGAAGGGATCCAGAACTGCTGCAATTACATACGACAACAGTGGTTGAGAAGCCAAGCTGTTGATCAAATTATACAGTTCCTAATTCAATGCCATTTTAAATATGTGTTATTTTTCCCATGAAACTGACTGATGGCATGAAATTGACCTCTTTTCAATGAATCAATTATACACTGTTGCTTATTGTAAAATATTAAGATATCACATGTATGGCAATCTAGATAATTTACATCCATAAAGTATTAAAGAACATGTTTTCAAAAAATATTTAATACTGTGGGAAGCTGCTTACAATGTATCAAAAAGGGAGCAAGGAGAAAACAAAAAATCTACATACAGTAGGATCCTAAGTCTGTAAAAATGTGTATGCGTATATTTATATTTATATGTCAAAATGCTAACTGTGGTGACATTTCAGCTATATTTGCAAATTATCACACATTACTTGTATAAACAAAAAAGAATCAAGAAAAACAATGTTTCTTAATTTTAAGGAGCTATACAGAAAATTATAACATGGAACGTTCTGAATCTCTGCTTATATTAAAAGATCTTAATGGCTCATAGCATAGCAAAGTCCAATCATGAATATTTGACTTACTAAAGTATATTGAAATTCTGCCTGTGTTTAAAGAAAAAAATGATAATTTGTTTCAACACATCCAGATGTAAGATGAGATCACCTATATAAAAAATACAGGAGTAAAATGAAAAGAATGTTAGACATTTTGGGAAATTAAAAAAATATGATCCTTCCCCAAGATGCATACAGAATGTGAAATTTCAGAAAGGATTTCTGGATAAGGATCTGCCTGGTTTATCAAGGAAGAAAAACATCAACATAAAATCCAATCTATTAGCTTTGTTAGATCAAATTGCCTGTCAATCTATAAATTCCCAAACGCAGTCTGTCCATAAAATGAATCACACTATGATATTTCAAAGTTGAAATTTTTCTTCAGAGTATTCCAGTTTTCCTATGAATGAGAACTAGGAATTATTTCTTTTTTAATAAGTCTTCCAGGAGCCGTAACCTATGTGACCCCATTTCTATGGACGACGGTTTCATCTCTCCCTGTCACTGAGTGTTCTATATGAAAACGCGACCTTCCCCTTGGTGAATAAAACCTCATTCGAATGGGTGTACACTCACTCTCACATTTTGAAATATGTTTGCATAAGAATTTATTTATGGCTGAAAAGGTTCATGAGATTTCTTCCCCCCACGTACTCTCTCCGGGATTTGTGATATGGTTCCTGCATTGATTCTATCAAATGAGCTCATACTCCTGCGTAGGCCTGAGCTTCCTGGGCCTTTACTTCTCCACATGCAAAGTGGTCATCCTGACCCTCTCCCCTTCCCAAGAGAAATGGTGACAACATGACAAGAAGCCCACGCTGTACAGAAACGTTATTCAGTTGGCTTGGTATTTGCAGATTTAACATTTACAAGTGGCCATGCATTCATTGTTCGTTTTGCAGAGGGACAAATTTGAATAGGACAAATTCAGAGGCTGGTGTACTGAAGCAAACACCCAAACTACTGATCAAGCCAGCCACACACCAAACACGCCCACATGCCTGGCCTTCGTGTGATCTGGGTGTGCATGCCAAAACTCCCTGGAGGTAGAATGTTGACCTCATGACAATAGACAAGGAAATAGGGTCTCTGGTTACAGAATTATTAATAAATGGCTGGGAATCACCGTACCTTTTGAGTTATATAGTCCTAGATTTTAAGGACTTGGCAGATGTTATTTGCTAAGGTGAGATTTTCAAATCTAGGGATGTGTGACCATCTCAGGACATATATCTAGCAGAGGTATAGGGCCCATGATCAATGACTCCATGACAGGGATAGGAAATATGTGGACTTTCTTCCCTGAGAACTGCTACCTATGCAGAGTTCTAACTTGAAGGAAATAACTACATCTTATGCCTGGTGACGCTTTCTTTGGTGGGCTCCCCAGACTTCTGCCAATTTAGGCTGTAATGTTTGCAGAGCTCATGCAGTCAGATGCCAGGGTGAGCCTGACATCTCCCAGCCTCCCTGCAGCTCATCCATCCCGGGAAGGCTAACCTGAAGGAGATTGGGGAGCACAGGTCCCTTTAGCATGCAATGCACAGGGCAGTCCTGGCAGCACTAGGTGCATCGCTAGAAACCAGACGCATGGTCCTTCCACGGGGCTCCTGGCCAGCTTTGGAGTTCCCTGGTGAAGGGGCTCCTGGGAGCAAGGTTGGAGGTCTGGTCTGGCCTTGGGGTTGTTTGATCAGCGTAACTGCCCCTAATTCTAGGGTTTCATTTCTGGACAAATGAGGCAGAATAATTCTACTCCATCAAAAGGCAACTCTAATGAGTGGGGGTCCTCTCCCTCTGCCTCCCTACCCCCCATTCTGGCCAGACCTCAGCCACAGGGAGGATGGAGCTTAAAGCCAAAGGAGCCTTGTGCCAGTGGGTAGGAAGCTCAGCCACCTGTCTAAACGAAACCTTTCCGCCAGGCTGAGGCGGAGAGACAATGAATGCCTCCGGTTCCCAAGGGTGGGAACCACATCCTGGGTCAAGGAACAGGGTTCACTGGTATTGGGGGGTGTGGAGAGGCTGCACGTCAATTCGGGGACCGCCCCTGGAGAGATGTTGGCCTTGAAGTGCTGCCTCCCGGCTGCATCCCCTGCCAGCAGAATAAACAAGGAGGGGCTTCTGCCTGTGGACAAATATGGCCCAGTTGGAGGGCTGCATGTGGGAGCATCCGGCCCCCTTTTATCCTGGGTGGGATGGAAAATGGGAAACTGGGAAAGCAAGGAATAAGAATCTCATGCTTCTTGGAAGGGTAAATACCTCTCAGGTCTCCTCCCCTGATGGCAAACCACCTGTGTGCTTTCCCATCTATTCAACTCCATTGATTCATTCCTTCAATCCACCTTGCCTAGGTACCTGGGGAAGAGAGCTAGATGCTGGGGAAGAAGATGATATCGTTGGTCTCATAGAGCTTAAGAAATCGTGTCCTCTCCACCTGGTTTTCTTTTCCTGTGCCATGATTCCCAAACTCCGGGCTAGCGGGTACAGTGAGCACTGTTCCCACGTGGCACCGGGAAATAGGATGCAGTTGCCAAGTCATAGGAAGCTAGGATGGCAAAGCCCTAAGAGATAATCTGGTCCCAAACACCCTTGTTTTCAAAAGAGGACATTGAAACCAAGACACAGAGGCAGTTCAAGGCAGAGTGAGGTCAGACCTCGAAGCCCCTGATGCCCCACCCCATGCCCTGTGCCCCAACCCTTCTCTCCCCACCCCATGTGGCTGAAGGTTTTATCCAGATATGAACACAGGTGAAGGAGTGACTTAGACAGCAACTTTTTATTGCTACTACTACTCGTAAAGTAGTTTTGGAAGACACAGCTCAGCAGCTAGTGAATCTACTAAATCAGTACTGAGTCTCCTTTACAACAATGCTACATGCCCTATACACCTCCAGTTTGAAGATTCGTCTTGAAATAGGTATTTCCTCCTGAGACCAAAAAAAAAAGTATGTTTTGAGTTTTTTTTCTGAAGTGTTTCTTTCTTTAAGAAGTAGGTCCTATGGTTGCATGGAATGTTCTAATGATGATTCTTCTAAATTATTAGTTAGGGTTGAAAACTAAACCTATAACTCTTTCTCTCCCCTCTTTCAAACCAGGGATACTCATTTTTTAAAACAATGTTACAAAATTTGAGGTCTTCCTTACTGTGCCATAGGAAAGGCAAATTATTTCCTCAACAACATTTGAGATGGAATTCAAGTGCTCTGATATAATCTCACTCGTGATCCTGGGACACTGCTATGAAATTGGCAAAAAAGGTGTTATAACCTCAATTTTAGGTATGCTATATATACATTTTTAAATGAAGAAATATTTAAAAAATTTTAGGGGACTCTATATCACCCAGCAAATTGGTGGCAATGCCTACATTAGGACGTGAAACTTCTGATTTTCAGTTCCAAATTTTGCTGCCAGACCACATTAGAGGCACTATTATCATCCTGCCATTCTTCTTCTTTGAAGATTACTGCTGTGTAAAGCTGATATATTATTACACCAGAATAATCCCAATATAAGAATAGACAGGTTAATGGAACAGAACAGAAACTCAGGGAGTGCAGCATGTATAGAAATTCAGGATGTGATAAGAGTAGCTTTCAAAATAATAGGAAAGGGAAAGAATGAAAGCTAGTGAGAGAACTGGTTATATTTCTGGGAAAAATAGCAAAATTAGAGCCCTGTAGAGTATCATATATGCACTCACATATATTCCAGATGAATTTGATTTCCTAAAAGTTAAAAGATAAATATTTTCATGCAATAGAATTAGAAGAAAAATCAGGGAGTTAGAGGAATAGATGATTTCAGGATAACAAAGGGTTATGTAAGCAGAATAGCAAACAGAGATCCCACCAAGAAGATGAATGCTATTTTTGGATACATCAAATATCAAATTTCAAAATACACACACACACCCCACAAAACACATGGTAGACAAAAGACTAATATCTTTCCTATATAAAGAGATTTTATAAATAAATAAGAGAAAGATAAACACATCAATAGATGAGTAGAAAATTTGGCAAAAGATATAAACTCACTGAAAAAGAGGAAGAAATGGTTGGTAAATATATGAAAAAATGTATTTCATTTGTAATCAAATGTCAGTAACTTCAACAAATTTAGCATATGTATACACATATTCAATATTTATCTTATAAAATTGACTAAGGTTTTTCTTTTTAATGAATATACCCAACACTTTATAAAAGTGCAAAAAAAAATAATGAGAATTGGTGTCAGCTCAAGCAATGTAAATTGGAATAAACATTCTAAGGGGAAATTTTGAAACAATTTGTGTTGCTTTAAGTTACTAAAAAAAAGGTTCATTCCCTGTAAGGTAGTATATATGACATTAAGATATCAGATTATCCTAAGGATTATAATAAGAGATTGTAGAAAAGATGTTAACTGTAGCATTGGTTACAACTGAATAAGAAAAGGAAACAATCTAATTACCCAACAGTAAAAAATGTCTAACCAAGTCATGGTATTTGTGCACACAGGATTGGAATAATATGAAGGTAATAAAAATCATGTAGTAGACAAACACATTTAACTATGAAAATAATTTGTAATGAATTTTTAAGGGGACAATTACCGAAGAGTATATGCATTCATTTGTTTATCCAACATATTGAGTGATGGACTTAACTACATAAGTAATAATAACTTATGTGTATATGTAAAAAAAAAACATAAGGATAATAGCAGTGGTTACTTTTAAGGGCTGGGTATCGTAAAGATGATAATGAATATCATTCATAATCCCACCATTGTTCACTTCAATAAACATGTGGAACTTTGGAAATCAGAGTTATAATGAAGTTATAAGGTGTCCTGCTCTCACATGCCACGATCTTTTCATACGGCACGCTTTAATGTCATGCATTTTTCCCCTAAGTTAAAACATGTCAGGCTTTTTATTTTGCAGAACTCTTCTGAAGAACTTAATAATAATGATAGAAGGAGATGATAAACTAGTTCTAGCTGATTTTTTTTTTACTAATTGCCTCGAGCCAGTGTAAGAGCTTTGATGCATGACCAGCAGTTTCAACCATCGCTTCCTGGGGACTGCAGAGGCAGCAGGAGGACTTGCCTTGGCCTCCGGGTCTCCAAGTCCCCCTGAGACCTCTGTCCCTAAGCTCTCCCATGTTTCTCTGCCACAGGGTGCATTTGGGATGGATGTAAAGTGGGACTCACAGAGAGAGAAAAGCTTTGCCACAAAACCAGCTGGCTCCATGGCTCTGAGTTGCTTAGAAATTTTTTCCCCTTTTTCGTATAAAAACAGAAGTTTTTGTGAAGTGTGTGTTTTCAATACTACAAGATTAGGGCCATCCTTCCAAGACAGTCAACACCAGAAATATAGATTTTCCCCCCCAAAGAGATGTCTTATTCTATGAAGTGACTGTACTAGAAATTATGGGACACTATTATTCAAGCACCGTTCTGTACCAGATCTGCATTAGATGTTACAGGGATATGTAAGGCAGGGTTCCTGCCTACAAAGGATTTATCTCTTTGTGTGTCAGTCTGTCTTTCCAATCTCATCTCAGAAAACCCCACCACCTTCCCGGGCCCTCCTGCCCACTCAACTACGGCTTCACACATTTCCTCTTCAAGCCCCACCTCTACCTCACTCTCTCTACTTTCTTTCTTTCTTTTTTATTTTTTAATTTTTTTTTGGTTCCGTGGCTTGTGGGATCTCAGTTCCCTGACTGGGGATTGAACCTTCGCCCAAGGCAATGAAAAGGCAGAGTCTTAACCACTGGACTGCCAGGGAATTCCCACTCCCTCTACTTTCTGACCAGCCATTAGGCCATAACCCATCAGTCCGGTTTCCATCCCATTTTCCATCCATAATCCATTGAAAGTGATCTCCTAAAGCCAACTCCCACTGACAACTGTGAGGCGCGGCAGCGTCACTCCATCCTCCCGTGGCAATTCCTCCCTGAAAGACCCCTCTGCCATCCCCTGCCGGCTGCAGACTCCTCTCTCTGCTTCTTCACCAGCCTCCGAGAATTTGCAAACTACTCGGGGTTCTGCTGCCAGACCTGTCTTATTTGGCTGCAGGGTCTTTCTCATGTAAACCCACCAGTTCTCTTCCCTTCAACTACCTTCCCTATACGTGACTCTGAAATCTGGGTCTCAAGCAAAATGAAATGAAACAGCTCTTTCACAAAATGAAACAGCTCCCCAATCCCCACTGTGTCCTCATCCTCATCACTAAGCCCTCCCCCTTTTCACTGGAGTCGTTGCCGTCACCCCGCAACTTGTCTTCCTGTCACTGGCCTCATCTCCCCCTTCTTCTGCAATAAACTTTCTAAATCCATTATAGTCACCACCCCTAAAGGTCCAAATAGAAACTTGGGGCACATAAGAAATAGCTCCAAGCCCTTGAAACTCTCCATTAACATCTTCAGGAAAACTGTCCTAGTAAATATTCAAACCCATGATGCGTGTGGATGTGAAGTGTGCCCTGTTCTGGAGTTGTGCAGTGCACAACCTGCACAACCAGATGCAGGGACTCCCGTTCCCTTCATAGGACTCTGTAGTCACCACGTCAGAATCACGAGGTTGAAAGAATACATAAAGGTCATTTGAGCCCAGTACTTTAGACCATCAATGTTTCCAACCAATGGTCTTTTGGCCCCTGCATGACCATCTCCCATGACTGGGAGCTCACTATTTCTGAAAGTCTCTGTTCTTTGCTGAATACAGAAAATGAACCTGCTGCCCCTGAAGCTTCTGCTTATTGCTAAATCTGACATACTTTGGGACTATTCAGAACAAGAAAATAGAATAGGGTAGTGGTTAAGGACCTAAGTTGGATAATCAACAGGGCTGTGTCAGAGGAGTTTTGCCATTTACTAATTGACTTTAGAAAAATTCCTTCCTTTCTCCATCCCCCAGTTTCCTCATCCTCATGGGGGTGACACTATTGCTTATCATCTTGCTCTTAGGGCTCAGATGATTAAATGAAGTGGTACCCAAGCAAGGGGTGATGCTGCACATTGGCTATCATTCACCTTCTGCTCCTGCCCACCTGGATGTCTCATGTTTCCTCAGCCTCTCATGATTGGCAGCTCCTCCCACGTCTTGACCATATTCTTCCAAATGTGTTCCTTCTGCACGGAGGTGTCTGGACTTGAATGCTGCGTTTTGGATGCTTTCCATGCCTTGGGGTGGTAAACTCACCCAATTTGCGATCAAGACGTTCCATTCTTCGTGGAATCAAGAATCTTGTTAGGCGCTTGGCTATGGTATATATTTGCCTCTCTCCTTCTGGGCTGTGGGTTCAAGAGGCTTGTGTTGTGCCTGTGGCCGCCAGGCTGGCATGTCACAGATGAGCCACGGTTACGTATCACTTGTATGTTCAGCTTTGATTCTGATGCTCACTCCCTTCACGGGGTGGAAACAGTCTGAGGGGGGAATGACGTCCCCACGGTTCTCTTTGGAAGCTTTTTCTTGGTTCTGGCTGTCAGTTTTTGTTTTTGTTTTTATTTTTTTATTTTTTAAATATACAGAAGAAGTAATTGCTACCGTATTTTTTTTAAAGCAACGTTACTGAGATATAATTGACATATCATAAAATTCACCCATTTCAAATGCACACTTCAGTGGTTTTCATACATTCACAGACTTGTGCCACCATCACGGCAAACTAATGAGAAAGACAAATATATGATATTGCTTATATGCTGAATCTAAAAATAATGGTACAAATGTACTTACTTACAAAACAGAAACAGACTCACAGACATGGGGAACACATTTATGGTTACCAAAAGGGAAAGGTGCAGGGGAGTAGATTGGGAACTGGGGATTGACAAGCACACACTGCTATATTTAAAACAATTTCAGAACCTTTCAATCCTCCTACAAAAGAAACCTCACACCCATTTCAAGTCATTCCTCCTTCCCGCCTCCCACCCCAAGCCCCTGGCAACCACTAGGGTTGACTCTTCTGGACCTTTCACAGGCATGGGATTGTACATCATGTGGCCTTTTGTGGCTGGCTTTTCTCACTTAACATCCTATTTTCAAGATTCATCCTTTGTCAATCTTTCATTCTTTTTTTTTCTGCCAAGTAATAACCCCTTATATGGCTATGACACATTTTGTTTATCTCTTCATCAGCTTGTGAGCATTTGGGTGGTTTCCTCTTTTTCTAGTGATCTCCTTCAGTACTGTGTGGATCTCATTTAAGGAGCTCTCCGGGGAGACAGGTAGAGGGTAGCTTTCATGCTTGAGAAAACAGTGCCCTCCAGGTGCATCTTGGGCAGAGATGGCCCACGGTTGGCAGGAGGGCTCCACTGCCTTGAGCCACTGCCCAGATCCTCATCCGAGTTACTCAGACCCCTGTCCTTTGGCCATTATCCTTTCCTTTCTCAGTTATTTTTCCTTAGAATCACCACGTCCCAATAGTCTGTGTGTGGCGGGCAGACTTTGCTTTCTGGAAGCTCTGAAGCTCAGAGCCGAACATCTTGGGGTTGGAAAAGGTTGGGCCTGCCCAGTTCCTGGCACCCTTTTCTCAGCTTAGAGCCTCTTTTTTGTGGTGTTTTACAATCGCTTCAGAATCGGTGTCATGTGCAACACTCTAGGTGTGCAGGGTGTGAGCGGAGGTGTCAGAGGAGAGGTTCTCAATCTTCCCTTTTCCTCAAACATATAAAACCCCGTCCTACCCACCACCCCACTGCCCTGCACACACACACTCTTGCCAGTGTAGACAACCTGTCAGTTTCCTTTCAAACATCATTTGAAAAACCCAGACACGGTTTTGTTAGTAATGAGGTGCCTTCTCCTTACTTACAGTCGTTCCTTAAATTCCTACTTAGTTAAGCCTCAAAAACATGAGCTCTGACTGAAGAAATTGCTAAATATGCTTAGCTATTTGTAATTGAGTCAAACTATACTCAGATATGAAGTTCTTGTGGGGTTTTCTGCTAAAACTCTGTGTTATTCTGTGTGGATATATTGCTTATTTAAAAAATAATTATTTTGTGGGCTATAAAAGTAAATGTATAAATATGTCCTGCAAGAATATTCTTTGATTTTCTAATTCAAATTATTTATAGCTGGATATACTTTTCACTTTTCTTTTCTTTATTTAGGATATTTTTCTGCTCTACAGTGGGCAGCTTTTCCAGAATAGCTCAAATTAAAAATATCCACCGATAGATAGATACTTAATCCCCCATCACCTTACTGTATATTACGCCATCAACTTTCCTCCAGAAGAGAACATAATCTCATTTCGCTCCTTCATTTTCTGCAATAAAGTTTTGGGTGTGAGAAAGTGAAGGGGAAATATCAATACAGATGTCTGCAATTGTCTCTGAATATCTTTCTGTGCACTCAAAAGCCTTTGTTTTGAACAAAAGTCTGATGTTCCTTCACACACTGAGGAACGTTGACTTAGCTTTAGAAAAAAACTAATTAAAAATGTGGAAAATGCAAACTTGGTTGGTTCAAGCAGCTTTCAAAAGGAATTATCCTCCTACAGTGTAAACTACCTATGGAGTGTTGCAAGTTCCTCGAATCAATTACATTTGCTAGAAACCAAGCAAACAATGATCTTACTCTTGTCCCCAAATGATAAAACAAAGGTTTGGTGAAAGCTCACTCTACCTTAAAGGGTTAATGCTGGTTTTTAAGATTTTATGCTTTTTCATTTTTAGATGAATAAAGATTAAAACTACCAGTAAATAGGATGTTTTAATTCATGGTGGTTGACAAAGATTCGTGAAGTGGGATTTTTTTTTAATCCTTTTTTATTCACCAACCCCTCATTCCAGAATTCCATTCGGAGTTTATCAGAACAAAATGCTTTCAGTTCTGTTCTCTCCGGCCTGTTTGCTGAGTTCCGCAGGGTTTGCCCACAAGTTCTACTTGAGTAAATCGTATTTAGACAATCCCGTATTTCATTTGGGCCTTTTGCAATGACTGGGCCAAGGTCAGTTTTATATTCTACTGAAATCATAAAGTGACACTTGAGATAAACAGAATGTTTACTCTCTCCATGTGAGCTGAGGCTGATATGTAAATTTATCCTTATTCTTTCATCAAATTTGCATTTACCCTCTTAGCCAAACACTACAGGGCTCCAAATCAAACAGTTTTAATGATGGTCAACTCTTTATGACCGATGGCCATATCAGAGAAAAAGAAACAGCAATTTAGATTAAAATGAAAAGCACAGCCCGGACAGAACCTCCTCTCTAGGTTAGTGGTAATTGGATGAACTTTCCATACAAGAGGTGTTTTGATGCTTCGCTGCTTAACTGTAATTACCACGGTCTTCCGGCTTTGTGCGGCCTGCTCTACCCCCGTTATCTGCCACAAACACACCACACTCACCTAGCATCTCTATTTTTTTTTCCTGAGGTCAAAGAAACCAAGTACCTTCAAACAGATTCTTTATATTAAAAAAGGAAAAAAGAAAAGAGGGCATAAGGGAAGACTTGGTCCTCTCTGCAAACTGAATTCTTCCAAATGATCACTGGCAAAAAAAAAAAAGAAAAGAAAAGAAATACCACAATAAACACGAAGGATACACAAAGAGGCACATAAAAATCAAACGTCTGGGTCTGTGAGCCTGTGTTGTCTTCCTGGGAGAAGATTCTGTTTCCCGTGCACAGTTCTGTGAAAGTGAGGAAGCCCCGGGCAGGAGGCTGTGTTCCTCCCCTCACGACACCCCGTCCAAGGTGAGCAGGAATCACACAGGTAAGAAGCAGTGGGTGCCCAGTAGCCTCCTGGCCCATGAAAAGCTGCTACCCAAGGCTTAAATCTCTCCCTGCAGTTAAACAAGGGTGAGCCTCTGAGAACGTGAGGGATAAAATTAGTACCTGTGTTTGCTCTCTATTCTTTTCCAACAAAGGGAGCTATTTCTGTGTTATGAGTTTGTAGAACACAGAGGGGATTAAGCAGGGGGACCACCCACTCATGGCTTGGGGCTGGGGGCTGGGGGCTGGGGAAAGACACCACCCAGCCCTGAAGAGGAGGCCAAGCCCACTGGGCTGTCCCTCCTGCAACCTGGCTGGTGTGGGCCTCACTCAGAGAGGGATGGGGCACCACACCCGCCCTGCTGCAAAGCCCTTCTTGGGTCCTGTTTTGTTTCGGCACCAGATGCGATGCCAGCAAGTTCAAAGCATGGGGTCTCTGAGACGGGCTGCACAAAGCAGAAAAAAGTGACATTCTTTCGGGGGCTCCTGGATTCTGCTTCCTGTGAGGAATAAAAAGTGAACACTGTTGGCCCCGGGCCTCGCTAGGTTACTGAAGATCCCCCAGTTGGAATGTCAGGCACAGCAGTTCAACGGCTTGATGCAGCTACAGAAGTGACATAATTCAGGCCATCGACACACCACGACGAGTGTCTCTGCCCAACTTCAGGGCATGAAGAAGATGACGAAGAAAAGGAAAGAATGGACAAGAGAAAGCCGAGGGCAAGGAGGGGAGTGGGAGGCGGGGGACACAGTTTCCTTTTCAGTGTGGCTGTCAAATGGCGATCTAATTGTGGCCGGGCTGCCGGAGAGCAGATAGCTTTTCTGAAGCCCGCAAGTATTTCTGCCATTCACGGGGCCCAAGGATGCCACACACAGTCTGTTTGTTCAACATAAGCAAACAGATTGTAAACTGGCTGATAATTTTTGTACTGACAATGTCATTTACAGCTGTCAGCCTTTCGACTGCCTTGTTTGCTTTATTCAAATATGAACCAAGAGGACCTCCCTTCCAGAGCTTTCTTCTGCATTAAAATCACATCCATTCCCTTCCAAGCTGTCTTATCTAAAATTCATTGGCGGCCAATCAGTTGGCTGAATGCTTTGTTGTTTCCATGGAGGCAAGAAGTCTAGTGTGGACTTTCGGGGATTAGGAAGTTTCAGATTTACAGCCTTGAAGTGCACATTTCTTTCAGTTGGCTTCTTTCGATTGCCCAGAGGCAGGATATTTAAATATAATTTTATGTCTGAGCTGGGAAGCCGCGCTTAAAAATGTCATCACTCTAGTTTGCTGCTGCATCGTGCCAGCTCAGCCTCGCCTCTCCTGGGGGGCTCGTATCGGCATGTGCCCCTTGGCCTGGGTCACCATGGCCACCTGGCACTGCCACATCCTGTCTGTCCTCCACCGAGCCTGGTTTGGGTGCCCAGGTGTTGCCCACAAATCTGGGAGCCTCCTCTATTGTTCTTGGAGGCCACAGTAATTTCCGTTAATAATTCACATCAGCCTGGCTGTCTGGGGACAGGCAGGCAGCTGCGGATAGCACCACTGTGCTCCAAGGGCACAGTGCATCCTTAAAAAAAATAATTAGGCAGCAGCCTGGTCACCTGCTTCACTGTATCTGGTGCCAGACATTAGCTGTTGCATGCTCTCCATTCCAAGATGCGCTGAGCTTTTTGAGCTACGCCCTACTATTTTAAGAACAGCATCAACCCAGGGGTATCTTTCCCAGGAGAGATGTGGTTGCTGCCTTCTTTGGGAAAAGAGGGATCCTCTGGAAAACATGTGATTCTTGGTCTCTCTGTCCAGTGAGTCAGACCCCAAATACCACCCGCTGTGTACAGGGCACTACGCTGCTGACGCTGGAAACCTTAAAATGTAGCATCACTGCCTGATGCAGCCCTGAGGTGACTTATGACTGTGACAATTCATTCAAAATCTCATTTTCTCAGTCCTTAAAATAGGCACAATATGCTAATCAACCCCAATAAATGAATACCGAGAATAAATGATATGAAACAAGAAATTCATCATGAAAACTTTTCTGTATCTAAGATAAGTATTAAGGTCCATCCTAACTCAACTTTGCAATTTTTCCTTCAGATCAACTGCAGCTAACCTGAAATACTGGTTTAGTACAAACTCAGCTTAAGAAACAAGAATTCTAGCAGATGTACTGAACCTACCTGAAGCCTTTTGAGGACAGTCCCAGATGTTGTCCAATCTCACGGTGGGTGGAATCTGGTAGCAAATACAACAAAAGTAAAGTTTCCAAGAAAAGAGGTCTCAGTAGGGGCTGCTAAATGGGGGCTATTCATTCTATCTATTTAGTAAATATAAGAAGCATATAGTACACTTTGAAAGCTGGTAATTTAAAATGATAACCAGTGTGATGTTATGAAATTGGTTATTTATTGTTACGTGAACCGATTTGTTGTAAAGGGCTGTGGTCTGGTACACAGACCTGTCTCCTCTTTAATACAATGTTATTACCAGTCTGGGGTCTGGCTGGCTGTAATGTGTCCTGCTATTTTAAAAGGCAACTACCTTCGTTATGACCGAGTCCCTAATTCCCTATGACTTCAAAGAAGCCCTTCTGTTGAGAAAGAAAGCACTAACCTTTGCTTCATCTTTAAGACTTAAGTTCTACTCTGGTGTGTGTGGCGGGGAGGTACTTAGCGGAATGTTTTCAGTATCCTAATACTTTAAGTACTGCTGAGATTATTAGAATTCTTAATACTGTTAATTAAAACAAAACTGACCTATTTACTAAAATTTCCATGCCACATAGATGTTATACAGTCAACGTATCACTAAAATATCTATTTAGCACCTATCTCATTCATATAAAAAAGTATATCCCCATACCCTTTATGAGCAGTTCCAAAAACCCAGAAGCTCTGAATACTAACATTTTGACACCAAAACTCAGTTGGTCACTAAGGGTGCCGTGACCTCACCTGAAAATGTGTCAAGTCCTTGTTCACTCTGTGGGCACTGGCTGCAGAAATGTTTCTGTTCGGTTCTGGGATGGCTCCCCAAGACCTCACTGGGGCTGCTATTAAATAAGGCAATATTCCCCATCTTGCCTTTTAAGAATCCTGGAATTGCAGATATTGAAACACGTTTGGACCCAAGGGGTTGGGATAGCACCGTGCGTACCTGCCTAAGGTGTGCCATGCATTTCGGTGAGAGGCAGGGTGACACTCATGCAGCCACCAAAATGTGGGGCTAACAGTGCTGTGCTGGTGACGGGTGAGACAGGAAGGTGTAATTAGAAAAGAGAGCTGTTCCGCTGCTCACACACAAGACCGTGGGTAGGAGTCGAGGAACTGAGCTGTGGCTGCAGTGTCCACTCAGCCAGCTGACGGCACCAACCTGGCGTCCAGCACAACGAGGTGGAGAGAAGAGGAAGAGAAAGGGTGATAAAGTACATGGGGTGAAATAGACACAGGGTGATGTGAAGAAAGGGTGTTTGCTACTTCTTCTTTCTTTCTTTCTTTCTTTCAACTGCATGTGCATTTATAATTATCTCAAACTAAAAATTTTAATTAAAAACAAGACATAGAGGGCTTCCCTGGTGGCGCAGTGGTTGAGAGTCCGCCTGCCGATGCAGGGGACACGGGTTCGTGCTCCGGTCCGGGAAGATCCCACATGCTGTGGAGCAGCTGGGCCCGTGAGCCATGGCCGCTGAGCCTGCGCGTCCGGAGCCTGTGCTCCGCAACGGGAGAGGCCACAACAGTGAGAAGCCCGCGTACCGCAAAAAACAAACAAACAAACAAACAAAAAAACAAGACATAGAGACAACATTTGTAATTGTTTTGGCAATTTCAATACAACCGTATTTTTTAGGGCCTCACACAATTTAAGTAACAAAATTATTAATTTCCAGTAAAGTCGAACAGAAGGTAAAAGAAAACTATTCCATAATGCTGTAGATAGTTTTCTAATATTGTGTGAATGTATACAGAGTTGTCCCTCAGTATATTCCAGGGGTTGGTTTAAGGAGCCCCAGCAGATACCAAAACCCAGGATACTCAAGTCCCTTATATAAAATAGCATCTTACATTCAGCCCTCCATATTCACGGATTCCAAATCCTGAGATTTAACCAACTCTGGATTGAAATTCAAACTGCAGTTTGTTGAATCTATGGATGCAAAACCTGTGGATACAGAGGGTCGAATATGTTTTTCCTAATATACATTTTATTTTATTTTATTTACTTTTTTGCTATTTCTTTATCCTATTACAGCAACGCATCTATAAATTTAAAGTTAAATCAAAATAATACTTTAAAAAGCCTATGAAACCTCAAAAAGAGCAGCAAAGAAAGAGGAAAAAGAGGAATCTTGGCTGATATTTCTTCTCCCTCTTTTTTTCTGGTGGTTGAAGCCGAAGTGAGCAAACAGAAGCATAATAAGAAGGGAAGATAAGAAAGTCTGGAAGAGCAAAGAAAGACCTATGGATGGAGAAAGAAATAGAGAATCATGTTTGAAAATCACAAGAGCAGCCAGCTCAATACCCCCAGTGGGGGACCCAGGCAGCTTTCTTTTTATTTATTTTTATTGAAGTATAAGATATATAATATTATCTAATTTACAGGTGTTCAATATAGTGATTCACAATTTTTAAAGATTACAGTCCATTTATAGTAATTATAAAATATTGGCTACATTCCCCGTGTTGTACAATATATCCTTGTAGCTTATTTTATACCTAATAGTTTGTACCTTTTCCTCCCTTCACCCTCTATTGCCCCTCCCCCTTTCCTCTCCCCACTGGTAACCACTAGTTTGTTCTCTGTATCTGTGAGTCCGTTTCTTTTTGTTATATTCCCTACTTTGTTGTATTTTTTTAGATTCCACACATATAAGTGATAGCATACCTGTCTGGTATTTGCCAGACAGGTTTCTTAATCTGTGTTATGCCTCAGTTTCTTTCTCCGTAACCTGGGAGTGACAGAGAGCCCATGAATGGGATTGCTGTGAAGTGTAAACACAAAGTTCAGAACAAGCCTGGTACATAGTAAGCGTTCAACAGACACTTGCCATAGTTATTATTGTGAAGCTTATTGCTGTTATTACTGCTGTGCCAGGGCTGCCGAGCCAAGAGCTTCACACGCACCCCCCCTTGCTTCTTACAGCAGCCCTCCGGGAAGCCACCTTGTAGGCAGGTGAGTAGGTGAACAGGTAAGCTAGTGGGTCCCATCCTCCTCCTCCTCCCACAGGTACTGATGTTCTCGTAAATGTCTCACAACTTGTTCTCTGGAAAAAAGTGTGTGTGTGTGTTTACACTTACTTGCTTATTATAAATTTTACTGATATAATGAACTAATGGTACACAGTTTTCCAACAATAAGAAAATACAAAATACTCTTTAGTTTAAATTCCATAAGGCCAATTGGTTCTAACAGAATGTTTTTGTTGATTTTTGCTGAACTTTTGTATTCATGGCCAACCTATGGATGTGATTCAACTATGATTTTTGAAAATCGGAATACGAATCAATTCTTTTTTTTTTAGACACACTTTAACAATTTTATTTCTTTTTCTTTTTTTTAACACCTTCATTAGAGTATAATTGCTTTATAATAGTGTGTTACTTTCTTCTTTATAACAAAGTGAATCAACTACACATATACATATGTTCCCCTATCTCCTCCCTCTTGCATCTCCCTCCCACCCTCCCTATCCCACCCCTCTAGGTGGTCACAAAGCACCGAGCTGATCTCCCTGTGCTATGCGGCTGCTTCCCACTAGCTATCTGTTTTACATTTGGTAGTATATATAAGTTCATGCCACCCTCTCACTTTGTCCCAGCTTACCCTTCCCCCTCCCCTTGTCCTCAAGTTCATTCTCTACATCTGCATCTTTATTCCTGTCCTGCAGGACAAATCAGTTCTTACTAGCAGATTCAGCAAAGACGTCATGGATGAACACGAGTAGTTCCAACATGGATGTTGGTTGATATTTTTGTGTATGTTAAACTGCAGCAACGAAAATGTGTTGGAACTTCACGGGCTCATCAGTGGCGTGAGAGGCTTCTTTGCTGAATTGGAGAATAATTTTCAAGTACTAGAGAATATTTCCTCAAATCCATCTGCTGTCACAGTATAATAGCTCTAAACTCAGCACACTTTTTACTTTAATCTGCTATCTTAATACTTTCTCTACCACTTTCTTAAATCTGGTCAACAAAATGATAAATCAAGCTCTGATTGGTAGGATTTGTCAATTTACATGGTATCAATACTCTCATCAGGGCTGATTTCAAGCTACCAAGAAGATGATTTCATTGAACACAGATATGGGGAGAGATGCAAGTCGTGCAGCATTCCCTACAGGTTTCATGGGGGAGGGGACATCTGAACTTGAGGTTTGAAGAATGGGTACATTTTTATAGAGGGCAGTGGAGGAAAGGGCATTCCAGGAAAAAGATATAACTTAAGTCAAAGCAAAATAGAGAAATCATTTTGACATATAGGCACAGAAGGGGTTTGGGAGGACATTGAGAGCACGTCTTGTCCTGGTGAGGAGAATCTGGAATCAGACTTGGAAGGACTCTAAATGCCTTTCTTATCTTAAGGACTGTCCCTTTATTTGATCAAAGGTTTTGTTTTCTTTTGTTTTTGTTTGGTGGGAGGTAATTTGCATGTTTGTATCGTTTTGGTTTATCACTCCCTGGGATGGAGGCCAAAAAGAAAACACGCATTAGAGTGTAAAATCATCACACCTAATCTTTAAGGATGTCACCCCGATAGCCTGGAAAGTTGGGAGCTGGCTGACGGGAGGTGGAGAGTTGGGGGAATTTACAAAAGCCAGTGCCCAAGGGAGTGAGATTCTGTCCCAGGCCACAGCAGCAAGAGGTCCGTTTCATTCAGCCTGTATCAGACCTGACTCACCGCCATCTATGTCCCCAACAAACAAATCTAGGCCTGACATCTAGAAGGACCTCAACAACTTTGCTGCATGAACGGACAGCTGAAATGGAAAGCAGGGGTGTAAGGGAGAGAGCCCAGGTATCTTCATATCTGCAAAACAGCTCCAGGTAACAGCGAGTTCTATATAAATGCCACACCTCCTTCATCAGAGCAGGTAAGCAAAGACATTGTCTGCTTAAGCCAATTCTGACGAGAAGTAGAAACTACTGATTACAATATACAATTTTTATAGGACCCATACATGTGTTATTAAAGAAATTGGTTAACAAGAGTTTATTTTTTGAATAAGGGTTACACTTTTTCTGGAAACCTATAGTTTGTACCATCATCCCAACCGGGCCATCATTGTTTGTCACTGCTCCCTTTTCAAGGAGTTAATAATCTGTAAAAATCTATTACTTGTAGTTTTGGAAACTCTTCATTAAGAAATGCTTCTTAGGAATCCACCTGGGAGTAACTGAGGGCTTTTTTATTTAATTCAAAGCTTTCTTTTTCTCCAGATGGGGAGAAATTGAGAAGAGTGATACTGAACTACAGGAATTAACACTGCATCCAGATTTTGGAGCATATTAATAGCTGTAAATTTCCTCTCTGAACCTGGGGTGTGACTAAGTATTAAAATACTGAGCTGCTGGATGATAAGAAGTCTGTGTCTGTGGGTTTCCATTGTATGTACAAGGCCGGTTAATCATTACAGGTTTCTGTGCTAATCACCAACCACAGTGGGGCTGACCACCAGGGCAGGTGAGGAATGATGGATTTCTACCCAAGACTTGGCAGGAACTGAGCTGCACCAGTTTTATTCTGACGCTGCTAAGAGATAGCTCCCCTGCCTCTGTCCTTATCAATTTTCATTTGTCTCCTTCCTTTAAATTGATGAGACAATGGCTGGGTTGTTTGCTTCTTGATGTTACCAGTGGTGGCTGTTTCCAGGCCTGTGGGTTTTGCTCTGAACTTCTAAGCCTTTGGCTGCAGGAGGGTTGGAGGGGGTGGCAGGGAGATGTCAGGTTTCACTACCTGATACCTTCATTTGCTGATTCATAGTTCCTAGTTTTCCTGGAATCCAGGAAACATGACCTTGGTTACCTCACTTTTATTCAGATACAAGGGCTGTTATACAATCTTCCCACTTAAGTTAAGATCTCCAAAACAAGGTGTGCCATTTTGGGAAAACTTTTATCAAAGTTTAGCATAAGGAAATGTGAATATATTATAAATGTACATGTGAGTTTTACACACCAAGCCCATCCTGTAACCAGCACCCAGATCAAGGAACAGAACTCCACCAGCCCCTCGAGGGCCCTGCTGTACCCTTGCAAGTTACTTCTCCTCCCCAAGGGTCCTCACTGTCTACCCGGCAGCAGAGATTAGCTTTTGAACTCCAAGTGAACAGACTCACACTGTATTTACTCTCTTGTACCTGGCTGCTTTTCTTCAACCTTGTAAGATTCAACCACACTTTTGTGCTCACTTGTAGCTTATGCTTTCTCATTGCTGCATACTATTCCTTGGTGTGAACACATCACTTCTCTTTCCTGCTAAATGTGCCAATTTTTACCTTCAAATTATCTGGGAGAAGAATTCTCACCAGACCCAATCACCGTTTTTTGAATCCTTTTTTTATTATCTTCTTCTCCGAATCCAATTATTCTAACAAGCTTCTAATGATTTTGCAGTTTCCTCTTCCTCCCTGTCAGATTCATCTTGCAGACATCCCCCAAGAGTACAGATCTGATGACAACTCCTCCCACTCAAAAACTCTCCTGCTGCAATCTCCAGCCCCGCCCCCAGGCACCCACAGCCCCCCAGCTTGGCCCTTCTTTAAAAGCCCGTGATCTACCTTTTCTTTCTGGGATTCATCGGCATTTTCCTGCCTCTGGGTACTTGCTCTAGGATTTCTTCAGCCTGGAAGTCACTTCTCTCCATACCCAACTGTCAGAAACTGCCCACCCATCCTTGAAGACCCAGTTCACATTATTCCCAGCCCGGACCCAAGGGTATCCATGTCTGGTCTGTAAGGATCGACCTCTTCTGATTGACTGTGGGCATCTGGGTGACTGACATCTTTGGTTTCTCCCCAAGTCTCTCACCCTGTTCGGGTCCCTGCTCACTGATGACAGCCAGAATGTCCTATCCCTGTCCTCCTGGCTCCCCTTAACTTTCTCAGTGACCCCGTCTCTCTTTTCTAGAACAGTACCTGTGGGACCATGTATATTTCAAGGGCTGTGGGGCTTACAAAGTAGAGCTATTCTGAAGACCAGTTAGAGAAGATTCATGTCCAGGCTTGTCTTCCGAACATTCTCACTGGCTGTGTTTCTCAGGATCATTCTCCAGGAAGAACGAAAAGAGAACAGTGTCACAGGAGCAGCTAAAATGCCCAAAGTCCCATCAAAATCCTGCAAGTTTAATGCTCTTAAAGGTGGCCACGGGGAATTGAGTCAGGATCAATATAGGAGAGGAGGGAGTAGAAAACAATGTGGAGAGAACTTTGAATCATCTTGTTCTAAGTATGCGTGATAATCGTTGGTCTGAGGATTCTACAATCATTTACACTGAAATATCACAGTGACCTTATTTCTTATCTAATACTCCTAGCACTCAGTGACAAAAACAAAGACAAAATAAAAACCTTTTTCTGACTTGTGAATGTATGTGAAAAGTCTTCTAACGGTAGAAAATATAGTTATACATTTAATGAACTACCTTTTCTGAAATTAATATGATCATGTAAAATCAGGATGGCCCAGAAAAATCTACTCTTGGGCCTGTGGTTACTGATTATAGAGCCTGTCCCATACCTATTAGTTGGACTTTCTCTGTGATCCGGGACACGAATTTCAACAAGAGGCGCTCAAACCGGGTTCAGAAGAAATCAGAGTGAATTCTCTCAAATCCAAGGGAGTTGCTGAGGGGAGAAATGAAGTAATAAATCCAAGTTAGAAAGTGGAGCATTTCTATCCATGATACTTCAAATTTCAACACAGCCCTTTTTCTCGTGGCATGTGACCTCAGATTTTCACCTTAAGAAAATAAGTTCTATGAAAATATAAGTAATCAAGCATGGGCTGGGATTTCTCTTGCCCTTTAAACAGCTCATTCATGTTCTCCTTGTACCCTGAAAGACCAACTCAAAAGCAGTGAGGAGCATAAAGCAAGAGCCAGCTGGAAAAAAAAAAGTCTTGAAATGATAAATGTATTTTCATGTCAGCAACTGGAATTTTTTTGCAGTGTTACTGTCTTGGCCTGCTGACAGCATGATTTAATGGCCTGGTTGTTCCATGGGTTGACATGGCAACCACAGAAAATACCATAAATATCTCAGTTGTGGACATGAATGGTCTGTTTACACTGTGTGTGGTGTATTGTGTGACATGTGTGCCTGTGGTCCCAATCCAGTTGGAAACGTCTGGAATTGACAGCCATTTTTTAGAGTCATTTGGGTTAAAATGAGTCTCATGACAGATACTTTACAGCAAGTCCAGAGCTGCACATTTTTGTGTATATTTGACAAATTAAACTCAGTGTTTAATGGGCCACGGGGCTCTAACACAGTTGGCCATGAACCCTAAGCCACTGTCTGTTTCAGAATTGAGGCGATGTTAGATTTCTTCTGCATTCACACAGTAGCAAGCGTTTGGGACATTTATGGAAAATATTATCTAGTGAGCACTTCCTCAGACTCACTGAAACCTAAACCCTAGAGTTGGGAAGAATTTTAAAATAACTTCTAGTCCAATTATTTTATTTCTTGAACAAAGTAACAAAGACATAGCTTCTTTGCTTCGTGCTCCAGGTTCTCTGAGGAAAGCAATGACATCTACACTTCTCTGTGCTTAGTAGATTTTTGTGCATTCAAAGAAATGGGAATTCTATTTTTAAAAAAAGGAAAAAAGGAAAGAAACCCTAAAACTGGTTGTGTTGTACTGACTGTAAACTCCCCCAAAGGCCACCAGCAAACCCAACTTACCAAGCAAAACTATGTTGTGCTTTGTCAAAGACTCACTTGGCTTTGCAGAAGAAGCAAAACGTTGTCAGTGAAGAATCAACAAATTCATCACATGTCGGTAAGGGACAACATCACCCCGATGGGTCTTAGTGACTTAATGTGAAAGGTAGGGTAGGGTCTCAATCGTGTCTTTAGGGTCTAGACTGGGCAGTTTTTAAGGTGGTTCTTGCTGGGTAGAGAACTGGCTTGGACTGGACAGAGTTTATGATATCATAGTTTTGGATTAGGGGACACAGCAAAGGCAAGGATCTTGAAGAGAGTCCTGTTAAGGAAGCTTAGTCTTCATGAGTAAATTATTTGGTGGTTTTACGGTCTTATCTTCCAGAAACAGGTGTTCCTGGAACAAGCAGCTAAGCTACTTTTGCTTGGTGTCCGTGTGATCTAATATAGGAGCAGAAAAGAATGACTCATTTTAGTGCTGCTTCACACAGGGTCAAGAAATTCTGTTGGTTCTGTTCTCAGTAACCTTCTTAATCTTAACCTTTTTGGGTCTTGTTATGACATTCGTTCTTTCATTCATGCATTCGCCCTTTCATGAATCATATAGTAAACACTGACCAAAGGCACCCACTTAGTATGTAAAGGTAAGACTTTTTACCTGCCCTCAAGGAACCCGCAATATATAATCTTGGGTCCTTTTAATGTATAACTACTTTGTTAGACTCTATTAAGGTGCAAAGAGCCAAGACATGCTCAGGTAACCACAGAGAAGCATTTTTTTTTTCATAAGGGCTCTTCAGGAAATTAGAAAGCAAAAGACATGATCCCAGCACCCTCAAAACCAGACTTCGTGGAGACCAGAGATATTTTGGAGCACAGTTCAGGTTATTATAGAAGCTCTGGTGATTCTACAGCCCCTAGAGGGAAGGGGGGATGTCTTATCTCCTGGAAGAGAGGGTTGATTAATTGATTAGTCACAATTTAGGACGGCGTGCCATTATTTCCCCAGATTTTCGTATCAGGCCAACTCATCAACTAGCTCACCGACCATGGAATCCCAGCATCAGTGCCAGGATCCAGCTGTGTGTCTTTGGATCACAGCTGAGTCCTGGCCCAATCAGCTCTGGCTCAAGAATCAGGTTACATGACAGTGTGTGTAAGGAATTACCTGGGGGTATCTGCTCTCAAAGACCCAGGGTGAAGATACATGCTGACAGAATCACAAAATAGTAAAACTTAATACCACAAGGGATTTCAATTGCTTTCATGTTTTTTTTAAAGACAATGTCTCCTCAAGCTCCTCTTCTTTTAGTCGAAACCCAAATCTTCATGGGGGTCCGACTTAGCTCTCTTTGTGAAGTAATTTTGTTGCTTTGTTTTTTGTTTTTTTCAAGTTTTCATGGCACAATATCTTATTAGCTTCAAAACCACTATGGAAAACATCTCAATGAACAAACAGAAACAGCCTGAGAATAGAAATAGGAAATCTTTAAAAGCTTAGTCTTTCCTTTTTTTTTTCTTTCACTTTAATCTTGGTTTTGCAGAAGAAGCAAAATATTGTCAGTGAAGAGTAGACAAATTTGTCACATCTTCATCTGATGATAAAGAATTACCTTCAATCACTGACCTTTATTTCTTTGTCTTGGGATCAAACTGTAACTATGGACCCAGGTTCCACTTGCTGCCTGAGAGAAGGGGTTTAACCTCATTGAAGGTAGCTATGTCGTCCTTCTCACATCCATCAGGTATTGATATGTTTGGTTTTCAGACTCATTCATCACTGTATCCTGAGGAGTCATCTGTCACAGCAAGATGGGCCTTCATCTCCCCGACTTTTAATTTACCTTGTTAAAGCTCAGAATTAGCACTGAAAAAGTGAAAACTCCTCTGTGTTTTTCTTTATATAACGCTAGTTTTAACTTTTTGGAGTGGGAGGGCCCAGAAGATTCCTCTAGTTAATACTTCCCATCCTGCAGAGACACCTTCATGAGAGACCAAGTTGTCAGGTCTCTCTTTCTATGACTTCCCAAGTGACTACTGTGGGAAAACTAGAAGCAGATTAGCAGATACAAAGGGTCACAAATGTGTTACTCAGACATAAAGAAGAAATGCCACTAAAAGCAATGATACCCCAGTAGCAATGAACACACTAAGCACCCATTGTCTAATAAACAGGACCAGAGGTCCTTGGAGAAATGGCTGATTCCCAGACTGGGTCCAAGAAATACAAGATGAGACTGGTGTAACTTGTAGTGCCTGGAAGCAAGGAAATACTTTAAAGAAAGGACATGATGGAGGAATATCAAAGGGACTCAGGAGCCAACTGAAAGAGCTCCCAAAGGCCAAAGATGAAAAATTTTGATAAAATAGTATTAGACTATAACCCAAAGTGTACAATAAATATCCATGAGACTATATTACTATAAACATATTTAATGTAATACTGGAAGTCCTAGCCAGAGCCATCAGACCCCCCAAAATAAAATAAATAAACAAAAAGCATCCAATTTGGAAGGGAAGAAGTAAAACTGTCGCTATTTGCAGGTGGCATGATACTTTATACAGAAACCCCTAAAGTCTCCACCCCAAAACTATTAGAACTAATAAATGAATTCAGCAAGGTTGCAGAATACAAGGTTAATATACAGAAATCCCTTGTGTCTCTATACACAGATAATGAACTATCAGGAAGAGAAAGTAAAAAAGCAATACCATTTAAAATCGCATCCAAAAGAAAAAAATACCTAGGAATAAACTTAACCAAGGAGGTGAAAGACCTAGACTCTGAAAATTATAAAACACTGATGAAATTGAAGATGATACAAAGAAATGGAAAGATATCCATGCCACTGGATTGGAAGAATTAATATTGTTAAAATGACCATACTACCCAAAGCAACCTACAGATTTAATGCAGCCGCTATCAAAATACCCATGACATTTTTAAACAGAATTAGAACCAATAATCCTAAAATTTATAGGGACCCACAAAAGACAAACCAATGTATATAACAAAACAGACTCACAGACATAGAAAACAAACCAATGGTTATCAGTGGGGAGAAGAAAGGGCGGAAGGGCAAATTAGGGGCATGAGATTACTATGTATAAAACAGACAAGAAGCAAGGATATATTGTACAGCCATTATCTTGTGATAAATTTTAACGGAATATAAAAATACTGAACCACTGTCTGTATCCGTGAAACATATATAATATTGCAAATCAACTATACTTCAATGAAAATAAAGTTTTAAAAAAATATATATATATTTAAATAAGTCAATAAATGGGATAGAATAGACAAACCTCCCATGCAGAAAAATCCCAAATAGTTTACATAAATAATCTGCCCTCAGGGAGGTGGGGCATAACCCCACTTATATGTGGGCTGCATGCAGTGACTTCCTTTCAAAGAATACAGCGTGCAAAGGGAAGAAAAGAGTAATTTTTTATTGGGGAAAACAGACCATACACCACCGCATCCAGGTGATCAAGGTTAACATGGACAGTGAGGTCCTTTGGATGGTGTGTGCCCTTGATATAATGTGATGGCACTTGACATAGGTAGTCTTCTTCCCCAAAACTCATATCCCCATTCTCACTGGAAGTAAAGCATTAGACAAACTCCAAGTGAGACATATTTTACAAAATGCCTGAGCATCACTTCTCAAAACTGTCAAGTTCATCAGAAACAAGGAACATCCGAGAAACTGGCAGCCAAGAGGATGCTGAGAAGACAAGAGTACATGTGACGTGGAGTCCTGGGTGGGCTTCTGGAACAGGAAAAGAGCACTGGGGTAAAGCAAGGAGACCCAAATAAAGTATGGACTTCAGTTAGTAATAATATTGTATCAAGTATTAAAAATTACTAGAAAGACAAAAGGAAATGCTATATCTTTATTTTCCCATTTATAAGTTCCTTCTCACGATGCTCCGCCCCTTTGGATAGTAAGAACCGAAGCAAGCATAGCTCTCAGTTGGAGTCTTAAGACAGCATCAGTTACATTTTCCTGGCCTGGGTTAAGGGTTTGGACCAAGCGAAAATAACTCACCTGCTTCCTCCAAGAAAACCGAATTCTCAGAAACGGGAATCAATTGAAAGTGTTTACTTATCAAAACAGCAGCTCACTCATTGAGATTTGCTTCAAGACCCTCCATCTAGTGGGGGTCACCGATCTAAAGCTGTTAGTTAGATCATAACCTCCACCCAGTCCTTCAAAACCACCCAGTGTAGACCCTGACTTCCGCATTCTGAGAAGCTACTAAGACGGTCAAGGTAGGGTTCTCTCACCCTGCAGTGCACCTAATTCTTAGCTTTGTTTCTTCAAAAAGTTGTTCTGGGGTCTTCTAGGAAGTTGACAATCTATAGTCTTAAGGTGGGGCAAGGGAATTTAATCTTATCTGTAAGAGGGTATTAGTATTTTCCCCTAGGACACAATAGCATTTCAGGTAGATATTCAGCTGAATCAAAGTTCGCCTCCTATCAGGGTGCTCCTGGTCCTCCCACTTCTGCCCATGATGGTGGCTGGGGGTGGTTTGAGCTTTGGATGCTTTGCAGGAGAGGGTGGAGCTCTGATCCTCCAGATCCTTGCTGGCCCCAGGCCTGTGCTGCTGACCAAGTCTGCAGCTCCGGGACCCGTGTCCGCCCTCTGTTTACGCAGGCTGAGGGTTCACCCCTCTCCAGCACCACGATTTCTCTGAGTTCTGGCTTTAACAGCTAATTTGTTCTGCATTCAAGTTCCTTACCTCACCTGGCAGGATTTTGTCCCCACCACAGTGGTACCACCCCCAGGCCTGACAGCTGCCCTGCGTGTTTGCTGTGAAGCAGGCGAGGACTTCTGCCTCCTTCCTGCATGACACAATCCCTCAGGTGGGCCCTGGGGGCTACTTTAGGCCTTATTTCTGCCTGATCAGGCCTTTGTGCCATTGTCACTGACCCATGGCCACTCTTTGTGAACTCAGGGCGCCCTCTGCATGCCCTCCGGCCAGGGTTTCCAGTTTTGGGTTTTCTCAACATCTCGCCCCACCCAAGGTTTCAGTCCAGATATGGGGGAGTCTGTCCCAGGTCACTGACTCCTGGCTTCCTCCTGCCTGGACGCTCTTCCCTCTGTGCTGACCTTCCTTTTCCTGTCCGTCCAGAACATCCTTCTGTATCATGGCCTCCTCCTCCTGAGGTGACATTCATCGTGTCTGTGGCAGACGTGGAGACGCTTCACTAGGACCCCCATCTAGAGGGGACTGGTCACTCAGGCTCGAGGAATGTGGTTGGCTGACAGACTCCAGGCTTCATTCCTCTGCATCCATCCTGGGGGGGCCCAGACAGCGATAGAGCAGTGGGTCAGAGCTGGGCCATTTCTCAGCTTCCTCCTTCCCTCCCCTCCCATTTCACAGATGTCAGACCTGCGTCCTGGTCCGAAGGCTGTAGCTGTCAACTCCTGCTGCTTCTCTTGGCCGTTTGTAGGTATTCCCCACGATAAACCCCTTGCTCCATTAACTTCTTCGCATCTGCTTCCTTAAAAGAGCTGATTGCATGTACTTGGGTGTGAAGATCATATATCATATGCAAATGCAAGCCTTACAGACATTTCATCGGCTCTTTCATAAGTTGGATTCACCATCGTGGCCCTGTTGACTGGTGATTCCCATTGGCTGAGCCCAATTAGAAACCAGAGGGAAGAGAGCAGACAATGTAGTTGACAAGGACCAGGCTCCCAAGCAGAGCAGGATGGTGAAAGGCAGGTATCACATCTGGAAGGAAAAAGGAAAATGTCCAGCATAGCTTTCCTTTCTTTCTTTCTCTCTCTCTCTCTCTCTCTCTCTCTCTCTCTCTCTCTCTCTCTCTTTTTTTAAACACATGATATTGTACATCTCGGTTCCCAGTCAGCAGGGCCATGATAGTGAACCCAACTTATGAAAGAGCCGATGAAATATCTGTAGGGCTTGTATTTGCATATGATATATGATCTTCACACCCAAGTACATGCAATCACCTCTTTTAAGAAAAAACAAGCTATGCTGGGACTTCCCTGGTGGCGCAGTGGTTAGGAATCCACCTGCCAGTGCAGGGGACTGGGGTCGAGCTCTGGTCTGGGAAGATCCCACGTGCCACGGAGCAACTTAGCCCATGTACCACAACTACTGAGCCTGCACTCTAGAGCCTCTGAGCCACAACTACTGAGCCTGTGTGCCCCAACTATTGAAGCCCACGCTCCTAGAGCCTGTGCCCTGCAACAAGAGAAGCCACCACAGTGAGAAGCCCACGCACCACAACGAAGAGTAACCCCTGCCTGCCACAACTAGAGAAAGCCCGCGCACAGCAACAAAGACCCAACGCAGCCAAAGATAAATAAATACATGAATAAATTAATTAAATTTAAAAAATCCAAAATGATTCAGTTATGTGTGTGTGTGTATACACACACACACACACACACACACACATATGTAATATAAAAACAAAGAAAAAGAAAAGAAGAAAAAAAGCTATGCTGGACATTTTCCTTTTTCCTTCCAGACATGGTACCTGCCTTTCACCATCCTGCTCTGCTTGGGAGCTTGGTCCTTGTCAACTACATCGTCTGCTCTCTTCCTTCTGGCTTCTAGATGGGCTCAGCCAATGGGAATCACCTGCAGACTGGAGGATGGAGATAATCAGATTGAAGAGGTAATCTCCCAGCCATGTCCCCTCTCTGTCACCATGGGATGTCTGTGTCCCTCTACTGAAGGCCTCAGAACCCATCAGTGGGTGATACCAGCTCCGGGTTCTGGTAATGGCTTCCTTCTCTCCACTGGGCTCAGGGTTTGCAACAGCTCCCACTGTGCTCGGACCTGTGGTACCAGCACCTTCCCACATATTATACATAGTTGAGTGTGCCTGCCAAGAGCCTGACTGACTAAAGCAGAGGCCACACAAAATTTTATGGAAATTTATCCAAATTCACTCGTCACATGGTATTTTATCAAGCAAATTCTAAATCTTTAGGTTTGGAGATCCTACTATTTTTCAAACACTAATAAGGAAAACATGAATGAAAGTAGATTCTGTTGTATAAATGTGTTGAGATAACTATTGAAATAAAGTCTACTTCAGCCTTATTCTAGAATTATTTCCACCATTTATCATAACAATTGACATAGAGCCTGTCAGAAGCAATAATGTCATATATGAGTTTATTAATGTTCCACAACTTTCATGAAGTAAAATGTTCCATCGGGATGAAAAATCTCTCAGGGTTGATGAATGGGGTCCTTCTGCTTAATATAGTTGTTTTCTGCCCTTGAACAAGTATCTCCACCCCAAATGGGACTCTGATTTCTCCCCTACACTGAAGGATGAATCAAGCAAAGTAATTTAAGGCAGTGTTTCTAAAACTCTATTTCTTTTTTTTTATCTTTCTTTGTTTTCCAACTTCTCTTTTCAATTTTCAACGTGTGTGTGTCTGTGTGCACATGCACACAACCAGATGTCATTTAAAAAATAATAATAAAGTTATTTATTTATTTTGGGCTGCATTGTGTCTTCGTTGCTGCGTGCTGGCCTTTCTCTAGTTGTGGCAAGCGGGGGCTACTCTTTTTTGCAGTGCACAGGCTCCTCAATGCAGTGGCTTCTCTTGTTGCGGAGCACTGGCTCTAGGTGTGTGGGCTTCCGTAGTTGTGGTGTGTGGGCTCAGTAGTTGTGGCGTGTGGGCTCAGCTGCTCCACAGCATGTGGGATCTTCCCTGACCAGGGGTCGAACTCATGTCCCCTGCATTGTCAGGTGGATTCTTATCCACTGCGCCATTAGGGAAGTCCCTCCAGATGTCATTTTAAGTGAATGTTTCCAAAAAACCTGTTCTCATTCTACAGGTTTTATGATCAGTAAAATTTGGTCCCAGATTTTCTAACGAATTCTTGGTCTGTTCTAATGTTTACCCAGTTCATAGTGATGACGTCAGGACATTTGAGTGTTCCCCCCAGAATTCATCTGTGCCTCTGAAGGTCAAATGTGTGAATTAAATTCCTGCTCTTTGCCCTTCCCCGACGTCCGCACCATCTTGGCCCAGCGTTGCCTTCCTCGATTTTTGCATTGGGGAAAAATTGCCCAGGTTGCATGCTTGCCTCATCGACAAATCCCAACCTTTGTGTCTCAGAAGCATCTCAGGGGCCCTTCCTTCCTCCCCTTCTGGCTGAGTCCACCACCGCCCCCCAGGTTCCTGCGAGATCATCCAATGTCCTCGCTCCCGCTCCTCATCACCCTACACCACCACTGGCTGTCTTCTTGAAATGCACGCCAGGCCCTCTTCACCTGCTCCAGGAGGCACGTCTAAGCTCTTTACCTGTCACGGCTGGGTCTCGGCCACCACAGCGCCCCCCTCCTTCTTGCCTCCAGAGCAGACACAAGGGCAGTGACTCACGGCCCTTCCTCAGCACCCCCTGACCTCTTCAGCCTGTGGGTCTTTCTGTCCTTGACTTCTTGTGCTTTGACTTTCACATTATTGGATGGGGCCATGTCTTCAAAGCCCTTCCTGACTATCCCACGCTAACCGATCACTCTCTCCCTCCTGCCCCTGGGCACACCTGGCTTCTCTGACAGCACCTGTCAAGGTGGGGTAGCTGTTTATTTGCACCTCTCCATCCCCCAGGACAAGGTGTGCTCCCTGAGGTGGGGTCAGTCACTCAGTTAATTCAACTGTTTTCCTGCTTCCCGGCATATGGTCAGCACCTCCAAGGCATTTATGGATTGAATAAATGAATGCATTTCCACATCTCCTTAAGAGAAGTGCCAACTCGTTAATTACTCTCACCTGTCCATTAAGACAAAGGACCAAGCGATCTGATTGAATTACTTTTTGCACATTTTCAGGATCTCTATGAATTAGGTTATGAATTTTCTGTCCCAATCAGGGGCACATTAGGAAGTGATGAGAGGTCTGTTCCACTGCATCTCTAAGGCTCTCTTCAACCTCAAATCGCTGCCAGCTTGAGGGTTCCTTGGGTTCCATGCGCCTGTCTAGGCATGCACACATGCCTCCATGCAGGTACATGTACACGTGTGCAGGAACGCATGCACACGGCACATGTGTGCACATATAAGCACACGTGGGCTCATGTGCATGCATGCGTACTCACGTCAGGTGCCCGTCCGTGCACACATCCACCTGCGTGTGGAAGAGACTGAAGGGCTGCATCATACACTTACCGAGGGCTCAGCTCATTCATCCTTCTAAGCAAACTTTCACATTGATTACTAAGTATCACAACAACCTTTGAGATGGGCATTATTTAAAATGTGGGCATGTATCATAGGTAAACTGAGGCTTAGAATGGTTGACTAGCTTGCCGTCCGTCAAAGAGCCATGGCAGGTAGTGCTGTGTCTCGGGGGTGGAGTTAGAACCCCATTCATTCTCCTGTGCTCCCTACCGCCTCATCCCGCCCCCTCCAGCACAGCATCTCTCCCCCTCTGCTCGCTGGGTAACTGATGCACGTTCACTTCTCAGTGCGTTTATGTCTCGGACAACTTTTGGGTGAGAAATTACTAGGAATAATGATGACAAGCCAGTCACACGGAATTCTGGCCTTTGGAGTAGCAGCAGAAAGACACTCTGAAAAGAGACTACCAATCTGCACCGTGATCAGCGCTGCAGGCTATTACCATGTGAAATGCTAGGCTGATGCCTGGGCATTATAAATGGAGAGGCAAACATGTACCAGAGCTCAAATTTACTTGCAAATAAAGTCCAGAATTAGCTGAAAAATCAATGTACCTTTATTTTTTATTTTTACCTTTCAGACGTAGATTTTAAGTATTTTCTTCAAAAAGTGAAAACATTTAAATCTATATATGTACAAACACACATACACAGTTATTTCCCCTTATAAGTACTCACACACCCATCCCCAAATTATGTTTTACAGGAAGAATTGGCCTATTTTCTTTTTAATAAAAAATTTTAAAAAGAAATCTAATTGCATATAACATATATTCAGGTGTACAACATAATGATTGAATATTTGTATATACTACAAAATGATCTCCTCAATCAGTCTAGTTAACACCCATCTACTTTCTAACAGACCTAAGAATGACCTCTTCTCCTTTCATAGACCGAATGCTAGTTGCTTCTTTGAAGATCGCCAACTGTTTTCAATGAAAGCAAATCAGAAACACAGAGAAACCAGTCTGTTTTATGAACTCACTCTGATGATAGTGAGGAAGGCTAACATCTGTTGACATTACAAATGTGTTCCTGAATCTAATGAGGGCACAGCAAGCCTGTAGGGATGAGTGAGAAGAAGTCTAGAATGTGTTTCTCTACTTCCAAAATAAATAAACGACTGGCTTGTCATCACTTTTCCTAGTTATTTCTCACCAAAAAGTAAACATGCTGTTCGAGACATAAACCCACTGGGAAATAAATGTGCATTAGGTACCCAGCGAGCAGAGGAGGAGAGAAGAAAAACCGAAACAGAACTCGGCTCTGGAGGTCCATCCAAAGTCAACCCTGAGATCTAGGACCATCATGCTGTGTGAAGAACTTAGGGAATGTTGATGGAAAATGCACATTCATGAGTTAATCACTGACAGAGCTCGAGATAGCCACGGAGCCTCTGAATCACCTCCAAATCCCTCTTGGGTGACAGGAAGTGTGGCCCCTGTGGCCACCCGGAACATCTACACTAGTGATAAGTGAGTGGTCGAGGATACGTGAGCTACTCAGGTGAAAAACGGGTGGACAGCACAAGCCAGGTAGCAAATAACACTCCCCCAAAGAGGAAGAGCAGTTTAATGCATTCCTTTTACCCCCATAACATTAAGTTTTTGTTCTTAGGCAAGCTGTGCTAAGTATGCAGAGAAAACATTTAATTTCTGTCACTGCTGCTGCCCTGAGGCTCACGAAGCAGGAGGATCCCTGAGATGGGAGCCCCAAGTCCAAGGTTCCAGCTCTGCCCTGGGAGAAATTAGCTCCATGACATTGCTCTAGTCCCTGAATTTACACATTTCTTGGTTTTTCTCCCTAGTGGGATGGGCTAGATGACTAACACCTATGCCCTTCTGCCTTAAAAGTCTTCCCTCTGTTATCCCATGAGGAAAGCACACAAACATGTTTCTCAGGCTCCTAAGTTTGGCTGTCTTCCCATTTTGAGCCTTGGAGAAGCATCACCAAAAGGAAAGTTGTAAGTGCCTCTTGGGTGCAGTAAAGGTGGTAACGAAAGCTGCAGTAAGTCTTCCATCCTCAGTTTCTAGAGAACACCAGCCTGGAGACCTAATTTTAAGATAACTGAAAAGTTGCCTACTTCCAGGTGTATGAGGTTAAAAAAAGTATAACAATTTTGTGTGGAAACCATTCCAAAAGCTTAATCACTATTCTGCCTTTTTAAACATAATATCTCAAATCTGGATTAACTTTTAATGATGCCTCAGGATCATTTTCATAAACATTTTATAATTATGCTTCCGTGTGTGTTATGGACTGAACATCTCTGCCTAAAATCTACATGTTGAAGCGCTAATCCACAATGTACCTTTGGGAAGTAATTCAGTTTAGATGAGGTCTTCAGGGTGGGGCACCCAGGATGGGATGAGTGCCCTGATAAGAAGAGGAAGGGACACCAGAGCATCCTCTCTCTGCCATGTGAGGGACACAGCTGGAAAGCAGCGGTCCTCAGAACCCATCCCTGCTGGCGCCCTGGTCTCTGGCTTCCAACCTCAAGAACCGTGAGATGAGATGTCTGTTGTTGAAGCCCCTCCATCTGTGGCTTTCTCTTACAGTATCCTGAGTGGACTCGGACACACTGTTAGCGAACATTTTTCAGGGCATACGTACAGCAGCCTTGACCCTCATTTGGAAACCTGCTATTTCCAATGAGGCCAGAAAACTAGGCCTCCTGAACAAGGACAACTGTGTGTAAGATGAGGGAGGAGGCTCCAGCGAGTACATCCCGTGGAATCTGCTGCATGTGCTGAGCATTGGACGAGCCGTCTTCTTGCTTCCAGGGAGCTTCCACAGTTCCCAATGGAGCAGTTCTTGTACTTCCTCTGGCAGATGAGGCGGGTCATCAGGGGTGCGTGTGGGTGAAGGTCAGGTTGCCTGCTGCTCAGCCTCAGGGAGGGAAATCTCACCAACACCACTGGGGTTCGTTTTGTCTGGGTGATTTTAGAACTAGTTTACCTCCTTCTGAATGACTGATATTTATCAGGCTGGGATCCCTGTTACGAATGAGGGTGAGGCTCTGTGTTAAGATCCCTCATTCACCCAGTGTCCTCTATTCCTGTGTAACAGCCATCTTAAACTTCATGTACAGCCACATGGGTCTTCAGGCTGACGGTTCAGCTGGGTGGTTCTCACTGGGGTCTTTCCTATGGGAACAATTAGACCGAGCCTGGGGCTGGAGTCGGCTCATGAGAAGACCCACGGCCCTGTGGTCCTGGGCCTCTGCCTATGTCTTAATGTCACCTCCCCTTAAGGCTTTTCCCTGGGGGGCTCAGGGCTTCGGGTGGAAGCTGGCCCACCTTTTCCATTGACTTTGGACGGTGTACAGCACCCCTTCTGCCCCGTCCTATTCACCAGAAACAAGGCACTCAGGTCCACCCAGGGCAAAGGGAGGAGGTTTCCACACCCCCTCTTGATGGGAGGAGTTTCAGAGAATGGGGGGACAAGTTTAAGCCATCTCACAAGTCAAGATCTGGCCTCTGACCGAGCCTTGGACGCACCCCTTCCTTCTCGCCCTCCCTCTTTCCTCTCGTCTGTGGGTCACCGAGGGTAGGATCAGGAAAAGGCTAGGAGACCACTGTTCCTTCACTGAGTCTTCAAATTACTTGCTCTACCATGGCCGCATTTTCACAGAGGAAAACTGAGGCCAGGTACAGGCAGACCTCGGCAATACTGAGGGTTTTGTTCCAGACCCACAATAAAGCAACTATTGCAATGAAGCCAGTTTACACCTGCACTATATGTTATAGGGTTATGGTCACACTAGACTGTAGTCTAGTAAGCGTGCAAAACATTCTATCTAAAAAACAATGTACATGCCTTAATTTAAAAATATGTTATTGCTAAAAAGAACTCACATCTGACAATGCCAGATTACCACAAACGTTCAACTTGTAAAAAACTCAGTATCTGAGAAGTGCAATAAAGCAAAGCACAATAAAACGAGGTGTGCCTCTAGTTTGAATCATTCTACCCATTTTTAGTAGCACAGCCGGCAGTAGGACCCCAGAAAGTTTCAATTTTCTATGGAAAACAAGAGAATTAAGTGACTCAAAGTGCCATCCCTGGGGGTTGTTCAGAGGGGCCAGGTCAAGGCGGGAGGGGTTTCCCACCTCTGGTGCTGCCCACTTGTTGGCCACCCTGGGGAGAGTTTCTGGGTGGGTTGAGTGTTGGGGAATAGTGGTCTCCACACTGTCATTCCCCAATGCTTGTAGACAGGTCCCCTTCCTGAAATGGAGATCACTGTGCAGGATGTTTCTTTCTTTTTTTATTTTACGGTACACAGGCCTCTCACTGTTGTGGCCTCTCCCATTGCGGAGCACAGGCTCTGGATGCGCAGGCTCAGCGGCCATGGCTCACGGGCCCAGCTGCTCTGTGGCTTGTGGGATCTTCCCTGACCGGGGCATGAACCCGTGTCCCCTGCATCGGCAGGTGGACTCTCAACCACTGCGCCACCAGGGAAGCCCTGTGCAGGATGTTTCTTGAGCACATGCTTTGGGGACAGGGCCTGACGAAGAGAGTCCCAGTGGACCCTATGCGGCATTCGGCAGTGGAGTGCCTCCTCAGAGTGGTCCTGAGGGCAGCCCAGATGCCCGGTCTTTGTAGACGAGCATCAATGGTCACTGGATGTCATGCCTGAAAGGGGCATGGGCTGGGTTCTCGATGGGTCTGGGCAGCTGACCCATCCTTGAAAGACTAATGCAAAGACCATCGGCCAGGACACTTGTGGCAGCTGGGAGTCCTTCCTTTAAGGGGTGGGGACATCAGCAGCAAATCCCTGGGGTTTGTTGTGAACCACGAACGGCAAAGGGCACTGGCCAACGGCCCTCCTGAGGCCAGCAGAGGTACCAGGATGCCGTGTCTAAAGGCGTCCCCTGGCTGACTGTTAGAAGGTGTTGAGTGTGCTGTGAAATTCACTGGCAGCAAAGGTGAAACCAGCGCCTTGATTTTCCAGATCCCCCCCAGTTCATCAGCTCACTGTCTGAGCCAGGATGCGCGCCCCTCCTACAAAACAGACAGCTGGCAGTCGGAGGTGGGGGCATCCCAGTTCTGGCCCCTTAGAACTGGCATGCTCCAGCCTGCCTGTCACCCCCGACAGCAGGTTCTCAAGGAGAGCCAGCTGAATTGAAATTTCAGCTCACTGACTTGGCTGTCTCCCCAGCCTGAGAAAACAGCCCTTTTATAAACACGCAGAACTGGAGCTGGGAGCGAGAGGAGGAGCCCGAGCTCTTGCCTAAGTGCATCCGGCAAAATGGACTTTTCCGTCAATGAGAACACAGCCCCGCTTTGACTTCTCCTGTGTGCTTTGGCAGTTTCGGCATGGCTGTAAAATTTATCCAAGGAAAACTGGCATTTATCTTGGGCTCACTTGCACCCGGCAAAACTGATAAACAGATGGGGGCTGGCCAGGCCACAGTTAATTTGGTTAGCACTTTACAAAACACAAATGTCACCCTTTATTCCTGCTGGGGTTATTTACTGCTAACTGGGAAGTTATTGGTCTGTTATAGTCTAACAGGATCATTCACAGCATTTAAAGGATCCACTCCCCAATTTTTGTGAGGCACTATCCATTATAAAGTGTGGAGGGGTGGGGCAGGGGATGCCCAGGGTGGAAAGGGACTTCCTGGCTCTCTTGGCCATAAAGGACTGAAGCAGCCCTGCTGGGTTTGCATGTGCACACAGGACACAGATCAGAAAGGTCGTGGGGGGAAAAAAAGAGAAGGAAAGGAAGAAATCAGCAAGCTCTGTTGGGGAAGCTTGCAAAGGAGATCAAAATTCAGGCCAAATGTCCCACCCTGGTGTCTCAGCTTCTTTCTTTTTGTGTCCCAGCTAAAGGCGCCATGGGGATCAGAGACCTCATCGTGGTCTGTTTACTTTGGGAACAATTGCTGATGTATGAATACTAATGCCTCCCTCCGACCACGACTAATTGAATTGCAGCGGGCGGGCAGCGGAGGGGTTCTGCTGGCCAGTCTATCGCGGCAGCTTCTTGAGGAGCTGAGGATGGTGATTGATGCCACCCGCGTCCCTGAGAGCACACTTGAACACCTAAGAGCAGGGATATGAACTTGCATTCTGAGTTTCTATTAACCAGGCCTCTCAGAGAGGCGGTGAACATTAGGAGTCAAAGGTGGGCTTGGTGGTTGAAAGGATGGGGGGCAGCCTGTCCCCCAGGCTCCTGCCTCTCACCTGAAGTCAGACGAGTCCGGGTGGTGGGGATGAAACAGGGAACATCAGTCCAGGGACCCGAAGGCTGGCTGGGGCCGTCTCTGCTGAGGCCAGGACCCCCGAAAACACTTGGCTTGTTTGGGGTGTGGTGGGAGCCCCTGCTTGAAAAACAAAAAAAGCGAAACAACCAGAGGTTTGTCCTGTAGGAGGATGTTCTGACGCTGGCACATGAGGGAGAGAGGGGAGGGTGTGGGGAGTAGTTGAAAACGGTCTGTGGCCGTGTCTCCATCCTAACAAAGGATCACACGGGGACCCTAACGTTTGGCCGTCCTGGTTGTCTGTGCTGTGTTTACACAGCAGAACTGTGCAGCTGGGACCCCGGGCTCAGTGGGACTTTGTTCTCCCAGTGAGAAGCTGACCCCTGCTGAACTGCCTTCAGGGCAGCGGACGCTGCCCACCAGCCTGGAGGTCTGGACACCGTGGAAGTTGTCCAACTCGAGGGCCACTGGTTCCCACCTCGGGTGCATTTAGTCTGGGCCAAGCCCCAGACTGGCCCCTTTCATGAGAGCTGTGCTGCCACCCTGGCCACTCCTGGTGGCAGAGGCTGGCACTCGGCTTGGTCCAGGCACGGGGGGGATGGAGAGGGAGATTGCACGGGTCCGGGCCTGGAGCAGCCTGGGAAACCACGGCTGCCTGGTATCTAGACTCTCCAAGCTTTAAATTCACTCCATACACTTTCTTCTTAATTTTCTCATCAGCTTCCTAAGCTTTAAAAAATTAGCCATCAGTGTTATGACCAACAGTTATTTTTCTGCACATAAGTTCCCAGCTCCTTTTTCCCTTTTAAGTATGAAATACCCTCTGCTCATTCTGAACTTTGCAGAAATAAAGGATGTCTTATTCTTATAAATAGATTTTTTTAAAAATCTTTTAAAATGTTTCTATCTTATTTACCTATTTGTCTGTCTGTCTGTCTATCTATCTATCTATCTATCTTTGGGAATAAAATAAAACCCAGAGGGGAAGGCAAGTCTAAGGGAGCAGCCCACCTCAGGCAAGCACAGGGGACACGGGCTTCCCTGGTGGCACAGTTGTTGAGAGTCTGCCTGCCGATGCAGGGGACACGGGTTTGTGCCCCGGTCCGGGAGGATCCCACATGCCGCGGAGCGGCTGGATCCGTGAGCCATGGCCGCTGAGCCTGCGCGTCCGGAGCCTGTGCTCCGCAACGAGAGAGGCCACAACAGTGAGAGGCCCGTATACCGCAAAAAATAAAAATATAAAAGAATAGGGGACAAGATGCTGTTTCATGCAGCCAAGCGGCCACGAGTAATTCTGCATCTATGAAGAAAAGTGATCTTTCCCTATATCCTGCTTCCTAACCCCACTTGACCAAACGGACAAGAAGATGTGTGAGGAAAATGGTAATTTTTCCTATGCTTGTACCAAACATGAAATATTTTCAATCCCTCTAATCCAAGCTGTTTTAGTCCGTGGTTTCCAATCCCCAGTCCCACCCAGTAAACAAACAGCATGACCACCCCAGCGTGGGCCATGTCCTGGGGTTAAGATATTCCACCGAGAATCCGTCGCTCTTCTTAGCTGATATTCATGACCACTATTCTTGTGCTTTGAATACCAAACAAAGGAGATAGAGCTGGCTTAGCGGCTGCACAAGTGAGGGGAGGAATGGTCAGGAGAAGCATTCACCCTGCAATTTGTATTTAGGAAATAAATATTCCAGACCCTTGCCAGGAAACTGTGTTTTTTCCTTTGTTATAAAGCAGTAGGGTTAATTATGAAACAAGTCAAATTTCTAGAAAGACTGCAGAAGACAGACTGTCTGCCTGAGTCTATGTCCAGATCCTTGTAACCCCGCTCCCTTTGGCTTAGAGACCTGGAGGCGAGTCGTGCCATCTGATGGAGGGGCTCCGAGTGGGACCACCGCCCAGAACTTTCCTCACCCCAGCACTGCCTTATTGTAACTTCACACTCTGGATCTAGGTGTCATGTACACACCCCCTCCTCTGCCCAATGAAATACAGCTCAAAGGGGTGTTTAAGGAGAAAGTGATCAGGGTATAGGGGAGAGCTGCAGGGCAGAGGGCAGTGTTTCCAAGAGAGGGGAGAGTGATTCCAGAGAAGAGAAAGCGGAAATCAAAGGTGCATCTGATCACCGCACCATGTCACTGGGACAGCCTGGGACCCACACCTGCTAAGCACGTCTCCCAGCATGAACGGTTTGGTAGGTGGGACCTAGTTACAGTTTTTTTTCTCTGTGAAAGTCAGGCATCAAAGTTAGTGGGGGCTATAGAGAAGTGATGACACTTTAGTCTATTACTACGCATCCTTCATGCCGTGCTCTGAGCACTTCCAACATTCCAGGCTCACTTTCATCCTCCTGATAACGGAGGGGGACATGTGATTACCATCCCTTTTTGCATATGCTGGAACTGAGGCACAGAGAGGGCAGGTCAATGCCAGGTAGCCTGACCTGGTCTGTCCCCTAATCACACACGCACGGGCCTGCAGGAATTCCTGGACTCAGGCCTAACAGGGACGTTCCGCACCCTGACCCCTGGGCTGCGCATTTGAAGTTTCTGAGAACGTTTATCACCCAGACGTGGACAACACCCACGACAGAGGGCGTGTAATGGAATTAGAATGGGGCGGATTACAAGTTACCCGTGGGTTGTCTGGAAGACCTCCTGCTCCCCGAGCGTCAGGCAACGTGTAACCAAGACAAGACTCAGGACTCAAGACGACAAGTCACCTTCCCAAACTCCATCCAAAGCGACTGCTTTTCTGGCAGCCTCAAGCACAGTTGGCTAGCAGGATATAAGTTAGTGCAACCTTTTTGAGACATTAACCACTAAAGTCTAAATGGGTGTATCCTTTTACTTAGTAAGTCTATTTCTGTGTGCTCATTCCATAGAAAAACATACAGTTTTGCAAAGACCCGTTCAGGGATGGTCGTTGTGGCTTTATCTGAAATAGCAAAGTTCCAAACACCAGAAATGTCCTTCTAAGGAGGACTGTTGGAATAAACTATCTTTTATATGCTAGATGTCTACTAAAAGCAAAACGATGCATCTGAATAACCTAAAATGGAAAATTACCCTAGATATTTTATTAAATGAATAAAGAAGTCTATAGGCAGAAATATCCCTCTTTTATAAAATAATTGTTTTATGAAATAATCATCACACAGGGATATGGTGGAAAACATTATGGGAACAAATACTTTAATCAGCTCAGAGTGGTGACCTCTGGGAGCTCAGAGAGCATACCTGCTATCTACGTTATGTTGACCTATGTTCTTTAAATCTTTATTTCTTAATCAATATGTGTATTTTAACAGAAAAGAAGATATTCAAAATTTATTGTGTTTCTCAGAAAATCCTCAGGGATGACCCACCATCACCTAGAAACCGTGTTTTATAACGTCTGCAAGTGAGGTCATCCAAGCTAGTTCCTCATCAAAAATTTTTTATGACTCAAGAGGTAATTATGTCTGTTACCATTTCTTCTCATGCCTGTTCCTTCCCCTACCTCTCTGATGTCTGAAATTACTTTAATAGAATTAATCCTCAGTATTCAGAGATTCTATATTTGTGAATTGGCCGACTTTCCTCTCTGGTCTCTGTTCCTTCTAAGGAAAATCTAAGGAAAATCCAGCCTCTTCATAAAAATCCCAGAGAGCTCCACTCCGGCTCCATTTCAGGCTGTGTCAGATCAGGTTGAGAGGTGGGAACGCCTAGAGGGGATGCTGTGAGATGCTGTCTTCATCCTCCATCAAAGTGGGACTCATAACTCTGGCTGCTGGGAGGGCCCCACTGGACGCCACAGTGGGCCAGAGTGCCTCAGATCAAGCCCTGCCCATATCCCATGACTGGTGGCTCTGGGTGGCCCCAAGCTGGACCATCTCTGACATCCAGGATGACCTTAAAAATCCTTCCCAACTACAGGGCTGCACCTGGCTTTGCCTATCTTCATATTCTTCAGTTATTTTCTCCTTCCCCCCACTCTTTGCAAAATATTTCACACTTAAATCCCTTGAGGATAATGAAGAAACTGAGTTGAAGTGGCTTTTTCCCACGTCTTGGAATTAGTCATACGCAATGAATTTCTGGCAGTGTCCTCCCCCCTGTATTGTCTTTTGGAAAGACAGTAACTCCCCTGAGCTAGGACATTTCCAACAAGAGTGGAACATCCTTTTGTTGGATATTTGGATCCCATGGCCGCTACTTCATTTGGCAGAAAGTACATTTGGCTTAATGACTTCCTTGGGTCTTTCGCCTCTGATTTTCCTAGAAATTTATCTGCTTGCCTGGCATGGAAATAGAAGAAAAATGCACACCACGCTCTACAGGTAAAGGACCTGGGCTAGAATCGGCCCAAAGCAGTAGCTCTGATGCCTTTTCCTTCTTTCCTGATATTCTATTTTGTTAAAATCTTGATTCAATAATTGAATCGTTTTCTTTCATTTCCCCCATCTAGTAGCTTTCATTTTTTTTCTGGCTCTAATAATTTTGAAATGACTTTTTTTCATATCTTGGGATAAACTTATAATAGCTTAACATTTTATCTTGGAATTTTTAACATTTTGAAATAATGTCTAAGTTTACATTTCACTAAATTTCAAAACCAATTATTTTCCTACTGAATAAATTTTCCGTAACAGCATATACAATTTTGATAATGCATTCATGTAATACTTTATAGATTATTAATAATAAACAGATATTAATTTCTACATGATTCATGTTGTAATTAAGGTAATTCAATTTAAACTGGGGACCAGCAATTTCACCTTGGTACTTTAAAAGACAACAGATATTATGAATGTCAATAAGAATATTACATATTGCACTATGCCATTCACAATAAGGATTTTTTTAAATTTTACATGTGAAGGTCCTCACCCATGAGTTCACTACTCACAGACTTCTTATTTAGAAGTACAGGTTATTTTAGGCGCTAGATTGCCGCTATCTTTTGATTATCCTAATTCCTTAAGTTAAAAAGAAGAGTTACTTTACTTCCATTGTCAAAATTGTTGTAATATTCTAATTTTCTTAGATCATGACTTCTTATTGGCATCTGCTGGAAAAGTCTAATAACAAATAGATCATTCCTGGGTGTCAACAATGTTATGATAAAAACAGAGAAAAAATATCACAGTGACAAGATGTCAGTGATGTGAAGATCATTCCTGGGTGTCAACAATGTTATGACAAAAACAGAGACAAAAAATCACTACAAGATGTCTTGTTTGGGTCACAGTTTCACATGATGCCAGAAACATGGCAGGCCCTGAATAGCACTAACAGTGTCACTGATCATATTATGACGGAGTGTTCTTTTCTCATTTGTAAAATGTGCCGACATTTATAAGACGGGGTGACACAGAGTAAACACTCGATAAAGGTGAGTTTCTTTTTTGACTTTTCATTCAAGAGGGGAAAACCTCCTTCGAAATGTGCAAAATTGCAGAAGTTTTAAAAAGAGAGTTTTATATATAGAACAATGCTTGTTTGAGGTTTCCTAATATGTGGGTTGAAAGCCAGCCATTAATGGGCAAGATTTGGGTTTCACTCATCTCTTCTAATTCATTTAAAAACACTAGCATTTGTAATTCAAGTCTCCATGGCTAAATGAATGAATAAACAAAATATAGTGTATAAATACAATGGAATATTGTTTAGCCTTAAAAAGGAAGAAAGTTTCTGATACACACTCTAAAACAGATGGAAATGATGCTGAGTGAAAGAATCCTGACATAAAAGGACAAATGCTGTAGGATTCCACTTATATGAGATGCCTAGAATTATCCAACTCACAGCGAGGGCGAACACTTGTTTCCAGCAGCTGGGGTGGGTGGAGGATGGGGAGCTGGAGTTTAATGGGTACAAAGTGCCAGTTTTGCAAGATGAAACGTTCTGCAGATTGGTTGCACAACCATGTCAATGTACTAACATTACTGAACTGTGCACTTAAAAATGGTTAAGATGGGACTTCCCTGGTGGTGCAGTGGTTAAGAATCCGCCTGCCAATGCTGGGGACATGGGTTCGAGCCCTGGTCTGGGAAGATCACACATGCTGCGGAGCAACTAAGCTCGTGAGCCACAACTACTGAGCCTGCGCTCTAGAGCCCATGAGCCACAACTACAGAGCCTGCGTGCCACAACTACTGACACCCACATGCCTAGAGCCCATGCTCTGCAACAAGAGAAGCCACTGCAACGAGAAGCCCATGCACCGCAACAAAGAGTAGCCACCACTCGCCACAACTAGAGGAAGCCTGCGTGCAGCAACAAAGACCCAATGCAGCCAAAAAAAAAAAAAAAGGTTAAGATGGTAAATTTTATTTTATGTGTATTTTATCAGTTTTTAAGAAAATTTTTAAGTGATCAGAAAGTTATGGAATCTGCCCAGACGTTATTAAGAAAATGGGAAGAGCCACAATGCAGAACACAGTTGGAAGCAGGAACTAAACAGAAATAAAACGTGTTCTAAAAACATTCCTAATTTTTTTTTTTAAACCAAGCACTGTATGCTACTGTATGCTAGACCAGGAAGACAGTGCCTACTGCCAGACGGTGAGATATATGTGAATGGACCATTAGATGTGGAAGGACAATGTCGACCACCCCAACATCACCATCTGGGTGAGCTTTGAAAACAGGAGAGTTACCCTGAGGCTATGCTTGGACACCCATCAATAACCCTTCTGAACGCAGCCTCAGCCTAACCTTAGTGCCCCCTTCTTCCCAATGCACCATCTTAGTGTGAAATTTACAGGTCAGGGATGGAGAAGGGCTAGAGAGTGCCCACACATGCAGTGCATTAAGGGTGAGGAGGCCAAGGTTGCGGGAGGTACACGCAGGCCCCAGCTCCCCAGCCAGGGAACTTCCTGCTGAGTCCAGCCCTTCCCCTCCTCCTGTACATGCCCACAATCACACATCCTCATCTTTCCTCTGCCTAGAAAAGTTTATTTTTTAGGGACTTCTCTCAACAGTCATGGAGTTTATTGAATGAGTGGATAGATGATTTGGATTGAAGAGCTGGCACAGGTGACTCTGTTTCTCACAGGTTGGGCATAAAAATTTCATCGTTTATGGATTTCATAAATGATGGAATATCGGGAGGTTGCTCTCCCATTGCATTGTCTGAAGGATAAAAATTAGTCTAAAGGGGAAAATCCTCATGCTGTTACTGCCATTCCCACCATTCTGGGTGTTTACACTGGCCTGACTTTGGGGATGCCCCCATGTCACTTTACTTGAGGAGAGCCCTGGAGTCCACTCTCCCAGCAAGAACAGCAGACTAGACTTCCCGGGACTGACACCCACTGGGAGCAGCCCTCAGCCAATGAGGGACAGACATTGGTGGATAAATACCCCAGCTACCTCGCTCCTGGGGGGAGAGGAGGCATAACTCAGAGGCACGTGTTCTGTGCTGTCCCCAGAGGTCCCCAGTGGAATGAGGCTCCAGTGCCCACGGTGGTTGATTTGCCTGCTAACTCTGCCTGCACTGGCTGCCTTTCCCTTCCACTCAGCTCAGGGCTTCCTGGAGCCACCTTCCAAATGAACTACTTGCCTGGAATTCTCACTCAGGACATTCTCTCCTCAATCAGATTCAGACACCCTTAGCCATCACTTTCATAGCTGCTTGTGAATTTCGCTTGTTTAAAGCAAAAGCCACCAAAAATGGTGGATGCATACAGATACGGTGACGGGGAAACATCTCAGCTCTCTAACTTTCCATCTGCTTTCATTCAAATATCCAGCCCAAATCCCAGGGTTTCCTTATTTGAACTGGTTTACTCAACCCACGTATAGACACTGAAATCCCCGCCAACTCAGTTTGCATGGCAATTTCAGGTCTGTGTACACTCCATAACTTAACTCTCCTGTAAAATTTCCACAGGGAAATCAACATCTGCCTGTATATTTATTTGTTTGTTTTTTGAAGTCACGTGGGCTGCCTGTGTTTATCAGCTCTGTCTAGCTTGCATATATTTTGCAGATAAGGACAAATCAGGAGACTACTCAGAATGTTTTCTCTTTAGATGCATTCTTATTTCTTAATATTTCCATGATTGGGAGGGAAGCACAGAGGAGAAACAAAGGTGGGGGGGAATAAATGTTATTTAAACTTTCAGCAGCTATGTTCACCCTTAAAAGGAAGCTGACTATTATAAGGAGAACAGTGTGGTTTCTTTTCTTAAAAGAGAGTGGGACTTCCCTGGTGGCGCAGTGGTTGAGAGTCCGCCTGCTGATGCAGGGGACACAGGTTCGGGCCCCGGTCCGGGAAGATCCCACATGCCGTGGAGCGGCTGGGCCCGTGAGCCATGGTCTCTGAGCCTGCGTGTCTAGAGCCTGTGCTCCGCAACGGGAGAGGCCACAACAGTGAGAAGCCCGTGTACCGCAAAAAAAAAAAAAAAAAAAAAGAGAGAGAGAGTGAAGCATCTCCTTCATTTATTTCAAATAATAACAATGTGATGGAATAGTGGAGAGAGGGTACAGGTTGGATTGTGCACTCAAAATAGAGCAACAAATTCCCAGGATGTCAGACTATTCAGCAGGCTCCAGCAGGACCACTCATTCCACCAGGCAAATGCCCACTGCCCCCTGTTCCAGAGTAGGTGTCAAATCCTCCAGGTTTACATTCAATAAATTCATATTGAATAGCCCCTTTGAGCTGGTCCTGTGTTAGCATAAAGAAAACAAAGATGATTAGGACATTCTATCTTGACTCAAGAAACCCACAATCTGGCAGTGAAAACAAATCTAACAGATGTACAAATAAATGTGTTCAAGTAGGATGGGGTGAGCTAAAAGAAATAAAGAAATAAAAGCAGAGAAATATGTGTATTCTATGAAAGCAGCAGGGCTGAGAGGTTGAATCCACCTAGAGAAATTGAGAAAGGTTTTCTAGACCATCTCTCCTGAGATGGGTGTTGGAGGATGAAAGGTGTTGGCAAAGGGAAGAAGGCGGGAAGGGTATTTCAGGCCGAGAGAACAGCATGGGCACAAGAGTGGTGCTTGCAGGAATGGAATGGAGATGGCTGGCAACCCACACGCCCCAGCCTCCAGCTCCTGCTCCCAGATCTACACGGAGAATCCATTACATCGTTGGTAAACAAGAGTTGAGTCTCAGCGGACCTGAAATTTTGAGGAACCCTAGTAAGATGGAAGAGCCATAAACCTGGATGAAAGGGGGGATACTGCCCCAAGCAAGGGAAGAAAGGGCTTCTGTAAAACAAGGAGCAAGCTCTCTTTAGGGTTCCAAGCTCTGAGGCAGCTGGCAGAGGGGATTGAGGAAGCCCTAGGGCCACCCGAGGGTGGTGGGTTGGGAGACTGAGTAGGGGCTGCCCCATCCTCGTGGCCCTGCTGTGTTGCACAGCGGTGGCACCCGGGGCCACTCAGAGCCCCGCCGGAGACAAGGACGAGGACTGAGGGGCTGCTGATGCACAGGGGAGCCCAACGCCCTCAGCCCCGGGGGCAGCTCCCGCCCACAATCTGGCCAGCAGGATGGTCCCGACCTCCCTCTCCAGCGGTGAATGAGGTTGGGGAGGGGGATCATTAAAACATGGCTTAATAGGGAATTTCCAGTGTGAGAAAAACACACAACCAAGAATCATCCAACATTTCATTTCAAATGTGAGAAAAACACACAACCAAGAATCATCTAACGTTTACAGTAAATATGAAGTCCCCATAAAAAGACTTCCAGGTAAATATGTTGACCTGACAACACTTCTGTACCATCTTAAAAACAGCAACAACAACACCTTTCCATATTGTCTAAAAGGATGGAATTAGGGAAGGAAACTTCTGGGGACTTGGGGACTGGCATTAACCCTGGGGTGCTCTAGGCAGAGATTGGTCAGAGAGGGTAGAGCAAGTGAGTGGCAAAGACTAAGCGGTGTTACCCGTGGAACACACGAGTCCCAGGCGTGCTGTGAGTACAGAGGATCTGCCCGCGTGCACCGGAATGAGCTGGTGAAGCAGTGTAAGCATTTGTTTTGTGGGGCATGACGTGCAAAGAACATCTGTCTTGAGAGTCAGAGTGGTTTCTGTCTCCTTTCTCACAAGAGAGACACCCAACTCAGCAGAAAGAAGCTGTGACCAAAAGCTGGTTCGTTTACAAGAAGTAAAATGAAAATCCTCACAGGACAAGTGAGGAGAAGGCTTCTGTGACACAAGAGTGCGCTGAGAGGGGAAAGGACCCGATAGACCTTTGAAATGAGAATCCAGTTCTTCTACGCAGCGAGGGGGCTGAATAGAGGAATAGATGCAAAAAGGCCCTGAAAAACTCACAAATCAATGAGTTACATTCAAGAATGAAGGGAGAAAGACAGACAACTAGAAGACATAAAAGAGAGTTTAAGTGTGGAAAATGGATCTAAAAGATGCAAATTCCTTTCAGGAGGAGATGCAGATTAAAGTATCGATATTGTGGAAGACACAAGACAGGTAGAGAAATAGTGCAAGAAGTTTTTCCGGAGCTTAAAAAAGACATACACATACACAAAAGACTATGTTTCAGTTTTCTGAGCATGAAACACAAGACATGGAAACACCCACACTTTGAGTGAAACTGTAGGACACTAAAAGTGAAGACTAACTCTTAAAATCTTCTAGAACAGAAAAACAGCCTCTCTACAGAAGGAGTCAGAAATTGAAGACGATACAGCAATTGCATTGAGTTCTAGAATTCTATACCCAACAGACACTATAATTCAAGGGCTGGACCGTGTGAATCAATGAATCAGAGGGACAAAGGGAAAAAAATAGGGGGAAAAATTGGTTTACTGTTGAAAAGTAACAACTCAAAACTAACAACCTACAGCAGCTCTGTCCAATAGAAATCAAATAGAAAAATAATGTGGGCCGCATATATAATTTTAAATTTCCTAGTAGTCACATTCAGAAAGGGCAAAAATGTAGAATGAATTTAACAATATATTTTGTTTAAACAAATATATTTAAAATATTACCACTTCAACATGTAATCAATATTAAGATATTAATGAGGAATTTTACATTCTTTTGGCCTAAGTCTTTGAAATGTGGTGTGTATCTAACACTTACAGCACCTCTCCATCCAGAAGAGGCACGTTTCCAGGGCTAGGTAGCCACAGGTGGCCAGTGGTGACTGGCCTGGTCGGCAGTTCTAGGTGACCTCGACATGGTGAGAGGCAGGGGAAGAAGGGAGGAAAATAAAGTCTTATTTGGGAGGGAAACTAATTCTAGATGTTGATAAAAATGAAATTGTAATGCATTTAATCACAGGGTAAGTGATTATAAAAATAATCACTGAAGAACAGAAATAAAATGTATAATTTCCAGAACATTGAAAAAATGTAAAACAAAGTTGATAAATCCAATCAAAGCCTGCGTGCACATAGTCAATAAGCTTTAAAAAGGAAATTGAAAAGTGAAAATTTGGCATGAACATGTCCAAATAAATCAGTGATCACAACTAATATGAAGGGGTGAGATTTAAGTGTTTAGAGACAAGAGATGTTCAGACTGAATTTAAAAAGGGAAAAACTTCTGGCCAAGTCCTGTTTAAGATACACACACGCTTGAAACAAAAAGAAGAGAACTGTGGAAAATAATAAACAGAAAAAATGTGCAAAACAGATACTACCCAAAAAAGCAAGTATGCTAATGCCAGAAAACAGAATTCAAACAAAAAGCTTTAAAAAAGCAAATAATATTTCATATTGGTAAATTGATTTCATATTGAACAACAAATCAAGAAGATGTATTTATATTCATGAAAATTTATAGGTTCAAATAATATAAAACTAAAACTATGAAGAATATAAAGAAATTTACAATTCTAAACATATAGGTAGGAGATTTTAACACAATTCTCTTGGAATTCAGAACATCAAATATGCAGAAATAAGTAAAAATCAAGGAGATTCAAATAATGCAGTTAATATATTTGATCTAAACACTATGTACTAATCTTTCTTGCCCCAAAGCAGAAAATGTACATTTTTTTCTTAATCAAACGAGTAATTATAAAAGTCTCCAAACGTACACAAAATAGCAACGTGCCAGGCCTGCTGGGTACCCCCAACCCCAAGATGTCTGTTGCTCCAGAACAGCTCTCCACTCTGTGAGGGGGACCTTCAGGGACCAGGGCTTCCCGCCCTCTGGCTTCGGGATGGATCTGCTCACAGTGAGGGTGGGGGGACCCAGCATTGGACTAAAGGTTGGGGTCTCTCCCACACACCCTGACAGTCACGCTGCCTCTTCACAGAGCTCTCCACCTCTGGGGCCTGAAAATGGGCCCCTCTTCTCTCCCCTCCAAGCCATCTCTCTTGAACAAATGCCATCAACACTTCGCTTTTCTTGATTTATCTGTTCCCAACCCTGACACCCATGGTCTTTTATTTGCGAAGAAGCGTTATTTTAAAGAACGTCTCAGGCACTTTCACTCCTAAATACTTAATATGCATCTCAAAAATAGGAATTTTGACCCTTAATAAAAGAAGGAGATGATTGTTAAAAATAATAAAATAAAAATATTTCCTTGATAACATTGAATATCTAGACAATTTTCAAGTTTCCCTAATTATCCAAATATGCCATCTTACAGTCTGTTTGAATCAGGATTTTTAAAGCCTATTAATTCTTAAGTCTCTTTTCATCTGAAATAATCCCCCTTTCTCCCATGCTGTTGTCTTGTTGAAGTCACTGGGGCTGTAGAAAGCCACATTCTGGATTGCCCTGGCTCTGTCCTCCTGGTGTCCCGTAACCTGTAACTCCACCCCCATACGGTCCTAGACTGGAGATTGAATGCAAAGACCTCAACAAATGTATGTTACTTTTCTTTTATAAGAATGCTTCACACGTTGTGCTGTGTACTTCACGTTACATCATGCTAGAACTTATATCATATCCACTTGTGAAGCTGTCATAGATCCTAATATTGACCAGTGTGGTCAAGTGAGAGTTTATGTTTGAAAGTGTGGGAGGCCTTTGTTGCTTTTATTTATTATGTATTTTTAAGAAAAAAAATCTTAACTTTTAAGAAAGTTGCATTTTACTACATCAACATTTGAAACTATGTAATGACACATATCTCCCTAAATAAAATGAAGACAAATGACCTGCTGGGAGAAAGTATTTTCAAAATATAGAACAAGCTAATTATCTAAGATATAAATAACTACAAGGAAGGAAAGAAACACAATAATGACTAACAACTAAAAACAAGGAAAAAACAACCAATAGAAAAAAAAGCAAAGGATGTTGACAGGATATTCACAGAAAAGGAAAAAAAATGATTATCAGTAAGAGTATGAAAAGGGCTCAATTTCAGTAATAATTAGGGAGTGTATTAAAATTTTAAGATACTATTTTTTTACCCTATCATATTGGTAAATTGTAATAGTTTGAGAATAATCATTTGTTCATTTATTCAACACCTATTTTTGCTTTCCAAAACTATGCCAGGCCTAATTGTTGGCATAACTGGGAACAGAATAGGTGTCCTTTCCTTGAGGAACTTGTATTACAGAGCAGGCAATGGTTAATAAAACAGATAAACAAATACAAGAACAACTTAATTTTGGAGAATGACATCCCTGCAAATAAATAAACAGCATCATTTAGTAGACTGGCGTGGGGGGGTTAGAAAGACTATACAGGGAAGACCTCCGAGGATGAAATGTGGGTGACCAACATGTTGATGATCATGTGAGTATCTGGAGGTGGGCTCGGTGTTGAGGTGGGTGGGCAAAGCTTTTCAGAGTGAAGAGCTGGGCAAGATCCAAGGGCTGGACGAGTGCACCATTTTGGCGGAGTAAGAGACCTGTGTGTCCAGCGCATCACGGAGGGTGGGGTGTGTGCCATATACATCATGTTGGGGTTTACAGGACCCACCCATTCGTCAGCAGCAGGAAAGAAGGGAAGTTCCAAAGGTAGGAAAGAGCAAGATCAGGTCAGGATCAAGACGGCCACTTTGAGAAGGCTGGATTTGATTCAAAACGCTGTCAGAACCCTGAGATCTTTAAGAAAAGAGCGTGATTTGATTTCTTTAAGTGGATTCTGGGATTGTTTGGAGAAGGTGCTGAGGAAGAAGAAAGGAAGCAGTGAGACAATCAGGAGCTGAAGAGGAGTGAATGGCACAGGTCTTGTTTTGGAGGCAGAGCCTCAGGACTGGACAAATAGGAGAGAAAAAGGAGGAGCCGGAGATGGCTCCTAATTTTGGCTGGAGCCTCTGGGTGGATGGTCGGTGCCATTGACTAAAGTAAGGGAAAGGTGGGCGGGGAGAGAAGGCGGAGCTCCTTGGAGGGGTTTGAACAGGACCGCAGGCTGCTAGGAGACCCTGAAGATATGGGCAGAGGAGGAAGTAATCAGCCTGGCACTTTTAAAGGATGACGCAGAGAAGGGAGATCCTAGGGTGGGCTTGGGGGTGAGTGTAAGGGCTCCTACAACATTCAAGGGACTCAAAAGTGAGACTCAAAACTAAGGTGGAGGGAAAGGTGGAGAAGAGCGGTTTCCAGAGAAAGGAATAGGGTTGGACACAGAAGCCCGTGTGGGATGGTTGGGTGGCTCGGGAAGAGGATTAGGAGGGGAATAGTGTCCAGGAGGACTCCCAGATTTTAGACCTGAATGAAAGTATGAAAAGGATATCATCCTACGAGTAAAAACATTAAAGACAAGAGAGAACAAATTCTCTCATTGAAGCTGTTTCTCATGTGTGGGACCCAGGTCCCCATGATGTCCAGGATGTGACCCAGGGCTAGTCCCACAGATGGTGAGTTGAAATAACAAATTACATCAGTGATAGTCACAACAAGAACATAACCACTGGATAATTTCCAGATAACAAAATTTATGAACTTGTGACAATATCCCCGCTTTGCTCCTGGAGAAACCCTGAAAAAGAAATGTGATTAATTGAGGGTGAAGTGAGGGCTGGGAAGATGAGCAGGGTAGGAGAGTTGCCTTATTTCTGTTCCTAAACAAAGGATATAAAAATAAGGACAGATTTGCAAAGAGTTGTTTGAGCGTGTATAGGCTGTTGAGTATGGGGTTAGGCAAAGCTCCTGGGTGGGAAAGTACCAGAGGGTCACAGCCCATCCTTGGTGCTGCCTGGACCACCCAGGTTTCTCAGTCAGATCAGCCCAGTCGTTTGTTAATAACATTAAATTCCACTGTTTACAAAGAATATGCATTGGGGATGTTCCTGCACACAGGTATTCAACCAATTATTGAATTGAATACAAGTTTATATTCATTTCCATTCTTTTATTAGCATTACTAAAATAATATTTTTAATGGACTGCTGTGTTTTGTTTTTTACAATTCTTATCCAAAACTTCTATCTGGAGAACTACTTAATTTTCTTTTACTCTAATAAGTGGATGAATGAAATTCAAATTAACTGTCATTTCCCTCTACTAATTAATTATTCATTACAGATGGCTGAGAAATACTTTAAAAAGCCATGCTTACACAATGTTGAATACCAACTTTAGAAATTATTAATTCAACAAATCCAAACAAACTTCCAATCAAGAAGACCTGAAGTGATTTCATAATGTGTCTAAATATTGACCTTTGTTCTTCAACTTTTGGGTGTTTCAACAGCAAGATAAGGAAATACCAACCAGGGATTAAAATCCCAGCCTTGTGAACATTATACATTGTGACTTGTGTAATGGTACAGACAGACATGGAAATAGTGAGCACCAGGTAACCTGCCCTGTAACTTCCTCCTCTCTCTTGCATCTGAGCTGGAGGAATTTGTTGTACTATCTATCACTAATGAATATTCTTACCTTCTTTGTACTCAAGAAATATTAATTGCACTATACTCTGTTTTCACTCTAATTTGTATTCTGAGTACACAGAAAATCAGATGTTACAATTCTTAGTGACAGGCCACATAACTCAGAGGATCATAAGGTCCCAGAGAGGGGGTCGACCAGATGCCCAAACATTGCTAGCATGGCTTTCTTTTCTGCCCATGGATGTTTAAAGGTGCTGTATTGTTTCTAGAACTTACATTCTTGCCTTCTACACCTTATGAGTATGAGAGGATTATACACCAGTGCTTCTCCATGTTTTTATTCTACAATCAGTTATACCAGAATTACCAGAATTGCTCATTTGTTTTTTGCAGGACTTTCTGGCTCCTAAATTAAGCTGCTGTTTCTTTTTCTTCCAATATTTAGAGTTATAGGTTATAGCATTTCCCAAATGTGTATTGCTTGCTTTAACTCAGAATTTCATGTGACTGGTACATATTATTCTCTCTAATGCCTGACATCCTGGGAAGCACATTTTTACCAACATGAATGAGCTCCAGATAAAGAATAGCCACGTCTTTATTAAGCACGGCTGACTCAAGACTAAGGTCATAATTTTACTCATTTTGCTTTCTAAAATGTAAGAATCATTAGTCAATTGATCCATCAATACACAGACACGATCAAATTTCTTTCAAGGGTTTCCCTGCAAGTGCACTGATGTTGAAGGCTGCATCTATCTCTTGAAACAAGGTGAGAACAGAAGAAGGGGAATAATTTTCTAAAGAAAGGAAATAAGTGGACAGAAACAGTCCAGCTTTGTCAAAGCACACTTCCTGTCACAGTAATAAAGACATATATTAGAAAGTGCAAGTTAACAGGAATAAGCATATTAAAAATAAGTCATCCAGAATAATGCCATTTTTTGAGCAATCGTATCCAACTCTCACTTTAAGGATAAAGGAACTGAGAAGAACAAACAAAACCAGCAAGTGGCATCCCTGGGACTGGAACCAAGTGTCTTAATTTCTAGCCCAGTGTTCTTCCCATGCAAAGATAGAAAGACTTTGGTATCAAGATAAAGCAGTGAACCTGACTGAACAGCCTCAAGGGCAAGGAGGGGAATGAGTGACTCTCAGGTTCATGGGGTTTGGCCAAGAGGAATGGAAGGGAAGTTGATGTTCCCTGAGCCAAACCAAGCATGCACCACAAGGCAGTGGATGTCCTGAAGGGCAACCAAGTCTCCATGAGGTCACCAGGCTTGTAGGCTATCCCATCATTTTTTCAAATAATTGGGCTGTTTAACCATGCACCCTGTTTCTCATTCCTTCGTCAGTACCTGACTATATATTTATTTTGGCAAAAAGATTTATTCCCCACTGGGAACTACATCAGGTACATTTTAGACTCCAGATTCCAAGGGCAGGTAGATCACTTATATAGATTTACATCTAGGTGTTCCCCACTTATTGCTATGGAGAGAGTCAGGAAATGCACACTCCTTGTCATACACAGCTTTAGTTGTAGTTTTAGAACTGTTTCAATGCCAGTGGAGGGAATCAAAAGGATTTTGGGATAAAATGATGATTAAGTCAAAGAAAGTTCTTTGATTGTATACAATGAGAAGTGTGATAATATGTACCTCCAGGCAACATGTATGAACCATGTAAAAGCTGAAAAGAGAAGTCACAGAAGAACTAAGGATCTAACAGAGCTTGATTTGTACCAGATCAGGACACCATGCTGCCCACCCACCTAGACCCTTACCCAACCAGCAAATGCGCATCCACTCCCAACTGCCCATCCCTGCATCTCTCTGTTTAAGGACTTTGGTTGCTGGAGTCTGCTTCTCCTGAAGGCACTTCTGGCTGGAATTTCTGGGGCACTAACAGCCCTGGAGAAGCCCTTGACCAATCACTGAGAGAGTTGGTGTGTCAACATCCCTGCCTCCCACCTCTCGGTCGGGATGACTCTGAGACAGGTTTTCTACACTGGTGCCTAGAGGTCCCAGCAGGATGAAGATCCTGTTGTCTCCATCGGGAACTGGCCCTTTGCTCCCTGCCTTCCTGTCTCATTTCCCCCACTCCTTGACCAGTGTTTCCTGGGATGACCCCCTAAATAAACTACTTGTGCCTAAAACCTTGATTTTGGTCTGCTTCTAGGGGAGCACAAATCAGACAGCATGACTTGACCCCCATGTCTCCTGGGATTAGTTCTGAGTGGGGTTGGTAGCAAGGGCTGGGGTGTGCCATGATGGCCAGAGTTCTTGCCCGGTGCCCTCTCACTAATGAGTTTTCTGAGCTGCAGTTAGGTGAACGTGACCCACTTCTGCATCCCTTCCAACTCGGCACGTCCGCTGCCAGGATCAGGGAGCTTTGGGGTAAACATGACATTTTCCTCATGCTCAGTAAGACAGGAAGTTCATTAAATTTGGTATAAACCTTTGCCTTTAAAGTGCTAGTTGGTGATTTATTTTCTCCTTCTGTTTAGATTTTTTTAGAGTATAGGTGCCAACCTCTGGAATCCAATCCAAAACCCCAAGTGAAGTCCTGTTGATAAATCAACAAAAGCCCTGTTTGCACAACGCAAGTCAAATGCAAATCCCTCATCCTTTCAAGGGAGCCTAATGATCACTTTTCAATGTTATAAAAGGTGCCATGTAAAAGCATCTTCCTAATTCTCACCTTGGCCTCTAAAAAACATCCTACGGCTGCCTTTCTTCAAAGAAAATCCACAGATAAATAAAACGTCTAAAGCAACACCAGGGCGGCAAACACATCTGAGGGGAAAGAAAATTGCATCAGGATGCAGCTGGTGGACCCAGTCCTATAGCGCTGCTGAGACATTGCTAACTTTTACTTGTTATCAGCTAAGGCTCGGGCATGGGACTGAATCCATCTGACTTTCTATTTCCTCATCTTGGGATGGCCAAAAGGATTAAATGCATTCACTTGTCTGTTCTTCCAACTAAGGATATTTATTGAGCATCTATTCTGTGCCAGAATTGGGCTAGGCTTGGGGATATACAAGTCGACCAAACAATTACGGCCAATGGAAAGAAGGTCAGGAACAATGAAGCAGCAAAAACAAAGAGACAAAGGAAGAAAAGGAGGTTGATGGTGTGGGCAAGAGCCAAACCACACCAAGCCTCAAAGCCAGTGATCAGGAGTTTGGCCTTTGTGCAGAGAGTGATTGGAAACCATTAAAGGTTATTGGACAAGGGAATGAGTGGCATGAGAATAAATTAGGGGGCAAGAAGAGAATGGATGAGATGAGAATAATAACATAGAGCATCTAGACCAGGATCTAGCCCAGCACAGGATTCAGCAAATGCTGGTTTTGCCCCTCCTCTTCGTCTCTTTCCCTTCAGACACAGCAGTTACCATTCTGCCCTTAACCACCTCCTACTTCACCACCAGAAGGCAATCTCCCCTGGTAACGGTTAAGCTCTCACCTACCTTCATGATCCAATTATCCACAGGAGGGCAAAGATCATTTATTCTTTGGGAAGAGGAAATGGGGAATTAAGTTTTATGAGCTAACGTTGAAAAGGCTTCTGTTTAACAAGAATAATCGTAAAATTGTTACACATTTCATAGCGATGCATGTAGTGAAGCACAAAAGAGGTTATGAGATTCTAGAAGTCATATTATATGATCAAAGATGGCTCAAACGGTTGGGCAAAGCCAAAGGGATCTGCCTTCATAATATAAGTGTGCGTCCGTAAAAAATTCTTGGCACGTTGGTTAAATCCATTTTTGGTCAATAGAATAAGTATTTGAAAGAACAAGCACAGTTAATTAGGAATAGCTATTGTTCATGACATTTTGCAGTTAGGTAAGACATGAGTTGTAGATTATAAGATTAGATTAGAAAATGTCGACCTGCATAGATTTGTAAAGATAAAAGCATGTAAACAATTGAATGTGGCTGAACAAAGAGATTTCTGTTGAGACTTTATCTTTTTTTGTTTGTTCGTTTTGCGGTACGCGGGCCTCTCACTGTTGTGGCCTCTCCCATTGCGGAGCACAGGATCCGGTCACACAGGCTCAGTGGCCATGGCTCATGGGCCCAGCCGCTCCACAGCATGTGGGATCTTCCCAGACCGGGGCACGAACCCATGTCCCCTGCATCGGCAGGCGGACTCTCAACCACTGCGTCACCAGGTAAGCCCGAGCCTTTATCTTTAAAATATGTACAAGATGGACAGAGACAAACACAGAACAATACCACCATCAGTGAGTTTCAAGGAAACCAGAAAACTAAATATTAATGATGCTTTCAAAAACAAAAGTTTTCGGGACCTCCAGAAAGCTTTATTTTGCTGTATTTAGATCAAGAAGGACAAGGAAGTGAGGAACTCATTACTGGGTGTAGATTTAATAATCTATCAAGATGAATGATCTTACAATTGGAAATTTGATAGAGAGAATCAAAATCCAGAATTGGTGAAGTGCTAAGAAATAATCCAGACTTTAGAATGGGAATCGAAAGAATTGGCAGATGAAATTACAGAGCTATCCTAGTAATAAAAAATTTTTAAAAATGAGAATTGTCAGAAGGCTAGAGAGAGGCAAATGTTGCTGTATTTTTCAAAGATCTATTAAGCTGTATTCTGGAAATGATAAACGAGGAAACTTCTGGTTGATCCCTAGAAAAATTCTAGAATGAAAATTAAAACATGATTTCTGAGCTCTTAATAAGGAGTGAGCATAGGAGCCAAAGTAAGGTCACTACAAATAAGTCCTTCCACGTGGCTGTGGATTTCATTTCCATTGTGTTTCTAAGGAGGGCAGTCAGCAACCCAGGAGATAGACACTGGGTTTGTTTCTACATCAGAGAGGCTCCTTGCTGATGTAAAATGAAGATGAATTCCTTATCCTGTTCCATCGCATTCAGGGGATTCATCTGCTTGGGACTCAGGTTTTCATCCTGGACTTTCTCCGAGTGTGAGTGGACACATCCACATATCAAGCCATACCTGCAAATTCGACAAAGCACAAGAAGGAGTTGCTCACCTGTGAATTTTTAGGCAAATGCCATTTCATATCATTCCATTAAACAAAGGATATTTAATGCTATCCTTCCTAGCAGAGGGACAATTAGTTACTATCATGTTCTGGATGCAGGTAAAGCTTTAGTGACTTGTAGAAAAGCAACTGTGTTTGGAATTACCTGAGTGATAACCATCCTCTAGTCCTAGACTGATACTGCTGGGGCAACAAAGTGACAACTCCACAATAAGCATTGAGGAAAGTGTCCATCCCTTTTGCAAGAGTTTTAGCTTGGCTGGGAAACTGGCATGTCTTGCTGTAATGTGGACAGGGCGCCTGCATTCTTCCCAGAGAGCTCCATTCCAACATGGCCCTGGAGAAGCTCTGCACAGCAGAGCCCTTACATCATCTGTACTATATGTACACTTGGTCAGGCTGTGTAAACTTTGACATGTGGGTGTCAATCTTTCTCATATTTGCAGATGGCTTTATCAGAGTGTGATTAGTTTCCAGAACAAATTTGAGCAAAAGAAAACATTACCTACAGTATGTAAGCCAACAGACCAGCTAGTTTTCAGATTTGTCTATTTACATGGGCACTGGATGTTTTGCTAAGGCTCTTTAAAACTGATGGTAATTGAACAGTGCCAGTGTGTTAGTGGAAGCTGATGAGTTGTAAAGGTTTTATAAACAACCAGGGTGGATTTGGCCACAGCCTTGCTGGTAATGTTTGTTAATCTCCCTGTGCAAGTGTGCACCTAACACAATGTAAATACTCTAGAATTTGGAGGTGTCAATAGTGTAACTTTTACTGTTTGTAAAATCATTCTTTGATATCATCAGTAAGTTGACTGAATGTCCCATGGCCAAATATAATAAAACCTTAAGTAAGCGCTTGCAGAGAAATAAGGGAAAACATGTGTTTTATTTTTACCCCACTGCATGTTTGTTAAAGGATCACCACAGACTGATAAATACAGTCGTGACTGCCTGTGTGTAGATTCCTGCCTGGCTTCCAGTGAAGGCTCATTTTATTCCACTCTGGGAAGGAAAAGTATCTGTTTAAAATTATTCGATGGGTTAGTTTACGTATTTTGCTGAGAAAGACTACATACTGTAGAACTTCCAGGGAAAGTCTTGTCCCCATATTATCAGCAAATAAGACAAAGTTTCTTTAAGATTTATGTCCAGCAGAATTGTAAGAATGGGTGTAGCCGGTAATAGCTGTGTTCAGTCAGGTATCGAAATTCCCGTGTATACACCTGTTTGTGGGTGTGGCTGGACTTTCAAGGGATGTCAGATGATGTCTGCTGAGTCCTCCCCTTATTTCCGAGCAGGCTTGTGAACCACTAGAGGGCCTATCCATTTGCCAGGGTTCTCTGGACAAGGAGGAAAAATCCTTCTGCATATCAGAGAAAAATCTTTGCAAGATTTTTTTTTTTTTTGGTTTAGAATCTTCCTGACCACTCCCCTAACCCACTCCCTCCCCATTGTTGATATTGGTGAAAACTTTGGGGGTGTGCAGCACCCCAGGATCTTTCAGACCAGAGAACAGGCCTTGGGGACCATGACTGTCCCCTCTGGCCGCAGTATTGATGGATCGTGGAGGAAATAAAGCAGCGGTGACATTTTAAAGGGAAATTTGTGAATGGCAGATATAAGCATGACTGGCTCAGCGTGGCAGCACACAAAATCAATACAAATAACCCAAACCTTAATACCTTGATCCGGGAAGGAGGCTGGCTTTATCAAACACTGGGAAGGGAGCGGCCTGAGGCCACCTGCACTGGCCTGGTATTGACCCACCGGAGAAGCGTTAGGCCAACTGCAATTAGGAGGTTTCTTTTCTTTTTGCAGTTATTTCTTTCCCCAGAAATAATTTTCCAGGGAACTGTGTGCCAGAGTAAAAAAAATACCTTTGAAAGCTCCCTTCCAGCACCCTTGATCCTGCCATGTTGTCACTGCAAAAATGAAGACACTATGTGCTTCTCTCCCCATTTTACAAGTTGTCTCTGTTTTTGAATCTGTGAAGATAATCTGAAGGCATCCACTGCCTTCCTCCTGTGTGGTTTCTAAAGTCTGGGAGAATGAGTCTTCCATTTCGTGAGCTCACAGTGATTCATCTCGTTGCTCACTGTGGCAAGGAAGTCATTTTCTCTTCTTGGTAGCATAAAATTCTCAGGTGTATCACTAAGTTTGTGCAGCCAGCCCCCAAAATCAATGGGCGTTAAGACCCAGTATTATAAAAGGACAGGGCTCTATTGATTGCAATATTAAATGTTCCCTCTTGGCGTAATTGCATTTAAAGGAATGGGCTAAAAGGAAACTTGTGGCCAATTTACTTTGGAGATGTTTTTGAAGACCGTCCTTTCTATTTCTTGTTTTACTTCTTCTTAAAATTGAAATCTTCTTGAAATCTTCTTGAATTTACTTCTGGCAGAGAGTGACTTTAAAACGTGAAAACTCAGAGTTAACGCTCTTTTAGATTTTATGAGGTGTGTGGGATGAGCACGTGGGTGGGGAAGGGAGGTACACTTTTTTTCAGGCACGTCTTTTAGAGATTTTTCTTGTGTATAGCCCTTGTTCAGGTCTATTGGGAAGAATGAGAAGGCTCAGAAAGCATTAGGTGTTCCAGTGTGCAGACAAATCCTAACTTCGGGGTGAAAACAAGACCCTCCGAAATCATTCAACCTCTTGCTTCTAGTTAGGTGTCTGAGTGATGGAGCAGCTTCACTTATCATCAGCAGAGACTAAAAGAGGGCAGTCTTTAAATAGCAAGGCACGAAATCTCTCACAAAATAGAAAAATGAAAACAGGAGAATTTATCTCCTCCACTGTATTATTCAATGCTTGGAAGGAAAGAAAATAACCGACATTTCTAGGCCTGGGTGAGCAGAACCCTAATATGGTAGATTCCTCTCCCATTATTAATTATTTACTTTTTTAAAGGGTAACCTTCTGTCTGTTAATTATGTGGGATGTGGGACGTCTGGACACAAGAGACGTCTTTCTGTAACACTCTCTGCTGAACTGTGAGGGGATGGAAGACAAACGGTCCATGCACTCTGTACGGCTTGGTCTTCGGGTCAAGAGCACCCCATTCCTGGCCTAATCGGAGTTTCTCTCCGGCCCTCGCAGATCCTGGACAAGCCAGGTGTGAAAATCTTACAACTGCAAGCTCTGGGGATTCAATGTTCCTGGGCCCCCAAACCTGCCTAGTTCTGAGCCTGCACGTGTGACAGTCAGGCCCTGTGAGGTCAAAGTCACGGCTGCAGGGCGCTGCATCACTTAATGTGTGTACAGAGTAACTCTGTTTGTTTGTAGGTCCTTAGTAGAAGGGTGTCTGTTGTTGACTTTTTGAGGCTAAAATTGTTTGAATTTTCTCTCCCGACTCTAAGCCACCTTACAGAGGGCTCTTTTTTCATGCTGTTTGTACATTCATTACCTTTTTAAATGTCCTGAAGCAGTAAACAGTTCAACACTTGTCTCTCCATCCACCTATTGTCAAGAAGAATGGGGCCAGACGGCCACGGGCCACGTCAGCCGCTGGCGCTCCCCGCTGGCCCCGGTAATAAATATTTGGAGCTTCGGGGCAATTATTCCCACACGTTGTGCAGCCCTGCAAATCCTTAGTTAAAGCCAAATCAGATATTTGGAGAAAAACACGTGGCCCAAGACGTGTTTATAGGAGTACATTTCTAGTAATACAATTAACACAAGGCTCTGATTGGGGGTTGATTAATGGTTAAAAGAGAAAGGGATAAGCGTAAGAAATAGAGCCTCTCTGCAGTTGCATGAAGGTGCCTGTGCACGCGTGTTTACTGTAACTTGAACAAAACTCCCAAAAGCCACAACGCATTTTTCTTTAGTTCAAGCTACAGTGATGGGGTTTGAAATTGTCTTCTCAGGGGAAAAAGAAAATCACTTCATTTCAGCTATCTTATTCCCAGTCTTTGCACCTGAAGGGATGGACCCACATCTGGATTCCTTTGGTTCGGGCTGGGGGCAGGAAAGCATAGGGACCAGGGTGTATTCATGTGGCTCCCGGAAATGCTGGAGGGAGTGTCCGCCTTCGTCCCTTGGGCAGGCAGGTCAGAGGAGGCTCGTGATGAGCACACCACTGGCTTCAATTAAACTAGTGCCTACCTTTCTGGTGGCCCGTCGGCTTCAGAAGCATCCCTCTCTTTCAGGGCAGACTCTGGTTGTGTCCGTTAAAAGGCCACACGAGGGGCTTCCATGGTGGCGCAGTGGTTGAGAGTCCGCCTGCCGATGCAGGGGACACGGGTTCGTGCCCCGATCCCGGAAGATCCCACATGCCGCGGAGCGGCTGGGCCCGCGAGCCATGGCCGCGGAGCCTGTGTGTCCGGAGCCTGTGCTCCGCAACGGGAGAGGCCACAGCAGTGAGAGGCCCGCGTACAGCAAAAAAAAAAAAAAAAAAAAAAAAAAGGCCACACGAGTTTCAGCCAGTCCTTACGTGAAGACGTTCTGGACAAGGTCCATGGTGCCCTTTGATCCTGGTTTTGTGCACCCCAGTGTGTGTCTCTGTGGGGTTTCAGTCTGAACCTAGTCTGCCTCGATTCTCCTACTCTCTCAACCCAGAACTGGGTCTGGCAGAGGCACAGGCTGCTCTGCGGAGGCTGCACCTTTCGTGGTGAGCGGGGCCGGCCTGGGGTGAGAAGCCTGGGCCCAGGAGCAGGGTGGTGAGCCCACCTGGGAAGCATCCAGCCCCGCCTCTAGGAGGAGGGTGGAATCGCAGTATCCTTGGTGCCCTTTCCTTCATGAGAACGGCCTCCCTCCAGGGCGCAGGTGCATCTGGGGAGGGCAAGCCCTGCCTTCTGACCAGGGGCTAAATGGGGTCTCTCCTGTCAGGTCTCGGCTGGAGTTGACAAAGCTCAGAGCAGGATCCACTCTCCCCACCTGGACGAGCACGTGTGGCTGGAAGAATGAGGTTCCCATCCAGTCTTCCAGTGATTGTGAATGAGGGCTTGGACCGGGCAGGGTTTGGCCACTCTCCCCTGGGAGCCCCGGGGGCTGATTTCCTACCTCATCAGGCCGCAGTGACTGTCGGGGAGCTAGTGGGTGTGAGAGCAGATGACACAGGGCCAGGTCCAGGGACAAACACAAAGACTTGAGACTCAGGAAAGAAGACAGGCTACTGAAAAGCCTTCCCTGTAGGTAGAAGGGGTTAAAAGGAATGCTCGGTCCTGGGAAGAAACAGGGTGAAAGGCCCGAGCCATTTTCCCTGGAGTTTTATGGGGTCTCATTAGGGAGCCTCTAACTTAGAAGGGGTGCCTCTGACCAGAAGACACTGCGGCCACTTACTGAGTTTATAAACAGGCGAGTCTCTAAAACCCCTTTAGGGTCACGTTCCTCCTTCCTCGTGATGACATTAGGAATTAGCGTCCCTCTTGCAGGCAGGTCCCCAGGAAGGAGACATCAAGGGGACTTAGGAGGGCAAAACGTGCACTGGGAGAAAGAGTGTGAATGGAAAATCGGGGGAAGCAAGTGGGGCTATCAGACTACAGTGCACACAGGCGACACCTATGATGTTAGGAGAATCGTACCGGGAGCAGAAGTTGCTGGGCCTCTGGACCATGTCCTGCTCTGACCTTGGCCGGGGTCACGCTAGAGGGGCTCAAAGGCTGGGATGTGTCTACGGGCTGCCGACCAACTCCAACCCCCAGAGCTCCTTCCAGAAGGACAGAGAGCCCTTCCTGGAAAGGGAATCTGAGCAGTGGGCCTCGGACATCACCCCCTGCTCTGTCATCACCTGGAGACTCACAGAGATCAAGGCTCTGGAGAGGAACTTCTGCCGAGGGCACAGTCATTGTTATGTTTTCCTGTCCTGTGTATAAAGATGTGCACAATAGAAGACCCTTCAAGGATTGTATCAGATGTATCTGGTGAACTCCTGAAAAACTGTCCTGATTCTCTTTTACTGCATGAGAGTTATACAATCTCTTGTGCAGTTTCCCTTTTCGAACTGGCCGCCAGGAGTCTGAGAACCACAGGGAATTTTTGCCTAGTTTTTGGTAAAGAGTATCCACGACCACTTTTTTTCCACATGGTCTTTGAACGTGCATTTAACTATTTTATTCCTTAGGTTTTATGCTTAGCCTCCATAAATGCTTTCTTGGAAGTGTGGAGAAATAAAATACATATGGAGATGGATTTAGATGTAGATAATTTACTGTTCCAGTGAGCCCTACAGGTCCTTCTGCTTTTATTTGAATACATTCCCTGATCTGGTCACTTCTGCCTTTTCTGTGGCTTTCCTGGTGCCACCCTTTCCCTTACACACACTTTGTCCACGTTCTCACCATCCCGTTATGCTGAATCCACTCTATGAAGTTGAGTTCAATTCCTGGATGTACCAACGCACACAGGAACCAAAACCTTTCTTGGCATATTTCACCTTTAGTGTCTGTGATTTGGGCTCTGCTGCAGGGACGTGCATTCTGGTTTCAGCCCTGCCATGTGAGAGCTGGCCCTCAAAGGAGTCGTTGAATGTGGATATCTCATCTGTGAACTGAGATGGAGAACGCCTTCCTCTCAGTGTGGTTCGGAGAGTGAAATAAGAAGTACTTTGTTCCCGAGATGCTTCCCTTTCCGTGCTTGAGAGCTCCCAGTGATTACAGCCTCGTTACAATAGAAAGCACCTAACCACAGTCTTGCCGGGTATTCTGAATGCGATCGGACACACAGGCGGGTGTTGTTTCCTACAGATGGGTTCCTCGAATGATGTGCAGCATTTTTTTCCCACTTTTGTTAAATGTCCCTGTGTATCTGGCAGTGCTTCAGAGTGTCATACGTTATTGATCATATGATGATTAAACCCCATATGGGGTGTCATTGCATCCAAACTTTTGGCTGAGCGGGAGGAATACCACACTGCTCTTAGCCCCCGTGAGTCCATCCAGAGAGAAGTTTTAGGGAAACAAGAAGAGCAGTTACCAGTGTTACCTCTTATCTTCTTAAAAGCAAAGGTAAAATCAGTACAGCCCATGCTGTGGGGGAGATTCCTTTTCTAAACAGCTTGGCAGTGTGCAGTGGGGACCACGTCATGGTACCCTGGAGCTAGGGGGCTGGAAGCATCCCTATCCTTCTTCATTAATGAAGAGGATGGAGGGTGGTAAACTGGGTCCCTACCCACCAGAGAAAGATTCACCCACCTCTAGCACTGGTCTATCCCTCATGTGGTGGCCAGCTTTCTGCCATCTTATCAGTTTCTTCTCCTCTTGTCTATTGGCCTGGAAGTTCATATTCTTCTCATCTCTTGTATAAAGAAATTCAATATTTTCCACCTTCTGCAGAGGAACTACTCACCTCATGTTTTCAGCACATTAGACACACATGCCTCAAGATGCTTCATGGGGGGCTTCCCTGGTGACGCAGTGGTTGAGAGTCTGCCTGCCAATGCAGGGGATGTGGGTTCATGCCCCGGTCCGGGAAGATCCCACATGCCGCGGAGCGGCTGGGCCCGTGAGGCATGGCCGCTGAGCCTGCGTGCCCAGAACCTGTGCTCCGCAGCGGGAGAGGCCACAACAGTGAGAGGCCCGCATACTGAGAAAAAGAAAAAAATGCTTCATGGGAACGTTTAATGACAGTATGTGGATGGCACCAGAGAGAAATCCCCAATCCCTGGCACTCACCTATCCCCCTAAACTCTGCCTGCCTTCTTCTGGCCCAACTCTGATATCCCTTGCCACAATCTCTGTGTCTGTTCAAAGATAGACCCTGTGGGCCTTACAGTATCCAAGTGGTGCTGGCACCCCACGCAGCACACAAGCAGACGCACTGGGGTGTGGGAAGAAAAGGTCAAAGCGTAAATTCATAAATACATCTATCTCATCATTTTAAAAGCCAAATTTGTAAATGTTTTATAATATTCATAATACAATAATATACTTGTTTATGTATATAGTATATGTACCAGATAACTGCAGTTTACACGTGTTAGGGTACATGTTCTTCTTGTAACTTATGGGATACTTGGCCAAAAACCATTTGAAGATCTCCACGCAGGGGACCTCTCCCAGATACAAATTTCCTTCACTCACGCACAAACAAACCCAGTGGTTCTCAAATTTGAACTCTGAAAAGAGGCAAATAGTGCTGCTGCTCTGCAAAGTCCAAGGCTAGTCTTACATCGCCAGCTTGATCTAATCAGAGATGACTTTCATTTGACTCTGTGTGCATTTGGGTTCCTCCCCATCTTCACTTTACCTGCACAAATAACACCCGTCTGGATCAGGCGTGGGTTTGGCTTTGATGTTGAGAAGGGCCACATTCCGTTTTTAATCAATGACCTGATTCTGGAGTGTATGCCAGGCCCTGAGCTGCAGCGACTGCACAGCCGAAGGTCAGGTAGTGTCTCCCAGACTCTTGAACACAGGTCAAATCACATTCAATCTCCATCTCACGCTCCAGGGAAGTCCGAGCCCTCCTGATACTTCTGTGCATTCCTGAAGGCTCATGTCCTCAGGGTGACTCTGTCTCCAGGTGCCAGCTCCAATTCTTGGTATGTGTTTCCAAATCTCATCCCAGTATGATGACATGTCCCCTTTGTGGCCACTTTTTAAAACACACTGATTCAGAGCACTTGATAATGAATTAGATTTCAGTGAGGATTTGGGCATCTAAGGGGAGGGCAGCCATGTTACAGTGATATTTTCATCATCTCTCTTCTAATGTCACCAGTTCTCAGGATCCTGTCCCTCACGTGGTGGCCAGCTTTGTACCATCTTATTAGCTTCTTCTTCTCTTGTCTATTGGCCTGGAAGTCCGTATTCTCCTCATCTATCATATAAAGAAATTCAATATTTTCCAGCCTGGACTTGCACACACCATCACATTTGGCAGAACAGAATCAGTAGAATTTCCATTTAGTCCAAGGAGTTTAACAGATGGTGGTTGTGGGATAAATGGCAATTTTTCTTATTACATGGGTGTATGCTGTAGAGAATCACAGGACCTGACCTGAAAGCTCTTCTTGCCCAGAAATCTACTGCTTCCTACATCAGCCCCAAGCTGAGTTAGCCAATATGCTAACTCTGTGTATGCTTTACACACCAGCAATGGATGAAACCGACATTTTAAAAATAATTTGATCTTTGCTAGTTTAAAAATGCCCATGGTCCCTCTCCTGGCCCCAAGTTGGAGATGGGCACCTGTGTGCTGTTACACAAGGGGCCCTGTGGATCTGCAAACAGCCCCGCTTGCATGCCCAGGGCCAGAGGAAGCCCAGTGGCATCCACGGTGACAGAATGCCCGTGAGAAGGCCAGTCAGGGTGACCTCAAGCAGCCCACCTCCTCCGGGGTGCGCCCACCAGCCCACACCCTGGCCCAGCCCCGCCTGCTCACAGGGCTCCCTCACCTGCCCTCTCTCTTTGCTTCGGCACCAGTAAAGGTGTTGGGTGCCGATTGGTCATCTACCTCCTTAGGACTGGGGACTCTGTCGCTCCCAAAGCCCTACCCCGATGGTGGAAAGCAGACGGTGGACCTGGCAGGTTTACCTGGGCAGGAGGCCATCTGCAGGAAGAGGCCATTGAGAGGCTAACAGATGCTAAAGGAGTTTCACCAGATCTCCTAGAAGAGACAGTGGCAGCCTGGTGGGTGGGCCCGGCTGCTTTAGGAAGAATCGAAGGTCTCAGGGCTTATCCAAAGCAAACCAAGCCTCGGGGCCCTTTTCAGGGCTGGGGGGTTCCAGCCCACATCCAGGACCTTCCCTCAGGATTAAATGAAACTTAAACCTGCTAACTAAACACCAGCACAAAAACTTCAGCAGGAGCCGTTCACCTAGCATCAATCATTGCTGACAGTTCACTGCAGGGAGGGAGCCCCGAGAGCTCGGGAACAAAGGCCAGGAGAGAAAGAAAGGAAAATCACACAGAAAAGAAAATCTTCACCTCACAAGCTCAGGAAGGAAACAAAATGAAGGGAAACAGTCCCTAGCAGGGAGATGAACCCCAAATCAGGCCAAGGTTTTGTGGCAGAATGTGCATGAGCCTCCTTTAAATCCCATGTAAAGAAATACTCTGGGGCTTCCCTGGTGGCGCAGTGGTTGAGAGTCTGCCTGCCAATGCAGGGGACACGGGTTCGTGCCCCGGTCCGGGAAGATCCCACATGCCGCAGAGCGGCTGGGCCCGTGAGCCATGGCCGCTGAGCCTGTGCGTCCGGAGCCTGTGCTCCGCAACGGGAGAGGCCACAGCAGTGAGAGGCCCGCGTACTGCAAAAAAAAAAAAAAAAGAAAGAAATACTCTGACCCACGGAGCCCTCCCGGCGGCAGATGCCGGGCTGAACACCCATTCATTCACTTGTTCACTCCCTGTTGTCCATTCATTCATTCCACAGTGTATCCCAAAGGCTGGGCACACGGTGTGACCAAGGCCAAGCCCCTGATAAGAGAAGGAGACAGAAGATAAGCAGGAGAGCATACGGATACATCATTAGGCAGGCAGAGATGCTGTCAAGGAAACAGAACCCAGCGAGGGGCCGAAGGTGCCTTCAGGTCAGCAGAGCCGAGGAGCCTCTCCTAGCAGCAGGCCCTGCAGTTGAGACCAGGAAGCAGGAGCATCATCGAATGACCAGGGCAGGATGTTCCAGAGGAAGGAACAGCAGGTGCAAAGGCCCTGTGGTTGACCTCCACCTGGTACATTTGAGGGACAGGTCGGAAGACAGTGGGCTGACCAGCACACGGGTCCTGCTCACGGAAACCCAGTGCATGGGGGCACCTGGTGGTCAGGATGCCAGCCCTTCACCTGGAGCCAGGGTGCTATTTTGCTCCAGACCAAACACAGTCAAGTCCCTGTTTTTCCTTAAAAACCCATCAATTGTTCCATGAACTTAACAAAAACAGATACCTATAAAGCCTGAGGCAGACGCAGATGCACTGACAGGGGACACTAAAGAAATTCTGGACTGAGTTCCATCCAAAACCAGTCCCAGAGCTTTCCCCGGGGCCTCGGAGAGCTGTAGGCAGGAAAAGCATCTTCAGGAGACTGTAGGGAGGGCTCTGCTCACCAAATCAGGCTTCACCCAGCTCTGCTGTTGCCATCCTAGCTAACCCTCTGAATTCCTCAAGCTCAGGGGTTCTGGCTCCCCCCTCTGCCAGGGATGGCTTGTGATCCATGTGTCCTGAGTCCCTCCAGGAGATAGCATGTGTCCTGGGCCAGCGAGCGGCCATTCCTGTGTGTGTGCCTGCGACATCCTCCAGCTCCAATGATCTGCAAGACTCAGGCCTTCAGTGCTCGGGCCAGGTCTGCATTCCAGGAAATCAGCTCCCCAGGGAATGGCTGACGGCTGGTGGTGGACACCCCCCGCCTCCGTCTCTCCAGGTGGGGCCGCTCCGAGGTGTGTTCCACACTCTTTCCCAGAGGCCACAGCAGGAGGGAGCCTAGTCACCTCCTCTACCCCCACCCCCTCATCGTGGCAACTGAAGAAGACAAACCCTCTGCTAGCTGCCTTCCGCACCCTTCCTTGTCTCATCTCTCCACTCTCCCTTGGTGCTTCCCAGGATCACTTCCCAAAATGGCTGGTCCTCAAGTCCCTGGTTCAGTATCTGCCTTTAGGGAAACCAACCCCCAGGCACCGTGTAAAGTGCTGACCGACATTCATTCTTCAGGACTCAACTTAGAGGTTCCATCTTCCCGGAATCTTTCCTTGATCTCTTGGCTCCCCACCCCTTCCCACAAGATGAAGATTTGGGTCAAGAGTCTTTTAAATAGTCTCTTAACACATAGAAGGTATTCAGTGTGCTCCTTAAATTAAAATGCTACATCTCTAGATAAACTGCAAATGTAAGATGTGAAACCCAAGACCACCTTGTGTGCCCCCGAGGGCTTCTGCAGAAGCCTCTCTCCAGCTCACATCTGCCCTGGCCTCACCTCCTGATGGGGACCATCCCCTCTTTGGAGGACATATTGATCAGTGCTCTCTAAGGACAGTTCTATTGACAATTTGGTTTTTCTCAGAAAAGCACAGCAAAAACAACTTTTCGAATTTAGGCTAGCCTCCGTTGCTCAATATTAGCTGTTCTTCCTGGAAATATTTTTTGGGGAGAGATGTTAATTACCAATAGGGATCATTTCCCAAGCACAGGGACACGTGGACCTGAGCACACACTGGACAGTGAACTCCAACCTTTAAGGCTCAAGCCTTGTGTTTCAGCATCTGGCTTTTTCCCTTGGGGACGTATGCTGACAAAGTGGCCTCCTCAAGTTCAGAGTATCCAAGCAAAGAGCACTAATCACATCTCTACCATTCAAAGACAAAAAGACTTAAAATAGATCTTCATTGGTCTGAACATGAAGTTATTTCACCTGCAAATAAGTTAGATTAATTTCTTGGCCTGAACCCAAAGTAAACGGACTTGTGTTTATTGCATTTTAAGGTAAATGTGTCTCTTGCAAATCTGCACAAGTTCAGGGGTAGCAAAGAGCTGATAAGCCATTCAGGGATGAATTAGTCATTTTCAGAAGGTGTCTCTACCAGGAGGTCCATCTACAGAGCTGTGCAAGCATGTCCCCCAGGAACTAAAACCATATGAACCGAGAGATCTCTTTCCTGGAAACAAACCAGAACAAGAAAGATTCTGTGATGAAAATATGAGGTAGAGCTTCTGGGATCTTTGGAAAAAGAAAGAAGCCACGATTGCTATGCTGTTCAAGACCATTGGAAAGAGGGCTCTGCTGAATGTCGTAGGGAGTTCTGACGTCTCATTGAGGAAGAGAGCTGGAAAAGGCATTTGTCAAATCCTCTCAATGAGCAGTGACTTTCTACGGGCTTCCCGTATAGAGGGAAGAGGTGAGGTGTAGGTGAAGAGATGAGGTCAAGCCAACAGGAGCCTGAGAGCACCCAGGTTTGCTCATCTCCTGTGGCACAAGGAGGCATGAAATGCGCCACCAGTGTTCTGAGGTGGGATGAATGGCCACTTGCAAATTTCTTGCCTTCAGGCTTCACGATGTTGCTTCAGACAAATCTCAAAGGCAGGGTTAGAAACTGAGCTCACAGTCCCGTGAGCACACCCATCTACACACAGTCACACAGGTTGGGGAACAGTGGTCCAAAGTGAGGAGGGGGAGGGGATGGAAAGGAAGGGAATGGAATACAACCTCAAACCCCACTGTGTGCAGCGGGGTCCAGGCAAAGGCTGGAGATGGCAGTAAATGAGAGTCCCGGACAGGTGTTCGAGAACAGCTGTCTCCCTCACAAAGAGAGTGCATGTGAAGGCCACTGTGTTTATTGTACAGTTATATTTACCTTTATTGTCTTCTGGGCATCACTCAGATGCTCCATTATTGCCCAGAAACCAACCAGAGGTTGGTTCTTCATTCTGTCCCCACGGAGCAGCAATAAACTCTTTCAGAGTTAGGAAAATCAGCACAGTTTCTGGGGAGACTTCTGAAAGGCTTTGCCCCGACCTTTGAAAAACTATGGGGTAAATGAGGTGAGAGGCTGACGAAGCTTGGGCTCTTCCCAACTGATTCCATGTCTCATTTTGGTCAATAAAGCACTTAACAAACTTTGAGTTCAGCGTGGCCGACGGAGAGACTGAGCAAAGCAGCGGTGGAGAAGATCTTCATGATATATACCACTAGACCCACTAGACCTGCACCTTAAACACTGGAATGATCCTTGTCCTTTTATTTAATAGGGAAATTTCATAAGCATAAAAATATGCCAAGTTTCCTGGAAGTCACACTGCAACTCACCTCTAAGAAACTACATTTTTGGGGGCTTTGGCATGGCATCAAAAAAGAATATCCACAATGATCTGAAAGGGCTATTAAAACACCTCTTGATTTCCCAATGACAATCTATATAAGAATAGTTTTTCATCACACACTGCCACCCAAATAACATAACACAACAAATGGAATGCAGAAGCAGATATGAGAAACCCGGTGTCTTTATTAAGCCAGATGTTAAGGAGAGCTGCAAAAATGCAAAAAATGCCACTCGTTTCCTTTAATATTTTTGTTTAGGAAAAGATAGTCATTTTTGTAAGAAATAGGTTATTTGTGTTAACACTTAATGGGTTTATTATTATTTCAAGATGAATTAATAAATATTTTTATAGTTTCTGTTTCAAGCTCTAGTATGCTAAATATCACTATGAATAGATGTAACCCACATAAATAAAAGCTCTTTGGAATGTTCCATAATTTTTAACAATGTAAAGAGGCTCCAAGATCAAAGAGTTTGAGAATGGCTGATATCTAAGTTCTCATCCAACCTCGCATTACATTGAGAGTTGCAACCTTTGGTCTACAAAGATCTGTTTGTCAGGTCCACCCACAGAAAAGTCAAGATATTGAAGGAATATTTGAAAAGACCTGGAAGGGTTTCCATACCAGCCTGACAGTCAAGTTCCAAGTTTAGTCCCTTGATTGAAAGCTCTTCCATGGGCTCAACCAAGTCTGTATAGTGGGGCAAAGGTTTAGTCTTACTAACCCTTCCCCTAAGCAACCCCTTCTTCTTTTAAGGAAGGGACTCCTATGATTAGGTGATTGCATCAGAGAAGGGTAAGCACATGTCAAGTCCCAAGGACATGCTTCCTGTGAGGTCCATCTCCTCACACAGGTTTTCTCTAATGCCACCTGCAGATAAGGGCTACCCCAAGAGCAGACACAAAGCAAGTCATAGTCTCCAGCCTTACTCTGCAGGAACTAATGAAGAATGAAACCGTGCAGGATTTGCCTCCTAGAAGCTCTCTGCCTCTCTGTGGATTCCTTGAGGTGGCTGAGCTGGAGCTGGAGGATGCGCTGGCAGGATGCCCCATGTCCCCCACTGTCAGACCCTGCAGGGGGGCCACATCATCTGTTTGCTCACCTACAGAAAGCAGAGTGATCCCAACACGGATTCCCTACGGATTCTCAAGTTATCAAAAGAGCAGCTCTCTCCATCCATCTGTCATTTCCTAGCTCTGTTGCTGCCTTCCTAGGGTAAGAGAATGTTTCCTGTGTATGATTTTCTACATCTAACATGGATAAATTGAGAGGGTCCCAATTAAAGAAGAGTTGCTCCAACAGAAATTCCAGAGCAGTTCACAATCACAACCAAAAAACACAATATTGTCAGTGAAGGCTGCTGGAGTTGTCGACTCAGCCGAGACCAAGTGTTCTCTTCCTCAAACTTGGTAAAGCCAAGGTGCTGCTTCCCCCAGGCAGTGCTGCTTCAGAACACTCACCTGGAAAACAGCTGGAAAAGGCTCTTCTGAGTAGAAGACAACCCCCCTTCTCTCAAGATTCCTGCAGAAAACTCCACGGTCTCTTTTGCACCAGATAATAAATAACATCTTTATGGCACTATGCTGCTTTGGTTCTCACCTAGAGTCTGCACACCACCATCTACATGATGTCTTATTATATTTTAGGGTGCATGTTTATAACACACTTATATGTAAAATGATTCCGGTGATTTGTTTAAGAAATCAAAAGCAAAACTTCTAAAGAAGCAAAGCAAAACTTAAAAAAAAACAAAGCAAAGAAAGAAACAAAGCAAAACTTAAAAAAAAAATTCTGTTCCTCATGAGGGGACAGGAACCAACTTGTTCCGTTTTATCCCTTGGGGTCACTACTGGGCTTCTCCCATCAAACCCTTTTTCTTTTTAAATTTAGTCATGCATGTATTTATTTGTTCAACAAAATTCAAAGCATCTTCTAGGGAATGGGATTGAAGAATTTGAAAGAAATATTTCAAAATGCAAGTCATGGGAAATATGACAGAAAAAGTCACAATCACTTAATACATATAAAATGATGTCATATGAAGTAGCTAGTTTTTTTTAATGTATCCACCTTTTACAGATGATTTATCAAAAAAAGATCCAGTAACTTGCCCAAAGTCACACTTAGTTTTTCCAAGAATATATATATACATATGCATATACATACATACATATTATATGAAAATGTGTCCCCTGGAGCTGGTCTCCAGATAGATATTTAATAAATATTAGTTCCTCTTTTCCCTGAATTCACATCCTGATCAACATCCATCAGATTTCCTTTTTTTCTTCTGTCCTTGGTTGTCATATAGAATTGAATATTTATGATGAAATAGACCCACTGGCTGACTTGGTCACAGAGAAAAAAGATGATGAAGGCTTCTGGCCCCGAGTGAGGGCAGGCGACAGACGAATCCAGCTCCTGGGGATTGTGTGTAAAGGGATACACCTGCCAAAGGTGGTTAAGGAGAGATGTATTTCTATACAGGGAACTGCCATAAATCAGAAAGAGATAAAAGCATTTAAAAACAACAAAGCAGGCGATATTTTTTGAGTAATTGAGCCCAGTTTTAGAAAACAAGAAATGTCTGTGTCTGTCCTTGTCTTTCAGCCATTATTCTCTGTTTGGCTAAGCTATACAAACATCAGGACTCTGATGTAAAAGACTTTTGTGTGTTGCGCATAAATGTCTTTAATCTTTTGAGTTAGGAATTTATTAGTTGGGTCTTCTTGGGTAAATTCAGTGAAGTTCTGAAATGGGTTTTCCTCCAAAAAGAAAGAGAGAGGGAGGAGGCAGGGAGGGGTCAGGGAGGCTCGAACAAGAAACTACCCCCCGCCCCAGATAAAAAGTGTTCTCCTGGCACAAGAGAGTAGGGGAGAGTCCAGCTGATATTCACCCAGCTGAAATCTGGGGCCCAGGGGCATGTGCCTTGGGTCAGGCTGGGGTAAAGGGACTGCAGTGGAGGTGACCAGTTGCATATGAAGGTCCTTTCTTGGGATTTCAACAGCAAGAAGCAAAACAAACCCACAAGACCAGAGTTAAGCCTCATGGGTGTGCTCTGCCCACTGGCTCTGGTCATCCTCTCTTCTTGTCCTTTCTACGATGCCTTGGTCAAGGCCACATCACAGTCTGGCAGCATCCCCATGGTCAGCCTGTGACCCGGGGTTCAGCCAACTCCCCTCCCATACGTGGGCTGCTGAGGACAGACAGGAAGAACCCTGTGAGTTGGTTGGGAGAGAGAGCATGTGCCAGCAGCAGACGCTGCTGCTTCTGCATTCATTTTTATCCTCCTCTTGCCATGCCTGGTCCCTGCCCCATCCCTACATCTGCCTTTCCAGCTCCATAAAGATTTCATGTGGAATGAAGGTCTGCAGAAGGCAGTTGGATCTGCGACGGTTTTGCTTGACTGTTTTCACAAGAGGGGTGAAATTGAAATGAAATTTAATTGAATGAAATTTTAATACATGAAAAGGTCTTCATCTCAACACTCAGGACTCTCAGAATTTGCTTGTTTTTTTCCTGGGAATTTTCAAAGAATAACTCTTTGTGAGAAGTGAACCAAAGGACTGTTGGAAATCGGGTGTATGGATTTGCCAGAGCTGCTGTAACAAGTACCAGAGACTGGGCAGCTTAAACAATAGAGATGCAAGGTCTCTCAGTTTTGGTAGCCAGAAGTCTGAGATCAAGGTGTGGGCAGGGCTGGTTCCTTCTGAGGCTGTGATCTGTTTCAGGCTTCCCTCTCAGCATCTGGTGGTTTGCTGGCCTTCTTTGGGGCTCTTTGGCTTATAGACACAGCACTCCCATGTCCGCCTTCATCTTCACATGGCTTTCTCCCTCCTGCCATATTGGATTGGGGGCCCAAGCTGCTCCAATGTGAACTCATCTTAACTAAATGCACCTGCAGTGACCCTATTTCCTTAAATAAGATCACATTCTGAGGTCTGGGGTGTTAGGACTTCAACACATGAATTTGGTGGGGACCCAGTTCAACCCTTCAGGCCATGACTTATGGCGGGGGGGGCGGTGTGTGTGCTCAAGCTCCCTCCCCACACAACTGCAGACACATGTTAAGCACGTAGTATGTTGTGATGGTGGATGGTGTGTTGGAGGGAAGTGGGGGGACCAGCTGTCCTGGTTTGCCTGCGACTGAGAGGATTCCTGGGAGAAAGAACTTTCGATGCTAAAACCGTGAAAGTCCAGGACAAACGAGGATGAGTTGATCGCCTGGGGTCTGCCCTCCAGAGGCCTCACCCCCAGACCCCCCTCCACTGTCAGGGGGCTGTCCCAGGGGCTTCCCAGCCCACAGACAAGGGAGAAAAGCCAAGGTGGGGCTGCGAGGGACACCAAGCCACAGAGCCCTGGGGAGAGAGGCCATTCTGGGTGCCCTCTCTATGTCTGCAGCCCCATCTCAAGTTTCTGGGGCCACTTTCCCATCCCTCCAGCTCCCCTCATGCCTCTCATCCCCCTCCCCTGCGGCCAGCATCACCATCCCCCCCCCACGCTTGAGCCCCCGACTCCTGCCTGCCAGCTGGAGTCCTCCCCACTCGGAGCCCCTCACCTCGCTGACTTCCCCCCTTCCCCCCTGGCACCCCCTGTGCTGCATGTGCTGTGCGCCCCCTTCCACGAGAAATCCTACCTGTTCCTCAGACACCACCTTCTCCATGAAGACTTCCATGATCCCAGTCCCATCACACACACACACCCCACCACCATCACCACCACCATCTGTGCTCGCATGTACCACGCCCCACACACCTCACATATCACACACACACCACACACATACAACACATACAACACACATGCTACATACACTATGCACACACCTCACACCCCCCTTACATCACACATACATATAATATATATACCACACACGCACCTTCATTACACACCCTCACATACATACCACACACACACATAAAATACACATACCACCCACCTCACACACACGCCCTGCCAGCTCCCTCCTGAGTCTCGCGGCGTTTTGCCGAGAGCTGTTTTTGGTCACCACATGTGACTTTGTGACAGTTATTTGCTTCCCTCCCAACTTTGTCTTATTTGGGCCTGAAGCAGGTTCTTTGCGTGGTTAAGTTTTGTTCCCCCCAAATAAATCAGGGTCACATGCACCATGACCTCGGTGAACATGAGGTGAATTAAACTGAATACAATAAAACTGGAGTTAACCCAACAGGCAGAGGAAACAGGGTGGAGAAATGCAGGGCAGTGGGGACCCCAGGCCACAGGGAAGGCGAGCTGGGCATGAGCTGCACCTGGGGGACATCACACCCACATACCCGCACCCCAACTTTAGGACCACCACGCGGGAAGTCCGTGTGGGTCTAGGGACACTGGGGCCCCTCTGATGGCAGCCTCCCAGGGCCCGAGGGGAGGCTGGGGCTGCAGGGTCCACATATCAGGCCAGGGTGGGGACCCCAGTGGGCAGGGCCTGGAGCTGAGGGGCTTTGTGCTTGAGGCTGCACGTTAATAATGGGCCGTCAGGTATGTTTATGTGGAAAAGGCTCCACATTCTGCAAATGAGCCAGGTATGTGTTGTCTGCCTCATCGGGAATTCCGCACACAGCTGGATGCGCTCACAAATTCACAATTCAGAATTAATTGGTTTTTAGGCCATGCATTTAGGTCAGATCACCCAGACACTCCATTTCCTGTGGTGAAAAGAAATTAAGTCAATTTCCCACCCCCCCCCGCCAGACCCCTGGCGCTCATCTCGAAGGCCTGGTGAGCCGGCCCTCCACAGGCAGGGAGAAAGCCAACCTTTAAAGGCATTCTCATTATCTCTCCGGGAGATGTCATTAAGTACTGTAAACATGTCCTGAATGAGTCCATGTCACAAAGACTGCAAAGTGTTTATAGAATAAAAACCTATAAGCGCCCAAGTGAGATAAAATGGGCAGGGGGAGAAAGAGGGAGAGGGAGACTCAAAAAAAAAAAAAAAAAGAAAGAAAGAAAGTAAAAGAAAAAGAAAAGGACTTCTTGACCAACAAGTTGGGCGAAAGATGGGGATTAAAAGGCAAATTTGGCTTGAGGAGCTTTGACCTCGGAGGGAAGCAGGGATGGAACCCACCTGGTCTAAGGGCCCACTCTCCTCAGTCCCAGGCTCCTTGCAGACATCACCAATCAATCACACCCATCTTGCCCACTGAAGCCACACCTGGCAGACATTGCTAATCAATCAAGTGCATCTTGCCATCAGAAGCCACACCTGGCAGACATCACTAATCAATCACACCTATTTGCCTTCTGAATCTACAGCTGGCAGACACCACTAATTGATCACACCCATCTTTTTTTTTTTTTCCCCCAGCTTTCAACAAACAACAGCTTTGTTGTTTACAATCAAGTTACAGAAACAAGACGCTTGGAGGTCTGCACTGATTTTAATCCTCGAGAGCTGACACCGTGTGTTCACGCAGGCCCGAGGACAGTGTCCAGAGTATATGGTGCATGGAACTGAAGAGGGTCAGTGTGCTCGTTTCCAGGGAGAAATGGCAGCACCAAGACTCTCCTTTAGGCTCTTCCCTCAACCACCAGAAACGCTTCCCCCCACCCCTGCAGACAGCAGAAGAGCCTTGGAGTTTACACCCCTGGGCAGGCCTCAGGCACTGACTGGCTGTTTTAAAGCACGGCACCTTGCTTGGGGCGGGGCAGGGAGGGGGGTAACTTCTGAGACACACATTACTCTCCAGAGTCCCGGCATGGCGGTGCGAGGGCTCAGGCTGAAGCTACCTTCTGCACAACTTCAAAATCGCAACCCCACTCAGCTTCCTGCCCCTCTTCTCCTGGTCCTCAGCATCCCTAGGGATACAATCTTAACACGTTATCACTTGCACGTGAATTCTCACCTTGGGCACAGAAAGAGCTGCAGATGATGAGCTCTTAGAGGGCACGGCTGTGCTTTGTCATGCTCAGGTGGGCCACACCTGCTCCTGGGACTCCGCCTGACCCTTGCTCCCACGTTGTGCCTGGCCAGGTCTATACCCTGCAGCGCCAGGAGCTGGGACAGCTGGAGTAGACCTGACAGGCTGCACACGTGACCTCCTTTGGTGAGGACGTACGTGGTCTGCCCCACGGCCAAGAAGCCACGTGGAGACTTCCTGCTGCGGTTGGGGCGCACTAGAAAACTGTTGTGGCCACATCAGCTGACATAAAACCACTAAAGACTATGCACAACCTACCCAGAAGGAAGCATGAGAAGTAATCATGGGGGCCCACCAATCTCTGGCTGGGCCTCTGTTCCAGCCATGGTCTGTGCCTATGATGCCCCAGGACCCTATCTAAGCCTTCCTGGGCCCCCTCCAGTCTGATCTGACCTCTGCCTGCATGCTCTGGACAGACAGCAGTGCCCCTGCCCTGTGGTCACCATCACAGCCGATCAGGCATTGTAAGAAAACCCTACCTTTTCCATCTTTTCGAGCCCTCCCACTGCCCAGTGCAGTGTTTTTCTCAGAGTTGAAGCCTGAATTCTGAGCTGAAAGGCCCTGCATGTGAGGGAAACAGGAGCTTGTGCAGCTGGTCCCTCCCGACCCACCAGCGCTCAGGATGCTGGACCAGGGCATCTCAGTACCAAGAGATGGCCGTGACTTTCACCCCATCCCTGCTTTGTAACACTGTAGTGCATGCACAGTGATCGTGTGTTCTGAGGCCAGTGAGGTGAGTCTTTCTTGAAGTTCAATGTGTCTTGTTTTTCACCTGGAACATAGCTGTTGGCTTCTGAGCTGTGATCCTTCACCTGGAGTTCATTGTCTGGGGACTCCCAAAAATTGAGTGGCTTTTATTTTTTTCTTTGTGGGAAGTGGGTATGACTCTCAGCAGATTCTGAAAGGGATGTGGATTCATTTTCCACGCTGCTGTAACAAATTACCACCAACTTAGTGGCTTAAAACACAAATTTATTTTCTGATGTTTCTGTGAGTGGTCTAACCAATATTGGTCTCACGGGGCCGAAGTCAGGATGTGGACAGAGTTGTTCTCCCTTCTGGAGGCTCGGGGGGTGGTGGGGGGGGTTTCCTCAGGAGAATCGCTATCCTGGCCTTTTCCACCTTGGCTGTTGGCCTCTTTGTCCATCCTCGAAGCCACAAGGGAGCGGCAGGGGGGTTTGAGTCCTTCCTCTGAGCCCGTCTTCTGTCACATCCACCTCTGAATGCTCCTTGTCTGCCTCCCTCCACTCTTGTGATTACATTGGGGTCCCACGAACACTATCCTTCTGAAAACAGACCAAAAAGCATGTTGTGAAAAGTCATGGGTGCTCGCTGATCAATACTTCGTCAATACTCAGTCATCAGGTATTAGTGAGCATCTTCCCTCTGTGGGTCAGTGTGCTGAGTTGGTGAGACCCAATCATGAAAGAGAGATGAGTGTGACCACCATCCTGATTTGCTCAACACAGGGGCTTCCCGAGGTGCAGGACTCTCATTGCTGAGGCTGGAACAGTCCCAGGCAAGCTGGGATCCTTGGTCACTCCAGGCATGGTCTCTGCCATGAGGAATTTATAACCCCGTGAGGGTCATGAACAAATGGCAGTGAAGCTGACTTCATGAGTTGCCATACGTGCTTTGAAGGGAAGAGGAAAGGGACTGGGACAGAGGTGGACAAAACAGTGGCCCCCCCTTCCCCTGGGAGCCCCCCTTTTGGGTAACATTGACTGCACTCCAAATTCAGGCTCATCGTTACACGCACTGTTTTGTTTAAACCTTAAAACAGCCTCAGGAAATGAGGACAGTTATCGCCTGCAGTCTGCAGGAGGAGACAGAAAGAGAACTAACTGGCCTAACATCACAAAACCACTGTCTTAGGTCAAGTTCCCCAGAAACTAGCATCCACTTTAGCCGCTAAGTACTAAAGCAGAAGGTGGACCCAACCTAGCAAGCTCCAAAGCTGGGTTACTAAACCTCTCTTCCATTCTGTCTGCTTTCACATTCTTACAAATTTTCCTAAAACATAAGATTTACTTTGTTTTTTTGAATTTTTCTTCTGCAAGAATACTCCTTATCTACCAGGACTGGTGTCACACAAATATTAAAACTCAAAGTGTGCTGCCATTAGAATGGACAGGCAAGAGAGCATTGAGGCACATTGCTAATTTGCTCTTGTTTCTTTCTGACACTTGGTAATAACAGAGACCTAATTAGCATGTCACTGATAAGATGATGAAGATTCAGTATAACTTTCTGGATCTCAGTGGTTTTTCAAATGGCTTTTAGGTGTCATACCCCATCATAGAATTTCCACACACACACAGGTAGTAATTACGCCAATGCCTCTGTGTAAATGGGAGACTAGGAGGCAGTGTTGTGTCTTTTCAGAATTATCCCAGGAGTGGTAACTCCTAATTTCAAACATTAGAAGGCCTTCTTATTCACTGCAAATGTGATGTTTTAGTGTGACCTTGGCTCTTCACTATCTCGGAGAACAGATCCTTTATGGACTCCAGATGGAAAGTGTAAAGTTAATAACCCTTTGCAGACAAAACCCATATGTTTTCCACATATTGCAGGGATGTACTTTGTTCGAAGTGTCATTTATGTAGAATGAAATTAACACATAAATGATGATAGATTGCTGTTTCCAAATTGTGTGCTAGACATAGCAAAAAAAAAAAAGTATTTAGTATAGACATTAAAAAGTCTGAAAGAAGAAATAGGTCTTCCAAATGGTAAATAGGAATCACCAACCTCTCTTGTATTCGTGTGTGTATGTGTGTCCTATGTATGTTTGGGAGGGGCCATTCTCATGTCCCCCAAATAAACAAACACGAAAAAAATCATTGTTCAAAAATCATTTATGTATTTGTATTACTTAGGTCAAGGTTTGACTACAAGTAACAGGAACTGAAACAAGAAAGACATTCATATCTCTCAGATGTAAAATCCAGATTCTACCTCATAAATTCCTTGCAGTCCTTTGCTGCAGCATGAATCTAATGTGTCTAAGCTTTAGCCCTGGTCTTCACGATGCAAGATGGCAAACTACATCCATTTTCAGGTGGGAACGGACCACGCAACGTGGCTGCTTGTATCTTATTGGTCTGACCTTGGTCATATGGCAACACCCAGCCCCAGGGGAGGCTGGGAAATGTAGTCTTTTACATGAGTAGCCAAGCACCTTGCTAAAAATTGGGGTATATGACTGTGAACAAGAGGTGGATGGATGTCAGGAAATAAGAACAGCCCTGACACAAGCATCTAGGGTAATTTCTAAAGATGTCAATATGGCTAATTTCAGTAAGGACTATTCATGTTTCTTTAAGTCAGAGGGAAATTCTTCTAGCCCTTGGCTGATTCCAGGGTGAACTAAAATCTGAGGTCAACTCTAATTGTACTGTTGCATGAAGGCGTTTTGTAACATGAAAAATCAATCTGGCAACACCAGTTCCCTTTACCAAGACAAGATTCTCTAATGGAGATTTTTATTTTTTTAATTAAAAATATTATCAGAGAGCATCCTCACTCAAGGCCACACCTTCTCTTCCTGGAAGCCCCACATCCAGTGACTTATCCATGTGAGGACAAAAAGGCTCTGCCTCCTCACCTCCCCAGGGTCAGTGCTGAAGGGTCCTCCACCTTCAGAACTCGCCAGGAGTCGACTGAGGCTTTCTGGGGCCTCCATCTCAGCTCAGGACCCATGCCGAACCCTCCTCGCCCTCCTACCCCTTGGAGAACGTTTTGCAATAAACCTGCACATGGGTCTCCAACTCTGAGGCTACTTCCAGGGGAGAGGAACCAGCCAAGTGACCATACTGGGTCACTCATCTGCCACATCCCTTACACTTGTCAACTGTCTCCATACAGTTGTATGGAGTCAGCTGTCTCCCCCCACCATGGCAAGTCAATGAGCAGCTCTGCTTTCTGATGGAGGCTGGCTCTGCTCAGCTCTCCTCTCCCATCCTAGGAATCCCTCTGGATACACCAAAGCCACTATTTGTGACAGCAGATGCCCTTTGGTTGATCATACTCTTTAGGGAGAATGTGCCATCTCAAGGTATGGAGGAGAGTGGGAAGCCGGTGACCTGAACTCCATCTCTGCTCTGCCATATCCACACAGGGTGAAGCTGGCTGAGTCAATTTCCTGCTCTCTAACATAAGGGTAACAACCCTGCTTCAGAGGGCTATGGGCTAAATAAACTAATATGGTTTCAACCAGCAGTTGTTTGTTTGTTTCCTTTCTTTTGGCCACACCACATGGCTTGCGGGATCTTAGCTCCCTGACCAGGAATTGAACCTGGGGTCGCAGCAGTGAAAGTGCCAAGTCCTAACCACTGGACCGCCAGGGAATTCCCTGACTTTTCAATGCCGTCCTGTTCACTTCTTGTATACCCTGGGCTAAGATAGAATTTACTTGCCCTAATGGTCAAGGGCATGCGTTGGCTTTCTTGTTGAACCTTGAAAAGTTTAAGGGCTCCTCAAAAGGGATGTTCACCACCCTGGAGCCTCATTTGTCTGGTGGTGCCAACCTTCCCCTCTGTTGACAGCCACTCTGCCTCCAGTTTCTGTCTGTGATCATTATTTTTTGACTTTGTGAGGCTGCCACATTCTGGATCTTCCTCCCATCTTTTCCTCTGGTCCCAGAAATTCTTCTCAGCTCAGAAAAACATGGAGATTTCATGTGTTCATTCTCAGAATACGAGACCCAACCACAAAGTCTGCTCAGATGGGTAACATGAGAACAGTAGGTCACAGCAGTGGTTCTCAAAGTAGGGTCCCTTGACCCAGCGTCAGCATCAGCTGCAAATTTGTCAGAAATGTGAATTCTTGGGCCCCCAAACAGATTTACTGAATCAGATACTCTGAGGGCAGGACTAAACAATTTGTATTATAACCAGCCCTCCAGAGGAGTCCTGTAAAGTTTGAGAGTCATGGTGAAGAGGGGCCCCAAAGGATATAGACAGGAGAGCTTTCTTGGGGAGATCTACACTAGTCTTACATCCCTCTCCCCATGTGCAAACGGGAGTTTGGGAACTTACCTTAAGACAAACAGGTTGGAGCTCCCGGCTCGGGGTCTCTTCCCTCTGCCTTCACGGAACTGCCCCGGAGCCCGCGGCGAGGGCGGCCTCACTGACGCTGCCGGCTCTGGAGGGGCCCCGGAGGCCTAAGCCGCGACAGTCGTGCGGACGGCGGGCCGGTTGTTTCAACAAGTAACTTAAAGACCAAATGGAAAAAAAGGAGGTTTGTGCCTGAGATCATGTTGATGTGAAACCAGGGATGGCCACCTTGTCCCAGAAACAGGAAAACAAATGCTTCTTATGGAATCAGAGAATGTCCAGCCGGACAATCCCAGAAAATGAGGAACACCCATCCCATTTTCCAGATGAGAAAACAGAGGCCCAGCAAGGTGAAATCCCTCACCCAAGTTGCACCCGTCTCTCCTCCCCACTACATGGTTCATGAAAGCACGACTTTTCCTGTCGTGATCACTGCTGAACCCCAAAAAGGACCAGGCATCTAGCCGCTGCTCCAAAAATTTTGGTTGACTGTAGGAACAATGCTATTTTTTTCTTTCTCACTCTTATTCAGGATTGTGCCAAGAACTCCCCAGGCTGCAATGTAATTCGATAAATGTAAATATTAATTGAGTTTTGTTGTGATGAGGACTTAGGCTTTGGAGGTAACAGACTTGGTTCAGATCTTGGTTCTGCCACTCAATAGCTGTTTGGCTTTGGGAACATTACTAAACCTCTTTGAGCTTATTTCCTCCTTTGTAAAGTGGGGATAAATGTATCTGAGCCAGCAGAGCACCTGCATGAGAGATGTGCACTAAATATTGGTCTTTCTCACTCTCCCACGCCATCTCTGTGCTTCCCAGAGAAGTTGTACAGAAGGATATAGTACTTTTTAAAAATAATTAATTAATTAATTTAAAAAAAAAAAAAAAAAAAAAAAAAAAAGACAAACAGGTTTTCCGATATTGGTCCTACGTACGCTTTGGAAAAAAAAAAAAAAACTACATGTTCATGAAATTTTTAAAGCAAATGAATGCTAGACTTGACACATTTTTTCCTACCTGTCCTTAACATTTCAGCTAAAAAAAAAAGAAAGAAAGAAAGAAAGAAAGAAAGAAAGAAAGAAAGAAAGAAAGAAAGAAAGAAAGAAAAATGGGTGTTAAACTTTTAAGCCACATGACCTGGAAAAGACTCCACCTGCTGACAGTGGATCTGACCACACTGCAGGCAATAAAAGGCTGGCTAACCTGCCTTTATTTGCTTTCTGCTCAAGATAAACATTTATCACTGGGCGTATTGACTAACACCATATCACTTCCCTCCTTACACTTTCACAAAGGGAGCAGGCTCCCCTTGGGAACTCAAACCATTATGGGGCTCGAGACCCCAAGTGCTACCGTGGTTATGAAGCACTGTGGGATGCAGGGAGGTGTGGGACCCCCTCTGCCAAGGAGAGGCCAGTCGCTACTCTCCAGAGCAGATCTGAGGATTAGCAGATGCTCTGCCCAGGGGAGCCAATCAGGGAGCAAGACGGTTGCTAAGTGAGGTGCGGGGGCCACCGCAGCTGCCTAAGGGCTCTAGAAAATGGCTTTGCCCAAGTGCAGGTCTCTACTCCAGATGCCTACATTATGCCTGCCCTGGGAAATAGGCTGCAAACAAACCTTCCATGTTTTGAAGTTTTGCTTTGTTTTTTCTTTTTTTTTTTTGCCAGTGATGGGAAGTCAGGTCTAGAGAAAAAAACCAACCATATTGGCTTGATTTGCAAGTTACAAAAGACATATTGAAGAGTCACTATGGTCTGTGAAAGTTTTAATATTTGAGGTTGCCTCAGTTCCAATCTAGAAGTGGGGGAGGGGTATAAATGAGAAATAAGTGGGTAAATAGGTATTTATTCACCACCAACTCTTTCTCTGATCTTTTGTTTGGTTGATAACCATTCCTGTAACTAATAATGTGATGTTTGAATCTATACAACTGGTGAATTAAATTATATTTTAAAATCATGCATCTTACGAAAAGTATTTTTTTTAATTAAACATAGTTTAAAGGGGTCAGTTCATGGTTATTTATACATAGCACTAACCCAACCTACTGTTTTCCACACAAATTGTTGTGACAATTAAATTTACCATTTTCTTACTTGCCATCTGTTTTGGTTCTGGAGAGAACCTTGGTTGTCTGTCCTTCAGGGAACTGATGGGGAAGGATGGCGTTGGGGCTACACCTGTGAGTCCACGGACAGCCAGTGGGTGACATTAAGATCACTGGCTGCAATTGTTTCTTTGTGTTTTTCTGCAGATATTTTCTGGCTTAAAAATGTAAAAGTCATCCTTTTTAAAAAACTGAGCAAAAGTGTGCTTTTTTCCAACCTTTGATTTTGAGATAACTGTAGATTCATATGCAGTTGTAAGAAATAATATGAAGAGATTCCATGTACCTTTTAGCCAAAGGTAATGTCTTGTAAAATTATAAACTACTGCAACAGGATATTTACATGGATGGAGTCAAGATATAAAACATTTTCATCACCACGAGGACCCCTCCTGTTGTACTTTTATAGGCAAAATCATGTCTTTCCCATCCTAGCCTCTCCTTCACCCCTGGGAACCACTAATTTGCTCTCCATTTCTGTAATTTTATCATGTCAAGAATGTTATATAAATGGGATCACATAGTATGCAATCTCTGGAAATTGAATTTTTCCCCTTCAGCATAATTCTCTGAAATGCATTCAGAGCGTTGCATGTATCAACATTTTGCCCCTTTTTATTGCTGAGTAGTATTCCATGGAACAGATGTACCACTTTTTATTTAACAATTCACTTATTGAAGGACATCTGGGTTGTTGTGGTTTTAGGCTGTTGTAAATAAAACTGCCATGAATATTTGTGCAGAGATTTTTGTGTGAACATAAGTCTTCATTCCTCTGAGATAAATGTCCAGGAATAAAACTGCTGAGTCATATGACAGTAGCATGTTTAGTTTTCAAAGAAACTGCTGAATTGTTTTCCAGAGTGACTACAGCATATTACGTTCCCACCAGAGATCTAAAAGTGATTCATATTCTCCACATCCTTACCAGTATTTAGTATTGTCACTATTTCACATTGTGGTTTCAATTTGCATTTCTCTAATGGCTAATGATTTCCCTAATCCCAATTAATTCCCACATGCTTATTTGCAATCTGTATATCCACTTCTATCTTCTATGAAATGTCTCTTCAAGCCCATTTTTTTTTAATAGGATTGCTTGTTTTTTTACTGCTGAGTTTTGAGAGTTCTTTGCATATTCTACAATACTAGTCCTCTTTGGACAAGTGGTTTGCAAGTACTTTCTCCAGGCTGTAGCTTGTGGTTTCATCCTCTTAACAGGGCCTTTCACAGAGCAAAAGTTTTTAATTTTGACAAAGTTCAATTTATTAATTTTTCCTTTTATGGATCATGCTTTCGGTATCAAGTGTAAGAAGTCGTTGCCTCATGCTAAACCCCTAAGATTTTATTTTATGTTTTCTCCTAAAAGTTTTATAGTTTTACATGTTTATTTAAGCCCATAATCCATTTTGAGTTAATTTTTCTCTAAGGTTTGAGACTCAGGTCAAGGTTCATATATCTCCTATGGATGTCCAATTACTTTAGTACCATTTGTTGAAATGGTTCTCTTTGCTCTGTTGGATGACTTTGTCAAAACTCTTTGGGGCGTATTTATGTGGGTTTATGTCAGTTTTTTTATTCTGTTCTCTTGATCTTTGTGTCTATCCCTCTGCTAATTCCTCAGCGTCTGGATTACTGTAGCTACAAATATGTCTTGAAATTTGATAAACTGATCTCTCCCACTTTATTCTTCTTTTTCAAAGTCATTTAAATTACTTTAATTCCTTTGCTTTTTCATATGCATTTTAGAATAATCTTGCTTATAGCTATAAAAAATCTTCTTGAAATTTGGTAAGAATTTCATTAAACCTCTAAGTGAATTTGGGGAGAATTGACATCTTTACCATGTTGGGTCTTCCAATCCATGAACACAGTATGTATTCTCCATTTATTTAGGTCTTATTGGTTTCTTTAATCAGTATTATGCAGTTGCCAGCATAGAAGTCCTGTATATGATTTGTTAGATTTATACCTAAGCATTTCTCCTTTTTTGGATAATTGTAAGTGGTATTGTAATTTAATTTAGTCATCCAGGTGTTCATTGCTAGTATGTAAAAATACAGTTAATTTTTGTGTGTTCATCTTCATCCTGCAGACTTGCTGAATTCACTTGTTAGTTCTAGGAGAATTTTTGTAACTTCTTGGGATTTTCTATGTAGATAATCATGTTGTTCTCAAATAGAGGTAGTTTTACTTCTTCCTTTCTGATCCGAATGCCTTTTATTTACTTTTCTTGACTTATTGAACATGCTAGAAGTTTCAGCGCTAGGTTGAATAAGAACAGTGAAAGTGAACATCCTTACCTTCTTCTCAATCTTAGGGGAAAGATTTCAGTCTTTTACCATTAAGTATAATGATAGATGTAGACTTCTGTAAATGGTCTTTATGAAGTTGAGGATATGCTTGTCTATGCCTATTTTTCTGAGAGTTTTTACCATGAATGGGTATTGAATTTTGTCAGGTACTTTTTTTACGTAGATTTATATGATCATGTGACTTTTTTCTTCTTTGACCTGTTATTGGGGTGAATTACATTGATTTTCAAATCTTGAACCAGCCTTGCATTTCTGGAATAAATCCCATTTGGTCATGGTCAACAATTCTTTTTATATATCACTGTATTCTATTTGCTAATGTTTTGTCTATATTCACGAAGGACATTGGTTTGTAGTCTTCTTTCTGAAATATCTTTGTCTGGTTTTGGTATCAGGGTAGTACCAGCTTTGTAAAATGAATTAGAAAGTATTTCCTCTCTTCTATTTTCTAGAAGAGATTAAGTAGAATTGGTATTAATTTTTCTTTACATATTTGGTAGCTTTCTCCAGTGAAACTATCTTGGACTGGAGATTTCTTTTGTGGGGGAGTTATTAAATTACAAATTCAATTTCCTTCATAGTTACAGGGCTTTTCAAATAATTTATTTTATATTGAGTGAATTGTGGTAGTTTGTGTTTTTCAAGAAATTTGCTTATTTTGTTTAATTTGTCAAATTTACGTGCATTGAGTTATTTGTAGCATTTCCTTCTTCTTCTTTTGTTGCCTGCATGAGCTGTAGTGATACCACTGTTTCATTCCTGATATTAATAATTTGTGTCTTCTCTTTTTTTCTTTATCAGCATTGCTAGAGTTTAATCAGTTTCATTGATCTTTTCAAAGAACACACGCTTTTTTCATTGATTTTTCTCTATTTTCTATTTTCAATTTCATTGATTTTTTTATCTTTATTATTTTCTTTCTTTTGTTTGCTTTGGATTTATTTTCTATTCTTTCTCTAAGTCCTTGAGGTAAAAGCTTATATTATTGATTTGAGACTAACTCTTCTCTAATGTGTACAATTCATGCTATAAATTACCCTCTTAGGACTGCTTTAGCTGTGTACAATGAATGTTGATATGTTGTATTTTCATTACTCAGTTCATTTTTATTTTGACTTGAGAATTCCTCTTTGACCCATTATTTAAGAGTGTGTTGTTTAGTTTCCAAGTGTTTGAAGATTTTCCTGTTATCTTTCTGTTATTGATTTCTACTTTTATTCCACTGTGTCCATAGAACACACTCTGTATGATATCAAATCTTGTACAATTTTTGAGGATCGTTTTATGGCACAGAATATTGTCAAGTTAGTATATGTCTCATGAGCAGTTGAAAAGAATGTGCATTCTGTTGTTATTTGGTAGAGGATTCTGTAAATGTCAGAGACCCCAGGAATTGATGGTGTTGTTCAGTCTCTCTTTTTTTTTTTTTTTTTTTTTTTTGCTGTCTAGCTGAAGGTTTGTCGACTTTGTTGATCTTTACATAGAACCAAATTTGTATTTTGTTTCTTTTCTCTACTGTTTCTCTATTCTCTATTTCATTTATCTTCACTGTAATCCTAATTATTTTCTTCCTTCTGATTGCTTTAGACTTAGTTTGTTACCCTTTATGTTATTGATTTGAGGTCTTTCTCCTTTTTTAATATAGACAAACACTGACAATTTTCAATATTTGCCAATATTTTAAGGAAAAAAAAAAGACTATATACACACAGGTTTCAGCCTGTGACCTGAGATTTCATATCTCCCTTACAGCCTGGTTTCTCTAAATATGCAGGTCAAGCATCCAGTTTAACTGCTGAAGCAAGAAATAAATCATGTCCATGCATTTTAAAATTAGTTATAAATTTGAATAAAATTAGAGTGGCAAGAAGGGAAGTTCCATTTCTGTTATATGCCCCTGAGGTTGGCTTTCTGAATGTGGCCTCCCTCAGGGCTTCCCTGGTGGCACAGTGGTTAGGAGTCCACCTGCCAATGCAGGGGACATGGGTTCGAGCCCTGGTCCGGGAAGATCCCACATGCCCTGGAGCAACTGGCCCGTGTGCCACAACTGCTGAGCCTGCGCTCTAGAGTCCATGAGCCACAACTACTGAAGCTCGCGTGCTTAGAGCCCATGCTCCACAACAAGAGAAGCTACTGCAATGAGAAGCCCACGCACCACAACAAAGACCCAACTCAGGCAAAACTAAATAAATAAAATATTAAAAAAATAAAAAATAAATGTGGCCTCCCTCAAGAATGGTGAAGTCTCCTGAATGTAGGTGTCATTCTACCCAGTCTTGGGTTTCCTTTCTCATCCACATCTTCCATGTTTCTCTTGTCCTTTTCTTCCCAGGACCTACTGGTCATACATTGCTTATTTGTTCACACAAACATTCATTCATTGATAAGTTCACTCACTCATTCACTGAACCAAACTTACGAAGTGGCTCTACAATCAGGTCTTGGTGTGTGAGGACATGTGAAATAACCTGAATCTTGACCTTGAGAAGCTCATTGTCCCCAAGTGTCCCACTTGTCAGGAACCAGCCACAGGAGCACAGGCATCCTGCCCTTGACACGTTACTTACTCCTCAGCCACAGGCCCCGTATGCGTAAGGTAGCTAGAATATGGGGCATAACAATAAAAGAGAGTCTTTTATTTTTTTAAAAAACTAACCAGAACACATCTATTGGAGTGAGTGTAGAATCCTTTAGAACTGTCACGTGGAAAGGCTAAATTCTTCCTCTCTCGATGTTTACGATGGTTTAGGAGTTTGTAGCACACCAATCAGTACCTTGGCCCTATCCCAGGGGTCACATGCCAAAGGATCTAAACATGCAGGAGGCTTCACCCTCTCTCTACCTGAAGGGCTTCTCTGGTGCAGTTGGGGCAAGCTGGAAGCTCAGGGGTACCCACACCACAGAAGTTGCCACTAGTCAAACAGAGCAGGGATTTGGTTGGTTAATACCCAGCTTCTCACCCTTGGAAGGAGGATTCTGAGGTATGATTTACACAGTAATTCAGAAACTCCCCAGTTGGTTTGAACCCTAAATTTGTAAATATTTTAAAACACAGTTGCTCACCATTTGTGTTTTAAAATATTTATCTACTTATACATGCCTATATTATGAGCTAGAAGATTATACTGGTGAGCCCTCAGGGGTTGGGGCACAGAGGTGGTAGGGAGGCTAACTTTTATCATTTTTTGGCAACTAGATTACCTGGATTTTAGACTTAATTCTGCAGCTAGCTGTGTGGCCTTAAGCAAGTTACTTAACATCTCTGTAAAGTGGGGATAAGATAATGACAGCACGTACCTTAGGGTTTATTGTGAGGGTCATGGGAGCAAACACATGGCAAGTGCTTAGAACAGTGTTTGGGATGGGGTAAGCATCTTCTAAAGGTGTTATCATTATTATCATTGTTCCTATGCATTTCATTTCTTTTTGTCTTTTGGAAATTTGTGCCATATTTACATATTTTTCAAAAAATGCATAACTTGAAAACTTCTGTAGACATGTGACAAGGTAGTTTTCGGACAAAAATCTATCAGAAAATATTATTTGCATTTGATCTGTGAATGCTATAGGATACTTTATCTGCACCCTTAACTTTATAAAGAATTTAAGAATGCCATGATATTTTTTAGATTGTTAAATAACATAAAGACAGGAAAAGCTTTTGGGAACATACCAATAGCTGATTTTTCCATTCGGCTCCCATGAGAAACTTCCTCTATGCCACTTTTACAATGTGCTCTTCATAATCATTTATTTCTTGTTTGGCTACTGGAGGGTTTTTGTTTGACTCTGATTTCTGTGTCCTAAGTAATTCAGGAAACAGTGATATCAGCCGTCTGCAAGCCTTTGCAAGGGAAAACCAATTACTTATCAGCTAAAAAAAAATTAATCATTCCCTAAAATTGTTTGCTGACACTGAACTCCACACTGGGTGCTTGTACCGAGTGGGGGCCTGTAACCATATCATGTTCTGAAAAACAAATCAAAGCTTAGGAGCAATGGGGAAGTATGTGGAATAAACCACCCTGCCCCCGGCCTCCCCCAAAAACACCACCAACAGATTACAGTAGCCTGGTGGAGCCATCTGGGGCCAGAGGCTGCTCCCATTCATTCTGTGGAAAGCAGCACCACACTCCCACCACACACGCCACTTCACACCCCAGCGCGGCAGCTGTGTTTGAACTGGCATTCACCACCTCGGAACAGCATTCAAGTAGAAAGACCTCACAGGACTTTTTTTTTTTTTTTTTTTTCCTTTAACTGGGAATCCGCAGAATGCTATATTGAAATATCAAACATTGGTAATCGTTTTAGCGGTACTGTTAGTTTGGATAAAATGTCTTTCCTATGGTAGCTAATTGCTTGAATATCTGCAAACTGATATCCTCTTTGTAGACATTTATGCTGTCCTCTTTTTATAACTTTATTTCATTTTCTGTTCATTTCTGATGTTGACTCAAAGGGCCTTTATCACCTCGCGCTGATAATCTGTGCTTTATGGCTGCTGGTGTGATTGGGAGCAGTTGAAGCTGCGTGCAAAAATACACACATAAATATTTGAACAGGAAAAAGAAAGCCTGATGTGGGCCAAGAAAGAAATGCATTTCGACAAATAGTGCCGCTAGAGGGACCTTGACTCTAAACCAGGACCAAGCAAGGTCACCCTGTCCTTGTACCATCTGTCCGGTGGGTACAAGTGCCACGGCCGATTCCAAAGAGCCGGGTCACTCCAGGCCAGATGACACAGGGTGGCCAGCCAGGGGCCACGCTGGCAGCCCTGGGACGTCATCGTGGTGGCATCTCTTCGCTCAGGATCACTCAAGTCATCCCCTCTGCGTGAAATAGATTTGTTCTTGCCGGGAATTAAAGACCTGGGAGGTTTTAATGAGTTTCCTGGGCCGTGCATCTGGTCACCAAACCTTCTTGGGGGATCCAGAGCCATGTGGCTGTGTGGCTGCCTTGCCCATTTTTGCGTGGGGGCCTGGCCCCTTTTTCACGCTTCTGGTGAAGAGCTGAAAATAAGTGCAAAATGGCATTCGACTTAGAGAGGAAGGGCACCAACGAAGCAAACGTGGAGGCAAACAGAGCAGCGCGTTGGGCAGCATAGCTGCTGCTGGCCGCCGTTGTCCCTGACAGCCGGGCGACACGCCACCACCTGTGTTTGCACACCAGCTTTCCCCGATCTGCGAGAAAATGGCCCGGCCGGTCACATGGCAGCCAGATCGGCCCGGCACCATGGGAATACAAAAGCGGAGCTTTTAGCAGAGTTAATCATTAATGCGCCTCTCTTTGTCTGGCCCGGAGTGCTGACAGCGCTTTGATAGCCGTGTTTGCCATGGGGGGTGCTGGGCGCAGCCAGGTACTAAAGAGCCCAGCTCCCCTCATCGGGCCCACGGGCCTGAGCCCAACTTGCACGTTGCCCTCCACCCCAAGCTCCCAGCACACCCCTTGGGCTTGTTCCTGTACTCCCACCGTGAGGCCCGTGGGAGCCCCGCTAGCCAGGCTGGGAGAGGTGTGGTAAGGAAAGCCTGTCACCCTCCCGGCCCCATGTGTTATCTTTCCCCCAACCAGAAAAACAAAACAAAACAAAAAAGCTAAACTGAGTATGTTTTTGTTTTCTTTTAACGTGGGCCAAGGATGGACTACTTTGGTATAACAGCAAGCAGCATGATATTCCCAAAACTTAGCGTAGAGATTCACCCATGGGTATATTCTGATATTTCCATCTCAGCAACTAAAATACAAGTGTCCCCGACAGCTTTTTTCTTTTTATTTTTTTAACGGAAAATCCCATCTTAACAGCCTTTAAAGTAAGTAGCTCGGATGTCGAAAGACTGGAGTTAGGGTAAATGCAAACCAGGTTCAGACCCCCTGGCTTCTGACTCTGTGAATCTGCTCCTTCCCAGGAACAAGATATCAAGCCCCCCAAATCCCTGCTTTTGCCTCCAACCTGCTGAAAATGTCTTTTGGATTCGTGCAGTCAAATCACTGCCAGCCCCCTTGAAAACATGATATAAACCATGAATGTCCCATTGTCCTTCAAGAACAATTGAAAATAAGCAAATCAAAAGTCCATCTTTGAAGCCCAGCTTACAAAGGAAAAGAGATTTTTAAGTTTGGGGTCATTAAAAAGCAGAGCTTTTTTCTAGGAGTTGAGCACATGACAATCTTGCTGATGGCAATTAATCGAATATGAAGACATTGTCAATAAAAATACTAGCCTCAAAACATGGTCCTACCATGTGTGCCCATGTCTTCCCTGGGCAGAGTCAAAATACCTTTGAAGATTTTATCCAATTGGTCTTTACAACATCTAGGACCTACTGGAGAATGACAAATTTTATTGCCATCCCTTTTTTTTTTAACAGATGAGGAAGTGAAAGTTGACCGGCTTTTGCTTCCTCATCTTGGAACTGTAACTATAGATGGATGATTGGGATGATTAGAATCCCAGAAGGATTAGACTGTGTGACCCATGTCTTAGGCAGGCTCACTGCTTGTTTTTTTGTTTTGTTTTGTTTTGTTTCTTTTCCACTTTGCACCCTGCGTCTTGCTGCCTGGCTTTACTCTTAAGGAAATTGTTTAAATCCCTCTTAAGTTTCTTGGTCACCTACTATGTACTACAGAGCAGTTAGCTCTGGAGGGAATATAAGTAGAGACAACATGGTTCCAGCCACCAAGAACCAGCTCAGGAGAAAAGTCACACAGCACAAATAAATCCAGCACCAGAGGAAAGTGAAGGCAGCACTTAACTGACACAGGATGAAATGCCCAAGTCCTGGCATCCTGGTAGAGCTTTGCCCCAGATCTGAGAACCCTCCACAGAGAGGAAAAGTGGGTGATTTCAGAACGCCTGGACGTTAGAATGTGGAGAGCATCCAATTCAAATAGTGTTATCAGTTTTAACATAATCAGCAGGGGCTGTGGTATAATCAGCCTTCGCTTTTTAAAATGCTTTCTGTCCAGGGAGCATGACCAAAATTTACACCCTACATTGTCCATTTCATCACAGTCTCATCAACCACCGATTTGTGGGTAAAGTTAGAGTCGACGCTACTATAAAAATCCATCTTTCTTCCTCGACTGTGTGCATTTGGTGTAGAACATGGTCTTTGTCTTTGCAAGGGACAAAGCTGTTGGCTAACCATGCATTCAACCAAATACACTTCAACGTATGCAGGGAGCATAAGAGAAAAATATTCTGTTATTTTGGAGGCAGAATTATCTGACTTAAGATTTAACCAGAAATTAAATGGTCATTTGGGGAAGATGGTGGAGGTCGAATGATGCACTGATGATGATGTATTGATATTAACTGATATTGACATTCTCCTGTCATTGTTGAAGTGGATTCAATCCATAGAGAAAGATGGATCTGTGGTGTGCTTCATCCCATCTCCTGGGGGGAAGACAGAAGTCTTAGTTCACCCCAAAGGCAATGATTAAATCAAGAACTTGAGTACAGGGACTTCCCTGGTGGCACAGTGGTTAAGAATCCTCCTGCTGATGCAGGGGACACGGGTTTGATCCCTGGCCCAGGAAGATCCCACATGCCGCTGAGCAACTAAGCACATGTGCCACAACTACTGAGCCTTCATGACACAACTACTGAAACCTGCACCCCTAGAGCCCGTGCCCCACAACAAGAGAAGCCACTGCAATGAGAAGGCATGCACCGCGATGAAGAGTAGCCCCCATTCGATGCAACTAGAGAAAGCCTGTGCACAGCAGCAAATACCCAATGCAACCAAAAATAAATAAATAAAAATTAAATTAAATTTAAAAAATTAAATTAAAAAAATAAGTTAAAAAAAAAGAATTTAAGTACAGGTGGTTTATTTGGAATGTGATTCCAGGAAGTAGGGTGAGGGGAAGAGAAGTGAAAAAGGGAAGGGAGGTTGTGTTGATGAGCAGGTTACAGCTGTGAAGCCTGGCGCTTAACCTGGGAGGGCACCTGGATTATTTGCCCATGAACTTCTGCCCTCCATGGGATCCTGGGGGTACAAACTGTCTGGCAGTGTGAGCACCCCACAAACAGGGGTACACATCCCTCTGTTCAGAGACAACCCCCACCCCCCAGAGGAAGCATTCGCTGTGTAGGAGAGCTGTCTGCAAGTGACCTCTGCGGAGCCAAAGGGCGATGGGAAGGGGTGTGCAGCCAGGACAGACTTCACTGAAGCAGAAGTGGAGGGAGAGAAGGGAGGCTGGCACTTGAGGCCGACTGAGGTCAACACAGCTTATCAGCAGAGCCCTAATCATGGACACCATTAAACACAGGATAATCAAATGCTGCTTCTCAGAGGAGACGCAGTTCTCTTTGGTGCCTTCTGTTTGCAATGCAGGCACATTCGAACATGGAGAGTCAGGCTCCAAAAGACCCAGATGTCCAGGGAGTTTACTTTAAAACTGCAAGAAAGCCATGGTCAGCTCTGGGAGGGTCCCCTGTAAAGGGTTTGCTTGTGCCTACTTGGGCCGTATGCTTCCCCATTGGAGCTCATTCACCCAGAGCTTGGGGAGCTCGCTTGGCTTGGCTGTGGTCGTTTTGGAATGAAGAGCCCAGAAGTAGAGTAAATGCATTTATTTATTTGTGTTCATAGTGTGTCTAGAGTCCTGATGCCTCTCTTTTCATGGTCACTCTTCTGTGTTCTGTTCAATACAGCCAAGACCCTTGCAGCAACTCAAAACTTAAGGCAGTGAGTCTGAGTGTGGTCCCTGGACCAGCAGCATGTGCATCACCTAGAAACTCTCAGAAATGCAAATTCCAAGACTCCACCCAAGACCTACTCCTTCAGAAACTCTTGTTGGGGGCCCAGGCATCTGTGTCTTAACCAGCCTACCGGGAGACCCTAAGGCGGCTGCCAAGAGCACCACCAGTGGTGCGGTTCCAGGGGCTCTGCTTTGATGACCTCTGCCCCCACTCTCGTCCCCCACTATTCTCAGTTTTACATATTTTTTCCTGCATATTCCTCAGTGTTCAAGTATGTTCAAAGTTACAATATCAAGTTACTAACAGCTTTCCAAAAGGAGAGATCACCCTGATGGTACTGTACACATCCCCCATTAAAAACTAAGCAAACCAAACCCAGAAACCACTTGGAAACATGAAATCCTGGGAGACACAGTCGTTTGGGATGCCCCCCGCCCTCGCATCTGACTCTAACAGCTCGAAGGCAGTCTGTTTGTCCTGGGAGAGTATTTTTTTCCCCATGTCCTCTCTGGACCAATCTTGACCACAAGAAGGGTCAAAAAAGTTCTTCTCCACATGGAGCAGAGTGGAATTCAAGCAGATTCAGGGATGTGTTCAGGGCAGTGAGGAGGGAGATGAGGTCAAAACTGCAGCATGGACCCCCCTTCTACCCTTCAGACCATACCCTCTGTGAATGGTGGTGGTGGGGGGAACCTGCGTTTTCTCATTCCCGCTCCCCTGAGGTCTGTGTGCCCCTCAGGATGTACGTGTCTCACCCTGGGTTTTGGAAAGTCGCCCTGAATACACAATGGCTCTGAAATGCAAACCGATGCATCTCCCAGTACTCCAGGTCAGCTGAAGACCCATTATCTATCCCAATGGCAGGAAGACTGGCCCCATGCAGCCACTGAAAGGAACAATGTCAGTCTCAAGGGGGGCCTCTTCTGATGGGATTTTTAATGATACGTTTGGCTATACAGACATTGCAGGTTGGGTTCCCTGAGAAGCAGACACTGAGATGGAAACTAGCAGGATGTTTATTAGGGAGTGAGCTCTACACCTGGGCAGAGGGAGCCCCCCAAAGCCTTAGCTGTCCCCATGGGTTGGCCTTCCAAGTGGTTCCCACGAGGACAAGGAGGCCGGCCTGCACCTCAGTGTTGATTAGACTCTGGGTGGGGGATGACCTTGGGAAGGGGCAGGGGCCATAGATAAGGTCTGCCCTGGAAGGAACCCTCTGGGATGCATCCCAGGTTCAGCAGCACGGTGGAGTCTGCCTTGTCTGTTGACTTAAGGATGGACCCTCACAGCAGAGGAACCCTGCATCATTCTGATCTCCAGTCACAATTTTGGACAAGCTTTTGGAAAATCATCTAATGTTTTTTTCTTATTGCAAAAAAAAAAAAATCAGCTAAAAAGTAAGACTTCATTTTCCCTAGTTTTAAAAAAAGCACAAAGAAAGTATACTCTTGTACCTTTTGTTGCAGCAATTACCTTCCCCACAGAAGGACTTATTTCTTAGGAAATAAGTCCTTATGCTTATTTCTTAGGACTTATTTCTTAATTTTCTCCCTCAATAGTCAAGTGGAAGGAATGCCCTGGTGGTCCAGTGGTTAGGACTCTGTGCTTCCTCTGCAGGGGGCCTGGGTTCAATCCCTGGTCAGGGAATTAGGATCCTACAAACCACGTGGCATGGCCAAAAAAAAAAAAAAGTCAAGTGGAGGATAATTTCTTGTTCTCTGTCTCTATTAGTCCCCAGAGAAACATTTCAAAGATAAACATACATTCTGGATATTTTCGTGCCACATCCAGATTTGAAAGTTTACCTGCAATGGGTTTAAGAGTTGTTTGTCAACCATTTAAGATCCTTAAGATAAACCTAGAACCATTAACCCATTCATAACAGCAGACTGGGATAGCTCAAGTGCCCATCAGTGGTGAAGGGATAAACATGGTACGTCCAAGCCTTGGAATGCTACACAGCAAGAGAAAGAAGGGACTGTTGATACACGTAGCAACGTGAATGACTCACAAACATTACACAGAATGAAAGAAATCTGGCTCAAAAGACTACATACAGTGTGATTCCAATTATATGAAGTTCTAAAGCAGAAAAAACCTTACCTCTGGTAAAAATAGTAGTAGCCTTGGGAAATGACTCACAACAAGATAGACTGGGAGGGGGCAGGAAAGAACTCTCTGGGTTGCTAGAAATGTTCACCTTGACAGGGACTTGGCTTACACAATGCCTGCATTTATCCAAATTCAGTGAATGGTAAATGCAAGGTTAGTGCCTCCCACCACAGGTAAATCTTTACCTTAAAAAATTGCAAACAAATATTGAACTCTAGTCATAATAAAATGCATGCTAACATGTTCAGGGGTGACATGCACGGGTATGTAAAACTTATTTCAAAATGCATCAAGAACGGTGGTGGACAGGGAGACGGTGTGTGAGAAATTAAAGGAGAACAGCAGTAGTCACGGGATCTGGGTGGTGGGCGCATGGGTGTTCATGGAAAAGCTCATCCCACTCTTCCTTGCATTGGAAAATGTTCATTATATAATCCTGGGGGGAAAATCATTAAACATATGTTTACCTCTCTCCCATTCCTGAACTAACCCATCCTACTGGTCATCGCAATCCCTGAGCCATGTTGGCAAAACCCTTTTCTTCTGCGCAAGACTCTGGGGAGGCTTTTACACTGGTGGTGGGAGAATTTCATGAACACTTTGGAAGTACGTCATTAAAGGCACTGCTTGGTGTGGACCGGAACCAAGCTGTGCATCTGTTTAGAAGGTGTTGGGTCACTCCCTACAGCTGGACCATCTTGAGACCAGCACAAACAGGGAGGTTCTTCCATCATCTCTGGACATGTACAGAGTGTGCATCTCTGCATCCAGTGATGAGAAAGCCTAGTGGAGCAAACTCAGGGGTTATGTTCCGTGTCTTGAAGTAAAATAATTCTCGCTTGTTATGGACTGAATATTCATGTTCCCCTAAAATTCACCTGTTGGAGCCCTAACCCCCAAGGTGATGATATTTAGAGGGAAGGTTTTGGGGGGATAATTAGGTTTAGATGAGGTCATGAGGGTGGGGTCTCCACGACGGGATTAGTGTCCTTGTAAGAAGAGATCAGAGACCTTACTTTCTCTCTCTCTGTGTCCCTCTCACGTGATGATACTGAAAGCCAGGAAGAGAGCTTTCACAGGCACAGACTCTGCCAACACCTTGATCTTGGACTTTCAAGCCTCTGGAACTGTGAGAAATATATGTCTATTGTTTAAACAACCGAGTCTATGGCATTTTGTTATAGCAGCCCAAGCAGACTAATACATCATTGTTCTGAACCAACTGCTAGATTCAGGCTCATTCTAAAGACCAGGCTTCACTAAATGGCCTTAAGATGTTTCATTGTTTTACCCATTGGTATGTTACACGACATCTTCATTCCTGGTTCTACAAGGTAGTGGTGAGGACACGTGTCCCATGGCACATCCACCACGGACAGGGGAGTGTCCAGGAGAAAAGGGGTGGGATGGGCAAAAGGACCCAGGTCTAATGTCCTGGAGGGGATGCTGGTTGGTTGGAGGAACTTCCAAAGGATGCAGCATGTGAATGAGGAGGAAGCCAGAGCTGCTACTGCCTTAGACACAGGTTTACAGAGGTCAGAAGAGGAGGAGGGCACACGGTGGTGAACCTGTGCCCTTGGAAAGCTCGACAGGGAAGGGTGAAGGGGATACTGACAGTAAAAACTACTAATATTTCCTGAGCTTTTATTGGTGCCCAGAATGACTCTACAAACTTCACACTTAATTCTTAGAGCTCACAAAAAATTCTATGAAATAGGTGAGTATCACCTCCATCTAACAGACCAGGAAACAGAGACTCACAGAGATGATCAGGGCTCAGTGTTACGCAGCTGCCACGTGGGTGGAGGGGACCCTGACCTCCCGGCCCCCCCTGTGAGCCCACCATACAGCCCTGACCCTCGGCTTCCCCTGTGGTCAGTGGCGCTCATGATGGCTGCCCAAGATGGGCTGGGGGATTCAACGGGATGGGGTGAAGAGCGTGAAGGTGTTTTGGAAAATGAAGATCTCTCCAAACATCAGAAACTGTGATAGTTGTTCTCATCTCTTCTATGGAAGAGAGGTTACTCTTTGATCAGCTGGTAGAGCATCCCAGGCATGGTGCCGTGGAAGCTTCTCTAAACCAAAGGGAACTAGTGGCCGCTGGTCACACAAGTGGAGTTGAAGCCTCAGATGCTCACTGGCATGAGTCATGGTTTTTCAGGCAGGTGACACTGGCAGTGAAATGTTGAGAGGATCTACAAGAACACCTGCCTGCCAGGGAGGCCCCAGCCGCTCGTCTTCCACAGTTGGCCCCTCAGCGGCCGGAAGCACCCAGATGAGGCTTGAAAACCTCATCCATCTTCAGTGCGAGGGCGCGGTGCTGTGCTGGCTCTTTGCTGGGTGCCTCGCCCTCTTGACCGTGGCAGCTGCCTTTCCAACGTGGCCCCCTGTCCTCACTTAGAACATGGGTGGTGAGGAGGGGCAAGAGACCCCCAGGCTGCTTGGGGCCACCTGCTCCATCCTTGTTTACAGATCTCCTTGTCCCCACGCCTCCCCCGCACCCCCTGCCGTGCTGGGCACCAGGAGCCTTCTGCGTGCTCAGCAGATGTTTTGCCCATGCTGTCTTCACAGGTTTACAGGCAAAGCTTTTATCTTTCCCTTTTTTGATACCAAGAACCCCCAAACAGCTGTCCAATCAGCTGCATGCTGCTAAGAACACATTCTCTCTGCAAACAACAGTTTCATCTTCAGCTGTCCTCAGACCTGATCCCCTCCTCGGTGCCCCAACCCCCGGCCTCTTGCCAAAAATGTCCTCAGGAGAATGCCAGAGAAACTAAAGCTGAAGATGCATTTTTTTACCAAGTTCTGCAGCCTCTTGAAACTCAACAGGGACCTTTGTGAAGCTCTGGCTCACCCAACATGGGGGGGTCTCTGATTTCCCCACCACGTGGTGGCCCTGGTGCCTAAAAGGGTCATTCTTGCCATTGAAAAAACCCAAGAGAAATTCTAGGAAACTTGAATCACCTGAGTGTAACCTCTCTGTCCTATACCTATAGTTGTCTTTGCTTCCTGACTCTAAGACCTGGGTGTGAAAGTGTTTCCTCTGTGATCAGAGACGTCAGTAAAGCCCAGAATGCCCAGACAGGGAATATTTCAGAGAAGGAGGACTGTAAAGAGGCCAGGAAGGTGTGTGGAGATGATGTTGAGAGGCCCAAAGCCATAATTCTTACGCCAACCTTGAAATGGCCACCATCTTCCCCTGTGCCGTGGACAAGCCTTCCCATCCACTCCTGCTTTGGAGCTCTCATTCCTTCTCTCCATCACTATCCATCACACTCTGACCCTGGGCCTTGACCCTCCCCTCTTAGGGTCAATCGGCCCTGGAGGCTGAGCTATAGGTTTGGGCTTGACATCTTATTCAGTCCAAGGAAGTTTTCTTTTTCTCTCATGGATGCTGTCATTGGCCTATTTGCAAAGGGCATAAAAAGAAAAATATGGATAAGATCAGAGTCATCCATTCTCAACACTGGAAAACCAGCTTTAAACCCTGTTCTATAAACGGAGTGACTTTATTTTTGCTTTGGGATACAACAGACAGAACATGACAATATCCGTCAGTCTTGGACCTGGTGAAATGGACAAAGCACTGGGCTTTGAATAAGGACATGTGGGTTTGAGTTCCAGCTTTGCCAGTGGTCAGTGTTTTGGGGAAGTCACTGACCTTTCTCTTTAAGTACCTCAAAAATAATAGACATAATCATAATAGCCACCACTAACGTCTCAGTTAATCTTCACACATTGGGAGGTAGGTGTCTAGGGTTCAGGTGTGAAAAACCAAGGGCACACAGTGGGGCAATAGGGGACAGGATACTTAAGGATCTGCCATTCCCAGGGGTCCTTCTGTAACCACACCCCAGGAAAGCACCGATCAGTCTCACAATAGAAACCACCAGCGGTCAACAAGAGGCACTTGCCTTCCAGCTGTCAGCCTCAACGGCAGCCCTCAATGGGCTCCACTCAGAAAAGGGGGAGACACACACCCATGTCTTTGGATTTGCGCTGCTACCGCAGACCCAGCCTCCCCCCCATCTCCATCCTGCTTTGCTGCGTGTCCAGCTGGTTCTCTGCTCCACATTCTTGTCTTTTCTGAAGGCTCCTCTCAACAAAGGCCCTGTTCTCCACCCAGGCTCTGCTATGTCAAGTAAGTGCTTCTCCTGGTTCAACACATTTGTGGTGGTTTGTGCTGTGTCTGTTCAATGTACCTGGGAATTATTTACAGAATCCCCTCCCCGGTATTGCTCTGGGGTAGAATTGGCCCAACGAGAAATTGGCACAAGGTCTGAGCTGCAGAAGCAAAGCACTGACCGTTACCAAGGGGTTGGATAAAACAGACACGACGATGGACAGAACCGCCTGGTGGGGCTCGGCTTGTCCTGGTTCTGCTCTGTGTCCAGCTCAGCTTCCAGACTCTCAACTCTGCTGACCAAGAACCAGCTTGGGTGCCTAGAGTGGTAGCTACACAGAGAAACAGCTTCCCCTAGATCTTTCCCCAAACTCCTCCACCACAATCCCTCTTCTGTGGCCGGTCATGCTTGTCTTTTCTGATGGACTGGCTGGTGATGCTTCTCTGATCTTCCCATTCCCCTTCTAAATCTTCACTCCCCCAGCTGCTCGCAGAGGCATGGTAAGTCCAATCCTCTCCCGTTAACATCCACTATAACCCTGTTTGCTGTCCATGCAACACCCCCAAGGCTTCCCAGGACCACCAAACAGGAAGAGTAAAGAACATCACGAGATACCCTGGGTACAAAAGAGAATTTATTTTACTGAACTGTTTTTATAACAGAAAGCTCCATCTTGGGTTATTCTTGTCACTGCATTCTTCAAAGTGCAGAAATCCCTTCATGAGACCAGCAGAAACATTTCTCAGTGCCTTACTTTCTGAAAACTTCCGGGTGATCCGTCAGGACAAAATAGACCTGAGGGCTAAAGCCTAAATCAGGAACTTTCCCCGCAGGGATTAATGATTCCTGACACATGCGGCTCTCCATAAATGTCAAACGATGTTGCAAAATTCTAAAATGATAATTACCTAAATTCACCGTCAACATCAAGGGCTGGCAAAGAAAGGGCCGATGAGAAATGAAGAAAGAGGAGTTACAAAATCAAGTGAGCCAGAAGACACCTCCCCCGAGAGGCAAGGAGGTGGGTTACGAGAGGAGACAGTGGACCCTTTTGAAGTGTTCTAGAAGCAACGACCAGGGTCTAGGTGGCCAGCACCCAACCTGCAGTGGCTGTAAAGAGAGTGTGTCAGGTGACAGATGGGCTCCCACACTCCTGGGTGACCTTACTTGGTGCACGGGGAGGGGCCTTGAGGAGAAAGATCAGCAAACAGGAAGGAATTAAAATGTCTCCTACCAGCCCTGGAGATAAACCTTTTATAGGGGCAGGCTGAGCAAGATTTTTTTTTTTAAGTTTGTCCCAGAAGAACAAAGAAGTCATTATATTCCTCTATTACATGGTGGGGTGGCGGTGGAGGCAGAGGGAGGAAACTTCTACTCAGAGCTTTCAGGAAACTAAGGCAGCCTTTGAAATTCCCATTTGGAATTTAACCACCAATATTTGTATGTGCTCGGTGACACCGGGGACACCCAGAAACCCCAAAATGGCTGATGGGATGGAGCCACAAGCCACCCCACATGGCTCAGATGAGTGATGCCGAGAGCAGATGCCAGGTGGGGAGCCCCAGCCCCGGGGATGACACCGGCAGAGGCAAATATGTAAAGAGGGACATTTTGAAGCAACAGGAGTTTGGGTTGCCCAGCGCATCCAGGAGAGTGGAGGGAGAGGAGACGGATTTAGAAGGAGGGGTCACATGGTGAGGGACTCACAGGTCCTGTAAGGAGGGCAGACTTGGTCCTGAGGGCTCTGGGCTTCATCCACCGACCGCTGGCATCCTTTACGTGATCGGGCCTGTTTTTGGAGGCCAGATTTGCTCAGAAATAATACCACTACTATTTCATCCCTGAGTTTTTAAATTGTACCCCAAAGTCTTGAGGCTCCAAGTGTCATTCCTCTTTGGAATTAGCTTGTTAGCAGAGGTCCAGTCCTCTGGCCCAGTCCAGATTTATGGAACATCTCTCCCTGAGAGGTCTGGCAGAACAGAGGGGCTGGGCTCCCCGACCCAAGCTATAGAGGGAGGTTCCAAAGGTGAAGCAACACAGGACCGCTGGCCTGAGTCAGAGCCCCAGGGGAGCCAGAGCTTGTCTAGAACTCAGCTTGGGTGAAGAGGGAGGAATTCTCAGTAATCGAAGACATAAAAGCCCACTTGCAGGGTCTCCTGGAGCCGAGGCCCTTCATCTGCACAGGGCAGATGCAGATCATCTCTGTCATCACAGGAAGTCCTACAGGACGGAGCCACCCTGGACACTGACCTCTCACATCACAAGCGATACAAAACACACACATGTTTGAAATCATCTCCCCACACCCCACGTCGCCTGTTGTTTTTCAACAAACAGGGAATTCTGGAAAAATTCTGGTATCTGGGGACCCTCTTTTAATTGGGTTGTTTGATGTCCAGGAGCCCAATCTCCTTTTCTTACCTTGTTCATATAGGTGTGTTCATGTTCCATACATGTCTTACATGTGCGTGTGTATCTACATGTGTGTGTACTCACACAATAAAGCAGTGTTCTCTTTCATGCTTCACCCGAGGCCGAACTAAACCATTTCCTTTAAACAAGTTGAAAAATTTCTCATAGTTTCCAGTGAGGAGGCTGAACTAGCTCACTGCCCAGGCAGCGCGTAGTGTTGAATATGCTGGCAATCCTCCTAGGGCCTCTCTGGACCTTGTCTTGTTTCTGTTCTGAACACAGTAGAGTTGCAGCTTGGGGATTCTAAAGCAGGGGTGCAGGGCATAAGTATGGCTCAAAGTAACCCCTGGAAAATCTCTGAAATGACCCTGGAAGGTGATGCTACATTGAGTCTCACTATGTACACCTCCACCTGTTCCTCCTCCAGCACTAGAAAATGGTCACCTCTTCACCTAGCAGCTGGGGAAGAATGGGCTGGAGGTCTGGGATCCATTTATCCAAAACACAAGAATCCTAATAGTTGGTGAAGCAGCTCTTTCCTAGAGAAACAAGTGGGAACCCCAACCAAGGGAGCAGCAAGGCTGCAGGAGGACCCGCTCACCCAGCAGGACAGCAGTCAAGGCAAGGCAGGGACCTCAACCTACGGTGCAGGACTCAGAGACGCCAAGGGCACACATGACGTGCCACCACAGTGCTGCTGCTGTGCCAACTGCCCACACCTCACATCACACCCCCCTGCCTCCCAGAGCCAAACTCCTGCCAGGCTGCTGGGCTGGGTCTCCAGAGTCCCGGTTGCCGGGCATCCACGTGAGCAATGTTGGCACCACAGAGGTAGAGCCTGCCCCAATGTCCTTCCTGTGCCGGCCCCGCCCCTCACCAAGTGGAGAGAGTATCTCCCTGTGACAAAGCAGGCGATGCCACTCTCAGTCTCAAGAGGAGATGAGTCCTTTGTTCCAAGTTCCTGAATATAGAAGTGGTACCAAGTCGACATTGCAGAGAGTAAGTAAAAGGGCAAGGGTACCAAGCCGGGTGTTCAGGGGCCAGACCCAGGGTTCTAGGTGAGAATGTCCCGCCAAGCTATGTGATTCAAAGTTGTATTTTGTTTTGTTTTGTTCCCGTAGCATGAGGGAGGAGAGTGAGTGTCCACAGGAAGGTGATGGAGAACAGGATTGTTTCTGCACTGATTTGTGGCAGACACTGGGGGTCTCTCATCAGAAGTGGATCCACGGAGCCACATTACATGATCCTAATCACTGTAGGATTAAAAATAAACAACTGTTCACTGCCTTAACACTTCATACTTCAAATGAAGATTAAGTGCCAATATGAAAACACTTCTATATTTCCATCCAGATGTTTTCTGTCCCAATCAGTGATTAAGGACAGCTAGGGGCTTAATATTTTTCTGTTTGCCTTGTTTTCGTAGTATGTGTTTTGGAGCCCAGAAAACATGTGCTTGGAGTATTTTTTTATATTCTTATATTTACAGGCTAGAAATGATTTTGAGATTGGGATTGCAAGTAGCACGCACACCCCACTGAGCTGGAGCACACTGTCAACCCCACCACATGAAGGTTTGTTGGCATCAGCCTCAGAATACAGCCATACCTGCCCTTACTTGTCTCCGAGGAAGACTTGGAGATTTCAGACGGATTGTTCTTTAAAAAGTATCACTTGAAACTGCTCAGGGCTGCAAATCAAAATTTTATACAGACTGTGCAACCAATAAAACTTTTTAAAAAATAGTATGCTGAATTTAACATGATGTAACTTTTTATATAATAAAAGCAATATGTTTATATGTTAATCATAAAATCATCATATTGACTTTAGGATAAGTAAGTGTTATCAATTTAAACTAGTATACCAGCTAGTTATTAAAGTCATAAAATATCTCCTTTTCCAGTTTTATAGATTGAGGTCTCTGTATAAGAATTTATTTGAAAATAGCACCAGTTACTTAAAACAAAAAGAAAACTTGAGAACCAGAGGAATAGTCCAGTCTCCCCATTTTACAGATGAGAAAAATGAGGACCAAAGAAAAGAATTAGTGAGTTGTAGACCAACTTATCAGCAGAGTTAAGACAAGCGTGGTATCTTCTCTCTCTGCATCCAATAAGACTTCTGTTTTAACCAACTGCTTCTCTCCCCTAGGAGCTCAGAAATGAGCTGGGATTTCCAATTCATTTCTGAAATGAAAGTACACAGAGAAGCTCTGTGGTATGCCTAACCACAAATAAACAAAATCTTAACATAAAATAAAATAAAATAATTTTTAAAAGTTGTAAAGGCTAATTGACATACAATTCTTCAAATACCATGTAGGCAAGCAGCCAGCCCCAGGCCTCTACAGCAAACACGAGCCACCACGGGCACAGACACCCTGCAGGCTCAGAGCACACACTTCAGCTGTGTTCTTGATGGCAGGAATCTAGGCCAGTAGGCAGGAGGTCAGTGTCTTCACCCCAGCTTCATCACCTACTCGTTAACTACCTAAGGCCACCCAAACACATTTGATCTGGATAAAAAAATAAAAGAAAGGGGAGGAAGGAAGGAAGGAAAGAAGGAAGAGAGAAATGGCCACGAGGGAAAAGGCCATTTTCTCTCTGAACAGGCAAGGAAGGTGCCTGGGAGTGGCAGGGGGAAATAAGAGGAGGAATTAAAATGGCACAGTGATAAAGCTGCAGGTATAAAAGGCTGTTTGAGATCCTTGTACGCCTCTAACACCTATTGTCTACTGGCGGCTGCCTGCCTCCACAGCTTGTGAGAGGCAGCGGGGGCTGTGACCACAGCCCAGCCGAGGTCAGTACACCTGGCCCATGGGCTGCTCTGTGACTGAGGGTCCTGTGACCACCCCCCCAGCCCTATAAGTGACAGAGGCTGAAAACCTAAGGTGCCTTTAGATCAGTAATTCTGTGTTCCTGAATTTGTACAACCACCAGACAAGGGAAACAGAACAGAAACTGCTGCCTGCTTTGCAGGTCAAAGTTATGGAACTTTCCTAAGGTTGGACGGGTAGTTGACAATAAAACACGACAAGCCCCCAGCTCTCCCCTGTCCTGCTTGTTCCATCACAGCTACCAGAGGAGGACGCTCTAATTGACAAGGAGCTCGCGGCTGATCAAGTTAATTTATCTGTAGGCTGGAGAGCTTGGGAAACTTACATCAAACACGCGAAGATGCAAACCATCAGCAGAATAAAGTGGAGACCTCTGAGAGGCAGGGTTTTCTCCACTCTCACTGGACTTTCTGTGACCACCCAGGTGGCTCTGGGTACCACTGGCAACCTGCCTCCCTGGTGTTTGCTCCGCCTCCTGTTTACCTGTTTCATCAAGAAGGGGGCAGTGTGTCTGTGCCTTGCTGGACATTAATAAAGATAAGAGAGGCCGTAGCTACCAAACAGAGTTTTCAAAAACCCTCCCCGGTTTCCCTGGCTGCCGGGCTGCGTGCGCAGACATACAGAGCCACTGATGCAGGAGCTATTATCACCGTCCGATTATTGTCATTGTAATGCCTATTCAACGGCCCCTTTGTAAGTTCCTAGAGGGCAGGGACCGTGTCTTGGGCTGCTTTCATGAATTCATGCCTTCCTGCTTCCATTCACTGATCCTACAAACGTTTATTGAGTGCAGCCCTCACTGAGCCTGCCACCGTCCTGGGGACACAGAGAATACATTGCATCCTGGGTGTCCTCAGCGGCACAACCCTGCCCTGGCTGCCCGCCCTCCTCCTGTCCACACTTCCAGGAAAGGAGCACCAAATAGGGCACAGGCTCTGCTGTCTACAGCAACCGTGAGGCAATGCGGCCACGGGTACATCTTCTTCTATCCACATCTTCACTCCATCTGAACTTCTACAGCGGGCCCGTATTTCTTTCATAATGAAAACAACAATCTGATGAAGTTGAGTTTTTAAACCCACAATTTTAAACCTACCTTTCTACTTTCCTAATCCGTAGCTGGCCACTTGAATCACCTTGGGGATGCTCAAATATGGATGTGGGGTCCCACGCACAGTGAGTGCGACCTCGTTGGCTGGGGCACTGGGAGTCTTCAAAGCCCCCAGATGACTTGAACGCGTGGCCAAGGTGAGAAGCACCATTCAAAGACAGAACAGAGGGACGAAAGCCTCAGGCTCGTGAGTGGGGTCTGGTCTTGGATTTCCCTGTGCACCTGCCCGTGTATGGGGGCCCCCCAATCCTGACTCTCTCTGTCCTGAGCCCATGCTTCCCACCAGCTCCCTGAACCCGAGGTCACTGTGCCTTTCCACCCACTCGTGTCAGGATGCCTCCTCTGCCCAGGACTCAGAATACCGTGCTATCACCTCCAGGCCAGGTAAGGCTCAGGACTCTGGCCCAGCATGGTGCATCTTTCTCTTTCTTCTGGCTTCCACACTCTGGACTCCAGGACCTCACCACCCCCCTTTACTAGCCCCCTCACTGTCGGGTACACGCCACTCCCCTTCCTGGTGGCAGCATGTCCTTCAGGAAGGGGGACCCTGTGGAGGTATCAGCGCTCATGGCCATATGGGGGCTTCAGGAGATGCCAGGAGGGCTTGTGAAGGGGTCCCAGAGCCTTCCTGACAAACAGCAGAGATGCACGCCCACACCCATGTCCTTGAAGTTCATTCCCAAGGTCATGCAGACAAAGAAGACTGCAGGAATATGCAAATCAAAACCATGAGGAGGTCCTACTTCCTACCCACTCGGGAGGGTGAGCTTCATTTAGAAAAAGGAACATAAGTATTGCCAAGGATGTGGAGAAATGGGGACTCTTGTACGTAGCTGGTGGGAAAGTAAAATGGTATATAGCCACTTTGGAGGCCAGTTCCTCAAAAAACTTACATAGAATTGTCCCATAACTCAGCAATTTCACTGCAAGGCACATACCCAAGGAACTGAGAGCAGGGGCTCAGATACACGTACACATGTGTCCATAGCAGCGCTATTCACCACAACCGAAAGGTTGGAACAGCCCGGACGTCAGATAAATGGATATCTTCATGAATAAATTATATATACACACACACACACACACACACACACACACACACACACAAACGTATGAGTATACTTGTACAAATAAGTATGTATTGTATAAATATATATCATTCAACGAACAATACACATAACAAAATGTATTAATACAACAGGCACTTAATGGTAACTGATGTTACAAAACATGTGATGTAATCAAAATTGAAACTGAAGGATGAGGTTAAAACTATGAAGGAATTCCTCTTTCCTCGAGCTCCCAGCGGTGACCACCCATTGCTGGAAAGCACCCAAAATTGTTTCCCTTCCCTTTGATATACCAAGAGTTCAAATCTGAAATGGTTCCCCCACCTCCAACTCTGCTCTCCTTCCTGGCTTCCACGAACATTTAGATTTAAGGATAAAAGTCATTGTGCTGCTGTTTTTAAAGAGTCTGCTTTGTTTTCCAAATTTCCTCTGGAAAGACAGCGTGGGTATGTATGTGAATTCCTTCTAGTGGGTCTGTCTGCCCTGAAGACAGAAGTGTGTTTGGGACAAGCCCGTGAGGATGATGCCACAAGGCTGGACCATCACCCAGATGCTCTGGTATCAGGACACCAGCGTGGGCACATATATTTGAGGGCCTCCAAACACAGAGTTGTTTCCACTTTATGCTCGATGCTCTTGGGACACGCCCCTGCAACATGCATCTAACCTGCTGTTTGCCTCTAATCAAATCCAGTCCCTTGGCTAGATAAAAGTCCAAGTGAGACCCAAAGATAACACAGCCGGGCGTCCCGACCTCGGGTCTCCGGGCTGGAAGAGCAAGCTTCAAGAGTGGCTTCGAGGGAGCTGTTGATGTGAAGACATGCCTGAGATAATCATCATTCTAGTGACATCGTGATGTCTGGAAGACAAAGATGGGGACATCTTACTTCTGAGCAGGGCCAGGCAGAGCAGGAGAAATAAATTTGAAAAGAGAAGTTTGCATGACAAAGAAATTTTTTTTTACCAAAATGAAATCCATGAATTGATTTCATTATTGTCTCACGTCTCTACTCTTAACGTGGGCAGTTTGACAAGGAAATAGATCTGTTGAGCCATATGAAGATGCTAAGATCTGACTGTTTTAGACCTAGGAAAACGTTATGTTCACATGGTTCAACCCAACTCTTCTGTAACATAACCCGTAAGCTCCTGAAAATGTGATATTTAAGCAGAAAATCTTTTCCTGGGGTATAAAAAATATACCTGAGGGGAGGGGGTTCTAATTTCAAGGTTGATTCACCAAGAAAGAAAAGAAAATCAGCAATTAGTAATATTTGAGTGAATATTGAAATTCCCCTGGAAGGAAGAAAAATTGGAAAAAATCAAATAAGCAAGCAAGGCTTTTACACACATGGAGGTACGCAAAATGATAGACGTACAGATACAAAAGCCATATGCCCCTTTCAAAAGTTCTCAGGCAACATCTACAACGCATCATTGAGAGAGGTGTGAAATTCATACAAGGCAGGGAAGAGCCGCGGGTCCCTGGCCAGTGAGCAGGTAGCAGACGTGCTGGATGGAGCCAGGGTTCCAACAAAGGCTGCTGTTCAGTGGAACAGGTACAAGACAGATGGCTGGTTAAACATTGCCAGCATACTTGAGCAGTGCCATTCCGCAGTCAGAGCCTGGATAATGGTCGCAGGGACATTGTGTAGCAGCGAGTTGGCTAATTTCAACCCTGCTAAAGCTCTTGCTTATCTTTGTTGGTTTTGCAAAGATTAAGGCCCTTTCTCTACTTTGAATGCACCACAGCTGCCCAGCAAAGCATTCCTGAAGTTTCATCTGAATTCCCGCTGCTAAGAGGGGCCCCCGCAGAACTGGGCACATGCAAAGACTTGTTTAACTCGTCCTTGGAGTTGCTTCTCCCTAGAAGATCTGGGCCACTCTTTCTTCTGACTTCTGGGCCAAATGGTCTGGAGTCACTGTGGTCTTTGCAGGGAAGTCTCCCCTGTGGGCTCCAAAATCCATCTGTTGTGGATTTATATTTCCTATTAGGACTGATTCATTTGCTACTTTTGTGTAAAAGGGTAAACACCACCGTAAATTCCATCCAGTGAGTCACAGGGAGGCGGTGGTTCAAATTAAACGTGTTTGCTTTCGGAAGGGGGCCCTTGGCTTCTTATCTTTATGTACAGAATAAAATAGGGCTCAGCCTGGCCCTGCAGCCAATGGAAGCACACCTGGCCCTCTCAGCTGGTGCGGGGTCCCCAACCTGCGGCTCCTCTCCCCAATTTGCAGACAAAGGCAGAGGGTATGGGGCTGATGCAGAGGGGGCTGTGCCCACAGGCCCAGAGCAGAGCCAGTTATGGGCATCATCTGGGTATGTTAGGAAAAGTGATGCCTTGATCGATTAGGTATTTTTGGTAGCTCAGATGTCATCTTCTATAGGCAGTGCGCGACTACCCCACCTCATTGAGTAAGAGCTGTATTTACTTTAGGCAGCCTCCTCTGTCTAAATTGATCATTTCCAGCTATAAAGTTAAGAAATTGTGCCCAACAGATAAGCTTTAAAATTAGTCTTTTGGACTACATCTACAGAAGCAAAGAAGGAACCAAAAAAGTTGATTTTCTCCTTGCTCCCTCTCATTCTCTCTCTCTCTCTCTCTCTCTCTCTCTCTCTCTCACACACACACACACACACACACACACACACACACAACCTTAGGTCTCAGTGTCTCTCTGTAGCATCAGGTGTTGTCCGGTAGAGTTAATCAATAGCCTTTGGTGAACAGCTAAGCTCTCAGGATGTACCTGAGGAAATGAAAGTCATCTCACTTCTAAAGAATTTTCCATTTAGAAACTGCAGAACAGGAGAAACCAGTGGGAAGTGACATGTTAAATTTTGTGTTACTGTATGTTTGGAATTCAAGAAAGGAGAAAAGCATGGGCTGGGAAGGTCAACCCCAAATTCTTTATAACATTTAAAAGAGCTTTCTAACAATACATCTCCTCAAGTGCAGAGAATTGAAATAATAATAATGCTTCAGCCGTAGAATGTCACATCTGCCCAGGGCTCCTCTCTTAATGAATAGAATAGATTTATTCTGTTTTATTACTTCCCCTCCATCTCCTGTCTGTGTTCTGGCTCCCAAACAACACACTCGTGTTCCCCCTGCACTGTGGGGCGTGGGCACATCCTCTAGACCGGAGGGGCCTCCTGGGCTGCAGGCATCCATTTGGGAAGGGGTGTCTTCTTTGATTCTAGGTCAACTTTCTTTGATTCCTCTAGTCAGAATCAGTAGTTTCCCTAGTGACATTGTCCATTTAACCTGGTTTAAAAATATTTCAATGTACAGACTTTCATATCCACCTTTGTTCACTCACTTTGTGAAGAATCAGATTGTAGTGGGGATTTGGGGCTATTTCTTTTGATTTTTCTTCTTAACATTTTTACTTTCTTCTTTCTTGTTGCTTTAGTTTTATTCTATTCTTCTCTTTTTTTTTTTTCTAGGGTGTTTCATTATGCCCTTCGTCTCTGGTTTTCAATGAGTCTTGTTTACCATAATGTACTCAAAATGATGCAAAATTTAAGTGCAACTTAGGTATCAGCCACAGAGTCTGATATATGACACTTTCATTCTTGTTCATATATAGGTATTTTGTTAATATCTTTAAAAAAATTTCTCTGAATCCCAGTGACTAGGTAGTATTTATTATAGTTTTTATGGGCTCAAGAGATGTTTGAAGCTTTCTTGTTGTTACTGACTTTTTATTTTATTTCATTATGATCAGAGAGCACAATCTGTATATACTGATGGTTTGGTATTTGTTAAAGCTTCTTTTGTTCTGTGAGAACTTGAAATGAATATTCTCTATTGGTATGTTTATGTACATCTATTAGATCAGCACTATCCAATAGAAATATAATGCAAGTCACATATATAATTTTATATTTTTTCTAGCAGCCATAGTAACAAGGTAAAAACACACAGGTGAAATTAATTTTAATTACATAATTTAACCCAATATATCCAAAATAGGATAATTTCAGCATATAATCAATATAAAAATATTAATGAGACATTTTACTCTCTCTTTTCTGTATTTAACGTTAGAAATTTTACACTTTGAGTGCATCTCAGTATAATTACTAAATTCACATCAGATATTGTTGATCTGGGTTTAGGTTTCAATTTACAGCTGCAAGAGGGGATTCACAAACTCAAGTTGTTCCAAGCATATTTAAAAGTTTTCCATTACCTAAATCAAGTATTAGTTTTTTAAACTTAAATTTCTTAAAATTAAAGAACATTAAAATTCAGCTCCTCGCTTGCCTTGGACACATTCCAAGTGGTGAAGACCAGGCCGCCAACAACACAGCATCCCATCAGGCTTGTAATTGTTTCTCAAATATTCTAAACCCTTGCTCACTTGTGTGTCCTTGATCAGACCACTTTTATTTTAAAGATTCATTGATATCTCCTGCTTCAGTTGTCTTATCTACGAGACCCTGCTTTCAGAAGTTGTGTGTGTTTTCACCCCTATCGAATTTTTCTCTTTCTGGGGCTCCTGTTATATGGATCATGAGACTTCTACCCTGCATAGTCTTACTTTTCTTTTGCATTTTCCATCTTTACCTTCCTGAGGTGCTCAGAGGTTCTTAACCTGACCTTGGCTCGCTCATTTGCCCTCGCACTGTATCCTTCCCGCTCTTTTGTCCCGCTACTGAGTGCTTGATTTCAACCCCTGGAGTCTGTCTGTGGCTGTGTGTTCCTGTGTTGTGTTTCCTGGTCTCCTCGAGGACGTTTCTTCAGCTTTTCCTTTGATTCTTGCCCTGCCTGACCGACCAATGCTGTCTCAGTGTCTCACTGCTGTGGCAGCCGGTGTAGATGGTTCCATCATCAAATTGCTCCTGAAAAATCTTTTTCTTTTCCTCGTGAGCTCACATGCACTTGGGAGCCTCAGCTGCCCTTGCAGGGCAGGTGTCCCTGGAAGGAGAAGCAAAGGCCCAGGCCCAGGACTTCCGTTGTTCTTGGTGAGGACACGAATGGAGGCGGGGCGGGTATCAGGGTGGAGGATTTCCATGCTTTCAGTGGGCTGGACCACTCCTGAAGTGACCTGCCCCCAGGCCAGGTGACTGAGCCACTCTGGAGAGCCACCTCCTTTGACATCATCACCCACCTGATGCAGGTGATGCAGCAAAGCAGGGTGTGCTCATCACCTCTGCACCCTGGCTGGTCCTGTGCTATCACCAGGCCGGTGGGATTGTTCCCTGCCACGGTGATGGGGCAAGCAGTGATCTCTCCAGGGAAATGTGGGGATAGAAAAGCACGTAAGGGGAACCCCCAGCCAACCTTTCTCTGGTACCTGACCCTCTGACCCCTAGGTTGCATTTCCCTGACTCGAGAGAACCAGCAACCATCTACCTCCCGTGGGTCACCATGTTTGGGTTTAATAAAATGATCCATCTCCATTTCATTAGTTCTCCATCTGACCAGAAGAAGCGAATCTCAGAAAGTGACTTTTAAATCTATATATAGGGCTTCCCTGGTGGCACAGTGGTTGAGAGTCCACCTGCCGATGCAGGGGACACGGGTTCATGCCCCGGTCCGGGAAGATCCCACTTGCCGCCGAGCGGCTGGGCCCGTGAGCCATGGCCGCTGAGCCTGCGCATAAAGAGTTGGCCAGAATGCCCAACTTTGTATTACTGTATCATTTCACTGTATTTTCTTTCACCATGAATTTCAACAAATTCTGGAAACTTAAGCCAGAATCAGAGATCTTACTAACTTTTTTAACCTTCCCGAGCCTCATCAGAGAAATAGGGAAAATAATGGAATCTTGCTCTTTGGGTTTGGGGACAGTCAATAAAATAACGAGCTATTGAGCCCAGCACACAGCAAGTTCTCATTAAATAGGGAAAATGGGTCCACCCCCAGCTCTCTGGGCCTCAGCCTCCTGGGGCCACACTTGTTGAGAGGATTAGATGCCTAGCATCAGGTCCAGATCAAACGGTCCCAGAAAAAAATCCCAGGTAATCAATGTATCCAGTTCTTAAAGCCAGGCTAACACATGACTTCTCATGGCCACGCTCTGTTGGTCACAGTTTGGCAACAAGGAGCAAACAGGGCAAAGTGGTGCAACTGTCTGGCCCGAGGCCTTCAAGCAATTTTCTCCATGTTCACACCAGCCATCCTTAATGGATGAGCTATGCACACCTACAAGTCGGTGGGAGGGGAGCTGGGGGGAAACCCTCCTCCTCACACATACCTTCATAAAATCATGGTGCCCAGGGAGTGGGGTGTCTGACCTCGACACACAAGGTCTTATGCAAAAATAATGAAGGAGCCTCAACGTGCTGCCATGGCCCTGCTGCAGGCCCAGACTCTAGTGAGAGATCCCATAGGCATCAAGTTTACATCAGGGCTTAGGTGTGATTGAAAAGTAACAGTCAGATCTGTGAGTCATTGATAGGATTTAGGTGGGCTGCCCTAAAAATTAACTTGTTTGCAGTACTAGAATTTAGGGTACATTTCCAGTCATGTATTTATTACAAAGACAAGAAAACAAAATCAATCTTTCAGAAGAGCCCATTTCCTAAATTGGGAATTGTTGAGACGTGCCATGTCCAGTATGGTGGCTGTGAGCCACATGGGGCCACTAAGCTCTGGAAAGGTGGCTGGTCCAAATTGAAATGTGCTATGAGTATAAAATACACGTTAGATTTTGATGACTTAATATGCAAAAAAAAGTTTAAAAATCTCATTAATATTTTTATATTGATTATATGCTGACATAATGTTTGGATATATTAGATTAAACAAAATATTCACATTAATTTTTCCTGTTTCTTTTTATTTTTTAAGGTTAATGATATTTCTAGAATTGTGTAATTCATTCTATACTTAACAAATATTACTTGTTAATAATATTAGTAATAGATATTACTTATTCAACTAAAAGGCCATTTTAACCAGGATTTTAACAAGGGACTGTGTATTTGAGGCAAGTAATTTGCAAAGCATTCTTAGACACCTAAGGTGATACACAAGTTATACAATTAAGAAATTGTACCCATTTATTTATTTACTTTAGTTTTTATTGAAATATAGTTGATTTACAATGCTGTGTTAGTTTCAGGTATACAGCAAAGTGATTCAGATATATATATATATATATATATTCTTTTTAAGAGTCTTTTCCTTTATAGGTTATTACAAGACATTGAATATAGTTCCCTGTACTATACAGTAGGTCCTTGTTGGTTATCTATTTTATATAAAGTCTTGTGTATCTGTTAATTCTAAACTCCTAATTTATCCCCCCCACACATTTCCCCTTTGGTAATCATAAGTTTGTTTTCTATGTCTGTGAGTCTATTTCTGTTTTGTAAATAAGTTCATTTGTGTCACGTTTTTAGATTCCACGTATAAGTGATATCATATGATATTTGTCTTTCTCTGACTTACTGCACTTAATATGATAATCTCTAGGTCCATGCATGTTGCTGCAAATGGCATTATTTCATTCTTTTCTATGGCTGAGTAATATTCCATTGTATACCTGTACCACATCTTCTTTATCAATTCATCTGTTGGTGGACACTTAGGTTGCTTCCATGTCTTGCCTATTGTGAAGAGTGCCCTATAACCATTGAGGTGCATGTGTCCTTTCATTGATTTATTCACTTGGGAATTCTGCACCTGGGCACTGAGACTGGCACTCACCAGTTCCCTGCCACTGTGAGGTTATCATCTCAGAAGCCGAGGCAGCCAGTAAGCAATAAAAATAGGAAATAACTGAATTTTAGTGCATGCTCTAAGCCAGTGGGTGCTATGGAAAAAATAAAGAGAAGGGGAGAGTATGAGGGAGGTGTGGGCGCATAGATTCCCACCAAGTTCCAAAAATTTGGTGTTTTCCTAAAGAGAGGGATATTGGAAGTGATAGCCACAGAGGAGGAGACTCTCCAGGTGGGCTGGAGGTCAGAGGCCAGAGGGACTGGAGCAGATGAGCGGAGGAGAGGAAGCGATGATGTCAGGGGTGGGCGGAGCGTGCAGGGAAGCGGGGATGACATTGGTGGGCGTGAGGTGGGGTGGGGCTTAAACTGCCTCGAGCAGGAAATACAGAAACCTCAAAGCTCCCTGCCCTGAGGAGCCCACAGCAAAGAGGCGAGAAAGACGCGAGCATGTGAGACTGTACTGCACCCAACGTGATGTACAAGAGGAAAGGGAAGGGAGATGAGTTCGGCCTCGCTGCTACGGCCAGGAAGCCAGGTTTCAGTTAGGCTATTTGGGGATGTGTAAAAATTCATCAGACCAAAAAAAGACGAGAAAGGACATTCCAAGGTCAAGAAATAGCATGTGCAGAGCCCAGTGTTGACAAAGAAGGTGGATGATTTGGAGACCTGCAAGTCGAGGGTGTCTGGTGGGCTGCCTGTGGGAGGAGGCTAAGCTTGAGAAGTGAGGGCTGCATCCGGGCCTGCTCACGACGGTGTGTGCAGGACTAGGGGCTTGGACGTCCCACAGGCAGTGATCAGAAGCTTCCGGGCAGGACAGTATGTGGTCAAAGTTGTGTTTTCGTAAGATAAGTCATGTGACTCTATGAAGACAATATTGAAGAGAGGATAACTTAAAGATACATAGAGGACTTAGAAAGCTATTAAAGTTGCCCAAAGTTTTGTGGAGGGTTGTATCTAGAGAGGACTGGAAGTAAAAGAGGGACTTATTGGAGAGATTTTTTTAGAGGTTTATTCTTAGGAATCAGTGACCAGTTGAAAGATGGGCTTTCTAACATGAAAGAAAAAGAATAAAAACTGATCCCCCGGGCTTCCCTGGTGGCGCAGTGGTTGAGAGTCCGCCTGCCAATGCAGGGGACACGGGTTTGTGCCCTGGTCCTGGAAGATCCCACATGCCGCGGAGCGGCTGGGCCCGTGAGACATGGCCGGCAAGCCTGCGCGTCCAGAGCGTGTGCTCCGCAACGGGAGAGGCCACAACAGTGAGAGGCCCGCGTACAGCAAAAAAAAAAGAACCACCTCACAAATTTTTCAGGGTTGGAAGGGATAGGGACTGAGAAACTGCCATGAACAGCTCTTGATAGTATTAACGATTTGGTCTAGAATGGCTTTGACTGTTATTGCTGCTCTGGATCATTCTTAACCTTCCTGTGACTCCAGTTACCAAGTATAGGCTATGGCCCGAAAGCCTGCAGTGTGAAAGGCAGACATCCACCCCTGGGGTCCCAGGGCAGGGGCTCAGAATGACTCAAATGCTAGAGGTTCCACTGGATTCCTTCTTTCGAAAAAAGCACTGGACCACTGAGAGACCTCTAGATCCGTGTTGACGTCTCCCAACCGTATGAACCTAGGTGGGTTACTGCACCCCACCCTCTGTATGCGGGAAAGGAATGAATTAGAGAGGTCCAACCGCTCCAGCTCAATACTCCTGAGATCGTACACCTGAGAATTCTGGCCCTGACTGACCTATACTCCCAGTATTCTGGTTGACCAAGAAAAGAGTGATAGAAGTTTCATGAGCCATTATCTTCCTAATGAGTGCTAAGTGCGCGTCCCCAGAAGAACTCCACTTATCTCAGACCCTGAGCAGCCCACTCTAAGGCCCTCACTCCAACCTTGCCCTTTTGGTTCTCCTGCTTAGGAGGCTCTGAAGAGGTCAGAAGAAACAGATATCCTACCAGGATGTCACTTCCCCATCTCAAGAGGACATCTTTCAACTGAACTACAGTCAGCTTCATTTTCAACTTGTGGGTGAAATTCCAGAGTGGTAAACAAAGAAAATGGATTAGGCAGGCAATCCTTTGATTCCAGTCACATCCCCTGAGGGCCTGCGGTGGCCAGTGCTGTGCTGGCCTCTGGAAGGAATGGCCGAAGTCGAACGCTGTCTAGGAAAACAAAGCAGGTTTTAAAAATAAACGTCATTTAGGATATGACTAACCGATGCCCACTCCCTATGTGTGTCTTTACGTCTATAATCTTTCCGCCTGTAACTTTCAGGCAGGTTTCCTCTGACCCACCTTCCACCTGGGCCCAGGAAGTCATATGCCATGGAGAACAGCGGTGATTCCGGCCAGCATGGTGAGTCAGGGACATATGGTGTCCCGAGCTCTCTGTTTACTCTTGTGCCCGGGAGATTAGTCAACCAGAGGAGCAGAATCAGCCTGAACGCCATCTGCTGTACCCTGGTGCAGGCTGAAGGTGACAGGGCAGCCCTACATACCTTGATAGCTAGGGGAGGGCCTGGATCATTCAAAGTGGGAAGGCTGCGGCCTAACGAAGGCAAGGCTCAGGCTGTCCATCTGTCCTTTCTCACCAAGCAAGGGGAGAGCTGCATCTGGAGAAGGAAGAGGGGCCCCGAGCTGCTGTGGTTCTGGTTTGTCCAAGGCTCCCCAGTGGACCTCTTCTCAGCCCCAAGACACCAGGTAGCTGCCCTCACTTCTCTCCTGCTGGTCTGCAGCCTTGGGAGTTAGTCTAAGAGTTCAAGGTATTCTGCATGTAGAGGAGGTGCTTTGTCAGTGGAAAGATTCTAGACTTTGGCCCCTGCGTCTGCCTGCTTTTAAGCTCAGGTCTTGAGGTCTTGGGTAACTGGTTCAACCCCCCTAAGTCTCCCTTTCTTTGTCTGTTGAATGACGATCCTCACAAGGCTGTTGCCTAGGATGAACAGATCTGAGATAATCTATGTAAAGCACCTGGATTTAGGAGGAGTGCAATAAAAGTGAGTGCCCTTCCCCCTCCTCTGGATTATCTGCTTTTTCCCCCTTTGCCAGAGATTCCTTGGTGAACAGAAAGCTGTTATGTCATTTGCCTGTAATCCTCATGATAAAATAAAATTTTCATCAGAATAATGTTGACATCCCATTGGCATGTCCGGGCCACAGAAATAATGATGCGGTGAAAATAAAGTTGAGGCTATTGGCTAATGGAAAGAGGTTAGCAAGTCACAGTGTGCAGAGAGAGAGGCAGAGAGAGAGAGAGAGAGAGAGAGAAAGAAAGAGACACGTGCTTTGGACAAAACTCTCCCCAGTCTCCAGTGTTCCAGGTTCATTTCCTGGGGGTCCTCTATTCCATCAAAACTGACTGCAGTTCCCAGCCCACCAGCCCCAGGAGGAGGTTGACTTGGCTGTGGATTTCATAACTGATCCCATGTGGGAACATTTCCATCATTTATCTGAAGGCATGAAGTTGTGAATCATGAAGTTCCAAATTATGAAGGCATCTCCATGGGATTTCTACTGGTGCAATGGGTTTTGTTATAAGGTTTGTATTTGTTTCTGAGAAGAGTCCTGGAATAACTGTCCCATTTGCAGCCACAAGCTCCCAGGTGCTATTTTCAGCACAGAATTTCCCCAGGACCTGTTACAGGGAAATTGTGACAACATCTGGCCAACTTCAGAGAAATCAATGAGGGCTGGGAGGGTGGACTTTGTTCACCCATGGTGTTCCAATGAATATTTTCACCTGTCCAAAAATCAAATTCATTGATTTCTCCAAAGGGCAAGGACAAGCAGATGTCCCCAGTTAAAGGAGGTCTCCCCAGTGGCTTTCAGAACTCACTCGTGCTTTATTCTTTATGCTGAACAGACACTATTCTGGAGGCTGAAGAGAAAAAAACAAAGCAAGACAAAACTAAGGTTGGCTACCATGGACTATGCAGAGGACAGAGGGCATTTTTCTGCAGAAAAAGCTGCGCCATCCCCAGACCCCATGCCCTGAGCACAACCATCTCCATGAGCTCCCGTGCCTGGTGGACCTTGGGCTCTGATTTCCAGTCTCCACCCCAGCAAAGAATCGCTGGGACCAGGACAACTCTGTTCATGCAAAATAAGACTGGCCCCAGGGTCCAGACAACACAAGGCAGGAGGGGAACCCAATTGCGCAAGCTTCTCCTTGTGGATGCAAAGTGGGCCCCGTGGCCTGGTGGAAAATAAAGGCCTTTCCCAGCGAGATCACTTCTGAGATGAGCTGGTCTCTTCCGAGATGGTCATGGTTCTCAATAACTTCCCAGGCTCAGTTTCTTCATCTGTAAAATGGAATAACGATGCCCATGTCAGAGTGGGCTGTCAGTGCATGTTAAACATGTTTTTAGAGAAAGTTTGGAGACAGTTGACTTGCTCTAATGGAGGAATAAAAAAAAGGAAGTTGGGGAAGGACAGCCTGTGAGATCCAGTGAAGATTCCTCATGCTCCAGATCCCAGGGGCACTTTGCATGGTGGATGTGGCCCCAGATCCCACCATGGTGCCTTCTTGAGCATCAAAGGCTGCTTCCCCGGGTGGGACATGGATGCTGGAGCCTGGGCCATTCTGGGAAAGCCACCGTTCCTGGTGACAATCCACATTCGAGACGTGGGCAGGGACTCTTTTTGGAAGTTTCAGGCAGGAGACGTGGAGAGGGTGGTGTTGGTGGTTACTATTCCAGAGTGAACCCCCTGCCTCCAGAAGCATCCAGAATCTTCCCGGATTCTTCTCCAAGGGAGACAACCCAGCTCATGTGCACAATTACTTTTGGGGTCTAATTGTTGTCTAAATTAGCCCACTTTCACAGACAAAGATAAATTGTGTCTTGAGAAAAGTGTTGGGATACGATGGAGCTTTTGAAATCCCCTTGAAGCTGGTCTTTAATCCTCACATTGGCATTTATGGTGGCTGGACTACAGTGACACATGCCCCTGCCTTTGTATCCTGAAAAGATCCAAAGTCACAGACAAGCAGAATCAGGGATCTGAAAGGGCTGTAGAAAACCTGTCATTAATTAATAAGATAATAAATTAAGGGGAGATATTTCTGTAGGAGCGTGGCTCAGCTGAGAGCTCAGCCCCAGTATTGCAATGGCACCTGTCTTACTGTGTGGCCCTAGGCAGTCCCCTTAACCTCTCGGATCATGCATTTCCTCATCTGTAAACGTACAGAGAACACCGGGTAACACCTGCTTTGGCTAAACCTTGAGGATGTTGAGGATACAGTAAGAAAATAGGCCTGAAGGCATTTTGAAAAACAGTAAAGGCTATAAAATCTTATAACAATGAATTGCCATGGTTATTACATTCAAGGAGCACCAGGTGGAAAACAACAGACATTTCTGTATCTACTGGTTAATTGCTGCTCAGCATCTTCAAAGATTATGTTTGTGCTCAAAGGTCACCCTGAATCAGTCTATGGGTGTCTATTACAAATTCTTCCAAAATTTGAAAATTTTCCTAATAAAATGTTGGGATATGAAAAAAAATCACCTTACCTGAACACTGCAGTCTCACACATGTCTAGTGGCAATTAATTTGGAGTCTCCATTTTGGACAAAGAGAAAAAGAAAAATGGCAGCATTATCAAAATGCAAAACAAAACAAGTCATAAATTCTGGCATGTTATAGTCCAGGGATATTCACCAGTCTTATTTATAATAGCACATCATTCTCCAAAAAAGAAAAATGTTTGAGTTTGTCACAGCACATCACTTTGAGGGAAAGCTCTATACCCATGAAAACAATACATAAAAAGATGATACAGCACCTCTGTGCCTGTAATGATTCTCAGTTAAACAAGCAACAGAGAGGCAAATTTTTATATACTTACGACAATGGCATTACATAAAAAAGAAAACAGAAACATTAGAGATAGAGGCATCCAAAAGATCATGGTGGTTGAGAAGCCTAGGATCACAAGAGGACTTGTTCTTTCTTTTGTGTAAATTTTTCCTTTGATGTGGTTATACTCCATTTATTATAAAAAAAGAAAAACTATTATGATTTTCATTTAGTGTAATTCTTTGATATTGAAAAAAATAAATGGCAGTTTGTGTACGCAGGCCCTCTGCTTGGCGCAGCTGGCAAGAGCAACTTAGCTTTGAAAGAGACCCTTGTGGGCTGCCAGGTGCATTGTTCATCTGTGGCTGCCCCGTGACTTTGGACACAATAGTTGCCAGGTCCAGGCGTGCCCACTCGGAGACTGACCCAGACCTGGTTCAAGCTCATTGTTGCTTCAAGTACTTCTGTGAGGAGCCCACATCGCCAGGCTTTGAAGTCAGGTTCCCAGAGCCTGTTTCCTCAGAGGGTGAAGTTTATGTCAGAGAGCACTTGGAGGTGTCGCCAGGGGAGATGTTCCAAAAGGATCCCAAAGATCAAGACAGTCTCCACAGGGAGAGCTGAAGAACCCCTGCTAAAGGCTGGGATGTTACCAATTAGAAAAGTGGGCACAGGTGGGGCATTTATTTTAGAAATCCAGCCAGTGATCAGGCCACCCTTTGGGGAAACAGCCCTCAGCTTCCACTCAGCTGCCTCTCACAAAAGAGCACTAATCGGCCTTTGTTCTCAGGCAGCAAGAGTCAGGGTCACACCTCAGAAGATCACATCTAAAGCTCCTGGTTTTCCAACCAGGGCTGGGCAAGGCCGAGAGGGTCTAATTCAAGGGCAGCAGGGTGCTGGACACTGGGTCAAGGCAGCAGGCTTGGGCTCCTGCCTCTGCCCTCCTCCTGGGTTGCCAGTGACCTCAGTCCCCAGAGTCTCTGCTCCAGTTCCTGCCACCCTGGGGAGAGGTCCTCATTGCCCCTTTTGCTTTGGAGAACCTGAGATTCTTTCCAGGACAGTAAGTTCAGTGAGTCAGCAGCAGTATTTTTTGAGGACTTCTCTGTGTAAAGAGCTAAGGTTAGATTGGTTCAAGATGGTGGAGTAGAAGGGCATGTGCTCACTCCCTCTTGCGAGAGCACCAGAATCACAACTAACTGCTGAACGATCATCAACAGGAAGACACTGGAACTCAACAGAAAGGATACCCCACATCCAAAGACAAAGGAGAAGCCACAGTGAGATGGCAGGAGGGGTGCATTCACAGTAAAATCAAATCCCATAATTGATGGGTGGGTGACTCACAAACTGGAGAACAATTATGCCACAGAAGTCCACCCACTGGAATGAAGGTTCTGAACCCCACATCAGGCTTCCCAACCTGGGGATCTGGCAATAGAAGGAGGAATTCACAGAGAATCAGACTTTGAAGACCAGCGGGATTTGGTTGCAGAACGTTGACAGGACTGGAGGAAACAGAGACTCCACTCTTGGAGGACACCCACAAAGTAGTGTGCACATCAGGACCCAGGGGAAAGGAGCAGTGACCACATAGGAGACTGAACCAGACCTACCAGCTAGTGTTGGAGGGTCTCCTGTGGAGGCGGGAGTGGCTGTGGCTCACCACAGGGACAGGGAGACTTGCAGCAGAAGTTCTGGGAAGTAGTCCTTGGTGTGAGCCCTCCCAGAGTCTACCGTTCGAACCACCAAAGAGCCTGTAGCCTCCAGTGCTGGGTTGCCTCAGGTCAAACAACCAACAGGGAGGGAACTCAGCCCCACCAATCAGCAGACAAGCATATTAAAGTTTGGCTGAGTTCTGCCCACCAGAGCAACATCCAGCTCTACTCACCACCAGTCCCTCCCATCAGGAAGCTTGCACAAGCCTCTTAGATAGCCTCATGCACCAGAGGGCAGACAGCAGAAGCAAGAAAACTCCAATCCTGCAGCCTGTGGAAAGAAAACCACATTCACAGAAAGATAGACAAAATGAAAAGACAGAGGACTATGTATCAGATGAAGGAACAAGATAAAATCCCAGAAAAAAAAAAAAAAAAACTAAATGAAGTGGAGCTAGGCAACCTTCCAGAAAAAGAATTCAAAATTATGATAGTGAAGATGATCCAGGACCTCGGAAAAAGAATGGAGCCAAAGATCGAGAAAATGCAAGAAATGTTTAACAAACACCTAGAAGAATTAAAGAATAAACACCTAGAAGGATTAAAGAACAAACAAACAGGGATTAACAATACAATAACTGAAATGAGAATTACACTAGAAGGAATCAATAGGAGAATAACTGAGGCAGAAGAAAGGATAAGTGACCTGGAAGACAGAATGGTGGAATTCACTGCCATGGAACAGAATAAAAAAAAAAGAATGAAAAGAAATTAAGACAGCCTAATTAAGACAGACCTCTGGGACAACATTAAACACACCAACATTCACGATATAGGGGTCCCAGAAGGAGAAGAGAGTTAGAAAGGAACTGAGAAAATATTTGAAGAAATTATTGTCAAAAAATTCCCTAACATGGGAAAGGAAATGCCACCCAAATTCAGGAAGTGCAGAGAGTCCAAGGCAGGATAAACTGAAGGAGAAACACACTGAGACACATAGTAATCAAATAACAAAAATTAAAGAAAAGAGAAATTATTGAAATCAACAAGGAAATAAAAGACAAGTACATACAAAGGAACTCACATAACATTAACAGCCGGTTTCTCAGCAGAAACTCTACAAACCAGAACAGAGTGGCATGATATATTTAAAGTGATGAAAAGGAAGAAACTACAACCAAGATTACTCTAGCCGGCAAGGATCTCATTCAGATTCGATGGAGAAATCAAAAGCTTTACAGACCAGCAAAAACTAAGAGAATTCAGCACCACCAAACCAGCTTTACAACAAATGCTAAAGGAACTATTCTAAGTGGGAAACACAAGAGAAGAAAAGGACCTACAAAAACAAACCCAAAACAATTAAGAAAATGGTAATAGGAACATACATATTGTTAATTACCTTAAACGTGAATGGATTAAATGCTCCAACCAAAAGACACAGGCTTGCTGAATGGATACAAAAACAAGACCCATATATATGCTGTCTACAAGAGACCCACTTCAGACCTAGGGACACATACAGACTGAAAGTGTGGGGATGGAAAAAGATATTCCATGAAAATGGAAATCAAGTGAAAGCTGGAATAGCAATACTCATATCAGATAAAATAGCCTTTAAAATAATGTTAAAAGAGACAAAGACGGATACTACATAATGATCAAGGGATCAATCCAAGAAGAAGATATAACAATTATAAATATATATGCACCCAACATAAGAACATTTCAATACATAAGGCAACTGCTAACAGATATAAAAGAGGAAATCAACAGTAAGACAATAATAGTGGGGAACTTTATAACACCTCACTTACACCAATGGACAGATCACCCAGACAGAAAATTAATAAGGAAACAAAAGACTTAAATGACACAATAGACCAGATAGAGTTAACTGATATTTATAGGACATTCCATCCAAAAACAGCAGATTATACTTTCTTCTCAAGTGCACATGGAACATTCTCCAGGATAGATCACATCTTGGGTCACAGGTCAAGCCTTGGTAAATTTAAGAAAATTGAAATTATATCAAGCATCATTCCTGACCACAATTCTATGAGACTAGAAATCAATTACAGAGAAAAAAATGTGAAAAACACAAACACATGGAGGCTAAACAATACATTATTAAATAACCAAGAGATCACTGAAGAAATCAAAGAGGAAATAAAAAAAATACCTTAGAGACAAATGACAGTGAAAACATGATGTTCCAAAACATATAGGATGCAGCAAATGCAGTTGTAAGTGGGAAGTTTATAGCAATACAATCCTACCTCAAGAAACAAGAAAAATCTCAAATAAAGAATCTAACCTTACACGTAAAGGAACTAGAGAAAGAACAAATAAAACCCAAAGTTAGTAGAAGGAAAGAAATCATAAAGATCAGAGGAGAACTAAATGTTATAGAAACAAATAGCAAAGAAAACAATAGCGAAGATGAATAAAACTAAAGGCTGGTTCTTTTAGAAGATAAACAAAATCAATAAACCTTTAGTCACACTCATCAAGAAAAAGAGGGAGAGGACTCAAATCGATAAAATTAGACATGAAAAAGGAGAAGTTACAACAGACACCACAGAAATACTAAGCATCATAAGAGACTACTACTAGCAACTCTATGCCAATAAAATGGACAACCTGGAAGAAATGGACAAATTCTTAGAAAAGCACAACCTTCCGAGACTGAAGCGGGAAGAAATAGAAAATATGAACAGACCAATCACAAGTAATGAAATTGAAACTGTGACTAAAAATCTTCCAACAAACAAAAGTCCAGGACCAGATGGCTTCACAGGTGAATTCTATCAAACACTTAGAAAGAGCTAACACACATCCTACTCAAACTCTTCCAAAAATTTGCAGAGGAAGGAACACATCCAAATTCATTCTACGAGGCCACCATCACCCTGATACCAAAACAGGACAAAGATACTAGAAAAAAAGAAAATTACAGACCAATATCACTGATGAATATAGATGCAAAAATCCTCAACAAAATACTAGCAAACAGAATCCAACAACACATTAAAAGGATCATACATCATGGTCAAATGGGATTTACCCCAGGGATGCAAGGATTCTTCAATATATGCAAATCAATCAATGTGATACACCATATTAACAAACTGAAAAAGAAAAACCATATGATCATCTCAAAAGATGCAGAAAAAGCTTTTGACAAAATTCAACACCCATTTATAATAAAAACTCTCCAGAAAGTGGGCATAGAGGGAACCTACCTCAACATGATAAAGGCCATATATGACAAACCCACCGCAAATATCATTCTCAATGGTGAAAAACGGAAAGCATTTCCTATAAGATCAGGAACAAGACAAGGATGCCCACTCTCACCATTATTATTCAACATAGTTTTGGGAGTCCTAGCCATGGCAATCAGAGAAGAAAAAGAAATAAAAGGAACCCAAATTGGAAAAGAAGTAAAACTGTCACTGTTTGCAGATGATATGATACTATACATAGACAATCCTAAAGATGCCACCAGAAAACTACAAGAGCTAATCAAAGAATTTGATAATGTTTCAGGATACAAAATTACTGCACAGAAATCTCTTGCATTCCTATACACTAAGAATGAAAGATCAGAAAGGGAAGTTAAGGAAACAATCCCATTCATCACTGCAACAAAAAGAATAAAATACCTAGGAATAAACCTACCTAAGGAGGTAAAAGACCTGTACTCAGAAAACTATAAGACCTTGATGAAAGAAATCAAAGATGACACAAACAGATGCAGAGATATACCATGTTCTTGGATTGCAAGAATCAATATGATGAAAATGACTATTCTACCCAAAGCAATCTACAGACTCAACACAATCCCTATCAAATTACCAATGGCATTTTTTTTACAGAACTAGAAAAAGAAATCTTAAAATATGTATGGAGGCACAAAAGACCCCAAGTGACCAAAGCAATCTTGAGGGAAAAAAACAAAGCTGGAAGAATCAGACTCCCTGACTTCAGACTATATTGCAAAGCTACAAAAATCAAGACAATATGCTACTGGCACAAAAACAGAAATATAGATCAACAGAACAGGATATAAAACTCAGAGATAAACCCACCCAGCTATGGTCAACTAATCTATGACAAAGGAGGCAAGGATATACAATGGAGAAAAGACAGTCTCTTCAATAAGTGGTGCTGGGAAAACTGTACAGCTACATGTAAAAGAATGAAATTAGAACACTCCTTACACCATACACAAAATGAAACTCAAAATGGATTAACGACCTAAATGTAAGACCAGATACTAAAAAACTCTTAGATGAAAACATAGGAAGAACACTCTTTGACATAAATCACAGCAAGATCTTTTTTGACCCACCTCCTAGAGTAAAGGAAATAAAAACAAAAATAAATAAATGGGACCTAATGAAACTTAAAAGCTTTTGCACAGCAAAGGAAACTATAAACAAGATGAAAAGACAACCCTCAGAATGGGAGAAAATATTTGCAAATGAATCAATGGACAAAGGATTAATCTCCAAAATATATAAACAGCTCATGCAGCTCCATACTAAAAAAAAAAAAAAAAAAAACCCGATCCAAAACTGGGCAGAAGACCTAAATAGACATTTCTCCAAAGAAGACATAGAGATGGCCAAGAAGCTCATGAAAAGCTACTCAACAACACTAATTATTAGAGAAATGCAAATCAAAACTACAATGAGGTATCACCTCACACCGGTTCGAATGGGCATCATCAGAAAATCTACAAACAACAAAGGCTGGAGAGGGTGTGGAGAAAAGGGAACCCTCTTGCACTGTTGGTGGGAATGTAAATTGATACAGCCACTATGAAGAACAGTATGGAGGTTCCTTAAAAAACTAAAAATAGAACTACCATATGACCCAGCAATCCCATTACCGGGCATAGACCCAGAGAAAACCATAATTCAAAAAGACACATGCACCCCAATGTTCATTGCAGCACTTTTTACAATAGCCAGGTCATGGAAGCAACCTAAGTGTCCATCAGCAGACGAATGGATAAAGAAGATGTGGTACATATATACAATAGAATATTATTCAGCCATAAAAAGGAATGAAATTGGGTCATTTGTAGAGACGTGGATGGACCTAGAGACTGCCATACAGAGTGACGTAAGTCATAAAGAGAAAAACAAATATCGTATATTAACACATATATGTGGAATCTAGAAAAATGGTACAGATGAACCCGTTTGCAAGGCAGAAATACACAGATGTAGAGAACAAATGTATGGACACCAACGGAGGAAAGCAGGGTGGGGGGCGGTTGGTGGTGGTGGGATGAATTGGGAGATTGGGATTGACATGTATACAGTAATATGTATAAAATAAATAACTAATAAGAACTTGCTGGATAAAAAAAAATTAATTAAATTAAATTTTTAAAAAAAGAAAGAATTGCACCCCTAGAAGTTAGAAAAGGCATTCTGCCCTCAGCCTCAGGAGGGACCCAGCCCCATGAACACCTTGACATTGTCCCAGAAACACTGATTTCAGACTCTAAAATCCAGAACTATAAGAGAATAAATTTGTGTTGTTTTAAACCACTAAATTTGTGGTACTTTGTCACAGCAGCAATAAGAAAGTAATACAGAACGTTATTTGTGGACACCAAAAGTTCAATTTCAGATAAGTTTCACACGTCATCATCATCATCATTATTATTCTTTTGATATTTTCATTTAAAAATGTTAAAATCATTCTTAGCTTGCTGGCTGTACAAAAACAAGTGGTGGACCAGATTCAGCCCAATATTAGGACACTTAATTCATCCATGGATTAAAGTAATAATACATAATTCGATTATTAGAATTTTTATAATGGAGTTGTTATAATGTTTCAAAATTAGAATACTATTAATGTAATTCATTATGAATTAATGTAACAAAAACAAATCAAAATAAAGCACAAACATTTAAATAGATGTCTAAAAAGCATTTAATAAAATTTTAATGCGCTTTTTTTTTTTTTTTTTTTTTTGCTGTATGCGGGCCTCTCACTGTTGTGGCCTCTCCCGTTGCAGAGCACAGGCTCCGGACGCGCAGGCCCAACGGCCATGGCTCACGGGCCCAACCGCTCCGCGGCATGTGGGATCTTCCCAGACCGGGGCACGAACCCGTGTCCCCTGCATCGGCAGGTGGACTCTCAACCACTGCGCCACCAGGGAAGCCCAATGCTCTTCTTTTTTAATAAGTTAGTAATTGGAAATTTCATATTTTAGTAGTGGTTGTTTATCATAAACCATAACAAACATTTTGCTTAACAGTGAAAAATCAGTAGCATCTTTGATCACCCAATCTAAAGTAGCCACCACCACCCAGCCCACTTTCTGTCTGTAATAACTGGTTTTATTTATCAGTCCTTAATTGTCCTGCTCATTTATTTATTTTTACCTGTTTATTTCATTCTTCTTTCAGAAGAGATAGTGACTGTTCACTGTTGTATGCCCAGAACCTAATACAATGTCTGGCACATATTAGGTGCTTAATAAATACTCCTTGAATAAAAAAAATTTAAAAAAGAACTAAGGTGATAAATATAAATATGCTCTGACCCCTATGCCTTCACAGAGGCATAGGCTGTGCAGTAATAATAACTAATACCTGGCGGGCCTCACTACTTGCCAAGCTCTATTCTATGGGCTTTCCCTGGAGAAGCTCCTTTAAGCCCACCACAGCTCTATGACATGGACACTATTTTTATATGCATTTTATAGAGAAGGAAACTGAGGCACAGAGAAGCAAGCAAAGGCACTCTGGCTCCAGAACCTGGGGTCCTGACCTCTCCCACGCCCTCCCACCCCATGCAGTGACAATTGTCAGGAGGCCTCAGCTTGTTGGGGGTGGGCAGGGAGGCAAGGACACCTTTCCAGATGTTCTGGAAGTCTGCTACTCCAAATCCCAACATTCGGGGACAAGATAGGGGCTGAGGATTTGGAAACGTGGGGAAGGATGAGGAATAGTGTGAAAATGGGAAGAGAACGTGACATGGTGGAGCCATAGGAGAAATTTAGAAAAGAAAGGAAGGAGGGAGGGAGGGAGGGAGGGAGGGTAGGGTAACCACAGCAAATATCGCAGACTGGCCACCAGCCTGATGACAGACATGATCTGTGAGGATTTGACTACCCCCTGATTCTCGGTTTTCTCATATGTAAAATGGAAAATGTTATGCTGTCATTACAGAGTTTTTTGTGAGACATAGCCAAAAACAAAATACAAGTGTGAAAATTGCCTGTAAGCCAGCATTCCCGAAAGTGTATCTTGTGGAATGTTCCTTGGGATGTGAGCTGGATGAGAGTCTTTAGGATTAGGATACATGGTACAAAACATTAGGCAGCGGTCCTCGCTGTGACTCTTCCGGACTTTACTGGACTCACATGCATAGTGAGTCACCAAGAGAGGGACTTGGTGTTGCCCAAATATTGTGGCCATGGGACACTTTCCACAGAGCACTTTGAGGGTTCAGTGTCTTCAAAACCCACTTTGGGGAAGCCAGTGCATTGAGTACAACGGTGCCCACGTAACCAAGCTAGGGGGACCAAGTGTGACAATGTGTGCAGAGTCCCTGGCAGAGCTGGGGGCCAGTGAGCATTGATTCTTTCCCCACATCAGATGATGAAAGCAAGGGAATCATTGTAAAAACTGAAGCTAAAATGCATAAAGGAAATCTCAGGAGGTAGTCCAGGACACTACATCCTGCAGGCAGGCTCTACTGAGAAACAGCTAGGATGTGGGTTCAAGGGCCAGGTTTACAACTTCCTGGCTGTGTGATCTGGCAGGAGTTACATAACCACTCTGAGAGACAATGCAAGGCAAGAATTCAGATAACCCAGTGTGTGCTACTAGTTTCCTCCTGCTGATAACCCAGTGTGTGCTATTAGTTTCCTCCTGCTGTTCAGTTTACCCCAAACTCAGTGGCTTAATCAACACATTTATTATCTCACAGTTTCTGTTGGTAGGAAACCAGGAAGGTTTAGCTGGAGTCTGGGCTTCAGTTGAGATGTGACCAGGATGGGGTCTCATCCAGCAGTTCAACTGGAAAAAGATGCCTTCCATGCTCAGAGTGGTTGTCTGTAGGACTGGGTTTCCTGAGGGCTCAGTTCCTCTCTGGCTGTTGACTGGGTCACCCTTGTTTCTTCACCCTGGGGCCTCCCCAACACAGCTGGCAGCTGGCTCCATTAAAGCAGCAAGACTGCCAGCGAGATGGGGTCACAATCTTTCATAACTTAATCATGGAAAAGATGCCCCCTCACTGTGCTCATATTCTATTTCTCAGAAGCAAGTTACTCAAGGGGAGGGGATGACACGAGGCCGTGGATCCAGGAAGTGGAGGCACTGGGTCTTAGAGACTTCATGCCACATAGAGAGATGCATTGTTTTATTGTTCCTATTTATTTATATTTATATCGTTCCTGTTGGTTAAGCATTGGTTATGCTTATTCTGTATAAAAATTCCTGTTAAAATTGATTAGTCAGTAATATCAGGTGATTATCGTCTTAGAGAGAAACAAAATATCTAGAAAGCATGCCAGTGGGAAAAGGGAAAAAAAAAAGAGAAACACAAAAACAGAAGATTTATCAGTGGCTGACTGTCGTGCTTAACACCTTGAAATGATCCTAGACTAGGAAGGATCCAGAAAGCCACTGTCCATATTTTTCACTCTCAGGGACCAAAGGTCTTGGAATTACACTAGCCATCTATTTTTGGAAAGCAAAAATAATGATAATTCATTGTTTTTAGGATTTTACACATGGGAGCTCATTTAATTCTCAGAACAACCTTGTGAATTAGGTTCTTTTATCCCCATTTACAGATGAGAAAAATGAAGCACACACACAAAAAAATCACATGATGGGGCTGAGCATCTTGTCACTAGTTAGTGGTAAGCGGATTCCGACCCTCTGTGTGACCGCACACCTTCATCTCAACCACTACAGTGTGTAACCTTTTAAGAGTAGTGGTGTATGGTCTCTGGTCGCTCAGTTAATAAGGAGAAACCAGAAACCAGGTTCCAGAAAGATTCTAGAGATTTGAGGCAGGGAGAATGGAGGGGCGGGGGGAGGACACCAGACAGATTTACTCCCGTGTCATTTTGCCAGGGTCGCTGCCCCCCATTCTGCATATCTGTGGATGCCTGTTGACCAAGACTATCTGGGTTCCTGCTGAAAGTTGTAAGGCATCAGGGTCCTAGTTACCCCCTGGGAACTCAGATGAATTTCTTCCCCTTTCTGAACCCCGAGGTAAAAATAAGATACTTACACTAAAAAAAAAAGAGAAGTCTAAAAATTGCCTTTCCTATGATCAAGAGCCCACAAACAAGCGGGCCTGGATGACCTTCAGAGGTAGATTTGGGCCCCAGTCTGTAGAGACCACAATGGCCCTCTTCACAGATGGATGGTCTGTGTAAGTGCAGCACAAAGCTTGGAAACATGACAACATGAGTGCATGTTCTGATCTTGGGCAAGCCAGGGCCATAGCATGCCAGCTTTGGGGGCCATTCTGGGAGAATGTTACCTTGGGGCATCTGGTATACTCGAGTGTTCCCCTTGCTTTTTCCTCCCTTACAGAGCAAAGCAGTAGTTTACCTCCCAAGAGAAAAGAAAAAACTCCAGCTTTCTCACAATGGGTCCCAGTGGTGACAGGGCCAACCGTGGATATTGTAAGGCTGTCATAGTGCTGGCAGGTGAGTTTAAAAAGAGACAAAACTCAGCATCTCACATGACCAAGGAAAGAGCTTGGAAGGGGGGCTAAGAAGTCAGGATTCCCTGTCCCCCTACCCCACCTCATAAAAAAACTGAGACACCAGCTAAGGAGAAGTCCAGGACTTCTGCAATTGTTCTCCTCACCTTTGGGGCTAATTAGCCACCACTGGGCCAAATTAGCTCCACCAGAAACAAAGACGGTGGGGCAGGGAATGAAGAACAAAGCACTCCCCAGGGACTGGAGGTCACGCTCCAGGCCTGATGCTAGGAAAGCGAACCAGAGGGGCGTGCAGCCTGCAGAATTGGGGTCCAGCTCCCAGGTGCCTGCTGTACCCTCACGTGATGGGTTCCCCGCAGCATTCTCTAAGAAGAACACAACAAGTGCATGCCTGCGTGCACCGCACGCATCCTGTCCTCACACCGCGCTGTGCTCAAGCCTGTGCCCCTCAAGGTCTCCACGCACCCAGAGGCATGGCGGGGTGAGCCCTGCATCCGGAATCAAGGAACACGATCCAACAGACAAAATCTTTCTTCCCCTCCCAATGAGTTCCCCAGCTCTAAAAAGCCCGCCTTGATCCTACATCAATGTCTCTCTCTGGTCTTGGTATCTTCGAGAAGAAAAGAATGACTGAGAAGTTTTTTGACCTGAGAAGCTCACTCCTCTTTTCCTAACCCTGGGAGTCTGGGCTTCCCTCCAAGTTCCCTGTTTCCTAGCTGTGTGGCCTAGACTAGGTGCTTGCCCTCTCTGGGCTTCAGTATCACAAACATGGCTGCTTTGCTTTGAGCACTGAGTCCTGTAAAGTATATGAAGTGCCTTGTGGTTGGCCCTTCATTTCCAAAGCATCTCTGTGAGGATTCTCAAAGTCACTCCTGTCTTACGTCACCCAGTCAGAGAAGAAAGGGCTCAGGACTACCGAGACTGCCCTTTTCAATTCCTTCCCAGTGCCCCCAGGAGACCAACTTTCCGGCTCACTCAGGATTCATGGGGGAACTGCCCACATGGCCCAGCCTCTTGGAGCACAAGATCCTGGCCAGCTTGCCCCACAAAGCAGGGCCTGAGGACTTGACTGGCTCGTGTCCACCACCCCGTGTCCTGGACCTCAGTTCTCTCTTGGCACCTGCTGTTAGAGGTTAATGTTTCTAGAAGCCCTTTGTGTGCCGGATCTCTGTTTCCTGGGTCCAGGCCTGGTTCTGGTCCCTGATGAACTGACTCCTGGCCTGGGTCCCCACCCTGCTCCTTCTTGGCATGCTGGTATCTGCTCGGCTTGTTTTCAGCCCCTGATGCTCAGAGCTCACTCCCATTGGAGATTTCAGAGCTGTGGCTCAGAGATTCCAGACTCAGACCAGGGAAGGGCCTTAGAGCACAGATAACGTGTCTAATTCCTTAGTACAAAGATCCCCTCGAAGGCCAGCCAGTCAGCACACCTTCTTAAATTCCCACGATATCACAGGCACTGTAGTCAATCAGGAGATTCAAAAATAAATAAAACTTCAAGAAACTCACTATCCACTATGTAAACTTGTGTACACAAGATGAAATGATGGTTCCTCCTGGAGGCTGCTTGTCTGCCTACGAGGGCACATTCCCAGGACAGGGGCCTCCTTACTTTTGTTTAGTCCATCATCAGGTATTCGTGATTGCTAAAACATTCTTTCTAATTTTGAGCCCATGTCTCCTGTCTACCTTCACCTCTTGGCTTTAGAATTTAAGGCCAAGTCCATCTGAAATCAGACTCCATTCTCACCAGCTGTGTGACCTTGAGCAAGTCTTCCAACCTCTCTGAGACTCAGTTTGTTTTGCCCAGCTGTACAATGAGCACACGACTCCCTGGGATGTATTGTGTCACATGAGCTGAAGGGTTTCTCCCTGTACAACTGCTTTAACTGTTCTCAGGACAGAGAGCTTCTTCTGTTTCTCTTCTAGCTAAGCGTTCATCTCACTCTGCTCCTTCTGCTTTCCTTCCCACTGCAGCCTCCCACCCACCAACGATGCCGACAACCTCCTGGTTGTCTCATCTGGGAGACCCTCCTCAGTTCCTCCCCAAATCTCATGAAATGGTCCAGGGTCCTCCTTCAGAGGCCCCTCACTTGGGTCCTCCAACCCTGTGTTCTGAAGACGCCCTCCCTTCTGAAGACCCTTCCTCAGCTCTTCTTTCCTCACCTGGGGCTGCTCCCAGCCCCTCCCTTCAGCCCTCTGCGTTTCTTGGCAGCAAGGAAGGTTCTGGAGTGCTTGCCCTGCCTGCTCTGAGCCCTCGGCATGTCTGTACCCATTTCATTCCTGAATAAGGCCACAAGGACTCTGACTCTCCCTCTACGGATGACGAAAATGGGTGGTGCTCAGAGTGGTTGAGTAACGTGCCCAAGGTCAACCAGCAGAATAGGCCTGGACACGCAGGTTATCTGGCGTCTCCTAGCCAGTCTGTCTCTGAGCAATTTTGTCCCCACTGAAGTTTCGTCGAGCTATTTGTTGACATCTGCCTGATGGGCATTTCCAGGGAGGACCCTTCCTCGCAGCTCTAGGTCTACATGTGAACTGCGCGCAGGACATCTGCCCTCCATGGTCCGTGGCCACATCAGGATGAATGTGAACTCATTTTCTCTCCCTCCAAACCCGCCCACCGCGTCTTCTCCCACGTCGCCCGAGTGGGACAGCCCCCGACGCCCGCATCTCCACCTGCCGCTCCCGTCTCACACCAGTCCAGCCTCTGTGCTGCCTCCTGAGTGCTCCCCATGTGTGCCCCTCCTCTCCATCCCCTATGCCATCGCCTAGGTTCTGCGGCCTTTGTTTCTTGCCTGGATTTCTCCACATTGCCTAACTACTCTTCCTGCCCCTGTTGGACCTCCTGCGATTTGTCGTCCTGCCAGGTGTCCAGGTGCTTTTTCTAAAATTCTGCACTCTTTGCTTAAGCCCCTTCCCTGGTTAACCATTACCTTCAAGATAACATCCACATTCCTCATCACGCGATCCCAGCCCCTTTCTCACCCGTCCCCCTGCCTCTCAAGCCTCCTCCTCCACCCTCTGCCCCAGACTAACTGGATTGCTTGAGTTATCAGGATAATTACAAAACCAGCATAAACCGTTGGGTGCTCACCAGGGGCTGCACAAGTGCCTCTCTTCCTCCTTACGTCCGCCTGAGATGGAGAAATTATTCATGCCTCCCAAGCGAGGCAACCGGGGTTCAAAGAAATTACGTCACTTGCCCAGAAACTGATTTGTCCAAAACCAGGTGTCGGTAGCTCCAAGACCCATGCTCTTTGCCACCAGGCTCTAGGAAACTGGCTAACTGCCCGGTGTGGACCACCTTCTGTGTCCACCCCCAGCCCTCCTCAGGCTGATTCCTTCCAGTCTGAGTGTAAGGCTCGGCCCTCTGGAAAGCCAAGGTGGAACTCTGGCCCCTAGGCTGGCTTGGGTGTCTCAGAAGACTTTTATTTATCATACTCTTTTGAAGTGACTATCCCATCATTTGTATGATGCATCCTGGGCTTAATATTATCTCTTCAGGAAGACAAAACTCGCACCATGGGAAATGTACACCTCCTCAAGCCTATCTCACACTGTACACACACACACACATATACACACACACCAAAAACTCCCATGCAAACAACTAAGTCAACCTCTGGGAGCCTATCTGCCTTGGTCCAATTCCCAATGTTACTAGGCCAAGCCTCTGCAGGAATTTTATCCCATTTGGATACCCCCAATGCCTGATACATGAATGAAACTTGAGGGGGTAAATAATGAATAGCAAGAAAAACAGCTAACCTTTTTTGAGAACCTACAAAACACCAGCCTTCGAGCTAGGTATTTGGCACAGATTATCTTATTTTAATTGCTCACAATAGAAACTATGAGATAGGTAGTTTTCTTATCTACAGTTTATTGATGTGGAAACAAAAAATCAGAGAGGTTAAGCTAGTCACTTAAAGACCCACAGCTACAGTGATAAAGGACTGAGATTTTAAACTAGTTTGGCTGATGTCAGTTTGGGGTCTTAACCTTGGGTTGCATTTCCAGAGAATGAAGACTCTTTTCTGCTCCTCAGAAATGCTGTTCAGTCCCCCACCTCCCTCCTTCCTACCCCAACCCCTGGCCAAACACACCAAGATTACTGTCATTCGGCTTTCTTTTGTCAGTATCTCTTTTTTTAAAAAATCACATAAAAATTTAACAGCAATTCAAGCATTGCTTGTCTATTATGGAAAACAGTAGGATTAGTACCTCCTTTGATATGGATGCCACGAACCTATTCAACAGCTGAGGCACACTGTCATATTCAGTGAACATGTCGCCCACCTTAGCTTCTAGATCTTTCTCACAAAAACTAAGCCAGGCTGCACAAGTCTGGCATCTCTTCTACTTCTCTCAGCTGAAGACTTTATCATTTGTGAGATATATCCTTGACTTAGTATCATCTTTGCAGGAAGACAAATAAAAAACTCACATTGTAAATGTACACAGCGTTAATCCCTACTTCATGCCATATAGAAAAATAAACTCAAAGTGGATGATAGACCTAAGTGTAAGATTATAATGCTTCCAGAAGAAAACAAGTCAGAAAATCTTTGGGATCTTGAATTAGACAAATATTTCTTAAATACAACATCAAAAACACAACACATGAAAGAAAAAATGATAAATTGGACTTCACCAAAATAAAAAAAAAACTATTCTTAAAAAGACTCTGTTAAGAAAACAGAAAGACAAGCCCCAGACTAGGGGACAATGTTTGCAAAACACATATCAGATAAAGGACTTGCCCAGAATATGTAAAAAAAAAAAAAAAAATTCAAGAAAAAGAAAATAGTGCAATTTTAAAAATTTGACCAAATACTTTGCCAAGGAAGTATATGGTCAAATCATCATATCGAAAGATATTCATCATCGTTTGTCATTAGGGAAATGCACATTTAAACCACCATAAGATACCAATATGCCTATATTAGAATTTCTACAAAATGCTGACAATACCAGGATATGGGACACGCATGCATTGCTGTGTGAACTGATAAAACAACTTTGGAAAACAGTTGGGCAGCTTCCTAAAATGTTAAACATACACTTACCATATGACCCAGAAATCTTACTCCTAACTATTTACCCACGAGAAATGAACACTTATGTCCACATAAAATCCTGGACATGAATGATTATAATGGCTTTATTCATAATAGCCTCAACTGAAAACAACACAAATGTCCTTTAAATGATGACTAGGTAAACATGCTCTGGGGCATCCCTGCCATGGGTACCACTCAGCTGGAGAAAGGAACTGATGACTAACACTTGTGACAAAGAGGATTCATTTCAAAGGCATTCAAGGAGCAGAAGAAGCCAGACACAGAAAGGCTACACAGATCTAATTCCGTCTCTATGATATTCTGGAAAAGGCAAAACTCTAAGGATAGAGAACACATCAGTGATGCCAGGGACCAGGAGGGAAGGGTTTGACTACAAAGAGGCACAAGGGGACTTTTTTTGTGGAACTGCCCTGTATCTTGATTTTGGTGTTGGTTACATGACAGTATGCATTTGTCAAAACTCCGGGAACTGTACAATAAGAAGGATGCACTTTAGTGTATGTAAATGGTACCTTGATTTAAAAAAATGCATTCTTATTCAGTGTAACCAAGTGGTGGAGGAGAAGCCAGGTGACAATGAGTTGAACCTTTATCTGCACCCAGGTAGATCTTATATCGGCAACTACTTTACCTGTTAAATAATTTGTTGCCTTTGTCACAGATTTTAGGAGGCATCTAAAGTTCACAAACAATAGAAGGTAGAGGCCAACCTCTTAGAACCAAGGAAATACAGTAGGTCATTTTGTGATTATATAATGTACACTTTATATTTAACCTTGTGAAGGCCAGTTTATCCAGACCTTTTCTGACTTGAGACTATGTTAGTCACCCCTCTCCAATCAGTGGCCCTGGAAGTGAGGTGAGCATCCTTCCTATTTCTCCCCTGAGCAGAATGTGGAAATATCAGAAGGACAGTGCGCCTGGTGAGAGAGCAGGGACGTCCATCTACGTGGATGGCTACCGGCCAGCATCCTCCTTCAGGAATTTCCAAATTGATGGAGAATAAACGTAGGGTCTGGGCTTCCATTTCCCAAAGCTTAGTGCCAGATGGAGGGCCTCCCTCGACATCTGAGAACCCAGCTTCAGTGGACATTGCCTGTGCACATGTCCTGGCCCCGTTCTCTCCCTGCGGGCATGGAGACCCAGCCTCACCCCCTAATCCAGCTGCACAAAAGCACAGTTGCTGCGCTAGGATGTATCTGCCTGGCTTCCCTCCACCAAGAAAACATTCACACCCCATGTTTCATTCTTAGAAGGTCCACAGACTTATACTTAGAAAATAGATTCCAGGAAATTGTACCTTCAGAGGCCTCTTCCTTTTGAAGAGTTTCATGGAAGTCATTACCCTTTGTGATTAAAATCAATACCAACAAGGGGAGATGGATCACTGTGTGCCTGAAGGGATGCCCTGGGCAGAATATGGCATCACCTGTGGGTACCCAGCAGCTGAGCACAACCTGAATCTAATTATGAGGAAACAAGGGAAAATGAAAATAAGGAACTGCATTATTCAAAGCTGTCAATATCATAAAGTATAAAAAAAAGTTGAAGAACTATTTCAGAAAAAGGAGATCACAGACACATGACATCATGTGCTAAGGGGAAAAAAAGGCAAACTCTACAACCTTGAGTCAAATTACTGATAAAATCAGAACACTATTGGCAGATTAGAAAAAAATATTGTCAATGTTAAATTTACTGAGGTCGACAACTGTGCTGTGGTTATGCAAAAAAATTCCCATTTCATAGAAAATACACTGAAATACTGAAATATTTAGGAGTGAAGAATCATGATGTGTGCAACTTAAATGGTTTAAGAAAGAAACAATTCTTGAAATTATTTTCATGATTATTATTATTATTACAACTGGAATGATTATTACTGTCAAAATTATTAATGAAAAGCTTTTAGGGGCAGGGTGGGCCAGGCCAAAGAAAAAGCTTTTAAAAATGTAGTCCCGGGACTTCCCTGGTGGTACAGTGGTTAAGAATCTGCCTGCCAATGCAGGGGACATGGATTTGAGCCCTGGTCCGAGAAAACCCCACATGCCTTGGAGCCATTAAGCCCATGCGCCACAACTACTGAGCCTGTGCTCTAGAGCCCACGAGCTACAACTACTGAGCCCATGTGCCACAACTACTGAAGCCCATGCTCCATAACAAGAGAAGCCACTGCAATGAGAAGCCTATGCACCACAGCGAAGAGTAGCCCCCACTCGCTGCAACTAGAGAAAGCCCGCACACAGCAACAAGGACCCAATGCAGCTAAAATAAAATTAATTAATTAATTAATTAATTAATAAAAATGTAGTCCCTAACGCAAGTCGTTTTGAATGTACGTTTAACACTGTGAGCTTGGTTAATTGCAGAAGATGGGGGGAGGAAGGATGAGAAATGTGATTTTCCGAGCCCTGCAAAAACCCTCCATAGACCGAATCCTTATGAAAATGTCAGTTCTAAATATCACTTGACAGATGCTTTTCCCAGGCTTTTTATTGGGACAGACATCAGGCACGCTGTCTCCTTCAGACAATGTCTTGGGTGGTGTGGGGAGGCCTCTGCAGATACACGCCTGCCAATCATTTCCAACACAACAATCTCCATTTTCCTCTAAATTCTTCAAAGAAGGACTGAATATTTACAGCCTTCATGTTAACATTTTCCCTTTTCCACTGTTTGGCTTGGCCGAGACATTTTTGGCTGCATCAGTGGTCCTGCTTGTCAGTGACCCAGGCAGTCCCACGAGGTCCTCCTTCTCCTTCTCTCAGTCATCGTATTGCTGCTCCTTGGGGCAGGGAGGCACATAGGTTATAAGGAGGAAAAATAAATGAACCCTAGTCCTTTGCTTTCATCATACATTTGTGGTCCTGATACATGTACTATTAATAGGAGAAGAGAGGGACATTGGCTCCAAGTTTGGGGATATGGATAAAACCCTTACAGCAACTGCCAACTCAGAGGATTCACACACTAAAAGTGTAATTCTCATGCTTACAAAGTCATTATGGATTGGATGGTTCTCCTCCAGGTGGTGACTCAGGGATCCAGGCTCCCTGACGTTGGTGTCATTGTCATCTCCACCATGTATCACACACAGGTGCCCTGCTGGGGAAGGAGGAGGGAGGGAGGGGTGCGGGGAGATTTATGAGTGAGTCCAGTAACTTACATCACTTTAGTCCACTTCACACAGTCGACAATCAATCATAGATGTCCACACTCCTCCACTGAGAGGTGAGGACTCTTTCCCTCCCCTAGAACCTGGGTGGACCTTTATAACTAACATGGTGGACATGCTAGTGACAAGTGACCGTGAGTGATTTCCAAGACCAGGTGATAAAGGCAACACAACTTTGGCTTGGTTCACTTTCTGTGTCTCTGGGGCTCACCTTGGACTCTAGTCGCCATGTTGGGAGGAAGCCCAGGTCACATGGAGAGGCCCCATGTGTACGTTCCAGCGGAACAGTTCCCCAGCCACCAGCTGGGATCAACTGTTAGACCTGTCTGCGAATGAGCCATCCACTCTCCCTTGCTGAATTATTGACCTGCAAAAACAATAAGAAATAGTACCTTTTCGGTATTGTTTAAAGCTACTAAGTTTGGGGGTGACTTGTCACACAGCTGTAGGTAACTAACACCGTGAGCATCTTGCTAGCCTCTACCATGATTCTCTGGCTTCTCTGCATGGTTACACATATGGATCCCCTGACTCCCAGCTGAGAGAAAAGTCACCACAAGCACTGTCCCCACAACCACCATCACTATTGTGTCCGTCACGGTCTTCGTAAGAAATGCAGATGTCGCACTGAAAAAAGGAAATTGTGGAGAGTTTTGAAAAGGCAGTTACAGCAAAGATGAGGGAACTTATTAGTGACACACTCTAGGACTGACAACCACGTGGTGGGGGTAGTATTACCATCCTAGTCCTGAAGGGACAACATGGGGACCAGTTATTGGAATCTGGTAGGACATCTAACTACAGAGGACAGATCAGCTGGGAGGGATTGAGACTTTCAGAATGCAGCTACTGTCAATGGAGGCCCAGCAAAAAGAGAGAGCTGGGGGAACATACATCCAAGCTCTCTCTCCTCTCACTTTGATTTTTCATTGATATTTCTACTGGGTGAAACCAACAGAAAACCAAAGGACAAGGAGGCTGGCTGAACAGTCTATAGGGTCGGCCTCCCATGGGACAGAACAGGATGATAAAGTTAGAGAGTAGATCTGGAGGGGGAAATGCAAATGTCCTGTGCGTACACCATCATCACCCCCATCATCACCACCATTACCACAATCTTCACCACCACCGTCATCACACCCATCAGCACCACCATCACCACCATCTTCATCTTCATCATCACCACCATCACCCCCCCATCAGCACCACCATCACCACCATCCTCACCACCACCATCATCATCATCACCACCGCCAACATTAGCATCACCACCATCTTCATCTTCATCATCATTTTATAGTACCCCAAATGTGCATACTACTTCTGGATTTACAAAATAAGTCCCAATACTTTCTCTTGTATCATCCTCAGAAGGTCACCCTCATAGTGTCCCCTGCACCTAGCAGAGGACGTTGTACATAACTGGTGCTTAGTTCAATCCCACAAATACCTAGCATGTCCACTCTACTGAAGGATTTCAGCTAGAATCACAGGTACAGAGAGTCATGTTCCAAGATGAATATGTTAAGTATCACGAGAGAGACACAAAGTGTTAGGAAGGATTGATCAGAGAAGACTCATGAGGGTGGTGGTGCTCAAGGCTGGACCTCAGTAGGGGGTAGATTTCATCAGGTGTACTTGGAATGGAGAGTGCTTCCATGTCCTGGGAAACACATGAAGGAAAGATTTAAAGATGAGGAAATAGACAGCATGTTCTGGGAGCAGGAAATACTTCCATTTTGCTGGAGCACGGAACTTACAGAGATAAGATGTAAGTTACAAAATTGAAAAAGTGAAGTGGTCATATTGGGATAAGTCTTAAAAGCCAAGAAGCACTTGTACTGAGCACATCAGGTACTGGGGAGTCAGTAATGGTTTTTGAACAGAGGAAGAAACATTCTAACTGCCCTTCCAGGGAACCTGGTTTACAGCAGTGGGGGGATATATGGAGTAAGTATGTACACGAGGTGGGGAGATTACCTGCAGGGCTGCCCTTGTTTCAGAAATGAGACTCTTGCTGTGGGAACGGGAGCAGAAATGGAAGAAAAGGGTGTGGCAGCACACTGACAGGGTGAGAACTGAGCGGGTAAGCAGTGGTTCTTCCACTGCTGGCACGGGGAACGCCACTGGTTCAACATCACACGTTTTTATTGAGTGACTGCTCTGTCTAGGCACTGTTCCTGACTGTGGACACAGCAGGAAGCCAGATGGATAAGGCATCTCACGTCTCACCTGGATTCAGTAAGAGAAGGTGGTGCCATTGGCACAAGCAGGAAATTCAGGACTAAGAGATGGTGTACGGATTCTCCTCTGCCTAGTGTAGCCTTCCTCTCCTCTCTTTTGCCTAGAAAACTCCTATACATCCTTCAAAACCACCTCGAACTCCCCCAACAATTTAAACACCTGTCTCTGATTCTTTCACTGTACTTTTCTCGGTCCTTTGAAATCTCCCTTCACAGACAACTAGGATTTCAAGGCTTTAATAAAAGCATTTATAATTACAACAGATTGTGAAAGGTCTCTTGGAAGTTGCGTTAAAACTATTTGGTCAAACCATTAGCAATGCCACATCGGTAAGTCAAAATCAGTAAAATAGCAGCAAGTTATTATTGGTCCTGACAGTTTGGAAACAAAGAGGACTCTGCACACGTGCCCTGCCCACCCCCTGCATCCTTACCCCTCCCCACCCCATGCATCCAGGGGGTGTGTGACACTGCTAAATGACCCGCATGCAGTCCCTGGGCTGCCAGGGCCAGGCTCGGCCTCCAGTCCTCCTAAGGCAGCAGATGGGTCCAGGTGGGTCCAGGGCCCGGCCTTTGAAGTCAAGCTGACTCAAGCTGCAATTGAGGCTTTTCCACTTAAACCACAATATATAGTTACATAGATATACAGATAAGTAAAATATATAGATACTTAGATATACAGTTAAATAAAATGTACACATTTAATTTGTTTCAAATAAATCATACTGCCACCTTAGCTATGAATTTGAATAAAGATAAATTAAGACAGATAATTGAACTGACATAATGTGTGAATATGCATATATATTATGTAGCTTTTATAGCAAGAGTATTAATTTTTACTGAACCTCAACTGTGTGCCAGACAAGATGCTAAGGGCACCATCTTTTTAGCTAAGTGAGACTAAGTGAGTCATCCCAGCACACTTACAAGGGAGATGTTGATATCCTGATTGTACACTGTATGAAATAGATTCAGAGATGTTAAGGAAATGCTCAAGGTCACACAGCGTGGTACAGAACTTGAAATTAGTTAGGTTTCTTTTTCTTTCCTCCGTGTTATGGGTTGAAATGTGTTCCCCGGAAAAAGATATGCTAAAATCCTAAGCACCAGAACTGCAGAATGTGACTTTACTTGGAAATTGGGTCTTTACAAAGATAAGTTAAAATGAGGTCATTAGGGTGAGCCCTGATCCATAAGATTGGTGTCCTTCTGGAAAGGGGGAATTAGGACACAGAGACAGACATGCACAGAGGAGGCACAGTGGAAAGGGATGGAGACACAAGGAGAGAACCCCACGAAGACTGGAGTGATGGGTCTACAAGCCAGAGACTGTGGGCAAACCATGGGAAGCCAGGAGGGAGGCACGGAGCAGATTCTCACCCACAGCCTCAGAAGGAGCCTTGATCTCAGACTTCCAGCCTCCAGACTGTGACACAATAAATAGATGCTCCTTTAAGCCATCTGGTACATAGTACATTGTCTCAGCAGCCCTAGGAAATTAGTCCCCTCTGCTTCCAAAGACATTGTTCTTATCCATCTATTACACCTGGCCCAACACAATGTGGTGACAGGTGCGGCTGAATTCACATCCCATGGGCGTGTCTGTGCCTTGACCTAGTTATTTCCAGGGAATAACATCACATTTACCAGGAGGAGGGATACATTAGGAGTTTGGGATTAACAGATACACACTACTAAATATAACTTAGATAACCAAAAAGGACCTACTGTACAACACAGGGAACTATATGCAATACCTTGTAATAACCTATATGGGAAAAGAATCTGAAAAAGAGTATATACACACACATATATATCTAACTGAATCACTTTGCTGTACACCTGAAACTAACATAACATTGTAAATCAACTATAATAAAATTTTTAAAAAATGAATATATCACGTTTACCCTTGTGCTCCCTGCTCATAGAACATTGGGTGACACAAGGCAAGTGTACAAATATGTTTTATAAGTGAAAAAAATCTTTTGAGTAGTGAAATTTTGCTTTGAATTTTAATGTGTAAAACACATAACAAGCAAGTTTAGCAATTACCTTTCAGAGCATATTTGCAAAGGGAAAAGGCAGCTTAAGTGAGCCGTGCTGGGGAAATGGGGGGTGATTGTGTGTGGTGACCCACACATCTTCCTGCACCACCCACTCCGCCCTCCCTGTGACCCCCCCATATCCACCCCAAGTTACTTAGGCCAGCGAGGGACACCATCTAGAAAGTTCCACTCTATGTAAACCAAAGGTATGCCGCAGTCAGCAGTATTTTTAAAACCAAGAAATACAAGTACACTTACTGGGGAAAAATGGGAGAGCATATGAAAGTGGGCAATCCTCAGAAATCTGCCAATGGGCACACAGCCCATGACTGAAAGGACTGGGATGGGCTTAAGGCTGGTGGGGGGGTGAGGAGGTCACAGGTGATTACTTTACTCAACAATCCTTAGTGGACATTTTCTGTTCACAGCTATATGCTGAGGACTGTGAGCCGTGAGGAAGGAAGACCGCCTCAAGCTTAAAATGCTCATATTCTCATGCAAGAGAGAAAAAAACCTACACATGCAGTTAACACAGTAGTTGTTACGAGCTCCAACCGCCCAACACAGTGCCCCCAGGTTTACCCAGCGAGGATGGACATCTGAGTTGGGTTTATCTCCATTCTACAATGGGCAGGATAAACAAAAATGTCCTGTTGTATAGCACAGAGGACTATATACAGTATCCTGTGATAAACCATAATGGAAAAGAATAGTTTTTTTTGTTTGCTTGTTTGTTTTGTGGTACACGGGCCTCTCACTGTTGTGGCCTCTCCCGTTGCAGGGCACAGGCTCCAGACGCGCAGGCTCAGCAGCCATGGCTCACAGGCCCAGCTGCTCCACGGCATGTGGGATCGTCCCGGACCGGGGCACGAACCCATGTCCCCTGCATCGGCAGGCAGACTCTCAACCACTGCGCCACCAGGGAAGCCCGGAAAAGAATAGTTTAAAAAGAATGTGTATATGTATGTATAACTGAATCACTTTGCTGTATAGCAGAAATGAACACAATATTGTAGATCAACTATACTTCAATAAATAAGTAAATAATTTAAAAATAGGCAGGAGAGGTGAACCCTCACACCTGGAGGAATGGCCAGCCCAGAGGCAGGTTCCCATCGTGTGCCCTTCACTGGGGCACACTGATGATGCCAGACAATGCAGTCCCCATCTGTGGCTTCCAGCAGCTGGATCCTGGCTTCCATCAGGAAGGACCTGCCTTACCCCCTGGAGGAAGGACTGGGAAGATTCAGGACTCAGGGGGAGGATGCTGCCTGTAAGCAGGTTAGTGTGGAGTTTGCATGGGGAGAAATGAGGCTGAAATAGTCATCTGAGGTCAGATGGAGCTGGCGGAGAAGTAGTGTAGAATTTCATCTTGTAAGAAGCAGGAGGGCTGAGCACCGCAGTGGGGAGGCTCGGTGGTACTTTGCACAAGTCAGAAGATGCTGGGAATGCCAGCCCGAAGGTGAGACAGGAGGTCCTGGGTTTACGTGTTGGTGATGGAAAAGCGTATCAATGAGAGATGAGGTTTCGTGAAAGGAGAGCAGTTGGGAAATACGGTGCCTCAGGAAATATGGGAACAGTGGGTGGGAGGTGATGACGGAACCTCTGCTTAGGGCTGTCCGGCTGGCAGCTGAAGAGCTGAGACTACAGAGCTCAGGAGGGAGGCCAGCTGGATGCTGAGAGGAGGGTCCTTGAATGGGAGGTGATGGCTTGGATGAAGAGGAGGAGGATGAGCCATTAGTTAAGGACGTGGTTACAAAACCAGAAGAAATTCAGTATTTGCATCATCATGGAAGTCGGGGAAAGACAGTCTTAGGAAGGGAGAGCTGGTGAGTGGTGTCCGCCTCTGTCACAGTCACAGGGGGTGGTCATTGGGCTTGTGTTCAGGGGTCATCCCTTGAGGGTGCTCTGTTAGCAAACAGAACAGCAGGAAGTTGGGAGAAGCATGAGAAGCAAGGCGGTCACTGCATCGCCTACCAAGGACATCAGCTAGGTCAGCAGTCACCACAAGGAGGGAGGTGGATAAAAATCCAGGAGACCATGGGGCCACAGTGGATGGGAATATAGCGCCCCAGACCCAGTCCACCTCTGACATTAAACTGCTGAGAGATTTGGGGTGAATAGCTTAATGAAAGTGAGCCCCAATTTTTTCACTTTTTATTTTGGAAATTTTCAAACACATTAGAAGGAACAGTATATCCCATCACTCTGCTCCTACAATCACTGACCCATAACCAATCCTGATCCATCCTTACTCCACCCACTTTCTTGACCAGCTGGTTCATTCGGAAGGTAAGTCTGGGTATTAAATCACTCCTACCTTCATTAATTCCTTGAATGCCACTCTAAAGGATAAAGACTTTAAAAAGTATAACCATGTACCATTGCTACATCTAAACAGTTAACAGTATTTCCTGAATAGCCCAGAAGTGCTTAAATTTCCCCAGTTATCTCATAGGATTTGGTGGGGGAGGAGTTGCTTTATTGAAATCAAGATCCACATTTGGCATTTCACTAACCTATGTTTTCAGTCTCTTTTAAATGGTAAGTTCTCCCTCTTTTTTTCTTCTTGATGATTACTTTTTGAAGAAATGAGGTAATGTGTCCTGTTTTCCACCATCTGGGTTTCACTGGCAGCACCCACTTGGTGCCATGTAAGAAGTTCCTCTGTCCACTGTGTTTCCTGTCAGCTAGAAGGTAGACCCAGAGGCTCGATGTGGCTCATGTTAGATTTGTTTCCTCTTGCATGACATCAGTGTCCAATGTCTTGTGGCCTCTCTCTTTGTGATGCTCTGATTGCTGTGTGGGCTCAAAGGCAGTCCACCTCATCCACCCCTTATAAATTCTTGGTACTTTTCACCACGTTAGCAGGAAAATACAAGTTCTTACTTTCCTAGAGAAAATCTAATCTATTTTGATCAGCAGAAAGGTTAAAGACTAGATACAGCAGATCAATACATATAAAACATCAATATCTCTTAAATATAAAAATTATGTTCATGTCCATGACAAATTACAGATTTTTCTAAAATGAAAGCAATGTTTGGAATGTGGTCTGTCACTGACATTGAAATAATAAGTATGAAATGCCTCATAAAAAGTACAATGACGGGACTTCCTTGTGGTCCAGTGGTTAAGACTCTGTGCTTCCACTGCAGGGGGCACGGTTTTGATCCCTGGTCGGGGAACTGGGATCCCACATGCCGCACAACATGGCCAAAAAAAAATACAGTGATAACCAGTGGAGGAGTGCAAACCACCCCCCTCATCCCGTGGACAGTTACACAAATTCTAGAAACCACCCAGGTGGTACTGGAAGCCGGTTTTCCTCTTCATCAAGATTTTCCTCATCTGGGGCAGATGAACCAGTTTGCAAGGCAGAGATAGAGACACAGATGTAGAGAACAAATGTATGGACACCAAGGGGGGAAAGCGGGGAGCGGGGGGGTGGGATGAACTGGGAGATTGGGATTGACATATATACACTAATATGTATAAAATAGATAACTAATAAGAACCTGCTGTATAGCACAGGGAACTCCACTTCTCTGTACAGTAGAAACTAACACAACATCATAAAACAACTCTACCCCAATTTAAAAAAAAAAAGATTTTCCTCGTCATACAGGACCTAGACTAGGGTGCTGGCAGAGAGAATGGAAAAGTTGTGATAAATGTGACCTTAAGAAAGAAGAACTAACAGGATTTGGTAAATAATTGAAGAAAGAGAGAGTTGAGGTATTGCTAATACCTTGCCCAATGGAATCTTAAGTAACAAAAGAATGTGAATTGGAAATTTCACAAGAACAGGAAAACTGTCCTCTGGTTTAAGCCAATGGATGTCTCAGCTGGTATGGCTCTGACTTTGCAGATAACAGGTGCTCAGATAACCCCAGAAATGTCCCCAGGCCATCAGAATCCACCCTTTCATCTCTAGATACTTCTTAGAAAACTGATCATAACAAGGAGATCCATCAGCTAGGGGATATTCTAAAATGCTGAGCCATGTGCCAGACAGCATTTTAAGGGAATAAAGTATTAACCTTTTTATCTGAAAAATACCCAAATGCTTCAGATCCTGAGTAATGAGTGGTTAAGGAAATATACGGGGGGTGGAGGAGCTGCTGACATGCCTGCACATATAAAGAGTTCTGTAGAATAATAAAAAATGTGGGCTCTTCTCTGTAATCAATGCTATTAATGATTTAGCAATGGCAGAGCCTGCAGGGCTGAGGCATGAGGACTGACAAAAGGTTGGGGGGGGGGTCACCCAGGAGTCCACATCTGTGCCCCGGAGGTGAGGAAGAAGGGAGGGAGAGGAGATGGTGAAACGTAGAAAATGAAGGTCCGAGAGAAACCACTCAGTCCTGGAACAGGCCCCCAAAATGCTTATTAGAAGCAGCACATCAGAATAAAGCATGCAGATGTCAGCAGATTCGTTTAGGATTTCAAAGAAGAATCCCCCCAGCCTGTCACTAAAACTATTTATCAGTGGACATTCCCAGACCACAAAAAAAAAAAAAAAAAACCTATTGGCCAACCATTTCTACTCATCAAGGCGCAAAATTGCCCTTGAAGCAGGTCAAGGGTCTCACCACTCCCAGACACCTCCCTAAGATAAGACCCAACCACAGACACCGGCACTGACAAAGGACAGCCCTCGCGGGCAGGCAGAAGCAGGCGTCCACTGGGACAGCTGTGGGGGAGAGCTGACCCTTGGGAAGAGCCTGCCCCAGACGACCCGGCCCTCTCAGTGGCCAGCCTGCTGTTGAGAGCCCAGGCTTGGTCCAGAGGATGCTGCAAAGGTGATGGGAAAAACACAGACATTCTTCTGTTTGGGAGGAAGCGGTGGAGGCCTCTGGGCCCAGAGCAGGTGACAGAAGGTCCTTGTGGGAAAGCAACTGTGCAGGGCGGACTACGGTGCCGGCGATGCCGGGTGACCGGCTGGCCGACAGGGATCCCAGCACCTGTCCCTGCTGGTCTTTGAGCCTCATTCGAGACAAATTCTTAAGATAATCGTAAAAACCATAGCAACCTTGTTGATGTTGGGATTTGCGCTGAGGTCCCAAACCGAGAGGTGGGGCAGAGAAACAGCTTCCAATCTCTTTCACAGAGCAGGCGAAAGGACGTGAGGGGCTGCCCAGTGGATCTCGAGAGCTACCTGCGCCCACCCTATTCTGCCCGTTTCTAGAACAAGAAACGGATCCAAAACACATCACCGGCATCACTCATTTCCAGGAAACTTGTCTTTTAAACAATTGTCTGTAAAATCATTTTTGTTTTATCCTCTGACAGAGAGAGAGAGACTGATGCCCAAAGACAGGAGTTGGCATTTCCAGGCTGACGTTGGGGCAGCGAGGGTGGCAATGGAAGCTGCTGGGGTCAGTCCTGCTGTTTAGAGAGTGCATGACAGTCCACCTCCGAGGGATGAGGACTCTGGGATTATGATTAAAGGGTGAAATGAAGGCAGTGGTGAGTGGTCTGTGTTATCCCGTGAAGCCGGACCGACTGGAGAGTGCAGATGAGTCCAGGGAGGGGCGTGAGGACCACTCTCTCCACTGCAAGTGGGAAGCGTGTGTGTGTAGATCCCGGGAAGGGAGCAGAGTGAGGGCGAGGCAAATGAGGCAGGAGGAGGAATGGCCCCGGGCTGGTCATGGCCATGGGCAGCAGGGGCTCCGGCCCACCAGGACGCCGCACAGAGCTGAGTGGGGGCCTGGGGGACTGTGCTGGAGCAGCACCATGATCCCCCGACCCCTGGGACTGGGAAACAGCCATGAGCAGAGACGTGGTCACCCTCCAACCTGTGCACGCTGGCCGGGTTGCCCTCCCAAGGGCAGAAATCCTGTCTCAATGGCAGGTGCAGCACGGCCCTAGGGGACTGTCCTCCCCGGCCACAGCAGGGGTCAGAGAGAAGGAGAAGAGGCTAGCCCCAGAGAATCCCCAGGCCTCCTGAACCTGACAAAATGCTCTCCTTTCTTACGTGATTCTGGAAGCCACTGATGGTCCATAGTGGCCCGTGCCCTCTCTGTTACCCCAGCCCTCCGTGTCCTGCTGGCCACTGAGCCCTGTGCTGCACCTCACCCAGCAGGAAGGAATCCCCAGCTGCCATTCCCGACGTGACGGGGCCCGACGTGAGGACCCTGACGAGAGGACCCCGACGTGAGGACGCTGACGAGAGGACCCCGACGTGAGGACGCTGACGTGAGGACCCTGCCGTGAGGACGCTGACGTGAGGACCCTGTCGTGAGGACGCTGACGTGAGGACCCTGACGTGAGGACGCTGACGTCAGGACGCTGTCGTGAGGACCCTGACGTGAGGACGCTGACGTGAGGACCCTGACGTGAGGACGCTGACGTCAGGACGCCGAGAGTCTGTTCTTCGTGGACACAGAGCGCAGTGCAGGCTCAGTGTTTTCAGAGTTGATTCACACAGACGCATTTTCAGGTCATTTTCTCTGACTCCGGGGGTGTGGGGTGGGCGTCATCACCTTTCCCCTCCCCTCTCAGACAGGTTCCTTGGAAGGGAGTCTGAGCTGTCAGCTCCCCTCGGGAAATACCCCCCAAAGGGGGGTCTGCCCAGATCAGCGCCGAGAGCCCCTGAGCACCACACAGGAAGGGTGTGAAGAGAGGAGCAGGGCTTTCCTCTGGGCAGAGGGAGGAGGATGGGGGTCCTGCCCTTGCTGCCCACGAGGCCTTGGGAACGTGATGGAGCCGGGTGGGTTCAGTTTTTTCGTTTACGAGCCTGTGACTGTGAAGGTGGGCCCGGGATCGAGGTAAACTCTTGGTCGTCCGTCCCCCAAGGGTGACAGTCTCCAGCTTTCCCTCAGCTCCCCAGGGTGGGTGAGCGTGAATGTCATCGCCGGGAGCATCTCCACAGCCCTTTACGTTTAAAGAATTTCTTCTTCAAAGAGTTTTTGGCCCTTTCTTCAGGATAGGTATTAAAACGCACCTTTTTGTACAAAGTTCTTTCCCCAGAGGATGCGTCATTAACGTGACTTGGAGCAGTCAGATCACAATTCAGAGGATTTAGGGCTCCCTCACCTTCTGACTCCTTTGCTAAGCGTCATGTCAGGAGACCCTAGGAGATGTGGACAGACCTTCCCCCATTTTTCCTTCCAAGAGCAGTAACAGAATAAGTTGCTGTTTTATTTTGTTCTGTTTTATTTCCCATATACAGGCTATCCAAGCCTTGGAACTTGGGCTGCAGGTATTTTAACTAACGTGAACGCTTTGCGGACCCCCACCCCTTCCCCAGTGATTTTCAGGAAGGGAAATAAACCAGCAAACCCCGGCAAGTCTATGGTCAGTGTGTTACCTCTTGGAAACGCCAACCCTCAGGATGGTGCTCCCAGCTCCCTAACCAGCCTGCCCCCTTCCCAGCACCCCCAGTCAATTTGGAAGTTTTCACTTCAAATAGAAATCAGTTGGGGGGGGCAATATTTCTCCTTTTAATAAATAAATACTTCCTCTGAATCAGCTTAGAGTCTCCATTTTCTCATACCAGGATCACCTTTGTTCTGAGATCGGTACTACCGGTAAACCATCACTTCCCAACACAAAAGATACAAGGCAAATGCCTACAAATTCCCAGAATCTGGCCTTGAAATCAACCTGATATTTAGATCGGCATGGCTATCCCTCTTTTGTGTCAAAGTATAATCACAGTTTCCCCAGAGATACTGTATGTCTTGTTTCTTTTCTAGTAAATTTTTATTTCCCCCCCAACATTCACAGCTTAAGCATTTATCCAGTTTAAACGATGGGGATTTAAGTTGCTATTTTAGTGGAAGAGGCTTGATTAAAACCTGTGTCCTCATCAAATTATTGGACAGTGGTTCTTGGGCTTTGTTTACATTAGTGTCAACCTTAATTTAAATTCTGCATAACTATATTTGCTTCACTAAATGCATTCACCAGGAACACACCACAAATTACTTTGCATTATGAGCAGACACTCTTTGTCTACTGCAAAGTGTTTTGAAATTAGCACCATAAGTAACTAGCTGTAAGTGTCACTCGATCTCCTTAATGCCTCATTAATCAAACCCCGTGGCAGTTGGTGTGATGTCCAAGCCCATCTCATACAAGATTGGTATCACTTGCTCCTTGCTTCTGATCACAGTCTTTTAAACCTGATTCTAATGATTTGTCCGTCCACCCTCCCTCTGTTATCCTCTGCCCTCAGAGGCCTCCCAACACGTGTAGCTTTGCACCATGGACCAGTTCCCGAGCATTCTTTGCAAAAATTGGCAATTAAAAAACCATTTCCGAGGGCTTTCCTGGTGGTGCAGTGGTTAAGAATCCGCCTGCCAATGCAGGGGACTCAGGTTCTAGCCCTGGTCCGGGAAGATCCCACATGCCGCGGAGTAACTAAGCCCGTGTGCCACAATTGCTGAGCCTGCGCTCATGAGCCCGTGAGCCACAACTACTGAAGCCCGTGTGCCACAACTACTGAAGACTGCGTTCCTAGAGCCTGTGCTCCACAATAAGAGAAGCCATTGCAATGAAAAGCCTTCGCACCACAACGAAGAGTAGGCCCCGCTCGCTGCAACTAGAGAAAGCCAGCGCATAGCAATGGAAGACCCAACGCAGCCAATAAAATAAATAAATAAATAAATAAATAAAATCTTAAAAAAAAAAGAAAGTACTATTAAAAAAAAAAAAGTCAAAAAACCATTTCCAGGCTTCCCTGGTGGCGCAGTGGTTGAGAATCCACCTGCCGATGCAGGGGACACGGGTTCATGCCCCGGTCTGGGAAGATCCCACATGCCGCGGAGCGGTTAGGCCCATGAGCCATGGCCACTGAGCCTGTGCATCCGGAGCCTGTGCTCCGCAACAGGAGAGGCCACAATAGTGAGAGGCCCGTGTACTGCGGAAACAAAACAAAAAACAAAAAAAACCATTTTCCCTCTCGTGGAAACTCATGATCTCAAAAGGAGAAAAGTTGTTTCCCTGAGTTATTTACCAACATTCAACATGATTTTCAGATCACTCTTAAAATGCCACGCTGGAAAATTTTCCCTGGGCTAGTTTTTCCTTATGGCAAGAGTTAGAGAAAAGAAACACATTCTCCCATGGAGACTGCAGTTTCTACACTGGCCTCAATTTTCAGAAGGATGGTATACATTAAGCCTGAGCACTTAACCAGGAGAGGACAATATGTTTGTTCCTTTATTATGGGATATGATTTCTGTCCTAAATACAAAATTTTTAAATTTGTAATTGCAAAGGAAATGCAGAACAACCCAAACTTGATATTTTTATTATAGTCCCTACAGAAAAAAAAAATGTTATCATTCTTCCATACGTGTTTATACAAATCGTAACAAAAATGACACAACGAAAATGTTACAAGATCCTTTTTCCGGTCTTTTATGGGTCCATCAAACATGTGCAAATGTCTAAAAGAAACCCTCCCTATGTTCCAGCCCCTTTCCCTGCATCGCACACAGGCCAGAACACACACACTCACACACACACAAACCCTTTTAACCAAATTTGATCTCCCTGACGTTAAAACTACTTAGCAGCTCTCCTGGACAGGGGCATCTCACAGGACGTCCTGAGTGAGGTGGGCAGTCAGTAGGCATGTGGGCAGGCAGGGCTGCCCTGTCCCGCATGGCCGTGGCCGTGGGCAGGCACGAGGCCACCCAGAGCAGACACAGGTGCTCTATCTCCCGCCGTGCCGCCCCGTGAGGTTAGCTCTTCAGGAGCCGCATCTCAATGGGAGGGCTTTGGCTTCATGGCCTTCCCTTCTGACCACCCAGCAGGAAAAATCTACGGAAGGGTTTTTTTCTGTGAGTTTTGTCAGTGTGAAAAAAACACACAAACAGCATTGAAACTTCAAATTTCCTGCAGGTGGGCTTCTGGCCTGTGAACGTTCCGTGCAATCTTAGTAAACCATTAATTTTCTTTGGTGGTAAACTTTTTGCCTTTTCACCTTATAAAACCATTCAGGCTAAATAAACCTTATTAGAATAGAATGCAGCCTTGTTGCCTGGCTCTCAATCCAACATCCGTGGTAAAACCCACTGAGTCCGAACACACAGACGGTACAAATCTGTGTAAGATTTTGACTTTAAAATCGACCTAATGTAAACCATACTTTGTGCTTATTTTTATATTATTATCACGTCTACTTTCTCTTATGGCATTTAAAATAGGCTTTGACTTTAAAAGAGCAAATGTGAAAGAACATTTTGATTATATTTTCGGTGACATTTACTCTGATTAAAGGTGTAATTTACAGCAATTACAAAAGTACCTTTTATGTCCCATCGCCAGCTCATCCTGTTTTTACTCTGATTCCGGCAACCTCTATTCATTTGGACTCTGAACAACATCAGTGTGGAAAAGAGGAATCCACGATGATTTTCAGAAGTGACAAAATCATCACTGAACAGTTTCAAAATGGCCAATTCGAAACTTCTTCTTTTTAACAGCCATAAAAATCTGAGTGTTTAAACCAAAAATTCTGCTTCACCCTCCCCTTCCCTGCATTACACACTCACCTCCTTCCCTTCCATTCCCCCAAAGGCAATATTTTGGCTTGGCAACCAGTACAAATCTCTGAACCCTTCCATTTAAATGCTCCACAAAGATCCTGTTTGATCACAGCTTGGATTTCAGAAAGAAAGAAAGAAAGAAAGAAAAATCAGGAATTTGGACACAGGAGATGTCACAGTCCCCCACCCCCCATTCTGCCGTTCTCTCCCTCACTGTCCCCTAGGAAAAAACAGAGAGCCAAGCCTCACCCTTACAGTAAAGACACCCCGAGATTTAGGGGGATAAGTGCGGCCTTACTTAGAAGCAACGCTGCAGCTGTGCTCTTATCTGGCCAAAGGAACCAGGGGACAACAAAAGACCCCAAAGAAGGGCCGATGGCTGCATGGGAAAGCCAGCAGCCCAGCATTGTGGTGCCCTTCTGCTGAGCAAATAGTTCAAACTGCTCATTCCCGTCTCCTATTCTCTCCCTGGTACATTGTTTGTGCCCTTGCATTTCATTCTGCAAGGAAGGCTGCTCTCTGGGCCTATAAGCAAACAGTCCAGAAAAGAGCTAACCATCCTCTTCCCTTCCCCGGAGAACTAGCATTTTTATTTCGGCTCCAAGCTGTCAAAGACCTGGAGAGTTTATGTCAGTGTCCTGAATTAATTGCTTTAAGCTGAAGCAGGCTCCACGGGCTACCAAATGTCCAGAAGATGTTTATTAATAACGATTCCTCCAGGATTCTGGCTCCAGGCTGTCCCTTGCTGGTGGCCTTTATCTGGCTGCCACCTTCTCACCCCTGGCCCCTTGGTGCTGGGGGTGGGAGGGCTTGCCTTTCCAGTCATCGTGACAAAATTTCGAATTGCCTGGAGTGAGAAAATACCCACCTGTGTATCAGGACCTGTGTGATGGGCATCTTTGTCCTGTCCCCAGAAAGGTCCCAGAGTCACAGAACCTGTGTGAGTAACCTCGACGTGGGCCGGGGAGGTCGCTGCAGACCCTGCCCTGTGCAAGCTCGTTTAGCCCGTGCAATTAGCAGAGGCAGCCGGAGAAATTCCCTTCTCCTGCTCTCCCTCCCCACTTCCTCCCCCAAAAGAAAATTCAGTGAGGCTGACAACCTGATGTATTTTGAAGTTTTCCTGGTACCAAAAAAAAAGCCTCTTTAATAGAATGAAATAATAAACCAATTTATATACCGATATAAGACCAGGATCGTGAGTGCCATTGTGTAATTTTCCACTTGACTTTTCATTATCTACCTGAACAAAATCAATCTATATGTATGGGATCAACATACAATTCCGGAGATAAAAGCTGAAAATAAATGTGCTTTGCATATCCCGGAGATAAAAGACACAGTCCTTCGGACAGCCTTTTCTTCTCCAGCAGATGTATTTATAAAATAAATGGTGTGTCAAGGGAAAAAAACGAGACATAGTTGTGTATCTGGAGTGTGGACTCCTTTGCTGGAAATATTGATCCTGCAAATGAACACTGGTTAATAAGTGCCCTGCCGACGATATCGGGTCTACCCAGAGCGCAGTCTGGGTCAACGCTTCTCCCAGCCAAACCTCCCCACCACCAAAAAAAAAAAAAGACACTTGCCCTATTAACATGGATTTAAGGCTGAGGACTTCAAGGGCCTTCTGAAGCCTCTCCACGGAGACAAAGCACACTGAAAAATCACATTATGTTAGAAACCCCCCCTGCAGCAAAGGGCCAGCTGTGAGGGACCCTCAGTCTTCAAAAAAGGAGAGGTGTCCTGCGCCCCTTGGAGGTGACTTTTCTCCTTTAAACAAGTTGAGTTCCATCCCTTTTTTGGGTGCCCTTCTTCACCCCAATACCTAGAAATGATACTAAGGACAGTACAGCTCTGTCCACACAGGCCACGCCCAGGTCCTGGCCACTCCCTTCCTTTGGGGATGCGTCCCCGTCAGCACTGTGTGTGTGTGCCATGCTGGGCAGACGGCAGAGGCATCCACGGGTGTGCCCATCGGGTTCTGAACCCCTTGGGGAATGTGCACCTTCCCGGGGGGCTTATTGGGCCTGCTTCCAGGCTGGCTACTCTTGTCCCTTCTGTGAGGCAGGGACTAATTGCCCATGCCTTATTGGCCAGCAAAAAAAAGCCCACGAGGGATGGGTCCTGGACCACCTTTTGCCCCAAACAATCACTCTGAGTTTATGGACTTTTTCCAGTCACTGAAAAGTAATGATGTCTTAGGCCAAGGACAGAAAACGTGCCTGTTCGTCATTACTCATGCATTAGAAGATTTAGTAACTTCAGGGGAGGTTAAATGTCTACTTGGGCAACTTTAATTTGTACAGCAGGACAAATCAACTCTTTTATGGTTTAATATCTTTGTGTTGACTAGTTTTGGTGGTTGTTGGCTGGATGGTTTGTTTCAAGTCTGCAAATCGCGATTTTCATGCACCTCTTCCCTTGTGCTGAGAGCTCATATTCATGCCCAGCACCCACCTCATTCCTCAGACACTCATGGAAAACTATGGGGAAATCCCCCAGGAGCAGTCTGAAAGCAGAGTTATAGACTTTTAGGGACACTCCTGTGATGGTCAAAGTTCAGTATGGGGAGAAGCTTGTGTGCTTTCAGTCACGTGCGCCTCTTAGGAAAACAAGCATCCCCCCTTCGTCCCATCTTTTTGTTCCAGTATCTGTGAATAAGCAAAGCTAGAGAAAAAGTAAGAATGCAGTCAAAGAGAGTTAGGCAGTCGTTAGAATTTCGTTTGAAAATTGAACTACATCCTGACGGCACACTTTGAAAAGTCCCTATATTTTCATTACAAAATTGATGTCTTTTATGCCTAGAGCATTCAGCCTCCATGAACTCAAGGCATATTTTGTCCAAGGTTTAATTACTCCATGATCCAAACACTTAACCCACGTCCTGGAGAACCCAGTATGGTAGGTAGCACACGAGCTTCACCCACCAGGTGGAAAATCCTGTAGGAATTTTGTACCCCCGAGCTCCCTGAAGAAAGAGAACATGCCAGAACAAGGTGTTTCTATATCCACAGACACATTTACTGATCCTCCATAACCGTCTCCATCCATAGGCAAGGTCCTGACCCAGAGTCAGGCTGCAGTCCCTGTTTATAAAATAAGAATTTGCTAAACAGAAGAAACTGAGTTTTTCCAAAGGTATTCTTAGTAATCATGTCAGAGATGTCCTGTCTTGATGTCATTTCCCAGGGAAGAAAAACGGAGAGTCAGAAGTCCAGTAAATGTATGAAGGTGTACACATTCAGATAAACAGAACCAGATGGAAAGTTGGTGTCAACTGTTGCTAACTCTGACATTAAAATATATATATATATATATATATATATATATATATCAGCAGTTAAAATATGTAAAGGAGATGAAAGATGTAACCCAATTCAGGCTGAGGGTGAACACATGTCCCTCTTGGTCTTTCTGGTTGGGAGTCAATTAACAGATGAGGACAAGCCCCCGCCCCCCAGTTGCTGCTCAACCCCCGCTGGAACCTGGGAAACTGAAGACATTATATTATATAGGAATAAGCACAAGCTGGCCTGATCATATTTAACTGCCAGGTACCCTAAGCTAACTCACTTTCCCTCTCAGTAACTGCCTCATTCTTCCCTTCCAGTGAGTGTACAGCATCTTTACACATAACCAAAGTGCAAAGCTGTCTTGATCGCCACCAAAACCAAGAGACACAACTGCAAAGCCCCAGTGCTTCCCTTCATACCAGGCTTGAGAGAGAAATAAGGAACCCATTTTCCAGATGAAGAACTACAGTGTCATCCTGCCCTGTGGGTGAGGTACTTACCCTTTCAGAAAGGCCAAATGAGAATTTTTTCAACGCTGTTTTTTGTTTTTCTCTTCTCTTTTCTCCCCTTCCTTCCTCCCTTCCTTCCTTCCTTCCTTCCTTCCTTCCTCCCTCCCTCTCTCCCTCCTTCCATCCTTTCCTTCCTTTCTTTTTTTTTTTTTTTTCCTGGAGGACGGCAGGAGCTGGCAATGGAACTGGATGAAACATGGCCCTAAATCAGAATCTCTTGCACACTGCTCTAGCACCTTCCACTCACTCTACCACAGTAAAGATAAAACCCCTTCTCCTGGCTCTCTGAATTATCAACATAGAAATCCATTCAGAAGACGGTGAGACCCAGGAATGAGGCCAAGAGAGGGCTCTGCCAGCCCTAAAGATGCCACAAACTTTCCACGGCACTTAAAATGTACTTCAAGTGGTCCTAGAGCAAGAGAGTTGCTTTTTAAAAGGAAAAGAAAAATAACTGTAACTTATCCATGGTGACAGTTTGAAAGGTGAAACTTTCATTTTGAGTGCCAATGTGTCACCATGGAAAAATTACTGGATTCTAACACTACACAATGCTAGAGAGACACATATCATTTCTTCTGTGTCTCATAGTCTACATCAAGTTGTTCAAAACGTTTCTCAGTGTGGAGAACCAAATGAAAAATATCTATGATTAAATTAACATTTGACACGGAAAGTGTTGCCTTTATCACAGGAACCATGCAAGAAGATGGATCGCCACTCATGCCATACGTGTTCCAACTTTTCTTGACTTGAAAATGTTTTCAAATGTATTTCTTAAGTATGTCCGTATTATCTGACAATAAGAGATATGTATCCTTATTCAATTTTTTCTGCCATGTTGTACACAAAGAAGGCATGACACCACTGAGGAAAACAGGTTTCTTTTAAAGAAATAGGGAAACAGTAGCTCCATTACATGAGTTGGGCCACAACAGCTTTATGACAAACGCCTTCGAAGCAGCACTTACTCCCCCCACACAGATGGAGGGCCGAGTATTCGGTTCTGACTCTCCCGGCTGCCCCAGCAGTGATTCTGTCCAGTTTGTTGACATAACGTGGGCTCCATTAGAACCAAGTTGGATATTCAAATGCACTTTATATTCTTTTCCAGAGATTCTAAAAGAGAAAGATGTGGATTTGCAGCCTAACACAGAGGATGTTTAGTCTCAGTGAAGCCGGGGTGTGTTTATTCAGTGTCATTTTTAAAGGAACTGCCCACTCGATGCAGAAATGACAGTTCCTTGTCTCAAGCATCACTTAAAAGTTCAAAAGAAATAGCTGAAGCCCAGCATGGGAAAGTGTTTTACTTCCCAGTTCACTCAGACTTTTAAAATGGTTAATGCTAGCAGTGGACTTCCTCCGATAAATCAGGAAAAGCACCAGATCATCTTCGTACACTGATCTGTGAATTTATGAAGTCAAAGAACATTGGTAGAAGTGCATTTTTTCTCATTTTGCTTTCCTCTAGGGGCCGGGAAAAGAGTGAAAGACCAGTAGGGAATACACCAGAACTCTTTTTATTTTGAAGAAAGATAAGCCTCCATTTTCAAGTAATTTGAAGAGTGAGAATTCTGATACTGAAGAATTTCAATGCGGCTTTCCTGGAAACTCGAGACTGATTCAAAGAGCAAATACTATGGTGCAATTTCTTTACAGTTGTGAGTTTCTTTTTTCTTTTGAGTAAGAAAGTAGTAATACATGATGAAAAGCAATAATAATAATAATAATTAAAAAGGGATGGGTGTAGATTATTACGCATTTTGCTTGATATCACACAAAGTAATTTCACATTAATGAAGGGATACTGGATGTCACAATTTTCATTGTTCCTGTCCTAGCTAAAAAGTCATGTCACACCCCCAAAAAACAGGCCTGAGTTGATAGGATTTTTTATACAGATTTTAGGTCAGGTTAAAGGACTTTGTGGAACTATATGTCATGGCTTGGGGTGAAATTAAACAATATGCTTGATTCCAGTGTCCATTTGGAGTTCATTTGTGTTCACATCTCTCTCCTATTTTTGCCAGCGTCCTGCAGTTCCACAGCTCCGGGGTCCGCATACAGATGGTTACATTCTCATACTGGGCACCCAGAGAAGGTCACATGCTTTACATCAATGGCAATTAGTTCCCTTTTTAAAATGGAAAATGTCATTAAGTTCTTGAATAATTCAAGAGTAGAGGTCACAATACAGTGTCCCTTTTGGGGGTCTTTATGGTGCAAATGGAAAAACAAGGCGATCCTATCAGTAAGAGTAGATCTAAGGTTTACAATGTAGCTCTATTTAGTGTGACAGGAAAATTAAATTACACGAGACACTCATTCATCGTCACCCGTTAACAGGCTTGGGAAAATTGTGGATCCCCGGGGGCAAATCACTGACAACGTGCGAGGCAAATAAAAATATGTCATTTTAATTGGCTGCTGTTTCCTCCGCTTGGTTTTGAAAATAACAAACATAAGCCTGTCCCCCACAACTGTCCTTGGAAATAGGGTCCCGAGTCTCCAAGAGACGACCACAACTTAAGGACGGGTTAAGAGTTCCGGGGGGACACGGGTCTGTTTTCTCAGCCGTCGTTGAGCGGGTCTTGATCCAGGGGTTCCCTGGAAAGGAAATATAGGGGAAGGTTTCACGTGAGAATCGGCGTCGGCGGCTCCCCACCCCGCCCCGGCTGGGGGGTGGTCTGCACGGGAGTTACTGCGTTTCTGGAACAGGAGCTGCCCCTCAATCTGTGAGGTGTGAGGAGGAGGCCAGGAGGGAGGACCGAGCGTCGCGGGGTCCACCAACTCTCCTCCCTCCCCAGGGGAGAGAAAGCCACACGGCCCTCGACGGGGCTTGGCACCAGGCTCCCGGGCTGGGGTCGGGTGGATAGGGTAGAAGCAGAGGCAGCGCATCCTCAGAGGTCACCGACGGAGAGGAAAGCTGTTCCCGGGCCGCGCCAGCACATCCTCGCCACTCACGTCCCCTACGACCCCCAAAGTCCCAGTTCAGGCCAGTGGGCGTGGCTGCCCGGGACCCGCTCCCACCCTTGACCGCCCGCGTGTCGCGCCGAGCGCTGGGCCGCTCCACCTGCGCTTCCCGCCGCCGCCGCCGCGCTCCCGGAGATCTCCCGCCCATCGCGGCGCCCTCGGCACCTGCGGGGCCCCGGCTGTACTTCCTGCGTCTCCCCGAGGCTGGAGAGAGCTGGTTGGGCGGGGAGGAGTAAAGCCTGCGGCGCCGGGCGCCTACGGGTGGGGTTAGCCCGTCCGTTGGGTGGGCCGCCTGGGGTCGGTCCCCTGCGCTGTAGGACTTGGAAAAGGCAAGAATGACCGCCCGTCTGCCTGTTGCTTATTATTATTATTATTATTATTATTATTATTATTATTATCATTATTATTTAGAAATAATATCCATTTGGCGCTTCCCTTTTACGGGCTTCTCCACCAAGACCCTGCCAAGTCCTGTGTTGGCCAAGTGAGCTCAGGGCGGGGTGCGCGCATCTTCTCGGCGCTGCGCGCATCACCGCCGCCGGCGCTCGGCCGCGCGGGGAGGCCAGGCTCCGGATCTGGTGACACCGCGGCCCGACACACGCCCCAGGAGGCGCGGACCCGGGCAGGGGCCGGCGGCGGGGCCTTGGCAGAGGGTCCCGGACCCTCGCGGGGAGAAGAAGCCGGTCCAGCGGCTGGGGGCTCCTTTCAGAATGAAGACCTTGGGGCCGCTCGGTTTCTGAAGCGGGCCTGACGTTAGTAAAGCTTAGGTAAAGGGAGATACTTCATTTTTAAGAAAAAGTCATATTACTGCGTGATTGCTGCCTCGGGCAGATGATGGGTATCTAAGCCGCCTCAGTATCTTTGTAGTAGAATTAAAAGTAGAATTAAGGAGTACGTTTCCTTCCTGGGGGGAGCGGGAGAGCATAGGGGGGCAATTTAGAGGCTTTTCATTTTCTAAACGCTTCAATTTTAAGCAAACACTTGGGGGCTCCGGGCCGCTGTAATTCCAAAGACAATTTTCCGTGGTTTTAATTTAATTTGCATTTTTCAACTTCTATAATATTCAATTTCATGGCTGAATACACAGGTAAACACTGTTAGGTCGTGTTTTTCGCCCCCTGCACCAAACAGAATGTCGCTTGCCTTAGAGTGCCAGGGGAGGTTACACCCCGTCCCAATAATGTCTGCGGGTTTCTCCTGAGTTATTTTCCTAAACGTAGCGCGGTTTCACCTGGGTGCCAGAAGGGTGGCCTATTAAAAATAGCTGAACTGCTCCGCACGGGTGGGGGGACCCCCACAAACATGACCCAAAGGAAGGAGGCAAAGCAAACAAATTCCTATTCTACATAGAATCTATTCTAGTTTTACCCAGAAAATTGAAAAATATTTTATTAGTAGTTTTAAGCAATCCAAAAATGATCAATATACTCACTTCCCCCAGAAATGCTTTCAGTGTAAATTTCATCGCTAGAAAGACAAACATTGAGAAAAGCGGTAGGCTTTGTAGGGAGAAGTTTCATTAGCACCCTTGAGCTATTTTATAAAAAAAAAATTTAGAGAAAAATACGAAGTGAAATTGGGTAATTAGCTTTAGTCATATCAAAGCTGATATTTAACAAAATGCCCCTGTCCCTAACCCTGGAGCCAGGATGCTGGAAGCTGCATGGGAGCAGCTACGCCAAAGACTAACACGGGTAGATGGTAATCCTTGAACACATCATACACCATACATCTTGCAAAGAGATAGTTGAACCTCATCAAATATACAGATAGATTGGCACATAATAAATCTATCAAAACCCCAAATGCATTTTATATTCCTTCACAAAATTGTGCTACAAGAGGTAAGGAGCAAAGAAATGACATACTTAATTGGCCTGTCCAGAGGTACTCATATAATAAAATAGCACTCTCAGGAACGATACCTCATTTAAAGAATATATATATATATATATATATGCTTAATGTCCATTACTGTGAAACACTCAATACCGTGAAAGCTATTTCTTTTTTAAATCCTAAAAATTTACAGATTTGAATGTTTCTCTCATTTCGTGGGATTTTTTTTTAATTGGAGAGCTCACGGACAATGTTAGTGACTTTTAGAAATTAAAAGATATTAGAGTTTTGGCATTTTGGAAAGAATAGATCCAGAAATTACATGGGTGAGCCTTTCAAAAACCTTTTTGCTTGAGGCTGGCTGATTTGGGAAAACGGTATTGAGCCGATCTCATTTGCAAAATATTTTTTTATCGTACGAAAGGGGTTTAAGCAAACAAGAAAGGAATTTCTTTTGAAGCAGTACCAACTTTGAAAAAGAAAGTTCCTTAATTTTTTGAAAACACCATCGTAGCAGGCTGACTGCACCGAACACCTTCAGGAAAACTGCCCTTTATCATTTGACTTTTAATTTTTTTTTGCAATTATTGAATTTAAAAGGATCATTGTTTAGGACTTGTCCTAATCTTTCTTACTGTGGATGACTGGCAATTATGTCTTTCTGTTTATCTTACACAAATAGGTGGCAGAATGTGATGTCCACAGGTGACAGCGGAGCAAACCTCCTCCTGGAGAAGAGCTCATGCCAGGGACTTGACTAAAACACAGGTCTACTCAGAGGGTGACAAACTTTGGACAATAGGAACCTCTTTCTCTTGCTCTATTCTAATGGAGGAGTAAATGGGGCTCTTGTTAAGAACCTAAAAGCACTGATCATCAGAGTAAGTTTGCCAGTTTCTTTCGCTTTTATCCCAAAGAGGTCTGTGTCCAAGACTGTGGCAGCCGATCTAGAATCAGTGCTCAGGCGATGCAGACAGCGATTGCTCTCCCAACCCCCAACTGTGTTCAGCTGGGTCCAAGAGGCCACTGGCTGACCAAAGATAGAGAGGGCTTGGCAGGCCTGGGGTGGGGGAAGGGAGGGAGGGAGGAATGGGCCAGGGAGGTCCCTGGAGTGTGTCTCAGCAGGTGGGGGCTAGCAGAACAGGGGGCCCAAGTCCCAGTAGGAAACTTTCCCTACAGACTTAGGAACTTGGGAGGCCATGTCCTTTGGGAGAGATGTTAGTGCTCAGAGGAAAGAGTAGCACCCCCAGAAGACACAGCTGCTGGCGGGGGGGTCAGCTGAGGATGCTATGAAACGACTGTGGTCACTGTCCCTTCATGACTAATCAGAGCCTGAGGGAGGGGAGGTGTGTGTGTGTGTGTGTGTGTGTGAGAGAGAGAGAGAGAGAGAGAGAGAGAGAGAGAGAGAGAGAGAGATTCTGCTGAATACAAGGGAGAAATCCCACAGTTACTTTTAGTTGTTTACTGAGCAAGGGTAAAATCTAAACAGCACTTTCCAGGATCAATGAAGGGATGGCCTCGGGTTCCAGAGCTGAGCCCCCTAAATGAGTCTGGCATCCTGATAACTGCAAGTTAGCACCTGAGATCAACTCCTTCCCACTGCTGGATGCTGGCAAGAGATACGGAGGCATCGTGTTCTGGGCTCTGGGAAGGGAGAGGCGACAAGGAGATTTAATTGTCTGCCTGGGTGAATCAAAATGTCCTCCGAAAGCAAAGAAATCAAGAGAGATTGGCCTTTAATTGGCAAATCTGCTGGTTGGAGGGGAGTGGCAATTAAAGTGGAGAGAGGATAAGATGCAGATCGGGTTCCTGTCCCCAGCTCGCCCCCAGACAGGTCCCAAGATCGCATTCTCCCCCCCTCTTACGGTCTCTAGAAGACTCCGCACCTAGTCTGACTGTGGTAACTGTGTCTTTCTCCCCATCTCAGTCTAACGTCTCCATTATCAGTCTGGAGTGGGGAGTCTGGTTTAATCCAGAACTCCATTCACTTCCAAGAGTTGCTCCCCCACGCCTGAGACAGCATTGTGTGCAGAGCTGGCCTTAGGACCCAGTTGTCCAGAGCCTCCCCTGAAATCCCAAAAGGGGAAGGGTTCAGTCTGCAGGAAATCCCCACCCCTCTAAAAACAGACAGTCCAGGGAACTTAACTTGCAGTAAGTCAAAAAGAAAAGGAGACTTCCATGTGGCATAAGCAGGCGTGAACCATCCTTCCCTGGCACAGCCCTGTGCCCGTGTGCAGTTCGGCTGGGGTGGTGCCCTTCCCCCAGATTGCAGGCCTACTGAGTGCCGGGTCCCAGCCACCCTCTGTGATGGAAGCAGGCCCGTCCACCTGGGCCGGCATCCCTTTCAGGGCCCAACCTGGAGACAGGTGTTTATCCCGATCTGCATCTGTATGTGCGTGGGGGAGGCGGCTGTGGGGACGGGGGCCTTGGTGCTCTTGCAGCTGTGTTGAAGAGAGGGGCGTGCAGGGGCCCAGCTGTGACCGGTGTGTGCGCTCCAGCTGTGCTGTCACCTGGGCTGTCGGGCCACCAGGTGTGGGTTAGGGGGAGGTCAGAGGCGAGAGGCTCTCAGGAATTCCTGGCCCCTGATCCAAACCCCCCTCCCCCGTAAGGAGTAAAGCTGACAGGCGGCACCTCGGACGTGGGTTATTTTAAGCCCATATGTCAGGCTATTGTTTCTGCCCCTGACATTTTCCTCCTCTCTGGCATTTTCTCTTTCTAATCACAATGCAAGAGCCATCTAGCTGCCGCTTCTCTGCCGCTCTCCTCCCTTCCAGCCTTAGCCAGCTGGTCCTGGAAGCTTGAATGGGGAGAAGTCATGGTCCAGGCCTGACTGATCCTCTGGCTGGCTTTGGGACCATGGTTGCATGGGAATTCTAACTCCAAGAGGGAAAAAGAGAAGCCAGCCTGATCCCAGACATAACCCACCCTGACCTCTTCTAGGACAGTGGGCAGGGCCTCTGCCATCCTTCCAAGAAATGCCCAAGCCTGTTCTTCTTGAGACCTTTTTGTTTCTTTCTAGCCTTCTTCTAACACTGTGGTCCCCTCCGCTTACCATCAGCAACTCACTTTGAAAACTTGGGGGTCCTGGCGAAGGCAAGCTCCCTACTGCATTGGAATCGGAGAGGTCTGTGCCCAGACCATATGAAACCAGGAAAAGTTGAAAGAGCACAGAGGTGAAAGATTTGAATTCAACGCTGAGCTCTGAAATTGAAGCTTTTTCTCTAACTTCTCTCTGCCCAGGCCCATAAATTCTGACAGCTACCGGGGAGGGGGGTGGTCTTAAAAGAGGTCATGTTCATGAAGACACCTGGCGTGGTGTCTGGCACAGAGGGGACCCCACTGAGTGGTGGTGGATGGAATACAGTTGTGATCAATAAAAGAGGTGGGAGGGGGCTGGGGCAGGGGTGGGAGAAACAGTAAGATTGTAGAAAGAAGGGCAAAAGTTTTGCCCCAAAATGGACTCATTTTTCTGGGTAGAGGGTAAATGTTCTCCGCCAGAGAGTTGTTGAAGCTGCAACTTCTTTCTGTGTGTAAACAGCTCAGTTTAATGTAGCACCGAATTGCAGACTGACTAGAAGGTATATAGTTGAATTGGTCTCGTTTATTTAAAATTTCTTAGATTGGGTTTTAGAAGGTAAGGCAAGCAGGAAGCTCGAGCAGAGGGTTGTATCTTTTAGAGCAGAGTGTACACACGCTGGCCTCCTGATTTCTCTGCTAAAGATGCCTCTGGCCCCTATACAGAGCCCTCTGTGACCCAGGTCCTGTCCTGGCTGACATTCCACCCTGGTCTTCACAGAAAATGTCATTTCATCGTCATCTGCCCTCCCCAGTCCCCCAGCTCCCACTTCACGCCTTAGCTCCTCCCAAGCGCTCTCCGCCAAACACTTCCTAAGATTGTTTTCTATTTTTAAGTAATGCACTTTGAACACCCAAGTCTTCAAATTAAGAACCGTATGCTTTTCTTTATGTGAGCAAAAAGTTCAACAAAATCCATTATATAAATACATCTACTTTGTGAAGAGAGAAAAAATAATGAATTGAGGTCCTATTTCTAATGAAATAAGTCAAAATGCACACGCATACAACCTTATTTTGATTTGCTGGGGTCGTGACCAACCTTGGTCCAAAAACGTTCCTGCTTATTCTTGAAACCTGTTTTACTTTTTTTTTTCAAAAAAAGTGAAACCATGGGAAAGCTGCTTTACCTAGGAAGAAAGTCTAGTCCTCAACCATTTAAGTGAGCAGAAGTGGAGCCACTTAAGCAAGTAGAACTAAAAACCGGCAAACTATTCTGATTCCAAAGCTTTCATCTGCATCACACCGCAGTATTTTTCCCTCACGCATCTACATTTGTGATGTGGAAAATTTCCCTCTCAGTTCATTTGATGTGTTTAAGTTAAATCAATGTGGCCTTGCTGGCATGGTATCCTGGCATTGCAGGAATATCAGTGCCTCCAATTAGCTTCAAGAGAGAGTTCAAACCCAGGCACTTGCCCTAATGAGACCTGAGAACCTCTAGTTTTGCATGAATGAATGCAACTTCATTTGTGTGGCTCTTTTCAGTGTCTCGGCTATCGGTTGTATTATCTGCCAGTAAAATTCCCCACCTTCTTTTCAGAAAGAGAGAGAGAGGTGTGTGTGAAGGGTAAGTCAATGACTTCTCATGGGAACCTGGCGGAGAGGGGGGGACATGTATGACAGGGACATCTGACCAGTCCATGTTTTGTTGGTAGTGAGGTTGGAGCTCTGAGGAACAGCCACTAATGGAAAAACTAAGGCCACTGTTGTGAAGATATGCTTGTGCAACCACCCCGTCCTCTGTACCTTATGCAGAGGATATACAAAGAATCTGGAACAAGCCCCAAGGGTGCAGGGGTTGGGGGAGGGGAGAGTAGGAATCACCTCCAGTCTGGCAATAGGGACCAGGGTGGAATGACAGCTTGTAAAATAAGCCTCCATCAGTCTCCCAGGAGACAGCCGGCCTCAACTTGGGTGTTCCCCGCTTGTTAGCCTCACTCATAATTGGTCTCCCCTCCCAACCCACGTTGTTGGTTTTCTGTGTGTGGCTTTTGGTGTGAGCGTGTTAGGTCATCAACAAGTACAATGGCGGGAGGGGGTGAAGGGGGGACACACACGATTGTTTTAAAGAAGAAAGGAGAGAAAGGATGAGAGAGTGGGCAGGAAGGCTGTGAACAGAATGGGGAAGATGCCCCAGGATTTAGGCTTCCGAGGCAACCCCTGGAGGGCTGGGGGTAGTGCGCTCCCTGGGAGTTTTGTCTAAGGGAGAAGCAGCCTGCCAGCAGCTGGGGACCCCGCTGAGCGCCACTGGGGACACCGTCTATACCATGCAATTTTTGTTTGCTTGTCTCTGGAGGTGCCTGTAACATCCTGCCCATATCCGGTGCATCTCATCAAAAAGGAATTTCTCAAAAAATCCCAATTATTGTGGCTGCCTGAGAAAGGATGTAGCCTCAGGAGCAGCCCAGGATCCCCCCCACCCCCGAGGCGGGGAGTGGTGGGATGGGTGGCCGGGCACACGGGCCTGTGCCAGCTGGCCTTTCCCCATCCATTTTACAATAGTTTCTCCCACATTCCTCATGATCTTTTCCTCCACCCTACATTCTCTTTTTTTCCTCTTCTCAGAGGAAAACCAGTCCTGGGGTTAGAAGCTATAAGAAACGTGTAGTCGGACGTCTGTGAAGCTTAGCATGAGCTGGCTTTGCAGTCAAGGGGGGCTGTAGATGCAGTGTATTGTTTTCACTCCAAAAGGGGCATATAAGGCTCTGAGACCCTCAGGTATCAGTTGACGGGAGAAGAGAGCAGCAGATAATTAAATCGAGCAGCAAACTCTTGGAGAGTTTTTTCCTGCACTTTTGTTTTTGTTTTTATAATTTCACGCCACCAACTGTTGGGTGGCCTGGGTTGCCACGGTGCTGTGGCCTGGGCTGGTGTCCACTATGTCCCTGACCCAGCAGAGACATTTAGGGTCTGAAATCTTGCTCTTCTGCTGCAGTGGTGACAGCACATTGGGGATGGTGGCGCGAAGGGGTGCGTGGGGGGGGGTCTCCTCTGTGGCCGGGCCGGGTGCCCGTAAGTCTGTGGATGCTAGCCTGCGAGGTTAAGTCCACGGTGGGGATGGGGGACTCAGAGAACGTTTCCTTCCTACCCCCGGCACAGAGTGAAGATTCCCGGCCCCTGGCCCTGCTGCTTTCTCCGAACAGTTCTGGCCTACGCAATTCAGCAGATTCTGTCTCGGCGACTCCAGCCCCAAGCCGGAAGGACCTCCAGACCCCCGATACTCAGAACAGTGCGCTGCCCCAGAGAAAACCAGTTACCCCGAGGTACCTCCAGGTGCCTTCTTGAGCAAACACCCCCCTTCCCCGCACCCTATTAAGCGGTATCTCTCGCTTCTCCCTGCGTCACCCGCACATTAAAATTCCCCCAAAGCCCTGAAGACCTGCTTCTCTGTATAAAGCCAGGAGAGGCGGGCGATAAACATCAGGCGTTTAAATTGGCCATTTGGAAGATTACATCTCTTCAGCGAGGGTCTTTCTTTCAAAACTCGCACTGCATTAAGGGCCGCGGCTACTCCGCACCGGCTCTCAAAGGCCGGGCACCTTTTCATTCGGCCGTGGAGTGGGCCGGGCGCGGTGACCCGGCGCCATCAAAGGCCCGAGGAAAGGCCGTGGGGCGACACCGTCTAATGACAAGTAATTGACGGATTCGAGGCCGCGCATTACCAGCGGAACGGGGAGGCATTAATTATTAAAAAACGATTAGCCTCGTGTGTGTCCCGCAGGCGGGCCATCTCGTTCAGGGAAGATAACCAGCCACGCGAGCCGGAGCCGGACTTGGAGGGAGGCGGGTGCGCTCCCTGGTCGGCCTCGGGCGCGGTGGACAAAGGCGCGCGCGGCCCCGGGCGCCGGGGAAGGAGGGGACCGGGCGTCCAGGGTCCCCACGCATAGAGGTGTCCACAAAACTGACCCTGCCAATCACCGGGACCGATTTCTGCCCTTTTGGGTCCGAGATCTGGGTGACTGCGGCGCGGACTGGAAGAACTTTCCAGTTGGGGTGGCAGGCAATTGCGGTGACCCGGGACCTAGCGCGACCTACATACGTCCTGGCGAAATACCAAACTGACCGAGCCGGCGTGGGCCTATCACGAGCCAGACACCCAGCCGTAGAAAGCAAACCGTCAGGGGTAATGCAGATTGGTGGGGGGCACCTGGTAGACCCCAGAGGAAAGACACCTTTTCCTACCCTGCCCTCGACTTCCGAGGGTCCTGCGGTGTCAACCGGCAGCCTCGGAATCACTAGTTTTCCGAGCCGTCGCCTTCCCGCAGACTGCAGACAGATGCGATCGGTCTGTCCGATCCTCCAAACCCGGTGCCCCGGGACAGCGCGGGGGAAGTGGGTGAGGAACGGCCCCGCGGCCGGGTTCGGCCTTTCCCTCCTGGACCGGGCTAGTGGCCCGGAGGCTCCCTGACCTGCCTGCGGCTGTGCGCGCTCGCGGCGAGAACGCAGGGTTCCCCGGACACTCGGAAAGGCGCTGCCCCTCCTCGGCTCCCGGACGGCGGGAACCCCACCACCGCCTGGGCCTCGGGGCTTCCTGGAACCCCCGAGACGGGACTGGAACCCATGCGTGTCCACGCTCGGGCCTCGCTCTGCAGCCTCCCAGTACCAGTGCGCCGCCTTCCACCGTCCCCATCCCAGGCTCTGAGGCCAAGGCCGGCCCCCACCTCCATCTTCCCACTGTCCTAGGGCGACAGGCGGCCCTCGTATCGAATCAGAAGCCCGGAGCGGCTGCAGGGGCCTGTGGTGGCTTCCCGTCGCTTCGGGGTCCCACGAAACTTTCCAGTTGTGCTCAGGGCCCAGATTCAGTCTGAGTGTGTAGCTCCTCGACCCCTCATCTTCCCACGCAAAGCATCCTCAGAATCCCCCGCAAAAAGGCCACCTCCCCAGCCCCGGGGTCTGCGCGACCTAGCTTCTCACTCCCTGTCCCCCAGGCGTCGAAGCCCCGGGAAGGGCCAGGGGCTGGCTGGGGGAGGGGAGGCGCGCGGACGGGAGTGGGGGGCGCACGCTCGGTGGGGACCCGGGCGCGGCCCCTGAGTGGGCGCGCTCCCTACCTGCGGTGCGGCGGGCAGGCGGGCGGCGGCGGCAGCGGAGCGTCCAGCGCGCGGAGGGAGGCGGCCGACTGCTCCGAGCCGAGGCATCCCCGCATTTATTTGAGCTCAAACCGAGCGACTGTTGACTTTAGCACACAAAGCAAAGATTTCACTGCCCGCTAGTTTAAAAATGAATATTTTACCAAGATATCGATCAGCGTTATAAAATTCAGTTAAGTACAATGGGATCCTGGCAAAAAAGAAAAAAAATAATAAAGGAGGGAGAGGCAATATAATATCTGTGCAAATTTGCTGAAGTGTGACGTGGCATGGAAAGTTTACCCTCCTGGAATTCGGATCTAGAATGTTTTTTTCGGTTGTTTACTGACTGTTTATTCACAGATCACGGATGCTTAAACCCGCGCGCGCATGGCGCGGGGAAAAGGAAGAAAAAGAGGGAGAGAGAGGGAAAAACAAACGCTGCACCCTACCACGCAGAGTTGGGGAACGCGGGCGGAGGGCGGTCTGAGCGCCAGTAAGCTGGGGGCCCTGCGGGGGGAGGGGCTGGGGCGGGAGGATGGGGGTGTGAAAGACGCAGGACGCGCAGAAAAGCCTCGGGAGCGGCCGGCTCCCCGACATCCTTTTTATGTATTCGGACAGAACTATATCTTATCTGGCCGGGATCAGTGGAGGGGGGCGCGCTAAGTAGTTTAAAACGACCCTCGCACAATGGGCGTGCGATAGGAAACATAGCAGGTTAGGGCAGCGCTTTCAGCCTTCATTGTCCCGCACTCGGCCCCCGGCCCTGCCTCTCGGCTCCTTCGCCACGGGAGCCTTTTATGTGATAATGAAACACATTTCAGGCTGGGCTCACGACGTGTGTGTCCTTGCCAGGGGGAGAGACGGCCCTGATTGCTGGCTGCGACCTCCGGATCCCTCCCACCACCCCCCTCCCCAATTTCTCTTCCTTGTGTTCTTCGGGACAATGTGACATGTTAAAAAGGGATTTGGAGGCGGGAGGCGGAGGCGAGGACCAGCCCCCCTCAGGCGCGTGGGAAGGCCAGGGTTTGAGGGGCAGAGAGACCCCGCAAGGTGGGGAGGGCTCTCGCAGAGGTGGTATCCAGGCTTGGGGCGAAGCTGGGACACTCCAAGTTTAGATGGTCGAGAAGCCCAAAGATCTAGTCCGGGACACGGGAGCCTGAGCTTAGAAACCTGAGTCCGAAAGTTCTGGCCTCCGACTCTGTGGAGATTCTCACCCACCGCAAGCTAGCTGTGCCCTGGATGGCTCCTGCCCTCACTCGGCCAGCTTGCCTGCCAACAGATGCCCAGGGCAAAGCCAAAGCGGAGCCCACTTTGCGAAGCCGGGCCCCGCTTGGCCTCCAAGGTTTCCACTTCGGTTGGCCGAGGATTTAGGGCCACTAGGCTGTCTGTGGAGAGACGCAGTACGATTTGTAAGAATTTATTCTGAGTCTTTCTTTATACTTGGTTTTCCTTGAAGAATCACAACATACCCACTCACCTCCTTGGTGCTGTAATCCTAGGTTGCCAACCCGGGCTAAGAGGCCGCTTGGCCAAGGCCTCGGAGTTTGGGTGGAGGGGGGAGGGAGAAAACCTGCAGACCCTGGTATCCCACCCCTGACAAGGGTCACCTGGCCAGCCGTGCAGGACACCCCCTTACCTCTGCCTCATCCCCCAATATACATATGTTAAAAGATTTCCATCAGGACCCTGAGTTCCCTTTAAAATCACTTCTAGGAGAAAGTCTTTTGTTTCTCCAGACCAGATGCTCAAATGCATGGTTCCAGAAGCCTCACTGCTCCTGGGCTGCAGCAAGTTCTACCAAGGTTGTGCAGAAAATCTAAGTGAAGGTGGAGGGTGGGATGGAGGGTGGAGTGTAGACAGAGGCCTGAGGCTGTCAATCCAGGCGGAGTTCCAATTCCACGGAAGGGTGAATGGGTGCAGAGAGGCAGTGATGAAAATGAAAAGAGCTGCACCAGGAATTTGCAAGTCCAATCGGGGCTCCCTGCCTTGAAGGGAGGCCTAGGATTGGACATACAGGAAAAAACATGGAAAATCCGGGCTTCTTTCCAGAGAAGCCAGCCCCAGGGTCCCAGAGATGTCAACAACATTGCACCTTCACATGGCCCAGCTGGAAAATACAGATAGGATGTGTGGTTTTCTCCAGGCTTTGGAGATAAACCTGCATCATCCCCACAATCCCCAGAATGGTTCACCTGGGATCTGTGAGTTTCACTGTGTGTAAAGTTAAACCCAAAATTCAAAGAAGTAACCTTGAACAATGTTGAGTTCCATTAACGATGTCCTTGCTGAAGTGTTTAGGAAGTCTGAAATTTACTTTGAAATGCATCTAGGAAATGAGGTAAGTGGACCGATGGGGGTGTGGATAGATGGACAGATATGCTGTATAACAAGCATAGTGAAATAAGAACTGTAGGATCTGGGCAATGGGTATGTGTCTGTTTACTGTAAAATTCATTCAACTTTACTTTGTCTGAAAATTTTAATAATAAATAGTTGATAAAACAGCAACTACCTCCCCCAGAATAAAGTAAAACCTGCAACCAGCCAGGATCTCCCTCCCTCAATTTTAAAATAATTCCCAGGTCTGTTTATTTTTTAAATCAGGCAAAGGAAAAAAAATCTTGAGGATTCAAAGCAAAAAACTGGCAATAACACTTTAATATAGATTTGTGGAACTCTGGTCCTTGTAGTCAGAACACACATTTATAAGCCATAAATAAAGCACACGGAAACCATAAATTAATCAGACTCGAGACCTGAATTTCACCGTATCAAGAATGGGAATGCTTTTTTTTTCTTTTTCTTGATCATTTACAACAGACCCTTACATCATTTTTTCTCTTTTTTAAACAATAGTACAACTCTGTTTTCTGTTAAAACTACAGTTTTACACTGAGTCACTCACAAAAGTTTTTTTCTTTTTTGTTTTGTTTTTTGTTGTTTTTTTGTTTTTTTAAATAAAGTAAGACTTCCCTGCAATAACAGCAACGGAGAGAAACCACAACAACAAAAAGTCAGAATTCGCAGGTGCTTAAAGAAGCAGGCGTCTACACGGTAGTGGAAACTGAGGCTTTCCTTTTTCTCTTTTTTTGACTGTTTCTCTTTTTTTCCCTTTCCTTCCTTATATATCATGATAGACATCAGTGTGGCCCATGTGAGGGAGGGAAGGGCTGCAGAGGGTGGGGGAGACCTCTGTTCCGGGGGCGGGGGTGTGATGGGTCCTCCTCCCTCGCATCTTTCCAGCACCCCTTTCTCAGAGTCTCTACCCCATTTCCTGTCCCTCCCGTCTGGGTCCAGGCTAGCCAGGTCACGCCGTCTTCTTAAGAGGAGTTCATAATGGGCCTGGAGTACACTCCCTGGTAGTAGGAGGTGTCTGGGGCCAGGGTCGAGGCGTCCAGGCCCGCTTTGTTCGTGACCGGGCCCATGGCCAGGCTTCCCGGCATGGGGGACCCGTAGCCGGGGTAGTGCATCACCTGTTCGTAGGCCTTGAGGTCCATTTTGTGGGGCTGGTGGTGGTGATGGCTGTGGTGGTGCTGCTGCTCCGAGGACATGAGGTTGTTGATGGAGAAGGGGTGGTTGAAGGCGTAGTGGTGCTCCGGCTTCAGGTGGGCCTCTGGCGGCAGGCCCGGGTGATGCGGCGGGCCCAGCAGGTGGGCCGCGGCCTGCTGCTGCTGCCCTGGCGAGGGCGCCGGCTCCGCGGGGCTCAACGCCGCGGCCGGCGTCCCCTTCAGCTCCCCGAGGCCTCCTCGCTTGTGCTCCTGGCACGGGGAGGCGCTCGAGTGGGGCGATTCGGTGCCCGCCGGAGTCTCGGAGACCGGCCCGGCGGCCTCCCCGAGCTGACCCTGCGAGGCCTGGGCCCCGGCGGCCGCCTTCTTACCGCCGCCCGCGGCCGCGGCCTCCTTCAGGGCCAGCTGCTTCTCGCACTTGAAGCGCTTCTGACGGCGCAGGTAGCAGCCATTCTCGAACATGTTGCCCGAGTCGGGGTGCAGGGTCCAGAAGGAGCCCTTGCCGGGCTTGTCGGGCGAGCGGGGCACCTTGAGGAAGCAGTCGTTGAAGGACAACGAGTGGCGGATGGAGTTCTGCCAGCGCTGCTGGTTCTGCCGGTAGAAGGGGAAGAGGTCCATGATCCACTGGTAGATCTCGCTGAGTGTCAGCATCTTGTTGGGGCTCTGCTGAATGGCCATGGTGATGAGCGAAATGTACGAGTAGGGCGGCTTGGCGTGCGTGTAGCTGCGCCGGTACGTCTTGGGGTCGCGCGCGCGGCTCAGGCCCGCCTGCCCGTACATGGGGCTCATGGAGTTCATGTTCGCGTAGGGTGCCAGGCCGCCCATGGCCCCGGCCGCCTGCCCCCCGAGCGGGCTCAGGCTCGGGCTCAGGTGCGGCCCCATGCCAGCCACGCCGGCCGACCCGGCCGAGCCGCCCATGCCGGCCATGGCGCCCGCCCCGGGGGACATGCCGGCCAGGGACGGGCTCATGCCCGCGCCCACGTACGACGACATGTTCATGGAGCCGGCGCTCATGTTGCCCGAGCCGCTGCCCATGGCGGCCGCCGACATGCTCATGTACGTGTTCATGCCGTTCATCCCCAGGCCGGCGTTCATGTTGCTCACCGAGGAGTAGCCCTGAGGACAGAGCCCGGAGGAAGGCGCACAGCGTTAGCACCGCGGCTGAAGCGGCCCGGACTGACCCCCCGCCCACCGGGCCAGCCCAGGCCCCCGCCTCCAGGGAGGCCTCCGGGGAGTCCTGCCCTCGCCCGGCCCCGGCCCCGCGTCCGTTCCACCCGGAGCGCGCCGCGATCGCCCTCGGGGAGGTGGCGCGGGGGCCACCGTTCTGCGCCCGTGGACGCCTCCTCGCCCTCCTGCGCCGCGCTCAGACTCTAAAACAGAGGTCCCGGGGAGCGCCCCAAGCCAGGCATCCCAAATGTATCTCCCCCCGCCCCCGGAGAGTCTCCCCGACTCTCACGCCAGCATACCGAGCAGGCGCCGCGGCCCCGGACGCCACCTCCGACCCTGGCCAGCGACATGTGGGACAAGGCGCAGGGCGCCCGGCGGCCTCCCGCGGAGACGATCCCAGGGTCCTCGCCATTCAGCCTTCCTCCCGGGACCCCATTCTGGGCCCCAGGGGAACCGAAACGCGGTACCTGCGCGCAGTCTGGGGCCAGCCGGAGGCATTGAGTGGAGGGACAGGGAGGGGACCGCGGACAGAACTACACGCGGCTGGGCTCTGCAGCCACAAACTTTCTTTCTCTTTGTCGCCTAGTCCTGGACCGTTTTTCTCCACCTCAGCCCCCGACTCCTACCCACCTTCTCCACTCCAGCTCCCCACCCCCTCGCCGGCCGACCTCCCACCCCTCCCAGCCGCGCGCTGCCAAACACAACTCTGTTAGGATAGTGCGTGGCTCGGCCACGAAGAGGATTTGGAGGCGCCGCAAGTCAATATTTGATCACAAAGTTAATATTATCTCAAGGCTAACAGTGTGTCGTATAAAAAAGAGACCCATCTGAGTCGAAGGAGGGTGGAAAAGGCGGCTTCCCGGAGCGGCTGGGGTGGGGGCCGGGGGCCGGCCGGGGAAGCGGTCCAGAGGTTGGGGCCGAGAGCGGACGCCGCCACCCCGCTTCCCCCGGCGAAGGCGAGTGCCTACCTCGGGCTCGGCATAGTAGCTGCTCCAGTCGGACGGCTCGTGCCCTTCCATCTTCACCGCTCCCAGCATACTGGAAGCCGAGTGCATGGCAGTTTAAAATTTAACAGCCCCAGCAAACGACCGGCAATCACCCCCCCACCCCACCCCCACCCTCCTTTCTAAAAAAAGTCAGCCAAGGCACCGTCCCCTCCCTCCCTCTTGCGCTCCCTCTCTCTCGGCTCCACTCCCTCTCTCCCTCGGCTGGCCGGAGGCAGTGGCTGGAAGTGGGCGGGAGGGGTGAGTCGCGGGAGGAGGGGGCCGAGGGTGGGAGGAGGCCCGGAGCCGATCGCCGCTGCCGGAGCGCCGGCCAACCGCCGCCGCCGCCGCCGCCGCGTTCGCGGGCTGCAGGGTGGAGGCCGAGGCTGGCAGTGCCGAGCTGCCGGGAGGCGGCGGGAAGCGCGCGGCGCGGGGGCGGGTGGGGGGGTGGTGGAGAAGAGGAGGAGGAGGAGGAGGAAGAGAAGGAGGTGGAGGTGGTGGAGGAGGGGGAGAAGGGAGGAGGAGGAGGTGTGGACCGCGCAGCGGACAAGTGCCGCAGTGACGTGGGCTGCTGGTGATATAGCGCGGCGCGCGGCCGCGGGCCTCCAATCCCCAGACCCGGGGCAGCCCATTTGAATAATCAGCTCACACCTGGGTGACAGGGAGCCCCGGCCGGCGCCCAGCACCTGCCCTCGGCGCCCGCGCAGCTGCCCTGCGCCGCGCACGCGGAGCCCGGACTGACGAGCGGGGCGGGTGGGCGCGTGGGCCCCCGGGTCCAGCCCCCTGTCGTCTGCGGGGAGTCCCCACGGGAGGAGGGACCCGGGAGGAGGCCACCCAGTGGAGCGGCCCAGGGCTCTGGCCCCGTCCCCGTCCCATAGAGCCGGGCGCCTGGCGCGCCTGTCCGAGGGCGCGTCCGGCTTCCGCGCCCGCTCTCGCCTCTGCAGAGCCTTATCAAAGCCGCATTTATTTATCCCGGATTTCTTAGTTCTCAGGGCTCATTCCCTGTCAAAACAACCAACCGGTGGCAGAGCCAATCTGCAAAGCGCTGTCGTATTTAGAAAAACTGTGTACACACCTTTAACTCGCCTGTTGCGGCTGCTGGGAGGCCCCTCCCGTTACAGTTAAGACCCAGAGCGGCTTCGGGAGGCGTGCGGGGCGCCGGGTCCCGCCTCCCCGGAGGGAGCCAGGCCTCCAGCGCCCGACGGGGCGGCTGGAGGGGAGGAGCCCCGTCCCACGGTCCGGGTGCCGGGCGCAGGGCGCGCGCGGCCCCGCCAGCTGCTGCGACGGTTGGAAGACTATTTGTCTCTGACAGTCAGGACGGCGTGTTTCAAGGTTACTTTTCAGTCACAGCTGAGGTGCCCACAACATTTCGTAACTAAAACAAACAGGGCAGGAGGTGGGGGACGAGGCGGGAGGAGAGCGGGGAATTAAGGGATCAATAATGGGGCGTATGGAGTCCGCCCGGCTGTGGGCGGGGATGTCTCTGTCCTCTCTGCTTTCCTGTTTTATAAGAATTAGAAACCCTAGCAACCATGTTCGTCCTTTTGATTTTCGATCCAGCTTCTGAGTTCAAATGATCACCTGTCCTGGGCCAAGTACCAAGACCTCAGTGAGCCAGATGGGGGAGGGGGCGGGGAGGCGGAATACTACAGGTGTTTGGAGGTGGCCGCCCTTTCTTGGTTCTAAACCCCGCTGGGCCCTGAGGATGCGGCCCTGCGCCCTCATCCCCAAAGAGAGAATAAAATAGGAAATAGTGGGTATGTGGCCCACCTGTCCAGAGTTATGGGTAATGGCGGCAGAAGACAGAAGCGAGGTGGCAGGCACGAAGCAGAGCAAGGGGAACGGAAGGCCGGGTGAGGGTCAGGCCAGAGGGCAGGGGGCGGAGTAGTAGGTGCAGGGGTACTCCCACCCCTTCCCTCTACTCCAGGGCTCTCGGGCCTGCAACGCTTTGAACTAAAGATGCAGGTGCGGCTGGCTTGACCAATTCTTAGTGAGAGCGTTAATGAACCCGCTGAGCGAGGGCCGGGGCAGGGTCCCCCACAGCCAAGGTCTGCTTCTCCCCGAAAGCCGTGCGCAGCGCAGAATGCTCCCAGGAGGGGCAGGCCGGCCCGGTGCAGCCGGGAAGTGCGCTGGGTGTATGCACACGTAGTGTCGGTGTGCGCAGGGGGGCCGAGGGACCAGATGCCCGGGCATCTCTCGCCGGGTCCCCGAGCGTGGGTGGAAACTACTTGATCGCTCTCCCGAGAGCTGGGGAGAGAGGGTCCGCCCTGACCTATTTTCCAAAGCTTTCTGCGCAGGCCGAGGGCAGAAACACACACACGCGCGCGCACGCGCGCGCGCACGCACAGACATACACACAGACACACCCTTCCTCCCCCCGCGGGGCGCTTCTCACATTCAGTAGGTCAGACAGACAAACCCGAGAAACAACGACAGACAGCTTGCTGGTGTGCGTGGGATTGAAAGCTCAAGAGTGTCCAGGTTAACCTAGTCTGTGCGTCTACGTGAGTGTCCACTCCCCTCTTTTTGCTCCTGGTGGAAAATGTGGTTCTAGAAATCTCGCCACAAGCAGGAGAGAGAGCGGCCCGGGGTAGGAGGGCGTGCCCCTCGGTGGCCCGGCCCCTGGTCACCGGCTTCCGCAGTGACAGGGCGCCCCCTGTCGGCCGCGCGGGCCCGGGACAGACCGGAGCCCTCGCGGACCCCCGAGCCCCTAACCCCGCTATCTGGACCCCCGCGCCGTCCGCCGGCCTCTCCGAGTCTCTCCGAAAACGCCTCCCGGGGGCTGGCGCTTCTTCGTGGTCCCCAACGTTCGGAGCAAACCCAGGTTGGCCTCCGCCGCCTGCGGAGGCGCCGCGGGCTCGGGCGGAGCGGCTGCCGGGACCCTCCCCGGGAAGGGGAGCGCGGCCGGCGGATGCTGCGGGGAGCGCGAGCCCACGCCCCCGGCCCGCCGCCCTTCCCTGCGCGGAGGCCCGCCGAGGCGCTCCCGCCCCTGCTCTCCTTCCCTTCCCGGCAGCTCTGGTTTCTAAAGGTTGATTCAGAGCGTCTGGCACGAGAGCCTCAGGCTGGAATGCTGTAAATTGCTCCGGGAGCTTCTCTCCAGGAAAAAGTTCGCGGGTAACTCGGGCTGAAAACAGATGTTTCCCCTGATCCCCCCTTATTTGAAACCCCACCTAGGGCTGAGACTTACAAAGATTTCCTTTGCCCGTGCCCCCTCTCTTTCCCGGCCTTGTCGTTCGGTGCTGCCGGGTTTGCGTTTAAAGCCGCCTTATGACCGATGACTGTGCTTGGATTTAGCGCCTTGGTTTTATTCCGGTCGCTGGCCCAGCGGACTGACTCGGCTCAAATCTGGGCCTCCTTCGGTCTCCCTGCGATCTCCAGCAAAACTCCTTCCCCGGGGGGCTCTCCGTCATGTGAAACTAGCCCGTGAGGAAGGGGACATCAATAAACAGTACTCAACTTCCCTAACCGATGACCCACAAAATACCAAAGGGTGGGTGCGCTTTGGGCTGATCAATACTCCAGTTCTCTCCAGTTCCCGAAGCCCTTTCGAGAATAAATACCCAGGACAGGCCTTGCTTTAGGGCATTACTAGGCAGGTCTGCAGGTGAGGTTAAAACACAGGAGACAGAGAAAGGTGATTTAGCAAAGTCTTGTGAAAATACACATTTTACCTTCAAATAACCTTTGGGTTGGCAGAAATCAGACACCCACACCTCCATTATTCACAAGGTGGAATTTTCAGGGTGCATCCCAAGGCTTACTAAAGAAGAGGCATACAGTTGTATCCAAGGTTGCAATCAACATTTCACTTTCCATGGGTTGTTATTTCTGAAATTATGTTTTAAAAAAAATCAAGCTACTTGGCACTGAGCACTCAGATACTTTTTTTTTGCTGGCTTGCATAGTTCTTTGATGGCCAAAACCCTAGTTGTTTATAGGGAGGGCAATTGAAAAGATAATTAGTGAAGAATATCTTTCAAAAGAGATTTATGTGAAAAAAAATTAAAAACCCAGAAGAAAGCGATGTTGAATGTGATGTTAAAATTGAGAGGAAAGCTAGATAGGGCATTGTCGGTTTATACACAGTACGTTTATACACATGCATACAATCTACCACTCCTGGGCAAGATTCACAGGAAAAGATGGGAAATAAGTCATAATAAATAATGATAAAACGAGATAAATACGATGTTAGTAACCCTGGCTGTGTTTGGTGGTAGAATGATCTCTTCAGTCTACATTTTTTTCCTGCAGTATATATGTGTCATTTTATATGATTATTATTTTATGATTACATTATTTTTATTACTTTAGGGTGAACTATAGAATAAGAATATTAGATCTGATGTCATGGAAACTTTAGCAAAATAACTCATACCATGTTCATTCAGTTCTCACACATGCAAGGCGATCAGGGAAGCCACCACTTCAAGGGAGCAAGGGTTTGAGTTCTGAAAACAAACCAGTACTATGTTCTCTGACCCGCGTAAGAAAGACGACTGTGCCCTCCCTTGAGTTAAGGGAGGAAGAGAAGTGATATGCACGTCAACCCCAGGTGGTGGCTAGGATAGCCCTGTGTCGGTAGCAGGTGAGGCTCTGTCCTCAGGTCCTGTTGGATGAATTTGCACTCAACTGTCTTTTTCTGTGCACATAGAATTTGATGGCTGTTTGGAAGGTTGGTTATGGTAATGGATTGTGCATCCTTCGTGGGCTTCCTCGGTGGTCAGGCTGAGCAGTTGTCGACTCCACTCCCATCTGTGTGGGTCTGTGGAGAAGGTCGATGATCTGCCCATTCGGGTCCAGGGTCTGACAAATATTTCTGGCATATACTTGGCATCCTGTCCACCATTCTTGAGTTTTTAGCACGCTTCTGGTAAGTGGGACTGTTAGAGCAGGTAATTAAATTAAGTGGAAGAGATAAAAATAAAGAAATGACGACTTTGAGTGGGAATAATAACATGTCAACATGAGTGAGAATAAACTCCTCTTTGAGGGCTGCCTAAGTTAGATGTATCTGCATTGGTAGCTCTGCGAGCTATTTCATACGTTTGGATGTTATTCTTGGAGGGGAGCTGTTATTCGTGCCCAAAGGGCCAGCAGTAAACCTCACTGAGGACAGGCATCATGGAGAGTCTGTCACAGACCTGAAGAATCGGACCCGGACATTCATTCTTAGGAACCCAGGGAGATAATTAAGAAGTGGCCCCATTAGATCTACAAGTTACTGATTAGTGACTTGGATGAACAAATATACTTTCAATAAGTGTGAAAGGATGAAGCACAGACAGATGTGGAGATCAGAGGAGGTTAGCAAGGCCCGGAGTTTGAGTCTTAGGCTTGTGATGCGGATGTTTTCTTCTTGCTTCCATCTCAAAGTGATACAGGGGCTCTGCGTAAGCAGAAAAGAATTAGACATAACTTGCTCTCATATTAAGCAGTGACAGTGAAGAGTAGTTTATAGATTTTTGGTCCGTTTAGCAACTATTTTAATGAGTACTTACTATATTCCAGATGGCGGAGATACCACCCTGACCATGGTAGGCAAAGCCATGTGCTTGCAGAGGTTTCTTTGAAGGGTTTCCTTTTACTTGCTCCTCTTCCTGCCTTCTTCTGCTACGTGTTCCAGCAGAACTTATTTTGCCTATGTCTTCAAGTCTCCTTTCAACGATGACCCAGGAATTTCCAAGGGCCAAAAACCCCATTCCAAAGGGCAGTCTACATCTCACCATTCAGAATTAACCAAGCTGCTGGCAGGGATGGACGCAAACCCAAGGCGAAGTGTGCTGCCTGTGTTGACCCAGAATTGATGGGAGAGCCAAGGGTTGGGTCCTCTGAAGCAGTGGGCAGGATGCCAGCAGAATGGCAGGCCACTCCAGTCCCACTACCATTTGTAAACTCTCTAGAGTATCAGTTTTCCATCCTACAGGTACTAGGGGGGCTTCTGGCTCTGGGAAGGAGACAGGAGTCGGCAGCGAGGTGCTCCTGTTGGCTTGAGAGTGTGCCCCGTGTGTGTGAGAACTGCGGCAAGTGTGTGTAATACACGTGTCTGTATTCACTCTTTGCCTGCTTTGCTTCCAAAAGTCTTTCCAGAGGAAGGATTGTGGAGCTTCCTGAAAAGTGGGAGCTTCGTTTGACAGGGAGGGTTAGCATATTGCAGCAACAGTGGCCCACTGGGGCTGGGGTAATTAACGGGCCCGGGACCCGCCCAGCAAATTTTTATGTGCATAAAACCGCCCCGGGGGATCTTGTTAAAATGCAGATTCTGGGCGGGAGAGGGGCTTGAGAGTTGGCATTCTAACAGGCTTCCAGGTGATGGTGAGGCTGCTGGTCCACTGACCACAGGTGAAATAGCCCCGCTTCCCTAACTCATCTTGCAGTCTGTCCTGAGCTCAGTGGTGAGACAGGCCTTGATGAAATGTAAAGCAAGTCCACCTTCACCTCCTGTGGGTTCTCCCCGCCCACTCGCTCCCGGCCACACCGACCCTCCCCACAGCCAGAATGCATCTTCCCAGGGTTCAGAACGTGTCCGCAGCTTGGGGCGTGGAGAACGTGCTCTCAGCAGCGCCCCCCTCCCAGCCCCCACCTGGCATTGTCACCTTCCCGAACCTCCCACAGCGCCTCTCCTGGGACCTCCCTGGTTGACCGGGCAGGACAGGGAACCTACAGCAATGATCAGTTGGTGACTTGGAAGCTGTCATTTTCCAAGCAAGGAAAAATGGCCTAAGCAAAGTTTCAGCTGCAATCACACTGCATCACAAACGCCCTCCAAGGCACCTTAACTCTCCTCCTTAAGGGAGAGAGCCCGGAGGACCCGGGCTGATCCTGCTTCCCGATGAATCTGGTGCGTTGGACTTGCCAACCTTTCCTAAACATCCCCTACCTCTTCACTGATCCCAATGTGCATTTTTAAGAAACAAAATATATCCAAGAGAAGAGAAAGTGAAAAGGAGATTCCTGTTTATTGAGTTTCAAATGGGGTTTGCATGTCCTCCTCCTGGAAAAGACCTGGGCCTCCTGGGAATGTGACTGGGACTGGGAATTTTCTTCCACAAGACGCTGACCCGATGCTGAACTGGCACTGCCTGCTGATGCCCAAGAAAAAGAACAAGACCAGGAGAAATGCAAGCTGAACCCGCAGACACACCAAAATTACCCCCACTGCCACGCTAGGAAACACACTGTTTCTCTTGCTTTGCCACTCAAATATTTTCCAACATATATAATAGGAAACGTTTGGAAACTAAAATTTGAGTCTCAAAGATGTGAAGAATTTAAAAACTCAAGATGTTTCCTTAATGCTTATTCTATTTGCAATATGCACCCGTAATTAGCGCTCAGATCATTTTTCCCTTGTGGGAATTTAAATGTCATTCGTTCTGAAAAGGGCTCCTTCTTTCCAGGTAAGAACTGCTAAACAGGAGTAAACAGGGCAAGTTCTTCTTATTTCTACCACATTTATAAAAGCACATGGAAAAAATCAATGTAAACACAGTAAGAATTTTAGACCAAGTCCTTAATCTATGTTTGATTTTAAAGCAATGAGGACTGGGGGGTGAAAAAGCTGGGGAGGACATTGTATTCAGCTGCTTTGAGATCCCTGGATGGAAGTGGATATAAAATACAAACTTATTTTGTAGTTTCTTTCATGCCAGCGGCTACATCACCCCATAGTTTGCCTCTGTCGGACTAAGGCATGGAAATACGCGATGCTGATTTTGGATGTATTGTTTTACATTATAGAACAAATGATCAGTACTGTTTAATATTCTCCAGAGGAGTCTACATAAATAGATGTATACCTTGCAAAGTCCTGAGAGTTTAGTTTTTCCCTTTAAGAGGAAACCTGGTAAATTCATTCCTGTAAGTCTTCAGAATAAAGTGCTAAGTAGATGCTAACGATGAGGACCATCTGGTCCTAGTGGGAGTTCTATGTCTCAGACCTGAGCCCTGCTCCCCAGTCTTTGTAGTTACATAGAAATTGAAAGAAGGCTTTTTTCTCCTTCCCTGTTTCTTTTCTCCTTTTTATGTTGAATTTAGAAATACAGGTACAGAATTTTTTATGTTAATTCCTCGGGTTTACTGCCCCCCAAGTGACCAGGATCTTCGTGGTGGGAGGGGTAATATTTGCATCAGACTTCATGGTTCTCCAAAACCTCTCTCAGGTGGGAGTTCCCTTTGTCCCTGGGGAATGGGAGTGAGATGTTGAGGGCTTGCCTCAGACCACCCAGCCCTTCCATCCCAGTCCAGGCCCTCTGACCCAAACCTTGACCTGTTTCCACATTATAATGTTCTCTGATGGAGAAGTCATGAGAAGCATGGGAAACAGGAAAATGCTCACAGGTAGAGTTTTCAGTTACTGGTACCAACTGTGTGTGTGTGTATGTGTGTGTGTGTGTGTGTGTGTGTGGTTTATCTACAATATGCCCAAGATCGTAACTCTTAAAGAATAAGGTTAAGTAAACAATAACCCAACTTAATTGTGGAATATTATGGAGCTGTTATAAAGCTGTTATAAAGCTGATATGTCTCTCTGAAATCATATAGAAAGTATATCTACTTTATGATGAAGGGCTAAACAGTCGCTGGATATGGGTAATTGGATTTAATTTTTGTAAAGGTAATCCTGACTCTATGTGCAGAAAAGTTTTGAAGGTTGCACACAAGGCTGTTAACAATTACACCCCCAGAAATTGGGACTTGGAAGGCTTGGGAGAAGACTTGCACTTTCCACTTTATATTTTCCTCATTTTTTTACAATTATTTCTTCTGTTTTTGTCATTAAATAATATTAAATTACCCAACATTGAAAAGTGTGGTCTTTGCCACTGGAGAGCTGACAGGATGCACACAAATATTTCTGCTCCTCGTGAACTGAACATGCACTTTTCTGCATCTTGGTTTGGAGATGATGAGCCAGTCTGCTGGAGAAGCAAAGACTGTATTTGCAAGAAGAGAATCAAACTGAGAACACTCACAGCCCAGGAGAGTTAGGTAGGAAAAATAAACCACTAAGATTTAATAAATCTGTCCTAATTTAAAAAATAAAAAAAGTGGATGTCCCCGGGCAGACTTAAAGAACCGGTTAGTACTTGAAGCTATGGGTCTTAATTGCTTATGGTCCTCAGGAAGGGAAAGGATTGAAATGGAGCTCTCTGTGGTTTAGCTTAATTAATATTTATGACTGCAGAAGAAAATTAAATAAGGCAAACGGTGTAATTTTAAACAGCCTGTGGTCACGGTTAGCAGGACTCACAACAGATTCAGATGCAGGAAGAGAGAGTGCTGTAGGAATGGTGCGTGATTTCAGTTTTCTTCCACTCCATGTCCCCCTGCAACCTGACCCATTTTTTTATGCTGAAGAGACCTCCAGTACTGACATCTTGGAATGCTACTACCTGGTTCACTTATCTTTTTTGCATGTTTTGTCGTTGTGACTGAATATCTGAAGGAATATTTTCTTTCTTGGAGGGGTGGGGATTATATCCAAGGATGTTAGCTCTGGAACCGTCTACAGTGGCCCCTTTGGGCATTTCTGGGGTGTGTATCTGCCACTTATTGATTCTTTCCATGGTTTGATGATTTGAGTTTTTCTATCTTGGGAGCTGAGAGTTGATGAAATAGCACAGTTTCCCCTCATGGGGAATCCGAAAGTTGGTTCAACTTCTACATACTGACAAATGTTTACTGGATGGACGGATGGACACTTGGATGGGAGGAAGAACAAAAGACAGATGCTACGCAACTCTGATTGAAAAACTCATAGTTTACCCTTGAAGACTGGTTTTGGAGGGATAAAATCAGATTATGACAAATTCTGGGTGAGTGCTTTTCAAACTCCAGTTGATGGCTCTTCAATGTGTTGTGACAGCAATTTGTTTCATTGAAATTATCATTAAATAAAGGAAAGGAATAGAACAGAATCTCTCTGTGCATCTCACATAGAAAAGTCTTCTGTAGTTCTGAAAAACCTCTGTTTTTGTTATAAACGTGTGTGTCTCTGCAGCAGGATGGAAAGTGTATTCCCTACTGTGGGTTCTCTCCAAAAAGCCTGAAAGACTGGGTACACTGGGACTGAGGACCCCTTAGCAAAAAAGCTTCAGATTTCCCAACTGAAATGGAGACAACAGCAAACGCCACGGACCGGGTGAGGATGAAACGTGTTGAGGCACTTGAAGGTGGCTTAGCTGGGCGCCTGGTGTATTGAGAATGTCTGGTCAGTGTTACTCTCCCTCCCTGCACCCTCAGCATCACACCGGAGGAAATCCCAACACTACCTTAGAGAACTGCATGATGCTACATTTTACAGTTTATCCTCTCAACTCTAAGCAAATCAACCCTCTTAAAAGACAGCTAAACCTGCTCAAAATGACACCACATATTTGAAAAGATCATTCTCATCTCTCTGGATGAGGTCAGAGCTGTGCTGAGCTCTGGGTCAAGGACCGCTCCAGGATTAGCAAAACTGTTCTAACCACTTGCTACCCTTCTTGGGAAAGAGCTGGGCCTTAGCTTCAATTCCGTGGCTTTCCCTCCCTTTGAAGGTTAAACTCAGCATTTTATTTTTGGGCTGACAGTAACCCCCAGCCCCTCCCTATTTCCAATTCTTTCTAAACCTTCGACCACGTGCTAAAACCATCCCTCTTCCGCTTCCCCACCCCGTCCTCTTCCTGAAAACCCCAGCATCCAAATGTTTTTGCAACTCCCCTCTTCACCCTTCCCGGCTCACCACTCCTCTTTCTGATTCCCTTTCTGTTCCCTTAACATTCTCCTTACTCCCCTTCTTTCGCACCCACAAAGCCGTCTTACACCCAGTGATGTTCTCCTGGTGACCCAAAGCCGGCAGAAGCCTCCTTCATCTTTCCAGAAGGTCCCTCAGCTGCCAGAACCTGCCTGCCATCCTCCTCCCACTGGGTGCTTCAGACCAACCTGGGGTACCTGCTCTGGGGTGGAATGTTGGTTAAGTTTCACCCATTAGATTAAAAAATAAAACAAAACCCTCCCTCCACTTGGACTTATTTCAGGTAACTTAGAAAGTTTAATTCTCTTAAGTGGACCAATGTAGCCACTTGTTCCATTAGAAAATGGATCTTGCTCTTAGTGATGGGAAATTCCCCCCTTTTCCGTGGGACATGGTGAGTTTGCAAACTTTGCTATTATAATGAGTACTGCAGTGAATCTTCTTGTTCATGTCTGCGCATGAGCGTGCCCATGTTTCTTTAGTGCCTGGGGGGTCTGGAGAGACCCACACTATACCCTACAGAGGTAATCTCTGGGGAGGAAAGGGAGTGTGCTGGGGTGATGGCATGTTAAAGGGGACTTTGTCATTATCTGTCTTGTTTCAATTTTTTTTTTTTTTTTTTTTTTTTTTTTTTGCGGTATGCGGGCCTCTCACTGTTGTGGCCTCCCCCGTTGCGGAGCACAGGCTCCGGACGCGCAGGCTCCGGACGCGCAGGCTCAGCGGCCATGGCTCACGGGCCCAGCCGCTCCGCGGCATATGGGATCCTCCCAGACCGGGGCACGAACCCGTATCCCCTGCATCGGCAGGCGGACTCCCAACCACTTGCGCCACCAGGGAGGCCCTTGTTTCAATTTTTTTTGCACAGAGAATGCATCCACGTGTTATTTTTATATTTAAGTTACACTAAAATATTTCCAAGAGCACCAACAAATTCCAACACTAGCAGTTATCATCACGAGGTTAGTCAAGCACCTCCTTGCTCTGAGCCTCTTCCTGCTGGGGTGCAGCCAGTGATCACAGTGATGGGACTGATCCTCCCTGCAAGCAATCTCAGGGATTAGGAATTCTGTGTTCCCAAAGCTCCCGATGTGACCGTCATTCTTCTCAATTCCTGCCACACTTGTGACAGGATGTGTAAATCAAACTTGGTCTTAGCTCTCATTTAAAGGCACATTTGTCCCTGTTCCTGGAGCAGCTCAGCCAATATGCATCCGATAAACATTTATGAATCCCCCACCTGCCCCATGGGTTCAGGGCTCCCGGGGCATCACGGATATCTTCAAGGAGTTCCCAAGGTCGGGAGTGGACCAGAAATCAACACAATGCAGTGTGTTAGTGCACCCCAGAGAGCAGCAATCCGCTTTTCCTGGGATGGGAAGGTCCCTGCCTCCTGCCCAGAGGGCGATATTAGGTCCTACCTGAAGGAAGACAACAAGCTCTCCAGGCTGAAAGGGACCCAGGGCTCCCCTAGTGGAGGGAAATGCCAGTGTGATGGCATGGACCTGATACAGCTGCCAGGCTGGGGAAGCCACAGCCTGGGGAAGGCCATGAGCTGCAGGGGGACAGAGGATGGGTGTCACTGAGGGCTTGGAGTGGCAGTTCTCCTGACAGTGTGGAGGGAAGTGAAGCTGGACCCAGGACCACCACTCAGCTGGCCCTGGTCCAGGGAGGGCTGGTTGGCTGCTGGGAATGACAACCACAGGCCACTTCAGTCCCTCGGGTTTCCTGGACTTCAGAGCTCATGACCCTTTCTGGGATGACCAACATTCCATCCTGGCGGATGAGTTCTCAGCCCCACTCCAGACAGTCCTGAGGGCCGCACTAGCTCCTGGGCTCCCTATGGGGTCCAGCAAGTCTGCTCTGGGGCCACGTGGAAGCTTAACTTGCCCCCCAGCCCATATCCACCTCCTCCCACCCTGCCGGCTCTGCCAGGCATTGAGCCCACCAATTCCCCATGAACATGGCACAGGGTAAACTCGACCTAGAGGCTGCCTCGGGGAGCCTGGATGAACAACCACTTAGGAGCTGGCAGCACCCATCCGGGTGGGGAGACTGCCCAGTGATGGAGATGGCCTAGTGCTACTTCTGGCCTCTGATGGTGTCTCTAGAAAACTCCTAACTGACACAGACAGGAAAGTGTCAGGTGACATGAAACTACAGAACTGGGGGTCAAAATATCTCTGTCTTAGTCTCCATTCCCCCCAGAAGTAGAGCCAAGGATTCAAGTGCAAGCTGGCCCTTGGCTCAGGAAATACTGGAAAAGGATTGGGGTCATGAGACCAGGAAGGGAAGGCAGCCGATAAGGGGCCTGTGGTGAAGCCAGTTCCTACTGTGAGCAACTGGGGCTTCACCTGCAGTGGCCTCCAAAGCCAGAGGAGAACCTGTACCTCAGACGCCTCCCTGGGAGTGGGAGGGAGCAGAGAGGTCTGTGCCCCAACTCCTGCAGCTGCTGGGGTCTTAACCCTCCAGGCACTTCCTGTCCTGCACGGGGAAGGTGGAATCCTGCTGCCAGAAAGCTGTGTGCCGATCCTGGCAAATGCAAGGAGGGTTTAGGGGGAATATTCAGTGTCCTGACATCATCCCTGTAAGTTCCAGCGTCTCCTTTTCCTAATGGCTCAGTCCCCCTGAGCCTCAGCCTCTCAGTCATCAAACTACGATAATGATGATAAAGGCTTCACAATCATGTGAACTTTAAGTGTGACTTTGCTTTAGTTCTCAAATGATATCGTTAAGAATGAGTGACATTACACGGCGGGGAGATGGACATATAATGATATTAATAGTTGTCATCACATGTTCTGGGCCCAGCACTGCCTTCCCAAGAGTGGGGAGGCCACAAGTCCCCTCCAAGGTCTTCAAGATGGAATCCACCTTCCAAATGTGAATTTTCAGAGTCACGTGCATTTAGCCCCCTACATTCACCCACTGAAAGTTATGCTCTGCCAACTCCCTCTAGATCTATCAAAGGGGCCACTCAGAAAAGTGTTTCAGAATCCAGGCATGCTATTTCCACACTTTTTAGGGCCAACATCTGAGGACAGGGGTGAAGGGGGTTGAGGGTCCTCCTGCGTCCATGGCAGTGCTTGCTGCACCACAAGGAAGGCAGATAGAAATGCCCAGTTTGAGCAGAAACCCGTGCCTTTCCAATGTTCAGTGGTGAAAGAGTCAGCTGAAGTATTGAGTAAAGGTGAACTTTGTTCCCTATTAAGTAGAAGGTAAACTGTTGCCTTGCTCCTAGTTTCCTGGTGAGATGATTCACTTGCAGTGAATGGGAACTCATGATAACATTATATCATCATGGAAAATCCTCACCGTAAAGGCTGGATCTCTAGCTGCTCCTTAAGCCCCAGAGACCAGAAAGTACAATACCCTGGGCCCAAACAGAGCAGAGGTCACAAAGGAAAGCCCTTATCATTCGACCCTAAGCACTTTTGTGCAAAAAACCCAGGATGGTGATGATTCCCACCATGTGTGAGAAGGGACATCCCATTTTCGGGGTTAATTCTACAGAGTACTGATGGAATTTCTCCCATCCTTGTAAGAACTCTCACTCCCTGAGCCTCAGATTTACTTTTAACAGAAAGCCTTTGATTAGATCCCCATGAAGTTAATGGGACCTTAAATCAATGACAAGACCCTTCCAAATTTATCTGGAAATTCCACCTCTCTTTGTTTTTATCACTGTCCCAATGGTCCTTCCTATAATTGGGTTTTATGTTCTAGACATTAATCATTTTAATTTTTAAATCTAGATAGCAATGGGACAACTCCCCATTTCCTAATCTTGTTTTAGGCAGAACCGAATAGAGCCTTCACTGCCTCTGATTTAAAAAAAAAAAATCGACACATACACACAAGCTTGAGATGTTTCAGACTTTATGATCTGAGCATAAAAAGAAAGGGCTGAGCCTTTGATTCATATTCTATTCAACCACGGGTACACCACTGCTGGAGGGATTTGCATGTTTAAAGCAGTGTGCAGAAGAACAACCCACATAATGAATTCTCCGCGGGTCCTGGCGGAGGAATTGGTATTCAGCCCCATCGCCTCAGTGTCTGCCTTGTCTGCCGCGGGGTCTGTGTTCTCCGCGCGCGCTGATTGGGCACCAGTGCCCAGCAGCAGCCAATCATAAGGCGTCGGAGGGAGGCCTACATCTCGGCAGGACTTGGACTTGGGAGGGCTGAGAGAGATGAGTTCAATGGCCAGAGGGTCCACGACCGTGGGCAGGGTTTGTGCGCGCAGGAGTCGAGGCATGTGTGTGGGGTTGGTTCCTTCTCCTAAACAATCTCTTGATCAGGAAGCCCCCTCTTTCCTAGGGTCGGAAAACCTAGAGGCATCCTTTCTTGAGTTGATGTAGGCAGTTGCACGGTTCATCTCTTTTTCTGGTGGGAGAATGTGCTGGAAAATGGGCTGAGCAGGTACCTTTGGCTGTCAGATTGTTAGGAACTTCGACATTAAAATGTTCCACGGTCTGTGCCAAAACTGCAGTGGATCCTCAGTACCTGGAATAGCTATGGTTGAGGTTATTTAAAATTTTACAAGAAAAGGCGAAGGCACACCACCAGGGCACATTGAAACCACTGTTTCTGAAAGGGTTGTGTGAGAAGGAGCCGGAATGGTGGCCGGGAAAAACCTCAGTTTTGCTTTAGCTCAGTCTTACTCATCACCTTTTCTCTGCAACTGGGTTAACATGGGGGCAGGACCTCCTGTCAGTCACCACCTTTGAAGTCTGGAGATCCCTCCTCTCTGTCCGCATCACCCCTCCACCCCGGGCTCTGCCAGGGGCTGCTCCTTCCCTGGGACTTATCATCCAGGCTAACAGGTGGTCTAGACCAAAGGTTTTCATGGGATGAGACAGAAATGGAGGATAGTATTTGATAAGAGCATGACCTTTAGAATCAAGACCTTGACTTGAGTCTCTGATTCAGCCCCCTGGGAGCTGGGTAACCTTGGTGAGGATACTGAACCTCTGTAAGTCTGTTTCTTCATCTCTGAAAGAAGGTAATGGGTGCTTCTTCCTCTCAGCGTGGTGGGGACCATGCCTGTCACCCAATGGTGACTCACAGGGAGGGATTATTCATGACCTAGGAAAATACAGTACTACTTCTCTCCATGGTAGCTAGTGCTTGCTGTGGGAACAGCTAAATGGATTTTCACTGAATTTGGAAGTCTGACTTCCAGCACTGCATGGTGCCTGAGGACCTCCCTTTGGAGAGCTCTGGGAGGTGATGTTACCCAGGGCAGCTGCAGCCCTGCCTTGCATCTCCCACACTGCCTACCTGTTCAGCCAGGTGTCTGTTCCAGGTGGAGCAAAGAGAGACAAGGTTAATACTTCCTGCAGGAAAACTGAACTCCCAACCAGTTGTTATGATGCCCTGATCCTCTTCATCCTCCTCCTCCTCCTCTTCATCATTACAGGAGGCAATTCTCATGTTTGAGGTTGATATCTTGGAGGGCATCCTATTCTCCCACAGAAGGTGACATAGAAGATGGAACTGGTCTAACCCAAGGCAAGAATTTCTAATTTTTTTCCTGGTTATTTCTAAAACCAGGGAAATAAGCGTTTACCAACACTGTCCTTCCCAACAGCTTGGGGAAGACAGTGGGCATAGACTCAAATGACCTAGCGTTGCCCACAGCTCTGTCTCTTGGAAGCTGGGTGACCCTGAGTGGGCTGGTTAAGCCCCAGGAGGTTAACCTTTAAAACGGGGTGAGGACATGCATGTGATCAGAGACTATGAAGGTGACACAAGATCATGGGGGGCGGGAGAGGGGTGAAGGCTCTGCCCCATGACCTGGTGCCCAGGGATACAGGGAGGTGCGAGCTGAAAGGGTCAGAGGACTCCTCTCATAAACCAGTTACTGTTTTGGGGGGACATGGAGTGGGTTTGGCTCCTCCTAAGGGCTTGTTTCTTCTTTACAAGTGTTCACATCTACTCATGACGTCCAGGACAAACCCTCGTTATTGAAAATACGGAACCAATGCCTTCTTTGGCCCCTTGCCAGTCATGCTCCTTTTGTTCCATCCGCTGTGAAAGTGAACCCATGAGAGAAGGGTTAGGAGTGTTTTGTAGACCCCTACTGCTTAAACTTTACTGTGCACACGAGTTACGGGGTGGGCCTGGGGGGGTGGGGGAGAGGCGGATTCTGCTTCAGAAGGTCCCCGGGGTCCTGAAGTTCTGTGCTTCTGACAAGCTCCCAGGCAAAGCCAATCCATCATCCCAGAACTGGTCATTGAGAATAAAATGGTCATTGACCTGCTGTAAGGCTCAAAGTTCTCTTCCTTGAGTCCATAGCAAGGAAATAATTTTGAAAATCAAATCTGAGGGAAAGACAAAAAGATATTTGAAACCCTAGAATCTTCCTTTACATGTCAGGAGTGAGGATGGACAGATTCAGACCCTAAAGCTCTATCGTGAGCCATGGCCGAGGGAGGTTACAGGATACAGTGTAAAACCTCTGCCCAGCAAAGAGCGAGCCCCTCGCCCGCCCGCCCCATCCCCAGGAGGCTCAGAGGGAGAGGAGTGCTGGGCAGGGCCCAGCTGTTCCTCCTGAGGCAGTCCCTGGATGAGGGAGGGGTATGGAAACAGCTGGAAGGGGTTTCTCTGAGACTCTGAAGGCATCTGGGATCGTGTACCCTTTTCCAGCCTGGGAGGGCAGCAGCAGAGCTGGAAAGAAGGAAGCGGGTTAGGGGTGGAGAGGCCTGACGCAGTGTATTGAGTCCTCCTCCCCTCCCTCTGTCGGGGGAGGGGAGCCAGGCCCTCCTGCAGACTGTGGAGGTGCGGGGGCCCAGAGTCACCCAGGGACGGATCCATCGCGCCTGCCAGGCTGCCAGGTGACCGCAAAGTGTTTGGTGGGGAAGGTCAAGCTGATGCTGAAGGTGAGCGTGGCCGGGACTCAGAGGCTCTGCAGCCCCCCCAAAGGTGAGAGTCCGCTGTGTGTGGACCAGGTGAGTGCTGTGCAGGCCCCCCAGCACAGTTCCCCCAAGAACCAGGCAAGGCCAGTGCTGGGCAATGGCACCAAAGAAGCAGAGTATCTTTCACCTGGGATCAGTCAGACCGAGAGGGGAGCTCGCTCTTTATTTATTTGTTTGTTTGTTTTTGGCTGTGTTGGGTCTTCGTTGCTGCGCATGGGCTTTCTCTAGTTGCGGCGAGTGGGGGCTACTCTTTGTTGTGGTGCGTGGGGCTTCTCATTGCAGTGGCTTCTCTTGTTGCAGAGCACGAGCTCTAGGCGTGAGGGCTTCAGTGGCTGTGGCACACAGTCTTCAGTAGTTGTGGCGCACGGGCTTAGTTGCTCTGCGGCATGTGGGATCTTCCCGGACCAGGGCTCGGACCCTTGCCACCTGCATTGGCAGGCGGATTCTTAACCAGTGTGCCACCAGGGAAGTCCCTGGAGGAGCACTTAATCCTGGGGGCAGAGGCTCTCCCTTGCTAGTTTGGGGAAGTAAGTTGCCATTTCTGAGCCTGCCTATGGAGAGGGCCACGTGCCAAGGGCCTGCGGTTCCTGGGGGAAGCTGTGGTCTAAGCTGTAGGTGGGGTGGCTGGGACAGTTCTAGAGTTGGTCCAGGGTGGACGGGGTGAGTGGGAGACTTTGGGGAGGCCTCCTTCTGAACCTTCGCAGCAGCCCCAGAGGTCAGCCGGTGAGGCCGGGACCTGCCCGGTTTTGGGAGGTTTGTGGGGTATTAGAAGTCCGGACCCACCAGGGACTCCTCAGGCCTATTCTTTCTAGGTAAGCAGGGCCCACAGCATCCACTTCCTGGTCAATTCTTGGTAACTCTGTAGTTAGATGTCCACACCTTTTCCATGTGGTTGTTACATTTGGGGCTTCTAATGCCTGCCTTAGGCTCTGGGGAGTGTCTTTGGGCTCAGGCCCGAGCTAATCAGCTCCACTTTACCCCCCAGACACAGGTACCAGTCCAGGGGTGGGCTCTGAACCCCATGTGAACCTCAAGAGACACGTGCTGAGAGCACCTGGAAAAAGCGATGCTTTGCTCTTCTGAGAAGCGATCCCCGCCCTCTCTCATGGATGCAAGGGAAGAATTGTCACTGTGAGAATTTCTGGGAGCTGTTGGCAGCCCTGCGTGAAACTGCCCACTCAGTGTAAGACAAGAAAAGCAGAACGAACCCATGATCTTTTCGTGCTTACTGTACCCCTGAATCACACAAACTGGAAGCTTTTCTCCCTCTGGACCTTGAGGGATGTGATCCCTGCAGCCCATTCCGGGGTGAGCCAGAGGGGTTCTGCTTGGAGGTGGCCTTTCCCAGTAAGGGCTTAGTTAGGTTTGCTAAACTGCTAGCAAAGTAGAACCTTACTGGTAGAATGAATGGCTTTTTGCCCTATTTGCACCATTCAAAGACCTTGTAGCCCAGCAGACTCACCAATGCTGGTAAATTTCCCTCAAACTATTGTCAAATAAAAATGTTTGTTTCCAGTTTGCAAAATGTCTCTATTCTAACAGTCTGGGAGGCTTATGGCAAAGAAGCATTTTTTTCTCCTATAACTACACCAGGATTACAATTGTAAAGATGACTAATAAGAAAAAGTCCCGAAACTTTGGGGATTGGTTTTTGCATTTGCAAAATGATTTGCGGCCAGACCAGCCAGGTAGCACTTCATGAAAATCAAGAAGTTAGGTTTTGAATATCTAGGTCATTTTCTTCCCAGCATCCAAATCCAAAGTAAAATCAACTTTCTAGCTGTCTAGACTCAATGGGACTAAATTATCAGGTTAGCTCTCCTTCAAGTGCTAAGTAATTGTGATTAACATCAGATGCAGCTGAGTAATTGTGATAAAAGTATATGCAGCTGGGATGCAGTCCTACTGAATTAACTGAATTCTCTAAATCAATCAGTTTTTTTGTTTTTGTTTTTGTTTTTCCCCAGAAGCTCCTTAATTCAGTTGTCCTGTCCTGCGGCCACCTTCTGTAGTTGGCAAAGTTGGCTCCTCCACCCTAAATAACTCCGAACCTGTGGCATTGGATCTGGGCTGGTTTGAAATGGCAGTACTTTCCCACCCATTTCTTCATTCAGGATTTCTTTTCTTCAAAGGATGCTTGTGTTTTCCATGTCTGCTTCCTCTGCTTGCATGAATCTAAAATGAATCTGAACTAAAAGTACTTGTTGAGTGGTTATGCTCCCAACTGTAATTTGGAGTCAAGGTATGAATATTTTATACTCAAAGAGTCACTGAAAATTTGTAGGAGGTTTTTAAAAAAAATAAATGAATACACTCATTTTTGTTGGCACAGGTAGACTATAGCTGGGGGAAAACAAAAATACAGGACAAGTCCTCAGTCATTAGTCTTTAAAAAATGAATCTGGATCTGTGTTTATGGATGATCAGGGAGTAAGTGTGGTGAGTACATAGTGTCCTTTGGAGGATAGAAATCCCAGGATGAAGGAGAGCTGGGTAGGAAACAAACACAAAAGCCACCCACACACTCCAATCTTGTCTTGAACCCACCCAGATTCCCAAGGTGCCTTTCCAGAAGGTCTTCTTCATGCCCTGGCAGAAACTAAGTGTCAGGCAGGAGAGCCAGTATTCAGATGTTTGTGGCTTCCTTTTGCTGCAAAAATAGATTTACAAAATAATCCAGTCTTTGGTCAGGTCTCTTCCAAGACGGGGAGACCTGACAGCCCCTGTGTGTTGGCTGTTGCTGCTGCCTTGAGACCGCAGCTTTGTGAGCTCATGAGCTGCTTCAAAGCTGTTGAACACAGTTGAAAGAGAATATTAATACATGTTAACTGAGCCTGTGAGGTTGATTCTCTTAATAACGTCTCTTGGTTTACAGGGAGGGTCCTGTTAAGTGATTTTCTTTAGATTTAAAGAACTAGGGAGTAGAGAGAAAGTGTTTGGGCTCTTTTAACCTTCAAACATGACCACACTGAGGACAGTGATTACCCAACAAACGTCAGTCTCCTTTCTGAGACTTCTGAAGAAGGATAGTTGTCTGACACTCTTCAAGGGCTCAAAATGAGTTTTCATTGTGCCTGATGCACAGTGCTTCTCTGATCACATCCCAGTCTTACCCTAAACAAAGTATGTGGCAATTTAGAGGAAAAAAAAAAACATTTCTAAACTTCGATGGGGCGGATGCCAAGATCATGACCCCTTGTGGGTGTTCGGTATGCTGCTCTTTAGTAAATCTTCTTAAATGGCCACACTTCTCTCTTCTTTCCCTCCCTCCCTAAGGGTTTCATTCCTAATGTCTAACCTCTATTCTGGATCCAGGATCCTGGATCATTTAAGTAGATTCAGCCTGTGAGGAGTTTGTAAATGTTCAGATCTATGCAATACAAAAAAAAAAAAAACCCAAAAGACAAAAAACCTAGATACCATTTTTACTATTAAATTGGCAAAGGTTTTTAATTTGTTAACGTGTAGCGCTGGCAAAGGTGTAGCTAAAGATGGGTATTTTTAGATTGGGTATGAGAGTAAAATGGGTGCAGCCTTTGAGGATGGATTGGCATCACTTTCTACCCCACAATTTGTCTTCTAGTTCTTTATACTCCAGCAATAGAAATGAGCAGAGGTTTACAGATTGCATTTGTTTTGATAGCAACAACTTCTGTGCTAATCAACAGGGGACCCATCACATAAATTAAGGTGTAGTCACACCAAGGAATATTATGCAGCTGTGTAAAAGTATAAGTTAATTGGATCATGGAGTCATTGAGACCTCTCCAAGACATAGTGCTTGAATAAAAGCAAGGGGCAGAACAGTATGTATAGTTTAATCCCTTTTGAATAAGAAAAGTGTACATGTGCATTATACATGTGCAGAAAATTTCTGAAGGGACAGAAAAGAATTGTAATGACTGATATTCTCTTAGGTATGGAACTGGGGGTCTGAGAGGAGAAGAGGGAGAATTTACCTTTTGTTTTATATCCTTTCGTATTACTTTAAAAAATCATGATGTCTGCATTGTTTTAATTAAGCTTGTTTAGTTTTTTTAAATAAGCACATAAATCCAGCTGTGACCATGAGTCTACATCTCCTGCATGAATCCAGACCATTTTCTGTTTACCACCACTGATGCTCCCACCCTCATCCCAGTTTCTCTGCCAGCCTCTTTGAGGCCACGTCTGTGCTCAGCTCTTCCCTGTCCGAATATAGGAGTACAGTAAATGGTCCGGGAAATGCCTAGGGGCTGGTTGAGCCCCTGACTTCTTTATTCCCAAGTGATGTTCCCCTGAGTTCTCTCAACCCAGGTCCTGACAACCTCCATGAATGCCATGGTATTCATTTTCATAGTAAATTACCACAAACATAGTAGCCCAACATGATGCCCACTTATTATCTCACTGTTTCTGTGGTCAGGATTCCAGCACAGCTCAGCTGAGCCCGTACTTTGGCTGAGTTCCCACAAGGCTGAGTTCAAGGCGTTGACCGAGGCTGTGATCTTATCTCAAGGCTCAACCTGGGAAGACTCCCCTTCTAAGCTCATGAGGTTGTTGACAGGACTTGGTTCTTTGCCACCTGTTGGGCTGGGGGCCTCGGTTTCTGGCTGGTGGTTGGCTGGAGGCTGTCTTGGGTCCCTTGCTTCACCAAAGCCAGTGAGGGAGATAAGGTTTCCCATGCCACTCTCGTTAGGAAGTCATGGCCGCGATGACTCACTGCTCATCTGTTGGTCAGAAGCAAGTCACAGGTCCTGCCCACACTCAGGGGGAGAGCAATTAGGCAAGGGCATGAATACCAGGAGGTGGGGCCATTGGGGACCACCTTAAAGTCCCCTCCTGTTGTGAACTTGTATGAGTGACATGCAGGTAGCCAGAAGGCGCTCCATCAGAAATGTCTTATAACCACAGATGAGTTTTTCCTTACAGTCTCCTAACCTTTCCAGTTACTTACAACTTCCCAGGGTCTTTCTAGACCACTTTCCACCCCTCCTGTGCTCGTGCTCATCCCCATATTTCCTTTTTGTCTGGCTTTATCCAATGATGTCAGACTGTATTGAAAGATTAATTCCCCTCTTTCCTCATTTGTGTCCCCATCTCTAGTCCCGAGGGTTGGAGGAAAGTGACTTGGGATCTATGGGGACCAGGATATGTAGCAACTTGTGAGTGATCCTGGCTCCTCTGGGCTCTGGTTCCGGCCACCCAGTCACGGTGAGCCTGCTGCACCCCTGCTGTGCTGCTCACTCTATGTCACGTTTCTCCTTGGTTTTCTTCATAAGAGAGACCACCACCCGAAGCTCTCTGGTTGATTGTCTGTTTCCTTGCCTAGTATCTGCTTCCCTCCTAGAGGGTAAGAAGCAGGGGTGCAGGGGTCTTGTTTTGTCTTGTTCACTGTGGTATCTCCTGGCATGTGCTAAACATTTAACAAGTATGTTTGGAAATAATAATTGGATTCATCAGTGCATAACCAATGTGCCCTGTGAATCCTTTATGTGGAGGAAGCACCATTGCTGCCTTGGCTCTGATGGTCATTTCTCACAGTGATTTCCTAGGTGTCTGATGTCTGTGAACCTAAATCTCCCCATCCCAGTGTCACTGACTTTGGCCTTGGTGACATCTAAGCATTCCCCACCCTTCACTGTCTCCCCATATTACAACTTGCTCCAGTGACTCAACCCATGGCATCTAGAAGTTGCTTCCAGTCTCTGTGTTGGTCATTGGCTGCCCCCAAACAGTCTATAGCAATGAAATAGCTGCAACATTTGGAGCCTGACAACCGCCCCCCTTTACCTGAATATTTGTTGGCATAGATGACCTAATTATAGAAGGTAGTGGCAATAATAATGAGTTATTACAATGGAATATTATTCAACCACCAAAAAGAATGAAATAATGCCATTTGCAGCAACATGGATGGACCTAGAATGATCATACTAAGCGAAGTAAGTCAGAAAGAGAAAGACAAATACCGTATTATATCACTTATATGTGCAATCTAAAATATGATACGAATCAACATATCTACAAAACAAAAACAGATTCACAGATATAGAGAACAGACTTGCGGTTGCCAAGGGGGGTGGGGGGTAGGGGAGGGAAAGAACGGGAGTTTGGGATTAGCAGAGGCAAACTATTATATATAGAATGGATAAAGAACAAGGTCCTACTGTATAGCACAGGGAACTATATTCAATATCCGGTGACAAACCATAAAGGGAAAGAATATGAAAACAATCCTACTACTGGGCATACACCATGAGAAAACCATAATTCAAAAAGAGTCATGTACCACAATGCTCATTGCAGCAGTATTTACAATAGCCAGGACATGGAAACAACCTAAGTGTCCATCTACAGATGAATGGGTAAAGAAAATGTGGCACATATATACAGTGGAATATTACTCAGCCATAAAAAGAAATGAAATTGAGTTATTTGTAGTGAGGTGGATGGACCTAGAGACTGTCATACAGAGTGAAGTAAGTCAGAAAGAGAAAAACAAATACTGTATGCTAACACGTATATATGGAATCTAAAAAAAAAAAAAAAAAGGTTATGAAGAACCTAGGGGCAGGACAGGAATAAAGATGCAGACGTAGAGAATGGACTTGAGGACATGAGGAGGGGGAAGGGTAAGCTGGGACGAAGTGAGAGAGTGGCATGGACATATATATTTACTACCAAATGTAAAATAGAGAGCTAGTGGGAAGCAGCTGCAAAGCACAGGGAGATCAGCTTGGTGCTTTGTGATCACCTAGAGTGGTGGGATAGGGAGCGTTGGAGGGAGGCACAGGAGGGAGGGGATATGGGGATATATGTCTATGTATAGCTGATTCACTTGTTATAAAACAGAAACTAACACACCATTGTAAAGCAATTATACTCCAATAAAGATGTTAAAAATAAGTAAAGAAAAAAGAAAAAAAAGTATGTATAACTAAGTCACCTTGCTATACAGAAGAAATTAACACAACATTGTAAATCAACTATACCTCAATAAATTTTTTTTAAAATGGGAAAAAAAGAGTTATTATTGTCTTTAAAGTGCTTGATGTGTCAGGCTCTCAGCCGTGGGCTTTATCTGTAGTAGTGTCTCCTTCAACCCTCACAGCAGCCCCATCAAGAATGGGAAATGAGATTCCTTGCCTCTGAGCCATCCCCACTTCTAAAGACAACTACCTGATCCAATGTAAGTACAGTTTCTGAGCCAGCTTATTAGGAAAATGTCAATGAAAATAATTTTAATGGTATTCTTGCATTAGGAAGGAGCCTTAATGGAAACACACTTTTTCCATAATTAGACTGAAATAGTTCAGCACTGTATACATAATCTGAACTGATCTTACTTAAGCTCAGCTAGTACATTGACAAGTCACTACAGTAAGCTTTTAAGAAATGGATTTCTAATATTTGACTTTTCATAGTGTTTATTCAAAGTTTAATTTTACCATTAAAATTTGCATTATATGAGTCATTAAGGCTACACTTTTCTTATTACTGTAACAGGAAGACACGTTCAAACAAAGGCATCTCGGAGTGCTCGGGCTGACTAAAGGTCCACACTTACAGGCTGTCTTTGAGTTGGTCAGTGCTTTCTGCTGTTGGTCAGGGGCAGCCTCTTTCCCATTGGTAGGAAATGACATTTTACATTCACTTTTTTTTTTGTAAAGTAAGGTTTTATTTATTTATTTATTTATTTGGCTGCATTGGGTCTTCGTTGCTGTGCGTGGGTTTTCTCTAGTTGCAGCGAGTGGGGGCTACTCTTCGTTGCAGTGCATGGGCTTCTCATTGTGGTAGCTTCTCTTGTTGCAGAGCACAGGCTCTAGGCACATGGGCTTCAGTAGTTGTGGCACGCGGGCTCAGTAGTTATGGCACGTGGGCTCAGTAGTTGTGGCACACGGGCTTAGTTGCTCTGCGGCACGTGGGATCTTCCTGGACCAGGGCTCGAACCCATGTCCCCTGCATTGGCAGGCAGATTCTTAACCACTGCACCACCAGGGAAGTCCTACATCCACTTTTAAGGCCTGTTTTTCTATTATATCTCTTCCTTGGCCTCCTCTCCAGAGTCTATCTCTGAAAACCAATGCTATCTTTCAGTATGTGTGTCCCTGCTCTGGACTATAGGCAGGGAGGTGAAAACAGAGAAAGTTTAGGGGTGGGGGCAGGCTTAGAAGCCCTTCTAATGAAGGGGAGAATGTCCCTGCCCAATGCCATTCCCAAAGAGACTTGACCCAAAGCGCCAGGCGACAGGCACAGAGAGTACACAGCCGGGAAATTTTTGCCACTGGACAGGGACATCCTCCATGATTCTGTAGAGTGGTAATTAAGCTCTGTCTTAGGTGACTTAACTGAAGCGTTCCCAAGGGCTTGGTGAGGTCTTAGAGGCAGTGAGTGATGTGCCACGACGCTGGAGTGAGATGAGATGGGCTTGTCCTTCTGGGCCATGTAACGAAGGGCTGCTTTCTTAGCTTCTTTGAATGCCAGTGTCATTGTCTATGAATTAAAAGTAAAGTGAGATGGCATCTTCTCGAGGTTTTTGGAGGCTTAGTGTTTGAAGAAAAAATTCATATGTAATACTGTTCATTGGCGCAAAGTAAGCAGTGAAGTTGTAGTCCTTCCTGTCCTGCCACCGATTTCTAACATAGACCAGTGTGCCTTCCTATGACTCGAGTAAAGGTGGGGTTCTGGTGGTGAGGGAAGGGGCTGGGGCTGTTGCCCATTGTGTAGGCAACCCCAGCACCTCCCCAACATGTGAACAAAAGGAAGATGATGATCATCTTGGGAGAAAGCGTCATCCAAGGAAGAGAAGAGAATTCCCCAAAGTGAATCCTTGATGTCATGCTTCCTTCTCATTTGGGCTTAAGAGGACTCTTGCTTTCTTATTCTGTCCATCCCATGTCCAATCTTCTTATTTTTAAAAAAAATTATCAGAGTGTAGTTGCTTTACAATGTTGTGTTAGTTTCTGCAGTACAGCAAAGTGACTCAGTTATACATATACATGTGTCCACTCTTTTTTAGATTCATTTCCCGTTTAGGTCATTACAGAGTATTGAGTAGAGTTCCCTGCACTATACAGTAGGTCCTTATTAGTTATCTGTTTTATATATACAATCTCCCTTCTTCCTCAAGTTTCTTTTTTACTAAATGTCACCTCCATTCTTGCAGATGCTCAGACTCTCAACCTCTCTCTTTCACTTTCCCACACACTCCATGTCTGATCTACAAGCAAGACCTGTTGGCCTAACCTCCAAGCACTTCCCATCATCTCCACTGTTGCCTTCATCACCCAAACCACCACGATTTCCCTGAACCACTTCAGGACCTGCTAGGTGGGCTTTCTCCTTCTGTGCTTGCCCCCAACCTGCAGCAAACAGGGCAGTTCTTTAAATGTGTAAATCTGATCCTCTGTCTTCCCTCCTTGAAGCCCTCCAATAACTCTTCATTGACTTTAGAATAAAATCTCTGAAGAAATGGAGATGGACTGCAGTCCTCAGCCCCTAAATTATATCTCAAAGGGGAGGACAGTCAGGATCTAAATAAAAGTGGGGAAGACATCAAGGACAATATAGTCACATGACATCAGAGGAAGTAGAAATTCTGGACAGAACAGCTCACTTGAACGAACAAGATGAACAGTGGCAAAGCAACTATTCAATGAACTTGAACAAAGAAGAAAAAATAAAGAGATACAGAATGTTCTGTCTATTAGAGTATATCTAGCTGCAACTCTCAGGACGTTTGGCTAGTGATGCCTTAGACAAATAGGGAATTCCTCCCTCAAGTCACAAGTCAGGAGGTGGGGGTTTGCTTGGCTTGGTTTTGGGCTCATTGACTTCAGGGCTCTGCGATTCTCTCAGCCTTTCCCTTGTGACAGAAAAACAACAACAGGAGCTCAAGCTTCTTGACCTCCCAGTACAGTCAGGGGACACAGGGCAACGCAGGACAGACTCTTCTCCTCAATGACCATCCTCTTGTTACAGAGAATCATTCCTTCCTAGAATTTCCCCAGCACAGTACAGATTTCACCCTAAGTCTCTTTGGTCGGGACTGTATCATAAAACCACTCCAACCCACTGGTTTGTCACATCATGTCCAAGATTAAGAATCTCTGCTCAGGAAATGAATAAGGTTGAGGTTTTGTAAGAAATCCAAGAAAAAAGAGGGTACTGCCCAAAAAGGTGGGCAGCCACCACGTCTGCATAACATGCCAAAAAGGGAGATGAAGAATCCAGTTTGGAAGAAGGCATAATTCTAAAAGAAGAAAATTCCCCACAAGGGAATGCTTCATGTTATAGAAGGACTCATTCAGAACATGAATTACGACAAAGAGAAAGAAACATGCAATAACCAAATGCAGTGTTAAGTCCTAGGTTGGCTCCTAATCTAGATAAAGGGTATTTGTTAGAAAAAAATGGTAATAATATTGTGTTAATATTAATTTCCTGATTTTGATCATTGTACTGTGATTATGTAAGACATTAACATTTGGGGAAGCAGAGTGTGAGGTCTACTGAAATTCTTTGTACTATTTTTGTCACTTTTCAGTAAGTCTAAAATTTTTCAAACTGAAAATTGAAAAATAAAACTTTTCAAAACCAAGAAAATGAAAAGAATAGTATGAGATGGAGGGGTGTTTGCTGGTTTTACCTAAGAACATAAATTGATAAAATACTCTTATTTGTAACTTATAAACAAAATAGGAATGACAAAGAATGGAACTGACAGGACTATAAACTATCTAAGTGGTAATAGAAAAACGTTGGCTATAATCACAATAAACTATAATTAAAAATTAGTGGAAATATTTTAGATATAGAGGACAAAATTTACATATAAAGACTTTGTTAATTTCCTCATCTTTTAAAGCAGGAGTCAGATATTGTACAAAGTTGAAATATGATTATAAAAATAATAACCATAACTCATAAAGATTTTTGTATTCATTTTATTTTAACTTTAGAAGAATCATATAGAAATGATGAGTTCTTCCAGTGGGAAAATACTATGTGAATTTTAGCAATTCCTCAAATTTTACTTCACCCTCTTTTTCTTTGGTTAAAGTGAAAACACTTTAATCCAATTAAAATGTCATAAATACTATGGGGCAGTGTTTCTAAAGTCATCTGTTTCTCTTTGTCTGGCTATCTATCTTTTTTTCTGTCTACCTATCTATTTGTCTATCTGCCTATTTGTCTATCTATCGATCTTGCTGTCAATCTTTCTGTCTGTCTGTCTATATGCAGAGATGGATGTTTTGGGTAGTGTTTACCAATCTATAGCCCTGCTTGTTTGAGTTTGGTGGATTTCTCTTACCTTCTTTGTGCTGCTCTGAATTTTAAAAATTCAGAATTTTTAAAGTGATCATGTGTTTTGTTTCTAAAAAAAACTTAAAAGAATAGATGATTTTAAAAAACAAAACAAGTTACATAGTTCGAGATGTGATACGTAACATTGTTATGTGTTGCATGTTCCAACAGGAATAAAACACTAGGATTTGAAACTGTGATTGTTCCCACTGTCCGCCACCTAGAATGCCTCCTTATTGCCTTTCTTATTGTCCTGCTTCATTCTTTTCTCTGTTTAGCTTCCCTTCTTTTTAGACCCAGTTCAAACAAGGATCTCTCTTTCTCTGTCTCTCCCTCAATTTCTGTGACATTTCATATTATTTTCTCTGTTATGTGGTTGGAGTGGAACCTGTGTTGATGACCCATCTTCCCATTTGCGAACTGTTAGGGCAGGGGCCATGCTCATCTTTTGTAATTCCCATGCCCATCACGATGCTTTGTGCATATTATAAGCTCCATAATTGATCGTCCTGGATTTGAACAGGTGATCTGAAGGCAGGGGAATGTCACCAAGGAGAAAAGAAGATGCAAAACGAGTTTGAACTGAAACACCGGTAATTATAAACATTTGGAGTTTATGGAATACTGGTGACAAAGGTTCCTCACATGCACTCACCTGGAGGATGGATTAGACAAAAGAAGTCCACAGACAGACACACCCAGAACTGAAGGGGGTGCACACAGTCCCTGGAACAGCAGGAGGGCATCAAAATTGGCTTATTTCCTCCAAGTCTTGTGGAAAAGCCTTGCTTAGAGGCACAGTGTGCTGGTCCATCAACAACATGGGAATCCATGTTCAACAGGCCAGCCTTCACACGCCAAAGGCTCTCTGGCATTAGCAAATGGTACTGAAGGAGCAGGCTGCAGCTGGACAAACCAGGGTAAACCCCAGTTCCCTCGCTTCCCAGCAGACTATCCTCCCCATGTCCCATGGGCCCAGCCCTCTTAGGATTCACCTTGTAGGCTTGTTGTGAGGACAAAAACGAGATAATAGCTGAAAGGCAATTACTCCAAGTCTGCACTAAGTAACAGCTGGTTAAGGAAAACTTCAGCCCAATAATTATTATTGTTGACTGGTTCTTCATTGTTGCACTGTTCCTTTGGCTTTAGGTTAAATTCATGAATCCTTTGGTGTCTCTGTTTCCCTAGGGGTGAACTTGGGAATGACCTCTTCTGTAGGTATCAGGTGCTAAGTGCGCACAAACAATTTGTACCAGGAAGCTGAAGTTGGCTCCTGGGCTGCCGGGCTGATGCCTGGTTGGGTGGCTGCCCCTATTCCCCACAGAGTCCTGCTTCCTGATCTCTACAGCAAGCACCAAGGAGTTGGCCTTCCTTCCCAGGGCTGCTTCTTGGTGGAGCTCATAGCTGATGATAAAGTACTTGACAAACATGGCGTGCTGAATGGTATCTTGTTTGAGTCAGAGGTGAGGTGTTGATAAGGAGGAGGATGGCGACACGTTTCTGATACCCAACTTGGGCTCTTACGAACACAGTCTTTCCTGGATATCATGCAGTGCCAAGCACCAGCAAGATTAATCACAGTAATAACCAACATTTATTGAGAGCTTATTCTGCTCCAGACAGTGGGATGCCTGGTGGATTTGACACCACAGGCAGGTCATTTTTAACAACCCACCTTCTGATGCAATTATTTTCAGTATAATCTTGAAATAAAACAAGGAACATTAGTAGTCATAAAATAAACATGAACCTTGAAAACTTTTCTTTTATTGAAGTAGAGTTGATTTACAATATTATGTTAGTTTCAGGTATACAGCAAAGTGATTCAACTATATATATATACATATATTTTTTCTTTTTCAGATTATTTCATTGAAAACTTTTTTTAATATATTTTTTAATAAATTTATTTATTTATTTTTTTGGCTGCATGGGGGTCTTCTTTGTTGGGTCTTCATTGCTGTGTGTGGGCTTTCTCTAGTTGCGGCGAGTGGGGGCTGCTCTTCGTTGTGGTGCACGGGCTTCTCATTGTGGTGGCTTCTCTTGTTTTGGAGCTCGGCTCTAGGCATGCAGACTTCAGTAGTTGTGGAATATGGGCTCAGTAGAGCCATATGTGGCTTACGGGCTTAGTTGCTGCGCCGTATGTGGGATCTTCCTGGACCAGGGCCTGAACCCGTGACCCCTGCATTGGCAGGCAGATTTTTAACCACTGCGCCACCAGGGAAGTCCCTCATTGAAAACTTTTGATTGAACTTTGTATATATAATCATGCCAGCCAAAGTAACAACAATACAATGCAATAAAGGAAATAAGGAATGGATTAATAGTTTTAGTTACATGAATGTATTGTGGGGAAAAAGAAAAAAAATAAATTCTGCAAACTTCACAGAATGATTTGTGCATAAATTGAAGTAAGTCTAGTTCTGTTTTTTTAGCTTTAGAATCTCTTTCCTATCAGTTCCCTTCCCCTCAATCCACTGTTTAAGTGCAAGGGGTGGAGAATCCAGTTCTGCTCGAAGGGACCTCAAACAGTTCTGAACACAAACAATCCTACTCCAGAAACCTGTGTGTGTAGCTGAGTCCATGTATGTACAGGGTCAGCTGTACAACTGGCTGACTATATAACTGCCATGTAAAATCAAACGTTTACTAAAGAATGGATAATTAAAATGTTCTAAATTGAAGCTTACATACATATGATGTGGGCTTCCCTGGTGGCGCAGTTGTTGAGAATCTGCCTGCCAATTCAGGGGACAGGGGTTCGAGCCCTGGTCTGGGAAGATCCCACATGCTGCGGAGCAACTAGGCCCGTGAGCCACAACTACTGAGCCTGCACGTCTGGAGCCTGTGCTCCGCAACAAGAAAGGCCGCGATAGTGAGAGGCCCGTGCGCCGCGATGAAGAGTGGCCCCCGCTTGCCACAACTAGAGAAAGCCCTCGCACAGAAACGAAGACCCAACACAGCCAAAAATAAATAAATAAATTAATTAAAAAATAATAATAAAATAAAAAATACATACATATGATACTGTTAAAACTCAACAGTAACCACAGCAATTTTTAAAAATAAATTTATTTATTTTTAGTTATCTATTTTTGGCTGCACTGGGCCTTCGTTGCTGCGCATGAGCTTTCTCTAGCTGCGGTGAGTGGGGGCTACTCTTCGTTTCGGTGCACAGGCTTCTCATTGTGGTGGCTTCTATTGTTGTGGACCATGGGCTCTAGGCTCGCACAGGCTTCAGTAGTTGTGGTGAGTGGGCTCAGTAGTTGTGGCTCGCAGGCTCTAGAGCGCAGCCTCAGTAGTTGTGGCGCAAGGGCTTAGTTGCTGCACAGCATGTGGCATCTTCCCGGACCAGGGATTGAACCCATGTCCCCTGCATTGGCAGGTAGATTCTTAACCACTGCACCACCAGGGAAGCCCCACAGCAGTTGTTAAAAACTTTTTTAGACCAGCAATATTTTTTTCAGAGAGGAATATTTTATCCGAAACAATGTTTAGAATTACCAATGCATACAATAATTTTAGGTATTGTTGCTTTTAAATTCTCTACAGGCCATGAACCCCTGATGGCTCATTCGCTGGTCCAGGCATTGTTCTTGGGGCACTGCATTCAGTAACTCATTTCATTCTCTTCACTGCTATTATTACCCTCATTTGACAGATGAGACTCAGAGAGGGTGGATCACTTACTCAAGGCCACACAGTTAGTGGCTGGTTGGCTGGGATTTGACTCCAGGCAGTCTCTTCTGTGAGACTTCACTCATGACCAGGGTGGCTGCACTGTCTCCAAAAAACACACATTATGGTTATGTGGCAATAACTCACATTTTCATTGTTCATGTAGGTCTTTTCTTCGTCCTCCCTTTTTTTACTTTTTTTATTATTTAAAAATTTTTTTAATTTACTGGGTTTGTTACTTTATCTTCTTTATTTTTAAAATGTTTCATAACTGCAGTTTATCAAGTTTACAGAAAAAGTACAGACATCAATAAAATGAAATCATGTGCTCACTATCCAGATCATCTTAGTATGTATCTATAGATTAAATAAAATAATATGATATCTCAATTTTCATCACCTTTCTTCCAAGATATAACTATTTCAGTATTTTTTCAAATTAAGTCTAAATTATTTAACATCGTTATACTTTCCCCAAGTGAAAAAATACCTGAGGATGTTTTAAGTAACTATTGTAATCTACCCTGTCTTTACCGTTATAGTTTGCTAGAGACAGTTTATATAATATATGATAAAAAATAATGCTTATTATTTTCAGAGAATGTAGTAAAGTTACTGACATATTTTATCCTTCTTTTTCTTTTTTAGTTTAGAATGCATTTGGGGGAGCACAAATGATCTGAATTGCTGGTTTCCAGAGAGATGCTATAGGAGCTGAGATTGGCAGCCGTGTCTCAATCCCCATTTGAGAAGATGCATTTCAATGAAGAACCTGAATGTACCAGCTAGACTGTAAAAGAAACATGTCAACTGCTTCCTCTGTAAAGACTACTAAAAGCACAGAAAGCAGGGGACACTAATAGAAAAGTTCCAGAAAGGCTTAAGAGCACAACATAGAAAATATCAGATGAATGACTACTTTTGACTCTCCATGGAGTCCCTCGCAAGTAAGGGAAGCCATTGAGTTGTTCCTATGTTTTTGTTTTTACTCCTGTAACCTAGTCATTAAAATTTCCCAGGGGACCTCTGCTCGGTGGCACATAGGCTGAGAGAACAAAAGGCCCTCTTGTTCATCACCCACACACGTCAATGTTTGGCAGCTATAAATCAGGATGTTCAAAAAATGTCTCTTTCCTTGACATAATTCCAAATGTATCCATCATACAGATGGAATCAGCTTCCTGTAATGTAGCATAATCTTGCTTACATTGCTCAAGGCAAGCTTTTTCCAGGAAGCCAGTCCCCTCTCCCCAAAAATAGAGGGGCGCACTCTGTTTCATCTAAATCTCTTTAAATCATCACAGTCTTTGTCTGTGGACCAGATGTTCAATCATTCTTTCCAGCTTAGATTTTAAGGCCTTACAAGAGATAGTGTCGGGGCTTCCCTGGTGGCACAGTGGTTAAGAATCTGTCTGCCAATGCAGGGGACACAGGTTTGAGCCCTGGTCTGGGAAGATCCCACATGCCGCGGAGCAACTAAGCCCGTGCACCACAACTACTGAGCCCGCATGCCTAGAGCCCATGCTCCAAAACAAGAGAAGCCACCGCAATGAGAAGCCTGTGCACTGCAATGAAGAGTAGCCTTTGCTCGCCGCAACTAGAGAAAGCCCACGCGCAGCAATGAAGATCCAACGCAGCCCAAAATAAAAATAAATAAAAAATAAATAACTTAAGAAAGAGATAGTGTCAGCTGGTCAATTCTGTCACATATATAACATACCAGTGACACACAGGACAGATTGGGTAGGTATAGCCTCGATAAACCAACAGAAAATCACTGGTGTTTGGGTGGATGACCAACGTCCATTCAGGCTGAATGATTTTGAAAGAAAACAAATTTTTATTCAGTGACCAATATTAGGCTCCCCAGTTACACCAAGTCATGGACAAACATAAATTTCACTTTTCAGCTGTTTTCCTGGAGCTGAGCCACGAAGTCACGGGCTTTGCACCAAAGGTGGCACATGGAGCCATTACTCACTGGGCAAATAACCCTATCACAGGGCAGGAGAGTGACCCTCTCGTCCGCCACCCCCAGGGCTGCCCTGCCTCCCAAACATAAATGGAAAGAGACCCAAGTGCTGCATCAAAGGCATTAGTTCTTGCGTATGTGTAACTTTTTATGTGTTAGATTTTTGCAATATATGCCAAGTTCTGGCTTGGGTTGAAAATGTGTAAGTAGGTAGCCAGGGCACAAGGGAGATGAGGAAAAAGACAAAGGCACACGGAGGAGCTGGAGTTGATCCTGAATTAATGACAAAATCAAGCTTTTAAAGTCCCTAATTGCTGAATTAAGGAGTGTGTGTGTGTGTGTGTGTGTGTGTGTGTGTAAGTCTGCCTGGATCTCAACAGAAGCGGGATATCAGGTTTTCTTTATTTCCACTAAAGACAAAACAGTAAGGAACTGACAAATCATTTCTCAAAGGATTAGGGTTCATGGCAAAGGGTCATCCTGACGGTGGATATGGTACAAACACTAGGGACGGTTACCCAGGAGAGTTGGGGAATTTCTCTTCCTGGGGCCAAGCCTGGGGGCGGGGGAGGGGGTCGAGAGAGGAGGACTTGCCTCTAGATGATTATTTTGGTGCAGTCTTGGCCTTGAGTGGATGACAAAGCATTCCATCTTCCAAGATCCACTCCATCCTAGGGTTACAACCTCACAAAGACAGAGCAAACTTCTGGTGCCCAGAAAAGTGACACTTTGGTGGGTCCTCTCAACAAGACAGTGTTTGCATTTCCAGGAGGCGTCTAGCTGGTGGTGTAATCGGGGCAGAGCTGAAGCAACAGAAAGTCCTCTTGAAGGAGGTTGGGTTTAGCATCTGCCCAGTGTCACTCTTCAGAGAAGCCCATGCTGCCCTTCCAAAGGTGTTCAGTCATCTTGACAGCATTCTTGGTCAGCAGGTATTATTATGATAATACCTTGAGTTTATTTAGCACCCTGCGCCCTTTCAGGCGAGGTCAAAGCCAGTTCGGAAGTCAGTCAACAACATTTATTGAAGTCTCTTAGTGTGTAGAGCTGTGTATTAAATCACTGTCAAGCCCCCTCCAGGCCCGTCCTCACCACACACCAGAATCACCTCTGGGGCTGTGGGCCCAGAGCACACACAGCCGCCTGTTCCCTCCGCCCCCCTCCCCAGGCTGCAACCCCCGCCTCGTTCTCATTCATCGGCTTTTATTGGCTCATGTTTACTTAAGGTTGTAGCAGACCTGTCTCCATACACACTTGGAGATTTCTCCCCTGCACATTCTGTCTCTGTCTGTCTGACAAGTCACAAATATCCTCTCTGGGGTTCCAGCTGCCTAAGCTGCCCACGTAGTTAGGAAAGCAGGAAGCACAGGATGCACAGAAATGAAAAAGAGCAAACTGGCAAGTAAGTTAACTTGACGGTTTAACCCAAGAAAAGGAGGCGGCTTTCTGAGGGCCTGTCCACCCACCCCATGAGTGGATGATGGACTTTGGCCCAAATCCTCAAAACCCTGCATCTTTCACGGGATAACAGGAACGGGCCGGGCTCTGGGGGAAGGAATATATGTTGGGACACTTTTCAAATGACACAGGAAATACGATTACCCCCAAATTAGACAATTGAACCAGGCAAAAAGAAAAAAAATGTGTCTCCAATGATCATGTAGCCCAAGGATGACATCCATTTTCATTTTGATGAATTTCCACTACATTCATTGTTTCTCTGTGTGTGTTTCTTGGTGTAACTAAAACTGTATTATCCAAAATAAAACTATTTTATGTACATGTTGTAACATGAAGTAAATGATCAAATTTCTGACAGCCCTTTGAACTTCTCTGTTTACCCACATATAATGTGGATAGAATATGCATTACATTTCTAATGCTGGGCTCCAAGAAACACTGGCATTAACTGAACAATATTCAAGTGCCATGTTGAAAAAGAATTCAGTTTTATGACAAATTATGAAATGCCAGAATAGAAGTTGATTTCATTTCATGAGATGCGTACATTACTTTTGTTTCTTTTTGTGTTACTTTTCTAAGTAACACACACACATAAACAAGTAAGTTGTCATTCGTTTTCACATAAAGAATATTGTTTTCCTGGTGTTCTGAGGTTAGTAATTGCCATGAACTCCGACTAGCCAAGATTCCTAAAAGAGTGGCCTAGATGTCAATGTCGTGAGTTTCTCATGTAAAACACCACCTGGATCCAGACAGTTCAGGACTGGAGTGGAAACTCTGTAAAGTCTTCCAGGACCCAAGTTTCTCTGTCTGCAAGACCCAGGATGGCACCCCTTTGTCATTCTAGGCAGCAGGAATGCGGGAGAAGGAGGAAGGACAATCTGGTCCCTGCCAGAAAATCAGATTTAAAAATCATTATTGATTGAAATTGTTAGAAAATTCCAAGACTTCATTCTAATCAGTCTGCATTTATTTTTCTATTCTGCACTAACAGAACAGTCAGGGGTGTGGGTGCTCCAGCTCCGTGTCTCAGTATTTTAATACTCATGGTGTGAGAGGCCCCCCAAGGAGCGGAGAGGGTGCCAGGAGCTCTAGGCTGGGGACGTGAGGGCCAAGTCGGGTGCATGAGAACTTGGACAGTGATGAGCTCCCCTTTCTCTTTGTCCCCTCAGAATGGCAAGAAAAAAAAGTTCTTGGAGACCGTTTTGCCAAAATAAAAGGAACATACAAATAGTCTTTGATGTGTATTAGCATTAATTTAGCTTTCCCAGTGTGGGATATTTAATACTTAATTTGGAGCATTAATAAGTTGGAATTTTATTTGTCATACACCAAACTGTAAAGAGATCTAACGCCCTAACATTTCCTTAGGATAGTTCCTCTTGTTAGAAATAAGTAATCAGCATTTTCACGCCTGTATATTCAGCTTTCTCTTTGGCACAGTGTAAATGCCAGGCCTACCTCATGTACTTATTTATATGTTTTTTCACTGGACGGGTATTTTTTGAGAAACTGCTATGGGTCGTAGATTGGCTTTCTCAGGAAACAGATCTGAGACAGAGTTTATCATATATGATGCTTATGAAGGAGAAGCCTCTGGATGGACCGCCTGTGGAAGGAGGAGGCTGGGGCAGGCAGAGGGAGGCGCTGAGGTCGATGCAGGCTCGGCCAACCCCAGGAAGACCGAGGGGCCAGAGTGGCCCTTCAGGTTGCTCAGGATCAAGATGGCTGCGCCTTTGTACCCTATGGCCATCAGTCACTGGGTCTCCCTGGGAATGAGCATGCCCTTGGACTGGGCAGTTCCCTGCAGGGTCCCCTTGCTGTATTTGTTAGGGTAGCTTAGTGAACCGTAAGAGCTGACCAGAAGTGCATTTCTCTCTCATATAACTGTCCTTATGGGATTAGCCTATGTGGTAGGGCCCGGGTTCTCTCTGTCTTGTTCCTGTGCCATCCCAAGGTCATTGTTGACAGCTGCACGGTCAAAGCCCCACAACTGCTCTGGTCAGGTTTCAACAGTGGGGAAGTGCAGTGCAGAGGGTGCAGCCTGAGGCTCAGACCCAGCGCCATGCTCATCACTCCCCCTTCGCTCGGGCCCTGAGTCACGTGGCCACCTGTAGCTGCTGTGATTCAGGAAATGGGGAGCCAGGAGTGGTCTGGCTGCAGTGACCGAGGGAGGACCCGTGAGACCACCGTGCTGAGTCTCAATGCAATGGACGTGTTAGGGGCAACACAAGAGCCCCTCACCCCAACTCTTAGTTGCAGCAGGACCTGGAGGGAAGAGCCCCAACCTCAGACCCACAATAAAGTTTGCTTCGCTAGGGAAAAAAAAAAAGGACTTCCCTGGCGGTCCAGTGGTTAAGACTCCACCTTCCAATGCAGGGGGTGTGGGTCCAATCCCTGGTCGGGAAGCTAAGATCCCACATGCCTCGTGGCCAAAAAACCAAAACGTAAAACAGAAGCAGTATTGTAACAAATTCAATAAAGAATTAAAAAACTGTCCACATAAAAAAATATATTCAAAAAAAATCTTTAAAAAAAAAGAATAAAGTAGCTGGCATTAAAAAAAAAAAAAAAAAAAAGAACTGTCACAGTTCCACCACTGTGGAGGAAGGACAAACGGCACTGTGGACAGTAGCGGTCGTGGTGCCAGTGGGTCACGGCAGCCCGTGTGGGCGCTGTGAACAGATCCCTCAGGGATTTCCATCTCACAGACTGTGTGCTTCCCGCAGGTCACTGTGATACAGCAGTGCCTGGACCCTGCTTGTTCACCTTGGCTGCGTCCTGGTACCAACGGCTCAACTTTGAACTTGCTCTTGCTTAGCCAGCCCCACGCTGGAGCTTCTGATTTTATTGGTCTGGCTCCTGGCCCGAACACTGGGATTTTTAAATCTTCCCAAATCATTTTTGGTATCACCAAGGTTAATAGCAGCTAGTTTAGCAGGAAAAATGAGCTTCTGGATCAATTAGGCATGTGTGTGCGTGTGTGTGTGTAAGCAACTTTCTCCTCAAATTTTGGCTAATAGCTCAGGTGAAATGGCCATGAAGGTGGATCTGGCTCTGGGAAGGACTTGATTCAGAAACAGAAATAAAGTCACCAGAACACTGGGGGCCCTCCTCCCCCATGTCCCCAATCCTTCTGTCCTTCCTAGCTGTCTCTCCTCCGTGTCTGTCCCCTTCCAGCCTGGCTAAGATAGTAAGATGTTATCAGCTAGGCTCCTCTTTGGATCTAATCCAGCAGGAAAATAGAAGGGCTTCCTTTTATCCTTTTTGGTTTGTTTCCAAAGATGCCATATATATAAAAGAATGAATGTGATGGATATGTATAATTGAAAGTGTAATAATAAAACTGAGTCCTATGCATCTAGCACACAGGAAAGGAAACAGAATATCAGCCATGCTTTAGAGACCCTGATCTGCCACCGTCCCCACCCACTCCATGCGGAGCGTACAGGAAATGCAGCTCATCTATTGCTTACTTCTGTGCTGTTTTTAACTTTATCTAAATGGACCCATGCATATATATTATTCTATAAGTGATTCTTTAACACAAAGTGGTGTTTCTCAAATTCACCCACACTGATGCATCTCTCTGTGGTTTATTTTCACTGCTGTATACTATTACATTGTATGAATTTACCTCAATTTATTATCCATTCTCTGTTCCGTGGACATTTGGGTTTCCATATTTTTTCACTATTATTATTAATGCCATGGCAAACATTCTTATATGAATTTCTCCAAGGCATTTAACAAAGAGTGGATTTACTGGGATATAGGAAAGCAATGGACATTTGACCACCAATCCTGTTTGGAAGGACATACGCCTTCAAAAAGATGCATAGTGACTTAGAGTCTTAGATTTTCAACAAGTGTATGTAATAATAGGAACAGTTCAAGTGGAGATTTGTGTAGGAAGAGGCGGACACACCTCCCAACAGCCTAGCATCCAGAAACAGTATTTAAAGAAAAGATGCTCTTTGTTTTGAACAGAATGTGCTCTGGTCTGTGAAGTAACTCCGTAGCACTAACCATGTATGAAAAGGCATAATAGGGAATTATCACAATGACACTGGGTAATATTTACTCAGCTATTTGAAGGACTCTATAGCTGAATCTTTGCTAATTAGATTCTTAATTCATGAAAAATATTTTCAGAGGATTTAATGATCTGGATAAAGCATAAGTGCAGTGTGTGGTTCACACATTTAAATGGCCCCTCAAAAATTGAGGGAGATGGGCCTGGGACATTTATGTCACCCCAAACCCATTTGGCCTGCCAAAATCAGAACCGTGCCCTCAACTTCTGTATTTCTATCCTATCAAGTGATAGGGACTCCACTTGAAAAAAAATAATTTGTAAAAAAATAAACTCTCTCAGCTATTTTATTGTTTACTAGAGTTATACCAGTCCAAATAATTCTCCTTTAATTGGGTTTGCTGGAGAAAAACAAAGGGAGGGGTAGGAATAGAGAAGACATGAATTCTTATAAATACTCTTTTTATTTTATTGAGGCAGGTTTTCCCTTAAACGTTTAGAAGCCACCCTCTAGTTGTTCAAGAAACCAGGGAATTCTGGACAAGGGAGAAATTTGCCACCTCCTTGGGGATGGCGATGTCCCTGTGGTCAGCAATTGTGTCCTGTGTGTTACTGTCTCTCCAGGGGCTGGACAAGGAGAGCCAAGGAGGAACCGGTCCTTTGGGGCTGTGCTGCATTTGACAGCACTGGGATGCTCTGAGGAGGAGACAGACTTCGAGGGTGTTTCCAAAGGAAAATGAGCCCAGAGAAGTGGGATTTAATTAGAGCTAAAGAGCTTTTGATGGGGATAAAACCTTCCTTTTGTCAGAGAATGGAACGTTGGAATGGGTATGCAACAGATTTGCAATTATTAGTCACAGAGAGGGACAGGGCTGTCTGTCCCTCTGTCCAGAGAGTGGCAGGAAGGAGTGATGCTCGCGTGGTTGTCCTGTACATGGTGGCGTGGCCACACTAGCTTGTCTCTCCTGGTCCCTCCAGACTGTTTCAGTTCATGAGGCATCTAAGAGTGCCCCGAGGGGATGCACGCGATCCCTAGTTATTTCATTTTCAGAACCCGTAACATTTCTCTGTCTCTTGACCTTCTAAACACCATCGTTTCCCACTTCTTATGCATCTATAAAATGTGTCACCCCAGGCATTTTTATGCTAATGCAGTTGTTAATGGTGCTAGACAGGAAATATTTTCTTCTCCTTCACGGACTATTTTGAGTTCCCTCTAAGATAAAAAGCTACCAATGACATATATACACTACCAAGTGTAAAACAGATAGCTAGTGCGAAGCAGCTGCATAGCACAGGAAGATCAGCTCGATGCTTTGTGTCCACCTAGAGGGGTGGGATAGGGAGGGTAGGAGGGAGACACAAGAGGGAGGAGATATGGGGATATATGTATACATATAGCTGATTCACTTTGTTATACAGCAGGAACTAACACATTATTGTAAAGCAATTATACTCTAACAAAGTTGTTTTAAAAAAAGCTACCAATGAGATACACACACATACACCCTTATAGCTATATGGTTATTTTATGTAACATGTGTGTGTATATATATATATATATATCTTTTATATCTAACATCTATCTATCTTTTGATTTCTAGGATTTCTAGGATTGATGAGCTTATAGTTAGTAGGCTGTAATTTAAGAGTCAGTTTGGCTAAACATGGTTAATTTAGGGGTTTTTTTCATGGGCATGAGAAATTATTTCTTCATCCTCTGTTGTATAGTTTAATGAATGACACTTGTTGAATTAAACTTGTTGTCTGGGTGATTAAAATGATAAGTTGACCATTCATTCCAATCTTTTTATCAGGTGAAAGAAAATAAGGAAACAGCGTCATGTGATGACCTGAAGAAATGCTGACTGACTGGGACCCAGCGGTAACCTGGCAGTGGCAGGAGACTGCTCTGGGATTTTCTCGCTTACTCACCTAGGAGATGTTCTTTCCTCCTATGCATTTATATATAAATGTATGAAGATGTAGCAGAAAAATAAAATGAAATTAACATTTGGAGCTGGGTTTTCTGTGTTAGTTCTGGTCCTCTTTAAGGAAGCATCCTTGGTAAGGCCAGCCGACGTGTGCCCATCTCTTCTCCCCACAAATCCCCATCATAATTATTTGTTGTCCTATAGCTGTGCATGCTGGAATCAGGGCTGGCATGGGACAATCAAACAAAGTGCGGGCGTGTTTGGCAGGGGCTGGGATGTGAATACACACGCTGCAGAAAGGCCAGCTGGGCCCTGCCACCTGTCACTCCTGGTGGGGCTGTTTGCTTGGATCACCCCCAATGTTGGGGATGACTAGATGCTGCTTGGAGAGAAAAATGAAGCCTTGGCAAAATGTTTTGACATCATGAAGGTTTTGGCAATTCACCTGGTTATTTCGTTTCTCTCGTGACCTTTTACACTTGAATATTTTCCCTTTCTCAAACATTTGTTTTCAACTCTCCATAAACACTGTGATTTTATGTACATTATTACTCTTAGGGTAGAGCATTCAACGAAAGGCTGGGAGTAGGTTTTGCTCAATGGTAAAAAGGAACCATCACTTCAATAACTGGAAAGACAAAGTTCTGAGTGTGAGATTTCTGAAATATTGCCCTCTTTCAATAAAGCTTGCTTGATTTTTAGTCATAGTGAAATTCATGCTCTGGACCTCTTCATTTTCTTCAGTTTGTCTGGAAGATTAAAGAAGAGAATCCTGAAGAGAGGATTAAAACTATGAGCCAGGAAATGAGGCTTCAATGCTGGAGCCATGGAAGTTTGAGGCTTACCTGACATGACTTGTGTTCACAGCCGACTTGGTAAGTCAAATATGGGAAAACCAAAAGGAACTCAAATACGAGAAATGCTGGGAGGCTTATGACTCCACAGACCGTCACTACCTTTCGTATTCTCCTTGAGGACTAGACGCCAGATGCCACCTACACAATCCTTTCTTTTTTTATATAAAGTGCATTTAATCAACACAGTAATATGATCTTTCAACATAAACTGAGGAAAATATTAACCAGGTAAAAACATCACCAACATTTTTGGCACTTAAAGGTTAAAATATGAAACCTAGGTGTATTTCCCATTGTTCTTTCTCTTTAGTCAGTGAGAAATTCTTAAACAAAACGCTTTTCCCCTCTTTTTCCAGGAGTTTTATTTAAGGTGAGAGAGGCCAAATAATGAACTTGAATCCTCTGCACTGCAAGTGTGTGAAATAATTCCAGCTTTGCTTGAAGGCACAGAGTTTCAACTGAGATTTTTTTAACAGTCTCTGTTTTTATTTAACATGATCATTTATCCCCGGAAGGAGACAGAAGGGGAAAGGTGCCCTGTTCTGAAAATGGATGCAACAGCTATCGGTACATAGCTGCTTCCAACACGTTTAATTTCTGTGTAAATGAATTAAGGACCAATCCTGAAGCTCTCTCTACGACCGTGGATCCCAAAGGATGATTTTTACGACACTCACCCGAGATGTTAAGTACCTGTTACTTAAAAAAGGGTTCCATGGTAGAGTGTCAACCAAGATTAAAGGGCATCCTTGCTGCCCTGAGATTGCTCCGTATTAGGATGTGTAAATGTGCCTGTGACCACCCAGAAGAGGCTGCATTATCCTCCACACACATAGCCAAATAATTTTACCACCCCCAACACATGCATACCACCACTTCAGAGAGCGTGCTTTGGGAAAAATGAATGTGTACGTATCATTAAACCATAGTGCAATCTTATCTCCTAGGACGTAACTTCTATTTTACTTTTATTTTCACATTTTTACTCTTTCATGGCCGTCCTCACATTCAAAACTAAATTTCCCCAGAAATATTGGTAGGCTATAGCAGGGTCAGTCAGACGTCTGTGCTTGTGATCACTAGGGCTGCAGGTCGGGACTCTCAGATGGAGGATCCATGCATGGATCTGGGATTCTGAATGTGGAGAAACTCCCAACGTAGTTGAAAATCAGCTCTTTCACTAAAGAAATTTTCCTTTGGAAGTTTTCATTAAATCACTTGTCTCCAAGTCTCTGTATATACTGTGTTATTTAGCAGATGCTATCCTTAGGCTTTGAACAGAGAGGGAAACAAAGTAGAAGCTCTTAAAACTATAACTGCGTGTGACTTTTAAAAATAACAGCCACCTCTCCAAAGAGATTTCAGAAGAAGTTTGTAATAACATATTTTGGGGTTGCAGCGAGGACCAGAGGAAGCAGTGTGAAGATGCAGTGCCGCATAGGATGCAGGGCCTAGTAAACATCAGTGTGTGACTGTCGGAGGCTATGACATAGTGAAGACACTTGCCTATGACGAGTGCACCTCGCCTTGCACTGACATAGGAAACATGTCTCAGGGAAGATGAATTTGGAACAACCTATAAGCAAAATGACTGTGGGGTTTATGAAAAAATATGAAAAGACCGAAAAACAAAATAAATAGCATGCATCTGTTGACTGTTCGCTGTAGCTCAGGTGATCTCCTTGGTGTGGGTACCACAGCCTCGCACATTTAGTTAGGTAAACACGATGCACAGGGGCCCGAAGCCGTCTCCGGAAGCGGACAACTGGCATCGAAAGCCAAAGATGGCATCATTCCTAACGTGAGTACCTCACCCTCTGATTTCATTTTTAAGTGTTTGCTTATTGTCTCTGAACAGTTTCGTTGGGTGTTTCACAGATGTTTAATCTCAGCAGGTGGGTCTACATCCCCAGCGCATTTCCAGGCAAGGCTGTTAAATGCACACTCTGCCTGCCTCACACACAGCTCCTTAAGTTGGTCCCAGGAGCAGTGTCAGAGACGTTGGGGTGCCCAGGATTCACGGGGGAGGGGCCCTTGGGAGGAGGGGGGTCATGAGGAAGCAAAGGTGTGGTCTCAGGGAAAGTCTAAGACAAAGAATAAAGCAGCCTCAAGGGATAGAAGATGCTGGGGTTAGGATCTCCCAGAGGAGGTGACAGATAAGCAGGGACCAGATGAAGTGAATATCTGGGCACAGAGCGTTCCAGACCAAGGAGGCAACATATGCAAAGGCCCTGAGGTGAGCGCCTGCTTGGGGTGTTAGAAGACCAGCAAGGAGACCAGCTGCGCTGGAAGAGAAGGAAGCAGAGAAGAGTTAGGGGAGACAGGACAGAACAGAAAACACAGGGCCCACTGGGCTGTGGTGGGGACAGGGGCTCCACCCCGGTCGCTGAGGGCACATGATTGCCTGTGTGGCCCTCGACTTCCCCAAGTGCCAGACTTGTTGTCTGTAAAATAAGATAAAGCACCAATGTTCTCCCGAGCCCGAGGGTTCTATGATTCCAGAATGATGGACCTGGCATTTCATGCCTCATTTCCTCACCTGTCAAATGAGGATGGGTTGCTTTTAAGCCTGAAGAACAACTAATGGGCCCTGTGGACTCCCCAGAAGACCCACAGTATTGTCGTAGAAGGAGGGGGATGGTTTTTAAGAGGGCAGGGTCCCTGAGGAAGCAAGCTGAGGGGCTCGGCATTGCAGGGCCCGTGCTGGGGTGCAAGGCAATCACAGGTGGCTGTCCCTCCTGCCTTTAAATCTGAGCATAAATGGAGGCTCACAGCCGTTTGATCTTAAGATTCTGGGGTAGCAAAGAGATAAGCCAAAGAAGAGAGCATTTGGGGTGGCCACACACAGAACACGTGGTCTAGCAAAAAATAGAAGAAATTTGTTATCGATCTTTCAGTAGTGTAAGAGGAATTCCTCCCTGCTGGAGGAATTAATTATTGGACCCCCTTGCAGTGTGCAGTGGGGTAGAATTGAAGAGGAAAGAAAGATAAAACAGCTCACAAAGCTCCCATCTTTTAATGTAAGATTGTAAGGTTGCAAGTGAGATCTAGCAAGACCGTGAAGTGTTTCTGTAACATGATCATTTTTATTGAGATATAATTCACATACCATTAGGTTTATCCTTTTAAAGTGTAAAATTCAGGTTTTTTGGATATTCACAAAGTTGTGGGAACATCGCCACTAATTCCAAAGCACCCCCACCACTCCAAAAAGAAACTCCTTACCTATTAGTAGTCATTCCCCAGCCCCCCATTCCCAGCCTCTGGAAACCAGTCATTTACTTTGCCTGTTCTGAACATTTCCTATAAATGGAATCATACAATATGTGGCTGTTTGTGGCTGGCTCCTTTCACTCATATTTTTTAAGGGTCTATACGTGTTGTAGTATGTATCTCTACTTCATTCCTTTTTATTGCTGAATAATATTCCATTGCATGGATAGGCAGCATTTTGTTTATCCGTTTGTCAGTTGATGGACATTTGTATTTTTTCTACCCTTTAGCTATTATGAATAAAGCTGCTATAAATATTCGTGTATAAGTATTTGTACTGACATTGTTTTTGACTTTTTTCATGTGCTTATTGGCCATTTGTATATCTTCTTTGGAAAAATGTCTGTTCAAGTCCTCTGCCTGTTTTTTACATTGCATTACTTGAGTTGTAAGAGTTCTGTAGACACAGGCCCTTGTCAGATATGTGATTTTCTCCCATATGTGGTTGTGTTTTCATTCTCCTGATAGTGCCCTTCGCAGTGCAAAACTTTCAGCCTTGGTGAAGTCCATCTACGTATCTATGTTTTTCTTTTGTTGGTCGTGCTTTAGGTGTTGTGTTTAAGAAAGCAATGTCTAATCAAGGTCACAAAGATTTATACCTATGTTTTCTTCTAACAGTTCTATAGATTTAGCTCTTGCATTTAGGCCTTTGACACATTTTGAACTAGTTTTTGTATACACTGTGAGGTAAGGGTCCAGCTTCATCCCTTTGCATATGCTATCTGATTGAACCAGCACCATCTGTTGAAAAGACTTCTTTCTTACCCCATTGAATATCATACTACTGTTAAAAGTCAACTGACCATAGGGACTTCCCTGGTGGCACAGTGGTTAAGAATCTGCCTGCCAATGCAGGGGACAAGTGTTCCAGCATGGTCCAGGAAGATCTCACATGCCACGGAGCAACTAAGCCCGTGAGCCACAACAACTGAGCCTGCACTCTAGAGCCCACGTGCCACAACTACTGAAGCCCACTCACCTAGAGCCCAGCTCCACCACAAGAGAAGCCACTCAACATCACTAATCATTAGAGAAATACAAATCAAAACTACAATGAGGTATCACCTCACACCAGTCAGAATGGCCATTATCAAAAAATCTACAAACAATAAATGCTGGAGAGGGTGTGGAGAAAAGGGAACCCTCTTGCACTGTTGGTGAGAATGTAAACTGATACAGCCACTATGGAGAACAGTATGGAGGTTCCTTAAAAAACTACAAATAGAACTACCATATGACCCAGCAATCCCACTACTGGGCATATACCCTGAGAAAACCATAATTCAAAAAAGAGTCATGTACCACAATGTTCATTGCAGCTCTATTTACAATAGCCAGGACATGAAAGCAACCTAAGGGTCCATCAACAGACGAATGGATAAAGAAAATGTGGCACATATATACAATGGAATATTACTCAGCCATGAAAAGAAATGAAATTGAGTTATTTGTAGTGAGGTGGATGGACCTAGAGACTGTCATACAGAGTGAAGTAAGTCAGAAAGAGAAAAACAAATACTGTATGCTAACACATATATATGGAATCTAAAAAAAAATAAAATGGTTATGAAGAACCATAGGACAGGAATAAAGACACAGACATAGAGAATGGACTTGAGGACACGAGGAGGGGGAAGGTTAAGCTGGGACGAAGTGAGAGAATGGCATAGACTAATATATACTACCAAATGTAAAATAGATAGCTAGTGGAAAGCAGCCACATAGCACAGGGAGATCAGCTCCATGCTTTGTGACCACCTAGAGTGGTGGGATAGGGAGTGTGGGAGGGAGGGAGACCCAAGAGGGAGGAGATATGGGGATATATGTATATGTATAGCTGATTCACTTTGTTATAAAGCAGAAACTAACATACCATTGTAAAGCAATTATACTCCAAAAAAGACTTAAAAAAAAAAAAAAAAAGAAAAACAAGAGAAGCCACCACAATGAGAAGCCTGTGCACCACAACGAAGAGTAGCCCCCGCTCACCGCAAGTAGAGAAAGCCTGCATGCATCAAAAAAAGACCCAACACAACCAAAAATAAATAAATAAATAAAATTGATTATTTAAAAAAAAGAAAACATCAATTGACCATAAATATGATATGTTTTTTTCTGGACTCTCAATTCTATTCTTTTGACCTATGTGTCTATCATTATACCAGTACCAGATGATCTGGCATACTGTCGTTTTGTAGCAAGTTTTGAAATTAGAAATGAAAGTCCTTCAACTTTGTTCTTCTTTTTCAAGATTGCTTTGGCCATTCTGGATACCCTGCATTTCCATATGAACTGTTGCAGCTTGTCAATTTCTGCAAAAGAGGAAGCTCAGTCCTAATAAGCATTGTGTTGATTCTTCAAATCAGTTTGGGGAGTACTGCTACCTTAACAATTTTTAAGTCTTCCAATTCATGAACATAGCACATCTTCCCATATATTTAGTCCTTGTTATTTTCCTCTAACATTGTTTTGTTGTTTTTAGTGTATGTTTTGCACTTTTCGTAAAATTTATTTTCATGTATTTATTCTTTTTAGTGTTATTATAAAAGGAATTATTTTCTTAATTTCATTTTCAGATTGTTCATTGAAGTGTATGGAAATACAATTAATTTTTGTATATTGATCTCATTTTCTATAACCTTGCTGAACTTTTTATTTGCTCTAGTCATATTTTTGTGTATTTCTGGGGATGTTTTACATAAAAGATCATGCCCTCTTCAAATAGAGATAGTTTTATTTCTTCCTTTCCAAACTGGTTGTTTTTGTTTCTTTCTCTCACCTAATTTCCCTGGTCAAAACCTCTGGTACATTATTAAATAAAAGTGGTGAAAGCAGGTATCCTTTTCTTGTTCTTTCTTTTCATAAACATTCTTTATTATCTATTTATTTATTTATTTTGGCTGCGTCAGATCTTAGTTGTGACATGCGGGATCTTTGTTGCAGGTTTCCTCTTCTCTAGTTGTGCCGCTCAGGCTCCAGGGCGTATGGGCTTTGTAGGTGTGGTGCCCGGGCTCTCTAGTTGAGGTGCGAGAGCTCAGTAGTTGTGGCATGTGGGCTTAGCTGCCCTGCGGCATGTGGGAATCTAGCTCCCCGACCAGGGATCGAACCTGTGTCCCCTGCATTGGAAGGCTGATTCTTTACCGCTGGACCACCAGGGAAGTCCCCCTTGTCTTGTTCTTGATCTTAGGGGGAAAGATTTTAGTCTTTCATCTTTAATATGACATTAAGTGTTTGTTTTGTGTAGCTGTCTTTTATCATGTAGAGAAAGTTTCATTCAATTCCTAGTTTACTGAGGTTTTTTATTTTTATTATTTTAAATTAATTTTTGTGGTCACGCTGTGGGCATGTGGGATCTTAGTTCTGCAACCAGGGATTGAACCCATGCCCCCTACAGTGGAAGCTCGGAGTCTTAAACACTGGACTGCCAGGGAAGTCCCAATTTTGTTTTGTTTTGTTTTAATATGAAAGTGTATTGGGGGTTTTCAGAGGCTTTTTCTGTATCTGTTGAGATGGTCATGTAGTTTTTGTCCTTTATTCAATTACTAAGGTGTATTACATTGATTGGATTTCTTCTGTTGAACCACCTTCCGTTTCTGGGATAAACCTCAATTAGTCATGATGTATAATTCTTTTTATATTTTGTTGAATTTGTTTACTACTATTTTGTCGAAGCTTTTTTTCATTCATAGCCATAAGGCAAATTGACCTGTAGTTTTATTTCCTTGGGATATTTTTGTAAGGCTTTGGAATCAGGGTAACAGTGACCTCATAGGATAAGGTGGTCAGTATGCCCTCCTCTTATTATTTTTTTTTGGAAGAGTTTTTGAAGAATTGATGTTAACTCTTCTCTATTCATTTTGTTGAATCCATCAGTGAAGAAATCTCGTTCTGGATTTTTCCTCATGGGTAGTTATTATTATTATTATTATTATTATATTATTATTATTACTATTTCAATCTCTATTTTTTATAGGTCTATTCAGATTTTCACTTCTCATTTGGACATTTTTAATAGTTTGTACCTTTCTGGTAATTTTATTTAGGTTATCTAATTTATTGATGTGCAATTATTCATAGCATTTCCTTACACTTCTTTTTAATTTCAGTGAGGTTGGTAGTAGTGGCCCCTGTTTAATTTCTGATTTTAGCCCTTTTTTTTTTCTTATTGACCAGTTTAGCTAAAAGTTAGTTCATTTTTTGTTGATCTTCTTAAGGAACCAATTTTTGGTTTGACTTTTTCCCTACTGATTTTCTATTCTCTATTTTATTTATTTCTGCTTTAGTATTTCTTTCCTTCTTCTTGTTTGGGGTTTAATTTGCTCTAATTTTTTTTTTTTGTATTTTTAAGGTGGAAGGTTATTGGCTTGAGATTTTTCTTCCTTTTTAACATAGGTGTTTACAGCTATAAATTTTCCTTTAAGAACTTCCTTAGTATCGCCCTGTAAGTTTTATTATGTTGTGTTTTATTTCTTTCATCTCAAAGAATTTTCTAGTTTCCCTTGTGATTATTTCATATTTAATCCATTTTTTATTTAGAAGTGTCTAAATAAAAAATCCACATATTGGTGAATTTTCCACATTTTCTTCTATTATTAATTTCTAATTTTATTCTTTTGCCATCAGAGAACACACTTTTTGTGACTTCAATCTTTTAAAATTATTTTAAAAGCTTATTATATGACCCAATATGTGATTAGTCTTGGAGAATGTTCCATGTGCACTTAAAAAGAATGTGTATTCTATTGTTGCTGGATTGAGTGTTCTACAGATGTATATTAGGTCCAGTTGTTTTATAGTGTTGTTCAAGGCTTCTATTTCCCTATAGATCTGTCTAATTATTATATCTATTATTGAAAATGAAGTATTGAAGTAGAAATTCTCCCCTGACTTCCAATTTCCCTATCTCCTTTCTGTAATCTATTTTTCTCTAAACATTTATTGCCATCTGATAATTAGGTAGTTTACCTTCTTACTGATGATTTTTCCAACAAGATGCCAGCTCCATAATGGCTCCTAGGTCTGTTTAGTTATTTTCTTCATCTTCACTGTCTAGAAGAGTGCCTAGTACATAGTAGGTATACAATAAACAGGTGATGAATGGATAATGGTTTCTTAAATTTTCACACTACCCTCTGGAGGTTGAACTATGATAAGACTTTTTAACTATAAATTACTATATAAAGGTTAGTATTAACTAGATAGTATTTAGATCTATTGAGAAGAGCACCTGTGATGAGGATAAATTGTGAACTTCTGCTAGAATAGAAAACAAAACCAACTGAGCATTCCTGGTCCTGCCTGTGGGTCTGAGCCCAAATATCAGGACCCCTGCTCTCTGGACTTTGACACCTCTCTTGTCATTCCCAGAAAAATGGGTTTGACACATTGATATGTCCTACCAATCACAAATTATACATTTATCTTGTAAGTCTGCCTTCTAGTTGTCACTTAAATACTTGCAGCGCGCCCCTCCCCCCTTAAGACGTTAACCTCGATGTCCCCAGCTGGACTCCATCCCCACTTGCTTCTTTGTTGGCTGGTTCTCACCCACCCTCCACATCCCAGCTTATACGTTAGTCTTGCAGAAGCCTCTCCAACTGCCCCATCTAACCTGCCCCCTACTTCCTCACTATCTTATCATCATGTGTGTTTTGTTCCTAGCGCACACCTCTAAAACACAATTTGTAGTTACTTCATTTACTTATTGGTTTACATGTTTATCATCTGTTTTCACAGAGTGGAATGCAAGCTCTTTGAGATCAGAGACACTGTTTCAGTGCCTGGCCATTTGCATTAGCTCAATAATTATTTATTGAATCATTGAATGAACCCAGGCCTTCAGAAATGATTCCTTGTTATACACCAGTGTCACAAAACACTTTACCTGCAAGTGACTTTTTAAAATTTTTATTGAAGTATAGTTGATTTACAATGTTGTGTTAATTTCTGCTGTGCAGCAAAGTGATTCAGTTTTATATATATATATATATATATATATATATATATATATTCTTTTTCACATTCTTTTCCATTATGGTTTATTATAAGATATTGAATATATTTCCCTGTGCTATACAGGACCTTGATGTTTATCCATACTATATATAATACTTTGCATTTGCTAATCCCAAACTTCCAGTCCTTCCCTCCCCACCCTCCTTTGCAATCACAAGTCTGTTCTCTATGTCTGTGAGTCTGTTTCTGTTTCGAAGATATGTTCATTTGTGTCATATTTTAGATTCCACATATAAGTGATATCGTATGGTATTTGTCTTTCTCTTTCTGACTTACTTCACTTAGTATAATAATCTCTAGGTCCATCCATGGTGCTGCAAATGACATTGTTTCACTCTTTTTTTATGGCTGAGTAATATTCCATTGTGTGTATGTATATATATGCCACATCTTCTTTATCCATTCATCTGTGAATGGACACTTAGGTTGCTTCCATGTCTTAGCTATTGTAAATAGTGCTGCTATGAACACAGAGGTGCATGTATCTTTTTGAATTAGAGTTTTGTCTGGATATAAGCCCAGGAGTGGGATTGCTGGATCAGATGGTAGCTCTATTTTTAGTTTTTTGAGGAACCTCCATACTGTTCTCCATAGTGTCTGCACCAATCTACATTCCTACCTACAGTGTAGCAGGGTTCCCTTTTCTCCACACCCCCTCCCGTATTTGTTATTTGTAGACTTTTTAATGATGTCCATTCTGACTGGTGTGAGGTGTAGTTTTTATTTGCAATTCTGTAATAATTAGTGATGATGAGCATCTTTTCATGTGCCTATTGGCTATCTATGTGTCTTCTTTTGAGAAATGTCTATTTAGGTCTTCTGTCCATTTTTTAATTGGGTTTTTTGTTTTTTGTTATTGAGTTGTATGAGCTGTTTGTATATCTTGGAAATTAAGCCCTTGACAGTCACATCATTTGCAAATATTTTCTCCCATTCTGTAGGCTGGCTTTTCATATAGTTTATGGCTTCCTTTGCTGTGCAAAAGCTTGTAAGTTTGATTAGCTGCAAGTGATTATGAATGTTGACATCTATGCCCAGAATATGGAGGAATTGTGGTGTCTCTGTATCTTTTTATTAATATTTATCCTTATTATAGAGATTATATTCTGGACGTAAAAACAAAATAAAGCTGCAGAAATGTATAAAATATAAAAAAACCTATAACACTATCCTCTAAAAATAACTGTTTATTGGCACTCCTTCCGGATTAAAAATGAGATCATCTTATGTAAACAAATTGAATCTTGTTTTTTTAATTGAATATTGAACATGTTTTCATGTTGATATTTTGTGACAGACTTCATTCTTTCCAATAAAATTTTATTGTGTGTAATTTACTATAATTTCCTTAAACAATTTAAGAATCCTCAACTCTTCAGTGTCTTTTCCAACACAGTCATCTGATCCATCTGTCTTTGCTAGACTATATCGAACAAGCATTGGAAACATGTTTTAAGAGAAGGACCAAGAACAAAAGTCACAACTCGGGTAAAGCTCCCTCCATCCTCCCGTTTCCCTGGAGTAGAGGCAGCAGAGAGCAAGGGCGTCTCAGATGTATGAGACACGTCAGGAAGACATGATTCGTTTAACCACGTGCCTGGTTAAATTATGAAACTTGTACTCGTTCTCTGGGCCTTTCTTTTGATGCTAGAGATTTAGATCAGTGTTTACCAATCCCTTCATAAGAGCTTGTGGAAGAGATGGAAATCTGAAGTAGCTCTTCAGAGGTTTTCTGTGAAGTTTCTGCAGTTTCCCTAGTGAGGTGGTTAAGAGTATGGACCCTGGCATCATTTTTTCTGGATTGTTCTGCTACTTTCTGACTATGTGGCCCTGGAGGGCCAATGTGTACTCAAGTCTGAGAAGCAAAAATCTGGATATTTTTATTGGGTCAAAATTCCTCAGTTTTAATTCAAACTATTTGGGTGTTTCAGAGACACAATCTCCCCTTTTCCAGAGACAATACAGTCATTCTTTTAAATAAGGCTTAATGTTGGTACAAGCAAGGAAATTGAAGTTGGTACAGGGCCAGAAGCTCCCATATTTATACATAGCAATCTGATCTCCTGGTGTCTAGGAGAGCAGGCATAATTTCAAGTCTGATTTTAAAATTTCACCTGTTTCCAAGATTGTAAAATAGTTGGGAGGTTGTTACTGAGTAAATAATTCATTTTACATAGAATATCTAGCCAGTGAAACCTTATTTAACAAATACCTTTAAGGCAACATTTCTTCAACCTGTTGTCAAGGGACAGGAGTAGTGTGAGATGTTCAGTAAAAAAAGATTTTCCTGCTCAGAAAAGTTTCTGCAGCATTGAGTTCTCAGGGTTCACCTTGAGATTCTCAGTGAGCTTTAGTGTATCTCTCTCTGAAGAACTGTGCAGAAAAACGAGGAAAATAGTGTCTGGGTCTGAGTTCCTTGAGAAACAGACCAAGAAATAAGGTTTCACTTGCAAGTGGTGGTTTGGGAGCAATGCCAGAAAGCTGTTTGGGAGCCGGGAGGGAGACAAGAAAGGGAGGGGCCACAGAGCACTGTGATTGACAGGCTCCTGCAGAGGGGACCAGGCTGGCTGGAGACCTCCAGGTAAGGTGCAGGTGACCTCAGCGGGGGAAGAAGGCATGCTGGTTAGCCTCCCGTCCAGTCCATCACTGCCCGTGATGCTCCTGTGCTGTCACTCCCTAGATTTTCTGACCTAGGCTGCATAAGCCGAGGGAACACCTCAGGCACTGACTGAGCTGTGTGCTCTGCAGAGGAGGCCGTGACGTGCACTAGACAAACAGGTGCTGTGTGGTTGCAGGGTCGGGGGGCACCCCCTTCTCCCTTACACTCAGGATCTCTCCAATTTCACCATACAGTGTCTTTCTCTCTCTCTCCCTTGGGCATCTTTCTTTCCTCTTTTCATAACAGCTACTAACATCATATTGAACCAATGGTTTGTAGAATACTCTTGGGAATTTTTAGTTTTAGGTTATCATTTTCCACCCTTTTTTGTCTCTCCAGATCTGTAGCATAACCAGGAAATGGGAGGTCCACAGATGTGCTTTTATTAAAGAATATCTGGGCTTCCTTGGTGGCGCAGTAGTTAGGAATCTGCCTGCCAATGCAGGGCACACGGGTTCGAGCCCTGGTCCGGGAAGATCCCACATGCCGCAGAGCAACTAAGCCCACGTGCCACAACTACTGAAGCCCACGCACCTAGAGCCCGTGCTCTGCAACAAGAGAAGCCACCGCAATGAGAAGCCCCCGCAATGAGAAGCCCATGCACCGCAATGAAGAGCAGCCCCCGCTCACTGCAACTAGAGAAAGCCTGCATGCAGCAATGAAGACCTAATGCAGCCAAAAATAATTAAAAAAAAAAAGTTGGTGATAAGATTTTTTATTTAAAAAAAAAAAAGAGTATCTGATGGACAAGCATGCCCAGGTTGACATGCTTTCCATAGAGGGAATTCCATGATGGTCCAGTGGTTAGGACTCCGTGCTCTCACTGTCAAGGGCCTGGGTTCCATCCCTGTTCGGGGAACTAAGATCCTACATGCTGCGTGGTGCAGCCAAAAAAAAAAAAAAAATGCTTTCCTTAGAAAATGTCTCAGGCCGTTGCCTGTTCCAGTTACTGTGGCTGTGTAACAAGCCATTCCGCTTAGCCATTCCACTAAGTTGTGTAATTTAGTGGCTTAAAAAGTGAAATAGATTAAGCTCCCTCCGAAGCCTGTGGGTCAGAGATTTTCAGACAGGGCACCGTGGACACGGCGCGCCTGCTCTGTGCTATTGGGGCTGTAGATGGAAGGTGGAAGGAGCCTCACTCACATGGGGAGCTGGGACGACAGCGGGAGCTCCTGCGCATGCCCAGCCCCCGGGGCTCCTCCAGCGCAGCGGTCTCAAGGCAGGCAGGCTTTTTACACGGGGGCTCAGGCCTCCCCTGGTGCAGGTCCCAAGAAGAAGATCCAGATGGAATCGTGTCACCTGGTATGACCTTGCCTCAGACGCCGTGCACCATCAGTTCTATCACATTCCCTGTTGAGGAGGTTTCACAGGTGTGCCTGGTGGAGAGGGAGGACACACGGCCCCTCGGAGAAGAGCAGCGTGGAGAGGCGACAGGCAAGGGTGCAGCCCACGCCAGCCAGGAGTCCCGGCTGCTGGCGAGACGGACTTCTCCGGCGTTTCTGGAAATGTCCGCTTGTCCTCATCCTTTCATCCACATCCCTGTGCCACGTTGCAGTCTGTGCAACACAAGAGGAGACATTCCTCCCCTGCTCCCGGAGGCCAGAGGTGCCTCCCTCACCTGGTGCGATGCTGCTCACAGCAGGTGCTAAGCTATGTGTTTTGAATGAGTGAGTACATTGCCTCTCACTTGATTTTCACGTCACTTATGAGGAGGGAGGGGAAGGAGAAGCAGCAAAAACGTCCAGCTTCGTGGATGCCATCAGCTTTCCCTCCATGTCCCTCACCCCTCGTGACACCCATGGGGCAGGTGCTGTCCTTACCGCCATTTGATGGGTGAGGGAACTAGTGGCCAGAGGGTCCGAACGCCACGGCCAACAGCACACAGGTGGCGAGAGGAACAGGAAGGCAGGTTTTCCTGGCGGAGAGTCCGAGCTTTTGCATCCCTGGCCCTTCTGCCCTCGGAAGGATGGGGAAGCAGAGCCCCGTAGAGTTTTATTTCAAGCCCCAGCCCTCTGCTCTCCTCCAGTGAGTGGTCCAGAGATGGCGGAGAGGCTGGGTCACCGTCCTCCACGGCCCTCCGCGCAGGGATGACTCCTCCTGTCCTGTGCACCGGCTCCCGCTTCCCTCTGCGTGCCACGTGGTGCGGAGTCTTAGCCCTTCAACTTAATGTGCAGGAACTTAGCTTTGTTTTCACGTTTTGCACAGGCAATAAATTCATTTCCCCATAGCTGAAGTGATTTGCCCGGCCAAGCTATCTTAGTGCCCCTGGGACACGGGGAAAGGCCCCCCCTTCAGCGCGTTTGGGTCGCAGCCTGGGAACAGCTGTTCTGAATGTCCCTCGACGTGACCTGCTTCAGCTGAAGGCCTCAACTGTCCCTTCAATGAACTGCTACTATTTTAAGATTGAAAGAGTTTTACAAGATTTAAGAAGTTTATAGTTTTAGACTGAGTAAGATTGAGCACGAAGAATTCAATTGAACATTTTCAAGAGAATCCTTATACGAGGCCCGTAAATTCTGAGACAAGTCAGCCACAGATTCCAGCAGAACTGATCTGCACGAAACTCCCTCTGAAACCTCCCCGCTGGTGAGCTCTGGAAAATATTTGCTGCCCACACCCCGGGGGCACGGCAAACATCCCCGCCAGGACTGGGGCTGGGCGCCGCAGGCTGGCACAGCTGCAGCCACGCCGGTTGGCCCCGGCCTGCGGCCTGTCACAGGGTGTTTACCTGAGGATGAATTTCGAGGCCATAGGGCTCAACTGTGTCTCGAGGTCAGAGGAAAATGTGTGCAGCTATTTTAAAGCTGGGGGCTGGTCATCTTGTCCACAGCCTGCCACTCAAAAGGACAAACAGGCTCACCTAGGGAGGGGACACTGTCCAAACAAGGCCTGTGACACTTCAGGGGCTGCCTTCAGATTGAAAAGAAAGAGGGACAAAGGGTCTTCCATGCGCCTGCAGAGAGGGGCACATACAACCTCAGGGGGCATGGTGCCGGCACATACTTGTCCGGGGGCAGGGCGTTGGGGGGACTTGAGAGAGAGCCTGATGGGGACTCCAGGGGCACACCCACGTCTATGGCACATGTGCATACAGATGTGTGCACATGTGCACACATTCATACAAACGCACAGATGGACACGCAGTCACATCCATCATACATCTACACTCACACACGTGCACACAAATGTGAACGCACATGCACAGGCATGCACGCAAATACATACACGGGCACACACAACGCCCAGACAACTCACCAGCACACACACACATGCTCACCATCAGCTCTCGTGCTCATGACCATACACCCACACTCACCCATACACACCTGTACACCCACACAGACACCTGTACATGCACATCTTCACATGCAGTGCACACACACACAGGCACACTCACACACTACCCCTCACATTTGAACACTCGAGCACAGGGTCTCAGGGTCTCTGAGCCTTCTCAGAAGGTTTGACATCTCCGGCCGTGGACGCCTCCTGGAACCCAGGTGGCCTGGCGGTCCATGCTCCCTTGGATGCTGAGTGGAGTTTGGGTGGAAGCAGGTTTCTGCTCTCCCTCCTCCAACCTCTGTGTGGAGGTCAGAGACTTCTGTGGTGTCTCTGAGGCTGCCTGGGAGCTGCGGGCGGATTCTCCTTGGTCGGTTGAACCTTCATGCCCAGGTTCACGGACTCCAGAAGTTCGTGAGCAATTTGCCTTTTCCTGTTTGATCACCTGTATTTTGTCAGCTGAAGTTTGTCCTGTGCAAACCGGCCCCCTCTCAGCATCCTTCCCTCCTTCCCAGGTGCTCTACAATGATGGAGGATGAAGTCACCTGCTTGTCTCTAACCTCCAGTTGTCTTGAAAAAGGCAAGCCTAGCAAATACGCACAGGCCTCACCACAGGGAGCTTCGGATACGGATGGTGAGTCCCGGCCCTTTTCCTGTATTATCTGGAAAACAATGTATTTTTGGACATTTAAATGATTGGTACTGCACAGAATATTACAACAATTTTTGTTAAAATTTAAAACTATTAACACTTCTTTTTCAACCAATCAAATCATTTTAATGTGCCCATAAATCCTTTCAGGTCTTATTTATATGATCGTATAATAAAGTAATTGGAGTTTTTTTTTTTTTTTTTTGGTACACGGGCCTCTCACTGTTGTGGCTTCTTCTGTTGCGGAGCACAGGCTCCGGACATGCAGGCTCAGCAGCCATGGCTCACGGGCCCAGCTGCTCAGCAGCATGCGGGATCTTCCCGGACTGGGGCACGAACCCGTGTCCCCTGCATCGGCAGGCGGACTCTCAACCACTGCGCCACCAGGGAAGCCCTGGAGTTTTTTTAAACAATCCACATTCAAGTTCTTCTCTGAATCCCTGGGTCCTAACCCTTATTCTCCAGAATAATCAGGCACCCTTCGAAGTAGATATTGATGCCTTTGGAGCAGGCAGTAAAACTGAAGAAATTGGAAGGAAGGACCACGCAAGATTCAGTCTTTTTGTGTGTGTGATAAAATACATGCCGCACAATCTTAGTCATTTTTAAGCGTATGGTTTAGTGGTACTAGGACTATTCACATTATTGTGCAACCATCACCACCATCCGTTTCTGGAAACTTTTCGTGTTGGAAAACTGAAACTCTGTCCCCATTAAATGCTAACTCCCCATTCGTCCCTCCCCCAGCTGTTGGCACCCATGATTTTACTTTCTGTCTCTGTGAATTTCACTATTCTAGATACTTCCATACCTGGCATAGTATGTATCTATTCTTCTGTGACTGACCTATTTCAATAGGCATAATGTCTTCTAGGTTCATCCATGCAGTAACATGAATCAGAATTTCTTCACCTTTCGGCTGCTGTCAACACTGGGGTTCGTAGTCTTTTTAAAAGACCTAATAACTCTAGATTTCTTGTTAAATTGTTGGCTATTCAGAGCCTTAGTTTCTGTATCTGTAAAGTGACTTGACCAAGGCCACACAGAAGTGGGGCCATAAACCAGAACTGACACCAAGTTCTGTCTGTGGCTCCGAAAAGCAGTTCAGAGCAGCCCCAGCAGGACCCAGGAGCACAAGGGGCTTATTTCAGGAGCCCCTTAGCCCTCAGCCATGCTCAGCAGGGCAGCCCTGGGTCTTCAGTGGATTTGTCAGGCAGGTTGCCAGAAAGAGGCAGATCCCCGGGGGGCCCGTTCTTAGTGGGTCATCAGGTACCAGTCAGTGTGAATTGGGTGAAAGTGGAATGTCTCCAGCTGGAGTCCCTCAGTGCGCGCGCACGTACACACACACTCACACGCACACACACATCAACACCTGAGAGACCAGTTCTTCCTAGTAGAGGCAACAAGGACCCCAAAAGAGAGAGCGCAGCCCCAGAGGTGGACGAGGCCCCGTGGCTGGCAAAACTGGAGAGCCGGGAACTGCACGGCCACAGGGGTTATTGAATGAAGAGCTTCCAAAATTCAAGTCCATCATAATCAGGAAGGTTTATTTCCTGTTTTGCCGTGTTGATGGTTCTAATTTCACATATGGATATTGTATTTGGAAAAAGAAGCATTGTTTATTTCTTAAGGTATTAAATTAGGGGAAAATGCATTTAGAAAATGTAAACATACATGCAAAAATGGATACCTGTTTTATTCTCCTCCCACAAAGGGCAACATAAAATTAAAAAAAGTAATCCTGGGGGAAATACAGAGAGCAAAACTTACACTCCCTCCTGTGCGTCCTTCCTGTCTGGCCACCACTCCTTTCTAAAGTCTTTCTTAAAAGACCCTTTTTTTTTTTTTTTTTTACTTCCAAGACCCTTTTTTTAAAACTTTTTAAAAATTTTATTGGAGTATAGTTGATTTACAATGTTGTGATAGTTTCAGGTGTACAGCAACATGAGTCAGTTATACATATACATATATACACTTTTTTAAGATTCTTTTCCCATACAGGTTATTGCAGAGTATTGAGCAGAGTTCCCTGTGCTATACAGTAGGTCCTTATTAGTTATCTCTTTTGTATATAACAGTGTGTATGTGTCTGTCCCAATCTTCCAGTATATCCCTCCCCCCCACCTTAGCCCCTGGTAACCATAAGTTTATTTTCTACATCTATAACTCTTATTTCTGTTAAAAAAAAAAAAAAAAAAGACCCTTGGAGGAGAGAGGGGAGGGAGAACTTCTTACTCTCCTAGGAAACAGGAAGGTAGGATGCTGGGTCCCCACAGCAGAAGCGACTGGTGCTTCCTCCCCAGCTTCGGGCGCCCCTCCCCCTTCACCAGCAGTCAGCTGGGAGAGAGAACCATCTAGGTGGGTTTGTACACAGCAGATCTTCCGAGAGGGAGGCCTTTCATCTCTGCCCTAGAAATCCTCCCATCAGAGGATTATCACAGTTAACACATGTCTGGCCCCCTTCTCAGCAATTCTGATATAATTGTTTGGGGATGGGGGCTGGACACAGGAGTTTTGATAAAGTTCCCCCTGTGATTTTAATGCACAACCTGTATTAAGACCCGTTTTCTTTAGGTGAGGGGAAACCCAGGCCTCCCATGGGGGAGGGTTCCCCGCACCAGCGAGGTGGGGCAGGAGGGTCCTTGTCCATGTTCTGTAAGCTCAGCTCTCCTCCAACTCCCAGGGGAATCAAGACTCAGAACCAGACTGACTCTTGCCCCCAGTGGACAAGATCTCAGGAAGGGAAACGAACCTATTTCCTATGGAGGCAAAACCTATATATGCTGGTGACCAACAAATAATCTTACATTCTCCCAATATTTTTAAAGAAATGAGTAACAGTGATGGCCGTGAACCTCCCACCTCATGTACCTGCATTAGCCCCACTCCTGGCTGAAAGGTCTCCCCACCCTCCCACCCCCGGCTGTTCCTGGCTGAAGTGCCAGCTGTGCACGAGGGGTCCACGTGCTGTCAGCCGAGCGTGGGGGGGGGATTTTGCAGCTCCGCTCCCCCTGGCTAATGGCCCCCCTCGGTCCTCTCCCACCTACAAGACTGGGTGCCAGCTCTGGGGTTTATCCTCGTCTGTGGGGATGAGAAAGGAGGGGACTAGTTACTCTAACTAGAAAGGGCCTTTCTTCCCTTACATCACTCTGAAGGGTCGCATTTGGTACTTGGACCTGGACAGCTGGAGACAATTACAAAACGAGAGAAAACCAGCTCAGATGAGGAAGGACAGAGCTGGAGGAATGCTCATTCCTAGTTCTAAGCTCACTGGCTTAGAACCACATCTGAAAATGATAGCAAAGTATAGAAGGAATTTGTGAAGATAAGAGGATGCACTGCAAAAGGGGAATCGGGTGATCCCTTCCAGAACTTTCCAGCTAGCTCTTCGGAAAGCCACTCAAGGACTAATTAGAGCAAGTAAAATAACAAGAGTAATAGACAGCTATGTTTGCTAATGCCTACCATTGCCAGGGACTGTGCTTTATCTTTGTTATCTGATTTAAGATTTCCTTGAATATAGCAAGACAAGCAATATTGTCCCCACTTTACGGATGAGGAAGCTGAGGCTCCGAGAGGCTGATTCATTTGCCCATGGTCACGCAGTCACTAAATGCAAGCCGTGGGTTCCAACCCAAGCCTGTTTGATTTGAGGCTGTGTGACATCCAGTGTCAACCATCATTTCTTCATCAAAATGTCTCCTATTTGGCATCCTCACTGCTGCCCTGCCCCCTACTCTTACTAGCAGTAACTGGGTTACAATTCATTTTGCACAGCAGTGTAGGGTGCAGTGTTACCAGAACAGTCTGCTCTTCAATACCCTTCTCTGTATCTATGGGATGAAGTCCTGGGTGTATCACCCTCAAGCCCGGTACAATAATTCTCCAGGGAAACGGCCTAAGCAGGTACACATTCCTGACCCTGGCCTTTCTCTCCTGGGCTCCCTTCTGAAACGCTCCCTCCTTGTTACTTATTGAGCGCCCGCCTGTCCTTCAAGGGGCCGTGTGGGGTCACGACAATCACGGACTCCGGAGTCAGCCAGACCCTGGGTCATTCATTAGCTCCGCAGTGGGGCTATGAGGTCATGAATGCCAGACAGAAAACACAAAGGGCCAGAAGATGCTTGATATTCAATAAATCAGCATTTTGAAAATTGAGTCACATCCAAGGAGTGAGTCGGGGCCAGAATGTTTCTATGTTGACTTGGACTCCGTCCTTCCAAGCTCCCTTTCTTGTCCGAGTTGAAGTGTTCTTCGTTTGCTTCCCCTCCCCCAACATTTGCTCTGAAATTCCTGGTTCCTTCCAGCTGGGATCTCACTGTAGAGTATTCTCTTCTCCTCCAAATGCTTCAACTTTGAAGCAAATGAACTGTAAATTCTTGAAGACAGCTTCCTAGTGGGTTTTATGCCTTTTTGGACATTGTGCTAGGTACACAGTGGGTTAGTAAGAACATTCTGGCCTCTGATTCATCGAAACAGTTATTTTCGGGCTCTGTTGGAACAAACTCCAGAAGGTGACTGCGGGCAGTGCTGGGCTGAGCACTTACGGGAAGGCTCAGATGCTTGGTGCTCATGCACACCTGGACCTGCAGGATCTTCCACACCAAGGGTGAAAACCCACCAGATGCACACACCACACCCCGGCCTCAAAGCAGGGCCGTTCGCCTTGCTGCCTTTCATACCCAGGAACAACTTGATTAATACAGATGATAGGATACATCAAAGTAGTAAAAGAGCTCCAGGGAGAAGCACAGCAGAGCTTCTCGGGAAGCTCTTATTCCCAAGAGCCTAAAAATCATACCAAGCGTGGCCTCTGGGCTGAGTGACACTATGCTTCCTAACCAAGATATACTTCACCGAATTTAGGATGCCATGGGTGGTAAACTCATCAGTGTTTATGTGCACTAGAAAATAAATACTGACATTAAATTATCAACACAATGGCTGAGACTTCCTCAGTGGTCAAGAACATGACACTATTATAAATAGTGAAGTCTAACACAAAAAGCATGCTTTAAAATTGATAAAATATTTTATGCACTATTTTTCGAGTTATAGTAGACATCTCCTTAAGGCAGATTTAGTAAAGTTCCAATCTATTTTAAAATGTTAACTGAACTCATGATGACATTTTCCATTTTTCAACGGCTGCAAAAAAATACACCTACAAAACACTTTTAAGTGTTTTGACCTTAAAAGAGACCTTCATTTTCAACAGTGTTGAAGCTGTCTAGAGGTTCCTGTGAAAAATCGTTATCTCTCAGGGAGCAGATCGAGATTCCGAGGATGGTCCCAGAGGCGCTGCTAATTAGAAACAATCAGTAAAGGATCAGGTCTTTCAGGAAGTGTGGGTGTCTCGCTCTGATCTCGTTATGCTCCAAAGTGAATACACTGTAATTTCTGCCAAAATCACAGGATGCAACAAACTATATTAAGAAATGTTACACCTGGGGAGTGAAGAACACAATACATTCGCTGTCAAGAGACCAAAGTATTTCCTGAAACACGCATCCATGGTCATATTTTAATCTCAGGAGTCTGACCAGAAAATCCACTTGGGAGACTTCTGCTTCGTGACTACTTGTGTGCTGATGGACCTGCAGAGAGGGTCTTGCACACACAGCCTGGACGTGAAGCCCACGCGGAAGACTGGGAGTCACACGGGCACCTTTGGGAAGCCGTACGAAATTCTTAACGACCATGACGTGTTTTCGCAGCTTAGTTTTTGAGGCCTGAAGGACTGAGTCTCAAATACTGAAATATCGATTGACATCGAAAGATCAAAGCATGAAGTAGCTGCAAGGGGACACGCCAGCAGTGACGCGATCATTTGAAAACACCAGCCTCAGAGAATTTGATGGGATTTAGTGGACGTCTTGACATCAGAGACTTAGCCATGCTTAAGACCGTGGCTCCTGAGTCTGTATTCTGGTTCCTCGAAGGCAATGGTGGGCCCCTCGTCTGCCTTTGTCACCTCTACACTTAGGCCACTGCCCTGCAGAGGGTCCCCCTTCTCCCTTAGCCGGACAGCCTCACGGGGTGTGAATCCCAGAGGCATCCTCATCTTCAGAATATCTTCCTGATTTTTTCCACAACTCGGGGTCTCAGAACCCAAAGGTCAGCTGTGCGGTCTGTGTGACCAGGTTTGTCTCCTGGTGTCTGCTCTGGGCCGGAAAGGACAAGAGGCCTGGGGAGAGGCAGCGGCTAGGACTGTCCTTCTGTTAACAATTCAATGATCTGGAGGCCAGAGGAACATATCATTCTACCTCTGCTTTTCTTTTCAGTTCGAACCAGCTGTTTCCATGGACTGTTTCTCTGGAGGCTTTAATGGGCCCCATTAGACTCTCATCCACCCCTTTTTTTTTTTTTTTTGCGGTATACGGGCCTCTCACTGTTGTGGCCTCCCCCGTTGCGGAGCACAGGCTCCGGACGCGCAGGCTCCGGACGCGCAGGCTCAGCGGCCATGGCTCACGGGCCCAGCCGCTCCGCGGCACATGGGATCCTCCCAGACCGGGGCACGAACCCGTATCCCCTGCATCGGCAGGCGGACTCTCAACCACTTGCGCCACCAGGGAGGCCCTCATCCACCCCTTTTCATCCTAACGCCCCAGATTAATTAGAAATTAGACTCAAGTCTCTTGACATCCAGTGACATTCGATTTTTCCAAAAGGGTCATTTTACCCAAATTTTGGGGAAACTTGCCAGAAAGACGAGTGATAAAACAATGAATGGTTTCTTTGAACTGAAATTCTTGAAGGCAAAGCATTACTGAGGCCAGATACAAAGGCACCTTGGGGTCCTTTTGGCTAGAAGTCGTCAGGCCCAGCAGACATGGTGGTCTGTCTGCCCAGGACCAGCGTTCAGAGGCCTGTTCCTCAGCGTGCAGGGGGAGTGGACCACCTAAAACTAAGGCCAAATGCTACATCCATTGCCTGGAGTTTGTGGAGTCCCTGCTACAAACAGAGCCAGCGCTATAGTCACCCGGTGCTGACAATGAGCACTAAATAACGGGAGTCAGAGCCAACCCACCTGGTTCCTCAGAGCATAGGGCATAAGCCTGCCCAGACCCTGCCCACAGCCCTGCCTGCCTCCTTCTGCCCCTGGACTGGGCACTCCGTGTACACCACCCACATGTACTGGGGGTAACACCCTCACGTCCTGTCTGGCTTCTGTCTTTTTCCCATTTTGATGCATAAAATGCAGCTGGCCTTTGGTGTCTATGATTTTGTTCTGTTTGACGTAATCTGGGCTGAGTCTCCTAGTTTCTTCTCTGTAGTTGATCACTTCTAGACTGGTTCTGAAAAGGCCAAGCTCTCCTGTCCTGTCATCTGCAGTTACAGAGGAATTGAGCCCCGTGCAAAGGACCTGCAGAGGCAGACAGGCCAGGATGTCCAACATGCACCTCCCAGGGCTCCTTGGGAAAGAAAGTCTTTGTTTTCTGTGGAAACAGTCACTGGCTGTGAGCTGCCTCTGGCTTTGCTGCTAAGGACAGACCTCGAATTTGTACTCTTTGGAGGAACCAGCACGACACACGAGCCAATCCTGGGCCAACAGCAGTTCCTTTCCCTGGGGCCAGACCGGGCTGTCTGGCCTTGGCTTTTCTGGGCACTGGCCAGCACTATCCACAGCCAGGCCAGCCCCAGCGGGTCCCAGAGGCCCGGGGTCCCCATATCATCACCTCATCAGCTCCCTGGGGTCTCAGACAAACACTGCCTTCCTAGCCAAGGAAATAATGTGCCCCTTGTGATGCAAAGCCCCCTGGGGGGGCTGCGAGGAGCTTCCTGACCCCACTATGAGCGCAGCTGTCCGCGGTTCCTCCTGCAAAGCAGCAGGACGGTGGGCCCGGCTGGGCTCAGGTGGGCAAACAGTGGTTCAGAAGGGAGAGCCCAGGGCGGGATGTGTATTCCCACCCCCCAGCCCCCCAGGAAGGTGCAGGCTCCGCGTGGCATAGAGATGCAGATTTCCTCTCTGCTTCCCGTGTCAAAGCCAGACCTAGTCGGAGGCTTTTCAGGGCGTCACACCTGGGACCGCTCCTTCCAGAAGGAGAGATTGCATTGACTTTTCAGGGATGTTGGCTGAACCCTGGTTCTGAGTGTCTTCAAGGAAAGCATTTTTGGGGGGAGGGGGCTGGGGCTTTTGTGCCCACACCCCCCTCCCCCCACCAGGACCACTCCTCCTGACATTCAAGGGAGCCTCTAATTTCCTTAGTGACCAATTCGTGTTTGAAGATTCCGGCCTCTGCCCCTGCTGCCTTGCACTACAGACACTTCTTAAAAACAGAACAGAACAAAACCTCTTCAACCTCGTGTCACTGTGATTGGCAAGATCCTGCTGTATCTCCCTATTATCTGAGAATCAAAGTGAAGCTGCTTCTCTGGGCAACACCCTGCCGCCCGCGGGTACCCCCCCTGCACCAGACATCACTGTTTCAGGGAATTCCCCGCTGTCTCCTCACCAGCTTACACAGGCTCGTTCCACGAGAACAGGACCGGGCCCGGCTGGCCTGCGGGTCCTGTTGTCCACCTGGGCACTGCATCCCTTAGATCTGAATCCTGCTCTGTCCCTGGCACATCTTTTTAAGACTCTCAACAGGAATTTTTCTGCTGCCAGGCCCACCCACATCCTCCTTGTCGACCCTAATGCCCCCGACCCCTGATTTCCACTCCCAAATAGCCACATCTGAGGCATTCCTCAAAGCTCTATTTGTCTTACTTTCTCCTTGCAGACTTTTCTAATAACTGGAGCTTGTGGTTTTTCTTTTCATTTTCCTACACCCTGCTGCTTGTTATCATGGTCTGCAAATTAGCATCCGATCACCTGTTTTATTTTTCAATCCTTTGTAACAAACAAGCTTGTCCTGTCTTATATCCTGGTACTGAACATTAGAAAAATGTATAAATATGCATGCGTGTGTGACACAGGACAACACACAAGCAACTAGAAGCTGCATTGCTCACAATATTTTAGTGACTATGTCAAGTCTATTCAATTTGAATATGAGCTCCCAACAGGGAGAAATGGTAGTTCTTCTTTTGTGACCTGTGGCTCTTAATATCATTTCAAGAATATAATACATTATAAACTAATGTTGTTTATAAATTGAAGAATAGTTGGTTAACAGTATTGTGTTAATTTTAGGTATACAACAAAGTGACTCAGTTTTATATATGTGTGTATATATATATGTATGTACTTCAGGTTATTTTCCATTATAGTTTATTATAAGATATTGAATATAGTTCTCTGTGTTATACAGTAAATCCTTGTTGCTTTTCTATTTTATGTACAGTAATTGGCACCTGTTAATCCCGTACTCCTAATTTATCCTTCCCCCTTCCCTCTCCCCTTAGGTAAACGCAAATTTGTTTTTTCTGTCTGTGAGTCTATTTCTGTCTTTTATATGGCTTCATTTGTATTATTTTTCAGATTCCACCTATAAGTGATGTCATAAAATGTTTGTCTTTCTCTGTTTGACTTACTTCACTTACGATAATATTCTCTAGGTCCATCCATGTTGCTGCAAATAGCAATTTTCACTGTTTTTTATGGCTTAGTAATATTCCATTGTGTGTGTGTGTGTGTGTGTGTATATTACATTGCATCTTCTTAAGCCAATTGTGTGTTGATAGGCACTTGGGTTGTTTCCATGTCGTGACTACTGTAAATAGTGCTGCTACGAACACTGGGGAATGTACATCTTTTTGAAATAGGGTTTTCTCTATATCTCTGGATATATACCCAGGAGTGGGATTGCTGGGTCATATGGTAGTTCTATTTTTAGTTTTCTAAGGAACCTCCATGCTGTTCTCCATAGAGGATTCGGAAATTTACATTCCCGCCAACAGTGTAGGAGGGTTCCCTTTTCTCCATACCTTCTCCAATATTTATTATTTTTAGACTTTTTAGTGATGACCATTCTGACCTGTATGAGGTGATACGTCCTTGTAGTTTTGATTTACATTTCTCTAATAATTAGCGATATGGAGCATCTTTTCATATGCCTGTTGGTCATCTGTATGTCTCCTTTGGAGAAATGTCTGTTTAGGTCTTCTGCCCATTTTTTGATTGGGTTGTTTGTTTTTGATATAGAGTTGTATGAGCTGATAAACTAACATTTTAAATCCATTTGTGCTTTGGTTTTATATGAGAAGGGACTTTGACATGCAGTCGGATTTCCCTTCCAAACTCCACATTTTCTGCATGTCACTGAATCTCCCAATCTGGATGTGACATGATCCATCCATGTGATGCTATTAATATGCTATTATTATTGGGGGGAAGGAAGGGTCATTCAGTGGTGCCAATCTGTGTGAACTGACTACATTTCCTAGCCTCCCTTGCAGATAGATGTGATCATGTGACCAAGATCCACCAATGAAACATGAGCTGAGGAGACAGACACAATTTTCAGGCCGGTGGATGGAACCCGCTCATGAGTAGCTCCTTCTCTCTCTGTCTGCTGGTTGGATATCAGCACCCAGGGCGGGTGGCCTTGGACGTTCCACATTGAAGATGACTGAGCCACGGTGTGGACTAGACACTTTCTGACCACCCACTCTCCCTCCAGCACCTGTCGGCATGGCTGCATTTGGACTTCACGTGAGTAAGAAACAGCCTTCTATCGTCTTGTGCCAACATCACAGCAGCAGGGGGACCCTGAAGGCACAGCCACTGGAGAAATCCTATCTTGAAGGCAGCCAGGCCCCCGATGGTGCCCAGCCTGCAGAGCAGCAGGGCTATACCCTGCGCCTTGCGGGGAAGGGGTGGGAGGCAGTCCTCTTGCTCCAGCAAATCTGGGAGGGCTGCAAGAGGGGGTGGTAGGTGCTAGAAGGAGGGGTGGTGAGGAATCGGCAGGTGTCTCTCCCCACCCATTTGGGGCAGCCCCTGTACCAGGCAGGCAGAAACAGAAGCCAGGGGGTCCCTGATTGGACACCCAGGCAGGGCAGAAGGCAGGGCGGGAAGGAGACTGAGTGACACCAGCATGTCGCGGGGAGGGATGCAGGACCCCAGCCCCTCCTTCAACTCCGCATCACCCAGAGTGCAGGTGGCCGGTGTGGGTCCTGCTCCCCACCCCCTGTTGACAAGAGTTTGGAAAATTCTTCTATTGAGCAACTGAATGGCCTTTGAGACAAGGTCTCCCATCTTGACATTGTTGTGGTGGGCTTCCCCAGGGAAAAATCGGGGTCGCTGTTTACAAAGTACCAACTCATAGCAACTTGCTTCCTCTGTACTCTTATCATCAGATCATCCCATCCTGAAGATGGCTCACTGTGTACCACTAAAAGGATTCCTGAAATATAACCATAGTAATATTACCATATGTAAAAATAATGAACAGTAAGTGCTCAATATCAGTAAATATTCAATTAGTGTTCAAATTTCCAGTTGCCTCATAAATGTCATTTCTCTGCAGTTTCTTTGAATTAGGAATCAAATTATTTCTTCATGTGGCAATAGGTTAATAGGTTTTCAAATTCTCCTTTAATCCACAAGGTCTCTCTCTCTCTCTCTTTCCCTCCCCTTTGCAATGCATGTACCCATTGTCTTTCCGGTAGGAGGGCTACCTTCCTAGACTCTGTGCAAGGGACACACATGCTCAGGCCTTCTGCCCCAAGTTCAGTCAGTGCCTTTCAGGTCATTCCCCCTGGAAAGTGACTTAGAGGAGGGACAATCTCACCCAATTAAGTCCATAGAGCTTGCCCACCCCCATGATGATTAAACCAGCTGGACAGAGTGGCTGAGGCCTCATGCTTGGATATAAAAAGGCAATCGCATCCTTGGCTTTCTCAGAGGTGCCAGTGCCCAGATGCTGTGGGCCAGGATGCCTCTTAGAGGACAATTTTACACTTTATTTGCTAATTCTTAACAATGTTACCTAAGAAGTGAAAACATAGAACAAAATAAAGGCATACCGTTATACATATTAAGTAATTAAAGATTCTCTCCTTGCTGACTCTGCAGACGGCCACCTCCCCCCACCCCAGTTGTCTATTTGTGAATCGTGGGAGAGCATTCATTAGGAAGACTGGACATTCTGCATGGTGAGTGCTCACGCACAGGGACTGCTTGGTCAGCCCGTCCTGAAGGATTTTATGCCAGGTTTAAGCCAAGGTGAAATAAGTGCCAGGCCAGGGACTTGGATCGGCCCTAGAGAATGAGCCACCTTCTTACAGGTTTGGGGAGAGGTGAGCATGAATCCACCAAAAGACGGAAACCTCCTGGGTACAGGAGGGGTGAGGATTTAGGGTGAATGATGAAATCGACCACAGTGGTGAGCTGATGACAAGAGAACAGTAGTATTGGAGGTGGGAACAAATGCGTTTAAGCCCCTTATCAGCCCCTAGAATTACTGGACTATGAACATCATTTATCCTCCCTGCTGTCCTGCAAGAGAGAAATTCCTGTTTCTTAGTTCTGTAGTGTGGAAATGAGGCTCCCCATGGCTCCTAAGTTCCCCTAAAATTGCACAGTCATTAAATGACAGAGTCTGGATCTGAGCCCAAGATTTGGAGCCTGGGTTTGATGCCAAAGCCCAATCTATGTCAGTATCATACCTCTCCTTCAAAATATCTCTCTCCTATGTCAACTCCCCCACAAGCCAATTCTTAATCCAGCATCGATTTCACATGCTTGGAATCTAGATTACATGGCATCGTGGACTGAGATTTCATTCTAAACTGTGCTGTGCTCTACCACGGCTGGGTGTTTGATGGAGGTCAGTCTAACAGAATTTCACAACAAGCAAATGGGTATAAGCTAAACTCTACACACACAAACATGGCACTGAAAGTCTGAGAGGGATTCAGTTGCTTTTCTCATCTGATGTTTGTCAAGTGAAGAAGTCCTTCTTGTGGGATTAGACCAAGTCAACTCTTTTCATTGTCCGAGTGTTGGAGATAAGAACCTGGAATTGCCAAGCAGGAAAGTGCTTTTCCAAGGTCACTGAGCTTCTGACGAGGAACACCAAACAGCACTGAGGGTCGGCAGAGGGTGACTCTCCTGGACTCCTGCCCCCTGGAATGGAAAATACTTTCTCACAAGCAAGAATATTGCTGCCTTTTGTTTAAATGAGATCTAATTCTTGAGGGAGGACTAGCATAACCAAAGTGTACTGGGCCCACCTGGTGATCCTGGACATTTTATCTGGACAAGTTGCATACTTCTTGAACTCACCCTCTTGAAAAATTCTTTCAGAAATGTCAAGGTGACTGGAGCCAGAGCAAACAAGGATGACATTCTTCTCATTCTTTCCCTGGGAGGTCATTTTCCCCTTACCATCCAGCTCTGTGGGCCACCATCTTCCACAATAGACCATCAGCCTGCTCAGAGGTTCACCCTTGAAGGAAATTGGAAAGTAGGTGAGGTTTTTAAATCAGTTTACCCAGATGCTCCTTCACGTTTTCTCACCAGGGCTCCAGCTGATGGGCACACTTAAAGCTAGAAAATGAGAAAATCACGCTGGCAACTTACCTGTGCTACACCTTCTGAGAACGCATTAGAATGTAAATCTAATAAATGATAGCATCGTCCGTTGACCAGTGGGGGAGAGGCCATGGGGTGGGGACGTCCAGCTCAGTTTTGCCTCTCTCCACGCCCAGTGTATTGCCAGATTTGCAGTTTGTTTACTAAATAAGAAATGTCACTTTGGGGTCTAGATCTGGAGTCTGGTTTTGGCAAAATTTTTCCAGCGAGAGTGCCTATGTGTCACAGAGATAAAGCCGATGATCTGAATGTTTTGTGTTGGATTGAATCCTATATGTTTGCCACTACTTGACTGCTTTTGGTCTACAGAAATAATTATTCTGTATGGTTAACTTAAAGAATTGCTGGCTTCCATGACCCAAAGAAGAAAAAACTAAAGAGGTATAGTCAAAGCTGAGTTTTGAGAAAACATGCTGTCAGGAACTGTCCATAAATCCAATTTCTCAATGAATGATATTTCCCTCTCACACAGCAAAGTCACAGCCAAATCAGAGTTGTTCCTTCAGAAAACTACTTGCTCTCTGAATGTTATAAAATCACATTTAAGAAATTAACACGAAAGAAGGTTGATAGAAAAACAGAATGTGAACTTGTCACCTTTTGTCAAACTCTGAACACGAACTAGAATTTTAGAACTAGCAACGTCAGTGTCTTAAGAAAAAGAACTATTGTTTAATTAAGAAAACATGTTGCATGGAAAAGCCACCTCCCATGCTTGTATAGGGCAAATCGAAGTCTGTGGTGTGTCCTTGGGGTCTTCAAGTTCAAATGAGAATTTAAAAAATCTCCATCTCCATTGACTTGGTAACCAGTAACACGTAAGCTAGCGTTGTTCCATGGCTGCTGAACCGGGCTTGCCTTTATGTCTCTGCCACCAAGTGTGGCCAGGAGCTAGGCCGTGTGGACGAGAGTCTAACACTGAGCCACAGAGAAATGGCTAGAACTCAGCCACACCAGCCCATCAACCCCAAAAGTACTGGCAGCACTGAGGCATATTCTTTTTTTGAGCCAATAGCTTTCTCAGGCTGTGGCTTCGTATGTGTCCATCTGCAATAGATCCCAAGTGGTAAGTAACACACAGACTATGAAGGAAAACTTTTGTCATTAATGGTATATTTTGCTTTTGAGTACTGTGTTCTGTAGTGGGCTATTAAAATTGATGGATCCATCAGAATAATAGTTTAATGAGTTCATTACTAAAAGAAATAAATGTATTTTTAAACTGAAAAAAATTTTTTTAATAAAATAATTTTTTAAAATCTAAAAAAAATGTTGAAAATAATAACGATACTGTAACAAAAGCCGGTCCATCATTTGTAACAGCAAATGAGATGGGAATGCAAGCAAATACATCTTTCTACTATTAAATTCAACATGGACAATTTGGTTTCATCGAAAATACCATCTATCATGGTAAATTCACATTGGTAATCTGACTTTCTTGTTTTTAAAGTTTTATTTGTAATAAATGCGTAAATTTGGCTGTCATCTGTTGTTCAGAAGCTATGTTCGTTAGCTTTCATTCCTGTTTTATTTTTGTACAAGTATATGTGATATAATAATACTTGCATGACTTTTTTTTTTTCTTTATGGAGGGTTGGTACTTTTCTCAGGTCTGGGGAGCACCGCTGTAGAATGACAGCCCAGAACTCACCTCTGGTTCCCTTCTTCCATGTCCTAACACTGAGGAAGGGCTGGATCAGGGACAATCAGTACGTGTCACAGGAGAGGACAGGGCAGGGCTCCTTCCCCAGCAGAATGGACACAGGGAGCCCAAGGCACAGAGCAGGCCGACCTCCTGGTCTCAAGGTCCAGAGGGTTCCAAGGTGCACCAACCACCCAGTGGCAGCTCCCACGCTCGGGTTCTGGAGAGCGAGGGAGCGTGTTCCCGGGTTTCAGGAGTCCGGAGTTGGGCAGGTGCTGTCCCCTGGGTGGGCCACCTGCCGTCTGTGTGGGATGGACCTGGAGGTCAGAGACCAGCAACATTCCGCGTGCCTCTCACCTTGCTTCCCGGAGGGCCCCTTGGCCCCAGCCCCATTCTGGCTTTCTCCGCTTAGAAACGCCTTATTAGAAAACCCAGCGTGCTTTGTCTGTGGCCATGTAGGGAGCCCATGCTGGAGGCACGGTCCACGTTTAGTGGGCATACAGGGCCAAGGATGCAGCCCCTTTTCAGGGAGATATAGATTGAAGATTTCATGGTGGGTCAGACCAAAACTTCAGGTACAGGTTCTGGAAAGAGTCGGGTATTAGATCAGGGTGGCAAACCATGGCCCAGAGGCCCAACCCAGCTCACCGCCTGCTCGTACAAGAGTTTTATTGGCGCCCAGCCATGTCCACTTGTCTTTGTTTTATCCATGGCCACTTTGGTGCTGCCATGACAATGGTGACGAGTTGTGACAGAGACCTACAGCCCAGGAAGCCTAAGCCACTTAGTCTCTGGCCCTTTCCAGAGACGGTTCATAGCTCATGCATTCCAGGAGGAAAAGGAAAAACAGCCCCTTTCCAGGAGACCCTGGGAGCTCCAACAACAGCAGCCCAGTGGTTCCACTCCTGCTCTGGCCCCTCCGGCTGTGAGCAAAGCGCCGCGGGCTCTCCTTGCTAGACCTTCGTGAGCCAAGCAACCGTCCTTCTTTTGCAGGAGTGAGAGCTGCCAAGAGACCCCTTTTCCACGAGCTTACGGGGTGGTCAGCTCTGTGGGCTGTGGGGCTGAATGCCTCCCACCCGGTTACTGGCCGCGGGAACCCGACGGTCCCTCCCTCCCCACTGTGCCGTGCTCTCCTTCTGTGCAGGATGAGGATAAGAAAAACGCAGCTCTCCTAGGGCTTTTATGAAAATGAAATGAGGCTTTTAAGAGTAAAGCGCTGAGCAACCGGCCTGGCGCACGCTCATCGATCCACGGATGCCTGAGTCGGCGGGGACTTGGGGAGGGACCGTCACTGCTGTCCATCCGAGGAGGAGGGTGGCCCTCCCGACGTCACACCCGCAGTTTGTGCCAGAGCAGGTCTGGGACTTGGGCTGCTGATATTTTTTGTGTTTGCTGTGCACTGAGCCTGGGATCAGGCTTTACAGTCAGGGCTCACAGCCGCCCTGTGAGACAGGAACCTGGTTCATCCCATTTTGCAGATCGGGAAGTAGAGAAGCAGCAGCTGGGGGTTCTGGAGCCCACACTTGTCAGGGTGAGGCTCCCATCCACACCCTCGTCTTGGCCCCAGTCCTGGATCGCTGGGGAGGAGTGGAGCGCTTTGGGGTCCCGGGTAGAGGAGGTCCGGGATGGGAGCCGGTGTCAACGCTCCATTTGGCTTCACTGGGATGTGGGGTGAGGCCTTCCTGGTGGTCCCTCTGCTCCTCGGTCCAGCATCATGAGGGGTCCATCTAGTGGTCAAAGGTGGGAATCCCAACCATTAAGCAGGGAAAGCAACTGAGCCGGAGCATCCTCGTGCAGCTCCACCCGGTCTCACTGATCCCGACAGAAACACTGGCCAGACACGGGCCTGAAGCTCCCTGGAAGTGGATATGTTTGTGATTGTTCTATGGAAGGTGGATGTTTGCAGTGGCCAATTCTCCCTCCTGGGACAGGCATTCTCCCTGCAGAGCCTCTGCATCTCAGCTTCACCAGAGGCAATTGTGCCCCCCAGGGGACATTTGACAATGTCAGAGGAGGTCTTTGATTGTCACAACTGGGAGATTCTACTGCCATCCAGTGGGTAGAGGCCAGGGATGCTGCTAACACCCTACGGTGCCCAGGAAGTCCCCACAACAAACATCCATCATCGAATACCAGTAGGGTCGCCTGCTTTTGGGAAGCCTGATGGTGCCCTCCCTGGAATGGGACAGCTCGTGGCAGGAGGGAGGGTTAGGTGAGGCTCAGAGTCTCTGCACGCGCTGTTCCTTCGGCCTGGACCACAAAGACTCAGGTCAGGTGAGCCTCGGACCTGTCCCCTCCAGGAGGGGGAAGCCAGGGTATCCGTCCCTCATGGGTGGGGGGCTGCTCCTGGGCACGTCCCCCTCACCCCCGCCGTGCACTGATGGGAGTGACAGATGTGGAACACGCCTCCCCACGGCAAAGGGCATTTAAACTGGCTTCTCTTAACCAAAGCTCCAGAGACCAGAGCCAGAGGCCTGGCTCAGCCCAGCCCAGGGGATTTGGGAGCTGCGACATGACCGTGGCGGCAGTTCTGACTCCTTGTCCTCTGGGCCACATGGTCAGGGCTGCAGAAATCTGGAGGTTCAACTGCAGACCACCATGAGAATTGTTACATCACTTCCCCAGCTACACCAGGCTTAGTCTGCTTAGTAAGAAAAGCAATACTTTTGTTGAATTTCACATTTTCTACCAAGTAATGAATTAACCTTTTTCAAATCACAAAGGGTATCACAGTAGGAAAATGAAGCCATAGCCTTTCCGAACTGGCTAAAGCACACAGCCATCAGAGAGATGGAGGGAGATGCCTGGATCCAGGGACTGCAAGAGAGAATATAAAAGTATTCAGTACTGACTGATTCCACACATGTGTTCACCAGCTAGGATTGTGATGGACCAGCCCTTCTTTTCAGCCTGGATGGATTCTGTTGTGCATGAAGATAGTTCTGGCTTAATGAGCTGGATTCTAGGAGACCTGGGCCTGCCCTCATCCAGTTGCCATCGGGACTCCTTCCAATTTTCAGCCACAAGACTAACTGTGAACACCATCTACATACAAGAGGCAGAGAAGATGTGGAGAGGCTTACAACTCTTCCGCTTCGGTGATACAACACACTTCTGATTAATCAGGCAAACAGGTAAAGGACAGGGCAGGCTGGATGAGGTTGCACAAGCTGATGCTGATTTCAGGTGCAAGGACTAACGTCCTCGACATCATTTGCTCAGATTGTCCTCGTTTGTGAAAAGTCGGCAATCCCAAAAGCATTTATTAAGCACCTAATGTGGCTGAGTGTATGGAATGGAGCAGGAATGACATGGGTTGGGGGCAGATGCTACCCCTCCCTACCTGCCTTGCTTCTGCACTGTGGGGAGGTCCAGCTGGTGGGAGGCACTGGCAGAAAACCAGCTTAATGGGGAGGAGAAGAGCCCGAGCATGTCTCCCCGCATCTTCTCCCTCTATGGGGCATCTCTAGCAGGGCCATCTCCTGTAAGACTGCAGCCCCTGCTAGAGGCAGTCCTCTCTGAGCTCCCTGCTTTGCCAGGCTTGGGGGTCTGATAACCCCGAGCTTCCCTGCCCCTCCAGTGATGGGCGGGGAATCAGCTTCCTGGCATTGCTAACACCTGGATTCATCACTACTTCTTGGTTGGGGCCTCAGCTCCCTTTCCCTTGTATAACAAATCCCCTGTATTAAATTCTCTCTGCTGGACGTGCCTAGCATAGCTTCTGTTTTCTTGGGGCTCCTGCCTAATCTACCAAATTTATTTCACCTTCCCTCTGTCCTCTCGCTGTGCTTCAGACTCCCCGGCATCCTTTATGTTCTAAGATGCCTGCTTCTTTCTCACCCCAGGGCCTTTGCACCTGTTTTCCCTCTGCATCATGTGCTCTGGCCCTGGTTCTCCTGCTGGCTGGCAACTTCTCACCCCTCAAATTGCAGCTAAAATGTTACCTTTGCAGAGGCCTTGGCTGACAACCTTTCTAAAGCAGCCCATGCATCCCACCTCCACCACAACTTACACAACTTTCTATCTCACTGTTTATTTCTTTCAAATTTTGTGTCACGATCTGTAGTGATTTGCTTACATGTCTGTATATTTATTTATTAATAGTTGTTTATTAGCTGCCATCTTTACCGAAGCGTAATCTCCCTGCTCCCAACCTGAAGCCCTGTGCCCAGAACACGAAATAAAAATGGTTGAATGAATGAGTAAATGAGTGTTTTAAACACTGAACTCATGACAAAGTCAAAATTAAAGAAGTTTCAAAATTGGCATATTTCTGTATTGTTTTTGGAGGTAAGTCTGGGGCAAGGGGACACAAGTGTTAGAGTTTGTGAATTTGTCTGCGTGGGATGGAAAGGGTCCTTGCTGACATTTCTCCTCTTCAACTGGGTCAGACCTGTGTTTAAGGCAGGGAAGGTGGGGGGAGATGGCATCTCCCTGCCTTTTAGTGCATGGTTTGCTCTGGACCAGAGTCACTGTCTGAACGGCAGTGGGTGCCCTCCTGCCAATGCTTCATGGGTTACGAGCATCTCACTGCAAAGCAGAGACGTGGTTCTTGTCACTTGGTGGGTCAGTCAAACCTGTAATAGACCCCAGCCTCATTTCCTCAGCAGCTTTCCCCCTTATCCCATGTGAGAACTTGCTTCTGTGGAAGGCTGGTGGCAGTGAGCTGTCAGCTTCCCTGAGCCCCCATCACCATACTCCTCACCTGAAGAAAGACTGGCCTTGGCCTGTTTGCTCACCTCCGGACCCTTGAAGCAGGGGTCCCCTAAGCCTCTGAAGGACCTCGGCCATGGCATTGCCCAGGAGATGGCCCCCAACCCCAAGCTGTGAGTCAGAAACTGGTGGGGGGGGTTCTCAGCATGGCACTGCCCAGCTGTCCCCAGCCTCTGAGGCCATGCTGTCTGAGAAGCAGGGCTCTGAGGCCTGCGGGTCAGGACCAGAAGGGCAGCCCCAGTATCTCCTCTGCTTCTAACCATGGTGGGGAGGTTGGGGTCACTGGCTGCGCTGCAGCAAATGACAATTTCATCAGTTATGACAGATGCCCTGTGCTTACAAGTTTCTTTCATATTTGTTGGCCGATGTAATTCTTGATGTCACAACCAGATGTTGAAAGAACAGGGACTTTGGGGCCAGCGGCACCTGTGCAGACAGCTGCTCTGTCAGTGTGAGTGGCTGCCCCAGCTGTGCTCTGCGTCTCTGGGATTCTTCACTGTTCTATACATGCTGTCCCTGTGCCCCCAACACCCCTACTGTGACCCCAATATCACCACTATAACCCAATACCACAATTGTGACCCCAACACCTCCACTGTGACCCTCACACCACCACTACGACCCCTCCGCCTGATGCTGACCAGGCAGGTGGTCATGCCCCAGGTCAAAGATAAGCCTGTCTCTTGCTCCTCGTGGTTCCAAGAGCCCCCAGGTGCAGGGAAGCAGGTGGAAGGTAAATCCCATTTAAGGTAGGATGATGCTCTCTCTGAACCAGCTGCAATGAAGCAGTGTGGGCAGCAGAGGGTAGCAGAGGACGCTGCTTCGCGGGTCCTTCTGACCCTGTCCAAGTCTCTACTGTCAGACCCCACAAGAAGGCAGACATTGCTCCCTCAGGCCAGCCTCGCCCAGGCGCCAGCGCCACCCCTTGGGCATGTCCACGGGGACACCGTATTGGATAGAGTCTCTGGTGACCCCCAGCTCAGGCCCGATGGAGAAGCTCGCTGTGGGCAAGCCTCCAACTCTGACAGGGGAGAGAAGTTACAGGGGTTCCCCTTCCCATTTGCCCATCCAGGGAGTGGGACAGCTGCTTGCTGACCTCAGATGAGGTTAAATGGTGGACAGGTTTCCCTCACGCTCCAGTAACTGAGACAGTGCCTCGGGCCCCCAGGGAGCTGCTTGTTTTATGAAGACGAGGAACTTCTCCTGGAAGTTCAGGGTCCTGCACGCTTGTGTGCTTTGGGCAGCCTCTGCACCACAGGATGGCGGGGTGGGATCAGGCTGACCCTACTCCTCCCACACCCCCATAGATGCTGAGCTAGGACTGTGGAAATATCCATGTGGGGAGGAAGAAAGATAGAGGCAAGGTGGGAGCCCTTGGAAAGAGGAGGGTGCACAGCAGCCCCGAGAGGAGTGAGTCATGTTTTGAAAAACCTTCACTGTTTTTTTCACTCCGTTTATTGAGTTAAAATTGACAAATAAAATTGCATGTATTTAAAGTGTACGATGTGATGATTTGACATACGCGTGCATTGTGAAAGGCTGGCCACAGTCAAGTTAATTAACACATTCATCGCCTTACATCTACCTTTTCTTTTTTTGGAGTGGGAACACGTATGAGTTATTCTCTGAGCAAATTTCTACTCTCAGCAACTTTCCAGTATGCAATACAGTACTGTTAACTATAACCTCTATGCTATACATTACACCCCCAGATCTTATTCATCTTAAAACTGAAAGTTTGTACCCTTTAACCAACATCTCTCCAATTCTCCCCCACCCCCCGCCCCCGGTCCAAGGGGTTTGACTTTTGGTATAAATTTGTTAATATTGATAACAGATTTAGGTTTGTTTTGATATATAATTAGCAGCGTGGTATACCCTAAAGTAAAACTATGACTAGGTGAAAGAAATTGGATTATTATTGCTTACAACATATTTTAGCAACAGTTTCCTCTCATTTCCTTTAAACTCTTAGTGTCTTGCAGATGAGTTTTTTTTTTATTTTGTCATAATTTACTTATTCTTATCCTTACTGCAAATTTGTGAAATATTTGAAAGTACTGTATAGCTTTTGAACCTCTAACTTCTGAGAGATTCTTTTTTAAAAAATAAATTTATTTATTAAAAAAAAACAACTCTACTTTCTGTTTCTATGAGATTGGCTTTTTAAAAAAATAGATTCCACCAATGAATGGGATCATACAGTATGTGTCTTTCTCTGCCTTATTATTTCACTTAGTAATTCCTCCAGGTTCATCCATGGTGTCACAAAAAGCAGGATTTCTTTCTTTTTCGCGGCTGAATAATATTCCACTGTGTGTATGTGTGCGGGTGTGTGTGTTTCACATCTTCTTTATCCATTCATCTGTCAATAGACATTTATGTTGTTTCCATATCTTGGCTGTTGTGAGTAACGCTTCATTGGTTTTTTCTTTCTGAAGATGCTGCTGCCCTTGGTTCTGGGTTTCAACATTTCTGATGACCCTGGAGCCACACAGGGATCAGTGGAACCCTGGCCCCTTACAGAAACCACAGATAACTTGAGCTGTTTTCCTCTCCATCCCAGACTTCATGCTTTCACCCACGCCAACACCCTTCCTGCCGTTTGCCCAACCATCGCCCCTGCCTGGAAAGAGATGTCTGGTTCCCACCTCCATTACCCTCTTGCGGTGGCTGAGCCGACATCCTGATACTTTCCTGTTCTTCCCAGCCCTCTCCCTACCCCTCCCTGGGCACTGAGGCCACCCTGAGCCAGGCAGCGAGAAGGGACATCAGAAGCTCGTTGGCTCAGGGTCACCCGTCATCATGCTGGACTTGGTGCCCGGGAAGCGGCTTGCACACCCATTTCCAGGGATTGGATGTCTCATCCTGCATCCCAGCTCCCTCACAGCCCGGCTCTGGCCTCGGGTACCAACCCTCACGGATTCCTTCTGCCCCGGTCGTGTCTGCTGCTGCCTGGACCCAGGATGCACTTCTACTTTCCAAGTGGCCTCATTCACAGAAATAAAGTGGGTGCCAGCGTGAGGACAAGGGGCAACTTCTACTTGTATTTTTTTAAATTTCTACTTCCCTGGGCTCTCTAAGCATTCAAAACAGTCCTTGGCCTAAGGTCTATTCAGCAGAGGTCTGATCTGGGGGTGGGTCACAGATCCAGGGAGAAGGATGCCTGCAGAGCCCTAAGGGGTGGGGATTCTAGCTCAGTCACCCCATCAGCCTTAACTCAGGCGTGTGGGCTCCATGCTGAGAGCCTCTCTCTGGCAGCAAAAACAATCTAGCCTTTCTTTGAAAAATCATTCTGAATTCATCTCTAGGCCACCTTATCTTCTGTCATTCAAGCAAATTAACTTGAGTTAAATTGTGCACTTTAATTTCCATCTTCCATCCCCTTATGCCACTGTCTTTTCACAAGGCTCTCGGACAAAAGCTCCCCTGAGACGTTACCCTGCAGGTGCCATGTCGTCATCCCACCCACGGTGCAGCTGGAGGATTGTCTCAGCTGCTCTAATAAATCCTGGGCGGTCTGGAGCTCACTCCCTCCTAAACTGGGGGGACATCAATGCTGGTTCAAGAGTGCGCCAGAAATATACAGCAATTGAAATGCTTGAGGATATGAAGCCCAAGAAATATTCCATTAAAAATGGCACATTCTAAAGTGGTTCAAGCTCAAAATAAATGAGAAGTTCAGGTTGGAATAATCCCATCAGCATCTTCAAGAAGACCGCTCTAGGGGCTTCCCTGGTGGAGCAGTGGTTGAGAGTCCGCCTGCTGATGCAGGGGACACGGGTTCGTGCCCCGGTCCGGGAAGATCCCACATGCCACGGAGTGGCTGGGCCTGTAAGCCATGGCCGCTGGGCCTGCGTGTCTGGAGCCTGTGCTCCGCAATGGGAGAGGCCACAACAGTGAGAGGCCCGCGTACTGCCAAAAAAAAAAAAAAAAATTAAAATGGAAATTGCCAGGCATGGCTAATGACTGTCGTAATGGATGGCACCGTAGGTGATTAAAGGTCTTGGCTCCCTGTCATTCTCTCCAATATAACATCTGCTTCAATTCCTGACAGTTTCAATGCTCTCATACATGATCTTTTCCACAACCAGGTCTCCCGGTTCTTTTTTTTCTTCCAGCTTTATTGAAATATACTTGACATATAACACTGTTTAAGTTCAAGGTGTACAATGTGTTTGTATGATACATTTGCATATTGCAAAATGATCACCACCATAGCTGACCTAATGCTTCCACCACACCATACAATTATCATTTCTTTTTGCTGTGAGAACATTTAAGATCTACTCTCTTAGCAGCACTCAAGTATATAAAAGTGTTATTAGCTGTAATCACCATGCTGTACATGAGATTCCCCAGAACCTGTAAATCCTATAATTGGAAGTTTGTACCCTTTGACCAATATCTCCCCATTTCTCCCACCCCCTAACCCCTGGTAATCATCATTCTACTTTCTGTTCCTATGAGTTCGACTTTTTCAGGTTCCACATATAAGTGAGATTATATCATACACGATACGTCTGTGTCTGACTTAACTCAGCATAATGCCCTCAAGGTTCATTCACATTGTTGCAAATGGCAAGATTTCCTTTTTTCTCATGGCTGAATAATATTTCATTATTATATTTGTATAATGTTTGTATATATCTCACATCTTTATTCATTCATCCATTGACAGACACTTAGGTTGTTTCTGTGTCTTGGCTATTGTGAAAAATACCGCAATGAACATGGGGTTGATATATCTCTTCGAGACCCTGATTCCATTTCCTCTGGATAAATACCCAGGAGTGGAATTGCTGGATCATATGGTAGTTCTGTTTTTTTTTTTTTTTTTTTTTTTGCGGTACGTGGGCCTCTCACTGTTGTGGCCTCTCCGTTGCGGAGCACAGGCTCCGGACGTGCAGGCTCAGCAGCCATGGCTCACGGGCCCAGATGCTCCGTGGCATGTGGGATCTTCCCGGACTGGGGCACGAACCCGTGTCCCCTGCATCGGCAGGCGGACTCTCAACCATTGCGCCACCAGGGAAGCCTGGTAGTTCAGTTTTTTTAAGGAACCTCCATACTGTTTCCCACAGAGGTTACACCAATTTACATTCCCACCGACAGGGCACAGGGTTTTCTGTCTCCACGTCGTTGACAACCCTTGTTACTTCTCGTCTTTTTGATGATACTGGCCTTTCGGGTCTTGAGCCCCTCTCCTCCACTGGACTTGTCCTGCATTTTCAGAGTTTTACTCGAGATATTGTTGTCATTAGCAGTAACTACAGCTCTGGCCGCACCTTATTTTCAAGGACCCCACTTTCTGAGCAACACGTCCTAGATTCCCAGTTTCCTCTATCTAGAATTCCACGCCTCACCATCCTCCCAGGCCACTGGGGTATTCATTCCATATATCCTTCCACATTTTACCTTGTTGGTGCTGAATACTCTTGGATGATTTTACTCTTCTTGAGCTTTTCCTGGGATGTGGTTAAGTTAAGGAGAGAGTTGATCCCTTGGGGTCTTGCTTTTACGCTTCGTTAGGTGAAGTCAGAGCATCCTAATCTTGTGCAGCTATTGAGGCAACACCCGTGAGCCCTCAGCCAATGCTCTGCACACCAGAAGACAGGTGGTTCATGGGGTACTCCTTCCGATGGCTCTTCTCAGCCTGGATACCAAGTGCGTTCACCTAAAGATGTAAGGGGCTCTCCACAGCACTCTCTCTCTCTGCAGCTGCTGTGGCCTCCGCAGACCCCCAGCCCCATTCTCTCACCTCAGGGAGGCTGCTGGGTTCTTCCCAAGGTCTCCCTTCCTTGTCTGCAACCAGGACCCTCTCCAGGTGGTAAGGTGGACAACCATAGACTAAACTTCTTTGTTTCTTATCTCTCAGGCATTCCTGCCAGAGCTTCCTGTCTTCCAATATCTGAACACCATTGTTTGAGGTATATAGTTTTTTTTGGGGGGGGCAGGGAGGTCCAGTTTTTCAGTTGTTTAAGGTGGGAGGATAAATCTGGTCCCTTAGCTCCATCTTGGCCAGAAGTAGAAGTCCTCACACCTTCCTTCCCGGCTCAGACTTCAGGTCATCACTGTAAGCATCCCCTTGCTCCTCTCTCCTCCTGGCTTGGCAACTCAGAGCCCTGGTTAAATCCAACCTTAGCTCATTTTCCTCTGATGTTATCTTCTAGGAGTTTTATTGCTTTGTGTTTTACATTTAGATCTATGATCCATTTTGAGTTAATATTTGTGAAGCATGTAAGGTCTGTGTCTAGATTCATTCTTTTTGCATATGGATGTCCTGTTTTCCTAGCACCACTTGCTAAAAAAGACTATCTTTGCTCCGTTGTATTGCCTTTGCTCCTTTGTCAAAGATTGGTTTGACAACCTTAAATGTAACCTAAAATGTATATGTGTTTAATACATTATTGTTTTTGTTATTTTGAACAAATATTTGTTAGAGCAATTAAGAATAAGAAAAGTAAAAGTTTTTCTTTTGCTTTCATTTATTCTTTCTCTAGTGTTCTTCCTTTCTTTTCTATAGATCTGAGTTTCTGACCTATATTATGTTCCTTCTCTCTGAAAAAACTTCTAAGATTTCTTGTAAGAAAGGTCTACTGGCAACAAATTCCCTTAATTTTTGTCTGAGAAAGCCTTTTTTTCTCATTCATGTTTGAAGGATAATTTCACAGGATACAAAATTCTCAGTGGGTGGATTTTTTGCTCAATCCTTTAAATATTTCACTCCACTCTCTTCTTGCTTGCTTGGCTTCTGCAGAGAAGTTGGATGTAATTCTCATCTTTGTTCCTCAGTAGGTAAGGTGTTTCTTTCCTCTGGCTTCTTTCAGGGCTTTTTCTTTATTTTTGATTTTCTGCTATTTGAATATGATATGTCTAAGTATACTTGTTTGTTTGTTTGTTTATTTTTTTATCCTGCTTGTTTTTCCCTCAGCTTCCTGGGTCTGTGGTTTAGTGTCTCATATTAACTGGACGAAATTCCCCATCATTGCTTCCGTGCTTCTTCTGTTCCTTTCCCTCTCTCTTGTCCTTCCGGTATGTGGATGTTAGTTACAGTTTTTTTTTTTGTTGTTCCACAGTTTGGGATATTCTGTCCTTTTTTGTTTTAAATCTTTTTTCTTTTTGACATTCAGTTTGAGGAGTTTCTATACCCTCAATCTCAGAGTCTTTCCTCAACTAAGTCCAGTCTACCAATGAGCCCATCAAAAGCATCCTTCATTTCTGTTACAGTGTTTTTAATCTCCAGCATTTCTTGTAGACCCTGTCTTAGAATTTCTCTCCACTTACATCACCCATCTGTCCTCATACACTGTCCACTTTATCCATGTAAACCCTTGCATATGAGTCATAGTTTTTAATATACTAGGTCTCATAATTTTCACATTCCTGCCAGATCTGACTCTGGGTTTGATGCTTGTTCAATTTCTTCAACTGTGTTTCTGCCTTTTAACTTTCTGTTGAAAGGTGGATGTGTTGTACTGGGTAAAAGGTAAACAGAGCACAGTTAGTGAGATGATGGTGGGGTGTGGGGGGAGGGGGATGTGCGGTCCTATGATTAGTTCTAATCCTTTAGTGAGTCTGTGCCTCTGGGCTGTGAACTTCACAAGTGCTTCTTGTTTTGTTCCCCTCTTAGATGGGACGGTGTGGCTAAAGGGGGCTGGCATTGGGTATTTTCCTTTTCCCAAGTCAGTTGGGTTCTGATCAGACTCCAGTAGATTAGGCTGGAGGGAAGGCCTTATTGAGAAGCACAGAGCGCTGTGGTGTATTGCAAATGCTGGGAGCACTAGGAGGTTTTTCTAAGATACTGTGAGCACATGGTAGAGCTCTGGGAGGTAAAACTCACGGAAGTGTGGAACCCCCCCTCCCACCAGGATCATCCCCCCCGCACCCCGGAGTTTTAAACTCAGACCTGTGCACACCAAGCCTCCAGGAATGCCTCAGTTCCAGCTCAGGTCTCCTGTCCTGGTGCTGGTTCCCACAGAGGTTTCTGCTCATGGGTTTCTCCTCCAGTAAGTGGTGATTCTGTGTATCTGCCCATCAGTTTCTCCAATTTTGTGGTCAGAGCTTCCCCTGGGACCGCACTTCTCCAAAGGATCCAAGAAAAGTTGTTGTTTTTTCCAAGGGGGGAAAGTGGTGGTGGTGGTGGGTGGTGATGGGATGAATTGGGAGATTGGGATTGACATATATACACTAATATGTATAAAATGGATAACTAATAAGAACCTGCTGTATAAAAAATAAATAAAATAAAATTCAAAAAAAATAAGGAGTTGTTGGTTTTTCAGTTTGTTCAGCTTTTCACTTGTTGCTAATACAGAGTCACAATTTCTGGGCTGTACTCAAAACCAGAAGGCGACACTGCTCAACGTGAAGTTAAGGAAGCAGCCTGGGCACAGGTAGTGGGCAGCCTAGCAGGGGAGCCTCTAGGAAGCAGGTTTTGGACTTTCAGGCACAAGTGGATGGAGTACCTTCCCTCTAGCTGTTCCTCAGTGCTACCCCAGGGCAGAGTGACTGATCTTTGCAACATGCATATGATTCCACATAACTGAGGTCAGTCATTCGTTGGAAGCTAATTTTCTCTTTGGCTGATTGTTTAGTAATGTGGGATTGAGAGGTAGCATTTCCTGGAGTCCACCATGTGCCAGAGGTGGTGCTGGGACCTTTGCAGCACACTTTCCATTAACCTCCCCCAGGGGTCAGTGGGCTAGAGGTTATTTCCCCCATTTTAAAGATAATGGAGTAGGTTTAGAGGTCAAACAAGGTGACTGCCTGTGTTCACATAGCATTTTTCGATCTCTGACCCCCAAGGCCTTGGGCATGGTGTGCCTGGTAAGTTTGGTGGAAATGTGGTAGGTAACGCTGACCACAGCTTCTGTGAGTGATACCCGGAAATACCTGTGGAATATGATGAGTCTATTAGAGCTCGGTGGTTACATAACAGATGGCCGCAAAGCTCAGTTGATTAAAACAACCGACATTTATCATCTCTGTGGGTCAGGAATCCAGGTGTGGCTTAGCTGGGTGCCTCTGACTCCAGCTTTCTCATGAAGCTGCAGCCAAATTGTGAGCCAGAGCTGTGGTCTCATCTGAAGGTGTGGCCAGACGAGGTGGGTGTGGGTGAACGTCACTCGCTGGGTGTTGGCAGGCTTGGCCCCTCACTTCACGGGCCTCCCACAGGGCTGCCTTCATAAAGGCAGCTGGTTTCCCCGGGGTGAGGGGTCCAAGAGAGAGGTAGAGAAGGCCGCCAGGATGGAAGTCACAGTCTTGAAAGCGATGCCCCCACCACTTTTTCTATATTCTGTTTATCAGAAGTAAATGACAAGGTTCAGCCCACCCTCAAGGGGAGGATATAGCACAGGGGTGACAATATCAATAAAAGCCACTTGAGAGGTTGCCGCCTACAAGGACCATGTGTCTATTTGCCCAAGACAGCCCCATCGATGTCTTTGCGTATTTGTCCTGGTTTGGCTCCTCCTTTTCCTCTTTCATTTTCCTCTAGTGTTTGTACAAGTCAATCCAAAAGCCATCAGTTGGAGCCCAGTAAGTCTGATAAGAATTGATGGGATCCAGGATATTTACAGAGTCAGAAATACTTCCCTCATTATACATATTTATTACAAAGAGGAAAAAAAACAAACTTTCATTGGAGAAGTCTGGCAGAGAGCACCTCAGTCAGGTGAATAAAAAACATCACCAGTAATAGGACAAGTTGTGCCACTTGATGAGAGGCAATGAGAAGAGCACAGCATCACTTATGTGAGGTTCCGGCCCGAGATGCACCCTGTGTTTAATCACGAGAGAACATTAGAATAGCACAAACTAAGGGGTATTCTATAGCCTGTTCTCTTAAAAATGTCAAAGCCATGAAAGACAGGGAGAAACCAAGGAACTCTTCTAGGTTGCAGGCAACTAAAAATACATGATGACTTAATGCAACATGTGATTCTGATCTAGATCCTGGTTCTATAAAAGACATTATGGGGACAATGGTTGAAGCCTGAAGGCAGGCTGAGGACTAGATGGGGTAAAGTGTCAGTGTTAGTTTCCTGATTTTGATGGTTCTATTTTGGTTAGGTAGGAAAATGTACCTGCATGTAGGAAAGACACATTACCGTATTCAGGAATGATGGGGCATCCTGTCAGCAAGTTATGCTTAAATGCTTTCAAGGAGCAAAAAAGAGTTCTTTGTACCATACTTGTAACTCTTCTGTAAGTTTGAAATTTCTTCAAAATATAAAGTTGAAATGCCCCAGTTAAGATGGGAAATTATATGATTTTCCCACTTATGGATGAGTGCCTCTAAAAGCTCACCCTCCAAACTTGTTACTGCCCTAAACACTACTCATCCTCATGGTCAAGCCTCTTCCTCAGGAGAAAAGTCTTCTCCAAAGCAACGCAGAGGACACAGCCCTTGGACAGAGCATGGGGATGTCACATCTTGCCAAAGTCTCCTAAGCAAAGGAATTAGCAGAGCAAAAAAATAAATCCCGGGTTTGGAAACTGACTGTATATCAAGGAGAAGGTGATAAAGATGGCATTGCTCAGCAAATTCCTAAAATGTCAGTTCAGTCTAAAAGTAGAACCCCCTGGGCCTCCCTGGTGGCGCAGTGGTTGAGAGTCCGCCTGCCGATGCAGGGGATACGGGTTCGTGCCCCGGTCTGGGAGGATCCCATATGCCGCGGAGCGGCTGGGCCCGTGAGCCATGGCCGCTGGGCCTGCGCATCTGGAGCCTGTGCTCCGCAACGGGAGAGGCCACAACAGTGAGAGGCCCGCATACCGCAAAAAAATAAAAATAAAAAAAATAAAAAATAAAAAAAATAAAAGTAGAACCCCTGATCCTTTGTGGGGCTTTAAGCACTAAATCACTGTCACCGTCATTGTATTTCCATATTTAATCTATAAACTGGAATGAAAAAGCATTTGTCATAGGACCAAACCATCTGCCAACTGTCAGAGCCAAAACCTTTTATTGCCATAGTTTGTCAAGATTATGGGGGATCCATTGGGCCTAGGGTCGAGCAAAAGGGAAGGGAATCTACAGAATCCTTGACCTTGAAATAAAGATCCTCTAGAACAAGAGAAATTCCAAAACCAAGAAACATGGAAACAGACCAAAAAATGAAAGCAATATAAAGGAATAAATAAAAGTTTATTTTTGAAACTACTATACAAAACATATATAAATGTGACTGGTTTGGGAAAGTAATTATAAAAAGTACAAAAGATGTAAATACTTTTTGTCATTTTGGGGAAGGGGTGGTGGAAAGGTTGTGACCACCAGAATCTGTTGGGCTTAAGACCATCAGGCATCTCAGCACTTCAGAGAGGATGGGGGATGTCCTGCATCCTCTGCACCCCCTGTCTCAGGACCAGGGTTTTCTGCTTCTTACCTCATCCTACACTCTGCTTTCCCACTGATGTTCACATACCCAAATAGATCATTTTTAGTGTTCAAAACTTGAAAGTCAGATGCAACGTGTCCCAATTTGATCTAATCAAAGACAAATCTCCCCAAATCTAAAATAGTTAACACAGCCCACAACGCATACTCTGTTGATTCTGGAAACTACACCAAACACAGTTTTAAGACATGAGCTATTTCTTTTCTGTCTAGGGTCACTCTTTGGTCTCTTCATATTTTCCCCTGAAGCTGTTGCACTGATTTCTAAGCTCTGTAACCTTGGCTGGAAAGATTCATATCCCAAGTAAATTTTCCTTTTTATACATTTCTTGAGTTATACGTTTCAAGGAATTCATCCATATCCTCTAAGTTGTGAAATTTATTGGCATAGTGTTGACCATCATGCTGCTGGATGATTCTTTTTGTGTCTGCAGCATCTACAGCCTCCATCTACCCTGCCTCCTCTTCCATTCCTGATGTTGGAAATTAGAGTTGCCTCCTTTTTGATTGATCTATTAAGCTAAGAATTTATTCCATACCTTTTTAAAAAACACAACATGATTATAGTTTAATACACAACCAAAATACAAAACACAGTAGTAAATTGATGGCAATAAAACGTTTCATGTGCATTGAATGACAAATGGTTAACATCCTTAGTCATAAATGAGTTCGTAGAAACCAGTAACAAAGACATTGATATTCCAAGGGAAATGAAAAAAAAAAAACACAACAGAAGAAAATGAAATAACATAAGTGACTAGTAAGGATTAAGCATGTATGAAGATGACTGAGCTGAACAATAACAGAAGAAAAGCAAGTTCTTTGTAATAGCCTATTACCAGAGATTAAAAACTTAACATTTGTACAGTTTTAGAAAACAGACCCACATGAACAAACCCTGGGGGACAAATTGGTGATGTCCCATCTACATAGTAGGGGGAAATCTGTAGTCTGGATTCAAAATGTAAATTTTGGATATCCTTCATACATTTAAAATCCATGTTTAACTCAGACCATCTCCATCCTTTTTGCTGGTCCTGAAATGAAGGGTGGTCAGTGGCTGCTGGATTGACAGGACTGGGCGAGGCCAGAGTGAGGCGAGGAGGTGAGGGTGTGGGAAAGGTCAGAGACAGGGTCTGTGGAAAGCGGAGTGGCTGATAAGGAGGGAGTTCTGTGACTCAGACCTGGGTGGGTGCAGAACAGAAGTGCAGAATAGCTGGGGCCACACCCTTCTGCAGTTATTACGGGGACACTTTCTGGTAATGTATTGTTAGATGCCGTTCCCCAGTACATTTTGCCGAGGCCTAAGGAACTGACCACTTGTGCTCTCCAGCTGTACATTAAACTCATAGGAATCTCAGGAACTTTGAACTATATATAGAGCGTATGTTTCCTTATAATATAGGAAGGAAGAGACACATGACTTAGGCCTCCAGAGAGGGTGAAAGGGCTACATTTTCAAGTCTCTGTTTCTGTGAGCCATAGTTTCCTCTGACATGTTTAAATTCTGGGTGATTTTTAGTTTCCAATTTTTTACAACGACATGTATTATTAACTATTTAATAATAAAATACATATTTTATTACTATGCATGCTACACTTTGGTGAACTAGAAGGTAGACCAAACAGGAAAGAAAAATTCCAATAAAATGAGTTGTCAATAATAAAAACAAATTAAATAAAAATTTAGGACCAAGCTGAAAACCCACAAAGAGCAAAATATGAAAGCCCAAGTTTCTTTTTTATCAGATACCAAGCACCTCCCTTTGGTGTCAGATCAGACCCTGTCTATAGTTTCAAGCACAAACCATGATTTTTAAGACTTCAGTCTTCTTCATACTGATCACATGGTCCCTTGCTTTATGCGGTACAATTTGGAATTGTTAGCAGACCTTCTATAGAGACACACAGTGGCACAGAGACGGTTTGTTTAGCCTTCAGCAGAATCTTGAGTAGATAAAAGAGCCAAGCAGAAAGTTTGCCTAACGCGATTCTCCACAAACTCAAGCTTTTCCAGGTCAGAGGTACGCGTGTGGAGGATGTGTTACTGAGTCCCAGCTCGCTCTGCTCGCCGCAGGACAGGCCAATAAATCGGAGATGAGGTGTTGAGGCAAGGAAGATGACTTGACCAAGAAGATGGCAGACTAAAGTCTCAAAATAACCATCTTATCCATGTTTGGAGGCCAGTTTCTTTTATAGCACAGAGAGGGGGAAGAGATGAGGAAATAAAGTAAAAAGGCCATAAGTTTTGGAAATATCCCCTGGAATGGCCAGCCTCAGGGAGGGGATGTGTTAATTTCTTCGTTCTTGCAGCCATCCACAGGTGGACAGGGTCAGGATGTTTGCCTGAACAAAGGCACTTTGATTTAACATTCAGGCAGAGGGGCAGGGTCCCCCGAGGCAGGCCATTAGGTACAGACGGTATCCTTTCAGCGAAAAGAAAGCAGTGGAAAGCAAAGGATAAAGTAAAAGAAACTGATCCAACATGTAGCCAGATTTGGCTCTTTCCTGTTACCGATGGACCACCCACCCTGACCCCTGTGTCAGTGTTCTGGATTTGACCTCTTGCTTTTCAAGAGTCCTTAAAGAGTTCCCTAAAACGGGAACCCGATCCATCTCATAATTTGTAGGACGAGATCTTCAAAGTGATAGACAACCCTGAAAGAGAATTGTATTCAGCTGTGATGTGGCACCTTCAAATCCCACACTCACCAAGAACACACCAAACCCCCCTCACTGGGCACATCTCCCAGGTGCCCTGGTTCTCATCACTTTCTGGGGGCTCTGGACGGTCTGGGAGCTGATGAAGCCGAGGGCCCCTGCTCCGGGAGGGGACACACCCAGACACGCAAAGCATGACTGCAACTTGCTCCCCACCCAACCCGAGCGTGGATCCCAAGCATGGATCCCGGTTCCGAACATCTGCTCTGGGGGAAGCTTCTGGGCAGCGTTCCCCAAGTGGGTGTCCTGAGAAGGATTTGAGGGCTGTTCCAAGATGCCCCTTCATTAACTACTCTGGGCTCACCTGTGCTCAGGGGCAAAGCTAGGTAGCTCTGTTCTCCTACATTTTACTCTAGGGCTCCTTGGAGCCTCTGTATGTTAACATTAGCAGGGCATCTTCTCCTTGTTATAGTTCCCAAACATCTTTCCTCCAGTCGGGAAGTGTGGTCTACGGTCACAACCCCACAAGGGCTGCAGCTTCCTGGCTCAGAGCAGCAGCCATGCCAACGCCTTCATCTGGGAAAAGCATAACACAGAGATGCCCAGGGGAGGGGGCGGTACAGGGCTGGGGAGCTAATAATATCCTGCGGCCTCTCGTTCAAGGACAACAGAAGCCAGGTGGAGCCAGCAGCAATGAACTCAGGTGAACACACAACTGCTCAGGACGACCTCTCAGAGGAAGAAGGAGCTCTGGGGTCCTGGGGAGGGATGGTCCTGCCAGCCTCGGGGACTTCCCCATGGCTGTGGTGGGCTCTGCCTGCCTGAGGGCCCTGTCCGTAAGCAGAGGTGCTGGGAGGGCCAGGCAGCCCTGGGCGGGAGCAGTTATGGGATTCCACATCCCCACCTCACACCTCACACTGTGAGGCAACAACAACCTTTGTTTTAAAGTCACGTTGTATTTTAACGTTTGTATTTTCCTCCTCGGCCTTCCCCAAAGCTCGATACTTTTTACATAATCTTTTTTGTTTATCATGACATTTTCCCTCCAAACACAAAAGTAAAGAGAAAAGTACAATGAATCCCTGAAGCCATCATCAAAGTGGCCCCCACCTGTGCCCTCTGTACCCTTGGTTCTCCTCCCAGACCCCACTGCGTTACTGTGAAGTAAAGTCCAAATACCCTGTCATTTCAGGCTTCCGCATGAAGTCTAGCAAAGAAGGGCATAAAAAACACGTCTTGGGGGCTTCCCTGGCAGCGCAGTGGTTGAGGGTCTGCCTGCCGATGCAGGGGACACGGGTTCGTGCCCCGGTCCGGGAAGATCCCACATGCCGCGGAGCGGCTGGGCCCGTGAGCCATGGCCACTGAGCCTGCGCGTCCGGAGCCTGTGCTCCGCAACGGGAGAGGCCACAACAGTGAGAGGCCCGCGTACCGCAAAAAAAACCCCCAAACCAAAAAACAAACAAACAAAAAACACATCTTGTGATGCCATCAGCATATGTGAACTCTTTACTTAACATCATGCAGTACAGTCAGAGTCACTGTGTCCTGATTATGTCATGAATGCCTTTTTACACATATTTTATTCAAAACAGGATCCAAGCAAGTTCTGCACGTCACATTCAGCTGATGTGTCTCAAGTCTCTCTCTCTTAACTGAGGCTTAAAATACACATGGGCAAGTACACTGATTTTAATTGCATATGTCATGTGTGCATCCAGAACCTCATAACCACTGCCCAGATGGAGATGCAGAGCATCCCCAGCCTCACTCCTTCCTGCCCCTCCCATCAGCCCAGGAGGAGCCTCTGGTCTGTCCTTGAACTTCATACAAACAGGATCACACAGTGTGTGTGCTTTTGCTCAAGGCCATGGATATGAGAATCACCCACATGGGTTTTTTTTGTTTTGTTTGTGTTGTGTTGTGTTGTGTGTCTGTACTATTCTGTTGGTGAATGCTAAAATGTACTTTGTCATCTATATTGATTTGACTATTATTAATAATGCTGTTGTGAATATCCTTGCCCATGTTTTCTGGTAACATGAGCACTCCCCTGTGAAATGTCAGGATAGTAGAGTAGGCGTAGTTTAGCTTTTGGAAAGACACCCAACCAATTTTCCAAAGTATATGGATTTCCAGTTGCCCCACATCCTTATATGCACTTGGTATTTATTTCTTTTTAACCCATTTTGACGTGTAGCCATGTCTCACTGTGGCTGTGATTTACATTTTCTTGATGACAAATGATGTTGAGTATCATTATTGGCTGTTTGGATATCTTTTTAGGTAACTTAGGTATTTAGGTAATTTTAGATAATTTTGTCCATTTTTAGTTTTTGACAAAATTCAACATCCATTTATGATAAAAACCCTCCAGAAAGTAGAAATAGAGGGGACTTACCGCAACATAATAAAGGTCATATATGACAAACCCACAGCCAACATCGTTGTCAATGGTGAAAAACTGAAACCATTTCCACTAAGATCAGGAACAAGACAAGGTTGCCCACTCTCCCCACTATTATTCAACATAGTTATGGAAGTTTTAGCCACAGCAATCAGAGAAGAAAAAGAAATAAAAGGAATCCAAATCGGAAAAGAAGAAGTAACGCTGTCACTGTTTGCAGATGACAAGATACTATACATAGAGAATCCTAAAGATGTTACCAGAAAACTGCTAGAGCTAATCAACAAATTTGGTAAAGTAGCAGGATACAAAATTAATGCACAGAAGTCTCTTGCGTTCTTTTATACTAATGATGAAAAATCTGAAAGAGAAATTAAGGAAACACTCCCATTTACCACTGCAACAAAAAGAATAAAATGCCTAGGAATAAATCTACCTAGGGAGACAAAAGACCTGTAATGCAGAAAACTATAAGACACTGCTGAAAGAAATTAAAGATGATACAAACAGTTGGAGAGATATACCATGTTCTTAGATTGGAAGAATCAACATTGTGAAAATGACTATACTACCCAAAGCAATCTACAGATTCAATGCAACCCCCATCAAACTACCAGTGGCATTTTTCACAGAACTAGAACAAAAAGTTCACAATTTGTGTGGAAACACAAAAGACCCCGAATAGCCAAAGAAATCTTGTGAAAGAAAAATGGAGCTGGAGGAATCAGGCTATACTACAAACTACAGTAATCAAGACAGTGTGCTACTGGCACAAAAACAGAAAAATAGATCAATGGAACAGGATATAAAGCCCAGAGATAAACCCATGCACATATGGTCACCTTATTATTATTATTATTTTTTTGTGGTATGCGGGCCTATCACTGTTGTGGCCTCTCCCGCTGCGGAGCACAGGCTCCAGACGTGCAGGCTCAGCTGCCATGGCTCACGGGCCCAGCCGCTCTGCGGCATGTGGGATCCTCCTGGACCGGGGCATGAACCCATGTCCCCTGCATTGGCAGGCGGACTCTCAACCACTGAGCCACCAGGGAAGCCCTGGTCACCTTATTTTTGATAAAGGAGGCAAGAATATACAATGAAGAAAAGACAGGCTATTCAATAAGTGGTGCTGGGAAAACTGGACAGCTACATGTAAAAGAATGAAATTGGAACACTCCCTAACACCATACACAAAAATAAACTCAAAATAGAATAAAGACCTAAATGTAAGGCCAGACACTATAAAACTCTTAGAGGAAAACATAGGCAGAACACTCTAGGACATAAATCACAGCAAGATCCTTTTTGACCCACCTCCTAGAGAAATGGAAATAAAAACAAAATAAACAAATGGGACCTAATGAAACTTAAAAGCTTTTGCACAGCAAAGGAAACCATAAAGAAGTTGAAAAGAGAACCCTAAGAATGGGAGAAAATATTTGCGAACGAAGCAACTGACAAAGGATTAATCTCCAAAATATACAAGCAGCTCATGCAGCTCAATATCAAAAAAACAAACAACCCAATCCAAAAATGGGCAGAAGACCTAAAGAGACATTTCTCCAAGGAAGATATAGAGATTGCCAACAAACACATGAAAGGATGCTCAACATCACTAATCATTAGAGAAATGCAAATCAAAATTACAATGAGGTATCGCCTCACACCAGTCAGAATGGCCACCAGCAAAAAATCTACAAACAATAAATGTTGGAGAGGGTGTGGAGAAAAGGGAACCCTCTTGCACTGTTGGTGGGAATGTAAATTGATACAGCCACTATGGAGAACAGTATGGAGGTTCCTTAAAAAACTAAAAATAGAATGACCATATGACACAGCAATCCTACTACTGGGCACATACCCTGAGAAAACCATAATTCAAAAAGAGTCATGTAACACAATGTTCATTGCAGCACTATTTACAGTAGCCAAGACATGGAAGCAACCTAAGTGTCCATCAACAGATGAATGAATAAAGAAGATGTGGCACATATATACAATGGAATATTACTCAGCCATAAAAAGAAATGAAATTGAGTTATTTGTAGTGAGGTGGATGGACCTAGAGTCTGTCATACAGAGTGAATTAAGTCAGAAAGAGAAAAACGAATACTGTTTGCTAACACATATATATGGAGTCTAAAAAAAAAAAAAGGTTCTAAAGAACCTAGGGGCAGGACAGGAATAAAGACGCCTACGTAGAGAATGGACTTGAGGATGTGGAGAGGGGGAAGGGTAAGCTGGGATGAAATGAGTTAGTTGCATGGACTTATAAACACTACCAAATGTAAAATAGCTAGCTAGTTGGAAGCAGCCGCATAGCACAGGGAGATCAGCTCAGTGCTTTGTTACCACGTAGAAGGGTGGGATAGGGAGGGTGGGAGGGAGGGAGACACAAGTGGGGGGAGATATGGGGATATATGTATATGTATAGCTGATTCACTTTGTTATAAAGCAGAAACTAACACACCATTGTAAAGCAATTATACTCTAATAAAGATGTTTAAAAAAACACAAATTTTGTCCATTTTTAAAAAGTTGGGTTGTTTAATGGGTTTTTTCCCCAGAAAACGTCATGAGGAGCACTAATCATTTCAGTGGACTAGAATGGAGCAGGTTAGGAGCAGAGAGTTTGGGGGGAAGAATCGAGATGAAACACAGCGAAAATGCTAAAAATGTTGGTCCCCTTAGTGGACTTAGAAGGGATGAGTGCCCAGGCATCTAAAAATGGAGTCAGGGGCCAATGAGGACCTGGTCTCAGACACATCCCTCCACCACTGAGAACTTGAATTTCTCTGAACTGCATCAAACCCAAGGCTGCCACCAGTCATATTGGAAACATCATCCAACAGCTGCAATCTTATGGTCCCAAGGTCCCCCCTCCTTGTAACTATGCAAACATTTTGGACCCCAACTGATCCTTGATTAACAAGCCCCCTTATTTCCTGCCAGCTCCAATTATAATTCTTGACAAACAACTTATGTAACTAACTATGGCCTTGCAGTTTTTGCCCTTAGAAGCTCCCCCCATTTTATAGCCTGATGGAACATAATTCAAGTGCTCCTTTGGGCTACAGTCCTAACAAACTCCCCTAATAAACGCCTCTTTATTTCAATCAGGTCTCCATTTCTAAAATGGTTAACAGCACTAAATCCTCATCCCAGGGCATAAACCAACCTGAGACAGGAAGCGGCTTATCCAAGAGCACCAAGCTAGTGCTGGAGTATCGACATCGCCATCCTGTTCTGTAACGCAGCTCACGCCTCTGAGTGTGTAGGACGCGAGGTCCACTGGCAGGAATTCACGTGGTTTGCCAAGTATTTTATGCCTCAGCTCTCTAGTGCAGGAACTGTAGACCCCTGCAGACTCCCACAGTAGGCAAAGTCAGAGGTGAGTTAAAGAGGAAAATGCCGTGGGCAGCATCACTGTGGAAGAGAGCATGAGGTACCCCGTGGATAGACCAGGGGATCTAGACAATGAATGGCCAGTGCTCTGGAAACTGGGTGAATGGTCAAAAAAAGAAAAAAGAAACAGAAATTAAAAAAAAAACAAAACACAAAACCCCTACATTCTTCTTGATAATATTATCTGTGATTGTATACACATCACGATTGCCTTTGCATGAGTGAAAGGGTCAGGATGGGTGGTAACTTCACAATAGCAGCTACCAAAGAGGGAACAGAGAGGAAAAGACAACAGATGTTCGGAAAGACTGTGTGGATGGACTTGAGTTAATTACCATTTTGTGTCACTGCTTTGTTGAACCCTTAAAGCTTATACCTTTTAGTAACTGAATCTTGTTTAGAAACTATTTGGATTTTTGAGTTTCTAATAAATCATGTTGATAACAGGTGAATGTTATATGTAAAAAACAAAACCCTAAATGACACCAACCCCTCCCCCGATCTTGTTTTATCTGGGAGGTTGGGTGAGGGCTCTAAATTCCATCAGCAACAAAATAATTTACCAATCACTTTTTTTTATTGTGGTGAAATATACATAACATAAAACTTACCATCTTCACCCTTTTTAAGTGTACAGTTCTGGGGCAGTAACATTGTTGTGCAACCATCACCTCCGTTCATCTCTAGAATGTTCATCATTTTCCAAGACTGAAGCTCTGTATCCCATAAACAATGGGACCCCAATCTCCTCCCCTCCATCCCTGGCACCCACCATTTAGAGTGTTCTGCCTGGGCGGGTCTGTGGCCTCCTAACTAGTCTTTTAGTCCCTTGCCCTGGACATTTCAGCATCTACACAGAGTCAAGGTGATTTTTAAAAAGCATGGACCATGTTATTTTCCTACTTCAGACCTTCCAGCAATATCTCGTACCTGTTAGAACATGGTCCAAGCACCTTATCAAGGCTCACCTGCCCTGCTTGCTCCAGTCCTTGCCCACCTGACACTAGTAATTTCTCTGCCAAGGGCTGCCCTTGCCCCCAACTTGTGCACAGCAGGCTCCTCCATCTGGTTCAAATCTTAAAGTCATCAGAAAGGCGATCTGTTTAAAGTCACTGCCCAGGCACTGCCACTGTGCTCGATTCAGAGTTTCTGTATGGTCTTTTTCATTCTCTCTCTCTCTCTCTCTCTCTCTCTCTCTCACACACACACACACACACACACACATACATTTTTTTTCCTGTTTTTGTTGTCTATCTTATTCATTTCTATATCTTTGGTGATGTCTAGTTCCCAGTGAGTCCCCAGTAAATATTTCTGAATGAATAAATGAATGACTGAATGGAGTCACAGAACAAGGTGAGAATCTAGAACCCTTGACTCTTCGCAGATTACATGATCTCTCAAAGAGGAAGAATGTTGATGCCATAACCCCAGAAACCCAGCAGCAAATCCAGGTGAAGTAGGGAGATGCGGGTTTTGGTGCTAAAGGAAGGTGCTGGCCCATTTTAGACAGATGGCAGGTCCTCATCACCAGCCCGTGGCCAAGAGTTCAGGTGATTCCTACACTTCATGAACCAATTGTATCTTGATGATAAGCCTGTTAATCCATAGAAAAAAGTAGTTTTCATGCTGTAACAGTGCCTTCTGTATACATTTAAACAGAGCAAATGGCAGGGTGTTATTTTCTTCAGTAACTGGTTTCTCAGCTTTGCCAAGTAAGCAGCTTGGAGAGATGCTGACAATCCTGTGAAGGTGGGAAGCAGAGCTGCCACACTTATTCTAAGCACCTCTCGGCTGCAGGTTATTACCTGCTGCTCCCTACAAAGGCATCTGAGATCCTGGACAGACAGGGATGTAATAAGTATGGCGAGCTCTTTGTTTTTCCTTTATGGAGGGAGAAATTCATTCCCTGGCTGGATGCCATAGTTAGTCATTCTGTGCATTACACTGAGCCTCCTGGAACACAAATGAAACTTCAGAACATGAGCGCTGAAAGCCCCAGTCATGTCTCCTAGGTGCCAAGCAGCCTGCTTTTTTTTTTCCTATTTTTTTTTAGATTCTTTATATATATATATATGTTTTTAACATCTTCATTGGAGTATAATTGCTTTACAATGTTGTGTTAGTTTCTGCTGTATAACAAGCGAATCAGCTATATGTATACACATATCCCCATATCCCCTCCCTCTTCTAGCAGCCTGCTTGATCGGTTTTCATGGCACAGCCGACCATCTGTAATGGAAACTGTAAACGGAAACCTTCTGTAGACACTGTGATCAGCCTCGGTTACCTTGGATGTGCTTGTTTTTCCTTTCGTAAATTGTGTGATGCCTCTTATCAGGCAATGATTAGCTGATGGACTTGTCATTGTTTTATCTCACTGAATAATAGTGGGAATTAAAAAAAAAGAGACAATGTTCTCCAAACCTCCTCCCACATCTCTAAAATATCCACATGCATCAGCCTTTCTGGAGATTATTAAGCACAAACCTGCAACTCTAAAGGGCTAAATGGTAACTGGTACTTATTCAACAGGATTTCTTTTTTTTTCAGATAGGTTAAATTTGGGGAAACTCTGGTGGCTTTGGGGCAATGAAGTTAAGAAAAATTTCCATGTTTTTTTTTCCCCTGCAATTTCCTGAACTTTGAGAACTTTAGGAGTGATAATAATGAGAATGGTAACATGTCACCACACTCTTTGATTTTCAAGCTGAGTCCATATATTATTTTTATTTTACCAGGAAAGTAAGGGTGAGAATGGGATCTGCACTCAGTCAATGGCACAGGAAGGAACGGGAACGAAACTTGCATTCACGTTGTCTAATTTCCAGATGGATGTGCCTTCTTTCATGATGTAACAGTTCAATCCGCATTGAAGCAGCCAGGATGGACCACCATGTCTCACTTTCTCTGCTCATGAACAGATCTGACCAGGTTGTACCGGAGAACCCCTCGGGGTCAAGGTCCCTGGGGACCATCCCTGTAATTTTACCCAATCTCTTGCTGGCTTGATTCCCTAAACAAAACTTTTTTTCCCTTTGATTTACAGTTGTGTAAATGTACACAAAAATGTTCCTTTTCATAATGAAAATGTCTCGGGGAGAGGTCATTCATGTAGGCTTCTGTCATTTCCATTGTAGTGTTGGTATCAAGAAGAAGAGGATGGACGTTTGTCAAGAACCAGCGTTCAGCCAGCCACTTCCTCTGTCCCAGGAATACAAGCTGGAGCTGCTTGATTAAGCTTAAAATTTTTCTTTTTAGGGTTTAACCATACCAGATAGATATATCTCGATATCTTAGTCTAGTCCCATTAGTTAAAGTTAGATAAATCACAGAAAGTAAAGAGTAAAATATTAAGAAATGTCATTTCAGACCAGGACTTAATTTGTTTGTTCTCCTCCTGATTCATTTTGGTTTATTCTCAACCTTCCCAGTCCCCTAACCCCAAAGGCAGGATGTGCAGGTGAAGATCAGACAGGAGTGGACAAAGCTGGGGAGAGGTGTTGTGAGGCTGAATTTGGGATAACCGATTGCTGCTGTCAAGTTCCAATCCTGTATGAGCTCAGCACCTCTAGGACCACCTTCATATTTTTATTTTTATTTTTTAAAATTTATTTTTTATCCAAATATTGTTGAATTACAACGTTGTGTTCATTACTGCTGTACACCAAAGTGACTCAGTTATACATATATATACATTCCTTTTCATATTCTTTTCCATATGGTTTATGACAGGATATTGAATATAGTTCCCTGTGCTCTACAGTAGGACCTTGTAGTTTATCCATCCTATATATACCAGTTTGCATCTGCTAATCCCAAACTCCCATTCCAACCCTCTCCCACCTCCCTCCCCCTTCACAACCACCAGTCTGCTCTCTATGTCCCTGATCTGTTTCTGTTTCACAGATAGGTTCATTTGTGTCATTTTTTAGATTCCACCTATAAGTGATATCATATGGTATTTGTCTTTCTCTTTCTGACTTACTTCACTTAGTATGGTAATCTCTAGGTCCATCCATGTTGCTGCAAATGGCATTATTTCATTCTTTTTTATGGCTGAGTAATATTCCATTGTATACATGTACCACATATTTATCCATTCATCTGTAGATAGACACGTTTAGGTTGTTTCCATGTCTTGGTTATTGTGAATAGTGCTGCTGTGAACATAGGGGTGCATGTATCTTTTTGAATTACAGTTTTGTCTGGATATATACCCAAGAGTGGGATTGCTGGATCATATGGTAATTCTATTTTTAGTTCACTAAGGAAACTCCATATTGTTTTCCACAGTGGCTGCACCAACTTACATTCCTACCAACAGTGTAAGAGGGTTCCCTTTTCTCCACACCCTCTCCAGCATTTGTTATATGTAGACTTTTTTTTTTTTCTTTTTTTTTTTTTTTTTTGCGGTATGTGGGCCTCTCACTGTTGTGGCCTCTCCCGTTGCAGAGCACAGGCTCCGGACGCGCAGGCCCAGCGGCCATGGCTCATGGGCCCAGCCGCTCCGCGGCATATGGGATCCTCCCAGACCGGGGCACGAACCCGTATCCCCTGCATCGGCAGGCGGACTCTTAACCACTGCGCCACCAGGGAGGCCCTATGTAGACTTTTTAATGATGGCCATTCTGACTTGTGTGAGATGGTACCTCACTGTAGTTTTAATTTTCATTTTGCTAATAATTAACAATGTTGAGCATCTTTTCATGTGCCTACTGGCCATCTGGATTTCTTCCTTGGGGAAATGTCTACTTAGGCCTTCTGCCCATTTTTCAATTGGGTTGTTTTTTGTTGTTGTTGTTGAGTTGTATGAGCTGTTTGTATATTTTGGAAATTAAGCCCTTGTCGGTTGTATCATTTGCAAATATTTTCTTCCAATCTGTAGGTTATCTTTTCATTTTGTTTATGGTTTCCTTTGCTGTGCAAGAGCTTGTGAGTTTGATTAGGTCTAGGATCACCTTCTAAGGCTGCTTTTAGAGCATCCCACACCTCATGTGGGATCCACCACTTAACAGAATCCTGCATCCTCTTCCTCCACAGGAATTTTTCTCATTTCCCTTGACCTCCAACACCACGCTGGCGAAGTCATGGACTCATTATTCATTGTTTTTCTCCTGGATAACTGCCAGATTCTTCCCACAATGCAGATGCCCCTCTGGGAGACACCTCTTTCCCAAAGTAGATGCTTCTGGGAAATGAAGACCCCTCAGACAACAGTTAGCAGTTAGAGTCAAAATCAGAAAGCAGTTGGAAGTGACTAAGTTTAGGAATGGAATCTCTTTTTTTAAAGGCTTTTTTGTAAAATTTTATTTTATTATTTTATTTTTTGGCTGTGTTGGGTCTTCATTGCTGCACGCGGGCTTTTCTCTGGTTGCGGTGAGTGGGGGCTTCTCTTCATTGCAGTGCGTGGGCTTCTCGTTGCGGTGGCTTCTCTTGTTGTGGAGCATGGGCTCTAGGTGCGGGGGCTTCAGTAGTTGTGGCTTGTGGGCGTTAGAGCACAGGCTCAGTAGTTGTGGCACACGGTCTTAGTTGCTCTGCAGTATGTGGGATCTTCCCAGACCAGGGCTTGAACCCGTGTCCCCTGCACTGGCAGACGGATTCTTAACAACTACGTCACCAGGGAAGCCCAGGAATGGAATCTTGAGTGGAATCCTGGTGAGAAAATTAGACTGCCTAGAGGTCTAATTACAGAGAGGGAAACATGCACACTCAGGGGAGAGGTGAGAAATGGGAAAATAAAATGGTAATTCCTTTACTGATTTATCAAAACCAATACCAAATGTCATCATAATCTGCTGAGAAATTTAGGAAAATGATCGTTATTTTTTTCTAAGTCTAAATGGGTAAAGGGTAAAGAATTGTGTCTCAACCCTAGCAAGGCTTCATTTTTGAGACACCTATGAGGATGATAAAATAATACATTTCCAGAAACAGATGAACTTGTCTGTGGAGATGCCTCTGAAGAGCAGATGGGTTTCAGAGAATGTTTCATGGGGGCTTGTCCTCGTTTGCTTTTCTTGGTTCCATTTCTGAAAAATGAAGCCTTTCTTGAAATCCTCTTACACCGTCAGAGACACTGAGTTCAAAGGATTTAGCTGCGTTCTTTGCTTTACTGCAATGCTAAGAGATTTTTCTGTCTCAAGATCATTCCTGCTTCTTTATTAAACCAGAGAAAAGTCTGAAACAGGGGCAAGGAGCAAGATTCCTTGAACGTGGCTTGAAGCTGTGGCTTCAGTTGCAACCCTTATTTCATGTTTTTAGTTAGTGATGGAAAAACCTTAGCTTGAATGTACCAAATTGATTCTTAGAATTGATTATGCTGATAAAAGTCACTGAGCTGCTTCTAAGTGCCAGGCCCGAGGAACTCTCTCTGTCTCATCTGTACCTCAACCTTTCAGAAGCTTTCACCTTCGAACCACCTGCCCCTCCAGCCCTGAGCCCCACAGCCTTGGGTTCTTGTTCTTTTTGGGGGGTTGGGGTGTGGGGTGTCTCGCTGAGCAACCTTTTCCATTCTATCCACTGAGTCCCGCCCACCTTGAAGGTCAGCCTTCTGGCTCCATGGACCCTGACCTTGTCCATGCATTGCTTCTGTCCTCTTCACCAGGTCATAGCCCATCACCCCACCCCTGGGTTCTGAACCCCACATGCGAGAAGACCCACAGGAGCACCTCTCCCCGCAGCCCGGGACCCTGCGCTCCAGGTCTGAGGGCAGCTCCTGGAGCCCTGGGTCGCTCAGGGCACAGCTAATTGTACTGGTCATCAGCTGGTTGCATCAGGTGGATTTTGGGAGCTGGAGGTCCTCATCTGCCCCCTCCACCTCCATCCTTGACCACTTGCTCAGAGGATAACTCACCCCCCCGCCAATCCAGCCACATCTTCTCTTATCTCCTCAAATTGGAGGTTCTCTCGGACACCCTTGGGCTGGGGTCTGGCAGCGCCTCTGCTGCACACACCATGGAAGGATTGCAAGTCCCACCCGAGCTCAGCCCACTCAGACGCCCTGCGGCCCTGGTCCAGCCTCCATCTCTGGACTCTGACAGGCTCAGGGGTCACGGGAGACAGGACGTGGCTGCCTGAAGGCATCAGGTAATGTAGCCCAGAGCAGTGGAGGAGCTAAGGCCTCAGCAAGAATAGGTACAAGGATCCACAAAGTCAATCTCTCCCTTCCTGCCCTCAAAGGCCATGAGACCCGATGACTCCGTTGGTTGGACCAGAAGTCGCTCACTGTGATGGTGCAGCCAGGTACCAGGATCCAATGTGCACGGCCTGCGTGACCTCTGCCTCTCTCCTCCTACACATCCCCCCACGTCCTTTCTCACTCTTGCCACCCTGGGATCACACCTCCCACGAAGCCGGGTTGAGCAAGCAGAGCCCATGGTGTAGATGTTGGTGCCCCTTGGTTGAACCACATGCACCCCATACAGCGTCCTAACCCAGAGGCCTGGGACGTAACTGGTCCTCTCCCCTGCTCCTCCAAACGAGGTTCTATCCCAATGCGGAACATCTCAGAAGTCCCTTGTCTCCTTGTCCTAGGGTGATCCTTAGGCTGTAGCAGCCTCCTGGCCATGCTCCCGGTCATGAGAGGGGCCTTTCTGAAATGCAAACCCGGCCACCTTCTGCCTAGAGCCTTCCATCCTTTTCCATCACTGTCTCTGAGGATAAAATTCGTGTGTTTTAGATGAAGAACTCGGAGTCTCCTCCTCTTCAGCCCTACCTTCTGACAACCGCTACCCTCATCTCAGTGGGAACAGCCTGCAGCCCCACATCACACGGGGCCTCCTATGCTGGTGCTGCTGGCCAGTCCTCCAGAGCAGATAACAAGATGGAACTGGGGGTGAGGGGATAATATCTATCAGCGATAGGGTTGTCAGATGAAAGATAAGATGCCTCATCACAGTGAATTGCAGACAAAGAATCATTCTTTAGTATTCGAAGTATGCCCCATGCGATATCTGGAATATTCGTATGAACATGATTCACTGCTTATCTGAAATTTAAACTTAACTGGGCACTCTGTATTTTTATTTGCTAATCTGGCAACCCTGAGTAGGGATCAGTCCCTGTGAAGGGAAGAAGTGGGAGCCTTCTGGACCAGATTAGGCAGAGGAAGAGCTTGGAGCCTGCAGGACTGGCAGAGCCCTGGCCAGACCCCGGGAGCGCAGGGGCCACTATGACCTGCTCAGGGTCCAGAATCAGGTCAAACCAGCCCGGCCTTCATACCCCCGTCTTACCCAGTCACTGAGGCAGACCATTCCAGACTGGCTCGACCTTGGCAAGATGGCTCTCTGCCCTCGCGGGAGCTGATGGCTGCGGGCAGCCTGCTGACCATGCTTCCTGCTGCCTGGCAGCAGTCCTTCCCTGGAGGGAGATCAGGCAGCCCATCGCTGTGTCTACCACACTCACCTTTACTCTTGTTTCTGCTCATCCGTCTTCCCTGTTTCCCCACCTGGTTTATTCAGTCATTTAAGACACCGAGGTCACTTGCTCTGGCTCTGTGTGCACCTTACACACAGTGGGTCCCCCCCTTTCTGTGTGACCTTTGGAGATGCTGCACTGGTTCCCCTTGTGCCTCTGAGTTGTCATTTACCTGCTTGTGTCTGTCTCCCTGCCAGATGGTTAAGGTCTTCCATAGGCTGCACTGTGTCTTCTTCATTCAGAAAATACTTCCTGGCACTAATCACAAGCCAGGCAGTGCATCAGGCACTGGGATACTGCAGGGAACAAGAGCCACTCCTTCCAGCCCATCCTGACTGCAGGATTAGGTGGAGGGTGCCCTCAACTCAGATAGGCAGCTACAGTAAGTATTAGGAGGGTGTCTTGGCTTGAGTCGCCCCAGAAGCAGACCCTGAGACAAGCGTGCAGTTTATTTGGAAGGTGGTCCCAGGAAACCCTGGTAAGTGAAGGAGGGGGTGAGACAGGGAAAGGAAGGCATTCAGCACAGGGTGTGTTTCGAGAAGTTACCACTGTGGACTATCAGAGCGCATCCTGCCAGGGACTCTGGGACCCCCTGCAGACCACATATCTTCAGGGAAATCCCACCTGAGGGGCAAGGGAGCCGGGGTATTTGTCCACCAGACCCGTCAGCCGCTGGTGGAGAGCTGCCGTGTGTTATATGGGTGGGCTGGGCATTTTCCAGCACCTCTGTCTAGATGCGCAGCTCTGGCTGCCAGGCAGTCTTCAGACTGAGCAATTAAGCCACTGTGACTGGTACTGGGAAGGCCTGATGGGCTATGGGTGAGCCACCAACCACTCATGCTGTATCTGGGGAAGCAGAAGGAGTGAATCAGAGTCTCCAGGCATAATTCCGTCTCACTTCGATCTATGGGGACTAGAAAAAAAGAGGTGGCTCCAGGAGAGGATGCAACAGGTGTGAAGGCTCAGAGGCAAGAAAGAGCGGATGTCTAAGGGAAGAGGAGGGATTCAAGCACTGCAACCTTGACATTTCGACGCACTCTGCCTGGGGCCAGGAGGGAGCAGGAGACGGGTCCCTGGGACCCTCTGAGAACCATGACATGTATCTGAGGCCAGACCCTCCTGGCCCCCCCACCAGGAGTCCTGGGGTAGATAAAGAGAAGTCTCTGTGCCTAAGGATCTCAAACAATTTTGCTCATGTCTTAGGATCTGTAGCACCACTACCTCCAAACTGAGCATTCCAAATAGGGCTCAAAAAAAAGTCCCCCCCCAAAAGTTCCTTCTTAATATGGGCAATACCCCCTGGAATTATCACAGAATAGCCCACCAGCCCTGGATCCTGCTCTTAACTTGAAGGTGAAAGTCAGACCTGGGGGTGACCCTCTAAGCTCTTCTGGGCATCTTGAAACATGCCTCCAACACGGGGACTTTCTCCCTCACACCTTGACTCATGAGATCAGCTGCATGTCAACACTGCATGGATGCTACACATCCAAGGCAAATATTTTAAAACAAAGGAAAGGACATGTGGAATGAGAAAAAGTGTCTGCAATATTGCTGAAACCTGGAAGGCAGTGGGAACTGGGCCAGCTGGGACCCAGAAATCCTTATCACCTAAACTGGAATTCTTAGACCATTCCCAAGTAGCACTCACCCTCATCCTCAAAGTATTTAGACTCTAGCTCCAGGTCAATGGTGAAAGGTGTCTCCAGTGCTGAGAAAAATATACACACTCAAGAAATATCTCGAAGTGAACAGGCGTGAGGATGATTATTTCTTCATGAAAACTGAGTATGTTGCCCTCCTTTGTATGCACCCACGGAAGGACAGACTTGGGTTATTTTCTTACTCAGGGTCCCGTCTTAAATCCTGTAAGCCCACATCAGCTCCCTGCTTTGCAAGCTGGCCAGGCAGCGTGGTATAGAAACCAACCTGAAACTAGAGTCAGAAGACATGGCTTTGAGGTCTGACTTGGCTGCTTAGGCCTTAGAAATTTATTTAGCCCTTTGACAATTCACTAGCCTTTCCAAGGCTCACTTTCACAACTCTGAAATGAAGTAGTGGCCTCTTTGCATCACTGTTTCACGTTTGATGCTGCATATGTGGGTTTCTGACATGATGCCTGAGACAAGGCTGTGCACGGGGTCCCCACCTCACCTCACGCTGCTGTGTCATGGCAGGTCACATGGGGAGCCCTAGCTACATGGAAATGCAGCCCAGACAGCACTGGAAGGTGAGCTAGAATGGGAGCTCTCTGTTCCTCCCCCTAGTGAATCCTGGGGAAAGGGAGACATCTAGGCTTCAAAGGCTTATTCAGAATTGCCTACAAATGGATCTTTACTAGTTTTTTTTGTTTTTACTAGTTTTTTAAATGATGATAATTATTTCAGGTTTTGGCTCTTTTGGGTCCCTGACATTTCCCTATGAGTTTTAGGATCAGCTTGTCAAATTCTGCAAAGAAACCAACTGAGATTGATTCTATAGATCAACTTGGAGAGTTTTGCAATCTGAACAATATTAAGTCTTTGAATCTAGGAGCACAGGATGATTTTCCACTTACTTAGGTCTTCTTTCATTTCTCCTAACTATGGTTTGTAGTTTTCAGAGTGTAAGTTTTGCAAATCTTTTGTGAAATTCGTTCTTAAATATTTTATTCTGTTTGATGCTAGTGTAAGTAGAATTCTTTTCTTTTTTAAAATTTTACTTATTTATTTCTATACAGCAGGTTCTTATTAGTTATCTATTTTATACATATTAGTGTATACATGTCAATCCCAATCTCCCAATTCATCACACCACCACCACCCCCTGCCTCCACTTTCCCCCCCTGGTGTCCATACGTTTGTTCTCTACATCTGTGTCTCTTTTCTGCCTTGTAAACTGGTTCATCTGTACCATTTTTCTAGAAGGTAGAATTCTTTTCTTAATGTTATTTTTTGATTGTTTGTTGCACATTTATAGACATACAATTGATTTTTGGATACTGATCTTGCATCCTGCCATCTTGCTGAATAAAATCTTGAAGCTAGTCCGCTCAGGTATTGTGGATCTCTCCATTCTGTGCCACGTTGAAAGATGTAAGAGAAAAGGTGTGGAAGGTACTGAGCAGGGGGAGGGGGAGGGGCTGCTTGAGACATTGCCCCAAATCCGTAAGAGAGCACCCACCCTGCTAGATATCAAATCAGAAGTTTCTTTTCTCACTGAAAGGCAATCAGCATCAACACTCCACAAGTCTTGTAGACATTAGAAAGCCTAACCCAGAGGCTGCCGGCCACAGAGAGCAAAGCCTTCAGAAAAGATAAGGCTAGGTGATGTACTCCAAGTGCCCAGAAACAGAAGGAGATGCAGGAGGTGGAGGCAGTGGGTGTAGAAATAGGTTCAGAGCCTATAAGAGGAAAGCAAAACCACCTTAGAAATCACCCGTTGAGAACTCTGTTATTTGAGTAGCTAAGAGACAGCAAACGGACAGATAATGAGCGGAGAAGACCCAGAACTGGGGAGGTCAGTTCACACGATTCACAGAAAACTGTTAGCACAGCCCGAAAGCAGAGAGATTGGCAGGTATCCCACAGCTGAACTAGATGAGGGTGCTCTCGCATGCCTCAGTCAGGAGGACCAGACTCTGCATGAAGGACCCACTATATGCACACTTGGTGTTTTGTTTTGTGTCAGTGAGGACACAACAGGCTATGCTACAACCTCAAAATCTAAGGGATTCAAATAACAAAGACTTATCTCTTGCTCATATTGTGTGTCTGCCATGGGTTGGCATGTGGCGGGGTTTCTGCTCGTCATAATCACTAGAGGACCTGGGATGATAAAGGTTTCATCTCCCAGGACGGCAGAGGCTGCATCTCAACAGACGCTTCCAAACCTCAGGGGCAGGGAAGGGGCACAGTGAGTTTGGGAGCTGCCCATAAAGCTGCTAACCAACCGGAAGTGACCTGTGATGTTCTGCTCGCATTTCATTGGCCAAAGCAAGTCACGTGGCCTTGTCTGATGTCAAAGAGGGCACTCAGTTCTACCCCAATATGTGCCCAGAAAAAAATCAAGAATATCTGTGACTAGCACCAGTGACTATTAAAATCTACTCTCCAGCCACTGAATAGCTAATCCTCATTTCTTCCTACATTTTTCTCCCAACACAGAGAGAAAAGAACAACTTAGAAATTCCACAGATATAATGAAGCTGACACTGAACAACTGGGGGTTGCAGAGGAGAGCAGTGCCCTGAGGTCTGCTCTGTGCCCTGGGTTTTACCTTGATGTGGGGATCACATCAAGGCACCTGGGGATAAGCCTGGTTCTCAAGGACCATCTGCAGCCAGAGGAGGACCCAGAGGCTGCAGCTACGACAACTCACTCACTTGGGATGCAGGCCTCAGCACAGGCCTCGGGCTCCAGAAAATTCTCTAAGAAAGAATAGAAATCGGGCTTTCCTGGTGGTGCAGTGGTTAAGAATCCGCCTGTCAATGCAGGGGACACGGGTTCGAGTCCTGGTCCAGGAAGATCCCACATGCCGCGCAGCAACTAAGCCCGTGCACCACAACTACTGAGCCTGTGCTCTAGAGCCCATGAGCCACAGCTACTGAAGCCCGTGTGCCACAACTACTGAAGCTCGCGCGCCTAGAGCCTGTGCTCTGCAACAAGAGAATCCACCGCAATGAAAAGCCCGCGCACCGCAACAAAGAGTAACCCCCACTCTCAGCAACTAGAGAAAATCCGCATGCAAGCGAAGACTCAATGCAGCCAAAAATTAAATAAATGAATAAATAAATACTTTTTTTAAATAAAAGAAAAAACAGAAATTGCATTCCTATTCCCAGTTTGAAAAATTCTGCAGAGCAAGTTTCCAAGTCTTCTTAAAGCCATGAAAAACAAAACAACATAAAACAAAACCTGCCTCAGTCCTAGCTGCACAGGGAGAAAGGATGCCCTGGGAGAGAGAAACACCACAGCCTCCCATAAATCTCAGGAGAAACTCTCGGTGACTGAGCCTGGGAGCTGGACCAGCCCAGAGCCAGAAGGTGCAGGCCGTGAGCTGAGCTCCAGCAGCAGAGGCTGGTGGCCCCTGCGTCCTTTGTCCCCACCCCTCTGCTCCTGGGTCAGGATGGACAGAGGTGGCCATGCCCTACCCCTCGTGGCCCCATGGATCTGGCTCACGGCACACACATCAACCTGCACCCACCTCCAGGGAACACCTCTGACATCCTGAGGTTGCTTTCCAACCTTCTCTCCTCGACTCTGCTGAAGGACCCAACCACCCTGCTCCTCCAAAGCCCCACAAGTGGAACGGTCTCAGGGTTGGGTCTATGCTGCTGGCAGCTTTGACTGACGTAACCAGATTCAGGGTTTGGATGGGCCCTGGTGTTGCCCACAAGACTGGGCTCTGATCCACGGGGGAAAAACAAAGATTCCTTTAACATCCTCTGATCCCGTGAATGTGGATAGAATCGTTGCTGTGGACAATCTTGGAAATCAGCCTCCCACCCCCACCCCCTTTGTGGCTGCAACACGTGACGTCAGAGGGTGGGCAGGAATGTCTCATTTTCCAGGCTCAATTTGACCCGCTGAGTTAAGCACTCAACTAAACGCGCCTGAAGTGTCTGAAAAATTCAAGCCCAGTTGACAGACGAGGGTGGTTCCTTCTAGAGCAGAGACTTGAGCTGGCTCCTTGAGTTGGCTGAGGAGGAGGAGTGGGGTTTCAGCCAAAGCTCCCTTTAGCAGCTCATAAAAACTTGACCATGCAGAACGACGGCTGACGCTTCCCTAACGTGCTTGAGTTTCCGAAGGGCTGTAGGTCTGTGGTTCCTAGTGACTGTTCTGCATGTGAGGCAAGTCATGTTTATCGAGGGTAAGTGACTTTCCCAAGGTCACACAGCTATAAGAACCAGTCTGCAGGCTGGGGTCCAGAGCCCTGAGCATCCCCTCAGCCTGTTAGGGATCTGGCTCCCCCCACGTCCTTTCCTCCAGAGGCAGGACCCTGAGGGACACTCATGAGAGCCCAAAGGTGGGACCAGCATCCCCCCCGCTGTGAGGAGGTGGGGGTCAACCATCCATGCAGGACTAGTTACAGGGACCCCAAACTGTTTCTGCAATGAAAGTCACCTTCATCAGATGTGTATGAAAGAAATGGGGGATGGGACAAGAGGATGCAGCCCTCACAGTTCAGCTACACCCCAGAGTTCTGATGTAAGGGTGACAGGGGATGGTATTTGTAAAACCCAATGATTATTGGTTCCTCCACATATCTCCTGGGGTCAGGGCTGGGGCGTGGACACCAGGCAGCTATCAGGACCAGTGGCTTCATTCACAGGATGGCTTCTGCCTTCACCACACCACTCAATTTCCTACCGATGACTCCGTGTACCCCAGGCCCTGCTCACTATGTACCCCAGGCCCTGCTCACCCTGTACCCCATGTCCTGCTCACCATGTACCCCAGGCCCTGCTCACCCTGTACCCCAGGTCCTGCTCACCATGTACCCCAGGCCCTGCTCACCATGTACCCCAGGGCCTGCTCACCATGTACCCCAGGCCCTGCTCACCCTGCAGCCACCTCCTGCTGCCAGAATGAGGTCCCCAATGGGTTCCTCTCTTGGGCAGCCCCTTTCTCAGGGTCCAGAGTCTTGTCTGTGGTCCTTTGTCACAGGACCCTAGAGGGAAAGGCGTGCTGGAAGAGGAGCTGAGTGTGTGGGAGATCTCACCCTTCAGGCCTCGCCAGCCACACTGCCCTCCCCCACATCAAGGTGTCCTTTCCCACCTGGGAAGCGGGAGAGTCGAGACACCTGAGATGATAACCGCCCCATGGTCTAAATGGGCCGTGCTGAGCTCCCAGGCCTGTTGGGGACAGGCCAGCTCTGGGGGAGTCTGGTGCAGGCCGGAGCCATTGACAATGACCACCGTGACAACCCCCTGATGGAGGTCATCCTGGACCCCTTCGCCACTTCATAGCTTCACAGGAGAGGAAGAAAAAGAAGGGAGCTCAAGAACTTTCCAGAAGGCTGAGGTCAGATTTGCTGTGGGACATGCCCTTGAGCAGAGAGAACTGTGGGGCAATGTTTCCACCCCTTGGGGCAGGGAGCAGGAATGTCTCTAATTTGGCCCATACTCTCCTAACCGGAGTCTAATGTCAACGCACGTCAGGCCCACGGGACCTCTGGTCATTCCTGGACCTTCCCTGCACTCGTTCAAGGCAGGAAATGGAGAGATGCTTCTGCCAGGCCCTTCGAGTACCACGTTTCTTATTGTAGGTTAAGGACTCCTTGGCACACAGTCTGGTCCCTCGGTCTACTCTGCATCTGCCTGTCTGTCCCTCTGATTTCTCTTGGGCTGGTTGTTTTGCTTCAGCTGAGATGGTTTCTCCAGGCATGGACAAGATGAAGCCTTGAAAGAATGAGCTTCCTAGCCTGGCCAGGTGGGGCACCGGAAACACCCGGAGCATTCGCCATGCTTTTAGTCCAATGCCGGCGATTCCCCTGGAAGGGAAGTACTTTGAGACAATTTCGGAATCGTATCCTACAAGAAAGAAAGTGCAATGTAAGAGAAAGAAATTCCACAAATGGAGAGAGTGCTGCTGACCCTGTGACCTCAGATGCCCAGGCTCAGCTCTGGCCCCCGCCTATGTGCCCCCGCCAGTCTGCGAGGGGACACCCAAAGCACCTTCCCATCTGTCCCACCCTGGGGTCAGGGCAGGGAGTGGTGCTGACACTCCTGGGTATACTCCGCACCAAACCCTCCGCCCGGTGCAGAGGGTGGGGCTGGCGGGAAGCAGGAAAGGCCAGGGCCGGGCAGCGCTCGCTCGGCTGGGTGGCCGGAGGGGGCTGCGGGCTGAGTGCCCACGCTGGGCGGTTCCAGGAAATTCCAGGCCGGCCAACCAGAGTGCCTTTCAGAGCAGCCATGCTGCTATTTTAAGGGCTGTGTTGAGGGGAAACAGCTCAATAAAAGCAAGACAATTGTTCAGAGGTGGGAGGTTGGAGTAGCTGGCGCAGCGCCTCTGTGCCCTCTGGGATGTGGCCAGAGTGCAGGGCGGAGCTGTGACCATGATGCCTTCCTGACAAGGGTCCAAGGGCTCATGGTCCCCCAGAGCCTGAGCTGAGGCTTCGGTTCCCTGAGTAACAACTCAGCAAAGAGGAGGGTCTATCTCCTCGGGGTGGTTGAAGACCCCGGTCCCCCCTAGCTGGTTGGTGGTCACCCGCCTCTCACCTCTATGCCTGGGCTCCGTAGAGCAGAAGTTCCCAAATGAGGGCTCGCCTTCCTGCCATGTCCAGGGTGACTGCTCTAGTCTCAGGGTCACGGTCACCCGACCTGTTTGCGGACCTGGATGAGGCGAGCCTGGGCCCTCCTCTGCTGTCACTCTGTGTCACTCACCGTTCCTGACGACTCTTTTCCCCGCTGCAAAATGAGGTCAGGTGGATAATGTGCCATTACCCTCCCACCATGTGCCGTGACTGGGATCCAGTGCTCACAACTCCCTCCACAGCCCCACGTTGCCTGTGTGCCAGGGACAGGCCGCAGCAGGAGGGAGAGGAAGCCAGGGAGTGCCTGGTCAGGGCTTATTTCCCTTTGGACCAGCTGAAGTGGGGACCTCATTTGGAAGCCACAAGAAAAGCCCAAGGAAGGGGTGACCTGGAGCATCCCAGGTTGATTGAGGGATTTCTGAGCTGGCCATCCTAAAATTGGAGGAATGGGCACAATCAAGAGAAGGAAAGGATAAAAGAGAATGGGGAGGGAGAGAAAGACATGAAGCAGGAGAGCAGAAGAGGGATGTTCTCCTTCTAACGCCCTCATCACGAGGCTCCAGCTCCAGAGCCCGTAAGGAGAGGAGATCAGATGCGGCAGGGCTGTGGTCGTCCTCATGGCCTTGCTCCATGGCAGCTCCCTGACGTGTCAGTACATTTGTGGATGTAGGGCCCGGGGTGAAGGAATCTCTTTTGCAGACATTTCCTCACCTAATCCCAGTCAGTCCCAACAACAGGCTACAGGAAGGGCATTATCCCCATTTTTACAGGTGAGGAAACTGGGGGTCAGAGAGGTTAAATCACTGTTCTGGGTCACACAGCCTGTTAGTGGAAGACTAGGTCTCAAGCCACTTCCTCCCCCGATGACAGGGACCCCTCCCGGTCAACTCAGATTGGCTTTTGCTGTCCTAGCAGGTTGGAGTAAGGCTCAGGCCCTGTGGTGGGTTGACAATGGTGCAAATTCTTAGACGCACCTCCAAAGAGAGGTGGGTCCGGGTCCCCTCCGCTTAGCAACTCACTTGTGCAGTAGATGATGCTGTGTGGCCTCCAAGGACAGACAAGAGGACATCTTGCAGCTTGGCTTTGGTCTCATGGAACACTTGCTGTTTGGACAATCCTCTGGGGATGTCCCCACGTAACAAGCTGGCCACATGGACAGGCACGCGTAGGCTCTGTTTGGCAGCCTCAGCTGAGCTCCTGGCCAACAGTGAGCATTGCCTGCCAGCCAAGCCGGTCACTTTGGAACATGGAGTCTGGGTGAAGACGGAAGCTCTGGTAGGTGTCTGATAGAAACCACTTGAGGGATTCCAAGTGGGGACTTCCCACCTGAGCCCGTCCTGAACCCCTGGCCTGCAGACTGTAAGCACGTGGCTGAGTTTGAGGGTAATTGATTGGGTAGTCATAGAAACAACCACAAGGGTGCCTGCATGAACACCTGGGTCCAGGTGAGCCACATGCAGGTGTGCGGGTGTCACGTGGTGAGGGAGAAGCAGAGGGGGCCAGACGTGCCTGCTCTGCTCAGAAAGACCAAGGATATCTCCTGGCAACATAGCCCCACTTGCAAACTCACCCTCATACCAGTAAACTTCCAAGGAGAGAGTCGGAAGCAAACTTATAATGGGTGAGTGGGAGCTTATCTCGGCGAGAACAAAGAAGGGCGGCCGGATCCGGGGGCAGAGATGAGCTCAGAAGCTGTCCAGACAGATTTCGGAAACAGACAAAGCCCCGAGGATGCAGGAGGAGAAAACAGAGGGCAGAAAAGCAAATAGTGGGCATCCCCGCGTGAATGGCAGGGTGACATTTCGCTGTTCTTGCCGGTGCTGCTTCTCATTAGGCTGCTGGCTTGTTCCAGGATTAGAGCTCCCTGGGGGGGGACAGTATTCATGTTACTCATTGTCCCAGAGGTGACAAAAGGGGTCTCTTTCTTCTGAAAATAATCTCACAAATTACTGAGCTTCTGGGAAGCTGGAGTTCCCATGCAGCCACCGTGCATGTCTGTAGATGGGGGGAACACGTTCCAATATGCCATGGCTGGTCCCCAAGCACAGTTTAGCATCAATCTGATTTAAAGTTCAGCACAGCTTGTGTTCTGAAAATCACACGTGAATTCCCCAAACCTCGAATTCCACAAACTTCATCTCAGTGTCTTGAAATACAACTTGCCTGACCTCCAGCTGCTAAGACACTTGGTGGTGGCCTCCTGGGCAGGTGCAACCTTGGTAGAATTTTGTCCTTTGGCTCCAAGTTTTGTAAGAATCCAAACTTTGAAAATCAAGTCGGGTCGGCAGGGCTTGGCCAGGGGAGAAAGAAAGCCTGGCCGGTACACGTGTGCGTGGGACGCCCCTCACAGGCGGCCAGGAGCACCTTCCGTTGTCCTACAAGAAGCATCGGGAAGGCAGAGGAGGAAGGAATTGGAGAGGTGGGCTTCTGCTTTTAGGCTCCTAGATTCCACCAGGCCAGCTCTCCAGCTTGGGGCTGAGCTTAGTGCTGGGTCAACAGCTGGACTTGGTCCCTGCTTTTTTAGCCAGGTGAATATTTGTTTCTTTGGTTTTGTTTGTCTTGAAAAGAGGACGGCCTGACAAGATCAAAGATAAAGAATTGCGACATTTGAAGATAAACAATCAAATAAAGGAAAGGAGAAAAATGAGCGTTCTGTATGTTGAGGGAAAGCCAGAAATTGATTACATTTGAAATAATATTTTAAGGTTATAAAATCCTTCTGTATATAAAGAAGAACACACAAAAATATAAGCATGAGCTTGTATTTGGCCGGAGCTTTGACCATCTTAGGAGGCAGGTGGGACCCGGGTGCAGCTTCCTTTTCAGAAACTGGAAGTTGGATGTTCAAATCCCAAAGACAGTTTCATTCAGGGGAAAACTCTGGTGGAGAGGGGCTGTGTTGAGGGGCGCTGTTGAGAATTAAGAGCAGACTGAATGTGTGCCTTATGATCTAGACTGAGGTGAGCAAATCCAAATAAGGCCATGCCCCACTGGTGTACAAACGTGGCTGCTTTCCTGTTACACAGGCAGAGGCAAGAGGTTACAACAGGAACCCTAAGGCCCGTGAAACCTAAAAATACTCTCTGGCCTTTTACAGAAAACGTTTGTCAACCCTTGGTGTAAATGGTCACAGACACTCACCTAAGTACCACTTACCCTGGCATCGTCCAAAAATTGTGTTAGGTTGGGTTCTGCATGGTTGCCCGTATGGTGGAAAATGTGAATACATATATACATACGTATAGACACACACTACCTACATATAGACACACATGCATGCACACATACATGCATTCATGCAAACATACATTCACAGAGCAAGTGAGGTAAAGAAAAAGGAAAGGAAAGAGAAAGACCATATCCTGGCAATACGGAGAGCCGGAGTGGGTCAGGGTATAACCCGGGCTGTCAGCATTCTCCCTTCCACGGCCCTCCGGTGCCTACCGACCCTGCACACACTGTAGGCGTCTCTACTGCACATAAGTGAAATGCCCTTCTTGAAGGTTTCCTCTGGATACAGGAGCGTGCTTGGTCCTTGTGCAGGGCCATTAAAGACACCCCACACTCTGCCCTTAATCTAGGACAAATGGGATTTAGTGGGTCCGTACCCCAGGTTCCTTGTCCCATGTGTGGCATGACTCTGACGTTGTGTGAGTACTGCCCTGTCACCCAGAAGTCCCCAGAGCGAGGGGTACTGTTGCCCACAGTTGTAACCTGTCCATTAATGAGCTGTTTATTGCCTGTCTTCCCTTCCCCGTCTTGCTTCCTCACCAGCACTCCCTGGGACCACTTCCAACTAAGCTGCCTTCACTGCATCCTTGTCTTGGGGTCTGCTTCTGGGGGTCCCTACACAGGACAGTTCTGGCATACTTCGCTGTCCACAACAAGATTCTTTGCTCCCCGTTTTCCTTTGCTTGATCCTGTATTTTTAAATATAAGGATGATAACAAGACCAATTTAATAAAGAGTTGATGATCATATCTTATTTGCTTATTTGTTACCAAAAACCAAGGAATACATGCCAAAAGCAAACAAACAAGAAGGCGGACAGAGGCTAAGCTCTGCTATACAGGAAAGTTTTACGTCAAGATAAGTGTTCTCAGGGTACCAGAGGCTGTTTATACAGCCAAGCAAAGGAAGATAAGGAGCCTCTGTGTTTGTGTTTTTTCAACTGGGAGTCACTGGTGAATGTCCTATAGCTGGGCGGTTGCTCGTTCACCAGTTGAAAAAATTACAGGTGCCTTTACAAGCATCCTTTGTTTGGTTTGGTTTTGTTTTGAAGGGGTGTGCCCAGATCTGGACACAGAGCATGGAAACACATTGTCTAGGAGACTAAGAGGGTACGTGAGAGGCTGGGAGGGAGGAGGTCATTACAGACATTGATAAACAGTCATTTCCTCATGGACCCCAGGCTACCAAGAAGAAAGGGGAGCTGGGTGAATAAAAGTGAGAGCAACCTTCAGAAGAGAAGGGCTTGGGCACTGCTCCTGGGGAAGCAGCTGTTCTGGATAGGGGAGGGGAAGAATTAAAGAACTGAGTTGCCTCCCTCCTCCATGAGATGGGGGCAGTATTGTCCCACAGGAGGAAGGATGGTGGTGTGTGGCAGAAAGGAAGGGGTCTCAAAGAGCTGGTAAGAAACTTCTTTCGTGGTCATTTCCCAACTCCCTTCTGGGGATGGAGCACTGGCTTGAATGAACGGGTTATCTGGCTTAATACGCCAACTTGCATATTTGTAATAAGATTCATTTTTATAGACAATTGAGTCTAATATGCAAAGCCGGCTATCCTCTCCTTGTTGTAGTCTTAGAACGGCTGGCAAGCTCCAAGGTCACCTGTAAGTCTCACATTTCACTGAAGAGTAGTGTATGTGGGCATCTGGCCAGTCCACTCTCAGGTGTCCAGATTCTATCTGCTCTACAATAAGTTAGCACCTTGCAGGCTGTGACTGTGAGGGCAGGTTGTGATTTGGTGTGGCTGGAGTAGAGAAGGACAAGATGAACAACGACCAAAGAAAAGGATTTCAAACATTGACATTTCCTCCCAGGAAACAAGTCCAAGGAGAAAACCTGAATGCGTGGAGTTTGATCCAATGCCCCACTTCCTCTATCCCTAAAAGGATGAGAAGTCTTCAGACTATAGCCTGGGGGGATGAGAAGCCTTCCCTCTCAGAAGATATTGGGAGATCCTCATCTTGAATCTGAGGAAAGAGCAAGAAAAACAACAAACACCAAGTTGGAGGTGAGAGAAATCAAGCAAAATCAAACGAAAAAACACCTGGGAAGAGCAAATGACTCCTGATCATTCCAAAGGAATGTCTTAAGGATGGGGAAATGGAAGATTTTTGAAAAAGTACTTACATCTTCTATAGCCACTGTCTTGGGGATGCCAGGGAGTAAGAAGATTACATTCAACAAGAGTTAGTGGAACACCCAGCAACAAAGGGAAGCTGAAAAGAGTTGACAGCCCTGAGAAGTCTCATTTTTTTTGTTGTTGGAATTGCCCCTAAAGAGTTTCAGAGTTTCAGAATGCTACTCCTTTCAGATCATCAACGGAGACAAAGAATATATATTTTTGCCATTATCAGAAAAAATGAGCAATTCACTGATATTTACTAAACACTTACATGAACAGTGCAGAAACCGTTTCTTCATTGGCAGAAGGGACTTACCTGTGTGATTCGGTAACTACACATGACTGGTTGTCCATCCTGTGCTGTGCTTTCCCATGTACTGTTGAATCTGTTCATAAACCCTTATCATAGGGTGATTACGCTGCATTTTACTGATCAGGAAACAGGCTTAGAGAGCATATGAATTTTTTTTTTAACTTTTTATTTTAGGGGTTGGCCAAAAAGTTCGTTTGGGTTTTCTTTAACAGCTTAAAGAGAACCCAAATGAACTTTTTGGCTAAGCCAATATATTGGCCTATAGTTGATTACCAATGCTGTGTTAGTTTCAGATGTACAGCAAAGTGATTCAGTTATACATATACATGTATCTATTCTTCTTCAAATTATTTTCCCATTTAGGTCATTACATAATATTGAGCAGAGTTCCCTGTTCTCTACAGTAGGTCTTTGTTGGTTATGAATTGTTAAAAGGTACACTGAGGCACATACACATTTTTAAGAGTTTATTTGAGCAAATGTCAATTTGAATCAGGCATCTCCAAACCAGAAGTGATCAGGAGTGCTCCTCCGACAGGAGCCATGGGAGAGGTTTTCAGGGAGAAGATGAGGGAGCCAAGCAAGGAAGTTATTCGACTCTCTCTGGCTTAAGCAGTTGCTTATTAGGGAAAGCCTAGTGGCTGTTTGCAATTGGTCATTCTTGATTTTCACTTTTCACATTCACGTGCATTGTCTCTGGCTTAGATTTTGGTTAATGATGTGAGCTGCCAAGGCATTGCAGCTGGCCATATCCAATGGCCTCTTTGTTTAACTGCTTTGATAGTATTATGCTTAAGGTCACAGAATTACTAGGTCACAAGCTCAAATAAGGCTCACTCTTGTGATTCCCAGTCTCTTTCTTTCATGGTCATTCCATGCATCCTTCCAGAAACTAGGGGTGCCATGTCCGATGGCAGACCCGAAGGACAGCTGCAAGGTATCACGATTACATTAGATTTTCTATCATAAAAATTAAATTCCGCTTTAATAGCATTCCACTTGAGATAAGCTTACACAATTAACATGGAGGAGGGTTTTCTTTCCTTATAACCCCTCTTGAGGCTAGAATCTTCCTCAGGGAGAGGTGTCAATGTGTGTCATGAGAAAGGTGGGATCTCTTCTCCAAGAGGAGACAACATCAGCATTTGATAAATATTTGCAAAATTGTTCCAGCCTCCATTTTCTTATGAGGACTGGAACGATCCGAGGCTGGTGCAGAGGAAATGGTTTGATCTCCTTTCCCAAAGGGAGGTTGCAGGAAGACTTGGGAAGGTGAAGAATGAACTTGACCCCATTTCTCTGAGGCCAGGTGGCTGCCGCACTCAAAGCAGGATTTCCTGGCAACTGTTCCAGTAATGTACTGAAAAAGGAGGAATGTGACGGAGAAGAGTGAAGAGGGAAAATGATATAATATAGGAGGTTCCCGCAGCAGCAGCCAAGGCTCTTGGAGGAAATAAGGAAACTTGAACCCTCTCGGGGTGGGGGGTGGGGGGAAACACTGTGCTATTTTCCTGTAGGTGGCATCTCAGAAGGTAGATCATCTCTGCTTCATCTGAGAGATGATTGTGGTCACTGTGTGTACAAGGATGGCAGAGGGTGAGCTCGTGGGGAGGCCATTTAAGAAGCAGCTTCAGCAGCAAGAGTGACCTTGGGCTGCCCCAGGGTGGAGGGACAGGATGAAGAAGAGTGTGGGGTCTGTGCTGAAGGTGGGTCCCTGGGGATTGCCATGTTGACTTGGAAGAGCCCCAGAAGACAAGCAGGGCAGTTGGTCACCTTCTGATGCTTGACTTTGCTGCCCTGAAACTGGTTTTCTTCACACATAAATGGAAGTACTGTTTGTCCTTGGTATACCTAGGATATTGGTTCCAAGACTCCCTGGGCCCCCAAATCCAGAGATTCACATCTTTTTTTTTTTTTTTTTTTTTTGTGGTACGCGGGCCTCTCACTGCTGTGGCCTCTCATGTTGTGAAGCACAGGCTTTGGACGCACAGGCTCAGCGGCCATGGCTCACAGGCCCAACCACTCCGGGGCATGTGGGATCTTCCTGGACTGGGGCACGAACCCGTGTTCCCTGCATCAGCAGGCGGACTCTTAACCACTGCACCACCAGGGAAGCCCAGTGCACGTGCATTCTGCATGTGGGCTGGTGTGTGTGTGTGTGTTACCGTGAGTGTTCATGTGTGTGCATGGTTGTGTGCCTGTGCTTTTGCCTGTGTGTATGTTCAGTTCAACACAGCATGATGGGGGAAGGAGAAAGGAGTGGATGGAAGTTTCTAAAAAGAAAGCTGAGGACATAATCCCAGGTTTTGGTGGGCAGGGAGTGTGTTTAACCTTCTGTGCCCTCAGATCTGAGTCAGCAGGTGAGTGTACAGGTTCAAGTGAAAGGCAATATTCCAGAGGGAGGCTTTCCTTGTGGATGTCCAAGAAACATTGGCCATGAAGACTATGGGAGGAAAAGGAAATGATAACTGGTTAGAAGTCCTGAAGGGCAAGCAGTGCTGTGAGCTTTTCCAAGAGGAATGGCTCATTCCCGAGTAGCTGATAAAACAGAGTGCAAACAGTACCATCCTGCTGCACAGCAGAAGGGCAACTCATGAATTCCAATGAAGCAGTTCACTGATGAGTCAGGGGCACGAGGACCCTGCAGGTGGGTGTTTGCTTTTTCTGTCAAGTGCCTCTCAACCCACCTTTTCATCTTTCTCTGCAGTGCTTCACCATCTGACCTCATGGGGTAGAAATGTTACCAGGTATCTCAAACGTCAAACACAGAATCCTGTAGCCCTGGCCCCTAGAGAACAGACCACGATGGGCTGGAGGCCTGAGCCAGAGGGACTCCAGGCCTCCCCCAGGACTTTTCTACTAGGAGGTTGCGAAGAAAGACCAACTAATCCCTGGAGCCACAAGATGACAATCCGCCCACTAACCACCTTGGGTCCAGGCTCATAGCCTCCCTGTGAGAAACAAAGCCCGGTACTTAGTTTACATCTGCTGTGTAACAGGTCAGCCCGGGGTTTACTGGCTTGGAAACGCCCACACCCTCTTCTTTCTTCAGCCCTCTGGTGACTGGGTGATCTCCTTCTGGTCTTCCTTTGGCTCCCCTACAATGCTACCTTCAGCTGGGAGTTGTGTGGGACCAGCTCATGGTGGCTGCCTTCCAAGCTCTCAAGCCCCAAGCGCAGAGCTTAATGAGCTTCTTGCATGATGTTTGCTGATGTACAATTGGCTGAAGCAAGACACACAGCCAAGTGCAGAGTCAGAGCAGGGGTGGACAGCAGGAGCTGTGCTGCATGGGGGACCTTCACTGGAGCAATCTACCATGCCAGTGTTCAGATGCTCCTGGTGGCATCAGAGTCCATGGCTCTGGGGGGTCTTTGATTTGTGTCCCTGTCACTTGAGAGACCCTTGACGAATGAAGACCTCCAGACACCAGAGAATGCTTTCATCCCATAGTGTAGGGAAATCTCTCTACCTGGGAATATAGGGACGATCAGAGTATCTTGTTCATTAAATCTGCAGTTAAGTGTTTATTGAGAAGCTACCAAAAACACTGTGTAGGATACAAAGAAGGATTATACACTCTTTCCAGGCTTTAAGTAGCTCACAATCTCCAGGGGAAACAAGCCATTCACATACAGAAAGTTAAAATACAGTCCAACCATATGAGTACCATGAGCCAAAAAAATACCTATCACGGGCTTCCCTGGTGGCGCAGTGCTTAAGAGACCGCTTGCCGATGCAGGGGACACGGGTTCATACCCCGGTCCGGGAAGATCCCACATGCCGCAGGGCGGCTGGGCCCGTGAGTCATGGCTGCTGAGCCTGCGCATCCGGAGCTTGTGCTCCGCAATGTGAGAGGCCACAGTAGTGAGAGGCCCACGTACCGCAAAAAAAAAAAAAAAAAAAACTATCACATATGTATCAGGTGCTTTCACAAACTTTCACTGTAGCTGTGATTTCACTCCAGGTTCAGAAACAAAGCAATGAAGCTCAGAGGACTTACGCCACTTGCTGGAGGCAGAATTGATGAAATCAGAAGTCTTCAAGTTGAGAATGAGGAATGGTTACTGAGGACAAGAGTGGTTGGAGAGTCCATCATAGAGGAGGCAGCATTGCCTGTATTTTCAATTTCTGTAAATCGGTTGCGTGAACTTTGTACACTAGTTCCCAGGTTGTCAGTCATTTGGGCCGTTGTAACAAAAAGACCATAGACTGGGGTGGCTCTTAAAAACAATAGAAATTTCTTCTTCACAGTTCTGGGGGCTGGGAAATCCAAGATCAAGATGCTGGTAGATTTGGTGTCTAGTGAGAGCCAGCTTCCTGGTTCAGAGATGACCGTCTTTTTCACTGTGTCCTCACATGGTGGAAGGGGTGAGGGGTACTCAGTGATGGCGTTCACCCATTTGATGATGATGGTAACATTATGTTTTAGAGAAAGAAAGATTTTGAAATCTGGTCTTAACCTCCATCTTTACTCAGATGTTCCTGATTTTAATCGGTAAAATGTTAGAATTACCACTTTAATCTGATTTTAAGTCAGTGATTTTTTAAAAAACTCTTTATTTCAAAATAGCAAATCTCATGTTTTGTATTAATTCATCCTGGGGCTATGGTTTAATAGTAGGTGATTAATTAGGTAACTTGTGATTCATTATTAAGGAATACTGTGTTACCAATAGAAAAATTATTTATAGGAGAACATTTATTGGCATGGGAAAATGCTCATGATATATTTACAGAGAAAAAGTGAGCTACAAAGTAGTAGAATAATGTGGTGACATTTTTGTAATGTTACACATTTACATGTATATCAAAGGCCTACATTGATATGTTAACCCAAGCCATCTCTAAGCGATGAGATTTCAAGGGATTTTCTTTTTAATTTGAGTTATTCTATTTTTCAACATTAGTGTACTGAGTATGAATCAGTCTTAATATTAGAAAAAAATTGTAAAACAAACACAAGCCATATAACAAAGCTGGAGAGGTGAGTTTCAAAACTGCACACTAATGACCTCTGCTGATGTATTGATAAGAGTCTGGAAACAGCTTGTGGTCTGACTGCCCCTGTGGGAGAACCAGCTCATGCTCTGAAGCCTCCCCCATGCTTTTATATGTTGCCCAGTGATTAGGGGACCTCCTCCATCTATAGGTGCTGGAGCTGGTGTCCTGCTCATTTTCATTGACCGAGAGCCAGCAGAAACACAGCCGCCTGTTTCCAGGTAGACTGCTTGCTTCCCAGGAAGAAGAATTCAGACAAACCATGGATTTTTCAGTGCTACTTGAATTACCCGATTGGTATTTATTTGTTTAGGATTTATACCTTGGGTCTCCACATCTCCTTCCCAGCAGGGAATTACCCAGATAATCATGCATCTGTGCAGACTTCTCCCCAAAGGTCATAAGCTTTGGTCCCTATGTTGGGAAACATGTGTTTCTCTTCCTCGGAAAGGATTGTTCTTGGCTTTAAATTCTAGTACTTAGCACTTGTAAAACTGAGATAAAGCACACTGGCAGCTTTGGGACTTCCGTGAGCCAATAGCTGAGACTGGACTTTGGAACGACTAAACAGATTCATCCATTCTGGAACTGCATTTGGTGTTTTCTGTGAAAAGGCTTCACAGTGCTCACCTTGGGTTTCTAAAGCACCTCAGACAGCCAGTCTGTTTTGCAGCCCTGCAGTTAAAGTTATTTCTCACCCACACATCCACAGTGGTCCGAGACGGTTCTGTCGCTGAAAGCAGGCTTATTGCCCCAAGCACACAGGAAGGCCTGGGCCTGGGCCCAGATGCAGAACCTGGCCCAAGGCTCTAAGGCCACACATCTCTGTGCCCACGCCTGGCGCACCCACGACCCCATGTATATGTGTTTCCAGGGGAAGGCAGCTTGCCCCCAAATGTCCAACACACTCTTCATTCCTGAATTTAGGCTCATTGCTTAGAAATGGGGTGAGATTTTAAAAAACATGTTGGGGGGGATGTAATTTACATACACTGACACATGGTTCTTTGGTTCATTGGTTCCATGAGTTTTGCCAATTGTATACACTTGTGTGTGCTCAAGGCTGAGTACAGGGTATAGGACCCTCACAGCCCAGACAGAGGCCTGTGCTCCTTCCCAGCTGAGCACCCCCTGCCGCAACCCAAGGCCCACAGTCTGACTTCAGTGGATCAACTTTGCCGGTCCTATAGCTTCACATAAGTGGAAACACACAATGCATGTTAGGATTCTTTAACCTAGAGCATTATGTGTGTCAGGAACTTGTTTCTTTCCACTGCAGAAGTCCATGAAAACATCCTGCTGATGGACATTTGAATGGCTTGTACTTTGGAGCTATTATGAATAAGGCTGCTATTAACATTCCTGTACAAAACTTCTTGTGGATATATGCTTTCATTTTTCTTGGGTAAATGACTAACAGTGGAATTGCTGGGTTGCTGTATGAATAACTTTATGAGAAACAGAATGGAGTGATTTTGAAAATGGAAATTTCTGGTAGACTCATGGCCTCTCAGAGGTGAAAGGGAACTTTGATTCCTTGGTCATTTAGCCCGACCTCATCATTTAAGACAAAGGCAGCTGTAACACAGAGGGATCACGTGACACGCACTCCCATCCCCGACCACATGGCTGTAGGTCCAATAACTAGCAAAGCAAGCAAGGACTAGAAGGACTCGAACCACTCTCTGATTTTGTGCTTTGTTATTGAGGAATATCAGAAAATTCTATTTGTTCTCACTTAGAGGTAGGAATTATATCTAAATGGATGAGCTCATTTCCTTACCTTGATCCACAGTGAAGAAATATGAATCTGTAATGACTTTACTGAATTCATACAAGGTTGTATTATATGTGGATTCTCACTGTATCATGTAGCTATAGACAGTGATGGAGATCCAGTGAATCTATACTGCCTGGAGGACATGTCCTGGAATTAAACTTCCCCCAAACACATAATATTGATTGGGATTTACCTCTAGCTGAAAAAATAAATGTTGATAACTTTTGACCTAGTAATAGTAATTCTACTTCTAGAAACTTCTCCTAAGGACATAGATACAAAAGTGTGGGAGATTTATGTAGAAAGATGTATAAAATGGCAAAAGAAATATCAAATTCAATCATTGTAAATCCATACGATTAATTATTATGCAGTTACAAATAACAAATATATTATCAAAAAGTTATATATATATATATTTTAAATTTTCTTTAATTTTTATTATTATTTTTTTTGTGGTACACGGGCCTCTCACTGTGGTGGCCTTTCCCGTTGCGGAGCACAGGCTCCAGACGTGCAGGCTCAGTAGTTGTGGCTCACGGGCTCAGTCGCTCCGCGGCATGTGGGATCTTCCCAGACTGGGGCACGAACCCGTGTCCCCTGCATCAGCAGGCGGACTCTCAACCACTGCGCCACCAGGGAAGCCCCCAAAAGTTATATTTTAAAGCATGGTAAAATTGTATAAAAATACTTTTATCTACAGTATGCTTAGAAACCATCTGAAAGAGAATCAGCAAAATAAGAATAATAAGAAAAGCAGCTCATGACAGTAGCCCTGACAGTGGCCTTTACCCCCTCTTTCTCACTTTTCTATGCTTCCTGATCCTCTAATGCATGTTCACTGCACACCCACCCTGGGGCAGGCACCCTGCAAGGTGCTGGGAACGTAGCAGCCGCTAACGCAAGATTTGACTCCTTGGAGCTCACGTTCCAGTTGGGGGGTTGGGAGCCCAGCCAATGTGTCATTTAATAAGTAATATACATAGTATGATTAGCTGGGGACAAGTGCCAGGGAGAAAAATTAAGCAAAGCAGAGTGATTTGGAGGGCTGATGGGGGTGGAGGTGGAAGCCATTGTTTTAAATAAAGCTGTTGGGAAAAGCCTCACTAAGAAGGTGAGGTTCCCACCAGGACCTGAGGGGGCAGGATGTGACCTCCAACAGCATCAGGGGAAGAGTGTCCTCGACCTAGGGGCAGCGGTGCGCTGGCCCTTGGAGGGGAGAATGGCTGGTAAGCCTGGAGCACAGTGACTGGGATGCAGAGGACAGGAGGAGAAGGTGAGCTCCAAGGATGGGATCCTGGTCTCACGGCACTTTGGCATCAGTCCTGAGTGAGACAGATGCCTCAGAGGATTCAGAGCACAGGTGCTCTCTGAGGCCCCTCTAGCTACTGTGTGGAGGATGGACAAGGTGTGCAGTGAAAGGGGACCAGGCAGGATGTGATGGGGGCCAGGCCAGTCGATGCTGGGATCTGATTCTGGTATATTTGGAAGACTGAGCCAACAGCTTTAGCTGCTGGATTGGCTGTGGTTGTGAGGAAAGAAGAAGAGTCAAGGATGCCTCTGGAGCTTCAAAGTCAGCCACTGCACTAAGGAGATGGGGACCACAAAGGAAGAGAAGATAGAGGGGGCGGGGAGGCAAGCAGTTCCGTTCTGGAGAAGTTAAGTTCAGATGCCCAGTAATATCCAACTGGGGCATCTGGATAGTTAGTTAGACACGCGAGTCTGGAGCTCAAGCGAGACACGCAGGCTGGAATCGTAACCGAGGGCGTTGCTAGAGTGCAGGTAGTTTCCAAAGTCATGAGGCTGGATGAGATCACTTGGAAAGTGAGCGTGGTGAGAAAAGAGAAGCTGGTTATAGACAGAAAAGGGAAAACCAGCAAACCAAACTGAAAAGGGGAACCCAGAGGCCAGCGCCCAAGTGTGGGGAATGTTTAAGCTGTCGTATGACCAACCACACCAGGGGATGCTGATGGGTCAGGAGGGGACGATGGCCCTGGCCAAGATTCAGAGACATAGATGCTGCGTTGTCTCTGGTACCTAACAGTGCATAGAGTCTAGAGGTACCGAATGATTGAGTGTCAGGCACGTCTGAGCTTGACTCACATTCCCCTGCTTTGAGCTTGCTCAGGAGGAAATGAGAGGAGGAAATGAGGAAACGAAGGAAATCAGGTAACACCTGGAGGGGCAGATGGGCTAGGACAGGGGTTTCTCAGTTGGGAGAAATGACAAGATGTTTACAGGATGGCGGGAGTGATCAGGCAGAGAGGAAAAGTTAAAAATATGCCACCAGTAACCATAAGAGGTGCTAGTCTAACAAACTGTCACGGCAAACGTATCTTGACCAGAACAGAATCAAAAGGCAAGCTCAGCAGATCAAGTCATGGAAGTGTGAGCGCTGAGGGGTCAGCACGGTCTCCTGAGCTCTGCCTCTGGTTCTGCCCCAACTCACTGTGGACCCTGGACAGTCATTCAGCCTCCCTGAGTCCCTGTTTCTCTAATGACACAATGAAGGGTTGAGATCAGACCTTCCAGGCTCGCACCACCCATTATAACCACTGAAGGGCCACCCGACGGGCTGTCAGCTCCTCGCTGACCCTGCAGCAAGAACCCAAGTATTCATCCCATAGCTGTGCTTGAAGAGCACGTCCGCACAGGGCGAGCATTCCAGGCCTTCTGTGCTCAGCTGGGAGACAGATCCTTGGAAGCAGCCAAGACGTACCCAACATGCTGGGAAAGTTTTCACAGAGACCTGGGATCAACGTCCTATCAGAGGCAAACATCAACTTTTTAACTCCAGAGCGAACCCAGAATGGGGTGAGGTCAAGTGAATGTTTGACGGCTGAACAAAGGAGAGGGTTTAAAGGGCTCTTGTCCTGGAGATGTCGGGACTCTCCCCAGGAGGCCTATGCTGGAGTGGGTTCCAACATGAGTAGGAAAGGTGGAACCGAGGGGTCAGCTGGGGGCTCAGAGGCTCACTGTCTCCCGTGTTGAGTGGAGCTCCTTGACAAGCGATCACTCTGATTACACCTTTTGTTTTGTTACTTTGTGTGCCATTTGCTGCTAGTGAACTTTTTAAATGTTAATTTTTATTTGTTTTTTATTGAAGTATAGTTGATTTACAATGTTGTGTTAATTTCTGCTGTACAGCAAAGTGATTCAGTTATACATACATATACATTCTTTTTTTAAAATATTCTTTTCCATTGTGGTTTATCATAGGATACTGAATACAGTTCTCTGTGCTATACAGTAGGACCTTGTTGTTTATCCAGCTAATGAACTTTTTGTTTCACTGCTTTACTTACTGCTGCATGATCTTGACCAACTCAAGTAACTTCTTTGAGAATCACTCCTCTCATCTCTAAAATGGGCACAATGTGAAGACTTCACAGGATTGAGAGAAGATTAACATTTGATGATTTGTAGAAAAAACACTTTGTGAAGTGTAAGGGCCATAGAACAGTTGTTTCCCTGTTTCAACGAATATTGATTTTCTAGATGCTGTTTTTATTCATGTAAACTGGGAACTTTGGGAAGTAGTTTTACCACAAGTATGGCTTAGAACCAGGGACAAAAGTAACCAAATGGAAGCGCTGTGTGCAGGCTGAATCTAGAAAGCCATCTTGGTCACAGGTGGTGAGTCCATCAGAAGAACATGCCTACCTGTGACAGCTCTGCCCAGGATCTCATCTTCCAGGTGTGGGGCGAGCCATGCATCACCACTGGCATCAGGCTCAGAATTACCCAGAGAAGACCTCCCCTCCCGGCTGGATGACCATTAGGCAGATTTACTTCCTGGAGGATCCCAGGTCACCCTCCCCACAGTTACCATTTGAGGAGGAAACACATTTCCTGAGAGGACTCCCTTAATCCTGCTTTTTAGCCCAGCTCCTTGGTACTTTTGCCCTGGCTGATGGATCACATAGGAAAAATGAGCAGCTTTTCTGATGGTGTAACTGATATTTCTTTATCCCAGGAAACAGTTTTGGTGCAAAACTTACAGCACAAAAGTTCAAGATTTAAATATAAGCCAAAGGGCTTCCCTGGTAACGCAGTGGTTGAGAATCCGCCTGCCAATGCCGGGAACATGGGTTCGATCCCTGGTCTAGGAAGATCCCACATGCCGCGGAGCCACTAGGCCCGTGCACCACAACTACTGAGCTTGCACTCTAAAGCCCGCGAGCCACAACTACTGAGCCCGTGTGCCACAAATACTGAAGCCCATGCACCCTAGAGCCCGTGCTCCACAACAAGAGAAGCCACCACAATGAGAAGACCACGGACTGCAATGAGAAGCCCACGCACTGCAACAAAGAGTAGCCCCTGCTCGCGGCAACTAGAGAAAGCCCACGTGCAGGAATGAAGACCCCACGCAACCAAAAAGAATAAATAAATTAAAATAAATAAATTTAAAAAATAATAAGCCAAAGGGAAAAATAGTTGCATGTATTTTTTTTTTTTTTTTTTTCGGTACGCGGGCCTCTCACTGTTGTGGCCTCCCCCGTTGCGGAGCACAGGCTCCAGACGCGCAGGCCCAGCGGCCATGGCTCACGGGCCCAGCCGCTCCGCGGCATATGGGATCCTCCCAGACCAGGGCACGAACCCGTATCCCCTGCATCGGCAGGCGGACTCTCAACCACTGCGCCACCAGGGAGGCCCTATTGCATGTATTTTAAAGGCATTTTATAACTACTTTACAAACTATGTATTTATAATACATTAATTCTTCCTAAATTCTCATTATTGTAAATGAAAATTGTTCCAGGTATTTTTTCCAGTTCAAGGGCAGCCAATTTCAGTTCAATTTACTCTGACACCAAATTCCTAGAAAAGCTGAGCATTTCTACCAGCAGGTATATTTTAAGAGCTCAACTGATTAATATCAAATAATGTTTAGATGCCCACTTTGTGAATGTGGGTTAATCAACAGGACAAGTTTCTGCAGCTTTCTCTGATTGCTCTAATTAACATCACTTTACTTAATATTCAGGAATTTCCCAAGTGACCCTAAGGATGATTTGAACTTTACTGGATTGGGTAGGAAGACCAGCCAGGAAGGCTTGGTCAACTAACCCACTTCTCAGAGGTCACTGGAGACATTGTTATTCCTCCAGAGTCTCCCCTCACTTTCAAATGCACACCCCTCTTTGCTCCTTCATACCCAGCAAGGTATTGGCTTAAAATATTATCTCATTCATTAACTCAGCAAATGTTTACCCAGCACATCCTATGTTTCAGGCACCGTGTTACAATGGGACTGAGACATTGTACCAAGTGCTCAGGCGGCAGTCAGCAGCATTACCACATTAGGGGAGCTTGGAGCGGGGCAAATTGGAGGATGCCCCCCACTCAGCCTTGGGGAGTTGGAGACTTTGTAGAGAGAGTGATACAGAGCTCTGGATCTGATGGACAGGCAGGCATCAGCAAGGGTATAAGGACTAGGCAGGGGTGGAGTGGGGACAGGGCTCACCAGAGGAGGTGACACCATGTGACAAGGTGCCACCAGAGCCAGAAACAGAGCTGGCAGTGTGGCCACCTTGGGGTCTGACTGGGGGATGTGAAGACGGGGGCTGGGACGTAGACAGGGCCAGATCCTGGGAGCTACAGGCCAGGTCGAAGAGACAGAAAGTCACAGAGAGGAATAAAGCAGGACGTGGTCACCATCTTCAGGCAAGACCTGGGAGTAACCTAACCCGGCAGAAAGGAGGGTGGAGAAAAGTGACCAATTCCAGAGACAGAGAATTGCCAGGGCTTGCAATGATTGGTGGGATTCATGCCTGGAGTGCTGGGACCCTTCATGGGAGGGGGGGCAGTTCCAAGGCTGAAGATGTTGAGCTCAGCCATGATCATTTTGAGCTGAGGTAAGGGGTTGCCTGCCTATTTCCCCACGGTGTCCCTGCTGCTGCAGCCAGCAGGCATTGGCTCATGTTAATTAAATACATGAGCAAGTGAAGGACTAAATGAGTGGGTGGGTTCAGGGCAAGATGGTCAGCTGACATTTGTATACAACTTGGATGTGAAGGGAGACCGAGGCCTGCAGGCCAGCTGGGGGAGCCGCAGGGGTGGACATCCCCTCGAGGGTTTGTGTGTAAGAAGAGAGGGCCTCCTGGGCACAATCTCAGGGACCGACCTTGGAGAGGCCGGCAGTGGAGGGGTCCTGGGAGGAGTGGGAGAGTGGCCAGAGGCATTGGGGGAGAATGCCCAGTGCCTCAGGGAACCGTGAGGGTGAAAATTGAGAAGGGCCACTGGGTGTCATGAGGCTGTGATGATCTTTGCAAAGCAGTCAAGGTGGGGCAAAGAAGGCTTGTCCTTCAATCTGCCCTTGCATCCATGACCTCGGACAGCAAGGAGCACTCTGTTGTAGAAACAGAGTGAAGAGTAGCCAAACACAGCCTTTGGCAGCCACCTGCAGGGGGAGAGGAAGAGGGAGCATGTAGGAAGGATGATCCATCTCTAGAACCTCTTCCTCTGGCTCAAGGTGATGCGATGGTCTCGGGCTTCCCAGAGGAGCTCAGCAGCTCCCACGTTCCTGAACCAAAGCAAAGTCAAGCACAAGGGCAAAGGCCACCGCCAGGAATGTTATGTTGTTAATTGTTTTGTAGTTGAATCATACTGGCAAAATTGTTTCCAAGTTGCACAAATATAGATGGAGAAGCTCAGTGTTTTCCTGGAGGTTCGCATTCTTCTGGAATGACATCATGTGGCTTGTGTCACCAGTTAAAGGATCATCAATAAAGCCAACGTTCAACTCTGGATGTTGAAAAAATACACTTCCCCTCAAAAGATAATAAAGGATGGGGAAATAAAATCGGTTCTAACCTGGAGACCGGCGAATTTGATGATCTCGTTAGTGGCTGCCTAGGACCTGTCTTAGAAACAAAAAAGCATAGGGAAAAACTGTTCGTCCTTGGCATTTATCTTTTAGGCTAAGTGGATTCTGAGAAAATGCTGAGAGGTTGCACTCTAGACAAGTGAAACACAAATGTCGGAGGAAAACAATGCCAGGGTTTTGGAACGATATTACATGTCTGAACAAGAATTATTTTAAAAAAATACTCTTCTGTGACTTCCTATATTTCTTTGTTTCTGAGCTGCATAAGAGAATGTTTTCTTAAGAGCAAATATGTAAAAAGAAACAGGAATGACTATTGGCTGACCCAGGAAATTTTCTCCCAATAAGCGCACGCTCTGGGACTCCTAACTAAACCCAGCGCTGCCGCTTGAGATCATGTAGCCAATCAAGCACTAGCTGTATGGTAACTATGTCAAATCTCCTCTTTTCTCCAGAGATACAAGGGCAGAATAAAAGGAGGAAAATAAGCAAATGTTGAAGTTCTGTGGTGCAAAGCAGAAAACCAGGAAAGTGAAGGGTGGGTGCAGAATCACAGGATCTGGGAGGTTGAACCAGATGGCGCCACGGAGAGTCATTAAAGTCAATTCTGTTGAGGCTGCTTGATGCTACACCAACCTGGTTCAAACCCTCTCAAGTTGATAGTGGTCACTATTACACACAGACGTTCTTCCTGGACTTTTCTTTTCCAAATATATATTTCTTGGAATACTTTACTTTTTGGTTTCCAAGGTTCAGGAGCTCCTCATCTTGCGTCAAACCCACTGGCGACTCCTTTGCTCTCCTTTGCTGTTCGCCGTCTCTCCTTGTCTTGTAAATGCAGAACGTCCCCTCCTCCTGTCCTTCCAAACACTCTTCCTGACTGACCTCATCTGGTCCATTGATTTAAATCCCATGTAAATGTTGATGAATCCCCAACCTATATCCCTCATATTACCTCTTCCTACACTTCATATACTCTTTATTCCAAGGTGTGGATGCTATCCTTGATATCAAAAGATTCTGCTTACTTTGTGTCCAAATAGCTGTGAAACTGCCCATTCTCTCTGTGCCATTGATCCAACAGGCATCTTCATGTCTCACTTGGGTGACTAAGCAGATTCCAACTTCTAACTCTTGCCCAAATCTAACCTCCCCTGTAGCACTCAGAGTAAATAGAAATCAGCTTAAAATCCACTAATGGCTTCCCAAAGAATATAAAATAAACCCTAGCCCCTCCCCGCAGGATTGGTCCCGCTCCGCCCTCCCACCTCATCTCACACCACCCTCCCACCACCAGTTCTAAGCTCTGGCAACACTGAGTTTTGGAAGGTGCCGTGCTTGGTTCAGCCTCAAGGTCTTTGTGCGACGGTTCCCTCTACTTGTCATGCTTCCCATAAACTGTGCTGTTCTGGTTCATTCTATGTCATTCAGAATCAGCTTAAAGATAACCTTCCCAGAGGCACCTTCTAAAGTGGTGCCTCCACCTTGGCCCTCTGTTTCCGTCTCTGTCCAGCACTGATTTCCCTCTGTGTTCAGTTTTGCATTGATTTGCTTTTCTGTCTACATGAGGATGTGCTCTCTTCTACACAAAAAGTGAGTGTCTGTCTGTTCAGGATGTAGGATGGCCTTTAGTGCAAAGGGGAAACCCTGTAAATGTTTGTTGAGCAATCGGTGACTCAGAGACCAGCATCCCTCCTAGACCCCACTTGGGGCTTCACTTGGATAAGATGTTGAAGATTTGGCCTTGATTCAACATGACTGTGAAAGTTCCAACAAGGGGAACGAAGTTCAAGTTACAGTTGAAGGTGTTTTCTTTAATTTAATGAATGAGTTTCAGATTTGTTTTTCTGGAACTTTCACAGCAGAAGTCATTCCAAATTTCAAATTGATTCCACCTTTTATTTGCCCTTCCATCTCGCTTTTCACCTCGTTGGATTTGAGAGTCAGGAGAACACCCTTCAGTTCTGAAACTGGCTTTCTCTTCCTCTTCATCATTCACAGAAGTGATGAATACAGATAATTTTGATGCAAAATCATAGAGCATAATAAGCAATTTTTTCCCCAAACACTGTTATTACATATTTTACTGAAGTCAACCATTAATTGCATCTTCAAATCAAAGTCCATTGACCTATAGAGATAGAAAGCAGATCAGGAGTCTCCTGGGGCAGGGGTGGGGTGAAGGCTGACATAAGGACTTTGAGGTTATGGACATGTTAGCTTTATCGAGGTGGTATTTACATAGGCGTGTGTGTTTGTCAAAACTCATCAAACTGTATAACTAGCATGTATGCATTTATTGTATGCAAATTATACCTTCATAGAGGTGATTTTAAAAATCCCTAAGAATTATTCTATGACAAACACTCTGCTCACTATCTTATGTTGATTATCCTAACATCGTGGAGCTATAGTATGTTATAGAGAATGGATTTGAGCAGAGTTGCTCTGCCATGGACAACACATGAGCTTAACACTATACAAAACAACCCAAAACAAAAACAACCCAAAAAGTTGGGGGGTTTTTTTCTTCTATTTGAGTGGAAAAGAAATATTTCTTAGTATTAATCCAGATGTATAGTGGTCACCTGAATATTTTCAGTGAACAAATTATCTGCCTTAGTTTGGGTCCCTCCCCGCAAAGCAGACCCTCAGTCAAGGATTTGGGTGCAAGTTCTGAAGGTGGGAGGTGGTCCCATGGCTCCCACTCTGATGGGGGTGTGGGCATGCAGGGCAGGGCAGAGAAGGGTGCAAGTCCAGGGTGTGTTAATGATGATGGGACTGTGCTGGGAACGTGGGGCTCAGTCCTGAGGGAGACCCATGGGAGAGGGTGTAGACCATGTCTTGGAGTCGCCCCACCTGGGGGAGAAGGAGCAGTGACATTTACCTGCAGACTCCATGGGCTGAAGTCTGCTCCTAGAGCAGTAACTCCACCAAACTTTCTTCCTGCCCAGCACACAAGCTGAGCATGCTTTGGGGACCAGAAAAAGCCATCAGGGAGACAGTCGAAGAAGCTTGCACTAAGATGCCGCAGGGCTGGACTGTAGGGAGATAGCAGGTGCCAAGAGGGTGATAACTTTGCAGGCACGGTTGTGATCAAAGTTATCTTTCCTTGTACATGAAAAGTCCATCTGAAGCATTCTTGTTTTGTTCTTGCATGTTTGGGGTTTCTCGTGTTTGTTTTCCTTTCTCTACTATAATGGTTGATTGATTCTTTGTGGTTCTGTTATTAGATCTAATTTAAAATGCCAAGATTAATCATAGTCAAAGGTAATAATCACATTTGTAAAATTCTCTTGTATACATGAGAATGCCAGTCTAATTCACTGAGCCCTTGTTAGGAACCAGATACCAAATCAAGTGCGTTCTTGGCTAATTTGTCAAAGTAAACCTAGGCTGAAGCTAGGGATGTTTATCCTACTTTACAGTTGGAGAAAATAAGGCTTTGGAAGGTTAGATAATTGCCCAGGTCTGGAATCGGCAGACAGGGCCAGAGCCAGGCTGCTGCGCCCAAGCTCTCAACTCCAGTCCCCAAGCTTGTTCCACATTCCCCACTAGCAGTGTTCCTTCCCCAGTGGACAACTCTATCTCAAAATGGGAGCATCTGGGATCCAACTAATAGGTAAAAAGGATGTTGGTGGGCAGAGAACCAGACCAAAGGTACAGTGTGCCTAGAGACATCATGTGTGTGAAAGCAACTTACACGAAATCTGTCAAGATGCTCACCAAATGTTTACAAAGAAAAATCCATTTTCTTCCCCAATAATATGATAAAAAAAGGATTAGCCCGTATGAGGACCCATTGAAACAAAGATTGTCTTTAGCTCACAGAATCACAGATACTTTATTTAAATATTGGTTTGTCTAGGGCCTGCAATAATTGGGTCTGAGGAGCAGGGCGCTGGCACTGACCACGTGCGCTGCAGCTGGCTTAGTCTCCCGGCTCACAGAAGTCACTCCCTTTGACCCTCCTACTATAGCCAACACCCATGCCACCTCACTCATCTTCCCGTTTCCTGGTCAATAGTCCCGTGTCACCAGGTTGCCTTTGGTTTTTCTCCTCTCTCTCCACCATGGACGTTGTGGTTAAAAACAGGACCAGAAGGCTGATTGTGTAAGAGTATCTGGGGATAATCCTTTCTTGTTTAACCCTCCTTCCTTCATTCCTGTCTACAACACTTTGCAATGACTGTCCTTTGCATCTGGGAATGCAGGATTCATTGGCCTCCTTCCCTGACTCACTTCCGTCACGCTTCTTGTGCTTCCTGGGGTCACCCAAACAAACCGCTTACACGGCTCCTAGAACCCAACCTAAGCCATCACGTTAACACTGCTAAAGCCAGTCCACCTTGTCCTGACTCCATGCACAGACCTTCAAGTTCCTGAGGGCAGAGCCCAGATTTCATAGGTTTGTACTATCCGTCCTTAGCCTGGAGCCCCAGACAGCAGACCCACAAGCTCTGTGGCATTAACAGATTACTTTTTTCCTGGCACTTTGGGTTAAAACATCTGATCTACAGGGCAGAAGGCCCCAGACGGAGAAGCCTGCAGAGGGCCTGGTGAAGGACTGTTTCCGGGTCATGATCTGTCTACACCTAAGCTGCAACTCCAGTGGACAGTGTGCACATGGCCCCAGGAAGGGAGGCCCCAGAGTAGAGCTGTTAAGAGACCACAGGAGTGCCTTCGGGGTGCTGGTCACCTTATACTGTTTCTGTTTTTGCACGAGCTGCTGGAGACTCAAATCCAAATTTTGGCTGATTCCTAACAAAGTGTTGACCGTACCCCATGAGTTTGTCTACATCAACTTCATTTCCAGCAGCTGCCTCTTCCCTAGCCCCATCCTTTCAATCTCATCCATTTTCTTATTTACTTTTCTCCTGTATCCAATGAGGTAAGAGGTCCTGCCTGTTGATGGGGACCCTCGGTCCCCAGAGAGGCGGGAGTGTCAGGTTCCAGACTTGATGGGTGGCAGTGCTGGAGCTCAGGTCTGGGTCACTGTCCTGCATCACAGGACTGGCTTCTGCCATATCCAAGGGTCCATCTTCTGCCTACTTGGGTATTCAGTCTCAGCTGAACAGGGGTTTGAGCCTGAGAAGACATACAGAGAATAATATTCTTTCTCATGCAACTGACAAAGTCAGCATTAGAACAATCAGGGTGGCCTGCAATTTCACGGTCAGCGCTCTTTTGAGAGCCTAATGATTTCCAGCTGTGGTCGCTGTATGCCCAGCCTCTAGGAAACCACAGATGGATGGAACCTGGGCTTCAAGCTCTGCAGCATTTACTGCCAGATTTCCAAAAGAGGGATGCTCAAATTAACTGCCCTAGTAAGTGGAGAGGGAACTTAGGATACTCCAAACAATGCCTGTGGCCTGTAACTCATAACTGGGGACTAAAAAGCAGCAACAACATCAAAAACAGTCCTCTGGGGCTTCCCTGGTGGCGCAGCAGTTGAGAGTCCGCCTGCCGATGCAGGGAACACGGGTTCGTACCCCGGTCCGGGAAGATCCCACATGCCACAGAGCGGCTGGGCCCGTGAGCCATGGCCGCTGAGCCTGCGCGTCCGGAGCCTGTGCTCCGCAACGGGAGAGGCCACAACAGTGAGAGGCCCGCGTACCGCAAAAAAAAAAAAAAAAAAAAAAAACAAAAAAAAAAAAAACAGTCCTCTGACTCATCAGGACAATTTCTCCTCCCAGACTTTTCAGTGCTATTCCCTCAAAGCCAATTTTATGACAATTTCACCTCTGCCATTTAGTGAGCATGTTCTCAACTTCTTTTTTCTGTACTGCTTATTCCCAATGATTATAGCCCACTTTCCGAGAGTTCTGACATTTCAGCAGGTTTTGAATATTCCTTAACATTCATCATTATTTTTTAAAAGTCTGGTGTGACTTATCAGTGTGGCCCAGGGTTTATTGGTTTTCATATTGATAAGTTAAAATTGGAAGAAAGACTGCTTCTTTGGCCCTGAGTCTCTTCAGTGGTGAAAATGGAAGTTGGCAGAAGTCAGCTTGCACACAGAGGAGAGAGTTTGGGCTTATCCTCTAGGAGATGGTTGGCTCTCAGCGTTGGCAAATTCAAGGAAGAGGTCCACTCTGAACCTCAATAAGTCAAGCCATCTCCTGTGTGTAAATGAAATGCAGGGTGCAGAAGGGGCAGGAGCCAGGGGACCAGCTGCAGGGTCTGTGTAGGAGGAAGGGTAGTGGCTAGGGGGAGCAGCCATGAGAGGAGAGACGCATTCAGGTGAGGCTAGCCCCAGACGTCACAGAATGTCCAGACTCCCCGGGCAGTCTGATCTCATCTCATACTACCAGCCACAGTAAGGGGGCAGGAGAGGGAAGGTGCAAAGAGGGAGGGAACGGGGAGAGAAGGAGAGAGAGAGAGGGAGAGGGTGGAGACAGCAGAGCAGAGGGAGAGGAGGGTGGGTCGGGGCGAGACCCTCCAGAGTCCCGGCCTCGGGGGACCCAGCAGGCGTCCCACACTCTCATTGGAGGCTGAGGATTCCGAGCTTTGCTCAAGCTCACCCGTTGCTCACAATTCAGTATTTGGTCTGATATGAATTTCACTACAGCCCAACAATCCACGTTCCCAATGGCTTACTTTGTCCCAATACAAGTATCATTTGTGTTTCCCCGGAACTTCCATGAGCTAACGACGGTGTCGGATGGCAGAGGAAAGGGCTGGAGGTGAAAGCAGGTCTGGTGAGATGCTCCACGTGGAATCCTGGTTTGGAACAACGCCAAGAAAAACCCAAGGCAGAAATAAAGAGCCGGTTTCTCACTGTCCTCAACTTACAAGGAAAAGGAACCCATGTTAGTGGAGGGCCTACGCTCCACAAACCATCAGAGTTTCACACACATTAATTTCTTCTGCCCATTTCTCAGGTTAGAAAAGTGAGGTCCTGTGACTTGCTCCCTGATGACATGGCTAATGAGCAAATTTGAACCCAAATCTTTGAGGAAAGATGTGGGGCGGGGTGTGGGGTAGCGAGAGGCGGGTTCTGATGCCAGAGCCGAGGAAACCGGGCACAGCACCAGGAGAGGCAGCTCACTGTTGGAGGATGTCTCACCGGGGCAGTGGCCTTGCTCCCTTTACTGCTGGTGTGTGGGGACCATTTGAGAAGCAATCATGAACAAGTTGGAATGGCCTGTGAGGTGCAAAGGCACTGCGTTTTGAATCCTCCTATACCACTGGGCGACCTCCCAGTGAGACTCTAATACAAACTGGATAAAACCAGGGCACTCTTAGGATGAAAAGGGAATTGATCTCACTTATGGGATCAATTTGATGTTCTGCAAACCTCCCTCTTGTGGGATAGGAAACTGACCTCTGAGAAGCAGTATTTTTGCAGATGTTGGAATCTGTTAGGAAGGAAGGTTCAAGTGGGGGCCAGCAGTCCCTGAGCAAAGGCAGAGGCCCCCCAGGTGGGAGCACTGTGCCCCATGGTCTGATTTGATGTGCGGGAGGGATTTTATCTGGAAGGGTCCCTCTCACCTCCGTCTGTGATCTCAGCAAATTCAGGGAGACTCACTCTCCGTCCCTCGGACAGAAGTCATTACGTTTTGTCCTCTTGGCCAATTTGGCAAATCTGCTTGATTCTGAACTTCCCAGTGTTTCTGTTTAGTGTCGTGTGGTGGTCTGGGGGGCCCTGTGCCTGAGCTCTTCCCCCGCAGATGGGCACGCCAGCTGCACTAGCCCCGGGAAGTGGACCTGTAACCTTTCAGAACAGTGTCGGTCATAGCCTTGATTTGTGTTGCTGTGTAATCACTTCGGAGTATCAGTGCTGGGCTTGTACAATGGAATGTGAAGTCGGGGGCTGCTTAGGACACATTTACTGTTAAGCTTATTTCTTAGAATATGTTTGTTTTCTTTCCATGTTATGTGTGTTTTGATTCTGTGTTAGCTTAATTTCATGGGGGCCCTAGAAATCATTTTAGGCTCAAGTGTCTGAGTCCAGAATCCTTTCAAAACATCCAGTTTCCTTAGAATGTAAATGTTTCTTGGAAACATGAGTGGGGTGGGGGGGGGGAGTTTCTGAAAGAGGAAAAAAACGTAAAGCTACACAGAGCTGCACCAGCCCCAGTAGGAACAGATTAAGGGCTGGTTGAATTCTTTTTAAACCAAAAAGACTCTGGACAATTTCCTTCCTGCCCATGAGGAACTTGGAGCCCAGTGTGACCCAAGAAGAGACCCAGCAGCAAAGAGAGAGGTTCAGGCCCGTCTGTAGAAGCTACAGAGCAGAGGGAGAAAGAGAAGAACGTTTCCCCAGAGCTGGCAGCTGAGCTCCATGCTGGGATGACATCTACATGCAGCCTCACCAGGTCCTGTTTAGAATGGGGCAAGGGACACATGACATAGAGCAGGACCAGTGTTCTGTGTGATTGGGGCTAGTCAATGGGCCAGGCAGCTGGAACTCTGACTTGAGTGGTAGCTGCCCAGATGGAGCTGCGGGCCCCCATTCCCACTAGAGTTTTGTGAATGAGGAAACTTGTCTTTTGTGGGTGAGGGGTAACATGTGTCAGGCAGTCCCAAAGAACGGGGGCAGAATTTTCATGAGAGGCCTGATGGACAGGCTGAGATGGGAATGCAGGGCTCAGGTGAAAGGCTCAGAACCAGGTGGTGTCAGGGCAGGCCCTGCTGAAACCACACAGAAGGGACAGGTCAAGGCAGGTCCCAGCTGCAAGAACAGCTGGGCGTCAACTCCAGTCAGCAAAACAGCAGAATAGGGAGAACCTGAGGGCAGGGGCTGCGGCAGCACCATGGATAGTTCCCCTGGGCACAGGGTTGGAGGCAATGTGTTAAGAAGGATTCTGAGGCTGTGACTGGACCAAGATGGAAAGATTGCTATGATTAAGTAATGATGCCACCCATGGACGTGCAAAGGCTGTGATGGAATGTTTGCAGCACGCTTGCCTTTCCTAGTGTAGATCTGGTCTTAATCCACCAGAAGGCCTTCTGCATCTCAGCCAGCTTGCACATGGGGGATTTGGGTCTCTGAGCTCGACAGGGGCATCTTCCTGTGTACTTGCGATTCCTTCCGTTGGCCTCCTCCCTCCAAGACCTGCTCTCCCATCATGTTGCCCTGGGTGCGGGGAGAGAAGTTCCTGAGAGCTGGACTTTCAACTGGAGCCTTGACCCTCCTTTTCCTAGTGAATGACCATCAGATACTACTGCCTGTATCTGAGTACCATGACACCCAATCTAACCAGAGCTCAACTCTAGATATTGGACTATGATTCTGGAAAACTCTGCCTTCTATCCATCCAGGGCGAGAGATCATAGTTAGCCCATGGATCATCCTGTAGAAATGTCCACTTGAATGATTTCCTTTCTCTGTGTAAGGCTTTCAGTGACCCCCCAGGACCATGCTGGGTGCCACCACCTATGGACACAGAGGCTGGAGTTGTGTATTGCCTGTGAAAGCATTTTGCTGAACCAAAACCGTGGTGTTTCTGACTCTGGCACACATCTCCTGGAGCCTTCTGTGAGGCTGAAATGTGACACAAGTATGCTCAGAATGGTCTGTTGCTGGGGAATTTGATCTCCTTGGCTCGGAGACACCCATGGTCTCTCAGTTCTAAAAGCATTTACAGCAGAACGTGGGGCTCTCGTTCCCCTTTCCCTGCCGGTTGCTTCCGTCCATCCAGATGGGGAGCCGTCCAACCTAGGCCAGGGCCCTCACTTTCCTTCCCTGCTATCAGATTGACTCTTAGCCCATGGCATGCAAACACGGACAACTTTCTTGGTCACCCCAGGCAACCGAAGGGATAGGAAAATTGGATTTCTTCTTAAGGAGTCGGTCCTTCAACACCCCTCCAGAGACCCTAACTCCAGATAACCTAACACTGCATGGCCTTCACCACCAGCCGCTGTGACATTGCCCTGGGCAGTGTGTCCAGCCCTGCCCTTCTATCTCGTCTTCATCTTTAACTGCCTGGTTCATCTCCTGTGCTGGTAGCTGAGAGAGCATGTGCTGGGTTCCCACCCTTAGGTGTTAATGACAGAAGGTATAACATCTCCCAGGACTTTGATTCCAAACAGGAACTTGAAGAAGAAGTAAATTACTAGTGCTGAGCTTCCCAGTTCAGCGGCACTGGCTCCACCTCCATCCCATGTGTGGCAGCCTGGGTCACACCATGTGGGTGTAGACATTCAAGCCCAAATGTTTGCCGAGCACCTGCCCTGAGTCAGATTCCCTTCTGGGCTTGTCCTTTTGTTCAATAGTCCTAAGCCCTGTGAGGTAGGTGTTACCATCCTCATCTTACAGATTCAATAAGTGCACTTAGTGGGACCAGGTGACTTTTCCCAAGTCACACAGCTTCTGGGTGACAGAATTAGGCCTCAGACTCAGATTTCTGATGCAAACATCAGTGATGGGCTCATCTCTCTGCAGGGTTGTCAGTGGAAATTCAAGTGGAACCCCTTCTACAAGTCCGCACCCACCCCCACCCCCCACGCCCGGGCCCTCTCTCCCTCCCCAGATCTCTACCCCGCCCCAGAGGAGAGACACAGGAGTTAAGTTTCATTCATTTCTGATCCCTAATTCCTGGAACACACCCGGCCCTTGGTGGATGTTTGCTGAATAAAACGTTATTAGAATCTATTTCATACACATGTATTAGTTTCCTGTGGCCACTGTAAAGACTGCCACAAATCCTGTGGCTTCAGACAACATAGATTTATTCTCTCACAGTTCTGGAGGCCAGAAATTCAAAATCAGTTTCACTAGGTCAAAATCAAGGGTTGGCTGGACCATACCCCCTACCCACCAAGGCTTTGGGAGAATCCATTCCTTGCTTCTTCCAGTTTCTGGGGGCTGGTGGCATCCCTTGGCTCATGGTCACATCACTCCAATCTCTGCCTCCGTGGTCATGTGGCCTGCCTCTGCTTCCTTCTCATAGAGATGCCTGTGATTGCATTGTGAGCCTATCTTCATACTCCAGGAACATGTCCCCATGTCAAGATCCTTAATTACACCTGCAGAGGCTTTGCCATGTAAGGTAACATCCACAGGTTTAGGACATAGACATCTTGGTGGGTCCTTACTCAGCCTGCCATACACACAGCCCCTGTCTTCAGAAGCCCTGGTTTGAGGCTGGGAGAGCTGGTCCAGCCCCCTTCGTGTTGCTGATGAGGTAGGTGCTCACAAGGGCTGAGGGTCTCACCCCTTTCAGAGGGATAGACATGCTGCCCTGGCCTTCAGGAGGAAGGCATTCCTGCCTCCATGAGGAAAAGCTCTATTCAGAGTCTCTTCACTTCCCTGCAGGATGATGTGTGACCATGATCTCAGCTCTCCTGGGCCTCAGTTGCCTCATCTATAAAATGGGAACAATAAAAGTACCTACCACGGAGCTTTGTCCTGAGGGCTATGTGACAGGGACCATGTGCCCGGGACGCACTCATACATCTTAGAATGTTAGCTGCTATAACTGGTCTTCGTGCCAACACTATAAGTCTCCAGGGAGCTCTGAGCACTATGGGGGAAGCCCATCCTTTTTAAAGATTTCCTGATTCATTCCTAACTATTCAGCACTATCCCTGACAGGTTGATGGCCCAGGAGTGAATGGAAATGAGTTTGTGAAACTTCCTTTTGTGGTCGCATCTGTCCTTTGGTAACTTTGGATTTACTGTGACAAACCACTTGACCATGCGAGATGTTTTCTTCATCACCGGAGGCCAAGTAGGTGGCAAACAGGGGAAGGGCATCTGCTTTCAATACTTCTAAGTGACCTTGAGTGAAACACTGACCATCGACGCCTTGAGAAAAGTGGCCAGAAAAGCTCATTTCTTCTCTTTTGAGCTGTGCAGCACGAGCTGTTTCTCCTCTAGACCAAAGCTGGAATTCTTTTCTTTCATAGAAAAGAGGATCTGGCAGATCAGACTTAGTTAAAACTAAATAAATAAAAGGTGATGAAAGCCATCAGTGTTGACATTTCAAGTTCTTCCTTAGTTGCAGTCGGTCCTTTCCTCTCTCCATGCATGTCGGGATTCCTGCTGATGCTGTGACGCAAGCTGGCGAGAAGGTCTCCCATGCATCCTGCCCAGGGCTTCTGTCCTGGGCTCCATCAGGCCTCGCTTGCAAAAGCACCACAGTGTCCATAAGGGTTAGCCACATACCCTCCCCGAGTGTGGTCTTAGGGCTTCATGTCCTCATGGCATTGTTATGCCCCGCGTGCGTCTGTGTCTGTGGTGGATGGGAAGGCCATCCCGGGCCCTCTCCCCTGGGGTTGCACAATAGTCCCACCAGAGTGGGTGGGATATATTTTCCGTCCTCTGGAGGCTGGGCTCAGCCAGTGGCACTGATTCCAGACCTGAGTGCAGCCTGCAGGCGAGCTCGGCTGAATCAGCCAAACCCAGCCAAGTAGAGCTGAACCCCAGCCAACCCTCTGGTCTGTGAGTCAGAGAAGGAAGCGTGCGGCCTTCTAGTCACGGGCAGAGGCTCTGAGGTTCTCAGTGACACAGCAGAACAGGACTAACACAGACCTTTCCCCCACTAACCTGCCATTGCCTTGAGGAGACGCAAGGCATGTGGTCACCAGGTGCTGGGGCCAGAGTGGACACTGATATGGGTATTACATGCAGCTTGTAGGAATGGCTTTTATTTGGATTCAGGATAATTTAACAAGTATCATGAGCCTGTGACCAGTGCCCCCAGTAGGGCTGCTCAAATGAGAGCTGGAACTGCATTGGTGACGGCATGGGATCAGACATAGCTCCTTATGTGACCTCATGCTGATCCGGCCACACAGGATCAGAAACCCCGTCTGACTCCAAACCTTTCCTTCCCAGCTCTGTCTGTGACGTGGGCTCAAAGGTGGGTTGTAATCCAGTTGCCATAGCTGTGAGGTGTCCCAGGATTCACGCAAGCTGCAGGGAGTGGGCCCAGGCCAGGAGCCACACCAGAACAGAGAGAATGGACTGGCTGTCTGGGGTCATTCCAAACAGGATGGAGCTGGGGTGATCATCACGGTGGGCACAGGAGTCAGAGGCCCCCCAGCGTCGAGTCACATGGCTCCGGAAGGAGCAGCTATATGGGCTGAAGCTGTCTACACTGGAGCAGGACCTGGACATGCTCTGGACAGGGCCGGATGAAGAAAGAGGAGACCTAGTTCCACTCTTTGGGAAATGGAATTCCAGACCTTATGAGGAATGACAGAGCAGGCAAACTCCAAGCTTAAAGGCCGGAAGCCCACCAGGAAACGAGCTGCCTGTAGAAGCCCAGAAGGTGGTCTGGGTAGCCTGGGGGCGCTGAGAGGAGGACGGGGCTCAGGGGACATCGCAGGGCCTGGGATGGCATGGACCATGGCTGGCTGTGGCCCTTCCACAACCCCACGGGCCCCTGAGAGCCCAGGACGGTGCATTGGAGTGGCAGGGCTAGGCCAGTCAGGCCCGGGGGAGGGGGTCCGTCCCAGCCATGCCACCTGGGGATCCCGTGTCTCCAGAGCTCGGACAACTGGTTGCTGCCTGTGCCGGCCATTCCATCCCACCCGGGTCCCTCCCCGCTTCCCACTTCACCTCCTTCTGCGCCCCTGGAGCCTTCTCCATAGCACTGGCAGCACTTGGTAACCCTACACTGACACATTGTCTCACCCTGGCACTAAGCTCCGGAAGGTCCCTATTTTTGTCATGGTTGCAGCCCCAGAACCCGACACACGGCCTGACTTGGGAGAAACTCTTGGAAAGTATTGGTATGGTGAAAAAAGAATGAATGAAAAAGAAAAAAAAATCAAGGCAAATCTACAAAAAAATAAATCACATCTGTGTTTCTTATGTTGGTGGTGTTTGGTAAACAACTTCCCCGTGCCCTTCCCCTCCTGCTACCCAGAAGACGCAGAGATGGATGACACACCATGTTCGGAGCCTGGGGCTGCATTCCTCCTCTACCTCTCCCTGGGAGCACTTTAATTGTTCTAATCCAGCAAGCTTCGTTTTCGCATGTTAAAAATAGGAGTAATAACAGCCACTTCACGGAGCAGTAAACAAACTAATGGATGAAAAATGCAGTGCTTGTCACACAGGTGGAGATAAATAAATGCTAGCTGTTTCTCTCCTCCTCTTGGACTTAATCAACCTTCGATTCTTGCCAGCAGGGAACAAAATTCAACTTGAAGCAAGCTTCAACAGCAGGGGAGATTTACAAGCAAGACACTGGGGTGTCTCGTGGAGGCTGGGAGCCACTGGAAAGCCATGCTCAGGAGGGCAGCTCTAGGGTCTGAGCAGGAGGGCTCCCAGGTGTCACTGGAACATGGTTTTCAGCTCCTGCCTGGACCCTCGTGGCCAGGGAGTCGGGTCTCAAAAACTGAACATGGAGGCCAAGAACCCACCTCCCAGGGGAGGAGATGGTCATGCTCAAGAACCATGGTCAGGACATGGAAGGATGACCCCAAAGTTTCAATGACACTCTTCCATGTTGTTTCCTCCACGAGGTGGGTCCCTGAATCTACAGCTGTTGATATTAGTTCCCTCCCCAGCACGACTTTATCCTTTACTTTGGGTGCTTACACTCTCAGTTGTAACTTGGTATCCTGTACGTATCTGTTGTACACGTCCAGATACTGTATCCCTCAAATACAGGGGACTTGTCTGATTATCGCCTTACATCTCTACAGCAAGCAAAGGACCAGCACCCTATGAGCATCACAGCTGTGGGCTTAATTAGTTGTTTGCAAACAGGAACAGGAGACTAAGTGCTCCAAGATGTACAAAAAGTAACTCCACTCCTTGGTGATTTACTGCCCTCATCACTGAAGGGAATCAATGCATTCATTGATCGAGGGGGTGTATTTCATGCCTATTATGCCCCAGACACAATGCTGGGCCAGAATCCTGCCCAAGGTGGAGACTCAAAAGGATCATATTTACGAGACAGACCCACTTCCAACTCATTTGACATGGTGGCTGAATGCAACTTTTATTTCTCTTTTGCCCAGTAACTTAAGTATTTCTTGCTTCAGTATAATACCAGTAACAAAAGAACTTGCTTTGGTCCAGCCCTTAAAAGACAATTAATTCCCTGTGTTTTACTCTGGACTTTCTATCAATCATATTGTCTCCTTTCAAATTGTACACTTGTATAACTTTCCAGGAGTCTAGCCAAATACTCAGAAAAATTGCTGGTTTGATCACTGAATGCCAGAAACGGAGTCGTCCTAGAAATCTTATTTCAGGAGAATAGATGGCAGATTTTCTGTGGGGCTATCATTTGACAATAAATGAATATTTCATTGACTCTGTTGGAAATGTTTTTCTTTGAAAGTTAATTCATGGTTTGGGCTCCTGCTGGTTTCCCTCCATCTCAGAGTCCAGGACTTATGTTGGATTAAGCTTTTCCACTCTTGGGAAGAACACTCTAAATTTTCAAACCAAGGCACGTTCTCTTTTTCTTAAAGAAAAAACCCAGCGGCTCTCTACATTTTTGCTGCAAATGAGAATCAATAGAAATGAACCCAGTATTGACAATCTGACAGTGTAGTTTGTGTTAAAGTTATTCTGTCCCCGTTAAAGCCATTTAGCCCTCCCAGAATGTGAAGTGGACAAGCCTCTTATTTCCGATCACATAAATTGTGGGCAGCATCTGTCCTGTCATTTGAAAGTCCACTGCCTCTGGACTAGATCATTAAGTATAGAATGTGTCCAAGTGCCATATAACCTTCTCCCACTGTCCCCTCCCTCATGTCCCAATGAGGACACACACAGTCCTGCCACGCATGTGACAGACAGCAACGCAAGTCTCTGTTCTGAGCGTGGGATAGATGGATGGATGGTTGGGTGGAAGCCCCGGGGTTGAGCGCCAAGCCCTCACAATGCAAAGGAGTGAGTCAAAATTGCCCGCCCCCTGATAGGCCGAGATAAGAACCAGATAAGAACCAGAATATCTGAGATATTCCTGCCCAACGATGCAGAGTCTGCATCTAATCCCAAGGAAACATCAGACAAACCCAAACTGGGGCACACTCTACAATATAACTAGCCTGTCCTCCTCAGAAGTGTCAAGGTCGGGCAAGCCAGGAAAGACCCAGGAGATGTCTCAGACAAGACGGCTAACTGTACCTGACAGCCAAATGCAGCCCCCGATACTTATCTGAACGCTTTTGCTGTAGAGCACATTCCTGGGACAACTGGAGACACTCAATCGGGCTCCGAGGACAAGTGGGTGTGATGTGTCCATGCACATTTCCTGGTTTTGATGTTTGTGTACGGTTTCGAGGATGGTGGAGGAGGTTCGGACATCACGTCCGAAACTTATTCTCAAAAGGCTCAGGAATAAAAAGTCTTAGTTTTGTCCTTGCAACTTCTCTGGAGATTTAAGATTGTTTTGAGGCTTTCTCAGACCACCCTACCCACATGACAACACGGCATCCCCAGCACCACCCGTGACTCCAGACAAAGCGTGTGCTTTAGGTTATAAATGTTCCCTGAACAGCGGCCCAGGCTGAATATTATCTTTTATATCCCTTCAGTTTTTGCTACTAATCAGCACCTAAATGTCCTCCCTAAATTGCCCAGTGATTTTTCTCCATTGGAGGGCCAGTCTTTGGAAGGAAAAGGCAGCATCAGCCATGTGGTGATACACAGAGGTACCAGACGTTCCAATCACTGTGTTCAAACCTCTCCCTTCACAGGGGAGGACACACATGCGGATGCACAAGGGTGGTCAACAGGCATCCCCCTCCTGGGCCTGCGTGCTCACCACTAAGTCTCTCTGCGTTTCTCCTGGGGAGCAGGTCCTGAGCACGACCTTCGATCCTGGATCCTCTCTGTGGCTCCGGGGCTACAGACTTGAGCTGAACGTCAAGGGTAAGGCAGAAGCCTTCTCAAGGCTCCAAATGAACCAGGAGGGCACTGATGGGAACAGAGCTGGGGGAAAGCCAAAGAGCAAAGAGACATGGACTATATTCTGCTTGCTTTTTCTTTCAGTTACTTGTAACGGGAGTCTGTGCTCTGAGAGGCACAGTGGTTCCTGGAGAGGGTGGCTCGTGGTTCAGAGTCTGAACTCTGGATTTAGATTTCAACAAAAATACAGGTCTGGTGAATAACAGGCACTAAGCATCCGGTGGGGTGGACCTCGCCAGTGCATGGGGAAAGCTTCATCCCCCATCCTAGAGACGGGCCAGTGATGCTGCAAAGGGGGGCAGAGGAGGAAAGCAAACTCAGGTGTGCCTGCCAGTGACCCAGTGGGACGTCATCCTAAACTCCGAGGAGGCAAGGACATGGCGATGCACGTGGTGAACACTTATCTGTTCTGCAGTAACATCGAACACACCTTTATATGAACGTGGACGTGAAAACAGGGCAGACGAAGAGTCCCTCCTCAGAGACAAGTCCTCCTGAGAGGTGCACACACTCAAGGCAAACCTCGAGACAGTCCTTTGTTTGGAAACAAGCCCCAGGCTGTTAGTCTGGCTGCAGAAAATGCTGGGAGTCGTGCTGGACACGAGAAGGAGGCAGGACAGTGGGGCAGAGGGAGGGAACTTGCAGTTGCCCATCTTTGCAGGGAGTAGGGAGGAAAGGCTGCAGTTGGGGTGGGGGGGACCCACAACGCCGCTGGTGCCGGTCAGCCAAAAAGGAGAGAAGGAGAAACCACCACACACAGAATGTCATGACCTTGGGGCTTCAGAATGAGCCCAGAAACCTTTGCCTGCCCAGACTAAAGATGGCAAAGGAGTGCGTTCACAACAGAGGTTAAGACTGAGTTTCTTTCCTCTGCACGAATGGCTGGGGGTTGCCAGGTAGCAGCATGGCTAGCAGCCGGGGACGCAAGGTCTCAGTCCCGAAGGAGGGCACTAGAGGCACAGCTCCGCGTCCATCATACTGGACAATGTGACCGCAGCAAGCGCACTTGAAAAAAAGTGAAACTAAGGCTGTTACTTTTGTACGTGGAGAAAGGGCCTGTAGATTTCTTGGAAGGGGGACACTGATGCTCCAAACAATATGTTCTACACACAAAGCAACCGAAAAGCTGAACCAGACCACCTGAGCGCAGGTCAGGGCTTAAGGAGAAACCCGACTGGTGTCTGTGGCTGAGGAGCTCAAGGGGCAAAACGGGCGAGTTGGAGCAGGTATCCCAAGTGAGGGCTCTTGCCTGCATCGCTAAATAGAAGGAGAGAGGGAACAGCTTTGTGGTTGAAATTAGACTTCTTGGTTCTCTGCTGGTAAACAAGGTCTCCACTGGGCTGGGGACCTCACCATTGTCTCCGGACACTGTTGAGTCCTGCCAAGAATAATGAAAACAGTCCTGACCTCAAAAGACTCCCATCTACATCATGCCTTGCAATGTGTACTCTTGAAAGAAGGGGGCTAGAAATGCCTCTAATTTGAGAGACACAGAAAGCAAGGGGAGCAATTAGGATGAAGACTGGCTTTGGGTAAATTATGTACATAAAGGAAGAATAAACTCGAAAAGCAAGGCAATTTATGAGCTGTCTAACAGCTGCAGCCCACTTTCACGAGCCAAGAAAAGAACTCAAGGAACATGAACCAGTTATTAGAGGAAAACACTGCATCAGCTTTCGTTAGCAAGAATGAAAAGTTGGCTGGAAAACAGAGGAAGAAACATTTAAATGGACCCTCATTAGTGCTTGGCTCAAGTTTGTAGCCTTTAAAGCTCTTTTGAGACTTAGAAAAAAAATTAAAAAACAAATAGGAAGGGGAAGTACATGATCTAATTGGGGTCGTGCTTACAGAGACAATTTATGGTGGTTGAAACGCACACTCCATGCAAAGGAGGCCTGGGTAAGATTTTTAAAGTATATTTGATACATGCTTTGAGTTCAAGAACAAAAAGACAACACCACTGTCAAGATTCCAGAGACAGTAGGTGATTTTTTTTCATGGCTTCAAGTAACTATTGATATCCATAAGCCAGACTCAAAGCATACAGAGAGAACAGCCAAAAAATAATCTTAAAATGTATGGAGGATAATGGAAGGTATATTAGTTAAGATACAGGCCTAGTTGCTTTAAACAAGGGCAGATAAGAGCAGCTTAAATAAAATAGAAGTTTGATTCTCTTTCACATATAAGTCCACATGGGTAGGTGGCCCAGTGGAGTAGCATGACTTTGGTCCCCCAATGGTCCAGGGACTAAGCAGTGTGTGGCCTGGCTAGAGATGCCCCCAACCCCGACATCTGACTTCCTGGCTGAGAAGGAGAAGGCGGAGGCATGCAGCTCCCTTTTACACAGACCCTGGAAGTTACATTTATCGCTTGCACTCGTTGGACACCAGTTAAGTCCCATGGCCACATGCAGCCACCAGCATCCAGAATGCAAGCTTGAGCTGGGAAACCATGTGCTAAGACTGGGATGGAGGTGTAAGTGATAAAAGACAGGTAGCAGTCTGGGCACCCAGGCTCCTGCCAAAGCCTCGCTGGCCTAGCCGTTGAGTGGTGCCTCCACTGCCCACAAAAGCTGCCCAGCAACTCCTGCCTCTCATTTGCGTTCCAGCCAGTGGGCAGGGAAAGGAAAACACACAGGGCACCAGCTTCCTTTGAAGGGTGCGATGCGGACATTGCATGTGTTATTTCTGGTCAATTCCACTTGCCAGGACACAGTCTCATGGCCACATCTGTCAGCAAGAGAGGCTGGGGAATGTCTGGGGTTCGGGGATTCTATGAATAACAGGAAGAATGAAAGAATAAATATTGGGTGATGAGTTGCTTCTCAAACACAAAGCGGCATAAGTTGTAGTTGCTGAGAGCACGTTCGGTCTTCTTAAGACACTAGCAAATTACTCTTAGGTCCTAATAGAGCAAAGGCCTTTATAATTAGGAAGGATCTTTATTAATCGGATGAGCCCATCTGGCTTTCCAACTTGAAAATGCTTTGTGTGTTGTTTAAAAATAATAATCATTTCCTTTAGAAACAATTTGTCATTCAAATGGTATTTTCAGCAATTTTGTTTGAATTAGAGAAGCTTAACTGTAAAAGGGCAGTGCAATCCCAGAACACTTTCCCAAACTGTGCTTTGCGTATGTCCTGTAACATGATTTTGGAAAACAGATGCACGAACTCCCTTTCCCCCCTGACGGTTCCATGGAAAGTGCTATCCGTTAGTCATCCGAGGTCGGCAGGAGGGAATCAGTCCATTTTCTAACCCCGCGTGGGCCCGACTCACTCGGTCCCTGAGCTCCTTCTTACCATGACCTTTCACCCTTCCATGCAGCCGCACTTCATGGAACACATTTTGAGAAACACTTTTTAGCATTGCAGAAATAAGCAAAAATAAGAAATAAGCCATATGGAAAAAAAAATCAGCAATAGACACAGGAACTATTGCCACAAATTACTGCCTGTCACTAGGAACAAGAGCAGGCCGTCTCCAGAGAGACCCTGAGCACGTCACAAACTCCCAGGGTCTGAGCTTTCACTGTGATAAGAGAGAATTTGGCCAGATCACGTCTAATACGAGGGATTAGAGATCATGTCTCCTCTTTCCCTATCCCTGTGTACTGAGGGGACCTAAAGGATCATGCTTTTCATAAAAATAGTGTCCTGGAGGCAACGACTAAATCTGTCCTCCACGCCAACCCAGCCTCCTCCCCGGGACAGGCCACTGTCTTTATGGATGTGCTCTGGGTCAGTGAGTGAGTGCAGAGGATTCTGAGAGCACGTGACACAGCCACTGGCAGGGGCGTCTGATTCCCGCCCCCTACAGAGGAAGCTGCTGAGGTCAGCAAAGCCAGCTGACTTGGTCATTAAGCTAGAAAGTGCAGTAAAGGGTGGGGCTCCAGACCCCCACCCCACCCCCCGATGGCTCTTCCCTTCACACCCAAACTTCCTGCACAGTTTGCAAAAGCCAGACATTTTCTCCGTTGCTATTGGATCAGAATTCAGCTCTGATGAGAAAACGTCATCTTGTCATGGGAAAATGCTCATTAGAATGTTAAGGGGGAGAAAAGCAAAATTAGAATCTGGGGATGGTGCATGTTATTTCAAGCCTGTAAAAAAAAAAAAAACAAATCACAGCATTTGTGTATCTATAGACATGAGTAAACAGGAAGGAAACACGCTATATGCTAATAATTGTTATCACAGGAGCAGGGCTATGAGTGACTTTCATTATCATCGCCATTCTGCTCTTTCACGCTGACCAGCAAGGTCACTGTCACACTCAAGCCTCGTCTCAAAACCAATGGCCCAGGGGCCCGGGGGATGTCCACATCCCCTGCCTGGCTGTCACCCTCTTCGGTCCCCTGCAAGCAGTGGTTCTGCTAACATCCAGAAGGCCCCGCTGACCATGTTCCCTCTCTCTCTCCTGGAGGGAGATCCTGCGTCAGTCCCAGGGTCTGAGGTGAGACCTGCAGCCCCCGTCGCCAGCCCTCCACGCCCTGGGGGGCTCCCTGGCTGTCTCCTGCCCCCTCCCCGGGCTACAGGCAGGCCACGAGCCCAGAAGTTGCTCACAGGCCATTCTTGTGAGAGTCTCCACCCCTTGCCCGGGCATGTGCCTCGCAAGGCAGAGAAACTGCTCTTGGGGTGATAGCGGGCCCATGTCTGATGCTCTAATGGTGTCCCTTGTGTTGCTGAGAGGCAAGCATTTTTCTGAAGGCCGTTTCAACGTTCCCGCTCTAAAAAATAATGCCTTGGACTTTGGTTGTGTGTCAGGCAGGGAATAGCAGGAAGAATAAGAAGGCCCTGCAGTGAACCAAGGAGGCCCGTGTGTTTGGGGGGTGGGGGTGGGGTGCCTGTGCTCGCACACATACACACCTACACACATACACACACACGTGGACATCTCAGAGTATCGCAGAGGATGTTCAGGTTTTGGCAGCTCCCATTCCACAAGGCTCCAAGTGCATTAAAAAATGAACAAAAGCCAAAGTAAAGCTATGAAGCATGTGGCATATTTTCAATATTTACTTTGAACAACACTCTGAACACACATGAGTTTTTCATGGTGACCCTGAATCACCTAATGGAGAGATCATGGAAAATGCAAGGCCTGCTGGGCCAAACAGGCCCCGAGCCTGCAGAGCCTCTCCTGAGCCGTCCCCACCCAGGGGAGGCCAGGCACCCGCTTGAGCCTCCAGCGAGCAGGAGGGGTCGGGGGATCAGCAGACGTTCTGAGGCCTGGCTTGTTCACGGGTATTTCCTGGACCAACCCTAGTCTGGTTGGAGGAAAAGGAGCATCGAGATGGAGTGATATGGACGATGTGGGCTTGATCTCAGACGATCCCTCAAGGCTGGAATGTTCCCCTCCAATGTGGGTCCATCCACAGCTCACTGCTCCAGTTCCGAGCCGGCAGCCTGGGGATGCAGGTGCCCTGGAGCTTGGGAGATGCTTCCTGGATGCCCAAGCATGAGATCCCATTAGCCTGTTGGAGCCACAGGTCACTGTGGGGGTTCTAGTGCTCTGTGGCTCAGCCTTGCCATGTCACCTGGTGGCCACCCAACCACGTCCAGTTCATGCAGCAGCTCAGAAGTCTCCCCAGGGAACGAGCTCAGTAGAGCCGTGGGCCACACCAACTGTGGGGCGGCGGAAGGCAGGGCCGTCAGGCTGTGGGAGGGTGCACGTTGGAATGTGTCCTAAAAGGACATTCCTGCAAGTCTGGGGCCGGGAGGCCTGCAGGGTGGTCTGTGAGCAACTGACGACAGGCCCAGGCCCAGCCGATCACTGGGGTGGGAGGGGGGGTGACAAAGAGGTGGAGGGACAGTGGAAACACAAATGAGAAAATGAAATTCACAGGGACCAAAGAAGTGTGCCCCGGCATGCAGGGCTGGTCCCCGAGACCATGACCAGGGCAGGGCCACCAGATGCCCTACAAGCCTTTCCTTCTCCTCCTGCCTGCAGCCACCTCACAGCTACAGCCACCCAGGCCCTCCCTTCCACACTACCCAGCAGGCAGGCTTCCCGACCTCATCCTCACCACCCTCGCCCTCCCATGGACCACACACTGAGGACGGGCATCTCTCTGGAGGAACAGGCCACCTGGACAGGAGGCTCCCATGGCAGGGGCAGCAAGATGCCAGCGGGAGAGGGTAGGAGGACCAGCGTGCAGGTGGCAGGAAGGATGCAGGACTTGGGGACCAGCCCGCGGCTCAGACAGGAGGCTCGGCCATGTGAACGGCTCTGTACACATCAATCATGTGCGTGTTCAAATCCTTTCAGAAAGGCATAAATATGGAACCAAAAGTGGAAATTGGATAAAAATTGACGGTCTAGACACAAACTTTAAAAAAAAAAAATTGTTGTTTAAAAGTTTGATGCTGTTTTAGGCTTGCAGAAAAGTTACAGTAAGAATGTAGAGAATTCCCAATACCTTTCACCCAGAGATCCAGGCGTGAACATGGTGAGATGGCTACTCTCTCTCCTTCATCCCCTTTACCCCTAAATACTTGTCTGTGTGTCCCCTGAAAACAAGAATGTTCTCTCGCAAAACTTCAAAAATGATCAAAATCAACAAATTAAGACCTATGCGGTCGTCCCCCCTTATCTGCGATTGCACCCTTTGTGGTTGCAGTTACCTAAGGTCAACCACGGTCCAAAAGTATTAAATGAAAAATTCCAGAAGTAAACAATTCGTGAGTTTTGAATTGCACGCCGTTCTGGGTCGTGTGATGAAATCTTGTGTTGTCCGCTCCGTCCTGCCCGGGACATGAATCACCCCTTTGTCCCTTGCAACCTGCCTGTTGGTCACTTAGTAGCCACTTAGTGATCAGATCAAGGTGTCACAGTGCTTATGTCCAAGTGACCTTGTTTTACCTAATAATGGTCCCAAAGTACAGAAATAGTGATGCTGGCAACTCGAATACAACAAAGAAAAGCTGTCAAGTGCCTCCTGAAATGGTGAAAGTTCTTGACTTAATAAGAAAAGGGTAAAAAAGTCATATGCCAAGGTTGCTAAGATCTACGGTAAGAACAAATCTTCTGTCTGAAATTGTGAAGGAGGAAAAAGAAATTCATGCTAGTTTGCCTGTCACACCTCAAACTGCAAAAGTTATGGCCACGGTGCCTGATAAGTGCTTAGCTAAGGTGAAAAAAGCATTAAATTTGTACAATAAGATATTTTGAGAGACAGACACCACATTCAATAACTTTTATTACAATATGTTGCTATAATTGTTTTATTTTATCAGTTATGCTTGTTGATCTCTTACTGTGCCTAATTTATAAGTTAAACTTTATCATAGGGTTGTATGGACAGGAAAAACATAGTATATGAAGGGTTCCATACTGTCCTAGCTTTCAGGCATCCACTGGGGGTCTTGGAATGTACCACCTCTGATAAGGGTGGGGGGAGGCGACTGCATAAACCTATTTTCTAATCTACAGTCCTTTTCCAGATTTCACCCATTGTCCCAGTAATGTCCGAGGGCGAAAGGAGCTCCTGGGTGTGCAGCCCTTTGGAATCAGACAGCTCCCCGCTTCCCTCTGCACCCCACTGCCTAGGCATTTCACATGACGGCTCTCACTTTTACAGCAAGGCTCTGAGTCCGGGCAGGCTGTTTTTAAACTTGCATATAGGCAAATCCTGGCTCCCGTAGACCCCCAGTGCTGCCCTATTTGGCAGGCGTCTTATCTAAATCTCGAGGTGCTGGTTTTGTTTTGATAGAGGAATAGGACCGGACCCTTGGCAGGTCCAGGGCTCTGCTAATTCATCTTCGTGAAAACAGAGCAGCCTCCTACCCACCCCCGCCCTTCCCAGCCGACTGTTTTCTTTTTCTCTCCTCTGCCCCTCGGTGAGGCTGCTTGAGTCACCAGCAAGAGCAATCCCAGAGCCCAGCAGTTGGCCCTGCAACAAGAAGCCTTCTGAGTGACCATTAAGGATGTATTTTTCCCCATGGAAACTATAAGGCCTCCAGCACTAAGGCACCGACAACCCCCAGGGGACCCCAGGTCTGGAAGTGATGTGTGTGCATCAGGACCCCAGCCCCGAGGGCAGCTCGGAGGGTCCTCAAGCCTCTCAGGGCCACCCATTAAAAATAAGGCTTCTGCAGCAATCAAGGGACTCTGCATAAATCTGGTTTGCATTGCCTCGAGGGAGCTGGGGAAGAAGTGAGTGGATAAACGTATGAGTGTGACTCACAGCCTCAGGTCTGGGGTCAGCCAGGGCCCAAGTGCGAGCTCACCTGCTTTTCATCCCCGAGGACCAGCTGTCTCCGCCTCTGCCCCGCTCGCCTCTTCACCTCAGATCCACACAGTGCAACCCAAGTCCACGGTGTGTGTCATGCACATGTCCCGTGGGCTGGGCTGGCCAGGCCCACTGAGGGCACAGTGATGTCTGCCATCCCCTGCCCAGATGCATCCCTTCTCCTGTATCCCCTGGAAGCGTTTCCATGCAGGTCCTTACCCTGAGGGTTCAGCCTTCAGACAAAGAGAAGGCAGGAGGGGAGTCAGGTCTTCCAGAGCCCCGTGCCCTTGCCCTCCCCAAGCGGTGTCTCCAGTCAACCCCGCCCTCCCTCCCACTGAGCTGGGAGGTGGCCTCAGATTCTGAGCAGACACCAAGCAGGAGCTGCTTTCCATCGCTCTGGGAGCAAAGGGCAGAAAAGGGCCCTGTAGTCTGTGGTCATCTAGGAAGCCTTCAAGAAGAGATGTGTTTGGGGCTTTAAAAATGGGTGGGCTTGAGGCGGTCCTAAAGATGTTGGGATTGGCATGGGGGGGCCCTGATTTGAGTCCACTCAGGGACCCCCTGGCGCCAAATATGACTCTGCCCTTTTCTCTCCTTCACTGAGAAAACCAGGGCTCAAGTGTAGGGAGACCACAGGTTGGGGGTAAAATAGCCCTATTGTTTGCTACCTGGATTTCCGTACTCAACCTTGCAGCAGCGTCTTTGCGGATGGCAGGAAAGGGAATAGCAGATGCTATTTGGCCCCATCCACATCCTCCAGCCCTGGAGTGGCCTGTGGACCCCTGTGCAGACCAAAGGCTCAGTGTGTCCCTGCCCCCAGGTGCATTCGTCCTGTGGGGGTGTGTGGGCCACAGATGACCTGCCTCCAGGAGCAAAGCGCAAATGAGGAGGGCGGAGTTTGTGGGTGACGACCCCAGCTCCTCGCTGTTGGTGGAACGCTTCTAAGGTGTATTATCTGCAGGGTCTCCCCAGGGGCCCTGCAGATGGAGCCTCAGTTCCGGTGAGGGTAGCTGCTCATTCACCCACTTCCTTCCGTTCCTCCCTCCCCTGTTGCCCCTCTCTGCTCCCACCCTGTGCCCCGTCACCTCCCAAATATGTCCCCTGCCCCCATGCAAACTTCAGGAACGCAAGCTAAGATCACGGCTAAGATGCTCTCCTTACATTGTTTTCCACAGCGAAGGCAGGAGGGCCTCTGAGGACAAAAGCAGATCTTAAAATAATAGGACCTCTCGCTGGGCTGGGGCCTCCCTATGATCTCATCCGAGGATGAAGCCTATTCAGAGGCAGAGGAGGGTGTTGCTTCCCTCCCGCTGCCTTCACACCTGGATGCCTGCCCCGCTGCACCCCTACCAAGGCCACGCCCCTGAAGGATACCCAGGGGAAAGCAAAAGGCAGTCCACAAGGGAGCCTGAGGAGGTGCCAGCTTGCCTGCTCTCCTCTCCTGGGCCACTGAGGCCAGGCCACGGGGGCTCCAGGTGGGCTTTCCCTTATTCAAATTCTCAGCTCCTTGTTCGAATCTAAAGAGAAGAGCTCTCTTTGGTAGGACGCACTGGGAAGGTCTCTGTCAAGGCCTCAACCCTTGGCCTTGCCCCCAAACTGACCGCAGTTGGCTGAAATGCCCAGGCCATGGGGTGTAGAGGAAGGTGGGGAGCTGTCTGCGCTCAAGGGACTGCAGACCGCAGAGCTCCCTTTACCAGGGGGACATTATTGGGACAATTGGTGACATCTGAAAAAAGGTCTGTAGATTAGATAATAGGTTCGTATAGGTCTTAATTTACTAATTTTGATCATTTCTGACATAAGAGAATGTTCTTGTTTTTAGGGGACACATCCTGAAGTATTTGGGCGGGGGGAGAGAGAGAGAGAGAGAGAGAGAGAGAGAGAGAGAGAGAGAGAGAGAGAGAGGAAGGCACTCTGGCCGCCCTGGGGGGATGTATGAAACCTCAGCAAGTCTGCCACTGGCAGGCATTAAAACAGCCCGAGCGTCAGGCAGCAGTGGAGCAGTTGGGGCTGGATTTTAGTTTTTATGATTCCTTATGAGCGGTCTAAAAGTCATCCTGAGCCATGAGGAAGAAAGGCCCTCCAACCCCAAGTGAGGTTCTAAGGCGGGGCAGAGTCATGGTACGGTTCCACCGTCTTAGACAGGGAGGCACAATGAGCATAGCTGGGCAAAAATGCTCCATTTCCTTTTCTGCCTAATTGACCTTGACCACAACTCCACGGCCCCCGTGATGGACTCCCTGGAACCACACGTGCTGGGCAGGGGCTCTGGCTCACTCCCAACTTAGACCTGGGGTTTTTGCTCATTTCCTTCCTGGATGTAAGATGGGGGCCAAGGCACGCAAGGCCTGGAGCTGAGGACCCCTTTCATCCCCACTGGGGTGGAGGGCTCGAAAGAGGACCATGTGCAAACCTGGCTGCAGAGTCATCCTTTGGTCCACGCTACCCACGTGAACCCCAGCAGGTGTGGGCACAGACCCACAGAGGTGCCTGGGTTACCATCCACTCCACATTGAGGCAGGGACGGTACCCAGGACACGGGGACTCAGGGCCCATTGTGCTCAGCTCGGTGCGCAAGGCCGCATGTCTTACAGAGCATCCTGTGAGTCAGACCATAACTTGCTCAGGCCAAGTCAAGGTGTGTATCACCATGTGGGACCCGTATCCCTAAAATCAGCAACCAGCCCTATTGGAAGGCAGGTGATGCTTTGCACCTGTGATCCCTTCTAAGGAACTGGTTTGTCCCCCAAGCATAACACTTGGTGGTATAAATTATACCTTGTGACTAATAGAATTGTCCTAAACATTCTATGGTACATGACTTCTCATTTAGCATAGGCTGGAAGTAATCCTTTTAGTGAGATGGGAGAAGCTTAGTTCTCCCAGGTGCCGGGAGGCACACTGTGGGAAGGAGTGGTCATTGCCCAGAGTCGTGAGGGCCTCGTTGAGGATGGCTCTGTGGGTGGCACTGGACATGTCATGGGTCCCCACCCAAACCCCTGCAACCCAGCCAGAGGGACTGCTTATCACGGGACAGTGCCTTGAGAGCCTGCCTCAGTCTCCTTCTCTGTGAAATGGTTATAATGATATTGCTGACCTGGTGCGGCTGTTGGGGATGAGATGCCTTAATTCACACAAGGATCCTGGAGCGGGGCCTGACCTGGGGCAGCTGTGCCCTGGCGCTAGCCCTGCCCATAGGTGAGAGCACACAACCGGCCCCTTGCCTGCAGGAGACAGCTGTATGGGCTGGTTCAGGGGGAGCTGCGTGTGGATTCTCAAAAGAATGAAAGGGCAGGGACCGCATGTCATCCCTGAAAACCTGGACCAAGCAGGTGACCTCAGCTTGCTGCCAAGGAAGCCGGAAGAACTCAGAGTCCACTCCCCCTGCCCGGCTGCACGTAGGACACCTTCTGGGCTTTATCTTGGAAACTGATGCCTGAGGCCACTTCCTCCCAGGCACCTCCTCCAGGCACTCGCCCTGGCTCCAAGGAGAAGCTGCAGCAGCTGGGCCCTGCATGAGTTGCTCCCTGGCCGCCCTATCTCCCACTTACCTTGGTCTTCCAGGCACCCAGAGCGGCACAGCCTGCAGGGGACACACAGCACCATGGAACTCTTGCAGAATGCTTTCTTCCATCTGCTGGTGATCTCTCTCATCCTTCCAGATGCATCTCCCATCCCCTTTCATGGATACTCAGTGGGGAGGGAACAGCCTCGTGGAAGGACCACCCTAGCCCATCTCCTCCATGCAGTCATTCAATGACTCATTCACATCATCTCACATCAATACCAGGAGTCCTGGAGGGTGGCCACCAGGCTGGCAGGATGAGCGTGGACAGCTACCTGCCGACTAGCACAGGGTGAGCTTCGAGCAGGAATCAGATCTAACTGGGCCTCACAGGCCAAGCTGAGGGGTGAGATCTTGATATGAAGACATCCCAGGGATCTAAGCAGGGACTTCTAAATATGAGGTTTGTGTTCTGCATCAACGCTGCTATGGGTTGAGTTCCAGGAACAGCAGACTCTGAGGTGGGGAACGTGCACAGGAGGATGACTAGGAGCTTGGTCTTGGGTCAGGATCCTGGGTTCAATGCCTGTGAAAGGAAAGCAGGGGAAGACGGAGGATGTGGGCAGAGCAGCTGGGCTGTGGGGTCATCTCCAGGGTGCTCTCGAACTGGGATGGTCCTTCAGAATTGTCCCAAGTTGGGATGAGGGGCTGCACTTTCACATGTCCATCCATATGTCCAATGGTCAGTGCCAGAGGCAATGGGAGGCGGGACCCTGAGCGTGGGGCGGGGTGGTGGTGGGTGCTGACAGCCAGGGCTGGCTGTGATGGTACTTCTAGAAGCAACGGTATCAGGAGAATCTGACAGTGCATCCCAGCACCCGCCGCAGACACTGACGTTGTAAATCGTCCATCCTTGTCTCCCTTCTGACTGTTTGTTTGTCTGGGGTCCCTGAATTCTGCAACATTTAATTATCGCTTGGCCTTCTTTCACTCCCTGTCATTTAAACTTATTTCTCCTTAAGAGTTTGGACCATCTCTTCAGCTGCATGGGGGAATCCAGACCCTGTACCCTCTGTAACTGCTTAGCAGTTGATGCATGACAGTTCTGAAGGAAGGATCCAGAGGACAGTGTGCAAATCTGGGGCGACACAGAACCACAGCCTATGGAAGTGGCTGCTGGAAGTTACTTGCTCAACAATGGATGAGCAACAAACTTGCCGGCAATTTTCTAATAAGTGACAGTTTTTTTACAGTGTGCTCTCCCCATAAGCTGTAGAGAAAACAGTTGGAGGATCCTGGGCTGAGCTAGCAGGTCTCTCCCCTGTGCTCCCCCAGCCCCCTGCCCCAGGCCCCTCTGCCCCAACCCTTCTCCATCCACGGTGTCATGCTGTGCATCCAGGAGAGCCATAAATGCAATGCCAGAAACATAGAAAACAGGATGACCGCCTACAGTCAGCAGACACAAAGCTCTAACGGGACCCAAGTGCCCAGAGCATCCTTCGGCCAGTCACGTGATCTAGGAGAACACTTCCAGGAAACACCTCCCTTTAAGAAGCTTATACAGACCACCCCTCCCTCCCACATTTGCTTCAATGTTCACCCACTGGGGATTGATGGTTCTTTGCACACCCCTTATCAATAGCGCATTTCCATACTGTCGTACTAGAGTCGCTGACTTTTGTCTCTTGCGCTGAGAGCTTTCCTTTCCCTGGACCTGCTCGGGGACCAGCAAACTAGTCCTCAACACAGCAAGGTCCAGTGGGGTTCCAGCAGGGCAGTGTCCACCCACATGGGCTGGGGTTTAACGGGCGACGGCAGGTGCTGACTCTGCTTCCAGCAGAGGGAGCTGGTTTCTGCCCATGTGCCCACGGCCGACGTTGTTTCTGCACAACTGGACAGCTCCCGACGGCAGGAACCTGACTCTGTCTGCCGGCTTCCTCTGGCTGCAGGTGGGCCGAGCCCCCTGTGTGAGGGCAGGCCAGAGGGCCAGGAGTTAATGACCGTGGGGACAGTCCTCAATCAACTCTGGGTGGGAATCATGGCTAAATACCCAAGAGTAGGACAACCCTGTGGCATGTTTTGAAACACCCACCCCGACCCCCAGTGGGCTTAAGCTCCTGTCGCCCACAGCAGAAACTTGCTGGACTCCAATCCTCTACAGTCTCCCCTGCCTCACCTCCCACTCCCCAACTGGTGCTTCCTGGATTAACTCCCAGTTAAACCAGGACCTGCCTCTGGGGGCCGCCCAAGACACAGGCTGCCCAGCACCTCTAGTCCCTTTGCCTGGCCCAGAAATGGTCACCCGACTCGGCCTGTGCAGAAAGCCAGGGGACTCCCCCCCATCCCACCCGCTTCCGTCCATTTGTGAACTGTTGCTCAGTGGCTCAAAAGTACCATTCCCAAAGCACCCTTCACCTTGACACCTGTTTGTAGCACATTATTTCCTAAGGTGTAAAGTACGGAAGGCAGGTGGGCATTCTTTCTACCTCAGCTCTTTGCAAAATGCCCCTGCGGTCTGCTGAGCACAAGTGACCACTTTCTAATGCATAATAAAATGCAGTAAGATATGCTACTCTATCACCAAGACACAGCTGAATTACTTACTGAATATCATGGTTCAAAACGTTTATAATGTGCCTAAATAAAGAAGAATAAGGGACAGACTTTGAAGAACTGGGTTTTTTGTTTTTTTTTTTTTTTTTTTTTTTTTGCAAAAGTACCTACGTAAGCCGCTCACACTTGGGGGCTTCACAGGGGAAAGTGTTCAGAAAGTACTGATGGGAAATCTGGTGCTTTGTTGACCCCCAGAGCCCTCCATAAATGCAGGTGGCTGCCCGAATGATGGCTCTGCCTGGGATGGACGGGAAGGATGGGGTCTCACGGTTTTAACCATTTTTGTTGGTCACGCTGCCAGCCTGGTCCACGCAGGCAGAATGAGGGTCGAGGGTCAGCCCCTGGCTCCCATTTGCTGTGACATCAGGACCTCCTTGCCCTGCAAGTTGATTGTAGATCCTTAGATGGTTTAAAGTTAGACCTAGGCAGGAGGTCAAAGGCGCCAGGGTGATTTAGCCTTGAGAAATGAACGACATCTTCCAACAGGAAAGTCTTATTGGACAGATGCTGACCAGCTGTTCCTTTCACGGAGGCAGGAGAGACATGAGAATTAGGTTTAGACAGAGGCTGTTTGGATGGTGGGCTGTGCTGGCATTGGAAGAGGACCCGTGGGACCTGTGATCTCCTCTCCGAGAGATGTGAGCTGGTAACTAAGACTCTTCCTTTTCTATCTTTTAGCCTTTGTTAATAGACTAATTTTGGAGGTGGACTCTAGCATTTTATGGACGCTTGCTGCCAGTATCTTGGGAAATATTTATTAGAAAGAGGATTTCAGGGAATACAGGTGTGTGTTAAATTAGGAAATTTGCACGATTGTGACCGTGCATGACTAGATAAGTGAAGAATCCAGCACTTTTTCCTCTTCTCTCTCCCGGAATCGCATCTCATTTCTAGCCTGAGTGACCCCTTCACACTGATGACCCCTGCATGTGTTAATATCTTAAAGAGTCCCTCTTTTCTCCTTATGACTTTTAAAAACAACCAAACAAAACTCAGCCCTGCCTGTGGGGATCCCTGTCTCCCACGTGGGAGATAAGTGCTCACAGCTGCTAGATCCTTATTAATGACTTCCATTTTACAATAGCCTCTGGGGAGAAAGTGCACCACAACGTAACAGAAGCACATTAACAACATGTGAATTGCATCCATTTTTAAATTTAATGCTACAGAACAAATAACGGTCACTGTGGGCTGTGATCTCTGAGCTCAATCGCTAAATATATAAAACCGGGAACTAATGCCTGTCATCGCATTGTGAGAAATGAGATAATGAACTTGACACCCCCTGTCTAGTATCCAGTAGGGTCCTTCTTCATGTTACCCTAATAAAAGAAGTTAAAATGGGTTATGACCTTCATAAAATCAAGCTTGTCTCAGAGGGACAGGCACGTTTAGATCAGTGTCTGCTGGAGTCCCAGCTGGGCTTGGCTGTGAATGGACCTGCTTATGTTTCATTTTGTTTTACAGTTTTTCGACAGCTGTTGAAGACACTGACTCACTATCATGTTAGTGCTCAACAGAATAGAAAGAAGATAAAGCAAAGCTAAAGAAAATGATTGTCTTTTACTACTTAAAGACAAAAGTATGAATTAGTGTTAGAAGAAAAGAGACAGAAAACAAGAAGGAAGTTTTACAGAGTATTAGGAAGCTTAAAAAAATAAAAAGGACAGAGGGAGAGAGCGTTAGCAGAAGGCAGGGTAAGTGCATCAGGCTTGCTGTAAAGACGTAAAGCCCACAATTTTAAAGGATCGAAATGTAACTTTGTAGTTCATATCTTAAAACCACATGCTCCGTTTGATCACTCAGTGTCTTTCTTGTTGAACTTAGTGCCATTTTTCCTTCCGGTGAGTACATTTTCTTTTTTTTTTTTTTTTGCCTTTATCCAAGAATTCAAAGAAAACCTATGACTAGACCTTAAAAAAGTTTCTCCTGAGACCTATGACAAAGGAAACTCTGACAAAGACATTTTCTCACAATTCTATGACTACAAGTGTATATCTTCGAAGGATTAGCTGTGCTGTGTTCTCTTACCAGCTATGGGAATTTTAAAACAATCCCACGGTAGAAAGAAAGCCGAGAATCACACCTCTGAGCTACCATCTGTCTTTTCCAAGCCTCAGATTTTGGAAATATGTATCTCGTAGAATCAACACAAATAGGCCAGTGTCATTATGCAATCTACTTGAAAGCAAAAGGCAAAAACGCCAATTAATACTTTGCAAATTATGTTTATATTAGCCTTGGGTTCATTGTTTGCCAGTATTCATTCACACAGCGAAACCAGCAACGCTTCTCAGGCTGACGGCAGCATAGAGCTGGGTTTGGTGGTAAAATGCCCACAGCAGTCATGGTTCAGCTTCACAGAAGAGCTCAACTATCTTTCCCACGTACCCTGTCATTGTTAGCCTGCTGTTCTTAGCTTTAAAACACCTAAACCGAAGACTTTATTCTTCAGCACTAAATTCCAAAAAGATATTTTCAGTTTGGAAAGAAATAAACAAAGATGGACCTGTAACTTGGCTTCCCTGAAAAATAAAAATGTATTTCTCCATCACTGCAGACCCTATGGAGTTCAAAGCACGAGCAAATAATAACCATTCTTTTATGATACAAAGATCAAGATGGAAGCAGCTCCAACTTTTACTTGACTGAGTGATTTGTGTCTTTATGGGTGGGATTCTTAAGGTCCCATGCAGATGTTCCTGATGTTGATAAAGCTGGCGTTTGTTTGGACTTGACCCTGCCCTGGGGGCTGAGCTCTGAGAAGCAGCAGGATTTTGCTTAAACTCAGCATGTTACCCACCCTCAGAATGCAAACTGGGGGCTGTTTTTCCTTTCCTCCTTGTCCAGCAACTGGGAGTTCGTCTCTGGGTCTCTGCGGGCCTTGCCTTCAAGAAGCCACACATGCTAACCGGCGAGCAGGGAGCACACCGTAAATGGGCAGATTCATCTCTTCGATAATGCTCAACTAAAGTACCAAGTCTCCTGATAGAAATAAACTTTAAACATCAAATAAGCAATTTATAAATGTCAGAAGCCATGCCCAGAAGGGCCAGCGCTCTGTTTTTAATGAAGAATGCCCGGAGCCTTCAAAATGGCCCATTACCCAGAAGGATAATATGTCTTATTTTCATGGCAACATGATCACTCACTTTTCCAAACCTTCATGAAATGAAGGAAAGTGTTTTTTCTAAAGTAAACTCCAGCGCGTTCTCTATTTACTAAATCACCAGTGGACCCACAGAAGGGATTTTGGACAAAGAGCCATTTCTTGATATGATTACACAGAAATGGAAAACACTGCCTTTTAAATATGAGATGTGGTCTGTTTTATGATACCACCTTCCACTGAAATTCTCTCCAGTCCACTTGGGCGTTCGCACATGAAGTGGAGGGGAATGTCCACCTCAGATGGTTCTTGGTGGAGCTAAGGACACTGCACTTGCCAGTTTATTTGCAGTAGCCCTTAAATAACCACACTCTTGCATTTGAAACATAACTCCCTGAGGAGCCCACTGACAATAGCATCACCTGTTGTCAGAGACACACAGGCAGTCAGAAGATGCTTCCTTTCCCCAGCATTTCCTCCTGCCCCCTCTCACCACCCCTCTCCTCCTTTTCTCACCCCTTCACCAGTATCTAGAAGAAGGAGAAGCATCAGCCTAACTCCTAGGAGGGCACAGAGGACGTGTAGGGACCAGGGATCTCCTCTCCTGGCACATACCTGCAGGTCGGGGAGATGAGGTCAGCCCCAGGACCACCCCCAGGAGCTTCAGGTGGGTTCTGTGGGACTCCGAGCTGAGACCTAGAGACCAAAGAGAACCAGATGCCAGAGGGGCCCTAAGAGGATGTCAGAAGCCTGGATGATCATGTCACTTCAAGCGGTGCTCTTAATAATTCAACTAGATTCATAAATATAGAAACCCAGTCTCATGCAGAGACCAGGTCTTAGGTGCAGTGACCATGGGAGTGAGACAATTCCTTCCAAGCAAAACACAAGTGAAAGACTTGTGGTTTCAGCTCCAACATGTAGAGCTTGGGAGTTGTGACTCCAATCCTTACAACAAGAAAAAAACCTGAGCTAACAGAAAAGCACTGATGTTTCTTGGGCCCATTGGAGAACCAAGGTCACAGGGCAAGCCCACCACCTCAAATCAGGAGAGACAGGAACATGCAGAGTGTTACCTCACCTGGAGGGTCAGAGAGGGGTCTGCTCACCTAGAGCAGAAGCTGCCGGAGCTGTAAACCAGTAAGAACATTTAAATGGTAATTTTGGTGAACTGCTGAAGGCTGAGTGTGGACCAGTGTGAGAGTGGGAAACCTCTGTAGACCTCACTCTTAGTGAGGACCCCATAGTTTTGTGGTTTATACCTCCAAGAACCCCACCAGATTCTCAAAGAGAAGAGCCAAGAGAAAAAACCCTCTTGTTCCTGGCAGGGAGCAGGAAAAGGGTGACCAACCTAAAATTGACCAGAGCCTTCTCCATAAAAAAGGGCAACTCAACAAGAAAATGCTTTAACATGTTCTCTAACCTGGGGGAAGGGAAATCACCCACCTCCAGCCCCTGCTAGCCTTCTTATTTCACTTAAGGCAGAAAAAAAAAATGTTAAGAAACTCTTATGAAATCACAGCCCAGGGGCACAGACCCACTAAAATGTGGAGATCTAAAGCCCTCCCCCACATTTTACACCTCACCAGCAGGAGGACCTGAAAAGCTGCGTGATGCAGACTCTATTTAAGAAGGGGTTCTTAGAGAAACCCAAAGACAACAGGAAGACAAAAACAGGGACATTAGAATAATTTGAGGCCAAAGACACCCACAGCTACATCGAACATTAAACACAGCCTGACTCCTAGCTAGATGTACATAAAATCTCATCCTAAAGGCCTATTTTAACTCAGTTTTTACTACCCAATACATTACGTCTGTCATTCAATAGAAAATTACAAGGTATGTTAAAAGGCAAGAAAAAACACAGTCTGAAGAGACAAAGCAAGCATCAGAACCAAACTCAGATATGGCATAGAATTTAAAATTATCAAACCAGGGAATTTAAAATAACCATGATTAATATGTTAAGGGTTCTAATGGGAAGACTGAACAACTTACAAGGACAGATGGGTGAAGTAAACAGAGAGGTGATAACTCAGAAAGAATCCAATGAAAATGCTGGAAATCACAAACGTTGTAACAGAATGAAGACCGCTTTTGATGGGCTCCTCTGTAGACTAAACGTGACTGAGGATAGAATTAGTGAACTTGAAGATATGTCTCTAGAAATTCCGACACTGAACTGTAATATGTGTGTCATTGGAATACCAGAAGAAAAAAGAGAGAACAGACTGGAAGAAATATTTGACTTAATCATGGCTGAAAATTTTCTGAAATTAGTGACAGACAGGATACCACTCCGAGGGTGAAGATCAGCCTGTTGCTGGACCAGAGCTTTGTGGCCCATAGACTTTGCGGGGATGACGGCTTCAAAGTTTGTTTAATAATCCTAACAAGGCTAAATAGCATGTGGACTTTCAAAGCACTCATCAATATCCCCAGTGTTCACCATAATGGGTGTATCCAGGGGGAATAATTGCTTATAATTCTGAACGATGAAGCCATTTCCTCCACTCTTAAATACTCATTAAACAAAATTACCTCACTAAGCAGTAAATACTATCCAAAACTCATTGCGTTATACCTCATTACCTGAGAGTGAATACCACTGTCTAATGGACCAAAAGATTCAACTAAATTAAAGTTAGACAAAGGCTTGGAATATGTGCAGGCAACAAAGAAGATACCAGCAGCATCTGGAAAATGATATAATTTAAATTGCACTTGGCCTCAGATGGTAATAGCACACAAAAAGAGCCTGGGAACTGCAGCAAATGGCATTGCTGAATGTTCAAGTACTTTCCCCTTTTGTAGGATGGTTCCCCATCCACCCTTTCCTGTCGTGAGTGCTCACCTGTCCTGGGTCCTCACCCCTGAGGGAGTAGGCAACATTTTTTTCTATTTGTACTGTGAATTCAGGGCTCACTGCCTTCTGTATGCCTTCCTGGAATTATTCCATGTGTCTGAATTATTCCCCAGAAAGCAGAGAGAGGTACTCTATGTTTAAGCAAGGATCAAGTCCTTAATACAACAAACTCTCAATTACTCTATTTTAAAAAGCAAAGTACTCTTTGGTTAAAGCACATTGACCTGAAGTGACTCCATCAAGGCTCTCTGGGATAAGTAGAGAAAAATTTTCAAAAAGGAAGAAAAGAACACTGTGAGCAATGATATCAAAGTTATGAGTGTGGGACTGTTAGTGTCAGGTGCTTTGGAGGTTGCTTTACAAAAACACCACAATAAGTGGTAACATGGTGGAGAAGGTGATGACGATAATGTCAGAGATATTTCTGAGGAGTTGGAAGGATCAATTCATATTCATTTTGAAACTACAAGTGGAATTACACAAGACCCAGAAATTTCACTCTTGGACATGTCTTTCAGAGAAATGAAAATCTATTCAAAGAGAAACTTGTACACAAATAATAATAGCTCCAAACTGAAAATTATCCAAGTGTCCTTCGACAGGAGGACAGTTAAACAGACTGTGGGACACACCACACAGAACAGCTCAGCAATAAAGAAACAAACCAGGGATGCACCCAGAGCCTGACGGATTGCAAGGAAATCGCGTGCAGTGAAAGGAGCCAATCTCAAAGCTTACGGATCGCAGGAGCTCACCTGTGTGACACTCGTGAAATGACAGAGTTTAGAGATGGACAGCAGACTCTTGAGTGTGAGGGGTTATGGATAGAGGTATGGTTATAAAGGGTGTGGCCAGAGAGCCTGATGCTGGTAGTAGAAGTAAGTGTCTTGATGTGCTGGTGGTCTCACGAGACTACACGTGATAAATTTGCATAGAGCTAAATACACGTGCACGGTGTGCACATGCGCACACACACACACACACAGGAGTGTAGGTAAAACTGGTAAAACCTGAATAGCTCTATGGACTGTACCAACATCAGTTTCCTGGGGTGGCTGTGCTCTGCAGCTGCTTAAGTGTCACTATTGGGAGAGGATGGAAGTGTGCACGTCTTTGCACCTTCCTGTGAATCTATATTTGTTTCAAAATAAAAGGTTTTTTATTTTTCTAATATCACATTTTTAAAACATCTTTATTAAAGTATAATTGCTTTGCAATGATGTGTTACTTGCTGCTGTATAACAAAGTAAATCAGCTGTACATAAACATGTATCCTGATATCTCCTCCCTCTTGCGTCTGCCTCCCACCCTCCCTATCCCACCCCTCTAGGTGGTCACAAAGCACCGAGCTGATCTCCCTGTGCTATGTGCCTGCTTTCACCAAGCTATCTAGTTCACATTTGGTAGTGTATATATGTCCATGCCACTCTTTCACTTAGTGCCAGCTTACCCTTCCTGCCTCCCCATGTCCTCAAGTCCATTCTCTACGTCTGCATTTTTATTCCTGTCCTGCCACTAGCTTCTTCAGGACCTTTTTTTTTTTTTTTAGATTCCATAAATGTGTTAGCATACAGTATTTGCTTTTCTCTTTCTGACTTACTGCACTCTGTATGAAAGTCTCTAGGTCCATCCACCTCACTACAAATAACTCAATTTCATTTTTTCTTATGGCTGAGTAATATTCCACTGTATATATGTGCCACATCTTCTTTATCCATTCATCTGTTGATGGACACTTAGGTTGCTTCCATGTCCTAGCTATTGTAAATACTGCTGCAATGAGCATTGTGGAACATGACTCTTTGAATTATGGTTTTCTCAGGGTATGTGCCCAGTAGTGAGATTGCTGTGATATATGGTACTTCTATTTTTAATTTTTTATGGAAGCTCCATACTGTTCTCCATAGTGGCTGTATCAATTTACATTCTCATCAACAGTGCAAGATGGTTCCCTTTTGTCCACACCCTTTCCATTATTTACTGTTTGTAGATTTTTTGATGATGGCCATTCTGACGGTGTGAGGTAATACCTCATTGTAGTTTTAATTTGCATTTCTCTAATGATTAGTGATGTAGAGCATCCTTTCATGTGTTTGTTGGCAATCTCTATATCTTCATTGGAGAAATGTCTATTTAGGTCTTCTGCCCGTTTTTGGATTGGGTTGGTTTTTTTTTGATACTGAGCTGCATGAGCTGCTTGTATGTTTTGGAGATTAATCCTTTGTCAGTTGCTTCATTTGCAAATATTTTCTCCCATTCTTAGGGTTGTCTTTTCATCTTCTTTATGGTTTCCTTTGCTGTGAAAAAGCTTTTAAGTTTCATTAAGTCCCATTTATTTATTTTGTTTTTATTTCCATGTCTCTAGGAGGTGTGTCAAAAAGGATCTTGCTGTGATTTATGTCCTAGAGTGTTCTACTTATGTTTCCCTCGAAGAGTTTTATAGTGTCTGGCCTTATACTTAGGTCTTTAATCCATTTTCAGTTTACTTTTCTGTATGGTGTTAGGGATTGTTCTAATTTCATTCTTTTACATGCAGCTGTCCAGTTTTCCCAGCACCGTTTATTGAAGAGGCTGTCTTTTCTCCATTGTATATTCTTGCCTCCTTTATCAAAAATAAGGTGACTGTATGTGCATGGGTATATCTCTGGGCTTTGTATCCTGTTCTACTGATCTATATTTCTGTTTTTGTGCCAGTACCACACTGTCTTGATTACTGTAGCTTTGCTCTATAGTCTGAAGCTTTGTATTTTGCCTGATTTCTCCAGCTCTGTTTTTCTTTCACAAGATTGCTTTGGCTATTCAGGGTCTTTTGTGTTTCCACACAAATTGTGAAATATTTTGTTCTAGTTCTGTGAAAAATGCCACTGGTAGTTTGATTGGGATTGCATTGAATCTGTAGGTTGCTTTGGGTAGTATAATCATTTTCACAATGTCTATTCTTCTAATCTAGGAACATGGTATATCTCTCCATCTGTTTGTGTCATCTTTCATTTCTTGCATCAGTGTCTTACAGTTTTCTGAGTACAGGTCTTTTACCTCCTTAGGTAGGTTTATTCCTTGGTATTTTATTCTTTTTGTTGCAGTGATGAATGGGATTGTTTCATTAATTTCTCTTTCTGATATTTCATTGTTAGTGTATAGGAATGCAAGAGATTTCTGTGCATTACTTTTATATCCTGCTACTTTACCAAATTCATTGATTAACTCTAGTAGTTTTCTGGTAGCATCTGTGGGATTCTCTAAATATAGTATCGTGTCATCTGCAAACAGTGACACTTTTACTTCTTCTCTTCTGATTTGGATTCCTTTATTTTCTTTTCTTCTCTGATTGCTGTGGCGAAAACTTCCAAAACTATGTTGAATAATAGTGGTGAGAGTGGGCAACCTTGGTCTGTTCCTGATATTAGTGGAAAGGTTTCAGTTTTTCACCACTGAGAATGATCTTGGCTGTGGGTTTGTCATATATGGCCTTTATTATGTTGAGGTAAGTTCCCTCTATGCCTACTTTCTGGAGGGTTTTATCATAAATTGGTGTTGAATTTTGTTGAAAGCTTTTTCTGCACCTATTGAGATGATCATATGGTTTTTCTACTTCAATTTGTTAATATGGTTTATCACATTGTTTGATTTTCATATATTGAAGAATCCTTGCATTCCTGGAATAAACCCCACTTGATCATGGTGTATGATCCTTTTAATGTGCTCTTGGATTCTGTTTGCTAGTATTTTGTTGAGGATATTTGCATCTATGTTCATCGGTGATATTGGCCTGTCGTTTTATTTTTTTGTGACATCTTTGTCTGGTTTTGGTATCAGGGTGATGGTGGCCTCATAGAATGAGTTTGGGAGTGTTCCTCCCTCTGCTATGTTTTGGAAGAGTTTGAGAAGGATAGGTGTTAGCTCTTCTCTAAATGTTTCATAGAATTCAAATGTGAATCCATCTGGTCCTGGGTTTTTGATTGTTGAAAGATTTTTAATCACAGTTTCAATTTCAGTGCTTGTCATTGGTCTGTTAATATTTTATATTTCTTCCTGGTTCAGTCTTGGAAAGTTGTGCTTTTCTAAGAATTTGTCCATTTCTTTCAGGTTGTCCATTTTTTTGGCATATAGCTGCTTGTAGTAATCTCTCATGATCCTTTGTATTTCTGCACTGTCAGTTGTTACTTCTCCTTTTTCATTTCTACTTCTATTGATTTGAGTCTTCTCCCTTTTTTTCTTGATGAGTCTGGCTAATGGTTTATCAATTTTGTTTATCGTCTCAAAGAACCAGCTTTTAGTTTTATTGATCTTAGCTATTGCTTCGTTTCTTTTTCATTTATTTCTGATCTGATCTTTATGATGTCTTTCCTTCTGCTAAGTTTGGGTTTTGTTTGTTCTTCTTTCTCTACTTCCTTTAGGTGTAAGGTTAGATTGTTTATTTGAGATTTTTCTTGTTTCTTGAGGTAGGCTTGTATTCCTATAAACTTCTCTCTTAGAAATGCTTTTGCTGCAACCCACAGGTTTTGCATCATCATGTTTTTGCTGTAATTTGTCTCTACGTATTTTCTTATTTCCTCTTTGATTTCTTCAGTGATCTCTTGGTTATTTAGTAACATATTGTTTAGCTTCCATGTGTTTGTGTTTTTTATGTTTTTTGATTTCTAATCTCATAGCGTTGTGGTCAGAAAAGATGCTTGATATTATTTCAATTTTCTTAAATTTACTGAGGCTTGTTTTGTGAACCAATATGTGATCTATCCTGTAAAATGTTCCGTGTGCACTTGAGAAGAAAGTGTAATCTGCAGTTTTTGTATGGAATGTCCTATAAATATCAATTAACTGTATCTGGTCTATTGTGTCATTTAAAGCTTGTGTTTCCTTATTAATTTTCTGTTTGTATGATCTGTCCATTGGTGTAAGTGAGGTGTTAAAATCCCCCACTATTATTGTGTTACTGTTGATTTCCTCTTTTATAGTTGTTAGCAGTTGCCTTATAAATTGAGGTGCTCCTATGTTGGGTGCATATATATTTATAATTGTTATATCTTCTTCTTGGATTGATCCCTTGATCATTATGTAGTATTCTTCCTTGTCTCCTTTAACACTCTTTATTTTAAAGTCTATTTTATCTGATATGAGTATTGTTACTCCAGCTTTCTTTTGATTTCCATTTGCATGGAATATCTTTTTCCATCCCCTCACTTTCAGTGTCTATGTGTCCCTAGGTCTGATGTGGGTCACTTGTAGCAGCATATATATGGGTTTTGTTTTTTTATCCATTCAGTGAGCCTGTGTCTTTTGGTTGGAGTATTTAATACATTCACGTTTAAAATAATTATAGATATGTATGTTCCTATTACCATTTTCTTAATTGTTGTGGGTTTGTTTTTGTAAGTCCTTTTCTCCTCTTGTGTTTCCCACTTAGAGAAATTCCTTTAGCATTTGTTGAACAGCTGGTTTGGTGGTGCTGAATTCTCTTAGCTTTTGCTTGTCTGTAAAGCTTTTGATTTCTCTGTCAAATCTGAATGAGATCTTGTCATAATCTTCATTGTAGGTTCTTCCATTTCATCACTTTCAATATATCATGCCACTCCCTTCTGGCTTGTAGAGTGTCTGCTGAGAAATCAGCTGTTAACATTATGGGAGTTCCATTATGTTATATTTTTGTTTTTCCCTTGTTGCTTTCAGTAATTTTTCTTTGTCTTTAATTTTTGTCAATTTGATTACTCTGTGTCTCGGCATGTTTCTCCCTTGGTTTACCCTGCATGGGGCTCTCTGTGCTTCCTGGACTTGGGTGGCTGTTTCCTTTCCCATGTTAGGGAAGTTTTCGACTATAATCTCTTCAAACATTTTCTTGGATTCTTTCTCTTCTCCTTCTGGGACACCTATAATGCGAATGCTATTGCATTTAATGTTGTCCCAGTGGTCCGTTAGGCTGTCTTCATTTCTTTTCATTCTTTTTTCTTTATTCTGTTCTGCAGTAGTGAATTCCACCATTCTGTCTTTCAGGTCACTTTTCCGTTCTTCTGCCTCAGTAATTCTGCTATTGGTTCTTTCTGGTCTATTTTTCATTTCAGTTATTGTCTTGTTCTTCTATGTTTGTATGTTCTTTAATTCTTCTAGGTCTTTGTTAAACATTTCTTGCATCTTCTCGATCTTTGCCTCCATTCTTTTTCCAAGGTCCTGGATCATCTTCACTACCATTATTCTGAATTATTTTTCTGGAAGGTTGCCTATCTCCACTTCATTTAATTGTTTTCCTGTAGTTTTATCTTGTTCCTTCATCTGGTACATAGCCCTCTACCTTTTCATCTTGTATATCTTTCTGTGAATGTGGGTTTTGTTCCACAGGCTGCAGGATTGTAGTTCTTCTTGCTTCTGCTGTCTGCCCTCTGGTGGATGAGGCTATCTAAGAGGCTTGTGCATGTTTTCTGATGGGAGGGCCTGGTGGTGGGTAGAGCTGGCTGTTGCTCTGGTGGGTAGAGCTCAGTAAAACTTTAATCCGCTTGACTGCTGATGGGTGGGGCTGGGTTCCCTCCCTGTTCATTGTTTGGCCTGAGATGACCCAACACTGGAGCCTACCCAGTCTTTGGTGGGGTTAATGGTGGACTCTGGGAGGGCTCATGCCAAGGAGTATTTCCCAAAACTTCTGCTGCCAGGATCCTTGTCCTCATGGTGAGCCACAGCCACCCCCCGCCTCTGCGGGAGACCCACCAACAGTACCAGGTAGGTCTGGTTCATTCTCGTATGGGATCACTGCTCCTTCCCCTGGGTCCCAATGCACACGCTACTTTGTGTGTGAGAGTGGAGTCTCTGTTTCCCCCAGTCCTGTTGAAGTCCTGCAATCAAATCCTGCTAGCCTTCAAAGTCTGATTCTGTAGGAATACCTCCTCCAGTTGCTGGACCTCCAGGTTGGGAAGCCTGACGTGGTGCTCAGAACCTTCACTTCAGTGGGTGGACTTCTGTGGTATAAGTGTTCTCCAGTTTGTGAGTCACCCACCCAGCAGCTATGGGAATTGATTTTATTGAAATTGCACCCCTCCTACCATCTCATTATGGCTCCTCCTTTATCGTTGGATGTGGGGTATATTTTTTGCTTAGTTCCAGTGTCTTCCTGTCAGTGATAGTTCAGCAGTTATTTGTGATTCTGGTGCTCTCGTAAGAGGGAGTGAGCACACATCCTTCTACTCTGCCATCTTGAACCAATCTTGGTCGAGTAATCTTGGTTGTAGGTTTTTCTCTTTCATCACTTTAAATATGTCCTGCCACTCCCTTCTGGCTTTCAGAGTTTCTGCTGAAAGATCAGCAGTTAACCTTAGGGGGATTCCCTTGTATGTTACTTGTTGCTTTTCCCTTGCTGCTTTTAATATTTTTTCTTTGTATTTAATTTTTGACAGTTTGATTAATATGTGTCTTGGCGTATTTCTTCTTGGATTTATCCTGTATGGGACTCTCTGCACTTCCTGGACTTGATTAACTATTTCCTTTCCCATATTAGGGAAGTTTTCAACTATAATCTCTTCAAATATTTTCTCAGTCCCTTTCTTTTTCTCTTCTTCTTCTGTGACCCCTATAATTCAAATGTTGGTGAGTTGAATGTTGTCCCAGAGGTCTCTGAGACTGTTCTCAATTCTTTTCATTCTTTTTCCTTTATTCTGCTCTGCAGTAGTTATTTCCACTATTTTATTTTCCAGGTCACTTATCCATTCTTCTGCCTCAGTTATTCTGCTATTGATTCCTTCTAGAGAACTTTTAATTTCATTTATTGTGTTGTTCATCATTGTCTGTTTGCTCTTTAGTTCTTCTAGTTCCTTGTGAATCATTTCTTGTATTTTCTCCATTCTATTTCCAAGATTTTGGATCAACTTTACTATCATTACTCTGAATTCTTTTTCAGGTAGACTGCCTATTTCCTCTTCATTTGTTTGGTCTGGTCGGTTTTTACCTTGCTCCTTCATCTGCTGTGTATTTCTCTGTCTTCTCATTTTGCTTAACTTACTGTGTTTGGGGTCTCCTTTCCGCAAGCTGCAGGTTCATAGTTCCCGTTGTTTTTGGTGTCTGCCCCCAGTGGCTAAGGTTGGTTCAGTGGGTTGTGTTAGCTTCCTGGTGGAGGGGACTGGTGCCTGTGTTCTGGTGGATGAGGCTGGATCTTGTCTTTCTGGTGGGCAGGACTGCATCCGGTGGTGTGTTTTGGGGTGTCTGTGACCTTATTATGATTTTAGGCAGCCTCTCTGCTAATGGGTAGGGTTGTGTTCCTGTCTTGCAGGTTGTTTGGCATAGGGTGTCCAGCACTGTAGTTTGCTGGCTGTTGAGTGGAGTTGTGTCTTACCATTGAGATGGAGATCTCTGAGAGATCTTTCACCATTTGATATTACGTGGGGCTGGGAGGTCTCTGGTGGACCAATGTCCTGAACTCAGCTCTCCTACCACAGAGACTCAAGTCTGACACCTGGCTGGAACATTAAGACTCTGTCAGCCACATGACTCAGCAGAAAAGGGAGAAAAAGAAAGAAAGAAAGAAATTAAATATAACATAAAGTTATTAAATTAAAAAATTTTTAAATATTATTTTTAAAAAAGTAATAAAAAAAGAAAGAGAGAGCAACCAAACCATAAAACAAATCCACCAATGATAACAAGTGCTAAAAACTATATTAAAAAAAAAAAAAAGGACAGACAGAACTCTAGGACAAATGGTAAAAGCAAAGCTATACAGACAAAATCACAGAAAGAAGCATACACATACACACTCACAAAAGGAGAAAAAGGAAAAATATATATATATATACATAAAAAAGGAAGAGAGCAAGCAAATAAATAAACAAATCTACCAATGATAATAAGTTCTAAATACTAAACTTAGATAAACATAAAACCAGAAACAAATTAGATGCAGAAAGCAAACCCCAAGTCTACAGTGGCTCCCAACGTCCACCACCTCAATTTTGGGATGATTCATTGTCTATTCATGTGTTCCACAGATGCAGGGTACGTCAAGTTGATTGTGGAGATTTAATCCGCTGCTCCTGAGGCTTCATGGAGAGATTTCCCTTTCTCTTCTTTGTTCGCACTGCTCCTGGGGTTCAGCTTTGGATTTGGCCCCGCCTCTGCATGTAGGTCACCTGAGGACGTCTGCTCCCTGCCCAGACAGGATGCGGTTAAAGTAGCAGCTGATTAGGGGGCTCTGGCTCACTCAGGCCAGGGGGAGGGAGTGGTATGGAATGCAGAGCGAGCCTGCAATGGTAGAGGCCAGTGTGACATTGCAACAGCCCAAGGCACGATGTGTGTTCTCCTGGGGAAGTTATCTCTGGATCACGGGACCCTGGCAGTGGTGGGCTGAACAGGCTCCTGGGAGGGGAGGTGTGCATAGTGACCTGTGCTTGCACACAGGCTTCTTGGTGGCTGCAGTGCAGCTTTAGCATCTCATGCCCATCTCTGGTGTCCGTGGCTTGCGCCTGTCTCTGGAGCTTGTTGAGATGGTGCTCTGAATCCCCTCTCCTTGTGCACCCTGAAACAATGGTCTCTTGCCTCTTAGGTCTAGACTTTTTCCCATGCTCCCTCCCAGCTAGCTGTGGTGAACTAGCCCCCTTCAGGCTGTGTTCACACAGCCAACCCCAGTCCTCTCCCTGTGGTCTGAGCTCCGAAGCCCAAGCCTCAGCTCCCAGCCCCCACCCGCTCCAGCAGGTGAGCAGACAAGCCTCTCCGGCTGGTGAGTGCTGGTTGGCACCGATCCTCTGTGAGGGAATCTCTCCGCTTTGCCCTCTGCACCCCTATTGCTGCACTCTTCTCCGTGACTCCAAAGCTTCCCCCCTTCCCACCCGCCATCTCTGCCAGTGAAGGGGCTTCCTAGTGTGTGGAAACTTTTCCTCCTTCACAGCTCCCTCTCAGAGGTGCAGGTCCCGTCCCTATTCTTTTGTCTCTGTTTTTTCTTTTTTCTTTTGCCTTACCCAGGTACGTGGGGAGTTCCCTGCCTTTTGGGAAGTCTGAGGTCTTCTGCCAGCGTTCAGTAGGAGCTGTTCCACATGTATATGTATTTTTGATGTATTTGTGGGGAGGAAGGTGATCTCCACGTCTTACTCCTCTGCCATTTGGAGCTGTGCCCAAAATAAAAGTTTTTAAAAATGATTTCATGAACAGTAGACATTAATGTTTTAAATAATATATTGGTTTAAACATGTATCTGTAATGCAATTAATAAATATAATATATCAGTGTACATTTTGACTAGTTTATCCACATCCACAAAAATTAAGGAGTTGTAAAATGTCCTTTTAAAATATCTTTCCAAGAGGAAGATGAGGTCACCTGACATTTGGGATTGCCTCAGATCTGGACACAAACATTTCGGGCTCCTCCTTGGTGCCCACAGCCCCTCTGGCCCAATCCTATCAACACAGAAAAACATGCTGTTTGTCAGCATCTCCCTCCACTAGCTGCTAAGCTCCTTAAGGTCAGAATCACAACTCAGACGTGGGCAGAACTGGCTTTACTCCTCCCTTCCTGTTTGTTGCCTTGCTTCCTCTCTCACCATCATCCATCAACGATGGATTTATTGATGGATGTGAGTGAGTGGGTGGGTTTTCTCACTTGTTCAACAAGCACGATGCCCTGTCACCCACACTAGGTGCTGCATGCTGGGCGCTGAGTGTATAGAGGAATAAGGCAGATGAGATCCACACCCTTTGGAGCTGGCATCCATGTGCAGGAGCTAAAAAAAATAAAATTAAAAATACATCAAACACAAAAGTAAACAAACCAGTGAGGAAGACCATTGGAAATCGTGATTAGCACACTGAAAATAAAAGCAGAGGACAGAGAGGAAGGTACATGATAGGGTGGGGCGGGGTGGGGTAGGGTGGTGTGAAGGCTACTTTTAATCAGACGGTCAGAGAAGACCTATCCTGCAAGGCCCGAGGAGGCTGAGGTCAGGCGATGGGAGGGGTCAACAAGGCAGCGAGGAGAAGCCACATTCCAGGCAGGGGAGGGGTATGTGCAAAGGCCTTGGGGTTGGAAATGGCTGAGTCTGTCAAGGCAGTGAGCCAGGGCCAGCGCACAGGAGAGCAGTGTCCAGGGCACATCATGGGAAGAACGTGGTGACCCAAGATCGCACCTTCAGGACCTAGAAGTTGGATCAGAGGTGGGCATCATGGAGGCTCCTGCTGTGCTGGTTCTCGTATGATACCCACCCGTTCATTTTCAGAACCACATCCTGAGTTTTGAGAAAAATGAAAGAACATTTTAAGGTTCAGAATCCAACCTGCTGAGAGTATGGGTTCTACTCTGGACCTTCCCAAAACATGTGGCTCTCTTTGGCCTAGTTCAGGGTTGAAAAGTGGAGGGTCATGTTGAAGCTGGTTCCTAAGTCCCCAAACCCGCTATTGGTGGCCCTGAGTAGGAGACTGAATGTGTCGGTGCCACCCTCTACCTGGAATGCTCACTCCTCACCCACCCTATAAAAACCCTATACAAGCACCTTGACCCAGCTTAATCCTGCATGTCTTAGGGGCTCTGTCCTAAGCTTCACTTCCACACTGACCCCTTCCACTCCTCCAAGCACACCCTCCACTCTAGTTTAGAGTAGTTTCCTTCCCATCACATGTAAGTAGAAGCTGCATTCATATTTGTCTCCACTGCAGGGAAAGCTCCATGGAAACAGAGCCTGTCCTGTCCTGTTCTCTGCTGCGTCCCCAGGGCCCAGGAAGGTACCAAGCTCAGAGTGGGAACACAGTAAAATATGTGTTGAATGAATAAATAAAGAATGAATTGAGGAGTGTGGAGTCCTAGGTCCTGCTCATTCTCTGTCTCTGTCTCTGTCTCTCTCTGTCTGTCACTGTCAACCTCCATGACCAATATGCTAACCAAGCTGGTTAAAGACTGGAAGGGATGAAGGTCACCCTGTGTGGACCATGAGCTATAAGTCATGGAACAGAGGACCTGCAAATCCCCAGTGGGTGCAGGGCTACCTGCCAGTAGGGCTGCAACTCCTGGTCTTCTCTGAACACTGCAGAAGCCAAACCACACGTGGCCCTGAGGGTTCAGGTTCTTGTCAGCTACTATGCTCATGGCAACGTGACCAAACTGCTGGGCTATGTGGATAGATTACTGCCTCCCTGGCCTGCTCTTGGCATTTGTTATTAGGAAGATAGGACTGGTGGGTGGCGACAGGGCAGCTGTTCTGAGGGGCTTATGGTGGGCAGTGCTATGGCTGAGGCCCACCTGGAGGTACTGCTGGGTCATGGGGCCAGAGCCAGCAAACTCTCATTCTCCCATAGAAAGTACAGTTTTGGAGTCGATGGGTAAAGGAAAACCACCTCTCTACTCATAACACTTCTGACACCCAGTGGTTGGGTTTTCCACATCAATTTCCCAGTTTTCTGCAGACTCCAACTGGGTGTCCTACAACTTAACTCAATTCTGACACTAACAACCTGGAGTTAGCGCAGACCCCACAGGTTAAGGACTCAGCCCCATAGGACTGCTCCCCGAGTCCAGGTGCCAATTACAAGTAGTGGGTGCCCAGCTTACCAACACTTCTGTCCAACTGGCTACGAATCAGGGGCTTCCACAACCCCCTCTTCAGTTTTGATAATTTGTTAGAACAGCTTAGAGGACCCAGGGAAGCACTCTACTTACTGTTACCGGTTTACTATAAAGAATATTGTAAAGCATACAAATAAACATCCAGATGAAGAGGTACATCAAGTGAGGTTCAGAAGGGTCCCAATCACAGGAGCTGAGGAGTTTGGGGCACACCACCCTCCCGGCACATTGGTGCTTTCACCAACCCGGAAGCTCTCTGAGCCCCCTCGAGGCTCATTACAGAGGCATAATTGATAAAATCACTGGTCACTGGCGACTGACTCAATCCCCTGCCTACCTCTCCTCCCAGAAGGTCGGGGATGGGGCTGAAAGTTCCAGTCCTCTAATCACTGGCCGGTTCTTCTGACAACGAGCCCCGATCCTGAAGCGCTCTAGGGACCCACCAGGAGTCACCTTGTTAGCATAACCCAGTAGGGTTGAAAGGGGCTTATTATGAATAACAGAAGACACCCCTGACACCCCCATTATTTAGAAAATTCTGAGAGTTTTTAAAGCCCTTGTGCCAGGAACTGAGAGAAAACAAAATATAATGTCTTTCTCTATCACAACATCCTATTAGGAATGACCGAGTTAGGACTTTTAGTTTTCAAGGAGCAACTGCCTTGAGGTACGTCAGGTCAAAAGGGCAAATGTCTGTCTCACAGCCCAAGGCCACACCTAATAAAGGATCCAAACCAGAGGCAGGGCTGGCAGGACCACTTACCTCTGGACATCTCACTCGTTCTCTGTGATCTTAGAGATCTTGGTGGGTATGAGGCTGTGACCCCCATTCCTCCATGCACAATCACTCAGATTGAATGGGACCCCTGGTTGGTGGAGCTGAGGGAGGGTCCATGTGGAGTGCAGCGACCCGTGACTGGAGTGAGAGGTTATCGTGAATAAAATGCAAGGCTGAGCAGACCCTTTCCTGGATGTTAGTGGGAGATTAATGCACCAGTGACAAGCTGGGCAAATACCCTGAGGGACACCTACAGGATTACCCATGGATTTGGAATGAAAGGTCTGTATTGAACCATAATAGGATTCAGAGGAGCGGGAACCCCAAAGTGAGGAATGCTGCCTGTCTACTACGTATCTGGCTTGTTTCACCCTGCGTCATGGGTGCATTATCCACAGTACAAGCCCGGAAGTCCCTGTGGTAAGAAACTGTGTTGTCTGGTATTCTGACAAATGCTAAATATTCTACTGAGGGCTCAAAATAAGTAACGGTGACATCACCACCATAGCTTTTTCATTACCTATCCTAGTATGGAAGCTATTCATCATGTCTTAAGTAATTCCAAAGTAATGAAAACAAGGTACAGTTAGTTGGAAAACCCATGTGCTTCTCTGCTGGAGAGTGCTGTAATGTGGAGAAGTAAGACAGAATGAGAATCCTTAAGTAAGGGCTTTCACAAGTAGAGAACAACCAAACGTCTCCATCTGTTTTTCTGTTTTATTTGCCTATAAATTAGATGTCATATCCAAAAACTTGTTGCCAAGACCAATGTCAAAGAGTTTTCCCTTATGTTTTCTTCCAGGAGTTTTACAGTTTCATTTATGCTTAAGTCTTTAATCCATTGTGGGTTAATTTTTGTGAGTGGTATAAGAATAGGAGTCCAGTTTTATTCCTCTGCCTGTGGTTATTCCGTTTTCCCAACACTGTTTCTTGAAAACACTATATTTTCCCTATTGAGTCTTCTTGGCTCCCCTGTCAAATATTAATTGGCCATATATGCAAGGGTTTATTTCTGCTCTTTCTTTTCCATTGGTCTCTGCATCTATTTTATTAGTCTTTTCAATATATGGTGTTGGGAAACAACAGTTTTTTTTGGATATGACACCTAAAGCACAAGCAACAAAAGCAAAAATAAGTGAGACTAACTTAAACTAAAAAGCTTCTGCACAGCAAAAGAAACAATCAACAAAATGAAGAGACAACTTATGGAATGTGAGATAATATTTGCAAATCGAATACCCAGTAAGGGGTGAATACCCAAAATATATAAAGAACCCATACAATTCTATAGCAAACAAACAATTCAATTACAAAATAAGCAGGGGCTTCCCTGGTGGCGCAGTGGTTGGGAGTCCACCTGCCGATGCAGGGGACACGGGTTCGTGCCCCGGTCCGGGAGGATCCCGCATGCCACGGAGTGGCTGGGCCTGTGAGCCATGGCCGATGAGCCTGCGCGTCCGGAGCCTGTGCTCTGCAACGGGAGAGGCCACAACAGTGAGAGGCCCGCATACCGCAAAAAAAAAAAAAAAAAAAAAAAAAAGGCAGAAGAAATAAATAGGCATTTCTCCAAAAGAGACACACAGATGGCCAACAGGTGCTTGAGACAACTTCTCTTGCAGTGGTGTGGGGAGTGGATTTCACTATATACACACTGGGGGCAGAATGTTTATCTTCTTCGGACCAAAAAAACTCAATTCTGGCTTAACCCTTTCAACAAACAAAGGCCGGGCAAGGTCTGCTCATTCACAGGACCAGAGGGCTTCTGGCAAGATCCACAGGAAGGGGCCACGGCGTGTGTGCCTGGCCGTGGAATTGTGTCCTGAGCTCCTGCAAGGAGGAGCCGCGTTTCCTGAAACAGCCCGTCCCCATTATGACCCAAAGGAAGAGGATGTGATCAATATCCTCTTTGAAGAGGAGGGAAACTGGCCCCAATCCCTGTGCTCACACACCTTTTCCTACAAAGCAAGGAAGAGAGGGGGGTCCTCCCAGCCTTGCTCATCATCTGGGTCCATGAAGGTGGGCATTGGCTGGGTTACCTTCTACCTGCAAGGAGAATTCCAGGACTTACAAAATAGGTATAAAAATTATATTTTAAGACAGATACGTGGGAGGGAGACGCAAAAGGGAGGGGATATGGGAACATATGTATATGTATAACTGATTTAATAAAAAAAAAAGACAGATACACTCTGGTTGTTCTGATGCTCTTAATGGGTAGATTTCAGAAAATTTCCTCAATTTTCCCTCACACCTGAGACTAACTTACCATAGAAAAATCTCAGCAGAAACATGGTCAGAGAACATCTTCGGATGGGTCTAGATGAGCAGTTAAGTGCTCAGTTGAAGGAACGTGGATTCACAGGTAAGTAAGAATTAAAAGGGCTCTGATTTTTGGTTCATTTGTTCACCAATAGCCTATGATCATTAACAAGCAGCATATTAACAATGGTATTTGGTCAAACCATTCGTCCTTCCTGTCATCTCTGAGGATAGCCTCTGTATTTAAAGCATACTTCAAAAGCAGGGTTATCTCTGGGTACAACAGTTTTCTTCACAAAGTCCCGGACACCATTTTCCCACAACACCAAGCTCTTTGATGCCGTTCCTCTTCCTTCACGAGGGCTAAGCCCATCAGTTACATCTGCAGTCGTGGGCAGCTGTGGAGCCCCAGCCAAGCCGCTGATCCTCGGAGACCATCACCAGGGCACAGAACACTACACAGTGTCCTGCACCTAAGGCAGCGACTCAGGTTGACTTCGTTCACTTCTTTCAGCCAATTATACTTTGGTTTTCAACTCTGTTATAGGAACACATAACCTCCTATGTGGAAACACCCTGTCTATGGCTGTTAGTATTCAAATACCAGGAAACACACATCCAGTGCTGAAGGCCCTGAGTCTATGCTAAGCCTTCAAACACTGTGATAATAAGGGTTCTTGCTGGGGGCACGGACACCCAGGGCCCATGATGCCTTTTCCTGGAAATCCAAGACTGGGAGACACACACACCAGGCGGGAATCAGGCTCCACGGCCTCAAGCTCCTTCCACAACTCAGCTTCCTGGCGCCTGCATGAAGAGTCCCAACACGAAAATCACTATTGTCCCTTCTAATTAGACAAAATCCCGGACATGACTAGGTCTTGAAAAAATGAGATTCTGCAAGGGCTTCAGCTTACCTGTTTTGTCCAGTCTGGACACAAGCGTCCTTGTTATAATGCTCAGGAAAGGAAAAAACAAGTTATTTTTTAACTAGGAATATTTTGAAATCATAACACTTTTAATAGATCATACTTAAGCCTGAACTATGCAAAAAAAACCATTGTGTTTTCTCTGATTCCAACACATACCCTTTCACCCCATATGCTTTATGTTCCTGAAATTGAGATGCAAAGTTTACATTTCATGTCATGCTCCTTTCTCTTGAAAACAGAAAGCAAAAAAACCCTGCTGTTAAATTGATTCTTTATCTTCCGAGTATCTGAATTAAGGGAATGTGGCGTGTGCTTTTCACTATACTACGAATTAAAGCATAAATACATACAAGAACCATGAAAGGGGCCTCTGATGGGTTCTGTCACCAGCATGCAGCTCTTCCTTGGCCGGGAATGTTTCCTGTCCCCATCAGATGGTCTCTCCCTAATTTTCGGTTTTTCTCTACTTGTCTGTATTTCTTGGCCCAACCTGACCTCCTCTGGGCTGTCCCATTGCTGTTTTAAGGTCCTTGCTATATTATTTGCACAAAAAAGTCCTTTTTCCTTGACTATAACTGTGCTCAAAATTCACTGTAAGAAAATACACTTTTTTTTCAATTAACACCTCCCATGGTTTGCTCCTGCCTAACGCCCTTAAAAATGCCAGCCACCCTCGGATATTTCTATAATTGGCTCTTTTAGACAGTTTGCTTAGGCCAGAAGCCAGTTCTCAAACCTGGGGGCCCTTGAACTTTTGCTACAATATTTGCCGTGGATGGAGTGTTCTGATGTCTTCTGAAGGGAAGAGGCACAATCTGGCTGGACCACCGTGGGCAGGACTGCGGGTGTCCAGCTGTGTCCTGCGCCACACCATCCACTCTCTCCTCATTGCCTGCCCACTGCCCCTCCCACCCCACTCCTTGGACCCCAGCTGTCTAGCTCCTCTGGAAATATTGTTCCTGAAACTTCTCCCTCCAAAAGGAATAGTCACTCAATAATAGGTGCTTTTAAAGTGACTGTCTTGTGTCAACCACTGGGTAGGGCATCCCCGGGATAAGGAGGCTAACCCGTGACATAGAAAGGTGTTTTTTTTTTTTTTTTTCAGGTATAAAGGCTCTGATCTCATGGTCGTTTATTAGAAAAACAAAGGAAAATACATGGCTGTCCCAACACTAACTGGTGCCCTGTCGGTGGTCTGAATGCTCGTGTACCCCCAAAGCTCACATGTAGAAATCCTAATGCCAGATGTGATGGTGTTAGGAGGTGGGGCTTTTGGGAGATGCTGAGGTCATGAGGGTGGAGCCTTCATGAGTGGAATCAGGGCTCTTGTAAGAGATTCCACAAAGCTCCCTCGCCCCTTCCGCCATGTGAGGACACAGTAAGAAGATCGCTGTCTATGAATCACCAGAACACACCCATACTGGAACCTTGATCTTGGACTTCCAGCCTCCAGAACTGTAAGAGATAAACCTCTGTTCTAAGCCCCCCAAGCAGTGGTATTTTGTTATAGTAGCCCCTATGGACTATAGCAGCCTGAATGGGAGAATAGCATCCAAGAGGCTCAAGCAGAGAGGAAGGGACTTCAGGATCCAGGAAGCAGTGTCTCTGGAGTGGATGAGAGCCTCAGGGCTCTGCCAAGGAAATGCATATGTGAGACGACTCCACAAATCCAAGTCCAAAGACAGCAAGAGAGGAAGACCCATTCCTGCACTTGGTCATGACAGAGATGAATTTGAACTCAGAAATGGACACAGAGACTGACCACGGGGGGAGTGAATGGGGCAGCCACAGAGGCCCAAATCCACCCCCAAGGCATAAGAGGTTTGAGGTGTGGAAGCAGATGACAGCCACACTCCAGTGACCCAAGAGGCTGCGAGGCAGGTGTCAGGCAGCGCTGGAAGACCAAGCAGAAAGGAAAAGAGTCCTATAGCACGGGGCCTGAGCTGACTTGCTTCCCCGGGCCAGGCTGGGTTGCATCCAGCTTCTCTGGCCTGAAGTTTTACATTTCAAGGTATGATGGCTGATGTCAAAATCACACAAACCCTGTACCAGAAAACTGTGTGTCCATGTTGGTTCTGGTGCTTAAAACAAATTAAATGAAGATAAAACATAATTTTTAAAAGTAGAACTGACTCCCCAAAGAACTTATCAACTCAATATCAAAATAACAAACAACCCTCTGGTTGGGCACTTAGATTTCCATATCTTGGCTATTGTGAATAATGCTGCAATAACTATGAGGGTGCATATATCTTTTAGAATTGGCATTTTATTTTCTTTGGAAAAATACTCATAAATGGAATTGCTGGGTCGTATGAGAGTTCTATATGTAATTTTCTGGAGAACCTCCATACTGCTTTCCATAGTGGCTGCACCAATTTATATTCCCACCAACAGTCCACAAGGGTTCCCTTTTCTCCACATCCTCATCAACACTTGTTCTTTGTTGTCCTTTTGATGATAGCCATTCTGACAGGTGTGAGGTGGTATCTCATGATTTTGATTTGCATTTCCCTGATGATTAGTGACGTTGAGCATCTTTGCATGTACCTGTCGGCCATCAGTATGTCTTCTTTGGAAAAATGTCTCTTCAGATGCTATGCCCATTTTTCCACTGGGTTTGTTGTTGTTGTTGTTATTGTTGTTGTTTTTAATATTGAGTTGTATGAGTTCTTTGTATATTTTGGATATTAATCCATTATCAGATGTATCATTTGCAAATATCTTCTCCCGTTAAGTAGGTGGCCTTTTCCTTTTGTTGATAGTTTCCTTCGCTGTGCAAAGGCTTTTTAGTTTGATATAGTCTCATTTGTATATTTTTGTTTTTGTTTCCATTGCCTGAGAAGACATATCAAAATATATATATTTTTAAGACTGTTGTCAAAGAGCATACTGCCTATTTTCTTCTAGGAGTTTTATGGTTTCAGATCTTACATTCAAATCTTTAACCCGTTTTGAGTTTATTTTTGTATACAATGTAAGAAAGTAGCCCAGTTTGATTCTTTTGCATGTTGCTGTCCAACTTTCCCAAAAGCAAACTAAATACCAAAACTAAAAATATTTTTAAAAATAAAGTATATTTGGTGTCTTTTTTTAATCACCCAATCTTTTCCATTAGCTTTATTTGAGAATAGGGTTTTAGCCTATTAACCATTTATTTTCTGAAATTTGAAATAGGACCCAATTATTATGCAATCCTTTCTTTGTTATAATCACTTCTTGTTTTATACACTGTAATAACAAAACAACAACAAAACAACCACAAAACACCCTTCAATTCAGGGTCAAATTGAAGTAGAATAGAGAAAAAAAAGAAACCAACTCTTATTTTTCAGGCCAATTCCCATCAAATACATGTAACAGAAAGTAAATGAACATCATTTATGCAAAGACCTCTCTGCTTTATAGGTCTGAGCCCACAGAAAATGTTACTTATTGTATGAGCTGACATGCTCTTCTGAGTCTGCTTGCTGAATTTTAAATGCTGACCTACTTCTCACTGCTTTACACTGGGTTCAATGGGGACACTTTCTTTGGTGGAGGCCTTTCTGGAATCAACACTCCTCTCTTCTCCCCATTACTCCACCCACTCCTATGCCCACCCTGAGTGGCTGTGACTATCAGCAGGAGGACCAACAGGATGTCTAATAATAGCCACAGAACTTGGTGATCACAGGGTTACCATGCACACAGCCAGAGGACTCAGGGCCTATGTCAATGTTGTTACTTAACGTCTCCAAGTTCAAAACGGTACAAAGGAAGGAATGGTCCCCACTGAAATGAGGAAAGGGCAGTGTGAAGGTCTCTAAGAGTCCTTTCCCCCTCACAATCCCCACTCCCGGGTTGGTCGGAGGGCTCAGCTCAATGCAGTGGCTCCCGTGCCATCACGGGCCATGCAGTGTCTGTCTCCTGCATTCACTGATCGATAGATTGATTAATTCAGCCATTGTTCTGCACTTTATCCCCATTGCCACTGTTATTCCCCCTCCTCAATAGGGGTACATGCTAATATGTTTAATGAATGTCCTCATATATGTACATATCCTTGAAAGAGAGTGACTTTGTTTCTCTTTTCATTTTTTATTATTCAATCCAAGAATTTTCATGAAACAAAATCATCCCCAAAGGGTGTCTCGACTGAAGCTGCTTGAAATTGGTCACCTTGCCAGCACTGCAAGAGAGTAGTGCATGGGGACACAGAGGGGACATCCCACATGGGTAGGGGAAGCCACCAGCTGTGGTTGGGACTCAGAAACAATGGAAGACTTCACCAAGATCAGAGTAAAACCTTGGACTCATGTTTAATTTGGAGCTGGATGGAATTTTGTATGACGTAAACTCAGCTGTTGACCCCAAAGTGAGGCCCTTGAAGGGTGACAGAACACGCCACCCCAGTTATGCCACTTCGGCATGAGTTACTTCGAGCTAAAGGCACTTTACAAAAAGCAGATGCAAGCAGACAGTTCTAATCTCCCCTTTTCTTCTTGGAAACACGAGATTAAACCTCCCCTTAAAGTGAAAGATGTCCTCCCTGTACCAGAAGGAAAGTAACATTTTTGTCATCAAGAATGAGAAGTTGAGACTGAGAGAATTCTATAAAACAGACCTTGTTAAAATAATTCTTATCTTCCTTTGGCCTCCACACAGAGTTTATTTACTTTCACAGTCGCTTCTCTTTGCTCAGCATGCAGGTTTTGCCATTTCTTTGGGTCTTTATTCTTTATGAAGATTCCTGTGTAATGTAAAAAAATATAAATTTGTGTGTTTTTCTCCTATTACTCTGCCTTAAGTCAGTTTAATTCTCAGGCCTGGCCAAAAATCTCAAAGGGGATAGTGGTAAAATTTTGCCTCCCCAACACCCTGAAATGAAAAGTGGGGAGCTGGAATGTTACCTTTGGAAGACATGTGCTTGTCTCTAAGGACCTTTTTAAAGTGCTAGCCCAGTATGGTGAGCAGGATACAGACATGAATACCTAGATACTCCCTATTTGCATTCCATGTACAGGTGCTATATAACGATAGAAACTGAACAAAGGCGCACTGTCATTTCTCTCCTGGGATAGTATGTACGGCGCCTTCCCCCACAAACAGAGTTGGAGAGCTTTTATTTTGATGACTCCTCATTAATGAACGGTGGAAGGAGAAAGGGAAAAGGACATTCCAGGGTTGGGATGTAAGTTGCCTGCAGACTGAGCAGTGCAGGGCAGAGGAAAATGACACAGACCTTCATAGAAAAGTCTAAGAGGAGGTCATCGTCTGAAATCAAGCATAATATCTGAATCCTACAGCACTTAATAATATCCTACCCTCCATTTGTGTGGTGCAGAAGGAATCTGACCAGGACAGACTTCCTACCCCGAGTAAACCCACTAAATGGTCTAAAGTAGATCCGTGGAGTTCAGCTGGAATCCAGGAGACCTTGGACGGTTGCTAAGGACTCAGGAAGCGGAGCACTTGAAGGGTGCTCTTGGCCGCTGGGAACAAAACACAAATTGCCTTCATTTCCCTGTTAGGTTTTAGCAATTTTCAAAGAGGCCTTGAGGCAAAGGAAAAGGTTAATAAGGATGTGAAATATATAGCAGCATTTGTTTATTTAAATAAGATAATTATTCTTCAGTGGCACCCGAAGAATAGAAGCAAGGTCCTTTGGATGTCTGGTCCCCCAGGGAGAGTAGTTTAAAGTTGTCCTTGGACATGTGTCAGTTCTCCTGAACCCCTGTTAATAATAGTGGACACGCAGGGTCCCAGCCCAGAGAGAATTGGCCCTGAAATTATATCCACTAACCACAATGGCCTCAGGCCACCAATTGCAGGAAATTCAAAATGCCTTAGGGTTTTCTACTGGTTTTCAGTTAGGTTACCAACCTCACAACACCTTACAGTGGGGTTTCACTTGGAAGCTGAGAACATACAATAAAGAAGAGAAAGACCACAGGACCAGCGATGCCTATTGCCATCCACTGGCTTCAATCCATTAATCAGGAATTTTAAAATGTCTTAGGGAATTTTATAGGAGTTTTTCAGAGCAATATTTAGAGGTTGGTAAATCACACATTATTTAAAGCAGATTTTCTTACAAAAGTTTTCAACAAGGTGGAGAAAGCCCACAGACGGCAGGTTCCCAGGGCCTCAGGTAGTCTGGGGCAAGGCCTGTGAGCAGATATTTGGGGCCTTGGCAGACTGTCCAGGGTAGGTCTGTCTGGGCACGTGGTTGCCCTGCCAAGGCCATCGTTACCTCTGTGGAAACCAGCTCCGTGGGGCAAGAAAGAAATAATGAGGTCAAAGCAAGTATCAACCAGGACTCATCTGAACATGAGGCTTGGTGTCATAGCCAAACCCTAGACATTCTGGGCATCACTGACCAGTCCTAAAAAGCATGGGTTTGAGGGGCCTCTTGGGTTACAGACCGACCGCAATCCTGGTGCTAAGTGTGCTGAATTGGGTCCCTGGTGGCGGTTGTGCTGGCTGATCTGCATTCAGTCATTGGAGGTCAAGTCTCAACAAGAACAATGTGGGTCACCCTGCCTTTGGACAGATCCATAAGTAGGTTGCTGAGACTACACCCCAAGACGGGGTCTAGGCAATTTGGGACTCCAGTGGATGTGCTTCTGAGGAAGGTACGACCAAGCACAATGGGGACCCCAGCCCCCTCCTCTCCCTAAGTCTGTGCTGCAAGAGACTCTCGCTTTGTACTGGGAGAGCCTCTACCTTCCCCCAAGCTTGGGCTGCTGCTGAGTTGGGGGAGATGATGAAAAATAAATGCCAGGGATTCTTGGCTGAAACCTCCAGGATTATCTCCAAGCACTTAACATTCACTGCATCATTAGAGTCGGCCAGAACTCATTACCCACGTATAGTACCATCTGTTCCCAGGCCCAGTACAAGAACAGATGAGTCCGTTGTGTTGCTCCCAGAGGAATTTTCTCCCAAGACATCTGTTATCTGCAGGTCGTGGGGACTTCAGAATCAATTGAGGCTTCTGCCAATGGTAGACTAAAACCGTCCTCAATAAAATGTGCGAGACTGCTGGGAAGATATTTTAAAACACACTTTGATATGAAAGGTAGCTCTTGCAAGAAAGTAAATAGGGAAATACACTGATGCCAGAAATGAAGTGAGATCAGGAGTTCCAAGAGATGAACAAGTGTCAACACCATCAGCTATTTGGGAAGCTTATTCTTCTCAGGAATCTTAGACCTTCCGTTTTAGCAGCTGCAAGTGTGAGGACCTCTCCTTGAAGATGGATAATAAAGTGGGGAGAGTCACCTTTCCAGACACCAAGATGTTATAAAGCCATGGTCATTAGAGTGAGGTTTCAGCAGAGAGAGAGACATCACCCAGTGGGGCAGAATGGAGATCCAAGATGCAGACCCACCTGTACAGTCAATAGACAGTCAGGCACAGTTGAATATCCACATGGAGTACAGTACATACACTGCCTCATGTCAGCAACTCAGTGGGATAAAGACTTAACCATAAGAGCAAAATGTCACACTTTTAGAAGTTCATATAAGAGCAGATACTTGGAACATCAGAGCCAGAAAGAATTCCCTCAACAAAAGTCAGAAACACAAACCACAGGGGTAATAATGAAGCACCCAGCTTCTTAAACCGAGAGCTTCTCTTCGTCCAAAGACCTCATAGAGCAAGTGGAAAAAGTGCCACACAGACAGAGAGCAATGAATTAGGAGAGAGAGGGGAGAGGGGAGAGAGAGACTCAGATCAATACTAAAATGAGAAAACAGCCCCAAGGGGAAAATGGCAAAGACACAGATTGGCATTTCACAGATGAGGAAACACAAATGGCCAAGAAACATTAAGAAAATCTCAGCCTCATTAGTTAGCAGAGAAATACAAGAATGCATTTTATTGCATTCATGCTAGTTGGCACAGTTAAGATATTTGATCACATCCAATGTTTGGCAGGGCTGTGGAGCAGCAGGGAATCGTGGTAAATAGCTGTTAGAGTAGAAATTATGGCAGCTTGGCATTACCTGGTAAAGTCAAGCCTTGGTCACCTACGCTGGTGAAATTCTTGTCCACATGCCCCAGGACATGTGTTCAAGAATGTTCCCAGCAGCATGCCTCTGACAGCAAAACCCTGGAGACAACCCGCATGTCTGTCCACAGGAGAAGGAACAGCTGACCTCAGGGCAGCGGTTCCCTTGGTGGGCGGAGGTGGGACATTGGGTCCAGGGGAAGCATCTGCAGGCTAATGATGTGTTTCTTAAACTGGGTGGGGGGCATGTGGTTTTTATTTTATTTCTATGCTTTACAACACATACATACATATTGTAGTTGTATACATCAGACATTCCACAGTTTAATAGCTCATTTACAAAGGTCCATTCCAGGCTTATCACTGTGGAGTGGAGAGTGTCCCAGCCCCGGTGAGAACTGTCTTCCCCTTGCAGTGGAAACCGGCTCCAAGCAGGGCTCAGTGACCCTCTTCCCCCCAGACTTACTCTCACTGGAACCTGACTATTTAAGCCCCAGTGAATTCTTGTGCTGATGGTTGATGTCACCTATTGTCTCCAAGCCCACTCCACCTGGGCTCAGAGGACAGGTGACTCTTGTCAGGTCACCTGTGGAGTGTGCAGGACTGTGGGCACCTGACTAGGATCCAGAAACCCAGGTTCCCTCTCACACCCAGTCAGACCCACCACCGGGGAGTTTTCTCTGAAAGGCTCCCTGCTCGGAAGACTGGGGACCCTTCTCTAGGCAGACAGGACAGTGGAGTCAGCCTCCAATTCCTCCAGGGCTGTCGCCTCTGCAGGGGCACCTCCATGAGCTCCGGGGTACCCCCAGACCCGGCGAGGAAGGGAGCAGCCTGCCTGCCTGGCCCGGAAGTTGGAGGATGGTGATCACACATGGGGCTGCTTCTCTGTCTCCAGTAGTCCTCAGGAGAACGGGGGTGCGGGGTAGATGAGACCTCTCATCCTCACGTAGAGATTCTTTGAGGTTGTACAGACTTTCTTCCTGTGGAGACAAAAAGATTAACCAGGGATAAAAAGACGTGATGGACTGACATTGCTGAGCTCTCTCCTGACACCCCAGTTTGTTTATTTCTATACCAAGGGTCTCTCCAGTCCCAACCTACCCTCAACACACACACACACGCACACACGTGCATGCACAGACAGAGCCTGCAGAGGCAGATATAAATCACTCGCTTTAGAAAGGAAAAACACACAAAAATCCTTGACTCTTCAGTTAACATTCTCACCCGGGGCCAAGGAATGGGGGACGAACTCTTTAAGCCTGAGCATGCGAGACTGTCCCGCGTCTCCGTGTCTGTGTCCACGCTGCCTTGACCCCTGAAAGGTGATTGGGGCCCTTGGAGGCTCGGCTGCCCCCTTCTACTGCCGCATCTCTGGTTGCCTTGCTCCCCCATCTGTGCTTCAGGGGGGCCATTTTCTTTTCCTTTATGTTTCCTCTCATCTTTGAGTCCCTCACAAAGCAGACCCTCCCAGGGGAGGCCTAAAACATTCTGCTCCCATCTCCAGCCCTTAGAACACGCCGGACCATGCCCACAGCCCAACACCGTGGAGCTTTGGTTTCCCTTTAATTTTTACCCTGTCCTCAGCCCACGTCTCCCTGAGAAATAAAACATCACTTGGCCCGAGCCTGTGAAATCCGAGGTGCCGACCACCGTTGTTTATGTAAACTGGCCTGCCCCGGCGTGTGTCCCCCGGGGCTTTGAGCCTCACTTGCACGGTCACCCGGCATGACTCCCAGGGAGGGCGGTTGGATCCCAAGGCTGCGGGAAGAGAACTGGCGGGGTTACCATCTGTCACTTTGCCAGACAAGAAACTAAGACATGATTTCCCAGTTGCTTCCGTGCAGGGCCCCGTGCCAGAGCTCCTTGGGACGAGGAGGGGAGAGAGGAAACACTGCTTTACACAGGTTGCCACATGGAGAGTTAGGATGGAGATCCCGGGGCTCGAAGTAGCAACGGTCCATCCCGGTTCAGCAAAGCATCTGAGAGACGATCATCGCATGTCAGGGTCTCCCATGCTCATGATGGACCACGTGAGAGAGCAGCTACGCACTTCTCCGAAAGACTGATGATGAGTGTGCAACCTTAGTGCTGAGTAGAGGGGATGGACCTCGGGGAAACTGCGGTTTCAATCCCCAGAGACTGCCACTGGCTTCCCCACCTTCCTCCTCAAAACAAAACGACAACAACCAAAAACATGGCTAAGAATGGACTTTTCTGAGCACCCATCTTTAAAGCTTCTACCCTGGTTTGCAGGAGGGTGTTTCAGAAACTCCAGGAACCGTTCATGCCTTGTCAGACAGGCCCGAGGGTCAGCAAGCCCTTCGACACTAAATCCACACTTGCCCTCCCACTTGTTACCTGTTTGTCCCCATTTTCCCTTCTGAAGCCTCTCAGAGCCCATCAACACCCTTCTGTACATGACAGCCCTTCCATAACAGGATTTTTCTTAATGCCCATGAATATTTTCCCTTTTTTTATTTTATGTATTATTATTATTATTATTATTTTTTGGCCTTGGGGCATGTGAGATCTTAGTTGCCCGACCAGGGATCGAACCCATGCCCCCTGTAATGGAAGCACGGAGCCTTAACCACTGGACCACCGGGGAATTCCCCTGCCCATGAATATTTTCTGAGAAAAAAGCTTTCTGTCTCTATGGTCCTTGTTTATGTGAGCTGCTTCTTATTCTGTCAACTTGTCTCCCTAAACGTGCAGCCGCCTCCCGCTTCCAAGCTCTCAGCACCGCCTGAGCAAGAGAGATTCCCTTCCTGGTAGAATCACCTTCTGCCACCCCAGCAGCTGCAGAGCAGCCGGTGATGCTCCCATTCTCCGAGCATCTCTCAATTTCAGGCTTTAAGAACACAGTTCTCATCCCGGCTGGATGCCACCTTTTTGGCTTGAACTTCTTTTTTCTGCTGCAGGGAAATCGTTACAAACTTCGAATCGGCCTTAGATTTTATCTTCTGTCCTTCCCACCACGGAGGAAGCTTTTGGGAAAAGGGCATCTTGAAACACTAAGAGCATTAGTGCTCCCCCAAAGCAGCCCCACAGTCCAGGTGTTACGATACAGTTGTGGAAACAGAGGCAGAAGAATCACAAAAGCTATTTGTATCCTCCTCGATTTCGTTCCACTTAAGAAAACCCTGCACCAGATGGACGCAGATTACCCTACCCTGAGGCAGGTGGCAAGGAGGCAGCCCCAGGCCACGAGGTAGGAACGGATGGGTGAGCACCCAGCCTCCCAGCCTCTGAGTGGAACCACCCACATCCTATACCCTCTCCCCTCATGGGACAGAGCCAGGTGTCCACAGCGTGACTCTTCGTGACGCTGCCTGCCCCTTCCTGGGATACCCCCCCACAAATAAACCACATGCACCCACCCACCTCCTTGTCTCAGGCTCTGCTTCTGGGGGGACTCAGTCTAAGACACGCATCTCCTAAATGCAGGCCTAGATTCTTAGGTGGGTATAAAGGTAAAAGGAGCTATGCCACTGAACGCCAGGCTGCTCCGAAGAGCAGGTTCCTGGATTCTAATATCTACAATTACATTTCAGAGTAAGGAAGCCTCTAAATTTTAAAAAATTGTATTGATGTATTGACTTATGGATTGAGATAACATTGGTTTATAACCAATGAAGTGTCATGTGCACAACATTATATTTCTACTTCGGTGGACATTATACTGTATTCACCACCCAAACTGTAGTTTCTGTCATGACCATACAGTTGACCCCCTTTACCCATTTCGCCCTCCTGGCGCCCTTCCCCTCTGGGAACCACTACTTTGTTCCCTGTCATCCCCCTGTTTGTTTTTGTTCAGTTTGACTTGTTCATCTATTTTGGTTTTTGTTGGTTTGTTAGTTTTTTATATTACACATATGAGAAGGCTCTATTTTGAATCATTGCATTTGGTTCATTGTGGTGGAATGTTTGATTAAGGAATTTATTTCAGAGGATGCTGTTGGCTGCTGTCAGGTGATACACTTACCAGGTCCCCATCCCTCATGCGCAGCCTGCTGGTAAGAAGCCCCTGTGCGTGGCTGATTGTCTGGAATCCGTACACCTGAGAGATAGTTGACCTCCGATGTCACCTATGCTGTCCCCTTGAATTAATCAACAAGCCTCACGAAGATAAATCCAATCTAGCTGTATTTTAAAATATCAAAAATGTAATTGTGTCTGACTTATAGATGCTTTTTCTGCTAGTGTTTGGACCACAGCCACCATGGCAATATTGAACTTGCGTCAAGTTCAATAATTTGTTAGGATTGTACTTATCGTTCCCTGCAAATGAAACCAAGGTCACCAATGCTTTAGGGATGCACACCAGGGCCGGACTGCCCGCCTGGCTGTGGGGTCAACATGCTGCAGTGCTCCTGATGCCATCAGGGACAGAGGCTGTGCTGGATGCCTCCTGGGGTCTGCAGAAATCCCACTTGCAGAGCTGCCCGTCTCCACGGCCCCCAGGTCTACACACACATCGCATATCGTCGCAGGTCCTCCCTTCAACACCCTCCTTCCTGAACCTACTCCAAGTGGGGGGTCTACATAGATTCCACCTTCTACAATCCTATAAACCTTGACACCAGCCCCTCTTTTAAGCAGTTTGGTTTTTCTGGATGGCCCTTGATGGGAAATGACTGCATTATAGCATTCTATTATCCTGGCCCTTTGAGTCTGGAGTTAAACCTTAATCTGAACATATCTTGGTGGGTAACTTATAATGACTTGACCTTTTAGTTCTTGTTGTAACTGAAACTAGGGCCCTCCAGGGAAGCTGAAGATGAAAAGTCACAGGAGAGGAAGAGTTGCTGGATATTTCCTTTGCTTATCCAATTCATCTGAGGAAAGGTGAGGTTCAAGTACAGGAGGATGTTTAGGTTCAGGTCTTCTTCTGTCGGCACCATTTCATCTCTAGAGACACAATAGACCAGGTCAACTCAAAGGTTGGACAAGCTCAGTTTGGATGTACTGGATCCTGGGAGCAGCCCCAGGATGGGCATTTGCTGGACAAGTTGGCCCCCTCATTCTTTAAGATAGGGGTTCAATGAGCTTCTTTTTGTAATTAAATATCAGCCATACTTTAAAAATAATAAACATCACCATTACCAATAATCCTCCAAATGACTTCCCCTTTTCTTGCCTTTGCCTCACAATTTCACAGAGGTTTGCAGCCCAGGAGGGGCCATCCCTGCATCCCTCACTCTCCTGCTGGGCGGTCCTCTGAGCAGGTGAAAGAGACCACCCACCCTGTTCTCTCAGCTCAGACTTCTCCATGAATGGGCTCCCCAAGTTGGCCATTGTCCTGCTGTGTTATTCGGGAATCTTCCATTCTGCCCTAGAATAAGAGAAACAAGCAAATAAGGAAGCCGGATAAAGGTCAGTGTGGAAGCAGGTGATCCGTGAGTCACTTGAATTGAGTTGGATGATTTGAGCAGAGCGTGTGCTGCTGCTGAAAACGGATGGGAAGGAATGGGAGGCTTGGGAGGCATCCATGTGCACGAGATCTGACGACCTCCGTTCTGGCCCCATGTGTCCCTTGGCCAAAACACATGGATAACAGCCATGGTGGTGGCAGGTCAGTGCGAGCCACAGCTGCCGGTCAGGCACATTGGCCCCAACATCTCTCAGATGGAATCACTGGGTGTCCGGTCCAGAGACTTCCCATCCTCTGAGCCTCTGACTCTGGCCCTCATCACCACTCCATCAGCAGGAAAGGGATGTTGCTGAGGGTGTTGCCTACAGAAGATTCAGGGAGTGGGGTCCTTCTGGCCGACAGGCACCCTACCTAAAGCAAAGGACTGAGCCCAACTCTTTCCTCTTGCGTCTCACTGTTTTTCATGACCTCACAGAGAGCTGCCCAGAAGTTACAAGGAGAGCAGCCGTGCATCAAGGAATTTCCTACACAACAGAGGTAATGGACAGGGATACCCTGGGTGATGGGGCCTGTTAGAAACACGTCCTGTCCACGATTCATATAATGAGCAAAGGGGATGGGGACCTGCATCAGAACTCAAGTCAGAGATGAGAGGCTCTGAGTTTCCATTCTCTGTGCCTCCATGAACTCGTTCCATATAAACGCTCCTGATATAATGTGAAGTGAAAAAAAAGCAACTTGGATGACACTCATTTTGCGAAACTACTTACACTAAAGATAAGCAATCATATTTACGTTTCTATACATTCATGAAGCACTGCATTCCAGGCATTAGGTTTGACGTTATAGCAGCATTTTTTTCTTTATAAATATTTAGCGAGCATTCATTGCTCTAAATAGACATGTATCAATGTATGTATAAACATGGAAGGACGCCAGAAGAAAATGCATCCAAATGGTAACAATGGGTCATGGTATTCTTAATAATGTTTTGTTTATTATTCATCTTTTGTATATTTTCAGGAATTTCCAAAAGCTAACAAGAATTGTTTTCTGATTTAACAGAAATCAGCATGATATTTCAAATATCCTTTGCAGCAAAAATCTTTACAGAAATTCCAGAGTGGGTTAGGAGCCAAACTCACACAACAGGAAGGTTTGATCTTTAAAAATGAAACAACCTCCAACTGTCCTAGGAAGGTCCCGTGCAACACTTGACACAGCATCCTTCCCAAGGTGCATTGTCCCCATCACTCCACTGATGAATCTCCCTGACCCACGCCCATCACTCTGGCTCCTACATGTGGAAGTCCATGCTAGGTCCTTCTGCCAAGACATACAGAGATTTACACTACATTTGGCCCAAATCTCTTTCTACATTTGAACAGGGTTGAAATTACTAGAAAATTAGTCAAGATGCACCAACACCAGGACTTATACCTATAGTCAGCCCATCACCCACCAGTTCATGTCTTCCAAGACAGCTCAGTTGGGTTCAGACCACTTGTCCGAAGAAGGTGGATGGGCTGGTCTCAGGGACTCACTGATGGAAGGAGTGGCTTCAGGAACCCCACAACTTTCCCTAGGTTCCCACCTAGGTCCGATTGCAGCTGACTCATCACCCATAATCTTGGTGACTTAAAACAGCAGCAATCATTTTATTCTCTCATAGTGTCTATGGGTGGTTCTGGCTCAGGATCTCTTCTTGCTGTAGTCAGTCGCTGACTGGAGCTGGAAAAACCTGGGAGACGCTGGGCACTGGAGCAGCTGGGTGTCGGCTAGACATCTCCGCCCCCGTCTCTGCTCACATAGTTGCAGGGCTGCTGCACGTGGCCTCTTTACACAGGATGACTGGGGCGCCTTCCAGCATGGCAGCCTCAGGGCTCCAGCAGCAAGGAGAAGGCTGAGTTCTCTTTCATGAGCTGGCCTCAAAAGTCCCTTCACATCCCCTCTGCACACCCTAATGGCCAAAGTAGTCACCAAAGCCCTCCCAAAGCTAAGGGGCGGGATATAGCTCCACCTCTTGACCGGATGAGTGTCAAGGTCACCTTGGAGAAGAGCCTGAGCCATGGGAGATGTTGCTGTGGGGGAGATGGAGACCCCTCGTTGGTGACACCCGTACCTTGTCTCCTCCTACTCATCCTCTGAGACCCAGCTGCATAGACATTCCCCTTTGCGAGGCAGCTTTCTAGAACATCCTCTCCAGCGTTGAGGGCTTGCTCCTCAGAGCTCTGGTATCCCATCCTGCACAAGTTTATTGCTCGCAAACCGCTTTGTGCTCGAGGAGTTCACGTCTTTCTCCTCAGCAATCCTGTAAATTCCTTGAAGGTTGGGGACTGGGTCATTCATTTTCTCTTCCCTGTGTTAACCTATTCAAAAATGTTTAAAATGACATTTGTAAAACTCTTTACCAGCATGGACAGTGTAAAAGCCTTTTTTGGACATTTGTCTTTTCTCTTCCTGACTTTTAGTACAAGGTATGAGTTGCAAAGATTGCCCCCTACCCCATAAAGAAGTGAAGAAGATAGATTGTCTTATACAGATTGAAGAAGATAACTAAAAGAAATGTGAGGAAAAGGAAAATCCAAGATTCCATACAAGGCTGAATTTCTCCACTCTAAAGCAAAATTCCAAATTTTTGAACACGGGTGGTCAGTACCAAAGACACAGATCATAATGTTAGCAGGACAATTTGAAATTACCTTAATTAAAGTGACACAAAATCCTCCTCTCTGATCTTTTTAATGTTGGGCTGACTTCATCTTTCACTTGTCTTTACACTAATTGAAAGGAAATAAAATTCCCCTTAACAAGCTGGGTTTTTTGCCCTTAACAAACATAAGCTACAAACATTATTGATTTCACAACCACTGCAAAAATCAAAAAATACTTGCTTGCTTGTAACTGGAAATATTTATGTTTAGCTAACAATGGTTTTCATGGGAATGACAGGACATTCTAATCCAAGGAAGGATCGTGGAATTGACTTCCTTCTCCTTGCCTTCCATGAGCTGTAAATATTCACCTTTTTCACATCGTTAATAGTGGGGGTACAGAGTTCTAATTAATGGGCTTTCTGATTAATTACACACTGTAAATGAAACTATATTCAACACCCTTCATAATAAAAACTCATCTGAAGAAAATTTGAGTCTTCCTTGGTGATCAAGAAAGGTTCATAATTAAGAACAAACATTATGCAAACAAGTTTCAAAAATGTTTGGTTATTTGAACAATGACTTGGGGTCTGGATGAGTTGCTTCTAGTTGACAGATCCTTGAAAAACCATAGACATATTGTTCCAATTTTGGTCTGCTGAAAGATTATGCATTATTTATAGGTTGTCTTTAATTAGTTATGCTTTATAAGAGTCACAACATTTTTCCCTTTAGTTTTTCATAGTAACTATCAGTGAAGGGTCTGATGCATATTTGCCACAAGCATTATACTGTCATCATTTACTCTGGGAAGAGAAAGGAATTAGGAGCAAAGGGAGTCTTTTTAGTAACCCATACCTTGGAAGTCTAATCTCTTCGAGTGTCTGTCACAGCCAGTGGTGGTTTCTTTGATCCTGACGTTATTATCAGACCCACTGGATCCCCGAACTGTCCAAAGCAGTGAGGGCTCCTAGGTCAGGCCATCCTGATTTCTCATTCCGTGATTGGAACCCTTCTCTATCTGCTCTTTGTCTCCTCAGACCAAGTTCCAAAGTGAAAGTGTCTTGTAGGTGTTTCCCATCAGTGCCCAAGATGCTGGAGATTTGGGCTCCACCACTGAGAACTCTGGGGCTGGGGCATGTCACCCTGCTGTCCTGTCCAGTCTGCCTTCCAGAGTCATTGTGAGGGTGAAATGTGATAACACCTAAGCACATAGAATGCAGTATTATTTCTCATCCATAGTAACGAGTCTTAAATAGACTTCCCCAGAAGTACACCCCGAGACAAGGATGAGGAGCAAGTGGCCTGTTAGGAGGTGGTCCAGGAAGCACGGGGTGCGGGGAGTGAGACAGGATAAAAGAAGGGAGTCAGCACAGGTGCGTAGATAAGCAGGTGCAGCTGTGGGCAATCGGGGCTCGGTCCTGATGGGGACCTCTGAGAAACCAGGTAACACATGACTCAGAGATGCCCATCTGACATTTGAAGAAGCCGGATTTTTATTCTCCAAGTCCTGTCTGTCGCTGGTTGGGAGCTGGTCCCAGGACACCAGGTCCCCAGCACTTCCGAACTGACCCACGTGTGGCCTGTGATCTTTGCACATCTGTGGTCTCCACACACCTGAACGAGCTCTCAGGTGCCTGCAGCAGGAAGCAGTGAGTGTACATGGAAAGGTGAGTACCTGCATGGGCCCTGGAACCATCTGGAAGGTGCATCAACACACAGAATGCAGGGCGTCTGCCCCAGTGGGTCTGATCCAGTAGGTCTGGGGAGGGGTCAAGGGTTGGCCCTTCTAACAAGCTCAGGTGATGCTGATGCTCCTGGTTCAGAAACCAGTTTTCGAGAACCATTGGCCTAGTAGATAAAGGTGGGGCTTCAACAGTGTCTGCCTAGTCAGCTGGCTGGTGATATCTTCAGAGCAACAAGTCTTTGGCTGGGGGCTGGATAAAGTTCAGGTAAGAGAGAGATGATGATGCAAGAGGGAAGTCGATGGATGTAGCATCTTTTTTCTCTCTGCTTTCAGAGAATATAACTTCTTGGCCCAGCAGTAAGGTGTACATTTCCATTCCTGAATGCCATCTTCATTTATAATGGAGAAAACCACCTAGTCTTGAAAATCATGGTGGACATAGTGGGTCTTAACCTTTTCCTGGAGACACATGTAGGAGGAGCTATGATCCCAAGGATGACACCCTCCCATGAACGTGCCCAGATTTTGGATAAAATCTCTCAAATATTGTGAATGGATGAAGCACTATAATTGCTTGCAATCACTATTTTATTCCTGGTAAAACTGCAAGAACATGTCAAGAAGCGCCTCTGCAGGAAAGAAAATTCTGGCATTTCTCCCTTTCCCACCCATTCTAGCAAAGCCCGGGTATGAGCCGTCAGGCAGACTCTGTGACATCTCTGAGCATCTGTCACCGTGACCCCCTGGAACAACAGGAGGTGGCCCTGCTGCCAGGCCCACCACTCTGAGATCAGGGATGTCCTGGGCTCACGCCATGTGTTCTTTGGCTGTCCGTTGAGACCTGGGTGCTGCACTCTCCCTATCATGTGGGTCTTATCCCACTCTGCCGCTGACGGGCAGCACCTACCCACCCCCATCATGGGTCCAGGCAGGACAGCTTCCTGGACTGCTTCAGCCCCGGGTTGGGGAGTGGCAGTGCCCATCTGAGTTTCAGAAACCTCCCTCGTCTGCAGCTGTGTGTCTGTTGATGAGGGCCTTTGGGGCTGGGGGAGGACACTAAAGTTGTACTCCCATCTGTCCCTGGAGACTATTTCTGCTGGACGTCACCACAGCCCAACTCCTTTCTATCCAAGTGATGTCAAGTACTGACGTCATCCCTAGGACCTATCCTTGGCACTTGCCAACACGATAGCAGAGAGTAATGTTGTTATAACGATAACTAAAATTAGCTCTATTTTTAATGAAGGAAATAATTCCCAAGCTTTGGCAATTTTTGTATTGGTTGTAATTGCTTTTGACACATTTCCCATCTGATTGGGAAGCGCAGGTGTGTGATGGGATCCATGTCCCACGTGGCTGGTCTGAACCAGTGCCAGGAGCAAGTTTTGCAATGAGAAGGGTCCAGCACTCTAGTTAGTAAAATGAATTTCCAACTGCTCTTGGAAACCGAGGATTGTGACAAGGTAAAGGCGCACAGAGATTAAATAGAATACATTCCGATGTCTTCATGAAAACAATGAGAAAGCAGAGGTCTTCAGGTCCTGGGATCACCCAAGAGCACAGGCAGATTAGGAGGGACCACAAAGCTCTGCTGTTTCCCACATGAGTCCATCTATCCAACCTCAACATCTGAGACTCATCTTTGACTTTTCCCTACCTTCCCACCCCTAAATACAATCGTCCACATCCTGTCACTGTGTCTTTTATGAATTCTGGCTCATCCAGTTCCCCAGTTCCTGCTCTCATTGCCTTTCAGACCCTCACTGGTTCCGCTATTTTCACTTTGGTGTATTTGCCACCCAGTTCTCTCTCCCGAGCATCATCTCCATCTGCTTCGACTTGCCCTGCACTCTGCTTCCAGACTGGCCTCCCCCGCGCATCCCTACGCACGCTTCTCCTGTAAAGGGAGGCTGTCCTAAGTCCTAGAGGTGGACAGCTAAGAGGCAACCCGAATATGCTGTGTTAATACTGCGGCAGTGGACCCACTCATGTGCCCCCGTCCCCGCCCCCGTGCGGGAAATTTCCTACCCTGCGCCCCAGCGACTTTGCCCTGGGCGGCTCTGGGTGAGAAGGAGCTACATCCGCGTGCAGGGCAGGCAGGTAGCCCCAGGAACCAGTGAGCGGTGATTCGAGGAGATACAGAAAGCACCTCAGCTCCTCACTGCTCGGAGCGGTGCTCTATGCTTCTTTCTGAGCCTCCAGTGGGAACTGGCCCATCTTTCCCCAGCAGTGACCCTTGTGATGACACACTTGTCTAAGGTACAAGAATACAGAGTAATACACTTAGCAGTAGTTATTTATTCAAAGGTATCATTGGTGCCCGACACTGTGCTGAGTTCGGGTGACTTAAGGAAGAGGGGGAAGAGAAATCTCTGCAGAGACTGAGAATGGGGAGCCAGGGTGTCAGGGGAAACCAGGGAGGAGAGGGGCCCATGCTTGAAGGGGAGGGGGTGCCTCCTGGACCCAAGGAGTCTCCTGTGTGTAGGTCTTCTGGGCAGACCCAAAATATTCACTGCCTTTCTGGCCTCTTGACCTCACCTTTGTGGTCCTCTGCTTTGCTTCCTGTTTCAGTTTGGTCCTCACATGCTAGACCTCTGACTTCTGCCCTGAAGGACGATTAACTTGAGTGATGAAGTCTGCAGAGGTGCCCACGGCTCACTAACCAGCATGCTTGTACCTGTCATTCTCTCACTGACTTTCCTGTCACGGCTCCAAACAACCCTCATTGTCTCACAGACTCCCAAGAACAATTCCCTAAATACATGTTTTACTCTCTTTCCTGCTTGAATCTATTAGAGCTAAACGCAATGGCTCATTTCCTGTAAACATTGGCACCACCAACAATTGCTGTGGTAACTTGTTACAATGGTCACCACTAATTTAATTAAAATCGCCATGGAAACAACATGACCCACGCAGGTAATACCAGGGTGGGGCGAGGAAGGCAGAGCCAAAGTGGGATGTGTCTGCAGAACCACCAGTGTCAGGCAGTTTCTTTCCCATTTATTAAGTCAGCAGGGACTAGTTGCAAAAACAGCTCCTGCCACAGAGAAATATGAGTTAGTTGACCTTCACCCTTTCCTTGGTCTCCTCCCACTGACTTCCTGGTAAGGTCACGCTGATTCCTGACATGTGCCTGACCTGGACTGTGACTTTACAGCACGCGGTTTGAAAAGTTAATTTCCAAAAATGGTCTTTAATTCACTTTTGCAGCCATTATCTGTCTGACCGTAGGGTGAGCTCAGCTCTGCGTGATGCAAATGTCTTTCTATTGTCTAAGTAACTGCCCTCTTGAGGGCATGAATAAAGAGTAATATGCTTGGCAGGATTTATTTATTCAAAATTACTGTCGGTGCCCAACATTGTCTGAGTCTGGGAACCGGGTAGGGGATAAATATGAACACAATCTCTCTCTGTCCTCAAGGAGCTCATTCACTGGCAGGGGAAAGAGAGATTTATTTAAAATTTTACAATACAGTGCAATCTGTGTCATGATAGAGTTTTGCAAACACTTTTTTGAGGGAAGATACTAAAGTGCTATCCATTTATTAACAACAAAGGCCATAATTTTAACTAAGAAATCTTTGGAAGTTATAAGAAACAAATTTCAGTATGAAACCAGTTAACCGTTTTTGGTAAGTTCTTCTAACTTTTCTATTAGTAAGTATATATTTGTGCAAAAAAGTGTATGGTATTCTTTGGAATAAAAATTTTAATAATCACTTAACCACTAAGAAACATACAGTAAATAACAACTCAAAAAAAAATAAGCTACATTTTAGGCTGATTCTATAATAATGGCTTTAAGAATCAAAAGAATATGGAAAACATTACAAGCCATCTGATTCTGAGATTCCACACTTAGTAATTAACAAAATTTTAAATTTTGGAATAATTTTAGATTTACAGAAAAAAATTGCAGACAGTACACAGACTTCTGGTATACCTCCACCCTGCTTTCCCTAAGAGTTACATCTTAAATTTCCACAGTACAGTTTTCAGAACTAAGAAATTAACATTTGTGTATTACTGTTAACTAAATTCTTTGTGTGAATTCACCAGTTTTTCCACTAATGTTTTCTTTAAACACCAGGATTCAAGCTAAGATCTCCCATTGGATTTAGTCTCCTGAGTGTTGGCTGTTTCTCAGTTTTTCCTTGTTTTTTTATGACCTTGATGATTTTGAGTAGTATCGAGTAGTTATTTTACAGACTGTAACTTGACTTGGGTTTCCTAATGTTTTGCTCATCGTTAGACTGGGAGTATGGGTTCCGAGGAAGAATATTACAGAGGTGTAGTGTTCTCCTCACATCCTATTAGTGGGTACACGATGTCAGCATGACATCACCATTGCTGTCGACCTTGATCATTTGGTTAAGGCAGCATCTGGCGCCCCCTTGGCCAACATGCTTATACATGTGTGTGTGTGTGTGTGTGTGTGTGTGTGTGTATGCACATGTGTACACAAGTCTGGGTGTTCCTCATGGTCCTCAAAATCAATAACTGAATTCCCTGTCTTCCTGCAAGCCCCCTGCTCCTCTCCAGGATTCTCTCTCTTGGTCAATGCTGCAGTTCATCCACTCAAGCTCCCAGGCAAGAAATCTGAATGATATTTTTGTTCACTACAGTCATCCCTCAGTGTCAACAGGGGAGGGGGTCCAGGACCTTCTGTGGATACCAAATTCTGCAGATGTTCCTCTCTTACATAAAATAGCACAGAATTTGCATACAACCTATGCATATTCTTCCATATACTTTAAATCACCTCTAGATTACTTATAATGCCTAATACTATGTAATGCTACATAAATAGTTGCCAATGCATGGTGAATTCAAGTTTTGCTTTTTGAAACTCCCTGGAATTTTTTCAAATATTTTTGATCCACCACTGGTTGACTCTGCCGATGTGGAACCTGAAGATGTGGAGGGCCGACTGTAGTCTATCCATACTTTCTCCCAGATTCTGTATCAATACTGTTGATTCTATTTCCCAAACAATGTGTGAATCTATCCATACTTCTCCATCACCACAGCCCTTGCCGTGGTAAATCCCAAACTGCCTTTCATTTGTATTGCTATATTGGATCATAATTCAAAGATTTTGAGTTTTTCCACCCAACTCATGCTTCACTTCACAGACACCTGGTGGTCCATCTAAATCGCAAGCCAATCAAGCCACTTTGTTCTTAGAAACATATGATGTCTCACTATTGCCTATAAGAATAAGGTTAACAATGAAATTCCACAGTTAGGACCTATGGCCCATGGTCCTCTTCATACATTTTCTTTTTTGCTATTTTCTCAATACAACTTAAGTTCCATCCTTACCAAACTGTTCAACAATCTTCTGACACTTCCTATCTGTATCTCCATGTCTCTATGTTCTTTGCTCTTTCTGGAATCCCCCTCGTTCGGGGAAAACCTAATTACCTTCTAAGACCTTGCTACTTGAAGAGTGGTCTGCTGACCAGATGCATCATGTCACCTGGGAGCTTGTTAGAAATACAGAATCTCAAGCTGTACTCCAGACTATTGACTCAGAATCAGCATTTTCACAGCGTCCCCAGGGGATTCTCAGGCATACTGAGGATGGAGACTCACTACACTAAGCCATCTCCATCATCAGCTTCACTGGAAAGTCTTCCCTGACATGCCCTTCACCCTTGTGTACCCACCTCCCTGCTCTCTACCTTCTTTGATGTTGTGTAGAAATCATCTGTTGATGTGAGCTCTTGAAGGAAAAAGGGATGTCGCCTGTTCATTTTTGTATCCTCAGAGCCAAACACAGGGATCACTGTCCTTCATCCCATAAACAGATACCAACACCTGCAATGGGCCAGTCACAGTGCAAGGTGATGACAATGACATCAGTGAAGACATGGCACGGTCCCTGTTTATATTCTAGGCGTGAAGACGATGTTCGTCAAAGAGAGACAGAGACTTTAATGACAATCTTGCAAGTGATCTGAGCCCAAAGTGTTTGAATTTGGAGGAGCAGAGAAACATCTGTTGACCCTAGGTGTGTCCCAGTGCTTCACAGGGACATGACTGTATCTACTCAAGGTCAACATTCACACTTATAAATACGGAACAGAGAAAACAAAGAGGTGGAGTTGGTGATTACCTTACCCGTCACCAAGCACACTGTACCTAGAGAATTTCACTCTTGGAAAAGTTCTTAAAGCTACAGCTACCCAGCTACTGTTTGAGTCCCCTTGTCAAAACTCCAGCCTCATAACTTTTCATTCTTTATTTAAATGCTGCTGCAGTCAGAGAACTCACTACACCCATGATCAATTCATTGCATCCTCATTTAGCTATGGCAGCCAACTTCTTCCTCAGATTGAGTTGATAAGTCTACCTATGTCTACTCCTAGCCTCCTGAAAGGTCTTTCTGCCTTGGATAAGTCACTGCTTCCCAGCTGGGATATCTTATAAATGTGAGTTTCCCATGAAGAATTCTTCATCAACAAGTTAGTGCTGAAGGCAAGTGGAGTTTCATCCTGTTTGGAACCCCTGGAGGACATGCCACAGAGTCAGTCCACCTGAGAGCCTAGGAAGTTGAGGTATCCACTAAAACCCATGCATCATAGGTAAAGGCTGTTGTTAGGTGGCATGTTGATTCTCTGGCACTTCTGGCCTCTCAGATAGGCAAAGTGAACATGTGTCGCAGTCAGAACAAGTGCAGAGAGTCTTTGGGTGTAGAAATGAGTACTGAGAGGGTATGAGCAGGACACCAGCAATGCCTGCTGCAGGAGGGGTTGGGGAAGGACATGCACTCAGGTGTGCTTGTTAAAATAAAGACCTTGACCACTGGAAAGAAGAAACAGAACAAAAAAGTTGATTTTACAGTATTTCTTTCAAAGAAAGATAGTAAATATTCTATAACTTACAAAAATTAGTGGAGAAAGCAGATTTTTTTCATCAGCTGTTACCAACACAACTCTAGCTTTCCCTATGGATGCTTTTTTGGAATGACCCCACTCATAGTCAAGGCCACCCAACTGGCAGAGCCAGAGAATCTAGATAAGAAGATTGCCCTCCATCTCTTTTCTTCCTAAGGGGGTGCTCCATGCCACCACCAGCTGCCCAGCCTCCAGGTCATACCGGGGGTCTGAGGCGTGGCTGCTCACCGAAACTGGGGCAGGTTGGAATGAAATGGAATCTGTCAGTAAAGATCCACCTGCACCAGCTCTTCATCTCAGCACCTTGAGAGAGCTTCTCCCACCCTCAGAGCAGCCCCTGCATTCCCCAAAGTTGTTGCCTTGACGACAAGTGCAACATAGACATGGAGCCCAGAACTCGTGAGAGAAGCAAAGCCTCCGCTTTTTTAAACATCTTTATTGGAGTATAATTCCTTTACAATGGTGTGTTAATTTCTGCTTTATAACAAAGTGAATCAGTCATATGCATACATACATCCCCATATCCCCTCCCTCTTGCGTCTCCCTCCCACCCTCCCTATCCCACCCCTCTAGGTGGTCACAAAGCACCAAGCTGATCTCCCTGTACTCTGCAGCTGCTTCCCACTAGTTATCTATTTGACATTTGGTAGTGTTTATAAGTCCCTGCAACTCTTTCATTTCGTTCCAGCTTACCCTTACCCGCCCCCCGTGTCCTCAAGCCCATTCTCTATGTCTGCATCTTTATTCCTGTCCTGCCCCTAGGTTCATCCGAACCTTTTGTTTTTGTATTTTTTTTTAGATTCCATATATATATGTGTTAGCATACAGTATTTATTTTTCTCTTCCTGACTTATTTCACTCTATATGACAGTGTCTAGGTCCATCCAAGTCACTACAAATAACTCAATTTCATTTCTTTATACGGCTGAGTAATATTCCATTGTATATATATGTCACATCTTCTTTATCCATTCATCTGTCGATGGACACTTAGGTTGCTTCCATGCCCTGGCTATTTTAAATAGAGCTGCAATGAACATTGTGGTTCATGACTCTTTTTGAATTATGGTTTTCTCAGGGTATATGCCCAGTAGTGGGATTGCTGGGTCATACACTAGTTCTATTTTTAGTTTTTTGAGGAATCTCCATACTGTTCTCCATAGCGGCTGTATCAATTTACATTCCCACCGACAGTGCAAGAGGGTTCCCTTTTCTCCACACCCTCTCCAGCATTTATTGTTTGTAGATTTTTTGATGATGGCCACCCTGACTGGTGTGAGGTGATATCTCACTGTAGTTTTGATTTGCATTTCTCTAATGATTAGTGATGTTGAGCATCCTTCCATGTGTTTGTTGGCAATCTGAATATCTTCTCTGAAGAAATGTCTATTTAGGTCTTCTGTCCATTTTTGGATTGGGTTGTTTGTTTTTTTTTAATATTGAGCTGCATGAGCTCTTGTAAATTTTGGAAATTAATCTTTTGTTAGTTGCTTCATTTGCAAATATTTCCCTCTCTTTTCCATTCAGGAATTCAGGAATGCAGGGGTCCTTATGAAGGTGGTTAGCAGCAGGGCCCCTAACCTCAGGGCACCAGCTGAACAGAGATTCCCCTGTTACTTTTGGGTTTGATTTGTTAGGTGTCGGCTCAGCTGGCTGCCTCCATTAGGGAGTAGCAGCTCATTGGTCTCTCCAAGCACCCAGGTGGGGGCCTCCATTTTCAGCCACAGAGGACCAGGAGAAGTGGATACAGCAGTCAAAAGAGGGGGGAATTCTACCAATTAACTGTGAGCTGAGGGCTGGGGATGGAGTAGTGAGAAAATTGGGGGAAGTAGTGATTTTGACTGCAAGAAGTTACACTGGATTACATTTAAACTTTTTTTTTTTTTTTTTAATTTTTATTTTTTATTTTTTATTTTTTATTTTTTTTATTTTACAAATTTAATCAGTTATACATATACATATGTTCCCATATCCCCTCCCTTTTGCGTCTCCCTCCCATCCTCCCTATCCCACCCCTGCAGGCGGTCACAAAGCACCGAGCTGATCTCCCTGTGCTCTGCGGCTGCTTCCCACTAGCTATCTACCTTACGTTTGGTAGTGTATATATGCCCATGCCGCTCTTTCACTTTGTCACAGCTTACCCTTCCCCCTCCCCATATCCTCAAGTCCATGCTCTAGTAGGTCTGTGTCTTTATTCCTGTCTTACCCCTATGTTCTTGATGACATTTTTTTCTTAAATTCCATATATATGTGTCAGCATACAGTATTTGTCTTTCTCTTTCTGACTTACTTCACTCTGTATGACAGACTCTAGGTCCATCCACCTCATTACAAATAGCTCAATTTCATTTCTTTTTATGGCTGAGTAATATTCCATTGTATATATGTGCCACATCTTCTTTATCCATTCATCCGATGATGGACACTTAGGTTGTTTCCATCTCCGGGCTATTGTAAATAGGGCTGCTATGAACATTTTGGTACATGTCTCTTTTTGAATTATGGTTTTCTCAGGGTATATGCCCAGTAGTGGGATTGCTGGGTCATATGGTAGTTCTATTTGTAGTTTTTTAAGGAACCTCCATACCGTTCTCCATAGTGGCTGTACCAATTCACATTCCCACCAGCAGTGCAAGAGTGTTCCCTTTTTTCCACACCCTCTCCAGCATTTATTGTTTCTAGATTTTTTGATGATGGCCATTCTGACTGGTGTGAGATGATATCTCATTGTAGTTTTGATTTGCATTTCTCTAATGAGTAAAGATGTTGAGCATCCTTTCATGTGTTTGTTGGCTGTCTGTATATCTTCTGTGGAGAAATGTCTATTTAGGTCTTCTGCCCATTTTTGGATTGGGTTGTTTGTTTTTTTGCTATTGAGCTGCATGAGCTGCTTATAAATTTTGGAGATTAATCCTTTGTCAGTTGCTTCATTTGCAAATATTTTCTCCCATTCTGAGGGTTGTCTTTTCGTCTTGTTTATGGTTTCCTTTGCTGTGCAAAAGCTTTGAAGTTTCATTAGGTCCCATGTGTTTATTTTTGTCTTTATTTCCATTTCTCTAGGAGGTGGGTCAAAAAGGATCTTGCTGTGATTTATGTCATAGAGTGTTCTGCCTATGTTTTCCTCTAGGAGTTTGATAGTGTCTGGCCTTACATTTAGGTCTTTAATCCATTTTGAGCTAATTTTTGTGTATGGTGTTAGGGAGTGATCTAATCTCATACTTTTACATGTCCCTGTCCAGTTTTCCCAGCACCACTTATTGAAGAGACTGTCCTTTCTCCACTGTACATTCCTGCCTCCTTTATCAAAGATAAGGTGACCATATGTCCGTGGGTTTATCTCTGGGCTTTCTATCCTGTTCCATTGATCTATCTTTCTGTTTTTGTGCCAGTACCATACTGTCTTGATTACTGTAGCTTTGTAGTATAGTCTGAAGTCAGGGAGCCTGATTCCTCCAGCTCCGTTTTTCGTTCTCAAGATTGCTTTGGCTATTCGGGGTCTTTTGTGTTTCCATACAAATTGTGAAATTTTTTGTTCTAGTTCTGTGAAAAATGCCATTGGTAGTTTGATAGGTATTGCATTGAATCTGTAGATTGCTTTGGGTAGTAGAGTCATTTTCACAATGTTGATTCTTCCAATCCAAGAACATGGTACATCTCTCCATCTGTTTGTATCATCTTTAATTTCTTTCATCAGTGTCTTATAATTTTCTGCATACAGGTCTTTTGTCTCCTTAGGTAGGTTTATTCCTAGATATTTTATTCTTTTTGTTGCAATGGTAAATGGGAGTGTTTCCTTGATTTCACTTTCAGATTTTTCATCATTAGTATATAGGAATGCCAGAGATTTCTGTGCATTAATTTTGTATCCTGCAACTTTACCAAATTCATTGATTAGCTCTAGTAGTTTTCTGGTAGCATCTTTAGGATTCTCTATGTATAGTATCATGTCATCTGCAAACAGTGACAGCTTTACTTCTTCTTTTCCCATTTGGATTCCTTTTATTTCCTTTTCTTCTCTGATTGCTGTGGCTAAAACTTCCAAAACTATGTTGAATAAGAGTGGTGAGAGTGGGCAACCTTGTCTTGTTCCTGATCTTAGTGGAAATGGTTTCAGTTTTTCACCATTGAGGACGATGCTGGCTGTGGGTTTGTCATATATGGCCTTTATTATGTTGAGGAAAGTTCCCTCTATGCCTACATTCTGCAGGGTTTTTATCATAAATGGGTGTTGAATTTTGTCAAAAGCTTTCTCTGCATCTATTGAGATGATCATATGGTTTTTCTCCTTCAGTTTGTTAATATGGTGTATCACATTGATTGATTTGCGTATATTGAAGAATCCTTGCATTCCTGGAATAAACCCCACTTGATCATGGTGTATGATCCTTTTAATGTGCTGTTGGATTCTGTTTGCTAGTATTTTGTTGAGGATTTTTGCATCTATGTTCATCAGTGATATTGGCCTGTAGTTTTCTTTCTTTGTGACATCCTTGTCTGGTTTTGGTATCAAGGTGATGGTGGCCTCGTAGAATGAGTTTGGGAGTGTTCCTCCCTCTGCTATATTTTGGAAGAGTTTCAGAAGGATAGGTGTTAGCTCTTCTCTAAATGCTTGATAGAATTCGCCTGTGAAGCCATCTGGTCCTGGGCTTTTGTTTGTTGGAAGATTTTTTATCACAGTTTCAATTTCAGTGCTTGTGATTGGTCTGTTCATATTTTCTATTTCTTCCTGATTCAGTCTTGGCAGGTTGTGCATTTCTAAGAATTTGTCCATTTCTTCCAGGTTGTCCATTTTATTGGCATAGAGTTGCTTATAGTAATCTCTCATGATCTTTTGTATTTCTGCAGTGTCAGTTGTTACTTCTCCTTTTTCATTTCTAATTCTATTGATTTGAGTCTTCTCCCTTTTTTTCTTGATGAGTCTGGCTAATGGTTTATCAATTTTGTTTATCTTCTCAAAGAACCAGCTTTTAGTTTTATTGATCTTTGCTATCGTTTCCTTCATTTCTTTTTCATTTATTTCTGATCTGATTTTTATGATTTCTTTCCTTCTGCTAACTTTGGGATGTTTTTGTTCTTCTTTCTCTAATTGCTTTAGGTGCAAGGTTAGGTTGTTTATTCGAGATATTTCCTGTTTCTTAAGGTGGGATTGTATTGCTATAAACTTCCCTCTTAGAACTGCTTTTGCTGCATCCCATAGGTTTTGGGTCGTCGTGTCTCCATTGTCATTTGTTTCTAGGTATTTTTTAATTTCCTCTTTGATTTCTTCAGTGATCACTTCGTTATTAAGTAGTGTATTGTTTAGCCTCCATGTGTTTGTATGTTTTACAGCTCTTTTCCTGTAATTGATATCTAGTCTCATAGCACTGTGGTCGGAAAAGATACTTGATACAATTTCAATTTTCTTAAATTTACCAAGGCTTGATTTGTGACCCAAGATATGATCTATCCTGGAGAATGTTCCATGAGCACTTGAGAAAAATGTGTATTCTGTTGTTTTTGGATGGAATGTCCTATAAATATCAATTAAGTCCATCTTGTTTAATGTATCATTTAAAGCTTGTGTTTCCTTATTTATTTTCATTTTGGATGACCTGTCCATTGGTGAAAGTGGGGTGTTAAAGTCCCCTACTATGATTGTGTTACTGTCGATTTCTCCTTTTATGGCTGTTAATATTTCCCTTATGTATTGAGGTGCTCCTATGTTTGGTGCATAAATATTTACAATTGTTATATCTTCTTCTTGGATTGATCCCTTGATCATTATGTAGTGTCCTTCTTTGTCTCTTCTAGTAGTCTTTATTTTAAAGTCTATTTTGTCTGATATGAGAATTGCTACTCCAGCTTTCTTTTGGTTTCCATTTGCATGGAATATCTTTTTCCATCCCCTTACTTTCAGTCTGTATGTGTCTCTAGGTCTGAAGTGGGTCTCTTGTAGACAGCATATATATGGGTCTTGTTTTTGTATCCATTCAGCCAGTCTGTGTCTTTTGGTGGGAGCATTTAGTCCATTTACATTTAAGGTAATTATTGATATGTATGTTCCTATTCCCATTTTCTTAATTGTTTGGGGTTCGTTATTGTAGTTCTTTTCCTTCTGTTGTGTTTCTTGCCTAGAGAAGTTCCTTTAGCATTTGTTGTAAAGCTGGTTTGGTGGTGCTGAACTCTCTCAGCTTTTGCTTGTCTGTAAAGGTTTTAATTTCTCCATCAAATCTGAATGAGATCCTTGCTGGGTAGAGTAATCTTGGTTGCAGGTTTTTCTCCTTCATCACTTTAAGTATGTCCTGCCACTTCCTTCTGGCTTGTAGAGTTTCTGCTGAGAGATCAGCTGTTATCCTGATGGGGATTCCCTTGTGTGTTATTTGTTGTTTTTGCCTTGCTGCTTTTAATATGATTTCTTTGTGTTTAATTTTTGACAGTTTGATTAATATGTGTCTTGGTGTATTTCTCCTTGGATTTATTCTGTATGGGACTCTCTGTGCCTCCTGGACTTGATTAACTATTTCCTTTCCCATATTAGGGAAGTTTTCAACTATAATCTCTTCAAATATTTTCTCAGTCCCTTTCTTTTTCTCTTCTTCTTCTGGAACCCCTATAATTCGAATGTTGGTGCGTTTAATGTTGTCCCAGAGGTCTCTGAGACTGTCCTCTGTTCTTTTCATTCTTTTTTCTTTATTTTGCTGTGCAGCAGTTATTTCCACTATTTTATCTTCCACCTCACTTATCCGTTCTTCTGCCTCAGTTATTCTGCTATTGATCCCATCTAGAGTATTTCTTATTTCATTTATTGTGTTTTTAATCGATGCTTGATTCGTCTTTAGTTCTTCTAGGTCCTTGTTAACTGTTTCTTGCATTTTGTCTATTCTATTTCCAAGATTTTGGATCATCTTTACCATCATTATTCTGAATTCTTTTTCAGATAGACTGCCTATTACCTCTTCATTTGTTAGGTCTGGTGGGTTTTTATCTTGCTCCTTCTCCTGCTGTGTGTTTTTCTGTCTTCTCATTTTGCTTATGTTACTGTGTTTGGGGTCTCCTTTTTGCAGGCTGCAGGTTCGTAGTTCCCGTTGTTTTTGGTGTCTGTCCCCAGTGGCTAAGGTTGGTTTAGTGGGTTGTGTAGGCTTCTTGGTGGAGGGGACTACTGCCTGTGTTCTGGTGGATGAGGCTGGATCTTGTCTTTCTGGTGGGCAGGTCCACGCCTGGTGGTGTGTTTTGGGGTGTTTGCGGACTTTTTATGAATTGAGGCAGCCTCTCTGCTAATGGGTGGCGTTGTGTTCCTGTCTTGCTAGTTGTTTGGCATAGGGTGTCCAGCACTGTAGCTTGCTGGTCGTTGAGTGAAGCTGGGTGCTGGTGTTGAGATGGAGATCTCTGGAAGATTTTCGCCGTTTGATATTATGTGGAGCTGGGAGGTCTCTTGTGGACCAGTGTCCTGAAGTTCGCTCTCCCACCTCAGAGGCACAGCACTGACTCCTGGTTACTCAATTTGGGATGATTTGTTGTCTATTCATGTATTTCACAGATGCAGGGTACATGGAGTTGATTGTGGAGCTTTAATCCGCTGCTTCTGAGGCTGCTGGGAGAGGTTTCCCTTTCTCTTCTTTGTTCTCACAGCTCCTGGGTCTCAGCTTTGGATTTGGCCCCGCCTCTGCGTGTAGGTCGCCGGAGGGCGTCTGTTCTTCGCTCAGACAGGACAGGGTTAAAGGAGCAGCCTCTTCGGGGACTCTGGCTCACTCAGGCCGGGCGGGAGGGAGGGGCACGGAGTGCGGGGCGAGCCTGCAGCGGCAGAGGTCGGCGTGACGTTGCACCAGCCCGAGGCGTGCCGTGCGTTCTCCCAGGGAAGCCGCCCCTGGATCCCGGGACCCCGGCAGTGGCAGGCTGCACAGGCTCCCGGAAGGGCGGTGTGGACAGTGACCTGCGCTCGCACACAGGCTTCTTGGCGGCGGCAGCAGCAGCCCCAGCGTCCCACGCCCGTCTCTGGGCTCCGCGCTTTCAGCCGCGACTCGCGCCCGTCTCTGGAGCTCCTTTACGCGGCGCTCTTAATCCCCTCTCCTCGCGCACCAGGAAACCAAGAGGGAAGAAAAAGTCTCCTGCCTCTTTGGCAGCTCCAGAGTTTTCCCGGACTCCCTCCCGGCTAGCTGTGGCACATTAGCCCCCTTCAGGCTGAGTTCTCGCCGCCAGCCCCAGTCCTCTCCCTGCGCTCTGACCGAAGCCCGAGCCTCAGCTCCAGCGCCGTCCGCCCCGGCGGGGGAGCAGACAAGCCTCTCGGGCTGGTGAGTGCCGCTCGGCACCGCTCCTCTGTGCGGGAATCTCTCTGCTTTGCCCTACCCAGGTATGTGGGGAGTTTCTTGCCTTTTGGGAGGTCTGGGGTCTTCTGCCAGCGTTCAGTAGGTGTTCTGTAGGAGTTGTTCCACGTGTAGCTGTATTTCTGGTGTATCTGTGGGGAGGAAGGTGATCTCCGCGTCTTACTCTTCCGCCATCTTACCCGGAAGTGTCACATTTAAACTTTTAAGAGGGAAAAAAAAAGTCTATAAATGTTAGACGACTATATAAGAAAGTATTCACTGCTGGGTTGTTTTAAGATGCATTCTCTATCCAGAACCTTGTATTAAACCTTGAAAACAGCACAGTGGCATTTCTTAGCTGAAACCAGTGAAATGCGTCTAGCCATAATCATATTTTCTCAGTCGGCACAAAATCATGAATCACCCGTTTCTCTAAGGACATAATTAGTTTCAATGCAAGAGACTTTAATTTCCCCCCCTATTTATCTTATGGTAATAAAAACCATTTACTTACCATGGATGCCAAAGAATAGATTAAGCAGATCAAAAACAGTATAAGATTAACATGTGCAATTTACTTGGCAGATGGAGGTATTTTATCATTTTACCAAGTTGTTCTCTCTCTGGAGGGAAGCTGTGTGTTGATACTTCACAACCGAGACCAAGCTGGGGCCAGTCAGACGTCAGTGTTAGGGGAGGTGAAGACTGATCATCGCTGTGGACCAGGGAATGCTCTCCTTGCATCACCAAAGAAGAAAGATAAGAAAGGATCTTTCCTTACACTCTCTAAATTTAACAAAGTTGTAAGTGTGCTTGCTTTGGCAGCATATATAATAAAACTGGAACAATACAGAGAATAGCATGATCCCTGCACAAGGATGACACACAAATTCATAAAGCATTCCTTATTTAAAATTTAAAAAAAGTTTATTTTTTTTGTTTGTTTTTTGTTTTTTTGCGGTACACGGGCCTCTCACTGCTGTGGTCTCTCCCGTTGCAGAGCACAGGCTCCGGACACACAGGCTCAGTGGCCATGGTTCACGGGCCCAGCTGCTCCGCGGCATGTGGGATCTTCCTGGACCGGGGCACGAACCCATGTCCCCTGCATTGGCAGGCAGACTCTCAACCACTGTGTCACCAGGGAAGCCCCCCAAAAAAGTTTTTAAGTATACTGCTGTAGTAAAAAGAACCACACACACATACAAACACACATAAACACACACACAATAAAACAATATTATAGGTGACAAAAATAGGAGGGTGGAGTCTATAGATACTATCTATACTTCTTAAATTAAGACATAAGTGTACTTATTATTCATAGGTGTGACATATGAATAATAATGACAACTAAAAATGTACTATAAATCCTCAAAATTACTGGAAGGCAAACACACATATACCTCAAATATCAAAAAGAAAAGAAAAGAGAGAAAGAAAGAGAAAGAGTGAGAGAAAGGAAAAGAAAGGGGAAAACAAAGCAAAGAAAGGAAAGGCAATTTTTAGAGCAAATGATGGAAATAAAGAGTATATTGAAAACAAATAAAAATCTCAAAAGTAAAGCTAGTAACATGTAAAATATAAAATGTCATGTTTGATTAGTACATTTGGATGACATGACACTAATAAATGTAGAATAAATGTAAATAAAATGTAAATAAAAAAGAAACTAATGAAATCAGATTAGGCAAAGAGTGACCAAGCAAATGTTAACAAACAGAAAGCTAGGAGTCACAGTAATAATATCAGACAAAGATAAAGTTAAAGCAAAAAATGATAAACTAACACAAAAAGGATACCAAATATTAATACATGGTCTCACCCACAGTGATAATGCAACTGTATTTTATGCAGTAAATAACAAAGGAAAACAACATAAAGCATAAATCTAGAAACTTCTAAAATAAATCAACAAAAACCAGAAGTAGTATGAGACCAACTCATCCTTATGATATCATGACTGATCAAGTGGATAAAATTTCTCAATTAATTAAGGAGGTAGAGTCATGGTTCTGAAGCCTGAGTTACCCTCAGCCCAGGTGAGTTTGTTCAAACACAAATCACTGGGCTCCACCCGAGTGGTTCTGCTTCATTTGGTCTGGGTGGGCTCTTGTATCGTGTTCAGATGGAAATTCAGGAAGCTGCAAGGTTTACGCGTGTGGTTCCAGCACCCAGATCTTTGACAGAGAGCCCAAGGGACTCTCAGCAGAGCCTTGAGCTGACTGCAGCCCCAGCATGAAAGCCGCCAGCAGTGGGGTTCAGAGAAGGGATATGATTCCCTTAAGTCTGCACATGAGGACAGAGGGGGAATTTTGCCCCCAAAGTCTCTGTTTCCAAAATGCAGGCACATTTTGTTACCTCTGGGAGAGAACGGGGTAGAATTTCTCATCCTCTATGGGTCTGTCCATCTTGGTATTACCTCTCCTTAGCTTCTGAGGTGGTAAAATTTTCCTCAAAAGCTGCTGTCTATTTCTGCCCCCATTAAAAAAAAAAACAAAAAACTCTGTGTTTGGCCACATGCCAAGTCCTTTACACACATTCCTTTATTGTGTGATCATGTGAGGCACACCTTCCATGACCCCCATGTTATGGGTTGGGTATCCGAGGTCAGCAAGTTCACCTACCTTGACATGGGGCACATGGAGGAGGGGCTCAAACCCCCATCCACTTTGACCCAACATAATAGCCACACGACACTCCTCACTGCCCCCTTCTTGTCTGCTAACTCTCTTTCCTTTGCATTTGTCTCTTTCTCCCAGCAAAGAAGGGTAGGACTTCTAGTGGTTAGTGGTTAGTGTTTTATTTATTGTTATTTTTTATTTTTCCCCAGGTTCTTTCCCAGGAAGTAGTCAAGTTTATACAAGTCTCAAAGCCACCTCCCATGGCGAACTTCCACCCTCTGCTGAAACTGCTCCTTCCTCTTGATGTTTTGGTTTGGACGGAAGGTGGAGGCTGTCATCAGAGAATAGCCAGTTGCTAGTAGCCCCAAAGGCCCACAGGCTGGTCTGTCCTCACATGGCCTACCAGCCTGTGCTCAAAGCTGAGTGCAATTCTCAGCTTTGAAAGTCTCCAAAAATGGCAGCATCCTTGGCCAGAGACAAGGCTCACTAGTTCTGCGTAATTCTGTAGCTTAGAAATCATCATCTTTAAGGTGCATTTGAACTTTCATGTTGGTTTGATAACTTAACTTCCAGAGTTTTGAAGATGCCTTGTTCTCATCTTTGCCTTTCCTGTGGATCAGAAGGCAACTGCAGGAGGAGTGTATCAGACCAAGAAATCTAACCCAGACCCTGGTTTCAGCACCATGGGAGCAGACCATCGGGGGTGGTCTCCAGGAGCCCTCCCTTGCTAGACATTTGGATAGTTCACCAATGCCTTCTGGGAATGCAATGCTGCATTCCACCCTGAAGTCTGGAAAACTCTAGACCTTAAGGAGATGGTCATGTTCCAAATATTGAGATAGCAAAACAAACAGGACTGAAGAGCCTCAGGGAACTCCCATAATTTCCAACTGTTTCCAAAATGTGTTCAGTTGAGCAAAACCCCAAACGTATTGTGTAAGGTCCATTTCGCATTAAATCCACATGTCAAACTGAAAGAAACCATCTCCATATGAATCTGATTCATTCACGCTTAACTAATACAAAGCTTGGCAAGGAGCAAATTGATGGTCAAGAGGCCCCTTTCAGTGGCCTGAGGACGTCCCCCCTTGCTCCAGGTTGTCTACCCAAGAAGGGAAAAGAGGAAAGTGAATGTTAGACTCCTCACTTGACTCAACATCTTCCACTGGCAAGGCTCTTTCCCCTTCTTATCAGCAATAAAGCACCAATAATGAGAAGACACTGTCCTTGAGTAGGACGGGCGTTGTTGGGTCAAGAAAGGCCCCCGGGCCCATCCACCACACCCTTAAAAAGGGGCTCTCAGACTTGCCTCGCCTCCAACACCATCCTGGGTGAGGGTCATTAATTTTTCTCCCCTACATACCTGAGCAGCCAACTGCGTGGCCTTCCTGAGTCCACCGGCTCCCCATGATCCTTTTGTTTCTGAATGATATTGTTAGTCGTGTGGCTGCTCTGTTCAGGAACTTTTGGCCTCACTCTCACCTACAAGCCTTATGGGCTCAGAGGCACTTTGCATTAAAGATCTTTCTCCCACCCCAGCTGAGCAGCCAGCTATTCTGGCCTTTTTGAAAACCTGCTCTTTCATTCCTCTTCCCAGTCTCTTCTTCCCTCACTGCTCTGTTTAAAACTCTGTTCTTTAAAGATCTACTTAAATAATACCTCCTCTATCCAGTTTTTTTTAACTTGTTGTTTTAAATAAAATTAGATTTACAGGAAAGATGCAAAAATAGTATGGAGTGTCCCTGAACAATTTCCCCAACCTCCCCTCTCGCCAGCAATCTTACATAACCATAGTGCAAGTATCAAAACCAAGAAATTCACATGGGTTCAATACCATCAAATACTCTAAGACCTAGTCAATAAATATTTTTTGAGTGACTATATGCACAGGATGGTTGTGGAAAGGACAGAGAGTCACCAGGGAATTAGGGACAAGATGTGTTTCTGGAATCCTTGTTTACTTAGGAAAATTAACTCCCAGAACACTTTGATCCTCGGTGGTCACTGTTCAGTCCCAAACTTCTGGTGCTTCACACAGCTAGTCTCACACACACACCCCATCCTCCTGCTCTCTACCCTCTATCTAAGTGATGTCAGCTCTGGAGACAGCGTCAAGGAGCCTCCAGGAGAAGTAGAACCATATCAGCCGAGGATAGAAAGAATCCTCAGGGGCCCAAAGTGATGACAGTTTTGCTTTACATTGATATCAAAATCAAGCTGAAAAACAGACCACAAAGGAATGTGCATGCTTATAAACTAAGAAAAGTCTACTTTGTCTAAACTCTGATGAAATCAGAGCCACTAAAAGGCTTTGGTCCCTGAAGTCACGAAACTTTCAAATGTTCTGTTCGTTCAAAAATGGTCTTCCAGTCATTAACAGGAAACACACTATCCTAGTCTGAGACCCACAGATACTCCAAAACTAGCCACACCCCTGAGTCTTCACGTGAGGTGGACTGTTTAGGTGTGCTAGGGTGGCCACCCCATGGTGGAGGCCACTGATGGAATTTAATAATGTCATAAGAAAAGCTTACATAATCACAAACTAAAAATTACTACTTACAAAATAATAGCTCAAACCTCTAAAACATACAAGTACTAATTTCATTTTCCTCCAGATTTACTTCCTGAAAAGGTGTGTTTCTTGTATTTATGTATATTTGTAATACAGATTATGCATAGCTCAAGTGAGACATACCGCGTTGAACAAGTATGGGCTTGTGGAGACCGTGGCCTCTGCCCTGGCGGTGCTGGGAACATCCCATAACTTTGCTGGTGATTATGGTGTGACTGTGGCCTCTGATCAATATCCATGATCAGGCTGAGGGTGTTTCTCTCTGGCTTCTGAGACAGTAATGGATTCAAAAATGTTGCCTCTCCCTCTCTTTCCTGAAAGAAATGCTATTTGATAAGAGTATTTTTCTTTTATTTTTATTTTTATTTTTTTTAAATTTTTTTTTGCGGTATGCGGGCCTCTCACTGTTGTGGCCTCTCCCGCTGCGGAGCACAGGCTCCGGATGCGCAGGCCCAGCGGCCATGGCTCACGGGCCCAGCCGCTCCGCGGCACATGGGATCCTCCCAGACCGGGGCACGAACCCGTATCCCCTGCATCGGCAGGCGGACTCTCAACCACTGCGCCACCAGGGAGGCCCCTATTTTTCTTTTATTATAGTGTTAGATGTACTAGAATTTGATTTATTATCTTTGCTTTTCTATTCATCTGTGAAATTGCCTTCTACCTTCCTTTTTTTTTTTTTAGATTAGCTTGTTCAGATTTCACTACCTGTTCATTTGTATTGTCTTAATATGTATTGTTCTGAGGCAGTTTATTATATTAAAAAAGTATCTATGCCTTAAATTTAGGTAAAACTTTTCTATAAAATCATCAGGGCATGAAGCCTTTTGAAAAGATGGAGTTGACAGACTTTCTAGTTTCTATTATGGTGGCTGGTCTACTAACTGTTTCACCTCTTCTTGGCAAATGTTGGTAATTTATGGAAAAATCATCAAATGCATCTATATTTTTTAATGCTTTGGATGAAATTTATGCAGAATATACTCTTAAAGAAAAAGCTTTACATCTGTCTGAACATTTCTTTTCTCCTTCACAGCATTGCAGGTTGTGGCTCTTTGTGTTTTTCTTGAAGGGATGTGCATGAGATTGATTTACTTATTGGTCTTTTCCTGGAAGCAACACTTGGTTTTATTTATCAGTTCTATAGATTGCTTATCTGGGCATTTTTGTTTGATTTTAAATTTGTTAGTGACTACATTGATGTTTGTAAATGCTTTTCTCTAACTTCCTTTGGTTGTACATTCTTTAATCCTTGAGTAATTTCTAGTGAATATATTTCCAAATATTTTTACTTGTTAATTAAAACATTTATGACCATGGTTTTCTTCTGCTATAATTTTGGACCAATATACATTGTCCTCCTTGTCCTGGACTTCTAAAAAGTCCATAATTTTAGTTTTTTTTTTCCAGTTTGATCTAAGGACTATTTTTGAATTAATAATTATTATTTTTAATTTCAGATGATTAGATTGGTAGTAGCAAAAGGGGATGGGGGAAGTGTTATTTTAGTTTCCACTTGTGTTAAGGTTCTGTTTATCTGGTTTCTATTTATTGCTTTTGTTTCTCTGTTATTCTGCTTCTCTGGTTATTCTCCAGTAAACAATAGGAGATAGAATATGATTTATATATGATATAGTATAAGGAATTGGCTCACAGGACACTGGGAAGTCCCATGACCTTCAGACCAGGAAAGCAGGTAACAAAATTCCAGCCTGAGTCCATCTGAAAGGAGTTTGTTAAACACCGTGCCTTGATTGTGTTTTTATGAGATTCTCCTTATATTTCTAACAGTCATTGCCACAGATGTTCACTGACACTCTTGCACATACATATACATAAACATTCATGAACATTCCAGTTTCTTGGTGGATTTTACCTTTGACTTTAAATGATGCCTCATGAGGTTTCAGTATTGATGTTGCTGCTTTCTTTTTGTAGTATAGTACGTTCTTGTTCCATCATTTTATTTTCTTTATTAAATTTCCAATCTGTTTCTTTTAAAAATAGTAGAGCATCTATGAGTGTGGCCTCCAAAGTCCACTCATTCGATTCCCTGGCTCCACCCCCACCAATTACTTATCTAACTATCTCTCTGTCTCCTTGTTGAGATACAGCATATGGTAAAGGGTTTGAAAGTGCCTGACAAGCAGTAAGAACCCAACGGATGTTTATCTATGGGTAATTTTTATTACTACCATTTTATTTTCTATTATAAATAGCAAAACATTTATCTTATAAATAGTGAAGCATTAGAATTTAGTTTTTTAAATCCAATCTGAGGACTATATATTTTAACAGGGTGAGTTAAAATCCATCCAAATTAATTTCCACCATCAACAGTGGGGGTTTTATACCTCTGCTTTCTTTTACATTTTCTGTTCTCTCTGATTTCTTACTATTTCATTACTTTCCCTTCCTTGACTTTAGCTGGATCCTGACTCAGTTGTGAAAGGGGTGTGATTCTGGAAATGTATCCACTTCAATGGGGTTATCCAATTTTGTAGCAGACTATTGTTCATAGTGTTCTCTTATACTTCTTTTTGTTTCTGTAAAATCTGTTGTAATGTGTCCTCTTTCATTTCTGATTCTTTTCTCTTTTATTTTTTCTCAGGCTAGCTAAAGATTTGTCAACTTTTTTGATATTTTCAGAGAATCAATGCCTGGTTTCATTGTTTTTCTGAATTGATTTTCCAGTCTTTATTTTGTTTATCTCTGCTCTAATAGTTATTATGGGTTCCTTTTGCTATCTTTTGGTTTAGTTTTGCTCTTCCTTTTCTAGTTTCTTAAGGTATAAAATTTGGTTGTTTATTTGAGACATTTCTTCTTTTTTAATGTAAGCATTTGCAGTTATAAATTTTCCTCTTAGGACTGCTTTCACTGTATTCTATAAGTTTCGGTATGTTGTGTTTTCATTTGCATTTGTCTCAACATATTTTTAATTTCTCTAGTGAATTGCCTTTTGAACCCTTGGTCTTTTAAGATTGTGGTGTTTAATTTTCACATATTTGTGGATTTTTTCTGTTTTCTAGGTCCATTCTACTGTGATCAGAAAAGATATGGTATATGATTTCAGTCTTTTTTTTTTTTTTTTTTTTTTTTTTTTTTTTTTTTTTTTGCTGTACGCGGGCCTCTCACTGCTGTGGCCTCTCCCGTTGCGGAGCACAGGCTCCGGACACACAGGCTCCGCGGCCATGGCTTGCGGGCCCAGCCGCTCCGCGGCATGTGGGATCTTCCGGGATCGGGGCACGAACCCGTGTCCCCTGCATCGGCAGGCGGACTCTCAACCACTGCGCCACCAGGGAAGCCCTCAGTCTTTTTAAGTTTATTGAGACTTGTTTTGGGGCCTAAGATATGGTCTATATTGTAGAGTGTTCCATGTGCACTTGAGGAAAATATGTATTTTGATGTTGTTGGGGGGACTGTTCTTTATGTCTGTTAGGTCCAATTGACTTAGAGTGTTGCTCAACTTCTCTTTAGGCAAACTTGGAGAAATTGCAGGTTCAATTCCAGACCACTGCAATAAAGTGAATATCAATATAAAGGGAGTCACAGGAATTTTTTTGTTTCCCGATGCATATAAAAGTTTTGTTTACACTACACTGTAATCTAAGTGTGCAATAGCATTATGTCTAAAAAACAATGTACATGCCTTAATTTAAAAATACTTTATTGCTAAAAAATTATAACCATCATCTGACAATGGAGAGTTGTCACAAACCTACAAGGACCTGGAGCTTTCTGATCCGCTATCCTGCTAATGGCAATCTGAGATAATTATTTCTTAAAAATGTAAAATCTACATTTCGTAAGTTGTTCAATTACTCTTATCAGGTATACTTGAGGCCTACATAAAATTTTAAGCTGAAGAAACTTTTTCCAAATATTGCAGCACAAAGATTTCTAACCTGGAGAGAACCCTGCTTCACTACAACAGTCAAGATTCTGACATCCCAAAGGACAAAATAATCAAGATTCTCAAGAATACTTATTTTTATCGAGGCCAATATGTAGGATTTGTCTGGTTCAGATACATAATTGATGGAGATATTTCTCTTAGACCTTGAATAAGTTTTTTGTTGAGCTGGGCAGACTTCTCAGCAAACATAGTGTTCTCAATACTCCTGAGTACTTTAAAATTTCCAGTGATTTCTGTTTCTCAGAAAACTTGTTGCTTTTAGTAATATCTCAAAGGATGTCAACAGAAATCTATTTCAATGTTACAGTGTTACAGTGGGTCTGTTTTAGCCTTTACATTCTTATTTCTGGAAGACAGCTCTTTCAAATGTTTCATCTCTCTCTTTACTCATATAGAACTTTGTAAGAGATCCAGTTTATTAGCTCACCCAGAAAAAGCCAGGCATATCCTAGTCAGACTGCCTGAGAGTGACTGGCTTTGTCTTCTGCTCAGTAAATGCTTCACAGCTCTCTCCCTACTGCAGCTCCTCGCACAGTTGTGATAAGAATTAGGAGTGGAGTGTGCCTCTCTCTACCTGCTTATCTCTCTGCCTAATAAAACACTGGCTGGGGCCATAGCACTAACTACAGTGTTTGTTCACTATCTTTAAGTGGTTCCTCTAGAAGTTAAGGAGTGACTCCAGGAAACACCAGTGGGGGAGTAGGAAATTGAACCAGGGGAGGGGAGGAAGTCAACAAAAGGTGTCTTATTGAGCAGTTCACTTCAGAGAGCAGCTGGAGCTCAGTCCCCAGGGCCATCTGAGAGAGCAGGTAGGACACATCCCAGAGTTGTCCTACCTAGGAAACAAGGAAGGTGGGGTGTTTGTCCACCCACTTCTCTCAGTCACTGACTGAGGGCTTCTCCTGAGGGATACTAACTCCCCAGCATTTCTGGTCCCTCCATGGGTGGAGAGCAGGCTTAGACAATTAGAAGTGGCCCGCTGGCCAAGGCTCTCAAGCACCTGCAGTTGGCATTCTTAGCATCTGGTCTGCGCAATGTAGAAGGATGAGGATGGGAGGACATGCATGGGTACCAACCACATCTGCTACACTCCCTCTGTACTTCCTTCTACTCGTGGGAAAAAATAGAAAGATTCCAGCCTTCCTTAGCAATTCTCCAGACATGTGCTCTGAGTAGGCCTAGGAAAAAAGGAAATCATGATTTTGACAATTAAATCTTCCAGTATGTGACCTTTTCTGTAAGCCGAAAGCATTTCCAAGAGAATAGAGTACTATTCATATAGAAAGGTCCATTTTCCCCTGACTTTAAGGTGTGGCTCTGTATACAAATGCATTAACTCACTGTTAACATAAAATAAAAGTCTCAGAATATTAGCATTTTCTATGATGTAATCAACATAAACTAAGCATGCTGATATTGCTGAAGCAGCAACAACCAGAGGAGGGATCTTCCTATAACAAAAATATTTATTTTCTGCCAACTGCTTTAAAAATATATATATATATATATATTTGAGATGTCCTTGAGATGAACTCTACTGACTACCTTTAGTACATTCTCATGGAGAAAAATGTTTTTACAGAACACGACTACATCTATTCAGGAAATATTTATCAAGGACCTAAAGTGTGCCAGATACTGTGCCTGGCACAGTAGATAAGTGATAAAAGCCCACAAGCCTTGTCCCCAAGGATCCCACACCTTAGGAGGCAAGAGCAAGGCAAGGAGAGGAGATGGATCAGCAGAGGAAGGTCACAGAGAGGAATGGTCGTGAATGTGGACCCTGGAGTCAGACTGTCTCAGCTCAAACCCTGCTTCTGACCGTCACTGACTGTTTGTCCTGAGACAATTATGGAGCTCCTAATCTTCAGCTGTGCTCATTTCTGATGCGGTAATAACACTACCCACAAGTTACGGGGGCATGAAGACTAAAGGAATTTAGCATAATGCCAGCCACTCAGTGCACAGTAAATGTCAGCTGTTGTTAGTACAGAAAAAGAACTGGATTAATAATCAATTGCCACAGAACAAATTACCATAAATTTATAAGCTTAAAGCAAGACACACTTATTATCTTTCAGTGTTTGTGGGTCAGAAGTCCAGGCACAGCTTAACTGTGTCCCGTACTTCAGGATCTCTCACAGGCTTCAATCAAGGTGTCAGCTGGGGCTGGGGTTCCACCCGAAGACTCAGCTGGGGAAGGGTCTTGTGGGGTTGTTCCTGGAGGGCTGGAGCAAGGGCCTCAGCTCCTCACTGGCTATTGTCTGGAGGCCACCCTCATCCCTTGCCGTGTCTCCCCAGCATGGCAGCTGCTTCATCAAAGGGACAATGAGGAGGGTTTGCCAGCAAGAGATGAGCCACAGTTATGAGTGATCTACTCACAGAAGGTACCTCCATCACTGTTGTCACATTTTATTGGTTGGAAGCAAGTCACAGGTCTCACCCAGACTCAAAAGGAGGCGATTCCTAAAGAGTCTGAACACCAGGAGGTGGAGATAATTGGGGGCATGTTAGGGTCTCCTGCCACAAATGTGTTTTAAATATAAAACGGTGTAAATTGTCTGCTTCAAAGAGATGGGATTAATTAGTAAAGGATATCAAGGAAGCTTCTTCAGAGAGCAGCTGCTAAACTGAGACCAGAAATGTAGGGATTTTCCAGGAGGACCAAGAGCCAAGGGCATCCCGGGAAGAGAAACGTCCTTTACAAGGGCAAGCAGTGGCAAGACCATGTATTCTCATCCTGCGGGCCACATGGTGGGGTGGAGAAGTGGGCAAGGAAGGGCATTATATTTCACCGAAGTACCTTCTACCTCCCCCTCTGCATCCACGCCACCCCTCTCCCCTGCTCTGTGCCCTGGGAGGCTGACCATCACAGTTCTGCCCCATGGCTCCAACTGGGTTCAAACAATGGTAAACATTCCAGGAGGTGAGAGGGCAGGAGGAGAGAGAGATTGGGATGCTTCTGTTCTCTGGACGCCTCTGTGAGTTTGCTTTGACCTGTGAGATCCTTGGACAAAGAGTAAGACCCTCGGGCTTCCCTGGTGGCACAATGGTTGAGAGTCCGCCTGCCAAAGCAGGGGACACGGGTTCGTGGCCCGGTCCGGGAAGATCCCACATGCCGCGGATCAGCTGGGCCCGTGAGCCATGGCTGCTGAGTCTGCGCGTCCAGAGCCTGTGCTCCGCGACGGGAGAGGCCACAGCAGTGAGAGGCCCGCGTACCGCAAAAAAAAAAAAAAAAAAAGAGTAAGACCCTCACCGCTGGCTGTGTCTCCAGATTCCATGACAAGCCCTCCCCTCATCTCTTTCAGGCCTGGGGGTGATGACAGCTTCCTTTGTTTCTAGATTAGGGACACATTTCTTGTGGCTTTCTTACCCATTGCCCACAATTCTGCAAATGTTCCCTTTATTAAAATGTCTTCAGATTATCCACTTTGGTTGTGGTCTCTGTTTTCTGCTAGGGTTAGGCTCACCCTAGACTTGCTGTGTTCCTGATGAGGGATGCTGAGGCCCATAAGTGAGGCAAGGGGACAGTGAGGAGATGGTGGAGCACAGGCATGTGTGGAGTATTATCCCAAGGACCTAGCATCTTCTGGGAAGAGAAGAGGATTCAGATGGCTTCCTGGTCTGTGCTTGGCCTTCAGGGAATGGCTGTGCCCGTCACCCAGGGGAAAAGTTCAGAGGAAGAGTGGGTTTAACAAGTAGATGATGAAGATTTGGATCTGACATGCAGAATCAGAGGGTCACGTGGAGCAGAGAGCAATGCGCATGAGACATGGGACATAGGAGTTTGTAACCAAGAGGGTGTTCTGAACTAGAGACCCAATACAGGAGGCATCAGTTTGAAGTTTGTGTTTAAAAATGTGGGAGAGGAAGAGGTTGTCTAAGGAGAGGGTGTGGAGTGAGAGCAGCAGACACCTGAGAAATAATTTAGGGGGAATAAAGACCTAATAGATCTATAAGAACACCTGAATATTTTACCATTTTCATAATACAAATCTTTTCCCATTTTTGATTTATTCCACAAATATTTTTGACCAACTGCTATATGACAGGCATTGTTCTAGATGCATGTGGTCCATCAGTCATCAAGAAAGGCACTAGCATCTTGCCTCACGGGGCTGCGTTCTGGCAGGGGAGGAGGAAAGTAAAAATGAGCCCTAATGAGTCAATGTTATAGTAGCTTAGAAGGTGATGACAATACAAAGGAAAAAGTGTGTGGGGGGCGGGCCTTGGAGAAGGAGTCTCCAAGGAAGCCAGGTGGCCGGTCTTGATATCAGGATGGAAACTGCTCCAGGCAGAGGGAAGACAGGGACTCTAAGAGAGGAGCAAGCCTGGCATGGCCAAGAGCCTGCAAGAAGGTCAAGGTGGAGAGTGAGCTGGACAGAGGAGGAGAGATGATGTCAGAGATGTAACAGGAGACAGAAGTCATGGAGAGATACCGGACGACAGAGGGGAGCCCTGGTGGGGGCACTGGGAGGAGCGGGAGCCACTGTGGGGAAGGGGGGATCACCGTGAAGAGGGGGTGTCACCGTGGGGAGGGGTGTCACTGTGAGAAAGTGGGAGCCACTCTTAGGAGGGGGGGCACCGTGAGGAGGGGAGAGGCACTGTGGGGGGAGTCACCGTAAGGAGGGGGGAGCCACTGTGAGAAGGGGGGAGCCACCATGGAGGGGTCACCGTGAGAAGGGGGGGTCACTGTGAGGAAGGGGGTGTCACTGTTAGTAGGGGGGCACCGTGAGAAGGGAGGAGGCACCATGAGGAGGGGGGTCACTGTGAGTTGCCAATGTGAAGACTGGCGACCCCTTGATGGTTTGAACAAGATAGTGATGCGAGCTGACTTCCATTTTAACAGGACCACTTTGCCCCTGGTGGGGTGTCTGGAGGAGCTGGGGGTAGAAGCAGGGGGATTCCTCAGAAAGCCTTGCCCAAGGGACACGGTGGTGAATGTGACCACCTGGTAACAACAAGAGGGTGAGAGTGCATGGGTTATGTGCACATTTTGAAGATAGAACCAATAGGGAAAAAAACAGAATATTTCCTAGGAGTCAGTGATTCAGAGGAGGATCATCAGTGGATTCTAAAATCAGTGGTGAAACTTGATGAGAGACAGGATATTTACAAAGTCTTCAGGTATCTTCTCACAAGAGATTTATTAATTGCACAAATAGGGGAAGCCTGGCAGGCGCCATATTCACCAGGGGATCAGCGTTGACGTCACCAGTCGTGAGACAGATGGACATTGTGTGCCTGAACGGTATGAAGCACCTTGGAGAACACAGCTTTCATTTGGAGCCTTGCCCACAATGTAACATCAGGCAACCCCAAATTCGAGTGTATTCTGCAAGATACTTGGCCTGTACTCAAAAAGGAAAAGAAAAAAGTAAACACAACAATGGAGGAACTGCTTCTGACTTTAAAACACTGAAATTCATTGATAAGATTGTGAGCCACTCTTTTTTCCTTTTGCCATAGAGGACATTATTGGGTCAACTGACAAAATTTAAATTAGGTCTTTAGATTACAAACAATATTACACCACTATAATTTCCTGATTTTAATACTAGTCCTGGGTTAAGTAAGAGAATGTACTTGTATGCTCTGAAGTAACTAACAATAAAAAGAGTTAGATGTCGTATCTTACTTACTTACATACTTACTTACTTACTCCCAAATGACCAGAATAAACACTAAAATACATAGAATGATAATGCAAATGTGGGAAAATGTGAACTTTGGGGGAATCTGGGTGAAAGATACACAAGAAGTCCTCATATTATCCTTGCAACTTTTCCGTAAGTCTAAAATTATTTCAAATGATAAAAGCTTATTTTGTTCATAAAAACACTTTCCAGAAATTTTGGGAATTTCCAGAGTTCTTCAATTCTCTCAACAATTGCTGCTTATGATTAAATTCTAATAGATGTTACATTAAAGGCATATTTAAATCCCTAAAATAAGATAACCAGAAAGAGAGATCCATTACTTAATATATGCTTTCCTGAGAATTTATAAATCTTTTCATTTACGTTAGGCAGTGGTTCTTTTTTCCTTGCTCTGTCTTTGAGCAGTGGGACTATTCATCTTGTCTTCATATAAAATTAACCCCAGCCTGACACCCCACAGGTACCAGATCCCCTTCCTCTTCTACTCAAGGAAACCTCTGACTTCTTGCTGGGTTCTCAGTGTTCCAGGGAACCCAGTGTGAAAAGTTTTCCACCGGAGAATCTGGGATGAAAATGCTTCTGAAAAGGGAATGTTCCTGTTCTCCTTAAACCCCAAAGGCAACATGCATTTCATACCTTCATTTTGCTTAAATCAAACTCTTTACCACTTCTTTTGACTGTAAAACTATTGGGAACCAGGATTCTCAGCTGTGCCACAACCTTTAGACCATTTTTAATTTTTGTTGCTCTACACATTAAGAGGAATTGTTCTAGAAGATGCACACACACGAGAGAAAACTCATATTTCAGACCATATGGAAATAATAAAACTATGTGTCAGCAGCTCTAGGAAGATGTCAGCAAATTTTGAAATTTAAAGGGTGAGAGATGGCTTATCTCTGGAGACATGGCTTGTGCCTGGGGGTTGGGCAGCTTCCTCCCCAGAGCTCACTAGATCATTGTCTCTGACTTCCAGTGATCGTGGTAGGAGAAACAGCAATCAGGATTCAGACATCCCAGCTGGGGAAAAGCACCCTGTGGGGCCCTGTTCAGCCCCAGTGTCCTTGGCATCATTTCTCATCTGCATAGTGCAGTGATCAGACCGGACACTTTTACTTCACTTTAGGCATCTTTCAGCTCCAGGCATCGGAGACCAACTCAACTGCCTTGAACAAAGGGATTTCTGGGTAAACAGCAGTGGTGGTGCCATAGTCCTTGAATCTCTCCCCATCCCCCCATTAAAACAGGCAGGGAAGACCCCTATAAGCCCCACACATAAGCAGATGAAGACACACAGCCAAGAGGCACAACTCCTGGATGCTATCACCATGGGATGGTGGGTGGGGTACACAAAAGGAAGCAACAAGATATCTGATAGTGGAACCCCACAGTTCCCAACAGGGGCACTGGCGGAGAGGCCCCCCCCCCACAGTGGGATGGGCTATCACTGACAATGTGTAGGATTGTTGTACACAGTGATGATTAAGAGCAGACAGATTTTAGTCACTGATACTATCATTTTCATATTCCCTGTAGATGATGTACTCCCTGCCCCAGCCTCTCAGAGTTGGTCACTAACATCACAAAAAGAGACAACCAGACCTCAGGGCCTCCTGATGGGCGATAACCACATCACCTACAATCCTGCCAGAGGCACGGAACCTGACTTCAGTCCAATTTACGGGAAATACCCAGGACCGCGGGGCAGCTTGAACTGTGCAGGAGAGTGCCACCAGCACAACGCATGCAGCAGACCAAATGGCAAGGCTTTGCTTGTTTCGTGACAATTGTAAGGAAAAGAAAGGAATGAAAGGCAATTGACACACCAAAAGAGCCTAAAGTAACAAAGCAAATTTAAAAGTATGGATGATAATAAACTATAGTATCCAGGGGTGGACATTTTGTTTTAAAACTACAAGGAAATACAGGAGATGATTACTATCACATTAGGGAGAGTGGTTACATTTAGGGGAGAGAATGTGATTAGATTCTACAGGCTTCTGAGGTGACTGGCAAAGTCCCATTTCCTGGCCTGGGTGATCACATCTGTGTTTGCCTTACAGTGCTCATTAAGCTATGTATTGTGTCCATGTCCCATTTTATAATAAATTATTTTATTAGTGGCTTGAACAATAGAGGGAATAGTTGGCTGGCTAATGGTCAGATGCCACTAACTGGAAGCCCAGTGTACAAAGCTCTAGAAGGAGCTTTGTCTAGCAGCTCTTACCTTGTCACCAGGAGACTGGTTTTCTTTGTCTCTTGGCTCTGTGCTCCATGGTTTGAGTAAGGCTCTTGCCTCATAGTAGTAAAATGACTGCAGCTACCCCAGCCCTAATCTCTTCACCCCACCCTATCCACACGGGGAAAAAAATATTTCTTCTAGGAGCTCCAGAAGAGCAATGGAATCACTCTCACTGGTCCAGACAAGGTCACATTCCCATTCCTAAACCAATCATTGGCTAAACCCACCCAATCCCAAGGTGATCAATAATTGATTCTGAGCTTGGCAGAGAGAAATAGCCACATAGCTGGTAGGAGACAAGAGTATGGGGGCTGGGAAAGCACTCCAAAATGATGTCTACTATACACTCCAGACCTAAAGGTTCTCTTGATTTAACCCACTGGGTAGCAGGACCAGAGGTGAAGATGGAGATAAGTTGAGAGGAGATGAAGACAATGGCTTCATGAGATGAGTGGTCTTCAGAGAGTGGCCCCAGGAGAAAAAGCTATCCAGGTGGACCCGAGCTCTCCCCCGTCCTGAGGCTCCCCCTACACGAGGACCCCACACGTGTGCACTGTGTGTTGGTACCTGCCACCATGCGCCAGATGCTGGACTAGGAGTGTTACATGCATGTTGCTTCTTCAAACACTCCTGCTCCCACCATGAGAGATTCCAGCATTGCCCTTAGAGAAGGGACATGAGGGCACCGACAGATGGACTGATTGGCCCCAGCTCTGCAGCTGGTACGTGGCAGCGTCCAGATTCAAAACTACGTCTGTCTGAGGACAAATCACGTGCTCTTAGCCACTCCAGTCTTCATGAAAACCTGTCAGACGGACACTGTCTCGCCTTTGGAAAACTGGGCAAATTGGAGTCTGGGGGGACTTGATTAAGGAGGGAGGTTAAGGAGAACACTGGACGTGGACCTGTCATTCAGCAGCAGATACAAAGTAAGGTCCACTCTGCACTCACATCTCTCTCCATAAACTGAATCTCTCTCTCAGGAGGGACTTGCCCAGCACCCGTGACATTCAGGAGCCCACGGTGGCCTCCAGCTCGGCCCCTGTGTCTCCTTTGTGCCAAGGACCTTCTGGCAGTGTAGGTAAGCCATCAGTCCTCATCTCAGAAAGATGTTTTCCAGTTTGCAGAATACACAGGATTATAAGGGAATGTGCCAATCAAAAAAAAAAAAAAAACAACCATATATATATACGTTATATAATAAATATGTTCTTCTTTAACAAACTGGGGAAATAAAGATCTAGCCATGGATCCCATACTGACCATGATTTCAAAGTATTGATGAGTATAAATGATGAGTCCAGATACCTGTGACAACTTTCATATGATATCAAAATACCTCTGATTTTTTAGGGTGAGAGGAAGCACAGGTTTTGCTAACACGGCTGTGGTTTGCTGTCTACATTCATAATGGAAGCACCTGTGAAGCTTCTAAGGCAAGTGAAATAAGACGTAGGTTTTGCTCTTCACCCAAGGTCACGGATCTCCCTCAATTAGGAACTCTGCCCCAGAGAGGGTTTCCACAGCAATAGTATTCTTTGGGGATCCACGTAGTGTAGCACAGTTGTGTAGACTAGACTTATAAGAAAATTTTCTATGTAAAGTTTATAAAAAGAGATACAGCACATCAAGGAAGAGCTCTTGTCCTTTACAGAATATACTGTGTTTCTTCAGTTTTCATTTTTGAATGAAATCAAAGAGAGGAGGCAGGTCACAACTTCTTGTTTGTGTGTCTCTCAGCTGGAATGCCCACGTGGAATCCCCGGGAAGGGACGGATATTTTTGTTGGTTTAAGCAGAGGATAGAAATCTAATAGTGATGTTTACATTTAGACCATACTAAAAAAGCAGCCCAGAAAGATTCTTTGAGTGTCCTGCATTCATATGCATATGTATGACTAAAGGAATTGGTTTTTCAGAGAAGACATTTTTCCAATTCCAGCCTGCATTTCTCTAATGCACTGAGTTTGAAAATGAAATGAGCATTTCTGGTGTCTTGTACTTTTGCTTAGGTTTAGGAAACACTTAAGCTTTGTCATAAAACTGGAGCAATGCAGCCTGGCTGGGTCCTGGTGACATATTCTGATCTGGAACAAGATACCCAGTGATTTTATTTTATTCTTACTCAGGTTTTCTCAGCAAGGATGAGAAGAGTCTGGAGCAGTGCAGCATATGAGTCAGGGCCAGGCTGGAGGAAGGTACAAGTCTTTCCTGTTAGAATGTTTCTGAACCCTGACCTGCTAAGAGGAAATGCTGTGCCTGCAAGATCCTAGGTGAAGAAGCCACAGGACTTGCTGCCACATCTGGTCCAGCCCAGACTCCATCATCCAGGAGCTCGGGTGAGGGCCAGGAAGTCTGGGCCACTGTTGTAGTCAGTTTGAGCTTCTGTAACAAAATACCCTGGACTGGGTGGCTTAAACAACAGGCATCAATTTCTCAAGATGAGGGTGACAACATGGTTGAGTTCTTGGTGAGGGCTCCCTTTGGGGTTTGCAGAAGGCTGCCTTCTTGCTGGGTCCTCACACAGCACAGGGGGAGCAAGCTCTGGTTTCTTGCTCTTCTTATAAGGGCACTAATCCCATCATGGGGGTTCCACCCTCATGGCATTATCAGAACCTAATTGCCCCCAAATGCCTCACCTCCAAATACTACCATGCTGGGGATTAGGATTTCAACATACGGATTTGGGGGACACAAACGTTCAGTCCACAGCAGCTGCATGTTTTCAAAGATCTTCAGAGAAGGTCTGATAAGTCCACACCCTCATTAATACACACTTACAGTGAAACAATCTTTCTTTCTGAAAAAACTGTCCTTCAGTCAACTTCATGCTACAAAATACAACTATATTTATATTTTTTAAGTGAAAAAAGCTTAACTCCTTAATTCCTTCTCAGGGATTATATAAATTATCAAAAAATAACCTCATGAAGGGGAAAAGTGAAAGTCACTTGAGATCCCTTGGTCCAGAGACAACCTTCATACAATCTGGTGAACAGACATCTCTCCAGATGTACTCCAGGTGTACTCACCTGTATGTGCCCATATGTGTCCACAGACATAAAAGGTGTGTATTAAATGTGGCCTTTACCCCGTTTCACATTGATTTTCAACTCAAAATCTTTCCTCGTCACCAAATACAGGTGTCCGTCATCGTGGGTGTCACAGTAACCCATGACCTATCTGTGAAACAATTTGTTTAAATATCTGTCTCTCAATCGGCCAGCACTTATGTTGTTTCCTACTCAGATGAGCAGCCCTGCAGGCACCTCTGCACTCATTTGATGCTTTCTTGAGGACATGTGCCTGGACTTGGAAGAGGCTAAGATCTCATTTCACACTTTGCCCCCAGAGAAGTTATAGTCATTTTTATTCCCATCAACCCCATGGGAGGCGCACATTTCCCCTCACCCAGGTCAGCTGTAGATTTACTAACCTTTGTGATCTTTACCAGTCGGATCATTGAAAACCCTTATAGCTTTGGTTTACATTTATTTGATGTGAACAGCTTGAACCCCTTTCTCTCAGCTGTATTGACTAGCCAGACTTAACTAACAAACAAAAAAAGCACACAGATTATCCTTTTGAAGAAGATGCAGCATTATGTAGTTATCAACTGCAGAATCTTGAAAAATAAGCTCTGAACTAGAACAAATCTTAAATTTTCCCATGATGTCACAGGATTTCAAGTCAGGAAGAGTATCATTTGGGACTCCTACCTACTAAGTATTGTCTTTCTTTTTAAGTGATCGGTGATCTTTGTCTGTTTTCCAGGCTCAGTTATTTTGGCAGCAAAAGACAGATAATGGCCATGTCAGTGCTTCTGTCTGTAGAGATTGGACTTTAGTGTTGGCTACATCTAGGTTAGAAACCTGACTCCTCTCCATACTAACTGGCCTCAAGTTGGTTCCCTTTCCTTTTCTCCTAAAAATATTACTTATAATTTTAAAAATAGGTGTTTAGGAATGAGTAAATAATACCATTCTCACTTTGCACATAGAAATGGAAAGAAGTTCTGTTATTTGTCCAAAGGAAAAACTGCAGATAAACATTTATGTTGAACCCGCACACCTACCATACCCATTTTTCTCCGAGAAAGGGATGGAGGGGGTTAGGGTGTCAACTTCCAGAATGAAGAAATGACTGGCCAGGGTCTGACATCTAAATGGTAGATCTGGGTTGGAACACAGTCATGCTGACACCTGATCCAACATCCCCCCTCTCCTCTATGTGATAAACAAAACACAATGTAATTCTAACAGCCCTTTCATCAACTGCAACTCAGAGCCAAGGTGACCCATGGCACAGTCAACTGCAAATCCCACAGAGAGCACTCGTCCAAGCCATGGTCCAGGAACAGGCTCCAAACTCACTGCTGGCCCAGGCCTTCTGCAAGTTCTCCATCCCACAAAAGGATGCTGCAAAATCTCATCACATTTCATTCTTGAGAAACCAGAATTAATGACTTTTTTCAGGAAGAACGTTTCTTTCCGCCCACAAGGACGAAGCTATCTTTCTCACTCTCTCTCCTCCCGTAAATCCCATGATGTTGTGCAATCAATGCAAATTAAATATTAGCTAAATAAATCATCTCCCGGTGGTGCTGAGACTGTCGCCAGCCTTCTTACTCAATAAAGATGCATTTGATGCCAGAAATTATGCTATCATCTGTCTATCAGTAAATAATATTTGCCTAAAGGCAAGGTTCTAAGTGTATGAAACCCATCAAGTCACAGGGAGTGCACCCCTTTCTTAAGGAGCTCATAACCCAGGCAGGAAGAAAAATTATCCCATGGAAAATCTGCCTGCACACAGCATAAACGTCTGTACTCCTGGGGCCAGAGGGAAGCTTATATTAAAGGAGGGAAATCTCTCTCCTGAGCTCTGACTCCGAGCTGGACTCTGCCAAAGACTCTACAATCGCCCTTAGTTCATGCATTTTCACAACTGCCTTGTGAGTGAAGATTATTACTGACCTTCACGAATAGGAAATTAACATTCTGTGAATAAAAGAGACGGAACTGGGATCTAAACTCTCAAAAGAAGATGTTCCACAGAGAATTTACTGATCTAGCAGGATTTCATTCAGTGATTCATGAATCAGGCAGCATCCAATCCAGCAGATAGGAAGGGGCCCCAAAGGGTTGTACAAGGTGGGAGATTTTTTTTTTTTTTTTTTTTTTTTTTTGTGGTACGCAAGCCTCTCACTGCTGTGGCCTCTCCCGCTGCAGAGCACAGGCTCCGGATGCGCAGGCTCAGTGGCCATAGCTCACGGGCCCAGCCGCTCTGCAGCATGTGGGACCTTCCCAGACCGGGGCACGAAACCGTGTCCCCTGCATCGGCAGGCGGACTCTCAACCACTGCGCCACCCGGGAAGCCCAGTGGGAGATTTTTATAGACTAAGATGAGTGAGAACAAGGAGGTTACCCTGGACTTTGCTGACTGGTTAAGTGGTATTCCTTCCTTCTATGGAGCAAAGGGCAGGCTTGGAGCAGTTCAGGTAACATGTGCCACTCAGGGGTGTGCTGACTGATGGACCCAGGCCTTCCTTTCCTGGGAAAACTGAGCATAGAAGCTTAGGTAAGTTTTGGTTTGCTGACTCGATTTGGGCCTAATGTGGTTACTTTAACAGAATAATTAAATTTCCCTTTCATATCAGAGAGCATGGGGAGGCATGCATGTGACGTCCGGATGATGGTCTGGCATCCTGGGGGTACTTGCTTTCCCATAAGAAACTCAAGTGCTGAATTTACCTGTCAGCACTGTCCTGAACCTGGGAAACAGAACATTCTTTGTTTAATTTCTGCAACCAACAAGGCACCGAGCAATGGTAGCAGTGCTTAACAGAGCATTTCCCGAGCACACACCCACAAAGGCTTTGGAATAGCATCTCTCGGGGGTGGGGCTCCAGGTGGGACCACACAGAGCACAGGGAGATCTGTGAGGGATGGAGGTCTGGGGGAGCCAGTACCACCAGCACCTCTATGTCCCCTTTCTTTGTACAGGAAGAGCTGCATCATCTCAGCTGAAAAACAATGTGGGTTCAGCCCACTGCCCTTCTGCTCTATTCAGTGGATTAAATTTTGCAATTAGGCCATAAAGCTGAAAAAGACAAAAGCTCAACAATAATCCAATACTGAATGATGCATGGGTGGGAGGAAAATGAGTTAAAAAGAACAGACACTGGGAGACCTTAGGATGGCAGAGGAGTAAGACGTAGAGATCATCTTCCTCCCCACAAATACATCAGAAATACATCTACATGTGGAACAACTCCTACAGAACACCTAACGAACACTGGCAGAAGACCTCAGACTTCCCAAAAGGCAAGAAACTCCCCATGTACTGGGGTAGGGCAAAAGAAAAAAGAATAAACAGAGGCAAAAGAATAAGAACAGGACCTGCACCACTGGGAGGGAGCTGTGAAGGAGGAAAAGTTTCCACACTAGGAAGCCCCTTCACTGGTGGAGATAGGGGGTGGGTGGGAGGAAGCTTCGGAGCCACGGAGGAGAGCACAGCAACAGGGGTGCAGAGGGCAAAGTGGAGAGATTCCTGTAGAAAAGATCAGTGCTGACCAGCACTGACCAGCCTGAGAGGCTTGTCTGCTTACGCACTGGGGCAGGCATGGGCTAGGAGCTGAGGCTCGGGCTTCAGAGGTCAGATCCCAGGGAGAGGACAGGGGTTGGCTGCATGAACACAGCCTGAAGGGGGCTAGTGCACCACAGCTAGCCGGGAGGGGGTCTGGGAAAAAGTCTGGACCTGCCTAAGAGGCAAGAGACTATTGTTTCCTGGTGCGCGAGGAGAGGGGATTCAGAGCACCGCCTAAACGAGCTCCAAAGAGGGGCGTGAGCTGCGGCTCTCAGCGTGGACACCAGAGATGGGCATTAGATGCTAAGGCTGCTGCTGCAGCCACCATGAAGCCTGTGTGCAAGGTCACTCTTCCACATCTCCCCTCCCGGGAGCCTGCGCAGCCCGCCACTGCTAAGGTCCCATGATCCAGGGACAACTTCCCCAGGAGAACACACAGCATTCCTCAGGCTGTTGCAATGTCACGCCGGCCTCAGCCACTACAGGCTCACCCCGCATCCCATACCCCTCCCTCCCCACGGCCTGAGTGAGCCAGAGCCCCCTAAACAGCTGCTCCTTTAACCCCATCCTGTCTGAGCGAAGAACAGAGGCCCTCAGGCCACCTACATGCAGAGGCGGGGCCAAAACCAAAGCTGAATCCCGGGAGCTGTGCGTACAAAGAAGAGAAAGGGAAATCTCTCCCAGCAGCCTCAGGAGCAGCGGATTAAATCTCCACAATCAACTTGATGTACCCTGCATCTCTGGAATACCTGAATAGACAACGAATCATCCCAAAATTGAGGCAGTGGACTTTGGAAGCATCTGTAGATTTGGGGTTTGCTTTCTGCAAATGATTTGTTTCTGGTTTTATGTTTATCTTAGTATTTAGAATTTATTGTCATTGGTAGATTTGTTTATTGATTTGGTTACTCTCTTCCTTTTATTTTATATATATATATATTTTTTCCTTTCTCTTTTTTTGTGAGTGTGTATGTGTATGCTTCATGGTGTGACTTTGTCTGTATAGCTTTGCTTTTACCATTTGTCCTAAGGTCCTGTCTGTCCATTTTTTTGTTTTCTTTTTTTTTTTTAGTATAGTTTTTATCATTGGTGGATTTGTTTTTTGGTTTGGTTGCTCTCTTCTTTCTTTCTTTCTTTTTTCTTTATTACACTTTAATTTTTTATTTTTAATAATTTTTTAATTTAATAACTTTATTTTATTTTTTTCTTCAATTCATTTTTTCTCCTTTTTCTTCTGAGCCATGTGGCTGACTGAGTCTTGGTGCTCCGGCCGGGTGTCAGGTCTGTGCCTCTGAGGTGGGAAAGATGAGTTCAGGACATTGGTCCACCAGAGACCTCCCGGCTCCACGTAATATCAAATGGTGAAAGCTCTCTCAGAGATCTCCATCTCAACACAGGAACCAGCTCCACTCAATGACCAGCAAGCTACAGTGCTAGACATCCTATGCCAAACCACTAGCATGACAGGAAAACAACCACACCCATTAGCAGAGAGGCTGCCTAAAATCATAATAAGGTCACAGACACCCCAAAACACACCACCGGATGCAGTCCTGCCCACCAGAAAGACAAGATCCAGCCTTATCCACCAGAACACAGGCACCAGTCACCTCCACCAGGAAGCCTACACAACCCACTAAACCAACCTTAGCCGCTGGGGGCAGACACCAAACACAGTGGGAACTACGAACCTGCAGCCTACGGAAAGGAGAACCCAAACACAGTAAGTGAAGCAAAATGAGAAGACAGAGAAATATGCAGTGGATGAAGGAGCAAGGTAAAAACCCAGCAGATCAAACAAATGAAGAGGAAATAGGCAGTCTATCTGAAAAATGATTCAGAGTACTGATAGTAAAGATGATCCAAAATCTTGGAAATAGAATGGAGAAAATACAAGAAACGTTTCACAAGGACATAGAAGAACTAAAGAGAAAACAACCAATGATGAACAACACAATAAATGAAATTAAAAATTCTCTAGAAGGAATCAATGGCAGAATAACTGAGGCAGAAGAAAGGAAAAGTGACCTGGAAGATAAAATAGTGGAAATAACTATTGCAGAGCAGAATAAAGAAAAAAAAATGAAACAAATTCAGGACAGTCTCAGAGACCTCTGGGACAACACTAAATGCACCAACATGTGAATTATAGGGGTCCCAGAAGAAGAGGAAAAGAAAGGGACTGAGAAAAATTTGAAGAGATTATAGTTGAAAACTTCCCTAACATGGGAAAGGAAATAGTCAATCAAGTCCAGGAAGTGCAGAGAGTCCCATACAGGACAAATCAAGGAGAAACACACCAAGACACATATTAATCAAACTATCAGAAATTAAATACAAAGAAAAAGTATTAAAAGCAGCAAGGGAAAAACAACAAATAACACACAAGAGAATCCCCCTAAGGTTAACAGCTGATCTTTCAGCAGAAACTCTACAAGCCAGAAGGAAGTGGCAGAACATATTTAAAGTAATGAAAGGGAAAACCCTACAAGAAAGATTACTCTACCCAGCTAAGATCTCATTCAGATTTGACGGAGAAATTAAAACGTTTACAGACAAGCAAAAGTTAAGAGAATTCAGCACCACCAAACCAGCTTTACAACAAATGCTAAAGGAACTTCTCTAGGCAGGAAACACAAGAGAAGGAAAAGGGCTAAAATAATAAACCCAAAACAATTAAGAGAATGGTAATAGGAGCATACATATTGATAGCTACCTTAAATGTAAATGGATTAAATGCTCCAACCAGAAGACAGAGACAAGCTGAATGGATACAAAAACAAGACCCATATATATGCTGTCTACAAGACACCCACTTCAGACCTAGGGACACATAAGGACTGAAAGTGAGGGGATGGAAAAATATATTCCATGCAAATGGAAATCAAAAGAAAGCTGGAGTAGCAATTCTCATATCAGACAAAATAGACTTTAAAATAAAGACTGTTACAAGAGACAGAGAAGGACACTACATAATGATGAAGGGATAAATCCAGGAAGAAGATATAACAACTGAAAATATTTATGCACCCAACTTAGGAGCACCTCAACAAATAAGGCAATGCTAACAGCCACAAAAGTGGAAATTGACAGTAACACAATCATAGTAGGGCACTTAAGCACCCCACTTTCACCAATGGACAGATCATCCAAAATGAAAATAAATAAGGAAACACAAGCTTTAAATGATACATTAACAAGATGGACTTAATTGATATTTATAGGACATTCTATCCAAAAACAATGGAATACACTTTCTTGTCAAGTGCTCATGGAATATTCTCCAGGATAGATCATACCTTGGGTCACAAATTAAGCCTTGGTAAATTTAAGAAAATTGAAATTGTATCAGGTATCTTTTCCAAGCACAATGCTATGAGACTAGATATCAATTACAGGAAAAAAATCTGTAAAAAATACAAACACATGGAGGCTAAATAATACACTACTAAATAACCAAGAGATCACTGAAGAAATTAAAGAGGAAATTAAAAACTACCTAGAAACAAATGTCAATGAAAACATGACAACACAAAACCTATGAGATGCAGCAAAAGCAATTCTAAGAGGAAAGTATATAGCAATACAATCCTACCTCAAGATACAAGAAACATCTCAAATAAACAACCTAACCTTACGCCTAAAGCAATTAGAGAAAGAAGAAGAACAACAAAAAACCCAAAGTTAGCAGAAGGAAAGAAATCATAAAGATCAGATCAGAAATAAATGAAAAAGTAATGAAGGAAACGAGAGCAAAGATCAATAAAACTAAAAGCTGGTTCTTTGAGAAGATAAACAAAATTGATAAACCATTAGCCAGACTCACCAAAAAAAAAAAAAAAAAAAAGGGAGAAGACTCAAATCAATAGAATTAGAGATGAAAAAGGAGAAGTAACAACTAACACTGCAGAAATACAAAGGATCATGAGAGACTACCACAAGCAACTATATGCAAATAAAATAGACAACTTGGAAGAAATGGACAAATTCTTAGAAAAGCACAAACTTCCGTGGCTGAACCAGGAAGAAATAGAAAATATAAACAGACCAACCACAAGCATTGAAATTGAGACTGTTATTAAAAATCTTCCAACAAACAAAAGCCCAGGACCAGATGGCTTCACAGGCGAGTTCTATCAAACATTTAGAGAAGAGTTAACACCTATCCTGCTGAAACTCTTCCAAAATATAGCAGAGGCAGGAACACTCCCAAACTCATTCTATGAGGCCACCATCACCCTGATACCAAAACCAGACAAAGGTGTCAAAAAGAAAGAAAACGACAGGCCATTATCACTGATGAACATAGATGCAAAAATCTTCAACAAAATACTAGCAAACAGAATCCAGCAGCACATTAAAAGGATCATACAGCATGATCAAGTGGGATTTATCCCAGGAATGCAAGGATTCTTCAATGCAAAGGATTCTTCTTATATGCAAACCAATCAATGTGATACATCATATTACCAAACTGAAGGATAAAAACCATATAATCATCTCAATAGATGCAGAAAAAACTTTTGACAAAATTCAACACCGATTTATGATAAAAACTCTCCAGAAAGTAGGCCTAGAGGGAACTTATCTCAACATAATAAAGGCCATATATGACAGACCCACAGCCGACATTGTTCTCAATGGTGAAACACTGAAACCATTTCCTCTAAGATCGGGAAAAAGACAAGTTTGCCCACGCTCACCACTATTATTCAACATAGCTTTGGAAATTATACTCACAGAGATGAGAGAAGAAAAAGAAATAAAAGGAATCCAAATCAGAAAAGAAGTAAAGCTGTCACTGTTTGCAGATGACATGATACTTACTATACATAGAGAATCCTAAAGATGCTACCAGAAAAATATTAAGGCTAATCAATAAATTTGGTAATGTAACAGGATACAAAATGAATGCACAGAAAACTCTTGCATTCCTATCACTAATGATGAAAAATCTGAAAGAGAAGGAAACACTCCCACTTACCATTGCCACAAAAAGAATAAAGTACCTAGGAATAAACCTACCTAAGGAGACAAAAGACCTAAATGCAGAAAACTATAAGACACTGATGAAAGAAATTAAAGATGTTACAAACAGATGGAGATATATACCATGTTCTTGGATTGGAAGAATCAACGTTGTGAAAACGACTATACTACCTAAAGCAATCTACAGCTTCAAAGCAATCCCTATCAAACTACCAATGGCATTTTTCACAGAACCGGAACAAAAAATTTCACAATTTATATGGAAACACAAAAGACCCCAAATAGCCAAAGCACTCTTGAGAAAGAAAAACGGAGCTGGAGGAATCAGGCTCCCAGACTTCAGACTATACTACAAAGCTACAGTAATCAAGACAATATGGTACTGGCACAAAAACAGAAATATAGATGAGTGGAACTGGACTGAAAGCCAAGAGATAAACCCACACACATATAGTCACCTTATTTTTGATAAAGGAGGCAAGAATATACAATGGAGAAAAGACAGCCTCTTCAATAAGTGGTGCTGGGAGAACTGGATAGCTACATGTAAAAGAATGAAATTAGAACACTCCCTAACACCATACATAAAAATAAACTCAAAGTGGAATAAAGACCTAAATGTAAGGCCAGACACTATAAAACTCTTAGAGGAAAACATAGGCAGAATACTCTATGACATAAATCACAGCAAGATCCTTTTTGACCCAACTCCTAGAGAAATGGAAATAAAAACAAAAATATACAAATGGGACCTAATGAAACTTAAAAGGAAACCATAAACAAGACCAAAAGACAACCCTCAGAATGGGAGAAAATATTTGCAAATGAAGCAACTGACAAAGGATTAATCTCCAAAATTTACAAGCATCTCATGCAGCTCAATAACAAAAAAACAAACAACCCAATCCAAAAATAGGCAGAAGACCTAAATAGACATTTCTTCAAAGAATATATACAGATTGCCAACAAACACATGAAAATATGTTCCACATCACTAATCATTAGAGAAATGCAAATCCAAACTACAATGCGGTATCACCTCACACTGGTCAGAATGGCCATCATCAAAAAATCTACAAACAATAAATGCTGGAGAGGGTATGGGGAAAAGGGAACCCTCTTGCACTGTTGGTGGGAATGTACATTGATACAGCCACTATGGAGAACAGTATGGAGGTTCCTTAAAAAACTAAAAATAGAACTACCACCAGGACTCAACAATCCCACTACTGGGCATATACCCTGAGAAAACCATAATTCAAAAAGAGTCATGTACCATAATGTTCATTGCAGCACTATTTACAATAGCCAGGACATGGAAGCAACATAAGTGTCCATCGACAGATGAATGAATAAAGAAGATGTGGTATATATATACAATGGAATATTACTCAGCTGTATAAAGAAACGAAATTGAGTTATTTGTAGTGACTTGGATGGATAGAGTCTGTCATACAGAGTGAAGTAAGTCAGAAAGAGAAAAACAAATACCGTTTGCTAACACATATATATAGAATCTAAAAAAAAAAAAAAAAAAGGTTCTGATGAACCTAGGGGCAGGACAGGAATAAAGACGCAGACGTAGAGAATGGCCTTGAAGATGTGGGGAGGGGGAAGGTTAAGCTGGGGCGAAGTGAGAGAGTGGCATGGACATATATACACTACCAAATGTAAAATCAATAGCTAGTGGGAAGCAGCCATATAGCTCAGTGCTTTGTGACCACCTAGAGGGGTGGGATAGGGAGGGTAGGAGGGAGATGCAAGAGGGAGGAGATATGGGAACATATGTATATGTATGGCTGATTCACTTTGTTATAAAGCAGAAACTAACACACCATTGTAGAGCAATTATACCCCAATAAAGGTGTTTAAAAAAAAAAAACAGATGCATGAAAACACTCAGCTTAATAAAACAGACAAATCTAGCCAAGTCTGTGAGGACCAAGTGTTTGAAATACCTGGCTTTCAGGGCTGTCGAAAAGAACTTTCTGTGATCATGGGAAACGTCCAGACTGACACTGTCCGGTGCGGTGGCTGCTGTATTGAATGGCACAGTAATCTACGATTCTTCTTTCTCCCATCAGGAAAGCACACAGAGCAGCTAATTAAGGCAGCAGCCCCGGAAGTCGTTTGTGGCAAGTTGAGGCTTTAAGAAGTCTTGAGCAAAGGCTGGGGAAAGTAACGGAGGCCGTGAAGACAGGCCTGCTGGGTGATCTGAGGCCAAGTAGGATGGAGGTAGTCCCAGGGACAGCTGCGAGCAGAGGTCCCCACTCCCGCTGCGGCCTGTTAGGGACCTGGCCCACAGTAGGAGGTGAACGGCGCTTGAAGCTTCCTCTGCCGCTCTCCATGGCTCCCCATGGCTCGCGTTACTGCCTGAACCACCCTCCATCCCCCCAACCCCTCCCCGGAAAAACTCTCTTCCTCGAAACCGGTCCCTGGTGCCAAAAATGTTGGGGACTGCTGGATTAGAGAACAGGTCCCAGACTTCCTCTGATCAATTCCAATCATTTTCATCAATTCCTAGGTAGTAATTCTTCACCCAAATTCACCAGAGTTTGAGCCAGGCCTGCAGAGTTTGCCTCCTGATTTTGAGTTCAAATGGTTCCAGTTGTTCCTCCCCACCTTGGAAGAGAAGGAAGAGAATTTAAATGGTGCATCAAAGAGGTGAGTGAGACAAAGGAGAGGCCTTTCAAACTGCAGATGCCCCGGGCTTCAGGTGCCTGACCCCCCAGGCAGCTGAGGCTGCCCCCATCTCCGCTCCCCCTCCTCCCACCTTGCCCGCCCCCCGTTGCTACAGGAGTGGTGGGCGGCCACCTGGCAGGTGGCCCCAGGGGAGGTAACTCTTCCTGGTGGACCCCTTTGGCTCACAGCAACAAACAAAATGAGGCAAATCTACCACAAAAACCAGTCCGATCTAGACTCTTTAGGGTAGTGGGGGTTTGCCCCTCGACAGGGACACCTGACCACCTGACAAAGTCTGGAGATTTTTCTCGATTTCACAACTGGGTGGGGGAGGGGAGGGGTGCCACTGGCATCTAGAGTGCAGAGGCCAGGGATGCTGCTAAGTATCCTTCCTCAAAGAATCATCCAGCCTCAAATGTCCATGGGATCCAGACTGAGAAATTCTGCTCCAGAGTGACACAGGCAAATAAAATCTAAATTCCTCCAAAGGCATTCTCTGCTCTGTGGAATACAGCAAGAATTCTTACTCTGCCGAAGACGAGGGTGACTTTGTTAAGTGGGGCCGTCTGGGGCCCCTGAGGGAGCAGGACCAGGGCCGCAAAGTGGAGGAAGCATGCAACAGGAGGTTCAAATGAGGCCCAAACTGGGGGCTTCAGCTGATCCCACGGGGCCCCTGGAGGGTGGGTGATGCCTCAGAGGGTACATCCTGAGTTTTCACAGCCCCATACCCACAGTCAGGGTCAGGGTCACTCTGGGGAGAAAGAATCCCACATCTATGGGTGGTTGAGGGACTCTCATAGCCCGAGGGCTGGCGGTGGGAAAGCCACAGGTACAGACTGTTGAAGGCACACTGATGCCAAGGAGGGACGCATGGAAGGAGTCAGAGCATCAGGTGACACTGACCTTGTCCCCTGGGGCCGGGGCCGTGGGGTGGGGTGGGGTGGAAGTCAGGGGGAAGCTTGGGTCACTGTGTCCGCCCTCCCCTAGGACCTGGGTGGATGGCAGATCCAAGGGATGGGCGCTGTGAAGACACATCCTCTGACGGGAATCGAAGGCTGAAAGCTCTCAAAGGCAGCAGGACTGGAGCCTGCAGACTCCTCATGATTGAACTCTGTGTCATGCTCTGAACTTCCACACAAGATTTGAGGAGAAATGGAGCACGTGTGATGGGAAGGGGTGGGGGTGTCTTTCCTTTTCTCCCCTCCTGGCTTCTCCAGCTCCCCTTTTCCCTAAGCACTGACACAGCCCCCTCCCCGTCATTCCTTGATGCCTAATGATGGACTTTGTACAGAGCGTAGGGAGAGAGGAGACTGCAGGTGGGATGGAGACAGCTTAGCCTGGGTGGACACCATTGTCCAGGGTGTGGTTACCCCACCCCGTGGTCCTGGGGAATCCTTCTCCCACAGGGTCTCCCTTGCCTCTCCTTCCCCTGTCCCAAGTCACCAGAAACCTTTGAATCCAGGCTTCCTGGGGCAAGAAGAAAACCATCTCAATTTATCACTGTGACCAGCACTGCTCCCCAGGGACCTCCTTCATAAACCAAAGGCCCACTTGCCAAATCTAAGAGCAGTTCTCCCCAGGGAAGAATTCTGCCATTACAAGCAGAGGTCTTCACCCTGGGATCCCTGGAGAGATTCAGGACAGGATTCTGGGTGGGAAGAAATGACATCTTTATTTTCACTACCCTGTAACTGAAATCTAGCAGTTCTAAATGAGTGGCACATAGTCAATTTGTACACGCCCAGGAACGCAGAGTTATCCAACCCTCACCTCGAGTGTGGGAAAGCCCAGGGCTGCTTTTCTGGGGACCTAAGCTGTGTAAAGAGCCAAGGCACACAAGGAAGTCACATGCTGCCCCCAAGCCACTGGCCCTGAACCTGGGAGGTGGCGCAACCCCTTGGCTGGCCATCTCTTGTCCAGGAGTGACTCAGAGCAGGCAGAGCTCCCCCCTGGCTTAAGGCAACATGTGTCAGACACTTTGGTACCCTGCATGATGATCGCTGCTATTTCCTTACCCATCTCCTTTTCAGTCTCTAGTGGGTCCTTCCAGTCACTTACAACTTGCCACCATGGACTTTATAAATTGCAGAATTAAGAAACACAACACAACAAACAAAGAAAGGATTACCAAGGTTTGTTTGTGCATTACTTCAAGAACTCAAAACACATTTCCCCAGAAACAAAAGTGATAAGGCAAAAGGCAGCATGGCTCCCCACCTCCACCCAGAGAGATTTAGCCTGTGATGTGCTGAGAGCACAGTGTTATCTTACCAGTAAATTGTTTTTGAAACTGCACTTTGAGTTCAAACTCAGATGCCTAGTACCTTACTAGGAAGGCATGGTGATTTTAAAGTGTGGCCCCAAAATTCGTTGCACTCCTCCCACTGGGGTGAGTCTGTGGCCCCTCCCCAGGGATCTGGGCTCTATGACTACTTGACCAAAAGAATATCGTGGGAAGGGTGCTGTACCAGTTTTATTTTATGAAGATAGTATTATCCTGGTACCAAACCAGGCAAAAAATGAAAAAACTAAAGACCAATACCCCTCATAGGTAGAGATGCAATGATCCTTAACAAAATGTAGCAAATAGAATTCAGCAAAACGTATAAAATTAATTACACACCGTGACCAAATGCGTGTCTCTCCAAGGATGCAAGGCCGGTTTGATATTTGAAAATGAATCAATGTAATCAACCATATTAACAGACTAAAGAAGAAAAACCACCTGATCATATTAACTGATGAGGGAGAAAATGAATTTGACAAAATTCAATACCCATTCATGATAAAAACTCTCAGGAATACATGAGAACTTCCTCAACTTGATGAAAATCATCTACAAAAAGACTGGTTTTCCTATGTGGTCTCTCTAAACAGCATGAGCATGGGGACTTTTTAGTGCCCGCAGGATGCAAATCTTAGCTCCCCAGTCACCTGCTCTGACATCACCTATTGTGTGAGCTGGGGTTCCCTGCTCCCGCCCAGTGAGAGCAGATGGAAGTGCTAAGCTCCACTCAGCCTTGCCTGGCATGATTAAGGGTGGGGCCACACTCTTTTCTGTGGTTTTTGCCTGGAGAACACGGTTCTTGAACAATGGACAAAAAGTATTCTGTCTTTCCAGGCTACCCCTTTCCTAATCCTCTGGCTGGAAAGAGCAGGGTTTTGTTAGGGCCTTTCATGTCTGTGCCTTTGGCATTTCTGGGTTGCTGGCTTCTTCAGCTCCAATTCTGGGATATCTGAGGCCAGAAGAAACCCCTGGAACTCACCATGATGTTTTTCCTTGGGTCCTGAGGTTGCTCTCCAAGGAGCCTTCTTCTCTCCACCTTCCAGAGTCTTCTTTTGTTGGCTTAACAGATAATGTCCTGGATTTTAGTTGTCCTTAGAAAGAGAAATAGAGAAAGTCACCTATTCCATCTTCCTAAAATATCAGGCAAAAGTCCTGACAGTTTTGAAATATTTTCATTCTTTCTCACACTTTATTATTTCTCTGGATGTAATAGAATTTTAGGCTGCACCTCAGAATTGGAAGGTTTTGCTGCACTAACTATTACTCTTCCAGTGATGTCTTCTGACTTTATTTCCTTTGAATGGGATCTCTCTCTCTCTCTCTCTCTCTCTCTCTCTCTCTCTCTCTCTCTCTCTCTCAATATTGCGTTGTCTCTAAAACTCTAAAATCTTGGGAATGTGTGCCTTGGTGTGTATGTTCCGCATTTCATCTACTGGGTACCTTCAGTCTGGAGGCTCATGGCCTCAGGCTGGGGAATTGTTCTTCTACCACTTATTTGATGGATGCGTCTCCTTTATTATTTTCACTATTTCTGAGTTTCTGAAGAGTCAGACATTGTGTCTTTTTGATTGCTTTTCTAGGTTTCTTTTTTCACCTGTTTTTTGTCTTCATTTTTCATTGTACTTTCTGAAAGAATTCTTCATTCTTCTAATCTTCCTGTTACTATTTTGGGCTATCATATTTTTAATTCCTAAGACTTCCTTCACATGATCAGATTTTCCCATTTTCGTAACATCACATTGTTGAGAATGGAATGAATTGCCTTTGGATTCTTGAAATATATATGTTTTCTGAACTTGCTACATTATTTCCTCTGGGTTCCTTTAAAAAACATATTCCGTTCACTGCGTTGTCCATCTCCTCTAGTTCTCCTTTGCTTATTTGTAGGTTTGTGTGCTTATTTGTTTGGGGCTCTCATTCATGTTGAAGGACTTCACTTATCTGGAGATCCTTGGGGCCCATTTATATTTAATGGAGAGGAACTGAAAAGCTGATTGGAAAGTGGACCTGCATGCCTCCTTCTTTATTTTCTTTGTCCTTATAAGTTCATCATACCTCGTTTTCTTTCTTCACCATCACTGTGGTAGTTCCAAGTAGGAGGAAGGACAAAGGCTGAGGTCAGCCCGCCACACTAATCAGAGGCTCACCCTGACCTTTGGGGCTGGTCCCTCGGCTGCTACCATCCACACATGGTACCAAGAGGCCGGGCTTCAGATTTTTCCAGGATTAGGTATCTGTTTGTATTTCTCAACCTAATGTTATTGCTTGTGCCCTAGAGAATTGCTCCATTTTATTACCAGCTTCCCTCAAAACCTTCTCATCTACTATGACCTGGAAAGAGCTCAAGAATTTTAATTTTATATGAAATTCTAGAAAAACCACTTTGCAAGCACTGACCTTATGTACCTCCTGTGTCAAGACTACTCCCCTTTTATTCTTATCTGTATTTAAATAAACTTTTTATTTTCGAGTAGTTTTTGATGTATAGAAAAGTTGCAGAGATACAGAAAGTTCCTGTCCGTTTCTCTGGTTGTCATCATCTTACTTTACTGGGTACATTTGTCACAACTAAGGAACCGACATCGGTGCCTCACTGTTAACTAAATTCACACTTCATTTGGCTTTCACTAGCTTTTTCCTAATGTCCTTTTTCTGTTCCAGTATCGCATCCAGGAGACGAGATTACATTTAGTCATCCTGTCTCTCTAGACTCCTTGGGTCTGTAATGATATCTCAGACTTTCCTTGTTTTTGATGACCTTGAAGAACACTGGGTGGGCCTTGTGTAGAATGTCTGTCCGACTGGGTCTCTTTGGTATTTTTCTCATAGTTTGACTGGGGTCACTGGGTTTTGGGGGAGGAAGGTGGCAGAGACAGAGTGCCATACTCAATAGGTCCCATCGGGGGACACACAGTCCACGTGGCCAGCGGCGGTGACCCTCATCAACAGCAGCTCTAAAGCCACCCCCTCCCTTTCCATGTTCTGTTCTCAGGAAGGAAATCGCTAAGCTCAGCACACACTGGGGGTGGCAGGGAGGGTGATACCTCCTGGAGGCCTCTCCCCACCTTCTTTTTATTTCCACAAAACCAGAAATGATTTAATGGCTCCAGTTAGCTGAAGTCTCTCCATAGAGGAACAGACGTGGTCCTGTGCATGTGTGGAAGAATCCCCGATGGAAGACAAGGCCAAATGGTCCTCTGAGGCCCCCAACATCCTTCCTCCCGAGATAAAACAATTGTCTCTTCTCAGAAACAAAGTCCATGACGTCATGGCAATGAGTTTTCTATAGAAAGTAGACCTGTGTTAGGAGGCCTCCTGGGGGTCAAAAGGGAAATCTATACTTAGGTGTGGATTTCAGAAAGTTGTTAGATGTTTGTGTGGTTTTTTTTATTTTGTTTTGTTTTTAATGAAACCATACATTCAGCATTAAAAGCCTGAGGAGGGCAAGCTGGGAACCTGGAGCCATGTGCCTGGGAGGGTTCGGGGGTGCAGTGGCGGGGAGAAGACACAGGCTGGTCCTCCTCCGCCTCCACTTTCCTTTGTACCTGGGCGGCCTCTGCCTTCCATGGTGGGGGACCACCTCTCTCAGAAAGTTCCCATCTGGCCAGGCTCTTCTGGGGCTAATGAAATAAGTTTTGGAAAGTTCTCAGTGATCCCTGGAGGAAAAATAAACCCCGGACTGTGTGGATGTTGCCCGTGTGATGCCGACGGCTTTGCCGTGAGCTGCATTGGCAGAGCTCCAATGTTTCCGGATTGATGGGAAGGAAACGGTGAATTTTCCTGCAGTGCCAACCACTGCGAGTGTAAAAAGCCTATAGAAAAACCATAGCCCCGTGCTTTACCCACTCAGCGACCCCACAGAGCGACCTCCCCTCGGGTCGCATCCCTGAGTCACTGAACCACCTCCAGCTTCACGGCTCTGCTGTGTCCTTTGTTCTATTCCCTGCGTGTCATTGAAGCAAGCCACTGTGTGCAAACATTTGAGGGTGAGGTCCTTCAGAGGCATGGCCTGTTCCCCACTGCTCCACACACGCAGAGTTTATACCGGGGCAGGGCAAGTGGAATCTTTCTCAACTCATTCTCGGAACTATAGACAAAAATTCAAATTTTAAAACGTCCTGGATGTGGAGGACCCTGTTATGAGGAATGGAATGACTGCTGCTCATAGAGAGATTTATAAACTGCAAGCGCGTCAAAAGAAGCTGGGATCCTCTCCTGCTCACTCACTCACTCATCAAAATGCAGCTGGCAGCCGGGAACTCCTGAGGCCCAGAGACCAAGGAGGGGGGCCCTCAGCGCCCTAGAGCATGTTTGACAGGAGGCCAAGCTGGGATTGCACACAGATGGTGAACCCACCCGGCTCCACACACCCTTTCCAGGAACACACCCAGGAAAAGGTGAGGCTCACCCGCCACATGGACAGTCTGGCCCAGTTACATAAAGAAATGGGATTATTTTTATAAAGAAAGGAAAGAGGCAATCCCTTCCAAACAAATCCCAGATGGGCCGAGACCCCATTCTGTAAAATAAATACTCCCAGAACTTAGGAAGTGCAAAGGGCAATGTTTACACGAAGATCTGAGAGCTACCTGCCGGGGGGCCGAGGGCCTATAACCTGGCTGCCTGAAGTCCGTGTCCTTTGTGAGAATTGCCACCGCCGGCCTCAGGAGCTTAGCCTGGATGTTAGGGTTCCCCACACAGTGGCATCAGTTTCTAACATTGAGATGGTCACCTATGAGGCATGAGATTCACTGGGAATTTTATAAAGCCAATCATTTTTAAAATATATATTAACCTACTGCCATGCAATTTGCCTTTTATCAGAGGGTTTCCGGTACCCATTTGTATTATAATGAGCAAGTAAACTGAACGTAGGATGTGAAGAAAAAGAGTGGGAGAGTGTGTGTAAGTGTGTGTAAGTGTGAGCACAGGTGGGCACGGGTGAGCAGGTGTATGATTGAATGTTTGCATGAATGTCAGAGCAGCCGGGGTTAGCAAATAAAAATGTGGGACACCTGGTTAAATTTGCATTTCTGATGAACAACAAATATTTTTTAGTGTAAGTCTGTCCGAAATACTGCATGGCTCTATTGCAAATACGACATAGGACATGCTTACACTGAACAATTATTCATTGTTTATCTGAAATTCAGTGTCAACTGGGCACCCTGTACCTATCTGTATTGTATTTGGCAATCCTAGTAAATGTGAGTATGTGGAGTTAGGTCAGCATGTGTGTCGTGACTGAGTGTGAGTGTGTGTTAGAGTGTGTATGTGTGTTTATGTGTATGATACAGAGCTGTGTGAGTGTGTATACATGAGTGTGTGCATGTGTGTGTGAGTGGTGTGTGCATGTCTGTGAGTGTGTATCCATGTGCAAGTGTGAGTCTGTGTGAGAGTGCACACACATGAGCAGGCTGGGCCCAGGACGGGGAGGGAGGTCTGCGTGAGGAATGTGGAGAAGGTGCCACCAGCATCTGAGAGTCACCTGACGCCATTCTTCACTTCATCACACCTCCAAAATGAAGCAATGCCAACCAGAAATCCTAAGCGGCAAGTCTCAGTAATTTCCAAAAGATTTTACGCAAATTGAAAGTATAAATTTCAAGAACTTTGGTGGCTTTGATCAAAACATCCGGTCTAGTGAATCTCAAGCTTAGGGACCAACTCTGAGGACTTTTCCCCAAGACCCAGGGCCCCTGATAAGTCACTTCCTCTCTTATCATATATACGAATAACTTTAAACCATGCCTTTACTTCATCAATCCACACCTGGGGAAATCATCCTAAGAAGAGTATGAAATGCACTAACTGCAACTTTAAATGCAATATTTATAAAATAGAAAGCAACTTCAAATACCTAAATGTTTTCAAAGGATGCCCAAGTCACTTAGGGTCCATTTACGCAATAAAATAATGTGCAACCAGTAAAGCGACATTCATGAAAGTTTTGTTTCATGCACACTAAAGGCAAAGTGAAAAACAGGAGACAAATGTACACGTATAAAAGTCTATGTCAGTGAAAATGTTGTATGAAATACACAGTGTATGAAGGGACTGGTGGGAAAAGGAAAAAACATGCACAGATTTGTACCGAATTGGAAAAATGTAAATGAAAGGAAATGCACCAAATTGTTGGTAGAACTTTTCTTTTTGTGATGGGTTTTAAAAAATATTGTTGCCACACTTTTCATAAATGAATATGGGTTACTTTCAAAACTGGGAATAAAACTTACTTTGGAAGCAAAATAAATACACACAAAGTGCATTGATTGTGGTGATGGAGACGGGCATGCTGCGTCCCTGAGACCACATGTAGCCGGGAGCTGCCTGGGAGCCCAGGGTTCTTGCAACGGGATGATACTCGGGCCGCCTCATGGCTGACCCCGATTCCTGGGCTCTGGGGCCTGCAGCCAGGAGATGATGCCCAGCGAAGTGGCCTAGCCAGGTTCAGGGGGAGGTTTCAGCAAGGGGGAAGATTGTGCCTTTTTTTGCCAAGGACAGCTGCATGGTGGCTGGCACCCAGAGCAGGTGGCTGACCTGGGAGCTACAGTAAACATGCAAGTCCACTGCCTCAGGGAAGGACCTCGAGGTAAGACCAGCCCCCAGAATATGTGAGCAAAGTGTTTACTTCTCCTGGACTCTCTGGGCTGCCGTCCTCATGTTCCCATGCCCACAAGGTCCCCCTCTGTCCTTCACAACTTCCCACGATTCTAGCTGCTGTCTTGTGTGTCCCAGGTTCCTTTATCATACTCATGTGCATTTGCTCAAGAAGCCCCTTGAAATCTCAGAGCCCGGGGATAGCTGGGGCGTGGAACAGAGGCCTGGGATGTGTGGGCCCCGGGGAAGGTTTAGGCAGAGGTGGTTTACTGACCATTCTGAGTGGGTGATTCAAAAGTGACTTATCTTAAAAACTGAACAGAGAACCTTGCTTTGTGTAGAACTCTGCTCCAGGGAGTGACCCGCCTGGTACAGATCTGGATGCAGCCCCTGGAGAAGTACCCTTGGCCTCAGGCTCCACCCCACCCTCCTCTGTCAGGGGGCAGCTGTGGGACGGGGCCTGACTGTCTCAGTCAGTGGGGACAGCCATCCACCTCCCCTACTAGCAGACCCCTGTGAGCGCTGGTCTAAGAATGGACATGTAGCCCAGTCTGGGCCAGTGGGACACGAAGGCAGGGCCCCTAGCAGGGCTACTCCCTTTGGCCGGCGAGTTGTGTGAGTATGGAGCTCAGAAAGTTGCAGCCACACCGTGAAGGAAGCCAGGGCCCTGGAGGACGCTGGCAGGACAGAGTGTAGGAGGCAGGACAGACCACCTCGTTGATCCAGTCACCAAATTTAACCAGCATGGAAGGGCCTGCAGGTCCCTGGGCTTTCTAGGTGCGGGGCCAATAGATTCCTTTTCTCATTCAAACTTGTTTGCATGGGATGTTGTCATTTACACAGAAAACCTCTAAGCTGGTTCCTGTACGGGTTATATTTTCATTCAACAATGAGCATACTGAATGTGTCAGAGAAATAATGAGAAAGATTTGAGGCTTCCTGGAAAATCCAGAATCTACAGTTTCATAATAAATGGAAAATAACATCACCTCTTCCAAACAACATAACTTGGAGACTCAGTTGAAATCATAATTTCCAAAAAGGTGTGACATGAAACAATGGGGTGGTCAGGCCCAGGACGGCCCTAGAGAAGCCAGGCCTCACCCTGACCCTCCCCACTATTCTCCCATCCTATACTTCCGCTTCCATGGCCAGCAATGTGGGGCGCACCGTCCGATGGCCTGTGGCCTGGACGGACCTTGGCCTCTTCACTTACCAGGGGGATGACTTGGGCAAGCCCCCAGCAAACTTGCCTCATGTCCACTGACTCCAAGTGGGGCCATGCCAGCCCTTGAGCCACCCTTCTGGGAGGGGAAGGAAGATTGACAGGTACACACTGGCTCAGTCGCTGGGGCAAAGAACGTAGGTCCTTTACCCTGATTGGCTCAGGCCAGCCTTGACGAGAGGGCTGGCCAGCACGGAGCACTGGAGGGTCAGTCACTGCCATGTCTGCTTCATGCTCACCCACGCAGCCCATTTCATTCTTATCCTGCCTGATATCGATTCATTAATTATCTCTAACATCACTGATAAATATTCAATGGAGAACAAGTGTTTAGGCTGTGGCCTCCCTTACTGATGATTTCTTTGCTGCTAAGGACTGGGGTGGTGGGAGGGGAGTACCTCACTTTACCCTTCAGGAGAGAACATCAGTAGACACAGAGGAGTGATCAGAACCTGCCCACCCCAACCCGCCACTTCAGGAAAAGCAGACCTGAGCACCCACGGCCTCCCTACCCCAAGGAGCTGTCCACACTCCACCCGATACAAATCACCACTGACATGGTCGAGTTTAAATATGAGACAAAGTGTGCACCTTTCCCGATGCCACAGTCTCTAAGCAAAAGCAAAGCTAAACAAAATTTGGAGCTTGTGGTTGAACAACACCACCAAAGACTTGAAAACTGGGTCAGTGACAGAAAGTTCAGACCCTAGGATTGCCTTTTCCATGTTCCCATGGGGTTGGTTACCCTGCACTCACTTGAAATAAGGTTGGTGAGATGGGAGCAATGGGAAAACATCTAGAGAGAAAAGAAATCCATTCTTCACGCCCTGTGTAAACAGGGAGGGTGGACACAGGGAGGGTGGACACAGGGAGCAGAGGAATAAAATGAGACACATTTCACTTAGCGATTTAATTTAAGAACAATGAAGTCCTGAGTTCAAATGCAGAGAATGTTTCTGGCAGGGAGGTAGCATGATGGTGTCACGCATCTTAACAAAGCTTGTAGCACAACAGACCTCAATTACCACAAATCATCCAGGCGTCTGCAGGAATAAATACCAAGACTTATTATTTTTTACTGCTTTTTCCACTTTACACTTTAAAGAACATGAAGAGAAAAGTGAGATAAGTTGTAGAGGACCATGGTCCATGTTAAATAGCCAATTAAACAAATACAAATGCGAGCCATTTCAGGAAAACCTGACATAATTATCTTTCAACCTAGGAAAACTCATAGTTTAGAAGTGATGATGAATAACACAGCAGACCTGCTTAAAAATTGTGCAACGCATAGCTCATTTAAAAGGTGTGCAATGATAATGAATAGAAACAGATACTTTCCATGAAGTCTCAAATTTTCAAATTTCATTTGTATCATTTAGAATGCCTTCACTACAGGCAAGAGAAAGCTCTTCTCACAGACACTGACAGTAAGACAATTTCTTACATCAAATAAGAGCTTAGCTGCTGTAAGATTTTTTCTAGGTTCTAACTGGTTGACTCAACAGCTGTCGGGGCATCAAGGACCTATGTTCTTTTTCTCTCTTTAGGCTGTCTTCTGTGGGCTGGAGTTGACACCAACTGGCTCCCCTGTGGCTTAAGATTGCTCCAGGAGTTCTTACCTCCGGGGTCCAGGGACAGAAATGGACCAGCCCTTCATGTAACTCCCTCTTAAGAACAAGGAAAAGTTCTCCAGGAGCCCAGCAGTCACCTCCCCAGGACCTGCTGGTCAGCCCTGGGCTAGTGCCTGGCCCTCACCCAGTCACGGCGAGGGCATCAGGCTGCCATCAACAGCCTGGACCAGCTACATGTCCCCCGGGGGAGGGTGGGGCCATCACCTCTGGGTCACATAGGAAAGGAGTAGATAGCTGAACAAAAGCAGAATTTGATCTGCAAGTTATTCTAGTCACATTGTCCTAGTTCAGCTGTTTCTAAAGGCACAAAATTTCAACTCGGGCTTGAATCGATTGGCCAAAAGTTTAAAACACTTTTCACTTCAGAAAATAGTATTGGGGTCAGCAATTAGGGTGTTTTTTTCCCCAGATTTTGCTCCAGTTCTAATCTTCTATTTGAAATGCATGGTAATTTACCTTATAGACATTCTATACACACAATATTTGCGGGTCAATCTATTGTACAGAATAAAGCTTACTTATGTTTGCACTGGAACGAATTCTGTGAGGGGAATACACAGCAGACACACTCCAATGGTAGTACTGGGCTGTGCTTTGGAAAGTTGAATTTCTGTTGCTTCTTACAAAGTATTAAAATGTCATTTTAAATATTCTTTTCTGTAACCTATATAAGATATTAAAATTTCCATAAAAAATGCTAATTGAATTTTATATGTAACTGAAGAACAATGTAATTTAACGCACTTCCAAAAATGCAGAAATTTAGTTTGATGGCCATTGACTATGAAAGAAAGAAAAGTTGAGCTGTTTGTGTCTGAACCTATTTGGAGAGTAATCTGCAAAAAAAAAGAAAAGAAAAGAAATTGTTTGCCTCCCCAAAGAGGCCTACTTTAACCTAATTTGCAGACTATAGATTTATATGACAATACTATGTTTATCCCTAGGTAAGAGAGAATGTGGTCGGTGTTAGCCAACTCCCAAATAGAAATTAATCCAAATAGCATTTCTGGCCTTTTCCAAAATTGGAAAGCTAAGATTCATCTTCCTGTGATTCATCTTGCATGATGACCACAATGGCAGAGACAGGTCATGCACTTTCTTTATGTGCCGTTTTGGTTATGAAAGATGTTATTTGATCAGACGTTTATAGAAACACAAAACCGAGAATTAAAGTCCTTAAAGGCCCACCATTCACCTTCATTGCTTCCCCCTGTCCATCTTTCCCTCCTTTGTTTGTCTGTTTTGGGGGAAGGGGACACAGGGTCGCAGTACTCAGAGAAGAAGGTTCACTGCCGTGCCTGCGGAAACATAAAAATGGTATACAAATTAACCCATAACTGGTACTCCAATTTTCCACATCTGGGAAACTCTAAGGAAGTGGCGCCTCTCCACCATGTCCTTGGCATTGAGGGGCAGGCCTGGCTGAGGCTCTGGGCGTCATGGGCGGTGGAGCTGCCCCTGTGAGCCTCACGTGTGGAGCTGGAACTGCGGATCAGCGTCACCTGGAAACACCAGTCCTCGGCAGCCCCAGACCTACCCAGGGTGGGGCCCAAGGACCGTGTGCCGAGCCCTCCAGGGGCTCTGATGTTGCTGCAGCGTGAGGACCTCTGGTCTAGATCATACTTCATTCATTCTGGGGCCATTTAACTACTTAAAACTTTGCCTAAATCCCTCTCTGACCTGAGCCGGCCTTAGTGGGCTTTGGAAGCACTGAAATTTTATGGAGCCCCGGGGGAGCATATTTGTGCATGAACCCCCCGACATTCGCGCAGGTGGAGACCCCGGACTGAAGTCCTCCACCCTCCTTCCCTCCCACCGGGTGCCTGGCGGAGGGCACTGCTGACCTCTGATCCGCCAATCCACGCAGGGTGAGGTACACAGGTGCCTGAGGTGTAGAAAGCCACTAGCCTTGACCTGCTTTTCCCTTCACACCTGCATTCACTCTCTACATTCTGAGAAGCTTCTCGTGGCAGGATGAGCTGGGATCAGAGTGTCTGGGTCTTGGGTAAACTCCTGTCCTGGGTGGACCCTCCTGCTCCAGCTGCAGCCGCAGTATGTGGTTGGTGGTCCCCATGTCACATGGTTCCTGCCCTGGGTTGGGGGTTATTCCTACTCTTGGTGTCCTGACAGCCCCAGCAGGATGAATCCCAGGACAGGGTGCTCTCGGATTACCAGTTAACTGAACAAAGCTCCATTATCCCAAATGGCATGCCCATGCTGACACTTCCGGGCAGAGGTTGGTCCGTGGTGACATGGGGCTGGCTTTCAGCCTGTGGGCACCCACAGTGAGTTATTCATGAGCAGAAGAAACTGTCCATCCCAGGGTCCAGGCTTCTTATCCCAGGAGAGCCTACTAGACCTGGAATCTGCAGTACCACCTTGGCTGCACCCAGGATGCTGTAGGTTATAGCAGGGAAATCCACAGTTTTCCCTCCAAACCTTAAATAACTCACACACATAATTAACACAGACTCATTTTTGCAACTAGTGAAGTGTAGCTTTTTCTTGCTTTGGTGTCAGTGCGAGTGCCTGGAAACTATGGCTCCTTAGAGTTTTCGTGTTCCTTCTCCTCTCGCCCTTCCTCTCGCCGCTGCTCTGGAGGTGCTCGGGGTCTGGGAGGGCTGCTGTGGGATAAGTAAGGCAGGTGTCCACTGCGTATAATCAGTCAGGTCTGCTAGGAAGCCCACCTTCCCATCCACAGAGAAGAAGCATCATAAGCACACCTACGCCAGGCCGGGCATCCCTGCACCAGACACTCGCTCGGGTGGGCCTTGGAGAAGTCCTCTCTGCAGTGTCATGGAGGTGCCCACACCTTGGGCAGGATCACCGAGGTGCATTTGTCAGGGGCTGGGCAGAGACAGGGCCTCCAGGCAGGGGAGCCACAGGGAGGAACTATTTTGCCACATGAACAAATTAATAAGTGCAAAACAAACAAACAAACCCTAAAGTGCATCTGACCAGCTTTCACAAGGACTCCCTGCTGCCCATCAGTTTCCCTGCTGAAGCCAACCCACAGACTTCCTGTGTCGGAAAGACCCAGTGTGAACCATAGCCCTGCCCAGCCACTGTCCAGACGCTTCCTGGGCACCAGTTACCATCAAGAGATAGACTGGGCCCAGTTTCTTCTTCTGGGCCTGTGGGTGGGTCCCGTCCTGCCCTGACCTGCTTTTGTCTCTTCTGTGAAATGGGAGTAAAGGAACTTACACCCTTGCCTGTTAAGAGGACTGAGTAGGGATGGTGTCGGAAGTGCTTGGGACCACATGGCTCACATGGAAGGAATGAAAGGTCTTCTCCATGAGGCCACAGAGCCCAGAGCTGGGTGGACATCGGAAGTGCTGGGTGTGGTCTTCCTCTGCCCAGACCCAAGGTCACATGGAGCTGTTCTGATGAGCCCATAACAACACTTGTGATGGAGTCATCTACCCAGCTGACCCCTCCACCCCTCCCACAAATCAAATCCAGGCAGAACTTGTTCCTGGTGGAACTTCCAAGTTCCTGGTGGAACTTCCAAGTTCAAGGCAGATTGGCAGATGTACAAATGCTCTGAAGATGGAGGGGACACTCCATCAAGAACTGCATGAAACAGCAGCCATCACTTTGTGTGTGGATTTGGAGTCTGTGCTGCTCCCAGATGCTCTCTCCCCACACATGTTTTTTCAATAAACCATTCATAGGAAACTGAACCCTCTTTGAAATGAGAGACTGCATTTGGGTCACTGCTGACAAGCTGTAATTCTGAGAAACTGCACAGTTTCTGAATCCAGCTCTGCCCTCTGATACTTCCCAGCACCTCGTCCTTTAGAGTTTCCAGGCAGATGGAACGTGTCCACCTGGGTTTGTTTCAAGTTGGCTCCAAGAGGGGTTAGAGGTGGGAGCTGATGCTGTCAGCCCCCGTCCATACCCTCGGCTTCACCATCGGGGTCACAGGGACAGCATCCTGCTAGAAGGACCCATGCCTCCCCCCAAGGGCCTCCTCTCCTCTGGGGGAGTCAGTGCCCCTGAGAGCTGCCCCTGGGCAACGATGGACAGGACTTGGAAGCTGGTCCTGGACACCCCAGTCCTAGCGGACACCCCAGCCACTTCTGCCCTGGGAGGGGGACAGGGCACTCTGTGCATGGTCTCCATCACCTCCTGGAGCTCCCTGCAGGTCTGGGCCCTGCTGCCCGTGTGGAGATCTGCTCCCAGCACCCTGTGTCAGGTCTTGCCTTCCCCGGCTCACTTCTCTACTCCTCTGCGGATGCACCTGGGTTCACCTTCCAGGCGATCATATAAATGACAGACAGGAAGGAAATACACACTTGGCCTCCCTCAGAGTCCGCGGCTGGGACGGGCCCTGCATCAGCTTCAGGAAGAGACAGGGTTTGGATGATCCTCTGCGTTTGGTTCCTGTGAAAGGAATATAAACAGTGGAATAGAGCCTCGTATCAATGACAAATGAAAAGGAACTTCCTCATGACTTCCTATTTTAATTTTTTGATGTTTACTCTAATGGATTGTTAGGAATTTTTTTACTTTTTTAAACTCAGCTGTTTCCTACTTCTGCTTTATAAAGTCAGAACTGAGAGCTCAGTGTCTCGCAGGGAATGGCACCTACAGGAACCTCATGAGGGCCGGTAGCTCAGAGTCTCTGCTCTGGCCTTCCAGCTGGGAGCCCTGAGGCTGGGAGCCAGATGGCCAGCTGAGAGCTGGCCTTGCCAAAGCAAAGCCACAAAGTGATGCTCCAGACCTCATGCTCCATCTAGTCTAGAAGTGACAGAGAAGCACCACAGTCCTTAATTACAGTTCCATTCCCAGGGACCCTGAGGAAGCCAAGTATGTGACAGGATTGTTGACTGGACGGTTAGCACTGTCACTAATACACAGGGTTCACAGGGGATAAGGAACCCTCACCCTCACGCCATATCGCCAGAAGTGTTAACTGTTACGGGTATTCAGGGAACAGTTTGATAGTATCTACTAAAATCTAAAATGCACATACCCTTTGATCCAGATATTTTGCTTTGAAACTTCTATAGAAATCTCTATATTTAATCTCTAAATCTCAGATATTTACTCTGGAACTACTTAAAGATTTACAAGGGGGTGGTAACCATGATTCTGTAAATAATACAAAAAATTGGAAAAAAAAGTCAACAAGGGAATCATTAAATAGACTATGAAATATGAACTATTCTCTAGAATACTATGCAGCTATTTAAAAGAATGATATAAGCCCATATTCACCACACGGAAAGAACCAAGATTAATTACATGGAAAAAATAAGTGTCGAATGATACATTTGCTAGTCCTTCAAGCCAAATCAACCGATGGATCAGCACAGGAGGCCCTGCGGTGTTGGGTGGGATGCGACGTGTATATGTGTGAGGACACTTCACTTGAACAGCCGACCCATGCAGAGTCACATCCCTGGGTGACTGAGTGCTGGTCTGGGTGTCCTTGGGTGGTGGACACCACCAGTGCAAATCTGGCTGCAGGTGGGAGAACTGTCTTCCTCCTGCTGTGTGATTAGCAGAGAAGTGTGTCTGTAGAGCATCAAAATGGAAACGGAGAGAAGGAGACCAAAGGTGGAGAGGCCCAGCTGTGTGGGCTCCCACGACTGTCTCGTTCAGTGTGCGGGGACACTCCCACCCTCAGGAGCCATGGCTGGAGCTCCCCCAGAACCATGGGACAAGCTCCTTTCTATGTGGGGAGATGATTAATTCAACTTCAGTCGTTTCTCTTACTAGCCACCATGTGAACGCTTTTGAATATGTGTCACCTTGGTGGATTGGGAGCTATTTCTGTTCATAAGCCACCTGCAGATTTCTAGACTCGCTGGTTATTTGGCAGACTATGCCCTTCTCTTGACACGGACCTTCGTTTCATGTTTTCTATCCGTAGTGTATAACATAGTGCCAGCTGCTCAGCTGGCATTTAGTAAATGCTTTTGGTGCATAAACCATAGACTTACCTTCAAATGAAGCTGTGACAGACAAAAACAGCCAGTGAGTTTGCTATATTAAAACACCACCCTATTGAACAGAACCATCCTTCATGGCTGATATTCAACGATTTTTACCACCAAATAGGAATTTCATGTGCAGTTACACTGCACTGTTTATAAGGCCTTTTCACATCTTTTGATCCATTGTTTGGTAGGGACAGGCCCAAGAGGGAGGGGATTTTTCCAAACCCACTGAGTAGGGATGGATTCAGGATTCAAATCCAGTCCCCCTGGTCCCCATGGTTTCTGTGTCCAAAAAGAAATAAAGGGCAGCTTGTGTTCTGTTGCAGCTCAGCCCAATGTCCCCAGCAGCCACACCTGCCACACCCCTTCTGACTCAGGACACCCTTGAGTGTTGAAGTTGGCTCAGTTCACCAAAACCCAGAAAATTCAGTTGCCCAAATCCTTGGGGACTCATATTCAAAACTGAAGAGGAAGAGGGAGGCTCCCTCCACTTAGAGAGAGAGAGAACCTATTTCTCAGGTCATAAGACTCTGTTTCAAGATCTTGCCAGAAACTTGGTTTACATAAACATAGACTCTTGTGATTAAAGCCACGCTTTCCTGTTAAACTTACTAAACATGTCACATCACAATAACAGGCATATTTTAGCTCTGAACTGGGATGAAATTATTTCAATAGTTCCTCTTAACATTTGGATTCTCCCAGCTGACCAATAAACCCAAGTATCCTCACATCTTTCCTTTCCACCCACCCGTATTTATGACATTCATTTTCTGGCCATTGATGGTACACGTGTAGCCAAAAAGTGTCATCCCCAGCTTAGATTCAATCATGATATTCCTGATATTTATGTCCTTTGACAGAAGATTGCAAGTGTCTTTAGCAAAAGGTCGCCATGACAATACTGAAATAGGAAAAATAATTTTTCTTGCACACCCAGGATGTTGACAGTGCAGGTTTCACGTGAGTCATAATTGCTAAAACTTTTGTTAAGATTTAGAGTCAACCGTTAGCCATTTGCCCCTTGACTCCCATCCGTTTTCCCAGTTTTCTTTGCTTGCTGTCTTCTATTCTTTCCAGAAGAGCTGAGCTCCTGTTTCTTGAAATGCCTTCAACATTTGGTTCCTGTATACAAGACTCAGAGGGGATTCCACTTGGACTTTTCCCAGTTGGTAACAGAAATAAACCCTGTCATCTGGGGCAGTGCCATCTCATCCATGAGCCCATTCCTTCCCTTCTGGGTTGCCCCTGGTTCCACTGCCTTCAGCCCAACTTCGGTTTGCATTTCTGTTGTTATTCAGCACTTGAACTTTCAAAATCCTTGGACATTTTCCTCTCTATCTGGCCACATACAGCTAACAGGAGAAGTGAAAAAACATAAGTGAACATAGATAAAGATCAATAAGAAGTAAGTGAGTAGAAGTAGGACATCTACCAGGCACCAGTGTGGGACCATGGACACCACAGGAGATGGGAGAAACCCCCAGTGACCAGCTTGTGGAATCTTGGTTCCCAGGCCAGAGGTTGGGCCTGAGCAACTGTGGTGGGAGCTCCAAGTCCAAACTACTGGACTAACAGAGAACTTCAGACCCCAGGGAATATCAATCAGAGTGAGGCCACCTGGAGGTCTTCATCTCAGCACCAAGACCCAGCTCAATCTAACTGCCTGCAAATTCCAGTGCTGGACATCTCAGGCCAAACAACAAGTAAGACAGGAATACAGCACCACCCATCACACATACAAAACAAAGAAACAAGAAAAAACTATGTTACAGACAAAGGAGCAAGGTAAAAACCTACAAGACCAAATAAATGAAGAACAAATAGGAAACCTACCTGAAAAAGAATTCAGAGTGATGATAGCAAAGATGATCCAAAATCTCAGAAACAGGATGGAGAAAATACAAGAATCATTTAACAAGGATATAGAACTACTAAAGAGCAAACAAACAGTGATGAACCACAAAATTACTAAAATTAAAAATACTCTAGAAGGAATCAGTAACAGAATAACTGAGGCAGAAAAATGGATAAGTAAGCTAGAAGATAAAATAGTGGAAATAACTGCCAGGGAGCAGAATAAAGAAAAAAGAATGAAAAGAATTCAGGACAGTCTCAGAGACGTTTGGGACAATATTAAATGCACCAACATTCGAATTATAGGGGTCCCAGAAGAAGAAGAGAAAAAGAAAGGGCCTGAGAAAATATTTGAAGAGATTATAGTTGAAAACTTACCTAACATGGGGAAGAAAATAGTCAATCAGGTCCAGGAAGCACAGAGAGTACCATACAGGATAAACCCAAAGAGAAACACACTGAGACACATATTAATCAAACTATGAAAAATTAAATACAAAGAAAAAATATTAAAAGCAGCAATGGAAAAACAACAAATAACATACAAGGGAATCCCCTAAGGTTAACAGCTGATCTTTCAGCAGAAACTCTGAAAGCCAGAAGGGAGTGGCAGGACATATTAAAAGTGATGAAAGGGAAAAACCTACAACCAAGATTACTCTATCCAGCAAGGATCTCATTCAGATTTGATGGAGAAATTAAAATCTTTACAGATAAGCAAAAATTAAGAACAGTCAGCACCACCAAACCAGCTTTACAACAAATGCTAAAGGAGCTAGACAAGAAACACAAGAGAAGGAAAAGACCTACAAAAACAAACCTAAAACAATTAAGAAAATGGTAATAAGAACATACATATCGATAATTATCTTAAATATAAAAGGATTAACTGCTCCAAACAAAAGACATAGACTGGCTGAATGAATACAAAAAACAAGACCCATATATATGCCGTCCACAAGAGACACACTTCAGACCTAGGGACACATGCAGACTGAAAGTGAGGGGATGGAAAAAGATATTCCATGCAAATGGAAATCAAAAGAAAGCAGGAGTGGCAATTCTCATATCAGACAAAATAGACTTTAAAATAAAGACTATTACAAGAGACAAAGAAGAACACTACATAATGATCAAGGGATCAATCCAGGAAGAAGATATAACAACTGAAAATATTTATGCACCCAACTTAGGAGCACCCCAACAAATAAGGCAAATGCTAACAGCCACAAAAGTGGAAATTGACAGTAACACAATCATAGTAGGGGACTTAAACACCCCACTTTCACCAATTGACAGATCATCCAAAATGAAATAAATAAGGAAACACAAGCTTTAAATGACACATTAAACAAGATGGACTGAATTGTTATTTATAGGACATTCTATCCAAAAACAACAGAATACACGTTCTTCTCAAGTGCTCATGGAACATTCTCCAGGATAGACCATATCTTGGGTTACAAATCAAGCCCTGGTAAATTTAAGAAAATTGAAATCATATCAAGTATCTTTTCCAAGCATAATGTTATGAGACTAGATATCAATTAAAAGAAAAATTCTGTAACAAATACAAACTTATGGAGGCTAAACAATACACTACCAAATAACCAAGAGATCATGAAGAAATCAAAGAGGAAATCAAAAAATACCTAGAAAAAAATGACAATGGAAACATGACGACCCAAAACCTATGGGGTGCAGCAAAAGCAGTTCTAAGAGGGAATTTATAGCAATACAACCCTACCTTGAGAAACAAGAAATATCTCAAATAAATAACCTAAGCTTACACCTAAAGCAACTAGAGAAAGAAGAACAAAAAATCCCCAAAGTTAGCAGAAGGAAAGAAATCATAAAGATCAGATCAGAAATAAATGAAAAAGAAATGAAGGAAACGATAACAAAGATCAATAAAACTAAAAGCTGGTTCTTTGAGAAGATAAACAAAATTGATAAACCGTTAGCCAGACTCATCAAGAAAAGAAGGGAGAAGACTCAAATCAACAGAATTAGAAATGAAAAAGGAGAAGTAACAACTGACACTGCAGAAATACAAAGGATCATGAGAGACTACGACAAGCAACTATATGCCAATAAAATGGACAACCTGGAAGAAATGGACAAATTCTTAGGAAAGCACAACCTTCCGAGACTGAACAAGGAAGAAATAGAAAATATGAACAGACCAATCACAAGCACTGAAATTGAAACTGTGATTAAAAATCTTCCAATGAACCCAGGACAAGAAGGCTTCACAGGTGAAATCTGTCAAACATTTAGAGAAGAGCTAACACTTATCCTTCTCAAACTCTTCCAAAATATAGCAGAGGGAGGAACACTCCCAAACTCATTCTACAAGGCCACCATCACCTTGATACCAAAACCAGACAAGGATGTCAAAAAGAAAGAAAATGACAGGCCATTATCACTGATGAACATAGATGCAAAAATCCTCAACAAAATACTAGCAAACAGAATCTGACAGCACATTAAAAGGATCATACAGCATGATCAAGTGGGGTTTATCCCAGGAATGCAAGGATTCTTCAATATATGCAAGTCAATCAATGTGATACACCATATTAACACACTGAAGGAGGAAAACCATATGATCATCTCAGTAGATGCAGAAAAGGCTCTTGACAAAATTCAACACCCACTTATTATAAAAACTCTCCAGAAAGTAGGAATAGAGAGAACTTACCTCAACACAATAAAGGCCATATATGACAAACCCACAGCCAACATCGTTCTCAATGGTGAAAAACTGAAACCATTTCCACTAAGATCACGACCAAGATAAGGTTGCCCATTCTCACCACTATTATTCAACATAGTTTTGGAAGTTTCAGCCACAGCAATCAGAGAAGAAAAAGAAATAAAAGGAATCCAAATCAGAAAAGAAGAAGTAAAACTGTCACTGCTTGCAGATGACATGATACTATGCACAGAGAATTCTAAAGATGCTACCAGAAAAATACTAGAGCTAATCAACAAATTTGGTAGAGTAGCAGGATACAAAATTAATGCACATAAATCTCTTGCATTCCTATATACTAATGATGAAAAATCTGAAAGAGAAATTAAGGAAACACTCCCATTTACCATTGTAACACAAAGAATAAAATACTTACGAATAAACCGACTTAAGGAGACAAAAGACCTATATGCAGAAAACTATAAGACACTGATGAAAGAAATCAAAGATGATACAAACAAATGGAGAGATATACTATGTTCTTGGATTGGAAGAATCAACATTGTGATAATGACTATACTACCGAAAGCAATCTGCAGATTCAATGCAATCCCTATCAAACTACCAATGGCATTTTTCATAGAACTAGAACAAAAAATTTCACAATTTGTATGGAAACACAAACGACGCTAAATAGCCAAAGCTATCTTGAGAAAGAAAAATGGAGCTGGAGGAATCAGACTCCCAGACTTCAGACTATACTACAAAGCTACAGTAATCAAGAGAGTATGGTACTGGCACAGAAACAGAAATATAGATCAATGGAACAGGATAGAAAGCCCAGAGATAAACCCACACACATTCTTGCCTCCTTATTTTTGATAAAGGAGGCAAGAATATACAATGAAGAAAAGACAGTCTCTTCAATAACTGATGCTGGGAAAACTGGACAGCTACATGTAAAAGAATGTAATTAGAACACTCCCTAACACTGTACACAATAATAAATTCAAAATGGAGTAAAGACCTAAATGTAAGGCCAGACACTACAAAACTCTTAGAGGAAAACATAGGCAGAACACTCCATTACATAAATCACAGCAGGATCCTTTTTGACTCACCTCCTAGAGAAATGGAAATGAAAACAAAAATAAACAAATGGGACATAATGAAACTTAAAAGCTTTTGCACAGCAAAGGAAACCATAAACAAGATGAAAAGATAACCCTCAGAATGTGAGAAAATATTTGCAAATGAAGCAACTGACAAAGGATTAATCTCCAAAATTTGCAAGCAGCATATGCAGCTCAATATCCAAATAACAAAAAACCCAATCCAAAAATGGGCAGAAGATCTAAATAGACAATTCTCCAAAGAAGATATACAGATTGCCAACAAACACATGAAAGAATGCTCAACATCATTAATCATTAGAGAAATACAAATCAAAACTACAATGAGGTATCACCTCACACTGGTCAGAATGGCCACCATCAAAAAATCTACAAACAATAAATACTGGAGAGAGTGTGGAGAAAAGGGAACCCTCTTGCACTCTTGGTGGGAATGTAAATTGATACAGCCACTATGGAGAACAATATGGAGGTTCCTGAAAAATCTAAAAATAGAACTACCATAAGACCCAGCAATCCCACTACTGGGCATATACCCTGAGAAAACCATAATTCAAAAAGAGTCATGTACCATAATGTTCATTGCAGCACTATTTACAATAGCCAGTACTTGGAAGCAACCTAAGTGTCCATCAAAAGATGAATGGATAAAGAAGATATGGCACATATATACAATGGAATATTACTCAGCCATAAGAGGAAACAAAATTGGGTTATTTGTAGTGAGGTGTATGGACCTAGAGTCTGTCATACAGAGTGAAGTATGTCAGAAAGAGAAAAACAAATACCATATGCTAACACATATATATGGAATCCTAACAAAAAAGGTTCTTAAAAACCCAGGGGCAGGACAGGAATAAAGATGTAGATGCAGAGTATGGACTTGAGAACGTGGGGAGGGGGAAGGGTAAGCTGGGATGAAGTGAGAAAGTGGCATGGACTTATATATACTACCATATGTAAAATGGATAGCTAGTGAGAAGCAGCCACACAGCACAGGGAGATCAGCTCGGTGCTTTGTGACCACCTAGAGGGGTGGGATAGGGAGGGTGAGAAGGAGATGCAAGAGGGAGGAGATATGGAGATATATGTATATGTATGGCTGATTCACTTTGTTATAAAGCAGAAACTAACACACCATTGTAAGGAAATTATACTCCAATAAAGATGATAAAAGAAAAAAAAAACTCTAAATGGATTGAAGAACTAAATGTAAGGCCAGACACTATAAAACTCTTAGAGGAAAACATAGGCAGAACACTCTATGACACGAATCACAGCAAGATCCTTTTGGAGCCACCTCCTAGAGAAATGGAAATAAAAACAAAAATAAACAAATGGGACCTAATGAAACTTAAAAGCTTTTGCACAGCAAAGGAAAACATAAAAAAGACGAAAAGACAACCCTCAGATTGGGAGAAAATATTTGCCAACGAAGCAACTGACAAAGGATTAATCTCCAAAATATACAAACAGCTCATGCAACTCAATATCCAAAAAAACAAGCAACCCAATCAAAAAATGTGCAGCAGATGTGGTTTTTCATATACTGTGGGCGAGGAGACAACGTAAAGACTTAAGTATTTATGTGCCACAGAGAAAAGCTTTCTATCTACTGAAGACAGAAGCATGAGTTTTTCTCTCGATTCATCTCACTTTTTCTGCCACATTTTTCCCTGATGGTCACTGATCACTGTGTATCCAGAGTGCAGAAGATAATAAAGCCAATGTGACTCTCTTGATTCCTGTAAAATCGTCCGCAGTTTTACTCATTGCTACTCTAAGTAACTATAAACTTACTTAATGTGAGTCAACAGTTGGAAAAGAGAGACAGCTGTAATATGCTGATACTGTAGAAGGATTAAAACTACCATTCTTTCCAAGTCAAAAATCTAACCTACTGTTTTTGAAATTCCTACTGAGTTTATTTTTTTTCTTTTTAATTTTAACCATGATTTTAAAATATAGATATTTCTTATGAAAACCAAGTTTCTTACCTTTTTTGAAAAATTTTGATCTGACAATGTGTATCTACACATGTCCGCAACTGGCTGCAGTTGACTAGAATGTGGTAACCTGGTAACTTGAAAATCCAGGTATATGAGCCTGGAACATTTCTGTCTCTTGATGACTCCTTACTTAGCAACCACTGTCAGGGTGAAATTCTGGTTTTAAAAAATATCAATGCCTGGGCCTCACCCCAAGACTTTCTCACTTGGAATCAGGAATAGTTTAAAAACTCCCTCAGTGATTTTATTATGCAAGCAGAGTTGAGACCCACTATTCTAGACCAGCATTTCTCAGACTTAATGTGTATTTGAATCAACTACAGAACTTGCTAAAATAAAGATTCTGATTCATCTGAGATTCTACATTGATAAAAAGCTCTTAGGTGATGCTGGGCCCCCAGCAGCATTTTGAGGAACAAGATTCTCAACCTTACTTACTACTCATAAAATAGAAACTTCCAAATTTCATGCTTAGGACTCAAATTCTGATAATTTCCCAGCATCAACAGAACTTTCCTTTGTTGACCTTAAGACCTTTACACCTCTTTTCCTCCCCCAACTTAGATTCCACAGTCAGGCATCTTCATCGACGCTTTGCATTTTCCTTGTACTGTCCCTTCTCCCTGTTTACTCCAGGGAAAACCCCAGCCCTGATTACAGACAACACTTGCCCTGCAACTGAACCGCTGAATCCTCAATTGGAGGTAAACACTCAACCATGCAGATGATTGGCTTGAAAGTTGAGACTGCAAATCTCAAATGGACCCTCAGAACAGCAAATCAATCCTGCTACTAATAGAATCACGCTCCCACTGTGAGCAGGAACTTTCAGCAAACAAATACATACATAATAATTAGAATCCACCTTTCCTCCTACTATTAGGTTAAACAGAGAAGCAGTGAGAACCAACAGAATAAGGCTGCATGCATGCCTACAGATAAGATACTTGCCTTTTTTTCCCTTTAATCTCCTGCCTTTCCTTTCAATGCCAGTGGAGCTGGAGCTTAGAAGAGGGAGGAGAGAGGTCAGAGATCCAGACTCAACTCTCCACTCCCTTCCCACCACAGGGGCCCACATGCGCACACACACCAATACACACTCTTGAGTCCAGGAGCTGGCACTTTAGACAGAAGCCCTTTGACTTAGCTCTGTGGCTGCCAGTTTAAAATGAACATGAGTGTGCCTTAAACACACAAAAATAGGACTATAATAATAACAGATATGGCTAAAATTTAAATAGTTTGGCAAAGGTACCACTAAGGAGTATGGGTTCACATAGCTCAGAAGAAGGGAAGCATAGTAATTGGGAAAATGAAAAGCTGTTTCCTACTGAGACTCCTCAGTTTACCAGTGACACTGGTAACTTTCATCTCTGCTTTGGCCATTGATTAGTCTTTTGACGGCTCACTAGTTGTACTGTTCACTAATTACTCAGGCCCAGCATTAAATCTCTTTTCATGGAACAGCCTAACTTTATGCATCATTACTCCTCCCTTAAGTGAAAGAAAATTTTAAATGAAAATTAATATTACTATGAATACATTGTATTCCTCCATTACATTTTTTCTCAATCAGGAGAATATTTTTCCTTCTATTCATGTTGTCTGCTCATCCTGCGCATTAAATATTAGGTTGTTAGATTCTTAATCATTTCAAATGTTGTAGTTCATTTACTCATTAATGTGCTCAGTCACAAATATTTGAGTTCCATCTGCATAGTAGACATTTAGAATCAGAAATAAATTAAGCAAACTTTGTCAAGGGTTTATAGTCTAAAATGTACTCAGCTTTTCTTAAACTTGGTCTTATTGTTCCTAAAGCTGTATCCATTTTTTAAAAATATATCAACTTTTCAATGCAAATTTTAGGAAAATAGAATTACTTTCAAAGAGCTACATAGAAGTTTTGTTACCTGAAAACTGGGTTCACCTCTTGGTGGTTATTGAGCCAATAGACATAACCAAGCCAAACAGCCGAAGGAGGAAAGATTTTTTTTTAACATCTTTATTGGAGTATAATTGCTTGACAATGGTGTGTTAGTTTCTGCTTTATAACAAAATGAAGAAGCTATACACGTACATGTATCCCCATATCGTGTATTAGGAGGAAAGATATATTACTTGCAGCAAGTGATGGAACTGAGCAGGACCCTGTGGGGCTTCTGGGCACCAAAGCCTTCCTGTGTCCCCCATTTCTTGATTACAGGATATGGGCTTTGATCAGCCTGCAAGACCTTCCCTGAGTTCCAACGGGCAGGTTCAAACTGTTGCTAATTAGGGAAGGGAGGGAATGTGGAGACTATGAAGGAACAGTCAAAAGAAGCAGTAGGGCAGCCTTGGGGCAGGGTCCAGGTTACTCCTTAAGGGACACACATAACAATATCTTTGAGCTCTTTTGCAGATACTGAAACCCCCACCAGGTGGGAGAAGTTAGCTGTATGCTGCCCACCAGCATGTAGACCCCAGACTGGTTAGAACCAGAAGGTTGATGATGCAGACTCCTGATTACCTCACCACCAATCAGAACAATGTCCACGAGCTGACCACGCCCTCTCTGAATCATTATTATAAAACTCCTCACTATACCCTCCAGATCAGGACACACAGTTTTGGGGGCATTAGCCTGCTGTGACCCCCTTGGCCTGGCAAAGCAATAAAGTTATTCTTTCCTACTTCACCCTCCCCCCAAAAATGGGCAGAAGACATAAATAGACATTTCTCCAAAGAAGATGTACAGATTGCCAACAAACACATGAAAAGATGCTCCACATCACTAGTAATTAGAGAAATGCAAATCCAAACTACAATGAGGAATCACCTCACACTGGTCAGAATGGCCATCATCAAAAAATCTACAAACAATAAATGCTGGAGAGGGTATGGGGAAAAGGGAACCCTCTTGCACTGTCAGTGGGAATCTAAATTGATACAGCCGCTATGGAGAACAGTATGGAGATTCCTCAAAAAACTAAAAATAGAACTACCATACGACCCAGCAAGCCCACTACTGGGCATATACCCTGAGAAAACCATAACTCAAAAAGAGTCATGTACCACAATGTTCATTGCAGCACTATTTACAATAGCCAGGACATGGAAGCAACCTAAGTGTCCATCGACAGATGAATGGATAAAGAAGATGTGGCACATATATACAATGGAATATTACTCAGCCATAAAAAGAAACGAAATTGAGTTATTTGTAGTGAGGTGTATGGACCTAGAGTCTGTCATACAGAGTGAAGTAAGTCAGAAAGAGAAAAACAAATGCCGTATGCTAACACATGTACATGGAATCTAAAAAAAAAAAAAAATGGTTCTGATGAACTTAGGGGCAGGGCAGGAATAAAGACACAGACATAGAGAATGGCCTTGAGAACACGGGGAGGGGGAAGGGTAAGCTGGGATGAAGTGGGAGAGTAGCATTGACATATATACACTACCATATGTAAAATAGATAGCTAGTGGGAAGCAGCTGCATAGCACAGGGAGATCAACTCCATGCTTTGCGACCACCTAGAAGGGTGGAATAAGGAAGGTGGGAGTGAGATGCAAGAAGGAGGGGATATGGGGATATACGTATGCATATAGCTGATTCACTTTGTTATAAAGCAGAAACTAACACACCACTGTAAAGCAATTATACTCCAATAAAGATGTTTAAAAAAAGAAGAAGTGGGCTTCCCTGGTGGTGCAGTGGTTGAGAGTCCACCTGCCGATGCAGGGGACACAGGTTCGTGCCCCGGTCCTGGAAGATCCCACGTGCCGCGGAGCGGCTGGGCCCGTGAGCCATGGCCGCTGAGCCTGCACATCCAGAGCCTCTGCAACGGGAGAGGCCACAACAGTGAGAGGCCCTCGTACTGCAAAAAAAAAAAAAAAGAAGAAGAAGTGAATAAATAAACACATACCAGCATACATAAATATGGTAAGTTTTGCTGTCTCAGAATGGTGCATTGCAGGCACTCAATAAATGTACCGTTAAATCAATGATTACGAGCACAGAATTAAAATGGACTTGAACACCTGTTCAATTCATCAGCCCATTTTGATTTGGCTGTCTTTTAACATAAGAGTTCTTCCTTGTATATTCTGGATATCCATCTGGAGGGGGGTCACAGGGACAGACAATGAGAGAGATTAGGGAATCCAGAACCAGAGCCACCCAATTTATGACAAAGGGACCCCTGAAAGGCAGTATGGAAGGTGATCTTTTCAAGAAAGTGCTAAGTCCTCTATGTGGACACATTGAACCTTGACCCCTACTTCACTTCATACCCAGCAACCAGTACCAGATAGATCATAGGTTGAAATGTGAAAGGAAAAATGATAAAAATTTTAGAAGAAAACAGGAGAACATTTTTATGACCTTGAGGTGGGTGATTTTCAAAAACAGTTTACAACAAGCAGCAGCCTCAAAACAAAGATTAATGAAATAGATTGCCTGTAAAACAAGCACGTCTCACCAAAATATATCATTAATGGAGTGAAATCGCAATCATGGACTTGGATAAGAAGTTGGCAGTACATATAATGCATGTGTTTTCAAAGCTAACTTGAAAAATAAAGAGTAAGTGCATTTACTGAGCACCTACTCTGTGTTTGGCACCACTTGAAATGCTTGACCCACAATGAGCCAACACAATCCTCATAAAAACCCTAGAGGAGTGACTCAGTTCACATTTCACAAGATGTGGGGAGAGGTTAATCGGCTCCCCCGAGCTCACACAGACAGCACCTGGCAGGGTCAGGGTCAAACACAAGCCCTCAGCCCCTGTGTCACTCAACCAGTGTGTCCAGCTATGCATCCTTTCCCTCACACTTCCATCTATGTACCTCTCCTTTCCCTCCATGCATGCATGCATCCATCCATTCTTCCTTCCTTCTTCTCTTCAGGTGTAAGGCATTCAATGAAGGTCCACTCTTACGTGCTCCTTTGACATTTGGTGAAATTTGGAGGACCTCAAATGACTTAACCACAAAGCTCCCACGAATAAGTTCCCTAACTGGATACGCTTCCTTGTCAAGAGAACCAGATGCACCTCCTGATTATTCCTGAGTACCGGTTTCGGTTCCCTGCAGCCCACAGAACTAACCAAATAAGACAGTTGGAACATTCTCTCGTTGGAACCGAGGGACCCCTCCCCACCCTCTGATTACTGACTACACAGCCGGCTTCCCACAGGCTCTGCTGGTTCACTCTGAGCCCAAGTGTAACCCCTGTGTGGCCCTCCGTGGAGTGTGAGGTTCTCCCCGAAGCTGTGCGTATGTGATTAACAAACTGAAATCAGTCGCATCTTCCATTGTTAGGTGTCATGTGTTTGGCCATCCAAGGGAATTCCTCTTAATAGTAGGCAATTAATACATCTGACCATCCATTCATCCATCCATCCATCCTCTGTCTGCCTATATATTTTACAATGTCCATAGTTTTGCTTGTACTTTGAGATGATATTTTACAGATGTACTGAGAAAATATCACCCCTATACATGTCAAAGTGTTCCAGTATGAATCCCTTCAGAGTTCTGGAACCCTTAATTTCCAGAAATGTAAGGTTTCCCAACAATGCGAAAGTGACATGACTGTACAGAGAAAGGTATGCTTAACATTCTGGCAAAGTAACAATGAGGACTTGAGAAAGGTCAGCCGGGTTTCCTACCATCAAGGAGAAGATGTTGCTACAGTTCTAAGTGTCCCTTTCCTGAAGAAAGGACACCACCATGTGCCCACACACAAGGAGCTGTGGATAATGCTCAGGCTGAAGAAATGCAGTCATCCAATCTCTCAGCATGTTCCACACTGATGTCCGCAGACAAGGGAGCTCTAAGGCTGGGATACGATGGAGGCTTCGAGATCTAGAAACACACCTGGTGAAGCTGAGTCAATGGGTGAGAAGATTGACCTGGAGGGACAAGGAGCCAGCCTTGGCTCATGCTTTAGCCTGACCGTCCTCCTCTACTCCCAGGTGCTGGAAAGTTACACCCACCTGGCTTCTCAGATGGCTGCATCTCCAGTTTCACACCTGGAGAAGGTTGTGTTCCAGCTTGTTATTTTCTGAAGCCCAAACTTTATCTTTTCTACTCAAAGCTGTGGAAACTTCAGAGGGGAAACTCACAAGGGAAAATATTTCACAACACTCTAAACCATAAACATGAAAACTCTGGTGAAGGAAACGACCTTCCAAGTTATTCAGGGTTCGCAAGACCTCTGGTTCTACGGCAAGTTTGACAGTTGCCATTCGGTGCTGGGATTTCGGAGGTGGGAAGTGTTTCAATGCTCATGCAGTCCCAGCTTGTCAGCCCTGGGTGCACACCAGAGGAAAATGCCTGGGACCAGACATCCTGCTGTTTATGAAGTTCTCCAGGTGGTTCTAGTGCTGAGGCAGGATTGAGAACACAGAGGTAGGTTCCCCAAAATTTCCTGACTATGGGTAAAGCCAGGAGACTCAGAGACCCCAACAAAACAGGACTAAGTAGCCCACCATCATCAGGAAGAAACTGGCAATGAATTACTCAGGTCAGTGTCTTCACTACTGCACAGAATTTCATGGTTCTGCTACAAGTGAGTAATAAACAGAGACAATGGAATTCATCATCTTGCTTTCCATCTTCTTAGGAGACTGGCTGACTATCACTTGGCCAGAAAGGTCCATAAATTTCCCGGGTAAATTTATACCAGAAATAAAGTGTTTGGCAACAAAGTCACAGAAAGAAAAGTCATAGGAAAGAAATTTGACTCTACCCAGCTTCACTAAGGATGGTAGAGGGAAGGAGAATATTTACTGGTTTCTTTTTTTCTAAATTATTTTTTCCAGTTTTATTGAGAAATAATTGGCATACATCACTGTATGACTTTAAAGCATACAGCATGATGGTTTGATTTACATGTACTGTGAAATGTTTACCACAATAATTTCAGCTAACATCCATCTTCTCATATAGATATAATGAAAAGAAAATAAAGAAAGAAAAAAGGAAAAAGATTTCTCCTTGTGATGAGAACTCTTAGGATTGACTCTCTTAACTTTCCTATATATCAGACAGCAGTGCTAACTATAGTCATCATATTGTACATTACATCCCTGGTACTTATATACCTTATAACTGGAAGTTTGTACCTTTTGATCACCTACCTCCAATTTCCCTTCCCCCGACACACTGCCTCTGGTCACCAGAAGTCTGATCTCTTTTTCTATGAGTTTGGTTTGTTGGTTTGTTGGTTTGTTTTTAGATTACACATATAAGTATTTGTCTTTCTCTGTCTGACTTATTTTGCTTAGCATAATGCCTCCAAAGTCCATCCATGTTGTCACAAATGGTAGAATTTCTTCATTTTTTATGGCTGAATCCATTGTGTATATATACCACAACTTCTGTATTCACTCATCCATTGATGGACACTGAGGTTGCTTCCATGTCTTGGCTATTGTAAATAACACTGCTATGAACATGGGGGTACAGACATCTTTTCAAGTTAGTGTCTTTGTTTCCTTTGGAGATATTTCTAGAAATGGAATTGCTAGATGATATGGTAGTTCTATTTTTAATTTTTGAGGATCATCCATACTGTTTTCTATAGTGGCTACACCAATTTACATTCCCACCAATAGTGCACAAGGGTTCCATTTTCTCCACATCCATGCCAGCATTTGTTATCTCTTATCTTTTTTGTGAGTGGCATAAGCTATGGATCTGGTTTCATTCTTTTATATGTGAATAGCCAGTTTTCCCAGCACCATCTATTGAAATGAATGTCTTTTCTCCATTGAATATTCTCAGCTCTCTTGTCAAATTTCAGTTGACTGTATATGATTGGGTTTCTTTCTGGGCTCTTGATTCTGCATCTTTGATCTATTTGTCTGTTTTTATTCCAGTACATAGAATTTTGATGACTATAGCTTTATCACATTGTTTGAAGTCAGTATGATGACTCCTGTTTTGTTTTTCTTTATCAGGATTTCTTTGGTTATTGGGGTCTTTTGTGGTTCCATATAAAATTTAGGAGTGTCTTTCTACTCCTGTAGAAAATGACATTGAAATCTTGATAGGGATTGCACTGAATCTATAGATGGTTTTTGGTAGTAAAGACGTTTTAACAATAGTAATTCTTCCAATCCATGAACATGAGACACCTTTGCATTTATTTGTGTCTTCTTCAATTTCTTTCATGGTTGTCTTGTAATTTTCAGAGTAGAGATCTTTCAATTCTTTGGATACATTTATTTTAACCAAATAACTATGTATTGTTTTTGATGCAGTTGTAAATGGGATCAATTTCTTTATTTCTTTTTCAGAATATTTGTCACACGTATATAGAAACAGTACTGATTTTTGTATGTTAACTTTGTATCTTGTAACCTTACCTAATTCACGTATTAGATCTAACAGGGTTTTATGTTGAGTCTTTAGGATTTTCTATATATAAAATCATTTCATCTGCAAACAGAGACAATTTTACTTCTTCCTTTCCAATTCTGATACATTCAATGTCTTTTTCTTGCCTGATTGTTGTAGCTAGGACTTCTTGCACTATGTTCAATAGGAGTGGTAAGAGTAGGCACCCTTATCTTGTTCTTGATCTTAGAGGAAAAGCTTTCAACTTTAGCCATTGAGTATGATGCTGATGTGGGCTTGTCATATATGGTCTTTATTATGTTGAGATGCGTTCCTTCTGTGTCTAATTTGTTAAAAGTTTTTATCATGATTTTTATTAGTTTTTTGCCTCTCCTCAGTCTACAAAAAATTAAGATGGCTTACAACTAAGACACACATATATATTTACACACAATATTTTTAGAAAAGACAATGTGATGAAATGGAAATATAGATAAAGATTCAGGAACAGGAAAAACAGTTTTTAAGTATAAAACCAAAAATGTATATACAGAGAGATTGAATGAATAATGAAAATAAACATTATTTGTGAATTTCTAAGCCTGAAGAAAATAATACCTAAATATTTTTAAAACAGGTTTAATTATAAATTGTGAAATGTCAATACACTGTAATCCTTTGTAGTCATTAAAAAATGAGATGAGGGCCTCCCTGGTGGCGCAGCGGTTAAGAGTCCGCCTGCCGATGCAGGGGATACGGGTTCGTGCCCCGGTCTGGGAGGATCCCATATGCCGCGGAGCGGCTGGGCCCGTGAGCCATGGCCGCTGGGCCTGCGCATCCGGAGCCTGTGCTCCGCAACGGGAGAGGCCACAACAGTGAGAGGCCCGCATACCGCAAAAAGAAAAAAAAAAAAAAATGAGATGACTCTTATGTGATGATATGGAGTAATCTTCAAGACAAGCTGAAACATATGGAAATTCAGACCAGAATGCAGGACCTCCTACCACCCCCAGGAGCAGTGGCTGCCTCTGGGGAGGATCCTAGGATGGGCAAGAATAGGATGGAGTTGACATTCGTGATAGACCTTTTGTTCCACTGGAATCTTTTTGCACTCATGTATTCCATTTCCCAAATAAAAAATAAAGTAACACTAAGACTATCATTCAGAAGAGGTATATATAATTTTTAGAATAGATTTGGGAAAGACTAAGAAAAGGAAAAGCCCAAGTAACTTAGAACCATAAAGTCCTGAATGCAATGCTTCAGAACTGTCTCCTGACCTATGAAGACAAGGATGGGAAGGGAAAAGCCACCTGAACATTCAGGAGCAACATTTCCAGCCTGGGTCATGCTGCTCAGGCAATGCTGGAAATGATCAAATCGCATGGACAGCAACAGCCCCTCAGACACCAGGCAGTCCCAAAGTGACCCCATACTTGGGACACCCTTTCTCCATCAAATCAGGAGCCTCAATCCTCATGGTGCCCAGCTGAACACTGCCAGACACCCAGACTCCCTCCCTTAGGGCAACGCTGCCACCCCACAGCCCCATCCCTCCTCCCAAACTTTGCCACGTGAGGAAGAGACTAGCTCACCTTCCATGATGCTGAGCATGTCATGCTGGTGATGACAGATAATGATGATGTAAAAGCCCTTTCCTGGGGCTTCCCTGGTGGCGCAGCGGTTGAGAGTCCGCCTGCCGATACAGGGGAAACAGGTTCGTGCCCCGGTCCGGGAAGATCCCACATGCTGCGGAGCGGCTAGGCCCGTGAGCCATGGCCGCTGAGCCTGCGTGTCCGGAGCCTGTGCTCCGCAACGGGAGAGGCCACAACGGTGAGAGGCCCGCTACCGCAAAAAAAAAAAAAAAAAAAGCCCTTTCCTGGAGACAAAATACTGTGTGCATTTTCATACTGGAAATTTTAGGCAGAATAGCACTTCAAAAGATTCTGAACTAGAGAATCTTCCAGCAGTGAGTGACCCTTGAATCATACTGTACAAGCAAACTCCTGCATCTTTCCCTTTGGTCTGGCTGAGACCTTGGGGGATACTGATTTCTATTTTCTTTCTGACGTCTCTCCATTTCACTCTCCCCCCTTAGGCTGATAGACAAAGATCGCACCCAGTGTCCGGGAGACCGAGCCCCAGGCCAGCCAGGATGGCAGTGGGAAGTGTAAGGTCCAGTGGAAGGTAGGTGGCAGTGCTCAGCTGTGGGCCACCCAGGACGGACACAGGACAGGAGGGCATGGATGAGGAGTCCAGAGAGCCCAAGGCTGAAGTCAGGAGTCAGATTCCCTGCCCTCCTCTAGCGACATGCCCCACCCCGGGAGCTCTTGGTGGGTCCTGAGGGAGGGGCTTCAGTAACACTAGGAGGGCGTTCACAGCATTTCATTGGGGTCAAGAGTTCTGGGTCAGAATGACGTTGATTTGAGGAAACAGAGATAAATTTATTTCTTGCATACCTGAGAACGTGGGCTGCAAATCCTGCCAGCTCCTCCTAACTTCCCAAGAACCGTTCCAGAACAAGCATGATAACCTCTTGTACATCTTGTACTCTAAGTGGAATGAAGAGAGACCAAAAAAGAGAGAGATTATGGAAGTGAGTCCTCTCCTGCCTCTTGGTGCTTGTCCACAATGGGAAGGTGGGAATGGGCCCGTCTGTGTTCTTCCTGAACCACCCCTTCCTCCTGATGTGCAGGGATCCCCACTAGAGCCTTCTGTGTTGGAGTGTTGTTGCTGTTATTGAAAATAGGAGAGGCCCTAAGGCAGGATGGGGAAAGGGTTTGAGCCCCGAGGACGGGGTCTCCACTCGGGGTGCGGCCCAGGATGGGGCAGGGCCCGCAGACGTGGTTGAGGGGAGGATGCAGAGCGTGTGCTTCCAGGCTCCCCGCCAAAGTGTTTTATCTGCTGGGACCACACCCATCTCACAGAAGAAACCGTGGGCTTCCTGATACACCCACACCCCGAGCCTGCTGGGGATACCTCTGGCGGCTTAGGCGGTGCACACGCAGGAAGAGAAAACCTGAAGTCTCAACAGTGATGAACAACCCACGGGAAACAGACATCTCACTGCCCGCGAGGGAGGATAGGGTCACAGGGTGACGCTCGGGACCAGAGGTCCCACCCACAACTCTGGACTGTTCCCAACAGAAACCGTCCAGATACTGAACGAGCCGCTCCAAGGTGACATCTGCAGATAAGGAGAAGGCTTCTCATTGTCCCCTGTCATCCCAGAAATGACATGACAGAAAGTAGAGGAAAGCAGAGATTAGACAGTTAACTGCATCCTTCAGTCAAGAAAACACAAAATTTGCCATAAACTCCAAAATGACCTTATAGAAGTGAAGGCAGTATTTCAGGCCCCTGGTGGAGCCAGGTTGGGGGACGGAGGAGGTTTGGGGAACCAGCAACTCTGTACCTCTGCCTTCCTGCCTAACGCATTAACGGTCACGATGTTTTACTTCCCCTTCCAGGACCCGTGGCTGGGAAGCCGCTCCCCACCTTAACCCAGCCTCTGCGGAGCTGCCACGTCGAAGGAGCAGGTCCAGGATGCTGCTGAGGACACAGAGCAGGGACCATGCCACCTGCCCCACCTGCCACTCCCACTCCATGTAGCCTCCTTCTGCCAAGGTATGGCACGGACACAGAACCACATCCTGGGGGCTGAACACCACCTGAAAACATGTTCTGTTTAATCTGCACATGGTTGCTGTTGCTTAATTAATTGCCAAATGATTTCTTGCAGAACATGAATTTTGGTAAATTTAGAAAATCTAGCAAAACAGGGCCCATATCACCACAGGCTCACAGTTGGATGGGGCTGAAGAGTGGCTCCCTTATGAGGTGGGAATAGCTCCCCTGTTGGCCATGGTCCCCACCACTCCCTAGTGCCCCACTAGCTTGGGCCACTTCAGTTATTTGTGTCATTGCTCACTCCTGTAGGTTTTTGAGGCTGTGACCTAGGGGAGGATGAATCAGAAGACCTTCCCAGACTCATCTGGTTGCCTCTGCTAGCACACACTTAACCACTCTGGACTGAAGGCTCCTCATCTCCCAAGGGAATCACGATGTCTTCCACTGGGACCTCACAGGCAGCTGTGAGACTAACTGGGATGGTGCTTGGGATGGCTTTTGAAGATTCTGAATAGAAGGTAGGTCGGGAGGAGAGCCAGCGCCCTCCATCACTTCCTGTAGTGAGCTGTCCTGGGTCTCCGCTTCCATGACTGTGGCCTGATTTCTCCACGTCTATACACTAAGGGGTCTGGGACACACGTGGGTGAGCAAGCCGAAGCTGAAGTCTTCCAGGCGATGCTGGGACAGAAAGAAAGAACAAGGAACAGCTGGCTTGGAAGCCTTGATGGATTGGAAGCCTGCTGAGTGTCAAATCTATAATTTCCTCTGCCATTTGGGTTCATATGACCCTCTTGCGTCAAACTCTTTGAAGCCTGGCCCAGCACACTCTGGGATTCTGAAGAACCTTTCCAAATTTGTTTTCTCAAAGGAAAATGCTGAAACTTCTCTTGAAAGGATTCTGAAATTTCTCAAGCCAGGGCAGCAATGAGTAGACAGTGACTGGGGTCCCAAGCATCTCCACCCACACCAGCCTCTGCTTCTTACACTCACGTCACATAAAGTGCTATCTAACCCACCATTTGACCACCGCAGGATAAACACTTCGAGAAATAATTGTGTGACAGCTCCTCTCCCAGCCCCCACCCTGGTCCAGAGAAGAGGTCAACAGAAGGTGGGGCAGGAGATGAGAATGGATTATGTTGGTTTGGCTGATGCGGTCAGAGAAGGTGCTGGATCCAGCCCTCGGGGCGAGTGGCTCAGTCTCCGTGGAGACAAGCAGGTGTACCCTTATCCTATGCGCTTTGTGCTCCTGGGATGGGACAAAGCCTACACCCTGAGGTCTTTCCCGTAAAGACCCTACTCAACACACACTCAAGTGTCGAGTCTGGCACCCTGATAATAGCCCTAGGCCAGAAGTCAGCTCTGCTGCCCCTTGACACTCAACCTTCCCTTCTCTGATTTGTGGGAAATCCACGTCCTCCTCAAGACTTTTGCGGATTTCTATGAATGAGTGTTCTCCCCGTCACTTTGACTTTGGGGCGATTATTTCCCAATCCTCACTCTTTTCATTTGGACTCCATTTCATCGATGCTCAGAGAGAACTCAAACCTGAACTCTAATTTTATCAACACACACATGTGCACACATTTATGTCAGGGGGGCACTTTGGTCAATGTTTGGGGGGGATGGGTTAGAAAGGATTTTCATGAAAGGCCAATGACATAAAATTCAACATTAGATGGTCCCGACTTCCAAGCCCTTCACCCCATAGGACCTGCTGGGCCACTCAGGGGCCCCCCACCCTCTCCCCTCACCTCTCGGGGTCTCCAGGTCCCTTTGTACTTTGAATGCAGAGCAGGTGAAGCCAGTCTCAGGCTCTGTGGCCCTGTCTCCCTCCCTTCCCCCACAACCTCCCCCCAGCACCGACTCCTGCCCTGCAGCCCACCAGGAACTCTCTTCTCAACAGGAGTAATTCCCTCCCAAGAGGAAGTATGGTTCGAGCCCTTAGAATAACCCCCACCCCAGAACCCACTGCCCCGTGAGAGCGCTGCTCTCTACACCCACTTCTTTTTTTTCCTAATTTATTCATTTTTGGCTGCATTGGGTCTTCATCGCTGCATGCTGGCTTTCTCTAGTTTCAGCGAGCAGGGGCTACTCTTCGTTGCAGTGCATGGGCTTCCCATTGTGGTGGCTTCTCTTGTTGTGGAGCATGGGGTCTAGGCACGTGGGCTTCAGTAGTTGTGGCGCGCAGGCTCAGTAATTGTGGCACACGGGCTTAGTTGCTCCGCGGCACGTGGGATCTTTCCGGACCAGGGCTTGAACCAGTGTCCCCTGCATTGGCAGGAGGATTCTTAACCACTGAGCCACCAGGGAAGTACCCACACCCACTTCTTAATCCTCCCTCCACTCCCCACCCCCAGACGAAGATGAGGGCTGGGCTGGGACTGACTGGGAGGTGCTGCTGGTTTTATTACGTTTTGGCTTTCAGATCGGTGGCGAGAGGCAGGGGTGGGTGGGTGGTGCTGGGCTGACTGCCTCACTCTGGAAAGGAAAATGGACTGTCGCTCTGCTACCTGTGGGGACCACCGGGCTTCTGTCTGAAACAGGAAACCAAGAAGTGGACTGTGTAAATCCTTTACAAACATGGGGCGACTGGTTGTATTACAATGTGTCAAGTATTTAAATTCTAATGGTCTCCATCTTAGTTGTGGTCCCCCCAAAAGCAACCCCTAAGATGAGGATTTAGGACCAAGCAGTTTACACAGGAATTGATCCCAAGAAGCACACTGAGGGCTTGGAGACGTGAGGTGGGAACTTGGCAAAAGGTGGGCCCAGAGGGTCAGCCTGGGAACCCTGGTGACCTGGGCGACAGTGCAGGCAGACAGCCTCAGAGCTGCCCTCGGAGGGCGAGAGCAGAGGGTGGCCCACCTGCCCCCATCTTCACAATCCCTTGGGCACTTCAGGCCCACCCCTCTCAGGCCGGTCAGAACCGGAAGGCGAGCTCTGCAGTGGACCGAGGGAATACGGGCTGGACCCCCGCCTCCATTTGCTGCTAAGGACCAAGTGATTTTTTTCTCACTGTAACGAGACGACGGCCTCCTACGTGTACACTGTGTGTATTATTATTATTATTTTTTTTTTTTTTTTTTTTTTTTTGCGGTATGCGGGCCTCTCACTGTTGTGGCCTCCCCCGTTGCGGAGCACAGGCTCCGGACGCGCAGGCTCCGGACACGCAGGCTCAGCGGCCATGGCTCACGGGCCCAGCCGCTCCGCGGCATATGGGATCCTCCCAGACCGGGGCACGAACCCGTATCCCCTGCATCGGCAGGCGGACTCTCAACCACTTGCGCCACCAGGGAGGCCCTGTGTGTATTATTTGTTTCCTCCAGCAAACCTATGCAGTTAGTAGTCTCCCTATTTGAGAAGTAAGACTGCATCTCAGAGAGGGTAGGCACATGGTCCCGTGCTGTGCCGCCGACCATTGCAGGGTCAAGGTAACTCTTACACCTGATGCTGTGGGACACAGTCTTCAGTGACTGCCACCAACCTCTGGATAAGTGCAAGCTCATCACCCCTCTGGATAAGATGTGCAGTCTGTGGCCACCCCCCGAATCTGGGCTGGCCTGAGACTGCTTTGACTGACACATGAGGTAGGGTACACTGAGCCTGTTCTGGGACCAAGCCATATGGGGCTGGCAGCTCCTAATTTCCTCTTTGAAGTCAGCCCCCTGAGGCCACCCGCGACCACCTGGCTGTGAGGAAGCTCGCTTTAGACGCCTGGAGAAGCCTTGGGGACAGCACCCAGAGCCAGTCATATGGTGAGGGCTTCCTGGTCACCAGCCCAGCCCAGCAGCCTGAGGAGCAAAGCAAAGCCAGGCCTCAACCGACACGTGAGGCAACTGAGGAAGTGCTTGGCTCAGCTCCGTCAGCCAACAGCTCCATGAACAGAAACAGATGTTACTGTCTTGCACCACCGGCTCTGGCATCATTTACTATGTGCAACAGTTAACTGAGAGGAATCCCAGAGATCTTTTTTTTCACAGCCACTATCTACACATATGTAACTTGAATGAGTAGAATCATTGTTTCAGGTCTAAAAAAGAGTAGTTAAGAAAAGATTCGATAGGGAAATCTTTCATTTCTCTTAGCCACCATGCAATTGTGAAGCATTCCCAGGAAAGTTTGCTTTAGCTGCCAAGAGGCAGCGATCGTGGGCAATGATGCAGCCAATGAGGGCACAGCAGAGTCTGCAGCCCACGTCTGCCCTTGCTCTGAGCCTGGGCTGCCTCGCCAACATGCATTTAGGGGTGGGTTTGTCCGTCTCCGTCTCCATTTGGAGATGCTTAACCAGGGCCAGGAGTAGATACTACAGCTGACACGCTGGTGATGTAAGAAGGCTGAAGAGCCTGAGGCCCAAGGTCACTGGTGGCCCAAGTATAATGGCATCATGCCCTCAGGATGGAGGATCGTGGTCAGTGAGCTGCTCAGTCAACAGCTTACTGGGTCCTCCGTGAGGACGAGGAGACAAGGCCCTGTCCTCACGGAGCAGCCAGTGTAGCTGGGAACGCAAAACTCACATGAGACAAAATTAGGGAGCTCCAGAAGAGCAGAGTCAGAGGACTGGCACTACCCAACTTCAAGACTTACTACAAAGGTACAGTAATCAGGACAGTGTGGTGTTGATGAAGGAAAAGACACGTAGATCAATGGAATGTAAAATGTCACAGCCATGTTGGAAGACAGTTTAAACCAGTTTAACAGTTTCTTACAAAGTAAACATACTTTCACCATTTGATCCAGCAATCAGTCTTCTTGGTATTTATCCAAAGGAGTTGAAAACTTTGTCCAGATTAAAAACCTGCACATGAATGTTTATGGCAGATTTATTCATAATTGCTAAAACTTGGAAGCAACCAAGATACATCTTGTAATTTGAAGGAATAACACACTATGGTACATTCAGATAATGTAATATTATTTGGTGATAAAAATAAATGAGCTATCGAGCCATAAAAAGAGATGGGGGAACCTTCAATGCATGCTGCTAAGGGAAAGAAGCCAATCTGAAAACGCTACACACTCTACAATTCCAACTCGATGACATTCTGGAAAAGGCAAAACTAAGGAGAAGTAAAAAGATCAGTGGTTGCCAAGGATTTATGAGGGTAGGGAGTGGGGGGAAGAGAGAGAAGGAGGAATGAATACATGGAGCACAAGGGATTTTAGGGGCAGTGAAATGACTCTGTGTGATTTTGTAATGGTGGATACATGTCATTAGGTATTTGTCCAAACCCATAGCATGTACAACAACAAGAGTGAACCCTACTGTACACTATGAACGCTGGTTAATAACAATATATCAATATTGGCTCATCAGTTGTAACAAATGTACCAGACTAACGCAAGATGTTATCAAGACAGGAAACCGGGAAGGGGATGGAGGGAGAGCTCTCTGCACTTTCTGCTCCTTCTTCTGGAAATCTAAAGCTGTTCCAAAAATAGTGTCCTCATTTTCAACAAACAAATAAATAGATGTAGCTATGTATGCAGAGGTAAAAGATGTACACTAAATTGTTCAAATTGCAAAATGATGTAGTTGAACAAGTTTCACGTGATCCTCAATTAATATAACAAGGTTCATCAACTTCTTCCTAGAAGCAATTTTGGAGGAGGGAGAAATTAAGACAATGCCTAGACCATCAAAAGGCTGGCAATTGCTCCCTAGCCTGGCACACATCTGACTGTCCCCAGGGGCAGAGCAGTGGACAAGGAGGCAAGGATTCTGCTGTCACAGAGCCAGGACAGGGACAGTAAGCACATATTTACAAGCTAATTACTTAGTGCTGAGTCATCCTAATAAAATAGGATGAAGGGGGGTCCAGCCTAGCCTGGGAGGTGGGGAAAAGCTTCTTAGACTAAGAAATACTTACACAGATTCTTGCCAAATTAGGCAGGAACTGGCAGGTGAAAGGTGGGTGTTGGGAGGAACATGCGGATGTGAGGTCAAGGAAGTATCAGGTGTAGGAAGAAGCATGTCCAAAGGCCCTGTGGCAGGAAGGGCTGGCTTGGTCAGAAGCTACTGAAGCTCCTCCGTGAGCCTGAGACCGCGCTAGCGAGGGATCAGAGGTGAAAGGCGAGGCTTGCAGGTAGGTGGGGTCCTGCAGGTTGGAATGAGGAGGTAGGATGACATTCTGAGGCCCACGGGGAACCCCAAGTGTTCTGAGCCCAGGAGTGGCATTTTCCAATCTGTTTTAAAAAAGGATGGAGCTGAGGTATAAATATTACTAGCCGAATATTTTGCTTTCAATCTTCAGCTATGACTCTTCTGAAGTTCTAGTAAAAAACTATTTTTAAAATGATGCTTGGTTTGCATCCCTCATGAACCCCAGTTTCCGGAGTTCTTGTCCAGGCCCAGAGGAGAGAGGAGAGGTGGGATGGAGAATGTTCGCTATGCTGGTCCTGCCCCACCAGCCACATGGGGGCAGCACTTCCCTGTGGCCGTCACTGCAGGGTGTCCTGGGCACCACAAATGCTGCTCCAGCTGCAGAGCCTGGAGGTGCCAGAGAGACATTCCAGGAGGACTTCTGGGCTGCTCTCAAAATACAGAGGGAGCCATGGCCATCCTGGGGCACTGAATTACCAAGGCCTCCAGGCTGTGCACCTGTCCCCATTCTTGCATCTGACAGAGTCCATCTCCTCCATAATCTTCCCTTTGGCTCTCTTTCCCCAGGCTTCAGGTTTGTGGCCATCAAAGCGGGACTGCCCATGAGGTCCTCTGCCTCAGGGCCTGGGCTGATCCTGGTGCCCAAGCAAACCAGGTTTTGCAAATAGAGACCTGAAGGTCACCCACCCCGTCTGTCCCACAGTGGTACCTCTGAGTCCCTGCAGGACCCAGCTTAGGCCCCAGGGCCCAGGGCACCACTCCAGAGGAACTGAGATGTCCAGGTACGTCTCTTGTTTTCAGTTCTACAGACAGAGGGATGTCACATGCCAGGCTCATACCTGCCGTGGGAGTTCATATTAAATTCTGTAACAAGTCTATAAACACAACTTTTTTTTTTTTTTTTGGCTGCACTGTGCGGCATGCAGGATCTTAATTCCCTGACCAGGGATCAAACCCATGCCCTCTGCAATGGAAGTGTGGATTTTTAACCACTGGACTGCCAGGGAAGTCCCTAAACACAACTTGTAAAATGTCTACTTTATAGATGAAAACAAAGAACAACCACAAAAATAGTCACAAAAATACAAAAACATCCTGGCCAGAGTCACAGAGCAAGTAGAAGACAGCCCTGGGACTTGAATGAGCATCTCCCTCTGATGTCTGCATTCTTTCCCTCCATTGTACTGCAGAAATGCAGGGAATTTTAGCTAAACCACAGCCCCCAGCTGCCAGTCCACACCAAGACCCACTCTTTATTGAAGCAGCAGGCTTCAAGAGCATCTTGATGTGGTTCAATTGCTAAAATATGGTTCTTTAAAAAATAATTCAGAAAGAATTCAGTTTCACATAAAAAGACAGTCTCCATAATAGATGTCTGAATAACTTTGATTTTTGTCTGCAAATACATGATATTCTGCTATACTTCAGTTCTGATAAAACTGAAGATCTCTTTCATTCTATGCTTTAATATCTACCTATTTATTGAGTGCCTGCCATTATGACAAGCAGTCTATTTCAGATATTGTATTTTTTAGTTCTTCAATTTCCATTTTATATAGCTTCCATTTCTCTATCAAAATTTTCTTTTTATTTATTATGAGCATGTTTTCCTTTACCACATAGAGTATAGCTACAACAGTTGCTTCAAAATCCTCATCTGCTGGTTCCAATATCTGGTCATCTCCAGATTGACTTCTGTTGTTGTCATTTTCTTCGTTCTTTTTTTTTAAAGTAAATTTATTTATTTTATTATTTTATATTATTTTATTTTACTTATTGTTTCTGGCTGCATTGGGTCTTTGTTGCTGCGCGCGGGCTTTTCTCTGGTTGTGGCGAGTGGGGGCTACTCTTCTTTGTGGTTCGCAGGCTTCTCGTTGCGGTGGCTTCTCTTGTTACAGAGCACAGACTCTAGGCACACAGGCTTCCGTAGTTGTGGCTCATAGGCTCTAGAGCGCATGCTCAGTAGTTGTGGCTCACGGGTTTAGCTGCTCCATGGCATGCGGGATCTTCCTAGACCAGGGATTGAACCTGTGTCCCTTGCACTGGCAGGCGGATTCTCAACCACTGCGCCACCAGGGAAGCCCATTTTCTTGGTTCTTAATGAGTGATTTTGGATTATATTCTGACATTGTGACCACAGTGCTCTAGAGTCAATTATTTTCCAAGAAAAGTGCAAATGTTTGTTTGTCTGTGTGTGTACATGTTTGGTTTAGCAGGAGAATAACTCAGTCGGGCTCTGTTTGAAACCTTTCCCCAACAAGAGCAAATCCCAGCTCAGCTCCTTGATCCTTGCAGGCTGCTTGGAGCCTGAGGTCCCAGGCTCAGCAGAGAGGCAAGAGGAGCTACACCCCCATTGTGGACCCCCCCCCCACCCCGGACTCTCCTTCTTGGGACCCTCACCTTCCAGCAGCTCAGTCACCCTGAACTTCGACCTCAGGCTCTTCAAGCTGCTGAAGAGGTAAATCACCCGTTGGAGTTTCACCTCCCGGAATGGCACAGACCAGGCTTGCCCTCAGCTGGAAGCCAGACCAGCAGAGGGCAGCTCACACTGGGCCATGCCCTTCTTCCAAGTGTTGACTCCCTTCCAGAACCTTCTGTGGGACCCTGCTGAGCACTCTAAATATACCCATCTTTTCAGCCTTACAGCCACCCCATGAGGGGGGCAATGGCTTAGTAACCACTCCCTTTTACTGAGCAGGAAACACAAGCTCAAAGAGGATAAATCATGGCTTCAAGGTCAGGGTCACACAATACTGCAGGCAGGAATACAACCTAGATCAGCTGGGCTCAGAGCCCCGGTTCTTCCTCTTGGGGCTGTGGCATCACCTCTGGCTGGCATATGCCTCTGCTCAGCAGTAGTTGCAGCCCTCAGATAAGCCGAGTTCTACAATGCAGAGGACCACAAAGTGAAGAGAGGTGCTGAGGATGGGAACCGGGGAGGGAGCTCCAGAAGGTTCCCGGGAAGCAGAGGTCAGGGACCTGGAACTGTGGTTCCTCCCATTTAGTTCCAGCTGGAAGCAAAACGGAGTCATCACGGGGCTGATACAAGCTGAGCTGGCAGGGAAAGGCAGCCTATGACATCCTCAGGATTTGTGGAGAACATTGTTCCAAGTACTGGGAGGAAGAATGTGAAAACTCCTTCGCAGGGGAGCTGCGGATGGAAGCTGGCGCCACAGACTCTGCAGGTCCCCGGGGCGGAGCCAGGCTCTCCGTGCAGCACCAGAGCGGAAACTCATCCGAGCTGCAAGACCATGCTGGAGGGCCTCGCTTACCAACCAGCTGCTCCCCTGTTGCCTAACTCCTCCAGGATGTGTCATCCGAGGAGCAGGGCCAATGCTGCGTCCTCAGAGTGGTGCCGAGGAGAAAAGGGACAGTGTATGTGAGGCGTCTTGCCTGGAGCTCGGCACATACCAGGTCCGAAAACGTGGGTACCCTCCCACCACCTGATGCCAGTAGCATCCTGGGAGATAGGACCACGAAGGAATGTGCAGGGCTTGTTCAATCTTCGCTTTCACAGTTTACCCTAAATTACGGTAGCCATTTATAAATGCCCATTAGGCATGCAGTCGTTGATGTAAATCCACAAATTTGTGCACTCGTGATAAGAGATGTTACGAAGGTAAATTGGACAGTGACTGCTCCTCTTAGGAACCTGGTACAGGGGACAAAGCCATCACCGAAAGCTTTGCTAACCCAAATACAGCCCGAGGACCAGCAACATCACCTCACCCAGGGCTTGTGAGAAATGCAGTCTCGGACCTCACCCCAGAGTTGCTGAACCTGAAACCGCAGCTAAGGTCCTGTCCCCCGGCGCTTCCCGAGGAGGCTGGCCTCCTCCCCTGCCTCCTGCCCGCGGAAGTGTGGCCACGGCTCGAGGGGTGAGGCTCCCAGATGCCCCGATGGCAGGCACTGTCCCTGCCCTGCAGGGCGGCCGCCCGCGATGCCTCCACACTCCAAGCCCCCTGCACTGACATCATTCTCCCCCTGACTTGTGTCTCTTGTTCTTCGTGGGAAAAATAAAAAGCAGACAGAAAAATCTAGACTTTAGAAAGACCCCACGGGCGGGCAGATCCCAACTGTAGGATCCTTCTCCTCGAGGCCAGAAGCCTCATTCCTTTCCTACTTTCTTCATCTCCCCTCAACAGATACAAACGTGGTTTTCAATTGTCAAGTAGCTGTATTTTAAAAAGTAAAAAGACTTTGTGGCCGCCTGGAGGGGTGGGATGGGGAGGGTGGGAGGGAGGGAGATGCATGAGGGAAGGGATGTGGGAACAGATGTATATGTATGACTGATTCACTTTGTTATAAAGCAGAAACTAATAAAATAAAAAAATATATTAAAAAATAAATAAAAAGTAAAAGGAAACAGGTGGACTTGGTTTTTAAAATATATTTTAACCAATACATCCAAAATATCATCGTTTCCATGTGTGGTCAACATGAAAATTATTAATGACACATTTACACTGTTTGCACTAAGTCTTTGAAATCCAGGTTGTATTTTACTGAAGGATGTTAACGGCGCACCTCCACTCCAACAGGCCATGGGTCCAGGGCTCAGGGCCACAGGTGGTGCCTCCTGTGTTGGACAGCGCAGCCCTGGGCAGTTATAATTCGACCAGGACCTCCTTTCTACCCACTCTTGGTCAACTGTGCAGCTAAGCTTGTTATGAACACAATATATCCCAGTCTAGCCAGTCTCCTCACCAGCTGCCCATCCTGCAGGCTGGACCAGGAGGGGACACTGTTCCCTCCCTGTCTGTCCCCACTAGTTCCACAAAGCATCTAAGAACTTGGTCAGGAAATGATTCTACTTTTCTGGAAAACTCAAGCTATCCAGTAGTTTTCTAAGAGTCTCCTAATTAGTCTAATTGGTGCAGTGGTTAGAAGCGTGGACCCTGGACGGTCTGTGTTTGGAGCCCACCCCACTACTTACCAGCCTTGGATAAGTCACTGCTCTGAGTGCCTCAGTGTAACACACTCAGAATGAAATGCTGCCTGGAATGCAATATGCCATAGATACGTCTTAGCTTCTACCACTATTACTATTACTACTACTACTTCTGCTGCTGCTGGTACTATTACAACTACACTGCTACTACCGTTACAGTTATTATCCAGGGGGTGAAGCTGGGTTGCAGCAAAAGTGTTCTCAAGCGCCCCGTCAACTCAACACAGACCCAAAAGGGACTCAGGGCTACAGTTGTCAGATTTAGCAAATCAAAATATGGGATGCCTGGTTATATTAGAATTTTAGATAAATAAAAAATCATTTTTTAGTGTACGTATGTCCCACCCAATATTTGGCACTTACTTGTACTAAAACATTATTCGTTGTTTATCTGAAATTCATATGTAATGGGGCGTCTGTATTCTGTCTGGCAGCTTTATCTGAGAGGTGGGTGGTAGCTTAGCCCCCGTGCTCTGGGCTCACACACACCTGGGAGGAGCACTGCTCTTGTCCCCAGTGCTTGCAAGTAGCAGCACGGGAGCTGGATTTCTAGAAGCAGAGCCCGGGATGGGGATTCCTGCCTGTCTAGGACGAGAGGGGCACCGAGGGAAGGGGGGAGGGGAAGAAAGCTAAGTCAGGATGTGGCATCAGCAGGCGAGCAGCCGCCTGAGCCCCCGGGGAGCATGACACCCAGAGCAACCTTTCCTGGAGCTGGAGGAGGTTGGCCTTCTGTACGTCTGCATCAGTCACTGGCCGCAGGCTGTGGAAGGGGGCTGTAGTCTGCCATGTCCTGGCCCCCGTGACTCGCTGCCACCACCAACCACGTCATGTCCAGACACAGAACCGCAGCTGGAGCATCGGGGCGCCCAGCCGTGAGGGCCGAGTGTCACGAGGCAGTCAGTGCAGACACTCAAACAGGCTGCCCGGGACTCCTCCTGCACTCAGCGGCTGCTTCCTCACAGGGACAGGAGAGCAGCCTGGCTGGAGGAAGCTGTCCAGCCAACCCCAGCCGGCCCACTGAGCTGGCTGTGAACCTTCCTTCCAAGCAGGGATTTGGTGGATATAATACAGACTTGGGGTCAAAGGCTTGGATTTTGTTCAATAGCTCTTAAAAACCCACCTGCATCTTTTTTTTAATCCAGCTATTCATCAGGCTGGGTTGTTTATTTCCACAAAATTGTCTGGGTATCTTGGTTGTCGCATTCAAAAGAAAAAACACAAGTTGAGCATTTATTTAAATATGCAAAAGGCCACACCACTCTAGACCCCAAGACAGCAACAACTAGAAACGTCTTTGAGGCAGATGAAAAGGCATCTGGTGCTCCACGGTCGTTTTCTGAAAGGGGCGTATTTCAACTGGATACATCTTTTTTAAAGAGAAGATTGTTATATTTAAAGTCTTGAGTAAGAAAACACTAGACTTTAAAGCTTCTCTTCACACCCCGCATCCCAGCAATCAGATGATCTGGTGCCTGGAGACTGTCTCCGTGGACCGACAGTCACGACTGTCTGGCTCCAATGCTCACCATCCTGGGGACGAACACCGAGCTCGTGTCTGGTACCCAGGAGTGGTCCGGGGGAAGTTCCTGGGCCCTGCCGTGGGCCACTGCCCCACCATCATTTGTGGCCTGGCTCCCGTGCGGTCCTTTCGGCACATCTTCAGCGTCTCCTTCTCCCCAGCTGTAGCATCCTCACATCAGCATCATCACCACCATCCACGGTAACAGCAACCACTCGTGGGCATTAGCTGTGTGGGCACGGCCTCAGAAGCTGCGTTGTCTCACTCGCTCGGATGGTTGCACATTTGGCCTTGATGCTCTTGGACCGTAGTGATAGGAGCTATTGCTGGTCTTTGCTCACTTTACAAATGAGGAAACTGAGGCAGAGAGGGAGAATGGCCAGCTTATAGAGGTGGGGAAGACAGAGGAGAAAGGACCACCGACCAGGCCCTGCCACACCTCAGCCTGGCCTCACTGGGATAGCAACCCCTACCGGGAACCCACAGTGCACCGGGCGTGGCTATATTCTTCCAGTAAACATGAGAGTTACCTGGCCAGGTGATTTCCTTCACAGCTGTAGTAACTGGAACTCCCCACCTCCCACTAACCCTCCTGCCCCACCACACAATCCAATGATTAGAACAGACCAGGAAGTACTTGGGGTCAGAAGAGGATTGTTCATTTTATGCAGAAAGGAGGGAGTGAGGCAAAGCCAGCAGGACACAGGCTGGACAGCAGCCAGGCTGCCCTGCCGGTTCTGCCCCTCGTTCCTTACGTGCAGTCACTGACTCTCCACGGCCCCATGGTACCTTCTCAACCTGTAAGGAGGGACTTTGTAGCCAAGGGCCTGGGTGATGAGAAGAAAGGAGATACACACACACACACATATATACCTGCCTAAGTAAATGCATAGCTCTGTGTGTACACACACACGTACACACGTGTGTGTATTAAGCCTACAACAGTGTTTAGCACAGATTCAGGTTGAAATAAGTGTTACTTCCCTCCTCCTTCCTCCAGAAAAGAACATTCACCACAAGCCTCCTTCAGACAACATCTGTCTCAAACCTATTAAAATGGACATCTTTTTAAAATGTCTTTTACAGGAACATCCGTCTCTCCTGTGAGCAGCCTGCTCTTCAGCCAGCTTTCCGGTGACCTCCGCCTCCCCACCTACCCCCGGAGGACAACATTTGCCGGCCCCGCTGCCCCCAGGCTGCATCCTCTGATGAACGGAGTTCAACCCCCCAGGACCTTATCACAGTAGAGATTCTGATTCAGAAGTTCCAGTTAGGGCCTGAGGGTTTGCATCTCTGCCAAGCTCCCAGCTGTGGGCTGGGCTGCTGCTCTGGGGACCAGGTCTGTCTGCCTGAGAAAGCTGCGAACCCATGTCATCCACAAACCCCAGCTCTGCAGAAGGACATGAGCTCCTTGCAGTTGGTTAGACACTCAGTTCTTTATGTCTTCAGCAGGTATATCTTGAACAGGTATGCAGTGGGTCAAGCGTACCTACAACCAGCCCTTTAAGGATAAAATGATCTCGTTTTATGATCAACCTATTAGGTAGGGTGTGTTTTGCAGCAATCACCATACAAAGCCTTCGTTTGAACATGGCCACAGAACTCTGGAAAGTTACCATAAATAAGTGTTTCTAAGAAATTGTGTTATTTCTAACAACTGACCAAGTAGTAATAAACCTAACTCAAGAAACAAAGAGATATCCATAAAAGCAGTCCAACACGGCTGAGATGGCCTCACTGTTGCCCTTTAAAACAGGCCAGGTCGTTCAAGTTCAGGGCTTTGCTACAGGGTTTTCCTTCCGGCTCACCACCCATTGTCTGGAAGGAAAACCCGAGAACATCCACCACGCCTGGCAGATCTTAGGTTCTGATTTCACCCCACAGACTTCAAGCGAATCCAGAGGCTCACATATCGTACTGTTTACATGTTCAGAATCCAAGCTCATTGTAGAGAGGAGGTCTGTGATCTGTACGTGTTATCTTAGTAACCTCGTTTGAACAGGAGGAAGATCTTCAAATAACAGCCATTATCTCGAGTACTCGTCATCTGCCAAGTATTGTCTAAATCTTCATGGTAACAAGGAGAAAATTATTAGAAAAGATAATTATCTCCATAATACAGCTGAGACACTTAGCAGGGCAGGAAAAGCAAAAAGATGGTAATCTGGTGCCTCCCCAGAGACCTGGCGACCTCACCCACAGCCGGACAGAGGCGCATACAGAGCAAAAGAAACCTCATCCTTTGAGCGTGAAACCCTACTAGAAATGAGCTAATTAGGCGTGTGGAATAGACACCACCAGCAGACTGGAAAGGTTCAGGCTTCCAAGAATAAGGGGAGCAAAAGCGTTTCATCAAGAGTCCCATGAGTTAAATTCTCCCCCCCACACTTGTATATACGATTTGGGTGCCATTTGGTTGAGTTTTGCACGTGCCCCTGGCTCTGAGAGATCTCAGATCCTTTTGAGAAGTAGATATGGATTCCTTTAGCCAGTAGAAATGAAAGATAACAACAGTTGGAATATGTATGAAAAGAAAAAAATCATTTTTATCGTGTCATTTGTTCTGTTCTGATTTCAAGTAGAGTTCATGCTTACTACAGAATGTTAGGGGTGAAACAGATTTTAAGAAAGAAATAAATAATTACACCACCACCCCCGGTAATCCCACTATGCAAAACCACCCTGACAGTCACTTGAATACTCTCTCTAAATTTATACACACTGTTTAAAAAATTAAGTTTCCGCAGAAAAGTTGTAAGAAGAGTTCAAAGGACTCCCATTCACCCAGAGTCATCAATTGTTTACCTTTTGTCCTATTATCCTTCTCTCAGACTCTCTTGCTTCCTCCCTGTCTAAACCATTTGAGAATAACTTATAGAATCCTGCATATAGGATCCTCCCCACATATTCCTTTGGGCTTTCTTGAGGACAACGACATTCTCTTTTGCATCCACAGTACAACAATCAAAATCAGAAAGTTTAACACTGAGCAGTGCTACTGTCAAATCCACAGGCCAGGGGCTTCCCTGGTGGCGCAGTGGCTGAGAGTCTGCCTGCCGATGCAGGGGACACGGGTTCGTGCCCCGGTCCGGGAAGATCCCACATGCCACGGTGCGGCTGGGCCCGTGAGCCATGGCTGCTGTGCCTGCGCGTCCGGAGCCTGTGCTCCGTAACGGCAGAGGCCACAGCAGTGAGAGGCCTGCGTACCGCAAAAAAAAAAAAAAAATCCACAGGCCACACTTACCTGTTGACACTTGTCTCCGCGATGCCCTGGATGTCCCTCCGCTTCCAATCCAAGGCAGCAAGGACTTTCAGTTCTCAGCTCTCTTGAGCCTCCTGGATGTGGAACAACGTGTTTTTGACCTTGATGTTTTAGAAAGTGTAAGTCAGTGTAGGACGTCCTCCAGTGGGTTTGCCCGATGTTTCCCACTGAACTGACTCAGGTTGTGTGTTCCAGGCAGTGATGGCGTGGATGTGCCTGGTGCTCCTGTCAGGACCAGGTGTTAGGAAGCTGGCTGGTCCCAACATTGCTGGTTTGACCTCTGTCCCAGGTGTCCCTGCTGTGAGGTAACTATTTTCCCCTTTCATACACCAAATTTTAAAAGCAAAAATTTTAGTCCTTTTATGTAACATCAACCAACAATGTTACTAAGACTTTAGGTGGCATCTTTAGTCCATGAAAGACAGAGAACTTTGCTTAAATCCCCCCAACTGTGAAAGGCAGGGGTCCAGAAAGTGTGGGCATTGGGACTGAGAGGTTTGTGCTGCGTCTCCGCAGCCCAGGGCTGTGGGTAGGGAGAAGGAGGTCTGGGTTTTCCATCCTCCACTCCATCGGGCAGCAGAGAGAGGGGGGACATGCTTGAGAAAGGTGGGGACCCTCACCAAGCAGTCAAAAACTGTCCACCAAAGTCCAGAGCACTGGTTCTCAAATACGAACACGATCAGGGTCCTCTGCAGGGCTCATGAACAGGAATTTCTGGGCCCCTGAGTTCAGAATTCAGAGCCGGGGGGTGGGGAGGGTTGGGGTGATGGCACCCAGAATTTGCAAGCCTAGCAAAGCCCAGGGGATGCTGACACTTCTGTTCTATGGATCCTACCTGGAGAACCACTCATCTAGAATCCTGAGAGTCCTGCCCAAATAGGGGACCTCTTCTCTGGGAGCTGTCCTGTCCCCCAGGCTCACCTGAGAGGTCCTTCGCTGCTCACATCACTTCTGTTTGTTATTGGCTAGAATAATTACCTCATTCAAATCACCGAGCTCAAACTAAAAAAAAAAATAAAAGGATTTACGATGTTAAGAAAATTGAAAATCTACTCCAGCTTCGGAGCTCCAAAATCATCCCTTCCACAGTTATAAGTAACCAAAGTGTTTATCAAATATGTAGACTCTGGCACTCCAGCTCCAGAGATTCTGGCCCGCGGAGCTAGCGGCCTGAGAACCTACACTGTAACCAGAACATCTCAGAGGCACATTACATAAACCTTACCCAGGGCTTCCACGTGGATTAGCTGCCACAATTTCTATTTCCTTTACAAGATCTTTTTACCTGTTTTCCAGAGAAAGGCTCTCAAATTTTGGTGTTCATTCCGATCACCTGGGGAGTGTGTTAAAAATGCAGATGCCAGACCACAAGGCCCCGTCTCTCTCCAGAATTCTCAAGTCAGCAGTGGGCCCCAGGGCCTGCGCTGGACCACGCACCCCAGGTGATTCTGAGAAGCATTTTCTAGAGGGAAGGACAGCTCCAGGCTCCAGGCTCTGCAAGACGATGGTCGAGCCATCACTCAGAAAATATTGCTCTTCAGCCTGAGTCATGTTGGTATAACAGAAGAGTCCGGACTTGCTAGTGTAAAGCCTCCCGGCACTAAGAAAACACATCTCCCAGGGCTGGTCCAGATGTTGCCTTTGAAGGTGACCCCGCCCAGCTTCTAGGGCCCTCAGAGAAGCATAGAGAAGGACACACACTTGAACCTTAAATACACCTCCTTTCACTCTGACCCTGGCCCCATGCACTCTTTTCTAACCACATTAAACTGTTCCGATAGTGTAAACATTCAAAGGCCCTCCAGTACAGGCACCACCCAGAGTCTAACCGGAGCCGCCCAAGTAATGACAGAAGCACTCTCCTATATGGTAAACCCGCCAGGGGACTGTGGGGACCAGAACAGATGGGCGAGGGGGCCCTCTGCTCTAGCCTCGAGGTCCTCGGACTGGGTCCCTCACGCCCTCCTCTCTGATGTCGGGGACAAGTTCTCCCCGTTGTGCAGTCTGCCTGGCATCCCCAAGCTGTAGGAGGCCCCCTCCGTGCCCCGTGAAGCCCAGCCCAGCCTCCAGCCTGGCTCTCCTGCACGGAAAGAGTCTGTTTACCAGCCTGTTTCCCTTCCACCGTGGATGGTATCTCTCAAAATGCTGAGTCCGGTGTCTGGAGCTTGCAAACACCTCGATGAAGGAACGGACAAATTCCCAAGGACCCCGGGCTTGGAAAGAGCAGCCAGATGCAGGGCCCAGGGCAGCAAGGCAGGAAGGAGAGAAGCCAGGGGCTGGGGCGGGGTGGGAGGGAGGTCCAGGGCAGGAGGCCGGAGGTCAGCTCCCGTGTGCTGGGAGGAAGGCAGGTTGGACGCTCAGTGTCTGACAAAGGACACTTGAGAATAACTAGTTCCAAAACCTGGGCGGAGGTTACCTTGTAGGCAGGGGTGAGGCCTCTCCAGTTACGAGCTGCAGGGTAGGGAGCCAAAGGGTCAAAGCACTTCCCGGGCAGAGAAAACTAGTCCCACCACTCACCCCAAAGTGCCCTTTCCTACTGGTTTTTGACATTTTCTAAACTGGAGGCTAGCTCCGACCAAGCATGCACGGTTGGCCAAACTTTATCGGGCTTCTCTCTTTTTTTTTTTTTTTTTTTGCGGTACGCAGGCCTCTCACTGTTGTGGCCTCTCCCATTGCGGAGCACAGGCTCGGGACACGCAGGCTCAGCGGCCATGGCTCACGGGCCCAGCCGCTCCGCGGCATGTGGGATCTTCCCGGACCGGGGCACGAACTCGTGTTCCCTGCTTCGGCAGATGGACTCTCAACCACTGCGCCACCAGGGAAGCCCCGAGCTTCTCTCTGTAGACGGCTATTTCATTTCATTGAGAGAGAATAATTACAACACGGATAAATCCATGAAGAGCTATTCATCACTCAAGTGCACATGCACAAGCTCAGAGTCTTTTGTTTTCTGAGAGGCTGGTATTGGAAAACAAGAAGAGTTCCGTCCACAAAGATGGGAAGTTAAGGGCGCTAGGACCCAGCCTGTTCTGACCCCTTCCTCCACATTCAGCCGCAAAGGACAGCTCCCTGTCGGTGGGTCCTGCTGAGACTGACTTTGTTTTCTAGAACTCCACTGCTTTTTCCCATTCATCCCTTTTCATTGGGCTGCCTTTTCTCTGGCTGCTGGATTGGCTTTGCAATTGCTTTTCTGTTTTTCTGAGTAGGATTTACATAAACAGCTCACTTCAGTAGTAATACAAATGATTCTGGCACCTTCCAAAAAGCAGCAAGCCATTATCAATGAAAGGAGTTGTCAAGCTTCCCTCTGAATCTGCTCAGCAGGGAGGCACAACACTTTTCGAATACTGAGAAAATGCAGACCATATAATTAAACGGCTTTATTGTGGTGACTGTTTCCTGCTGAAGTTGAGTCAGTTTGATGACTCTTTAATATGAGTGATTTATACCCTGACTAAAGGACTACTGCTGCTAAGGATGGTGACACCAGTTGTGCAACAAGTGTTTCTGGATGAGTCTTCAGGGAAGCTGTTTTCACCCCAAGAGACTCTGCCCCACCCCATCCATCCACAAAGGCAGGCAGAGTGTCTGTGTCCGCTGACCTGCACTGACCATGGCCAGTCCACCCAGGACTGGATACTGGACCCGAGCTGGACCAATCAGACGCACTTCCCTGGTCCTCTGAACATGCACCACTGAGAAAGTGATGGGCCACCAAAAGGGAAAGGGACAGCGTGGAGTCAAATCCAATAGCAAGCAGCTCTGAGATACAAACAGGGTATTTGTGAAGAGAGCCCTAGACGGGAGAGATGGAGGGTTTTCCTCTGCCTCGTGTGGTGAGCACGAGCCTGGGAGACAATGCCACAGCCTCTCCCATCTCTGCGTGTTTTGTGAGCCGAGGCGCCGACCTCCTTGCCCTGAACAGGCTTCTCAAGGCTGTTTGTCCAGCAGTGGCCTTAGAGACAGAGACAGCGCATCCTGGGGGCAGTTGGGAGTGGGGTTCCTGGTCAGAGTAATAAAGATACCACCTCTCTCTGCAGCAAAGTTGGGCTGGTTTGCTATTGACTCTTATAAGACTAAGATTTCTTAGATTCGGGGTTCCTTTTTTTAAATCATTTTATTTTATTTTATTTTATTTTATTTATTTATTTATGGCCATGCCACGCAGCATGCGGGATCTTAGTTCCCTGACCAGGGATCAAACCCATGCCCCCTGAATTGGAAGCATGAAGTCTTAACCACTGGACCACCAGGGAAGCCCCTGAGGCTCCTTAACTCTGATGTGAACCCGCCTTGTGTGCAGCATCCACCCGGGCCTTCCCCCGTCACCCTCATGAGCTCCGGGGGAGGGGTTTTGTTGGTGGGGGGGGGACCAGGGGGATTGGTCCAAACAGGAAGCTCAGCCCTGCTGGGCCCTGAGTGATCAAGTCCTTGCCTCAGACCCAGGAATCCCTGTCTCCTGCCAGCTGCCATGAGACCGTGGCAGGCTGGCTGGGTCGCTTTCAGGTAGCGTAAATTTTTGGCCCATCACAGTACTCAGCTGAACGTTAAGAAATGGACCAGTCACCAAGTTGCTCACTGAGCAGGATGCCGACAGGCAGGGGATGGTGTGCCAGCAGAGCAAACCCACTCCTGAGCTCCAGGAGTTTGGTTTGCATCCAGAATCACTCTCAGACTGTGTTCCTTTGGCCTCCAAATGGTTTTGCAAGAACTTGAATTGAGTCTATTTCTCAATGTATGTATTGTAACCTGAACACCAGGAAGACAGTTTTCTATGTACTGCTTCCTTGTTGTTCAACTGGGAGAGGATCTGAATTTCTAAAGCTGACATGGGGCAAAAACATCCTTCAGATTCTCCTGTTACCTTCCCCCTGGGGTGGGGGTTAGGAGGACGGGAAGGCTACTCCTTCCTGCTGAAAGTAAATGTCCAGGAAAAGATTGTCTGGACTAATAACCTGGTTCCTCTAACAGCAATGATTGTAAGGATGAGTGTTGAGAACATACAAGATTCAGGATCCTATGCTGCGTGTTTTAGGTATGTTACATGAATCGACTGTTTTAAACAGAGTCTGGCATACAACAAGTGTGATATGAATGTTTGCTGGCATTATCATCACAGTAGCCCATTCAGTGAGGTAAGAACTTGTGTTCACACCTTAGAGATGAGAAAAGCAAGACTTAAAAAGGCCAGGGACTTGCCCAAAGATAATGGGCTAGAGCATTTGCGGCTGCAATACAGAAAACACCTCTGAACGCACTAAAGCCACAAGAAAGTGGATCACCTCACATGAAAAGCAGTTCAATGGCAGCAACACCAGAGTTGGCTGCCTCATCACCTCTCACGATTACCAAGCCCCCTAGTTCTTTCCTGCTTCCTGTCCTACCATCTTCAACAAACTGGATAAGCTTTTACCTCATAGTCACAAGGTAGCTGCAGCTCCTCCAAGCCTTATATCCCCATAGGACAATAGCCAAACCTTCCCCAGAAGTTAACCCTTGCAGGGGAGTTCCCTGGCGTTCCAGCGATTAGGACTTGGTGCTTTCACTGCCATGGCCCAGGTTCAGTCCCTCGATGGGAACTAAGATCCCGCAAGCCGAGTGGTTCTGCCAAAAAATAAGAAGAAGAAGAAGTTGCCCCTGCAGCTTTAGTGATGCCCCTTCATGTCTCATTGGCCAGATTCAGGCCGCATGCCCACCTCTAAAGCCAGCACAGACTCTGGGAAGGGAACCGACTTGAGCCCCTGAGTACATTGAAAAAGAAGTCCAAAACAAAACCAGAGATCTGCCCCCCAGGGAAGAGGAGCATGGACGTTGGGAGGCGTGCAACAATAGTTGGGACTTTGTCAAAGCCAGACTGGACCCAGGGACATAAAGGCCCTACCCTTAACCTCGTGCCACACTTTCCACTACAATGGAAGGTTCTAGATTTCCACCGTGCAGGATGGTAGCCACAGCCATGTGTGACTCTTGAGCCCTTGAAATATACATCACGTGACTGAGGATTGAATTTATTTTTTAAGTTTAATGGAATTCAAAGAGCCACCAGGTCCAGTGGCTATGGCATGGAAGTTGCCATAGGACCGGCACATCTGCAGCCTTGTTGGAGGCATTGTGGAGGCCTGCAGGCTCTGAGGCTCTAGAAATACAACGTGAGGCCCCAGGGAAATCGAAGTGTTCCAAAAGCTACAGAGAGAAAGGAAAACGAAAGAACTAAAATTCATTTCATAATACACTCTCTTACCTCTTGATCCAAAATATTATCACTCCAACACATAACCGATATAAAACATATAGTGAGATATTTCATCTTCTTTCGTTCATCTTAAGTCTGAGATCGGGGGTGTGTTTCACACCCACAGCTCATCTTTACATTTCAGGTGCTCAGCACCCCGTGTGACCTGCGCTGGTGCAGAGATTTCAGAGCCTCCACGTCCAATTATCTTTCCCCGACACTGGTTCACAGCTCTGGGAGGTGGGCCGGACGAGATGGAGGCTCAGAGGGCCACACCCAGGTGTCCTCAGAGCCCCTGGAGGGCTGGTCCCCACTCTCTGTGTTCTGATTCAGCAGGACGAGGATGCGGGGCCGCGCTTGGAGAAGCACTGCTCGGGGCAGCTACCCAAGCCCACACCCTCGTAAGCAGAGGGTCTGAAATTAAATCCACGTTTTCTGTGCCCCAGCCCGTTCTCTTCCGCACGCAGAGCCGTGAGGCCAAGACGCTGAGACAGTCTGAAAACAACCCCCAAAGAAGAGAACAGCCCTCAACTTCCTCGCTCCAGAGGCTGACAGCAGCGTCTGACATCTGGACACTGTAGACAGGTCCCCAACCCAGACCTGTATCTTTGTCATGCTGACCTTTTGTTCATAAATTCTTAGAGGGAGCCCTGTATTTAATGCGACAGCTGGGTCTTTGGGGCAGAGTGGGCTGTTGTCAGCACACTGTCTGGATGTCACCGGAGTTCAGAGGGGCATCTGAAGAAGGGATTATGTAAATCACTCCTGACAAAGCCCTGCGCTCAGGCTGGCTGTGCCTTTAACACGCTGGGCGCAGAAGTAGTCAAAGCCACATTGAGAGCACTTCAGATGATTTTCTAGTAGCTGTGACAGAAGCTCTCAGGACCAATGTCCTCACGCTGCCAAGCGCCAAGCCCCTCCTCGTTGAGGCCTCTGAGTAGAAGCTTCTCCCTAGACCTGCGGGCCAGGTGCAGCCATCCAGGTGCCTGAAGAGCACTTCCAACTTGTGAAAACAGGCGAGATACTCCCATGTGCAGCAAAGGAGGCGTTCCTGTCCCTTCCGACTTGAGGAGGGGCTGAGAGGCTCCACCCCCTCCCTCATCACTCAGCCTGGAACTCCCACCAGGGCTCCGGCAGCTGGGACGGGCTGGACCTAGGGCGGCCCTTCCACCACCCGGAGGAGAAGGTCCCTGAGACCCAGCCAGGGTCCAGCTCTGTGTGGCTTGTGACCATGTGCAGCGGAGCACTGGGCCTGATGCTGGACGTTTAATCAACAGACCCAAAATAGGTCGCACATTTATATCCTACAGGGAAGGAACAGGTGAGCTGGAAACATCGTATGAATGGCCTTCATTCCCACCCCTTTTACTCAGTGAGACCATGGTCCTGGGTGTTCTCTCCTGGTGGAGAAATGTAGAGGCTGGTCCCCTTCAGGCATACCTTTAGTGCCATGGGGAGAGGACAGGTCTGGGGGCCCAGCGGGTGCAGCCACTTCCCGCCCGGGGCCCACCAGGCTGCCCCCCTGAGCAGAGAGACCTCCGATTGGTTTTCCAGATGTTCCTCCCAGACTCTCCCTGTAGCCCTCCTGAGGGCACAGTGAATTCCACACACGTGGCCCCTGGTTGCCTGCCTCTCTGTAATGTCATTCAATTAAAAGTTGCATCAGTGCCTTTTAGAATTACCTGGAGAGCCTTCAAAACATTCAGATGCCTGGGGCACCTCCAGACCAAGTAACTCAGAGTGTGCGGGACGGGCCTGGGCTCCCAGGGGATGCCAGCAGACAGCCAGGGGTCAAGTTCCCACACTGCAGAGGGTGCCTGGCTCTCTGGGAACGAGTTCCTCAAAGCCAAGGCTATGTCAGACACACCCCCCACCACGTCCCAGGCTGCAGTGGGGATGGGACCTCCACTTCCACGGTCAGCCTCAGCGGGGTCTGCACCCAGCCTCTCACATCCTATCAGCTCCCGTGTCCCAGGAGCGACGCCTGCCCCTCCCAGCTCACCTGCACTGATGAAGTGGGTCCACTGCCTAAGTCAGCATGCTCGGGGCAAACACACACGCACCCAGGAGCTCTGAACTACCAAGCTCCCTGGTTGGGGGTGTTAATAATAGTGATCACATATAGTGCTTATGGGTGCCAAACACTGTTGGAACTGCTTCCCATGTGTCGACTTATTTAGCCCACGTGACAGCCCATGTGCCATAGCGCCAAGACAGATGCCGCTTCACAGAGAGGTTGAGTAACTTGCTCAGGGTCACACAGCAGGGAGGCAGTGGAGTGGGGATTCCGACCAAGGCAGTCACCTTAACCTACGCTGCCTTCAAAACCACCTCTGTTCCAACCTTGCCTCCCCCTCACACACCACCAGCTGAACCAAACCCCTGGCAAGTCAGCCACGTGGCATTTTCCTGACTTTGAGGACAAACCTCCGCATTGACCCTGGATGTCCCCACCTCTCGTTCTTCACGTCTGTGAGGCTTTGTCATTATGAGGACGCTGTGTCAAGGACAGTGATGCTTGGTATCAACTCAACTTTGTTTCCTCATTTTAGTAATTTTTCAAAGCTAAGGCATCCTGCTCCCAACCTGGACCTTGGGTTCAAGGTGCGAGGGGACTTGAGAGTGAGGTAGGGAAATGGGACAGCACAGGAGAGTGTCCATCTCAGGACAAGCCCATCTTGCCTGGGGGCCCGTGTCCCCACCCCCCAAGTCCACTGCAGGAGAAAGGCCCGTGCCCGTGTGCCCACCCACTGGAGAAGTCACTACTGTGGGGTGGCCCGCGTCTCAGCTGCCTCTCTGATTCCTCTCTAAACACGGAATCGGGGGACACTATTTGTGCAAACACTATGATTCCCTGCTCGCGGCCTCCGATACGCCGGATTTCAGTTTAATCTGGGAGCCCCTTCCTGATGTACCAGAGGCTTTCAGGACTGATATGGGGCTCAAGGAGGCCACCGCCCACAGAGGCGGGGCTCCCAAGGGCCGGCACCCCACAATTTTCCAGGGCAAACCCCCACTTCAGGAACTCTGCTGTGCCCTGTGCCGACTAGCAGAGACGGCTGGGACTGGGGGCTGCTTGGTGGGTGTCCAGCAGGGATGGTCCAGCCTGGGGGTGTGAACTCGCATTCTCCACAGTTTAGGAGGAGAAGGAGACCCAGGGAGGACCCGCGACCCTTCCTGACCACCCCTCCCAGGCACATTTCAGATATCCGGGTGCAGACCCCGCCTCCGGGGAAGCCGAGTCGCGGGGCGGTTTCCTGGCGTCTGGGTCTAGTGCTCTCCGCCGTCGTCCCTGCCGGCCCGCGCACGGAGCACCTGGGTCAGAGGCTGGCCTCCTCCTGTGGCATCTCTGCTTCCGCCTGTCCATTTCCCACCTCAACCCCCAGCCCCACCAAAATCCAATGGAAGAGGTCGCGGGATCCGCGGCTGCGCGGGGTGCGGGGAGGGAGCGATGGGGGCCCGGGCAGACGTGGAACTCCCCGCGACGCCAGCAGGAGCCTCGGGCTCTGCCTGTAAAAAGAGTTTCAGGCGGGACAGACCCTGCGGGGCTTCAGAGGATGAACGGGGCAGGGGCGGGGTTGGAGATGGGAGGATGTCAGCGCCGGCTATTGGCTCTGTGCGCACAGGTGAGTCCCCGCCATCCCGGGGGCCTCAGGACCCAAACGGAGGACTCCAGGCCCCCCTGCCCTCGCGGCTGCGGGTCCCGGAGAGCAGAGCAGGGGAGAAGGTGGCAAAGGGCCGGAGAAGACGGGGTCTGCGTGGGGCGGGGCTGGGCGCGGGTGGGCGGGAGCGCCCAGCTTTGGGCGGAGCAGGGAAAGGCGCGCGTCTGCCCCGCAGCCCCGCCGGTCTCCGGGGCGCAGCGCCGTCCGCGCCCGCTCCGCCGCGCCGCCGCCGCTGCCGCCGCCGCCGCCGCCGCCTTCCCGGGATGAGCGCTCCCCCGACGCCACCTCCCGGGGGCGAGGAAAGACTCGAGACGGCCTGGACCCCCCGGGGACCAACGCCAGCGGCACCCGGCGACGACGGAGGAGGAGGCGGCGGCGGCGGGGACCGGGGGCGCGGGGGCGGCGGACACGGTAGCCATCCAGTGCGTCTCCGCGCTGGTGTGCGTGGTGGGCAGCGCCCTGGTCATCTTCGTGATCCTCCGCTACGCCAAGATGAAGACGGCCACCAACATCTACCTACTGAACCTGGCTGTGGCCGACGAGCCCTTCATGCTGAGCGTGCCCTTCGTGGCCTCGTCGGCCGCCCTGCGCCGCTGGCCCTTCAGCCCGGCGCTGTGCCGCGCGGTGCTCAGCGTGGACGGCCTCAACTCATTCCCCAACGTCTTCTGCCTGGCCGTGCTCAGCGTGGACCGCTACCTGGCTGTGGTGCACCCGCTGCGCGCTGCCACCTGCCGCCGGCCCGGCGTGGCCAGACTGGTCAGCAGGTGTGTGGCTGTGGGCGCTGGCGCTGCCGGCCAGCTGGCAGCAGCCGAAGCGCTCTGAGAAGATCACGTGGCTGGTGCTGACGGTGGCGGCCGTCTTCGTGCTCTGCTGGCTGCCTTTCTACGCGGTGCAGCTGCTGAAACTCTGTGACGGGCCTGGATGCCACCGTCCACCACGTGCCCCTCATCCGCAGCCACGCCAACAGCTGCGCCAACCCCATCCTCTACGGCTTCCTCTCTGACAACTTCCGCCGGTCCTTCCAGCGGGCTCTCTGCCTGCGCTGCCGTCTCCTGGATGCCTCTGGCGGTGCAGACCAAGAGCCACTGGACTACTGTGCCACCGCCCTCAAGAGCAGAGGGGGCGCAGGAGCCGCATGCCCCCCACTCCCCTGCCAGCAGGAGCCCAGGCAACCAGAACCCAGCCGCAAGCAGGTCCCCCTCACCAGGACCACCACCTTCTGAGATGCCCTCACCACCCACCCAGCGTGGCCACCTCCAAGGGATCTGCACCACCCTACAGCCCAGCAGACCGCCCGTGCTGGATGCTCCCCTGAGAACCACCACCTTCCTCCACAGGCACCTGCTTCCCACAGTCTTCATGCAACCCCAAGAGCATCAGAGCCCCTCAGGCTTCCCCTCTCCCCAGGATGCTGGCTTTCAGAAGGATGCTTCCATGGGGGTAGGACTCTCTGAGACCTGATCTAGGATGTGAATCATTCCTGAAACTCTGGCTGTTTTTTGAGGAGGGAGAAGGCAGGATGCCAGGGAGGAGTGGCCACCTGCATGTGACTTGTTACAGCAGCTCTGCCTGCGAGAGGGCTGTCCGGAGGGTGGAGGAAGCTGGCACCCCTGCTCTGCACAGACTCTCTCTGCCTGTGGTGGGGACACAGCGTGTTTGGAAAGAGGGGAAGGAAGGGAGATGCCTCCCAGTGCTCTCCCTTTGCTGCTGTTCCGGGGCCCTTGTGCAGAGATTTGTGTGTGACGGCCTGGGGCCCAGAATCTGTCACCCCCTGGCCACCACCCCCGGCCCAATGCCTGCTTGCAATCAGAAGTGTCGTCCTGGTGGTCCTGGGCCGGTAGCAGGCTTTTTGTGAGTAGAAAAGGTTCAGAGAGACCTGGAGTGGGGTTTATTATGAGGCATGAAACCAGGTCCATAATAAAGAAGCGGAGAGGATAAGGCTCATCTAGCTCCAATGATGGGATTTCTTGCCCCCTCCCTGTGGGTGGGAGGGGAGCAAGGGAAGGCGAAAGAAGACCAGAGAAGACAGATGGAAATCAGCCCGGATTCTGAATGGAGGAAGCAACTCTATCACCGCTGTTAAAAAAAAAGTCGATATTCAGGAAAACATCAGCCAGATGTAGCTAATAAACAAATGTAGGCTGAACACAGTAAAAGGCCATAATTTTTTGCCTGATGTTCATGCAAGGATAAATTATGTTTCCCCAAAGGACAAAACTGGCCTAAGAGGAGCTTTGATCCTGCTTTCTGCCAGAAGTGGAGGCGGGGGCTGCGGAGATGCGGGTAGGGCTTCTGTGGGAGGCTGGACGGCAAGCGGGCTGTTCTGTGTGCAGGGAGCGCCACAGGGGCCCCAGCTCAGCTCAGCCAAGGACACTCGTGGCTTTGGCTGGGGGGTCCTGACGGTGAGAGGAAGATACTGGGGCGGGTGGGGAGCAGGGCCTCTGAGGAGAGGCCCGTCCGCTCACCCGAGGGTCAGGGTTGTGGAGCTCACGGCTTCCTGGCAGGGCGGCTTCAAGAGAAAACGTCCTGGGCCTGACTTGGTCCAGGACCTGCCAGACTCATGTCTCCTCCGGCAGCCTGCAGGCTCCAAGGTGGGCACAGGGGGCTGCTGGGGAGCTAAAGAAGGCTGAGGCCCAAGAGGGTAGGGCAAGGCCAGAGGGGACGCCCCGCTTCCACCATGGGCCAGGGCTCCTCCCTGAGAGCCGGGACAAAGGGAACAAGGCCCTTCCCTGAAGCGATCGGGCCAAAGCCAGGCTTCAGGGATGTGAGCAGACCCCTGATGTTCCAGGAACGGGCAGGAGAGCCAAGTTCGGGTCCTGGATCCAGTGTCATGTGAGCCGGCAAGGGACTGAACCCAGCTCCTCAGAGTTCTGCCTCTAAAATCAGGAGGCCCTTCCCCAGCCAGCACATGGTGACTCTTAGAGGCCTAACCTGATGGGTTTGTCCACGTGGCTGTAGATGCCAGCTTCTCCCTTAATGAATGAATAAAGAAACAGCCTTACCATTGGGCACTTACTCCTGCACGTGACTAGCCAGCCCAATGACCTGGAAGCAGTGATCAGTGGCCATCAGTGTGTTGTGTAGGCTGGGGACGAGGTGGATATGCAGATGTTCCGGATCTGCACTGGGTGCTCCCCATCTGTCTCAGAGAGAAAATGCGTAGCCAAGTCTGCACTACAGACTGGAGACATGGCTGTGGATTGGAAACTCCTAACTAAGACACGGAGCCCCTTGAACCCACATGCACACGTACACATGCGCACACAAACACATGCATGCAGACACGACCAGACCACCCCCGCCCTGGCAGTACATACTAGAGTTACCCTGGGCATCTGGAGGCAGTCGGTGCTGGGTCTCGTGTAACCGTAACCTCTTGACAGCCTTTGAAAGTGAACTGTTTCTTTGTTCCCCAGTGCCTGGCAGTGCCTGGCAGGGCGGCCACTTGATAGATGCGGTTGAACTGACCTGTGTGAACCATGCAGGCTGATGGCAGCGAGGTGAGGTGTTCACAGCACAGGCAGGGGTCTGAATGTGCTGCCGGGCCTCTGCCACAACCTGGGTAGGGTCTGGGGTCCTCTCTTGGATCTCCCACAGTGACCCACACTGGGCACACTCTCTGACGGGCAAGACGGGGCACCGACCCAGAGTCTTGGCAACACTCATGCTCTGCTGAGTACTTAAAAATGCAACCTTAGTTGATGATGGTTGAAGGCAAGGCAGCCTCGGGTGCTGGAAAGAAAGTCCCTGGGAGGCAGGGGAACTCCGCGCCAGCCAGCCCCATGGGGAGTGGTGTAACCTCCCTGAGCCTCAGTTTCCCACCTGAAACATGCACAAAGGGAGACTGTGAGTTTCGAGGTCTTTCCAGCGGTGGCTCTATTTTATCAGGAACGCTGGAGCAAGGTGCTGTGGCGGTGGGGGGGGGGGGCGAGGACGACAGCATTCTTCTGTGCATACTGCTCTCTCCATAACCTGTTAAAAATGAGCCTTGACACTGCCTTTGACCTTGGAGTCGTAAATCATGCGGTGGAGCGGGGAGAGTCTTGCTGGCCGTCCTCTTTTTCAGCTGCAGGACCGTTTTGACTCCTGGGGCTTAACTCAGTAGCCACAAAACATGCCGATCATTGGTCAGGGATGCGGTAGAGGTGAGGTACTGCCAGCTGGAGCAACGGGGGCCTTTGTAACGGCTGCATAAAACCCTCCCTCGAGGTCTGAAGACACTTGCACGTTTTACTGGCCTGGGGCATCAGCTGTGCAGACACCCTTTGACTTCAGTGCTGCTCCACTTACCAAGACTAGGGGATCACAGCTTTTGGCTGTATCAGGAATGAAAACATTTTTTATTTTGGTTGAAATCCTCTGTATTTCAAGCATACAGTTGTTGTTGTTGTTGTTTGTGACTATAAAAACAAATAGATGAACACACTAACCAAAAAGGAAATAAGACTTCTGCGTTTCTGACCAATGCAAGAATACCAGTTTCCACCATATCCTTCCTTGGTCATCAGGCATAAAAACATCTTTATCCAGGTAGAAACAGCCTTCAGGTACCCTCCACCAGTGAGCTGGCTTTACCTTTTAAAATTGCCTTTAATTTACTGTTCAGTGACCAGCCAGGTGTTTAATTTTTCCAGACAATTAGGAAGATGGTATTTGCACGTGACACGTGGTCACTCATCGGAGTTCTTGCCCAGTTTGTCAGCACTATGTTTTCTGCAAATGTGAATGCAATTTGCACATTTATCTTTAAATTCTTGGCTTCACTTCACCATAAAAACATCCTACCTAGCACGCCTTAGATGCCAACGCTGATATCAAAGGGAAAAACAACCAAGAGAGGTCTGCGTGGGCTGTGCTACCCCAGAAATCGAACTTGGCAGCCTGAGCAGTGGTTGGGAAAATTCCTGCAAATCTGCACATCGAAGCTGTTCTCCGTCAGGCGGTCTGCCGAGAAGCATCTCCCTTCCGTATCCTCCCCCTCCTTAAGGAGATAATGGAATAACCTCAGATTCCTTCAGCACAAATGTCAGAATACGGAGGCCGGTCCTGTTGCACCCGCTCAGTGGGCGCCACACCCCGAGGCCCTGCTCTGGGGAGGCGAGTACAGGGGGCAGGGGAAGGGGGCAGAGGCATACAGACGGCACACCCCCTGCCGCTTCTGTCAGGGCAGGGCGGGGCGGGGACCCCCGTGGACAGCGCTCTGCCCTCGAGGAGCCTGGAGGTTGGTTAGTAGCCACCACGGGGCATTAATCAGATCAGCACAGGAATGAGAGTGAGCTTCTAAGCCAAAATAAGAACGATCGGGGAAGTGATCTGGTCTCTGTGAGGCGATGCCCTCAAGGATCCGACTTTGTGCAGGGCAGCCTCCCCAGGAAGGCTGAGGGGGGCGACGTCCTCCATGAGTTGTGTGGGAGAAACCAGGATGAGAAGGGTGGGCAGAAAGGCCGAAGCAGAGGGGAAGGTGTGGGCCAGCAGCCAGGAGGGGAGGCACTGAGAGTGCCCAGGGTCACTGGAACAGAGGCCAGAGGTGCCCGGTCAGTGGAGGCATTAGCAGACGAGGACCTCATAGGCCCCACTGAGGACTTAGGACCCAGCCGTGGGACGGTGGTGACAATGAGAGGTGCAGGTCCACCTGCTCAAGAAACCCATGGATGACCCCGAGTCCCTGTGAGGCTGGGGCGCTCCACTTTTCAGGGGGACGTTGGCAGGAGGATCGTGTTCTCATCGTTTTAATGTTTTTAAATCATTTTATCAACAAGAAGGCAGGGTCCCTGGTCCTGTGACTGGATTGGCCTAGTGTCTAACAGGGAGGGGCTCTTTTGAAAATGAGGGAACCAATATTGAGAAAGTCCCAAATCATCAACCGCGTTGCCTAGAAAAGGAGCACTGACCACCAAAGTAAGACCCGAGGCTTCCTGTCATGAGGACACCGTGAGCCCCACCCGGCACCTGACGAGGTGTGGACAGTGCGCCGGGTGAGAAAACAGACTTGGGGACACACAGACCAGGGGCAGGTCACTGCTCACCAGCCCAGCGTGGCCGCAGGGATGCTGCGCGGCCCCTGGAGAAAGGACAGAGCAGAAGCATCCAGCCCAGGTGTGCGGGGCAGGCCCAGGAGGCTCACCGCTCAGAGAGCAACCCAGCGGCACAGGAGGACAGGGTGGTACATGCAAGGGGCCGGGGGTGTATTTGGGGGAGGGGGGTTGTGTTTGGTTGTTTTTTGTATTTTTTCGCATCCAGCTTCCTTTAGCCATTCCGAGGAGGCTGTGATTTCCTTCTAATCTATTTTTATGGGAGTATGATTTATACATGGTAAAAGTCACTCCTTTTAGGTGTACAGTTCTGTGCGTTTTGACATGTATAAGGTTACCATCGTTTAACTGCCACCTCAGTCAAGACGGGGACTGGCTCCAGGACCGTGTCCTTCCCTCTCAGTGGCCGTGAGCCATGCGCTGAGGGGGCAGCATGGGGAGGACCCGAAGGGAAGAGAACTGGGGACAGTGCTCCCCGGATGCAGGCAGGCCACCCAAGCACACCATCTCCCCACCTCCCCACGCAGGGAGCTCTGCCCTCCTGATCGCCTGGATTTGAAGCAGCAGCCTGGGCTCCAGAAACCACCCCCAGCAAACCACAACCCGGGGCTTGAGCAAGTGCCCGGCAGGTCGCTGCCTCCTCAGCATGGCTGCCCCTCCCCTCCGGGGCTCAGAGCTCCCCCGCAGCCCCGCAGAGCCAGCTCTTCCTCAGGACCCAGCCCCGTCTGTCCATCGCGGCCTGGACGGCTGGCTGCTGGGCTCGTCCTGCATCGTCTCAGCCCCGTTGATGGAGGCTGACTCCCTTGCTCTGCAAATGCAGACAAACCACAGAGAGGGGGCCTTGCCCTGTGCCTTTGGGCTTCCCTTTCTCCTCCTGTCCCCGTGGGATTCCCCATGTCCCACCTCTTAGGACAAGGGCGAAGATGCTTGAAGAAAGGGGGGAGTCAGTGCTGGCAGAGAAGGGCCAAAACTGGTGCTTCTGGTTTCGATCACCATTTCAAGACGAATTGAACAACGAGCCATCTGTCCAATAAGAGGGTGCAGGGTAGGGGGTGCGGATCTCCGGCATGGCTGCGGGAGGTAGGGGTCCATGTGTTCAAGGAAATCGAATGGAATTAAGGGGGGAGGGGGAAGGCAGGGGGGAGGGTAAAGGAGACTGAGGCAAGCCCCCTCTTCCTCTTCCTCTTCCTCTTCCTCACTGGGTGGCCGAGGGAAGGTTTGCTTGAGTCCAACAGCCCAGAGTGAGCAGCTGGGGCTGGCCTCCAGGCGAGGACAGGAGAAGATTCCAGGAGGACTGGGAAACCCTGCCCTAAGTCGAGTGTGCAGGAGAGGGGCTTCCCAGGACGGTACAGCTCGTGGATGTCTTGTCCAGGAGAAGGTTATTTCAGGTGCATTTGGGGGATATGTCTGGCCTGGGGCGGGGGGCGTCATCACCACGGACCCCAGTTTGGAATCTTGGTTTTTTTTTTTCCACTGGATCCCTGAAACCCTGCTGCTTCTGCTGCCCCGTTTTGTTTCCACCGTTTCCAGCGGTCGTGACTGAGCTAACCATCCCCAGGGTCCTTCTGTCTTTCGCAATCACACTTTCAAAACAGGCTGAAGAGGATTTTGATTCTGTTAGAATCTTAAAACAATATTTCATTTCTCTTGTGAGAGGAAATCTGTTGTTTGCCTACATCTGAGCCTGCTGACCAAAAAAAGGAAGGGCTCTCTCAAAACAAAAAGAGATAGCGCTGAACCCGGGCACACGTTCTGAACAAGACAGACAGACAGAGTCGGGCGTAGCCTGTATTACTTTCCAAAGAAATGCCGAGAAGGTCAGGGATGTTTTCAGATGTGCTCGGGGGCCCCCCACCGAGTCACAACAACCGTGGAAACATGTTTTTCTGTCTTCTTCGTAACCTCGGTTTTCCTCGAAGAGATGACATAATGATTAACCCCCATTCGACACACGACCACTGTGAGCTTGGGGGTCTTCTGCCCTCTGCCCAGTCCACATGAGAAGGTCATGCCCAGGAGCCTCAGGAAGGGCTGTGGCCGTGCAGGGGGGCCGCTTGGGATTCCGTGGGCAGCAGCAGCATTTCCTTACTTCCTACTGCGTGCCTCAAGGTGCCCCTCCTCCCTGAAATGCGTGAGCTGCAGGCTTTCCGTCTTGCTTTGTGTGTCTTTACACACTCTGGTGGGCTGCCAGGATTTCGGTCAACCCGGGCCCGAACGCGGGGTGAACGTGCAGGGCTTTGGGAGACATGTGAGCTGGGTTTTGTTAAAACCTGTTTGCTGAAACGGAAGAGAGGCTGTCTGTCTGGTCATTCCTTGGAAAATCTTGTCTTTGTGATTCAAACATGAAAACACAGGGTCCTTGGTTCGGGGAGATCCTAAGGGCATAGCGAGCATCAGAGCGCAAAAAGGCTTTATCTGGCCTGTTGTGTAGACAACTCCAGCGTCAGTAGAGGGGGAAGGACAGGAGGGAACTTCCTGGTGTCATGAACATATTCTATATACTGATGTTGGCAGTAGTTCCACGAATGTGTGTTCTTCACGACTCATAGAACTGTTTGCTAAAAAGGGCAGGTTTTACAGTCCAGGGGCCTGTGACTCCCCGGGGGGCTGGGTGCCCAGGCCCACGGCACCCTGCGGTGCCCTCTGTGGCGGACAGATGGCTGGAGAGGCCAGGCACTGGCCCAGAGTCCCAGCGGGACAGTTGTGGACACAGGGCCAGTCCCTTGTTTTGAACTGAATTTCTTTCCTCTTTGGCAGGTTCCTCTTTGTTGTGACTAGACTTGGGGCCCCACGTGGCAGCTGGAGTTGGGGGGCACTTCGGGCTGTGGTCACCCCTCCTCTGTGGCCTCCCTAGGAGCACAGTGGAAGGGGCTCTGCCCCCCAGACTTTGATGGACCTGTAAGCAGGGAGAATGGGTCTTTGAAATGGAATTTACAGCTGAGGAGGGACTGCATCTCTGCTGCGCCAACATCCCCTCCTGCGGCTCTGCCTGATGGCTGAGACCCGACCAGGACACTTGTCCAGGTGGGACAGCAGCCCTTCCAAATGACCACACCGTGCCTGGAAAGAACCCTTTCCACTTTCTGGAAACCTTGAACTTGCCCTCAAGACACTCCAGATCCCAACACGTCCTTTTTCTTCAACCACTTACACACCCACCAGTTCATCACCTGCTGTGTGCCAGACCTGGGCCAGTTCCCTTCGCCTAATCCTCATGGAAACCCCAGAGGGGGCCGGGTTGGCATCCTGTTTACAGCCTTAGGGTGTTCTTTTTTTTTTTTTTTTTGGTTGCACTGTACAGCTTGTGGGATTTTAGTCCCCAACCAGGAATTGAACCCAGGCCATGGCAGTGAAAGCACAGAATCCTAACCACTAGGCCACCAGGGAACTCCCAGTCTTAGGGGTAGTGTGGTGCCCGTGGCCATGTGACCACCCATGTCAGGCTGGGATTCAGATCTGGGATGCATGACACCCACACTCTTTATTGGCCCTGCTGGATTCTTACAATGCAAACTGTGCAAGTGTTGCTGCCGGGACATGTAAATAAGTCTAGAAGCAGGTGTTACCTTCTCAAATGATTTCAGTGCGTAAGTGGAGCACCAGCGCGCTCTTAGGAAACTCCTCCACTTGCACCAAGGATAGCATTCGACATCTCTAAGCTGACCTATGTTCCCCCCCCCTCCACGTTTCTCTCTGCATCCCACCCCTGCAGTCTCATCCTGGACCCCCTCCTCCTTGCTCACCTCACTCCACACCCTCTGCCAAGACTCTTCCTAGCACAGGGCCTTTGCACGTGCTGTGCCGTCCACCCGGACTGCTCTGCCCTCCACTCTGTGTTTGACCAACCCCTGCTTCTCCTTCACGTCCAGAATTGTCAGCTGGTCTAGCAGGCTCTCCAGCCCTGTCGTGCTGTGCTCCTCCTCCCCGGCTCCTACCCCCTGTTTCAGAGGCAATTACAGTTTGGTTGGGGGGGGGAGCGGAGATCATTTGTTGTATGTCTGTCTCCCCCACCAGAGCTCGAGCTTCTCAAGGCAGGGGTTTGTCACCATGTCTGTCACCCACCAGTGACAGAGCACATGCTCAATAAATATTTGCTGAACTGATCCAAGCGGTTCGGTCTGAGGGCAAAAAAGTCATTTGAGTCATAAAATCAAATTCTGACTCATCCACCCTGGCCTTCTTCCCCAGGCCCCATGAACCCTGGAACGCCATCAGCGAACACACACCGCACACCACTGCTGAGACTGGGAGACCTGGATGACAACGATGTGAATAGAAGGCAGGGCCCACGGCCCATTTCGCAAGGGCCACCCAGGTTTGAAATGCTGGGGGATCATTTTTAGAGTTAAGTGAGTTGTTTATATGGTGTCTTTCTCAGAGAGAGGCTGAAGTTTGGAAATCTCAAGTTCAGGTGAAGCCCGTACACAGGGAGTTGGATCTCCCACAGGACAGGAAGTGAGGCACATCGCGAGGGTCTGCGCCTCGCCTCACCTCACCCCGCCGGTGTCCTGGGGTCCAAGATGCCCCAGTAAGGGTTCTTGCCTCTGAGTCTTGAAAGCGTGTTTTGGTTTTCTTGTGTTCTTGAGAAAGGATCTCTTCTTTGGGGGAAGACATCCTAAAGCATTGAGACTTTGACAGTCAATTTGACTGCTCCTGGGAGCAGACCCTTTTGAAGGGTGGCAGGGAGGGTGATGAGGATGATTGGTAAGGTGTCACTCTCCCCTCTCAACCCCCAGCATGATTTATCTGCACCTGCTTTGCTCCCACTCATCGAGTTCTTCCTTCACACGTGCCTCTTATTGAATCTGATTTTCTGCTAGCCTTCCAAGTCCTGAGGGCAACACTGCTGCACTGGCCATCTCGGGAAGGCACCCCTCACCTATCACCCACTCCACACACACCCCAAAGCCTTCTCTTTCATCCAGGATGGACGTTGACCTCTCCAACTGCATCTTCACGACATCAACTACTCAGCTTAAAACTGAGAAATTCGGCATGATCCAAATGAATAAAAATATTTGGATATTTGACTGAATTCAATTTTCTTCCAACTTTTGCTTTCTGAAAACTTTCAGAACACTGCATATAAAATTCAGCCCGTTTCACCATCCCAGGAAAAGGGGCCCAGGAAATGTGTGTATTAAAAAGTGTTTCCTATCTCCAAGAGAAATGAGGATGATTTAATACTGCATGAGACCTTGGTCTCTGAGCCACAGACTGACTTTTGTGTTTGCATATCTCTGAGAGCAGATAATGCCAAACCATTCACAGAGGGACACACAGCCAAGATTCTAAGAGATGCCCCAAGAAGGGCTGTTTAACTCGTCCCAACAAATAATCCTATAATATATTTGAAAACACTTAGGCATAAGTCCTGTGTATGAAGTTGTTATGGTTACAGAAAGAAAAAATAAATATTTGTGCACACAGACATAACATGAAGTCCTTCTACAGTGAAAACACTCTCCTCTGGAAAGATCTTTGAAAGTCAGAGATGGAGCCTGGAGCAGACGGAGCTAGTGATGGGGTGGGGGCGCAGCATCCGCATTGTCCATGAGCCTCGTTTAATAACATAAAATGGGGGGGCTGGGGGAGAGAGGTGAACAGACACAAAACGCAAGAGCACTGTTATTTGTTTATTTTCTACTTGTGATGTCATAAGCAGGAGTTTTGCCTGTGTTCTAGTTTATCTCCAATAAATAAATAACTATGTACAAATGTGCTGAGTTTACAAAATGGTAGAGGAAAACCTTTGCATTACAAAAGATACATTTACATGATACACTTTTTTCCATACATAGAAGCATGAAGCATTTCATTCCTAGCTTACTTGAACCAAAGACCCTGTGTGGCAATGTCTAAAGGTGTGTACCTAGGCTTTTCTACCAGAAAGCAAAGCTATAAAAGGAAAATTCCTCAGTTTCTTGAGAATATAGGGCCTGACTTGGCCTGCTACTTATTACTCATCCATATTTAATCTATTCCAGAATGTTGGAAGCTGTCTGGAACAGCTCTCCTCAAATATACGAAGCAGACAACCCCCTGCTGATCTCATTAAAATGCAGATTCTTGTGCCGTAGGTGGGATGGAGCCTGAGTGTCTGCATTTCTAACCAGCTGGCAGGGGCAGCTCCAGCCTCTTGTCCCGGGACCACGTTTCCAAATGGCTGGCTTAGAAGGCGCCTCCGAAGTGGGAGAACTTCTCGAGGGCCTGATCAAGGTGAGGCCCTAATTGGCCATGCTCCAGGCTGCATCCCCAAGCTCCCAAATTCAAGAAACCAGTAGAGCTGGTCTTACTTGGGCCTACAAATGACAAGAACAGTGAGAGTCCAAATGGTCAATGGCATGAATCCTGCAGCTCAAAACTTTCTTACACTGTCTGCCGGGAGGTGCTTCCATCTTCTCTCAGTTTAGAGCAACCATGTGAACAAACGTTTTCAACACTGTCAAAAATAACTAATACCAATAATAATAGGATTAATAATAATGGGAAAAGACACTGTATAAGAAGCTTAACAACAATGACTACTTTTCAGTCCAAATCAAAACAACAACAACAATAAAACGGAGGTTCATTGTTTAAAAATAAAAATGAAAATCTCCTTGCGTTGAATTCCTGTGATAGTCCGGCAACATTAGTCTAACAAGTGCCCTTCACATCTTAACCTTTGTTAAAATGATATTGCTCTGGAAGCCTGAAATTTCAGGATAAATGAGCAAATCTGCTGAAAGAACAAATTCCCAACCATTCTTATTTCTAGTGTTTTTGTTTCTGTTTCACATAACAGTTCCGCCCAGGCAGACAGCTAAGGGCAGGAGTAGGGTCCAATACAGGTAGGGTGGCTCAGGTGGGTTGGCCGAGTTCCCGGGAGGGAGAAATTGGGAGAAATGAAAGGGCTGAAATGCGGCTTGGCTTCATAGATGCGAGAGGGCTGGAAAAGATAGTATAAGGGACCCATGACAAGTGGGAGCACATAAATATATAGACAGGGAAGGGGAGAGAGGGGAAGGGAGAAAGGAGGGAGGGATACAAAGTGGGTGCCGGAGACACAAGGGTAGGGAAAGAAGCCAAAGAACAAAAAAATACTTAAAAAATAAATATCTTGGTCATTATCTATGACTCAATTACACTTCACTTAGTCCACTGGGATGAAGTCTGCCCCCAAGACTGCCAACCAAGAACACTCACCCCTCCTGTGCCCCTTGGTGAGGGCATCGGACACTTTGCAATCTTGTCACTATAAAATTGCCATCTCTGCTCACTTGTCCGATGACATCATGGAAATGGCTGGGGCCATACTTCTTCCAACGCGCCCCACCCCCCATAGCCAAGTGTAGAAGCAACGAAAGAAGAGGAGGGTCTCTTCTCCGGTTCTGACGCCTGCTAAGGTGCTTTGGGGTAGTGGGAGAGAAAGGCTGGACAGGAGAGGAGCAATGAGGCCCAGGAGGGAGGAAAAGGCCACCCAACGCCTGGGCCAGGGAGGGAGGTCCCTCAGAGTTTCTGAGGCGTCCGCTCAGTCTTCACGTGCTGCAGTACCACCTCCTTGGCGGGGACCCCGCACTTGTACTCCAGCTCCGCCCGCGAGGTGCCTTGCTTCTTGCGCAGGTGGCAGAGGAGCGCCAAAAGCGCCACGACCAGAGACAGGCTCGCGATGGAGATGCCAACGAGCACGCCCGAATGCAGAGGCCCCGCGGGCGGGGGCGAGGGGCGAGGGGTGGCGCCGGGAGTCGGGCTGCCTGGGAGCGCCCCAGAGCCGCCGTCCTCCTCGTAGCCGCCCTGGTCGCCGCCGCTCACCTTGATGGGGTCACAGTCTGTGCCAGCCTGGCCGAAGAGGGCCGTGTCGGGCCCGCAGATGCACTCGTAGGTGCCCGGGAGGTTGTGGCACTCGCCAGGGCAGTAGCCGTTGTTGCACTCGTTGATGTCCGTGCACACGGAGCCCTCGTCCAGGATGTAGCCCTCGGGGCACCGGCAGATCGCCAGGTTGTTGGGGTCGCAGTCGGCCGGGCACGAAGTCTGGTTGCAGAACATCTGGCACTTGTGTGGGTCATGGGGGATGGGCGCGAAGCCCTCGGCGCAGATGCAGAGGTAGTCAGTTCCGCCCACGGGCTGGCACTGGTACTCGCAGTTATTGCCGAAGCATGGGTCCACAGGCTCCACGCACTCGCCGTCCACCAGGTCGAAGCCGGGGAAGCAGTGGCACTGGAAGCCGCCCTTCGTGTTGACACAGCTCTGCGGGCACGGACTGGGCACCTGCGTGCAGTCATCCACGTCCTCACACCGGTGCTGGTCCGCAGCCAGCCGGTAGCCCGTCGCGCACATGCACGTGTAGTTGGTGGGCGCGTCGGGGAAGCCGGGGACGCAGAAGTGCTCGCAGAGTTGGTGGCACGGGTGCTCGGCCGGCACCGCACAGGAGCGCCCGTCCGCCTGCAGGGCGGCATCGGCGGGGCAGAGGCAGCTCGACGCCCCGGCGCTCCCGTTGCACTCGTGCTCGCAGCCGCCGCCCTCCACGCTGCAGTCCCAGGCGCCCGGCGCCTCCCGGCCCCAGCGCGCCTCGGCCTCAGCGGGAGGCACCGCGCACTCCAGCTTCACCTCGAGGGGCATCACGGCGGCCGAGCTGCCCAGCGGCAGAGCCTGGAAGTCCGCGCCGCGGGCCCCGAACGGGGTGCTGTAGGTGACGGAGACGCCGGCGGCCGCCGCGGCGCCGGGCTCCACAACCAGCGGCCGGCAGGAGGCGGCGAAGTTGAACTCGCAGAGGAAGCCGTCGGCCTCCGCGCCGCACGGCAGCTCCTCCCAGGCTGGTTCTCCCGGTGCCGGAGCCCCGGCCACCGAGACGGCGACGCACAGCGGACCGCAGAGGGGCGTCCCGTCGTCGTGAGGCCGCGCCCACCTGCTGTAGCTGGTGCGGTTGTCGCCCGTAACCCACTGGAAGCCGCGCAAGGGCTCGTGGTGCCCCGGGTCGCCGCAGCCGGGCGGGAGCTGCAGGCCGATCCAGAGCCGCGGGCCATCGCCGCCGTCGCCACTCAGTAGCAGGGAGATGACATCCGCTGCTACCGAGGAGCGCACGGTCATCAGGTGGCCCCGCAGCTGCTCGCAGACCCGACTGGCGGCGAGGAAAGTCGCGGGGCCCCGGAAGAGCGCGAAGCAGTCGTGCTCGACGCACTGGCTGCCGAGGGGCTGCGGCTCCGGGGGCGCCGGGAGCCCCAGGCCGGCGGGGGCCAACACGCCAAGGAGCAGGACGCGGAGCATAGTGTCCGCACGCCGCACGCAGGGGCCCGGCCGGGGCTGAGAGGCGCAGGGCGCCGCAGGCGACAGCCGCTCGCGTCGGTCCCGGACTAGGCGCGTCCGGCTGCGGCGCGCAGACCCGGCGAGGCAGCCTCTGACAGGCGGGCGGGCCCGGGCCCGAGTTTATAAGTGCGCGGCCCCCCTCCCTGGACGTTCGGGAAAAGGAAGGAAGTGCCTGGTGGGAAGGGCTGATGCTGCATTCTCGGATTACTGGGTTCTCCGGACGCCCTGCGCCCGCCCTCGCGCCCGGGATCACCTCTCGGGGATGAGTAAACTCGGCCCCGGCTGGGAGGTCCTCGGGCGGGGCCCGCAGCGCAGGCTCCCGGGAGGACAGCACCTCTGTCAGCGCGGCGACAGGACCCGCTCCACGCGTGCAGCCCCACAAGGGGCTTAACCCGCAGCCCTCCTTAACCACCTATTTCAAGGAAAGGCCGGATTGCGGAGCTCTGGGAAGAGGAGACTGGGCGAGGAGGGCTTGGAATGAGAGGTGGGGACGTAGCGCCCAGGACCTGCAGAGCTGCGGGAGGAGGTGCCCGCCACCCAGAGGGTTTTGGGAGGGGCTGCCTAGGGCGTGGCCTTCCCCAAAAAACAAGAGCGCAGGGAGAGCGAGCCACACCCGCCCCGGCCCGGGCGCCTAGCTCCGGAGAAGGAGGCGCTTGGAGACAGAGGGCGTGGCTGAGGCGACCACGCGCAAAGGAGGAGGACTGGCCTAACACCCGTCCTCCTAACACCCGGTCGCCGAGTGGGGACCCACGAGTCCCTGAGCGCCAGCTGCCACGGCCAGACCTCATCTCATCGCGTGAGAAAGTCGTTGGGACACTGTCAGGGCGGCAAGGCCTTGCCACCCTTCGGAAGTGGTGGCAGGCGAATTCCCGCCGAGCCCTGTAGGGGCGAGCGAGTTTAGCCTGTTTGGTCTGAGTTCTTCCAGCATCGCAGAGGGACAGTGCAACTCGAACCCCCAAAGGGACGCATGGTGTGCCCTCGCAGGGAGGGTCTGTCTTTTGAGGGTTTTTCCCTTTGGCTGAGCAATCATATTGACACAGAGGAGCACATAAATGCCACTTGGGCGGCAAAGGACATAGACGAGGGGCTGTCCTGGGCAGGCGCGGGGTGGGGAGCGCTGGGAGGAGACTGGAATCTGTCACTTTCGCGACCTTATCCGCTCACTCTCGGATCAGGAATGCGGAGGGGTGGGTCCAAAGCAGAACGGTGAGAGGCAAACTTTTTTTTTTTTTTAACACCCTGCGCCATCCTCCGCCGCGGTCACTTACTGCGACGCGCCAGGCGGCGGCGCTGTTGAACTCTAAACGAAACCAAAGACGTTGGTGAACTCGAACTTGGGCTGAAAGGGTTAGGGTGTGGGGACGCAGAGGCTTCTCCCAGGGCAGGACACGCGGACCCCTTGTCTTACCCGCGGATCGGGCCCCCACACCCAGCAGAGCCCAGGACTTGCGAAAGAACAGGAGAGTGTGGTGTCTTCACCTGCGGAAGACAAGCACCTGCCGGCGGACGGACTGGCCGCAGTGACCAAGGGGGCGGGGCGGGGACACTCCGAAAGCGAAAGTGGGGAGGCACTGTGGTCCTCTGCACTCCCTGACGCCTGCCCGCGGGCGCAGAGCCTCCTGAATATCCCGCTGCCCCCCGGCGCCCCCACTTAAAGGGACACCGAGGTCTGAGGCTTCCCGGAGTGGGAGCGACTGCCCCTCCAGGAGGAGGAAGGAAAGACCCCCAGATCGGAGAGCCGCGCAGCCCCGGGTGGGGGCGGGGCAGGCGCTGGTCTGACATCCCACCGGCTGCAGAGCTGAGTCAGGGGTCATGACTTGCCGCTCTGGAGAGGCTGTCTCGGAGCAACGGGTCCGGGGCGGGGCGGGGCCTCCAGACACCGGCTGGAACTCGCCCCTGCAGAGACCTCAGAAGTGGGCGCGTGAGACGGGAAAGGGGACCGGACCAGCCACACCCTTTGTTCAGCATTTACAAAGGATTTCGGGACTACGGCGGGACAAAGCCGCAAACAAAGGGCGGGGCCCTCTGAGCCTGTGCCAGCCCTTAAAGGAGTTGAGGGACGTTCAAGCGTCAGGTCTGGCCGCCACCAGGCTGGGTCACTTCACGGATGGGTTCTAGCTGATTCACCCTTAGTCAAAGAGCTTTATCAAGTGTGGCAAGCAGCTTTTTTCTTAAGAGATGTAAAAAAGAACTTTCTAGTTCTAACATGAACACCTGCTCGTAGACTTGTTAACCTCTAGGTCCCCTGATGAAGACCCTGCTTGGCACTGTTTCTCTCCAGAGCACGTGGGCAGCTGTCCCTGCTCTGACTTAGAACTTAAGCCTCTCCCGTGGGGAAAGAGAAAACCGATGTGTGGAAATGCACAATTCAGGTGCTCAGGGCTTCGGGACTGTGAGAAGTGGGGACGACTCCCAATTGTTGCTTGTGATAAAAGCCCCAGGCCGCCCGGGGTGGAAAAGGCTGTCACTAGCACCTGAGGACCCAGGACAGGGTGGGGAGGGGTGCATACCCTGTCCAATGCAATAGCCATAATCACCTGTGGTTATTTAAACTAAAACTCATTACATTAAAGTTAGAAATTCAGTTTCTCAGTCTCACTAGCCACATGTCAAGTACCCCACAGGCTCGTGACTACAAATTGAACATTACCGAGAAAACACTTGATCATCACAGAAATTGCTATTGGACGGCGCTTGTCTACACATAGAGCCAAGTAATGACCTCAAGGAAGCCATTGATGGGGACATATGAGTGTCTCTTCTAGGATTCCAAGAACACCGTCTTGCAACCATTGTTGTTTTCAAGGTAATTGTTGTGAAAACCGCCATCAGAATCTAGAAGGGAAACCTTAAGAAGAGTAAAACTGTATAATCACTATTAGTACTTGACTAATAAATACATCAATATTATTTTTAACCTGGATGTTAAGTATAATAATTTAGATATTAAGAGGAAAGACATTTAAAAGATAAAAACATTATGCTTATAAGCCATAACAATGTTAAAATACAGACACAAAAATTAAGTCTCTGTGGTGATGCAGCAACATACGAATCTAATAGTGGAAATTAAATGCCTGGTGAGCAAATGTTACTCAATAAACAACAGCCTGCCACTGTAGCAGAACGCAGGCTTTACTAAATATTTACTCTTAGCCAGACTTGAAGAAAGAAGTGAGGTAAAAATTAACAGTACTTTATTGGCCCATTCTTTATAAAAAGAAAATATGTTGCATCTACCCAAACCCCCCATTTGATGCCATATTTGATGATGAAAGACCAGAAGCTTTGCCCCTAAGGTCAGAAACCAGACAAAGGTGCCTGTTCCCACCACATCACTCAGTAGTGTGCTGGAGATTTGAGCTAGATTCTAGCTAGGGCAGTTCCACATGGAAGTCAAATAGAAGGCATCCAGATTGGAAAGGAAGAAATAAAATTATCTCTTTATTCATGATATTGTCTTGTTTATATATGGAAAATCCTAAGAAAACTATTCAAAAACTATAAGAACTAATAAACAAGTTCAGCGTTACAGGTTACAAAATCAATACATAAAAATCACTTGCATTTTAACAATGCACAAATTGAAAATGAAATTAGAAAACAATTCCGTTTACAATAGCATCAAAAAAGAATAAAATACTTAGGAATAAATTTAACAGAAGTGCAAAATTTGTACTCTGAAAACTGCAAACAATGTTGAAAGAAATTTTAAAAGACCTAAATAAATGAAAAGATCCTATGTTTATGGATTGGAAGATTTAATATGGTTAAGGTGGCAAAATTCCCAAAATTCATCTACAGATTCAGTGCAATCTCTATTAAAATATCTGCTGATTTCTCTACAGAAAATTTCATGCTGATCCTAAAATTCACATGGAAATTCAAGGGACTCTGAATAACCAAAATAACCTTGGAAAAGAGAAACAAGACAGAAGGATTCACACTTCTTGATTTCAAAATTTACTACAAAGCTGCAGTAATCAAAACAGTGTGGTTCTGGCATAAGGAAAGACATAAATCAATGGCACAGAATTGAGAGTCCAAAAATAAACCCTTTGAAGATATGCAAATGGCCAATAAGCACATGAAAAGATGCTCAAAAATAAAACTTTTGGTATTTAATTTTAGTCAATTAATTTCCACAAGGGTGCCAAGACAATTAAGTGGAGGAAAGAATAGTCTTTTGTATTCTAGCTATCCTAGTGAGAGTGAACTGGTTTCTCAGTGTGGTTTGATTTACATTTGCCTGGTGGCTAATCATGTTGAACATCTTTTCATGTGCTTATTGGCCATTTGTATGTCTTCTTTAGTTGAATGTCTATTCAGATTCTTTACCTGTGTCTTAATTGGGTTAGTTGTCTTTTTATTATTGACGTTTTCCAGCGACTTGCAGATGGTGGTGCAGGTACACGGCCTATTTTCATCAACCAGGGCTGCAGACTAGCTACTGCAGACCTCGGGGGTCTGAGAACAGGCCTGCAGGATGGTTTGGCAGCTCCCGGGTGAACAGACTGAGAACATCTGGAACTTGGGCAGATGGGCCCCCGGGGGGAGTGAAGGAGTCACAGAGAGCAGCTGTGGGGAGGGAGCTCTGCTCTGGGGTAAGGGGCTGCCAACATTTGAGTTAATCACTCAGAAATCTCACTTCCACCCACGGGCCTGGGGGTGCCTGGGGTTCCGTCTAGCTCTGTGGGAAGAGTGAAGGGAGTGGCTTCCCGTTGGGAGTACCTGACCCCACTCACCTGCACCCAGAGCCAGCCCACCCACCAAAGGAGGGGGAAGGATTCACCCATACCCAAACCACTGGGAATGCTTTGCAGACTGGGAATAATTCTGAAGCCAGATCCCAGAGAAGCACTGGCAAAGGCTTCTCTTTAGAGTTTATTCTCCTTTGGATGGGACTTTTGGGACATTTAGCAAGACCCAGCCTTCCGAAGTCCCTTAAAGAACCCCCCAGGAAAGGGGACATACTTATGTTCCACAGGCAATGAGGAAGGATGCTTCCTCCTTGGAACTGGGCGTCAATTTTATGCTCTTGATGGCCAGCTGGCCACTGAAGAATTCGGAGTCAACAGATGCAGGGGAGAATCCTGGCAGCATCGTCCATGGTGCATATTTAAAACTCCAGCTGGTCCTACCACAACCAGGATAAATACACACTGCTGATAACATGTAAATCCAGAACTTGAAATATGCTACAGAGCAACTGTGACTCTGTTTTCTCACAGTGTTTGCTCTTCTGCTGTTTTCCTGAGGTCTTGAGCTTGGACATCATTTTCGTATTTTATCCTGTAATCTCGAAGTCGTATTTCATGGGGAGTTAAGCAATGTCTAAATCAGGGGAAAATAATGATTGAAAAAATATATATTTGGCTTCCTGTTTCCCAGAAAGTATTTGCCGCCATTTCCATTTCTGGCCCAGCATCTTTCCAAAGAGTTGAGAATGTCATTTAAATGAGTCAGTCCCCAGAGCTCAGTAGAAGTGACAAAAATGTCGTCACTCTGCCCCAGACTGTTCGTGTATCGCCACCTCTGGCTGAGTGAGAGGCAGCTGGGGTCGGAAACAGGCAGAGGGAGAGGAAGGGATCTGCTAGCCAAGCAGCCGCCTTGTCCTTCCAACATGAGGTCCCAGACCAGCATCCTCACCTGGGGGCTGGTTAGAATGCAGCACCTCTGCCCCCACCCTGTGCCTCCTGAATCAGAATCTGCCTCTGACCAGATCCCAGAGACAAGGGGCACACACACTCCCCCAGCGTGGTTGTGCTGGAAAAGGACCCAGCCAGGCAGCAGAATGGCCTCATTGAGACCTCGCACCAAACCAGCTCCTTCCCTGGCCCCCCATAGAGGTTCACTGACCCGCTCAAGTTTGTGGAAAGGAGCCCTCAAGACCAGCAGCATCAGTGTCACGTCTTCTCTCTATAAACACCATTTGTCACCTTGGACTTGTCAGAAAGGCAGACTCCTGGGCCCAGCCCAGACCTCCTGAAACAGAAACACCAGAGCTTAGGCCCAGCCATCTGGGTTTGGGCAAGCCCTCCTGGGGATTCTGATGCACAAGCATGAGAACCACTGGCTCACCATGTAGATGACGTGGCCCCAAGGCTCTGATCACATCCTCATCCTCATCCTTCTCCTGGGCCATCCACTTTGGGTCCTGGCCCCGCCAACACATCCATGGACCTGCAACCACAGTTCCTGCTTGCAGGGGCACAGCTAACCCAAATCTTATTCTGATGAGGTCATGGAAATATATTTTTAAGCCAAGCTAAGTGGAATTTGTAGGATTTTGCCACAAAGAAGGTGCAGCAGGCATCATGATCAGGAGGCTGAAAGTCACACATTGGGATAAAAGCAGGAAGGTTGAAGGGATCCAGGATGCTAAGAGCATCAAGAATTCAGAGCCCCAGCCTTGGATCATCAACTTCTGGACTTCCTGTCATGGAAGGCAAATAAATCTCTATTTGGTTCCTCCACTGTAATCGGATTTCTGTTTCATGCAGCCAACCACCTGCCCAGTTGGTGCAAACTTGAATAAGTTGAAGTGTAGCTTCCTGGATTGCCATTTATCTGATCTAATTTATTTAAATTTCAAAAATTGATTCTTAGTTTTAGTCAAATGTCATCATTAAATAGTACCTTCTGTGTATTCATGAGGTCACATCCCTCAAACCAGAGTCAACAAAAGGGACAGATAGTTAGTATTTTAGCACAATGTTGGGCACATAAGATGAACTTGAACAAGTATGACTACTCTTAGCTCTGTTTCTATGATAGAAAAGCTCTCTGAAACTCAACTTCTCTTCTCAAAATGAGGATAAAAGCTACATCCTAGGGTTAGATGACAAAATCTGGGTCCTAGGGCTACTCTGAACCTCTGGATCTGCTTCATGGACACCAGGATGGGCAGGGGAAGCAGGCAGGCCCATGGGGCAAGTACCGAGTTATTTGTTCCAGAAAACAGCTGCTGCTGTGTATCTGCTGTCAGCAATTACACTTCTGTTTATACTGATATCCAAGCCTCAATGTCCAGAAAATTGTTATGAGGATCCAGGGCCCTCAGAACTTCAAGCTTATGAAGATATATGATCATCTTCAAGAATCTACACACCAAGGTCACACAGAACTAATGGGTTCATCTTCAATTTTAATCTAAAATTACTGTGTCAAACCCCAGTCATTTAGATGAAATCTAGGAACATGTGTTTGTCTTGCTGGGTGAGGAAGGAAAGTGGGTCTGGAAAATATGAAAAGTCTGAATTAGAGAATGTTTTAAATGGCAACGAGGCAGACACTCTTGGTTGACTGACCCCTCCCCCATCCACACCCTCTCACAGGTCTGTTCTCTAAGGACCCTCCCAGTGGTCAGTCTAGAGACGGTCGTGTTGTCCAATTTTAGCCAATGGGATATTTTTAAAAACTGCTTGGTGGGCTATCTGGAGGATCCTTCAAAAAGGATAAATATAAGATCTGTTTCTGGTAAAAAAGAAATTTTTAATTCTGGACAAAATATAAAAAACAACTATTTGAAGACACTGGGTAGTGACCAGAATCAGACAGAAACTGGAGGGATTTAACCCTTCAGAGAAGGAAGCCACTTTGGGTGAGATCCATGTTTATTCATACTTTCTCCTCAGCACACTTGCAGTTCGCAAGGTGTGGGGCAACTAAAACCCATTAAGAGAATGAAAAGATAAGCCACAGACTGGGAGAAAATCTTTGCAAAAAAATTTTTGATAAAGGACTGGTACCCAAAATATACAAAGGAACTCTTAAAACTCAACAATAAGAAAACAACCCAATTTTAAAATGGGCAAAAGACCTTAACAGACACCTTACCAAAGAAGATACACAGATGACAAATAAGCATATAAAAAGATGCTCCACATCATTTCATCAGGGAAGGCAAATTAAAACAAAAATGAGGGGCTTCCTTGGTGGCGCAGTGGTTGAAAGTCCGCCTGCCGATGCAGGGGACATGGGTTCGTGCCCCGGTCCGGGAGGATCCCACATGCCGCGGAGCGGCTGGGCCAGTGAGCCATGGCCGCTGAGCCTGCGCGTCCGGAGCCTGTGCTCCGCAACGGGAGAGGCCACAACAGTGAGAGGCCCGCATACAGCAAAATAAATAAATAAATAAATAATAAAAATGAGATGCCACTACACACCTATTAGAATGGCCAAAATCCAGAACACTGACAATATCAAATGTTGAGGAAGATGTGGAGCAGCAGGAGCTCTCATTCATTGCTGGCGGGAATGCAAAATGGTTCGGCCACCTTGGAGGACAGTTTGGTAATTTCTTACAACACTAAACATATTCTCATAATATACAGTAATCACACTATTAGGTATTCACACGAATGAATTAAAAACTTACGTCCACACAAACACGTGGATGTTTATAGTAATTTTATTGATAATTGCCAAAACTTGGAAGCAACCAAAATATCCTCCAGTAGGTAAATGGATAAATAAATAGTGGTACATCCAGACAGTGGAATATTATTCAAACCAAAAAAGAAATGAGCTATTGAGCCATGAAAAGACATGGAGGAACTTTAAATGCATATTGCTAAGCCAATCTGCAAATGCTACATTCTGTATGATTCCAAATGTATGACATGCCAGAAAAGGTAAAACTAGGGAGACAGTGAGAGATCAGTGGTTGCCAGGGTTTTGGGGAAGGGGGGAAGAGGTGAACAGGTGGAGCACTGGGGGTTTTAGGGCAGGGAAACTATTCTGTGTGATACTGCACTGGTGGATACATGTCATGATACATTTTTCAAAACCCATAGAATGTACAATTCGAAGAGTGAAACCTAATGTAAACTATGGACTTTAGTTAATAATAATGCGTCAATATTGGCTCATCATTTTACCCTATGTACCTCACCAAAGCCAAATCCTAATAACAGGAAACTGTAAAGTGTTGAGAGGTTATATGGGAGCTCTCTGTACTTTCAACTCAATTCTTTTGTAAACCTAAAACTACTCAAAAAATGAAGTCTAGTAATGAAAAAAAAGAATACTTGATTAACCCAAAATAAAACAAGAAAAAAGAATCAGAAGAAAAACAAAAAAGTAGAAAAGGCAGAAAACAAGTAACAAAACAACAGGCTTGAACCCGATAAACTCTGATTCCATCAACTCGAATGTCTAGAACAGGCAAATGGAATGGATAGTGATGGGAAGCCGAGCGGCGCTGGTCTTCGCAGTGGGGGTGGGAAGGAACTGGGGAGAGCACAGGGGACCCGCTGGGTGGTGGGAGGTCCTCTTGATTGGAGCAATGGTTATGGGGTGCTGTGTACACTTAGCACAACTCAGCAAATTGTAGAGTTGGGATTGGTACATTTCTCTGCCTATAAATAAGAAAAAAAGGATTGCCTTTGTAGGGGTATGTGGTAAACATGAGGATGAAAGCCACAGGCTGGTGATGAAGGACCAAAAAGATGGAAGGCAGTTGACAGCAGCTGTGGCAGCCTGAGATTTCCCATCTCTGGACCCTTTGTCATGTGAGAAAATAAGCCTTATGCTAATCAGGCTTTGTTATGGGCAGGCAAATTCACCACTAAGTACTACAGGTTCACTTAACATAAAAGTAGAAACAGAATAAAATACCCAGAACATATATTGAACAGATATTGATTCATTTGCATTCATGTGAGAATATTTGTAATTCCTATGTATTCTACACAAATGGATGTAAACATTGGGATAAGTGCACCGGAAGATGAATTTTGTAGGCTAAACAGCTCAGCTAAAAATCTCTTATGAACCTCATTTCCCCCAGCAAAACTTTATTTATTTATTCATTCATTCATTCTGGTTTGTTTTCTTGTTTGTTAAGCTAATGCATGAGTTGATTCCAAACCATGTGACTCCAAATTTTGAAACAACAAGGTCCAAATGAATCATCTTTTCCTATGCTCAAAAAAGGATAAATGCCTCATGTTGAAGAACGTTCAGCATGTAACTAAAGTTAACAAACAGCATTTCATTTCAGCCTCAAACCATTAAACACCAAATCCAGTCTCTGAACATCAAAGCCATTCTGGGCATCTGGTCCCCTCTGAAAAAGCCTCTTAAAGAAAGGCCATGACATTACTGCAGACAGTGGTCTCACTTCAAACCTGGCATCTGCAGTGCCCAGGAGCTTTTCCAAGGTCGTTCTTACCTATGAATTTTAATAACTTGAACGGTTGTTCCCATGGTAAAAATCCTTCCCTAAAAGTGCAGGGCCTGAAGACCAAGGGGAGGCTTTGACCATTGCTCAGAAGGAAATGCAGTTAGATGACTTGAAGGAGGGGGATAAGAGAAGGAACAGGCCACTGTGAATCTGAAAAGAATACTCAGCATGGTGTTGTGGGGGGAAGTGGGCGTGGAGCAGATGAAGGGGTGGCGGGGAGACCTCTTCTCCACGAGGTACGTGCATCTTTGGATGGAGGCCAGGAAAATGAAAGGGATTCATGATTCCTGAGCTGCCCTGGAGGGAGGTAGAGAGAAGACTGGGCACAGAAGGTGTGTCCAGGTCCAGGCTCTGTAAATAAACCTCCTGTGACTACCTGTGGCCAAGAATGTGAAGATCCTGGTTTCATTGCCCTTGAGTAAATGTCTAAGAGCAGAACTGCTAGGTCATATGTGTATGCTTAACTTTTTAAGAAACTAGCCTGCTGTTTCTGATGAAGGTGCACCTCTGACATTCCCATCTCTGTGCACAAGAGGTCCAGTGGAGAAGTCACCTCTGACGGCAGGATACAGACACGTCTCCTCCTCCGCGACACACGAATGTACCATTGTGACCAAGACGGAACCGGGAAGGCCCCTGCGGGGTCAGTGAGGGCACAGACACAAGATGCGCCCTCAGATCATGGCGGGTCTCAGGTGCACAAGCTCTCTGGGGATGGCAGAGAGCTTTTGAGCAATACGTGTGTGTGTGTGTGCATATGCGTGTGTGGTTGGGGGAATACACAAGCACAGTGATACAGGGATGCTCATTTGGACATAAGCTATTATTAGAAATACCATCATTGCTCAGTGCTCCACCTTCCTGTCTCAAATAGGTTGAGAGCCAGCCTGTCTCCTCACTGGCTGCCGGTTGACACTTTTGCGTTTAATCGGAGGCAGTGAGACCTAGTGATGTGGTGAGGCTGAAGGATTTCACAGCCCTACATCACCACTTGGCAGGTGTGACCATGGACAAGTTTAGCAACTACTCTGTGCCTCCGGTTCCTTACCTATAAAGTGGGGAGAGTGATGCTGGCTGTTTCCCAATAAATAAATACAACTTTCTATCTTGTAGTAGTAAACGTTTGGTGAATTTTCCTGCCACATTGCTTTAATAACGTGTCCTGTGAACTATCTATCCAGGTGGCCTTATGTTAACAACATTTGAAACCTGGTTGTGTGTAAAGCTCTGTGTGAGGCTCACCCTTCCCTCAGGTGCCTCCCAACCTCGCAAGAAGACAGACACGGGAACACTGAGCAGTCACGCCAAGAACAAAGGGATGGGGCCATCAGAGAAATCTGGAAAGAGAACTCTCTCTTCGAGGACTCAGCTGCCTCCTGAAGAAATCTGCTGTGACTTGTGGAGGAAGGAAGGACTGTCTCAGCCAGCTGTAGGGGACAGGAGAGGACAGGTGAGGATGCGACCGGGGGCCCAGCCACAGCCCTGAGACTGTCACTGGGGTCAGGTCAGATTCCATCCTCCCATGTCTGCGGCTCTGTACCTGAAGTCTTCCCCTATCCCAAGAGTGGAGGCCCCTCTGGAAGTGCCTGGAATTACCCATCACCCTGCAGCAGCCCCATCCATTATTGGCGGCAGTTAGTGTATCAATACCCCGGTTCCCTTGGCCCTCGGGTAGAATACATTCCCAGAGCTTCCATGGTTGTATCACCTCCCCGTGACTCTACCGCTAATGCTGTCCTTCCCAATAAACTACTTGCACTGGAATCCCTGTCTCCAGGTCTGCTTCTGGAACAAAGGGAGCCTGGAGACCAGATGGATATGAGAGCAACTGTCCAAGAGCAGTAGGGACGTCCTGAGTGTGCCCAGTGCCCTCTGCCAGAGACGGGGTGGGGTGAGCAGACAGGAGCGGGGCAGCTAGTGGACTCTGGTCGGAGAGGAGGCCACGGACAACATCAGGGTTTAAAATAGGGCCCTCTGGATGCGGCATTGGCTCCCCCTGCCTGCTGTCCTGCTCCAGGGCCCCCAGGGCGGCCATGCATCCGACAAACAGTTATTGAGCACCACTGTGTGTCAGGCCCGGGGCGTATCAGGGACCAAACAACAACAAAAATCTGCCCTGGAGGAGCTTACATATATATAAATATAGACAATAAATAATAAATCATAATTACTGGAGAAGATGATACACCATGTTAGAAGGTGACCAGTGCTTTGGGAAGGGCAAGGGCCACTGGGAGGGCTGGAGAGAAGGTGCGATTTCACAGCCACCTCAAGATGGAAGAAAGACAAGGAACGGAGGAAAGTCAAGAGACACAGGGAGGAGGACCATCCAAAACCACTTCCAGAATAAGAGACTCAAGAGGATGACCAGGAGGGAATACCCCCAATAATGAGAGAAGAAAACTGCCCCCAGATGGATAAAGGAGAGGTCCTCCTGGTGGACCCCCAGACCAGCAATAGCAGCTTCCCCTGGAAACCTGCTAGAAATGCAGATCCTCAGGCTCCAGCCCAGACACACTCACTCAGACCCTCTGGGCTGAGGCCCTGCAGGGGCTCCAGGCTCCTATGATGGAGAAAGAGGGCCCAGAGCAGGCAGGATGGGAACACATAGAGAGATAAACATAAAGAAAGCTGAAAACAAAGAAATTTTAACTGAAAAAGTTTGTATTCATAAAATGCCACAAATTAACTAGGTATATCAGTCTCAAGGGTTAGACAAAATATAATTTGATGTGAAAATGTCCAAAAAGTTATATTTCATATTGGTAAAGAAAGCAATATGCCAAATGCACTTCAATCATCCAACGGCACAGCTTTAAGGAGAAGACAAAGCAGACAGAAATACAAGGAGTGACAAAGCTGACCCCCATGAGAGACGACGACTTGGACAAAGATGATGGACAAACTGGTGTGACGGGTGTGCAGGACTGCACCCCACACACACTGTGACCTTGACCTTGACCATGAGGGTGAGGGCTGGGACACACAGGGGCCCTATTCTCGGGTGCGGAGATGACGGGTTTGACAAGAAAGTGAAACACTTAGGTTTGGGACATAATCTTTTTGGGAAAGGAAGACCCTGGAGAAAGAAGGTAAGAGGCACAATTATTTTCCTCCACCTCACAAGTTTCCTTATTTTCATGGGATATTTAAATTCAGAAGGAGCTCAACAGAGCAGACATCGTGGACCCAGCTTAAGACTCTATGCGAACAAGTGTGGAACGTGAAGGGGACGAGATAAGCAGTGCTTTTCAGGGAAAGGTGACAAGAGCACAATGCGAAGCGTTTTGGTCCTCCACTGGAATCAGCAGAATGCAGCTCGGCTGTTCCACCATGTGACCCAGGAGGTTAGAGATGGCACAGAGGGAGAACGGCCCTGCACTGTCTCAAACTGAAAGCCAAGATGTGCAGTTGCGGCCCGATGACCTTCACCTTGACCTTCATCTGAGCATCCCCTGCCCCCTTTCCCTCCCTCCCTCTCCTTCCTTTCTTCCCTCTCTGTTTATCCTCCATTCTTCCCCTCCTTCCCTCCGTGCAGTTGAATTCTATGGACCAATTTCTACCACAAGGGAGGACTAACATCCAAGTCAGTGGTGACAAACCGTAAATAAAAATCCCAACAAACAGAACCCAAGCGGCAGCACATGGGGAACTCTGGCTGTGGGCTCCTGGAGGCCTGGGATGGTTTGCTCAGCCCTGCGAAGAGCGGCTTCTCAGGTCAAGTTCCCTGGAGTGGCTGCTGGCCTCGGGGCTTCTCCCCGACCTTTCACTCTGGGCCTCTTTTTTCACTTTTCACCGCTTACCTGGCCTTCATTTCCTCCGAAAAGGATGAGCCAGGGTGTAAAGGGGATGAGACACGGTTCTCTTTTTAAGCAACTGTAATGTCACAATAGAATTCAAGGAGAGACTGAACTGAGGCTCTTTGGTTTGGGGTTTATTGTCTCTGTCTCCTCTTACTGAATGGACTTAGGAGTCAGCTGAAAACGGGGCATACTCATTCAGTCCATGTTAAAGCTGTGGAAGGTACGTGATGTGTATGTTGGTCTTTCATTTTAATCTACGTGTTGTCTGTCACAGATATACTTGGGTTGTGCAGTAGGTATAACTCTGTATAAATCGATTTTTTTTGTGAATGAATCATATTTGAAAGATTTACCAGCATTTACGTCATTTTAAGTCACTAAGAGGACTCGCCGCTAAAATGTGGCATTTTTGTTCATGGGCTTTTCCCATAAATCAGGAAACCCCGGCCTCAGGTTTTTCAGTATGAAACAGAGGATGTTAGGACTGTGTGTGTTTGTGTGTCTCTTTGTGTCTGTGGGGGCCCTCGCGTTTCTGTGTTTGTGGTGCGTGTCTCTGTGCGAGTGTTTACGTTGTGGTGGGGTCAGCCATGGTTCTTCATATTAAGGTATAATTTCCAAATGGATTTTGTTAGTGACTAGACAGCTCAAGGATCAGCTTTATTGGACCCCAGTAATGATGGTTTATCACAAGTGTCCGGGCCATTAGCATCACTGGAGAGCCCTTCATCCTCCGTAAGCCCTGTTCTTACCAAGTACACAATCTGAAAAGCAGGTGGACTGGGAATCAACCACCATCTGCTGCCCCAGCCTCACCCCAGTCATGGTGAGGTTTATGCAGCCAAGCAATGAGCAAGCCAGTTGGTCCATCCAATCAGTTAAATAAACTGGAAAAGGTTTGCTGGCCAAGTGGTGATAAATGCTCCTATGATCATTACAGAACGGTGTTTACACATCACACCAATTGGACACGTTTAATCCTGCACCAGGTGTCACCCATGCAACTAAAAAGATGCAGGGAGGGCTTCGCTGGTGGCGCAGTGGTTGAGAATCTGCCTGCCAATGCAGGGGACACGGGTTCGTGCCCTGGTCTGGGAAGATCCCACATTCCGCAGAGCAACTAGTCCCGTGAGCCACAACTACTGAGCCTGCGCGTCTGGAGCCTGTGCTCCACAACAAGAGAGGCCGCAATAGTGACAGGCCCGTGCACCGCGATAAAGAGTGGCCCCCGCTCGCCGCAACTGGAGAAAGCCCTTGCACAGAAACGAAGACCCAACACAGCCAAAAATTAATTAATTAATTAATTAATTAATTTTAAAAAAAGATGCAGGGAATCGGACGGTGGAGGTGGCGGCATGGAGCACGGGCTCAGGATCAGAGGGCAGCATCTGGAAGCACAGACGTGGGCCTGGGTGCCCCCCAGGACTCCCCCAACCTAGGTGCCCTGGGGCCAGTGTCACCTCCAGTGGGTAAGGAGGCAAGCCGTCAAGGTATCTCTGAAAAGGGACACAGATACATTTGAATGTAGTTTCTGCTGTGTATTTTGAGCTGTTATGAAACATATTAAAACATGTTGACAGCAATGTATATCGGAGTCTATTAGGCTAGGTGCATAACAAAGCACAGAGGATGACAACCCACTTCTGAGGCTGACGGGAGGGGCCACTCGGCTTCTCAGAGGCCTGAGGGCAACGCAGCGTGCAGCCCACCCTCCCCCGGCCCGGGGTGAAATAACCCCACATAGAAAGCCCATGATTCCAGCATCAGGGGAACAAACTTCAAATATACACATCCAAAAAGACTTACATTCTCATTTAGCGCTCATGGAGGGACTGCTGACCTTTACATCTAATATCTAATATCATTGCATCTAATATTGCCGAGCCAGACCTCGCCTATGATCTATTTCAAGCTTAAGCCAAATATGCAAAAAGAGCTTCAGGCCAGGGGAACAGTGGGCAAAATCTGCTGAAAGGAAACACTTGCCCCCTTGCAGATAAGAGGAACAATGCGAGAAAGGAACTCCAAAATTTCTTCCTAAAACGGATGGGCATTATCTCCGTGAACAGACCAAACACACTGCATTTTTTTTAAAAAGCACTTCGGTGAGTATTAGTCCCTGGAATCTGGAGTGGGGTAAGGTACTTGATTATCGAACACGTGGAGAATTTTATCATCCTCTATTTTTTGGTTGACAAGCTCCACAAACCACACAGATTTAAGCAGTGGGTTTTACGGCCAGAGAGGGACAGATGTTTTCGGGGATTTTATATCTCAGATTCCCATGCTAAACCTATTGTTTCAGAGATGGAAATATGTAGGGGACATTACACCATTTTGCAGCTGCTAGAAAGCAATGCTTTCCTGTTTTCCTGGTTTAGACAATGGAGAAGCTAAGAAGAAAAATAATAGGAAAAGGCTTTCCTAGATTTGCTTTAAAAAAGACTGTGTCATTTTGAATTTAGTGCTTTTTTGGGGGGTCAAATCTCATCTCTGCTCTCTTAGTTTTCACAGAAATATATATGCGAAAGAGATTTGGAATACAAGTAGCTAATGAGGGCTTCCCTGGTGGCGCAGTGGTTGAGAGTCTGCCTGCCGATGCAGGGGACACGGGTTTGTGCCCCGGTCCGGGAAGACCCCACATGCCGCGGAGCGGCTGGGCCCGTGAGCCATGGCCGCTGAGCCTGCGCGTCCGGAGCCTGTGCTCCGCAACGGGTGAGGCCGCAACAGTGAGAGGCCCGCATACCACACACACACACAAAAAAGTAGCTAATGATCAAATCCACATCCTTCAGAGGTTTTCAGGGGTGAAATCCAGGCACCTCACAATGTGCTCAAATGAGGGCTCATGACCAGGACATAAAAGATGCAGCTACACACATGTGTGCAAGAGAGAGACTCATTCCCAATTCAGCTCCTCCTGCACGCTGTACACAAGCACACACACGTACATGTTTAATTTTTTATTCCACTTTTTTGCCTGATCATGGGGAAGATGTGAGGACGAGCCTTTAAGAGAGGCTGCTTGTCTCTCGTTGACAGGCACTTAGGCCTGAGATGGCCTTGCCAGGCCTGGTGGTGACCGCAACCTGCATCCCTCCCGGCCTCAGGCCAGAACTGGCAAATTCACCCACTTAATGCCGCTGGGAACATGGCTCAGGCACCAAAAGGGACGCCAGCACAGCTGCTTCTTCCTCAAGGCCACACTGTGGAGCAGCTGTGGCTCATCGCACAAAGGACACTCACCAGGTCCTCCATGCCCGAGGTGATTTGGAAGAATCGCCCCGCCCTTGGCTGTCTATCCTCGGCTTCCCCAGGAGACTGTCCTCCTGCATCAGCCCCTCCAAATGGCCAACCAGAGAAAAGAGCAGTGATCGCAGTGATCGCAGGGATCGTCCCTGAACTTCAGGAACAGGTGTGTTTAGGGAGACATCCTCCCTTTAAATTATCTCCTCAGGAGGTGGTGAGTTTGTCCCGAGTATAAAATTAGTGAACCATGAGGGGCTTCCCTGGTGGCACAGTGGTTGAGAGTCCACCTGCCGATGCAGGGGACACGGGTTCGTGCCCCGGTCCGGGAAGATCCCACATGCCGCGGGGCGGCTGGGCCCGTGAGCCATGGCCGCTGAGCCTGCGCGTCCGGAGCCTGTGCTCCGCAACGGGAGAGGCCACAACAGTGAGAGGCCCGCGTGCCGTGAAAAAAAAAAAAAAAATTAGTGAACCATGAGAAATTCTTTGGAGGAAAGTCCAAAGTGTCTTGGAACCTGCTGCCAAGGGGAGCCTCTCCTTGACCCAACACCCAGCTTGGTCTGCCTCTCAGCAGGTCAGGGAATCAGGGACAGAACAGGGCCTGGTCTGCCCCGTCCAGCCCATGGTCACGGCTGGAGGAACCTCTGTGGGGCAGAGCCCACCTCTCCCCATGTCCGTCTGTCCGTTTCCCTGGATGTCACGGCCGAGCCACCTGGGCCTCTGGATAAATGGATACTTTGTCAATTGGCCCCGAGCTCCCCAAACAAGGATTCAAATACCCTGGCACAAAATGACAGCAGTGTTCAATGAGAGGAGAAGCCCTCGGTTTGAGGCTTTTCATCAGAGTCACTGCCCAAGGGGGTCCGGTTTGCGGATTGCGGCCACTGCTGGGCTGTGGTTGTGAGGGCAGGTAGACCCCACTTGCCTGCAGAGAGGCTGACTCTGACGGAGGGGATTTGGAGAAACTGTGATTTATCCATCCATTTCTCCCCACCCACCCCCGGGGGGATGTCGCAGTGTGTGGGAGGCGGGACAGGGCTGCATATTCACCTCCCCGCCCCCCGCAACCAGAGAAGCATTCAAACACGGAGACCAAATGGGGCTGGGCTGTAGAAGAAACCAAATGAACACTGAAACCAAGGGCACATCGGTGACCTCAGCCAATTCAAAGCCAGGGGACCACGGGGGTCAGGGGCAGCCTGGATTAGCAATGTCCCCCTCGCCCCAGTGACAAGGGTGAGGACCATAAAGCCCTAGAGGAAAGCATCTCCTGTAAGTGCAGATACCAGCCACGAAGTGCACACACTGCCACGAGCAGCCCGACGGTCAGCGCCGCCCGGCACACCATCCCGGGGCCGAGGGACACAGCCTTCGCCCCCTGGAATGCTAAACCCCAGTGTTCCGAGTGGGAGCTGCAGAATATTAGGTGGCTTTAAAAAGCAGACACTTTGGGGCTTCCCTGGTGGCGCAGTGGTTGAGAGTCTGCCTGCTGATGCAGGGGACACAGGTTCGTGCCCCGGTCTGGGAGGATCCCACATGCCACAGAGCGGCTGGGCCCGTGAGCCATGGCTGCTGAGCCTGCATGTCCAGAGCCTGTGCTCCGCAACGGGAGAGGCCCCAACAGTGAGGGGCCCGCGTACCACAAAACAAAACAAAACAAAAAGCAGGCACTTCGAACCCCCTCCTGGGTCCTATCAGGCCTCTATCCTTCCTTCCTTCCCCCAACCTCCTCCAGTTTTCCATTTTCTTTTCTTCAAAAACGGAGCTATAGCACCTACATTTCAAAACTGGCAAAAGGGCATCTCCTTGGCTCTGAAGGCCGTGCACGCAGAGTGCTGACCTCTGGGGCAGAGTGTGGATCCTGGCAAGTTCCCTCTCTCTGTCCTGCACCAGAGCGGCAGAGCCCCCGTGCCCTCTGGGTGCCCGGGCCTCCCGTGCTGCTCAGGCAGCTTCTAAGGGCTCCGGCCTGCAGTGAACTCGGGCTGCTTTCCAGGCACCCAGGCAGAACTGGCAGGGACGGAGAGCCACCGACAACAGTCTTAGTTGTGGGAAATCTTCGCAAGTGAGCACTTAAACACGAGGCTATAAATTAAAATGGCTGTGAGCAGTGTCTGCGGTTGCACAATATCGTGGTTATTCTCTTGTTCTTGCTCCCTCCCCTCTCGCCCCTTTTTTTAAGGAAAAGAGCCAGGGGATTCCTGTGCCGTAGGCAGCTCTGGGCCAGCACCCGCGGGACTAGTCCTGACTTGGTGCTGCTACGGCCGCAAGCCAGGATCAGCTCTCAGGGGGCATCAGCCACCGTGAACTGTGCTAAAGGCTTATGACAACACGTTTAAACCTCAGCCCAGCAGCTCGCTCACGTCATCCAGAAACCATCAGGGCATCCAAGCCCCAGACAGTTGCAGAGGGGCCAGGACAGCAGCGGGGACATGGGGCCGCCTGGCCCAGAGACCAGTGGTCCTTGACCTTTGTCCTCACGAGCGTCTGTCTCATCAATCAAGCCTGTGGTAACATCAGTACATTTATTTAGACGAATTGATTCAAGTAGTTTTGAAACAAACTCTGCCCTCTCACTCTAGCTTCCAGAAACACTTTTAACTCACTTTGTACAATTTTCCCCACATTGTTCAGATTTCATCTGCAAATAAACTGAAGACTTACTGGAACCTGAAGAACTAGAAGATGCGATTTCTAAACGTTCTGCCTCCGTGCCACCGAAGCAGATGGAAACCCAGGAATGGAAAGGAATGTCTCCAGCCTCAACATGTTCCCTCGGACAGAAACAGAGCTTCTTGCGTAATCAAACAGTTGATCGACTCAGCCTCTGTCACACCAGGAGTCACAAATCATTTCAGTCCTAATTTTTCCTGGTTCACAACTTCTTCTTCGATGGTTACATGGGCAGAGAAGCAGTTCAAAGGGAGCCCATTAGCACCTGACTTGTCACGCCCAATCCAGAATCAGGGTGAAATGAACTCAGTCACATTTGAATTTGAACAGGGAGAGGGAGGGAGAATTGTTAACATGCATCAACTTCCTGAAAGGACACCGGACCCACCACTTACACAACACACGCGTGTGATACCTGCACAGTTCAAGTTGCCAGGCGTTTAAAGAGAAGGTTGACAACTATTTGCTAAGATTCCAGTCCAGTCTTCCGGGAGGATGGGGGTCCTGCTTCCAACAGGCACCTGCCTCTGAGGACGGTGGTCACTGTCAGTGTCTTGAGGCCTCCTCAGCTTCAACAGTCTGTCCCCGGCGTCGGACTGTGGGGAACAAACGGGGACACGTTGGAAGCTGCTGTCCCAGCTGTGCCGCCTGGGCCCCAGGCATGGGGACAGACCCACGGGCACCGAGCCACGGGCAGGGCGGCACCCCCCGTGAGCACACGCAGGCCTCGGGTGACCCCAGCCTGGGCCATGCCTGCACCTCGCCCTCTGCCTGCTGCACGCCATGGCCACTGCCTCCGCCCCAGGCGGTGCCTGCCGCATCGCCCCTCCCGCCCCCTTGGCAACCCAGCCTCCGTCACCTGTAGGGGTTCTCCGTTGCCCTGCTCTCGGCTCGCTCAGGGACCCAGTCGTAGCTGTCCGCTGCACTCTGCGGCTTCTTCTCCTTCTCCTCCCTCTTGGCTCTGCGCTTGCGATAGACCAGGAGCCCCAGAGCCAGAGCCAGCAGGAACAGGATGGCCACCACAGTGCCCAGGATGTAGAACAGGAGCAGCTTCTGCCCGTCCGTGCCATCGTCACTTTGCTTGGCGGTGAAATCCTCACCTGCGGAAGCCTCATGGCCAGTGGTGGCCGTGGGGTGATGGGTGCTGGCCTCCATCCAGACACCAGGGGACCCACTGGGGGCCAGCATGTCAGGTGGGGCAAGGGAGATGGGGATGCTGTCTGGGAGGGAGGGTCTCCTGGCGGCGGGCGCCACCGTGGAGGTGCCCTCGGAGTTGTCCCCGGTGGGACTGGACGTTGCGGCAAAAGACACGAGCCTCCCCTCTCCATCTCCTGTGTCCTCCCCTTGGGGAGGCCCAGATGGTGGTCCTAGGGATGTGAGGCCCCCAGTGCAGGAGACCCCATCGGGGGAGAGCTCCCAGCCTGGCAGGCAGCCACAGCGGAAGGACCCCTCCGTGTTGAAGCACAGGCTGTCACAGAGGCTGCGCTGCGGGCCCGCACACTCGTCCACATCCACGCACCGGGTGCCGTCCTCCCCGGCCAGGACGTAGCCCTCCTCGCAGGAGCAGTAGAAAGACCCATCTGTGTTGGTGCAGCCCTGGGCACAGGGCGAGTGCCCGGGGGCACACTCGTCCACATCCACACAGGCCCCCTCTCCGGGGCCACCAGGCTCGTAACCCACCCAGCACTCGCAGAGGAAGCCCCCGAGGGTGTTGACACACTCCTGGGCACAGGGAGCGTCCTGGCACTCGTCCATGTCCACGCAGTCCTGCTGAGTTGAGTCTAGCCGGTAGCCTGGGGGGCAGTGGCACGTGAAGTCCTTCCCGAGGGGCCCAGGGACGCACGTGGAGCCCCCTCCACACGGGCTGGAGCTGCAAGGGTTCCGAGGGGTGCAGGTGACCAGGTCGTCCAGCAGCCGGAACCCCGGCCGGCAGCCGCAGCGGAAGGAACCTTCCCCACCCTCGAAGCAGTCCTGCTGGCAGCCTCCGTTGTTGAAGTCGCAGCTGAACTTGGGGCTGACACAGAGGGGCCCCGAGCTGTCCCAGTCAAACACGTCGGGGGCCTTCTCCTTGCACAGGAAGTAATGTTGCCAGCTCTCGCCCCCGTCCCCACAGGCCACGTTGGCCATGGAAGCGAAGGGCACGGCCTGCAGGGAGGAGCTGGTGGCCTGGAAGGGGGTGGTGTAATTCACCTGGCCCGGGCCCCCCAGGGTCAGCGGCCGGCACATGCCTTTGAAGCTGAACTTGCACACAAAGCCCTCGATGCTGCTCCCAGAAAACCTGGAGCTCCCACACGGACCCTCGGTCCACTTGGAAAGGCGGCTGGCCAGGGCCGGCACTGACAGGTCCAGCATCAGGGACACGCAGCGCTTGGAGGTGCAAGAGTTCTTGGCTTCCTTGTGCCAGTTGGTATACGACGTGTCCTCCCCGCCGCCCACCCAGCTGAAGCCCTTCAGGGGCAGGTTGCTGTCCAGGCACTTGCCCTTGTCTCGCTGGAGCCCAATCCAGAACCTGCCCATGCGCTCTGCCAGGGGCGCCCCCGGTGGCAGGAGCTGGGCCAGGGCGCCCTGGACGTGCAGGGCCTCCTCCTCGCTCTTCACCGTGGCCAGGTTGCCCCCTTTCTTGCTGCAGTGGAGCTGGGCATCGTCCGCACTCAGCTTGATCCTGTGGGCCGTGTAGCAGGCAGCTCCCGCGCAGACCACGGCCTCCTGGGCAGCGGCGGCCCCCGCCCAGGGCTGGACCAGCAGCAGCAGCAGCAGCAGGCCGGTGGAGCCGGCCATCATGGCCTCCGTGTTCCCCTGGGCGGGAGGCTGACGGCCCGGCGGTGACAGCGGCAGTCCCGGCTGAGCTCCGAGTCCGAGGGGAGCCGAGGGCTCAGACGTGGACACTCCGTCGCAGGAAAGGACACAAAGGCTGAGGGCTTTCCGCGGCCCCCTGACCCAAGGCGCATCCTGTCGCTGCACTTCTTATTCCTCACCGGATACGGGGGCTTCCTGTGCTGAATAGCTTCTGACTCCTGTTGCCTTCATCACGGTTTTGTTGTTCATAAAAGGAGCCAGGCAACGTCGTCGCTGGGTCCCGAATAAGGAAGCACGGTGGCACGGGGGAGGGGGGGGAGACGTTCTTTTGCAGCTTGGAGACACCGGCTGCTTTCTTTGGGGGCCCGCCCTCCTTCCCATCCGCGTGAGGGCACGCCGTGGAGTGAGTAGATTTGGGGGGCCAGGAACTTGAGAAACTCACTTGGTATCCCATAATAAAATTCCACTTTGGTTTTCAAACAACCAGAAGAGGAAAAAACTAATCCGCAGACTTGAGACGCGAGGCCACGGATGGTTATAATTTTCAGCCTTTTTTAGAAGCAAACTGGACTTTCCTTTTCCCTCTCTCATGTTCCCTTTGGCTTTGAAAGTCTTTTTTCTCTTATTCCCCCCATCGTGAACTTTAAATAGATAGGCAATTTTAAAATAGGAACTGGGCCGTGGGAATGTCTGAGTTTCTAACACAATGCCAAGCTCCTCGAGAACATTCAACCAAATTGGGTGAAATTTGGCAGTTTTCAGGGTTTCATAGTGCAAATATTGTGTTGTGATGTAGCAGCGTCACAGAAAGCACCAGAAAGGAAAAATGAAAATGTCTCTGGCCTCACAGCCTTGGGCTTGCACGCCTGTTTTTCCTCAGCTCGGGGGTTACGGGCAGGGCAGGAGATCTGGGTCCAAAGTCAGTCCAGGCCGTGGCTGACCTCTTTCCGCACGGCGACTCATCAAAGGCTCTTGAATCTAAAAGTTCTTTTCCTGTGATGACAGACGTGTTTTGCTCATCGGGGCTATCACTGGTTGGGGTCCCTGAGAAGTAGACCCCAGACAGGGATTTGGGACAAGCAGTTTATTTGGTGGGGGGGAAGTGATACAGGGACAAGGAAGGGGCCAGCACAGGGTGACACTGAACAAGCAGGTGACTGGGGGCTCCTGGGACTCCTGGGATCCCCAGGAGACTGTGTGGACCATGCATCAGTCTCCCCAGTGAGGGGAGGGGGCTGGACACTCCCCCTTCTGCTCCACTCCCCACTGGAGCTGCGATTCCTGGTGCTCTGGGTGGACGGTAAGGGCCCAGTACCCAGAGGGAACGCTTGGTGGAGAGTGGCAGGACCTGCCCAGGGGCTGAGCGGGGGCACCTCAGAGACTGTCCCTCCTCAGAGATTCGAGAAGGGCGTCCTGGGAGTTGGGAACTCACTGGCTTTCAGCCTCCACAAGGGATAAAGCACCCATCTCAGATTCCAGTCAGAGACTCCTCAGGGGGTGCTCCCTATGCCCTTTTGATCTCAATCAGATGTTTACGAGAGTCCAGAGATGCTTTCTTAGAACCCATAGAATTCTCCCTGTGCTCTTTAGTGCCTATGGAGATCCAACCATCCACACACCCATCTATCCATCCATCCATTCAACCATCCATCCATCCATCCACCAACCCACCCATACGTCCATCAGTCCAACCATTCATCCATCCATCCATCCACCCATCCTTCTATCTATCTATCTATCCATTCATGCATTCATCTTTTTATCTATCTACCCATCCATCTAGCCATCCATCCATCCACCCAACCAGTGTTAATGAAGGCCTTATTATGTGCTGGGCTCAGCACTGGGATTCTAGGAGAAAACTCCTGCCTTCATGACCCTTGACTTCTCTTAGAGTGAACAGATTTGAACATGTTGAAGGGTTGTAGCTGTGAAAGGTGCCTCAGGGTGTCAGGAGAGGTCCTGACGGGGTTGGGGGGTGGGCAGTTGGGACAGGCTCCTCTGGGGAAGAAAGGCAGTGGAGCTGGAATTTAAAGGAGGAATAGGTAAGAGAGGAAATGACGTCCACATGGGGGAATAACATGTACCAAGGCCCTGTGGAGGGAGGGGCATGACCTTATTAAAGGAGTGAAGGAAGGACGGTCCTACGAGAGCCTGAGGAGTAAGAAGGAGGACCCGGGGAGGGGGAGGCCTGCGAGCCCAAACAGTGACCACTGGGGGCTTTGTTCTGAAATCCGGAAGGAAGCACTGAAGGGCTGAGACCTGCATGTAGAAGCTTCCCTCCCTCTGTGCTGCGGGGAGCGGGCGGAGGGACCCAAGCGGTGTGGGAGGACCACTCGGCTGGCGACCGTGGTTTCAGGCGTAGATGAAGCTGTGTCTTTCCCTTTTCTGTGGAAGTAAAGCAACTCTAAAAAAAGTTTAAGAATAAAAAATTTAAAAACTAAAGAACAAAGAAAGAATGAAAGCAATGCCCTTGTGCCGCGGTGTGAGCTGCTGCGCTGACCCTCCTCGGTACACTATCCCACTGTGCAAAACTACACGAGGACACATCTCCCGGGGGGTGGCTTGTGAGTTTCCAGCTCTTTGAAGGGATAGAACACATTTACACTAGGTTCAAATCCCTCTCTGCCACTCATGGGTGTGTGACCTTAGACAAGCTGCGGGACCTCTCCGTTCATGCACAAGAGTCTGTGGCAGTTGCTTGCATCTGATGGGGCTCTGTGAGGGTTCAGTGGGCTCACTCCTGTGCCGGGGGGTGAGGGGAGCCACTGTCCCACCAGAACGCTGACCAGCCAAGACCACGCGAACTCTGCCTCTGGCAACTGGCATCGAAGCCTCAGCTTGGCCATTTGCTGGCTTTGGGATGGGACCCAAGCACTACACCTCCAGAGGGCTTGGTTTCCTGGTCTGTCAGAGGGGCAAACGGGAATCCTGATGCCATCACGCCTGGTGTGGATTCCGTTAAAGTAACCGAGAGACAGAGGCACTGCCCGTGGGGCTGGAGCACAGCAGAATCCCTGCTGCGGCAGACCCCACACTCCCACCCATCCCCACGGGGCAAAACTGAAAAGGAGGAAACCTCTGTTGCGTTGGCTGCAGACAGGCAGCTTTTCTTTTTCAGACTCTCCACCCCGCACCGCACCCCCGCCCCTTTAGAGGCTTGGTTTGGTTCCTTGGCTGATAAACATGCTTGTAGAGCATTATTGATTTTTCCACATTTCGTAAATAGTGTCCTCATGTAATTTATCATGCACAATATTTACAGAAAACTTGACTGGGTCAAGCCTTGTTGTTAAGGCTAACTTATGCTCACCTCCTGGATCTGGCTCTGACCAGCAAAGCCGCCTGTCATCACTTGGAAAGAGATAAATCACCAAAAAGAACAGCGCTTTCGGCAGATTCTGTCTCCAGGACGGTTCGGGCGTGAAACACGGGGTTGTAAATCCTGCTCGTGCAGCTGGTCTGGTCATTTTCAGGAACCGTTTGGCATTTACAACGTTCTCAGTGGTTCCAATAAGTGGGCTTACAATTTAGCCCTAATCAGACAATGTAATTTTATAGAAATAAAAATGATCTATATGCTTCACATCCAAGATTCGATTCTCTGTGAAAGAAAAGCGATTCCACAACCGTTGTTAGAAAAGAGGTCATGCAGGTTGAATACATAGAATTCATTTCCTTCGGGAAGCTGACAGGGAAATCTTGGAGATTTCTGAGGTGTGTCGACCGGATCCGGAGGGGCGGATGTCTCAGGGATGCATCGGAACCAACCAGGTACATCCAGGTCTATGGCCAGGGTCTCTCAGGTGGGCACTGGGCCACCACTGACAGCTGGGGAGCCTGGAATGCTGAGGAGCCCTGTGTCCTGCCCCAGGAGCACGAGCGGAAGCTGGGCCTGTCTGCCAGGCCAGGACTGCTGCCTTTGCCTTGCGTGGCATCCCCAAACAGGAGCAAATGAGAGTAGTAAGTCCCACCTTCTGTACTTGTGATCAGTAGTCAAAGTGCGACACAAACCCAGGGACGTCGGGCAAGTATCTTTCCTCTCTGGGCCTCAGTTTCCCAGAATACAAATGGTGCCACCCCTCACCCCCAGAGGCGTGGGATTAAATGATGACCTAGCACAGGGCTGGGTGCAGTAAGTGCGTCATTATTACTCATGTGAATACCGTCTCACATTTACTACGAAACAGTTCTTATGGTTATAGCTACTATTTTTGCCCCAGCTGATTCTCAAGGGAGCCCCCAGAGGGTGGAAATGTCCAGGGGGCCATCAGGAGGCCCACGCACCGCTGGCTTTTGGAGCAGAGACAGCCTGTCTCCCCTGGAGGTGAGCTGGGAGCACGACTGCAGGCAGCGGAGCACTGAGACCCCTCGGTCAAGTACTGGGGTGTCCAGTCTGTGGGAGTATTGGTTATGGAGTTCCCTGAGTGCCCCGGGAACACCCTAGAATCTGGTCTTTCGAGGCTATTCCACAGAAACTTGGCGTCATCCTGAGATGTGAGGTTAGAAGTTCCAGATAAAGTCACCCTGTGAATTCTTCTCTTATGCCTGGCCCAGGCTCCGTGAGTGCAGGTGGGTGACTCGGCGCTCCTGGGCCCTTAATTTTCCATCTCTGGATGGTCACTGCGACCCCTGATCCTTTCTGCACAGCAGGGAGAGGTGAGGGCAGGGAAGTCTGGACCCAGCGGACCCCCAGCCTATATCCATCGTCCGGTGAGGGCATTCTCTGGGCAAACAGAAGAAGGATGCCCCTGCCTTGACCTCCCATGAAGAACGGACTGACTGAATTTAGTTCAATGCAGTCATTTTGAAAATGGACCAGTTTGCTTTTTCAATAACCCTTTTCTTGAAATAACCCTCTGCAAGCTGCTTTGTTTCCGTCCATCTCCACAGCTGCACCTCCTGAGAAGAGGGGCGATCGCGCGTAAGGAGAGGAAAGGGGAGCTGGACGGGGCAGGAGCTATAACACAGGAAGTTGGGGGCGGGGCTGCGCACTTGGGCTTGCTGGAGGTGAGGGTGGCACCTCGAATCTGCCTTGGGTGCAATGGAGAAGCATCCTTATTATTTAGGCCTTCCAGCAGGGACTGGATTTTCACAACTGACACCGCAAAACCAGCACCGAATCCTGTTAAAACTAATGAGAGTTAAGGTACAGACAGCCCAGGGTGTGCAGAAGCCCCACTCAATTTCTGGTGGATTCAGCTGCCATGGCTCCCCTTAGCCTGGATTCTCCTGCCCGAGCTTGGGCTCATTTGTCTAATTTTATTTCACTGGTGGCTGTGTCATCATCACCTTTCATTTCCCATAAAAGTTCTGAATTACGTCTAATTTCCATGTGCAACGATGAATCACGGTGTCCACACCCTACCTGTTTCCAGCCTGGCCATGGGGACATTCCTTTGCAGGAAACATCCTTGGCAATTTCCTCTGAGTGTCCTGGTTTCTCTCGTCCCCCTTCTCCAGTGCTTTTTGGAAGATAAGTGTTGGAAATTGGCCTGGTCCCCAGATCAGGAGGATGGTAACGGTGCCCTCGGGCCTCTACTGCAATGCATGGTATCTCCCAAGGGGGAGGTGCCACTCCCAGTCGGTGCAAAGAGGTCACAGCCAAGCCTTGTCTCAACTTCCAGACGTTGGCCTCTTTATCCAAAGGAGAAGAAGCATGGGCCCCAGGTTGGGTCCAGCTCTTAGACGTTTTTTATGAGACCCATAGTGTTAGTAAAAATGTGAATTAATTATGACTACTTTAGTAGTGTAAGATTTTACATAAAGATCTGGATTTCTGGCTTCTTTTGAAAAATAAAGTCCCTGATGATGCTGCCCCCCCTCTGACATGGAAACCAGTGGTCCGGTCAGTGCCCTCTGGGTGCTGCAGGCCGGGTCCTGTAGCCCTGGGGGCCTTAGCATCACTAAATATCAACCCAGTGGCCCACCCGCCCTCCTCTAAGCCACAATAGTTGTTCAGCTGAAACTTACTTGGGGTCTATCAGAATTCTGTGTACATTTCTCTCTGTAGGAAGTGGGCTGGGAGATGCACTCTCTCATTCTTCTTAAGAGAAACTCACCTGGGTATCTGTTGGCAATAAGCTTCAGGAGATGCCAGAGACTCCTCTATCCAGGGGTAAATCTGGACAGGTCCGAGCCAGTGATGGCATGTCCACCCCCTGGCCAGCACCTGGACCAGGGCAGACACGTGGCACAGGCTGTCCGTGTGGGGTGAGGGAGAGTGCTGGATACTTCGGGAGATTTCTCCTTGCCCTCAAACAAAGACATGAGAAATGGTCTCCCCATCCTCGGAATGGTCTTAGGAGTGCTGGTTTGCAAAGCTGATGGAGTCAGGATGAGCTGGCCCACTCAGAAGGGCAGAGCATGAAGAGGGAAGGAGGCTGACCCTGAAGTCACCCTGCCTGAGACTTCTTATATGAAATTATTAGCATTTTTTATTAAAGGATAGACGAATTACAATGTTGTATCAGTTTGGGGGTGTACAACATAGTGATTCAATATTTTTGTAGATTATACTTCATTTAAAGTTACTATAAAATATTGGCTATATTATACAGCACAGGGACTTGTTAGCATTTTTAATTGTTTGAGCAACTTATACATTGGCTGTTACTTGCAGCCAAGGGCATTCTTTCCAGATCTTGGGTTCTAAAGATTTTACTCTGTAGGACCCAGTGACCTTGGAAGAACTCCCAGATCTGCAGGCCTTTCGTCTGTTTGCAGAATTAAATTTCCACACAACAGCTCAAGGGGCCAAACTCTGTTCCCTCCACCCATACTGGAAGAGAGAAAAGGCTTCTGGTTGGGCTCTTCCTTGGGGAAGAGTCGGCCTCCGTGCCTGGTGCCGACAGGGAGAGAGGCAGTGGGAAGGCGTCCCCCCTGCAGATGCTCCAGACAGGGGCTGGGACAGTGACAATGAAACTCTGGGGAAGACTGGTCTTTGCTCGTCCAAACCCCAGCAGCCTGCCTGCACCTCAGGCCCCATGAAGGCGGACACAGTAGGTGCCCAGAGGGGACAGAAAGCAGACACGCCCGAGCCCGCTCATGCCACACGCCTACCTGTCGCCCTCCTCTCCCCGTGGGAACGTCATGGGCGGCAGGAAGGAGGGGGAAACTCCAGAGGCTTCAGGTCCCAACACGCAGAACGCTTTCTAGACCCACACGGGGAGTAGCCACATCCTCACCTGCTCAGGATCACAAGTGACGACCTCACAGCACCCAGAGCAGAGGCGGTCCCAACGGTTTCCTATAAAAGGGTGAAGCCAGGAGGCACGGCGGCTGCCCACATTTCACCTGAGTGATTCAGCGAGTGTGCTTTCTTTTATCCCTGGTGTTTTAAAGGCAGAGTGATTGTGTTGTGTTAACAATTCATTTCTGAGCACTCCCCCCAAAAATTATAATTTAAAATGGTGACCAATTTTCAGGAGTGAGGTTGTCACGTTGCAAAAGCAGCCGGTTCCGCAGAATTCAATGAAACAAATATATTTTAATTTGACGCAACATTTCTAGTTATGGGTGTGGAGGGTGCAGAAACACAGGAGTTTCCTTTACTAGGAAACTGCATAACTCAAGGGGTCCATACAGCTTCATAAAGGATGTGGGGGACCTGCCATGATGGAGCTTTACTGTTGGGTTCTCCCCCGCGATCCTCAAAGATGCAGCGGGTAGCAGACTTTTCACTCAACTCAGCAGGTGCTCAGGCCTGGGAGTCTGAGTCAGCCAGGCCACAGGCACCCAGGTCCCTCCATGCCCCGAAGATGCTGCAGAGCATCCCCCCGCCCCCACCCCAGACGATCCCACCACCCTTCCTGTCATAGACATGCTGCTCACGGCCGTGGGCTGTCCCCTCTGTTTCCCTATTTCTCTCTCTTCTCTCCTTTCTGCCTCTTTGACGTCCCGACGCTGCTTTCACGAAGGTGCCCTCGGACCTCGGTGGGCAACTACACAACCCTTGTCCATCCTCAGATCCTGGACCCCCAGGAGTTCCTTCCAGAATCCTCTTGAGAAGGACAGCAGGTAGACCACAGGTCCTGGGGTTCTTCGCAGCCCTCTGATGGCCGTCCTCCTCGGCCAGCCCCTGGGCCCCACTGACCCGAGGATGCCCATTCCACATCAGACCTGTCCTCTCGGCTCCACGCCCGACTGTCCAGCTGCCTATTCTCACCTTGACTCTCAGAGTCACTAAGTCCAAAATCACACTTATTTCTGCCCCAGCCCACCATCCACACGGAAATTCAGGAAGTAAAAGAGGCATCCTCACTTCCCACCTCCCCAGACCTCTGGCAGACAGCTTACCATGAAGCCCTACCTGCCTTTTCTGCCTGCCCGGCGCCCCACACCCTCCCTCGGCAACCTCTGCACCAGCTTCCTTGTTAGACAACTGCTTCAGCTCCAGACTCTTCTGCTCAGGCTGGGGGTGAGACCATTTGAAATAGAAACCTTGACATTTCTTTCCCCACAAACACACACACCCCACAGGGAGACACAGCTGGGGCTTCCCACTGCCCTCGGGAGAAGAGTCAAACCCTAATGGGACCTCATTTAGTCTGGTACTTTCCTCTTTCTATCTTCATCTCCACTTCCTCCAGCCACAGTTCTGCAGGCTGCAGGGCCCCTCCCATGGGGCCTTTGCAACACCCTGTATGCCGGCCTACATATACACACAGCACTCAGAAGCATGGGGCCTGGAACGTTCTGAGCATTCAACACACACACACCAAACAGAGAGGGACACAACCGCACCTCCAGGGATGCTCCTTCCTACTGGATACACGTGTGAACCTTGAGAACAGGACCCCTGGGATGAGGCCGGGACATCCTGGCAGAGCCAGATCTGTGGAAACCAGGGTTCAGAGAGCACTCTCCTCACTTTGCTTCAATACTCCTCTCACTAACCTGCAAGAACCAAATGCTGAAAAGAGTAAGAGCAAGCCTCTGAGATCCAGGCTGCCCTGGCCATGATCACACCTGTAGGGGTGATGGAACAGCTGGGAGTGATGGAGGAAGCAGGGTGATGGAGGAGGCAGGGGTGATGGAGGAGGCAGGTGATGGAGGAGGCAGGTGATGGAGGTGGCAGGTGATGGAGGAGGCAGGGGATGGAGGTGGCAGGTGATGGAGGAGGCAGGGGATGGAGGAGTCAGGGGATGGAGGTGGCAGGTGATGGAGGAGGCAGGTGATGGAGGTGGCAGGGGATGGAGGTGGCAGGTGATGGAGGAGGCAGGTGATGGAGGTGGCAGGTGATGGAGGAGGCAGGTGATGGAGGTGGCAGTGGATGGAGGAGGCAGGGGATGGAGGAGGCAGGGGATGGAGGAGGCAGTTGATGGAGGAGGCAGGGGATGGAGGAGTGAAGAGTGGTGGAGGAGGCAGGGGATGGAGGAGGCAGGGGTTGGAGGTGGCAGTGGATGGAGGTGGCAGTGGATGGAGGAGGCGGGGGATGGAGGAGTGAAGAGTGGTGGAGGAGGCAGGGGATGGAGGAGGCAGGGGTTGGAGGTGGCAGTGGATGGAGGTGGCAGTGGATGGAGGAGGCAGGGGATGGAGGAGGCAGGTGATGGAGGTGGCAGGGGATGGAGGAGGCAGGGGATGGAGGAGGCAGGGGATGGAGGTGGCAGTGGATGGAGGAGGCAGGTGATGGAGGTGGCAGGGGATGGAGGTGGCAGTGGATGGAGGAGTCAGGTGATGGAGGTGGCAGGGGATGGAGGAGGCAGCGGATGGAGGAGGCAGGTGATGGAGGTGGCAGGTGATGGAGGTGGCAGGGGATGGAGGAGGCAGGGGATGGGGGAGGCAGGGGATGGAGGAGGCAGGGGATGGAGGAGGCAGGGGTTGGTGGTGGCAGTGGATGGAGGAGGCAGATGATGGAGGTGGCAGAGGATGGAGGTGGCAGTGGATGGAGGAGGCAGGTGATGGAGGTGGCAGTGGGTGAAGGAGGCAGGTGATGGAGATGGCAGGGGATGGAGGAGTGAAGAGTGGTGGAGGAGGCAGGGGATGGAGGAGGCAGGTGATGGAGGTGGCAGGGGATGGAGGAGGCAGGTGATGGAGGTGGCAGTGGATGGAGGAGGCAGGTGATGGAGGTGGCAGGGGATGGATGAGGCAGGTGATGGAGGAGGCAGGGGATGGAGGAGTGAAGAGTGGTGGAGGAGGCAGGGGATGGAGGAGGCAGGTGATGGAGGTGGCAGGGGATGGAGGAAGCAGGTGATGGAGGTGGCAGTGGATGGAGGAGGCAGGTGATGGAGGTGGCAGGGGATGGAGGAGGCAGGTGATGGAGGTGGCAGGGGATGGAGGAGGCAGGTGATGGAGGTGGCAGGGGATGGAGAAGGCAGGGGATGGAGGAGGCAGGTGATGGAGGTGGCAGTGGATGGAGGAGGCAGGGGATGGAGGAGGCAGGTGATGGAGGTGGCAGTGGATGGAGGTGACAGTGGATGGAGGAGGCAGGTGATGGAGGTGGCAGGGGATGGAGAAGGCAGGGGATGGAGGAGGCAGTTGATGGAGGAGGCAGGGGATGGAGGAGTGAAGAGTGGTGGAGGAGGCAGGGGTTGGAGGTGGCAGTGGATGGAGGTGGCAGTGGATGGAGGAGGCAGGGGATGGAGGAGGCAGGTGATGGAGGTGGCAGTGGATGGAGGAGGCAGGGGATGGAGGAGGCAGGGGATGGAGGAGGCAGGGGATGGAGGTGGCAGGTGATGGAGGAGGCAGGGGATGGAGGAGTCAGGGGATGGAGGTGGCAGGGGATGGAGGAGGCAGGTGATGGAGGTGGCAGGGGATGGAGGTGGCAGGTGATGGAGGAGGCAGGTGATGGAGGTGCCAGGTGATGGAGGAGGCAGGGGATGGAGGAGTCAGGGGATGGAGGTGGCAGGGGATGGAGGAGGCAGGTGATGGAGGTGGCAGGGGATGGAGGTGGCAGGTGATGGAGGAGGCAGGTGATGGAGGTGCCAGGTGATGGAGGAGGCAGGGGATGGAGGAGTCAGGGGATGGAGGTGGCAGGGGATGGAGGAGGCAGGTGATGGAGGTGGCAGGGGATGGAGGTGGCAGGTGATGGAGGAGGCAGGTGATGGAGGTGGCAGGTGATGGAGGAGGCAGGTGATGGAGGTGGCAGTGGATGGAGGAGGCAGGGGATGGAGGAGGCAGGGGATGGAGGAGGCAGGGGATGGAGGAGGCAGGGGTTGGAGGTGGCAGGGGATGGAGGAGGCAGGTGATGGAGGTGGCAGAGGATGGAGGTGGCAGTGGATGGAGGAGGCAGGTGATGGAGGTGGCAGTGGAAGGAGGAGGCAGGTGATGGAGGTGGCAGTGGATGGAGGTGGCAGTGGATGGAGGAGGCAGGTGATGGAGGTGGCAGGGGATGGAGGAGGCAGGGGATGGAGGAGGCAGGTGATGGAGGAGGCAGGGATGGAGGAGTGAAGAGTGGTGGAGGAGGCAGGGGATGGAGGAGGCAGTGGATGGAGGAGGCAGGGGATGGAGGAGGCAGGGGATGGAGGAGTGAAGAGTGGTGGAGGAGGCAGGGGATGGAGGAGGCAGGGGATGGAGGAGGCAGGGGTTGGAGGTGGCAGTGGATGGAGGAGGCAGGTGATGGAGGTGGCAGAGGATGGAGGTGGCAGTGGATGGAGGAGGCAGGTGATGGAGGTGGCAGTGGATGGAGGAGGCAGGTGATGGAGGTGGCAGGGGATGGAGGAGGCAGGGGATGGAGGAGGCAGGTGATGGAGGAGGCAGGGGATGGAGGAGTGAAGAGTGGTGGAGGAGGCAGGGGATGGAGGAGGCAGGGGATGGAGGTGGCAGGGGATGGAGGAGGCAGGTGATGGAGGTGGCAGGGGATGGAGGAGGCAGGTGATGGAGGTGGCAGGGGATGGAGGAGGCAGGTGATGGAGGTGGCAGTGGATGGAGGAGGCAGGTGATGGAGGTGGCAGTGGATGGAGGTGGCAGTGGATGGAGGAGGCAGGTGATGGAGGTGGCAGTGGATGGAGGTGACAGTGGATGGAGGAGGCAGGGGATGGAGGAGGCAGGTGATGGAGGTGGCAGTGGATGGAGGTGACAGTGGATGGAGGAGGCAGGTGATGGAGGTGGCAGGGGATGGAGAAGGCAGGGGATGGAGGAGGCAGTTGATGGAGGAGGCAGGGGATGGAGGAGTGAAGAGTGGTGGAGGAGGCAGGGGATGGAGGAGGCAGGGGTTGGAGGTGGCAGTGGATGGAGGTGGCAGTGGATGGAGGAGGCAGGGGATGGAGGAGGCAGGTGATGGAGGTGGCAGTGGATGGAGGTGGCAGTGGATGGAGGAGGCAGGGGATGGAGGAGGCAGGTGATGGAGGTGGCAGGGGATGGAGGAGGCAGGGGATGGAGGAGGCAGGGGATGGAGGAGGCAGGTGATGGAGGTGGCAGTGGATGGAGGAGGCAGGTGATGGAGGTGGCAGTGGATGGAGGAGGCAGGTGATGGAGGTGGCTGTGGATGGAGGTGGCAGTGGATGGAAGAGGCAGGTGATGGAGGTGGCTGTGAATGGAGGTGGCAGTGGATGGAGGAGGCAGGTGATGGAGGTGGCAGGGGATGGAGGAGGCAGGGGATGGAGGAGGCAGGTGATGGAGGTGGCTGGTGATGGAGGTGGCAGGGGATGGAGGAGGCAGGGGATGGAGGAGGCAGGTGATGGATGTGGCAGGGGATGGAGGTGGCAGTGGATGGAGGAGGCAGGTGATGGAGGTGGCAGGGGATGGAGGAGGCAGGGGATGGAGGAGGCAGGTGATGGAGGTGGCTGGTGATGGAGGTGGCAGGGGATGGAGGAGGCAGGGGATGGATGAGGCAGGTGATGGAGGTGGCAGGGAATGGAGGTGGCAGTGGATGGAGGAGGCAGGTGATGGAGGTGGCAGGGGATGGAGGAGGCAGGGGATGGAGGAGGCAGGTGATGGAGGAGGCAGGTGATGGAGGATGCAGGTGATGGAGGTGGCAGGTGATGGAGGTGGCAGTGGATGGAGGTGGCAGGGGATGGAGGTGGCAGGGGATGGAGGTGGCAGGGGATGGAGGTGGCAGGGAATGGAGGAGGCAGGTGATGGAGGAGTGAAGAGTGGTGGACGAGGCAGGGGATGGAGGAGGCAGGGGATAGAGGTGGCAGGGGATGGAGCAGGCAGGGGATGGAGGAGGCAGGGGATGGAGGAGGCAGGTGATGGAGGTGGCAGTGGATGGTGGTGGCAGTGGATGGAGGAGGCAGGTGATGTAGGAGGCAGGTGATGGAGGTGGCAGGTGATGGAGGTGGCAGGGGATGGAGGAGGCAGGGGATGGGGGAGGCAGGGGTTGGAGGAGGCAGGGGATGGAGGAGGCAGGGGATGGGGGAGGCAGGTGATGGAGGTGGCAGTGGATGGATGTGGCAGTGGATGGAGGAGGCAGGGGATGGAGGAGGCAGGTGATGGAGGTGGCAGGGGATGGAGGTGGCAGGTGATGGAGGAGGCAGGTGATGGAGGATGCAGGTGATGGAGGTGGCAGGTGATGGAGGTGGCAGTGGATGGATGTGGCAGGGGATGGAGGTGGCAGGTGATGGAGGTGGCAGGGGATGGAGGAGGCAGGGGATAGAGGTGGCAGGGGATGGAGGAGACAGGTGAGGTGAGGACTGGATGGAAGGAACTCCATCTCCTGCCAGCCACAGGGAAGGCAAACCCTCCCACTTGGGCCCACTCGCTGCTGCCCCAGGTCTTAGGATTCAAGGCTGAATTAGTCCCCCATCTCCAAGGCTGCAGTCTTCGGCAGGGTCAGGCCTAAGGCCTTGGAAAAGTGGGGTCCAGCCCTGTGCAGGGGGGACCTGTGAGCAGCAAGGCCTCCATTGAAGAAAATACCCAACTGTCAGCACCGACACCGTTCCTTGGAGACAATGTCTCCAGAAGGTTCCATCTAACTGGTAACACTCCAAGGACAAAATAGCTCACTGTCTCCTAGCATCAGGGGGCCCCAGCCTTTCCTATAAAGGGCTGGATAGTAGATGTGTTTTCAGTTTTCTGGCCCATATGGACCATGTTGCAACTACTTTAGCTCACAGCAGCCACAGACATTGTGTAAACAATGGGGCATGGCCGTGCCCAATAAAACTTTATCTACCAAAGTAGGCTGAGGGCAGGATTTGGCCCACAGGCTGTGGTTTGCCTAACACTACTTACATTTACACGATGCCCTTGCGGTTTACACAGCATATCAGCCGCAGCCACCACCAGTGGGCCATGGGTCACTTTTAGCCAGCTCAGGGGTGGACCCCGTTAACAGGAGGGAAACCTGGGATGGCCAAGGGCCAGGAGAGGACCTGGGACCCAGGGAAGGGAAGTTGAAGGCCAGCTTGGATGCCACACGTTGTCAGGACCTGAGATCAGTGGGACAAAGCCAGGAATGGGGTGGGGTGATTCATCCATCAGCAAACAATGGAAGAGACCTCTCTCTCTCCCTCTTGTCAGCTAAGGTTAAGTGTCTTCAGCCTGGTTCTGACCCATGCAGATGCTTGGGATCGTGGATCAGGAGAGAAAACTCCTCTCTGGAGCAAGAACACAGGTCTTCTCCCAGCTCCGGCCCACCTCCCCGGCTGTGTGAGCTCAGAGCACCCACTTCCCATGCAGTGTGGCTGGAAAACGGTGGCTCTGATTGGAAGTATCCTCCTGGAGTCACAGGCCCTTCATGGCCGTGAAAAGCTGGCTTCCCTCCCTATCAGCAGTGTCCTCTATCTACTGGAGGAGATTCAGTCAAGATGTCCTCATGGAGTCTCACCTTCGTGCAAACTCTGCTCGTTTTTATGCTTTATTTCTCCCAAACCTTCTGCCCAGCTGGGGCCTCTGTCTGGACAGAGGTCCCTGGAGAACAAACAGTAGGACTCCCAAACCATCTTGGGCACTGAATTCCTTAGCTAAGGCAGACAAAGAACTTGGGAAATGACTCAAATGCCAGGAAGGAAGTTTAAAAAAAAAAAAAAAGGCTCATTTAAAGCAAGCACAAAAAATAATGAAAGGCTAGTTAAAATAATAAGGAAGGCACATGACATCAGCACCATTTTCCTAGCGGTGACTCCAGCACCCACTCTGGGGAGCTGGGTGAATTTGGTGTTGGGAGGTGGGGGAACAGAGGGATGGAGCCCTTTCTGGGGACGTAGAATAGGTAACTTCCTTTGTGCACTGTTATCTCTGTTGACTGAAATCAAATGCACAACCTAAAAGTTGAGTATTATGTTTTATCTGGGGGACAAAACTGAGGACTTAAGCTAAGGAGACGGCCTCTCAGTTGGCTCTGAGGTAAGGGAGGAACCAGGATATATAGGAGTTTTTGCAACAAAATCCAAGTAGTCGGAACATCAAGTGATTACTGTTAAAGAAAACCTGACATCTCAAGTTACTGAATTTAGCACTTTTCTGTGTACAGGAAGAGGCAGGGGTCTGGGTTCACTGAAATCATTCCTCTGATACATATCTTAAGTACCTGGAGCCAGTATCCTGCTTTTCTCCCTCTTGAATCCCCTCAGGGTACACCACTGGTGTGGCCGCATTGGCTGAGGGCTTGAAGGCACAACATCCTTTGTTTACTGATATGGCAGGTGACATTCTTGGTCCACATCTCTTACTTATTGTTGAAGCATCATTTACCCAGAGGAGGGGGCACATACTGTACCTTGACAGTCCTGTGCATTTTCATCAGCTGAACTCACTCACGAAACCAGATTGAGAAACAGGACATCCCCTGGAGGCCGTGGCACTGTCCCCGACTAGGACAGCTCAGACGGTGACTCGGTGACCGCGATTTGGTCAGTGGAGACACGTGGGAGCCCGTCACCCAGCCCCAAGTCTGTGGGGCTCAGCCGTGTTGGGCGTGGATGGCTCACCTACATCTCTGTGCCGTGTGTCCCTCTGGGTGAAGATGCCACCGTTCTTAAATCCATTCTATCGATGAGATTTGGTTGTTTGGGGATTTTTTGTGCGCTATTAGGGAGGAATTCATGGCACTAGAAGCACCTTTCTCACGGTGCCTCCTTAGCAAGGGTGAGTTCCCAAGGAGGGCTGTGATGTCATCAGCTCGCCGAGCCCTGAGCCCCAGTCCCTTCCTTCCAGCAGAAGATGGAGGGAGAGGAGACGGGCGCGAGTGTGGGCTCCTTCCTCATCTTGCACTGGACCTGCATCCACTGACCTCTTACACCCCTCAGAGGTCCTTCTCATGCCCCTGCCTCCATCCCAATCACTGCGGTCTGAACACCTCACTAAAGCACAGGAGCCTGAGATAAAATAGACACAGGTGCCTTCCAGGAGCTCACAGACAGGTTAAGAAAATCAAAACAGACTTTGATAGATGTAATTAGAGAAAATGTGGCTAGAGTCTGGGAAAGGTTGAGAAGGAATTATGTCAGGGAAATCCCAGAGCCTCAGATCTGAGCTGGGTTTTAAAGGCTAATGTGGATGCTGTCCAGAACTAGGTGAGTGTAGACACTTGCCTTATTCAGGACCAGAAACAGCATGGACGGACTCGGAACCAAGCCCCACCTTTGGAGTAGAAATGGGAGTGGAACCCGGTAGACTCAAAGATGCGCCTTCCACTCAAATGCAAGCTCGCTTTTGGGTGGCCGCTGCAGGGTGAGGGGTACAGATGAGGAGCGGAGCTGAGGCCAGGCACCTGGGACCTCAGTCCTGACAGGTAGGCTGGCGGTCTGACGTCCAGGGGCTGCACTCAGCCTCCCATTCAGGTTGCCGCCAACTGGCTGGCCGATGTGTCCATCACAAGTCTCTCGCTGGCTTGGTGGCTTTGCCGGCCATTTCCTCTCTTTCCTGGAAGGTGTTCTCTCACCTGTGATCCAAGAAGGCTGTCATCTCACCCCCAGGGACACCCGTGCAAATGGTCCCCAGGCCCAGGTCCGCGTCAGTTTACTATGTGCTCTCCTGGGCGAGCTCGGAGGACAAAGTTCTGCGGGCACAGACCTGGAGGGTCTTTCCAGAGGCACCGCCCGCAGTGGCTTCTGTATGATTTGTGGGCCCCCCTCCCCCCAGTCCTGCAGGTCTTCCTTCCTCCCATAGTGCGGAGTCCCACTGGCAGCTTGTGGCGGCCGCTGGTGCCCATCTGTTTCCCATGTATTTTCTGAAAAATTACCAAGTTTTAAAAATTGGATATGAACGTATGTATGTGATTTAAAATTCCAGCGAGATTTAGGAAGATGCAAGGAAGTGAGCTCCCTTCCTCCTCCAGAGCTCCAGGCTTCCTCTCCGAGGCCCTGGCTGGGAGCGAGCATTCCCAGGACATCCTTCCACAGTCCTCTCTTCAAGGATAAACATCTCCATATATGTGCAGTCCTGTCCTGCTCAAACTTTGTCACTTAGATATACATCTCGGGGGACTTCCCTGGGGGCGCAGTGGTTAAGAATCCGCCTGCCAATGCAGAGGACACAGGTTCGAGCCCTGGTCCAGTAAGGTCCCACATGCCGCGGAGCAACTAAGCCCATGTGCCACAACTACTGAGCCTGCGCTTTAGAGCCTGCAAGCCACAACTACTGATGCCGCGCGCCTAGAGCCCATGCTCTGCAACAAGAGAAGCCACCGCAGTGAGAAGCCTGCGCATCTTAACAAAGAGTAGCCCCCGCTCGCCGCAACTAGAGAAAGCCCGCGTGCAGCAACAAAGACCCAATGCAGCCAAATATAAATAAATAAATTTATTTTTTTAAAAAAGAGAGAAATACGTCTTGGGATTGTACCTTATCAGCCCCACAGCCCTGGCCTTTCTTTCCAAGCTTGCATCAATGATCTAGTCTAGTGCATTCCTTAACCAGACCCCGAGAACTGCTTTTTTGGGGGGAGTGGGGAGGAGGATGTCTGTTTTCCTATGGAGAGTTTGTTGTTTTTCTTACTGAAACATAATACATGGTTATAAAGTCAGCCCTGTGTGGTATGTGTGTGTGTGTGCTTTCTTGTTTCTATTTGTCATTTGCCTTTGGACTGCATTTCTGGTATTGCTTTCTTTCCAGAAAATTCTAATTTTTATCTAATTAAAGTTTCTTACCCATGTTCTTGATGGCATTGGAATTTGTAGCGTGCTTAGACAGAGCTTTTCTAACCCCACGCCCATAAAAAAAATGCTTCCATGCTTCCGTGTTTTCAGTAGTTCTACAGTTTTACATTTTACTTAAAGTTTTTTCTTACATCTGGAGTATATTTTGATGAATGGAGTGAGTTAGAGATCCAATTTAATGTTTTTCCAGATGGTCATCTAGTTACCTAATTTCATTTAACAACCACATCTTTCTGCTCTATTTATTTAAAGTGCCATCTTTATTATAAACTGAAGTCTGGTGCTATTTGGGTCTATCTCCATACGGGGTTCTCTTCACTGGTCCGTGTGTCTATTCACACCCCACACACTGCCTCACATACTCCTCATAGCTGCAATGTTTCAGTACATCTGGATTTATGTATCTGAATCTCCTTGTGATCTGACTCTTCCTATTTTACCTCATTCTTCCTTTTTCTTGTGAGAACTTTCCATAGATAAAAATCACCTTATCTTGTTGAAACCAAACTATTTTTCTGTTTTTATTTAAACAACCGTAACATATAGATTAACTGGAAAAAAGTTTCCAGCTGATAATGTGAAGTTATCAAATCCCAGAAGACAGAATGGCTTTCCATGAAGTCAGAGTATTCTTTTTCTTTTCTCTCTTTAATATTTTAAGTTTTTGTCGTAAGGAAGATGTACTTTGTTTATTCTATGATTTTTTAAAACATCTTTATTGGAGTATAATTGCTTTACAATGATGTGTTAGTTTCTGCTTTATAACAAAGTGAATCAGTTATACACATACATATGTTCCCATATCTCCTCCCTTTTGCGTCTCCCTCCCTCCCACCCTCCCTATCCCACCCCTCTAGGTGGTCACAAAGCACCGAGCTGATCTCCCTGTGCTATGCGGCTGCTTCCCACTAGCTATCTATTTTGTGTTTGGTAGTGTATATATGTCCATGCCAATCTCTCATTTTGTCACAGCTTTAAAATCTTTTCTTATTGCTAACATAATTGGAATATTTTTTTTCATTTAATTTTTTCTGACTGGTTTTGGTTTTTATAAAGTTATTGATTTTGCAAAGTAAACGTCTAGCCAGGCACCTCACTGGACTGCTCATTACTTCTAATAATTGTTCAGTTTTGATTCTCCTTCTCTTTCACGTAGAATCCATCCATCTGCAAAACGTGATAATCACACCTCCTGTCTTACAGGTTTGAATTCCGTGCTCTCCTGTGGCATTGCCCTAAAGGGCTCTTCAAGAGTATGGCACATGACATGGTGTCCCCATAGAAGTGTCAGCTTCCAGGCTTTTATGCGACTGTTCCTAGCTTCTCACCATTAAGCATGTATTTTTATCATAGTTTTATCATGTGGTGGAAGCAAATGTCTACTATTCAACTGATTGTAAAATCAGAAACATGCTGAACTTTACAAAACGTTTGGTACCAATGTTACCAAACGTTTCCTTGACCTCTAAGGAAATGATTATATGTCTTTTTCCCTTTGACTTAGCAGGAGATGCTGGGGGAGACCCCGAACCCTGGATTCCCCATTCAGGGTGGGCGACCCATCTGCCACCTGCTGAGAGTGTGGGCGGCTAACGGCTCGCAGCTGCCCCTCATCCCAAGAATGGCCCTCAGCCCCCAGGGGCCCTTTCCCCAGAGATCCCTGGGGCCCACAGTCACACTGGGCTGTAAGGGTGACAAGAAGCCCTGGTCTCCCAGTGGGACAGGCAGCGTGGTATAATTTACACTCCAGAGCCCCAGCTGGACGCCAAGGGATACCTTATTGGCCCCCGAGGCTCCCTGCCTGCTCTGCCCCCCTCAGCCTTCTCCTGGGACCTCCCACTAGGAAGCACCTGCTGGGAATCCTTGCCTCAGGCTCTGCCTCCTGGGAACGGGCTGCAGGCTGACTTAGGGGAAGTTGTGTGAATGGTAATTGATTTTCTAAGATGGGCCCAGCTTGCATTTCGAGGAGAAACCTTACTTGGTGGGATTTACTTTTTCTTTAATGCATTTCTGGGTTGTATTTGCTAACATTTCACTATGACATTTCCATCAATAATCATAAGGAGATTATTTTATTGTTTTCTTCTTGTGTTTTCTCAGGATCTGCTTTCATATGTACTGAATAAAAATACATGTGAAGCTTTCTCTTTTTATTGACCTAGAGCATTTTAAATGACACTGAAGGGACTTCCCTGGCAGTCCCTTCCCTGGTGGTTTAAGACTTCCCCTTTCAATGCAGGGGGTGAGGGTTTAATCCCTGGTCAGGGAGCTAAGATCCCACATGCCTCACGGCCCAAAATCCAAAACATAAAACAGAAGCGATATTGTAACAAATTCAATAAAGACTTTAAAAATGGTCCATATCAAAAAAAAATCTTAAAAAAATAAATATAATGGCACTGAAAATACTTGTTACTTGAATTTGAAAGTTCCATCCAATTTCATAGAACTTATCTGGACCTTGGGTGATGGCTCAGACCTTTAGTGACCGTCTTAATTGCTCCTTGGAAACCTGTCTGGTTAAATGTTCTATTTCTTCTGAGGTCAGAAATATTTTTTCTAGATAAGGAAAAATACAAATTCTGTTTGTATTTCTAGAATAACATCCATTCTATTTACTTACATGGAGTTAAAACATTCTCTCAAAGTTATTTTTATTACCTCAGTTCCTATAGTTAGTTCCTCGTTCTCATGTATACTTTCATGTTTTGTGCTTTCCTCTTTATCTCTCTGCTCTGAAAATAGTTTTGTTGTGTTTTTTCAGTATAAAAACAAATAAAGTAAAAATCACTCCAAATCCCATCCCTCTGAGATGACACTATTAATAATTTGGTGGCCTTCTCTTCATAACCCATTTGGGCATCTATGCATGCAGATATATGCAGTCAACATAAGTGGGATAATGTCCACCCTATTTTAATGGTAGCCACCGTTCTTTATATAAAAAAGGAGTGTTTTGTTTATCTCTTCTTTCTCAATCCCCCTCTTCCTCTCTCTCTCTCTCTCTCTCTCTCATGCACACACACACACACACACACACACACACACACACAAAGATTTTAACTGAATTCCGTAGCTAGTGATTTAGTCTCCAATATTGTGGTTTGGGGTTCTTAGTGCTTTTGTTTCTTCAAAGAGGTAATCTTCTGATGCTCATTTTCCTTGCTGCTTTTGGTTGGTTTGGAGGGAGCTGGACACAGCTGCTGTTATTCTAACATCTTTAAAGGGAAGACTCTTGCACTCATTCCCATGGTGACTGTAACAAATAAGCACCAATTTAGTGCCTTAAAACAACACAGACATGTTGACTTACTGTTTTGGGGGTTAAAATCAAGATGTGGGCGGGGGCTGTGTCTCCTGCCGGGGCTCGGGAGAGCCACCTCCTTGCCTTCCGAGCTTCTGGACCTGCCTGCATTCCTTGGCTTGGGGCCCTTCCATCTTCAGAGCCAGTCACGGGGGTTCAGAGTTTCTCCAGCTATATGGTCCTCACTCAGACACCTCCCCCCCACCTCCCTCTCTCACTTATAAGGACCCTCGTAATGACACTGGGCCCTCCAGTTTATCCAAAAGAAACTTCTCATCGCAAGATCAGCTGATCAGTAACATTAATTCATCTGCACCGTTGGCCCCCTTGCTGTGTAACATAAGGTATTCCCAGGTGTGGGGTTTCAGATGTAGGTGTCCTTAGGAGGGGAGTACTGTTTTGCCTGCAGACAACTCCCAAACACTTTTTCCCAAATCCACTCCCTCACCCCTTGGGATTTGGGCCCCCTGACATTTGCTGAGCTGCATCTGGCAGCAGGTGTGAGCAGGGAACCCATCAGAGACGTGAGCGGGGCAGGGACACAGTCCAGAGGGAGTCACCTTCCTGGGTCTGAGCTTTGTACAGAAAGAAGCCCCACTCCCCCATGGAAGCCTCCCTTGGGCCCACCTCTCCTTGAATCCCCTCAACAACCATATTAGGTAGTGATTTTCCTCTCAGCCATGATTAAGGAACTGAGGCCCAGAGAGGTTCAGGGCTGTAGAAACTCAGCCAAGAATAAAGAGTCTGGAATTGCAGCCCCGTGTCCTGAGTTCCCCCAGCATGCTGGAAATACCCCAGGAACTTAACTCAGGAGAATGTGGCAGGAAATCACTCCTCTCCCCTCCTTATCAAGCCTCTCAGCTGGTCTCCAAATATGGCACAAGAGCAGAGAAGTTGTTTCACGGACACACTCATGGAGTCTGAGCGTTAAGGGTGTTTTCTGTTACAGAAGGGAAGCTTCCTCTCAGATTGCTGGCTGTCTGTATACCACACAGAGCAGGGGATGGGGCCAGCGCCCCGGTAGCCCCACCTTCTCTCACGGCACACCATCCCGACATCCAGCTGCTCCCCCCGTACCTCTGTGCTCGGGGCAGGCGGGGGCTGGGATGAGGGCACCCAGCTCTCTCTCCCGTCCAGCAGGAAAGCTCTGAGCTCGCACGGTGGTCACCTGCTAATAACACAGTCCCCTCTGCTGCAGAGGAAGGCAGCCAGCACCTTTCAGGGAAAGAGAAACCTGGGAGATGCACCCGCCTGGGGGTCTGCCCCTGCAGCCCCCCCACTCCTTGCAAGTGACGCCCCCAGGGACGGACCCCTCTCAGACCTTCTGCAGGCCTCCTTGTCTGTCTCTGCCCATGGAGAGAACGGGGTGTTTGCGGGCAGGGTCTGTACACATAGGCATGCTGGCCTGTCACGCAAGTGTACGCAAGACACCTGGAGGTGCAGAACAGCTGGGGAGGAAGGGCAAGGAGGCTATGGCCAGGTCAAGTTCCGCCCAGGAATGTGGAGGGGTCCAGGAGCTCTAAATTCAGCCCTGAGTTTCTGGGTCATTAGGAAGGCATATTTTTCAAGATAGCAAGATAATCCATGTTTTATTCAACACTTTGCTAGCTTGAGTTAAGAATTTTAAATATTTAAACCTACAGTAAATTGCCCAACCATCTCTAGGGCCAGCTGGGAACCGGATGGCGGGGGTGTCAGGAGTAGGTGATGGGAGCACAGCAGGGTGTTTGGGATCAGAAACCCCTGAGCACGCCTGACAACCTCACCCAGGCTGGCAGCCTCCAGGCCTTGGTGGCAGCCCCTCCTCCACTGAGGTTCACATCTCCAGCTCTGGTTTTTTTTTTAGAAAAAATTATTGATAAATAAAAAGACAATAGCCAAAACATGGAAGCAACCTAAATGTCCATCAACAGATGAATGGATAAAGATGTGGTACATATATACCATGGACTACTACTCAGCCATAAAAAGGAACAAAATAATGCCATTTGCAGCAACATGGTTGCAACTAGAGATTATCACAGTAAGCGAAGTAAGTCAGAAAGAGAAAGACAAATACCATACGATATCACTTAGATGTGGAATCTAAAATATGGCACAAATGAACATATGTACGAAACAGAAACAGACTCACAGACATGGAGAGCAGACTTATGGTTGCCAGGGGGAGAGGTGGGCGGGGAAGGGAAGGACTGGGAGTTTGCGATTAGCAGATGTAAGCTTTTATGTATAGGATGGATAAACAGCAAGGTCCTACAGTATAGCACAGGGAACTATTAATAATACATTCAGGGCTTCCCTCGTGGCGCAGTGGTTGAGGGTCCGCCTGCCGATGCAGGGGACACAGGTTCGTGCCCCAGTCCGCGAATACCCCACATGCTGTGGAGCGGCTGGGCCCGTGAGCCGTGGCCACTGAGCCTGCGCGTCTGGAGCCTGTGCTCCACAACAGGAGAGGCCACAACAGTGAGAGGTCCACACACCACAAAAAATAATAATAATAATAATAATACATTCAATATCCTGTGATAAACCATACTGGAAAAGAATATAAAAAAGGAATGTCTATATGTGTATAACTGAGTCATTTTGCTGTACAGCAGAGACTGGCACAACACTGTCAATCAACTATACTTCAATAAAAACATAAAGAAAAGGAGAGAATCAAGTGTGTATCCTGCCTTTCCTGTATTAGCTGTACGTTAGGGCAACACAATAGTTGATAAAACTAATTTTTTCTCTATGGAAATATTCCAGCTATTAAATGAGATAGTAATAATAGAATTAAAATATCATTATTTTGTTGCCCTTGGTCAAATAATAGCAATGAGCATCAATGGCTGTTAACAAAGCAAAAAAAGGGAGAGAGAGAGAGACAAGTGGGCATTCTGTACCTCCTGAGGGAAGGACCCTACACCTTCCACGATGGGTCATTGCAAATAAATAACCAGACAAACAAACAAACCCATTCCTGAGGTTGATCAAGCTAGAAGATCTAACTACCCCCTTGCAGACAGTACAGGAGACAGGAAGACATGATTAAAAAACACCGTGGAGATTCAGCCAACAAATCCAGACCATAGAAAGCTCTGCAGGACAAATAACTAGCTTCTTTAACCAAGTAGAGAGAGGAACCTACAGATGAAAAGAGGCTTAAGAGACATGACAGCCAACTGCAGTTTTGCACAATATTTGGATCCTGGCTCAAATAAGCTGTAAAAAACAGCCCATAGGAAAGTTGGGATAATAGGAACCCGAATTGGATATTTGATAGTGACTCTCATTTTTAGGTAGGTTCATGCCATTAGACTATATACTTTAAAAGATTCTTTCCCTGTTGGAGATATTTTCTGAAATATCTGCAGATAAACTACTAACCTTTCTGGGATTTGATTCCAGTGGGCTGGGGGGATGGGTGGGATACAGGAGAAATGGGGTTGGCTGTTCAGTGAACTTCTGAAGCTGGTCATTATATTATCAATTTTTACTACATCATTCCCTTGACTTTTATATGTGATTGAAAAATGTCCATTTTAAAACGTTAAAATTGCAAGGAAAGAGCCGGAAGATACTGTAGGACTAGAGTTTAAGGGACTGGTGGTTTTTTCCCATGGAAGCGTTCTCCTGCATGTGGACATAGAAATGCAGGAGAATTTGCCCTGAAGAAACAAATCTACGTGCCCTGAACACATTCACTACATGAAATGAGGAGTGACCCAATAATGGCTTCAGTGCGGAATTAGGTAATAATTGTGAAAAAAGCTCTCTCCCTTCCCGACTGCTGGTAAGCCCTCCGTTTCTTCCTCATGTAATTGTTCTGACTTTTATAACTGCCTGTTGAGTAACAGCATGTTTCTGCAAAATCTCACTTCGGAATGAAGGGCGCTCTTGTTGAACTAAAGAGGTGTTTGGGAAATGAAATGTTTGGTTGGGTTTCGAAGCTGAGTGCTGATTCAAGTGCCCGAGATCACTGTCAGCTCCAGCCATGAGCAGACAGTGCCCCGGGGATGAGCCGAGGAGGCCGGTGCTGGGACTGAGGTCAGAGCCCCAGGTGGGTGGAGGGTGGAGGAGGAGTGCTGAATGGGGGTCTCGGTGCCGATTTGGCTCCAGAGCCCACGGGGGTAGAGGCTGGTCCAGGAGTGTCTGTGGACGATCGGATCTACACGTCGCCCTCCCGTTTCCTGAAACAACAGTAACTTTTACCTCTGATGTTATCCAGGCCTGCTGACCCCTCCGATGCCAAATGCAGGGGTCCACTGGTACCGGTTCGCAGCCCGTTAAGAACCGAGCCGCACAGCAGGAGGTGGGTGGCGGGGGAGCGCGCGAAGCTTCCTCGGCCACCCCCCATCGATACCCATCGCTCGGATTACCTCCTGAACCATCCTCCACCCATCCCCCACCAGTCCGTGGAAAACTTGCCTTCCACGAAACTGGTCCCTAGTGCCAAAAAGGTTAGGGACCGCTGCCTTAAGGTATCCCGTCCACTGCTCAATCACGTACGCTGAAGCGTGCCTACCTGGCTGGACCCAGGGCTCCCTGACCTCCGCATCAGCTCCCATAGCCCTGCATGCCAAGTAAGGCCAACAGAGGTCAAGGGGCCCCTGTGAGGGGGCCAGGACTCAGCCCCGGATATCGGAAAGACCAGTCATGACCACTTTGATCATTTCTTTGTCATGTCTTTTTTATCTCCATGGCAACCCCAGCAAACCCTAGCATCGCCCCATTTACAGACTAGAGACTGGGGTGCATGGGAACCAGGCTCCTGCCCCAGGGTCGTGGCCAAGGCGGACTTTGAACTCCAGGTCCTCCTATACCGCCAGGTCCACGACTCCTGGAGCAGAAGGCCCAGAACCGGGGGCAGGCAGGGCCGGACAGGCAGAAGTGGTCACCACGCTGGTGGAGATGGCCTTGCCAGTATCTTGGCTGGCACTGCCTTCAGACACCCAGCAAGTTGGTCCACGGTAAGAAGGTCCAGAGCAAGCGTGGAGAAGCTCCCCAGAGGAGACTGTGGGGAACACTTGTCTCCGTGTGCCCAGCGCTGTGCTGGCCGCTGGGAGCACAGCAATGACCGAGAGCATCCTCAGCGAGGGGTCCCGGGAAACTACTAACTGCCTGCTCCCCAGGGAGAAGCCCCTCCGTGTAGCGGTTGCCTCTCTCCGAGGTGTGAATACCTCCACTGTGGCCAGCTTCCATCTGCCCAGCGACATTACCCAGCACGGAGCAGAGAGGAGATGGAGCCAGGGGCTTACCTCCACTGGACAGGTGCGCAGGCAGGCATCACACACGAGCACAGAAGGTCCTAGAACAATCAGGAAGTCAGAAGCGTTCACTAGTTAATAGAACTCAACTATTCTTTCGCAGTTTACTTTTGAAAAAGGCTGTGTTTGTGCAGTTTCCCCAGTTTAGCAGTTGTCTCCCACAAGCCGGGGGAGCCCAGGCTCCAGCTCCCAGAGAAGGCACCGGTGCCCATAGTCTGGTTAGGTCTGTTTCAGGCCAAGTCGCAGGGTGCAGCCGTGCTGGAGGGTGGAATTGTTCTTCTTAAAACACAGCTGCCGGGGACCGCAGGTGACCGCTTAGCTGAACCTGCCCTGCAGATTGAAGTGGAGGCTAAGCGGCCACGACAACCTAACAGGGACCCAGGGTTTTCCTCTGCTGGTCCAGGGACGGGAGCTCAGGGAGCTTGTCGTGCTGCTCATTCCGTTAGAGTCACGGGCCGGGAAGTGGCGACAGCCTTGTTGTTCTCCATACCCACGACCCCTGCCCTCAGCTTGTCTGCAAGGCCAGCTCTGCCTGGCACCCTGGGGGCTCCTGCCTGGACCACTGCCAGCCAGTAAGCAGAACAGAGGCTGTGCAGGGGGAGGTGACAAGGGCGCGGGAGATATAAACTGGGAACACACGAGTTCCATGGCCCAGGAACCTGGACACAGTTTGAGGAGCAGAAAGGCCCGTGCGCAGGGCCGCGGGGCTCGGGGCATGGCTTTGGGCCTCGTGGCCTCTGGGTCCGCACCGCCCTCACTGAGGGCTGCATTCACTCTGCACAATTGTCTTCTCGTCAAACATCACCTGTTAAAAATCCACTTTCAGGGAATTTCCTGGAGGTCCAGTGGTTAGGACTTGGTGCTTTCACTGCTGGGGCCAGGGTTCAATCCCTGGTCGGGAACTAAGAGCCTGCAAGCCAGGAGGTGTGGCCAAGAAAAAAAATCCACTTTCAGAGGAGGTGGGTGGGGAAGGGAAATAGGTAGCAAGTGGCAAAATCTTCCAGTTATACGACAAATAACGTCCTAGGGATGTAAATACAACACGATGACTATAGCTCACCCTGCTGGGAAGGTACATAGGAAGGTTGGTGAGTGAATCCTAAGAGTTATCACGGGAGAATTTTTTCTTTTCTTTTCAGTGTATCTATAAGAAGGTGGATGCGAACTGAACTTTTTGTGGTCATCATTTCACAATATGTGTAAATCAAACCATCATGCTGTACATCTTAAACTTGCACAGCAATGTGTGTCGATGATTTCTCAATAAAACTGGAAAAAATCTGCTCTCAGAAAGATGACTAGACTAGGAAGCAGAAATCCGTGTTACCACAAAGTTGGTGGCGATTTTAAAACTTTGGGGGAAGCTGGCTTCTGCTTGGCCTGTTTTCTATGACACACAATCATGGTGTTAGTAAGACCTACCTCCACGACGTCGTGAACGGTTTGTAAACTCAGTTGTGTTGACTCCCTAATTATTCTTGGCCTTACCACCAACCACACCTGTATCACTTGCTTCTGACCTGGAGCAAGATTAATGAATCTCCTGGGGCTTCAGTTTTGGCTCCTGACTTAGTGATAGCCCATCACTGGGGAAAGCTTTGGTGAGTTCCATCTGGTTCCAGAAGCCCCCCCCACCACTGTTGGGTGGACTCAGCCCCGCAGGCATGATTAGCAAGGTAACCCCAGAGGTCTGGGTTCCCCGGGCTGGAAGAAGGAGTAGCCAGGCCTCAGCACGAGGGACCCATTGCAGGTGAACAGTATGGAGACAGCCAGGTCAGGCTGGGCATCAGAGGTGGTTGGAGTGCAGAGTTTACGGGGAGGGGGGCTCTGAATCCCTGGGAGAGTGCAAGCCCCCCTCTCCCCACCCCGATGTCGCTGGAACGTGGGGTCCCAGCGGTGCAGCTGTTCAGTGGGCCTCCTGAGATCCACAAACACACACGCCTACCTACACGTTGTAGCTCCTGGACGTCATTCGTGATCTAAACTGTGAGTTTCTCCTCCAGGTTTAAAGCAAGGTGCCTGGGGGACTTTGGAGAACTCTTTCATTTCCGGTCCTTAATTCAGGGCCTGTGAAAAAATTGGGACAAAAGTAAGTGAAAAAGGGCCGATGACCTTAACAAATGATCTTCAATATTTCTGCCGTGCCAGCCGGCCAGGCACCTGCTTCAAATCCGTTTCACCACCCTGGGCCTCACTCAGGTCTCCAGGACGGAAACTTTGGAAAGACCAGAGCAGGTCCACGTCCACGTTGTTCTTGGACGCTCAAGCAGGTGTGATAGAATCAGGCTTTTCTTCTGGATTCTCTCGGTTGTGGTTTTCAAGCCGTCACCTTTCCCGAGCCCATGGCCCTCCGCAGCAGACATGAGGAATGCCCGTCTCTGCTTTGGGAAATCCGGGAGGCGCCAGCCACACCGAGGTCACACGCAGGTGGAGCAAGCCGGAGGCTATGCTATTTTCAACTAAAAATTAGGACAAAACTTAAGCGTTACAAAGTTTTCATATGTGGATCAACAGAAGTACCTAGTCGTAATTTATAAACAAGCACACATCCACTGAGGGTGATATGAAAAATGGTTAAAAAGAGATGCTTACTCACAAACCTCCAAGTGCCCAGGCCCACACGGACACGTGTCCACCACAGAAAAGACCCTCACGCCAGCACTTCCAGGTCACTCCAACAGAAGGGAACTTGAGGTCACTTGCTCTGACCCCTCATTTCACAAATACGAAGAATCAAGTCCAGAAAGATTGAGTGACCAAGAGGAAACATTTGCTTAGCAGTAGAAACCAAACTAGAATCCAAGATGTGTGTGTGTGTGTGTGTGTCTGAGTGTGTGCATATGTGTGTCTCTGTGCCTGCATGTGTCTCTGGGTGGGTCTGAGTCTGTGTGTGTGTCTGCGTGTGTGTGTGTGTGTGTGTGTGCGCGCAGAACAAAATCAGTGTTCTGCATTAAGATCATGGAACCATTATTGAAACAAATAAACAAACACGAGTAGGGTATTGTCGTAATCCAACAAGAGTCTGGTTAAGTAAACTCTCCTGATTGACGTACTGTGGGTAAATCATGTCCACAAAGGGTTTATACTTGGAGACGGAAGTGTTCATCTTTTAACATTCAAGGTTTAAAAGTCTCTGCTGAGTGAATGCAATCATGTCTGAAGCTGCACAGAAATCCCCTGATCTGCCCGCAGGGAACCCCCCTGGGTGGTGGCATATGGGTGACGTTTTTGTCCCAAATACTTCTCTCTCTTTTCCAACTTTCTATAATAAGTATATATAGTACATTTTTAAAATTGGAAAGAAAATGAGAATTTGTAGCTGGAGGTCTGCACATAGGCGTCCTGACCTGAAGCAGTTTCAGGCAACACTGCTCGAGTCCTACCTTCTGGTCAGCTTGGCGGGCTCTCCTGGGTGCCTCGAGGCCAAAGTGGGGCCACCCGCCTGACCCGGCCTCTTTCTTGTAAAGTCTGCAGTTTTTGTTCTGCATCCAGCTTGTGTTTGGCGCCCAAGGATGGCTCTGAGGTTGAAAGCCCCATTCTCCAGGCTTCTCTCTGTTCGCACTCTGTGATCACACGTGGCGTCACTGCAGGGCCTCAGGCAAACATCTGCCCCAGGCCTCCGGAGAAAACAGGGCTGCCTGAGACATCTGACCTCGAATTCCTTTGTTTATTTCCCTAAAGCGTCTGGAGAATCCACAGCCCCTGGCTCTGCTGCGACTCCCATGGGCCAGGGATGCACAGCCCACTGGGGGAGGGAGCTGTCCCCGCCCCTGGCTCCAGGCCTGCGGGGGAAACTGGGTTTTCTCCCCCTGATTTTTCCCTTTATGAATATCAGTTTTGGCACAGTTAGAAAGTGGCCGGGGCAGATGCTGGCCACCAGCCGAGTCAAAACCGTATCCTTTCCTGGGGCCAGTGGTGGTGGGAAAGCAAAGTTTTATGAGTTAAACTCCCGCCGTCTCTGCTCTTCCTTTCACAACATGGAGGAACTTGCTCGGGAAGGGCGACGTTCCCACCTTTGTCGTCCTCTGTTCGTCACCAGGGCCTGTTCCACAGTGGGCTCGGCTGGTCAAGGGAGGGCCGGCAGAACCCGCTCCTCCGCTAAACCAGCAGCACTGCCCAGAGCACAGGGGCTCTGCCATAATAAACGCCCTCACACCACTGTCAGGGGAGCAGAAAGGGAGCTAATTGAAGTGCCAGGGAAGTTATTCGAAATAACCTTGACCCAAACTACTCTGAACTACTCTGGAAAAATGTGTCCACTGCGTTCGCCGCAGACCCCGGGACAGCAGTGCCCAGCTGGACACCTCTGGACATACAGCCTTTTATTGGCTCTCCTTCTGCTCCCAGAAACATGGATGAGTTTCCACAGGGCTGGGCAGGTAAATGGGCTCGAGTGGGGCTCCAGGCAGAAGGGAGACAGGCGTGCAGAGTGTCGCTGCGGCAATGGCAGCTCCCGGCACCCTGGGGACGCACGGACCACGAGCTCTTTGGTGAGAGGGGACGCAAAGACACTGCTTGTTCCCGGGGAGGGGCGCGAGGACGGGGTTGGGTGTAACAGCTGAGCTGGAGTGTTCTGGGCCAGGGGTGCAGGGTTTGCAGGCAGAGGAGAGAGTGTGCAAATGCACAGAAGGGTGGGGCACCAGCAGGAGGCAGGGGAGGCAGGGTCAGGGGAGGCGAAGTTGGGAGGTGGCTTCTGCGGGGCGGGGGTCAAAGGCCCGCCTGGACAGACGTCCTCTCCACGTGCATGTGTGCGGTGGGCAGGGCTGACCTGGCCTGACCTGGGTCAGGGATGTTCAAAGTAAGGTCCAGACCTGGAGCATCAATGTCACCCAGGTGCCTGTTAGTAATGCAAATTCCCACCCCCTCTGCATTAGTTTCCTGGGGTGGCTGTATCTCAGTACCACAAACTGGGGAGCTTAAGATAACAGAAATTCATCCTTTCACAGTTCCTCGGGCTGGAAGTCCTGAGTCAAGGTGTTGGCAAGACCGTGCTCCCTCCCAGGCCTCCAGGGAAAGATCCTTCCTCACCTCTTCCAGCTTCTAGCAGCCTGAGGTGTCCCCTGGCTTCTGGCCATGTCACCCCCATCTCTGTCATCACCTGCCGTCTTTCTCCCTACGTGTATGTCTCCCCGTTCCGCTCTCCTCTTCTTATAAGGAGACCAGTCGTACTGGATGACGGTTCACCCTAACGACCTCATCTTACCCTGATTACATCTGCAAAGTACATTCACGGGTACTGGGGGTTCCACACATCCTTCTGGGGAGACACAACCTGGGCCTCAGCAAGCCCTCCCATTTGAGACGCGCTGGTCTGGGCAAGCAGAAAGTGTTCCTGTACCTTCCGAGTCGTTCCCCAAGCCCAAGGCTGCAGAGCATGGCTGCTGTTTGAACCTACAAGGTCACCCAGAGTCAGGCTTGGGACCAGCAGGGGTCAGGTTCAGGGATGTGTTTAGTTTGATCAGTAATAAGACTCATAACCTTCTCTCTGTGTCTCCAGGTCACAGAGAGCTTCTCACTCCTCTACCTGTCACGGCCAGGGCCCCCCAGAGCCCACCTGAGACAAGCACCTGGATGCCTAAGTTACAACTAGGTACTACTGTCGACCCACATATGAGAACTTTGTAACGCCTCCGTTTTGTCTTATTTTTTAGTTGAAAATAGCACAGCTGCCAGCTTGCTCCCCCAGCTTGTGACCCCGGCGTGGCTGGTGCCTCCCAGATTTCTCAAAGCAGAGACGGGCATTCCTCATGCCCGGTGCACAGCGCCGTGGGCTCGGGAAAGGTGGCGGCTTGAAAACCACAACCGAGAGTATCCAGAAGAAAAGCCCGATTCTATCACATGTTCTCTAGTGTCCAAGATGCACAGGTGTTTTGGGTGATGCTGAAGCTGGTTCGTGGACAGGAAGGCTTCATAAGGCTGGAATGACCTGTGACCAAGGAGCTCTGACCGAAAAGTGCTAGAGATTGAGTGTCACCTGGGCCAGGCACAGCCCCTGGGCCCTCACCCCTGACAACTCCAGTTTCCCAGGGCCAGCATGTGCATCCCCCCAGGCCTTCTTTCTCCTGGAAGAGCCAGGAGCTGACACCCCTGGGAGCAGGCCAGAGCCAGTGGGAGGTGAGGGTCAGAGGACAAATACCCAACCTTCTCATGTGGTGTCACAGTGACCCATCAGGACAGAGAACCCAGCGGAGCTCTGCGCCCCAAAGCACGTGGTCCAGCTCCCTCACCCCCACCTCATCCCCCCACTTCCCACCTGATACTTCCAGGGTTCATCTCCCCAACTTATCTCAGGGTTAGCTTATGGGGTCCCAACCCGAGGCACGGGCCCTCTGTAAGGCAGCCCACCCTGGACCTATGGACAGAAGTGGACGCAGAGGCCAGACCCAGACGCTTGCCGCTGGAGGATGAATCTCCGGCTCGTACATGGGGCTGGGACAAATGTGAGCTTCAGCCTAAATGAAAAGGACCAGGAAGGAGAAACTGCGAAATGTACACAAGGTTTATAGAGCTTAAAGGCTCATTCTGCTTACCCAGCCTTCCTGTGAAGCCACAGAAGAGCACAGGAGCTGAGGGCAAAATCCAGAGGGCTGTCTTCACGTGGCCCGCACTCCAGGCTCCCCTGTCACAGGCCTGGAAAAATGTAGATGGGCTTGAGCTTTCTGAACAGGATGCAGTGGTGTCTGAGAGGTCAAAAGACGTAAATCTTAACAAATTTCCTGTCACTCCATTTCCCTGCCGAGGATCCGAATGCCACAGCATAAATCACACTTAAGTGTACCGCAGGGTACAACTCAGTGTAAAATCGTCATGTTCAGCTTTTCCAGCATTATTTGGCAAGCCTTTGTCCTGGATCATGTATTTTTCACAATAAGTCCATAGATTTTCCATTTTTTAAAAAAGTACAGGGCTTCCCTGGTGGCGCAGTGGTTGAGAGTCCGCCTGCCGATGCAGGGGACACGGGTTTGTGTCCTGGTCCGGGAAGATCCCACGTGCCGCGGAGCGGCTAGGCCCGTGAGCCATGGCCGCTGAGCCTGTGCGTCCAGCGTCCAGAGCCTGTGCTCCGCAACGGGAGAGGCCACAACAGTGAGAGGCCCGCGGACCGCAAAAAAAAAAGTACAGTATCAGTGTTTTGTCAAATAAGTCTGGATCTAGCTGCATACTCATCCCCTCGGGCTGATTAAACACATTACCATATTAAAGGCACCAACAACTCCTAAATAAGAAAACTGCTTTACTTTAAAGTAGTGTTTTCCAAAGTCAGTGGGTCATGGGACCTTCTTTTTTTTTTAAGTAACACTCATGAAAATCCTACTGCGCAGGACACCGGTTCGGGAGCCCTGGGCTTCACAGGTTACGCCTTGAGTGCCCTGCATGACCTGCACGGGGCTGGCGGTGGGTGACTGGAGCCTTCTGTGAGGTCTGATCCCAGAGTCTTAACCCAGACGCCTGGCATCTTGAGACACGTGGAGATGCCAGCGTCCACAGTCGTGTCTGCGATATTGGGCGGGGCGGGGGTGAGGGTGACATTCCCCTCTTTCGGGCGTTCCGAGGGTGCACTGGAGAATAGCCCAGTTTTCTATTTTCCCATGAACTGGTATGTATTTCTGCTGTCACTGCCCCTGTGTGTTCCTGCAGCGGGATGTTGCAGTATCGGTCAGACCGGCATGGCGCCCACAAGCTCAAACTGACCTTAAACCTCAAGAACCTTCTGAGCGCTAGTTGGAAACACGCCAACCGTCGGCCAGGCCTTCTAAGAATCCCAAAGGACTCCTAGTGACCTGCTGACCCCGTAGGCCAGCAGCAGGGAATGAAGGTCGCCAGGCCCCTTCCCTTTCTTTCTCTGGTAAGTCCAGTTCCTTGTCATTATATTATCATCACAATCACTGTTTGCTTTCTGGTTGTGTGGATCATACACTCTTTAATTTTCTCATTCTTATCTTTTTTCCCACACCCAAGAGAAACAGCCTGCACATCAAGCCAGCCTCAGCATGGGTTTACTCTGCCGGGAAGGTGGGTCCCAGGGAACCAGCACAGAGCTCATGCGATGATGTACATTCTGCACCTGGGACATGCAACGGAGTCTCCCCTGAGACGTCCTCCACCCGTTTGGTCCTCAGGGACTAAGGCCCCACGCACTTCCTGGGGAGAGACTGGGCCTGGAGTCCTTGGGGTTGCTCCTCCAACCTGAGTGGAACCAAGCTCCGGCCTGGCGGGGCCCAGGCCCAGGGCCACGGCTCCGCCCTCCCGCCCCCATTTGCCCCTTGCCTCAAGGACAGCATTTGTTAAGCGCTTACTACGCACACACTAATTACCAGCAAAGTGTTCCTACTCCATTTTCCAAGAGAATCGGGACCGGAAAATGTTTCTTTCAAAGCATGAGTGAGCGGCGGCTCTGGGGCAGTGGGGAGCTGAGCCCACACTCTACAGCTGGACCCCTGTGGATGCTGTCCCACGGGAGGAGAATTGGGGAGGGGATGGGGGAGCAAAGCTGGAGCAGGCAAGTGAGGCCTCTCCCCGTCCTCTGCAAGGAGACCCAGCCCCAGCGGTCTCTACCCGTGGAACAGAGCCAAGTGGGCCCTCACGTACCCACACCGGCTCCATGCTGCCCCGGCCCCAAGTCGGCAAACACTTGTCAACTGAATGAAGGATCGCAGGACCCCACTTGCCAGGGACCAAGCCAGGACAAAAGGGAAGAAGTTCCGTTTGTTGCGAAATCTGAGCCGTAACAGGGCGGTTCGGCACCTGGGCCTCCTCCTCAGGCTGCCTTCTCCACTCTCTGGGACCAGCCCAGGGTGGCGCCCAGGTGTGCTACCTGTGTGGTCACTGGTCGTGTTCAGAAGCGCCTGCACTTGCTTTACTGCCCTGCTGTCGTGGTGTCAAATCCCCACGATTCGTGAACGAGGACCTTGGAGAGTCTGAGGCTGGTGCCTTGCCTCTCAGTCCCCAGCTGTGAAATGGGGTGATGGCCGTGGCCTCCTCACAGGTTGTTGTGATAACTAAACAAGGGGATGGGGGTCAAGTTCTTTGCTGTGTCAAGCATGTAGTGAAAGCCAAAAAGGCGCTGGCTTTCGATAGTCTCTTTTCCTTCCTCTCTGTTTTCTTCGTTTCTGGGCTTCATATTGAAGAGGAGGCGCTTCCTAATGAGGTGTGTAATTCTTCACCCTAAAGCTTTCCCTTTGGAGGCCTGGAGGCCAAGAACATGAGAACCGTCCAGCCCTGTAGGGCCTGGGCTTTCTTCCACGTCCTGGGAGGAGGCAAGACCAGCAGAAGGAGACAAAATCTAAGCCCCCTGCCCACAGGCCCCCGAGAGTGGTGGGGTCCCAGGTCACACGGCCCCTCAGTCAGGCCCGACCTCACCCTCTGTCTCAACGCACAAGTGGTAGTGTCAAGGGACCCAGCCATCCTCAGATTTCCAATGGGATTTTTCCAACAATTCCTGGAACTGAGAAGTCGGTGGGGAAGGTCATGGGTGAAGCGAGGTCACTGGCCTGGCTCCAGGAGCGTGGCCACAGATAAGTCCCCTGGGGCAGAGGCTCCCTAGGCTGCAACACCCACACAACCCGCCCTCCGGGCTTCCCCTTGGGACTGCAGAGTTTAGAGAAGCAGGAAGGTGGCAGTCCTGATAATGCAGGGTGGGTCTACTCCACCCCCAGAAGCTGCTGCCTTTGCCCTGGAGATAAGCCTTCTGAGGACACAGGCAATGTGAGGCCCCCAAACACTTTCAATGACACGAGAGCATCACCCTGCAGAGCCCAGGATGAGTGCCGCCTGCAACTTCTGGTCCATGACCTTCATCACCTTTGTGGATGGAGGGGGTGTGGCCCTTTTCTACAGGGCTGCACTGTGATTTCAGCTAAGGGTTTTTTTTTAATGTCTGTTTATCTATTAATCAATTTATTCCAATTACAGCCTGAAAGAGATGGGCCAGGATTTAGGGAACATCAGAATCAGTTTATTGTATTTGTCTTATGCAGGCACCATCGATACAGTGCAGATTCACTTTGTGGCCGTGAAGTTCTCAGCACTCTGAACTGGAAGGCATGGGCCCTGGGCAGGATGCGGGGACGGCTAGAGCCAGGGCCCTGCTCTCATGGCGCCCTTCATGGGATGGCTGCTGTGGGCAGTGGACCTCTCTGGGTGAGAGTCCCTTCTCTGGAAAAGTGTGAGCCCTGAACCAAGGCTGTCAGGGCTCCTCCAGCTGCACAGGCATAGGGTCCTAAGACCTTGGGGACACAGCTAGATCACGCTCTCCACGGCCTTTCCACGCCCTCCACACAGAATGTACTAACAGTGAACAATCTAAAACGGAAATTAAGAAAACAATTCAGTTTACAACAGAGTCAAAGAGAATGAAATATTTAGGAATATACTTATCCAAGGAGGTGAAAGACTTGTACACTGAAAACTACAAAACATTGCTGAAAGAAATTAAAGAAGGCACAAATAGCTAGAAAGATATCCTGTATGCATGGATTGGAAGACAACATTTTTAAGATGTGAATACTATCTAGAGGGACCTACAGATTCAGCACAATCCCTATCAAAATCCTAATGGCATTTTTTACAAAAATAGAAAAATTCATCCTAAATTTCATATAGAATAAGGGACCCTGAATAGCCAAAACAATCTTGAAAAAAATATTGGAGGTGTCACATTTCCTGATTTCAAAGCTTACTGCAAACCTACAGTAATCAAAACAATGTGGTACTAGCATTAAGACAGATATATAGAGCAACAAATAGAATGGAGAGCCCAGAAACAATGACTCACAGGACTTTCAACAAGGGTGCCAAGACCATTCAATGGGGAAAGGAGAGTCTTTTCAACAAATTATGTTAGGAAAACTGAATATCCACATGAAGAAGAATGAATTGCCTTCCACTATATATACAATTATTTCAAAATGGATCAAATACCTAAAACTATGAAATTCATAGAATAAAACATATGGGAAAATCTTCATGACACTATATTTGGTTATGATTTCTTAGATGTGACACCAAAGCACAGACAACAAAAGTAAAAATAAATAAATTGGATTACATCAAAATTAAAAACTTTTTATTCATCAAAGGACATAATTGACAGTGAAAGACAATCTGTGGAATGGGAGAAAATATTTGCAAATATTATATCTGATAAGGGGTTAATATCCAAAATAAACAAAGAACCTGTACAACTCAACAACAACAACAAAACCCAGTTAAAAATGGGCAAAGGACTTGAATACAAGTTTCTCCAAAGAAGATATACACCTGGCCAATGAGCGCATAAAAAGATGCTCAACATCACAAGTCATTAGGGAAAAGCAAATCAAAACCTCACATCCATTGAGATGGCTACTATTCCAAACAAACAAATAAAACCACACACGAGAAACAGAATGCAACAAGCGTTGCAGAAGATGTGGAGAAATTGGAAACTTGTGCATCATGGTGAGAATGTAAATGGTGCAGCTGCGGTACAAAATAGAATAGCAGTTCCTTAAAAAATTAAAAATTAAATTACACAACGATTTCACAACAATGTGAATGTACTAAGTCGTGCCGAAATAAACATTTAAAAATGGCTAAGATGGTGAGATTTTTGTTATGCAGATTTTACCACAATTTGAAAAAATAAAAATTATAAACACACACACACAAAGTAATCCACGCAGAAACCCTGTCTTCTAAGGAAATACGCCGTGTTGGTAGTGAGTCCGACCTGGGCTTAGACTCCATACCTATTGGGCCAGGCCCTCTGTGGGCCCAGAACCTGCTGAGGACTCAGGGTGATGGGGGAAGATGTCTCTTGACTACAGCCCTGTGACCTCCCTGCAGGGCAAGAGATACTTCCCTGCACCCAGGAGAAGGGAGGGAGAGCACCCAGGTGACACACGCACCTCGGGCTCCAGGGAAGACCTTCTAACAGGGGCTGCTGGCTTCCGGCTTCCCAGTCGGACTCCCAGACTTCATCTCAGAAAAAGCCAGTCCGGGGATGCTGGATGCATGTTCTCTGCCCTTTTGTTATGCAAACAGAAGCCACAGCATTTATCCTGATGTACAGAGTTCCACGCTGAGCAGTATTATCTCTGTTCTACAGGCTGTAAGGCTGAGGCTTCAAGAGGTTAAGTCCTGGCCAAGGCCACACAGCCCGCTGCGGCAGAGGCGAGAGGACCCGGGCGTTGGACTCTGCTGGGTTATTTCTTAGTACTTAACAGACCACCCACGTTTTAGGGGCTTAGAACAACACCCATCTTGCTGTCCCTCTGGTTCGGTGGGGTGGCTGGGCTCAGCTGGGCACCTGGCCTCTCTGTGTCCCCCATGTGGTTTCAGTTCGAGGTAACCAGGGCTGGAGCCGTCTGGAGGTGTGGCCGGGAGGGGGCCTATCTCCCTCTCCTGGATCCTGGGCCCATCTTCTCCAAGGGGCCTCTCTGCTCTCGTGTGGTGTCCCCGGCAGGGTGACTCGGGGGTCCCAGGAGTGAGTGTTTCATGCCACCTGGCCTCTCGAAGGCAGGCCTGGAACAGCAGAGCCTCATCTCTGCCAAAGTCCACGGGTCAGCGTGACTCAGAACCCAGCCCAGATTCGACACTGCAGAGACCACACGAGGGTGTGAACTCTGGGAGGTGTGCTTTATTGTGGCCTCTATGGAAACCGGTCCCCCTAGGCCCCGGCCAGAGTCCCAACCAGGCTGCGCCCTGTGAAGGACAGCCGGGCCTGCCAAAACCTCCTGCGCCCGCATGGCTGCGGCCTTGGGCTGGTGGGCGCCCGCACTTGCTCACAGGGAGGCTGTGCTCAGCCCCTCGGCAGCCCAGCTACTCCGCTGGGCCCGCAGGAGTGGAGGGAGAGGTAGCCCTTCCTCTCGTCCTGGCAGTCATCCAGTTATTTTCTCCATCTGCGCTGACGGGGAGACAACCAGGAACCAGTGGGGACCTGTCCCAGGTCATGGGCGGCAGGCAAACCCCGCCCACTAAGCCCTCCCTTCCCCAGTCTTGCTGGGTGCACTGTCAAGGGGGTCCCAGAAGCACGGCCATCGTGGTGAACGGGGGGAGTACACCCCACACCTAGACATCACTCTGTCTTTGGACAAAAGTTTTCCCTTCATTATGAGGCTGCAAGATGGGTGCAAGCGGCTGAGCCCCTGTGGGGGGACTTTGTCCCCGGGGGCAGCTGGGGAGGGACAGCTGCTGCAGGGGAGGCGGGGGGGACAGGCTTTCTGTCTCAGTCATTACAGGTCCCAGTCATCATGCCAGCATCTCTGCTCTGTATTCTGCTCTCCATTTGAGGTCAAATTTTGATTTTCAGGCTGATATTTATTATCTGTCACAGAGTCAGCCTGATTAGACCTGCTGGCATTTTTAATGATCTAACCCAATAATAACAATAATAATTAAAAAAAAAAAAACCTTTAGGCATCCAGACAAGCAGATTTGCAAAATCAGTGTTAACAATGTCAGAGCACCTTGGCAAAACTCACATTACAAATATTTCCTGCATCCCCACCCATCTGCAGAAGGCTTGCAGGTACTGTGGCTACAGCAGCCTCACCTGGTTTACCTGCATCTCTAACCTGTCCATCTAGTTTCTGAGCCTCTCAGGCTCTTCAGGACACCCAGCCTAAGCTGAAGCCCAGCGTCCTCCCCAGGGAAGGAGGGAGAGCAGGGCTGCTAGAGGAACGTGGATGGAGAAGTTCCATTCGTGTTTCCTGGCCAGTGTCCACTGGCCTAACAGCTACAATGCTGTCAGTCCCCAAAGCCATCTGTTTATAGATTCCCAGGTGCTTGGAGTCCAGGACAACAGCATGGGAACTGGTCCCAGGCCAAGCAGAGGGGACACGCAGAGCCCCGTGGCAGCTGTGGGCCACCAAGTGGGCTCTCAGGTGACAGAGATGCAGGCATGGATTCTCACAGGTCTGTTCTCCCTCTGGTTGACCTTCTTCTATACACGAGAAACCGAGACACACGTCTGAGTTATGCTGAGTACATCAACATAACATCCAGGACTGAGCTAGAAAATAAGACCACTGGGTGCTATTCCTGCCCAACGAAGCATTCTCATTACAAGGGATTGGTTCGGTGGTGCTTCAGAACTCAGAAGCCACGACTTCCTGGTCTCCTGTGTACGCAGGTAGGAGCACGGAGAATATTCTCTGTGGATTTTACTCAGAGGCTAGTCTAGTGTACACACCTCTCTACCCTTAGCTTTTCTCTCTGTCCCCTGCTTTTCACGCTCGGTAGGCCAACCTTTGGGGGCTGTGCCGGGCTGGTATATGTGTCATCATGTTGAATGTCGGCTGCTGTAGACACACAGACCCTTGTGCACGCAGGGGCAGGACCAGAAGCATTCCTACATGGGCACCTCCCCCACGAGTGGTGTTGGCACTCTTTATTCTGACGGATGCTGCCAAAAGCCCCGCATAACGGTTGTGCTTTCCACACTGCCAGCTCAGCTTTGTCCCCTGGGGATGACACTTTCCAGTAGGTCCCGACCTACGACACGACGTGTGACCATCTTGTAGTTTGATCACATTTCTCATCTTTTCCTCGGTGTAAGAGGCAATTAGTCCTCTGTCTTTATGTGCTCTGCCCATTGGCTATGGGGTGGTTGGTCTTTTCGATGCGTCTTGATGAAATACAAAGTGAAGAAACTATCCCCTTTAAATGTGATATGTGATACAAATGTTGTTCCCACTTGGTTATTCTTTTTAAATGTTGGCTTTTCTTAACATGATTACTGTATATAGTTAGTATAGGAATCTTTTCTTTTAACGGCCCCCTGTGCCTTAGCCATATTTCTCTCTTTCACTCCAAAGTTACTTATTTTTCTAACTCTCCCATATTTTCTTCCTGTAGTTTCATGGTTTAGTGTTTAGGGGGCTTGTGTTTTACATTTAAATGCTTAATTCAGCCCAAATTTTAGAGCTATTTGTTCTTAGCTCTGCCCTCAGACTTTCTATATGAGTTCTTTCTCTCTCTCTCTCTCCCGGGTTTGTATTTTGTGTTTTCTTTGCTGAGGGTGCATGTGTGTCTTCTGATTCTTTCAAAATTTCGGATTTTGTTTCTGGTCCATCTTGCAGTCATGTCCTGGGTGTGTTGCTCTGAGGGGACAGGGACGAGATTTATTACTCCACTGGGAGAACCACTTTCACCTCCCTCCATTACCCAATTTTAGTTGATTTTATTATTTTTAAAACTCTTCTGGGGTTTACTTCTGCTTTAAATATGACCTGATGTTCTCAGCTTTTGAAGATTTCGTTCGAACCCTAGGACTCAGTGCAGTGATCTCAGAGGTGTTTGACTTGTAACCAGGAGCACACAGATTGTTTCTTTGAAAGGAAAATCCCAAAACATACTTAAAAAAATGTTAAACTGAGAGGCATGAGCCATTATGGCATAAACCGAATGACCTCATGTTATTAGCTAGAGCTGGGAGGGGTCCTCAGGGTCAGATATCCAGGAAACCGTGCTGGCCTGGGCCCCTCCCCAGCAGGGCGATCTCGGGTCCTCCTGAGCTGAGGGTCATCATGTGAGGACCAGACACCGCAGGTGACCTGTCCACTGAACTCCCTCACCCCCCGTCCCCAGCGTGTTGGCTTTGAGTCATCCTGAGACAGCTTCGTCATCCAGCTGTCCTGTGGCCCGCGAGCCCCAGAGGGGAGGAATTTAGGAGCACTGACCTAAACCAGGGCCTTGCCCTTCTGTTACGGAGACACGGACTGCAAATGCTCGCAAGAAGACTGTCCTGGCCAGTGCCTTCCCTTCCCTCTGTCCTGCCCTGAGGCATCGGACACCAGCTCTGGTCCAGGGCCAGCAAGAGCCTGTTGACACTCCCTGAGCATCTGGGTCCTGGGCACAGGGTAACAAAGACAGTGGGACGTGCCCTGTATCTCAGGCTCACAGTATTTTGAGAGCAGACACTTGAATATGTGACTAAAGGCAAAAGGGCAGCAGCAGGTGCAGGGCGGGGACACTGGTGAGAAGGGACGCTGCTTCCAGGGGACACTGAGGAAGGAGGTAGAATCCCAGCTGAGGGCCCAGTGGTCAGGGGACCAGGTCGGGGGCGGGGCTTCTCTGCCCCCTGCCGTGCTCCCAGCACAGGCCCTCCACCCCACCCCTGCTTCCCACACCCCCCGCTGGATCTTTGCAACAGGGTCCTCGTAGAAAGCACTCACGTGGCCTTGGCCACCCCAGCGCCCCGTGAGGACTTGCACCTCCTTTCCTCAGAGTCACGGTCTCTGCCCTGAAGCTCAGGGAGCAGGGCGGGGGCCCTGGGTGGAACAGTGCATCCACGCCTGCACTAGTCACTCAAGTGCATTGATCAGTACCCACTGTGACGCACTCGGGACCCAGTGACGAACAAACTGGGCCCCTACCCGCCTTGGGCTCACCCTCTAGTGAGGCAGCCAACACGCAACTAGACGTGGGTGTGAGGCCAGGTAGGCAAACGTTATGGATGAAAATGCAAAAAGGCAGAGGGCTCCAGGGGGTCGGGTGCTGACGTTTAAGGCAGGGCGGTCAGGGAAGGCCTGAGGAGATGGCATTTGAGCTCTGGGTGTCCAGAGGCGATAGAACGGGTTTGACAGGCCGGCCCCTGATGTGACTTCCTAGAGTGAGGAGCCAAACTTGCCAAAAGAACGTAGTTCCAGCTTCTTCAAATCAAGTCTTATGAAATAGCTGGCTTCCTAAGCAGGAGGTGGTCACAGAGAGTGGGACAGGCATGGGGAGACCCTTGGGGATGGGTCTTAGGTCAGCAGATGCCAGTCCAGGGAACATGCCAGAACAGAGCTCCTGGCCAAGCTCCAGAGCAGCAGGGGCAGTGTCTCACCCAGCCAGGGCAGCCCGCCAGCCCAAGCCAGAGGAAGGTCAGCAGAAGGCCTTCGCAGGAACGTGGCAATGAGACTCCCGCAGTCACCCCGACCCCGAGTAGACAGGCCCATAAATATTTACAGGACAAGTAGATGAGAGCTTTCTCTCTTTTCTTCTAAAACGTTTATTTCCTACATTGTGGCTCATATACCAGTAAGAGGCAAAGTCCCCATCAGCTGAACACTGCGTGTGGTGGTGAATTTTGCTGGTTTCTGGTAGCAGATTGAGCCAATAAAAGGTAGTGACCCCTCTGAAGGCAAGAGGGGTCTCTTGTGTCTCCATAGCAAGGATTACAAGGCCCGAGTTTCTCTCTCCTGTTAAATGGTGATGCACTTCTGGATGGTGGGATGTCTAATATCTCACTCTTGTTTGTACTTGTCCACTTTGTATTTTTTTATTTCAGCATGTCTTTATCATTTAAAAAGGAAGCTCTTGGGCTTCCCTGGTGGTGCAGTGGTTGAGAGTCCGCTTGCCAATGCAGGGGATACGGGTTCGTGCCCCGGTCCGGGAAGATCCCACATGCTGCGGAGCAGCTGGGCCCATGAGCCATGGCCGCTGAGCCTGCGCGTCCGGAGCCTGTGCTCCGCAACGGGAGAGGCCACAACAGTGAGAGGCCCGCGTACCGCAAAAAATAATAATAATAATTAATAAAAATAAAAAGGAAGCTCTTTTCCTAAATGTAACATTTCTGATTTTCATAACGCAAAAAGGAAAAGGCCTCATCTCTGCGCTGAGTGATCAGGAAAACCTCGGAAGACTCTGCAACCACTGAAAGCGGGTCCCTCCAGCGTGTGGGGACACCGGCTGCCAGCCAGTGTTGGGGATCATGTGGCTGCCTCTTTCCTAGGAAGGAAGGACACAGGAGTCCACACAAAAGGGATCTTTACAGGGAGGGAACACCAGAAACTCATGGCATTGTTTGCTTGGGGAGCTGGACCAGCCCAGGTGGCACCGGCCTCCTGCAGGAACTCGAGATGCACCTGGAACAAAGCAACTTGCCCACCACATCGTTTCTCTTCCTCAGAACAGGGTTGGTCAGAGTTTACTCCACAGACCAAAATCCTTTGCGATGCTCTGAGGGATACAAAAACGTCCTTGGCCTGAGAAGTTTGGGAAATGCACATTCTCCGGGCTAGAGACCCAACCTCCACCTGAGCCTCGCTCAGGCTCCGAGGAGACCCCAGAGGGCTGAAATCACATCGCCTCACAACCCTGTCCCTGACACTCCGACCTAGATGCTGGTGTGACAGGGGCCCCAAACGCTCACTCAGCAGGACCAGGAAGCGGACGAGCACCTGGCAGGGGGCCCTGAACTGAGGGCAAGTGTGGGTCGGCTTTCCTGCGGCTGCCCTGCTGGCTGGTCAGAAAGAGTTAAGGTTTAGGACAGAAAAATATGGCACAGACAACCCACATCGCTCCTGACATCCAGGGCCGCTCCCCGTTCATGGGAGGATGCTGGGGGCCAGGAGCGCCTTAGGAGGCTCCTGCAGTAGGTTAAGCGGGAGGTGACAGTGACGGGGTCGAGGACGTAGCAGGTGGAAGAGAGCTGACATGGAGAGCAAGTGCGCTTCCCGTGTGCCCAGGGGGCTCGGGACCAACGACGGACGGGCAGAGAAAGTGCCAGATCCTGGCCTGACAGGGTCACGGGGGGTGCAGGGGGGAGCTCTACGGTTCACTTGACCTGACACAGCACACATAAAGCAAGTCAAACTAAATTAAAATCCCCGCAAGAACACCTTGTTTAAGAAAGCAGCAATGTGCAATTTGTTCGCGAAAGAAAGTCATCCATGAAAAAATGCTTTTATAGAGATGGGGAAGTTGGATTTAAATAAAAAATGGACTTGTGCAAACCAGATTTTTCGTGAGTAATGAATAACTATTGTTTTATCTAGTCAGTTATGTATGAACGGCAGATATAAATTGGTTGCATTTCATTTGAACAATTTTGAGTCATGTCTTTAATTCCCTGAAGAATGATAAAGGACGCCTGCGATGACTCATCATTCACTCTCTCCAGTCCGTGACCACCTACTGCCGCGTCTGTAACCACCCAGGGTTTCACAGATGTTTAATAGATAAACGTCATTGGACAAATAAAAGCACTATTCCAAGATCTCAAGGAAGTAATAGATCCATCTAAGATTGGCCCTTTATCTTGGAAGATCGGGTTGACTCCCAATGATTCTTCCACTTCTCAGAAACCAAAAGGCTCAGCTAGAGGTCGGCTTATCAGAGCCAAGTCGCCTCCGGGCAGAGCCAAGATCAGCCCGAAGTCATCGGTGTGAACTTGTCCACTCAGACCACACAGATTCACAGAATCTTCCTCCCAGGACACGGTGCTAATCCACTCCAGTTAATCAAGCCATCGGTTTAAGGACGCCGCCCCCCCCCCCCAATTATCGCCATTTTTCCTGTCTTTTCTCCACGGGCTCTGTCCTGGCCTGGGGACGTGGCAGGTCTCAGGGGACAGACAGCTGCTGAGGGTCAGGGCCTGGGCCTGGTCCAGGCCAGAGACAGTGAGGACATGGGTAGGAGGGGATATTTTGGAAAGAAAAACAAGGAGACGATTTTGTCGTGTGGAAACGCAAAGACCAAAGAGAAACAAAAAAAGAATTGTGTGTGGAACTCGGGGAGAAAAGCATCCATTCTCATCTCTTTTCTCCTCCCTCCTGCTTGCCCCCTCACCCGGGGCCAGCCGTCCAGTGAGAAATCAATGATCAAAGTGCCTCCCAGTGTAGAGCCGTTCCCGGCAGAAGCAGCAGTGCAGGAGTGGAGCCCTGAGAGGAGCTGCCTTTCGCTCCCTCCGGCGAGCAATGGGGTGCTGGTTCACCGGCATGTTAAAGAGGCTCACCCTCAACTCCTCCTGTGCAGGGGAGCTGTGTCAGCCCCAGGAATCTGCATCCTGAGGGGCAGCCCAGGGGACGTGGATGCCAGCAGCTCTGTGACAGGTGCAATTCTGAGGCTGGCATCTCCCGTTCTGTTGATTCTTTCCTCTCCAAACGATAATCGCTGGGGCGGCCAGTCCTGCAGAGAAGTTTAAGTGACCTCGTAGCAAAGGACCTGGGGTCACCCTGCCTGTGATAAGCCCAAAGGCGCTGTATGTAACCTGGTGGGGCCGATCCCTGGGGCCCATTCAGTGATGGGGAATGGAGATCCCTTTCATGACCCATTCTTGCTTTGGACAGAATCCTTCCCAGCTCCAAGATGAGGACTGGCCAGGACTGAGAAAGTCTCCGGCACTGGTTACGATGCGCTGCTCTCGCCTGGGGGGAGAAAAAAGGTCCTGAGTGCAGCTGCAGGCGGTGTGGGGCAGGGAGCACTGAGCACCTCGTGGGGAAGCCCCCCGGGATAAAATCCAGAACTGTTCTCTAGAACACGCCCCAGAGCCATCCAATTCTTCACCTGGAGCTCTTCTCTCTTCCAAACCCGCTCCTTATTGAAATTACCTGTGGGGTTCATTGAACAGCAGTGAACTCAGAGGCCCTGGAGTTCAGCTGGTGTCATGTTCCCTCCCTGATTAGGAAATTAGAAGGCAGGAGGGTGTGTGCTCTGACTCATTTTTAGACAGATTTTTTTTTAAGTAGTCACAGTCTTAGAAAAATCTACACCTGTGCTCATGGGATGCTGGGTAGCTTTAAAATTGATGAATTCAATGTATTAATATAGAAAGACCTATACAAGGTATTGTATATGAAAAAGCACGTTATAGTCGAGTTTTACAGTGTGACTCTATTACTGCACTAACACACATGCTCACACACGCATGCACATCAATGCCCAGAAAAGCCCAAGTTGTTTCCGGCTGGTTCAGTTTCAGGGAATTTGCTTATTTTGTCTGGCTTTTCCTCATCTGTATTGCTAATTTTCCTCTGACAAGTGTGTGTCCGTTATGGAATAATTCATTTTTTAAATAAATGGAAACCAATGTAGTTCTTATTTGTAACCTGGTTAAAGAGGTGTGGTTCAGTCATCGAGAACATTCATTGGTTCGAGAGATTGCCCCCCGCCCCCCGCCCTCCCCAGGATAACCCCATGATGGAATGTTCAGGTCCAAGAAGCCCTTTGCTGGGTCCTGAGCCCAGTGACTGACGACTGTGACAAGGATGACGGGGTGACTCACGAACAGGAAGTTGCCACGTCCCCCCTGGGGTCTTGTGTGTGTCTGCACCGTCAGGGCTCCTGGCCTCGTCCTCCTCCTGCTGCAGAGACGTCAGGAAGCTGGAGCCAGGGTCTGATGCAATGATGGGTCGTAGTCCCCCAGGACTCAGAGTTTGGTTGTCAGAACACAAGCAGTGAACAGAAGAGCAGCACGAAGGAAAGCCTGCAGGGCTGACTCTGCAGAGTCATAGGAGCGAGTCGCACTCCTATTGCTGGGGACAGGGCTCCCGCACCCAGAGTCACCGTCACCTGTCTCCCTGACCACCACCTCGTCCCACTAATCAACACAACGCTGCTAAACGAGGGAGTGACCTCAGCTGAACCCCTACCTAATGTGGTCCTCTCCTTTACAACATACCTGACTGGTGGTTATGCAGCCTCCTCTTGCATGCTTCTAGAGACGGGGTACTCACTACCATGTGTGAAAGGCACAGCAACTTGACAGGTGTATCTCTTAGACTGTCCTTGTAGAGTCATCCTCGGTAGGCGAGGGGGTTTGGTTCAGTGGTGCTTCCGCTGCCTGGCTCCCTCCCCCAGGGGCACTCAGGCCTTTGCCACAGTGACGCCTTTGCCACCTTTGCTGCCAGGACTCCAGTGGCCCCACGTGGACATCCCGTGTCCTCTGAAGGCTCAGACCGGGTGAAGAGGAGCTGAGGGGTGAGACTTTAGGGGGACCCAGGACCAGCCACTGGGACCTGGGACAAGGCTGCCTCCAGTGCAGCCTCCTGGCCACCCCCTGCTGCGGTCTGTGCCCCCCGCCTCCCCTTCCCAAGCACAGCCCTGCTCAGCCGGTCAGGCGCCTCCCCGAGGGGTATGCTGGGGGGTCTGTAGCACCCCAAGTCAGGAGACAGTGGATACTGGAGGGGACCAGTCCCGGAAGACAGTCTACATGCTTCCCGAGGTCCCAGACCCCAGACTGCACTCCCTTCGCCTCGTGCCCTGCCTGACCCCCACCCCTCGTCCCTCTCCCCGATCTCCCCCAGGCTAGGGTGTCCCCCCCAAACCCGTCCTGCTTCAGCAACTGTCTGCTAAATGAATGAATGACCCAACCTGGGACTCAGCTGGAGCTCTCATCTGACTGGTACTGTCGCCTAGGAAACAGGGCCATCCCAGAGAGGACCCCACTCACACGGGCTCTCACCAGTCCAGATGTGTGTGTCATGACCTCAGGGCAGAGAGGCCAGTGCAAGGGTTATCATCCCAGCTGGAAGTTTGGTCACTACCCTGGCCTACTTCTGACTTCCAGGTCACCCTCTGGGTACCACCTGGTCATCAGGACCCACACCCTAAACATGTGGTTGGGACAGGCCTGGTTTTCATGTCAGATCTGCACCTGGGAGAGAAGAATCGGGCCAGACTTTCACCATGTCTGTCCTCTAACTCCTGTTCCTATTTCCTGCGTCCCAGAGAGAGGAGCTGTTATGCTTCCTTCATCTGCAGCAGTGCTGCCTAAACACTAGAAGCCTACAGAGAGCTGGGCTGGAGCAGGGACTTCCAGCGCCTGACCTGGTTCTCCTGGGCTCCCCCCACCCCACCCCAGGCAGGGCCAACTCTGCTGCTCAGAATACTGCTCAACACCCAGCTCCAAGCTTCTCCTCCTGTCTCTGGAACTGACCCATGAGAGGAGCCGTGGGGCTTTCCCTGAACCTTCAAAAATGCAGCTGAGTCCGCTATGCCAGGGGCTGTGTCAGGGGCTGTGCCGGGTACACTGGGCTCTGCTCGCCACCCCCCCCCGCCCCGCCCCAGGGACTCAGAAGATACACACCCACAGGGGAAGACAGAAAAGGTCCGAGGGATCTCCACGGGCAGAGACGGGCCGTCTACAGGGAAGGCCTCGAGCAAGAAGGGGCCCCTGACAGAGCTGGGATCTGGGCCGGCACGGGTGCGAGGGCAGCGTGTACCTGGGGATGTGGCGGCCCCCGGGTGACCACAGGGGGCAGAGGGCCGAGCCAGCGGGGCGGCTGGTCAGGGTCAGGGGTGGGGAGGGCTTCTGTTCATCCAGAGCCACACCTGTGATCCATGGGCGAGTGGGGACGCCTGCCGCTCCGTTAGCCGACTACGCAGAAGAGGCTGGGCTTTGAGGGGCTCTGAGATGGGCTCTGAGGCCGGCCGTCTGTGTGCACAGAGGACTGGCAGCCGCCATCGGCAGGGTCCACGGTGCCTCTGGGGCAGGGTTCAGAGCTGAGGGAGGCCTAGGGACACTGCCCAGCGCTCTCCTGCTGCTGGGATGTCACCTCCCAGCGCCCAGGAGGTCGGTGGGCAGCAAGAGCCTGGCCGTCTCCCCACGGGCTGCTCCAGAAGGAAGCAGGACAAGCAGCATGAAGCCAGCCCCTCTCTGTGTGCAAGGACATCCTCCGCGGTACCCGGGGCTGTGGCCCTTTCCTCCCCTTGTCCGGGGAGCGCAGAGGCAGCCCTGAAGCTCAGCCTTGCTCCGCGTTAAAGTCCTGCTCAGTTAGTGGGAAGGAGCCACTCCTGGTTCCATCCTTAGAGCCCCAGGGCTGAGTCAGGATGGTGCTGACCAAGGAGAGGATCCTCGCCCCCCCCCCACACACAACCACACGTATGCACACACACCACACACACCACACATACATACCACACACAACCACACACAAACACACATCACACAATACACACACACCACACACAACTACACACATACACACACGCCACACACACACGCCACACACACACCACACACATCACAGATACACGTACACACACACCACACACACATACAACCACACACACAACACACATACACACCACACACAACCACACACACACACACCACACAACTACACACATACACACACACCACACATACACGTTAACACACACCACACACATCACAGATACACGTACACACACACCACACACACATACAACCACACACAGAACACACAAACACACCACACACAACCACACATACACACACCACACACACACACCACACACAACTACACACATACACACACCACACATACACGTTAACACACACCACACACATCACAGATACACGTACACACACACCACACACACATACAACCACACACACACCACACACAACTACACACATCCCCTCCACACATATACACACACACCACACACACCACACACACAACCACACATACACACCACACATACACACCACACACAACCACACACACATATAACCACACACATACACATACACCACACATACACACACACACACCATACATACACATACACACACCACAACCACACCCCACACATACACACACACATACAACCACACACACACACCACACATATGAACACTATACATACACATACACACACACCACACACACATACACACCACACAACCACACATATACATACACACATATACCACACACACCACAAACACACACATATACACACATGCACACACACATACGCCCTCTGGACGCCCCACATCTGGCTTGTGCTCTGCAGGGCCACTGAAAACACTTAGAGGGTCGCCCGTCCCTTTTAAGTTCTGGGTGGGTGGTGGCCGCCCAGAACCCCGGGGTCCTCCCAGGAGGGAGACTTGGTGGGAAGGCTGGGCCGCAGAGAGCTGGACTGCAGGCCCACCCCCGGGAAAGCCGAGGCCTCGCTCTCTGCGCTGCTGAACTCTGCTGACCGCCGGCAGCTGGGCCCGGGCTCCCCCACCGTGACGCTGACACCGGTCACAGCACGAGGGCTCCCGCCCAGGCCCCTGCTGGCCTGACCTCACCCTCCAGAGAACGCGGTGACTCACGCCCACCGAGCACACGGCGGAGATCATGGTCAGCTGTGGCCCCAGGCTCGTCCGCTTCATCCACGCCTGCCTCAGTACCTCTGCTGCACAGTGAACCACCCCAAGCCCTAGTGGCTTCAATCAAGAGTAATTTATTAGTTCTCACGAGTGTGGCTCTTTTGCTGAGCGTGATGCCGGCCTCGGCTGTACCATCAGGACCTCACCCGGGGTGGGACACCCACCACAGCCCCATCCCAGGCCCTGCGCCTTCGGGGACGGCCGGATGTCGGGCTCATCCAGGAGGAGTCTGGGTGCCGTCTCAGGACCCTCAAAACACAAACTAAGGGCTGTGTAGGCCCAGGGGTGACCATCCCCTCACCCACATTCCATCAGCCGCATGCCCAGCTTCACGTGGCAGGGACCACACGGGGCCCCGATGCTGGGAAGCCACCTGTGGGGAGTCCTCCTTCCACCTAACATCTCAGAGCAAACCCTAATTTCCACTGCAGGAGATGCCGGCCACATAGGGACTGAGGTCAGTGACATTATCACGGGACCGCCTGTTCTGAGGGATGATAAGAACGTCACGCAAAGGCAGTGCCTCCCCTCAGCACCTGATGATTCTTGTACAACTTTATTATATTCTTGAAGACACTGACCAGGGTCTGAATGTACCAGACGTCCCAAACCAGCCACTCCCTTTACGTGAAGCACTTGCCCAGGGCACATGCTGTACTCTTCTACCGTAGTCACCTTGTGTCACCCTCTGACACAGTCCCCCATCCCAGTGCGGGGGGAGGGAGCCTGCACGGTCATCGGTGTGGCTGTTCCAGCCTGGGTAGGCTCTGAGGTCACTTAGCTGAGACTGGCTGAAAAACAGCAATTCTCAGTCAAAAGCACAGACTCCTGTGTCACAGACGTCACCCTGACGTCCGTGTCTCCCCAAGGACAGAGTCTTCCTGCGGAGGACAGCCCCCTCTCCCAGCACAGTGCCATGTCAGGTGTGACTAAACGCTTCAGAATTTAGCTTTTGGAGACGTGTCTTGATTAATAAGCATTAATCATGTCCCTCTTAACTAAAATGGTTGAGTCAATTTGTATTTTCACCTAGGAATAAAATTCAATCATTGGGACATATATAAACAGTATTTGGTGATGTTAGATTTCTATTTGGAAAAGAAGGGAAAGGAGCGTGTACCTGGGACTTAACTCAGGGCCTTGGGGCAGTGCCTGGGATTTCTCCATGGGGGCAGCATGGGAAGAGCCTTGGGAGGAGACCTCACCAGACCAGCATTCTTACCAGAACCCTTCCAAAGATGACATCCCAACCCCCAACCAACAGGAGATAAATTATTTGCCCATAGATAGAAAATGCCTTTTCGTGGTGAACTTAAAGGTTATATTAGAATTCAAATTATATTAAAATTTTCATGGAAGACCCAAAGAAACACAATGATAATCATAACTACCTCCCAGAAATTGTCTTTTTTCTTTAAGAGGTGACATATAAATAAATAACATGGGTAGATTGTTACCGAGTCCCAGTTTTCTCTGCTCGCCGCACGACAGGCCAGTGAATCAGAGACGAGGTGCTGAGGCAAAGGAATACGGCTTTATTCAGAAAGCTGGCAGACGGAGAAGATGGCAGACTAAAGTCTCAAAATAACCATCTTATCGGGGTTTGGATGCCAGTTTCTTTTATAGCACAGAGAGGGGGAGGAGATGAGGAAGTAAAGTAAAAAGGCCGTAAGTTTTGCAAATATCACCGGAATGGCCAGCCTCGGGGAGGGGATGTATTAGTTTCTTCGTTCTTGCAGCCATCCACAGGTGGAACAGGGTCTGAATGTTTGCCTGAACAAAGGCACTGTGTTTCAACATTCAGGCAGAGGGGCAGGGTCCCCCGAGGCAGGCCATTAGGTACAGACGGTAACCTTTCAGCGAAAAGAAAGCAGTGGAAAGCAAAGGATAAAGTAAAAGAAACTGATCCAACATGCAGTCAGATTTGTCTCTTCCCTGGTACAGAATTTTACCTGTTGCTGCCCGGGCACCATCCACCTCCAACATGAGCGGTCAAACCATTTTCCAGGTTAAGGGGGTTAATGGCCCTTTCTCTCAGGGAGCAGTTAGGATACAAGCAAGATGCCTCCCTTATTCCATCACAACGTTCAGAGAAGGAAACAGAGCCCCCCAGCCCCCTAAGCCTGGGTTCCCTCGTGATGACTGGGCACAGGCTGACATCTGTGTTCAAGATAAGCTGTAGTGGACAACAGGCCTTAACCTCCTTTCTCCCTACTGGGGCCTGAGCAAAGCCTCCCCAGAGCCTCTGCTCCCAGGGCAGGGGAGGGGCTGCAGAAACAGCAGGCTGAGGCCCCTCCTCTTCCCAGGAACGAAGGCCTCTTTCCTGAGAAGCCGCTTCCCATCCATAGGCAGCTGGAGCTCTGGGTCAGGATGTGCTAGGCAGAAGCTACTGCTGCAGGCAGCCCACCATAGGACCACTCTCCTAGTTAGAGGCGGTCCATTCAGACAGCTCGGTGTAAGGAGGGGGCATCCCTACGCAGAGGCGGCTGCAGGTGTGGATGGGAGTCGGAAGCCAGTGCGGGCTCAGCACACCTTTGCTGAATTTAAAGGAACTCAGCACACCGTGTGTGGGGTACCTCCATGACCCCTCGGGGAGAGGCTCTGGCTGGACCCTTCCAAACTCCCAGATGCTGTGAGACAACTGGGTCTAAAAACTAGTCCGGGGCTTCCCTGGTGGCGCAGCGGTTGGGAGTCCGCCTGCCGATGCAGGGGACACGGGATCGTGCCCCAGTCCGGGAGGATCCCACATGCCGTGGAGCGGCTGGGCCCGTGAGCCATGGCCGCTGAGCCTGCGCGTCCGGAGCCTGTGCTCCGCCACGGGAGAGGCCACAGCGGTGAGAGGCCCACGTACCGAAAAAAAAACCTAGTCCGTTCGTGACCCGTGGGAAAGGTTTTGGGTCAGAGACCGCGTCCTCTGCCCTCCACCACCCAACAGGGAAAAGAGTGAGAAGACTTCTCTTTCCGCTTTCACCTCCATCCACCTCCCTAACAGTGGGAGAGGATTTGCATCCTCGTAAGGGGCTCTTAATACATTGATCATTTCGTCCCCCTCACTGGCGTTTTCTGCTGGAGGGAGGCGGGGACAAAGGTAAGGGAGAGATCTTCCCACCCCCAGCCAGGATGCGGCAAAGAAACAGCCCCGAGCAAGCAGCCCAGGGCAGGGCAGGCTGGCTGCAACGCCGCTGGTCTCTGAGGGCATGAAAGCCCCATCCGCTCGCTCCAGGGTACCATGAAGATCTCCTCGAACAGCATGAGGAGAGCTCACTGCAGGGAGGGGCTCCCTGGAGTGCTTTGGGATCAAGCGCCCCGTCACGCCGACCCCAGCCCGTTGCCCGATTTCGTGTCATTGGGGCCAGGCTGAGTCTGGTAGGAGTCATACCAAGTGCATCACAAGGCAACTAACAGTCTGTAGTGGCTGGGCTCAGCTGGACAGCATCCCCCTGCCATCACCATTTCCAGATAAACGTTGGTGACTGTTTGATTAAAATACGAAAGCCCGGGCCCCAGGCCTGGACCCTAACAAAACCAGAGCAGGAGACTGGTCTAAATCAAGAAATTTCAGAGGAGTAGTTCTATAGCCTCACCAAGAGGGAAGTGCAGCTCAAGGGAGCAGTAGGGAAAAGGCCACATCCGCCAGGGCCTCTGAGGACATCGGACGCAGCCGTTCAGGGATGCACCCCGCTTCCCCGCATCACACCCAGGGAGGATCCACCTCGTACGTCTCCTCGATGGGGAAGACCAAACCCAGGGGCCAGACGTCCTGCACCATCCCCACCCCCAGCTATGTCTCTCTGGGTCTGAAATGAGCTATTGTAATTCTCTATCAGCATGGAAGCAATTCTGGAAAACTTACTTTGTACTGGTGCCAACATCTGGGGACGGTACGTAGCAGTGGTGTCCAAAAACTGGGGACAAGCACGTTGCATGAGTGTCCGAAATTTGCCTTTGGCAATATTTGTATTTTAAAGAAGAAATGGAATCTGAAAAATGGAAATTACGTTTTCTTATTTTTTTTTTGCAATGTTTCATTTTAATATCTGAGGCTGGAAGCTATTAAGCTGTCATTGCATTAAAAGTGACTAAAGCTTGTGTTTGGGGTGATCTATGACCCCTGACTTTGCCCTGGGGACTTTGCCTTTCTGAAGACAAGTGCTGGGATGAGTTATAGGTTCATTGCACCCCATTATTTAAACACCTGAAGCCATTCTTTTCCTTATGAATCAGTGGGGGCAAAGACAAAGAAAAGGGCTTCATGTAACATTTCCCTTCCTCCCTTGGTGACCAGGAAAACAGGAAGGGGGCGAGGCCTGGCTGGAGAAGGGAAATGCAGAGGAAGTGTGGGCCGGGGAGAGGCAGGAGATCCAGGCGAAGCGCAGCTGAGAAGGAGGCCCCTCCAGGCCCAGGAAAGGGGCGTGGGTCCTGGCCTGGGGACAAAGGGGGAGCCACTCCCAGGGTTGTTTTCCAAGGACAATTTACAGTCCCCATTGTTGGCCTTTCCTCTGGGTAATTAAGCACTAAACGGGAGCCAGGGATGCCCATCCATCTTGTCACTGGGCTTCACTTTCCCAGGCACACCAGCAGCTGGGCCGTCCACAAATGCCGGGGAGTTTGCCGATGCTGGTCGGCATTCACCTTGCCCAGAACTCAGCTCTGATCTCACGGGGCTAGGTACACTTTGGGGCTGTCTGCCACAGATGAGGGAAGGGTATCTCTTTTTATGATTTATTTCTGAAGTAGGCTTCACTGTGAAATTTAAACCAGAGAGGGGACTTCCTCCCTTGCCCTGGGCATCCTGCCTTCTGAAGATGGCTAGAGCACAGACGTCTTTGCCTATGAGGGGAGAATAAATGGGTCCGTAAAGGGAATAAAAATGGACCTTAATCCATTTGTTAGACAGAGATAGGTGCTTAATAGAAGAATGAACAGTCAATGAACGTACTCATGTTGTGATGGATAATCTCAGCTGTTTTCTTAAAAGTGAATTTCTGAGATGTGTTTCTGTATTGTGTGTGTGTGTGTGTGTGTGTGTGTGTGTGTGTCCCAAATATGAACTGGAGCTCCATGTGGCCCAGTCCATACGTGGAGTCACATTCATAGAAGCACAGCACCAAAACCCAAAGAATGAAAAATTAGTTGCAGTTTTCGCTCAAGGGTCTGGGGAAATACAAAAGGGCATCCAGCTTATGGACCAGAGAAACACTTCTTAAAATTCTATTTGGGCTACCCTGTGGCGCAGTGGTTGAGAGTCCGCCTGCCGATGCAGGGGACACGGGTTCGTGCCCCGGTCCGGGAAGATCCCACATGTCGCAGAGCGGCTGGGCCCATGAGCCATGGCCGCTGAGCCTGTGCGTCTGGAGCCTGTGCTCCGCAACGGGAGAGGCCACAACAGTGAGAGGCCCACGTACCGCAAAAAAAAAAAAAAAAAAATTCTCTCTATTTGATTCTCTTTTTCCTCAAGAATTCTGTAACCTCTCTCTTTTAATGGCAAAAACTCTCCTTACTTCCAGCCTTTTCTATTTCAATCCCCTGGATGACTTCTATCAGCATTTTACACTGGCTGAAAAGTTGTGCCTCCTCTTTGTCCACTACCTGAATTCTTCAAAACACAGGGAGGCTTGGAGGCCGACCCCGGAAGCAAGACTCTCCTCCCTTCCTGTCCTCCCACCCCAGGCCCATCTTCCTCTCTCTTTCCTCTCATCAGTTTGGGGGACAGAAACTGGTCCCCCAAAGAGCTGAGGCTGAGATGTAATGCCCAGAATTCCCTTTCTTAGGCTTGTGTCAGGGGGAGAAGGGTAGGGGTGTACAGTTTGGAAACCTCAGTCCTCATGTGAATTTTTACGCTCTTCCCTGGCCAAGCTCTGCAGACTCCTGCACAGCAAAGTGCCAACCAGGGGCATCCTCTACTCACGGTCAAGCCCCTTCCATGCAGAGACACTTTCCCCAGGGGTGGTGTCCCCTCTGGGGCCTCTCTGAGACCCTCTGGAGCTGTACCATCCTGGGGCTTCCCACACTTTTTCACAGGCCTCAGGGCTGTGCGGTGGGACCCTCCAGGGTCTCTGCCTGTGAAAACTCACACAAGAGGCTCTGCCACCGAGGAAGAACTGGCTGGTATGTCACCCCTGCCTTACGCCACCTCCGCTGGCAGGTGGGGGGCAGGAAGAGGAATCAGGCGATGCAGAGGCACAAGACTTCACGACACCCTGGGCTGAAGCAGGGGAGCCTCCAAAACCCCCCACCCGCCCAGCTTTCACAATCAGGGACTTACTTTCTGTTCAGATGACAGGGATTCTGACAGAGGGTGAATCCCCCATGACTGTGCGTTTGGATGTTCTTGAGCAATCTCAGCCCACAGGAAGTGTCTGTGCACCCGTGCGCAGGAGCACAGATCCTCGACCTCGGAGGACAGGCCTCCCTCACCCCCAGGCTGAGAGGACCATGCCCCAGCTGCCCAGCTCTCTCCCCGTTTGCTCTCACACAGGAATTTCCCCTCATAAAATCAGGACAGGGCTTCCCTGGTGGCGCAGTGGTTGAGAGTCCGCCTGCCGATGCAGGCAGACACGGGTTCGTGCCCCGGTCCGGGAAGATCCCACATGCCACAGAGTGGCTGGGCCCGTGAGCCATGGACGCTTAGCCTGCGTGTCTGGAGCCTGCGTGTCCGGAGCCTGTGCTCCACAACGGGAGAAGCCACAACAGTGAGAGGCCCGCGTACCGCGCAAAAAAATAAAATAAAATAAAAATCAGGACACATTGAACCCCGCTGTGGCATCTATTTGGCTCAAAGTGGGCACACCGTGGACCCCCGCTGGGCTGGCTAGAGCAAGAGCCCGAAAAACAGACCCCGAGAAATCCTTACACCCTCCATCGTGGAGCCCTTTCCTCGAGGGGCTCACAGCCAGTGCAGAGAAATCAGAGCAATGTATGCAGTGTAATGATAAAAAACAGGGAAGGAGGGCCTCCCTGGTGGCGCAGTGGTTGAGAGTCCGCCTGCCGATGCAGGGGATACGGGTTCGTGCCCCGATCTGGGAGGATCCCATATGCCGCGGAGCGGCTGGGCCCGTGAGCCATGGCCGCTGGGCCTGCGCATCCGGAGCCTGTGCTCCGCAACGGGAGGGGCCACAGCGGTGAGAGGCCCGCATACCGCAAAAAGAAAAATAAAATAAAATAAAATAAAATAAAAAAAACAGGGAAGGAGCCTTTCTGGAACCAGCACGGCTCTGAGGGGGCTGGGGGTAAGGGGGGCAGCTTTGCAGCAGAAAAGACTTAGCTCAGGCCGTGAAGGCCAGGCCATCCCTGCTGAAGGGACACTTGGCACCGAGGTGTTACCCCGGGGGTGTGGGGTCAGGCCCTGGCATCTAACCTTCCGGAGGAAGAGGGTCTCGTTGAGCAGCCCCCCAGCCCCTGGAGCTGGTAGGACCCCAACTTTCCTCTGTCTAGCGCTCCTTCTTGTTTTCCGTGTACTCATCACGTTTGTAACTTGGCCTAATTGATTCAGTTGTGTGTTGAATGTCCATCTCCCCCACCAGACAGCATAGCACGTGAGTGAGGTCTTCACATCTCGGGTCAGCCAGTGTCCGGCGCTGTGGCCAACAGGCATGTCAGAAGGTTCTCGGCAGCATCTGTCAACAGAGACATGAAATACCTTGGCCGCTGCCTCCCTGCCCCCCACCCCGCCCCCGCAGACACGAAGAGGAGGTCGGGTCTCTCCTTGAACTGTCCTGGCCGCCAGCCCCCGAGAGACTGACTTCCAGATGGTCCTGGCCTGTTCCAGGGACACCAGGGCCTGGGCCAGGACCGATGGTGGAAGGAGCCGCCGAGGGGGCACCTGGGCACCCTCTGCTTTAGGGAGCTCTACTTGGGGGAGCCTCTCGGGGAGGGGTCCACTGCTGTGAATTCCCTCAGGGACCCTGTGCCTCAGCCAGCTCCCACCAGCCACTCCTTCTTTGCAGCTCTTGACAGCCCCGAAGGGTGAGCCTGGAGCAGCAAAGGCCCTGGGAGGCTGCTCTGGGCCTGACTCCCAGATGGGGGGGACCGTGCCCTCTGCTGGCCAGGCCCCGTGGAGCCTGGGAAATCAGCAGCAGGAATCTGGAGTATTCTGTAGGAACATCTGTAAAGCCGGCTGCCCGAATGGCTTAGAATGATGGGGTTAGAACCCCTGGCTCTTGGGCAGACATCCCCCTGCCCGGGGCCAGGGCGGGATGGCAGGACGGCCTGCCACGTGTGGACTCACGGCATACACCCCTCATCTTTTCAGTCTGGAATCGCCTCGTTCACAAGCCTCAAAGGAGAAGTGGCATTGATCCTTTACGACCAAACTGCCAACCTTTTCCCCAAACAGCTTTACCCAGCCCGTTTGACACTCCATTATATATGGTGGTTTCCAGCAATATATCCAGCCTTCAAGGATAAAGGCTGGACATTCAAAAGAAGCCACGAATCCGACACCTGGAGCCAAGGGGGCTCTAGAAGCACGGTGACCACCCCCGGCCCCAGGTCCCCACGGACAGCATTGCAAGAAAGGCAGTGATGCTGCCCATGGCCCCAGGTCCCCAGCCTGGGTGGGAGCTGAAAGCCACATCTGTTAGACAGAGCCCCTCAACAGAGGAGGGGTCCACCCCCGGGATGCCTGGGGGTGGGACAGACAGACCACAGGGCTGGTTTGGGGGTAGGGGAGCGGCAGTGAGCCTCTTCTCACCGGACCGTGTATAAGAATCTACTCTTCAGTCAACAAAGATTTACTGAGCATCTCGTGTGAGCCGTCTCCCTGCCGTGCTGGGGGTCCAGCCACAGGCTGGGTGCCAGAGCTCACTCAGAGGAAGGTGTGCTACACTGAGGTGGAAGGAGGGATGGCGGAGGCGGGGCACGGGGGGCGGGGATCAGCACTCACAGAGCCCAGAGTGGGCAGGTAAGGCAGCACAGCTGAGGAGCAGAGAGGAAGGCACTGTGGCTGAAGGGCTGAAAGCAGGGAATGAACAGAGGGAGACTGCGGGCGGCCAGAGCCCTGGAGGCTGAGTCCTGAGAGCCAGGGGAGGCCGTGGACGTCCATAAAGATTGAAGGGGGAATGGGGAGGGGACATCTATGGTGGTGACGTTGCTTGGACGCAGAGGGCAGCAGGGCAGACTGTAGGTGACGTGAACAGTCCCGGGGACAGTTGGTGACCTGGAATTTGAGCCCCAGAGGCGTGCTCAGCTCTTCTTCCCCCACACCCATGAGGCCCAGTCTGTCTGCTCATCAGAATCACCGGCAAGCTGTACAAAATGCTGATGCCCAGGCTCCGCCCCCAGAGACTCCGGTTTCTCAGGCCTGGGGTGCAGCCTGGCCTTCTGGCTTTAATCCAGACCATCCCGATGAGTAACAAGGTTTGAGGGTGCTTCCCCGAGAACGCTAAGTCTTCCTCTAACCTCCGGGGCTGGTGTAGCTGAACGGTGCAGCGCGGGGATGAGGGAAACAGGCAGGCTGCACCTGACGGCCCTCACGGCCACGGGGACCCCGGGGCCCCGCCATCCGCCATCCGCCATCCGCCATCCACCATCCTCCATCCACCGTCCACCATCCACCATGCATTCGACAGGACTTAGTGTCACCTTGCTTCTCCCTCCCTCCCGCTCTCTGGAGCCTGTCTGGTGGCAGAAGCGCAAGAAAGGGAGGGAAAGGAAGCTCAACCAAGCCAGTTCCCAAGTCCATCCTGGGGAGGTGATCTGGCTGGTGAACGGGGCTCCCGTGCTGCCCCCACTCCCCGCACAGCGAGGGCCCGGCCACAAGCTCGCACGGCTATCCCAGGGTGCCTGGCCTTACAGAAATGCCTCCTTCCAGGCCTGTTGTCACATTAGGCCAGGGTGAGAGCGCCACTTCCCCTCCCAGGTAGCGGCAGGGCTGCCCGTGGGCCTCGCCCTGGGTCAGGCTCTGACTGCTCTGAGAGTTTCTTCCCAGGTCTGTCCATCTGGGGCCTTTTCCAGGCAAACGCTGTCAGCTGTGAGAAAGAGAGCACACATTCTGGAAATACCGAAAAACAAGTTTATTCCATTACCCACGTGACCAAAAGGCACGACTGCTGTGGTTCGTGGTTTCTCCCTGGCCCGTCCCGCTGCATCCCCCTCCTCTGCCCCCCCTCAACCTGTGTATCCCCCTAACCCCCCCTTCTCCCCGCCCCAGGCCTTTCCCCTCTTTCCTCACTGTGCTCAGCTTCTGAAATTCACGTCTCAGCTGCTTTGGCAGCACCCTGAGGCTCTGAGACCAAAGAGGCACAAAACTTCTCATCAGAACCGGCCTGCGTGGCCCTCCCTGTGTGAAGCCGGGGCTGTGTCACCTGGCACATTTCTCTAGCAGCGCCTGTCACTCAGGAGCCCCGCACCGCGTGTCACTCAGGAGCCCCGCACCGCCAGCTCCATCACATTCCTGGCACTGACACCCCCGAGGGTCTGGCGACAGGCAGCCTAAAGCGGCAGGTGAGCTGCGTGCTCAGACCCGACGGCTCAGGAAGAGGCCTGTGCCGGTGCCGCCCACTTGTTTCCTGAAGACCCACAAGTCTGTGTTTAATATATTTTAGAACAATGTCTGGAAACTGCAGTTTACTTTTGCAAACATACTTACATGTCTAAACTTCAACAGTGTGGACACTTTTACTCATAACCTAAGGATGCCAGACAGGGGACCTTGAGGGTCATGGCCATGCCACTGTGGCTGTTCTATCTCTGGGCGCAGGGGGAGCTTTGAGAATCAGAGGCCACATGCGTCCGGGTTCTCATGGCTGGCACTACGGTGGGTGCCATGGTGGAGACACAGAGACAGATCAAGTCCCCGTGCTCAAGGGGCTTGTGCTCTGGGTGGGAGCTGCAGACATCAAACCAACAGCTAAACAGGAAGAGGTGCAGCTCCAGTGCTCACACCAAATGGTCCTGTGACCGTGGCTGGGTGGGGCGCCTCCGTGGCAGGACGACCAGGGAGAGTGGCCTCTGACCCGGCCTCAGGGTGGAGCCGCTGCAAAGACCCTGGGTGGGGCTTTCCGTAGAGTCCCATGGCCCTGGAGCCTGATGAAACTCGAGTGTGCAAAGAGATCAGTGTAGCCAAGTGGAGCAGGGCCAGGGCATGATGAGAAGGCCTGGGGACTATGGGCAGAGGCCAGCACAGCTTCCGTCACAGGTGATGGGGACACGTCGTGTGCTGACAAGCCACATCCAAGCAGGCATGGCAGGACCTGAGTTGTGTTGTAAAAGGCCACTCTGGGAACCCCGTGGAGAAGAGAACACAAATGCATCCTTTTGCTTTCTCTTCCTTTAGGCAGTGGGAAGTCAGGGGGAGGCCCCAGCAGGACACCACCAGGTGGGCCACCGTGCCCAGGCCACTGCAGGGGTGAGAGAGCACATGGCCAGAAAAGAATGGTGCGTGGTGCCACTCGGGACTTTTGCCTCCGCTCCAGTCCTCCCGGGTTTACTTTCTTTTTAAGAAATTTTACTTTAGAAAATGCTAATTGAGAAATGCAAGCAGAGGACAGCCGAACCCCACCTGAGGACCCCTGCCGAGGGCCCATCCTCAGAGGGAGTTTTCTCAGGCTGTCCTCAGCCTGTAAGAAGAGGACACATGGACACTGGCTGCAGGGCAGCTTCAAGGGAGTTTGGTTTGGTTTGTGCTTTGTGTTTTCGTGACTATTTCAGCATCCCCGTCACTCGGTACACTAGCTCCTCTGAAGGACTTGCTGATACACGTAGCCCCTTCCCCTCTCAGCAAAACTCAAGGGCAGCCCTAACAGAGGACCTTCAATGGGGCAGACTCTCCCCACGCCCCCGGAAGACGCATTGCAGCCGGACAAAGATCTCCCTGTGGAGCACAGAGCTCTGGACCACAGTCTGCGGTGAGTTTGTGAGATCACTGAGTCCCTAAACCACAGGAAGTGCCCCAGAAGCAGCGGTCAGAGTGGAAGACACTGAGGACACTGGCTGTCACGGCAAGGACCTCAGACAGCGGGAGGGGGCGAGTTTACCCCGCCTGGGCAGCTAGAACCACGTACCTAGCTCAGGTGGACCATAAACACAGGAGTTTAGTCCTCCCAGTTCTGGAGGATGCAGGTCCAAGATCAAGGCACCGCAAATCCAGTTTCTGCTGAGAACCCTCTTCCTGGTTCACAGACGGCCATCTTCTCGCTGTGTCCTCAAGTGGAGGAAGGGGCAAGGAAGCGCTCGGGGGTCTCCTTTATATGGGCACTAATCCCTTTTATGACCTAATCACATCCTAATGCCATCACGCTGGGGGAATAGATTTCAACATAGGAACTTGGGGACTCAGCCCATAGCACCCCCATGTCAGCTGTACGAAGCCAGACCTACAAGGACCAGAGAGGGCAGAAGAAGCCAAGGTGGTACGCGCCCAGCAGCCGACCCAAGACAAGGATGCGGGTGTTCGTAGGTTATCTGATCCCAGGACACCGGAGTGGGGAGGTGGAGGTGAGACAGAGACGGGAGCGACCCACACAGCAGTCCTGCTACAGGCAACCAGAGCCCCCCATGGAGGGAGGTTGCGGGGTGCTTCTATCCTCACCCCTGTGAGTCACTGGTTGGAGTCTGCTCCTGGGAGGTGCTAGTTCCCCCCACTTCGGTCCTGCACCCTAGCAGGCCCCATGGCCCAAGGGAGCCCTCGGGCAGAGGCAGGAGGCCCGTGTGCCCTGAACGGGGAAGGGCATGGGGCCGCGGAGGGCACGGACTCTGCTCACCAAGTGGCCCATGGACGTCTCAGTTCCGACCCGCAGGGTTCCTCTCTCCACACTTACGATATGCTTCACTCTGTCCTCGGTCCGCCCGTGGCCAGGCCCACCCATGACCATGGCACCGCCCTTGCTTTGCGTCCCTGCCCACCCTCCGTCGTGAGCACAGTGCCCCAGCCCCCCGGGGCCACGGGCAGTGGGCGTTTCATCCATGCTCAGCCATACTTTAGCAGCTCAGATACTTTAGCAACTAACAAAGACCCAATGTGTCCTCCCAGGGGGGTTCGCTTTATTTTATTTTACAATTAATTTTTCAACTTTATAGAGGCTTTATATACATGGAATAAAATAGACCATAAAAGGTACAAAGCAATGAGTTTTGACAGACCTCTACTCCTGTTTAGCCACCAGCCCAATTAAGATATTGAATATTTCCATCACACTCGAAAGTTTGGCACATCCCTTCAAAATCTCCCAAGTCACCCCAGACCAGGAAACCACTGGTCTGCCTTTTGCCCTACACATTAGTTTCACTTATCCCAAATTTCACAGTTTTCCTTCGGGTCTGGCTCCTTTAGGTGTCGCCTCCCTCGCTAGGTCATTCCTGTTTATTGCTGAGTCGTGTCCCGCTGTACAATGGACCACAGCTGGGTTGTTTGTCCAAAAGCACCCAGGGCTGGTGCAGTCCAGGGCCGTCGTGGAGGAAGCTGCTGTGGAGGTTCAAGTTGGGTCTTTGTGTGGCTCTAGGTTGCCGTCTCTCTTAGATAAGTACCCCAGAGTGGAATTGCTGGTAAATTAAAATTTAACTTTATAAAAACCTGCCAATCTATTTTCAAAGTGGATGCCCTTTCCATTTATTTTTTTTTAACAATTAATACATGAATGATCGTTGTAGAAAAAATAGAAGATACTGAGAACTTTAGAAAAATAAATATCTGAACTACCTCTACCTGGAAATAAGCATCTTAACCACGTGTTCACACAGCATTGCCTTGTCAGCCGTCATTTGGGTGCAAAGAATGGAAACTATGTCCAGCACAAAGGAACTTTCTGAGCAGGACGCAGCGGCATCTATGGGTGACAAGGGGGAGGGGACACAGCTGAACTCCGTGACGGTGGCCATTCTGGAGCTCTCTCTGTCTCTCTTGCTCGCTCCCAGGGGCCATGGGCCCTCCCTCTCTAGCCCCCGGTCCAGTCTCCCTGCAACAGGTGACTCCCTTGGTTGGCTTCTGACCCACATGCCTCCCTCCCCAGTGGTCACATCAACAGCACTTGAGCTCAGAGCTGTCTGCTTTCCAGGACTCAGTTTGTTTTCCCAAAAGAACGAATCTGGTTGGTTCAGCCATCCTCTCCTGGTCCCTGACACAAAGCAGGCCATGGGCCATGAGCCGCGGGCCACGGGAGGCTCTCCATGGGGAGTTGTGGGTAGGAAAACAGTGATGAGCGTGACTAACACGGCCCCCCGACTCAAGACCGTTCTAAAGAAAAGTTTCGATAACCTGTATTTTTAAAATGTATAATCTCTTGTGTACACCCTTTCGTGTCATTGAAAATATACCTGCACCATCGTTTGAAGAGACCACATCCTGGTACCTTATAAATGGATGAACCTAGACGGATTTAACAAATGCCCTAAACATTCAGATTGTTTCTGATTATTCCCTCTAAGAAACCACTTTTTGGTGAACATTCTTTTTTTTTTTTTTGCGGTATGTGGGCCTCTCACTGTTGTGGCCTCTCCCGTTGCGGAGCACAGGCTCCGGATGCGCAGGCCCAGCGGCCATGGCTCACGGGCCCAGCCGCTCCGCGGCATATGGGATCCTCCCAGACCGGGGCACGAACCCGTATCCCCTGCATCGGCAGGCGGACTCTTAACCACTGCGCCACCAGGGAGGCCCTGGTGAACATTCTTGTACATAAATATTTTATTTTTCTCTTAGGAAGACTTTCCTAGGATATTCTATAGCCAACATCTAGAGCCACAATTTCATTCCATCTTCACCGCAAAACAGGGAATAACGCATCCACTTTACAGATGTAGAAACGGAGGCAACATGAAAGCAGCCAAACACCCACAGGTGAGAGAGCTGGGATTCAGAAAGCTCTGTCCCCCGGGCTTCCCTGGTGGTGCAGTGGTTGAGAGTCCGCCTGCCGATGCAGGGGACACGGGTTCGTGCCCTGGTCCGGGAAGATCCCACATGCCGCGGAGCAGCTGGGCCCGTGAGCCATGGCCGCTGAGCCTGCGTGTCCGGAGCCTGTGCTCCGCAACGGGAGAGGCCACAGCAGTGAGAGGCCCGCGTACTGCCAAAAAAAAAAAAAAAAAAAAAAGCTCCGTCCCCAAAGCTTCCAGGAAGGTCCTCCTCCACCCTCCCCACCTATGGGCACGAAACCACATTCATACCTGGACCTGGGCCGGGTAAACAGTAGGTACCAAGCCCATCGCCCCGAAAGAAGTGCCTGTTCCACACAGAGCCTGCTTCTGGGCACAGACAAGAACTTCCAAGGTGGTGCTTGGGGTCAGATCTTCCCCTGCACACACCAGAGGTGTCCTCTCCAGAGTAACACCCCGCCCACAGTCAAGAGGAGCATAGGGTCTGGATGAAGGATGCCACAGAGGAAGAGACGACAGCCGTGAGCTGTCGGACTCTCTCCAAAGACACAGGAGCCCTCAGCGGTGACGGCCTGAGGCTGTGAGCAGCCCAGGGATGGGAACTGTCACAAGCCAACAACAGAGGATCTGCTCCGTTTTTCCCATTTTATTCTTTCCTTTCCAGAAAAAACTGCACTTGGGCTGCTCTAGAGGTGGGGTCCCCAGAGTCTCTGTCCTGGATGTTGGCAGCTGCCTGGACAAACCTTTCCAAGGGAGTGGCCAGGTCACTGTGTGGGTCAGAAGACAGGAATAGGACCACAGCAGCTGTGGGCGGATGGTGTGTGGGACTCGGGGAGCGGCCGTCTCCTCCCCGCCAGGCCCCTTCCTTGGTGTCTCTCTCCAGGCCTGGACCACACACTGAGTGCAGCGGCTTCATCGCTGCCTTGGAGGTTGGGGGACGGTCCTGCCAAATGCCATCCTGAAGGTCAGCCGCCCAGGAGACCCAGACCAGGCCCTGCCCGGGACCCGCAGAGCCATCAGGCACCCGGGAGCTGGGGCAGCCCCTTCACCTTTTCTGGACGGGAGAGGCCCTTGTTTGCGGAGCCTATCTTGAGGGTGACGGAGGACAACCCCTCACTCCCAGAGGAGGACGATGCAGCAGCTGCAAACAGCTGATGGGGTGGAGAGCTTTCCCAGACCAAAAAGGCCCCGTGAGCTGTCCCCCACGCATGTGTTAAAGGGAAAAGGAAAGAGAAAGAAAATGGGATTCCACCTGTGGTCGGTCACCAGGGCCCCGCTCAGGAGGAGGGTTCAACCCCCTCGTGTTTCAGAAGCCAGGTTTGCAGGACGGCTCGCCTCCCCTCCGGCTCGAAACGTCCCTCGAGCTGCTTACTCCTGAGGCTGCCCTGATAGCTGTTCTGACCATGCCTGTGAGGCTGGGATGGCTCGTGGTGACTTGGTGTGGCCCCTCCGCACACTGGAACAGTTAAGGAACTCACCTATTGTGCTTGGTACCAAGAGATGCTTCATGGCTAACTGCCATTGTTGGTAGCATTGTTATCACGTATACGGTAAGTAAGTATCCTTCACCGCAGCCCCTGCTCACCATGCTGAGCTCACACTCAGAATCACATCACAACGCATCCCTTTTCAGTCAAGCTCCATCGCCATTCTGAAGCAGGGAGGGCGTCTTGCAGGGGGGGGCTGTGTCTTCAACAGATGCCCGCACACTCGCTGCTTTGTTGAGATCCAGCTTGTCTGTGCCACCAGGAGAAAGGAGGTTCTCTGCTGCTGGGAGGGTTTCCTGGCCACTGGACTCCTGAAAGGAGCCCAGCCTGGCTGAAGGGGACGTGAGCGAGTGTGCTCCATGACCCTCTACCAGCCCCCACTCGTCCGCTGGCCCGTGTCCCCTCCCCAGGCCCTTCCTCTTCTTCAAAGCATCCCAGACCAGAAACTCGACTTAACGTGTGACTTGCCCCCTTAGCTGTGGTGAAGTTATATCACTCAGAGCAGTTTTATAGACAAAGATTCAGAATGAGGGCACGGCACCAAGAGGGATACGTTAGCCACTCGGGTGGGGTCACAAGGGTCATTCATGGCCAGGCTTTGAAGGCTGAACGGGAGTTCAAGCAAAGCAGGAGAGGAGGGAATGATGATGGCACAGGGGGTAGAGGGGGTGGGAAGGTCCAGGGGAAGGAAACAACATGGAGCTCAGGGCACACCCCCTGCCCGAGGAGGAGGTGAGGGAGGAGAGGAAGAGCTCCCAACCTCCAGCCATGCTGGCGGGAGAGACACACCAGGGAGAGCCACGCTGGGGGTGCTGGCTCCAGAAGGCCCAGCAGCACCTCAAGATTATAGACCATGATTTTTCCTTCTTAACAGAAGTGACTTGTTTGATGTATAGCCAAGATATCAGCTCCAACCCCAAGTTCTACAAGCTCCCCAAGATTTCTGCCCAGCCCCCAAATCTATGATTATGTATACAGAATGCCTGCTGTGTACCAGGCACAGTTCAAGCAGCAAAAATGAAACCGTAAAGCAGGGGTCCCCAACCCCCAGGCCTCAGATGGTACCAGTCTGTGGCCTGTTAGGAACTGGGCCACACAGCAGGAGGTGAGTGGCGGGCAAGCGAGTGAAGCTTCATCTGTATTTACAGCCGCTCCCCATCGCTCACATTACCATCTGGGCTCCACCTCCTGTCAGATCAGCGGTGGCATTAGATTCTCTCAGGAGCGTGAACCCTACTGTGAACTGCGCATGCGAGGGATCTAGGTTGCTCGCTCCTTATGAGAATCTAATGCCTGATGATCTGAGGTGGTGATGCTAGTGCTGGGGAGCGGCTGCAAATGCAGATGATCATTAGCAGAGAGGTTTGACTGCACAGAAACCATAAGAAATCAATTGCTTGCAGACTCATATCAAAACCCTACCAGTGAGTGGCAAGTGACAAGCTGCATCTGCTGGCAGCTTTATTTTAGTCCGCGAGTAGCCCGCCCATTATTTCATTTACCACTTCGTCCGCGCCGCTTTCCCGCACTGCACACTTGTCTCAGTCACTGTTTTGGGAAGCCCACAGGCTAACCCTAGACAAAACGAGTAAAAAACAAACGTTGCTGGAGAGCTTCTTTGAAAAAGGGAAATGACCCAATGATGAGATAGCAGAAGACTCTAAGACTGCCAACAAAAAGAAAGCTGCATTTAAAAGAAAATACCAAGAGTCCTACTTAAATTACACGTTCAATGCAACAGGTGATTCACATTCTCCAAGGCTGCTTTGTGTAATATGGGGCGACCAGCTATCCAACGAAGCCCTGAAACCTTCAAAGTTGCTTCGCCACATGGAGACCAAGCACCCTGCATTAAAAGACAAGTTTTCGGAGTTTTTCAAAAGAAAAAAAAACATGAACACAAAGAACAGAAGCAGTTATTGAAGGCCACCACTTCATCAAATGTGTCTACACTGAGATCCTCATTCTTAGTGGCTAACCGCATTGCTAAAGCTAAGAAGCCCTTTACTATTGGTGAAGAGTTGACCCTGCTGCTGCTAAGGACATTTGTCGTGAACTTTTAGGAGAGGCTGCAGTTCAAAAGGTGGCACGTGTTCCTCTCTCGGCAGCACCATAACTAGATGAATTGATGAAATAGCAGAGGATATTGAGGCACCATTGTTAGAGAGTATTAATGAGTCACTGTGGTACGCAATCCAGGTTGACGAGTCTACCGATGTTGACAACAAGGCAACAATGCTTGTTTTTGTGTAATATATTTTTCAGGAGGATGTGCATGAGGATATGTTATATGCAATTTTGTTGCCCACCAACACCACAGCTGCAGAACTATTCAAGTCTTTGAATGATTACATATCAAGAAACCTGAATTGGTCATTTTGTGTCGGTATATGCACGGACGGAGCAGCTGCCATGACAGGACGGCTTTCTGGTTTAACTACTTGAGTCAAAGAGTCACTTCTGAATGAGTCTATGCACTGTGTCATCCATAGAGAAATGCTGGCTAGCCAAAAAATGTCACCTGAATTTAACAGTGTTTTGCAGGATGTGATTAAAATGATCAACCACATTAAAGTACATGCCCTTAACTTACGTCTGTTTACACAGCCCTGTGAGGAGATGGAGGCAGAACACACACGTCTTCTCTTACACACAGAAGTGAGATGGCTTTCTAAAGGTAGGTCACTGGCCAGAGTTTTTGAGTTACGAGAGCCACTCCAGAGATTTCTTTTAGAAAAACAGTCACCACTGGCAGCACATTTCAGTGACACAGAATGGGTCACAAAACTTGCTTACTTGTGTGACACATGCAACCTGCTCAACAAACTCAATCTGTCACTTCAGGGGAGAACGACAACTGTATTCAAGTTGGCAGATAAAGTGGCTGCATTCAAAGACAAACTGGAATTATGGGGGTGACGAGTGAACATTGGGGGTTTTGACCTGTTTCAAACATTAGCGGAGATTTTGAAAGAGACTGAGCCAGGGCCTTCTTTCTCCCAGCTGGTGCATGCTCACCTATCTCAGCTTTCAGAAGAGTTTGAGCATTACCTCCCAACCACAAAAGGCCCCCAAACTGGGAAAGAATGGATCCACGACCCATTTGTGAATAAGCACGGTGAATCGGCTTTGTCCGTGCTAGAAGAGGACCAAGTGCTTGAGATCACAAATGACAGTGCCCTTAAAAGCCTGTTTCAGACAACTTCAAATCTCCATACGTTCTGGATTAAAGTCAAGCCGGAATATCCTGAGATGACCACAAAAGCACTGAAAAGCCTGCTTCCATTTCCAACATCCTATCTTTGTGAAGCAGGGTTTTCTGCAGTGACAGCAACCAAAACAAGATTACGGAGTAGACTGGACATAAACAACACACTTTGGGTGTCACTGTCTCCCATCACCCCCAGATGGGACCGTCTAGTTGCAGGAAAACAAGCTCAGGGCTCCCACTGATTCTGCATTATGGTGAGGTGTATAACTATTTCATTATGCATTACAATGTAATAATAATAGAAATAAAGTGCACAACCAATGTAATGCACTTGCATCATCCCGAAACCATCACCCACCCACCCCGGTCTGTGGAAGAACTGTGTTCCACGAAACTGGTCCCTGGTGCTAAAAAGGTTGGGGACCCGCTGCAATAAAGAACGTCTGCCCTCATGGGGCTTCAATTCCACTTGGGGTAAAGGAGGTGAGGAGAAACAGATAACAAACAAACAAACAAAGCAGAATGTATTGAAGGTCCCGTGGAGATAATTGCCACGAAGAAAAACCAGCGTGAGGCTGAGTAAGAGATGAAGCTCAAAGCCATCCCTCTTCCTCCCTCCCCTCCCCCTCCTCCTTCCTCTCTGTGGATTATGACGCAAAGCTTGTGTCCTCACTTCTCCTTTGCTGCCTTTGTTTCCTCTGGAGATAATGAGCCTACGCACATGTCTTTCCATACCTGGTAAAACATTGAGCTCAGCTACTCAGGGGAGCACTGTTGTCTCCCGTTAATTTCCAAAAAAATCACCTTCTCTATAAATAACTTGGGCAATTAAGTTGTCCAGAACACCTAAGGGTTTGCAGAGAACAAACATCATATTGTCCACATGTTAACTGGAAGGTTACCAAATGACTCCTGTTTTCCAATCTGATTGTTAAAACCTGATAAGTCAGCTTCTTTTTATTAACAGAATCGCTGGATTCCTCCTGCTACGTGATGTTCAAGTGAATTAACAGAGATTGGAGGCAAAAACTGGACATGAGGAGTAGCCAGGTTCACAGTGAGTTTCTATTCACAGACTAATTAGAATGAGCTGTGATGACTTTAGGAAACGTGGGCTCATCTAGCTGTGCACACAAGGCGTCCTGGCTCATGGAAGAACTAAGAAGAGCACGGCAGCCCTTCTCATCACACTGGGCTCCTGAGACCTTGTATTTTTCTGCCCTCAGGAGAATATTTTTGTTTTGAAGATTTCTAACCTGCTTTTTCTCTGGGTGGGGGGGGTAATCTTAATAGAAACAGGCTCTTTTCCCCCCTTAACACTTCAAAGTTTCCCCAAATGGTCCTTGTGGAAAATACAATGGCACCAAAGAAGAATAACATTATCACCTCCCTGCCATCTGTGGGCATAAAGAGATTGGTCCCCAAACCTCTGTTCTCTGTGTTGAAAAGCTTGCCTGGAACAAGGTCATGGTGTGGACATGCTTTGGACGGGTCAGCTCCTGAGCAGGCCCTCTATAAATTCTTGGAGATGTTAGGAAAAGTATTTAAAATGTGTTAAAAGGGCCAAAAAGTGGGTGGCACGACCTTCTATGACCACACTGGGTGATGTTTAACAAGACCACCCAAGGATTCTTCAATTATCTGGGGGAACGGGGCCGTAATTGACCTGCCATTTCCTATGATTTGAGGTTAGACACTGTGAAATTACACAGTACATTAGAAACCAAATCTAGAACAGATGCATATAATTTCTGCCCTGTAGGAAAATAATCCCAAATATTACACTTTTATTACCCTGTAGGGCATTAACCAGCCATTGTTGGTCCTGGGGCAGTAAACTCATCTCAGGATGGTGTTTGGGAGGCGGGAGGCTGGAGCCCTGACCCCCTCCTCCGTTCTGAATGAGCTCCTCCACCTTACTGACTCCCTCCCTGATGAGCTAAATACAATACTGGGCTTGTATTCCTTCTGCATTTGAGTGAGTCTCATCTTTAACTCTTTTAACACTGGGCCTTGACGGGAAGGACAAATTACCAAGGTGATGCTGTCCTGGGTGTTGACTATGTCGAGCTCCCCTGAGCCTGGCCCTTCTTTTTTTTAATTTTATTTTATTTTTTGTGGTACGCGGGCCTCTCACTGTTGTGGCCTCTCCCGTTGCAGAGCACAGGCTCCGGACGCGCAGGCTCAGCGGCCATGGCTCACGGGCCCAGCCGCTCCACGGCATGTGGGATCTTCCCGGACCGGGGCATGAACCCGTGTCCTCTGCATCGGCAGGCGGACTCTCAACCACTGTGCCACCAGGGAAGCCCGGCCCTTCTTTTAAGAACTTGCCCTCCCTCTGTTCCTGGCAGGGGCTCGCTGCAAAGAACCACCCCCCAAGGAACTTAGATGAGACGCACAGATGACCTCCCTGCTCACCTATGACAGGGCCACATACACCACCCAGATGCCCAGGTGTGGCCTCGTAAATGATTAGCTGAGTTGCCTGTCGCCTCTGGACCAACTAAGACAAACACCCGCTCACCTGGCTCACCTGAACTACCCAAACTTTAGTGAAGCTTCTCCTTATCCCCCACCAGGCCCCTGGACTTTGGCCCAATGCAGTCTGAGCTCATTGGAATGTGGACACCCTTCCACAACACCCCCCTTTAAACCCCCTCCCGAGAACTGTGCCGTTAGGATACCTCCCTGTCAGCCCCCCGCCCCTCCCCACCCATAGGTCCTTGCTGGCCTCGCTGACCCACCCTTTCAAAGAAGGTGCCCCCCACCCAGCCTGCCCTCAGGGCCCCTTGCAGACCTCATGGTCTGACCATCTCCCTGCTGCAACGGCCCCTCCCTTACTGAGCAGAAGGACCTCCTCGCCTACATGGGGATCTGTTTTGATTCAACCCCATTCTGACCCTGTGAAGAGGAAGGACCGAGCGTGAGGCTCCCTCACAGCCTATTTTTCCTACCCTACCTGCCTCTCTTCAGGACCCAGATCTAGGGCCACCCGCTGTCCACACTGCTAGCCATGTGTCTGACCCTGAAGGGGACAAGGCACTTCTAATATTCAGTGGTTTTCTCCAGAATCTTGTTACCCAACATGTGTGCACATCTTCAGGGCATCCAAGCAGCTTGAATTGGTGGACACAAGGGTCGGGGACACAAGGGAGCAGAGGCTGCCCTGGGCCGGGGGGACTTCCTCCCACCCCCACCACTGTTGGGGCCCCTCCTCACTGTGTGGGTGTCCTCACAGTAGCTCTCTGTTCAGGTAGAAACTGGGCCACACCTTTGTGTGGTACTGTCAAAATGTACAGACTCACTTACGTTCACTGCAGGTGAGCAGGGCTCTCTCACGCCCTCTCTTTCCATCAGCCTTTTTAGCCCCAGAAAAAGGGGAGAACAGATGCCACTTGGAAGAAGCAGAGTGCGTGACTCAGAGCTCTGGAGCATCATCGAGAGGGCGTGATGTCACCTCCATGTGAGGCACCGGGGGTGGAGGGAGCCAGGTCAGCGGCTGCCTCCGTCTCCAGGCCACCGACCAGCCTGAGGGTGACGCCTGGAGCAGGAAGGCAACTGCCTTGCTCCTTCAAAGCCCTGGGGGCAGCAGACCACCCCAGCCTCAGGGCAGCACCTGACCACGAAGACCCTGGGGCCAGCCTCAGGCCAGGGCCACAAGGCTGGTCCGATACACCCCATATATTCCGACATTTCTGGAGAGGAATGTAAGCGGTGCCTGAGGACCAACTCTGGAAGGCGGGCCATCGCAGAGCAGCCTGGTCAGTCTGCAGAGGCCCCCGGCAGCATCGCAGGGGCTTCCAGGGCGGGTGACGGCTACACACTTGGCCCACTCTCCTGCTGACTCAGAACAAAGCAGCATGTCTTCATGAACCCAGAGGCCTGGCACCCAAAGAATAGATTGTAGAGACTTACTTCAGCTGTCTCAGAATCCTCTGTGGAACAAAGAGAGAGACGAGGAGGGAAGGAGGGCGAGAGGGGCAGAGAAGATGGCGGGGATGGAGGGAGGAAGGAAAGGAAAGGGGGGAGGGGAGGGGAGGGGAGGGGGAGGGGAGGGGAGGGGGGAGGGGAGGGGAGGGGAGGGGGGAAGGGAAGGGGGAGGGGAGGGGTGGGAGGGGGAGGGGAGGGGAGGGGAGGGGAGGAAAAGACAAGGAGGGAAGAGGATAGCCCCCTTCCTCCCCTCCAGCCCCACCACTCCCTCTCAAGTTCAGGAAACATGATGGAAGGATGCAGGGATGCAGGCTTAGGGTGGCCCGTGCTCGTCCCCTTTCCCTGCGCCCTCCTGTCGGCCGCTCTACTCTTTGTGTTTTTGTCCCTGGTCCCGGCAGGAAGGTGAAATGACCCACTTGCCTGAAGTGCCTGTTGAGCTAACCCGTCATCAGGGCCACCGTGAGACAGATTTCCTGACAGCACACTCTTGTGTGCAAGCGGGTCCCTGCTCGGAACTTCTCAACAAGGCAAAAACCCTACAGAAGGTGGGAGCTTACATTCCAGCCATAGGCTGAGCTTCCCCGGAAAAAGGGCATGGTAGGGAGTGGGGCTCAGGACTTGCTGGAAGGGGTCATTTGTCCTGATCATGAGGCTTTTGAACGTGGCACATAACGGCTTGTTCTGAGCCTACACAGTCTCACCAAACCCTGCCTTTCCCTCCCCGGCCAGGCCCTGCAGGGAGCAGGCCACCCCAGGCTCTGTGCTGGGTGTGTGGGGTGCAAGCCAGACGCCCCGTGACCATGGCCCTGGGGAGGTGCAGCTAAAGTGATGTGCCGAGTCCCCTCCTGGCTGGAACGCTTTGTGAGTTAGTTTCCTATTGCAGTTCTGATGACAACAGAACACAATAGCAGGACCTCTGAGAGTTTGTGCAAGTTAAATGAGATCATGCACAGTAAGTCCTTTGACCAGTGCCAGGGTTGAAATCAATGATGAGCTGTTGCTGGATTAACTGCTGTTTTGGGGTTTTTTTTTTGTTTTTTTTGTTTTTGCGGTACGCGGGCCTCTCACTGTTGTGGCCTCTCCCATTGCGGAGCACAGTCTCCGGACGCACAGGCTCAGCGGCCATGGCTCACGGGCCCAGCTGCTCCGCGGCATGTGGGATCCTCCCGGACCTGGACATGAACCCGCGTCCCCTGCATCAGCAGGCGGACTCTCAACCACTGTGCCACCAGGAAAGCACTAACTGCTGTTTTTTTTAAATACACATTTCTCCAAAGAAAGAAGCGGGGGTGGGGGGGGGGTACTTCGGAGGCATATAACTAAAGCTGTGGACACCAAACCATCATGAGAGTCTGGTGAGGGGTGTTTGGGGCCATGGCACCTACCAAGGGGGCAGCAAGAGGAGTGGGGAGGTTGCCCTGGGGTGGGGGAAGGGCACCGCACCAGGCCCCGAAGGTGACTCGGCCTTGAGAGCGGAGCCCCGTCAGTGATGGTTCGCAGAGGGCAGACCCCAGACCTGCTCACTCCACACTGCCTGGAGAAACCCCAGCCTCTTCCCAGGAAATCCCCCTTCCATTTCAACTGACTCAAGCCGGTCTCCTCTGCCTGCAGAAGAGAAAGGGGCCTGAGGCGAGCTGCCAACTGCTCTTGTGTGTTTAGGTGCTTCCCTCTCTGTGCCCAATGGCTGACGTGCAGCAGAGACCCTGGTGGTGGTTCCAGCAGAAGCTTCTATACCCCGAACAAGCTTGGAGACCGTCTCCGGGCAACCAGTCTTCACTTGGGAAATCAGGAGGTGGCCCTGCCCTCCCACCAGCTCTAGGGGGCCTGGGTTCTGGGGCTGATGCCAAGTTCTTCCAGCAGGGGACAGAGACCCTATGGGGGATGGAGGACAGGGGCCGGGGCAGGGGGGCCAGAGATGGGGGATGATGGGGCAGGGATCTTGCAGCATGGACCTCCCTCTAATACCAGCCCCAGAAATTGTATTTAGCCGCTATAACTAACGAATTAACCACTGGAAAAAAAATTTGTAATTTTTCCAGATCTTCTTCCTCTCAGCAGAAATCTAGGATGTGTTTTTCTAGTTCCCTTTCCTTGAAACGTGTGTGTTTTGAAGGAAACGTAGCCCATATGTTGCTTATTCATGTTTCACACAAAATGCTCTAAGGGAATATTTGCTCAAGGTCCAAAACATCTTCCATTTGTTTGTGTTTTTAAAGAAATCTCCTGAACTTAAAAACAGGAAGTCCTTGCTGGCGGAGTACATGAACGTAAAGTCTACGGGTTTCGCTGGTTTGGGATTAGGGTCCACGAGGGGTCAGAAGAGCTCTCAAACCAGAGGAGCTGCGTTGGCCCCGGGGCCTGGTGGAGAAGCCCAGAGCTGACGAGCGGAGACCAGCTCCACAAACTAGCGGCCAGGCTTGCGGATGGCAGTTCCCAGGGGAGGGCGAGGAAGGACCAGGCCTTGTGAAAAGTCAGCTCTGACCCACAGCCCCAAAAGGCTTTGGCCCCAAATGCCCATCGTCCTCCCCCGGCCCGGAGAGGGGAGGGACAGGGCATCTTGGAACCAGCTCTGGCAAGTAGGGCAATGTTTCATTGCAGAAAGAGTTAGAAAACTCTGCCTTGGTGGAGGTGCCCCTCCCACCGCCAAAGGGGAGAGAAGCCCGGCAGCTGATGGAAGGAGGTGAGATGGAGGCCGGGGACTAGTGGACAGGGCGTGGGGCGGGGCCACCCTGCCGCTCTCCACCCTGTGGTCTCAGTCCTACCATCTCTAAGATGGGAATAAATGCACCCACCTAACAAACTCACACGCATCAGAAACACACATCTACGGTTCCCAGCATGTACCTGGTGACCCATCAGCAGACAGCACAGCAGAGTCTGGTGGGAGGATCTGCCCTGTCAGCGTGACAGTGCTGGTCACACCTGCCCTGACCAGTGTGCCAGGAAGGTTTGGGGCCAGTTTCCAGAGGACACCTGTGCAGGCGCTGGCTTAGGCAATAGAACCTGAAGCTCCTTCCCATCAGCACTAAGCCTAGATCAGGGGTCCCCAGTGTGGACCGTGTGACCCTAAGAGCGTGCGAGACAGTTCAGCGAGACCTGGAAAGGACACCAGGGCTTTCTTTACATTAATGTCACCAGAATGTAAGAAAGAGCACCTCCCAGCATTCAGTGTAAGGACTGATGCTTGTGGACAAGTACTACCGTCACAAACGTCCACTAGCCATTGGGAAGCCTGGGCAGCCTCAGTGGGGAGAGGCTGGTCTGCGACCTCTGCCCGATGTGGTGGTTTTCATGTGCCTGGTGTGTGGATACAGACACGGGAGGATCTTGGCAGTACTTTGGCATGAGATGGGGGTGACCTTGTAAAGCTTTACGCCCCTCGGCTGGCGTAGATCTGTGCACTCGGACAAGCAATTCTAGAGACCAGGTGGGCAATTCTCTTTTACAAAAAGGTGGACACTTCTTTAGCTGCACTGTCCTCTGTGGACAAAGGCAAGTCACTGAGAGCAGCCTGGCGAAGTTTCTGAAAAAATAAACCCACTGAAGCTGTCTTTTCAAGGAAAACGTGGCGTTTTCACAGAGGAGGAGAAAGGGACTGCTTTCCACAGAAACTCATCCCACAGAGAGATTGAAAAATGTAGAATGTTTTCCATCCTCATGCGATTTTGTTACCAGAAACGTATAAACGCGTTGCTTATAAAAACCTCCATATCTGTACACCGAGAAAACTTGCAAACATAATTTGGTGCCTGTGTCTTCAGCCAGAACAGCCAGGGCAGGGTTCTGTAGAACCAGGTCCCAAAGTGCCCTAAACCCAGAAGCTTGAATCACTGCTTCAGAAAATATGGTCAGGATTTATAAAACTAATAGTGCATGTTCAGTCATTCAATCATATTAATGTTTCCAATACCATTTAGTTAAAAAAAAGAGAGAGAGAGAGAGAGAGATTGGGTCCACAATAAAAAATAATACAAATTAATTTAAATGTTTTTTATTTTGCCTTTGTTCTATTATCTTTTTATTTTGATGGATATTGTATTATCCAGTTAATATACCACTTCAGTGTCATGTGTATAGAATATGTGTGTGTGCACATATACACATGTAATGTGTTAGTATTTTGGGGATGAGTTTTTAGATTTGGGGGGATCGCCCTGGTCCAGATGGTCCCACTGAGTAGAGACCCCACAGAGCCGGGTGATACCAGCCCCAGCCCAAAACCCGACGAAGCCCACCTCTGCCCACCAGCCTTCACCTCACCTGAGAGCTGGCCTCTCTGTTCCTTGTCTGCTCCTGCCCGGCCCCAAAACACTCGGAGCCTGTTTTTAGGCCAATGTAGAAATGGCACCCAAGTGAGGTCCTCGGATATGAGCCAAAGCCAACTAGTGCCCGTCCCCAGAAACGTGGCCTGGGGACGTGACTGCTCTGCACGTCTGCGGAGAAAGCACACCCTGCTGTCGCCTCCCCTTTGTCTCCCCCACACGCTCTCCTGGCTGGGATAGACATTCCGTGTGCGTGCACACAGGTGCACGTGCACACCCGTGAACATACGCACACACATGCAACACTTAACAAGTCTGTTGGCCTCTGATGAGCAGATACTCTTCATAATAGTTTTAATTGCCCAGGAAATTGGCAATGGGTTGACCAAGTCATAGAAGAAAAGCAAGAAAAAAAACTTGAAACCTGAAAGTTTAGACTCCAAATGGAAGGAAGAACGCTTTTAGACATCAGGGGCAGCGAGAAGAGGATAAATACTTCTTGGATGAATAAAATAAAATAAAACTGAAACGCAGGCGTACCCCCAGAGCCAGGCCCCAGCAGACATGTGGTTCAGGCCAGCGAATGATGATCCAGGGAACAGGTGACGGGGAGCAGACGCCTGGCTTCCCACCTCGCTGGGCACTGCTCTGCCAGCCCCACCAGCCCCAGCGGGCCCGGCTCATGAATACCCCCTCCCGCAGCCCCTCTCACTTCCCCATTTCCTGCTTCCTGGGACCCCCAGGTACACCCCCAGCCCCCATGTCCTGCCATGGCTCTGCTTATAGGGACCAGATTAGACACAGGGCATCTGTCCAGTGGGCACGGCCTCCCACCCAGTGGCACCTGCAGTGTGGTCTGAACGACATGTGCATTTCTCATTGTTCAGAAAATCAAAAAATCATGCTACCTGTGGCTTCACGGTCACTGGCTCTGCATCTCCTGGGAGCGTGTGCCCCAGCGCTGGGGGACCATGGTTGCCTCCATGCCACCAGCTCCAGAATGTGCTGGGTGGAAGACTGGTCTGGCCTTGGCAGGAAACGGTCCACCTTGTCTGACAGACGAGCTTCCTGAGCCAGTCCCACAGCCCCCGGGCACCTGCCATGTTTTCCATCCAGGCCTGTGGTCTTGGTACCAAGGTTCATTGCCAGCTTCTGGCACAGAGCCACTCTCCAATCCTGTGAACTACCTCTGACCAGTCCACCCCAGATGGAAGAGGCCAGGTGGGTGGGCTCTAAGATTCCTGAGCTCCGGGCATCAGCATGTTCGGAGCCTGGACCCCCTGGGTTTGTTCGATCCACAGCCCAGACACCCTTCACGGCCCTCCCTCTCCATTGGTCACCTTCTCCCTTGTGCTGAATCAAAAGGAGGGCTCGGTTGTCATCCCGTGGACTCCATCCTCGTCCCCCCCTCTGCTGTCCTTTCCCACATCGCTCTTGTGACTTGCGACAAGGCCATAAGTCGGCGTCTGTGTCTGCAGATTCTAAGTGCAGAATCTCCACCAGAGCTTCCCCGGAGCCCCCTCCTCCGCGCCCTCCCTCACACTCCATGCCAAGGCCTCTCCCTGGTCCCCCACCCCCCTTTGTGCCAGTGCCCAATCCACCCGTTCCTCTTAAAAGAGTGACCCGACAGGCTGCTGGCGGGGCCCACACCCTTGTTCTCATAGCACTTTGCTCCTGATGCAAGTAGAGAATTCCCCAGATAGCATGAAGGGATTCTGGGCCCAAGCCTAACATAGACTCCCAAGCCTTCCCTGAGGAAGCAAGGGCAGCCTGGGGGTCCTGGAGGCCTTTGAGAGGGTCGCTTTCCCAGCAGTTATCCACACATATGCCTAGCCAAAGGGGAAAGATGGAGGCGCAGCTGGGAGGAAGATGTGGCTGTAACCTTGAGACTGGCTTGTTTCTCAGAAGTAAATGAGAGAGAAGTTCGCCAGCCAGACGGCCAGGGAGGTCTGTGGGGCGGGCACCTGGAATTGGGCAGAGGGGTGGATGGGGGCGTGGCGAGGCCAGATCCCTCGGGAAACTTGGCCGAAGCCCTTACATGGAAAGCCCTGCACATGGTCAAGCCGGGCAGCTCTTGCAGGAGTTGCCCTGGTCAGGGCAACAGCAATTTCCACGAGGGCACAGAGAATGTCTCATTTCCCACCCCAGGACATGGTGTGTAAGTGCTTGTTAATTAATCAATTCACAAGTAAATGAATGACTTCAAGATGGTCATTTAGGTAATTAAAAAAAAAAGTGTCTTGTAAAACGCTTTCATAAGAATGTCTGGGAAACATTACTTTTTGGTGCCTCTCGGTGCACCCCCTTCCCACCCAGGTCAGTACCATCCCTTTCCTCTCTTTCTCATTGTAAAGCATCCACAAGAGTACGGGAATGTACATGTATCCATTAGCTTTTGCCGCATAACAAACTGCCCCAAAGTTTGGGGGCTGTATAAGCTCTCTATTGCTGCTGTAACAAATGACCAGAGATTTAATGGTTAAAATACCACAAAATTTATTCTCTTTCAATTCTGGAAGTCAGAAGTCCAAGATGAGTTGTTATGGGGCTAACATCCAGGCATCACCTGGGGCTGGTTCCCTCTGGAGGCTCCCGGGACAATGCATTCCTCACCTCTTCCTGATTCTAGAAGTGCCTGACATTCCTTGCTGTGGCTGCATCCCTCCAATCTCCATGTCTGTTGTCACTGTTATCACATGTCCTCCTCTCTGTCTGACCTTCCTCTATCCCTCTTAAAAGGGCCCTTCTGATTATATCATGTTCACGTGGATGATCCAGCATAATCTCCCATCTCAAGATCCTTCTCCTTTTGTGGAAGGTAACGTATCCACAGGTTCCAGGGATTAGGACATGGACATCTTTTTTTGGCCCGGGGTGGGGTTGGGGGGGGGGAGGTACATGATTCAGAGCCCACAGTGGCTCAGAACAACAGGGTGTGCTCTTCTCACCATCTGGCCAAGCTCACCTGGGCAGTTATCTGATCCCAGCTGGGCCCCCTCCTGTCTGGGTGAGCCGCTGGCTCAGCTAGGGGCTGGCTGGCCCGGAGGGCCTGAGCCTGGACAGCTCATCTCTGCCATAATAGCCTCTCACCCTCCAGAAGGTCAGGATGGACCTGTTTACATGGCTGGTCAGCATTCAGACAGGGAGGGCGGGAGCATGTGAGGCCTCAGGGGGCCTCATCTCAGAACCGGTCCAGCATCACTTCTGCCTGTTCTATCGGCCAAAGCAAGTCAGTTCAGCTTCAAGAGGAAACAAGTGAACTGCAAAGTCAAATTGCAGAGGTCTGGATACAGGACGGATGCAGGGCTTCAGCCCTTTCTGCAGCAGTAAGTGTCTAACCGCTGCGGAATCTGTAATTCCCTGCGTGCTCATCAAGCACCTACCGCGGGCTCTGCTCACACACAGGCAGGCGGCACCACCCTGGTCCCAAACTATCAAACACTCCGTGAGCACTCTCCGCTCCTAACTATCACGTGCTCCGAGTGCATTGCACACCCACACCCCTGCCCACCCAGGCGCGCCCACCTGCCTGCCCTCCCCAGCTCTTCCTCCCAACCAAACCCAGCCTCCATCGAGGCCAGAGCTATGCCAACATCATGAAGTCCTGTCACGTCCCCGGGGACATCAGCCACCACCACGGCACCTCATAGTCACAGGTCAGCCTTCCCTCCAAGTCCAAAGAGCCCAGCAGGTGTCAGGCAGCTCGGGGCCCACTCCGCACAACTGCAGGTGGACGTGCTGCCTGCAACAGCGCCACCGTGTGGCGGGAGGGGAAGGGCAGCGCGGTCCAGGCAGGTGCGGGCCTTGGCCCCGGGGGGAGGAAGGAACTCTGTCCCTCCCCCACTTGTCTCTAAAGCCTTCCTGCCTTTAACGCATTAAGGCAAATAGGACAAGAAGCAGGTCGTGATTGAAAGATAAGTGGCAGGACCCTACTTGCTCCCCATGTGCTGCAGCAGGTCCTCTGGTTATAGACCTTGTCCACAGCACACTTCTTTTTTGTAATTTTTACTTTGAAATAATTTCAAACTTAAAAAATAAGTTTCAAGAATAGTACAAGGAACTCCTCTTCACCTTTTACCCAGATTCACCGGTTAATTATATATTGCCCCATTTCCTTAATCATTCTCTCTCTCTGATACATATAGGTATATATATATATGGATTTATATTTTTTCTTAGTTGTTTGAGAGTTATTAGGAGAAACTGTCCTCTAATTTGCTGCTAATGTCAGTGTGTAGTTCCTAAAAACAAGGACAATTTCTTACATACCTATAAAGTTACTATCAAAAGCAGAAAATTTTACATTGATGCAATTCTATTACCTAAAGCATAATCCATATTTAATCTCCATCAATTGTCCCTATAATACCCTTTAGGGCAATATTTTTTCCAGTCGAGTTTTTAAAATCCATAATGACTAAATATGCAAATTCAGTTAAGAGAATGTTAAACGCAGTTGACTAACAAGTCAAATTCATCCACACCTTTCACCTAGCAGCTCAGGTAGCAGAGACCTTGCCATGTGATATGGATATGGTCAGGGTTAACTGCAGGTGATTGACCTGCAGGTAAGTCACACAGAGAAAGACTGTGAACCATTTTTTCGGTGTTAAACCTTTCTGCAAGCCTGAAATACCCCCCACCCCCCGCCCCCGAGGGTCTCCCAGGTGGAGGAGGATTCCAGGTAAACTTATGAGAGACACTGTTCCAGATAAACTATACCAGGTAGTGGGGACTATGGGGTCTGAACAAATAGAACTGAGGATGCACGACAATGGAGAGAAAGCAGAGACGGGGGTGACGGTTGCCGGGCTGTGTTTCCAGGACACCTCGGGGGCTGGAGAGCTGGCTTCCCACTCAGTCCAAATCTTACCATTTGCCTTATGATATGAAGTCATTGTTCAGAACAAAAAAGGGGATGAGTGAGTAGGGTCATGTTTGGCCAGGATGGTGCTGATACCTGGTCATGACATTCCATCAATTATTCCACTGATCATGGAAGAATTCAGAAGGCATCTTAGGTGAGTTCTTCCAGAAGCTGATTCTAGATTAAGGATCCAAGTGCGAGTTCATTTGGAAGGTGAGCCCAGGGACTCAGGTAGGGACTGAGAAATTGATTCAAAGAAGGGAAGGCAGCAAATAAAAGTGGCCCATCAAGCAAGATACCATGTGGGCAACTGCAGTGCAGCCTTTGTGGGGATACAGTGTAGAGCACGCCCTGCAACGGCCCTGAGACGAGAGAACTGGGGTATTAACACACCCACCCCTCCCTCCAGCCCTGGGTCGAGAGCCCTCCTGGACTTTTAATTCCCTGGCACTTCCAGTCTGCCATGGGCAACAAAGCTGCATCAGGTGACCAGAGAAAGTGCTCAGACAAAGAAATGTCCAGACAGGCAGCTGGAGACAGTGTGCCCTGACAAGTTAATGGTGAGGAGATTTGGGCACAGCAGCAACAGACTCTGTCACAGTGACATTACCACATGTGACCCGATGCACCATTAAGTCACGAAGTGCAATTAAATCCCAGCACAGACACTAAGCTTCTAATGATGTGTCAAGTCGAAAAGTACATGAAAAGTGAGGGAAATGAAAAGACAGCACCACCAACAGTTATCAGAGAGAGTTCCCTGCAGGAGGTGGGTTCAAAACTGGTATTTGGAGGGTGTTGGAACTGCCCACCCTGCTCATCAGCGGGTCTCCCGTGTTCTCTGTTAGCCTGGTCAGTCCAGGGTCCCTGAGCCAGTTAGAGAGCACCGTGGGCTGGAATGCCAGGGGAGCCAGCCTTTGCCAACGGGGCCAGTGTGGACACGGAGCAGGATGTGGTGCTTCTGAGCTTGTGGGGCCGTGCTGCCCCCCCCACCCCCAGCGTCCTCTACACGTGCCCATAAGGCTGACCTCAGAAGGTTTCTTCAGGACGTTGAGCAAAAGATGGCCACCTTGTAAAGCTGCTAAAGCCCTGCCAGCCGGATCCCTGGGGAGCAGCCCACAGACAACGTCCAAGGGGTGGCTGCCCGTCTGTGGCCCACCGAGAGAATCCCTGCCCTCCCCGAGAAAGAAGGAACGTGGACGAGACCTAAGATTCCCCTCCACACACTGGGAAGGAAACGACAAGCTCTCCACCATCTTCGCTGTTACTAGTCTTACTATTATTATAATGACCACGACTATGTATGCGGCACGTGCTCCATGCTGCCTGTCGGTTCCTTTTCTTCTCAAAATGTCATCTCATTTATTCCTTAAGACAAATTCTTTGGGTGGGTCCTATTGATACCCAACTCATCCAATGCAGAAACTACAGCTTCGTGAACATGGGTTCCCCACTTACAGACACACAGCTGTGACGATTCCAGAATTCCAACACATCACCAATCACCCATCGCTGTCTGCCTATGAAATCATCCTCTCATTATGCCATCCTGCCTCCCCCATACCTTATGTGCTCCCCACCAGGATTGGTCATGCCCCCCACCTGTAACATATATATGTTCCCCACCAGGAACATATATGTTCCCCCCCCCAGGAACATACATGCTCCCCACCTGAAACACTGCCTGCAACCAAGAAGAAAATTCACCTCCTTCATTTTTCCAAATAAATGTGGGTCAGTTAAGTGATCCTCAGGACAAATTCTGCCAGGAGCCAATAACTAGTCCTGCTAGTGTTTCCTTCAGGTCTCTGCTCCCCTCTGGGGAAGCCATTGTCCAGGGTGACTCAGAGGACATTAGCACAACTTGTGAAGAACCACGTTCTTGCCTCGTTTTCTTCTAACAACAAACCTTACTTATCCCCTAAACCAGGGGTGCTTATTGTGTAGAAATAGTCCATGTGGGTGAAACCAGGAGCTATTGTGCTGCTACATCAAGCCTTAATGCACCTGCTTCTGTGGTCAGCCTTGGCCAGGGGGCCAGCAACCTGGCCAGCACAGCCCACGCTCAGAGCTGCTGGAAGGATGCCATCTTATATTTAAGCCCATTGTGACTGACCTACCTTCCCGTCCTTATCCTCCCTCTCGCTGTTTTCCTATTTTAATGTCTCACCTAGGATCTCCAAGCCTCTATACCGATGACAATGTGATCATTCCTGTATTTTTGAAAACACTGTTTGCAGCAAGTAAAAACTAAAATGACCTAAATATCCACCAGTTTCAAAATAGATAAACTGCGATATATTCATACAGTGGTCCACTAGACAGTGGTTAAAGTCAATGTGTTAGCTGTGTATTTTCAACGAGGTTAAATCTTTAAAATCAAATGGTGCTGAGGAGAGAATGTGGAGTTATTGTTTGATGGGGACTGAGTTTTGGGGAAGATGAAAAAGGTCTGGGGATGGGTGGTGGAGATGGTCGCACAGCAACGTGAATGTGCTTGATGCCAGAGAACTGCACTCTTAAAGATGGCTAAAATGGCTAAATGGTACATTCTGTATATTTTACCACAATGAAAAAAACACAAATCGTCATTTGTAAATAGTTTGAGGTACTTTTCTGTATGTTTGAAATACTTCATAAAAATAAGTACAGGGCTTCCCTGGTGGCGCAGTGGTTGAGAGTCCGCCTGCCGATGCAGGGGACACGGGTTCGTGCCCCGGTCCGGGAAGATCCCACATGCCCCAGAGCGGCTGGGAGGCCCGTGAGCCATGGCCGCTGAGCCTGTGTGTCCAGAGCTTGTGCTCCGCAACGGGAGAGGCCACAACAGTGAGAGGCCCGCGTACCGCAAAAAAAACAAACAAACAAACAAAAAAAAAAAATAAGTACATAAATAAACAAATAGAAGTGAACATAAAAATAGCACTGCTGACCCCACTTCACTCTGAAAAGATCCTTTAGGTAAACAAGCATCTTCTAAAGCAAATGGGGATGTTTCAGCGTTCATGCTCATGTGCATTAGCGCCCCACCCCTGGCTCTTTCCACCAACCTGGTGGGAAGTGGATCACATGAGTTGGGTCCGTGGGTCACGGCTCAGAGGCAGAAGGTCGGGTTGACCTGGTGTCCGAAGGGAGCATGAGCCGGAGGACACCAGACACCCGTCCACGGCCCAGGCTCACGCAATTCAGGACCACTCGGTCACCCATTCATCTCACTGACCACCGTAGGACCGCATGATTTTTCTTGACTCTGAGGTTTTTGTGAAAGTAATGAGAAAAATGCCTAAAATTGGACCCATGATGAACTCAAGATGCACATGGCCAACCCGCTTGTTGGCAAGACCTCCCTGAGTTAAGCTTTTCCCAAATGGTCCCGGGAGCTGTGGGTGAACATTCCCAGAGGCTGGGACCGCAGGGAGGCATTGTCACTGCTGTTGGGCCACCAGACCTGGGATCTCTGACCACGGGCTGCCCACATCACTCCAGGCACCTTGTCCCCCGCATCCCCAAGCTTCTCTTGAGCGCCGTCCACCCTTGGCTTCCAGACCAGCTATCACGGCAGTGGAAGGGAAAGGCCAAGTTAGGTCAGGAGGTCCCTGCTGGTGAAGCAGGCACAGAGGGTGGCCGCGCCCTTGCTGACCCTCGGGCTGACCTGGCTTCCTTGCAGGGCAGTCCTGTCGGCCATGGTCACCTTCTGCAAGGAGCAGACATAAGTGGTCAGCCTTCGAGAGCCGTTCAGTCTCTGTCACACTGGTCAGCAGCAGCCGAGGCGTGAACACAGACACAGGCAAACACAAGCAGGTGGGCATCTCGGTGTGCCAAGTAAATGGGGTTTGTAGGCACTGGACTTTGAATTTTCCCATGTCATGCAATACTAACATCCTCTTGGTTTTTTTCCCAACCACCTAAAAATGTAAAAACTGGGAATTCCCTGGCAGTCCAGTAGTTAGGACTCCGCGCTTCCACTGCCGGGGGTCAAGTACAATCTCTGGCCAGGGAACTAAGATCCCACAAGCTGTATGACGTGGCCAAAAAAAAAAAAAAAAAAAAAACTAAAAATGTAAAAACTGTAATCAAGCAGGACCCTGTGGGACCTTCCCCGGGACAACTCCCGCCCCCATGTCTTCTGCCTGCCTCTCATTTGTAGAAAAGCTGAAGTCTCCCAGGCCTCTCCTGAGTCACAAAGAGCAGGCTCAAGCAGTTAATAATCAGGACGATAGAATCACAGGACTCCTAGTTCCTCCCTGAAGGACACAGATAACAGTATCTGAGACACATTCCTAAACTGTTTTGCAGATACTATAACCGCCACCAGAGGAAAAAGCTAACTTCATGATGACCAGACTGCATCCATGACACCAGCTGCCCCATCCCGTGCAGCCCTGAGTATGTGACCTGCATAATTCTGAGAAGTGGTCTCAAGGAAACGGGAAAAAACCGACCCTGGAACTGAAGATTAACTGTGCTGAAAACAATCAAGATGACACTGACCAGACCACCACACGACCAAGATGACAATCAATATGATTTCAGAGCTTGGCGTGCTGTTTTGCACGTAGCCCCCGCCATACACCCCTGAAATGTCCCGCTTTTCCCCTATAAAACCCCTTTCCCTCTAACTGACGAAGGGGAGACGGTGTGGGGGATGCTAGTCCGCCATCTCCCCAGGTTTCCGGCTTCCTGGATAAAACATTCTTCTTTTTCTACCAGCCCTTGTCTCTAGAGCATTGACTTTTGAGCGACAAGCAGCCTGAGTTCGGTTTCGGGTCTGGCCAGTAACAAAACCCCTGGCTGTGCACAACCAGGTGGAACCACATTTGTGCCAAGGGTCATAGGCTGCTGACCCCTGTTCTAAATGCCCAGAAAGGTTCTTGGAGCTGACATCGCGAGATGCCTCCACGAGGGCTGTGAGTATGAGAGGACCAGCCCTGTAGGAGGAAGAGAAGGAAGAGAGGGAGAAGGTGCGAACTCTCCCCATAGACACCGCCCACCCCTCTGTGGTCAGGCTGGTCATTTGCTGTCCACTCGGTTACAGCGGCTGAAGCTGAAGCATCAGCTCCAACAGCGAGGCCTCTCCTGGCTCCTGTGTGGGGTGCCTCACTGGTCCCCACAAAGGCTGAAGCCGCTGCTGTTATCCCATCATTTGGAGGAGAAAACTGGGACATGGACGCCAGAAGGAAGCTTCCCAGGACCACACAGACAGCGGGGTGGGCTCAGTGTCGGGCCTGGGCATCTGGTCTCAGCCTTGGTGCCCGTTGGTCCCACATCCGGGGTTCTTGTTCAGAATGTGTCAGTGCCCCTCCTCCACCTAGGGTCCTGAGGTCTGTCCTGTTTCTGCTCTTCTAAGTTCTGTACTCCTCCACCCCCTTCTCCACATCCACAGACCCAGTGAAGCCCTTGGAATCCATGCCCAGGCTGTACGGGACAGGAAACCACTGCTGTGGCCTGCTGTCCGAGTGACCACGTGCACCTACATCCCTGTCCCCTGGTCCCCTTCAGGCTGGGTTGAGCTCCATCTGGGAGATGAGTAGGATGGATGGATGGGGGAATTAGGGGCCTGGCTGGGGCAGCCATGGGATAGAGGGCAGGGCCGTGGTGCGGGCCCTGGAATGCCCCATTCACCACCTCGGCAGCTGCAGCCCCTGTTCTCACCTGCGATCACCCCTGCCTTCCAGCCGAGCCCGTTTCTATTCCCATCAATGGAGTCTGAGAATTCCCAGTTCCCCACCTGTTCCCCAAGACTTGGATTCTTGGACTTTTCACTTTTGTCGCTTTGCCAGGAGTGAACTTGTATCTCATTGCTTTAATTTGCATTGTGCCTCTACCCCCAACCCAGTGGCCCCATCAGCTGTTCTCCCTGCCCCAGGGCCTTTGCACCTGTCATTCCCCCAAGCCTGAGTGCTCGCCCCAGGTGTCCACACGGCACCTCCCTCTCATCCCCGCCCTCCCGTCACACATCACTTGTGCCCTTGTCCTTATGATAACTGACATGGGAACACAGGGTTTCCCTCCCTGTGGCACCAAGGAAGCCCTCCGGGGCACAGCTTGGCCTCATTTCCCCCTGTAGCGCTGCGACGCTTCTGTGAAAACAAAGCACAGTGCTCTCAGCCGCAGAGCTACAAGTGGAAGACAAGCCTCATGACCAAGAGACCATGAAGTTAAATTTATGTACAACCAGGGCAGTCTGTACCAACAGTGACAATAAACACAGGACATGGGCTCTCACTTGAGGATCAAAGAGAATGGCCAGAATGCATCTTTCTCTTAGAATGCACCTCCATGGAAGTTGGAATTCTGATGTTTTTGAGTCTTTATTTTGTTGAACTTGGCATTGACCATTTAGACTATGTGTCATTGTTTACAGCTTTCAAAAAATAAGATTTTTATGCTCCATGGAATTGTTCGGGGTGAAGCAATAGCCAAGTTACCCGGAGGCATAAACCGCCCACGTCTGGGGGGCCAGGGAGGGAGGGGGGCTGAGCCGTCTCTTCACAAAGATAGTCACCCACTTCCCCATCGCTGCCACCTCCCCCCTCAGTCAGCCCCAAGGCCTCAATTCTCAGCCTAAATATGTCCCGGACCCGCTCACATTCCCTGTCCCTCAGTCCCAGCCCAAGCCACTGTCTTGCCAGACTTCTGCAGAATCTCCCCCCGGGCTCCCAGGCAGCACGCCCCCCCGAGACCGGACCCCACACCTGCCCGTGGTGTCCAGCTCAGGGACGGGCACCGAGATGGCCCCATGGGAGGGAGGGTGGCCACTGATTTCTCTGAATGCCTGTGGTCACTGCTGGTGTGAGTTGGTGGGGCATCCCCCTTGCCTGCTGGCCCCTCAGTGGTCAGCCTTAGGTCCTGGGGAGACGCCCACAGTCCCCATTCTCCATCCTGCCCTCCATGTGTGCCCACTGCCCCCTGTCCAGCCCCCGCCCAGGTCACAGGTGGCAGAACCAGACGGCAGCAGACCACCAGTTGGCCACGCCGCCTTGTCTTTATGGAGACCCAGCGTCCTCCCCACATCCTAACGGGCTTTGAGTTAATCAAATGAAAGACAGTGGAATTTGTCCAACAGTATATATAAGGAGAACTGCTAAAATAAGTGATATCAACAGTAGCACGTCTGAGAGATGGGCTGCGACCCCTACTTCACAGTCCAGAGACAGAGGCCCTTGCCAGTGACCCCGGCACCACGCTGTTATGCCATTGGTTTTGGGGGTCACTGCTCACGAAGAATTGGAGGAAAGGAATCTTTTCGAAAAGATGAATATGAGAATGAGGAATGTTCCCACACTCCGAGGAGAGTGGACGGTGGCGGAGGACCCGCGGCAGGGGCTCCAGCGTAACAGAATCACCAGCTCTCCGGAGCCCTCGGGGGAGGGGGCGGGGCTTGGTACGTGGCCCAGCGCCGGGGCGGGAGCAGCGGGGGCACTCTCGTGGCTGCCTCGTGGCTGCCTCGTGGCTTGAGGGGCCAGACGACTTTCCCCGAGGCGTTTAGGCAGGGCGGGTCCTTTGAACCCTCACTCGCGCTGGAGCTCCGCCAGGACCCTTCAACCCTGCTCCCCTGCCTGCTGCCCCGCGCTCACCCTGAGTCAGTTTGGCTGTTGTTTGCAAAATCAGTCCCAGGGTCAGGACCTTCGGCTCGGTCTGGAATTTGGGCTCCAGCTTTTGGAAGAGGACTATGGAGGTGGCTTTTGGTCCACCCGCAGGACGTTCTGCCTCCATGTTTTGAGAAGGATCTGCTGACTCTGTGATGGCCCTCTCCCGCTGACAGTGGCCGCTGCACCAGCGACACTTGGCGCAATCCGTCACGTTCACCGCGTGACCCATGTACACCCTTTTCCCCAATTTGCTCCAATGCTTATGAGAAACATTTTCTCTCTACGGTTTGCGTTGCAAAGGGTTTTGTTTCCTCAGTCACTGGAACCACTGGATTCTCAGTGATGGTCAGCACTTCTCGTGATGCAGAAGGATGCACAGTGACACGAGCCTCGTGTCCCGACCAGACACCTAGAGCGAGGTTCTGGTTTTCAGTAAATCTCCTTGAGCCTGGAAATAAAAGCAGAAATCTTGTCCTACCACCAATATTTCTAACACAGCCCGCCTGCATGGAGACCCTACAGGACTTGGGGGTCTCAAGTCATAATACTTATAATTTAGTGAAAACCCCAAAGCAACGTGTCCTTTTATCAGGGCTTTCGTGGTGGATCTGATCCCTGGGAAATCTGGAGTCCGGAGACCTGTGTTTCCTCCAGTCCCGGCCGGTTAAGCAAGACCAGATTCCTGGGCCAGTTCCTCCTCAGAGGCCATGACTGTGACCCCGGCCTGGCAGGCTATGGATGCCCAGGGAAGGTTCAGATTTCGAGAAAGTGGATGCCGCTTGGAACCACAGCCGAGTCCAGGGCCCTCACTCTGGACTCAGGTCCCAAGTCCCCTTGGAGTGGCTAAAGCTCCTCATACAGCTTTGTCCAGACTCCCAGCAAGGGACCTACTGGTCTTGGAATCTGTTCCTTCTTGGAAACTGTTCCTTCTCACTGCAGCCTGTGGGTCTCTAAGGGCCTTTTACACACGACCATCCAGCTCTGCTTTGTCCCATCCCCGTCCGAGAGGCTTCCGCACACAGAACCTCCAGGCCCCCTGCAATGACCCCAGGAGGCGGGGGAATGAGTGAGGGGGCGATGACCTCCTGGCTCAAACTGTCCACAGGGGGCAGCAGGGGTGGTCGTGGTACCCTCTGCACTGCCACGTCCGCCTGGGTCCTGTCAATCTCAGGACGGTCCACCCTGGAGTAATGCGTCTGTCTTGCTCTATTTAAGACCTGCTCAAACCACATGGAGAGTCCAAGCAAATGGCAGAATCTGCAGGGGGTCTGGGTAACGCACAGGCACGTGGTCCCCACCCAGCCCCCAGGCTCATGGCGAGGGGGTGAGAGGGGTGCCCTGACCTCAGGGGAGACAGGGCACCTCTGGTCAGGGATGTGGGGTCTGGACATCCCACAGGTCCCCATAGCCCGTGACAGTCCCCGTCTTGCCTGGTCCCGGCCCCTCCCAATGGACCAGCTTGAGGTCTGCCTAGAACGCGGCCACTCCCAAGGCTCATGGTGCTCGGAAATCAGCACAGGGTGCTATTGGTTCCCAGGCAGCAGCCTCCTTTAAAAATATATTACAGAGAAAATCTATGCTTTTGTAGAAAAATCAGGAAACCAAAAAGTGTCTCAAATTATCTATGATCCCACTGTGCACCACTAATGTTTTGATGTTTTCTTTCCCATATGTATTATACATATGTCCACGCATAATTTTTGTTCGAAAACAAGTTTATTCTGTAATCTATTTTTCTCGCCTAGCAATTTATTGTTTTAAATCAGTACCTGAATACATTACAGAAGAGTCAAGCAATGTGAAAATACAGAGTCCCTCCCCATGAGTCCCCTCCCCGCGGACCAGCCCCCCGGTTCAGCCCCTGCGACCTGAGCCCCTGTCTGGTGACAACACCACCCTGAACATCTTCCTCCACCTCCAACGTGCACTTGTTTCTCTACAGTGACACGGAGCAGCGGAATCGCTGAGTCAAAATCCGTGCTTATTCTTTATTTTAATAAATACATCAAATTGTTCTCAAAATAGATGTACGGATTTGCACTCCCCAAATCAGAACAGCTGTTTTCCCACCTCTGCTAACATTTGAAATCATCACACACATCTTAATGTTTGCCAGTCTGATAGGTGAAAAGTATTATCTCATGGTTGTTTTAGTTTGGATTTCCCTGAATAGTGGTGATGTTTACATTGGCTGGTGAGCTTCCTCTGAATAACCTGGTCATATCCTGGCCTCCACGTTGTTAGCCTTTTAAAATGATTTTCAAATTTCTTTCTATGGTCTGGTATTAAGTCTTTATATGATATATATGATACATATATAATATGTATGATGTTTTTCTCCCAGGTTTTTCCTGTGCCTTAAAACTTTGCTTGTGATACCTTTTATCATAGAGAAGATTTTGAAAATTATTTTTATGTAATCCAAACTTTCAATTTTGTATAATAATTTTGTAGTTTTTGCCTTATTACTTACCAACTACAGATTGGTTTTTATATTTACTTCTATCTCAAAAATACATTCTACAAATACTAATGATATTAAAAAGGAATCTAATTTTGTTCCAAAGTTATATCCAAGTAGCATAATTGAATCCAAGTATCATTATTGAATATACCAAAATTCCCCTCTTAATTGGAAAGCTGCTTCCTCATACGGGGTTATCACTGGTACCACTTCGTACCTGTGCTGAAATCACATTCTGTTTGCTGTATTTTCTCGAGTGTCATTTCCATTTGTTGAGTCCAATGCCTGTCTTCTGTGGCTCAGACTTGTCATCTGTGTATTTGAGAATCCTTCCCAGCTGCTCTGAGGAGATATGAAGCTTCTGAGGGTCACAGTGGGCCAGACAAGGGAGCACTAAACTCAGATGGTTCCTTCTGACTTCTTGGGCCTAGAGGGCTTATTTTTGTCACCTGGGACATCCTTCGAGCCCGCTAAAAACTTTCAAAAGGGCCCAGGGTGCCGTATCTGGCTTGTCCTGGTCACTCCTCGGTCACTTGGTCAGTGAATGGCCCCGCCTTGGGGGTATCGTAAGTGTCCACACAGGGCACCTGACTCGTCTTCACGGTGTGTGCAGGGTGTTAGGACGTTGCAGAGCCATCAACTTCTCATCACCAATGTTGTATTTGAATTTCTGACAACTTCTATATTTGCTAGTAGAGCGTGCCCAGGGGAATAGCTACTAATCAAAGGGAAGGGACATGTTATTCACTGGGGAAGAGCTATGCGATCGAGGTGCAACTTTGTGAGGATGTGTAGAGAATGGATCCAGTAATGAGATGTGTTTCGAGGACTCAGGGTGAGAGAAACATAATCTGAGATAATAAAAATCCTCACTGAGGCATTGCTCTTTACGATTCCATCCTGAATTGGTAGTCAGGTGGGATACTTTTTAGCTGATCTATTTGTTTCTTGATAAATTCCATTCTCTGCAAAAACAGACACTGTGTCGGCAAAGGAGCCTTGCTTTCTACCGTGAATAGATGTCTAACATTTTGTTAAATAAATTCTATTCTGAGTGTCCCAAGAAAGGTTGCTCTTTGAAGGTCTCATCCCATAAAACATGTATATGGTGTTTGGATGAGGTGGTTGACCTACTGTAACTGGGAATAAAAGGTAACAGGTCTGTGAACAGAATCAGTACCACGTGAGTCTCAACAGACTAAAAAGATGGGCCAAACCAACTGGACAGTATTTAACAGGAACTTAGCAGTGGATGGGGGAGGGCTTGAAGCAGCAGGAAGCGTACCTTGGAGAAGAGAAAATGCAAGGAGTGGGTGGGTTGGGGGCAGCCCTTTCTCTGCATGGTCTCTGGGAGCTCTAGCATCTGTTCCCAGGGGTGACAAGGCCTCATGAAAGGAGGGTCTGAAAATAACCTTATGCCAAGAAGGTAATGTCAATTTCAAGTGGACGAGGAGAGAAAGCTGAAAGGAAGGCTGGGATCTGAGAGCAGGTGGCAGGACAAAGGTGCAGGAGCACTGGGGCTCCGATCTGCACACTGCCCAGACCCTGCACGGAAACCGGTGGGCTGGCAGGGAGCGTGGACTGGATGGAAGAGAGAGACATCGGGGAATGAGGGAGGGAGAGAGAGAGGGAGGGAGAAAGGGAGGGAAGGAAATACCTCCTTTGAGGGGAATCAGTATATTATGAGACATAAGACTAAACCAACTTTGCCCTAAAGAAAAAGAACCTTTGAAGAAGTGCTCCAACACCCACTGGTTCGAAACCCGTTCCTTACTTTCTCATTCATCCTTCACAAACCCCTAAAAGCACAGTCTCATCACCCCAGTTTTTCAACGTGACCCCAGAAACACTTCACAGGCTGCCCAGGTCACACACCCAGCTCCCCCTCCCAGCCCCACCCCCGGAGCTGATTCCAGTGGGGAGACACAGGGAACCTCAACTCAGCAGCCATCTGTGAATGCTAAGCCCTGGGGGTAAAATAAGCAAACAGGAAAGGGGAGGGGAGCGGGGTGGTGCAATTTAAAGTAGGAGGACAGGATAATACATGCAGATATTTCCCTGGGGGGTGGGGGGCGGTGATGACCCCCTTCTCCCTGTTGAGACTGAGCTGGACTCAGTATGGAAAGGGAAGCCTGGTCACTTGACAGCAGGAACCTGGCAGATGCCACCTTCACCAACACAGTCAGGGGGTGTCACGTGACCCCAAGTTCTCTGATGAGAAGGCACTAAACCTCTGTGGAGCTCTCCCCAGCAAGTAGTCAGGAGGAAACATCAGAGAAGCCAGATTGGGGCATTCTACGGAGTTCAGAATGGACTTGGGGTCTAGAGCTGGCACGGGGTGCCCTCAGATATTAAATCATGCTGGTGACCTGGCTCCCACCCGGCCTGGGATGGGCTGAGTGGGATCCAGCGACCTGGAGTCCCTCAGAGAACAGGCTCACAGACCTCCCCCTGCCACCTGTCTGAAGACGGTGGCACCCTCGGGAGAAGCGGCTGCGAGGCTGGTCCCAGCTCTGCCCCTCTGAGGCCGCACGCGGGCCCCCCGGCATGATGCTCAGAGCCTCTGACACCGGGTCCAGGAAGCTCCCTCCCTTCCGAGGAAGGGCCGGAAGGCGTCACCCTCCCAGCCTCGCAGGAAAGGCAGCCAGGCAGCAACCAGAGCCAAAGGCAGGTGTCGCTGGGAGGAAAGAGTCCATCCGATGTGACCCCACAGGCCTGCGGTCTGACAGGTCATCTCCAGAGAGTGCTGAGTGTGCGGGTTCGTGTCCCAGGGCTGCCGTGAGAAATTACCATGAATGTATTGATAGATAGGGCCTAAAACAACAGAAATCATTCTCTCAGAGTCCTGAGGCCACAAGTCCAAGCCAAGGCCACGCTCCCTCCCACGCCCCCTCCGAGGCTCCGGGGAGGGTCCTTCCTGTCTCTTCCAGCTTCTGCCCCGGTGGTCTTGGGCTGGTGGCATCATCTCTCCAACCTCTGCTCCGTCATCCCACGGCCTCCTTCTCTCTGCACGTCTGTGTCTGTGTCTCTTCTTATGAGGACACCAGCTATACTGGATTCAGGGTCAGCCCTACCCCGGGATGACACCCTCCTAACTAATTACAGAGCAGTGACTCTGAGATGTGACCTTCTTTTTTAGTCACAGTCACAGAGGTTCCGAGGTTCCAGGGGCCGGGGGGAGGGTGGGGACATGAATCTGGAGGGATGCTGTCAGCCCAGGAGAGCCTGGAAGTCACATCGGACTGATCTGATGTGAAAGCAGCACACGAGGTCACACAAGGTCACAAAAGGAGCCATGGCTCTCAGTGGGAGGGGACCGAGGCGTCTCTGCTCAAACTGAAACAGTGAGGACCCTGGGTCCGACCCCCAGCCTCCAACCTCAGTCCGGCCACTTGGCAACTACTGTCTGACTTTGTCAATTCCCCTTCAATCCCTCTAAACCTTGGTTTCCTCACCTTGAAATGAAGACGCCATTCGTCATGCATAGAAAGAGGTGAGCACAGTAAGTGCTCGATCCCTGGTGACGGACTGTCCTCTCCAGGCCCAGCACGGGGAAGGGTATTGCAGAAAATTCCCAGGAACCTGTACCTTATGCAGGTCATTCCGCATTTTGCCATTAGTAACAACAACTTGGGAAAACGAATTTGAGAGTTTAGGCCTGGAAGGCTTATTCCAGACATTTCCAGCCTGCTCCTTCAAAGCGCTCTCTGTCCGTTCGCCCCCCGCAGGTCCCCCATTGTCACTCATCGCTGATGGTACCTGGAAGGCATTGCTGACCCTGGGGGCACAGACTTCATGGATACAGAAACAGAGGTCTCTCCCACCAGTGAAACGTGGCAGCGATGGAAGAAGACATGGGCCCAGCCCCTCCTGTTTCCTCAGACCCAGCCCTCCCTGCTGGCCAGAGCACAATGCACACCACACCCACTCCCAGGGGAAGAAGCTCGTTTCCACACTGGGCTCCAAGACATGCCTTTCTCCTTTCCCCAAGAGGCAAGGGTCCCAGTGTCAGTCCCAGGAAATGCGGGTCACTCCTTCCCAACAGCAAAAGGGAAAAGTCCTGTCACTTATGTTGGCAGAAAATGCACCCGGCTACCTAAGTGAACAGCCTTCCCATTGGGACAGCCATCCTCGTGTCCACGTGGCCACCAGCAAGTGTTGCTTCACAGTTTCTAAAATGCTTAGCAGACACCATACTCCCCCTTGGTTCTCACAGAGCTCCGTGACCCTAAATAGGCCACATTTTCACCCCTGACCTACAGATGGAAAATCTGAGGCTCGGAGCAGCTGACCAGGGAGGCCCCACTAAGTGTCGGAGCCTGGACTCAGATCCAGCCCTTCATCCGGGCTCGGCACACCTTCATGTGGCCCATGCCACCTAAGGAGCAGTTTCTATGCTGCGGGGTTTGGTCGGACGTGGACGTGGCCATTCTTCCCTGCAGAAATGTCCCACCAGCACACTCCCCTCCCAAGGATCACCTCACAGGTTCCCATAGTTTTTCTCATATGTCAGCACATGTATTTGCATCTGAGGATCGGGGGCAGTGTGGCCCAGTGGTGAGAGATGGGGATTGGATCGAAAAAGACCTGGACGTGAGTCTGATCTCTGCTGGGTTGCAGTGATGTGGCTCCGTTCATCTTAGTTGGGGTGGAGGGGCGGGTAGTGACACCTGTCCAGCATCGTGGTGCAGGGGGAAAAGCACAGCACTGCTGCTGCCCAACGCCATTCCTCTCGGCAAGCAGCAGCCTTGTTACCCATCAAACACCAAAAGCCTTTCTTCAGAGGAGAAAAGACCACATCCTTGATGAGACAAAAGTTGGCCTGAATTCAAGGCAACTCTCCATCTGTGAGAAGCCTCAGTGTCTGATGACTGATGAATCCAAAATGCCAGCTGACAGAATCCCAGCCAGCCAGCCTGTCCCTGACTCCACTGCTCAGTCCGGAGCCCTCGCTTAGGCTGCGAGGATGGACCTGGGCCAGCCTGGAGTGGATCCCCACCAGCCTGCCCGTCTTTCAGCAGCTCCTTCGTCAGCACAACTGAGTGTCATCGGAGCCTGGGTGTTGTCTTGGCTCCCGTGAAGCCATTATTACTTTAAATATGTGGAAAGTTCATTTGCAAGCACAGCATTTTTGACAGTTTGTGATTTGCACCAGGAAGTGACTCAACTTCCTCAAGGACCCAGGCGGTCACAGCGCAAATGTGCCAACTCAATCAGCCAGGAACGGGGCAGCGGCCAGCTGCATCACAGCCACATACTCGTGGAACAAGCGCTGCTGGTCTGGCTCAGACACGGCCACAGGACAGGGACTTCCAGACCAAGGGAGCACTCGCTCCAGCCGAGAGACTGACATGGAGTATGGATGCGGACCCACGCCAAAAGCCCCTGCACATCCTGGGGAGAAACCGTAAAGGTTTACACCACGAACAGGGTCACGCAGCATCCACTGTTCCACCACCACTCCAGAAGCTGGAGCAGAAATCAACACCTTCTCAATTCTGAAAGTAAATAGTTTCCAACTGAGAATTCTATACCTAGCCAATCGATTGAGGATGACGGTAGAATACAGACATTTTCAAATGTGCACAACCTCAGGAATTTCCTTCCCTTTTCTCTTTCCCAAAAGCTATTGAAGTTTGTGCTTCACAGCATGGAATCAAAGAAATGGAGCCTGGAATCCAAGAAGCAGAAAGTCCAACACGGGGTGGGTGTCCCAGGAGAAATGTCAGATGAAGGTGCTGGATGGAGCTTTGCACCAGATCCAGACCTCAGTCTGGGTTGGGGGGCTGGGGGAAAAGGAAATAAAGAGCATCTAAAATGGATAGGTAATCTGGGATGCATTTAGACAATGGAACATGATTCAGTGATAAAAAGAAATGAGCTATCAAGCCACGAAATTCATGGAGGGACCTTAAATGCAGATTTCCAACTGAAAGAAGCCAGTCTGAAAAGGCTACTGTGATTGCGACTCTATGGCACTCTGAATGAGGCGGACTCATGGAGACAGAAAAGAGATTGGTGGTTGCCAGGGGTTGAGAGGGAGGGAGGGGTGAGCAGCAGAGAACAGAGGATTTTTAGGGCAGGTGGTAGGTAGACCAAGCAGTTAAGACAGGTAGCAGGTAGAGCACGTAGTAAACAGAGGGTAATAGATATGGCAGGTGGTAGGTAGGACAAGTAGCAGGTAGAGCAGATAATAGGACAGGTAGCTGATACGGCAGGTAGCAGGTAAGACAGATTGCAGGTAGGGCAGGTAGTAGACAAAGCAGGTGGCTGGTAGGGCAAGAAGCCCCGCCTACATTTTAAGATGGTAAGTGACTCGCCAGTCACCTAACCTGGGAGTGATGAGGCCAAGAGTTAAACCCTGCCCTTCTGACCTTTGATCCTGTAACATCACGCTTGCATTTGTCAAAGGTTTCCCTGCCCACCGCACACTTACCCCCCCCCCCCCACCATTTCTTCCTGTTGGTGAAATCAGAGACACCCTTCTTTCTAAAACCCGACACATTCCTTTGGACTCTGTTTATAGGCAGGAAATTCTACTTTTTCGTTTCCTGTGAGCTTCCTGGGCTGCAGTGGGCTTGGATTGAGCTTTGTTCTATTCCTGTCTGTGTTTCCAGGGTTTATCTCTTCACACAACACGCGTGCCTGCTCATGGGTTAACCACCGCCCAGCTCCAGGCTGCTGACGCGGCTCTGTTCTGGAAAGCTCTCCTCCCCGGCAGCCCCCCAAACCGCGGAGGTGAGGGTGTGTGAGCGAGACAGGCCTGACTCAGCCACCATGGCAAGCGGTCCCTGCAGACGGGGGCTTGGTGGCCGCACCCGACAGCAGAACCGACGGCCGGAACACCCCCAGGGGTAGAGTGAGCGTAGCCGCTGCATCTGCCCTGAATGTGCGGGAACTCACCCACGGCCACTGCCAGACGAGGGGCTTCAATCAGGCCCGCTTCCTCTCCCCCAGTCCCCCTCCTACCTCAAGTGGCCAGTCGCCCACGTTTGGGGAAGAGTTCCTACCCACAGGCTCTGGCCGCCCAAGCCCTTTCAAGGCCACTGACTCGGGGACAGAAGGGAGGTATCCTGCCTGTGTAGACGGCATCTGGACGTCCAGGGGTCCCGGAGCCAGGCCGGCCCCCACCCAGGGAGGAGCCTCCCCTTCTGGGCTCACCTCCTGCTTCCCTGGGCAGCAACCATGGCCAGGGGACCAAGTGGTCCTCCGAGATTTGCAGTCACTTTGGAGCCGGGACCCAGACGGGCACAAGTGACGTGTGGAGGAGCCTGGTGTCTTCAGTACTCAACGTCAGGACTGCCCAGCGGGAGCAGCTGTGCACCTGTCGCGGCCCGGCTGGTTCCACCCAGGTGTCAATGAGTGTCCAGCCTCATGTCGTCCACGGTCTCGGCTATGACCTCGCTGACCTGTGGCGGAGGGGACAAGTCACGCTAGCAGGCCTCTTGCAGAGCAGCCCTGAGCTGTCCCTGAGCAGGACTGCGGCTTCTCGAAAAGCTGGCCCTGAGACGTGCCTGAGCTGAGGTCATGCCGTCCAGGGCAAGGGACGACCCAGCACAGCGTGGACACTGGGAAGCCGAAGGGAAAAGCACAAGGTCCCTGCCTCCCCAGAACTTATATTTCTGGAGGTGGGGGGACCATCTACAAGCAGACAGACAGTAAACCAGGAAAGCATCAGGGAGAGATGAGTAAGACACCGAACATGTACGTGGGGTTGGTGATGGGGCCGTGCCATTGGGAGTAGGAGGTGTCTTCCCCACCGGAAGGTCCTTCTGAATCATAACCACAACTGCAAGGCCCCCAGAACAGCCCCATCTCAGAGAGAGAACAGTTCTGCCCTGAGGGCCTGCCTGGCCTCACTCACACCTGTCACAGAGCCTGCCTGTGACTGCTCCCCCCAGGCCTGTTATAAAGGTACAAGACACAGAGAGGCCAGACGTGATGGCCTGGAGGGCAGGGTACCCTGCTCACGGGGACTGGGAGGTGATGGGCGCTCACTATCTAAGCAGCGCTAACCCTGAGCGCTCTGGAAGTGCTCAGGCGCTCCTGGCCCAGCCCCCTGTAGCATATGTGCAGGCACTAGGGCGGGGGGGACTCCTGATCTGTCCCCCACGGGGTCCCCAAGCACCGGTCAGCAGCCCGCACTCCTGACACCATGAACAAGGGGCAGCACACCCATGAAGGGGCCACAGTGCAGTTGATTCCAAATCCATTTTACTTAAAATCTGCTCTTAAACGTCTGTAAGAGAAAGAGGCCTGCTAAGAAAATGGTGTGTGTGACAATAAAATCAGGGGAAAGTGATTAGGAAAGTAATCCTCCGAGAGGGGCTGGGATGGAGCCCAGGGTCAGGGGCAGAGGTGCCTGAAGCTCTGGGGATGGAGGGAGGGGTCGAGGGACCAGCGGGGAGGAGACCAGGTGATGGGCCTCGGGCAGGGGGAGGGCAGGCCTTGTGTGGCGCTAACTGGCCTGCCTTGGGGCCCCTCAGAGGCCGTGTTTGGAGTAAGAAAGCCATGTGTGTTTTCCGCCCTTGCTTTTCTCTTCCTCCTGAGGCGGATTGAGAAAACATCTCCCCACTCTCCAGCTGAGGAGTAACTGTGGGGTTGAGAGAGGGTGAGAAGGAGGGACACCGTGTATTCTGTGCCATTTCCAGGCTGCAGACCTTCTGCCAATACTGTCAAGAGATTTAGGAAAACAAAACACACTAACCTGGAAGCCTGGGATACAGAGCAGGGGCCCCGGGGCTCTGTCCTGAAGCCTGATCCTGTTCCTGGATGTTTCCCACGCAGTGTGGCACCGCTTGGCGAAGGGGCCCCGGAGAGAGTGGGCACCCAGGGGTTCATTCTCGGGTTTGCTTTGAAGCATCACATGCTTCCCTGATATCAGGACTGAGCACCTTTATCAGCAGGAAAACATGTCTGCAACAACAGCAGGGTCGGGTGACATCATGTCTTCATTCCAGAGGCGTGAGGTGCTGGGCGCCCCCCCGCCCCCCCGGTGCCCTGGGACATTCTTCCAGGCCCGGCAGCCACTCGAAGTCACTGATGGTGGTGCCCAGCTGTCAGCTCTGCCCGGACGTGGCGTCATCACCATGGGAGCATCAGGAAGGGCGCGGAGCAGGCCACCAAGATGAGACACAGCGGTCTCACTGGACCAACCTATCCCGGACGGAGAGATGGATTCAACAAGATACGGGGCTACACACTGGGATTCAGGCTTTCTGCATCTTCCGACCAGTTTCCTCCTTCACAGGTGTCTCACCTCTTAATTCCTAACCCGAATCTCTCTCCCCGGCTACCAACTCAGTTTTTAATACATGAAGTGTCAGCAGTAAAGCCTAATGCGGCAGAGCTTTTCTTTGTGGAAGATGTTTGATTACAGATTCAATCATCTTACTATTTATAGGTCTGTTCAAACGTTCTGTGTCTTGGGTTCATGCCTGGTAGGTTTGTGTTTCCAGAGTTTGTCCATCTCATCTAGATTATCCAATTTGTTGATGTACAAATGTTCAAAAAACCCTCTTATAATCTTTTTCATGCCTGTAGAATCAGTAGTAATGTCCCCACATTAACTTCGATTTTAGAAATTTGAGTCTTGTCTTTTTCGTAATCAATCCAGGTAAATGTTTGTCAATTTTGTTGATCTTTTCAAAGAACCATCTCTTGGTTTTGTTGATTTTCTCCATTGTTTTTCTTTTCTTTGCTTCATTCCTCTCTACTCTAATTTTTATCAGAACTGAGAGACAATATCTTTCTGTTGTTTGAGTCCCAGTCTGCGGTCTTTTGTTTCCACAGCCCCAACAGACACACACTGATACATTTACTTCCAAGGAGAGTTACCCGGGCAGGGTAACGGGATGTCAGGGTGTCGGCAAGGGCAGGGAGCAGCTAGCGGGTACCTGGTCTCATGAACCCAACAGCAGAGTGTGGACAATGAGCCTCCCGGACCCCATATGAGGGACCCAAGGCTTACAGAGGTTAGAAAGTCCCCAAGGTCACAGGTGGTCCAAGGTCACAGGGTGATGAGCAGAGTAATGTCTCAAACCTGCTCTGGGCAGTTGCAGGGCTCGTGCTGAGCTGTGATAGGAACTTTTAAACATCCTCATCCCATCCAACAGTGCTTGCACATTTCTAGCAGAAATGAAGGAAAAAAAAAAAAAAAAGATGAGACGTTTCATTGAAGCTGGAGGAGGATCTGGAAATCTCCACTCCGCATCTTCCTCACCACTAGCAGAGATCGGGTGTTCACACGTGCGGTCCCCTCTGAGGGCCTGTTGGGATTTTCGATGGACTCTTCTGGCATGACTGATCCAGAGTCCAAGGCCTTAGGGAGTCTGAGTAAGACGCCCAAGCTCCTATGGAGGTGAGCCCTCCAGAGGGGAGTAGCATGAGCACCTTAGGGAGGGCGGACAGGACAGAAGGGGGAGGAGCCCCGCACACTGGGCGTGGCCCTGCTTCAGCTGACCCGCAGGGACTGCACTCAGAGTTCTGAGCACTGGGCAACGGCACCGGCACCGGAGGCAGGGGAGGGCTGGGAGCCAGGGAACAGAGTGAACCTGCAGGCGGAGGTTCTGAGCAACGGGAGCCCGGGCCGGGGGAGGGGAGGGGGAGCCCGGGCTGGGGGAGGGGAGGCCTCCAGGGGTCCCAGTGCTGCTCAGTCTCTTAGTTTGCACCCTTGCTCCAATGGAGGAGCTTCTACTCCATCAAAAGATGGTGAATGGGGCCAGCTCCCCACCACTGCACTCAAGCCCCAGGTCAACAGGAGACGGCGACCCCCGAGCCAGGCTCAGCCCCAAAGCCCCAGCCAGAGAAGCCAGGACCGACAAGAGTCCCACCTGGTGTCCCAGAGCTGAGACCCCTGGTGGGACACCTCCGACTCACCCTCGAACCCATCTTGCTGCCGACCTGCCTCCACCCCGCCCTGTCTGGGGGTCCGTCCCTGGAAAGGCAGCTTGGCATGGAAGAAAGGGACCCACATTAATTATTCACCCCGCCAAGTGGCCTTTCTCTTATGAGCAAAATAGATAATCTCCCTACTTCACAGGGATGTGTGGCTGAAGGAGACGGCGCAGGTGAAGCCCCTAGCCCACAGGAAACACCATTATGAATTCTAGGCCTCATCACCACTCCCCTGTCCTGGGAGAGGAAGCCCCGCAGGCCAGGCCTGGTACCAGTCACTGATGGGTGGAGCCCCACCTGCCTTCCCCCATTCTTCTCCGGATCCCAGCACAAGCTGCTGCAAACTGGTCCCCAGGCCCAGACCCCCTGCCGCTGACTCCCTGCCACCCTCTCACCGCTCCCAGGCCCTCTGACCTCTTCCACCCGACCCTCCTCAGCGAGGACCGGTTCGGACGACCCACCCGGCCTTGACAGCCCTCTGCTTTCTTGGATCTGCTGCCTCTGGTCAGGACCATTGTGTTGCCTTCACAGCCCTGGGCTGTCTCTCAACTTGCAACCAAAGAACAGCAGTGCTGTCTGTGGAAAAGGAAGTTGAATGTCAGAGGCCCGTGGAGCTGGGAGGGACGCTGGCCCCAGTAGGGTGGTTTCCATCAGTGTTAGGGGTGGACCAGGTTAAGCCATGAGGCAGAGACAAATGCCCCAGACCCCGGGGCCTCACACAGAGGGCACTTACCTCCTGCTTCTCCTCCCACAGCCTTCCGGGTGGCTGTCCTCCAGCAGTGACCCAACGATTCAGGGGAGTGTGTCTGTGCCCCCCTGCATCCCCAGCTTCCTCCGTGGCTGCCATGGCCGCAGCAAAAGATGGGAGGGTGGGGACTTCCCTGGCGGTCCAGTGGTCTAGACTCCATGCTTCCACTGCAGCGGGTGGGGGTTTGATCCCTGGTCAGGGAACCAAGATCCTGCGTGCCACGTGGCAGTGTCAACAAATTAAACAATTTTAAAAAAAGGTGGGAGGGTGGAGCAGGCTTCAACAACCTGGCATGACTTGCCTCTACATCCACATGCTATTACCGGAAGAAAAGGAGAATTGGCTGTCACATGATGAAACTTTTGCTTTCCCCCAAATTAACCTTTACATAGAACCCCAAACTGGGTGCTTCTCTGTTTTAAGGGGGAAGGGAGAGAGGCCTCTTGAAAGCCTACCCCCTCCATGAAGGACCAGCCTCAGCCTTCTGTCCGTGGAGAAGAGGGGGCAACCCGGTGACAGGGTCTACATCCCACCCCCATTTGGCACATTCAGAAAAGACCAGCAAAGCCAGGGGTTCCTGGCCAACACACAGCTTGCCACTGGCGGGGAACCATCCCAGAGACTTCTTGCTCTCGGACTGACCAGACTGACCGACAGCGCTTCTTAAAGGACAGCACAGTGGATGAAGTCGCCCCCATCACAGACTTCGAACAAAATCCTACCCAATGTAATTGCACAATCCTATTTAAACCATGAGGCAGGTGAGGAAAGGGGATATTGCAATATACCCACATCTGGAGAAGACTTTGCAGTACCCGAGAAAGTTTAGAAATTCATCTGACCTTAGAAAATGTCAGAGGAAGGTGCCTGATAACAAAGGCCAGGATGTTAAGTAAAGAGACAGGAATTAATCTCCATTCATTAATAGGAATCTAACATGACCTTTAAATTAAATCGAAGTCGCATCATTGAGGAGCAGGAGTTCAGGCGAAGTTCCCTCCTACCCACGGCGCCCGCCCTCTCCTTCACCGATGGAGCTTAACTGACGTCTTCCCTCTGCCTCCGTCCCTCCTCCAGCTAAGGACATGGTGCGTGTCCAGAGGAACCACGCATCTGTGCCAACTGGGTCAACCTCCACGGAGCCAAATCGAGACCCGTCCCCATCCTCTCAATGGTCTGCTTCCAGGAAAAGCACCGCGTCCCCCACGCACCTGTCTCTCCAACCCTGCCCCGCCCCTCCCGGCCCACCTGCTCTGCACCTGCCCCTTGATCAGACCTCTCCTGCCCTCTCCTCCCCGAGGTCTCGAGACCTGGGCTGGCTGGGTTGCCCAGGAGCCTCCAGCGTGGTCTCCCAGGCCCGGCCTCAACTTGCACACACAGCTGCTGCCGGATCCGGTGCTCCCTCTCACTTCTGTAGCCCCGCGGCCCTGCCCACCCTTCCCGTTAGGCACCGTGCCTCAGGTTGTATTTTATGAGCATTCCTTCCACCCCGCTTTGTATCCTGGTAACTCCCTGGGCTCAGGGATTTGTCCTCATTATCCTGCCTCCTACGGAGATGGTTGCTAAATACACACTCACACACATGCACATATTATAGATACGTACATGCACATACATACACAGGTGTATGCACACACCCACATACACATGCATGTACCCACATATACACACACGCACATACACACACACAGAACCCCACCCCAGCACACCCCCTTGGCCCTCCATGTGGAGAAGCCCCTAGCAATGTGTTTCCAACCAGAAAGAAGCTGAGAGCTGATGGGAGACTTGGCCAGCAGAGATGAGCCTCACATCATTGTGAAGTGTCCTCTCCAAGGCTGGGCTGTGCTGTCCAGCATGGTCCCCTGGACACACATTCTACCCGTAGATGCTACTCCAGCATGAGATGTGCCTTCCTGTAAAGCACACGCCATGTTTTGAGGACTGTGCTGGAGAAGGGTGTGAAATATCTCATTTTCAGTGACTACGTGTTGAAATGATAAGACTCGAGATGTACTGGGTTAAGTAAAATATATTATTAGAATTAATTCCACTTCTTTCTTTTTGCTTTTAAAGTGCCTACTGAAAAGTGTTCCATTACCTGGGTGGCTCGTATTATCTTCCTACTGAATAGCACCTCCCTAGGAGCAGGAGACAGCAATACAGCCACGACCGGAAGCCCCTTCTTGCTGGACCACAGCCCTGGCCTCGCACTTGCGGCAGGTCTGAAGATGCATCACCCAGAGCGGAGCTGAGTCCTTGTGATGAGACCAGCAGCCTGCAAAGCTGAAAATACTGACTTCCAGCTTTTTAAGAAACAGCTGACCTGCTCTAGAGTTAGGCAGTGGATGAGTGGGCTGTGCTGCTTGGGGGAACATGGCAAAACTTCATCTATTTGCCATCCACGAGGCTGCGACAAATTCAATCTAGTTAACCGAAAACTCTAGAAAATCTGGGTAAAATTTGTTAGAACTGCCCCAGTAATTCAAAAGTACATTTCTCAGAATCTGAAAAATAATGTGCGTGTGTGTATAACGAAATCACTGTGCTCTACACTGGAATTTAACACAACACTGTAAACCAACTATACTTCAATAAAAAACATATATAAAATAAAAAAAAATTTTTTAAGTACATTTCCCTGATAAGTCAATTATCAAATGTGATAATAATTCAATTATGGATTATCGTTGTTAGAAAGTGTGAGGTCCTGGGTGGACTCCGCTTCTAACTTTGGGAGAATTTTATTTCTGGCAGCATTTTGGTAACTGACAAAGAGGGGACACTGGCATTTCGTGGCACCTGCTGCAGGCTGGACCCTGAGCCCGGGGCTGGACAGATACTCTCTCTCTTCTTTGAATTTCTGGTTTTTGAAATCGAGTGGCTTCAACTTAGTCTCGGTTTCTACTAAGAGGGAGCATAACTCCTCTGGGTCCTGTTATAGGCTCAGTGAGACTCCAGGACGGGCTGCACCTTGGGTGAGGAAGGCAGCATGGGTCCTCCTGGCCTCCTCTCAGGAGAGACCCTGAAAACAGCCGCAGGGTCCCCCCATCAAGGAGACCTGGTCACCCCCCGGCCAGAAGGTTCTTTGCTGAGGTAGCTCCACGGACTGAGACCTGTCAGGTCTGTGCCCCCTCAGGCTCCTCCTGGGCTGAAGGAGCACTGCGGGAACTTAGGGAAGGTGGGGACGGACCATGGCGAGAGGGAGTGCCACCAGGCCGGCAGGGAGACCAGGGACCCTTGGCCTTACAGGTCACTCACTTCCAGAAAGTCCTTGGCGAGAGACGGTGCCACGTGCCAAACACTGCTGCAGGCTAGTGTTGAGCTGAGGAAACTCTCTGTTCCTGACTCTGGCCAACAAGTGCTGACATGAAAGTGAGACACGGTCGCCCCCGGTGTCAGGATGGCTGCAAACACCCACCCACCCAACCCCAGGTGCAGCCAGCCACTCGACCTCCTGTCTCCCAACTGTGGGAGGGGAAGGCTTGTCATGAAGCCACACTGTGTCTTCTGCACATTTCTCCCCACCCTGCTCCCCGCGCCATAGTACCCTTCCCAACCCACAGGGTGAGCTGTGACCCGCAAAAAAAAAAAAAAAAAAAAAAAAAAAAAATGAGGGCTTCCCTGGTGGCGCAGTGGTTGAGAGTCCGCCTGCTGATGCAGGCGACGTAGGTTCGTGCCCCGGTCCGGGAAGATCCCACATGCCGCAGAGCGGCTGGGCCCATGAGCCATGGCCGCTGGGCCTGCGCGTCTGGAGCCTGTGCTCCGCAATGAGAGAGGCCACAGCAGTGAGAGGCCCGCGTACTGCAAAAAAAAAAAAAAAAAAAATGAAGGAGAAGAAGAAGTCTGTTCTTTGGCAAATGTCTAGGGAGCGTGGGGTGGGAGGGACACTCATGTGTCCCAGAGGGACGCAGCGTGGGCAGTGTGCCCGAGCGTCCCCTCTGCCCCGTGGACACCTAATGCTGTGTTGGAAGCAAACGAGCTCCTTCTGCCCTGGCCTTCCCGGGCTCATCCCAGCCTCCACCACCGTCCCCGTCCCCCTACAGACTTGCTCCCACCCAGAGGTGGCATCCTTGCTCCCGTGAGATTTCTAATGTCCGATGGTCTCCAGGACCTCAGCCAGGAGGCTGGGGCCTCCAGGGCTGAGCAGATGGAAGGCAGCAGGATGCTCTCCAAACCATCAACAAATGACTTGACTTTCCCAAGAAGAGGAAGCTGACAAGTCCTGGAAAGGCCTCATCCTGGGCAGAATCCCAGCCTTTCCTAGGAAATGGTGAGGAGCCAGACAACTGGCTGTCTCCAGCCAGACAACTCACGTGGCCCAGCAGCCCTCATGGAGTTGTTCTACTTCCCTTCAGCTCTGAACAACCCAAAGGTGTACAAGCTGAGCGGGCACGCGGGCCTCCTCCTGCAGCCCATGGCCATCCTGCCCCTCCCAACGCCCTCGCCGTGGCTGTGTGCCCACCGCCCTCTCACCCTCCCTGCATCACGGCCCAGGCTCAGGCTCCAGGCCTCTGTGTCCGCCCTCCCGCCCCGGACAGCTCCCCCGTGCCCCCTCTGCCCGGTGAGCTCTGCACAGCTTCCACCTGCCCCTCGGTGTCTGTGTCCCTGAGCGGCTCACACACGCCTCGCCTACGTCCCTCTTTGTCGTCTGTCCCTCCTCCCTGCCAGCACTCAGATGTTAGCACCCAGCTCCACACCGGCAGACGGGGGCCGGGGACCAGTGTGGAGAGTCATTCAACAAGACATTTCCTCCCGGGTTCCTGCAGGAGCCCCCCTGCTAAGGGGTTCTGCCCCCGAGGAGCTGAGAGACACTAGGATTTTATGTACACCCCGTAACTATGATTGAATGCCGCCCATTTTGTGTGTAAGGCACAGTGTCATGTGCTGCAAACACAAAAAAGGAAAGGAAAGGACTTCCTAAAGGTGCTCTGGTAGCCGCTTCCAGCAGGCATTTGAAAGGCCCAGCCTTCGTGTGGTTGGTTCACATCTTACGCCCAGAAAGGTACACGTGAAAAAAAGTCATGTTTCTTTATTTTCGTTTTAACTTTAATTGCCTTGATCTTTTCATAGGTGATGCATTTATATGGCAGAACGTTCAAAAAGCTACACAGTGAAAATTCCCTCTCCAGCTCCCCAGCACCCAGTTCCCTTCCTTGGAGACCACCTGTTTCCTGTCTGTCCTCTGAGGTATTTCTACTCAGCTACAAACTAATACAGAGGCTTTATTTTCTCAAATACTTATGTCTGACTCCAGCCCCCACCTCACTTAGCCAGGCACAAAGTCCACTTCAATAATACTAGGCTCACTGGCCACTCCAGGGTCACAGGAAAACCAGGTGGCTCGGGCTTCCCTGCTGGCACAGTGGTTAAGAATCTGCCTGCCAATGCAGGGGACACGGGTTCGAGCCCCTGTCCGGGAAGATCCCACATGCCGCGGAGCAACTAAACTCGTGCGCCACAACTACTGAGCCTGTGCTCTACAGCCTGGAAGCCACAACTACTGAGCCAGTGAGCCACAAAAGAGAAGCCACCGCAATGAGAAGCCCACGCACCGCAACGAAGAATAGCCCCCATTCGCCGCAACAAAAGAAAGCCCATGCAGCAAGGAAGACTCAACGCAGCCAAAAATAAATAAATAAATAAAAAGTTCCCTTTAGAAAAACAAAACAAAGCAGGTGGCTCACGTTAGGCCCAGAACATGGACCCAGGGGACCCTCATCTGCACCGCGGCCACGTCTCCCGGTCCTGGGACACCACGGCCACCGTTCTTCTCTGAGGAGCTCTTCCCAGCTGGGGAAGTGTGGAGAGCGGGGTGCTACTGATCAGTGCTGTCCGAGTCAGGCTGGGCCGAGGGTGCAAAGTGGGGGAGGCCCCTCTGCGGTGGTGCCGTGGACCGGCCTGTGAGCTGGAGCTGTGCCAGCGGGCATGTGGAGGAACTGCATTGCGATTTAACTGAATTTCCCCAATGTCTGAGGAAAGTGAGCACCTCTTCCCGTGCTTGTGGACCCCTCCTGTAGTCTTCGGACAAAATTTTAAAGGACTCTGAAAAGGTTTGGGGGTCTAAGCGCTCGCACGCAGGGGTTGTCTCCCAGGCCCTCCCACCTGGCCCTCCCTTTACCCCCTCATCCCACCCTCCCAGACTCCTTTCCCTTGCTTAGAAGTCTTAGAACCAGCAGACCCCCAGGCCTTGGGGAAGGGGACTAATATCTCGCACCCAATTCCAACGTGCGGGTTTCTTCCCAACACATCCCAGCGATTGTCCGATGTCAGCAGGGTGTCCTACAATTCAACTCCATTCTGACGCCATCTACCTGGAGACGGCATCAGATCCCACAGAGTAGGTCAGTCCCTCAGGACGCTCCCCACTCCCCACCGTCTGCCCCTGCTTCTACTTCAGGTCCTCACCTGTGCTTCTCACCAACCAGCTATAGATCAGAGGTTCCCACAACCCCCTCCTGTGTTTGATTAATTTCTTAGAGTGGCTCACAGAAGTCAGGGAAGCATTTCACCTACTAGGTGACCAGTTTATTATAAAAGGGTGTAACTCAGAAACAGCCGATGGACGAGATGCACAGGGCCGGGTGTTGGGAGGGGTGCCGAGCCTCCGTGCCCCATCCAGGCTCACCACCCTCCCCAAATCTCCACGTGTTCACCAACCTGGAAACTCTCTGAGCCTGTCCTTCTGGGTTTTCATGGAGGATTCATTATGTAGTCATGACTGGTTAAGTCATTGGGCATCGGTGATGGATTCAACCTCCAGCCTGTCTTCCCTCCCTGAGGTCAGAGGTCAGGACCCAATCACGTGGTTGGATCCCCATCCTTAGGTGTTTCCAAAAGTCTCCTCATTAACATGGCGAGACACCTGTATCTCTCTCATCTCTTAGGAAATTCCAGGGGTTTAGGAGCTCTGGGCCAGGAGGGAGATGAAGAGCAAACGTGTATTTCTTATGATAAATCACAGTATCACAGGGACAGAGGTGGTTTCAGCCTTGATTCAAGCGTTTCCTCAACAAAGAACATTCTCCCCTACAGGGACTCTGCTTCCGACCACGAGGACCCATTATGGCCACCATGTCACGTGTGTCGCATGAGAATTGCCCATGGCCTTCAGCAGGTACCCTCACTCCTCAGAGGAACCTGGTGAAACAGGATCTGAGAGCCCAAGTCCCCTTCCCAGGGGACCCCGGAGGACAAGGCAAGGTTCCCTGTTTCCGGGACAGGTTAGGTTTGGGCCTGCTCTCCGCCAGCTTCCCTGCCTGATTGTACATCCATCCAGCCCCGAATCCCACCAGCCCCCTGCTCCCTCCTAGGTGCTGCCTTCCGCCTTGGACCCTAACCCAGCCTGACCCGGCCCTAGCAGCGAGAGCAGTAGAACAGCTTCCCCACTGGGGCTCTGAACCCAGGACAGCACCCCAGAAGCCACTCTACAAAACAAGAACTCTCTCTCTCTCTCTGTCACTCTCAATCCTTCTTCCAGAACCTTCCTGCCAGCAAACTGGCAGACTTGGGGCGTTGCCTCCGTCGCTGGAGCTGGAGCTTTGGGCAACGATTCACCCACATGATGAAAGGAGCCGGACCAGGTGAGGAGAGGCCAGGTCTGGTCTCCGTGTGCCGCTAAGGGGCCAGCCTGGACAGGAAGAGCCCCACCGGGACGGGGAGGCCCCCTCGATCAGGGCCCAACTGGAGAAGTCAGGGCAGCCACAGGGGGTTGTCAGAGCCCCAGAGGAGGAACAGCAAGGAGGGGCCGGGAGGGGTCCGGTTTCCAGCCCCTGCACATCTTTTCGGATGGGTCATGCAGCCAGGAGACGGGCCCCGACCTGGGTGCCCATCCCTGAGGCTGTCCGGGGACGCTTGGCTTGAATCCTCCAGCAGCTCTGCCCCCGAGTCTGCCTGGCCTCCGTGCGGGGTCACCAAGGTTCTACCTGCTCGCTTCCCACCACCCCTCAGAGAAACTCCCCAGCAAAGAATCAGAGGGGGCAAGCCTGGGGCAGCTGTTGGCCTGGTGGATGAGGAAGCTGGTAGTGATGGAAGCCAGATGAAAGGCTCTTTGTTCTGGGAGAGCTGGAGCCGTGCTGCCCCTGGGCGGGTGCCCACACACAGGCCTCAGCCCGGCCCTTCCACCCTGGGCTGCAGGGCACTGGAGACAGAAGAAAGGGGGGACCCCTGAGCCGTGCAGAGAGGATCCAGGTGTCGGGGCACCGGCGCAGAGGGAGCTTTCTTGGTGGAGAGGGACAGGGTGGTGACGGGGCTCGGAGGCCAGCCAGGCTCCAAGGAAATAATGATTTCTTCCTTCAGAAGCAGTTAGCTTTTGGAAGCATATACTGGAAAAAAAAATAATAATCTGTGATGAAACCCACTTTTTAAGTCCCTGAGAGATGAGGTGTGTTCTTTTTTGTTTGTTTGTTTGTTTTGCGGTACGCGGGCCTCTCGCTGTTGTGGCCTCTCCCGTTGCGGAGCACAGGCTCCGGACGTGCAGGCTCAGTGGCTATGGCTCACGGGCCCAGCCGCTCTGCGGCATGTGGGATCTTCCCGGACCAGGGCATGAACCCGCGTCCCCTGCATTGGCAGGCAGACTCTCAACCACTGCGCCACCAGGGAAGCCCAAAGATGAGGTGTGTTTAAGCTAACGCAGACCTGCAATGAGCCCCCAGTCAGATGTGGAGGGCGTGACCTCTGGACAACTTGTGCCCCAGGAGTCACGGAGTGCTGAGGATCGGAGCTTCCCCTGGCAGGTAGCATCTGAACAGGAACTTACCAGAGTTCCACTCTCTTCCCTGGGAAAGGACCCCGGTGTCTGTCCAATGCGCCCCCCGCAAATGACGTCTGAGTCCCTGGGGACCACTGGGAGGGTGGGAGAAGGAGCCTTCCATTGTGCTTTACTTTGAGGGAAGCTGTGTAAACCATATTTCTCTGAATCAAAAATACCTGTCCGATTATGATTTCAAGTGGTTTCTGTCACTTTCTCTGACACATTTCCATAGCAAGAGGCCTGTCTTGGATGCCAACAGCCTCTCATTCTAATCATGCAAAATGTGCATAATGTACCTAAAGCATGCCTAAAACGTACTTAAATACATGCTGCCATCTGTGGGTCCAGCAGCCCAGAGTCCAGGGAGGGGAACCAGACCCCACCTCTCACTGGAAGGAGCCGCAGAGTGTCCAGCCGTCTCTCATCCGCCACACGAGCTTTGCATGTTCTGTGCGTCTGTGCTGTGTCGTAAGTGTTGCTGTTGGCAGAAAAGACAGAAAGACAGCGAGGTCAGAGGAGACGGGAGGAATCCACTCCCACCCCGAGGACAGGCTCTCCACACTCGGGACCTAAAAGGGGCCGGCCCCCAGGGGCACAGAGGGATAGCTATTTTAAGGGAAAGGTCCAGGGACATGAACTACGCTTGAAGAAACTTGATGAGCTAAGATGTAGCCTCATGGAAACACTGTTAAACAGGAATGGGCCACAGAAGGGGTGAAAGAGCCAGAAACCCCTACAGTCTGGCCGCATCCAGGGACTCTCATTAACAAGAACTGCACCACCTCCAGGCGTGTCCAGGGATTCCGTTGTCTTGCTCAGTCCGTGTGTTTTGCACACTTTTGCATTCACGAAAGACAACAGCGAGGTGGGCGCGCACCCACCTGCTCTGCCTGAACCAGCCCACCCTCGTGTGGGCAGGGCTGCCACACTGGATCCTGCCTGTCTCAGAGCCAACCATGACCCTGGGGCTCATCTTCCAACAGATGTTAAGGCCCTTCCTCCCAAGATTAGGGCTGGGGAGTCAGCACGCTCCAGGGAGCTGACCCACCCGGGCAGCAGAACCATGTTTGGACAAAATGCCTGGGGGACCTCTGATTCCTTACCCTACAGATTTTACCTTAAAAGAACAAAATAGCACAAATCACGTGGCGGATGATGGAGAGCTTGAAGGGAGAAGGAAGGAGGAGAGTTTTCCCAACAGGAAGTGGCAGCTAAGACCTCAGGGTCCCTGAAAAGACCATCTCCCAGGGGCCACGTCTGCAGTCCAACAGGGTGAGGAGAAGCCGTGTTTATGGCTCTGCTGAGAAGCAGGTTTGCAGAACTGCGAGGACCTCAAGGCGAGGCAGGGAAAGGGGTCCATGTCCCCGAGCCTCCCACCTTTCATGGGTGCCAGAGCCACGGTGCACAGGCCCCCTCAGTCCCACCTCCTCTACAGACAAGTTGCTCCCCAGTCTTGGCATCTGCTTCCTGAGCTGACGCACGACCCGTGTTCACCCTGAGCCTCTCTAACTGCAGAAGCTCACAAGGAAGCCTCCTCTGCTTTGACGTGATGAAAAGAGCTTGCTTATCATCTGATTGCAGTGCTGGCAGAAAGCAGACTTCCACGTGGACGGTTCAGATGGAACCTTTAGTGGAGGGAGATGCATGTAGGGATGAGGAAACAAACTAGGGCCGATGAGGCACCTGATGCTCCCCCAACAAACCTGAAACTCTTTACACCCTAAGCCTGAAGCGGGGATTGTTCCTGCAGCCCCATGGGACTGGATCCACAAGGGTGCAGCCACTATGCAGCGTGGTACCAGGCAGGGAGGGGACATGGGCTGCAGTCTGCTGGGCACTGGGCAGGACGGGGATGGACAGGAGGGGCGAGCAGAGAGCAGCATCCACGCACCAAACTGCCACGTCCCTTCCTTGGTGCCCACTTGTGGGTTCCCGGGCATCTCCCTTGCTGCTGTTCTCATTCTGTATCCAACCCATGATTCCCCCAATAGCTCCTCTCACGTTTCAGCCTAATACTCACTTTCACACTTTCCTGGGTTCACGCTGCAGCCCTCGTGATGACGCACAGGGATCTCCCCCAACACACCCCACTCCTCGCCGGGGCCCCTCGTGCCGTCAGCTGAAGCCAGACAGAAGGTGTGGCTCCGACCGGGACCCTGAACTCATCTCCCTACACACACATTGTATCCTGAGTGGAAACCCTTGGCCGCCTGAAAATGTTTACGAAACCACAGAACCCTGTGGACTCTTGTTGACAGCTACTGATTCCAGAAGTCAGGGACCACCCGAGCCCGCCTCATTCTACCGACTGTTTGTGGTTAAAACTAGTTTTCCAGCTGACCATGGCCCTCCCCACTCCAAGCCTACAGATCCCTGGCGATCACTGCATATCCACTCAATGCCTTGAAACCAGAACCAGAGTCCAAGGAAATTTCACCATCACTGCAAAATATATTAAAACTATGCAAAATATCTGAAACATACAAAAATCCAAATTTCCTCAACAAATCCCAGGGGAGTCGGTTGCTTCACTATTGTATTTTATGCGGGGTAGCCATGTGGCCCATCAGGCCTGGATTTTTATCGGCAGTAGCAGCTTCACTGATGCACTGATCCAAACACGGTGCCCTAGCCCTGTCACATAAAAGCCAAGGAGCCGTGATACGGGGTAGAAAAAGGGACCCCCTTTATCAGCACGACGTCCCAGACTGTGTGACTCTTACATGGGAGAATCTGGACTTAAAAGTACGGCAAGCTTTTTATTCTGAAAACTGTATAACCACAGCATTACAGAAAGTATTGAAAAATGACAAAAGGCTTTGCTTTTTAGTGGTATCCTCTGACAGGTCTTTTCCAGACACGCATTTGCTACAGAAGGAAAGAACACCCCCAATCAGCCATCTAACCCCACCCTGAGAGTGACATGGGTTTTCCAGGAGCCGAGGACCAGTGAGTGAAAACCCAAGTGTCCCCACCCCAGGCAACACATACCCCAACCTCCCATGGACCCTGCAGAGATGCATGCCCTCTCTCCCTCTCTCTTTCTCTCTCTCTCTCTCGTTCTCGCTCTCACTCTTTCTGTGTCTCTGTCTCTCAACCTCTTTCTGTCTCTCTTTCTCTCCCTCTCAATCTCTCTCCCCACCCCCAGGCTCACCTGTGGGAATGGCTGGCCATGCGGTGAGGAAGCCCAGACCACATGGAGGCACCATGGGGCCCCTGCTGAGACGCAGCAGCCCCTGGGGGCTTGTGGGTGGGTGACTTCAGGTGACTCCAGTCTCTGGCCCTCACATCTCCCAGCTGAGGTCTCATCCTGGAGCAAACATAAGCCGTCCTGCTGTGTCAAGTGTGAATTCCTGACTCGGGGATACCGTGGCAGACAGTAAAGGGTTGTTGCTGTTTCAAAGCCCAGGTTTGGGGGGATGTGTTATGTGGTAATGGACAACTTCCTGGGCAGAGGGCAGACGGTCAGCAAGCATCTCCGAGCTCCAACCCCACCCCCGCCCCTCCAGCCTCCTCCCCGTGGCCCCTCCCTGCCCCTCCCTTCCCTGCCCCCTCTGCCAGAAGGCCCCGCTTCCCAGGCCCAGCGCTGTCCCCCTCAGTCTGCAGGTCCGTGTGCAGCTGGTTATGTCGTTTCCAGACTCGGCGTCCCTGCAGCTGTGGTCCCACAGCCGGATGTGGTCCAGGATCCCAATCAGAGACAACATCTCAGATGGGAGGCCTGAGGGGGCCCCTGCCTCTGCACCCATCTCCCCAGGGATAATTATGATGACAAGGAAGTGACTTCTAGAAAGAAGTCTCCCCCTGGGATGCTTTCCATGCCACAACTTCAACTGCATCTGAGTCTAATTCGGGTGCCCCAGCCTGGACCCCTCCCCTCCAGCTTATTTGCTCCATCAGTTGGAGCTTCAGCCAGAAGCCAGCTGCCCCTCATCCTCCTCACCTGGAACACTCTTTCTTACCCCTTGAAATTCCCACTACAGACAAGCTAGTCTACTTCTGTGAATGGGAATAACCCTGTTAACCATGAGAACTGAGGGCCGATTTCTCCCCCGACCTCCAGTTTTCATTGTCTGACTGCCTCGGGACCAACCATGTGGGCGCCCCATGGACCTCACGCCCCAACCGGGCTCAGATGGGGCTCTCGCTTCCTCCAAAGCAGAGACCCTGAGACCTCCCTATCCTGGCCCATCAGGAAGTCCTGTCCGTATGATTCCCAAATGCACCTCACCCATGGCCCCTTGTCCCCGTTTTCACTGCCACGGCCTCCCCCAGACACTGTGACCTCTTTCCTCAGCTACTTCAAACGTCTCCAAGTTGGGTCACCTGCCTTGGGTCAAGCACTGAGCTCCAGCCTGAGAAACAGGAGTGACCAAGACAACCCCCTGCTCTCCAAGAACTTGCCTGTACGTGGAGTTGGCGTTGCCTGCAGGGTTAGCGAGGGCCATGAGGGTGGAGGCAGAGGGGAGGGCTTCAGAAAATTCCATCTGGGGTGGAGGTTCGTGACTTCAGGGTTGGGCAGACGGGGAATATGGTTAAGTGGACCACCCCAGTCCTCTCGGCTCCAGGACTGGCGTCTGCAGGAACCCTCGCCTCTGTCAGGGTCTCTCACCTTCTCTCTACAGAGCGCTCAGCGGAGACTCAATCTTATTTGTTGTTACGTCTCCTCTTCACAAGAACTTGGGGAGCGCTTTCCTTCAGCGCGGTCCCCCGAGCATCTGTGAGGAGAAACCCAGCCGGGACCCGGGGCAGGTGTGAGGGCACGAAGGTGAGGATGCCGTCACCTCGCAGGTCCAAGAACCGAGCAGCCCTGGAGGCTAAGGCCTCCTTCACGCAGAGTTAAGCGGGAACACCGGAGTGGTTGTTGGGTGAGTTTCTTTTCCACCTTTGTCCTTCCTCCTAAACTCCAGGCTACGGCACCTTCACAGGGAACACACTCCCAGGAGATGGAGAGGACATTCGGGGAGTGTGGCCCCCAAATCACAATAACCTTCGCATCATCATCACATCTAGCAGATGTTCATAAACTCTTGAAAAGCGATTTTAATGCTTGTGATAACTGTAGAATACGCAGTGGAGTCTTTTCTTAAATAATTACTAAATATATAAAGCAACGCCCAGATGTCATGATATGTCACCCCTAAATACTTGGCATGAAGACATGTCAACAACTGATTCCGGTAAAAATAAATTCTTCATTGTCATCCTTGATTCAGAAAGAACATGTGAAAGGAACTGGATCTTTGGTCCAAAACTTTTAAGTTTCACAAAACCAAAAACTATCGAGTGTTGATATGGAGAGTGAATTTCACGAGTTGAGTAATTCTGTGTAAAGGTAGACTGTGGTTTATTCACCTGTGATAGATATACAGCAGTTGATGCCACATTCAAAGTACAAAAAATGACCACATGGAACCTTCCAGCCTCTCTTCAGAAAGACAGTCAAGTGTGTATCTTTTGCTGCTGCGTAACAAACCAAGCCAGTACTTTGTGGCTTAAAATAACAGTGCTTTGCTATTTCTCCTAACGCGTGGGCTCACCTGCGAGGCTCCATCCAGCTGACACTGGACTGGTTGGCACGTGGTGCTGGCCGTCAGCCGGGGCAACTCAGCCTCCTCAACATGGCCTCTCTGGACCAGGCATCCTCCCACCCTAGAGGCCTCAGGGCTCCAGGAGAGCAACAGACAGAGCTGTCAGGGTCCTTGAGGCTCCAGAACTTACCCAGTGTCTCATCCTCCACGTTCTACTGGTCCAAGCAGATCACGGTGACCCAAATTGAGGGGACAGAGAAACAGGCCCCTACCTTGAGGGGGGGAGGAGCAGTGCCACATCCCAAAGGCGCGTGGACACAAGGCGGCAACTCACCAAGATTCACTGGGCCCTCATCGTAACCACATCTCTCGTGTCAAGCAGAGCACAGAGCACGTGTGGCGCTCTGCTGGAGGTTTATAGGAAGGCAGATGTCCCCAGAGAGGGTTCCAGTGCCCAGGGGATGGGCCGCTACACCTTGGAGGGGAGCCTGGCCCAATGTCAAAGCCACCCCTTTGCCCTGCGTCTCACAGGCGTGTTAGCATCTCGTTCAAACTCCTGAGCCAAGGGCCAGAGGGGCACCTCCCGTGGCTTCGCCCAAGACTCCATAGCTCAGAAGTGCACTTGCAAACGCATTGGTCCAGGAGACTCGGCCCAGCCAGGGGGTGTCAGCCCCCTGCCCAGTGAACGGGTCTATGAGAAAGTGTGCCTTCCTGGCCTGGCTCTGGGGTGAGGGTCAGATCATTCCCTGATATTCAGGGGGAGAATGGGGCCACCCCAGGCGCCTGCGGACCCTGGCTGACCCGCTCAAACACGCTGTTCTTGGTGCACCAGAAACTCCTACCTCTGCAGATTGATCTCTGGAGTGAGCGTTTTCACGCTCTGGTTCCAGGCTCGGTCCACAGGGAAAATTGCTCAAGACTCTTGAGCAAACTTGCAGAAGAGCCAGAGGTCTGACCAGCACAGACTCACCCCTCCTGACAACTCGTGCCACCTGGCGAGGAAGTGAGAAGCAACATCCATCGCCACCTCTGAGCCCCAACCAGACAATTCTACAGGATCGGGGACCTCGCCCCGCTTCCCAGACAGGCTCGCCAAAGCCCACAGCACCCTGCCAGTCACAGACGGACTCCACATTCACCACGGTTCCCTTGCCGGACCTCCGCGCTTCCAGCCCCAGGTCCCACGCCAGCCGAGTCCGCTGCTGCGTGTCCGCACACCCAACCCCGCGCACACCCGCCCCCTCCAGGGCCCTCCCTACCACTGGAAACAGTCAGGGGTCTGATTTGCAAGCAACCGAATCTGAAGCCGGACAAATTAGGCAAAAGGGGAAATTTCGTGGAAGGCTACCAGAGCTCAAGGAACAGATGGGAAGCGGAGAACGGTGGTCTCACGTGCTACTCTCAGGACCACCTGGCGGCTGAGAGGCTCAGGGAAGCTTCCCAGTTAACGATCCCAGAGCCAAGATCTGAGGATGAACCCGAGTGGCCTGCCCAGTAGCCCTGCCCACTAGCACCCCCAAACTGGACTTTGTAACAAGAGAAAACCGGCCTGCAGGCCTAAAAGTGACTTCGGTGGCCTAGTTTGCCCTCATTGTGGGGGAGGGTGGACGGGGGTGCGGGGAAGAGCTCCCTTTGGGGCCAGGAGGTGGGGATTTTTGTCCGGGATGCCCGGGAATGACACCACATAGCTCTGGGCCCCAGTTCCCTCCATGTAAGGGAGCAGCTCTTCCTGACGACTCTGAAGGTCCTGTCTTACGTCCTATTTGGCTGCAGAGAATCCAGGCTCTCCTAGCTCTGATGTCAGCTTTGTAGGATCACGGCCAGGTTTTGCAGAGCAGTCGTCACGGCAGCTCCTGTTTCCTGAGTATTTACAAAGCCTGGCTCCTGCCTAATCTCAACACTGAGGCTCTGAGTCCCCCAGCGATCATGAGCCAGTAGCCCCGGACTCCCTTAACCTGTCCCCAAAGTCTCTGGGCTTCAAAGCTCTCAGGGTACCAACGTACCCATGTGCCAGTAGAAGGGCTCAAATACCCCGCAACACACACACAAACACACGCGCACACAGCAGACAGCCCCACGTGGCCCACAGGTCGTGGGGCACAGCATCTTCCCACTATGCCCCTCGTCCCCTCTATTCCTAGTCTCCTTCTGCTGTTCACAAACCACCTGCCACTTGGGAAGAGCCCTGGCCAGCACCCACAGTCCACTCCAGGCCTCCCACACTATTTGGATGCCAGAGCAGCCCTGGGCGCCTGTGCTATGAGGGGCCCCTCTCTCCAACCATATCCCACATGCGGTCACTTGGCCCCCGAAGCAGCTGGGTCTTTGCCCACAGTCCGTACAGGTTCCTCTCTTGAGGAGCATCCCTGGCCTCTGGCTTTGCTCAAGCCCGTCCACGGCGCTGAGTTCAGATGCCATGCCCTTCTCTCTCAGGGCCTCAGGCCCAATCCAATCCCTGCTTCCTCCACCGGTAGAAAAACCAAAGCCCCAGGCAGAATGCTTACGTGATCTGCTGGGTCCAGTGCAGGCTGAAAACCCGGGGTCCCCTGCTCAGAAGTTGTTAAGATTCCAAGACACAACCGCAAAGCATGGAACCAAGCTCGGGGCCCTTCTGAGCACAGGGCCCTGTGTGACGGCCCAGGTCACACACCAGGAAGCTGAGCGTAGCCCCAGCACCTGGATGGGCATCCACTGGCGGCGAAGAGGCCACCCAGGCAGCGTCGGGTGCCACCCAGATGGGGAAACCAAGGCCCTACCTGTCTGTGCACCTGCCTGCTTTCTTCCACTCACCCCTCAAAAGTGCTCAGAAGTAGACTTGACAGTTGAAGGAGGGAGGAGTCAACAGACAAAGAATCAGAACTGGGGCTGGGCTTCTCCGGCTCCTTCTGCATTTCCACTCTTCCCAATGCAAAGCTGCATTGCGGGCATTGTTTTCCCCAAGGAAAATGTTCCATGCTTATCATATAACCAGGTTGGAGGCACCCTCCTCTCCTAGCCTTGCCAGGAGCTCGGGCCCCACCCTCTCGACTGACCTTCCCAAAATACTTTGCGAGTGTCCTCGGGTTCCCAGACCTCTCTGTGCTCGCTGGATGCCGGACAGGCCTCAGGCAGGTTTGGAGGAGAGAAGGCTGTCGGGGGCCAGGTCCTGCCTGCAGATGAGGACCTTAAGCAAACCTGCATGTCTGACCCTGCACCCCACCCGAACGGTGTCTCTGGACGGCCCGTGACGTCCCTACAGTGTTTCTTCTTGTGTTCCAAGCCCAGCGTGAAAACCCGCTCACATCACCTGCCCGAGCCTCCCTGGGAAGCCGCGAAAGCCCATGGCATGGGCACCTAGCAGGGGCCACTCACAGTGGGCTTGTTCTGCAAACTGTTTGTATCTGAACTCACTCCACTCCCATCCTCTCCTCTCCTTCGACTGCCCCATTCCTCTAAACGCATGACTCGTAAGCTAACAACAAGGGGGAGGATGGAACCAAAGGAGATGCTTTATATTTTATATAAATTATAAATTTATTTAAATGTAAATAATATTCATATATTTTTCAACCATAAAAGAAGAAGGATATCCTGCCATGTTCCACAACATGGCTGAACCCTGAGAGCATTACGCTGTCAGGCAAAGACCAATACCGTATAATGCCACTTATATATGGAATTTCAAAAAGCCAAACTCACCTCTGTGGGAATAGAATCTAAAAAAGAGTAGATATATGGGTATGGATAACTGATTCACTTTGCTGTACAGCAGAAACTAACACAACATTGTAAAGCAACTGTACTCCAATAAAAATTAATTTAAAAAGAAATAAAAGAATTCAAAGACTTTTTAAAGAAAAATAGATAAATAAATAAAAAGCCAAACTCACTGAAACAGAGAGTGAATGATGATGAACCAGAGGTTGGAGGTGGGTCAGGGATGGGGAGACGCTGGTCTAGGGCACCAATTTCCAGTTATAAGTTGGGTAAGTTCTGGGGATCTAATGTACAGCATGGCGACTGTAGTTAATACTGTGTTGTGCACTTGAAGGTTGCTAAGAGAGTAGCTCTTAAGTGGTCTCAGCCATCCCTCCACAAGTGGGAGAAATAGATTTCTGTTGTTTAAGTCCATCCAGTCCATGGTACTTTGTTACAGCGGCCAAGCTGACTGGTACCTCACCCTCCCAGCCTGCGTTTCCTCCTCTATAACATGGAAATAATCATGAAACCTCCCTCACAGAATTGTTGCGGAGCTTTCTGGATAAAGCCATACACAGATGGAAGTAGTTATTCTTTGGGACAGTAAAAACAGCTTCTCACTCAGAATCCTGAAAAACAGTTTTCGGTATGGAGCATCTGTTTGCCTCCCCCGTCTACCCCTCCCACCTCCCCCGCACAAAATCTCTGCAATTTGGGAGCTGCTGCCAGTCAAGACCCTGACAGTGAGTGATGATAAGTTTGCAATCCTTCTGCACAGCTCTTTAAAGTGAAGCATCATCTGATCTGACTTCCAAATGGCAAGGTTCGTTCCTAAGCAGCGAGCACAGGTTTCAAGAAAAACTGACGAGAACAGAGAGAATCCCGGGCTGTGGGAAGATCTCTCTGGTGAAGGGCTTGTGCCGGTGACAATAAGCTGTGGCCCAGTGAGCCGGCCACCGTCTACCATCAGGCCCTCTCCCTTGGGGACACCTTTTCCTCCTTCTCCCGGAGGCAGCGGACCCCAGCCCTGGTGGACCATTTGCTTGATCTCACCTCATGGGACCGGCTCTGCAGCTCCAGAGGGCACAGGGCATCCGCTTTCCCAAAGGCTCCCAACACTTCCTCCCCGTAAAGAAAAACCCAAAGCCCCTCGGCACACCCCCTGCCAAGCCACAAGAGCTAGTCTTGGGCTTTGCCACATTTTCCCGGGTTTGATCTGGGAAAAACAGAGCTGCTTTGTCCTCGCAGCCCTGGAGCAGCTGAGATGAGCAGACGTGCGTGCAGAAGCTCTTTCCAAAGCCTGGACCACACTCTCGTGGCCATTGCTTGAATAGCAGCTCGGAATCCAAGGGCAGGAAAGTTCAGCCAGCGTCAAAGGTGGGGAAACCACGCACGTCGTCAGGTCTGAACTAACTGCCAGAGGGATGGAAAGTAATGCCCGATTTAAGATGCTAAAATCACAAGAATCCCAGGTGTGGGCTGCGGGGTTACTTCCATCAGCAGAACCTAGGAAGCCTCCGCTTCAAGGGGCTTTTCTCCCAGCCTTCACCCTGCAGCCCCTCGGAGCTCCATCCCCGGGCCCTGTCCTCTGGTCAGGGCAGTGGTTCTCCCTGTGGTCCTGGACCAGCACCAGCGGCTCCAGCAAGCCCTGGGACTTAGTTAGAAATGCAAGCCCAGGCCTCACTCCGTCCTTCTGAGGCAGAAGCCGAGGCAAAGGCTCCATCCTCTGTGAGTTAACAAGCCCTCCAGAGGGTCCTGATGCTTGTGGTCTGTTAGGTATGTTTGGGTTTATTTCTGTTTATTGTTGTTGCTGCAACATACCTGGTAGCCAAGGTACTGACCCTGCAAGGTGCCCGGAGGACCCCCTGGAGACTCCCCAGGACATCTGATGTCGAGACAGTCTTGTCTTCTCTCTCACTGCTGAGGCTGGGTTCCCCCAGCAGTGACCCCAACAATCATTCCCGTGCGAGTGGGGCAATGGGGAGGTGGCCACAGGACGCACGTGCTGGGCGTGGGAAGGTTGAGGACAGGCCGGCTCCAAGGGCAACTGGGGACAGTGTGGGCATCCTCAGAGACGTCCCTCCCGGGGCTCAGGAGCTGGGCTATCTATCCTCCAGCCCCCATCTGTCACTGTTGAGGGCAGCTCTGGGGTGTTGACCCCCGGGGTGTCTTGCTCCGCCCTGGGGTGAGGCTGGAGTCTGTGGCCAGAGGACCCTCATCCAGGAAGGAGAGCATGGAGACCCCTACTGTCGGCTCTATGCAGCTTCCCCAGGCTGCCAGGGGGAAGGAAAGTTCTAAGACTCTGGTTCCTTATTCACTTCCTTGGCATTGGTCCCGTCTTCCCTGGACACCTCGGCCTCTCCAGGTAGAGCGCTGCCTCTCTAGACACACGTCTCCGTGGACTCTGGGCCATGCTGTGGGTGTGGGTGTGAAGTGGGGCCCCAGGGGACAGGCAGTTTTACGAGGCCACCTCTCCCTGAGGACCTCACGCTGACGGTCAGCTCATGAAGGCAGGGACCAGGAAATGCACTGCTCTTCCCAGGGTGGTCAGCTCAGAGCAGTCATGGCTTAAGGAGGGACACAGCACACTCGGCTGGGTGTCTGGGGGCAATAACACTGGCACCAGTCACCTCACAGGTGCACCCTGTGCCCGCAAGGGGTGTCCTGTGAAGGACACTGGGCATGGGGGTCTCCACCCCTTACAACGCCTGCCTTAGATCATGGTACCAGGAAATGACGCCCTCCCCTCAGCCCCTGACCCTCAGGAGTTGGGTGCAGACACCTCAGCTCTATCCCCCTCTCTGGCCTCCAGGTGGGATTGTTACCTGAAAAACTGGGTCCACCTCTTGGTGGGTATCAGGCCAAAAGACACAACCAAGCCAAAGAGCGGGAGAAAGGGGGATGTATTACTTGCAGGAAGTAAAGAGAACACGGAGGATCTTTCCCAAAGGAGCGTCTCCCCAGCAGCAAGACTGGGGAAGTGTTAAGCTAAGGGTATATGCATGTTCGTGAAGGGGCTTGGGCAGGAGACCTCAGCATAGAATTAGGGCAAAGGTGCACAGACTCCAAGCTTTAGTTGATTGATTGAAGTCACAAGGGTCAGAAAAGGTCCACATCATCATCCCTGAGGTCACTGAAGTGAGAGTCTTCACAACCGGCCTCCAACAGTTCAACACAATTCTATCTACCTGGAGATGGTGTCGGATCCCCCAGGCTGGGGGCTCAGTCCCACAAGATATCCCCACTTCCGATGCCAGTCACAAGTCCAGGTCGTCACCTGGGCTTCTGGCCAACTGGCTGTAGATCAGAAGTTCCCACGACCCCCTCCTCAGGTGTGATTCACTGGAGCGGCTCACAGAACTCAGGGAAGCACTTTACTTACTAGATCACGGGTTTGTTATAAAAGGTTGTAACTCAGGAACAGTCAGATGGAAGAGATGCACAGGGCAGGGTGTGGAGAAAGGGTGTGGAGCTTCCATGCCCCCTCCAGGCTCATCACCCTCCCAGCCTCCTCCTTCTGGGTGTTCTTCAACCCAGAAGCTCTCAGAACCCCGTCCTTGTGGGTATTTTTTTTAAATTTAATTTTATTTATTTATTTTTACACAGTAGGTTCTTGTTAGTTGCCTATTTTATACATATTAGTGTATATATGTCAATCCCAATCTCCCAATTCATCCCACCACCACCACCACCCCTTTCCCCCCTTGGTGTCCATACGTTTGTTCTCTACATCTGTGTCTCTATTTCTGCCTTGCAAATCGGTTCATCTGTACCCTTTTTCTAGGTTCCACGTACATGCGTTACCTTTGGGGTTTTTATGGGGGCTTCATTACACAGGTACAATTGGTTAATCTTTGGTCATTGGTGATTGAACTCAACCTCCAAGCCCCTCACCTCCTCAGAGGTCCAGGCATGGGTCTGAAAGTTCTACCCTTTAATCCTCTCATCACCTGATTGGTTCTTCTGCAAACCAGCCCCACCCTTAGGTGTGGTCCCCAAAGTCACCTCATTAACACAACAAAAGACAACTTTATTGCTCTTATCACTTAGGAAATTCCAAGGGTTTTCGGAGTTCTATGCCAGAAAGGGGATGCAGACCAAATCTGTACCTTTTATTGTAAATCACAGTATCATACTCACCTTGTCTCAATGGCCCTCTTCCCCAGCACTGCTCCCACACCTCCCAAATCTACAATCTGCACTGAATCTCTGCTCTGCATCTGCCACACACCAGCAATTCATACGCAACATTCAGGGATGCTGCCGAGAAGCAGAGAAATCAGACGGCCCTGAGAGTTCAGTCAGCGAGGCACTGACTGGCGCAGACAGGGTCCACGTCATCCTTAAGAGAAACGAGGCCCGGGCCAGCCAGGCTATGATCTATCAGCCAAGTGGGAAACACTGAAGCAGGGTGGGAAAGCTCACAGGGCAAATGTGGGTGGTGCTGCTGGAAGGAGCTGTGCTCATGGGACTCTGTCTGGTCCCCCTGGTGACATGTTCCCTGCTGGGAACGCAGACCCTTGGGATCATATCGTCCACTGCCTCTCCTTGTTCTGGTCACTGCTCCAGAGCCGGCGCACCCCACCCACACCATCCACATTGCTGTGGCTCCCACCTACCCTGCTCACACGAGAACGTGCTAGTCTCAAAGCAGGGAGGGGTGTTCCAGCCCCTGGGACGCTGGCTCTGGCTGCAGATGAACAAATCTCCCTCTCAGGGCTTGATTTTCGAGATGAGGAGGGAGCCGGCCTCGGACTGCGGGCAGTTCCTCGAGGCCGTGTCCCAGTGGAAGACCTGGTGGGGTCTTCAGGGTCCCTTAACAGCAAGTGGCCCACCCAGGTCATACAGGTGTAAGTTAAAAAGGGAGGTCCTGGGCTGGAGGCTCTCCTGGGGCCTCAGGACAGGGCCTCAGCGGGGCTCCGAGGGTGCTGCACAACAGACCACAGGAGCCTCGGTGCATAACCAGGCAACGACCATTTATTTGCTCGGGAATCTGAGATCCATTGGGGCAGGGCTTGGCAGGGAGGCTCATTTCTGCCCTGAGCCACACCAGCACTGGCAGCCCGACCAGGACTGGAGGGTCTATTTCCAAGGCAGCCCCCTGCCCCACTGCTGGCTATTGGGGAAGCTCAGCTGCTTCCTCTCTGGGGTGTGTGTACGTGCGTGTGTGAGTGTGTGTGTGTGAGTGTGTAGGTGTGTGCACACGTACCTCACTCCAGCTGCCCTTCTCCGTCCCTCCCTCTCTCTTGCTCACATCTCCCCTCTGGGCTCCGGCCACAGCTCAGCTCCTAAGCTAACGAGCCTCCATTCTCCCTGCCTTCCCAGAATCTCCCCTAAAAGTCTCGTCCCAAGTGACCTTCCAGAACTGCAGCCCCAGCTCACCCTGGTCCAGCAGCGGCTCAGATGATTCCTCTAAGGCAGGGGAAAAAACAACACATGATTGTTTTGGAGGCAACGTGTTGGAGGGACAACTGCCCAGCCATCACCGTAGACCCCCGGAGATAAGCTCCAAGTCACGCAGCCCCTCGCAGCAAACAAACGTCATCAGATACTGCACCAGAGAACTACGCTGACAACTCGGACCGCTCGGCCCCGTGTTTACAGACCCAAAGGTCCCAGCCTGTCTTCAGAGCTGCCAGCAGCTCAGCGTATCTGACCAGCTGAGTCCCTGGAGAGACTCCACGAGGCAAATGGGCCATTGGTTCCACGGCTGCTCAAGCCAGGCTCATCTTCCAGAAGGCGCCCAAGTGATTTGGTGACAAATCCTACCAATTTGTCAGTACACTTGTCCCAAGTTTAAAAGCCAGTTGTTGGGCTTCCCTGGTGGCGCAGTGGTTGAGAGTCCGCCTGCCGATGCCGGGGACAGGGGTTCGTGCCCCGGTCCGGGAAGATCCCACATGCCGCGGTGCGGCTGGGCCCGTGAGCCATGGCCGCTGAGCCTGCGCGTCCGGAGCCTGTGCTCCGCAACGGGAGAGGCCACAGCAGTGAGAGGCCCGCGTACTGCAAAAAATAAATAAATAAAAGCCAGTTGTTGGAAGGATTGTTGGCAAATAAGGAAGCTGCTGTCGATGCAAAATGTCAAAATACACCAACGTTTCCTGGATGCTTGCTTTGTGCTCAGCCCTGGGCTAAGCGCTGACCACAGCCTCCTCCATCAGCTCCTCACATCAACCCGAGGAAATGATGGCATTACTATCCCTCTTCTATAGGTGAGGCACTGAGCCTCAGGTAGGTTAACTCACTTGCACAATCACTCTGCTAGCGCACTCTGCTAGTACACTAATTAACTTACAAATACGTTTGTTTATGCCCAATTTTTAATAGTATTAAAAAATAAAGGGAATTTACTGGCTCTTGAAATTAGAAAGTCTAAACTTCAGAGTTGATTCGGTTCCCAACAGTCATCAAACTCTTGATTCCTCCCCATCTCTCCGGTCTGCCCCATGGTACAAGGGCGCCCCCCTCAGCGTGGCAAGATGGCTGCAGCAGCACACATCACATGTCCAGGAGAAAGACAAACATCATCTTTTCCAAAATCCCCTGGCAAACTCCTTCTCTAGGCTCAGTAGCCCTAACCAGGCATCCCACCACTCCGGAATTGTGCCCTTGGAGCCAGCGGTGTCTCTAACCTCCCAAGCTCAAGGACCACAGGGGGAGTAAAAAACAGGCTTGCTTCCAAGAGCAATGGATTAAATGTTAGAGAGGAGTCATCACAACTAGAATGTTGTGGAGCAATGAATTGAACCCAGCCCTGTCTGTTCATTCAAACAGTATTTATCGCGCCCTTGCTGTGGGTCAGGCACAATTTAGATGCTGGCGCCACACATCTGAAAGCTTCCTGCCCTCCCATCCTCCCGCTGCTGGCTCTGCTGCCTCTCAGGCTTAAAGCCTTGTGTTTTCACCAGAACCTGGCGCTGGATTAATGTCCTCCTAACCAGCTTTTCTAGGACTGAAGTGGCTCTGTGACTCCAGGCTGTCATTTAACTTCTGTCTCTCGGCCTCCTCGTCTATAAAATCAGGAATAATGATACCTCCCCCGAAGCTATGAGAACGAAATGACAAGAGTTTACATGGGAAACATAAGGAAACTTAAAAGCAGTGCGACATCCAACCCAGTGGACATGCAGGTCAACTCTCATTTTCATTCTAGAGATTCGGAGTTTTGTACATTAAACTCCAATTTCACTGGCTCGGGCTTTGTAAAGTGTGAATACGGCTCCAAAGATGCGAGTTCAATTCACCTTTCTACTTAGCCTGCAACTTATTTGTTTATAATCCACACTTTTCATTGGGGGCGGAGGGGTCGCCTATATGGAAGAGCCCACCCAGTTTCTAAACTTGTCCTGAACACTGAGAGCAAGTTTCCCTTAGGAAAGCAGGCAAAGGTGCGCCCTAGCGTAGCCAAGTTGGGGGCAACACACACACTCTGAAAACGCGGCGCCATCAATAAACTTTTCATGCCCGGCGGCTTTCGCGCACCCGCGAGACAGCCCCACCCCGAGAGTCGGGGACGGGACTTGCGAAGTTTCGCCCAATCAGAGGCCCCACCTAACGTCGGGCCGGAGTCGGTGACCCAGATTGACCAATGAAGTCTCGAGCACGGATTTGCCGTGGTCTTCTGGGAAAGCGTCTCTCCCGGAAGCCGCCTCGCCTCTGACACACCTGGGCGGTGCTAGCCTGCGGTCCGCCGTCCCACTGGCTGGCACAGCTGCCCGTCACGGGGCGGGGGCGAAGGCCGTGCACTTGCGTCTGCGCGGACTGGCGGGCCGAGCGCGGGAGCCCGCTGAGACGCTGACCGGATCAGGCGGTTGCTGGGAGGAAGGGGTTCGTTGGAGGCAGCTTTTACTGGGCCGCCTCGGGCGAGCAGCGGAGGAGCGCGGAGCCTCGGCGGGCCCGGCCCGAAAGTCCTCTGTGCCGCGGCCCGCGTGACCGGAGCCGCCCACGCCGACCTGCGCCGACCAGGGTCGTTTCGCCCACGCCTACCCAGCTGACTGAGGCCCACGCTGTCCGGTGCTGACTAGGGCCGCCGCCCCGCTGTCACTCCCGTGCAGGTAGGTCCCCCACGCAGGTCGGTGCCCCCCACTCAGGTAGGTAACCCCCACCCAGCGCAGGTAGGTGCCCTCCGGGCAGGTAGGTAACCCCGTGCAGGTGAGTGCCCCCTGCTCAAGTAGGTGACCCGCGCGCAGATGGATGACCCCCGCGTAGGTAGGTGACCCCCGCAGGTAGATGACCCCGTGCAGGTAAGTGCCCCCTGCTCAAGTAGGTGACCCCCGCGTAGGTCGGTACCACCCAGCGCAGGTAGGTGGCCCCCGCGTGGTGGGGATGCCGGCTGGTCCCGCAGCGGGTCTTGGGCCGGTCGCAGCCCCGCAGGAGCGACCTCTCTCCCTGCGGACGCCCGGGCGGGCAGCTGGTTGAGCTGCGTTCGGGAGGCGGAGGCCCGAGGTGCTGGGGAATCGCGTGGACGCCGGTTGATGGGGAGTCCAGCGAGGGAGACGGGCCCGCAGCGGGAAATGACAAACTGCTGTCCTGGAACCTTGAGCCCCAGACTGGACCCTAGAAGGGCAGGAGCCAGTGAGAGGACCGCGTCGTCCCGGCAACAATTTCTTGTAGTGACAGATCAGGGGTGTGACCTCCATCCACACGTAAGTTTTCTTTTCTCATTAGTGACGTTGTTACAGTAACACCCTCATCCGTTCTCGGTGACCATTAAAGGACGTGGTGTACGAATGTAAAGCACTAGGAAATAGGAGCTTGGAGTGAGTGTTTGCGAGGCTGGACTTGAGGTCCCGAGGGGGTGGCAGGACCCTGCATCAGCGCTGGGCACCCAGCGCTGCTTTCTAGGTGGGAGCTCCCGCCCAGCCTGGCTAGTTCTCTCCTGGAGGCTCAGGCCTGCACCTTCCTCCGCCCTTAAGAGTGCCTGACTCCTTCGCAACCCTGCCTGGGATCTTTTATCTCTTTCATAAGATGATTTTTTTTTTTTAAGGTTGTTGAAATTTTTAAAAAAATCAGTATTTAAGCTTGTAAATCTAAACCCATCCACTATTTTAGTAATGGTGTCCTGTGTTGGATTTTTGTTTAGTGAAATATTATAATCGTGCAAAAAAGAATACAGCTATAATAGCTGTACCATACCCTGAGAAAAGGTAATAATAATTTTTCTTTGTGCTTTTGGACCTTTTTTTAAGGAAATGTGACATTTTGGCTACAGTTGAAATTCTAACTTGCTGCCACCACCCCGCACCCCATAGAATTTCTTCCATCTGGCCTGTCTTTCCTCGGCTCACGGGGCTCCCCTGTGCTCCCAGGAGCTCGGCACGAGCTTAGCTTCTCATTCCAGTCAGCACCAGCTTAGCTTCTTAGAGCCCGTCATGAGGACTGTGGCCACCATGTTGGTCCCGTCCTGTGCTCATGGCATTTGTTCTCTTACCCTCTTAGGAAACCTGCCTCCTCCCTCACAGACCCTGTAGGTGAGCTGAGGATAGACTGATTGGCCTTTGTTGGGCCACTGTTCCCTTCCCCAGGGTGCAGCGTCTTTACCCGCTTCTGTAATTTTTTTTTTTTTTTTTTTTTTGGCCGCACCACGCAGCATGTGGGATTTTAGTTCCCCGACCAGGGATTGAACCCGTGCCCCCTGCAGTGGAAGCTTGGAGCCCTAACCACTGGACCACCAGGAAAGTCCCTTTACCCTCTCCTCTAGGGCAGTCACAGCTGTTCCATGCTTCCAGGAAAAAGTGGCCTTCCACTATCAGATGTACTATAGCTTATAAAACGAAACTGTTAAAATTCATAGTAATAGCTACCACTGCGGACCATGTGGGTCTCAGGCTTTTTAACTAAGCACGAGGTGTACACGGCTTCTTTTCATCCAACATTGCTGTTATGCACAGCTGGGGATGGTCCCGTTTAAAGTGAGCGAACTGAGGCCTAGTCAGACCAGGCATCAGCAACAGTGTGCGCCTAGAATCATCTCTCCACCATGTGTAGTTGTTCTGCCACCAGCAGAGGAGGAGGAGTATTCGTTTGTCCGGCAGGATGGGCAATGGCCTTCACACAGGGTCTCTTCCACCTTCCTGCCCCACAGCCCGGCTCCCCCAGGTACAGGAAGCACCTGGGTGGAGACCTTCCTCAGCGGGGCCAGAGATGGCGTCCGTGGACTTCAAGACCTACGTGGACCAGGCCTGCCGCGCCGCTGAGGAGTTCGTGAACGTGTACTACACCACCATGGACAAGAGGCGGCGGCTGCTGTCCCGCCTGTACATGGGCACGGCCACCTTGGTGTGGAACGGCAACGCCGTCTCGGGACAAGAGTCCTTGAGTGAGTTTTTTGAGATGCTGCCTTCCAGTGAGTTCCAAATCAACGTGGTAGACTGCCAGCCCGTTCCCGATGAAGCCACCCCGAGCCAGACCACGGTCCTCGTGGTGATCTGTGGGACAGTGAAGTTTGAGGGCAACAAACAGCGGGACTTCAACCAGAACTTCATCCTGACAGCCCAGGCCTCGCCCAGCAACACGGTGTGGAAGATTGCCAGCGACTGCTTCCGGTTCCAGGACTGGGCCTGCTAGTGGCGTGGGGAGACACCCCCAGACTGAACCCCGCGCCCCCTCGCGCCCCAGGGGCCCTTTTCTCGGCGTACACTTGTTTGTCATAGCTGCCTTTTCAAAGTAGTAAAATTCTCTATTTTTCTACTTGCCCAGTAGAGACTCTGTCTCTGGAAATTCTGACGAATAAAACGACAATATGAACGTTGCTTCTTTTCCCCTCGCCTGATGTGTTTGGTAGGTTTTGGGGAGGGGGAGCAAGAGAAGGAGGGTTAAAGGCGCCAAGCTCAGCAGAAGGCACTGCAGGGGCTGAGGTCCAGGGCCGAGCACCTGCCCCAGGCACAGGTGTGCACACAGGTGTACGGGAGCCGGGCTCACAGCCTGCACACACAGGAATCCGTTGGGACACTTTGAAAAATCACCAGGCTGCACATCCCAGACCTACTACTGAATATCTACTTCTGAATATCTGAGGGTGGGGCTGGCATTGGCATTTTACAGAAACAACCTAGCTGTCCATTAGGACACTTTAGAGCACATCAGAATCCCGACGAGGTGCTGGGCCCTCCCTTAGCACCTGCGCTGGGAGTTACACGGATGAGAACAGGTGAGATACCTGGAGTTAGCTAATAATTGCTTGTAAGTGAAGCAGCTACATTGACTACTCCCTTACAAAGAGAAGGAGGAGAACTGCTTTTAAGAGGAAGAAGTACTGAGGTGGGGCTGGGGGGCATTAGAATTGGATGCTGGTTTTATTGACCCTGAGGACCAACCCTGACTGCATTTCTCCAAAGTAAAGAAAGAGAAGAAAAAACTAGAAGTTTCCATCATCCTTTGATTAATAGATGAGATCTTGTGGACACGTGGCTTCCCCAGGTAAATCTGTGGCAAAAGGTTGGGCTAGGGGTGTGGGTTAGGATTAGGAATGGGGGAATTTGATGTGTAGGCTGCACAGATAGCAGGGACCTCTAGCTTCGGGCTGTGGCGTCCACTGGGGATGGCTGGGCAAGGTGGGCATTGCTGCTGTGTCGGGAAGGATCTCCCTCCCCTCTGATAGAGCAAAAGGGGCCTGACCCTGGGGATTGGACGGAGAGCTGGTGGGACAGGAACAGGGCAGGAGGCAGGACAGAGGCTGATGTACGGGGGGCAGCTTGTACTTAAGGGCAAGCCCTGGTCAGTTTCCCTGGCTGAGATGCAGGCCTGAGCTTGGAGCTCTGCCTGGGGCTTGTCTCGGGCGCTGGGTGATTGGGCCCCTGGGAGAGGCTAAGAGGAAGGCGGACATGGTCCTCAGGATTCATAGAGTTGCTAGGGGAGCAAGAGCCCCCCCAAGAGCAGGAGGTCCGTTCTCCAAGGCCAGATCTCAGCAGTGTTGGGGGCCTCAGAAAACCCACTCCAGTGCCCCAGGAGAGAAAAGATCCCAGGTTCAGAGACAGCCAACTCCTCTTACAGAATGCTCACTTCCAAAGGCTCATGACTGAGAAACTCAGGGGTGACGGAGGTGGGCACAGGGGGCCAGAGGGGCTCCAGCCCGGCTGAGGGGGTCCAGGCACAGAGCCTTCTAACACTTGAGGCTTCGTGGGTATTTAGGTGAATGCAGGACTGTCTTATCTACAAGTGAGCACGTGTCATCAGGGTGTCCCCACCGAAGGGCATAAACTGCCCTGACCCCATCCCACTGAGAGCTCGGTCAGACATCACTTGCTCTGTGGGTGGACCAAGCACCCTGGTTTGCCCAGGACTGGGGCTTCCCAGATGAGGCCATCAATGCTATGATCAAGAAAGTTCCAGGAAAACTGGAACTAGCTGGTTACCCTACCCTCAGCCCAATTTCTGCCATAGACTAGAAAACTCTAAACAGTACGGTGGCTTCTAGAAATAGGCGAGGAGCGGAGCGGGGTGGGCCCATTAGTGCTGGGAGCAGGAGGGCATCAGGCTGCCCCACTGGGGCTGGTGAGCGGACATGTCTCCCAGCCACTTGAAGTGTGGCTCGTGTGACTGGGACACTGGGTTTATATTTTATTCTAGTTAATTTCAACTTGAATAACCATGGTGCTTGGTCCCTACTGTACTGGTGCAGAGATAAAGAGGAATGCTGGTCCGGAGACAGGTGGCTGGGAACCCGGAAATGAGTGTGGCCGGGGCCTAGGCGCAGGCCCAGGTGACAGAGGGGACATGTGCCCCTTCTTAGCTGGAATGGACCTCAGAACTGACCAGGTTGACATGAAGCACAGATCCCCGCTGCCGTCTCCTAAGGAGAGAATTTTGTCCTGCCCATCAGGAGGCGAGGCCAGAAAGACCTTGTTCCTCGATTTCCCAAGCACATCAGTGTTACTGAACTCAGCTCCAGATGCCCAATGCTTGAAAATCAATACTCAAGAGGGAAGTGTTGGTAGAAATGGAAAATGTTGTTTTGATCAGAAAGATGGCAATCTGGGGAGAAGGCAGACTCGTGTCCTGGAAATCCACCTCTAAAGATGCTGCTCCGCCATGAAACATTTTTTTTTTAATTCTTTTTTTAAAATTATTTTTTATTTACTTATTTTTTTGGCTGCGTTGGGTCTTCGTTGCTGTGCGTGGGCATTCTCTAGTTGCAGCGAGCGGGGGATACTCTTCGTTGCGGTGCACAGGCTTCTCATCGCGGTGGCTTCTCTTGTTGCGGAGCACGGGCTCTAGGTGCACGGGCTTCAGTAGTTGTGGCACGTGGGCTCAGTAGTTGTATCACGCCAGCTCTAGAGTGCAGGCTCAGTAGTTATGGCACATGGGCTTAGTTGCTCTGCGGCATGTGGGATCTTCCTGGACCAGGGATCAAACCCGCGTCCCCTGCATTGGCAGGCAGATTCTTAACCACTGCACCACCAGGGAAGTCCCTGCCATGAAAGTTTTAAAGGGAAAAGGGGACGTAATGTCAGTTAATCCTGGAGCTAGGGTATCAGACTCGTAGCCATCTCCCACAGTGTGCAGGCTTGTCAACTCCTCATGATCTTTACTTTTCATTAAAAAAAATTTATTTGGCCGCACCATGCAGCTGGCAGGATCTTAGCTCCTCGACCAGGGATGTAACCCAGGCCCCGGCAGTGAAAGTGCCAAGTCCTAACCACTGGACCACCAAGGGATTCCCAATGTGATCTTTTCTTTAGATGCTGTCTTGTTCACAGTTTATTTGTGCCATTACTGAGGGGAAGTTAGGGAATAGATCTGTACACCTGTTAATTATTCTTCATTTTTATTTCTTTGATCTAAGGAAAGAACCAACAGGTTAGGCAAAGTACTGTGTGATCAGAATTCGATAGGTGTGCTAGGGCAGGAGATGAGTAGAGCATGGGGGCGCCTAGTTTAAGTTTAGTGACAATATAGCTTTGCTAAAGTGACAAGACAAAAGGGTGCCCCTTCGGAGAGCTCTTTCCTGCCAAAAGCTGCTTACATCAGGATCTCACCTGCTTCCTCCTTGAAATGAGGCACAAGATGGGCTTGAAACTTCTCCGGGAAAACCCCCTAAAGTAAATATAGATGCAACTTGGATCCAGACATGAAGACAATCCCTGCCTGTCCTCTGCCACCGTCTTGCTTGCGGCCTCGCAATTACTGTTGAGTTGTCGCCTCCCGGTTCGGAGAGGCAGGTGTGACGGGATGGGTCAGTCGGCTTATTTACTGTGACTTGTATGAAGTGTGAACACTGCCTTCTAACTAAGGCCAGGTGGGAGGGGAAAGGACACGGCTTTAGCCTGAATCTCCTGCTTTAACCTGAAGATGAGCTATTTCACGGCCCCTGTAAGGAATGGTGTGCACGTATGTGTGTGTGCACACCTGCTGCAGCTCTTCTTGCGCTCCTCTCCTGCAGGCCCAGCCAAGGCAACTGGGCCCTCCCCTCCCACCAGGTGTCCCCTCCCTCAAACACTCCCCCAGCCAACCCCAAACACACAAGCCTGTTGTGGTTTTATTCAGAATTTCATAACCAGGGCCTTCTATAGCGCAAAGAAAAAGATTGTTAAAAGCTAGCATTCAGGCCTGCACTTCAGCACAGCAGGGGCTCGCAGCCCCTCAGAAGGGGGCTTGAAAAGAAGAGGCAGACCTGTCCGTGATACGAATATGAAACAATCTTTGAGTTTCTTTGGTAGTCAGAAAAGGAAGTTCAAACACTTTGTGGAATAATAACAACAGTTGTCACAGGCAGCGAGAACATCCCAAGAACTGCCCAAGGTACTTTTCAACCTCATTTTACAGATGAGGAAACTGCTTTGTGTGTGTTTTTTTTTTAAAGATTCCATATAGGCTTGCTCTGTTTGCACGGACTTTCTGGAAGGATTGGCAAAAACGTAAGGACAGCTGTCCTTAGGGATTGGGTTCTAGGGTTTTAACGTGGAGACAAGGCATTTGCTGCCGAATGTCCTTGGACTTCATTTTTTATACAGTGCGCCCATCTTGTTTTTTAAATTAAAAGCTCACCTAAGAATCAGGACTCTGTTTTCGCAGCCAGAAGTAAGGGGTATTCAAGTTGCGGGCACCTCGAGGAGTGGCCTTTTCCCCCACAGAGTGGCCGACCTGTGCCTGACCTGACCAGTGAAGTCTCCAAGTAGATGCTGCTTTGAAACACCCTGAGTTCTCGCAAAAATGGATGTTTTAAACATTTAAAAATCACCACCTAGGCTTCTGAGAAGTTAGTGTAAAGTCCGGATATTTTGCCCAAATTGAAGGCAGGTGAAGACGTGCCCAAACTCAAGACTCTTGATGGAGCCCCAGCTGCCCTAATACGCTTGGCCTGACGCACCGGAACCTGACCTCGCGGTGGACCGCACAGCCGAGACCGCGGAAGAAAACCTCGCCCGACCTGCCGCCGCGACGCCGCCCAGAGGGTTGGAGGGAAGGCCAGGCTGACCCACCCAAACCACGCGACCAGCAGCCCGAGGCCTGGACGCAGGAGCTGCCTCCGTGCGTCCGCCTGCCACTAAGGCGCGCTTCCGGGCGCACGCAAGGCGGCTGACATCATCATCAGGCGACGGCCCAGGACCAATCGGAAGATTGACTGTGACAATCTGAGATTATGCCAGCCAGTGGGCGGTGAGTATCTCGGAATCTGAGGCCCCAGCCCCGCCCCTCCTCAGCGTCGGTTGGGCGGGGCGGCCGCCGGAGGGCGGGGCACAGCTTCTCCGCCCCTCCCTGGGCAGTTTAGAATTTGATGTGGTGAGTTCCTTCCAGTCTGGTTCTATAGATTTGCTTTTAAATCAGATCATTTCCTGGGTAAAATAGCGTACCTTCTTTATTCATTATAATATAGTGAGCATTGCATCAAACAATTCAACATTTTTCCAGCTTTAATTGACACATTGTCTATCTTTAAAGTGTACATGATGATTTGATAAACATATACATTGTGGAATGATTACCACAAGTTCCATTAAACATTTTTTTAAATGTGCAGGGATATATTATAAATTATTCAGTTGTCTCCTTTTGGGCGAGTAGATGGTTTCCAAATTTTCACTAACATAATTACCTGAAAGTTGTTCACTCCACTTCCTCAGGATGGCTACAGGGTGTTACTTGGAGATAAACATCTATTCCAACTGCCCCTGAAATTGCATTTCCCATGCAAACTTCTGCGACATCACAGATTATGTTTAACTTCGGGTCAATTTGTTGTATTCATTGGTTTATCATTGCTTTTTATAGTATTCTCTTGTCCCTGCCATGTGTACACGTTTGTGAGTTGTCTTTGTTCTTTGTTAGTTTTGCATTGGGCTGTTGGTGTTTTTTTCCTTGTTTTCCAAAGCTTCTTTGAATAGCCTGATGTACTTCCTACCTTGGAACCTGATCAGGTAGCATTTCTAAAGGGAACTGAAGATAAAACTTGTAATAATCATATCCAGTTTCTTCACTTGGTCAATCACTAAAGCTATTATGACCCTAAATAAAGAAGTCCTTTCAGCACTGAACGCTAACTAACTTGGGCAGAACACAGAATCCTGGCTGCTCTTTTCCACATATGCTGCTTCTACGTCTACTTGGACTTCTAACACATTCTAAATACTTCGTGTGCTCTTTTAAACACGTAGACAGGATCCTTGTTAGTGACAAAGTAAGACTGCAGTGGTGTTACGTTTTATATGAAATTGTCCTATAAAAAGCAGTGCATCACCTATTTTGACATTCTGTGTTGAAGCAAAGTTGATTTCAAAGCATTTGTGGCCAGATTAAGTTTATCCAAATGTGATGCTCATGATAAGAGGATATATGTATTTTTAAAACATATATGTTTTAATGGAATCTGAACTCTTTCCAAAAATAAGGTGCTATTTGTTCATATGTTTCCCATCTCATATCATGAATTATCATATAGGCTATTCTTAGAGGAGACATTTTATTTGGGCTCACATCCTGAAGACTGAGGACTATTTTTTGAAACTATTTAGGGTTTTAATAAATATCATGCTGAAGACACTGTGTATTTGTAAAAATCCCTTGCTTAAAATTGTTTCAGTCCATCTGTGAGGATGTGGAGAAGTTGGAACCCTTGTGCACTGCTGGTGGAAATGGAAAATGGTGCAGCTGCTATGGAAAACAGATATGGTAAACACAGAATTACCATATGATCCAGCAATTTTACTTCTAGATACATATCCAAAAGAAATGAAAGCAGGGGCTCAGATACTTGTACACCAGTATTCATAGCGGCCACTGGCAGACCCGTGCCCAGGCCCGGGCCCCGGAGAGCTCGGAGATGAGAGATGGAAGTGATGCGGCCAGGCAAGCAGTAGGCCTATATCCCTAGGCTTTTTTTTTTTTTTTTTTTTTTTGCAGTACGCGCACCTCTCACTGTTGTGGCCTCTCCCGTTGCGGAGCACAGGCTCCGGATGCACAGGCTCACGGGCCCAGCCACTCTGCGGCATGTGGGATCTTCCCGGACCCGGGCACGAACCCGTGTCCCCTGCATCGGCAGGCGGACTCTCAACCACTGCACCACCAGGGAAGCCCATAGATCCCTGGGCTTCTGTGAGAAGTCCTCCCATGTCCCCCCAGCATCTTAGAAACCACAACTTCTCAGTGTTCACTTTTGGACTCATGCAAACCAGACATGGAATTTCTAGGAGCTATTTAATCACACCCTCTCTAGTTCCCTTTGGACGTTTACCTGATCTGACAGGAGACAGCTCTGTTTTGCTGTAGCTGGGGAGGCATGTGGTCTGCACAGAGCTGAGCAGTGGAGGTTGTACCTTGGCTCTGTCTTGCTCCCTGTGTGATCTTGAGTAAGTTGGCTAACCTCCCTGTGCCTCAGTCTCCTCATCTGTATAATGGGGGTAATAATACTACCCCCCCCCACAGAGTTTTGTGAGAAGTGACTAATACCAGTAACTGGGGGTGGGTAGTAGTGACCCACCTTCTGTAACCATCAAACACATTCTGTTCTTATTATCCTGAGACTTGGGACCAGTTTGGGGGAAGTTGCAGGGAGGAGATCCATTTGCAGGAGGAAGTCGGGGCCCCAAGTGAGGGAGGGCAGGAGAGTCCTAGGCTGGAGAAAGACTAAATTCAGCGTGTGCACCTGGGGCTGAGCCCGGCCTCCAGGAACTGGGATGGCTTCTGGAAATCCTCCGGAGATGGGGAGCGACAGCAGGATCCACGTCTGGGTGCACCTAGAGGTAGGAAGAGCCCATAGGTGTGTGAGGAGGGCAGGGCTGTTTTGGAACCAGCAGAGTCCTGCCGTGTTTTTTAGCTGCAGCAGAAAGTAGAGATTGTATGGGTTTGTACAAATCAGAAGCTAGAAAGTAGGGCGGGAAAGATGGTAGAACTGCTTTGTCCTGTTTGGGCTCCACTGTTAACAGCGGCCGACCCACTTCCCCAAGGTCTGGCTTGTGCGCTGACTACACCCAGGGAGGTCAGGTGGGCACAGTGCCAGGTGTCACCGTAGGTGGCAGGGAGGGCGGGTGGCATGTGTCCTGCGTGGAGGAGGAGCCAGGCCCAGGCAAGCTGAGCACCATCCTCTGCCACACGGCCTCCAGGCTTCCTGGCCCCGGGCTCCTTCTACCAGTGACACTGGGTCCATCAGGGCAAGGCCTCCCACGCTGTGGAAGCGCTTATAGCCCTAAACACAGACGCTGAAGGATGGTAAGTACAGTTATTTTCAAATGCTCCCTTTCCTCCCCCCGTGACAGCATGGAAAAGAGGCTGCTGTCCGAGACCTCCTTGCCTGGACCCTCTCACCCCGGCCCTGCTCCCCGTGTCCACATTGCATTGCAGCCGCTTCAGACAGATGCTTTACAGGCTATGACAGAGACAGTAAGAGAGGGGTTGTTCTAGATCAGGGGTCCCTAACCCCCGGGCCGTGGACCACTACCGGTCTACGGCCTGTTAGGAACCTGGCCGCACAGCAGGAGGTGAGCGGCGGGCAAAGCTGCATATGCAGCTCCTCATCGCTCACGTTACTGCCTGAACCATCACCCCACCACCACCAAAAAAAAACTGTCTTCCAAAAAAACTCTCATTTCTGGACGTTGTCTACACTGCATAAACTGAACCAGAAGACACCGGATGAGAGATCGGCCCAGGGTCCGCTGGGCGTTTGAGAGAAATGAGAACAAACGGAGGCTCGGAGTAGCGACGTGAAGCCTCTGGGACGCGAGGGCCCGTACCCTGGGGTCGCCGGCGAACGGCCGGCGGCGTGCACACACCCGGGAGCGGCGGCCGGAGCCCGAGGCTCTGAGGCTCTCGGAGCACAGACGGCCTCCGGTTCAGCTCCTGACTGCCCGCCCGCCTGCCGCGTGCCCAGTACGAACTCAGCCGCCGACCCTGCAAGGCGCCGCTGGGGATCCAACAACCACTTCTTCCGGCACAGGGAAGCGCCGCGCCCTCTCCCCAAGACGCACCCTCTCCTGCAACCTCCTCCCGCCGCCCCGCCCCCTCCTGCCTCCTCCAGCGCCCCGCCCCTCCACCTCCCTGCCCTCTTTCTCCGCCCCGCTCCTCCAGGGGCTCCACCCCATCCGGCGACCCGCCCACCTGCTGTACTGCCCATGCGCTGGAGCCGGGGAGGGACCCACGCGAGATGGTGTGCGTGCCCCTCAGGTCACGTGACTTTCGGGGTGGGCCGGCCCTGCCCCCGCCGGGTAGCGAGAAGCGCAGAGCCGCCGGCACAGTGTTCTACGCAGGCGCAGACCGTGGTTCGCGGCGGGTGACGCAATCCTGCGCAGCGGGCCGGGCGTACGGCGGCAGCGTGTGTCGGATCACGTAACTTCCCCGAATGGCCTCCGCAGTGGGACGTGCATGCGCAGGTCCTCCCCTACCCGCGAGGGACGGGGCCAGGCCCACCGCGGCCAATCGGCGTCGCCCTCGCCGGCGCCGCGCCACGCCCCCCGTCCGTCGGGCAGTCTGTCCGTCCCGGGGCCTAGTCCTCGGAAGCTCGGCGGCGGCGGGGGCCGGGCGGTGCGTACGCGGCCCGCGGGGCAGAGGGCGCTAGGCCTGGGCTCCGAGTCGGGCTCAGGGGCCACGCGCGGGCCGGGAGGCCGCCGGGGAGTCGGGGCGGGCCTAGCTGTCGGCGGACGAGGGCAGAGGCGGCCACCTGCGGCCATTGCCCCTCCGACCGGCGGGCGCTGAGGAGCTGGACCGGGCAGGTGAGGCCGGCCTCAGGGACCCGGCCGAGCCTGGAGGCGGGCGGGAGATGCGGGAGCTAAAGGCGGGTGCGCCGGGGGAAGCGTCCGCGCCGGGTCCGGGAGGACGGAGCCACGGGCGGTCCGGGCCTGGCGGCGGGAAGGTGGCGCGCGGGGAGGCCCGAGTCCGGCCCGGCCGCCCTGTGACCTTGTCAGCGCCTCCCCCGTGACGCCTGCTCGAGAGTCACCGGGACGGCCGGCGCGGCTGCAGCCCTCATGACGGCCTGTCAGCCTCCAGCACGGGAGCCACTGCGGCTCGGAGGTGTTGAGGGCCCTGCCCGGCGCCGTGCCCCGCATCGCTTCGGTGCAGTGACGGTGACTCCAGTAGGAGGGACTTAACGAGGTTGGAGAATGACTGTGAATTGTGGGCTACTTTCCATGAAATTTTCTTCATATAAATTAGTTTAGTTGGTTGTTTTCAAAGGTAGACAAGGTTTGCTCTCATCCGTGGCCGCCATGTATTATATTTTGTTTTATTTGGTTTCCTGATCAAAGTAGTAGGCATTATTTATTGTTGCTATAAATTCTGTTAGCTTGGGGGTCTGGGTCTGTAAGTAAATTACAAAATGACCTAGAGAAGCCAATTACTGCTTGAATGTATTTCATTAATCATCACTTTATCTTTAGGGCAGTCTTCGTCTGTTTTCATGCAAATATCTCATGAAGGTGCATCAGGGCTTCAGAAACATGCTAAGAAGTGACGCGTGACTTGAATCTGTACATGAGAAAAGTTAGGTGTAGGTCGTTAATCAGTTTATATCCTCTAAAGAACTGATATAATCCTCATAATTTTTAATCCTTCTACTTCGGAGGTTGCTCATGCATGAATAATTCTTGGTTGGTTTTCAGAGCTGTTCCTGGGAAGAAGCAACATGGAGAGTGGGGCAGTTCTGCTGGAATCCAAGTCCTCCCCGCTTAATCTTCTGCATGAAATGCACCAGCTCCGCCTGCTGGGTCACCTGTGCGACGTGACTGTCAGCGTGGAGTACCAGGGCGTCCGGGAGGAATTCATGGCCCACAAGGCGGTGCTGGCAGCCACCAGCAAGTTTTTTAAGGAAGTGTTTCTTAACGAGAAGACTGCGGACGGCACGAGGACTAACGTCTACTTAGACGAGGTGCAGGTGGCTGACTTCGCTTCTTTTCTTGAGTTCGTCTACACTGCAAAGGTCCAGGTGGAGGAAGATCGGGTGCAGCGAATGCTGGAAATGGCAGAAAAGCTGAAATGTTTGGACTTATCTGAAACTTGTTTTCAGTTGAAGAAACAGATGTTAGAGTCGGTCCTTTTGGAGTTGCAGAATTTCTCGGAGGCTCAGGAGGCAGAAGGGAGCAGCGGCTCCCAGGTCTCTGCTGCTGTTGCCCCTGATGCTCGGGCAGGTGTGGCCGCGGACAGCCCTCTGGCCAACGGCGTCGCGGGTTCCTTGGATCCCCCAGCGGCAAGAATCGGCAACAGCCTGTTGCCAGATCTGCCCTCGAGGAAGTCCAGGGAGAAGCCAGACAAGAGAAAAGAGATCGCTAAGTCCCCCTACCCCAAGCTCAGAAGGGCTAGCGGGAGGCTGGCTGGGAGGAAGGTGTTCGTGGAAATCCCTAAAAAGAAGTACACTCGACGACTCCGAGAGCAGCAGAAGAGTGCCGAGCAGGACGCCGGGGACCGCGGGGGCCCCCGGGAGCCCAGCCCGGACGCCGGGGGAACGGTGAAGGAGCTGGTCACTGTCACGAAAGACGAGGAGGACGGCGGGGCTGGGGCCGAGGTGGAGGCAGTGCTGCCGAAGGCGGGGCAGGGGGAGGGGGAGGAGGACGAGGATGAGGACGAGGACGAGGAGGGAGAGGAGGGCGCGGGGAGGCGGAGGAGCAGCTTCCGGTGCACGCGCTGCGAGAAGGCCTTTCTGTACGAGAAGAGCTTCCTGAAGCACGTGCGGCACCACCACGGCGTGGCCACCGAGGTGGTCCACCGCTGCGACACCTGCGGCCAGACCTTTGCCAACCGCTGCAACCTCAAGGGCCACCAGCGCCACGTGCACAGCAGCGAGCGCCACTTCCCGTGCGAGTTGTGCGGCAAGAAGTTCAAGAGGAAGAAGGATGTGAAGCGGCACGTGGTGCAGGTGCACGAGGGCGGCGGCGAGCGGCACCAGTGCCAACAGTGCGGCAAGGGCCTGAGCTCCAAAACGGCGCTGCGGCTGCACGAGCGCACGCACACGGGCCACAAGCCCTACGGCTGCACCGAGTGCCCGGCCACCTTCTCGCAGCCCTCGGCCCTCAAGACCCACCTGAGGTAGGCACGGGCCGCCTCGAACCCCAGAAAGCACGTGGAGACGGGGGGGGGGGGCGTGCCAGGAGGCGGCCAGTGTGGCTGCCTCGCGGGATGGGTCACTTTTCAGTTCGCTCCCTCTCAAAGCCGGGGGCTGCTTTGAGCCTCTGGGTTCTCTCTTGAGGCAGAGATGCGGGCATGGCGCTCTCGGGGCGCGGGCCCGGCTGATGGGGACCCGCGCCTCCCGCTCAGGCGCAGGGGCCTCTCCCGCTCCTGGTGCTGAGGCGTCCCGCCGTCCTTGCCGAGTGGGGCCAACGACCCCGTCCCCCTTCCTGAGCCTTCATTTGGGACTCAGTCCTGTGAGCGGCTGGGTGGCGAGTCCCACTGAAGACCTCAGCAGGGCGACACTTCTCTGGGCTTGGAGAGTGCCTGCCGCCAGTCAGTCTAAGCTCCAGGATTAGGACGGACAGGGACTCCAGTTACTGATTTTTGAAGTGTAGGTGGGTGACATTCAGTTTTTAAATAAATTCCCTTCCAGTGCTCAGTACTTAGGCTTGAAATCCAGACAGAGCAGTTTTCTACTCTCCCCTAGATCGGCCGCTGTCCTGGGCCAGTCTAGGGGTGGGAGCTGGGTGTTGCTTGTCCTTTTATTGTCATTTATAGCCCGGCTCAGGAAGGGCTCAGTAAACATGGTGACAGCCACTCCATCCTCGCCCTGAAATGCAGTGCTTACGCATGCACCCCAGGGACCGGCTGGCTTAATGTGTTGATAACGGTTCTTTCTAGACTGTTACGTCAAACTAGGAAAGGATGTAAACATTTTGATCACGTGGTACACTGTCAGCCATGGTTCCTGAGGTGTCTGTGGGTGACTGTTCTCAATGAGGGAGCTTTATAAATACCACACGGTGCTGTTTGGTGTTGTAAACAGCCTGCAGAGGCACAGCCTGTGCCAGCACCTGGGGGCAGCATGTCTGGCGGGGATGTGGCGGTCTTGACTCGGGCAGAGACTGATTTGGGGGTGAGAGTCCTGGGCCTCGCCACCTTTCAGTCCTTCGCATTCGGGCTCCTGGAGCAAAGTGTCTCCCCAGGTGAGGGAGGATATGGTAATGCAGAGTGAGCTTTGACACATCCTGAGTTACCCTCTGAATGTTGTGCTTTCAGAATTCACACAGGGGAAAAACCTTTTGTCTGTGATGAATGTGGTGCAAGATTCACTCAGAACCACATGCTGATTTATCATAAAAGGTGTCACACAGGTAAATACTCCATTGTGATTGAATGTCTTCCCTGGCTGTAGGAGGAAAACTGCAGTTTTCTTCATTTAGAAGTTGGCATCTGCCAAGTGGTTTAGGTTAAAGCCCTGATACGCTCTTCCGTCTCATAAGTGAGCATAAGTAAATGAATAAAATACGCCCGCTGCCTCCAGTGCTGTGTGCTTGTGGCCATGACCTCTGAAAGAAGTTGCTCAGAATATGGGAAAAGCTATACACTGTTATCCCGCTCCTTGCCATTTCTAAGAACAGAGTATTAGAAAAAACCTGACTGTCCAACCCCAGGGAAGTGGTTCAGTAAATGGGTAAATCCACCCTGTCCCGTCCCAGGCCCTTCTGACTAAGGTCTCTGAATATTATGAAAAACACCTGTGTTTGGCTGTCGACTTGAAAAATGCACAATTGAGCATACAGTGAATCCAGCTTCATTGGAAACCTGCAGAAATATAGTTACATGATGTGTTAAGGTGGTGGAATTACGAGGTTTTCAGAATTTCTGTGGTACGATTTCATCAGGTGAGGGAGAACATTTAAGCTCTTTGTTCTGATTTTGTGCAGTGCTCCTGGGGTTCAGCCCTGGGGCGTGTGGAGTCTAGCTGTCGGGTACTGGGCTTATCACGCTAACCCAGTTCTTTCCTGCTCCCATTTAAAGATTTTTATTTCTTTGACTGTCCTGTGAGCCTCAAGTTCAAATGGTGAGATAGATGAGCCACTTAATGACGTGAATTAATAGACTAAAATGAGCAGAATTGGTGTCTGATGGAAGACTGGGGTCGGGGGAGGTCAGGCCACACCGAAGGATTAAGTTAGAATCGGTTATTTGATGAACATGCTAATATATTTGGATTTTATTAAAGCCAGTAGTTTTGATGTTTGAGAAATCGGGGCACGCCTGACACAGGAGTCTGGTCTGTGGGCCCTCAGGGCCCCAGCTGCACAGCGTGAAGGGTGGACGCCTTCCTTGCCCTGACCCCACCCCGGGCGGCTGGGAGCTGCTCCAGGACAGCCCCGCGTGTCCACCACACACTCCTCTCCCTTCAGGAGGGGCTTCTGTTGTGATAGAGACCCACAGAAGCCCTGTGAAAAAGTCCAGCAGTTCCACCAAACCAGTTGTCAAAACTGTTTTTCTTGTTTGGGATGACTGAATTTCCAAACGTGAGCTGGCTGAATGCGCTCTTTAATTCTAATCTACTGGAACCTTTCTTGGGGTTTCCAGGGACATTTTACACCAGCTTTCAGCAGGTAGCAAGCACTGGACACAAAGATATTTTATGACAGTTTTAACTAGAAAAGAACGCTCTGCCTGCCAGGGCACTTGGGAGGGTGGGCCCCATCCTCCGCGTGTTCTAGCGCCCGTGTCACTTCTAACTTCGTGTCTCGTGTCTTCGTGTAGGTGAGAGGCCTTTCATGTGTGAAACGTGTGGCAAGAGTTTCGCTTCCAAGGAGTATTTAAAACATCACAACAGGATCCACACTGGGTCCAAACCCTTTAAATGTGAAGTTTGTTTCAGGACTTTTGCCCAGCGGAATTCGCTTTACCAGCATATCAAAGTCCACACAGGTATGGCCGGAATGTTGCCAGAGAAGGGAGGTCAGTTTGGCAAGAAAATATCCCGAAGGTTTTAGATTTTCTGGAAAATGATTTGGAATTTAGCTTTAAGTCGTGCGTCCTAATAGCATTTAAACATCTTTGAGTGTCTAGTTTCTGGCTCTGACAAACTGGAAAGGTACGAATGTGTGAACATGGATGTGGACGTGTGAACCTTTGAACACCTTGAGATTAGAATTAGGGGTGATGATCTGCACATGCTAGTAAACACTTACACCCGCGCAGGGTCACTTACAACTGGAAAGCTGTGGGTGAGGCCACGGACCCCTGGGGCTCCTGCACGGTCGGCTGCTCGTGCCCGTGTCGCCCTCCCTGTGGCGGCTCGGGACGCCGTGCGGCCCAGAGCAGCCGGTAGCTCTCATGTCCTCCGTCCCTTCCCTCCCAGGGGAGCGGCCCTACTGTTGCGACCAGTGTGGCAAGCAGTTCACGCAGCTCAACGCACTCCAGCGCCACCACCGGATCCACACGGGGGAGAAGCCGTTCATGTGCAACGCGTGCGGGCGGACGTTCACCGACAAGTCCACGCTCCGGCGGCACACCTCGGTGAGCGGCCAGGCCGGCCCCCCGCGGACAGCCGCCAGACGGCAGAGCCGCCCGCCCCCCTTCCCTGAGGCCCTCAGTCCATAAGGGGGTCCCAGGGGAAGGCGGGGCTCTCCCTCCCCTGCAGCGAGGGCAGCCAAGGGGGGCGTGAAGCAGGGCCCGGGGCACGCTGAGTCCTTTCTGGCAGGGACTGCAGTGGCAGACACGTGTCTGACGGTTGGAGAAGGCTGTTGTACTTGGTAACGAGTGGCTGTGACTTGGGGGCTCTGCAGATCCTGGTCAGGGACACAGTGGGTGACCTCTCTGTTCTGCGTTTGGCCCGCAGATCCATGATAAGACCACTCCGTGGAAGTCTTTCCTCGTCATCGTGGACAGCTCTCCCAAGAACGGCGACGGGCACAAGACTGAGCAGCCCGATGAAGAGTACACGCCATCCAAACTCTCTGATAAATTGCTGTCTTTCGCAGAAAATGGCCATTTTCACAACCTGGCCACCGTGCAGGGCAGCATGCCTGTCGTGCACGATGACAGTCCTGCGGACCCGGCCTGTAAGTCGGACGGCCCTGTGGGGTCCCAGGACACGCTGCTGGCCACCACCATCAACGAGCTTAGCGAGCTGACGCCGCAGACGGACCCGGGCCCACACAGCTCCACTCTCTGACTCACACGGACTGGAGCGCGGGGTCACCTGCCCCGCGGTCCCAGCCTTGCACCTGCACGCATAAGGGCTGGACGCGAGCGTTCGTCAGGGGTCAAGAACTGTGGGCAAAGAAGTGGGCAAGGATGGCTTCCAGAGTTTCTTGAATTTCTGCTAACTTGCACGTCTCTATCAAACCATTTCTCATGCTTCCCCTTAGAAATCCTGATCTGCATGGTCTCAGCCACACCTTATCAGCAAACAAGGCACTTAACATAACCTCACTTAATTCTGGTGGAATCATCCTAATGCTTGATGACCTTGACATTCCTGAGGCTGGGGTTACTGCTCAGCTTCTTCGTGGAAGTTTATTTCTGATGCTTTAAAGCTATTTTTCTACCAACCTGAAGTAAAACTGGGACCGTGTATTTATTTTCAGCTGTTTCTTTCCTGTCGAACTGAAGCCAGTCAGAGGTGCTCTGGGACCCTGGAATGGGGCTAAAGAGACAGATGACTGCACTTGTCCCCTTCCACCCCCCTGTTCGTAGGCACTAAACTCAACACTTGTAAAGTAGCTGCTCACAGCACACATGCAACTAGGAAGTCTGTCATAAAATGACTTGAGATGTGGCTACAGGTTTCATTTCTAAAAATCCAATTTAAAAAAGCTGTCCTACCAAAGACTAGCAGAAAACAGCATAGTAGTTTTTGCAAAGAGGTGTGAAAAATTAAGCCAGGGGCTTGAGAACACTTGAATCATAGTGTAGTTATTTCATCCACGAGTAGCAGTGAGGTGGTGGTAGCCAATCTAAGAACACAGAGTACTGGTAGTTTTGCTGGGTTTTTTTGACAATTTCTGTGATTTTCCGAAACCCAGCATTTCTTATTAACATGTCAAGACGCTTGCTGACACAGGCAAGTCACTGGCGCACACGTTCCCCCGGGAGCATGAGCGAATTTGGCAAAGGGGACCAAAAGCCTCCGTACACTCCTCTGATGAACCTTAAGAGTGGACCATGGAACTGCCAACCTCGTCTTAAATGTGCCTCTGTCTCGTGCTGGCCTTTGGTAATTCTGCTGTCCTTACCCAGCCTGGTTCTTGATCCAGTGGTGAGGGCGGGTCGCCGTGCACACAGTGCTTTGACTCACACGTGACCCAGGTAATAAAGGGGAATTGTCACTAGTTGCTCTTTTTCTTACATTTAATTTATTACACTTGCTGTGAAAACGCTCGTTTTCTAAGAGGAAGGGTACTTGTCTGGGATGAAGACACAGCTGCACGGGATGCCAGAAAAAGACCGAGGACGCTTTCTTCCCCGTGAGGCGGTGACGTCAACACCGAAGGTGCCGAAGGCGTCCCAGGTGCTGACACGGGCTGCAGGCGGCAGTACCGAATCCACCTCCAGCTGTGACAACATCGCCCACTTGTGTTCACAGAACAAAACAGTGACTCACACACATTTTACTCTCGAAAGGAGAAGGAACCTGCCTGGCTAATGAACCGTTTCTTAGGGTAAAGTCATCTTAATGAGAAGAAATTTAAATAATAGTTTATTTTGTTACCTATTGGAATAATTTGTGTTGAATTTGTTTCCTTAGAAATTCTACAGAAAACTTTAATGTGTTAATAAATGTTTTGTAAAAATAGTTTTGCAAGTCTAAGTTTATTTCCATTATTAGAATTTAGGTTCTACAGAAATAAGATTCCTGATTCATACAGGTAGCTGCTTTAATTCCCTGGTCCTTGGAGTCTCGCCACCTCCATGCACTGCACGTGTGTTCCTGACACGTGACAGGCCTGCCCCTGCACGCGCTCGGCCTCGGTAGCTGGTGCCAGGCGGCGCGGAGGGGCCCAGCCTCATCGCAGCCACGGTGACTCTGCGCCTCAGAGGCTCCTCCATCTACGGTCACTTCTCTGCTTCCCGGGAGGGGACAGGAGGGCTGCCGCCCCAAACCCTGCCAAAGATGCATCTCATCTCGGGGATTTGTGGGGCGTCTCCGTTCCTCCCCATCCCGGTGCTGTGTTGCCACGTGACTGTCAGCCCCAGACGCTCAGGTCAGGCCACCAATGCGGCGATTGGGCGCCTTCCAACCATCGTGTGGGAGACGCTCTCGGCCCAGACTCCAAAGCTCCCCTGCCTCTGCTTTTAACCAAAATTTGTTGTACAGAGTTTGAAAACAAAATTGGCCAGGTGGTGGGGTAAAACCTTTATTAAAGGTGACCTTCACAGAAATGTGGTTTTGCCAAAGGTGATCATCTAAACTGACCGATTTGAGTGTAAGTTATCATTTAATTCTAACCTGTTGTATATCTTGCCACACAGGGACATTTTTTGAGACCAAGCAAGTGCCTGTCTGCTTAACTGAACTTGATGGTGTTCCTGTCACTCTAAGTAACATTATTTCAGGCGAAAGTCCATTTGTCCACAGGCACCAAGATGGGCAGATGGATGCGGGCACAGGGCCGCCTGGCACATCCGTCACCCCCCAGCTGAACCCCGGGAACCGCCCACTTCCCTCCACCAGTTTGCACGGGCCTCTGGGACCCTCACCAGGGGCCCCTCACCGAGGCTGGCAAAACCCACCACGGGAGCTTCTGTTAGGAAACGGAAGAGACACTTGAATGAGAAAGTAACCTTGAGTATCAACAACTTGGCAGAATTCCTAGATGGGACGGCCTGTTCGACCATTCATTTTGAATTTGCCTCAAATGATCTTTGAGGGACCTGAACAAGGCCCTCTGACAGCGCCAAGTCAACGTGGCTCCACGAAGGGAGATGGGGCTTCGGGCCCCGGCCTCCCACTCTGAGGGCTCCTAGGGGCCACTCCTCCTTCAAGCCTGCCAGTGAGATCCCCGACCAGGCAGCAGGAGGGATGGGAACGGGGAGCCTGCAGAGCCCGGACGGCTGCTGCCCACTGCCCTGAACCCGGGGGGACACCTTCCAGGACAGGAAGCCACTCCCGACCTGTGCAAACCAACCAGGAAACTCACCGTACCGTTCACAACTTCGACTTTATTTACTGTACAGGTTCACATGAAACACACAGACTCTTTGCGAAGGTGGATTTATCATCACAGGATGAGTTCTCATAATACACCCTCCCCGACAGCGCGGGGGAGGAGAGGCCGCGCCAGGCCGGGGCCCCGGGAGGCAGGCTGCGTGCCACAGGCCCTGAGAAAGCCACGGGGGTTGCCTCTGGGCATCTTAAATGCACAGTATCAGAGGAAACAATAAATGTTTACAGGGACGTCATCACACATGGTCACGACTGCAAGAATACTGTTTTCAAATCATTAAATAAAAAAGGAATTCACGTAAGCTATAAAAACGTTGCCACAAAAAGCAAAGCTTTCCTGTAAGAAATTTTAACTCATTCTGACAATGAACTAAACACGATCTGCTAAAACACAAGGACTGTAACATAAATAGTCATTATACTTTGTTCATAAATAACGATCTATATAAAGTCCTGGAAACCTGACCCGGGCTCTGAGTCACAGCACTGCCCACTTTGATGGAACATTTCAAGGGAGAAAGTCTGGATACTGTTAATGGGACTTTTTTCTGCTCATTTTCCTGTTACGTTCTGGCAGGTCTGCTCTAGCCATTACAATTACATTTTACTCTTTTTCACGTGAAATATTAAAAACAAAAACATCTTAACCCAGGCACTGATCCCAGTGTTCATTTCAACACAAACAACTCTAACTGATGTGACAAAACGCTGCCAATACAATTTCTCAAAACCACAGGTCTTCTGTCAGGGGTGCAGGATGAAAAGCTAATAAACAAATTGCCTTAAAAGACATCACTTGCTTTTTACTTTACATGGTCAGACCAGGTTCCTTTCACAAGTGGGAACAAACCTTCCAGACTAACAACAGAGCGCACACGCTGGCGGCAAGGGTTACAGCCCCTCAGGTGGGACAGATCTGCGGCCGGAGGACACAGGCCCCACGCTCATCTCACCCAAGTGCTTCTGGCCGGTTGGCACTGGATTAGGTAGAGCAACAACACCCCACTTTTCTCTCTAAGCGTTTTTTCATAGTTCCAACGGGAAGTGAAGAAGTACCAAGCGGCTCCATCCCAAAATGTACCGTAACTGACAGCCAGCTTTCTTTTAAGAATCCCAGACCTCTGAAGGAAGGAAGGAATCCTCATCGGATGCCAGGGCCCAAGGTCAGAGTGCCTGCGTCTCCTGGTCCGTTCCCGCTGCCCTCAGCCAACACTGTGACATCACTGCCCTGCCTCTCCACCAGCCCAGCCTGCACAAGTGACCCTGCAACTACGGCCACCGAATCCTCACGGCTGCCCACAGGGCTGCTCCATGACCGGGTCCCAGCCGGCCCTTCTCAGCCTCCTTTCCTGCCACTTTCCGCTTCATCCCAGACGGACCTGTTCCCCATCCCCAAGCCTTCCTCCCCGCTCCGCCCTCAGCCTGGGCACACCCGCTATTTCTGCCCAACAGCAGCTACCAATGCCAGTCGAGGACCATCCAAAAATGCAAACACCATTCAAATACCAGCTGACATTGACAGGACACAGGAAATTCCACTTATCCGTCAACACTGTCATTACCTGGCAATTAACACACATCAAACATAGATCATTTACGCCTAAAAATATGCACACAGGAGATTCAGGACACAAGATCACGTCTAAAGTACGATGTCGGCACATCACCTAATGCGCAGGGATCAAGTTCACAGGTCAACAGAGCACATGTATAAGCCAAAATAACAGGACAGGATTCAAACACACAAGCTAAGACAACTCCATCAGCTAAGCGCAGGTCCCCTCAGAAGCTAGTTGGGGTTCTTTTCCTGACTGAGCACAGTAAACCTCTGTACCGTACTCAGCCTACCAAGCCCATCACATCCAATTAATGGATAAAATGAATACGACACACAATTAAAAATTAAAATTAATGAAACACAAGCTTCGACTGAGATAACCTCCCAGCCCCGGTGAGCATGTACACGAGAGGGCACACGAGGTGCCCTCTCAGCGTGGAAAAGTGTGTGAACACAGTAGTAAAGGGATGTGCCAGTTCAAACACCTTCCTATGAAGGTGAAGCAAGGGTCCCACCCCAACTAAAAGTGGACACCATCTCCAGGAAAGGAAAACGCCCAAGTCTTCTAGATCTTATGTGTGTGTGCACTTGTATGTGAGATCAGACCCACCTCCACACGCGTCCACACACATAACCAGGCAGTGCCAGGAAGCTCCCTCTTTTCCCACTGTAAGCGGCTGGCAGGCCCGGCTGATCTGAATTCTCACATGCACATTACCTACAGAACGATATAAAAAGCAAAGAAACTGGTCACTAGCACCATGAAAAGAATCACAAGATGACAAAAAGGATAAATAATTTCTCACGAGGAAAGTCCTAAACGCATTCCTAACAACGATCCTACACTAAACACACACATTTAGAGAGTCCATCCAGGTGCAAGTTCACGGAGAACATGCAAAGCATCTATTAGAACTGGGTTGGGTACTCAGGTCCAGGAAAAAGGACATAAAAATATGTGGCAAAATTAAACAGGAGCTCTGCACGTATCAAAGTAGCAGGAGTAAGATCCGGAAGCAGTTCTCGGAAAACGCTGGGGACTGACAAGCGGGAAACAGCCTGTCACACTCGCAACACATACAGGAGCTGCCCACCCGTCCGCCGCATGGTGACCAACGTGGCGGCTTAAACACTCACACATCATCAGGCTCGTGTGCAAGAAAATGAAGCCATTGAATGGGCATCCCATAGTGATCACTGGCCCTAACCCGAAACTAAAGAGGACTCAGCGGCATGCCACGGAGACATAGCGCTTCACTTGAGGTCTCCATCTCCTTCCCCATCCCCCTGGATGGACTTCTTGATGCGCAGCAGCATGGTGGTGAGCCACTGGTCCAGGCGGGATATCGAGTCAAATTCCTTCACCTGGTTTAAGGGAAGAGGAACAGGAATCATCCCATGGAAATACAATCAAACACGGAGCTACACTGCCCCACACTGCTGAAACATTTACACATCCACTAGCTTTCTTCATTTAAAATCATTCATTCCAGTTTACAACTTTCTTCATTCAAACCTTTTTTTATATTGCTCTTATGCTAACATGCAACGGCAAAACTCCGTAACAGCCTACTGGACGAAGAGCACGTTTAGCGTGACAAAGGACATGAGACCCTGCATGAGAACAAGGGGACATGGAAAATTAATGCGGCTCCAGTATCCACTGAACTCAAACAAACGTATTTGCAGCGAGGGAACATGTGGAAGCAGAATTCCTTTAACTCATTTCCACAAGTTATCGAAGAATGGACTTTCATAGGATGAAAAGGGTTTGGCAGCAAAAGTTAAAGGGGAAACCTCGCCTTTCCACTATTGCTTCAAAGCCAGGATGAATGACTTAATGAAGGACACTAAGAAATTCGCTTGATTATAAACATAAGATGGAAAAAGATGGGAAAACAGGAAATTGATGAATGTAAAAATAATTTTCCCATTTACTTTATGCCAAGAATATAACAAACTCTCATTGCTTTGTTTTTATGTTTTAAATTTAAGTGATTAGATTTCGCTGATTTTACTTGACACTTATTTATGGATCAGATTATTTTCCACAGAAAACATCCAAACAAGTCACAACATTATGTGATATATATTTGCCTCACAGCTAAATTCAGCAGAGCTCATAGAACTGTCTAATTGTGAAGGCTGGTGGGATCTAAAAACACGCCTTTGGAAAATACAACGTAGGTGTGGTGCAAGAATGTCCAAATAAATGTTGACAAGGAGTTGTTTCTGTAAAGTAAACTTTCAGAGAACATGCTAAATCCCAAAAGCGAACGTACTGCTTCCGTGTAAGCTTCACTGTTCTGCTCTTCATGAGCTTCTAGAAGTTTCTGGGAACATAAATACAGAAAAATTAGTTTGGTAGGCTAAAAAGTTCCATCTGTGAACGGATACTTTAAATACGAAATAGCCTTCGTATCACACTAACTGATGTTGCCAAATGACTTACAAAACTGGGGAAATTTTCAAATACAAGTCAAGAGTTACCCCGAGTCAGGGATCCAGCCTTGTGCTCACGTGCCTGACCCGCCAGGTTAAGAGCAGTGCGCGCCTGACCCTAACGGCACCTGAGGCCTAGTGTGCAAGAGCAGGAAGGCACGGGGGCGGCTCAGTGGGCAGATTCACAGGACGAAAACGTCACTGTATCCCAGCCCCACCTACTTACTTTCAATAACTTGCATTCTCTCGAATCAGTGAACGCCGGAAACATTTCCTCGTATTTCTCCAGAGCAAGCTGGGAAAGAAAACCACTCGTTAACATCTGAGTCACCGAACCAGGAAACGAAGCTTTGACATTCTACTAACTTCAGTACGATTTATTTACATCCTACTTAATTATCAGACTCAACATCAAAATCAACCTGTGTTGATCAAACCTGTTGATTGTGAATTTCAATTTCAGCTAAGAATAAACTTCTAAACCAGTTTTTCCGAATGAGGTTGCTGTGGGGAAGACCACGTGAGCCAGATCCAACGTTCGGACCTCCCAGAGCAGGCGTCTACTTTCACGCGCTGGAGGAGGCTCTGCCCGGAGCCCGGGGCCCTAAACCCTGACCCCGAGGACACCGAGGCTGCCCTGTCCCTGCCTCCACCTCCAGCTCTCTCTTTGCTTTTCTCCCAACCCTCACCCCAACTCCATTCCTGAGTTTAAAAAAAGACACAATTCTGGGGCTTCCCTGGTGGCGCAGTGGTTGAGAGTCCGCCTGCCGATGCAGGGGACACGGGTTCGTGCCCCGGTCCGGGAAGATCCCACATGCCGCGGAGTGGCTGGGCCCGTGAGCCGTGGCCGCTGAGCCTGCGCGTCCGGAGCCTGTGCTCCACAACGCGAGAGGCCACAACAGTGACAACAGCGAGAGGCCCGCATAACGCAAAAAAAAAAAAAAAAAAAAAAAAAGATGCGATTCTGCTTTTACTGTCTCCCCTCAGCCCCTAATTTCTTTAAACCAAAACTACTGAAGGAAGTGTGGTCCCCAGGGGGCGTTCACTTAAGAGAAGAGCCTCAGCCGCTGTCACTCCAGCTGCGGTAGTACAGCCAGGACAGGGCCAGAGTATCACCCTCCATGTTGCTTTTCACGTACGCAGCACAGTCTTGCTCCGAGCTGGTATCGCGGACAACGGCTGGGCACCTGTGCTTGGGGTGAAGCGCATCAGAACCCACATCGCAGGGCCCCTCACCTTGGCATTCAGCTCATCCACTATGAAGTGACAGAGAGCAGCTTTGAAGAAGTAATCCTTTGCACTGTACTTCAACAAAGGGTTATCCATGGTGTTGGCCCCAACCTAGGCACAGAAAGTGGGGTCAGAGTGAAAAGGTTTGCCCTCCTACACTAGGCATGCTGACCCTCAGCTACTCTTTAGCAAGTACTCTGCATCTTAGGTTAGTTAAGCTATGAAATCCATTCTTTTAACCCAAAGCCATGTACCAGAAATGTTACTAGACAAAAAACCAATATTCAAGACATAAAGTGCTGACCTGTTAGAAACGACTCAGCAGAATTCCACGTCCAGGAGGATGGAACAGACGTGCTGTCCTCTATCCCTCCTGCTAAGCACAACTAAAAGCCCTGGATCTTTGATATGAAACTAACGCAGGGAGACTGAAAGGTGGAGAGAACAGCAGACCAGCCAGGGACACAGGGCAAACACAGCAGGGAGTTCCCTGGTTTTTCTTTTTCTTGCATAAATCCCTGACTTGGAACAGAAAAAGCCAGCAACCCATAAATGCCGGTGGGTGCAGCGAAAGAAAGAGAGAGAATAGATGAAAGCCTGCTTTCTCCAGCCAGAGGACCAGGAGAGGGGCAGCTAGCAAGACAGAAAATATTTAGATGACACCTGCTCTGATCCACCCCACTCACAGCAGCAAAAGCCAAAGAGGAAGACAAGACACCCATCCTCCTGGGAGAGCCCCACTCTCCTGCCAAGGAGGCCAGAGCAGGAGCCAGCCTGTGCCCCCATCACAGAGGCACTGGAGACCACGTGGGGACTGCGTCACCTCCTCCCAGTGGGAAAGAGGCCCCCTCATCTCCCAGCGGGCATGGATTCACCTTTACCTGATGGTAACCAGGCGGTCGGGTGGGGAGCTCGAACCCTACCTCCACCTGGCAGCAGCGAGGCCACACCCCTTCAGTGCCAAAGCAAACCAGCTGAGAGAGGAGGTTTAAACAAGACCCTGTCTTATAACACGATGTGAGAATATCCAGTTTTTAATTAAAACTCACTTGCAATACCAAGAAAAGGGAACATCTCAAGTCGAATGAAAAAAAGACAACTAATCAGAGTGAAGTAAGTCAGAAAGAGAAAAACAAATCTCGTATATTAACGCATATATGTGGAACCTAGAAAAACGGTACAGATGAACCGGTTTTCAGGGAAGAAATTGAGACACAGATGTAGAGAACAAATGTATGGACACCAAGGGAGGAAAGCGGTGGGGTGGTGGTGGTGGTGTGATGAATTGGGAGATTGGGATTGACATGTGTACACTGACGTGGATAAAATGGATGACTAATAAGAACCTTCTGTATAAAAAAAATAAATAAAATTAAATTTAATAAAAGACAACTAATAGGGCTTCCCTGGTGGCGCAGTGGTTGAGAGTCCGCCTGCCGATGCAGGGGACACGGGTTCGTGCCCCGATCCCGGAGGATCCCACGTGCCGCGGAGCGGCTGGGCCCGCGAGCCATGGCCGCGGAGCCTGTGTGTCCGGAGCCTGTGCTCCGCGGCGGGGGAGGCCACAGCAGTGAGAGGCCCGCGTACAGCAAAAAAAAAAAAAAAAAAAAAAAAGACAACTAATAAATGACAGCTGTCACATAGCAGAGATGTGAGACTTATCTAACAGATTTTAAAGGGGCCTTTCTAAAATGCTTCCACAAGCCATTAGAAAATTGCTTGACACCAGAGGAAAACCAAAGCATCAATGAAGAAAAATTCTCAGTAAGAAACCCCAGAAGGGGCTTCCCTGGTGGCGCAGTGGTTGAGAGTCTGCCTGCCGACGCAAGGGATACGGGTTCGTGCCCCGGTCCGGGAGGATCCCACATGCCGCGGAGCGGCTGGGCCCGTGAGCCATGGCCGCTGAGCCTGCGCGTCCGGAGCCTGTGCTCCGCAACGGGAGAGGCCACAACAGTGCGAGGCCCGCGTACCACAAAAAAAAAAAAAAAAAAAAAAAAAAAGAAACCCCAGAAGATACAAAGAAGAAATGAGTGGAAACTTCAGAACTGAAATACACAATAACTGACATAAAAAGTGGATGGGTTCAACAGCAGATCCCATGGAACAGAGGAAGGACTCAGTGAACTGATGGTAGAACATCAGAAATTCCTCAGTCTGAACAACAGAGAGCAGACAGACCCAGAGAAGAGAAGCAGAGCATTGGGACATATCGGATGATAAAACAAAGCCTAACAGCTGGGCTGTCTGAGCCACAGAAGGGGAGAGAAAGAGGGAGTGCCTAAAAAAGCACTTGAAGAAATAACGGCTGAAAATTTCCTAAATTTGGCAAGAAACAAATATAAACCTACAGATTCCAGAAGTTTACTGAAATCCAAACAGCATAAAAGCAAAGACACCCATGCTAAGCCACATGAACTTCTGAAAACTGAAGACCAAGGAAAAACTTTTTGAAAGTAGCAGAAAGAGGGCTTCCCTGGTAGCGCAGTGGTTGAGAGTCCGCCTGCCGATGCAGGGGACACGGGTTCGAGCCCCGGTCCGGGAAGATCCCACATGCCGCGGAACGGCTAGGCCCGTGAGCCTTGGCCGCTGAGCCTGCGCATCCGGAGCCTGTGCTCCGCAAGGGGAGAGGCCACAATGGTGAGAAGCCCGCACACAGCAAAAAAAAAAAAAAAAAAAAGTAGCAGAAAGAAACACCACCTCACCTATAGGGAAAACAGCTTGAATGAGAGCAAACTTGTCATTAGAAACCACGCTGGTCGTAAGGGCACATTTTTCAAGCACTGAAAGAAAAGAGCTGTCAACCCAGAATTGTATACCCAGGGAAGATATGCTTTAGGAATGAAGGGGAAATCAAAACATTCCCAAATGAAGGAACATCAAGAGAATGCTTAGCCAGCAGACCTACCCTAAAAGAATAGCAAAAGGTTGTTCTCTAAGTAGAACAAAATACAGGAAGGAATCCTGGAACATCAGGAAGAAAGCACATTAAGCAAAATATGGGAAAATACAATGGGCTTTTCTCCTCCTCCTGAGTTTTCTCAATTAAGTTGGATGATTGAAGTAAAAATTGTAACAGTGACTGATGTGTTTCTAAAAGTGTGTAGAGGAAATATTAAAGACAATTATATATTGAATGGGGGAGGATAAAGGAACAGAAAGTAAGATAAGATTTCTGTATTTCACTGAAACTGAAAAAATGATGACATCATTAGCCAGTGATACTTTATGTAAATATAATACCTATAGCAATCACTACAAAAGCTATTTAAAGAGATACACCCAAAAATACTATAGGTAATCAAAAACCCCCTGGAAGGTAGGAAAAAGGAAACAGAAGAACAAAACACAGAGGATAAACAGAAAACAAAAAAATAAAATGGCAGACTTCAGTTCTAATACATCAATAATTACATTAAATGTGAATGGTCTAAACATACCAATTAAAAGACAGAAACTGGCAGAGTAGATTAAAAATATGACCTAACTCTATGCTGTTTACAACAAACGCACTTCAATTATAACAATATCGGCAGGCTGAAAGAAAAAGGATGCATAAAGATATATCATGTAAACATTAATCAAAAGAAAGCAGGAGAGGCTATATTGGTATCAGACAGACTTCAGAGCAAAGAAAATTACCAGAGACAGAGGGGGACACTATATAATGATAAAAGGGTCAGCCCAACAAGAAGACACAGCAATCCTAAATATGTATGCACCAAACAGAGCTGCAAAATATTGTGAAGCAAAGACTGACAGAAATGAGAGATAAACAAATCCACAGTGACAGTTAGAGACTGTAACACTCCACTCTCAACAACAGAAATAGACAGAAAATCAGCAAGTATACAGAAGAACTCAACAACGCCATCAACCAAGAGGAGCTGATCAACATTTATAGAACATACCACCCAGCAACAGCAGAACCACAGAATATATGCCAAAACCATATTCTGGGCCATAAAACAAACTTCTAAGAATTGAAATCACACAGAGTGTATTTTCCAGCCACAACAGAATCAAACTAGAAATCAACAACAGAAAGATAACAGGAACACCTCCAAACACTTGGGAATTAAACACAACACTGATAAATAATCCATGGAAATCAATAAATAAAATAAAAATAAAACAGTGTAACAGAACTGTGAGACACAGTCAAAGCAGCACTTAGAGGGAAATTGAAAGCACTAAAAATGCCCACACAGCAAAGAGGAAAATCAATTAGCTAAGCTTCTACCCTCAGTGCCCTAAAAAAGAAGAGCAAAATAAATCTGAAGAAAATAGGATAGAAATCAGGATAACAAGAGGAATTAATGAAACTGAAAACAGAACGATGGAGCAAAATCACTGAATTCTACCAAATGTCTAAAGAATTAACACCAATCCTTTACAAACTCTTCCAGAAAAGGAAGAGGAGGGAACACTTTCTAACTCATTCTGAGGCCAGTATTACCTGGCTACCAAAGCCAGACAGACATTACAAGAGAAAATTAAAGGTCAATATCCCTTACAAATACAGATGCAAAATCCTGAACAAAAACACTAGCAAACTAAGTCCGGCAACTTACAAAAAGGATTACACACCATAACTATATAGTAAAGGATTAATTTTGTCCAAAGTGCCTTTGCCCATGATTCCTGGTAGATAATCTCTAAGCCCCTGGAATGTCCTGCCTGAAAGAGTGTTTTTGTTTACCCAGGGGTCTTAGACCATGTAGTTTAGCTCAACCTATGGAGGGACTGCAGAATAAGGCCAACCATGTTCAGGTGAGTTTCTTCCCCGGTGGCAATACCCTACACATGCTTTCACACATCACTGCTGGGAGAAGTCAGTGCTGTCTGCACAGTTCCACAGTCCCAGTCTGGGCAGGACAACAGGAAGCTCACACACAGGGCTCTCCTGACCTCCTCCCTGTACCTCTTCCTTTGGCTGATTTGGGTCAGCATCCTTCTGCTATAATAAACCATAACTGTGATATAGCAGCTTTCATTGAGTTCTGTGAGTCCTTCCAGAGAATTATCAAACCTGAAGGTGCTCTTGGAGACCCTGAAACTTTTCAACAACCAAGCAGGATCTATCCCAGGGATGGAAGGTTGGGCCAACAGATAAAAATCAACCAAATGAAAGACACCATGTTAACAGAATAAAGGACAAAAACCACATGATCATCTCAAAAGATGCAGAAAAAGCACCTGACAAAAACAAATACGCTTTGATGATAAAAACAACAAACTGGGAGAAGGGAACTTCCTCAAACTGATAAAAGGCATCTGCAAAAACCCACAGCTGACATACACTCAATGGTGGAAGACTGAATGTATTCCTTCTAAGACAGGAACAAAACAAGGATGTCTCCTCTTACTACTTCTACTGATCATCGTTCTGGAGGATCAAGCCAGAGCAAATGACAGGAAAATGAAGTAAAAGGCACACAGATCAGAGAAATAAAACTATCGCTACTTGCAGAGGACATGATTTTGTATAAAGAAAATCTTAAGGAATCCATAAAAACTCATTAGAGCTAGTCAACAAGTTCAGCAAAGTTGCAGTATATAAAATTAGCAATTAAAATCAGAAAAGAAATTGAGAAAACAATTTCATTTACATAGCATCAAAAAGAATAAAATACTTAGAGGAGTACATTTAACCAAAGAAATGCCAGACTTGCACACTACAAAACTCTAAAACATTGTTGAACAAAATTAAAGATGATCTAAATAAATGCAAAAGCACCCTGAATTCACAGATTATAAGACAATGTCAAAATGACAATACTTTCATCAAAATCCCAGCTGACTTTTTAGCAGAGATTGACAAGCTTGATCCTAAAATTCATGTAGAAATGCAAGGGACCCCCAAATAGCCAAAACAATCTTGGAAAAAAAGGACCAAGTTGAGGACTCACATCTCCTGATTTTAAAACTTACCACACAAAGACACAGTAATCAAAACAGTGTGGTACTGGCATAAAGACAGAAAACCAGCAGAACAGAATAGAGAGCACAGAAATAAACCCTCACTTGTATGGCCACATGACTTTCAACAAGGGTGCCAAGACCCTTCAATGGCAAAAAGACAGTGTATTCAACAAACAGTGCTGGGAAAACTGGACATGCACACGCAAAAGAATGAAGTTGGACCTTTTACCTTCACCACATACAAAAATTAACTCAAAATGGATGAAAAACATAAACCTAAGAACTAAAACTATAAAACTCTTAAAATAAAACACGGGGAAACACTTCAGGACATTGGGTTTGGTAATGATTTCTTGGATCTGACATGAAAAACACAGGCAACAAGAGAAAAAGCAGGCAAATTAGACTTCATCAGGACTTAAAACTTTATGCATCAAGCGACACTAATAACAGAGTAAAAAGGCAACCCACAGAATGGGAGAAAGTATTTGCAAATCACATATCTAATAAGAAATTAATATCCAGAATATATGAAGAACTTCTAAAACTCAACAGAAAAAAACAACCTAATTCAAAAAGGGACAAAGAGGGACTTCCCTGGTGGCACAGTGGTTAAGAATCCGTCTGCCAATGCAGGGGACACAGGTTCGAGCCCTGGTCCGGGAAGATCCCACATGCCGCGGAGCAGCTGAGACCGTGCGCCCCAACTACTGAAGCCCATGTGCCTAGAGCCCGTGCTCCGCTACAAGAGAAGCCACCGCAATGAGAAGCCCGTGCACCACAACGAAGACAGCCCCCGCTCGCCGCAACTAGAGAAAGCCTGAGTGCAGCAATGAAGACCCAATGCAGCCAAAAATAAATAAATAAATAAATTTGTTTTTTTAAAAAAGGACAAAGAAACTCAACAAATATTTCTACAATGAAGGTATACAAATGACCAATAAGCACATGAAAAGATTCCCAACATCACTAATCACTAGGGAAATGGTATCGAAAACACAATGGGGTATCACTTCACACATTAGGGTAGCTATTGTTAAAACAGAAAACAAGTGTTTGTGAAGCATGGAGAGCTGGAACATGTGCACACTGACAGAGGGAATGTAAAATGGTGCAATTTGGCAGTTCCTCAGATAGTTAAAAAGGGACTTGATGCGTGACCCAACAATCCCAATTCTAGGTATATAAACTAGAGAACCGCAAACATGCCCCCCAAACCTGAACACAAATATTCTTAGCTGCATTATTCATAATACCCCCAAATGCAAACAGCCCAGATGTCCATTAATTGATAAACCGTTAAACAAACTGTGGAGTATTACAGTCACCCCTCGGTATCCAGTTTGGAGTCACCCCTCCAAACTGTGGAGTATTACAGTCACCCCGTGGTATCCAAGGGGGACTGGTTCCAGGACCACTGAGATACCAGTGTCCATGGATGCTCAAATCCCACAGTCGGCCCCCCATATCCGAGGTTCCATGTCCACGGACTCACACACCACAGGACTGGGAGGAGGGGAGGATGGGATTTCTTTGTGCGATGATGGAAATATTCTAGAACTAGGCAGTGGTGCTGATTACACAACTTTGTGAATATATGCAAACTCACTGATGCGTACTCTTTAAGAGGCTGAATTACATGATACGTGAATTATATCTCAATAAAAATCATTACTAAATAAAACGTTGAATTTAAAAAGAAGATTCAGAATGCCTTCTGCCAGAAGCTGCACAGACAGCAGCCTCACCTGCTCGAAGATCTCAATGGCCTTCTGGTACTGCTCCAGCTGGGCGGCGTACGCGGCCACTTTCAGCAGACATTTGTTAGCCGAGCTGAAACCGAGAACCAGAGCAGAGAGAAAACACTCCCAAAGAGAAATGACAAGCCATCTCAGTGCACCTTCACGTGGTATGATGCAAGGGGCTCCCAGAGCAGAGTGAAGGTCTGTCTTTTATTACATGTAACAAAACCCACTGAATTATATCAAGAAAAATAATACTTGCCTGTTGGATTCTTCCCCTTTGTAATAATCAGCTGACTGTTCGTAATGGGCGATAGCCTGCAAACACACACACATTTTATTCAAACTATCTGTTTGAAGAGTTGCATTTAAAAACTACACTTGCACAGATATTTTTCCTATAAATAAACCTTTTCCAGCAGCAAATCTTTCACAACCCGGCCTGCTTTATTTTGGGAACACAAGAAAGCATGCGTTTCCAGCAGATGGCTTGCTGTCCAACAAAATCTCTTCTTCCCTACCTCCCACCCGACAAATGCACTGCCACCCCGTCTCCCCAGGCCTGCTGCAGTTAGGGGCAGCCAGGTGACCTGTCCTTCCCAATGGGATGTAAGCAGACACGCTGTGGGCCACCTCCAGATGTGGCCCACACATCTGACTCTGCAGCCTTCTCCAGGCCTGTCCCCTTCCCGTGAGCTGGAAGGCAAGGGCCACGTCTAGTGATGCTGGAAGCCGCAAACTGAAGACGGCAGCTCTTCTGTCAGCCTGGTTCCCAAGCGATGTCCCCACCACCGCCAAACCCCAAGCAGTGACAGTGGACTGTTATTTCAGAGACGTGTGAGGCCCTATTCCATTCAAATCTACGGCCTGCTGCAGCAGCACAGACGTTCCTCACGGATACCCAAGGGTCATCCAGGAGAAAGGTGTTGCCTTCCACCTAAGACGGGGGGAGCTGTGAACAATCAAGTGGAGAGCAAACAGGCTGCAGCCTGGAAAGCTAGAAGCCCTGGTCATGCTGTGGCTTAAGACTTAGTGAAATCAAGCACCTGACAGCTCAGAAAGCAGAATCGTGCCTGCTGGAACAGTGACCCCATGGTTAAACATAATGGGCTACCAGGGCTAAGATGAAGAATAATGATACAAAGTATCAGTACGAAAGTTCTTCATGAAATGGTAAATCAAAACAGCCAGAAAAGAGTATATACAAATACCCAGACACGTGGAGGAAACACCTGGAATCCACCCTTTTGGAGCACAGTCAGAGCCCTCACACAGACACACACACACACACACACACGCACGCACACATGCACACATGCTTTACTCTCCCACTACACCATTAGCTCTGAGGGCAGGCAGGCCCACATGGCTTTGCTCCCAAGCCCAGCGCGACGCCTGTCACACAGCGGGTGCTCAGCAAACAGGTGCAGAGGGGACGTGGGCAGATGCATCTCACAGGCGGTCCGGATTATACCACCAGCACCATCACGACTCATGGGAATGCCTACCAAAGAAAGGTTTCCCATGAATTTCTGATTAGTCAAACATTATCTCTGAGCTGTCCTCATCCTCTGAAGTACTTTGCACCCTTTCCCATCGTAATAATGGGGTTAAGTATGGGAAACAATACCCAATCACTGTGTAAAGGGTACCAGGCTGGACAACCTCTTCCCAGGGAGGGAGCGTACGTACTACTCACCTTCCTGGCTCTTACCGCCCAGAACTCAGGGAACGGTGCTGGGCTGAATGAACCATGTGGAACTGCTGTTTTGGAGGGTAAAAAAAAAGGCCAAATGCGGATGATATGGTTTAACCTGACACGTAGTAAATAATGACACTGGTTCATCAAGACGTTATAGCCCTAAACTACAGCTAGATTTATCATAGTAAAAGAAAAATTTTGTTTGGGTTTTAATAATTAATAATGCTAATTAAACCACTCATCAAATTTCATGGTATTCTCAAGTTTTGACAGAAAACAGTTGAAAAAAAAACTCACCTAGCGCTTAACAGAGAAGTTTCAGAGAAAAGAGGTTGGGCACGGGTTATCTTTGGATGTTCACACTAGTGTGGAATTTTAACATGTAGTGACATTAATCAGGCACAAGTCGACCCTTACACGTTAGAATTCAGCCCAGAGTATCTTACAATTTCAAGGATGATAATAAATATCAAAAGTAGAACACAGCCGCCAATAACAACAGCACATGTAACAATAAATCCAGACACAAAAATCAGTTATTATCCTGTAATTTGGGTAGCGTGACAAAGGAATCACAATACTCCTCCTTGGGGAGTCTGGTAAGCGTCACGGTGCTGGAGAACACTGGGCCCTGAAGGCAGAGACTGGACTCTAGGACTGCGGTCACCACCAGAGTCTTAAGGCAAACGCAACAGCTAAGGGTCAAGCTCAAGAGTCCACTTTGTAGGTCAAACAGCCTTAAACAGCCTTCAGATGGGATCATTCTTTCAGAACCTACACCCTGAGAACCTGCCATAGACACTTACCCTACACTTTAACAGACAACACGAAATCACGTTCTCCAGGGGCTGAGACGGACACGAGTCAGAGCTCCTCTGGGTCACTGAATATTACTGATTATTATTATACTAATGTTTTACTTGGAAGTCAAAGGAGTATCGTGAGTTTACAGAACTTCACATTTCCTTGTTCACCAGCTAAAATCTGAGTGAACCAGGGAACACATCGTGGCCACATTAACTGGGAAGAAACATAATGAATCAGATATAAGATGCCTCAGTGTAACTGATTTTTCAAACAAACATCATGCGCCACCAACACAACCTGGAGAGTCCCGCCAGGGAGGCGAGGGTGAGGACGTTTCTAGACACAGGAGCCCAAACATGAGGGAACAAGATGAGCTGAGCCCCACGCATGTGCTAAGTGATGTGGGTCTTACGACGCACCGTGACACGCCCCACGTAAGCGCCAGGAGGTGCTGCCCATGGGCAACCTGCAGAATGGCAGGAACACCGCGGGCGACAGGCTGCAGAAGCTCCTGTGCGTGACAAACCGTCAACTTTGTTCAAGAAGGAAAACAAGAGTTCGCCACAGGTCGTTTACCCGCCCTGAATCTTCTGGAGACGCATGTAGTAAAGAGGCTGCCCAAGACCACCCTGGAAGACAGAGGACTGACCACCGAGGACAGGAGCGGACGCAGCGGCCTCGGCTGGAGAAACGCTCTGCCCAGCGGCGCTCACCCCCGCCAGGTGGTTCAGCTCAGTACAGATGTGGAGCCACCCCAGCCACCCGGACTCGGCTCCTCCTGCTCTGCCATCGACTCTGCGCCCGGGGGCAAAGGAGGGCTCGGGTCTGGGGCTCATCACCTCCTCCTGGGTCTGCAGAAAAGCTCCCCACAGAGACGGGGCATACGGCCCTGATGTAGTCCAGGTCTAAGGGCAGCCTCAGAAGAGCACGGCACAGTATGACAAAAACGGCTCAAAGCCAAGTCCATGAAACGAGCCAGAGAGTTCTGAGCCGCGTGACCACAAGGGGCATCAGCATGAAGTCAAAGGGAGACGTTAACAAGGCCTGTCTGACTGCAGTACCGAGAGGGCCTCCCCGCCCGAGACTCCGTCTGCTCTGGCAGGTGCAGTGTGACAGTGAGGGCATCCTGTGCTCACTCATCAGAGCCTGGGCTCTCGGACACACCAGTAAACCACAGGAAGGTTCGGGCTGACGCGGGGCACCCACTCCAGTGGAGGGAGACGGCAACACAGGGCCGGAGAGCAGCCATCACAGCGCCTGCAAGGGGCCACTGAGGTGGGGGAGGCGTCTGGGTGTGTCCCCGCGAGGGCTGAGGTCCCAATTTTAACTAGGAGGCTGTGAAAGTTCTCATCACAGTTACAAATGAGCAAAGCTCTGAAGGACAACTGACGTGTGGGGGAAGAGCTCAGGGCACAGGGACAAGCAGCGCAGAGACCCAGAGGCAGAGCCCACGTGTGCGAGGGTCGGCAGAGGTCAGGGTGGCTGCTGCAGGGGGAGCAGGAGAGCAAGGGGGGACGAGGAAGAGGGGCGCCTGGAAGGCGCTGGGTGAGGGGCCAATCCGTGGGGCGCAGGAGGCCGCCTGCAAGGTTGGAAGCAGCGGAGAAACAATCTGATCTCCTGCGAACGAGGATGGCGAGTTGCCAGCATACACGGGACCCTTCAAGCTGCGGTGCTGCGTGAGCACAGACAGGACCACGGGAGCGAGCGCAGTGAGAGCGGACGAGGGCCCAGCCCCAAGGGGAGAGAGGAGGAACCAGCCGAGGGTGGGGGGCAGAGAACCAAGCGGGGGCCATGCTCCAGAGGCCGAGGGAAGAGGTGAAACGGGAGAGGAAGAGAGACAAGAGTGACAACGGTCCAGCGCGAGCAGCAGGCACGGGGTGAAGGGTGACCTCTGAGAGCTCAGCGTCCGCCCCAGACCGTGCAAGCCGTTCCTCCCTGACTCGCGCCTGCTTCCCACGGCGCTCGGTTTTACATAAACGCCGTCCCCAGTTGGAGGGAGGCAGCCTGGGGAGCTGGCAGGGCTTTCCCTCCCGCCCCAGCCCGAGGTCTCCACGTGACCCTGTCTGCGCACGCATCCCTCTGCCCTCACGAGCCCACTGCAGGGGCGCCTGGGGTCCCTGCCCGCCGCCTCCCCCCGTCCACACACCTTCTCGATGTCCACCAGCTCCGTCTCGTAGATCTCCGCGATGGTGATGTGGTGCTTGGCCGCGATCGTGAACCTTCCCTGGGGAGGAAACAAAGCAGTCACATCCCGGTTAACTGTGAGCTATCTCGAGGGTTCCACCCCACGGCCGCTCAAGCAAGGCGTGTCTTACCATGTCTGTGTAAATGTCGATGGCTGCATTTAAGCAGTTGATAGCCTCTGAAGCGAAGGCATTCAAGAAAGACAATGAAAAATCCATTCAGTCAGAGGGTTCGCTGAGCCTGTCTTCCTGGCTGCTTCTACACGGCTAAGGGGCCCCGCTGGGGCGGGGCGGGGGCAGGGTGGTTGGCAAGAAGCAAACACACATCCAGCCCCGTCGGGGAGCCTGTTCACGGAAGTGTCATCAACACCTGTCAACCTATCCACTAAAACCTTAAGTGCAGCGCACTCCTCGCTGCTATCATGTGTATGTATTAATTTTGAAAGACAGTACTTTTTGTACAGTGTTAAAAGACGCTAACTTCCGGTGTACTAACAAATACCAATAGGAAGAAAAAAATCTAATAAACGAGAGTGCTGATGACACTCATTTTCTGAAACAGTGGGCCGACAGCTCCCCACCACACGGTGGCGTTTACAAGGCCGGCAAGCGGTTGGCGGCTCCAAGTTTACTGCTTTTGCTCTAAAGAGGCAAGAGAGCAAAAAGGCCCGACCGAAGGATCAGAAAGATAAGTAGATTAGTGAAAATAAAAGCAAATTCCCCCTAAGCTGCATAAGAAATGCGGATTGTTAGGCCTTTAAAACTACAGAAAAATAGGAAAGCTACCCACAAAACCCGCTCAAACCTCCGGCTAGGAATTTGATGCACTTTTTCTCCCTGTGTTTTCTGGATGCATTTCTATGAGCACTGACGTATTGTGAATTTCAGATTTCGGCTCTCCGTGGTTCCTCAGCTGCCGTGAGAACATTTCCCAGGTCAGTGAGACGCCCTGAAGCCAGGGGTTCAGTGCCTGCAACACACTCTGAAATACTGATGTGAGGTGATTCTACGGTGCATTTAGGCTGTGCCCAGTTCTTCCCCTTTGGAAAATAAACTGTGGCTAGTCCTTATACCACAGCCCTTGAAATAGCTTATGTCAGTGTGATATGTTCACAAGAGCTGGGATTTCTGTATTAAAACGGGCTGCTGAAACAAGGAGGGAGGTTCCATGGCCACCAGTGCACGTGTGGAGGGAGGAGATGAGGCCTTCAATCGCTAAGTGTGCACTCCTCTAACTCAAAAAGAAAGAACGTCTGCAAAACTTCACCTCTTCAAATACCCAAGATCATTCTTTCCTCAAAACCTAGTGTTTGAAACACACTTTTTAAAGAAGTCACATGAATGCCGTGTGAATAAGCTGTTTTCAACTATAGGATTTTACGACCTCCCATTAACTGGATCTCCACACACACTATTGGGGAGCGAGGGAACACTCGTTTCCTTTAGTGAGCGACGTACACACTCACACAATTGAGGTAAGACTTAGATAAAATTAACGCTAATTTCCAAAACACTGTCCACAATGCAACTCCACAATGGAGTTCAAGAAAATGGTGTTGAGAACTAAGCTGGATCAATTTAACAGATTTTCTCCTCATAAAAGCTTCAGATGATTGCAGGTAAAAATCCCCAAATCTCCACCGTCCTGAAGCGCGAGCATCTCGCTCTGGCAGCACAACCTGCGGGAGGTCCGGGGGGCATGGGACAGAGCGCGGCTCACCTTGGGGGTCTGCCTTCTTGTAGGCGTTCCCAGCATCCACAAAGCTGGTGGCGGAGTCATGTTTGCTCTGCAGCTGCATATGGAGCTTGGCTGCCTGACAAAACGCATTTCCTGCAGCTGAAGAAGACAAATGACTCAGTTAGCACAGAGGAGCAAGCACCCTGCAGAGCGGCCCTGCTCCAGGAGCCCGGCCCACGTCCGCCTGGGGAAGGCCCCATCCCTGACAGCAGCACACGTGCCTGTGACCCAGTGCACCTCGGGTGGCCACGAAGACGCCCAGGACCCAGGGGGACAGCAACAAGGGCTCCTCTGAGCCCCAGGCCTCCTTCCACACTGACTGCCCAGCGGCGGGTGTTCAGCTCTGTCCCTGGCACAGGTCCCGCACCAACAGGGCATCTCCGCAGAGGCGTGAGGCCGGGAGGGTCCACAGGCGAGGATGCGCACCGCCCATCTCTCTGTGTCCACTGGCTCAGCTGGCATCACCGGAGAAACAGCGACAAAGGCACCCAGGTAGAGCAGGCTCAAAAGGAGTGAAGATGAGGCCCACAATCTCTAAAGTCAAAGCTCTTTCCTAAGTTTATGACAAAGTCTGACAGAGACCCATGGGGTTGAACTGTGCATGTCCCACTTGGTGTGGAACTGGCACACTTCCCCGCAGTCACACGGGTGCGGCCTGGGGGCACAGCGTGAGAGGTTCACGCGCTCAGCCTTTCCAGAAAAGGTTCTGGATCAGGAAATGTGGCTGAAATGGAGGAACGAAGGAGGAAGGACTGGGCTGGGGCGGAAGAGGTCAGGCCCGCCCAGGAGGCTGTGAAGGTCAGCATGGGACCTGGACGAGGATGAACCCACTTCACCACGAGGTCCTCAAGTGCAGGGGAGAACCAGGACTGGGGGCGGCTCATGAGGGTCTGGAGTCGGAAGTCAGGACTAGCAGGGATGGGGGAAGAGCTCGCCCCGTTAGGAAAGGCACGACCAAGAGTATCACAAAACCTCCTGGTACTTAAAAAAAATTTTCAGTCATAAACGTTTCAAAGACATTCAGAAAAGTATAAAAAATAGTGACAGACGCCTAAGAACCCTGATGGTATTAAACATTTACTTTAAGTTTCTTTTCAGAAACAGAACAGTCAATTCCACTGAAGCTTCAGTGGCTCTCCGTGTCCCAACCACACTCCCAGAGGAAACTACGTAATTTCCACTGCGGTTTCTGGACCTTCACCCAAGGGAGAAGAGGTAGCACAATCCCCTGAGCCAGCCTGCCCAGATTCACGTCTTGCTCTGTGCAAGACAAAAGAGCACCCAGGCACTTCTGAAAATAGTTACCCACCAGCGTGGCCTGGGCCCTGCCAGTCCAAGCAGACACTGGCCTGCGGCTGGAGCTGGAACTGCAGAAGCCTGCCCGCCAGGCCTTGACCCCTACCTTGGTGGACCGCAAACCCAGAGGCCCAGAGAAGGGGCCAAGCCCCTTGGGTGGTGGGCAGGCACCCAGGTCCTCCGGGCAGCTGTGAACTTCCCGGTGGCAGTTCAGGAACGTAGCGGCCAAAGAGTGGCTCTGGTGGGCTCGGCCTCAGAAGCGTGTAGCCATCACTTGGACCTTCTAGGCAAAACGCTCGGAACGGCCTGGCCCCAGGCACGTGCATGCGTGTTGGCCATTGTCATTATCACACGTAAATCTGTCCTTAGAGAACACCTGTGCCTTGCTGTGTTTAAATGTCATCGTTTCTCTTACAACCAAATCCTCCCTCTCCCACCAATAATTTAGTTTTTGAAAGTTTATTTGTGCTGGCCGTCCCAGAACCAATCGTGGTCCATCCTTCCCTGGCTGAGGGTAACAGCAGGGCATCCAGGCTCTGCCATGTTGGCTCCACTTCCCCTGATGATTTTTTTTCTTTTAATAAACTGATTGATTGATTTGATTGATTTTTTGGCCGCGCTGGGTCTTTGTTACTGCGCGCGGGCTTTTCTCTAGTTGCGGTGAGCAGGGGCTACTCTTCGTTGTGGTGCGCGGGCTTCTCATTGTGGTGGCTTCTCTTTATTGTGGAGCATGGGCTCTAGGCATGCGAGCTTCAGTAGTTGTGGCACGCAGGCTCAGGAGTGGTGGTGCACGGGCTTAGTTGCTCTGTGGTATGTGGGATCTTCCCGGACCAGGGATCAAACCCGTGTCCCCTGCACTGGCAGGCGGATTCTTAACCACTGCGCCACCAGGGAAGTCCTCCCCCAGACAATATTAAGAGCTTTGATTTTACAATTTCACGCTCCCACCTTCCAAAACTAGGTGCGGGCTCACTTTTGCAGTCTGAGCACTCACTCCCACCATCATTAACAAATGCCAGCTCCATCTCTCCGAACTTGGAAGTGGTTTAATACATGCTCCTTTAAAGACAAAGTTACACACTTTCTCAGGCCCAATTTCCTCAACTGTAAACATCTAATACCTGCCAGGATGACCTCTCAAAATCGGAGGAGCAGATGAATTCGTTTATAAAAGAACTTCTAAAACTATAAACAAATGCGGTGTGTGTCGTGATCACCACCACTAGGACATGGAAGTAAATGCAAAGAACCTGATTTTTTTTCAGTTTATTTCATTGTTTAACCATTTTTTAAATTGAAGTAGAGTTGATTTACAAATGCTGTGTTAGTTTCAGGTGTACAGCAAAGTGTTTCAGTTATATATATATCTATTCATTTTCAGATTCTTTCCCATTACAGGTTATTACAAAAGATTGAGTATAGTTTCCTGTGCCATACAATAGGTCCTTGTTGTTTATCTATTTTATGTATAGTGGTGTGTATCTGTTAATCCCAAGTTCAAAGAACCTAATACTTATTAATTCACTACACAAATAGGCTGAGTATCTATCGTGTTGCACATACTGGTCCAGGGCCTGTAGGTAGGGCAGAGATAAAGCCCAGAAACACCCTGGCTTTCTAAGGTTTATGTTCTAGTGAGGGACAGCACATAATAAAAGCACAGACAATACAAATGAACAAATGTACTTCATTTATTTTTGCTAGATGGTGGTAAGGGCATCAGAGAAAAGGGAACGGGGCTTCCCAGAAGAGAGGACTGCTATCTTTAAAAGCAACGGCCAGGAAAGACCTAAGACGACGATGACATTTGTAGAAGGACCTGGAAAAAACAGGGACTGGCCACGCCCTACTGTAGGCAAGAGGGTGCCAGAGGGAGGGCACAGCACAGGCAGAGGCTCAGAGGAAAGAGCCGGGGAAGGAGCGGGTGGGCAGGAGAAGCATCCAGAGTCGGGAGGGGATGGGAGATCGAGTAGATCCTGAAGGGCACCATGAAGAACTGTAGCTCTGATTTGAAATAACATGACCTGACTTAAGATTTAACGGGATTACTTTGTTTTCCTCATTAAAACACACTAGGAAAGTGAAGAAGCAGGGAGGTGACGGTCCAGGCAAGAGATCACTGGGGTCGGGGTGGGGAGTGCCCACACGTCCCCCTCAGTTACATAACCAGTAATGCCCCTCGGAAAGGAATTTCCAAAGTTTAGAACATCTGGTCAAAAGATGAAATAAATAAAGGGTCTTTTTAGATAAGGTCACTTTTTACGTATGATTACAGGACCTGAACCAAACAAAAGATGTGAATGCTAATACTGTTTTCTCCTCCATTTTAAAATACATTATAATTCAGGTATAAATGCACTTTGGAAACAGAACATACCTTTTTAACCTACAACTAAACCTAGAAAAAGAATTTCACAGCCAGAAAAGACCTTTTAGGGTCATCTAGTTCAACAGCATTTTCTTCACTGAAATGATTTTTAAAGTATCAGCCTTAGAAGCAAGGGGGAAAATCGTCACACCGCACACCTCACGCTTACACAATGTGATGTGTCACTGACATCTCGATCAAGCTGGGAAAGCACACGGGGAAACACACTTAGAGAGGGCAAGGCCCTGCCTCAGGTCATCTGCAGGTGCGAGGGGGCTGGAGACCCATGTCCTGCCCCGTCAAAGGCTGTCTCCACCTGCACTACAGAAAAACCCCAGCACAGAACTTCTTTCTCCAGGGGCAGAGGATAAATTTGTTTCTCAAATCAGTGTTAGAAAGAGCCATCCCCTCTCAAAACGATGAAAAGAATTCTGATTTTATTTTGTGTAATTTCCCCCGGTAGAAAGCATTATGTTAGAAACTGACGAGTCTGTCAGGGTTTACAGAAATAACACCTCCCACTGCTGCATTTCTCAGTGGACCACAACCAGTTATCAGAGTAAGGAATGGTTAGAAATTCTTCACCAAGGTTTAGGTAAACAAAAGCAGACTCTCCTGTTTATCCTACTTGTTTTCAATAAGTTTTACTACAACTTTCATTCCTTGTGGTACTGAATTTATTTAAGCACATTAATAAGAAGCAAAGATTACTATTCTTAAATGCAAGTAACTTTAAGTCTTTTAAATCACCACATGCCCACTGTATGAAGTGGTTTACAGACACTAAAACAGACACAGCCTCTACGCTTAAACTTTAGCCAGGATTTCAAGCTTTGTTCCCTTGGATCAAGGACCCCCTCTCCCGGTCCACAGCCAGCAGTTTTTCTAAGGGGAAGGCAGACAGTCATTTCCTCCTTCAAAGTGATTTTAAGTTATTTGCCTAAAAAGCAAACAAACAAAAACTGTATACATACCGCTCCAATTCTTAGCCATCTTGAACATATTTGCAGCTCTGGTATACATTTCACAAGCTTCTTCTATTCTTGTGTTTCCTCTGAGAAAAATTTAAAAATGAGGTTAAGTTTTACTATACCAACCATCCACATCCCTAATCCTCCCCTCCTCCCTCAAATAATAAACATTTAATGAGCACTTATTATGTGCCAGACCAGCATTAGAGAACCTTAACAGCTGTTCAAAGGAGTTACTCTAATTATCCCTGTTGTCCAGATGAGGAAACTGAGGCATAAGAAAGTAGCCACACAGCAAGGATGCCACAGAACTGAGACTCAAATACAGATGTGGCAGGACCCAGGGCTTACACCCTCAACCAGAGTCTTTTCCATGCATGAAAACTGGAGCACTTTCTCACTTTCTCATTCTGAGAAATGAGAAGTATATTTTTCAAGGGAAATTAGGATAAAGACATCTTGACACTTTTAATATCCAAGAGTTCAGCACTATGTTTATTCAGACTTAAAAGTAAAAACAAAACCCAGGGCTTCCCTGGTGGCCCAGTGGTTAAGAATCCGCCTGCCAATGCAGGGGACACGGGCTCGAGCCCTGGTCCGGGAAGATGCCACATGCCGCAGAACAACTAAGCCCGTGCGCCACAATTACTGAGCCTGCGCTCTAGAGCCCACGCTCCGCAACAAGAGAAGCCACCGCAATGAGAAGCCCGTGCACCACAACAAAGAGTAGCCCCCGCTCGCCGCATCTAGAGAAAGCCAGCACGTGGCAACGAAGACTCAACGCAGCCAAAAATATAAATGAATGAATGAATGAATGATACTCAACATCATTAGCCATCAGAGAAATGCAAATCAAACCACAAACGACATATCACTTCACTCCCACTAGGCTGGCTAGAATCAAAAGACAGATCTAACAAATGTTAGGGAGGATGTACGGAAACTGGAACCCTCATATACTGCTGGTACAAGTGGCAAATTGTATAAAAAGCCACTTTGGATAACAGTTTGGCAGCTGCTCAAAAGGTTAAACATAGTTACTATATGACCCAGAAATTCTACTCCTAGGTACATACCCAAGAGAAATGAAAATGTTAGTCCACACAAAAACTTGTACACAAATGTTCACAGCAGCATTATTCATGACAGACAAAAATGGAAACAACCCAAAGGTCCATCAAATGATAAAGGAGGTACACACACAATAGAGGAGATCAGACAATAGAAAGGAATGAAGTACTGATCATACTACAAGGTAGACGAGCCTTCAAAAAACATCATGTGAAGTGAAGAGCCAGTCCCAGAGGACACACCATTCACACGAAAGGTCTACAACAGGCCAATCTACAAAGACAGAAAGCAGACTGATGGTTGCCTAGAGCTGGAAGTGCTAGAGAAAAATGAGGGGGGAGGGTGCAGAGTTTCTTTCTGGGGTGATGAAAATGTTCTAAAACTGCTTGTTGTGATAGCTGCAAAGCTTGGTGAATATGCTTAAAACTACTCAACTGGACACTTGAAACGGGTGAATTGTATGGTATGTGAATTATATCTCAATAAAGCTGTTCCTCTCCCCTCTAAAAAAAAAACCCTTTTGGAAGCTATGTCACACAGCCAATGATAGGATGGCAACAAACCACACCAAAAATGAAGCATCAGAACAGGCAACGCCTTCTCTCACTCACACCTTCATGTTCCTTTTTCTCTACTTCACAGCTACATTAAAAAAAAAAAAAAAAAAAAGCTAATGATCCCAATGGAAAATCCTCAACTTGAGAAAGCTTTCAATCCTAGCCACAGCTCCTTGGAGCTAACAGAGGCTTGCCACTTTCTGTATCTTATTTTTCTAACATGTACCAGGCATCTTGAACTGTAATTATAGTGCAATCATTCTTTTTTTTTTTTTTTAATTTATTTTTGGCTGCGTTGGGTCTTCGTTGCTACTCGCAGGCTTTCTCTAGTTGTGGCGAGTAGGGCCTACTCTTCGTTGCGGTGTGCGGGCTTCTCATTGCGGTGGCTTCTCTTGTTGCAGAGCACGGGCTCTAGGCGCGTGGGCTGCAGTAGTTGTGGCACGTGGGCTCAGTAGTTGTGGCTCACAGGCTCTAGAGCACAGGCTCAGTAGTTGCGGCTCATGGCCTGAGTTGCTCCGCAGCACGTGGGATCTTCCCAGACCAGGGCTCAACCCCTGTCCCCTGCACTGGCAGGCGGATTCTTAACCACTACGCCACCAGGGAAGTCCAGTGCAATCGTTCTTATTAAAGGTTTCCAAATAAAACTAGCTTAATTAAAATGTACTTTATCCTATTATTTTCAGAAGCAGGTTCAGCTAGGAATAATAGAACACCTACATTATGCCAGGTTTTATGCTGCACATTTCCACACGCCTTACGTCATCTTCATTATTACAACGACCACAAAAGATCTCCATGTTACAGAAGAGAAAACTGTACCTGGAGGTCAATGGCTTGCCCAAGGTCATCCAGCCAAGGTCAGTGGTGGAGCTGACACCTGATAACGGGTTTAGCGATGTTTATAAAAATAATGAATGAACCCTGCCTCACCTCTCCTAAAACAGAATCACCAGAAAAATTCTCATGTTAAAAGCACCAGAGAACTCATGTGTCATAAACAGACATAACTTAAAGAATTCATGAAAAAAGCATACTTTTAAGTCACTCCAAATGCCTACTGTGTTCTACACCCATGAACGTTGATTTTTATAAGTTTTAAGGACAAATATTCAGAATTCACATTCACATATTCAACTGATTGTTACCCAGAGCCTCTATAAGTGAGGTAGAAGACCCTCAAAAACAGAAACAAGTTTCATTGAGGGAGTCTACATTATAAAGTGATACAGTACAGTACATGGCACTGACCTGCCAGAAATCACTAAGAAAACAAAGTCCTTACCCAGGAGGAGGTCAGAATGCCAAGAAGAGTATATAACTTCAGTGCTGGAGAAGTCTGAGGGTGTCTAACATCCCCGCCCCAGGTTCCAAGGAGATGGGGTGAGAGTCACACGCCTCCCCCAGCCCCCAGGAGCAGCAGAGCTGGGCCCGAGCCTCTGCTTCTCTTCACTACCTCCCCCCGGCCCCCACCTGTTCCCGTTTTAATGCTTAGGAGGAAAAAAAAATCAGCCTGGGAAAAATCACAGCCCGTTATTCCAAAGAGCTCCGATGACATCTACACGCAGACCAGCCTATTAATCCTCCTCTCATCCAAAGTCTTGCATTTTCCTCGTGGTAAGTGAGAGCTACCTGGGAGCAGCGGGAAACTGCAACTGAGCATGTGCGCAGGTGGGGGCCAGAGACACCAAATCAAGAGCCGTGGGGACCAATGACACACACCAAGAGATATGCCCCAGAGAAGCGGGGCAACTGCTGAGGCGGAAAGAACGCTGCTCTTAACCCACGAGATCTGGAGCAGGAGTGTCCTACCGCGTGACAATCACAGAGCTGTGATGACGCCAAAGCAGGACTAGAGACAAAATTCAGCTTCATCAGGGCTTCCCTGGTGGCGCAGTGGTTGAGAGTCCGCCTGCCGATGCAGGGGACACGGGTTCGTGCCCCGACCCCGGAGGATCCCACATGCCGCGGAGCGGCTGGGCCCGCGAGCCATGGCCGTGGAGCCTGTGTGTCCGGAGCCTGTGCTCCGCAACGGGAGAGGCCACAGCAGTGAGAGGCCCGCGTACAGAAAAAAAAAAAAAAAATTCAGCTTCATCACCAGAACACCCTGAAGGGCTGTCAAACCGTGTGGAAAGACTGAACACAGGGATCACTTTGAGTTTCCCGGGCCTGGGAGGGGCTCCTCCTCCTCGTTCACCAGTGACACCACTCCAGCCACCAGGCCGATGCCGGGACAGGGTCCAGCACAGGGCCTGGTTCACAGGCCTCAATCACGAGGCTGGAGACCCAGCGTCTGCATGGAAGAAACAGCCCACATCACAGGTCTGCAAGTTTCCCCCCGTGCCCCTCAAAACAACAAGCAAATACAGAAAGCATCCCGAAAAGAAGTGAAAAATTCAAAGTCTGTTTAAAATACCTCTACCATTAAAGGAAACAGTTTCTCTATTCACAACACTTCTGACACCAAACGTGGGTTTTCTATGCCAAGCAACTCTCCAATTCCCTGCGGCCACCAGCGGGATGTCCTGCGACTCAATTCAGTTCCGCACAGACCCCACAGGTTGAGCACCCGCACTTCAGATGCCCTTTGCAAGTGCCGGGTCCCCCGTTCTTCTGACCGACTGGCTACAAATCAGGGGTTCCCACAACCTCCTCCTCAAATTCGATAATTTGCTGGAAGGATTCACAGAACTCAGAGAAACACACTCCTATCACTGGTTTCTTATCAAGGACACAGCTGAGAAACAGCAAAACGGGAGAGAGGCACAGGGCAGGCATGTTGGGAGGGCGCCCGCAGCCCCCCTCTCCCCGGGAGCACCCTCTCCCTGGGAGCAGCACCTCCATGTGTCTCCAACCCGGAAGCTCTCTGAGCCCTGTCCTGTAGGGTTTTTACAAGGCTCACGGCAGAGGGACTGACTACCCTGGTGACCGACTCAATCCCCTCGGGGGTGGGACTGAAAGTTCCAGCCCTCTAATCACTGGCTGCTTCCTCTGACAACCAGCCCCCATCCTGAAGCCATCAGGACCCACCTTGAGTCACCTCATCAGCATAACCCAGGTAGGGTTGAAAGGGGCTTCTTATGAATAACAAGACGCCCCTCTCACCCTCACCACTCAGGGTCTTACAAGCCTTTACCAGCTCCGTGCCAGGAACCCAGGGTGGAGAACAAATATATATTTCATATATCACAACATCACAGCCATATACAACTGTTTATTCTACTTTTTACCCTCCAACGAGCAATTTACTTTCATCTGATACGTCACATCTGTAATCACAGATTCTAAAACTTGGGAGTTTTCCTAGATAAACTTAACCCTTTCAGGGTTATTTTCGGTCTGGGTTTAATATGTCTGTTCCTCCACGTGATGAGGAAGCAGGGCGCCTGCAGCAGGTGGAATGCAGAGGCCCAGGGAGATACTTTCCTTAGTGCTCATCTGAATTCTTGTCCCAAATGCCTGTAACTGCTTGACTGACGTCCTCTGCTTTTTCACAAACCAGTAACTGGAGGAGTAGTGCAAGCACGCAGGCTTTGGAGTCAGTCGGACTGCCTACCAACAAACGCAGGCATCTATCGGCTCCCCCCGCCCCCAAGAGCAGACACAGCTCCAAGCCCCAGGGCACCGCCCCCAGAGCAGCTGGCAAAAGACAAGCAGGGGCCTCAAACTTGACAGGTGGCCTCAGTGCTTTGCCCTGGACCCTGGGATTCCATCTTCTGAGACCATCTCACTTTATTGCCATTTATGTAAGAAAAAATAATCACAGATTCTCAGACACAGGAAACAATCTGAGACAGTTAAAGACTGTCTGACAAAAGTAGCTGCATTTAAGCATAACTTGCTGAAATAAAGTTACAAGAACAGGTACAGCAAAGAAAGCTACTTGGACTTTATTTGGTAATAGTCCTAAGGCCTTGACTTGATATGGGGAGTCACCTCTCTTGAAGAGAAGAGATATGTATAGATTGGACCTTTTAGTAAAACAAACCAAGATACTTAAATATTACAAGGAAGCCAAAAATAGGAATTACTGGATAAACTCAGAAATGACACACACAACATGACTTGCCAAGAGAAGTTTCCATATTTAATTTCAATCTTTATAAAAATTCAATTTTTAAACTGAATTTTATCTTTCAGACTTGTAATTCCCATAGGACAATGATGGCTGCCTAAATACAAGCGCGTCCTCAGCATCCTCCAGAACCACACAGATCAACAAGGAGCAGATACAACCACCCGTAATACACTCATGGCAAAACTAGCAGACAGAATTCAACAAGACTTCATTTAAATAAAGCTGGGAAAATAAAGACCCTGAACTAGCAGAGCCAGGGACACAGCCCCTGCTAGAAATCAGGAGGGGACGCCTGGACACAAGAGGAGGTGCGGCAGGGTCCCAGCAAAAGCAGCTCACAGACGACAAGACCCCAGCAAGGAGGAGCCACAGAGTGGGGTCAAGGAGGCAGGTATGAGACCTGAAGCAACTGGGGGGCTGGAAGGGTGGCCTGGCTAGAGGTGGCAGACTCCAGAAGACGTGCTTCTGCGGGAGGGAGGGGGAGAGGAGGCTTGGCAGTGAAGGGAAGAAGGCGGAGGTGGAAATAAACTCAGGGTCTCAGGAAACGGGAGGAGGCAGAACTGGAGGGGCAGCAAGCCCCACCCACCCCCACGACCCTAGTCATCAACGAAGCCGCACTAACGTCCTGATAGAAGGCGGAATGTTCAGGAGAGGCCAGGCTTCGAATTCTGATCCTTCCCCAAGTTAGCGATATGCAGTAGACCGTCTCTTGTGATGGGTCTGGCAGGGACACCAGCTGCGCTCGCAGTCAGTCATGTGATCACCGACACACTCACAACCATTCTGGACCCAGATGCCCACGCTGCTTTTCACTTGCAGTACCTATTCAATGACTAGCAAGAGACATTCCACACTATTATAAAATAGGCCTTGTGCTAGATTGTTTTGCCCAACTGTAGGCTAATGGAAGTGTTCTGAGCATGTTGAAGGAAGGCCAGGCTAAGCTATCATGTTCGGTAGGTTAGGTGTATTAAATACATTTTCAACTTACGAGGGGTTTATCAGGACATAACCCCACTGTAAGCGGAGGAAGAATAACTGAACCTCTCCGATACACACACACCCTGGATAAAGGGGTAAGTAGAACACCCTCTCTGAGTGGCACATAGGTAGGTAATGGATTTTTTCCAGGGCAGACAAAATACTAGATGCCTAAGTAAGGAAACTGAGCGAAGGATATTAAAAAAGATTCATGGCATAAAGGTAGGCAGTAAAATAAAATTATGAAATTTCCTAAATAAAAAGCAAAGAAAAGAGATCCCATGAAGAAAAACTGCAAATAAAACATAATGCGGTTGACCCTTGAACAGTGCGGGGGGTTGGTGCGCTGACCCTGGTGCAGCCAGCCCTCCAAACACGCCCGCGCACATCCTCGCATTCCACAGACTGGGCAGCACTGCAGTACCTACTACTGAAGAAAACCTGCGTGTAAGTGGACCCACGCAGTTCCAACCCATGTTGTTCAAGGGTCAGCTGTACATAACACATATAACAAAATGACAGAATTAAAAATCATCCAGGGCTTCCCTGGTGGCGCAGTGGTTGAGAGTCCGCCTGCCGATGCAGGGGACACGGGTTCGTGCCCCGGTCCGGGAAGATCCCACATGCCGCGGAGCGGCTGGGCCCGTGAGCCATGGCCGCTGAGCCTGCGTGTCCGGAGCCTGTGCTCCGCAACGGGAGAGGCCACAGCAGTGAGAGGCCCGCGTACCGCAAAAAAAAAAAAAAATCATCCATATGCCAGTCATACCAATAATGTAAATGTGCTGAAGATTTTTAGATCTGCTCACACATCTAAACAAACCAAGCCCAACTCTGTGCTCAATATGACAGACACAACTAAAATAAAGCGATTCTGAAAGCCTCAAGATAAAGAGCTGGTCGGGAGTTTGCCAAATATGTCAACCTGGGTTTGTTAGATTTATTGCAACAAGACAAATACCGTATGCTAACACATATATATGGAATATAAGAAAAAAAAATGTCATGAAGAACCTAGGGGTAAAACGGGAATAAAGACACAGACCTACTTGAGAATGGACTTGAGGATATGGGGAGGGGGAAGGGTAAGCTGTGACAAAGCGAAAGAGAGGCATGGACATATATACACTACCAAACGTAGGCTAGATAGATAGTGGGAAGCAGCCGCAGAGCACAGGGAGATCGCTCGGTGCTTTGTGACTGCCTGGAGGGGAGGGATGGGGAGGGTGGGAGGGAGGGAGATGCATGAGGGAGGGGATGTGGGAACAGATGTATATGTATGACTGATTCACTTTGTTATAAAGCAGAAACTAATAAAAAAAATAGAAAAAAAAAAAAAAAGAAATATCCCCAAGTCTTCCCAAAGCTTCTCTCTCTCTCTCACGCTACCTCGTGCTGGTTGTGCCCCTGCTGGCTCCTTCCCCGTGGGTCTTCTCTCTGTTCTGGAATGCGGCCCCCATCGGGTGTACTCCTCTCATGAGGGAAGCACAGATGACCCCTGCAGCTTCTGCTCTCACTTCCTACCTCAAAGTCAGTCCGGGCCACGTTGCCTGGACTCAGGCCACTGCGCCTGGACTCAACGGGGAGGGGAGCGGCCCTCTCCCTGGGGGGAGGCGGCACAGGCCACACGGCAACAGGCATCAGGTATAATCCTCTTACCTAACACAGCTCTAAAACAGGCAAACGCAAGTAACAAGAAAGCAGGGATTGCTGGCATCAGACAAGGTAGAATTGGGGCTCAAAAGTATTAAATGAAATAAAGAAATTCACTTCATAATGCTAAAGATACGATTCAAATGAAATTATATTCATTGTGAATATCTATGTACCAAAACCTGGCAGCCACCTTTCTACGGCAGAAATTACAGGAATCCTAAATGCCAAAATAATCTTGAGAAGGAAGAACAAAACTGGAGGGCTCATACTTCCTGATTTCAAAACTTACTACAAAGATACAGTAATCAAAACAATGTGGTACAGGCATAAAAAAAGACATATAGACCAACGGACTAGAATAGAGAACGCATGAATAAATCTTTGCACATATGGGCAAATGATTTTTGATAAGGGTGCCAAAATATTCAACAGGGAAAAGACAGTCTTTACAACAAACGGTGCTGGGAAAACCGGATACTGACTTGCAAAAGAATAAAGCTGGACCCTTGCCTAACACCTTATAGAAAAATTAACTCAAAATGGATCAAGGACCTAAATGGGATACTTAGGACAACAAAAAAATCTTAGAAGCAAACAGCAAAAGCTTCATGACACTGGATTTGTCAATGATTATCTTCGATATGGCACTAAAGGCACAGCTTAGAAAAGAAACATAGACAAATTGCATTTCATGAAAATTTAAAAAATTTTATGCATCACAGACACTATTCACAGAGTAAAAAGGCACCATACAGAATGGGAGAAAATATCTGCAAATCACATACCTGATAAGGGATTAATATCCAGAATATAAAGAGAACTCCTAAAACTCAACAATAACAAAAAAACAAACCAATTCAAAAATGGGCAAATGACTTGAATAGACATTTCTCCAAAGAAGATATATGAACGGCCAATAGGCATATGAAAAGATGCTCAACATCACTAATCATTAGGGAAATGCAAGTCAAAGCCACAATGAGATAGCAACTCACACCTGTCAGAATGGCCATTATTTAAAAAAAAAAAAAAACAGAAAATAACTAGTGCTGACAAGCATGTTCAGAAATTAGAACCTGTGTGCACTGTTGGTGGGAATGTAAAATGGTACAGCTACTGTGGAAAAACAGTATGGCAGTTCCCAAAAAATTAAAAGTAGAATTACCATATAATCCAGCAATTTCATTTTGGGGTGTATACCCAAGAGAATGAAACGCAGGGTCTTGAAGAGATATTTGTACAATCATATTCATAGCAGCATTATTCACAATAGCTAAAATGTGGAGGCAACCCTAGTGTCCATTAATGAATGAATGGATTAGCAAAATGTGGTATATACATATGACAGATTATTCAGCCTTATAAAGGAAAGAAATTCTGAAATATGCTACAATATGGATGAAGCTTGAGGACATTATGCTAGGTGAAATAAGCCAATCACAAAAACACAAATACTGTATGATTCCACTTATATGAGGTACTCAGCATAGCTGAAATCACGGAGAAAGTATATGGTGGTTTCCAGGGGCTGGGGGAGCAGAGAATGGGGAGTTATTAATGGGTATAGAGTTTCAGTTTTACAAGATGACAAGAGTTATGGGATGGTGGTGACGGCTGCACAACAATATGAATGTACTTTAATACTACTGAACTCTACACTTAAAAATGGTTACGATGGTAAATGTTATGTTATTTTACAATAAAAAAAAAGAACTAAAAAAATTACAATAGATCCAAGAAGACAGAAATACACTCATAAAAGGAGATATTAATATACCCCTTTTAGTCCAAAACAGGTCAAGTGGACAAAAAATATAGACATGAAAGACCTAAACAACATAATCAGTAACCAGATCTCAGGGATCTCTAGCAAGTCATACACTCTGAAAAGAGAAAACCCACTTCTTAAGGGCACGTGGATCACTCAGGAACACCAATCACACATTAGGTGGCAAAGAAAACCTCAGTACGTTCTCTGACCATAATGAAATAAAGCTAGAAATTAATAATATACAAAAAAGGCCCTTCTACCTGGAACAAAACCCTCAAAGAACTCCTGGGTCAAAGATGAAACAAATTAAAATAAAAACACTATATATCAGTATCTATGGGATGCAATTAAAACAGTAATACAGTTTTAAAGGAAAATTCATCCATGCATATTTGGATCCATATAAATAAAATAGAAATAATGAATTAAATACCACCCCTCACCCCCCAAAAAGTCAAGGGAAAAAAACAAAAGAAAGTAATAAAGGCAAAAGAGAAATTAATAATGTAGAAAACAGGAAACTAGTAAAACTCATAAGTCAAAATATCAGTTGTTTAAAGAAAAAGAATCAAGACAAAAAGGGGGACAAGCACTAACACATAAGTAAGAAGTAAAAAGAGGGAAATAACTGCTGCAATAACATTTTAAAAGTCATAAAAAGACTACTTTGCAAAACTCTGCAAATAAATTTTAAAACTTGGATGAAATGAATAATTTCCTTGTAAAATACAATTTACCAAAACTGACCTCAGCAGAGATAGAAAGTTTAAACATTATAAATTCCAGAGGGAAAAAAGAGAAAGTTATCAAAGAAATACCCACCAAAAAGCCCAAGATGATATCACTGTAAGAGGATTCTATTTAAAAATCCAAAAACCAGAGCATGGGAAAAAAGAAAAACTTACAAATTCTTTTTATGAGAGTACCTGTGACATGACTGCCTGTGACATCAATACTTCAATCTGAGAAAGACTATACACAAAAGAATTGTAAATAAAAGAATTTGAAGTAAAATATTTAAAAACAGAATCCCATAGTAAAAATAATACATTATAATCCAGAGGGGTTATTCAAGGGATGCAAGCAGA